>NC_050581.1:133134983-135694983 GCF_011100635.1 Trichosurus vulpecula
TTTCACAATGCTTTCAGACGGTTGTGTAATTCAACACTATTAAAGACCAAGTAGTTATAACCACATTAAGGTATGATAATAGACAGTGATGCTATTTTTTTCCGCTGAGCTCTCACCATCCCTTAAACCTGACCTTGAGGCCATCAAAATGAGTCAAACTAATAAATATTTGCCTTAGAATGTTTCAGTGAATGATTGCCCCAAACAGCTACTCACCTAAAGAAAATATTTTCTTTGTGTTTAATTTTGTCTGAAGTAAATTGTAGTAGACTTTTAATAGAGAATAAAAAGCTTCATGTGAGGAAAAATAATTATAGCCAATTAAGCCAATAAGTATACATTTATTGGGCTCCTGTCAGTGAGGTGCTTGGGGAGTTGCAGTTGGAAAGTGAAAAGCACAGGACACATATATTCATTGTCTTCGGAATCATGGTGAGGAAGGGCTTCCTATTCTTGCTGGCCCAGCAGCTGCTCATCTTAACCAAAGTAGATTTCTAAAATGCTAGATGGAACTTTCCCTCAATAAAGGAAAGATAATATAATCATCGTCTTCTGTTGACGCTGCATGATAAAACATCTTTCAGGAGCTACATAGCAATGTGGGGATATCAAATTATAGAAAACTGGGATGAAAAACTGAAACATTAATAATAATTTCACCTACAGCCCAGAACCAAAACACTGGACATAATAGAATTCAGGTTAATCTTAAAGGCTTTTCTCCAATTACTCTTTCTAGCTTATGGCCGCAACTAGAAGTATCCTTTGAGAAGATTTGAATGTAACTACTGCCTGGATTGCTAGAAAAGGGTAAAAGCACCAAAGCAACATTCAAGCCAACAAAACATTCAACACAAGACAGGCATTCTTTAACCCCTCAAAAACACCTAACAGAAGGGCACTTGCTCCCAAGTCCATAAATTCTTCTGCCACTCAGATGGGCTTAAATTTTCTCTAAGGACTACTCCAGGTTTGAGCTCTCCTGAAATTACAAAGCTTTTGGAGTCACCAGAGCACCAATCCTTTTCTGCCTGGTGAGTTCCTTTTTCTCCAGGGAGCTATAATTCTATAGAATTAAAATGTAACCCCTGTAGTTGAAGTTGTCCTGAAATAGGAAAGCACATGGGGATCACTAGAGAATTTAGCCTTATAGCACTACTCTGTGCCTGAGGCCAGAGGGAATGATTTGCCAGAAATTCCCAAGATTAAACTTGGTCTAGATAAAGCCAGTGCTTTGATTCTAGGTCATAGTTTCGAAATCTTTTAAAGAACTTGAGAAGACTTCACAGTTTCAGACCACTTATGCAAAATAGTAGTGGTTTTGTTATCCTTGAATATTTTAATTTCCCCAAGCAACTTCCCTAAAAGAATCAATAGCAGTATAAAAGCTCTCTCAACAGGATGAGAGGAACCCTCATCTTATTTGTAGGGGGAGAGAAGAGATCATCTGGGATGCTTTTGATTCACATGTTTAGAGGAAGGAGTTGTTAGTTAGATTCATTACTACTTGTCAAATGCTTTTTTCTTTGGATGTAAAATTTTAAAAAATTTAATTTTTTTTAAATTCAATTTTATTTTTATTAAAGTGCTTGTTATGTTTATTATTCAGTTTTTAAACTTTTTTTTGACAACCTGCACTAGGTATTGGCCAAAGCACCAAAGAAGGTTTGGAGGGCCCTGTGAAATTGCATATCTTTATGTGTGTGAGTGGAAGCACCTAGGTTGCAAAATTATGGGACATCTAAACCCTCAAAAGGAACTGTTACTTTGGGAGTGCCTACAAATATGATGAGGGTTCCTCTCATCCTGTTGAGAGAGATTTTATACTGCTATTGATTCTTTTAGGGAAGTTGCTTGAGGAAATTAAAATATTCAAGGACAACAAAACCACTACTATTTTGCATAAGTGGTCTGAAGCTGTGAAGTTTTCCCAAGTCCTTTGAAAGATTCCCAAAATTGGGGCTGTAGGCCTGTTCAACTAAAGGTAATCTAGTGGAATTTTCTGCACTGACGATTTTAAAGTAGACATGGTTCTGAGTCCTCCTTAACACCCACAGGTGTGGCTTTTAACCTGGCCTCTTTTATGAGGGGTGATCATTCCTATCTTGGGTCCTCATAAGTCCACTGATTGCACGTTAAGGATGATCGGTTGATGTATGGCCTGTTTGAGTTCTTTTTATGTTTGGGTGAGCAGGAATAATGGAAAAAGGAAATTGCTCAAATTTTCCTATCCATCTTATTTCCTACACTTAGCATCAATTTCCTTCTAAATGAGTACTTCATGGTAAACAATGCCACACGAAGAGGAAAGAAACAGCTCATACCCAGAACTTACATAACCTAGAGAGTTTTATGGAATGAAATTCTTTTTTAACCAATAGAAGAATAGAGCTGGTGGTGGTATGGCTCCTCAGCTATGATGGTTGAGTTGGGTCTCCACTATGTACGCCAGGAGCACAGGGGTTTCATCACAGTCTCAGATCAGTTTCCAGTTTGAGTAAGGGTTGCAACACCAACATAGACTCATTAAATTTCTGTTTTTATACAAAAAACCCCACATGTTTCTGATACCCAGCAATAATATTTCACTTTTCTAACTCTCAAGGCTTTCAGGTGCTACGAGGGTAGCAATCATAAGATCTGTAGGGTAATCTTTCAAATTTCTGCTCCAGTAATCAAGGAAGCAAATTTTATTAAGCTTTTACTATGTACCAGAGACTCTACTCAATGCTTGGGATCCAAAGATAAAAATGAAATTGTCCCATCCTCAAGGAACTTATATTTGTGTGTGTGTGTGTGTGTGTGTAGGTAGGTAGAAACAACATATAAATAAATAATCAGATACAAACATATTAAAAATGAATATAAGGTACTTTTGGGAAGTGAGGATGCTAGCAGCTTGGAGGATGAGGAAGGCTTCATATGAAATGCAGTACTTGATGAGTCTTGAAGGAATCTTGGGATCCCAAGAGCCAGGAGGACCTGAGTTCAAATCCAGCCTCAGTCACTTGACACATGTACTAGCTGTGTGACCTTGGAAAGCATTTGCTGTAGGGCAAATGGTAAGACCAGGAAGTCTTTTGGGTTCAGTGTCAATGCACTTGGTAATACATTCCAGACATGGGGAATAGTCAATGCAAAGGCAAAAAGAAGGGAAATGGAGCTACAGAATGTTAAGCAGGCCAGTGTGGATTAACCGTAGAGTGTGTTGAGGAGAATAATGTGTAAGAAAACTAGAAACAAAGGAGAGGACCCTGGGAACATGGTGGAGTAGGTCAGAAAATTCTAAGCTCTCCAGATTTCTCCCACAAATAAGATAAAATGGCACCTCAGGGCAAACATAAAGTGCTAAAAATAAACGAGATTTGGAACAGAACAGTATTCTTCCTGGGACAAACACAGAACATCTGAAGAAAAATTTCAGGACCAGGGTTTGGTCCCTGTGATGAGTAGACACCTCCAGGCTAGTTCTGCTGAAACGACAAGCTGTGAGTCCTGGGGCCAGCTGGGCTGGGAGGTGGCCTCAGCCCCAGCCACAGGAAATTTTACCTCCTGGACAGTGTGAGGTTCTGGTCATCCAAGCTGGGGAAGACTGAGGGAACCTTGGCTGATAAGAAATACCAGTTTCTTTGAGTGCAGTAGCAGTGGGGGTAGGGATGCCTGTCCTCCAGTAAGAAGGGCAGAATTCTTGGCTTCTGTTTCAAGCTAGAGGGGAGAACTGAAGGAGGATCTCAGGCCAGAGGCACTATCTCCCATACCCCAGGACTAGAGGTGATTACAAAAAATAAGATGCTACAAATTAAAAAAAAAATTAGCAGGCGAAGGAGAAAGAATCCAGCCATAGAAAGTTACTGTAGGAATAGAGAAGTCTTTTTAAAGTTCCTCTATGAATTCTTTTTGGGCAGGTGACCATTTGATGTTATTCTATAATGAGATAGAAGGACTCTTTTTTGCTTCAGTATCCTCCTCCAAAAATATCACACCCAGCAAAGTTAAACATAATCCTGAATTTAATAAATTATCAGACTTTCAGGATTTTGTTAATAAAAAACAACCCTGAACTTAATAGAAGATTTGATACATAAGAGAAATCTCTTTTCTTCAAAGGATTAGTGTTAGGCTTTGACTCCAGGGGCTACGATGCCTCTGCCCCAAGTACCCATATTCCCTTTTTAGCTTCCTTTTGTGAGTTGTCTTGCTCTATTAGATCATAAGCTCCTTAAAGGTAGGGATTACTTCTTTTTCTTATCTGCATCCTCAGTGTTTAACACAGTATCTGGTATATACTAAGTGCTTAATTAATGTTTAATGAATTGAATTGAAAGACATTGGTTTTGACTATTTATAAACTTGTGTGCTAATCTTTGTCTTGCCTCTTTTGATAGGGGCTGGCTAAATAAAAGGTCTCCTATACTAATTCCAATAGTACCATGAATATCTGCATGGGAGCTGAAGATCCTTTTCCTGTAGATCTCAAGACACAAATGACATTATGATGTTCCCATGTAGAAGCCATGATGGAGCATAACACCCCTTCTTCACCTCCAATGAAGAGTATTTGTAAGAAACTTTTAATAGTGAACCCCAAGCCAAATGAACCTGGAGCTCTTGTTTTGAATGACAGGTTATGATGGGAATGATGATGATGAAGGTAGTAGAATTCTATACCACTTAATGTATACAAATCACTTTACATACATGATTTAATTTCACTCATTAAATAAATGAAGACGTTCAACAGAAAGACCAAAAGGAGAGGTGGAATGAAAAAGAAAGAAAAAAACCAGACTTGAGAGATAGTACAATATAGATTCTAAGATCCATATGAATCTTTAGAGTTTTAACATTTTACAGATTTGTCTCTGAAGAGAGAAGTTGCTATTGTTCTCAAATACTGATTACTAACTTTGTGGAGGATTTGGTTGATTTGAGGGTGCTGGTTGTGTGGCAGTCCACTCAAAAAATCTCTTCTGAAGGTCTTTGCTTCCTCAACCCACTCCCTTTGTTCTCAGCAAGTTTTAGCCACCTCCAACCCACCAAAGGAGATCCTTAAATACACTCTGCTTTTTGTCTCAGTGGGATGGATCTCTAGAAAAGTAAAATCTACATATGTATTCTCTCTCTCTCTCTCTCTCTCTCTCTCTCCTCTCTCTCTCTCCTCTCTCTCTCTCTCTCTCTTTCTCTCTCTCTCTCTCTCTCTCTCTCTCTCTCTCTCTCTCTCTCTCTCTCTCTCTCTCCTAGAGATTTCTTTTCCAGTATGCCTACATCTCTGCCAGGTAATATCACAGCACTGCCAGAAATAGAGCTAGAAAGTTTGCTGAAAGGAATTTGAACCTCTTACTTGGAGAGAAAGAACAGACAAAAAGATCTTGAGAGTCATCAAATTGCAGTTAGATTGGAATAGTAGGAGTAAGAACTTGCAAAATAAAGAGAGCAAAAGGAAAGACTGAGAAGGAGAAGAAAGAGGAGTAATAGCTTCTCCATTTAGGCCAATTCATTCCTTTGTTGCTTTTCCTGATGCTTACAGATTTTGAGAGGAAAATTCTGGATTGAGTCCTGCCTTGGGGATTATTCTATTTGAAGCAATCCTTAGCCTCTGGAGTGCTATTATTTTTGTCACCTCCTTTTCCTGCTTCTGAAAAGTTGCAAACGTCAGCTCTTGAGAATGGAATAGTTTTCTTCTTCAAAGAGTGGTCACTATTGTTGTACCATGGGAAGGACAGTCTGAGGATTTATTTTCTTTTGCCAGTAAATCATGATTTGGTGATAGATAAATTACACTGAACACTCTATACACTCTGGACTATTTTCACTAGTAAATAGTGAAATACAATCATGAGATGGCAGACCAGCCAGTTAATGAATGAATGAGTAAAAAAAAGAGCATTGATTAAGTGCTTGCTGTATGCTATATACGAAGCAATGCAGTCAACTCTGAGGATGTAAGCAGTCCTTTCTCACAAGGAGTTTACACTCTAATCAAGTGAGACAATGTTCAGCTACAGGGTTGATGGAAAGGCTCAGAAATCCCAGAGGTTCACTAGTGGGGCAGATAACAAGAATTCTCATGGGGCACTCTTGGGAGGGAGAGAGCTCATCTTATTTATTTCTCTTCTTCCATTTTTAAGATCAGGGATTGGCTCTACAATTCCTAAACTGCCTTCTAAGTACTTTTTGAACCTTATAGAGCCTTCAAGACCTAGATTTGACAGGGGTCTCTAGGGTGCACCAGCAGGTTGGATGACAGTGCACAGGGATTTGGAAAGCATTTGCTGTAGGGCAAATGGTAAGACCAGGAAGTCTTTTGGGTTCAGTGTCAATGCACTTGGTAAGACCTGGCACATGTCTGTTATATTATAAGATTCATAGCTAGTGCCTCCCAGCTCATGCAAGTGTCATGAACACTATGTCAGTCTTCCTACTGGGGCACTTTGATAGGGTCTGGGTGGCTAGAAATTGTCAGAGGAGGGGAGAAAGGAAGACAAAAAAATCTGGGCATCCCCACTGGTGGTTTTTCTTGCCTGGCCAGATCAGATAGGGGCTAAAGCTTTGGGGAAGTATTTTTTTATTTTCATTTTTTACTACCTCAAGCAGGAACTCCATTCTGTTCTCTCAATTCTCTTGAAGATTATATGTAACTATAAACAATTAAGCTAAATAAACTGATCAGTCAGCGATTATTAGATCCTACTGTCAGTCAACAATCATTTATTAAGCACTTACTGTATGCTAGGCATTTTGCTAAGTTCTGGATGCAAACAAAGGTGAAAATAGTCCCTGACCTTAAGGATCTCATGGTCCAAAGAGGGAGACGAGGTGCAAATAATTCAGGATAAATAGATATTAGTATTGAGGGGGACTGGGAAAAGCTTGTTGTAGAAGGTGGGATTTTAGCAGAGATTTGAAGGTAACTAAGGAAGTTAAGACTTAGAGAGAAGGAGGGAGAGAATCCCAGGTATGGGGGATGAAAATGTGCAGTCAGGAGATGCAGTTCAATCAATAACAAGGAGGCCAGAGTGACTGGATATATAGTATGTGGAAGGCAATAAAATGTAAGAAGACTGGAAAGTTAAGAGGATACAAGGTTGTGAAGACCAAACAAAGGATTTTAAAATCCAGAGAAATTTATATTTGTTTTTGGAGGTGATCAAGAGCTGATGGAGTTGAGTGTAGCTGAGGGCATGACATGATCAGACCTTTCCTCTAGGAAGATCACTTTTGATGGCTGAGTGGAGGATTGAATGAAGTGGGGAGCTATAAGGCAGGAAGATTAACAAGAAGGCTATTGCAATAGTCCAGGCATATGGTGTTAAGGGTGGTGGCAGTGTCAGAGAAGAGAAAAAGTTATGTAGAAGAATTCTTATAAAGGATTGGTTGTTTAGTCCTGTTGGTTTTCAAAGTGCATTTAGATTGTCTCAAGGCTTGACAGCTAATGGGATATGGACAATAAGAGGGTAAAAAGTTAAAGATGAAATCTAAGGTTGGGAGTCTGAGTAAATGGGATGGTTGTTGCTGTTTGTCCTTTGTTTTCAAAAAGTAGCAATGACAGCACAGGGTGATATCTTAACTTGTGTGTAAATTGGATGTGAGGCAGAGTTGCACAAAGTTGTCAGCCTCACTTTCCCTTCTAAAGTCATTGAAGTCCAGTGGCAAGACACACGTCAAGATGACTGGCAATGGCCTGGGATGCAGTAGATGACCTTGGTGTCTTCAATGTCTGACCAAGCTCTAAGCACTCCACAGTGCCTTCTTCAGCCACCTTCATGGCCTTTGGAACAAATTGTTCCCATCTTCCTATTCTGCTGTCTTCACATGCTTGGGTTAGAGATCCCTTAACTTGCTAACAAGTGTGAGGCCTGTTGGTTCCCCTTACCTTGGTTTAGCCCATCTACCCAAAACAGTTGTATCAGGGAGTGACTGCTGTGCATATTACAGCCAGGATGATGGGCCCCTCAACAGTAATAGGGAAGTAATTGTAAGAAATGGGAGGAGGAGTTTTGTTTCCACAGAACTAAAGGTGTACTTCCCTCCCCTCCCCCACCCCAGCTTTAGCAGAAACCAGGCCTCCAGGTCGGTCAGGTGAGAGGTCAGAGGCTTGTAGGCATGCACATGCTTTTTGAGAAGGCAGTCTGGGGAATTAGAGAGGCCAAACCCACTTGAACCAGTTCAAGCTTATCTAGGGTCTGGTCTTGGTCAAGAATCCAGGCTTACTGATTTGCGTAATTTGCATATGTTAAAGAGGGAAAGTAGGGGAAGTAAAAGAATATAGTTTAATCCTAAACTAAGATAAGGAAAATCTAATTAACTTCACTTTTGCTTCTGTATCCTTATTATCCTATTTATATAAACTGTATAACCTAGGAAAACTATGTAAAAAACAACTATTGTAAACTAACTGTAACTCTAGCAGGAGTGGAGGGAATGGTTACCCCCGCTCCTGCAGCTGTATCAGTGTGAGTGTTCCCGTGAGCACTGCACCCGATCTCTTGGAGTGTAATAAAATGCCTTCCTCTGCCCACTCTGGTGTTGAGTTCTTTGGTTGAGAATGGGCAAATCACATGGATTTTCCTAAGGTCAAGTGAAGGGAAGCAATAGGCAGTGGAAGCTTGCTGGGCTTACTCCCGGATCTTGTCTTGGGGTGTCCTGTGATCCCCACTGTGGTGTTAAGAGGGCTACCACTCTGGATTCCCTTGGGGAACCCTATGGTCTGCACAGCCTTCTTAAGGGGACATCACTTGGGACTTCCGACCCTGTCTTGGGAGCCTTGTGATCTTACCGCTGTCCTAAGGGGCCATCACTTGGGTCCTCCTTAGGGTCTGACCCCTGGGAGGCCCTGTGATCCCCACAGATTAAGGGGTGGCTACCACTTGGTCTTCCTCTGGGAGTCCTGTGATCTGTACAGCCTTCCCTAGGGATTATCACAAGGTTCTTCCTCAGGACTTTGGCCCTGCCTAGGAAGTCCAATGATCCCCAAAGCTGCATGTTCTCACAATTTGGGGAAGTCCAGTGATCCCCAAAACCAGGTTTCTCACATTAGGAAGAGGGGAAGATTTTTGGGAAAATAATATGTTCAGTTTTGGACATGTTGAGTTTAAGGTGTCTATAAGATTATGAATATGATTTTAATGGAAATGCAGATTGCTTCACTTCCTACCCTCAGAGATCTTCCTGGCTAGTTTGTGATGAGCTACACGTATATGGATATTTTCTCAGTACTTTGAATGATATCTAATTTAATCAGTAAAATTCCTTTCTCCAGTTGAAATCCTACCCCTCTTCCTAACCCATGTGCTAGTAGACTGTATTCTTGAGTTGCTGTAGCACAGAATAAATACATAAACCATCAACTGCTAATGTTATGCTATTATTTCTGACCTTAGATCGTTTCTAGAATGCTAGACACAGAATCCATTTTCTTGTCCATATTTGAAAAGCTTCCAAATTGGAAGGCTCTGCTAGATGTTTTGTTCCTCTGGCACTACCTCCAAGAACCCAGGGTCATGCTGAGTCATCAGAAAGTCAGTACCTTGGTATCAGAGTAGGACTTTTGTGGAATTAAAATTCTCAAGATAATGCAAAGAGTTTTAAAAATGCATGTTCAAAGTAAGAAGAAAGGCTGGACCCTTGGCTTAGGATGGATATTGTAATGCTAATGGACAATTGAGAAAAAGCAGAACCATTCAATTTATTTTTTACTTCTGTGCTCCCTTTCAAGAAGAATAATTTTCTGGTCATCTGAGCTTTTCAGTATGAAAGGTATGGGAAATCCTCAACCACATATGATAGCCATGATCTTTGTTATTACTTGATGGAAAAATACACCTGAGGTCTGTCTAATGATTTCTTTTTTTTTGGGAGGGGGGAGCATGGTAGCATTTTTCTTTATATTTTCTTTTCAATTTTAAAATTTGAAATTAAACATTAAGATCATTTCCATATACATAACAGAATATAAAAAGGTTTATTATATGAAATAGTGAATTTCCATTTTATGCTACTTACTTTCAAATATAAGGATATATGTATATGCATATATACATATATAAGTACAATAAATTCTATATGTATTTTAAAAACTGTCCCAATTGTGCTTCCTTTTGAATATCTTTCTGTTCTTTTCTGGGCATCGAAAAACTAGTTCAATGTCCTTTTTGGGACATCATTATTAATTGGGACATCATTATTAATCTCCCCCTCTCCCAACTCCCTTTCCCTATTTAAAACTTAGAGAAAGGGGCAGCTAGGTGGCGCAGTGAGTAGAGTACCGGCCCTGGAGCCAGGAGGACCTGAGTTCAAATCCAGCCTCAGTCACTTGACACATGTACTAGCTGTGTGACCTTGGGCAAGTCACTTAAACCCAATTGCCCTGCCAGAAAAACAAAAAACAAACAAACAAAAAAACAAAAAATAAAACCTAGAGAAAGGAAAGAAAAAAACTTGAAAAACCATTGTAACAAAAAAGCCTAGTCAAGCATAATGAATATATGCAGGTGTTTTGTTCAAAAACATGAGTCTTTCTGCACCTAGTGTGCATCCCATCTCTGTCAGGATGAGGGTATCATGTGCCATTATTGGTCTTCTATAGACGTGGTTGATCATTTCATCGATTGGAGTTCATAAGTCATTCAAAGTTGTTTTCACAGCGTTGCTGTCCTTGTATAAATTTCTCCTGGCTCTGTTTATTTCACTCTGAGTCAGTTTATATTACCCAGAATTCTCTGAAATGATATCTTTCATCACTTGTTATGGCACAGTAATTTTCCATTACATTCAGCTTTCTCCTTTCCCTTCCTTTTCTCTGATTCTTCTGTAGCTATGAGAATGCTGCTTTCGGATGTAGTAGTTGCCCCAGATTGATCAGAACCTGGGTCACCTGGGATCCTGCATTGACTTTAGCTTCATGGTGTTAGGCTCCCACTGATCTTTGAGCTTCAGAGTACCTGTCATCAAAGAGCAGAGGATTAGGGACCTCAGAGCCTGCAGTCCCATAGTATTCTGGTCTTAGCAGAGCTTCCACAGGGCTGGTCACTTCCCACTGCCAATCTCAATAGTGTCTGAGGTCCCTGCCCTACAGTGGTGTCTTCTTCTCTTTAAAACAACTGAACGACAACCAAAGACCCACTTTCTGACACTAAAACCATTGCTAATGTCATCTGCCAGTCTAGTCATGCCGTCTGAGCGCTCACTGTGAACTTCTTTCTCTGTAGGTCTCTAAGCTTATTATCTCATTGGCTGAGTTACTTGCTCTGCTGCAAGCCAGCATATTCTGGGTTCTTGGCTATGGATTCTTTACTTTTCTGCAGGAATCTGTGGCTCTTCTGCTAAATTTTGCAGCTGGCCTCTTCTCCCTAGAGAATGGTTACAACTCTTTTTTTGAGCCTAATCCCATAGCCTCAGAACTTTTATCTTTTGTGAATCAGACCCTTGGCCACAAGGAGGAAACGAACAAAAAGTTCTTAGGCCACTTCTGTCCTTTGTGCTCCTTTGCTTCTTCAGCAAACACTTCCTCAGCCCTACCTCCTGTTTTGGTTGGGGTAATTATGAAAATCACTGGCTACAAGAACAAAAATATAACACTGGGCCTTCACTTAATGAGACAAGAGTCACTAAGCAGCTGGTGACCTTTGTCCTATATTTCTGCCCTTGTCTAGATCAGGAGTGGGGAACCTTCTAAGTCCTTGGGTAAGGCCTTTTGACCGAGTCCAAGTTTTACAGAACAAATCCTTTTATTAAAGGGATTTGTTCTGTGAAGTTTTGGTAGATACTTGTTCTCCCAACATATCAAAATGGTGTGTGGCATAATTAAGAACTCTTTCTGGTGAAGGAACTAATTTTCTATCACAGAAGAAGGCCTAATTCTTCAGAACTAGAAGATCTTGGATCAAGTCCAGAGCCAGCCACTTATTACCTCTGTAACCTTAGGTGGGTCATTTAAAGTTTCTGAGCTTATTACCTCATTTGTAAAATTAGATGTTTGGAGCGGACAATAGCTAAAGCCAGTTCTAGCTCTGAAATTTTGTGATTACATTCAATTCAACCAACAATTATTAATTGCTAACATGCACGTGTTGTGACAGAAAGAGGCCTCCAGGAGTTGTGAACTGATCCAGCCGTTCTGGAGAGCAATTTTGAACTATGCCCAAAGGGCTATAAAAATGTTCATACCCTTTGACTCAGCAATACCACTTCTAGGGTTGTATCCCAAAGAGATCACACAAGTGGGAAAAGAACCCTTATGTACAAAAATATTTATAGCGGCTCTTTTTGTAGTAGTAAAGAATTGGAAATCAAGGGGTTGCCCATCAATTGGGGAATGACTGAACAAGTTGTGGTATATGAATGTAATGGAATACTATTATGCTATAAGAAATGGGGAAGCTACAGATTTCATAATAACCAGAAAAAAACCTACATGATATAATGCTGAGTGAGCGGAGCAGAACTAGGAGAACATTATACACAACTACAGATAGATGGATGCTGTGATGACTAACCTTGATAGACTTAGCTCTTCTCCGCAATACAAAGTTCAAAGACAACTCCAAATGACTCATGAGGGAGAGAGATATGTACATGCAGAGAAAGAACTATGGAGACTGAATGCAGATTTAGGCAAACTGTTTGCTCTCCTTTTATTTCTTTTGTTTTTTTTTTCTCTTTTGTTTTTGTTTTTGTTTTTTTTAGTTTTGTTCCTTCTTTCTCATGGTTCATTCCATTGGTAATAATTCTTCTTTACACTTGACTATTGTGTAAATAAGTTCAGTGTGAAGTTATATGTAAAAGATATATTGGATTCCATGCTGTCTTGGGGTGGGAGGGGGGTTGGGGGGGAAGAAAATCTGGAACTCAGGATCATGCGGAACTGAGTGTTGTAAACTAAAAATAAAAATCATAATAAAAAATAAAAAAATGCATTGTTAAAAAAAAAAGAGGCCTCCATTTCCTAGGTAACTTTCTAGGAATCTCCCAGTAAAATGTATAGACTTGCAATATTAAATGTTACAGGATAGCTTGTAAGGTATTAATCTATATCTACACTACTACTGCTAAGTGTTCTCACCTGGTTCTGTAGTTAAGCTCTTTAGAATTCCTGGCCTAGCACATTTCATTGGTAATCACCTACTTTCCCTAACCGAACTGTTTTGTGAAATTAGTACAAACTCAGCTCAGGTGAAACTAAAACTGGACGCTGGAAACTACCTGTTTTTCTACTTCTCTTTTTGTTTGGCCTTCTGATTGAGCAGGTACAGGACCAAAAGGAAAACTATTCTCAACTAGTCTGAGAGGGTCATATTCAAATCTGAATAGGTTCTATTATTTTCATAGTGCCTTGCTTTCTCTTTTATACATTAAAACTGTCTAATATACAATGATTTATTAGTAGCCCTGAAATGCAACAATTACTAATGATCAACAAATACAACCACACAAGTCCACACCAACCCACCTACACTTAAACATCCCCACCCCCACTCACCCTAGCAAAGTAGTGCTACGTAAATGTTAGCTATTATTATTATTATTATTTCATATATGTATATATGAAGGAAGTTACTTTCTGTGACATTTTAATCATAGTTTATATAATTTGATACAGACATTGATTTTATAACATTTTTCTCAGAAATACAAATACTTAGGTACAGGTTAAGAATGTTCTTCAAGAAGCTGTTGTCTATCACTACTTAAGTAAATCTTGGTTTCACTTTCAACTTGAAGGAAAATCTTTTTCTTCTCTGTCCCTTATGTACACAATGCCTAGCCTTCAGTTTTTCTTGCTTGGTTTTTCTTTCTTGTTCTCTCCCTCGTGGCCAAAACAGAAGAAAGAAAGAAAATGTAATCATGCAACATGCTTGGGTGATTTCCTTGTGATGACCTTATTTCAATTCAGAAGAGGTTACTCTGAAAACCATCCTTCTTTTTCACTCACTTCTAACTAGTTTTCCTTTCCTTCCTTATTAATACCTCATTTTGGTTGAATGCATCTCTGCTACGTCTCTTCATGCTTCTGTAGTCTTTTTGAAACTGCCTTTCTGACAGAAACATCTTAAGGGCATCAAGCTCTTTTTTATTTCTGAACATTTAAACAAAGAAGAATAGTTTTTAACCAGAGATACACAGTATTTTCCTCATAAACAGCTTTCAACTCAGACACAGATCTATTTTTTTCTTTTGACCTGGAAGAGACATTAGAGTATATCTAATTTAAGCACCTTCATTTTGCAGAGAACACTGAGGTCTTGAGAGGTGACAACGTCACTTGGAATGTCACGCAGTGACAAAGGCAGTGTGCTACAGCTGAAATAATGTTAGCTGTAGACTCAGGGGTCCTGGCTTCAAATCTCAGCTCTGCACATAATACCTGTTTTATTTGAGGTAAGTCACTGAATCCTCCTGGGCTTTGTTTTCCTCATTTGCAAAATACTGGATTGGACTAAATGCACTATGAGTCCCATCCAACTATAAATTTACTATCCTAAGAAAATGACCGTTGATCCCATGATAGCACTTGAAAATTGCATCAACTTTTATGTTTTAGAAGGAGTATGTGATCTGAAAGTTAAGACCTATGTTAGGAATAGTTATTGAAGTTTGCATCAGCAAAGATAGATAGATGGATGTCCCACAATTGCTCCCATATCCCTCCCATCGTTCCCTTTATCAGTGTCATTGGAGGCACTATTTATGTAAGACTGGAGTATTCTCTATAACATCTAAGGCCAACATATGATACAGAGAACAGATACTGCTTTGAATTTCACGATGCAAATATTAGCAGAAAAGATTTTGTTCTAAAGTAAGTTGTGCCTTAGTTTGGATGAAACATTGCTTGAAGTTGAAAACCTAGTGCCTCAGTGTCCTGAAAATGCCCAATTGTCATTCTATAACATGTCTTCTCAATATGTGTCACACATGCACAAGTTATTAAGTTCTTATGGATTTCTATTCTGTGAGCTTAGTGTTGGTGAGTCCTATAGAATGTGGGAATTATAGTCCACCAGTCATACAGCTTCATGAATAAAGCATGGTCATGTCAAAGCCAACTGTCTGATTATGCACAGCTTTCCCTGTGAGGCACAGTCTAAGCTTGATCAGTATGCCACATCATCCTCACTGAAAAGCATTTATTAAGTATGGCACTTTACAAAGCAAGTTTAAACAGATGTAGTCCCAGCCCTGTAGACATTTGCAATGCAAATTAGGAAAAACTCACAGAGACCAACAAAAAATGTATAGACAATATATAAGTATTCATATAATGCACATATACCTTAAATACTAGCCTCAGTTTCCCTGAAAAGTGGAGTTAGTAATATTTACATTACTTGCTTCTGGATTGTTGTGGGGAAAGTACTATGTAAACTATAGAGTGCAATGCAAATGTAAGTTATTATTGTTGTCGCTAGCCTAGGTACAGGGATAGAGACTAGACCTGTGGTTTCATTGATATAGGGAATTCCCAGATGAATAAACTACCTCTACTAGTATAAAATGGCACCTTCTCTGCAGTTTGGAGAGTTGCCTAGAGGCTCTGAGAGGTTTTGACTTGTTCAAGGCCACACGACCTGTATGTTTCAGAGAAAGGACTTGAACCCAGGTCTGCCTGCTTCCTAGGCTAGTTCCGTTCACTATGTCTCACTCCCTCTCACCATATGCATACAAGAAAGTAAAGAATATGTGGCGGAGAAATAGCTTCAGTATGCTGTTTTAATTTGATTAATCAAAGAATTATGAGTTATATTAAAATCTGTTGTATTAAAAACCTATTATTGTATATAAGGATTATGGGGGCAGTATGGCACACCAGAAAGAGAACTTAATATGGATTTGGTAGGACCTGAGTTAAATCTTGGTTCTGTCGCTACCTGTGTAACCTTGGAAAGTCCATAAATTCTCTGAGCCTGAGTATCTTAATTTATTAAATGAGGAGATTGGACTACATGACTTATAAGGTCCCCTCTAGTTCTACCCCATTGGATCTGTGATGCATCAGATCTGTGATCCATCGGGCCTATCATTTAGACTGAAAAGGGACATTAGAGGCCATCTGATTGCTTCCTTTAATAGATCAGAAAGCAGAATCCCAGAGAAGCTAAGTGAGTTACCTAAGTTCATATAGGTAATAACTAGCAGAGCCAGGATTCAAAGGCTGAGACCATAAATGGTCATCAATCTACTTATTTTACACACACACACACACATATACATACACACACACATATATTATATGCACACAAACATACATATACACACCAAAAAGTCTTAGTTCAGTTTTAGACTTTGATAGCTTATATATAAACATATGTGCCTGTGTATATGTGTGTGTATTTCTCTCTCTCTCTCTCTCTCTTTTCCTCTCTCTCTCTCTCTCTCTCTCTCTCTCTCTATATATATATATATATATATATACACACACACACACATACACATATGTACATACACACATAGAGAGAGAGAGATGTATCTATATATAGTGTATATATATATATGTGTGTGTGTGTGTGTGTGTGTGTGTGTGTGTGTGTTGTCCTGGGATACTGAAGGTACATAATTAACAGATATATATGTGTGTGTGTGTGTGTGTGTGTGTGTGTGTGTGTGTGCATATATATATGGGGAAAGAGAGAGAGAGATTGTAAAATCACAATTTAAGTTTACACAATTTGAAGCTGATATTGATATTATAACATTTCCTCAGAAATACAATTACAGTTAAGAATGTTCTGCCACTAGTTATTATCTATCACAACTTAATTAAACCTTGGTCTCGCTTTCAACTTGAAGGAAAGCCTTTTCTTTTCTGTCTTTTATGTAGATGATACCTAGCCCTGAATTTTTCTTGCTTGATCTTTCTTTCTTGTTCTCTCCCTCACGTCCAAAGCAGAAAGAAGAATAAAAATGTAATCAATATGCTTGCATGATTTCCTTGTGATGACCTTATTTCAATTCCGAACGGTTACTCTAAAGACCGTCCTTCTTTTGAAGGGTGGAAATGAGACCCAGATAGTGACTTGCCTAGGGTCACACAGCAAGTGTCTGAAGTAGATTCAAATCCAGGTCCTTTGTTTCCAAATCCAGAGCCCATTACTCTGTTCCAATTTATTGTCATCAAAGACAGTAGACAATCACTCTCTATACAATGCCATAAGGCATTTAGAAAGTAATGTAAGTGTATTCAAAACGGACGCCACCCCGGGAAACTCATCCCCACAATATCCCAGGGGAATATAGAGAAATCATCCATGGGACTCTAGCCAGGGAGGCCTTCTTAAAGATGTATGCTGCAGTACATTTTCTTCTAAAATCGTCCTAGAATACTGCAGGTACATAATTAACAAGGAAATAATCTTAGTTCAAAGAATCTAAAGAGAATGGCTGCACGACAGTTCTCTGGAGGATAATAAAACGATAGAGAGACAGATGCTAGAATAGTGTTCTAATACTCTAAAGATTCCCCATGCCCTAGTCACTAAGACCCTCCCTGCTTCCTGTCAATCTCTCCTTGAACAGAATGTAGGAAGAGCTCAGAAGCCCATCAATCAATTAACAATCATATGTCAATTGTCTACGGTGTACCAGGTACTGTGTTACAAATAAAATAGAATACAAAGAGAATAAATGTAATATCCCTACTCTCATGGACTAAATATAAATAGAATTTGTGCCAATAGAATCTTATCTCAGTATTTCATCCTACTTTGCTCCTCAGGTGTACACTGCATAAAGGAGGGGCTCGGGGGTGGGGGGCACTAGCAACTAGGTCACTTCCCTATCCTTATATCCATTTTTTTTCTTATATCAGATACCAAATCACAGCCACAGCTTCAAAACACCATATCTTCCCATATCTGTCTTGGTGAGCATTGATTAATTCATAAAAAAATCCCAAGTGCCCCCATTGACACCACCCTTACAGCCTCCTCAGTACCCAAATCCACACCCCTATCCCTCTTAGTTTCACTGCTAAGTATAATCAGAATCAGAACCACCCTTACCATGGTTTGTAGCTCCCTTTTCATGTCTCCAGGCCATTCTCTCAGCCATCACATCAACGTGGGTCAGTGGTGAGGTTTTTTTCCTGTCATTCTGAAGTAGGCTTGTAGAATTTCAGGCACCTGAACCCACCAGGATCTCCCATTTCTTCTTTTGACTCATCACTAGCCTAAGCTCGTGACACATTGAAATGCTAAGATGATCCAGTCTTGCTTGCTGTTAGGGCATTTTTTATTCCTTTCATCTTGTCTTTATTTTTGACAGGTGTCTGCAAATCCTCTAAACTTGCTGCAGATATAAAAATTTTCTATTTTCTAAAGGCTTTATCTTGGTTGATATTGGGATACCATTTGGCATGTGTGTGTGTGTGTGTGTGTGTATGTGTGTGTGTGTGTGTGTGTGTGTGTGTGAGAGAGAGAGAGAGAGAGAGAGAGAGAAAACATGTTCCCTGGATTGATAATTTCCTTGGTGAATAGATTTATTTGTGGTTTTAGAAGAAGAGTTCTTAAAGATCATTTCTTAAACCCCTCTCCCCAACCTCTAAATTTATAAATGAGGAAATTGAATCCCAAGGGGATTGAAAGAAACTGTGATAATAGTGAATAGACTTGGCATCAGGACAATGAGTTGAATCGAAGGCTTAGATAGTCAACGCGTATTTTGTTATCATGGGCAAGTCACTCATATTCTCAGGTTCCTCATTTATAAAATGAACACGACAAGGTTTATAATGCTCACCTTACAAGATTTTTGTGAGAAAAGAGATGGCAAACCTTAAAGTGTTACATAAATACAACTTATTAGTAAGCACTTTCCCAAGGTCACACAACTAGAATAAAAGAATTATAGAGAATGGCAGAATCTGTACTAAAACCTAGGTCTTTAAAACTCTTCGTCTAGTGCTCTTTACATTTTATATATATCATTTACCTGTATGTGTATGTACATATAGATATGTATATGTGTGTGTGTGTGTATGTGTGTGTATATGTATATGGATGTATATGTACTTGTCTCCTCTATTAGAATATTAGCTCATTTCCAAAAGGTGTTGTTTCTGTCTTTCTTTTTTTTTATCCCTAGTCCCTAGTGTGGTGTCCAGCAAACAGTAGGCACTTGAGAAATAGTTGTTGATTAATTGATACAATGTAATCAGACGGTATAAAGAACATTGACTCTAGAGTGAGATGATATGGTTCCACTTCTGTGTCTGATGTTTACTTGGCATCAGAGTGACCCGAGCCAAGTCACTTAACTCAGTTTCCTCATCTATAAAATGTGGAGATTGGACTAGGCATCCTCTGAAGTCCCTTTTTACTTTAGATCTATGATCCTATAATTCTAATGCAGACTGAGTGGAATAGCTAGGAAATGATTTTACAAGTTCATGGAACTCCAGTCTATGCAGGGATGCCAGTTTGCATTATATTAAAGTAAAGTAAGATGATGTAGTAAGAGTCTAGACTAGGACTGTGGTAATGAGAATGGAAAGGAACTATAAATGGGAGATGTTACTGATATGATATGAGATAAGGAAGTTAAGGGAGTCAAAGCTGACTCAGGTTTTAG
The DNA here is from genome assembly GCF_011100635.1 of Trichosurus vulpecula. Taxonomy (NCBI): domain Eukaryota; kingdom Metazoa; phylum Chordata; class Mammalia; order Diprotodontia; family Phalangeridae; genus Trichosurus; species Trichosurus vulpecula. Next base: position 133,154,547 of record NC_050581.1, read on the forward strand.
AATCATGGAATTTGAGAACTGGAAGAGATCCCAGTGACCATCTAGTCCAACCTATATCCAAAAATAATAAGCATTGTAACATACCTTTTAACCTAGGCAGCTGTAAGAAACATTGACAGTAGTTGGGAGCTGGATAGAGAAAAACATGATGAGTTAGATTTAAGTAACAGAAGTTGAGAACATGGTGGAACATCCAAGTGCACTTGGAAGGAAAGGAGGAAACTAGAGATGCTTGATAACAACAAGGATAAACAAAGACACTATTAAATATTGATTGGAATTGGCTGATGAAAGTCTATTTTTATAAGTACATTTTATTACTAATATCATTTATGATACTAAATGTTGTCCTAATATTGAACCATCCTTGGGTTTCTGTCTTAGATTGAACATGTTAATATAATATATCTTGACCACATTACTCTACTCTATTACCAATGTTACTTAATATATTGCTATCAATATTTATTAATTATATTGGTCTATAGTTTTCTTTCTTTGTCTCCATGATGTTTTGCAGATGATCATGCCCACTCATCTAGCATTACCTTAGAGACCATATCTTCTTCCTCAGAAAGGCTAGTAAGTGGGTGACACAGTGAATAGAGCACTGAGCCTGGAGTCAGGTAGACCAGAGTTCAAATCCAGTGTCAGACATTTACTAGCTGCATGACCCTGGGCAAGTTACATTAAAAAACAAAAACACAAAACAACAACAACAACAACAAAACCTGTTTACCTCAGTTTCTACAACTATAAAATGGGGATAATAATAGCATTTACCTCCCAGGGTTGTTGTGAGGAACAAATGAGATATTTGTGAAGCACTTAGCTCAATGCCTGGTATGTGATAAGCATTCTATATAGGTTATATTTTATTATTACTTTTGATCTCTTTTAGTTTCTTCAGTGTGGTAACTTTTTAGGTCTGGTAAGCTTCTCTATAAAATGGTGATAATTAGAGTCAATGTCTACTTTCATCCATTTTACATTTATTTTTCTCAATCAATATTTTGTAGGTTGTATTAGAGAAGCTATCTTCTCAGCCTCATTTAGCAAAGTATCAATGCTATCCTTGTGAACAATATAAAAAAGATTTGAGCTAGATAATAGTAGATTTAGATAGATTTGTTGAGGTTGAATGACTAGACCACAGCCTTAGTCATCTATTGATCAGTGTCAACATAGTAGGAAGTCTCTAGGAGAGCACTTTAAGGCTTTCTCATTAAACCTGTGCTACTTAACATTTTAATGAGTTACTTTAATCAAGGCATAGATTACCTGCATATCACATATTCAAATGGCACGGAACTGGGAGAGCTAGTTAATACATGGAAAATGGAGCCCGGTCCAAAAAGACCTTGACAGGTTAAAATTTTATGCTGAATCCCATAAAGTGAAATTTAATAGGAACAAATATAAATTCCTACTGTTGTAGTTATTCAGTTATGTTCAACCCTTTGTCACCCTGTACAGGGTTTTCTTCTGGATTTGTTTGCTGTTTCCTTCTCCTACTAAATTCCTACTACATTCAAGTTTAAAAGAAATACAAGATGAGGTGTGACTAATTAACAGTTTGAGTGGAAAAGAGTTTTAGTAAAGTGCAAGCTTAATACAAGTAAACAATGTGATAGGCTACCTAAAAGCAGTAACTCATTCTTAGTTTGTATTAAAGGAATCACAGTGTCCAGAATATAGAAAATGATAGGTCTGTTGTAGTCTTCCACGGGCAGGACAAATGAATGGTGGACACATTTTAGGAACATTGAAAAGCTGGATACTTTTCAGAGTGATTGGGATGGTGAAGGGCCATGGAATCATTCTTAATGAGTATCATTTGAAGGAACTGGGCATGTGTACATCGGAAAAGAGACAGGTTGGACATGATTACTATTTTCAAGTATTAGAAGGTCTATCATGTACGAGAAGAATTCAATTTATTCTACTTGGTCTCAGAGTACAGAAAGAGGAGCAATGGAAAATTTCAAAGAGGAAATGGAATTGGCTTCTTGGGGAGGTTATTTATCATGAGGCAGAGTTGCATGGTGGATGATGATGGTGATGATACTGATAAGTCTAAACTCTTTCCCCCTAATGGCTCCCTACCCTCTACCCCCTTTTCTATTACTGTAGAGGGCAACAGCATCCTCCCAGTCACTCAGGCTCAAAATCTAAGACTCATCCTTTGCTCCTCATTATCTCTTACCCCAACCCATCTCCAGTTTGTTACCAAGGTCAATACATTTCAACTTTGCAACATCTCTTGACTATGTCCTCTTCTGTCCTCTGATGTTTCCATAACTCTAGTGCAGGCCCTCATCACCTCTACCTGGACTGTTGTAATAACCTGCTGGTGGGTCTGCCTGCTTCAGGCCTCTTCCCACTCCAATATCCCCCATTCAGTCACCAAAATGATTTTCTTAAAGCACAAACCTGTTGTGCCCCCCTCCCCCAACTCAGGAGACTTCAATAGCTACCTATCACTTCTAGGATCAAATACAAAATCTTCTGCTTGGCATTCTTTATAACCTCTCCCTCCTATTTTTCCAGTCTTCTAACATCTTACTCCCAAACATATATGCTTCAATCTAGTGACACTGGCCTCCTGGCTGTTTCACAAACAGGTTACTCAATCTCTAGGCTCTGGGCATTTTCTCTGGTTGGCCCCCGTGACTGGAATGCTCTCCCTCCTCCTGACTACTGATCTTCCTGGCTTCTTTTATGTTCCAACTAAGACCCCACCTTCTAAAGGAAGCCTTCCTCAACCCCTCTTAATTCTAGTGCCATTGTTAAAATTATTTACTATATATCCTATTATAGTTTGCTTTATATTACATGTTTTCTCTGCAGTTAGATTGTAAGCCTCTTGAGGGTAAGGACTCTTTTTTTGCTTCTTTTTGTATCCTCGCTGCTTAGTGCAGTGTCTGGCACATATTAATAACAAATGCTTAATAAATATTGATTAATAATAATGATGATGATGATGATGATAACAGCAGTTAGTATTTATATAGCATTTAAAGTTTACAAAACCCTATACAAGTATTATTTGAACTTAGAGTGAGGAAGACCTGGTTCCCTCCTGAGAGCCTATGGCTCTGGGCTCAACCTTTTTCAGTTTTAATTTCCTTGTCTATAAAATGAGGATAATAAGAGAGCCTGCCTCAAAGAATTGTTCTGAGGGTCAAATGAAATCCTATATATGATATTACATTTTATATATGTATGTATACCTAACACTTGGCTAACCTTATGATGCTATGTGAATTTCGTTTTTATGTTTGGCACAGGTGCTTGGAAAAAGAGTTCACTAAGTTCAAAGATCCTTATCTCATGGATGGCCCCCATGCTTTGAGGATTGTTGCCTGTGTAGGCTATTCTGTGCAGTCTATTCTGATTGTCCAAGGCTGGTTTCTGACTTTGGGCCCTCAACTGTTGAAGTGGATACTGATAGCCACCACTTGTTGTCTATAGGTCCATTTGTGGAAGCTTACCCTGGCTTTCCTTCTTTCTACCACTTATGGCTTTCCAGTGGGTTGTAGGAGATCTTGCTGATTTTCCTAGTGTGATCCTTCTCCTGGCCTCTTCCACTGCTTCTCTCTTTACCTGAGCTAGTGCTAATTTCCTTGTTCCAACCCTTTGATCAGCCTCTGACCGCTTCTCACTATCTTGATGTGCAGTTCTATACTAGATAGAGGAGCTTAATTCTGAGTCTATTCAGAATTCTTTATCTTTGGTTTTTTGTAGGCTATTTGTTAGGGATTCTGTGGAAGAGTTGGGCTTCTCTATTATCTTTCATTTCTCTATCTTAAATGGAAGTCCATTCAACTATATTTTCATATTTCATGATTTTGGGGTGACATTTTAAGTATGGTATAAATTTGGAATAATATTTTATTAGTATTATTAATATTTTATGTAACAGTAGCTGCACTGTATGAGGGTCAAGTCAGCTACATTTCATCCCTTCCCACTTCTCCCCCTAAGGCTCTCCACTACCCTTAAAGGAATTGGGGGGGAGTCTTTCTGTTTTTGCCATTAGATAGAGTCCCCACTGATTGTATGCCCTCAATTTTACCATCACCCTAGTTTTATTTAACTACTTAAAACCCAAATTAGGTTTTATAAAGGAATATTTACTTCAAAGAAATACACAAGCAAACACACAAATATCCCCCCTAACACTCGGGGATATCATTCCCACCATCCCTACCCCCAGCCACTTTATTTTCTAGCTAGGAGAGGGGGATTAGGTTCATTACAGCTCATTTCCTATATAGCATTTGTTCCACCAAGTTCATGTTCAAAGGCCAGATTAGTATTCTAGAACCTTGGCATCTCAGGCTTTCTCTGCTGGGTTGGGGGCAACATCTGTCCTGGAATTCTGGCCTCAAAGAATCTCTGGTCTTGGACACCATTCCTTACACCTAGGACTGAAAAGGACAAATGAAATAGACCAAAACCCCAATCGTGTTTTTCTAGCCTACCTCAGCTGAGGGAAGGGGAAGGTGACCCTCAAGTCCTTCCCTGCTTACTTCATGGTGTCACCTATGGTGAGTGGATGAGTCTTTTACTAGTGGATACTAGAGGAGAGATAGAGGAAGGGTCTCCTAATCAGGTAGTTTTAAAGGCATTGACAATTCTGGCTTTGTAGCTAATGAAAGAGGCTACTCCTAACCCAACAATGGGTCCACACAGAAAGCCCATCCCTGTCTCAGTCTTCTTGTCGCTATAAACAAGACCCTGGAATCTTCCCATCTTAGATGATCTGGGCATTCAGCAAACTCCCATTGCATTTATAGGAGTATTGTTACTTTCCCCTAATTATGTGGTTTTTTGATGTAGTGGCATATGTCTAAATATACATTTATTAACTCCAGGACTCAGTTTATTTGTTTCTTTCATCCTTTCCCCCTCCCTTCAGTAGAATTACAAACTCAAGGGCAAGAACTGTTTCATTTCTGACACTGTATCCCCATCACCTAGGATAGCAACTTTAACATTTTTTGGAATGGTTATGGGTCTGATCTTATTAGTATAGGACTTCTCTCCAATCATACAGATTTCAAATGATTTAACATGTATAGTCTTACTTAGGTAATCTGATCAAGACAATGATCCAAAAGAGTAGCACAGGATCCATGCTGAAAAATGCTGTCCACCTCTAGAGAGAGAACTGATAAATTCTGGGTACAGATTGAAACATACATTTTTCCCTTTCTTTTTTTTTGTTTTCTTTTTCTTTTTTTGTAAAATGACTAATATGGAACCATGTTTAGAATGACTTCACATATATAAACAATATCAAATATCTTGCCTCATCAACGGGTAGGGAAGGGACAAGGGGAATGGAGAGAATCTGGAACTCAAAGTTTTAGAAAATAAATGTTACAAAATTTTAAAAATATAATTGGGAAATGTTTAACGAAATAAAATGCATGTATATACATATATACATATATAGATGTATGTGTGTATATGTGTATATTCACACATATATGCATATATATACATATATATGCATAAATTTAACAAAACAAACCAAAGTAAAACACAGATAGTCTTAGGGACAGCTAGGTGGCACAGCAGACAGAGTGCTAGACTTGCAGTCAGGAAGACTCATCTCCCTGAATTCAAATCTTCTCTCAGACCCTTACTAGCTATGTGACCCAGGGCAAGTCACTTAACCCTATTTGCCCCAGTTTCCTCATCTGTAAAAGGAGCTGAAGAAGGAATGGCAAACTACTACAGTATCTTTGCCAAGAGAACTCCAAATGGGGTCACAAAGAGTTGGATATGACTCAGAAATGAATGATCAACTACATAATCTTAGAGAGTTGCTTAGGGGGTACCAAAAATTTTAATGATTTTTTAGGATTACATAGGTAATATATGTCAGATGTAGGACCTGAAACCAAGTTTTCCTAACTCCTAGGCCACTCATTTAGCCAATTCTCCATGTTGCTACTTTGCTTACTCATAGCAGATATTTATTGGGTGGAATTGAATAAAGGCATGAATTATTGACTTTATAATGGTAGTCAGATGGAAGATGTTTTACTTAACAGAAACTCAAAATTACGGGAGCATTTATTGCAACCCCTCTATCTCTTTAAGTGAATTGAAGATGGTATCTAAAGATGGTAGAACACCACCTGGGCAAGTAGTCATAGCCAAAAGATGGAGGTGAAAGGTCATCGTACAAGTCAATAAGTAAAAGAGGATATATGTGTCAATAACCTTGAAAACAATATTTGACGACTAAGCTACCTCCAAGGGAGAGATGACTTTTTATAAGGGGAGATTAAAGTACCAGCTGTGTTAGCTATCTGTATGGTGTTGTGGCTAAAAGTGTCAACCGTTCTTTCCACCTGTGCACAACCGCATTGACAGCATAGTAGCAATGAATGGCACTTGTTTATCCCTTTCCTAATTCTGTGTTATTTCTTTTCCCTCTCTGGTTCTGATCCCTTTTGACCAATTGTCCCCATAACTTTTATTCTAACTGCCTTTTCCTCCATCAAAAGATGTCTCCCCCAAAGCAGTGGTAGAATATTGTTCAGCATCTCACTCCAGATCAACAAGGAGAAGACTTTTGACTCACTGAATTTGCACTCAGTTCCTGGGACTCAGAGACCCCTGTCAGAATAATGGAATGAGGAGAAAGCAAAATAAAACTATAGCTCTGGGTGGATTTCTGGTTTTGACAGGCTGCTAGTTTCAAATGAGGTTTTAGTTCTTTTAAATGCAGGAGGAAGGGTAATTTGCTGGAACAATTTTCTGTAGATTATCTGTTTAAGTGATCTGTACTGATGATCCATTCCACAAGTACCACCAGGAACTGTAGAATGAGCTGGCCAGATATACAAATATATCCCAATTTATGTGGGATATACATAATTGCTCAGAGCAAAACCAATCTTAAAGAGTAGGAATTGGAATAAGGGAGGAGAAACTGGTGTACTCATTTGTAATGGAAGGGAAATCATTAAATAGTTTGGGCACCACCCTATTTGTGGCAGCAGACTGTGACTAATACAGTCTTAGAGCATATATTGGTTATATTAAAAAAGGGGGAGTGTTAAACATCTTGGTTGATTATGTACATGATGTACTTAAGTAGATAACAGGACGTCCTTAGCTAATACTTATTTCTCAATTTTCCATCTGTTTTATAATCAGAAATCACAATTCTTAACACTCTCTACCATTGTACTTAAACTGCTTTTTCCAATGAAAAGATAAAAATAATGAGTCATATTATTGAGTACTATGACTTTTTTTTTTCAGTCCTCATCCTCCTTGACTTCTTAGGAGCATTTGATACTCTTAACCATTCCACCCTTCTTAATATTTTCTGCTTCTTTGTCATCCCTTACCACTCCATTCTCCTAGTTCTCCCACCTCTGCTCCTATGATGGCTTCATTCTAGTGAGTGTTCCATAATCTGAGCCTATGAGAGCTGTAGCTCCTGAGGGACAGTGTTACTTTTCTCCTAGCCCTAGAGGAGTGGCTCTTGAGAGAGACAGAAGGGTGAGCTAAGACACAATATATATAATTTGAGCAAGAAGAGTGCAAGATTTAGGGAACACTCACTGCCGTTGCAGCTGCTGCCACCCTTAATTGGGGGCTAAACCAGGTAGATATCTCTTGAGAGGAGAAATAGTATGGTTGCTAGACTTTGCTAAGGACCATGGTAATTTTTTTCTCCCCCAATCTTTTCTCTCTCTCATTCCCAGGAAAAGTGCTTTCCTATTCCAAAGCTTACTTCCATTTTTCAAAATACCATTTATAATTTTTGTTTAATTAGCTTGAGTGGTGGCTAGATAAAATTTGGTCAATCATAGTTGCTTCTGATTTATGTGTTTCATTATTCATGAATAGGGAATTGTATGAGACATGTGGAGTGACTGAAAGGTGTACAGATCAAAGTGAAAAAGGAAAAAACACAAACGTTACCCAGATTGGTAAGACATTATCTCAACTGGGGACTCCTGAGCCTTATACAGGAGAATATTATTGGTTATTATATTTCATAAACTTACCAAAGCAGAGTAACAAAAGCATTCTTTTGTTTTTCTCCGGGATAAAGGGAAGGGCTTGGAATTAGGAAGACTCATCTTTGTGAGTTGAAATCTGGCTCCAGACACTTCGTAGCTGTGTGACCCTAGGCAAGTTACTTTAATCGTGTTTGCCTCAGTTTCTTCATCTGTAAAATGGGCTGGAGAAGGAAATGGCAAACCACTCCAGTATCTTTGCCAAGAAAAACCTTAAATGGGGTCACAAAGAGTTGGGCATGATTGAAATGACTCCAACCATAAGAAGGATAAAGCAGATGTGACCTTATAAAAGCAGTTGAGTCAAGGGGAGAGGAGGGAGGCAGGGGCTGGGCTGTCAGTCATGCTACCCTCTCCATTGTTTACCTCCACACATACAAAGAGAAATTTCTCTGTATGGATGGAGCCAAAGGTGGTAAATAGATAGTAGGTTATACCTAGGAAGGAGTGGCTTGACAAGAGAATGATGCATGACATTCTAAGGGTAGGAAGCAAAAGAGAGGGAATAAGAAAGTCTCCTCCCATGGCAGCTCAAGAGGTACATTTTTTGGCCTCATACAAACTATCCTCACAGACATGTGGTTATACACAGAAAATCTCCTTTGAGGTCCCTTCCCTCATCATCAGTTGTCTACTGTATATCTCTGTGAGCATATACTCCTGGAATCTCAAACAACATATCTAAAAATGAACTCACTATACTCTCTCCAAAAGTTGTCCCTCCTCCTAACTTATTTACTTCTGTTGTTGTTCCTGCTGCATTGCTTTATTACCTTTGAACTTGGTCTTATCTTACTTTAAGAGGAAAAAATATTATTCCAACAAAGGTTCCTGTAAAGAGAATTTCTGTTATTTGTTCCATAGGCACTAATCTCTTACCTTAACATCTTGTAGTTAAATTCCTGAGGGCTTTTCTCCGTCTACCAAAGGTGTAATATCTCCCGTACTGTATTAAGGATAAGCCAGCCCATGTGGAATCAATTAACCCTAATCAACTTATTCTTCCATTCTTAAATCACCTTTTAAAAATATTTTAAAGGGCTATGAACTACAGCTAAATCTGCCTCTGTCACAGTGCTAAGTAGTCCAATTAAGGAGCCCGCACTCTGCTGCTGCATTTAGAGATGCATCTGACCTTTAGTTTTATTATATGTTTTTCACCTCTTTGACTTTGAAAAAACAACTTCCTTGCTTAGCCTATAACTAAAAATTCATTTTTAAAGTAGATTCATAGCCAAAAGAAGCCCAAATATTTAACTTTTCTTTTCCTGGGAGGCTGAAGACCCAGAGTACGATGAGGAATATGGAATAAGGGGAGGGGAATATTGAGAGGATGGATTTGGCTTAGGGTAATCACAAAATCTGACAAATGGAAGCAACTTTAGAGACCACCTAGTCCAATTAATGCCTGAATAGGAAGCTGATCTAGGACATCACTGCCTCGTGGCCACCTTGTCTTTCCTTGAAGACTTCCACTAGTGGGGTAGTCACTCCCACAGCTCTTTCCAACTTAGATGATTAACTTTGTTAGGAGATTGAGATTAGGATCAAGAGTCCTTGAGACTAGTTACCATGAAAGCATTGTCTATGGCTTTGAAAATAGGGCCACATGCAAATTCAGGACCTAGAGCTGAGAGTCACCTTAGGTATCATCTCATCTGATGTCTTCATCTTATAGATGAGGAAACTGAGGCTGAGCAAAGGGAAATGATATGTCTAAGGTCACATTGTTGGAAAATAGCAGAAGCAGGATTCAAAACCAGCTTCTCTGACTACAAATCTAGTAGTCTTTCTACTGTATGGTGCACAAGTATTTTGCAGAATGCTTTCTTTATAACAACCCTGCAAAGTAGATAAGTGTAGGTATTGTTGGACATTTTACAGATTGGAAAATGGGTTCTAGGCAGCTAATTGGCTTGATGATTATCCCATGAGCCTATGTCTCCAACAGCATTGTTCTATAATTTATATTCTATTGCCTCTGATCCAACACATATTTTCAGCTATTCCTCTGCATTCAAGAGAGTTTTATCTAACTTCTCCAGTGACTAGAAAAGGACCTTGACTTTTGCCTTGTTGTTTTGACCCAGAGAGAGTCATTGGAGTTCACCTTATAAATCACTGTTTGAGTGAGTCTACAGTTCTAATAGTGATATCCTGGGAAAGATTTTTCTGGCTTTTGAGTGGCCCTCAGTCATTGAAATGGCCTTGCTTAAGGTTTCAAGCTGAGTCTGACATATCGTAGCTTCCTTTTCTCTCTTCTTTTCTTCCAGTATAGTTCATGGAGAGTTGAGTAAAAAGGAAGGAATTAAAAATGAAAAATTTTGAATAAGTAAGAGCAGGGCCTTTGGCTTCCACAACCCATCTCCCTTCCCCAAGGAAAACTAGTAGGTTGCATCACAAGTAATATATTATAAAAAGGTGTCCATTAAAATCATCTGAGAAAATCGGGCCTATTAAATGCCAGGTGGTTGGCAGGCAGCTCCGAGGTGAAGGTAAGAAATAGGAGTTTCTCTAAGTATTGTCATGCTTACAAAAATCCTTGGGCACAGGGTACCATAGAGGAGGAGATATCTTTAGAGAAAGAAAGGTTATAGAGATTATATATTATAGAGAGGCAGAAAAAGGTTATATCTTGTGCCTTAGCAGTGCCATGTGGATGTGATACTATGATAAACACATTCCCCTTTGCTATATTTTTGAAAGAAAGAGCACAGTTACACAAGTCAAAATTGCATAAATAGGGATGCATTACTTCTGAGGAAACAAAAAGAAATCCAATAGGCACAGTTTTGCATGACATTTTAGACAAACAAATTGATTTCATATTGTCATTTGCCTGCGAGCACTTAAAGAGACATCTGTATATAAATCTCAGATTCTGAGAAGAATAAGCCAAAATGATAGCAGCCCAGTTAGCTTAAAAAACAACAGCACGCCAGATACTGAGCTGCATATCCAATCAAATGTAGCCCTTCCACTCATGTTTAACAGGCAGAGCCAGTGATTTTCTGTAAGTATCTCAGGCTTGAGGTAGAGGTAATGAGCACTATAACTCCCCTCCCATCAACTCCCCCCCCTCCAAAAAAAAACCTCTTTAGGTAAGGCAAGGTAGTTGGTTACTTTGGTGATAGGATTTTGTAGATTATGGTGGGGAAGTATGTTAGTTTTGATCAACAGAGAAGTAGTAGCAAAAAAAAAATGGGTGGAGCGAAGATGGTGGCTGGAAAGCAGGGATTTGCATAAGCTCTCCCCTAAGTCCCTCCAAACACCTGTAAAAAATGGCTCTGAACAAATTCTAGAGTTGCAGAACCCACGAAATAACAGAGGGAAGCAGGGCTCCAGCCCAGGAAAGCTTGGATGGTTGCGGGGAAGGGTCTATGCCACGGAGCTGGGAGCAGAGCAGAGCCCAGCATGGGCTGTGCCAGGACCAACCAGACTGGGAGCTGGGCGGATCAGGCAGTAGGGCCCTGAATCATTGAGCTGTGGCAGTTACCAGACTTCTCAACCCACAAACGCCAAAGACAACAGAGAAGGTTAGTGGGTAGAACTGCTAGAATGGAGTGAAAGGAGTGCACAGTCAGCCCCAGCCCTGGGGGCATGGAAATGGTGCAGCTCTGGGGCTGCTTCCAGCTGCAGTTGCTTATGGCTCCAGGCCCATCAGGTGGGAGGAATTAAGTGGTGGATCAGAGCAGGAGTGCAGAGCCTCCTTGGATCTGAGTCAGGTCCAGGCTGGTGGTTCTTAGGGGAGGAGGAGCACTGCTGTGATGGAGCTTGCTGTGTAGAAGTAGCTCTGAAAACAGCAGCACAAGGGCCCTAAAGCTTGGGACAAAGTACTCTCTGCTCTACAAGCAGTCATACCTTTACAAATAGCTCAAGGGTCAAGCAGTTGGTTGGAAACATAAACAGGCAGTGAAAATGGACCCAGACTCAGAATCAGACTTTGGAATCTTTTTTTGGTGAGAAAGAAGACCAAAACATACAGCCTGAAGAAGTCAACAGAGTCAAAGAGCCTACATCAAAAGCCTCCAAGAAAAACATGAATCATTCTCAGGCCATGGAAGAGCTCAAAAAAGATTTGGTAAAGCAAGTAAGAGAAGTAGAGGAAAAATTGGGAAGAAGAAAATTATGAAAAACAGGTCAATGACTTGTTAAAGGTGACCCCCCAAAATACTGAAGAAAATAACACCTTAAAAAAATAGACTAACTCAAATGGCAAAAGAACTCCAAAAAGCCAATGAGGAGAAGAATGCCTTGAAAGGCAGAATCAGACAAATGGAAAAGGAGATCCAAAAGACCACTGAAGAAAATACTACCTTAAAAATTAGATTGGAGCAAGTGGAAGCTAGTGACTTTATGAGAAATCAAAATATTATCAAACAGAACCAAAGGAATGCAAAAATGCAAGACAATGTGAGCTATCTCATTGGAAAAACCGCTGACCTGGAAAATAGATCCAGGAGAGATAATTTGAAAATTATTGGACTACCTGAAAGCCATGATCAAAAAAAATCCTAGACACCATTTTTCAAGAAATTATCAAGGAAAATTGCCCTGACATTCTAGAGCCAGAGGGTAAAATAGAAATTGAAAGAATTCCCCAGATTGCCTCCTCAAAAAGATCCCCAAAAGAAAATCCCTAGGAATATTGTTGCCAAATTCCAGAATTCCCAGGTCAAGAAGAAAATACTGCAAGCAGCCAGAAAGAAACAATTCAAGTATTGTGAAAACACAATCAGGATAACACAGGATCTAGCAGCTTCCACATTAAGGGATCAAAGGGCTTGGAATATGATATTCAAGAGGTCAAAGGAGTTGGGATGGAAACTAAGAATCACCTACCTAGCAAAACTGAGTATCATGCTCCAAGGCAAAATATGGATTTTCAATAAAATAGAGGACTTTCAAGCTTTCTCAGTGAAAAGACCAGAGCTGAATAGAAAATCTGACTTTCAAACACAAGAATGAAGAGAAGCATGAAAAGGTAAACAAGAAAGAGAAATCATAAGGGACTTACTAAAGTTGAACTGTTTTGCTTGCATTCCAACATGGAAAGATGATGTGTGTAATTCATGAGAACTTTCTCAGTATTAGGTTAGTTAAAGGGAATATACATATACATAGACAGAGGGCACAGGATGAGTTGAATATGAAGGGATAATATCTAAAAAAATAAAATAAAATTTCAAGATATGAGAGAGGAACATATTGAGAGAGGGAGAAAGGGAGAGATAGAGTGGGGTAAATTATCTCACATAAAAGTGGCAAGAAAAAGAAGTTCATTGGAAGGGAAGAGGGGGCAGGTGAAGGGGAATGAGTAAATCTTGCTCTCATTCGATTTGGCTTAAGGAGGGAATACCATACACACTCAATTGGGTATCTTACTCCAAATGAAAGTAGGGGGAAGGGGATAAAAAAGGGGGACAATAGCAGGGAGGGCAGATAGGGAGAAGAAGTAATCAAAAGCAAACACTTTTGAAAAGGGGCAGGGTCAAGGGAGAAAATTGAATAAAGGGGGACAGGATAGGAGGGAGGGAAATATAGTTAGTCTTTCACAACATGACTATTTATGGGAGTGTTTTGCATAATGATACATGTGTGGCCTGTGTTGAATTTCTTGCCTTCTTAGGGATAGGGGGTGGGGAGGGAGGAGCGAAGAGAATTTGGAACTCAAAGTTTTAAAAGCAGATGCTCAAAAAAATGGTTGTTTTTGCATGCAATGGGGAAATAAGATATACAGGCAACAGGGCATAGAAATCTATCTTGCCCTGGAACAAAGTAAGGGGAAAAGGGATGGGGGGAGGTGAAGGGGGGTGATAGAAGGGAGGGCTGACTGGGGAACGGGGCAATCAGAATATACGTCATCTTGGAATGGGAGGAGGGTACAAATGGGGAGAAAATTTGTAACTCAAAATCTTGTGGAAATCAATGCTGAAAACTAAAAATGTCAAATAAAAAAACAAAAAAAAGAAAAAGAAAAAATATAAAAAACAAAACAATACAAAAACCCCAAACAACAACAAAAATAACTTGGCATAAATTTAATTGTGGAAGCTTGCAAAGTTTGGCAGAGGCATGTTCCCTGCTCTTAAGTGTTTTACAAATAGGAAGGGAAGATGTAACACAGGTAACACTGACTACTGCAATTGTAGGGCAGGAGTACACACAGGAGAGTTTCTAGCAGGTGTTCTAGCAGGTTCACTCTTGATCCCCGCAGAGAGGAAGAGAGGAACAGAGACATAATGAGGGGTTAAATAATTGCTTTATTCTATTCTTCTTAAGGGGGTTTGCTGATAATGGGAGCACCAACTCCTATAGCATCCCCTAATTACTCTTCTTACAGGGGTGGGTGAGATTATAGTAGGAGCTACAACTCCTGCAGGTCCCCTGAATCTAAATGGGGGCTAATGGAGACAAACACACACCTTCACAAATCCCCCCAAGCCTTGACTGGGGGGCAGGTCAAGGCAGGCTCACATGCACATTCCCCTAAGTCTGCATTTTCATTCCCCACTTACTGACCAGTGCCCACTTGATTTATAGGGCAACAAACAAGGCAATTTGCCAAGAAATAGCCTCACAAGTATGTTAACTTTAACACTATAGTGACTTAGCATAGCACACTTGAGTTGGGTGTTTATCAGTTTAATTCAAATGTTTACGTTATCTTAAGATTATAATATGATGAGAAAGCATGGTGAGGCTGTTTACAAGACATGAACTGGGCAACTAGTATATTATTATGACCATGGATCCTGGGAACTAGTACCTATGATCCTGGGAACTATTATTGAAGAAAAGAATAACAAAATGCGCCTCACACACACTAAAATCCACCTCATATACAGAAGACAAAGCAAGTAGATAGATGATACTGTTCAGAGACAGGATATTTGCCCTTTCAGATACACATGTATCTTTTCAGAAAATTTGATCTAATTCACAGTCATAATGTAGTGCATTATAGTTGGCTTCTGGGCAAAGAAGGTTCTGGCTTTCAGTCCGACTTCTGACATATACTGGTTATGTGACTCTAGGCTTTTGGAGTAGAGGGATAGTAATTTTGAAAGGGGAACCATTAGCAGCTTGAAAGATTGGGAAAGGCTTCCAGCATAAGGTGGAATTTGAGGTGAATTTTGAGGGAATCCAGAAAAACTAAGAGGAAGGTGTGAGAGGTCAGAACATTCCAAGCAGGAGAGATAACTGATGTAAAGGAAGACCTGGATTTAACTTCTTTCTCCAATATATACCAGCTGAAGGTGACTTGACCCCTCAGTGACACAAGCAATTCTCTGTAATCTACATGCACTGCAGGTCCTTATTCCAATTCCTTTGAAAACTGACAAAAATCAGTCTTCCAGCAGTTAGCTACATCTTGTCTTTGGGGTTCTTTTTCTTCAGGGTTTTCTTCAGGTTTTTCTTCAGGAGTATATGTTGTATTTCTGATGCCATAAGCTTGAACCTTCTATTCTGGTGTTTTTTCTTTAATGTTATTTCTTGATAGTGATTAGTCAGCCAGGTTTAATTAGCCATTAGAAAGGAATATTTACTAAGGTGTTATAAGAACAATTGGTACAAAGCATCTCCCCAGAAAGTCTGGGGCACATTCTTCTATTAGTATACACAAGATCCAGTGGATATTGTAGTCAGACTTCAAGATAACATTCCATAAAGGGATAACTCACAAATCCTAGTTGCTAGAATCCTTTTCTTCTCCATGTAGAATGACCAAGAAGTTCCCCTTAGGCATGCCGTAGCTTTTTTTCCCCTTTCCTGGTAGACTCTTTGTACAACCTTGGTTTTGCATCTAGTCTGTCCTTATCTCCCAATGCAGACACTGTGTAGGGAGTAGTCTTCGTTTTGAAATTATTTTGGATACATTAACAGGTACAAATTGTCAACTTCCCCTTTTTGGCTTTACTTTTTTATCCCAGCTTTCAAACCATGATGTTATCTGTCATTTAGGTGATACCAAAGTTGTGTTTATTTTTTGTTTAAAACTGTTGTAGCAGCAAACACCCTAGCATACCCAGGATGGCCTGCTAGCACAGGTTCTTTCATCTGCTTTCCTAGGAAAAACTGCTCAAAAAGGGGTTAACAATCCCAATTTTAATTACATTCACTAGTTCAGGGGAAGGGTCAGCACCCTGAATGTTAGAGAAAATACAAGTGGAGAAATTAGCATAAAGACCAACAGGGCTCTGACTATCTGAATCAAAGCAATGTTGCTATACACTTTACATATACTACTGGATCCAGAGAGCCTTTACATCTGAGCAGTCAGGGAGTGGTGAACATATGGCTACTCAGAGTCTTGACCAAGAAATCACAAGGTCCTTCTCATAAGAGAGAGCCCTTAAATCAAAATACCATCTCAGAGTATGTGTGTGTATGTGCATGTGTGTGTATATATCTATATCTATAGATATAGATATAGATATAGATATACACACACATACATACATACATATATACACACACATATATGCATATATATGTGTATATATGTGTGTATATATATATGTATATATATTTACATATATATGTGTATACATATGTGTATATATATATATATATATATATATATATATATATATATATATATATATATATTTACTCACTTCTCAGAGCCAGAAGGCATCACAACGCTCCTTGACTCAGTGTCTAATCACCTTAGTACCAAAAGGTATGAAAGCCTTCCTACAAGCAGGCCTCCGCTAAACAAGCTTCCCTTAATGGTCTCCATATGAGTCCTACTAATGGGCAGGGAGGATCTTATGCCCCATTAACCTTAGAATTGTCAGAATATCACTGCTTTAAATCTCTGCCCTAACTATTTAGGCAATGGAACAAAAACCTATTTCCTCCTTTGTCAAATAACCAGTACTTAGATGAGGAAAAGATGCTTTGAGGATGAGTCTACGTTAAATATACTTGGATGTATTTGCCTCGATTAGACCTGCGCTTTCTAATTCATGTAAAATCTAGCCTCAGCAAGATTTCCATAAGGAATATGACACAAGTAGAAATACTTCTTGAATACTGAGTTGAAATAGATTGAGGATTGAAAAACCTGGAATTTAATCCTGGCATTGACCCTCCTAAGTTGTATAATCTCAAGGCAGGCGTTCCCTTTTGGGGGGCTCCAGTTTCTTCTTTTGCAAAACATGAGGAGTGGGTACTGCTCCCTGACTAGGTGCAGCCCTTGTTCTAATATATTCTCTTTGAAGTCACTCACAGGGATTTCCTTTATATCTCACCAAAATGCCCTTCAGAAATGGGATATCCAGATACATTTCCTGCTGCTGTCTTGGAAAGGTAATGATGTTCGGTCTCCAGAGTCCACTTGACTCCCTCAGCTTGATGGGAATAGTCTGAGTTTGGTTCACTCCATATGCTGCAGGCAGGCTCCCCTCTCCCTCCTTGTCAGAGAGCTGACACAATAAGGGGAGACAGGAACTGCCATAGCTCAGGTACAATGGACTGAGCTCACCAGGCAGTAATTCCAATGTAATTTTCAAAGCCAGCCATTGGCTTGTGTGAGAAGCAAGAGACAAAAAGGTTTCAAAGAATTTCAGGATCGCCTATTTTCTACATGACTTGAACTCACACACTTTGAATGAGATCCAAGTTGCAGACTAAATTGTATATACCTGACAATAAAACCACTCTACACATGTAAAACTAAATATATCTTTTGTGCACTCTGTAGACAAATCTTAAAAGATTGTGTATAAATGCATGACAGAGAATTTGAAGTATAAAAGGCTTTTTTATTATAAAACTTCTTGGTTCTTAGACCACCTACTTACTGATAAAATATCTAGTTTTAGAAAATAATACATTTTCTATGGTTTGCATGACCTGTTTTCTAGAGGAAAGTATCATTTAAAAAACTTTTGGAAGGTTTTTTTTTTTTGCCTTAAAATTCAGATACTCGCTGTCTAAACAACTTTACTTAATAATATGTTAATTATTGGACACACTTGAATTAGGGGATACCTCTAGAGGCTCAGGTGACCCTTAAAATCAAGTATAGTAAAAACTCTTTTATCTGGCATCCTGCTAACCAAAGCTCTCTATTTAACTGACTTCCACGTCTCAACAGAATAATGAGGATTAGTGTTTGTAATGACAACTCTGAGGCACCACAAAACCCCTAGATAATCTTATGAATCATTTAAGATGTTTGCGAATTTATGAAGTCCCTTTATTCTGTCACAATCTTTTTTAGCATTCTGTCTTCCCCTGTGCCCTATTCTTTGTGCTCACCATGGCCTCTGGTCCCTCTACTGCTAAATAATTTTTCAGGCCGTCACCCCAGTACTGACTACTTTCTAACCTTTCCAATCCTTACCTGTTGGTGAACAGGTTCAACCATCTGCTGACCACTACTCTCAAATCTCTTGCCCTCGTCTCCCATGCATAAATTCCAACCATGTCTTACTTCCACCATCTGCTTTCTCCATTCCTATTCATGTGGTGTCTACTACAAATTTGTTATCCCATTGGACCTTCACTGCAACAAAGCAAATGCTTCTATTCCTTATCAGATTCTCTATCCCACTAGCCACAAAGGCCATTCCAAACTTCCTCCTCTCCTCTCAAGTCTCACATAGCACCCAATCTGAGTATCTTGCATTATACTTCATATTGAGTCTATTTACTGAGAATTCTCCATCTTTTTTCTTTATCAGGTATTCCTGTGAGATCATCATCTACTATCTCCTCCTTCCTTAAAGTTTTTCGTGAAGAACTAACCCTTCTTTTCATGTCAAGGAAAATTCTTCTATGTGGGCTCTTAATCTCATCTCCTCCTATCCTATCTCATAGATTGTCACTACCATCACCTCACTTACCACCCCCAAACAGTTAACTCCAGTGACTCCTTATCACCTCCAGGATCAAACATAAAATCCTCTGACTGACATTTAAAGTCCTTCATAGTCTCTCCCTCCCCTACTACCTTTCCTATGTTCTCTCCCCTTCCCTACATATTTTGATCCAATGACAATGGCCTCCTTGCTGTCTCTAAGGGATCTCCAAACCATATTTCAAGAACCACTATTCTACATTCACAGTCATAAACCTAGTTCAGGCCTTCATCACCCCTCACATAGGGTTGGATGGGCCATGGTAGCAACCCCCTATTTGGTCTCCCAGTTCAGAGTCTCTTCTTTTCAATTCATCCTCCACACAGCTACCAAAATAATCATTTGAAAGCACAGACCTGCTTGTTTTATTTCTTAAGTTCAGAATAAAATTGATATTTTTTTAAATGAAAGCACAGGTTTGATAATACCACACCCTTGTTCAAGAAGTTTCATTGGTACCCTATTGACTTTAACATAAAATACAAACAGCTTAGAATTCAAAACCCTTCACAATTTGGCTCCAGACTTTCTTTCCAGACATATTTAATATTTCAGTTCAATTGTTTTTCAGTCATATCTGACTCTTCATGACCCCATTTGGGGTTTTCTTGGTAAAGGTACTAGAGTGGTTTGCCATTCCTTCTCTACCTTATTCTACAGATGAAGAAACTGAGACAAAGTTAAGTGACTTGCCAAGGATCCCACAACTAGTAAGTTTCTGAGGCTAGATTTGAACTCAGGAAAACGAATCTTCCTGACTATAGGCCCAGTACTCTATCCACCTTGCTGCCTATCCGCCCTCTCTTTCAAATACTCTACATTCTAGCCAAACTGATTGGCTGTTCCTTCAACTGAGTATTCTGAATTCAAGTTAGGATTTGGAACGTTGGTATAAAGGGAAATGGATTCTTCCATTTAGCTGCTTTCTCAACATGTTCTAGGCACTTTGCCCCTTGAGATTAAGGATGTTGATCACAATCCTGCTTCATCCGCCTCTACTTCTTTGACATTTGTTAGCATTGGCCTTAAATTTGGATCCTTATTGGCTCTAGAATGAGGGTCTGGCTTGGTTGTTCCCTACGGGTAGCTGCTGCAATGATACCTTCATGGATGCTCACTGGAATTGTTTACCTGTTCTTTGTTCTCTGATCAGAGGAAAATGCTGCGTCATAGCCTGGCAGGGAGTTCAAGATGTTGGGAATACTGTTGTGTATTTTTTTCCATTTAAAATGCCCATGAAATGGAAGATTAAGCTTTATATTGGTCACATTTAAATGTCATCTTTGGCCCTCTGGAACTCTTATAAGTGGCTATTGTCGAATTTGCCTTGCTATATAATCAGTGAGCTGCAAAAGGACACCATCTCAGAAAGAAAAATCACAGGGACCACGACACATATTTTATGATGGTGAAGAATGACATAGAGCATAAGAAAGCACATAATGAAGATCTCACCTCATTGACTGGAGGACTGTGGAATGTAACCATCGACTCAAAACACCCCAACTGAATAAGCACTTATTAAATGCCTCCTGTGTGCAAAGCACTGTTTTTAGGTTCTGGGGATACCCAGAAGGGAAATGACACAGTTCCTGTCTTTAAGTAGTAGTTAAATAAAATAATTTATATTTCTACCCCATTCTAAAGTTTACAAGACACTTTTCTCACAGCAAATGGTGATGGTGGTGCAAGTAAATATTATTCCTCCTTATAGATGAGTAAAATGAGCTAGAGAGGGAAATGACAGACCACTTCTGTATCTTTGCCAAGAGAACCCCAAAGGGGGTTGGGAAGAGTCAGATACAACTAATTGACTCAACAACAACAAAAATAAACTGAAGCTCTGAGAGATGTACAAAAAAAAAGTGGATCTGGAGTCAGAGAACCTGGTTTTGCCACTAACTCCACGCCTTTGGGCAAGTTACTTCTTTCTGGGTCCAAATTTCCTCATATAGGTAGAGGATATTCTTCTTCAGAGAAGGCTTGGTCATGGGGAGAGTCTATCCCAACTCTGAAAATCTGTGAGTCTCTCATCCTGTCATTCTGTTATTTGATCTGTAAGGTCTTTTTTTTCCAGCTCTAAAGCTGTGATCCCGTGATTTAACTTACTGGAGGTTGCACAGAGAGTAATTATAATAGCAAGCATTAATAAAACACCTTAAAGTTTGCTAAATGTGTCACAACTGTCATCTTATTTGATCCCCGCAGAAACCCTATTGAGTAGATGCTTTATTGCTTTCATTTTACCGAGGAAGAAAACTGAGCCTCCAAGTGGAGAAGTGGTTTACCCAGGGTCACAGAGTTAGTAGGAATCTGAGTCAAGATCTGAACTCAGGTGAACTCTGAACTTTTTTACTCCAAGCCCAGCACTCCACCAAATACATCATCCAGTTGCCTCCTATAGAATGGGTGTTATAGCTGAGAATCTGACTTCATACTCTAGTCAACTGGCTATTGGACTTCACCACCTAGAAATCTCACTGACATTTCAAATTTAACATGTCCCCAAAACAAGTACATTATCTCATCCCCAAAGCAGTTTCTTCTTTGTACTTCACTATCAGTCTGCAGTATCACCATTGCACAATCTCCCCTGTCCATCACCTTCAGGTCATCTCTGCTTTTTCCCTTCCTCTCACTAGTCGTGTCTATTCATTTTCCAGGTTCCATGGATTCCACTTCCACAACATCTCTATCTCTTGTATCTATCTGCAGTTATCTTTTCTCACCATCACCTACCTGGTTTAGATCCCCATTACTTCCTGATTGGCCTTTCACAAAAGCCTCCTCATTTATTTTCTTACATACACACTCCCTCCCTCCTTTATAATGTACCTAGCATCACATCGCTGATGCAAATTGAGCTTATGGGCCATTAAAAACCTCCAAGTCTTTTCACTTGGGAGAAATTTATTCAACTGGATGCTTCCTTCTCTTAGTATTGCTCTGCCTTTTGGGTACATTCGTATTCCTCATGATTATTTACAAAGCAGCCAGCATCTTAGAATATATATAAGCTCCTTGAGGACAGGGCCTGTATCATTTTTGTTATTGGATCCCCAGAACTTAGTGCAGTTCCTTGTACATAGCAAGCACTTAATAAATGCTTGTCATTTGAATGGAACTGAACATTTGCTGAAATGTGAATATTTTAATTAATCAAGTGTCTGCATTGTTTCCAGGATAGTCATCCAGATGTGTTTGGTATAGAAAGGCCATGGGGATAATGGACTGAATTCCCTTTTCCTTTGAACATTTTGATTTTATATTGACATAATTTTAATGAACATCCAAGTATTCTACATAGCTGTCAGTTTAAAAATAAGAAATGAACTAAGCCTGTTAGGAATGTAAGATCAGATATCATTTGGCATGGTTCCTTTATGAATGATTCAGTTAATTTGCACCAGAGTTATTTATATATGATGATTGCATATACCTTGAAAGAATTTCTCTAATGATGCCATCTTGGTAGTTGATATATTCTCCAAATTGGGGGGTGGGGAAACCAGGTGTGAATAAAATGTCTTGTATAAGGAGTGAATTAAAGTGTGATCTTACAACATTAATTCACGCTTTTAGAGGAATTTTGATAAGTCTGATATCATTTCTATGTGACTGTTATATATATGGCTGCAATGCAGTTTGTCTTTTAATTTAATTCAGTTTGATTAAATCCCTGCTGAAGCAGATATTATAGTGTAAGGTACAGTACTAAATGTTGGGAATAAAAAAATGAAAAACTCTTATTATTTCTGGCTCCAGGATGCTTACAATCTAGTAAGGGGGCAATGCAGGTATAAAAATTTCCATGGCATGAATTAGTATGATAAGTTTGTAGGAGAGGTATTGAAAAGAATGATGACTCGGGAGAAAGCACATCAATCAATCCATTAGTAAGCGTTTATTAAGTACCTACTACAGATAGGCATTGTCTAAAGAAAAAAAATCGAACAGTCCCTGTCATTAAGGACCTTCCATTCTATCATGGGAGACATGATGTAAGTGTCAACCTTCTTTGGGAATACTTCCCTTCTTGCATTCACCCTTGTGGATTGGGGCCCAGAAGGCAGGTTGCTACCTTGGGTTCTAGAGCTATCCTATGGGTGTCTACTTTAAAATTTATAGCTTTAAAACTCCACCACTGTGCTATCTTATGAAACATCTTACAGTAGAAACAATTACTAGCAAAGGTATTGACTGAATTGAAATATTAAGAGTAAAACAAAATATTCCCTCCCACCTATCTCCAATAAATCTGGGGTATAGTCTCCCACAAATACACAGTGTCCAAGGGAAGAGTGGGCACAAATATGGAGTACATAGTGTATAGTGTGGTACATTTGGTAGTGTGGAACATTTGTAACCAAACCACCCACAATGGTGGTTCTGTAAGATCGTGATATCTTTTCTTTTTTTATGGAGTCTTCAGGCAGTTCTAACCTGGGTACAGTAGCTTTTCTGGGTGGATTGATCTCCTGGGCTCCTAGGGTCTGCTCTTGTCTACTGCTTGATTTCAAATTGGCAAAGTTAGCTCTCTCTTGAGTCCACACCTGGCTCCCTATTCTGCTGCCAAAGGTCTAGTTCCTGAGAAGCTGCTTCCTCCCACCAGTGACAGACAGTCTTTCTATGCCTGTATCTATATGGAGTATAGGCCTTTGCTTGCTACTGGATATGGTATCTTATGCTGGCATGGTAGCTCCACTCAAAACAACATGGCAGATAGGGTGGGAGGAGAAAGAAAACTTCTCCTCCTTACCAATAATAATTCCCTTTCAGAAGCTTCTTCCCCTCCTTGCCCCACCCCCCACTTCTGGTTTCCACTTTTAACTTCTTCTGAACTACTAAACTCATCCAAGAGTTTAGCTATTTAAAACAGTACAAAGATATACATATAGACAAAGAGGAAACAAAATTATTGCTCTTTTTTTGAACATATGATAGTTTAGAGAACCTCAGAGAGAACCAAAATTCATTGCAATAACTTCAGCAAAATAACAGAATGGAAAATAAATCCACATAAATCATGATTATCTCTGTATATTGCCAACATAATCCAGCAGGAAGAGAAAGAAAGAAAAAAATACAATACATTTAAAATAAGTACAGACTGTATAAAATACTTGGGAGTCTACCAGCAAAGACACACAAAGGGGCTATCTGAAAACAAATATGAAACAGTCTTTATGGAAATAAAGAAAGACTTAGATTATTGGAAAATATTAATTGCTTATGGACAGACTAAGCTAATGTTGTTTAAATTACAATAACATACAAACTATTTTACTTATTCAGTGCCACACTAAAAAAATCTACCAAAGGATTACTTTATAGAGCTTAAAAAATAATGAAATTTATATAGAGGAGTAAAAGGTCAAGAATCACAAAAGAAATAGTGAAAAAAAGAAGTGAGAAGGAAGGTGGACTATAATACTAGATCTCAAATTGTACTTCAAAGTAGTAATCTTCAAAACAATTTGATACAGTTAATAAAAAGAGAGGTTGATCAGTAGAAAAGATTAAGTATTAAACACATAGAGGCAAAGAAGTCTAGACCTCTAGTGTTTGAGAAATTCAAACACCCAAGCAACTGATAAAAGAGCTTGTTATTTTATTCAACAAAATGTCTTTGTAATACTAGAAATTTATCTGGCAGAAATTCAGTTTTGACCAACAATATGCCAAGATGAGCTCCAAATGGATACATGACAGATTTGAAGAGTTACATCATAAACAAATTAGAGGAGCAAGGAACAAATTTCCTTTTAGATACATGTATTGTGGAAGAATTCATGATCAAACAAGTGATAAAAAGCATCATAGAAGATAAAATTGACATTTTTGATTACATAAAATTAAAACATTTTTATACATAAAATAATGCATCTAAGATTAGAAGGGAAACCATTAAATGGGGAAAATTTGTTTCAAGTTTTCCTGATAACGGTATTGTTTCTAGGACTTATAAGGAATTGATTCAAATTTATAAGAACAAGAATCATTCTCCCATGGCAAAATCATCAAAAGATATAAACAGACAGTTTATTTTTATTTAAAATCTTTTGCTTTATTTTTAATTTTTTTAATTTAAATTTTTAAACATTTTAAAACTAAATAAATAAGTTTTAACACAGTTTTTAAGGGAAAAAATGCTAGCTATTTATAGGCATATTAAAAAATACTCCAAATCACTAATAACTAGAAGAGTGAACATTAAAGCAACTCTGAATTTCTAGCCCACTCCCATCATATTGCAAAAGCTGAAAACGAAGGAAAATGGTAATTGGGGAAGGGCCGCAGTAATACAGGCACATTAATGCACTTGAAAAAATTATGAATCTATTTTAAACCTCCTTTTCTAACTTTTGAGTTCCAAATTCTCTCCTTCATTCCTACCCCCTCCCCCAATGAGAAGGCAAGCATTATGATATCAGTTATACACATGAAATCATGTAAAACATTTCCACGTTAGCTATATTGCAAAAAAAAGCAAAAAAATGAGAAAAGTATGCTTCAGTTTGCACTGAGTTCATCAGTTCTCTCTCTGGAGGTCCATAATATTGTTTCATCATGAATCCTTTGGAATTGTCTTGGATCATTGCATTGACCGTAGTAGCCAAGTCTTTCATAGTTGAGCATTTTGTATATGTATATACACATATATATATATGTATATACATATATATGCATGTATAATATGCACACACACACATATATATAATCTTGTCATATAATATATCATAATATATAAAATATATAATAATAATCATTGCTGTTACTATGTACAATGTTCTCCGGGTTCTTCTTACTTCACTGTGCAAGAGTTCATTTGATCTTCTATGGTTTTTTTCTGAAAGCACCTTGTTCATAATTTCTTCTAGCACAATAGTACTTCATCAAAATTGTATGCCACAACTATTTCAGCCATTCTCAAATTGATGAGCATCCCCTTGATTCCTAATTCTTTGTCACCATGAAAAGAGCATCTATAAATATGTTTGTATGTATAGGTCTTTTTCCTTTTTTATTTGATCTCTTTGGGATACAGACCACTGGTCTTACTAGGTCAAGGGGTATGCACAGTTTAATAACCCTTTGGGTATAGTTCCAAATTGTTCTCCAGAACTGGTTGAATCAGTTCACTACTCCACTAATGATTCGTTAATGTTCCTATTTTCCCTCATTCCCTCCTGAATTTGTCATTCCAGATAGGTGAGATGTGGTACCTCAGAATTGTTTTAATTTGCATTTCTCTAATTAATAGTGATTTAGAACATTTTTATATGACTATAGATAGCTTTGATTTTTTTCTTCTAAATACTGCTTGTTCATATCCTTTGGCCATTCATCAGTTGAGGAATGGCTTTTATTTTTACAAGTTTGAGTTCTCTATATATTTGAGAAATGAGGTGTTTATCAGAGAAACTTGCTGTAAATGTATTTGAAATTACTTCATTATCTATGGTACCTTTTAGAAAAATTTAGTTTCTCTGATTATCTCCTTTAAGGAGATTTATTTTTGCTATTGTTTTGTTTGAGATCATGATTGCTACTTCTTCCTTTTTTACTTTAGCTGAAGCATAATAGATTCTGCTCCAGCCCTTTATTTTAACTTTGTGTGTGTCTTACTGTTTCAAGTGTGTTTCATGCAAACAATGTACTGTTGGATTCTAGCTTCTAATCCATTCTGCCATCTGCTTCCATTTTATGGGAGAGCTCATCCCATTCATATTCACAGTTGTGATTACTGTGTATTTCCCTCCATCCCATTTTTTTTGGTTTTTTCTTGCTCTCTCTTTTTATCCTGTCCCTCCTCAAAAGTCTATTTTGCTTTTAACCACTGCCTCCCTTAATTTGGCCTCCCTTTTATTATTCCTCACCCTTTCTTTCTTCCCCTTCCAGTCCTATTTTCCTTTTGGGTAAGACAGATTTCTATACCCAACTGAGTGTTATAATATACCTGGTAGTTTTCATTTTGAGCTCTCTTTCAGGAGGTGATTGGTGGATTCTTTGAAATTTTGTTGTAATTTCTGTATCTAAGATAGCAGGGTAATTTTCCTTGATAATTTTTTGAAATATGATGTCAAGGCTCTTTTTTTGTCATGGCTTTAAGGTAGTCCAACAATTCTTAAATTATCTCTCCTGGATCTATTTCCCATGTCAGTTGTTTTTCTGATAATATATTTCATGTTTTCTTTGATTTTTTCCCATTCTTTTGACTTTGTTTCATTGTTTCTTGATTTTTCATGAAGTCATTGACTTCCACTTTCCCACTTCTAATTTTTAGGTATTATTTTATTCAGTGAAATTTTGTACCTCTTTTTTTTTCCATTTGCCTAATTCTCAATATTAAGGAGTTCTTTTCTTCAGTGAGTTTTTGTACCTCCTTTTCCGTGTGGCCTATTCAGCTTTTTATGGGGCTCTTTTCTTCAATGACTTTTGTCTCTCTTTTCCCATTAGGCCATTTCTATCTTTAAGGTATCATTTCCTTCACTATTTTTGTGTGCCTCCTTTACCAAACTGTTAATTCTCTTTTCATAATCTTCTTGCTTTTCTCTCATTTCCCCCTAATTTTCTTCTACCATTCCTATCTCTTTCTTTAACTCTTCCAGGAATTCTTGTTGCACTAGTGTCCAATTAGTATTTTTCTTTGAGGCTTTGCTTAAAGCTATTTTTAACCTAGTTCTCTTTTTCTGAGTTTGTGTCCTGATCTTCCCTGCCACCATAGTAGCTTTTTGTGGTCAATTTTTTGTTGTTGTTTCTTCATTTTCCAACCTTTTTCCTCACTTTGACCTTTATGTTAAAGTTGGGTTTCACTCACCTGGGGGTGAGGAGGCACTGTCCCAAACTTCAGACTTTTTTATGCTACTGTTTTCAGAGGTACTTCTGGAAGTCTGCAAGTTTTCTGTAATTCCAGGATAGTGTAATCCAGGGAGAGGTGTGGTCACTGCTGACCTGGTGTTTGCTCTATTCTTTATCCAGGAAGGGCCTTTTCTCCCTTCAGCCACAAATACTAGTATTCCTCTTTGCCCTAGAACTATGACCAGGTCTCCTGCTCTCCTGCAGCCACAAGAGCTAGTGCTCCTCTCAGCCTTGGAATTGAGACCAGGGCCTTAGTTTCCTTGTGGCTGACTATAAGCACTCCTCTCTGCTTTAGAACAGTGACCCCAAACTGCACATGGATAATAAAACTACCTGCCAGTACCAACTGAATCCATTGCCATCAATGGGTCCCCTGTAATCTCTTTCTGACCAGTTCCCTGATCTTATCTTCTCTGGGCCAAGAACTCTGGGAAGCTGCTACTGCTACTGTTGCTGCCTTTCTTGCTACCACTGAGTGTATTTACTCTGGCCTCCACCCTATTGTCACAGACCTCTCCTGTTTATTGCCTAAGTTTTTTTAGGCCACACAAATGTCTTGAGCTGGCCTTCTGTTGGCTCTACCACTCCAAAATATGATTTGAGGCATTATTTTAAAGCTGTTTGGAGGGAAATGTTAAGAGAATTTAGTTGTATTGCTGTCTCAAGATCTGCCATCTTGGCTTCCTTCATTAACATACTTTTGATGGAGGAATGAATTTGTCTCACTATTCTGGAAAGCAATTTTGAGCTTTGCTTCCCCAAATTAATAAACTATGTTTACTCTTTGAACCATTGATACTATTACTAGGCTTATACCACAGAGAGATCAATGAAAGAGGGGAAAAAGGCTGATAAGGTAAGATGGAACTAGATTATTGAAAGTTGTGAGTTCCAGAGTAAGGAGGTTTTTTTTTTTAAATCTTATAGACACTACAGAAAGTTTTTTTGAATTTTATGTTAATATGATCTTGATAGTTACGTGAAGCATGGATTAGAGATACAAGATAGTGGACGGAAGGAGTCTGATTAGGAGGATAGTACAATTATATAGCCAAGTGACAAGTAAATGATTGAACAAACATGGTAGAACCATGAATATAAAGGAAAGTGTGTTTAATAAATATAGCAGAGGTAAAATCTATGCATCTACTGATTGGATGTGGGAGTAGAGGGAGAAGGAAGAATTAAAGATATTCCTTGGATTTCAAATCTGAATGACTGAGAGGATAGTGGTGTAATTGAGACAAACAGGGAAATGAAGAGGGGGTAAAGGTCAGAAGATGATGAAGTCAATGTTGTAAGTGCTATACGACTAAATCATTCCTACATTCACGCACACAAAAAAGCCCACACTTTTTTTTTGTTTCTTAGTCATCCTATGTAACTGATGATTTCATAACCTTTTTTTTAAACTATGCCTACATTGGAGAATCCACTCAATACTTTCACTTTGGGTACTTGACCTTACAATTTAATTAAAACAGATATCCCTTGACAACTAATGTAAGAATTAGCGAATCATTCTATTGACCCCATTGAGACTCATAGGAACAGCATGAACTAAAGAAGTCAGCTTATAAAAAAAATAACACATTGATTTATATATGAAAACTACTAAGTTATTTGGCTAAAATGATTATTTTCCACTGCATATTTCTTTTTTGCCTTTGTGGATCTATAGAGAATATTACCTAAAATATAGGCTTAGCATCTAGCATCCTAAATCCTTCTGAAAATATCCATCGATACACCTAAGATCATAGGTTAAGAGCTTGGAGGTATACTAGTTGTCCTTTAATGGAATGAGAAGGGGTATTCCTTTATTTGCGAGTTTTCTGTATCAATGAAATCACAGGTTCAATCCCTATCCAGTCCCTATCCCTGGCACTACTTATTCATGCCAACTGTCCCTGCTATTAGCATGGAGAATCTGGAGTTGGCATCAACAAGGATCATTCATTTGTGGACAATTCTTTCCATTGTCTTAAAATGCTGCAGCTCTTATATGAATTAGCAGCCAAAGATGTCAGGAATAATCCTGAATACCTTAATTTTTCCCAAATGATACGACTATTTTATATGAAACTTTTATTTAAATATAGACATTGAGGATTAGGGCTAGGTGGAGTTGGAAAAGGAGAACACTCATATACAAAAAAATAAACACACAAACAAAAAGCCTAAGACAGATTATATAAACTTTAATTTGAATTTAGACACATTGTAATCCACATACTTAGAAAAAAATCTGACAGGGTATTGAACTACTCACATGTATTATGCTCAAATTGTACCTTTCAATTGTAATGGCTGCTCTAATTACATAATAGCTGTTCACGTGTAATTATAAGTTTCTAAAGCCTGAAATGATTCCACTTGTTTCTATCTGTGGCTTTAGAGTATAATAGTTCCATGTAAGTAGAAGTTTCAAAAAGCTTATTCCAACTTTCTGCTTCCTTTTAATATGTCTAGCTGAGAAGAGTTTAAAACTGTTTAACCTGACACCTTCAGAGTGCTAGATATTCTCAAAGGTACAACTATTAAAAGGGTTACAAGGGAACACAACTTGGATCACTGTGCTTTGCCAATCATTCCAAATTTAGATTAATTTATTAATTGATTGAACAAACATTTAATCTTAGACTCTAAATATCCGTTGAATTGAACATTTGGAGAATCAAATGAACTAATATCTAATATATGTAAAATGTTTTACAAATTGTAAAGGGCTATGGAAATGCTAGCTGTTATTAATGTAATTATGAATAATATGTTCTTAATATACTCAGCACTATGCTGGCTGCTCTAGGAGATGCAGGTATTTAATATTTTGGCTGCTCTCAAAAAGCTTGTTGTTGTTATTTGTCCTTTGTCCTTGAAGAGAACCAGTGACAACAGGAGGGTAATATCTTGACTTGCAAGTGAATTGGATTTAAGGGAGGCAGAGCTGTGCAGTCATCATCCTCACTCTCTCCTCCAAAGTCATCTGAGTCCAGTGGCAAGACATGGGTCAGAAAGACTGGAGATGACCCCAGATGCAGTAAGTGACCTTGGCCTTTTTAAGCTAAGATCTTTCCCAGGTCTCAGTTTGTCTGAGGCAATACCCATTCAGTGACTTAAGGCTAAGTAGGAAATGAGGCAAAAGAATCCCTTAGTTTGCCTGTTCAAAGAGGGAAAAGTAATCAAACCGGGAGAGGAACATCCTCAGGGTTTCTGGAGAGAACAGAAACAATTGCTATTTATACTCTTCTATTTGGCTCAAAAACCTTAGAAACAGATAGAGGAAATGAAACACATGTACATAACTATTACACAAAGCAGTCATTTGTACCACATGAATTGTATAATGTTGTGAAAGAGTTTAAAGGAAGAAAGTATTCTATCTGGGTGCTGATTAGGGGAGACTTTTGGGTTAGGTAGCATTTGAGTAAGACCTTAAAGGATGGGTTGGAATGTTGAAATGCAGGGATGTAGGGGATTATTATGGTAGTAGTTGACTATTCTAATTAAGGGGAAAATGGTGTTTGGGGATTACTCCTACCAGGTAGAAATGGTGGTATTGTCCAGTCTTAACAAGTCAAGAAATAGAACAAGTCAAGAGGCAATAGAATATAAATTATAGAACAATGGTGTTGGAGACATAGGCTCATGTGATAATCATCAAGTCAATTAGCTGCCTAGAACCCGTTTTCCAATCTGTAAAATGTCCAACCATACCTACACTTATCTACTTTGCAGGGTTGTTATAAGGAAAGCATTCTGCAAAATTCTTGTGTGCCATACAGTAGAAAGACTACTAGATTTGTAGTCAGAGAAGCTGGTTTTGAATCCTACTTCTGCTATTTTCCAACAATGTGACCTTAGACATTGCATGTTTCCTCTCTTATCCCAATTAATACTATAATATGAAGCCCAAATAATTAGATTGAATCAATGAGAAGTTTAATCCAGTTAGAAACAGATATTCAATCAATTTAGGAGGAATAAGGAGATTTGATGGTTGGATAAAGAGCAGTAACATTACATAGAAAATGTCTTATGATTGACTTAGAGAAGCCAGTCTGGAATCACAGGTCAGTGGCAGGCCAGGCTAGTGGAAGAGGGGCTCAAGGCTAGAAGGAATTGCTTGAAAATAGAGGAGGGAGAAAGAAGAGAGTTTCTCTCTCTCTCTTTTATCCTCCAAACTGCTGCTTCTACTTGTCCACCTCTAATTTCACTTCTGACTTGCAATCTCATATCTTCAACTGCCTTTTAGAAATCTTGAACTGGATATGTTGTAAGCATCTTGAACTCAATATGTTCAAAACAGAACTCATTATCTTTTTTTTCAAGCTTCTGACACATCATTTATTTATTTTTAACATTCATTTAAAATTTCTTTGAGTTTCAAATTCTTTTCCTCCCGTTCCTCCTCCACCCATTGAAAAGGCAAGCAATATATCATTTATACTTATGAAGTCATGCTAAACATTGTTCCATATTAGCCATGTTGCAAAAATAAAACAGAACAAAACAAAACAAGCAAGAACAACAAAGTAAGAAAAATGCTTCAATCTGTAATCAAAGTACACCAGTTTCCTCTCTGGAAGTAGATATCAATTTCAATATGGGTCCTTTGGAATTGTCTTGTATCATTGTCTTGATCAGAGTAGCTGTCTTTCACAACTGATCATTTTTATAATATTCTCATTATTATATATAATATTCTCCTGGTACAAATTGTTATCTTTGCCCCAAGACCTCCCCTTTTCCTAACTTCCCTATTACCATTGATGGGGTTTATGGGGTATTCAAGGAGGACTAGCACCTTTGGTGTGAGGTCTTGCTGAGCCCTTTTTTAAGGCTTCTCATAGATGTCTACCTGGCACTAAATTCTCACCTGTGGCTCCAAGAAGCTGTAGCATGGGCAATGCCGCAACCCAGTAAGCCATCCTGGCAGACAGGCTAAACCAGGTTGAGGATAACCAAAGGGCCTCAGACCTGTCAGTGGGTTAGAGGGGTGTCTACCCCAAGCATGTGAAGAATTCCCCAGGTGGAATGGTTGGATGAGAACAATGTGTTTCAATGTCTATGAAGGTGGCTGAAGCAGGCACTGTGGATCACTTAGAGCTTGGTCATACATCAAAGATATTAAGGTCATCTACTGAATCTCTGACCATTGCAGTTGTCCTGACTTTTATCTTGTCACTGCACTTTAATGACTCCTGAAGAATGAGTGCAGTGGATGACTTTGTGCATTTCTGTTTGTGCATTTTCTGTTTTTCTTTCAAAACTCATTAAAACCTGGTTTTTTCCTGCCTTTCCAAGTTTCTTATACTTCACTGCCTTTATATTCTCTATTATTCAGTGGCACTGAACTCCTTGCTTTTCCCTGAACAAGACACTCCATCTCTTGGCTCAGGGCATTATCTCTGGCTGTCCCCTTGTAACAATTCGGCAAGCAACTGCTGTGGGGGTGAAAGACCAACAAAAGTCCAACAACAAAGATGCTGCCAGCACAGGTTCTTTTGATCTGCTTCACTAAGGAAAGTATCATTAGGGGGTTAACAATCTTATTTCAAATCAACATACAAATATCATTCACTCAGTTCAGGGGAAAAAGCCAGCATCCTGAACTTCGGAGCAAATACAAACAAATTATAAACCTTCATTATAAACAGACCAAATATAATTTATAGTCACCAAGAAGCCAACATCTGAGTTCAGGAGCTGGGGAGCTCATAACAACATCTGGCCCAGAGTCACGGGTCACTCCTCCTGTGGCTCAGAGCACCCGAGCAAATAGCTCTGTTCTCTCTTTTTATATACTCTTAAGCCATCATCAAATGCCATCTGAGTGACCAGAACTTAGGCTTCTACTATTGGCTCTGATCTTAGCAACTCCCCTTGGGACCACATAGGCTTAGCACCTAGTAGATAGAGGTTTGGGCCTGAGGCTTTGTACCTAGTAAGGCTCAATCAAAGACAATTTATCATTCTAAAACAGTAAAAAAGTCCCAACTTAATTGATGTTATACCCCTACAACTGAAGAGCTCTTTCTCCTCATCTCCACCTCCTGGCTTCCTTCAAGTCTCAGCTAAAATCCCACTTTCTACAGGAAACCTTTTCTAATCCATCTTAATCCTAGTGACTTCCCTCTGTTGTTTCTTACCTTGATTATAGCTTATTTGTATTTTGTTTTCTCTTTCATTAGATTGTGAGCTTGTTGAGGACAGGGACTCTCTTTTGTTTTTGTATCCTTCCCATTTAGCACAACAACTGGCACATTGAAGTGCTTAATAAATGTTTATTGACTGACCATTTGAATCCTTTGGGAATCAGTTTCTTCATCTGTGAAATGGAGGAGGTGAAGTAGAATCTAGTATCATAGAAACAGACACAGAAAGGACTTCAGAGGCCATCTAATTCAACTCCTTCAGCTTGTAGATGAGAAAATTGAGGCCGAGAGATGTTAGGTGACCTGCTTAAGGTCATGTAGGTAGTGAGTGGCAAAGCTAAGATATAGACTGAGGTTTCCTGACTCCAAAAACAGTTCTCCTTTATTATTCTACACATAAAACTTAAAAGGGCCTTTCCAGCTCTAAATTTATGATTCCGAGTGGAATCTAATCTGTTTCCACTCAATATTTCAGATGTTCTTAAAGAGTAAAAATGTTGACCCATGCTCCACACACCCAAACAAGATACCTGAGCCTTGTGCAGTAAAATAAAAAACAGCTTTATGAGTTCCCAGGCACTAGGTGGGGCAGTGGATGGAGCACCAAGCCCGGAGTCAAAAAGACCTGAATTCAAATCCACCTTCAGAATATCATTGGCTGTGGGACTCTGGACAAGTTGCTTTTTACCTCAGTTTCCTTATCGTGTAAGGAGGATATATTATTTTATGTTATTATACATCTACCTCCTAGGGTTATTGTGAGGATAAAATGAAATGATATTTGTAAAGTGCCTTGTGAGACTTAAAGCACTATATAAACGTTAGTTATTATTGTTCATGTATATCCTAGTCCAGCATAATAATACTAAAGTGTGCCCAAACAGATCTTTTACTAATTTCTGTGATTGTGTGTGTGTGTGTGCGTGCGTGCGTGTGTGTGTGTGTGTGTGTGTGTGTGTGTACTCCTAGCATATATGCATTTTTTCTTCAAGAAAATAATTATAGTTTATGGTCTTTCTATTCCTCATCTAAGTCATCCTCCATGTTATTACATTACATTCAATATAGTGAAAAGATATATCCATAGAGCTCCAGCTCACCAGTGTGTAAACTTGTTTTAGGGGAGTTGCTGCAGGTTGGGAAACTAGAAAAGTGGGGTGTGTGTGTGTGTGTGTGTGTGTGTGTGTGTGTGTGTGTGTGTGTATGCTGTTTCTATCAGGAGGCTTTGTTGATTTTGCTGGGAAACTTTCTCATTTCCTTTGCTGGGTGATCTCCACTTTATCCAGTAATGATTTCGTTCTTTGCAAAATCTTCAGCTATGAATGAGAGAGAGTATATTTAGGCTACATTGAATGTCTTTTCAGAGGCTGAAACAAAATTGAAGGATATATAGCCAGTGGGTACTTCTTCCAATCTGCCCTCCCCAGCTGACATTTCTTAGAATACTCATGGTCCTTGAATAGGATTCTGTGCTGGTTTGGCTGCATGTGCTCAGGCCTGGCTTTCAGTCCATCCAGCAGGCTTTTCTACCTAAAGTGAATCAATACCAAGAGAGTTATTTTCAAAAGGCCTAAATTATTTGCAGTCTATTTGCGTTCAGAATGTTATTTCAGCTTCTCTCCCACAGAGCAAATACCACCAACGGCAAGACCATATCTTTTTTGTATCCACACAAAGAAAAGGACAGTTTAGTACCATCAGTAACGATGTAAAGATTTGGATTATTTTTAGAAATTTTGTTTTTCTCCTATGAAAAGTATAAGGAAAAGGCCAAAGTTCTCAGGACTAACATGATTATCATGCATTTTAAGATTTAGTAAATACTTGGCCCAGTAACTCTCTCTCAACAGGATGCTTGTATCTAGAATATGAAATGGAAATTCTGGCTGTCAAAATGCCCTATTTCTGACTTTTATTTTATTCTATGTGAACCATTGACCTTTGTCGACTGAATACATTTCTAAAATGACATCGTACAGATAGGCGGATGGCTGAAGGATCTAAGATTTTGGTGGCATAGAGAACTCCTTATGTGGGAACCCCATCCACCAGCTATAGACTTCACCTGTGACTTTAGGGAGCTGCCTACAGCACAGAGGAGTTAAATGATTCACTCAGGGTCACACGGATAGTAACTTTCAGAGGTGGGATATCAATCCAGCTCTTCCTAATGCCAAAGCCAGTACTCTAATCTACTGCCTCTCAAAACAAATTCTGCGCATAAATAACTCCAAGTATGCAATCCTATAACTTACATTTACATGAACAATATCTATGTATTGCTAATACATCTGCCTGACAGGTGAGAGATTCAGTGAATCATCCATTTCTTTTTCCCTTCTCTTCCAGGTTACACCACACAGAGTTGGTTAGCTTTGTCATATAGGAAGCAAAGAAACAAACAAACAAAGACAAAACAGCTGGATGATTCACAGAAGGATTTCTGTGGTTCCTCCAGTGCTGATACCAAGCAGCATTTAAATATGACCTGTGATTTCTTCCTTTCCTTTTCCTTTTTTTTTTTTTTAAGGTTTTCACACAGGTGAGTAGAGTAAGAGGTTTTTACTTTGCACCATTGTAAATATTTTGTTAGGAAGTACTGCTCATCTCAATGAATAGAAGATATATTTGAATAAAGAAAGCAAAAAAAGAAAACCAGGCTGAGTCACTTACCCAGCTCTTATTTGGGAGTGAATTATCCTCATTGTGGAAACATACTTATTTTTGTGAATAATAGGACTGTTTTCTAGGATGTTGATGGCTGCAGTGCCACTACTAAGAAATTGTTAATTTTAGAGAGGATGCATTGTTAGACTTCAAACAATGACTGCAATTATTTATTCTTCTGTCCCTAATTTTATATGTGCATACACATATGTGTGTGAATGTGTGTATAATATATACATACATATGGTGTGTGTGTCTATATATATAATACATATGAAGTTAGATACACATATATATATGTAAATTTGCAATTTATTTGGTTTGGTAACTCAAATAATAATAAAGATGACTCTCATTTATATGCTTATATCTTTAGAGCTCACATCAATAGTGGGCTTTTTGGACCACATCTGTGATTTCACGTCATCTTCACATAGGATGCTCCATCTCCCATGTCTGTTTCTTTGCACTGGGCGGCCTTCACATCAGGAATACTCTTCCTCCTCACCTCTACCCTTTAGGTTGTATGACTTCTTTTAAGTCTCTCTTCAAATTCTATGTTTTTCAGGAGGCCTTTCCTGGTCACCTCAGCTCCTAATGTCTCCCTCTTAGAGATCATCTTCAATCTACTGGGTGT
Source organism: Trichosurus vulpecula (assembly GCF_011100635.1). Taxonomy (NCBI): domain Eukaryota; kingdom Metazoa; phylum Chordata; class Mammalia; order Diprotodontia; family Phalangeridae; genus Trichosurus; species Trichosurus vulpecula. The sequence continues at coordinate 133,191,802 of NC_050581.1, forward strand.
ACACACACACACACACACACACACACACACACACACATAGATATATAGATATAGATATATATATATATATATATATAGTTAGTTATTTATACCCATTACAATGTGAATCCCTTGAGGACAGGAACTTTTTTTTTAACCTTTCTTTGCATCTCCAATACTTAGCCCAGAGCCTCACACACAGTAATTGCTTAATAATTACATTTTGATTGATTGCATAGGGAGTTACTAGTGACGACACTGCTTTGACCAATTCAGGTTCACTCCTGCTTTAAGTTATAGTCTTAAAGCATTGCCTGGAGCCAATGAGAAGTTAAATGACTTGACTAGGGTCATATAGACAGTATGCATCAGAGGCAGAACTTGAAATGAGTTCTTCCTCATTCTGAGGCCAGCTCTCTCTTTACCATCAATAAAGTACTTTGTCTTTAATGTTTATGAAGTACAAAATAACCCTGTGATGTTGGTAGTGAAGTCCTATTGCTTCCATTTTAGGAAACTGAGGCTTACAAAGGTTAAGCAGCTTGGTTGAGATCACCCTGATCTATCTATGTATAGATGTATAGCAAGAGCTCCAACCCTGGTCTTTTAACTTCAAGTAATCCCTCAGTTAACAGGGGTTTCTTAAGCTCCTACTATGTTTCACATAAAACATAAAAATATCCCTATTCTCAGAAGCTTAGATTCAATCTGTAAGTCAAGGCTTTGGTTACAATACCATGTTGATCTATAAATGTTGCTCTAACAGGAGGCAGTATAATGGAACAGGGAGGAGAGAAGAGGGGTGGTAGTGGACCAGGAGTCTCTCTCTCTTTTTTTTTTTTTTTGAAGGGAAAGATAAACGAAAAATCTAGAAGAGAGCAAGGTGTAACAGATAGTCAATTGGATTTGAACTAGGAAAATATCATTTGTACTAAGTTTTGCTTTTCATACCTTTGTTAACTTATGCAAGTCACAGCTTTGGTTGCCTCAGATGTAAAAGTGAGCAGGGAGTGGGATTGATGGGATATAGGGGATATAGACTCTGGGAGCCTCCTTGAACTCTCCTTGAATCTTTACACTAGATCTGGCAGTTGCCTGAGGCCATAAGCCTTTCATTATCACTAGGCCCAAATCTCTGTTACCCTTAAAGAGCCCAACCCTCCATTATCTGTTATCTCCAGGTAGCCTTCAACTACTTCCCACTCTTAATCCCATTCTCTTGGTTCCAGGAATCTGATCTCTTGTTACCCCAGTCCCATCAAGATCCTCCTTAGACTCCTCCTCAACCTCCTCCCTAAACCCCTCCTCTAGTCACCTGAGACTACTTGGCCACCCCTGAATGCCTCCCACAGTCTTTCTGTAAATCAGATCCATCTTGCCTCTGGGAAGGTACTTAGATTCAGTCTAGCCCAGACTCAATGTGGGTCAGATTGTTCTGGCCCCCTTGTCAACACAGGAATCACAAAGGCTCAGGTTCCTTAAGAGTCTACCCAATGTGGTGAATCTTTAATAAACTTTGTTTTTCTTTGGCTCAAAGAAGGGTTGAGCTGAATTTTTTTGGGTAGTACCTGGACTGTTGGTATTTTGGAGTTTTGAGCACCTCTAAACCTCAATAGGATTAGAAGGTCGTTAAGACTCCTTCCAGTTCTAGACCTACTTATCTGCCTGAGGAATCTGCCATTGCAATGTTGGGAAGGTTTTATTTAACCCTCCTTTGCAGAACAGATTTATACTTGAGATAGTGACCATCAGGAAAACCAACTTCCTCTTCTGATGATCATCAAACATCCTTTTACTCTCCTTCAGAACCAATGCAGTTCATATGACTTTAACAACTTTGCCAGTGAAGGGGTAGGTCGTGGTTATTCTTCTATGCCCATGGTCCGCTGATATACTTTTTAGTATTAGCAAGGGCAGCATCTGAGAGTTTCCTCCTCCCAGTCAGGTTACCATGTCTCGACAGTCCTTGGAGCATGGAACCCCACTTAGGGATGATTTTGATGCATTGTCCTTTCTCCATCTCTCTTTGTAGAGGTTTGCCTGTTTATGTGTCCAGAAGTGACCAAATGAGCTTTCTGTGTATGAAGGGTTATTACCTGAATGCCTGCCACACTGTATACTTTTCAGTGAACCAACAAGCATTTATTTATTACCTTCTATCTACCAGACAATGGGAAAGGCACTTGGGATTCAAGTACAAAGAATGAATAATCCCTACTAAGCAAAGAACTTATATCAGAAAAATATAGTCAAATGAGTGGTGAACCTGTGTACCTAAGCACAGTCATATAAATTAGTTTCTAAAACAATTAAAACCATTTTTTAGAAACTGATTCAACTGTCACTGAATTATATTCAGGATTGTTTTTCCTGAAACAGTTTAAGACATACAGCTTTTATCTAACCCATTCTGGGGAATACAAATAAGCAATCTAGGCCCATAACTGGGCCTGAGGGGATGGGGGCGGGGGAAGGTAGAACCTCAGAATCTAGCCACAGAATTAAACACACCAAGGGAACTGAATTTCTAATTATGTTTAAAGGTAGTTTCTGTTGTTGGTGTCTTTGGAAACTAGACAGACACTTTTTAAAGACTGATTTGGGATTTTAAACATTGCCTGGGAAACAGTGCTTCAGAGTTCACCTCTAAACTCCTTTGGACCAGAAATTTGTCCATTAATAATTAATGCCTTCGGAGCTAGGCCAGACCCAGTACTCAGCGTCATGTTTGTGGAGAGCTAGGTTTCTTTGACATTTCTTCCTTTCCCAAGAACTACTGATTCCCCAAAGTCATGGCACCCTGTGAATCAGTGAATTCAAGAGCCAGTGTGATCTGGTAGATTGTATTGGACTTGGGTCAATTAGATTTGGCTTCCAATCCTGTCTATGGAACTTATCTGTGTGACCTGGGCTGTGTGACCTAACCTCTCTGAACCTCAGGTTCATTATATAATGAGTAGTTGGGACTCTGTGATCTCTGAGGTCCCTTACAGCTCTTGGCATTTCTATGATACTTTAAGGTTTGCAAAGTTCTTTTCAAAAATTATCTAATTTTATCCATACAATAACTTTAAGAGGTAACTGTTATTCTTATCCTCATTTTCTCAGATTAGTAAACTGAGGTAGACAGAAGTTAAGGGATTCACCCAGGATCACACAGGTAGTAAGTGGCTGAGCCTGGATTTGAACTCATCTTCCTGATTCTAGATCTAGTGCTGTATCTTCACCTCACCTAGGTGTCGATCATAAAGATCTTTCCTCCTTCCCATTCAGTTACGTTTGTAGTTCCTTCTCACTTGTAATGAGTTCATATTTTACTTTGCACTTTAATTGAGATGCTTAAAATAACATGGTGTGAATTTTGCCTGGGACTCAAATAGTGTCAACTTTGTTCAGGCATGTACTGGTAGTGTTTAACAACTGGCTCTCTGAGAAAAAAAATATCAGCCGGCTGTTATAATCTGCATTATTAAGATTGTCTCCATGTCTTTTTTAAATAGCAGTGAAACACTAAATCAAGTCCTGATTTAACAAATTGGCTTGCCTTCATTTACATCATGCCTCCTCTAGTGCTTCCTATAAAGCCAAACTGGTTCCTTACCCATGTTGCTTTATCTTGTGTCTCTGCGTCTTTTCCTGAGCTGGCTTCCAGAAATATGCTTCCTCCTCACCTCTTCCTCATAGAAAACCTCTCTTCTTTTAAGATGCAGTTCAGTTATATAAAGTCTGTCTTGATTCCCCTCAACTTCTAGTGTCTTCCCTCCAAAACTATGTTGTGTTTATTTTCTTTATATTTATTAAATGTGTACTTATTATCTCTCCCATTTGATTGCAATATATACGAGAGTAGAGATTTAAATTTTTTTTTTTTAAATTTGTATCCTTAGTGCATGTATCAGTGATTAAGGTGGGACTTTCTTTTACTGTTTTCTCTTTTAGCACTTATTTAATCAAGTGCCTTTGAAGAGTCTGGCCATCGTTTCTTGGATTGGATCAGGAGCCTTTGATGACCTCCTTGTCTCAAGGGAAAGCCTGGCTTGCATGGGTTTAAGTCGCATATTTGTGGCAGGTTTAAGTCCTATGTTGTGATGCCCTTAGACCCTGAACAGGATATATAAACCCAGAGGTTGGCATTTTTCCTTGGGACTCTCACTCATTGGAAGAGTGGCAGGTGACTCTGGGCAAGCCATTGTAACTGCCCCCCAACTTTGCTAACCTAGATGTTGGTTTGTATTTGGTCTATTTATGATGTATGTTTGTAATTTGTTTGTATTTGCTTTGAAGTTCAGGTTGCTGACTTTTCCTCCTGAACTAAATGAGTTATATATGTGTAATTAAAGTGAGATTGTTAACCCCTTAAAGTTACTTTCCTTAGTAAAGTAGATCAAAAGAACTTGTGCTGGCAGCTCTTGTTGATAGTGTAGTTGGGTCTTACACCCCACAATAGCTACTAGCCAAATTGTTATTACAAAATGGCATAATTGGCAGAATCTGCACATTGAAAGGAAAGTATGGAGTTTTGGGGTACTGAGATAGTGATTGGATGTATTCCAGTTATTGGTTTGCTCTTTCTACTTATGTTGGCTATGGTTCTATGGAGGCCAGAGGCCTGAAGGAGAACAGGCAAGTAGCAGTGACAGGAGTGGTTTCCCGAGAGCCCAGAGCAGGGGCTCTGGGAGACAACCTCTGCTTCCCCCTCCCTACCCCACTAGCACCCTGGAGGAGACAGGCTGGAGCAGAGACTGTGGGAGGAGAACAAGCCGAGGCTTGGGGGAGATGTGGTTGGCTAGAGCAAGGGCTTGAGTTGATAAACCTGACTCTGGAGGACTGTGTTGGAAGAGTGAATGTCTTGAGATTATATTGTATATGGAGTTTTGAAACAGGAGTGAAGAATGGCCTTGGAGTGGAGAACGGCCTTTGTGCAGATTTGGCAGGAGCGGCTGGTGAGGAGAGAGAAGAAGCAGATGGTGGCTGGCGACATATTAACCCAGACAGAGCAGAAGACTGCCTACATGAGAATTTTGGAAAGATGAGAGTGGTGAGCTGCCTTCGAGCTGACTTTGGTTAGCTGAGTGCAAAGGTGGAGAACTACCTGCATCAGGATTTCAGCAGAAGCCAGGAGCAGCTCCAGCAGGAGCTGGATGACCAGGAACCCAGGAGCTTGGAATTCAGCCCTCGAGCAAGATAGAAATTTTGCAGGAAGGGGCTGAGTGTGCTTTTTTTTGCTGTCTAGCCCTGGGACTGTTTAGTACCCAGGAGGGAGGTTTGGAGTTCTCTATGGTGGGTGATGGGGAAGTGCTTTGGACTCCAGAGACCCCACCCTTTTGGCTTTGTTGTCCAGCTGCCACTCAGGACTTAGAAGTGGGGGCTGGAACTGTGGGGAGAACAGACACCCAAGAGAACTTTATTTGGGCTTTTTTGTTTGCTTTGGGACTTTACTAATTAAAGCATGCCAGTACCTGAGGGTGCCAGGAGGAAGCCTGCAATGGCAGTGTGGGGAGAAGGACACATCCCCAAGAGAACTTTATTTGGACTTTTTTATTTTCGTTGGGACTTTGCTAATTAAAGCATGCCTATGCCTGAGGGTACTAGGAGGAAGGCTGCAATGGCTGTGTGGGGAGAAGGACCCACTCTCAAGAAGAACTTTGCTTGGACACTCTGTATTGACTAAAGAAATTGTTATTTGCTTTGACCCAGGGGTGGATGGTGTTTTGGGGATGATATTGAATGATATGTTTTGTTATAGTTCTGTGACTGATTGGATCACAGTGTATAATGCTGTTATTTGTTCCACAATCCATGGCTATTTAGATTATTTAAAGCCAAGTATCCTGGAAGGGGTAGAGATGTATCAGTAATTAAGGTGGGACTTTCTTTTAGTGTTTTCTCTTTTAACACTTATTTAATCAAGTGCCCTTGAAGAGTCTGGCCATTGTTTCTTTGATTGGATCGGGAGCCTTTGATGACCTCCTTGCCTCAAGGGAAAGCCTGGTTTGCGTGGGTTTGAGTCACATGTGTGTGAAGCCAGAAGCTTTTAGGCAATGTGGGTTTGAGCTGCATATTTGTGATGCTTTTAGGTCACGTGGGTTTGAGTTGCATGTTGTGATGCCCTTTGACCCTGAACAGGATATATAAACCCAGAGGTTGGTATTTTTCCTTGGGGATGGCTCTCACTCACCGGAAGAGTGGTAGGTGACTCTGGGCAAGCCATTGCAACTGCCCCCCTGGCTTTGCTAACCCAGATGTTGGTTTGTATTTGGTCTGTTTATAATGTATGTTTGTAATTTGTTTATATTTACTCTGAAGTTCAGGTTGCTGGCTTTTCCTCCTGAACTAAGTGAATGATATTTGTATGTTGGATTAAAGTAGATTAACCCCTTAAAGTTACTTTCCTTAGTAAAGCAGATCAAAAGAACTTGTGCTGGCAGCTCTTGTTGATAGTGTAGTTGGGTCTCACACCCCACAACAGTGACTAGCTGAATTGTTGCTACAGTGCACAGCACATTTGTTGTTGCTCAGTTGTTTTCAGTCATGTCTGACTCTTTGTGGCCCCATTTGGGTTTTCTTGGCAAGGATACTGGAGTGGTTTGCTGTTTCCTTCTCCAGCTCATTATACAGATGAGGAAACAGAGGTAAACAGGATCAGGTGATTTGCCAGGAGTGCACAGCTTATAAGGGTCTGAGGCCAGATGTGAACTCAGGAAGATAAGTCTTCCTGAATCCAGATCCAGTGTTCTATCCATTATGCCACCTACCTGTCTACAAAGCACAGAGTAGGTGCATCATAAAACTCAATCAAATGATATTAGTACACATCAAATATATATATATATATAAAGATAATACAAAGTTACTTTGGAGGGGAAGGCATTAGTAACTGAGGGTGAGGGGGTGGGAATCAGGAAAGGGGTCTCTTGAGCCGTTGTTGGTCAATAAGCATTTATTAAGTACTTACTATGTTCGTGTTTGGGGCTCTCTGCTAGTCACTGGTGAAACAAAGAAAGGCAAAAATGTAGTTCTTGTGCAGCTAGTTGGTGCAGTGGTTAGAGCTCTGGGCCTGGATTCAGAAAGGCCCAAGTTCAAATCCAGCCTCGAACACTTACTAGCTGTGTGACTCTGGGAAAATCACTCAAGATCTGTCTGCCCCAAGCTCCTCAACTGTAAAAGGCAGATAATAGTATCACCTGCCTCTCCCGGGTATTATGAGTTTAAATGAGACAGTATTCATAAAGCCGTTAGCCCAGGCACTTAACAAATGCTTATTCCTTTTCCCTTCCTATTCTTGCCCTCAAGGAGCTCATATTCTAATGGACAATATACAAACAAGCTAAATTTGAAGGAAATTTGGGGCTTCAAGAAGTGGAGGTGAGGAGTATCCTAGGCATGATTCAAAGGCATGCAAATGATACGGGAAATGTGAATAATAGCCAGCAGCTGTCATGATGGCTTTAAGGACCAAGAAAATCGTCTGACAAATGGCCTCTCTGGGGAGAAGTAGCCCTTAGGATATGGACAAGAATCCAGTCTTAGGAATCTAGAGAGAGAAAGGCAGACTAATATCCAAAAAGGGGGATAGCAACAGACACAGTTGTCTTTAGGTCATTTGTCTGCTCACGTTTGTTATGACCCTTCTGCTAATGGTAAACACCGCATTAGGAAATGAAAGGAAAGGGCCTAAAATGTTTCATAGCTCAAACTGGTTGGAAGTGATCAGCAGGTTTCCAATATGTTTATATGTCTCAGTGCACACCCAAGCTGGTTAAAGGGATTGGCATTTGATTTTTCAGCATCCTTAGCGAGTGTCTACTGGACATGGGGCACTTTGGACTGGAAGGAGTGAGCTTTGCTAATATCACTATTGACTCTATCCACTTAGCTTTCCCATTTTGTCTGTTGCCTGGGATTATGATTAACTGGTACTGACAGGCACTAATCTCTAGTCTCATTACCCTCTTCGCTTGCGCATACAGGTTTGTCATTCTGTAATGAGAACTAAACAGGACATTCAACACAGGCACATGCCAAAGGCAGTCCAGAAGAAACAATCAATTAACCCTTTTTTATCAACACACTGACTGAATTGTAGAATCCTTACAGGAAGGAAGGGGTTGTCTCAGTAAGACTTCAGCTAAAGTTTAATAACCTCCCCGTAGACATTGGCAGGGGTCAATGAAATATAACGTTTGTAATACAGGAAGTCACCCTGAATCTATTGTCAGGCTGAGGCCTTGATGAAATTATGACACAGGCAAATTTGTCTTTGAAAGTCTATCATTATCGCTCCCCATACCCCACCAAATCTACCCTCTTCAGAGACTTCTTTTTCCTCTTAGTTACTACTCAATCCAGTTCCTATCCAATAAGAAATAGTGTGGCACAGTAGACAGAGTGCTGGGTTTGGAGTAAGGCAGACCTTGGTTTGAATCTTGCCTTAGTTATTTCTTAGCTGTGTGACCTTGAGCCAGTCACTTAACTTCCTCAAGACTCAAGTCTTCCAACCTCTAAGTTGGGGCTAATAATACCACCAAAGTTACTAGGCTGTTGTGAAAGTAACAATGTATGCAAACCTTAAAGTAATAAATATGAACTTTTAATATTATTGTTTTTATGATTATTATATGTCCTAGTCTTTGCAGCTGACCCCAAAGAACAATGGAAATATACATAGTAGGTATAAGTAAAGGCAGCTAGGTGGTACAGTGGATAGAGCACTGGCCCTGGAGTCAGGAAGACCTAAGTTCACATCCAGCCTCAGATACCAGTTATGTAGCCCTCAGCAAGTCACTTAACTCTGTTTGCCTCAGTTTCCTTATCTGTAAAATGAGCTAGAGAAGGAAATGGCAAACCACTCCAGTATCTTGGCAAAGAAAACCCCAGATGGGGTCACAAAGAATTGGACATAACTGAACAACCACAACAACAACAAATATAATTAAGCTTCAGCATCTTACCTATTATGAAGTCATCTGAAAAGTGACATCAGAAACATCAGTGAGAACGTGTATGGCCAGCGACAGTTATAGACCCATCATATAGCAGCGGTAGACCGCAGGTTGTCTTATACTGTTATCTGTGAAATATATAACAAATATATAACGTATAATATATAACAAATATATAATACGTATAACCAATATACATAAGTATATAACATAAATATATAATACATAACAAATAATATAACATATATATAACAAATATTTGTATATATTTTAAATATGTATGTATATTTATATATGACAAAAGTTATAATATCTCAGAAGTCATAAAAGGCAAATGCTGATCTTCCATGCATGTCTTAAAGGAGTGAGGCATAGATATCTACATGACTGAGTACCCGCTCCAATGGGCAAGATACCAGGTTCATTGAAGTGTTGAAGTAATACTACCATGTTAAGTTATTTTAAATATTGTAGATATTGCATATGGTGTGTTTGAGAATTACATAGATTTGGGAATATTTTGTCACCTTTTTAGTTATAAGGAAATAATAGCCAATAGGAATTGATTCTCATGAAGAAAGGAAAACTTCATCTTCAAAGATAGTAGGTAGGAATGGGAAAAGAAGAGTTCAGGTCCCAATACCCCTCTTTCAGTGCTAATTTGCCATTCACCTAAGGTATTCATAGGCACCTCCTACTTTTAGATAGTAGAGCAAAGTTAGTTCAATAGTAGGATAGGGACTTCCGGGGGTGGAGCCAAGATGGCGGCTGGAAAGCAGGGACTTGCGTAAGCTCCCCACCATGTCCCTCCAAAAACCTATAAAAAATGGCTCTGAACAAATTCTAGAACTGCAGAACCCACAAAATAGCAGAGGGAAGCAAAGATCCAACCCAGGATAGCCTGGATGGTTGCTGGATGAGGTCTATCACGCACAGAGTGGAGGGGAGTGGAGCTCAGCGTGGGAGGCAGCAGGACCAGCCAGACCAGGAGCCAGGCAGAATAGGCCCTAGCACCCTGAATCAGTGAGCTGTGGCAGTTATCAGACTTCTCAACTCACAAACACCAAAGACAACAGAGAAGGTTAGTGGGAAAAGCTGTAGGGGACAGAGTTTGCAGTTCAGCCACTGCCCCAGGGGCAGCAGGGGAGGTGCAGCTACAGAACTACAGCTGCAGTTACTTCTGGCCCCAGGCCCATGTGGTGGGAGGAATTAAGTGGCAGATCAGAGCAGGAGTGCAGAGCCTGCTGAAGATTTGTGTCAGGTCTGGGTTGGTGGATTCTTTCTTTGGTGACAAAGAAGACCAAAACATACAGACAGAAGAAGTTAACAAAGTCAAAGAGCCTACAACAGAAACCTCCAAGAAAAACAGGAACTGGTCCCAGGCCATGGAAGAGCTCAAAAAGGATTTGGAAAAGCAAGTTAGAGAAGTAGAGGAAAAATTGGGAAGAGAAATGAGAAGGATGCGAGAAAACCATGAAAAACAAGTCAATGACTTGCTAAAGGAGACACAAAAAAATACTGAAAAATACACTGAAGAAAACAACACCTTAAAAAACAGATTAACTCAAATGGCAAAAGAGCTCCAAAAAGCCAATGAGGAGAAGAATGCCTTGAAAGGCAGAATTAGCCAAATGGAAAAGGAGGTCCAAAAGACCACTGAAGAAAATACTACCTTAAAAATTAGATTGGAGCAAGTGGAAGCTAGTGACTTGATAAGAAATCAAGATATTATCAAACAGAACCAAAAGAATGAAAAAATGGAAGACAATGTGAAATATCTCATTGGAAAAACCACTGACCTGGAAAATAGATCCAGGAGAGACAATTTAAAAATTATTGGACTACCTGAAAGCCATGATCAAAAAAAGAGCCTAGATATCATCTTTCAAGAAATTATCAAGGAGAACTGCCCTGATATTCTAGAGCCAGAGGGTAAAATAGAAATTGAAAGAATCCATAGATTGCCTCCTCAAATAGATCCCAAAAAGAAAACTCCTAGGAATATTGTCGCCAACTTCCAGAGCTCCCAGGTCAAGGAGAATATACTGCAAGCAGCCAGAAAGGAACAATTTGAATATTGTGGAAAAACAATCAGGATAACACAGGATCTGGCAGCTTCCACATTAAGGGACCGAAGGGCTTGGAATACGATATTCTGGAGGTCAATTAAAACCAGGAATCACCTACCCAGCAAAACTGAGTATCATGCTCCAAGGCAAAATATGTATTTTCAATAAAATAGAGGACTTTCAATCTTTCTCAGTGAAAAGGCCAGAGCTGAATAGAAAATTTGACTTTCAAACACAAGAATCAAGAGAAGCATGAAAAGGTAAACAAGAAAGAGAAATCATAAGCGACTTACTAAAGTTGAACTGTTTTGTTTACATTCCTACATAGAAAGATGATGTGTATGATTCATGAGACCTCAATATCATAGTAGCTGAAAGAAATATGCATATATGTATATGTGTATACATATATATATATATATGTGTGTGTGTCTATGTATGTATATATATGTAGGTATTATATATTACACACACAAAGGGCACAGGGTGAGTTGAATATGAAGGGATGATATCTAAAAAAATAAAATCAATTTAAGGGATAAGAGAGGAATATATTTAGAGAGGGAGAAAGGGAGAGATAGAATGAGGTAAATTATCTCACATAAAAGTGGCAAGAAAAAGCAGTTCTGTAGGAAGGGAAGAGGGGGCAGGTGAGGGGGAATGAGTAAATCTTGCTCTTATTGGATTTGACCTGAGGAGAGAATACCATACATACTCAATTGGGTATCTTACCCCACAGGAAAGAAGGAGGAAGAAGATAAAGAAGGGGGGATGATAGAAGGGAGGGCAGATGGGGGAGGAGGTAATCAAAAACAAACACTTTTGAAAAGGGACAGGGTTAAGGGAGAAAATTCAATAAAGGGGGATAGGTTAGGAAGGAGCAACACATAGTTAATCTTTCACAACATGAGTATTGTGGAAGGGTTTTTCATAATGATACGCATGTGGCCTATGTTGAATTGCTTGCCTTCTTAGGGAGGGTGGGTGGGGAGGGAAGAGGGGAGAGAATTAGGCTACCGTAGAGATGTTGGGGGGAAGGGGTAAAAAGCCACAGTGTATTAGTTTTCTATTTTCATTGATTACTCTTCCTAAACAGATGTGAAACTCACACCTGGTTGACATGACATCTATGCTGCTAAAGGACTAACAATGCTTTAAATTGTAGTACATTATAACAATGTGTCGGTCACCCCACCTTAGTTATAGGCCTCCAGTAAAGACACAAATCAGGACACAGAATTTATTAAGCAGCACACGCTGGCATATCTTAACTGACTACATGAAAATTCAATTTGATAAATCTAGCTCTCCATTCCATTTCTAATGTCTGGGAATCTGGCTGGCCTAGTCCTGACAGAAATGATTTCTGTATAATTATATAGTAATCAAAATATAAATGTAAACAACTGAATTACAGGCACTGTGTTCAGCCATAAAATGTCAAGGCTTGGGTAAACAATGTCAGGTGCTGACTTTTAAAAGGATCAATGTCATTTATTAATAGAAAATATTTGCTTAGCATCACAAATGTGCGAAGGTCTGAGTAGCTTTGCTCTGGACTCATTTCCTTGTCTTCCGTTCTGTGGGTTTCAGCCAAGTATTGATTGATAGTCAGTGGCTAGGTTTCTGGTCAAAAGTTAGGTTACAGTGAAATTAAATTAACCTCTATGGTCTCAGTGAAATCTGGCCCAAAAGAGTAAAATTCATCTTGGGCCAGGAATTTAGTACTAGCAGATCATCAAATATCACTGTAAGAAACGAGTGAAATTCACTTCAACAAGTATTTATTAACATCCTACTATTTACCCTAGCTCTGTATTGGGAATACAAAAACAAAAACAAGAGTCCATCTGGATTATGAAAGAACCTTTCCTAGAGAAGTCCTCTGTACACAGAGCCCCAGGCATATGGGCACAAAGAAGGGTAGGGTATAGGTAATTAACGATCCAAGCACACTGCGAAAGAATTAGAGAGGTAGGAGGAAAACCAGGAAAAAGCAAAGTTATGAAAAAACCGAGAAAGGTCAGAAGGACAAAGACTAAAAAGAAAAAGGAAATTGAATTGAGCAGTTAAGAGATAAAAGTTTCAATTAAGTGGTTTCCAAGTGAAAGCAAGAGTTGAGAAGTATACCTATTCCTTTTAGACCAGTGTGAAAGATAGAGTGCTGGGACTGGAGTCATCTTCCTGAGTTCAAATCCAGCCTCAGACGCTTACTAGCTCTATGAACCTAGGCAAGTCACTTACCCCTGTTTGCCTCAGTTTTTTTCATCTGTGAAATGAACTGCAGAAGGAAATGGCAGACCACGCCTGTTATCTCTGCCAAGAAAAACCCAAATGAGCTCTTGAGGAATCAGACATGACTGAAATGAATGGACAATAGTTTCTCGTACTGCTTAGGGTGGTGTGGGTTGTAGAGGTTTGGGGATTGTAGGATACACTATAGCAGAGTAACAAAACATAGTAGCAAAGATAATTTGGTTAAAATGATAGGAAACATAAGTGAGGGAACATTCCTATTTCTAACAGTCAGGGGAGACCCCAATGACATTCCTGCAGTGAGCCAGCTGTAAAAGAAACTCAATATCATGGGTTAAGTCTAGGAAGAAGCCTCCTTAAAGAGGGCCAGCTGAAAACTTTTTTTATATTAAATTGAGTTCTTTGTCTGAGAACCAGTTCAGCAATTGGAGCATGAACTACTAATACCACCTAGGACTAGAACTTTTATGATGTACAACACACAAGGACAAATAAGGGGTTCAGGCAGAGATCCCTAAAAGTCTAAAACTGAGAGAGAGTGGCAATAATGTAGCTCCCATTTTATGTGAAGATTTGAAACATTTTACAAATACTGTCTCATTTTATCCTCAGAACCATCCCAGGAAGGACATGCCATAATTATCTCCATTTTGTAGAGGAGGTAACTGAGGAAGACAGAGGTAAGTGACTCTCCCAGGGTCACACAGCTAGTGTCTGAGGTTGGATTTGAATTTGGTTCTTTTTGACTGTTGGTCCTGTGCTCCATCTGTTGGGCAATCTGTCTTTAAGTAAATATACTCTTCTACCAAAGTCTGTTAGAGATGGATAGGGCAATATCTCTCCTAAGGATACAAATTTCCATGATTACAAAGAGTTGGAATGTGTGACCCTGGACAAATCACCTGATGTCTCAGTGCCCAAAGCAACTCTAACACTGAAAGTTAGAGAAGTCATTGAAGAATAGAGGAAGGTACTCATTGGGACCTTAGTGAAATAACTGGGTTGGATTAAAATAAAATGGGAGGTTTATGAGGGGAAGAGTTCTAATATGAAAAGTGGTTTGTTAACAACATAACAGGAGTTCTAGAGGGCACAATGAAAAGGCAGCATTCGGCACACTACATGGCATTATGGAAACTAGGATGAGCTTGGAGTTAGAAGATACCCCAGAGAATTCTTGCCTCTGAAAGTTACTAGCTGTGGGAATCATATGGAAGCACTGAACCCATCTGAGCCTTTGTTTATTCATTTGTTAAACGGGGATAACAATACCAGTAGTACAATACCTTGTACTGTTGTGGTGGGAATCAAATGGGGTAATGTATGTAAAACAATTTGCAAATCTTCAAGTGCGTATAAATGTCAGCTGTTATTATTAATAAAACTTTGAAATTGTTCTTTGGAATTTAGCAGTATAGCAGATGAAATATTCTTTTAGAATGGCATATTACTTATTTGATATGTGAATAGTACAAGGAGAAACTGGGGGTTTTCCCATTATTTCTGCAGTGAAAAGAATTATTTTCATAAAACCGACACTATTCCTACAATTAGTTTTGCCTGGTAGTAGAAACTCATGAACCAATCTCCGTTAAAGTTTAAATTCATTTAAGGATGTAGAGTTTAAAAAAAATCCACAATGACATATTTCAGTATAGAATGTTGTTTTAAAAGAGGTAAAATACTTCCCAAGAGAATGGTATTTGAAGTATGATTCAATTCTCTGAAATACTGTCGATGTGCAAGTTTTCAGAAATACATACTGAGAGACATATTGCATTTTATATTCAGTGTATTTTAATGCCACAGTGTTTTAGTTGTGGAAATGATGTTGTTTTCTGAAGGACTTGTAAAGTGGCAAGCTGGAAGTTAAAAGAATAAAACAAAATGCTTTATCACCAATGTTCTTATTCCCTCTTCTATGCATTACTACATAGACTTCAGATTGGTTTGCTTATCTCTAATCTCTTCCCTTTCTAGTTCCCTAGCCACAGTTCCCATTTTAATATTGCTAAAATGTGGATCTGATCCAGTCACTACCTTGCTGAAAACTCTCAAGTGACTCCCTATTTATTATCTCTAAGTTTACATCCAAACTTTTCTGTTTGACATATGCTGTTGTTCAGTCATCCAGTCATGTTTGACTTTTCATAACTCTGTGAACCATACCGTTCATGGGGTCTTCTTGGCAAAGGAAAAAAAAAATGTGGCCAAACACCCCTGCCCCTCCCCAAACTGGAATGTTTTGCCATTTTCTTCTCCAGCAGATTAAAGCCAACAGAGGTTAAATGACTTACCCAGGGTCACACAGCTAGTAAGTGTCTGAGGCTGGATTTGAATTCAGGCCTTTGTGTCTCCAGGCCCAGTGCTCTGTGCACTATGGTGCCACCTTGCTGCCTCCTGTTTGACATTTAACACCATTAAAATCTGGTGTTGCTCTACCTTTCCAGAATCTTTTTGTATTATTCTCCATCAATATTCTAACCAAATTGGCCTGCTTGCTGTTCTTCATACAAAACATTGCATTTCTTATTTGTTATCTTTGTACAGGTTGGCAATTCCGTAGGCCTGGAATGCACTTCCTCCCTTTGCCTCTTAGGATCACTAATTCCATTCAGGGCTTAGCTCTTGCAAGTAATCCCTCCTGATTCTTTCAGTCAGTAGTTTTTCTTACCCTCACCAGACTTATTTTTCATTCACCCCGTATATATGTTTTACAACTACTTATCTGTGTATCTACTGCTTATTTCCAGCAGAACCTAAGTTTCTCAAAGAGAGGCGTCATTTCTTTTTTTGGATACACCCAGACCTTAGCACAATTCTTGGAACTTAGTAGGTGTTTAACATATGTTCATTAAATTGAATTGAACTGGAACCAAAGGCAATCCCAGGCTGAAGAACTAATTCTTAGTGGCTTCTATGGAGTGATCTGGAAGCAAGAAATGGGGTATATATCTTGATGTCAGATATTTGGCAGATGAGCTGCCTCATTCCCTGTAATTAAGGAAAGAGCCTAAGCTTTCATTTTCCTCTTGCCTGTGCTTTGGACTCTTTGGATTTTGCCAGCATGCATTTTCCCCAAGCCCTCTGACTTTTTCAGCTCTTTTTTTTAAATGTCTCCCTCCATTAGAATGTAAACTCCCTGAGGATGGGAAATGTCTTTCTTTTTCCCTATATTTATATACCCAGCACTTGGCACAGGGTCTGACCCATAAATAAGTGCTTAATAAATGTTTATTTCCTCCCTTTTACTCTCTCCCTTCCTCCCTCCTTCCAATCCTTCTTCTTGCCTTTGTAAATTTGTGAGTCTTTGATGTGATTTTCTGAACAGCCACTTCATTCCCACTTCATGTGAGTCACAAGAACCATGTATTCACCCAGGCCTTTCCCCTCTCCCCCTTTGCCAGTCTCTAGGCCGCTTCAGTCAATGATGCTCCAGAGATAAGAACCAATCACAAGCCATAGTTGCAGGAGGACAATTCTGAGTTCGATTGAGTCCTGGTTGAGTTCTGTAACAGACTGTGGGCAGACTCCACATTCTTATGTGGAGAAGACACCTAGGAATCATTAGCATTTAGAGCTTTTAGACATCATTGACTTCCAGTTCTTTTAGTTTACATATGAAAAACCTGGAATTCAGAAATATTAAGTGACTTGCAAAATGATTTAAGGCAGTGTAGTTTAAACACCAGCTTGCCCACTTAGTTGTTTTGTGACGTAGGAGAAAGTCACTTAACGCAGATGGCCACTAAAATGGGGATGATAATTCTTGTTTTATTGTTGGTTATATGGTATTATAGTGAGAATCAAAGGAAATTGTGCATGTAAAGAAAAGTGCCCTTATAAGTATACCTGGTGCTAGGATCCTTTTCTCTTCCCTGTAATTAGTACAGTGTCTGGCTAATAGTAGATGCTTAATAAATTCTGGTTGATTAATTTTCCCTTTTGAGTAAAGGGGAAGAAAAACAGTATGTTGATGTGTGTGGCTGCTAACTGGTAGAGATGGAGGGAAAGAAGAGGAGAAAAACAAGCTGGCAGAGAAGAAAAAGGGCTGTGGTATCTGGAAAGAAGAAGATGATTCTGGAGTCATTGTTCTCATCTGCCATAGTAGAAATGGCACTTAAAAAAATAAAGAATCATCAGGGTTTTGCCTGAGAAATTATGTAGACTATGGAGCTAGAGAAAGCCATTAACAGTGACAAGGCACGCATTGTAAATGACAGACACTGCTAATTTTAGAATTATCATAACTCTTAGAACCATGTGCACTGGCAGTGATAAAGCTGATTCACTGAATTCTGCCTTCTCGTTAAGTCAATGGTTCATACATGATCTTGCCATAAAATAATGATGGAAAGAAAATTAACATAATTGCAGATGACATTCACTTAAGGATCAGATAGGGGCTATAGTGTTCCTACTTTGATTTTTTTTCTTTATTCAAAAGTGTTCATTTCCAAAAGAAATCCCCAAATGAAATCATCCCTTGTAGACCAGCAATCAACTTGAATTTATTGAGCAAATGCTTTGTTATTGATATTCTTGAGACCCTGTCATCCAACAATAACTGATATAATGATGATAACTTATCTTCACATATGGCTTTATGATTACAAAACACTTTAGACAAAATATTTCAATTGTTCCTTATAACAGCTCTGTGAGAAAGGAGGGACAGATTTTACTTTCCCATTTCACAGATGAAGAAACTAAGGTAATGTCCTTTTTGAGGATAAGGACCACAGCTTATACTTCTTTTTATGGTTCTCAAATTAAATGGGATTTTTTTTTTGGAGTTTTGTGGAAACCAAAGATGACACATGGAGGCCAGCAAATGACATAGAAAAAGTTTAGAAACTCAGAAATGCCTTATGTATATATATATATACACATATTATATATATATAATATATATATACACATATTATATATATAATATATATATACACATATTATATATATACATACATATATGTGTGTTTATATATGTATATATTTGTAGTACTGTATAATATCAACCCCAATTTTATAATAAGGCATTATAAACACCCCATAAAAAATTCAGACTTCTTCTCTAGTACAAAGGGAGGGATCCAAGAATTTACATGGATTTTCCAGATCATGGGGGTGCCGTGACCATAATTGCTGTGATGTAGAAGAGATAACTGTATTGTAATAGTCTTCTAATTGCTCTTCCTGCCTTAAGTATTTTCCCATTCCAGTCTGTCCTCTACTCAGCTACCAAAGTGACCTTCTTAAAATGCATGGAATCTTACTAAAACCACACTAAAATAAACTCAAAGTGCATATTAACAGATTGACTGACAACTGAATAGCCTCTTTGCTTGAGCACAATGTCTCAACAGCTCCACTTCATAGCCACTGTGGTCTGTTATAGCCAGCTTTGCATCACCATAGTTACCATCATCACTGCTAGTATCATCAGAAATGTAATTTTATTAAGCACCTACTATGTGCACAGCACCGTGTTAATTATTAGGACTACAAAAAAGACACTGTCTCTATCCTGAAGGACTTTTAACCTTAGATGACATGACAGGATATGTGTATAAAAACCTAAAATTATACAGCTCGATCATACACTGAAATCTCACTCTAATTCTTATCCTAAGTCCTCAAAGGATAAGCCAGCATTTATTTAACTTCCTCCAAGTTTGAGGTGCTTCAAGGAATGTTTTAGCTGATTTCTCTAGGTTTTTTAAAAGTATACTATCATATCGTCTGCAAAAGCAACCATTTCATTTCTTTATTTTTTAACCTATGGTTATTCCCTTAATTTATTTTTTTTAATTTTATTGCTATAGCCTACATTTCTAATATTAGGTCAAATAGAAAAACTGACAATGGACAGCCTTGTTTCCCTCCTGATTTTATTATCATTTATTCCTATTATATATAATGTGGGCTCTTTGTTTTAAATATAGAGTATTTTTCATATTAAGGAAAAGTCCATTTATTCCTGTATTGTCTGTGTTTTTATAGCAGAAACGGATTTATTTATAAAAAATTCTGTATCTATTAATGTAGTCATATTTTTATTGTTTTTCTTTTTAGCATAATTAAGTTTATGACTTTCCTAACATTAGTATCCCTGCATTTATGGTTAAACCCAGCCAAGTCATAGGATATGATATTTGTGATATGTTGTTTTAGCTTCTTTGATAACGATAGCTAATGTAGCACCTAATATGTGCCAGTAAGTAGGCTGGGCAATTTACAATTATTATGTCACTTGGTCCTTACAAAGGCATGGGAGATGGGTGCTATTGTTACTCCCACTTTACAGGTGAGGAAACTGAAGCAAATAGGTTAAGTCATACAGGTTAAGCCAAACAGGGTCATACAGCTAGGACTCTCTAAGAATGGATTTGAACTCAGATCTTCCTGACTCTAGGTTCAGCATTCTATCCACTACATCACACTTTTGCCTCTAATATTTTATTGAACATTTTTGTGACAATATTCGTTAAGACTATTGATCTATGGTTTTTGTTTTCTGTTTTGATTTTCTCTGGTTTATGTATCAAGACCACATTTGTATCAGAAAAGAAATTTGGTAGAATCCCTTTTTATTTTTGCAAACAGTTCACATACCATTTTAATTATTGCTTTTAATGTTTGTTAGAATTGTTTTGTTAGAATGTTTTTAATGTTTATTAGGATTCACTTGTGAATCCACTGATTTCTGGGTTCTTGCTTTTCCCTTGGGAGTTCATGTATGGCTTATTCAATTTCTGCCTCCCAGACTGGATTATATGAATATAATGGAACATCATTGTACTATAGGAAATAGGAAAAAATATGATTTCAAAAAGACATGGAAAGATATATATGAGCTGATGCAAAGTAAAATGAGCTGAATGAATACTAGGATATTAATATTATAATATTATGAAAACATTTTTAAAAAGACAAACCAAAGAAGTGCAAACTTTCCCGGAACCTAGAAAACTAGAAATGGTTTGAATGATTTGAATGTGAGAGTGATAATGGTTGCTATGTCTATCATCCAAGCACCAGGCTAGCTAAGTACAGAGAGAATTGTGATTTGAAGGTTAGCTTTCAGGTAATGCACTTTTTGATCATCATAGGGCAGAAGGGAAGAATACCTATAAAATCAGAGGTATTTAAAAGTAGGTATACATATACACACGTATGTTTCAACAATGTGACTAGCAGCTGCTGTGGGGGTGTAAAACCAACAACAACTAGCTCACAGAATGCCGCAAGCCCAGGTTCTTTTGATCTTCTTTACTAAGGAAAGCAACGTTAAGGGTTTAACAATCTTACTTTAATCCAGTATATAAATATCCTTCACTTAGTTCAGGGGGAAAAGCCAGCACCCTGAACTTTAGAGCAAATACAAACAAATTACAAACATCAACAGACAGACCTTGTCTGATTCAATTCTAACCAAGTCCGAACATCTGGGCGAGCTGGAGGGCTCTTAACTATGGCTGCATGGAGTCTCCATCACTGAGCCACCAAGAGTGAAAGCCCTAAGCAAAGAGCTCTGTCTTCCCTTTTTATGCACTCTTTAGTTGTCATCAAACGTTGTCTGAGCCACCAGAACTTAGGCCCTTACTTTTGGCTCTGGAGTTAGCACCTCCCCCTAGGACCTTGAGGGCTTCACTCCCACATTGGCTTAGCACCTAATAGCTAACAGTTTTGGGCCTACTTGGGAGCAAAGATATAATCAGACCTCCCTTCATTGGCCCCACCTGGAGCCCCACCTTAGTTACCAATTCACACCCACATAGGCTTTGCACCTAATAGACAGGGGTTTGGGCCTGGGCCTTAGCACCTAGTAAGACTCAATCAAAGACACTTAATTAACTAACATATATAATACATACATAAACATGTATGTTTATATGTACATGTGTATACATACTAGTATATACTCTGCCTCAAATGGATGAATATAGCTCTATAGCAGCTCAGAGAAAGAATTAACCATGAAGGATTGGGCCAACGGAGAATGAGACTGCATGGATAGATTGCTATCTGCATTATTAAAGGAAGTACTCAAAATGCTAGGACCACAGCTGCATTCACTTTCTCCTTATGTCCTCTCATAATACTTCATGGCAAAGTGCAAATGGCTATGAGATTTTGAGGATGTGCCAGCAACACTCAAGCTTTGGCAAATCCTACCAAATTGGAAAAATTCTGCTTATAAGCCACAGTGTACTGCCTGACAAGACCAGCATGCTGAGAAGAAAGTCTTAGCCAAAACTCTGGTAACCTGGTGATGGTTAAAAACAATCATATTAGGGAATATAGGATCACAGATCTGGAGCTGTAAGGGACCCTAGACACCATCGAATTCAACCCTACCATTTTATAGATAAGGAAACTAAATGGCATTGTGTATTCCCTTTGCTCCTTCTTGCAGAGATAGGTGAAAGTCAGGTCATGGAGGGGCTTGAATGCCAGCCTAAGTATTTAGATTTTTTTTGTTCTGAATTATTGTTCTTATTGTAATAGGAAATCTGAGATATTTAGATCAGGGATATGACAGATACAAATTTGTGGTTTTTTTTGGAAAAAAGGGACAGAGTTTTTTTTTTAATTTAAATTTATTTATTTAACATATTTGGTTTTCAGCATTGATTTTCACAACAGTTTGAATTACAAATTTTCTCCCCATTTCTACCCTCCCCCCCACTCCAAGATGGCTTATATTCTGGTTGCCCTGTTCCCCAGTCAGCCCTCCCCTCTATCACGCCCCTTCCCTTTCATCCCCTTTTCCCTTCCTTTTTTGTAGGGCAAGATAAATTTCTACGCCCCATTGCCTGTGTATCTTATTTTTTAGTTGCATGCAAAAACTTTTTTTATTGAAATAGTTGAAGTGTGAAGTGAGTAGTTCCAAGATAATGGGGAGCAGCTGTGGGAAAAAAATGGAAGGGATAGATTATAAAGGTGTTGCACAGAAAGACTCTTCATTTCTTTCTACTATCACTTCAAGGTAAAAGGATCCATAAAAGCTTCACAATCAATACAATTTTAGCCACTCAACTACCTTCTAATGGAAAGTGTGCTCCTCAGAAATGAGTTCTGGTTTATCTGAAGTACTACCATAGGCCAATTCCATTCACTACAAATGTCAATACACTGATAATCTCTGTATAATAATAATTTTTTAAAAAAGATTTCTAAGTTTTAAATGAAGGGACATTTATTTCAAGTATATTCAGTATAACCCTCCTTCTGCCCCCCAAATATGATAACTGTGAGTTTGGGGGTCCCATATTATCGGTACATTCATATTATTTGGTCATCCATGTCTGATCATTATATTATTAAACTGTGTTCCTCTCTCTGACTCTTTGTAACAAGATTTTCCCCCCCTTTTAATGAGATTTTAAAAAGCATAGAGCACAATTCTAACAAAATCCATTCCTATGAGCCTTAAGACATTGTGGGAATTTCTGCTTTCTAATCATTTATCCCTATTATAGACAGATGTTGAAGTGTGAAATGTTTTGAAAGTCCAGAAATGTCAACAACTTCTCTTTGTAATTTGCCTACAAACACATCACGGTGGTCCCTGGGTATTCGCCTTTTATACATAAGCTTGGGAAGCAAAGGGCCAAGTCTCTAGAGTAGACCCTTCAGCCACCAAAGATAGACAGAGGAATAAGCAGAATGCCATCCTCTCATTCCAAGTCAAAACACAGTTGGGTAAGGACTTCATGGGACACAGAGAATGGTTGTTCTACTTAAAAAAAAACAAAAAACAAAATGAAACCCAAAAGTAAAAATCTGCGCATATAGCATTGAGACTTGGCTACATATGAAATGAAAAAACAAGCAAACAACAAAATAGTGCTTTTATTCTAGTCCCTAGTTCATATAGATTGCTGAAGATTACTGAGGATATTGACATTGTGTCCAATATTATCATCGAGCTTCCCTGGAGATATTCATATTTTGATAATCCTGAAGAGTGTATATTTTGAACAGGGTTCTATGTACAGTGATCCCTTCTACAGTTTTCCCCATTGAGGCTTCTATATGTCACGGATTGGCATAAGAAATTAAATGGGAATTTTGGGGGAGTTTTGTGAAAGCCACTGACAACACACAAAGGCCAGCAGAAGACACAGAGCCTATGACAAAATACCTAACCTAAATTTTAGAATAAGGCACTGTAAACACCCTGTAAAATAAATGAAAAAATTCAGACTTCTCTGGTATGAAGGGAGAACCTTTTTATGCAGATTTTCCAGATGGCAGGGGTACTGCACCCCTAGCCCCAACCTGTGATGTGGAAGAAATAACTATAAATAACTATAGTTTTGTCTCTTTCTGTCTCTGTCTCTCTCTGTTTCTCTGTCTCTGTCTCTCTCTCTGTTTCTCACACCTGTGTGTGTGTGTGTGCACGCGCGCGTGTGTGTGTGTATGCATGTGTGTGTGTCTATGTGTCTATCTGGCAGCCAAGGCTAGAGGTGGAAGATCAAGATCTGGTTTCATACTGGAAACCAATTTAGAATGACATAAGAAAAATCACAAAATTTCACTAACTTTTAAACCCCAGATCTCCTTACCAGCCATATACCTTAAAGGCATCGGTTACAGAAAGAAAAGTCCTATACATAATATGATAATTATAGCAGATTAGCTATAACCAGTAAGCTTCTCAGTTGGTGATGAGTTATTTGGCCATTGCAGCCCATGAAACAATAGAAAATGTAAAATGGTCTTGAATTTACCTGTGGTTCAGTATGTAGCTCAAATTAATGAATACTCGGATTGCGAGAGTGCTAATTATCCCTTACTAAGATTACCGAAGACTAGAGGAACATTAGTAAATAAAAGATAGATATTGAAATTCAGAGTCACCGGCAGATGATTGTGGAACATTTGAACATAACTCCAACTTACCTCTTCTAGCCCCTCACAGCCTTTTATATTTACATCATTGTAGTCAATTTGTATATTGCTTTTCTGGTTCTGGTTACTTTACTTTGTATCAAATCGTAAGGGCCTTTTCATACTTCCCTGTATTCTTCATTTACATATTTTATTATGGCACAATACTATTTCTACATTTGTTTTATTTGTATAAAACCTTAATTTAATTAATGTAATTGAAATTGTTTATCACCAATATTATTTAATTTTGTATTGGAAATCTTAGCAATAGCAATAAGAGAAGAAAAAAAGAAGGAATCAGAATTTAAAACTCTTTTTTTTGGCAGATGATAGGATGATATACTTGGAGAATCTCACAGATAACTAAAAAGCTGGTTGAAATAATAATTTTAGCAGAGTAGCACAGTATAAATATTCTATTGCATTCACATACTACAATTTATTTAGCCACTCCCCAGCTAATGGAAATCTATGTTGTTCCCAGCTATTTACTGCCACGAAAAATACTCCTCCACATACTTTGGTTTATAAGGCACATTTCCTTTATTTCCATGTAGTATATATCTAGCAATACTATCTCTGGCTTAAAGGATATAGATTTTTTTTAGTTACTTTCTTAGCAAAAATTCAAATGAACTTAAAGTTTTTTTTTTAAACTAGTCCTATGATTTCATTGATTTAGATAACTCCCAGTGAGGAAACTTCCTTTACCAATGGCCAGTGGTGCCTATTCTACAACCTATATACTTAGAGAGCATGAGTTAGTTATGTGACTGGCCCATAGGCAAACAACGTATGTGTCACAGGAGGAACTTGAAGCCAGATATTCTTGACTATGTCTGGTTCTAATGCTGCTTTTCTGGAAGCCTCACTTCCAAAGGGCCCTTTGGCCACCATGCACCTGATATTTGATATGGTAGGGGAAGACTTGGAGTGCCCTGGGGCACTGGGAGGGAAGAAGGAAGGAAGTCTGATGGGAAATCTTCTGAAATGTCTGGTGAGGGCTATACCCCTTGTGGAAGTCAAGGAATGTGGGACAGAAGGATATCAAAGAGTTGTCTATAGCAACAGTCATTCCAGACTGGCCCTAATTATAAAACTCTTTTATTGACTATATTAATTGAGCATTGAAATGCTGCTAAAATGATAAATACTGTCTCATCTTGTGTTTAGTACCTCCTTGGCTACAGAGGAAAGTATGTGCCCCTGAAGCAATGTGTAGACATTGTTTTACAGAAACTTCCCCCCACCCCCTTTTCTTTCTTTGTCTGTCTGTATCATCATTGTTCCTCCTCCTTCCCTTTCACTTTCCTCTCTTTACTTCTTTCCTTCTCCCAACCCCACCCTTTGAATATGCTTTAGGCTTGGCTTCCCAATGGTGCTCAGTAACTCTGTTGGCCTTCTAGGCTAAAGACATAACATCCCAAATGTACATGACAGGGCAATTAGTCCTAATTTAAATTTTTCTGAAAAGATTATATATTTAATGAGAGAGAGAAATAATTGGCTGCCTTCATAGTTCAAGTCTTCATTTTCTTTAGGATGATGGTGTCTAGCTAGAGACGTAGGAGTATCCAATTTTACTCTTAAAGAAGACGACTATTTGCTAGAATTTGAATGCAAAGCAGCAGCAAATCAATTGCTGATAACTTTATATGTTTTAATAAACTTAACTATCTTCATTTAATATAGCAGAAAGGATAAAAATAAAATGTAGAACAGGTTGCTTCCCATAGCTTAGAGATTTCTGCATCTAGTACAAGTCTCACCAAGCATCGAAGTCAGAATTTCAGTATTCTTTTTATGCTTGTTCACCTTGCTTACTTTATCTTTTGGCATCTTTATGGACTATATTTTGACAATATTCTATAGTCTACAAAGATGCCAAGTAAGTAAGATGGTATCAAACACCCAAAAGGGCCCAATAGAGGAGAGTGCTGATACTGTTAGAGCAATGAAGGAGAATTCCACTGCTTTGCAGTGCAGACTGTGAGAGTGGTCCATCCCATCCATTCCCTGTGCCAGTGGGAGTCAGAGGTTGCTTAAACACCTGAAATTTGTTTATTTCATCTAAGCAAAGAAGCCAGTATGAATGTTTCTACCTTAGCGGGAGTGGGATTTATATGGAAAGATTTGATATTTTTGAGATAAACATGTCTGTGTACATGTTTTACTGCTTTTATGAAGGCGAGGAAACTGTCTAACAACTGTGAGAGAAACTATAACAAAGTAGGCGAGGTCACATTTTATTTACTGAACATGCATATACCCCTAGATTAGAGTGAAAACCCAACTTTTTCTCTTCTGGGGATAGAGGTAACGGATGATTGATATCAAGTGGTCTCTAGGTTCCTTACTAATAGAAACATGAAGCTTAACTGATACCCATAGCATCCTCCAATGATGGCTTATATGTGTATCTTAATTGTCAGAAGCTTTGCCAGCCATGACATTTGGAGGAATTGTCAAAGCTAATTGTTTAAATTCTAAAAAACATGGCATAATTGCGATTAGATTAGAGATGGAAGAAAATACATGTATTTCTACTAGCTGCAAAATGTTTTCACTGGTTTTAATTTGATGGCATAGAAATGAACCAAGGCAGGTCGACAGATACATTGGTATATGTAATGATTTAGTGGCCTTGTTTTGAAGTCCAGTTCTTCTTCTATACTGGTAAGTAGATAGAATATTTGTAAGAGTTGGCAGTTCTTTAAATGAATTTGATAAATGAACTTAATATCATTTTCAAATAATACATAGAGCATAACTGCTTTTTATACTTAGTAATTTGTGCTGGTTTCTCATGGCAACTGCTGCTGTTTTTGTAGATCCAATGAAAAGGAGTGAATAGAGGGGCAACTTTGTCTTCTTCACTGAAAACTCCAGTGATCTGGTTATTTATTTTTACACATGCTTTAGATTTCTTATAATGAACATTAATTACCCAGAGAAAGTTTCCACAAATTGCATCCCCTCCCTAATAGTGGTGTTTGGAAAAAGCACTAGTTTGGGAATTGAGACATGTCTTCTAGTCCTAATTATACTGATAATAAACTGTGAACTTGCACATTCCACTTCATCTACCTCGGATCCAGTTTTTTCCTCTGTAAAAGGGAAGCATTGGATTAAATGGTCCCTAAGGTCTCTTCCAACTCCGAAATGCTATGATTCTATGAATGTTCCTTCTAGGTGAACAAAAGCTTTTTTGGCAGCTAATTCTAATGTTACCATGGGCAATTTGTGTAATTTACAGAGGTGCATTAATTTTAAAGTTCTTACATTATCTGCCAAGTGCCTTTTGATGATAAATCCAATTTGGTTGGGATGAATATATTCTCCAATTGTATTACTCAAGTCTGTCTTTTTTACAAAAAGTTTTATTGAAGCCTTTTAATTTTTTCACCAAAGCCCTTTCCCCTTATTGTTCCCTTTCTCCTGCCCAGCTCATTATTGAACATTCCTATGTAGTTAGCTGGCTGGCACAGTGGATAGAGCATTGAGCCTGGAGTCAGGAAGATCTGAATTCAAATCCACCTTCAGACACTTAACTAGCTGTGTGACACTAGACAATTCATTTCTGTTTGCCTCAGATTCCTCAACTGTAAAATGGGGATAATAACAGCACCTACTTTGCAGGGGTATTATGAAGATAACAGGAAATAATAATTGTAAAGCACTTAACATAGCATCTGGCACATATTAGGAGATATATAAATGCTTATTTCTTTCCCCTTTGTAAGAGAGAATATTTGAACTCAGATCCTCTTGACTTCAAGCCCAGCACTTTATCTACTGTGCCACCTAACTCTACCACATTAAAATATGATTTAAAAAATCAATATCAAAATATAGTTATCATTTTTTAAGTTCACAAACATTAAGTTTAAAACCCCAGCTCTAAAGCTTATAACATTCCATGAGTGCATATGAAACACTTAAGGCATCCATTTTTTTATCCCTTGCTCTGGTGTCATGACATTTGGGTCAAGTGTGTTCTGGGAGTCAGGTGTATAGTCATTAGGCATTCACACTTTAGTATAAATTAGTCTGATTAGCTTTCTTTCAGCCTAACACCTAGATGAAGTTAGTTGCACTGAGTAAATGAGGTTTATTATAGAGAGGAAATGACATAGTTTTGGACTGTGAAACACTTTGCATTGGTTGATCAGAGTTTAGTAGAGTGTCTCAGGGTAGGCATGAGAGTGTATTAAAAGAACATGAGATTACTATATACTTACAGAAAGGGACACTAAAAATTGGGAGGTAGAGAAAGAGAGAAAAGCTGATGCCAAAGACAACTTTTAGCTGTTTCAAAATTTTGAGTACTGCACCCTACACTACATTTGACTTTTCTTTTGTCCTGGCCTCCTTCACCTAAGAATCAGAATCCAGGCTAGTATCATTTTTATTGCATAAGTTCAGGATTGGAATTACTGTGGGTCCCCACATCCTACTATAATACTACAATGGATCTCTAATATCAACGTAAATACTCTCTTTCCGCTCTATAGATTGTAATCTACTCATGCCTTCGCATCTTCTACTCTTGTCCATGCTGTCCTATATGTCCTCCACAGGGGATTCACCCAATATATTGGAAGGCTCTTTCTTGATCTCTTGACGTTATGTAGACTCCCATCCTACATCTGGGCTGCCCATCAATTAATTATTCTTCACTGTTATTATCTTACCAATATACTTAATTTTCCAATAATGCATCTTTTAGATGATAATTTTTATGCATCACCACTCACTACTAGGTCTATTTCCAAATATAATTGGGGAAAAGAAAAAGAACCTATATGTTCTAAAATGTTTATAGCAGCTCTCTGGAAATTACAGGGATGGCCATCAGTTGGGGAATGGCTGAACAAGTTGTGGGATATGATTGTGATCAATACTGCTGTGCTATAAGAAGTGATGAGCTCAATGATCTTAGAAAGGCATGGGAAGACTTGCAAAAAATTATGAAGAGTGAAATGAGCAGAACCAAGAGAATATTGTACACAGTAACAGCAATATTGTTTTAAAGTGACTTCAAGTCAATAAGTCATTTTGACTATTATAAATATCCAAGTTAACTAAAAAGGACATTTGAAGAAAGATGCTGTCTATATCCAGAGAAAGAACTGATGAATAGATGTATATATAGAATAATTTTACAGACACACATACACACACACACATGTGTATACCTATTTGTTTCCAATGGTAGCCATCTCTATGGTGGGGGAGAGAAGAAAAAATAAATTATGATAACTTTATTATATGTTTAAAAGGAATAGCAAGTTATACACAATAGATTTGCAGTTTCATGTGCAATCATCTTTTTTATTATACTATGCTATACAAATGCTTGATTTATTCCATAAATTTAAAATAAAATAAATAAATGTGAAAAAAAGTAAGAGAGAAAATTGGGTTAGCAAAACAAACCTGCACAATGGCTCTACTTTCCATACGCACAATCCCTCCTACTCTTTACCTAAAGGGAGAGATTTGTTATTTCTTTTTCAAGATCAAGATTAGTCACTGAAAGTAATCTAAGTTTGACTCTGTGTGTGTGGGTATGTAAATGTGTAGTTAACATTATTATTGTAGTTAACATCATTATGTAATTACTATAGACATTGTGAATGTCATTCTCCTGTTTCAAATTTCTTGGATTCAGTTTCTCCAAGTCTTTTCATTATTCTCTGCATTCTTCATATTTGCACTTTTGTAAAGCACAGTAGTACCCATATACCACAATTTGTTCAACTATTCCTTCATCTGTAGATGAGCACTTTCATTTTAATTCAAGTCAATGAACATTTTTTAAGTACAGCCTATGTGAGAGGTATGTACTGTGTCAGGTACTGATGATACAGAAGCAAAAATTAAGATGAACTTTAAGTTTGGAACAGTGGGGGAAAAATAATAACAACCCTGATTCTGGAAATTGATAACCTCAATTCAAAGCCTATCTTTAACTCTGCTTACATGATCTTGAGAGGGCCACTGAAACTCCCTGGATTTTGGCTTCCTCCTCTGTAAAATGAGAGAGTTGGACAAAATACCCATTAAGGTCCCTTCCAGCTTTAGATCTATGAGCCTATGGCCTTCCACAGAAAGAGGAAAAGATGCCTTCTCATATTTCTTCTTTTTTAAAATTTTATTTTAATTTAATTTAATTTTTATTAGATTTTTTATTTTTAGTTTACAACATAGTTCTACATGTTCTTGAGTTTCAAATTTTCTTCCCTTCCCTTCCCTCCTCCCTCCCCCCCCCAGATGGCATGCAGTCTGATATAGATTCTACATAAACCTTCGCATTAAACTTATTTACACAGTAGTCAAGTTGTAAAGAAGAATCATGACCAATGGAATGAATCATGAGAGAGAAGAAACAAAACCAAAAAAGGAGAAAAAAAAAGAGAGCAAATATTTCACCTCAATCTGCATTCAGACTCCACAGTTCTTTCTCTGGATGTAGCTAGCTCTCTCCATCATGAGCCCTTTGGAGCTGTCTTTGAGCCTTGTATTGCTGAGGAGAGCCAACTCTATCAAAGTTAGTTGTCACAGAATCAATATGTCTGTGGTAGTGTACAATGTTCTCCTGGTTCTGCTCCGCTCACTCAGCATTATGTCATGTAGGTCTTTCCAGGTTATTATGAAGTCCGTATCTTCCCCATTTCTTATAGCACCGTGGTATCTCATTACATTCATATACCACAACTTGTTCAGCCATTCCCCAATTGATGGGCATCTCCTTGATTTTCAATTCTTTGCCACCACAAATATAAATATTTTTGTACATACAGGTCCCTTTCCCACTTGTGTGATGTCTTTGGGATATAGCCCTAGGAGTGGTATTGCTGGGTCGAAGGGTATGCACATTTTTTTCAGGGGAGGAGGCAGGGCAATTGGGGTTAAGTGACTTGCCCAAGTCTATACTGCTAGTAAATGTGTCAAGTGTCTGAGGCCATATTTGAACTCAGGTCCTCCTGACTCCAGGGCTAGTGCTCTACTCACTGCACCACCTAGCTGCCCCTGGGATGCACATTTTTATAGCCCTTTGGGCATAGTTCCAAATTGCTCTCCAAAATGGCTGGATCTGTTCACAACTCCACCAACAATGTATTAATGTTTCAATTTTCCCACATCCTCTCCAGCATTTATCATTTTTCTGCTTTGTCATGTTAGCCAATCTGACAGGAGATATGTGATAGCTAAGAGTTGTTTGGATTTGCCTTTCTTTAATCAATGGTGATTTAGAGCATTTTTTCATATGCCTATAGATATCTTTAATTTGTTCCTCTGAAAACTGCCTGTTCATATCCTTTCACCATTTCTCAATTGGGGAATGGCTTTTATTCCTATAAATTTGACTCAGTTCCCTGTATATTTGAGATATGAGGCTTTTATCAGAGACATTGGTTATAAAGATTTTTCTCTCAGTTTTCTGTTTCCCTCCCAATCTTTGTGGCATTGGCTTTGTTTATACAAAAACTTCTCAGTTTAACATAATCAAAATTATCCATTTTGCATTTTGTAATGCTCTTTATCTCTTGTTGGGTCACGAATTTTTCCCTTTCCCATAGATCTGACAGGTAAACTATTCCCTGCTCTCCCAAATTGCTTACAGTATCAGCCTTTATTTCTAAATCATGAACCCATTTTGACTTTATTTTGGTGTATGGTGTAAGATAGTGGTCTATGTCCAGTTTCTGCCATACCATTTTCCAATTTTCCCAGCAGTTTTTGTGGAATAGTGAATTCTTAGCCCAGAAGCTGTATTCTTTGGGTTTATCAAAGAGTAGATTGCTATAGTTGTTGACTTCTGCGTCTTGTGTCCCTAAACTATTCCATTGATCCACCACTCTGTTTCTCAGCCAGTACCAAGTAGGTCTGAGGACTGCTGCTTTATAGTATAGTTTGATATCTGGTATGGCTAGGCCACCTTCCCTAGCATTTCTTTTCATTAATTCCCTTGATATTCTGGACTTTTTGTTCTTCCAGATGAATTTTGTTATTATTTTATCCAGCTCTGTAAAATAATTTTTTGGTAGTTCAATTGGCATGGCACTGAATAAATTAATTTAGGTATAATTGTCATTTTTATTATATTAGCTCAGCCTACCCATGAGCAACTGATGTTATTCCATTTATTTAGATCTGACTTTATTTGTGTGAGAAGTGTTTTGTAATTGTGTTCATATAGGCCCTGGGTTTG
Source organism: Trichosurus vulpecula (assembly GCF_011100635.1). Lineage (NCBI taxonomy): Eukaryota > Metazoa > Chordata > Mammalia > Diprotodontia > Phalangeridae > Trichosurus > Trichosurus vulpecula. The sequence goes on from NC_050581.1 coordinate 133,224,168, forward strand.
TCTTGGCAGGTAGCATCCCAAATATTTTATAGTGTCTTCAGTAACTTTAAATGGAATTTCTCTTTCTATCTCTTGCTGTAGGGCTTTGGTAGTGATGCATAGGAATGTCTAGGATTTATGTGGGTTTATTTTATATCCTGCAACTTTGCTAAAGTTGTTTATTATTTCAAGTAGATTTTACTTGAATCTCTAAGATTCTCTAAGTAGATCATCATATCATCTACAAAAAGTGTTAATTTAGTTTCTTCTTTGCCTATTCTAATTCCTTCAATTTCTTTTTCTTAATGCTAAAGCTAACATTTCTAGTACCAAATTGAATAATAGGGGGTGATAATGGACATCCTTATTTCACCCGAGATCTTACTGGGAATACATCTAGCTTATCTCCATTACATGTAATGCTTGCTGATGGTTTTAGGTAGATGCTATTTATATTAAGGAAGATTCCATTTATTCCTATGCTTTCTAGAGTTTTTAAGAGGAATTGTTGTTGTGTTTTGTCAAAACCTTTTTCTGCATCTATTGAGAAAATCATATGGTTTCTGCTAGTTCTGTTATTGATATGATCAATTTTGCTGATAGTTTTCCTAATATTGAACCAGCCTTGCATTCCTGGAATAAATCCTACCTGATCATAGTGTATTATTCTCCTAATAATTTGTTGCAATCTTTTTGCTAATATTTTATTTAAAATTTTTCCTTCAATATTCATTAGGGAAATTGGTCTATAATTTTCTTTCTCTGTTTTTACTCTTCCTGGTTTAGGTTTTAGTACCATATTTGTGTCATAAAAAGAATTTGGTAGGACTCTTTCACCTATTTTCCCAAATAGTCTATAAAATATGGGAATTAATTATTCCTTAAATGTTTGATAGAATTCACATGTAAAACCATCTGGCCCTGGAGATTTTTTCCTGGGGAGTTCATTGATAGCGTGCTCAATTTATTTTTCTGAGATGGGGTTATTTAGGTATTTTATTTCCTCTTCTGTTAACCTGGGCAATTTGTATTTTTATAAATATTCATCCATTTCCCTGAGGTTATGAAATTTATGGGCATACAATTGGGCAAAATAATTCCTAATTATTGTTTTAATTTCCTCTTCATTGGAGGTGAATTCACCCTTTTCATTTTTGATACTGGTAATTTGGTTTTCTTCTTTCTTTTTTTAATCAAATTGACCAAGGGTTTATCAATTTTATAGGTTTTTTTCATAAAACCAGATCTTAGTTTTATTTATTAGTTCAACAGTTTTCTTGATTTCAATTTTATTAATCTCTCCTTTGATTTTCAGTATTTCTAATTTGGTATTTAATTGGGGATTTTCAATTTTTTCTTTTTCTAGCTTTTTCAGTTGCATGCCCATTTCATTGATCTCCTTTTTCTCTATTTTATTCATGTAAGCAATTAGAGATACAAAACTTCCCCTAAGTACTGCTTTTGCTGCATCCCATAAATTTTGGTATGTTGTCTCATTATTGTCATTCTCTTGAATGAAGTTATTAATTGTTTCTCTGATTTGTTCTTTGGCCCACTCATTCTTTAGGATTAGATTATTTGGTTTCCAATTAATTTTTAGTTTATCTTTCCATAGTTTTTTATTACAAATAATTTTTATTACATCACGATCTGAAAAGGATGCTTTGACTACTTCCGCCTTTTGGCACTGGATTGTGAGGTTTTTATGCCCTAGTACTTGGTCAGTTTTAAGTATGTGCCATATACCACTGAGAAAAAAAAAGTATATTCCTTTTTATCTTCATTCAGTTTTCTGCAGAGGTCTGTCATATCTGCCTTTAATAAAATTCTATTCACCTCCTTAACTTCTGTCTTGTTTATTTGAGGTTAGATTTATCAAGTTCATAGAGTGGGAGGTTGAGATCCCCCACTAGTATGGTTTTGCTCTCTATTTCTTCCTGTAACTCCCTTAACTTCTCCTCTAAGAATTTGCATGCTATATCACTTGGTGCATATATGTTAAATAATGATATTGCTTCATTGTCTATGGTGCCTCTTAGCAGGATATAGTGTCCTTCCTTATCTCTTTTAATTAGATCTATCTTTGCTTTTGCTTTGTCTGAGATTAGGATTGCTATTCCTGCTTATTTTTTTTACTTTAGCTGAACCACAATTTATTCTACTCCATCCTTTTACTTTTACCCTTTGCGTATCCCCTTGTTTCAAATGTGTTCCTTGTAAACAACATACTGTAGGATTATGGTATTTAATCCATTCTTCTATCCACCTCTGTTTCATGGGAGAGTTCATTCCATTCACATTCACAGCTATGATTACAAGCTGTGTCTTTTTCTCCATCCTGTTTCTCCACCCTGTTTATTCTTTTATTTCTCCCTCCTCCCTTCCACCCCTCAAAAGAGTTTTGCTTTTGACTGCCACCTTCCTCAATATACCCTCCGTCTTGACTTCCCTCCCTTATCTTACCCTTTTCCCCTTGCTATTTCCCTCTCTTCTGACCACCTCCCTCCCTTTTGTTTCCCTTTTCCCCTCCTACTGCCTGTAGGACGAGTTTGATTTCTATACTTATCAGAGCATGTTATTCTCTTCTTGAACCAAATCTGATGAGAATAAAGTTCATATACTACTTTTCTCCCTCCCTTCTTTCCCTCTCCTATAATATGTTTTTGTGCCTCTTCATGCGATGTAATTTACCCTTTTCTACTACCTCCTTACCTCTTCTCCCAGAACCCTCCCTTTACATCACTTAATTATGTTTTTTATCATTATATCAGTTATTTTATACTGACACCCACAGTGTATCCCTTTCAATTGTCATAATAACTATACTATTCTCAAGATTGCCATATATATAACATATATAAAACAATCCCATATAATTTATGGTAAACAATTTATCCTTATTGATTATCAAGGTTTGTTGGGGGGGGGCATTTCCCTCTGTTTACCTTTTATGTCTCTCTTGAGTTTTGCATTTGAAGACCAAATTTTCCATTGAGCTCTGGCCTTTTCATCAGGAAGGTCTGGTAATCCCTTATTTTGTTGTATGTCCATCTTCTTGCCTGAAAAATTATGCTCAATTTTGCTAGGTAGTTGATCCTTGGTTGTAGTCCAAGCTCCTTTGACCTTTGGAATATCATATTCCAATTTCTCCTGTCATTTAATGTAGAAGCTGAAAGATCCTGCGTGATCCTGACTATAGTTTCTCAATATTTGAATTGTTTCTTTTTGGCTGCTTGCAATAATTTCTCCTTGACTTGATAATTCTGAAATTTGGCTATAATATTTCTTGGAGTTTTCAATTTGGGATTTCTTTCCATGGGTGATCAGTGGATTCTTTCAATGACTATTTTCCCCTCTGGTTCTAGAACTTCTGGGCAATTATCTTTGATAATTTCTTTGAAGATACTGTCCTGGCTCTTTTTTTCATCGTGGCTTTCTGGTAGACCAATAATTCTTAAATTTTTTCTCCTGGATCTATTTTCCAGGTCAGTTGTTTTTCCAATCAGATATTTCACATTTTCTTCTATTTTTTCATATTTTACATTTTGTTTGACTATTTCTTGATGCCTCATAATGTCATTAGCTTCCACTTGCCCAATTCTAATTTTTAATGAATTACTCTCTTTATTTTGCTTTTGAGTCTCCTTTTCCAATTGGTTTATTTTACCTTTCAGGGTGTCATTTTCTCTATTTAGATTCTGAATCTCCTTAGCCATTTTGACAATTTTACTTTTTAAAGACTTGGTCTCATCAGTGATTTTTTTTCCATTTTTTCTTCCCCCCCATCCCCCCATTTTGGTTTTAAAATCCTCCTTTAGCTCTTCTAGGAATGCTTTCTGGGCTTGATACCAGTTCACATTCCCTTCTGAGGTATCAGATGTGGGTGTAGTATCAATGCTGTCCTCTTCCGGATTGGTATTTTGATCTTCCCTGTCTCCATAAAAAGAATCAGTGGTCCTTGTTTTTTTCGTGTTCTTCTCCATGTTGGTTAGCTTTTTCCTGGCTTTAAAGTGGATTGCTGCTTTTGGGGGTCAGTGAGCTCTGTCCCAGGTTTCTTGTTCTGGGAATTATAAGCCTAGTTACTGACTTGGTGTTATGGCCTTTGGCTTCCTGAGGTGTGGGGGAGGGGTTGTCTTGCTCCCGGAAGTGTCCTCTTCCCCTGGGACTGCTCTCCAGCACAGGTGGTCTCAGCTGTTATCTGTGCTGGTGTTTGCCACTTCCCCTGGCTATGCAAAGGTACATCTGGGTTCCTGGTGTTGACCCTTGCTAGCTCCACCCTTCTTGGATTCTGGAGTTACCACTGTTTGGCTACTGAAACCCCACTTCTGTCTCCTCTATTCCAGGGTTTTTCCTGAGGTATTCTCTGGGTCAGGGAGGGAGGGAGGGATGAGAGCCATTTACCTGGCCATTATGTCTCCCAGAAGTTCAAGAAAGGGAGTTTCAAACCTTTGGGCTCCAATCCTCAGGATTTGATGTCTCACAGCTGCAGGCACTATGCTGCTACCTCCCATGGCTTGGATACACTCCTGTCCTGTGTTGGGAGGCCTGGGGACCTCCACCGTTTTCAGGTGCCCAGCTTTTGCCCAGCCTAAAGATCCATACTGTCTACTTTGTAAACTCTCCTGGCTTGGAAATTTGCCCCACTCAGTCTACTAGTGGCTTCTAACTCTAAAATCTGCTCAGATTCGCTTTTTTAGAGCTATCTGACAGAACTTGTGCGAGAGCTCCGATAAGATGCTATTTTCACGTGGCCATCTTGGCTCTACCCCCTCTCATATTTCTTCTTTGGAGATAAGGTTGGTTATAATAATTTTGTAGCAGTTTTGACTTTGTTCTTGTTGATGTTACATCATTGTATTCAATGTGCATTTTGTTTTTCTGGTTCTGCTTACTTCCCCTTGTATCAGTTGCTATTCATCTTTCCTTGTTTCTCTTTATTCTTCATTTTTGTCATGTTTTAGAGTACAATAATATCCTGTAACATTTATGTGCCACCATTTATTTAGCCCCAATTTGTGGGTACCTTTTTTGTTTCCAATTCTTTGCTCCTACAAAAAGTGCTGCTAAATATTTTGGCATATATGGATTTTTTCTTTTTATCACTAACATTTTTGGAGTATGTGCCTAGCAGTGCTATCTCTAGGTCAAAAGGTATGAAATTTTAGCTATGTTTGCCATGATTCCATATTACTTTCTAGAATGTTTGGTCTGATGTGCTGCTTTACCAACAGTGTATTAGTGTGCTTTTATTTTCCCAGTTTCTCTAAAATTGATTATTCCCTTCTTTGTTCATCTTTGTCTATTTGCTGTATATACTGAAACCCCAGAGTTGTTTTCACTAACATTTCTATTATTATTTATTATTTGGAGAAGTCTTTCATTTGGTTATTAATTATTTTTAAATCTTCTTTTGAAAATACCAGAGATGGTACAAACTAAGGGTGGTAGATCTCTTGAGCTCAGGCGTCCTGAGGTGCAGTGGGCTAAGCCAATAAAATGTCGACATCAATTTCAGGATTAATAGGATGCGTTTCCTGGGATTGGGGTGGGACACCAGATTGTCCAAGGAGAGACAAATTGGCTCAGGTCAGAAACTGAGTAGGTTGAAGTTTCCATGCTGATCAGAGTGGTACCAGGACTGTGAGTAACCCTTCTCTTCTAAACTGGGCATGACAAGGAGACCAGTCCTAAAACATTAAAACAAAAACAACTTTATATACTTTCATCATTTATCCTTTGGGTATTGGTTTTTTTTGCTATACATTTGTGCTAATTTCCTATATCAGAAATGCTTGAGGCAAAGATTTTTTTCCCAACTGACAGCTTCCCTTATACTAGTTATATTGGTTTTGTTAGTGCAAAAGCCTAAAATTTTCCGTAGTCAAAATTTGCTGTTCTGTCATTTGTAATTCTATCTCTCCTTTGGTTAAGAATTCACTCCTTAGCTATAGCTGTGAGAGATGCCTGATCTAGTTCTCTTCTAATTGTTTTCATGGTCCAAATTTTAATATTCGAGCCACATGTACCTTTTGAATTTATTATCAAATATAATATAAAGAGAGTAACATGAAATAAAATCAGAAAGATAGATAGGAACCTAGTTGTTGAAGACCTTAATAGCAGGCTAAAGACTTTTTATTTTATATTTGAAGTTGCCTATATATGCCATCTTCCAATTCCATGCTTCTGCACAGTTTGCCCTCTTCCCTGGAATGTTCCCTTTCTTTATTTCCACTTCTTAGATTACCTAGCTTCCTTAAAGGTTCAGCTCAAATGACACCACCAAGAGAAGTCCTTTTTAAATTTCCCTAGTTTGTACCTACCCTGACCCCCAATTATTCTGTGTATATGTGTGTGTATAGTAAGATGTGTGTGTGTGTGTGTGTGTGTATACCACCCTGAAAAAAATCTCAGATCCAGAAAAATAATAAAAAATAAAGAAACTGTAATAGGTCATATGGAAATCATCTCTGGGAGATCCATCTGGTAGATCCTCTTCAAAAGATAAACAGGCACAAATGTTTGTAATGTTTTCTTTCTTTGTCAGTCTGGCAAAATATATGGACTCCCTTTCAGAATAACGTTTTTAAAATAAAATTGCGATTATCAAGAATACCTATTATAATGAAATACAGTTATTGAATTATTTTAAAAGTTCACATATTTCAGGTTAATGATCCCTGTTAAAGGGAGTAATGAGGGAATTGCATGGACTTTCTGACCCTAAGTCAGATAGAAATTTTGGAAAGATATCCTTCAGTTTGTGAGTAACATGTGAAAGTTTAAATATTTTTTTCTTAAATACTGCAGGCACCTTTTAACTGACACCTTTTCTGTGTTCCCAAGAACTTGGCTCCAAGAATGAGTTTGCTCTTTTTAAAAGGGAAAACAGCTATTACAGCCAGGCTCTAAGCACTAAGAGACTTTCTTTCTGGGAGAAAAAAAAAACTCTACCAAGGGCTTTTTCCTAGTCCTATAACTAAGTGTGTGAGGTCCTGGCCTTTCTAAAAGAGCTATAGACATATGGGATCCTAATTGAAATATGGCAGAGTTACTATTTCTTTTATGGGAAGAAGGAGGTAGCACTAGACAGAAACTGAAACTGGACAGAAACTCCATAAATGAGTATCCAGAGGAGCTGGGCCAGGTAGCAGCTAACACTTACCACAAGGGCAGTGGAACTTTGTCAAGCAGTGGCCACATAAGACCATCAAAGATTCCACACTTTTAAGATACTTCCTATTATATAAGATCAGCAGCAAGCAGGATCAGTGGAAGAAGAGACATTGCTAGAAGACAGTATTGGTCCTGTAGCATCAGAAGAGTGAATATCCCTTCCCTACAAGTTTCTAGCTACACATGTTCCCTTTGTGCATGTCCCTCTACGTGTGCCCTTGTCCCTTGTGAGCATGTGCTTCCAATCACATGCTTTTGTTACGTATGTTCCTTAAACATACACATGTTCCCTACATCTGTCTTTTCTCACAACTACCAATGTAGATATTTGTGGGAAAATGTGTTCTATATTAATGGGGGTGGTGGTTATATTGTATTGCTTTTTTTTTCTTACTTTGGTAGTTCATTAAATGTATTTGATTTTAACTAAATTAGTGCATCAGCTATCTAAAAAAAAGAAACACATTGGTAGGAGCATTTGAGCTATGGCTTGCAATGGATGCGAAGTTATAGAGTGCCTTGAATCTGAGAAGGCTCCTCAGGTAATATTCTAATACCTTTACCTTTACCAGAATTGCATGTTTGTATGTATGTATGTATGTGCACACGTATGTATAAGTGTATATGTAAATGCGTATGTATGCATGTTTGTATCCGTACATTTACTTTTCCTTTAATTTTTTTTTTAAATCACTGCTGAAAGCAGCAGTGATACCCTTTCCTCCAACTGCTGTCTTAAAAGCATCTCAAGAACTGTTTTCCTGGACCCCTCTTGATGAGCTAGGCTGAACGTGATCACTAATTGTTAATGACAGCTCTCCCACCGCTATCATTTAAGAAAATTGAACTGCTAAACCTCCAATCTGCTTCCTTATTATCCTTTGTATTTTGGAAAAGCTTGTTGCCACCCAGGGCATGGCCTGAGTTCTCTTGGATGATACAATTGAACTCACTTAAATTCATGTAATTAAAATAAAATCTAGTCCTGAATAAATAGCATGTTTAGATGAGGAAAATATTTAATCCCTCATAGGTGGGTTTTGTTCTTCCCACCTGTTTGTGAAGGCATAACATCTGTCGGTATGTCCAAATTGAACAGTATAGGTCTGTTTCTAAGTAGTTGTTGATGGAGAGTATTTATTCATCTCTTTGACTCATTAAGGTTTCTACCAATTATTTATTCATATTCACCCAATTTTGCTAAATTTGCTTATAACAAACATATTGCTACATAACCTTGGGCATCAAGCAGGCTTTTTTTTTAGCAGTTAGTATTGAAATATAGTGGCACCTCTTGCTTTTGAAGCCCCTGAAGCAATAAACTGACATTTGAATAATTTACAATTCAATAGCGGCTGATTAGACAGTGTTTTATTATTTCTTGGAACATTATCCCAATCAAATTTTCCCTTTAGCAGTTCTGGAGTAATTGCAATACTTTGTTTCTGGCTTGTCCAGACCACTGTAGGTTCTGGTGAGTATCCCGGATTGGAGGCATTACTAAAAGCTTTTTTTTAAGTAAGCAAAAACTTTTCTTTGGAAGGAGGGACACAGTGATGCTGCAGAAGACCTGAAGGTAGGAGGGGGCAGACAGTGGTATACATGGAAGACAATGACCTGAGTTAAGTCTGGCAACAGGTACAGAGGAAAGTCTGACTCTGAGCGCTGGTAAATTGAGTCAGTGCCCTTCCATTTTCCCTGATCTCCCACTGGCCTGTGAACCAAGCTCTTCAGTTTTTCTTGTTTTTACTATCTTCAGCCACCACTTTTCATGTATAAGCCTGCAGTCATAAGTCATGGGGAGATGGGTTCTGGACCACTAAAGTGGAAAGTATGCCGCCTGTCACCTTGGTCTAACTGTTGAATATTGAGACAAAAACTGCCTGAGTATGGGTTGATTAGCTACTGCTGCCAATCATACAATCAGCAACATTGGGCCTACAATTTGCTACACTCAGAGTGCAGGCTATATTTTACAAGCAAAAAGGTTCAGCGAGCCTGGAGTATGAGAATCAGTTTTAAGCTACATGAGAGTGGTTCTGGTTGCATAAGCAGGATAGGGACAAAGGAATTTCAAAGAGTAGATAAGAGAAGCAAATGATCAAAGAACAGATGGCAGAAAGTAAAAGATCTATATCAGTAAAATAGGAAACCAGCCAATTAGAACCTGTAGTTGATATCTCAAGCTTAATTTTTCGGACTCTATCTACTTAGCTGATATGCTTACTTTAGATAACCGACAGTAACAAAGTTAAACCAGAAATTCTAGGGTTATTTGCTAGTTATTGGGTGCCAAACAGATATTCGAGGATTTGAACTGAACCAGTTTTAGAGGAGTGTAACCTATAGCTGAGCAGCATCCACATGGTTTGTTAGCATAATGGAGAGATTATTGGACTCGGAATCACAAAAACCTAAGTTCAAATTCAGCTTCAAACACTTATTTCACTTTGTGATCTGGATAAGTCATGTAACCTTTGTCTGCCTCAGTTTCCTTACCTGCAAAATGGGGGTGATATTAATAGCACATACGTTTCAGGGTTGTTGTGAGGATAAAATTAAATAATACTTGTGAAGTGCTTTGCAAATCTTGAAGGATTATGTTCAAGCTACTGTCATTGTTAATTATTTGTACCTTTATTATGGGTGCACTACCTGCATGTGTTCTCTTTATGTGTCCACTCTTTCACTTTTTTCTTTTGCAGTTTGATATTTTGTTGTATTGATATCTCCCTGCCCTTGCTCCCTCTTTATTGTTCTTTTCCTTTCTTTTAAAAAAAATATTTTATTAATCATTATACCATATAAATTCATAAATATACCTGTGTGTGTGTTCACTCTTTCAAAAGATGCTTTATGTATTTGTGGGCAAGTTTGCTCCAAGATTATAGCAGATATATTTTCTTTCTGCCTTTATTGTTATGATATATCATCAAATGGCTTTCCTTTGAATTGTGTTCTCTAGCTGTGTAAAACAAATTGGTGGAGGATGGTGAATTACTGTATAGTTTTAGGGGATGTGCTCCCAAGGAGTACTTACAATATGGTGAACTTGTTCCTAGAGGGACCTGTTTTATAATTTTGGGGAAAAGGTGCTCCCAGGCATTACATGTATAAAAGTCCTTATAAATCACCTTCTGTTTTTGTGTATTATCTCCTAAAATAGCAATTAGCACAGTGCTTAGCACATATTAGCTGCTTAATGCATGTCCATGATGGACTGGTTGACTAGAGTCAATGAGGTGGAGTCAATTGTGTGGGGTCTGGGTTTGAAGTCTGTCTAAGATATTTACTAATTGTGTGATTCTGGGCAAATCGCTTAACCTCTCTTGTTTCCTTATATTTAATATGAGTGAATTTGATTTGATGAGATCCTAGGTTTCTTTCAGTTCTAAATCTAGGCTCCTATTAGGCTTCAAAGCACCAGATTAGGTTCACTTCTCCCTCTTACAGCATTCAACTTTGTTTTTTTTTAAATATTTTTAATTTATGGAATAAAACAAGCATTTATATAACATAGTATAATAAAAAAGATGATTGCAATGAAACCACAAATCTTTTATGTATAACTTGTTATTACTTTTAAATATATAATAAGGTTATCATGTAAATTTCTTTTTTTCCTCTTTTTTCCTCTCCCCTATGCCCTAGAAATGGCTACCACTAGACATAAATAGGTATATACCAAATGCAAAATTATTTTTTACATACTTCTATTTATCAGTTTTTTTCTCTGGATGCAGACAACATCTTTCTTCATATGTCATTTTTCAAGACCACCTTAATTTCAAAGATCAGATCAGGTACCACTGTCTCCAGGAACATTTCTTGAGGCCTTTCCTCCAGATGTGACAATTATTATCACCCTCATTTTACAGATTAAAAAAACCCTGAGGCTCTGGGAGATTAAATGATTTGCTGATGATAAGGATCAGACATAAGATCTGAACCCAGGTCTTTTAGTAGTGTATCCACCACTCTATGCTCCCACTCTTTAGCAAATGAGTATCAGATTCCTATAGACAAAATTGTTTTCCAGGGGTGAGACAAACACACACACACATACAAATATCCTTGTATATATGCGTGTATGTATATCCATATATATGTATATATACCTGTTCACACAATGCATATATGTGGGTGTGTCATTGATACTTTTTGTTTTTAATATGGTATTTATTTCCAAATATATCACTTTTCTCTCCCCAATGCAACATTTCTTTTAACTTCAGTACACTTCATCTATGTCAGTTAGTTTGTAAAATATTCTGGTACATTTCAGGTTCTTTGAGATCCTTTAAGGATCTTAGTACCAAATTTGAGATTCATTGACTTGTAGTGGGCTTTGCTATCTTTCCAGATGTCACAATACAAAATGTTTATATTCATGATCATTGTGGTCAAATCTTTCCTTATAGTTATCCTCTCTGGGATAGTCTTAAGAAATGAAAATATACAGATGTCATTGGCAGCAGATGCTTCATTAATAAGGAAATAATTCAGAAACCAGTGTAGGTCATGGGAAATGATGATCTGGGAACTCAAAGGAAGTGGTTCATTCCATACCGATCCCAGAGCACCATTTCTTATGCTAAGCTATCATACAGCCATTGTCATCTCATTGACATTAAAAAATGAAACCTTTGCCTTCTGTGTCTAATTTCAGATATCTCAATAATATTTCTGGGCACAGAATGTTAGAAAGTGATTAATAGCTTGATGTGCTTTCATTGGAAGATCATTATTTTCTATGTTTTCCTGGGACAAAGCTTACACAGCTGCACACCCTGTTATTTTATGAGGTTGTGATATGGTATCTGGGCATTAAGCTATCATGGTCTGCTTCATTGCAGTGAAATCTTTATGGGATGGAGAAATTCAAAAGAACATCTAGCAGTCACATGAAAGAAAATCTCAATTGTCCAAATTCTTAATTTATAAGTAGTAGAAGCATCTGGTGAAATGATATTGATCAAATATATGTATATTCATGTATATAAATATATTTATTTATAATATATGTATATTACTCCATCTATCTATCTATCTATCTATCTATCTATCTATCTATCTATCTATCTATCTAAAGAGGTAGCACTGTTTTGTGGTTAACATGCCTATCTCAGAGTCAGGAAGACCTAGGTTCAAGCCCTTTCTTTTATATATTTTTGGCCATGACCTTGAGCCAGTTTGTTAACCTCTCAGTGCCCTGAGAACTCTCTAAGACTACAAGTTAAAGATGAGTTTCCGATCTACAAGGGTGGAACAAGCAATTTTTCACACCTGTATGTGGACAAATATATGAAATAAAATTTCTAATTTTGTTCTTGTATATGTGTGTATATAAATACATATGTATATATGTATATGTATGTATGTGTGTATGCATGTGTGTGTGTATGCCAGACCTGTGATTTCATTGGTTAGGGAGTTATTGTTATAGAAATTCACTTTATGATCACATATCTTAGAATCTTAGAATTTCTTGGCAGAAGACTGGTTAATTGGTTAATTGACTTGTCCATGGGTTATTTATGTAGTATGTATCAGAAATAGGACTTGGATATAGGTCATCCTTGACTCACAGGCCACTATGTGAACCATTATACCATGTGACTTCATAAATACACCTATGTATGTATATGAATAAAAGTATATATAAATGTATTTGTCCATAGAAAAATATGTATATATAAGCTTTAAAATTTAATTGACTAAATTTCATTCTAATGAGTTATGTTGTGCATAGGTAATACTATTGTATATATCTGGTTTGGTGAGATCATACCTAATGGCACCAAAGAGGCAGCTAAGAATAAAATATCTTGAAAGTTTCCTGTAGCCCTTTATCATTAAGGTTATTGTTAATATTGTTAGTATTAACTATGTAAAGATACTAACCCGCATTTACATAGTACTTCAAAGTTTATACTTTGCCCGCAAAACATTTTGACATAGGAAAATGAATGATTAATTCCTGTCTTTTCAAAATGACGGACCTGACGTCCAGAGGACTGAAATTATTTGTCTATGTTCATACAGAAAGTAATTGGTCTTTAAACTTGGGTGTCTTGATTCAAATCCTAGTTCCCTTTCCACTTAAAGTCCTTTTGGGATGCCACTTTGAAAGATACAATTTAGAAGAAGGGATATCATGAAGTCTGATGACTCAAGCTTGGGTGGCAGTGAGAAGTGTGGGGGAAAAACACAGATATATAACAAGACTATTTGGTGGGCACTTTAGGTCCTGCCCAATGATCACTTTTCTGCCCATACATCAAACAGGAGCCTTTCCCTTCCAAACATTCTTCTTGTGAAATTAGGGTACACAAAGAAATCTGGCTTTCTCAGGACCAATCGTGAAAATCCAGTTCAGAAGCTGATAGTTCTCAAATGAGGAAATTAAATTTATTCTGTATCATTTAATAATTGATTCTATTCTATAATTGAATGTATTCTGTATTAATGTGCCATTTTGTATGATTGCTCAAACCACAGCCAAAATTTGCATAAATAAATCAAGGAATAATTGACAATTTCAAATCAGAACAATTTTAATGTCTCTAATTCCTTTCTGGTCAAGTAAATTATAAGCTCTGATTGGTCACAGAATGTGTGTTATTTAATTTTGTATATCCTCTAGTGCCTTGCAATTGCTTGTTTAATACTTTGTTAATTTGAAATAAATTGAATCATAAAAATCTAGAACAGCAACTAGAAGGTCAGATCTCATCAAAAAAATTTGAATTTGAGTTCTAACAAGCTTTAACAAAGTAGATTAATTGCAAGTAAACTTCAGCATTAGAGATAGAAATGGCTGTAGTGGATAGAGTTGATGATAAACATCTTTTGAGGGAGTTTTCACACCAGGAGTTCCCCTCAATGATGAAGTCATACAATCTATATTAAAAGGAAAAAAAAGTCAAAGTTACAATTAAATCACAGATGTGAAACCTTAAAAATGCAGCAATGGCTAAAGGGCAAGACAGCTGTTTTTAGAATTAAACCTTGTTTTGGTTAATGGTCAGTTCACCAACATTGACTTCTAGGAAATTACTTTAGACATTGAAGGCCAGAAAGAATAAGGTCAAGTGATGAAGCATATGACACTGTCTGTAATCATGCCTTCCACATAAGAAAATCAGAAGAGGAAAGGAGAAGCAGGTCATTTGATAGCAAAGAAAGTTGCGCAGTGTCAAGAAAAGGCAAAGGAGATGATTCAGGCATTTTCTCACCAGATCTATCACATTGTCAGCATCCTAAATTGGAGTCCTGAGGGCGGAACAATCTGCACAAAGAGATTTATTGGATTAAAGCTTCACTGAATACGCAGAAACTAATGAAGACACTGTAATGGAAGAATTAACTTCAGAAGACGATCTTGATACTGATTGCAGATAAGGAACTAACTTTCCAAGACTCAACTAAATGAAACAATTCCACAAAAGTTCACATACTATTTTTTATCCTTGCTATAGGTAACCGAATTAACTATTTAGGGCAACAACGTTTAGGGTTTGAATCATTGTGAATATGTCATGGAGGCCAATTTAAAAAAGAGAAAGACAAAATATATGGTATGTTACAGTGGAACAATGCTCATTCAGCATTTTGTTGGTTATAGGAAAGTGTACATCAGTATTCTAACACTACCAGACAGCCGGTTCATGAGACAGAGGAAGCCAAATATGTCCTAGAGAAGTTTCTTCTTTGCAGTTACAAACAATCAGTTGCTGTATTCTTTGGCACAAGTTCTTAATGAAACCGTCTTCCAGTTATATTTCCTTCATATTCTTCAGACACTTGGGAAGTTGTTTAGAGTTCGAAATTTGATTTCAGTAGACTGTCCTATGTAGGAAAGGTATCTTTAAAAAAAGTGTTCACATACGTAAAATCTTGCTTATTGAGGGACAAATGACACAAATATTTACTTTTCAGCCTATTTTATATTTAGTTTGCATTTCTTTGTTCTCTAAATGCAGTAATCTGGGACATTACCCCCTAGGCCAATTTCTATGATATTTGTCAATTTATTTTTGTAATGGCATTTCTTTTTAATTAGTGAATTCATCAGCTCCATTTGAGTTGTAGATTCATAAAGTTTTGAACCTCAAAGGGATCTTGAAGAATATTTACTCAAACCCATGGGCTCAAAGCAGTTGATTGACTTAGTCAAGGTCACACTGCTCCATAGTAGCAGTTGTTACTATGGCTCATTTCCTATTTATCTTTGTAAAAATCACATTATATTATTTTCTAAATACATCAGACCTGGACTACATTGCTACTAATATCGGAATTTTACAAGGTTATATAAAATTCTAAATATAGAATTATAAAATAGAGGAGGAAGCCTAGAAAAGTTGTTAGAGGGTCTTGAAGTCAGGAAGATCTGTCTTTCATTCCTGACCCTGACACTTAAGAGCTATGGACCTGTAGACAAGTCCTTTAACCTCTCGATACCACAGGCAGCTCCATAAAAAGATTACAAGAAGATGCTACATGGGACCTTCTCCATTGATGAAATCACAGGTTTGGATATTCCCTTTCAATTCCTCCCCAATTGTAAAATGCATCAAATTTTATTTTAAGAAAGAACAAACACTTAAAAAGTTCACAATCACAGTCAGCATGTGTGCATGTGTGTGGGTATACACACACATGTACAACTTGTTTGTATAATTATTTCTTATTGTCTCCCTCATCAGACTTCAAGTTACTTAAGAGCAAGGACTGGTTTTTGCCTCTTTTTGTATCCCCAGAGCATGCCTGGAACATAATATGAACTAAATAAATGCTAGTTGACTCATCACATGGGAACTTAAAGAATTTTCAAATGACTTCTTATCTATTGAATCTTTACTTAACTGAGAACAATTAGTAATCCTCATGAATTGACATGATCCCTGACTATGGGCTAAACTTTCATTTTTGTATTATTAGACCGAGAATCACCAAATCTTAGGGTTGAGAGGGACCATGGATCATCTAGTCCAATCCTAATAAAAATCACCTCTAAAGTAACACCCCAGTAAAGTTGTTCTCCAACCTTCTTTGAAGATTCCTAGTTAAGAAGTGGATAAGGTGACCTTATCTTCCCGAAGTACCCATTCCATTTTTGTAATTGTAAATTTCCTGTAATTGTCAGAAAGTTTTTCTTTACTTAGAGCCACAATCTCTCTCTTTCCACCTTCCACTCATTTTTGCTAGTTTGCTTTCTAGGGTCAAGCAAAATAAGTTTAATTAGGTGATGGCCTCTCAAATCCCTTTAAATAATAATATGTTCCTCTTAAATCTTCTCTGCTGCAGACTAAACATCCCTAATTGCTTCAGATTATTCTTGGATGGCATGGTCTTGACACTCATTATCTTTGTTGCCTTTTTTGTATATTTCTAGCTTATTGATATCTTTGTTCAAGTGTAGTACTCAGCATTGAGCGCAGTATTTCTGATGAAATCTGATCAGACTAAGGAATAGTAAGACTATTGCCTCCCATGTTCTGGATATGATGTGTTACTTAATGTGGCCTAAGATTGCAGTATTATTGCTTTTTTGGCCTAATTTGCACTGAAGGCCCCAGATATTTTTGATATAAACTCTACCTATGGATCCTCCATATTGTATCTGTAAAATTGATTTTTAAGTATGTGCACTTTGCACATACTTTGCACTTTGATATCTCAGTGGACCCACATCATCAGTTTGGATAATGCCTCCAATGGTTGCTATTCATGCCTTCTCATCCAATGGGACCTTGTCCATATAGTCCCATAAGTTACCCGTGGAGGATCCACTCAAAACAATGAAGGTCTTTCTCTAGGTCTCTTAAAATTCCACAGATACTAGATAAATAACAAGCATTTATTAAGTGCCTGCTGTTTACCAGGTACTTTGCTAAGGACTTTAAAAATATAATCTCATTTTATCCTCATAATAACCCTGGGGGATGGTTCTTTTATCATCCCCATTTTACACATGAGAAAACCAAGGCAAAGAGAGTTTAAGTGACTTCCCATTGTCATGTAGCTAGTAAGTGTCTGAGGATATATTTGAATTCAAATTTTCCTGACTCCAAGTCCAGGGATCTATCCATGTTACTACTTATCTGCCTCTAGATATTTCCATTTGGGCTATATATCTCTTATCATTCAATCTTGCTACATGACTTTCTTGCCTCTTTTTCAACTATGTATTTTCTGGATAATATATTTAGCATTACTTATCACACAGAAACCATTATTAATAATATGCTATATAGCTAACTTACACCCAGCATGCATCTTTCCATTAGCTTTTGGAACATGTGCAAAACTCACAAGATCATCATAAGATCATAGAATTACAGTTGTGACATAACTCAAAGATCATCTCTTCTTCTAGTGCTCTCCAGGGATTTTGAGAAGTGAAGGTGAGAAGGGGGTGTAATTCAGGTGTGAGAGAAAAACCTATTTGAACCTATTTTTTCAGTCATCTGATTTGGTGTTTGTTTTTTCTAGAACCTTCTTATTTTCATCTTGAAAAAAATAGCTTACTAGTTGTGTAACCATGGGCCAATCACTGAAGTGCTATGAGCCTCAGTTTCCATTTTAAAAAAATGAAGACCTTTATATATTCCTTGTGGGGTTGTTGCAAGAATCAAATGAGGTAATATTAGATTTACAAACCTTGTTGCTGTGGAAATTTCTGTTATTTATTGCTAATAATAATAATGTTAACATTATTCTTATTACACACACATAGAAGGCTTCTGAGGAGTCCATGAACCTTTAGATTCTTAATTTGTTCATCCTAAACTATATTTTTGAACATTTTTAAATTGTCCTTCTCTATGCCCAACTTTGGATTAAAGTCGTGACTTCAATATATAACTTGGATGGAGGCTCTTGTTAAGTTCTTAAAATTTCTCTAACTCATCATTGTTGACAATAGGTCTTGTGGACTACATTGGTTGACAGTCTTCGATGTTCTTAGTCTTCTGTTTGCTGATGTTCCCCATGAACTCAGGAAGGCAACATGACCAGGCTTCAAGGAATTGATCATTGAATGCATGATGAAACTCACTTTCTCAATTTCTCCAAGGAAAATACATGAGTCAGCCTTTCATTTAACTTTGATCCCTTATGTCTTCTAATTTCATTTATAGAGAGAATGTCAATATTGATTCTCCAGTAATATGTCAAGTCATTGAACAAAGATCTTACTTTAGAGTACAAACAGCTAAATTAATGTTTAGAGATGGCTTAAATCCATGTGATTCATAGCATCTTTTGAATTCCTTTCTATGTATGGCCATTATCAATGTAGAGGAAGGGGCTGCACAAGACCAAGTACCAGTTAACATTTTTCTTTATTTCATGTATTTCCATAGTTATATATTCATCCATAAAATGTTAGCCTACTGGTGATAAAGCTTTTTTTTTACTTATGTAGTAAGTATGCTCTGGCCCACTATCCCAGATTTAGGTCACCTACATCCACTCCTCAGGGTTCTACAGGGATACAGGTTTTGGGGTAATGCAATTGACTTTAGCCCCATTATGCGTGTATTCTCTATACCATTAATAACCAGTAAACAACTGTCACCCCAGTTCCATTTTACAATCAATTAGATTTTAGAAAGAGATATTTACTTCTAAGATATAGCAAGAGGGAAAGTACAAAAATTCCCCTCCCACTTCTCTCCCTTACCAATACCTCAGGGATAACCTCTTCCCTATGCCATTTGTGTCTCCAACAGGAATGGGCTTAGATTTAGCACAGTTTACACATAGCATTGGCCCTACCTAAGTGCAGCATTGATTGCAGATGAATTTGTGTCCTAAGATCACAAAGCCAATCCATATACCTCCTATTCATGATGTGGTTATCTTGCTGGGACCAGTTACAGAATATCTAAACATGCTCTAAAGTGTATATAAGAAACCTCTATTACATGCCATCATGACTCCCAGAAGTAATATGGGTTATGTCCCTTATACTTTAGGGACAGTGGCTTTGTATATCTTTAGTGTCCTGCTCAATGCCTCACACATAATAACATTCAATAAATGTGTTTAAATTGATTAGATAAATACATTTTAAACAGAAATGGGAAAAGGAAAAAGATGAAATTGGAGATTGAGGAGGCCTTGGTTTTAGTATATCTTCCCTTTCCTAGACCATCAAAGCAAATACCAGTCACTGGGTTTCTCTGTGTTTCATTTTTCCTTTTCTTCCTAACATGGGAGTCTATTTCTCTCTATTATTGTTATATAGTGTGACATGAAGCAATAGTCTGTTGGGCTTTTGATAAAGGAGCCTGAGTTCTAGTCCAAGTGTCTGCTAGATGAGCTAGCAACTATCTAGATGTGTTGCATTGAAAAAAAAAAACCACAACTTTCTTGGGCCTCAACTTCATTATTTGGAAAAAGGAAGGCTTAAATTAGATTATTTCTAAGGGTTCCTCTAATGTTAGGTAGTTCTATGTATTTCAGGGAAATTTCATGAATAATTAATTAATAAATTAAGCCATCACAGATAGTATCATTCATATATAATTATTATTTATGTTTTTCCTGTGTTACTCTACTGTCCTAATAGCAAAACTGGAAGTGAGTACCATTTCATGGGACTATATGAAAGAATATTCTCTTCTGCTATAGACTATGCAGTAAATGTTAATTAACATGTGTTGAATAAAAATTCTTCATTCCTTTAGGCCCCATTATATGAAAAAAGAGACCAAACAACAACAACCCCAAATCTTTATTTAGTACAGGTGTTGGAGTAAAATGAACATAAATTGGCTCCTCTGGGAATGATTCTAGAATAAAAAGTAGAATGCCAATTACACATAAATCTTAGCTGAGGTTTACATCATTTTCTTCCATTTTATTTGAAGGTGATATATGGGATATTTGACATAATTTTTATTGTTTTTTTGGTGACAAATTCATCAATTGTTTCTCATTTGTTATAAAGTTCAAAGTAGACATTTTGACACCTAGGGAAAAAATGCGCTCCTTTTGTATTTCCTGGAGCTTAATTAGCTGAGTGCCTTTAGGTACTTTAGACTCTATGGATGCTGACCTTTATTGTTGTGAAAATTAATCAATTATATAAAACATTTTCTTGGTAGTTGATGAATTATGGGTTATTAAAGCCCATACCAATTAGATATCTAAAAAAAAGACCAGCTTTGCCGATGCATTCATTTTAGTAGTTCATATAATAATCTTGCAAGATATTTTACAGGTATTTACAATATTCAACATGCAGGATGCCCAGTGCAGATTGCTGGCTTTGTCAGGCCACAGTCAAGTATAATTCATCACTCAAGGTGAAAGTCACGTGAGGACCAGTTGAAGGACCTCTAGATGTTAAGCTTGGAGAAGAGAAGACTTAGGGAGGAAATGAGAGCCATCTTCAAGTATTTGAAGGGCTGTCAGATAGAAGAGAGGCTTATTTTGCTTGACCTTCAAGATCAGAACCAGGAACAGTGGGTTGAAATTTCAAAGAAACAGATTTAGATTTTTTTATAGGAACAACTTCCTAACATTTGTTGTTGTTGTTGCTGTTTAGTCATTTAGTCATGTCTGACTCTTTATGACCTTGTGGCCCATGTTGTCCTTGGCAAAGATATGGAGCAGTTTGCCATTTCCTTCTTCAGTGGATTTAAAGCAAACATAGGTTAAGTGACTTGCTCAGGGTCACACTGCCAGTGTGTGTCTGAGGCCAGATTTGAACTCAGGTCTTCCTGATTCTTGATTTCTGGCCCATTTAGCCTCTTTCCTAATAATTAGAGCTATATAAAAGTGGAATGGGTTCAAATCTCTCCTACCCCAGGAGGTCTGTCCTCATTTATTTCCACCTCCTTATGTCTTTTGTTCTCATGTTTCCTTCAATCTATTCTGAATATGTCTTTGAATGTACTCCTTTGTTGTCTCCCCCTTTACAATGCAAGCTCCTGGAGAAGAGGAACTTTAAATTTCACTTTTTTAATGTCCTCAGGTCTTAGCATAGTTCCTGGAACGTTGTACAGGCCTAATAAATGCTTATTGATTTGATTACTATGTTCTTTCTCAAGGGAAGTCTTCAGACAAAAGCCAGATGACCACTTATCAGGTAAGTTGTGAAGGGATACTTTTTTATAAATCTATTGGTCTTTGAAATAACTTTTTTTGGTGGAAAGTTGGCTAGTCTATTGTTTAATTAAAGTAATATTTTCCTTTTTCCCCCAGTTACATGTAAAGACAATTTTTAACATTCATTTAAAAAAAATTGAGTTCCAAATTTTTTCTCTCCCTCTCTCACCTCTTCCCTTGCTAAGACAGTAAGCAATTTGATATAGGCTATATATGTTCAATCATGCAAAACATATTCCCATATTAATCATGTTGTAAAAGAAGACACAGATCCAAACAAAAAAACACATTACAAATACAGAAAGTGAAAAATAGTGTGCTTAGATCTGAATCCAGATTCCATCAATTCTTTCTCTGGAGGTGGATAATATTTTTCATCAGGAGTCCTTTGGAAATGTCTTGGGTAATCGTATTGCTGAGAATAGCTAAGTCATCCACAGTTGATCATGTACAATGTTCTCTTGGTTTTGCTTACTTCACTTTGCATCCATTTATATGTCTTTCCAAGTTTTTCTGAAATCCACCTGCTCATCATTTCTTATAACATAGTAATATTCCATTACATTCATATACCACAACTTGTTCAGCCATTCCCCAATTGATGGGTATCCCCTAAATTTCCAATTTGCCACTACAAAAAGAACTGCTATAAATGTTTTTGTTCAAATAGATCCTCCCCCCACATTTGTTTTTTATCTTTTTGGGATACAGACCTAGTAGCGGTATTGCTGGATCAAAGGGTATATACCAAAGTTTTATAACCCTTTAGGTATAGTTCCAAATTGCTGTTCAGAATACTTGGATCACTTCACAACTCTACCAAGTATGCCAGTATCCCAATTTTATAACAGTCTCTCCAACATTTATTATTTTCCTTTTCTCATATTAGCCAGTCTGATAGGTGTGATGTACCTCTGAATTGTTTTAATTTTCATTTCTCTAATCAATAGTAATTTAGGACATTTTTTCATATGACTACAGATAGATAATCTTGATTTCTTCATCTGAAGACTGTTCCTGTCCTTTGACAATTTATCAATTGGAGAATGACTTGTATTCTTATCAATTTGACTCATTTCTCTACATATTTGAGAAATTAGGCCTTTATCAGTGACACTTGCTGTAAAAATTGTTTTCCAGTTTTCTGCTTTCCTCCTAATTTTGGTTGCATTGGTTTTGTTTGTGCAAAAACTTTTAAATTTAATATAATCAAAATTGTCCATTTTACATCTAGTAGTGCTCTCTTTGAAATCACTTCCAACTCTGAGTTTTTTAAGATCCTGTTGTCGCTTAAGGAAAGAGCCTTAGGATTTGGAATGGGAGCAGAGCTATCACAATATTGACTAAAAATAGAGACTGAGTGTCAGAGCTAGAGAGTCAAAGAAGAGTCTACATTCTGAAGGTGATAACAGAAGCAGGTCAGAAAGAAAAGAGTTGCAGATAAGGCAAGAATTATGCATTGGAACTAGCCAAAGGCTCAGAGAAAGTAAATCAAGATTCAAGCAGAGCAACTAACTTGTGGGGGACAGCACTTAGACTGTAGTATTGCTGATCATGTTGAAAGGCCCAAATTCTTTACTGATTTTCTTTACTTTCTCTGAGGAAGCCAGTCTCTTAGGCTTGTCTTGAGATTTACCTTTTGATTATATGTTTATTTCCCCAAAATAAATAAAAATAGAAAAAAAAAGATATGTTGTGGTTAAATGGAAGAACGGCTCATAGATTCTCTTTGAAGAGGCAAAGAAAAAGATTGGTGGAGTTTTTGTTGTTGTTATGTTCAAGGACAATAAGAAATAGCATGTCATGGGATTTCTGGTCACTCTGTATTGCAGTGTTCTTAATAAGCACTTTTTTAAAGGAGTTGGAGAAATTCCTTGAAGAACTTTTCATATTAAATCAACAAACATAGTTGGTCATTTAAGTGTAAAGGTGGGCATAAGAGAAAACATTTAGAAAATTTAAAAACATGGTTCAGGTTTAAAAGAAAATTAGAGAACAAAGGTTTATTAGTATATGGAAGCTGCAAATCCATATATCATGAATACTTTAAGAAGAGAGTCAATAGATATCAGAAATAGTTGGTTTCATTTTAGCAGACAGGAAATAGCTGGTTACAAAAATGAGAGTTCCAAATGAGTTCTCTGTATATAATCAGACTGCTGACCAAGATAAATACCAAACTAGCAGAGAAAAAGACAAACAAAAAGAGCACTCCTCACTGACCTATTTAAACAAGCTAGTGATGATACAAAGGAAGGAAAGGAATAAATTAACAGACATAAAAACAGACTATCATCATGTTCTAAGGATGGCCTAACTCTGTAAAGTAACCCCTAGGGGGTTACCAGCACTTACAAACAGCTTCAACCAGCAAACAACTGGCCTCTTTGTCTAGGGAAGACATATGTTAGCTAAGGGCAACATTGGTTTAGTCTATAAAACTGTTTGTAAAATTGTTACTGTGGAGGATGGTGAAAAACTATTTAGAGTACTGCCTCATAAAACAATAAGAAGCCTTAAAGGGGTGGGGGGGAATCAAGGTTACTGAAAACCTGGTGAGAGTAGCAACTAAACAGCAGTATCACAAGGTCACTTAAGGATGAAGGAGAAAACAATGGACAGGCAAGACACACAAAAGATTTATAAAGAGTTTTTACAGCAAAATAATTTCTCAATCAATGATATGCAGCCATCACATTATAGCTCTCCTATAAGGAGTGTGTGGAAACCAGCTCACACTGGCTTATGAGAGAGCCACTTGTTAGATTTTCAGCATGAGCTTTTATACTTTAGGAATGACTAAATACTACAAATTAGGATTTGATACATTATTTCATTGATCGTCCCTTAAGAAAGTGATGGAGAAAGTGTTAATAATTCAGATTAAACCTAAATGTCTGTCTTGTGTATGTTTTTAAAAGAGAACCAGCTAAATTTTTACCAGCATATCTCTGTTACTATCACAGGCCTACATATGCTTCATGAGGAAGAAGAAATGATATTACAGAGAAGAGATGGGAGAAGCAGCTGCATTTGTTCAGGTATACACAGAGGAAGTCTGTGATGGAAGTGACATAATTTTGACGGACTGAATCTCAGAATGTCTAAAACAGGAAAGGATACTAAAGTCTTAATAAAACACACACACACACACACACACACACACACACACAGAAGCCAATAATATTTTTAGACCTTATTGTTAACAATAATACAAAGTGACTAGGAAAATATTAATAATTACTAGGCCATTTGTATATTTTCCCATCTTTACAGTAATTTTCTAGAATAGTCTTCATGTAAAAGAAGATGGTCTTGATAAAGTGATGAGAAGGGAACAAATGGGTATTTAAAATAATATTCTCTAGCATACAACAACTTTACAATTGTATAATTGGTTGACAGGCTCCTGTTGTAGAATGACATTATGGTGGTTATATACAACTCCCTGAAAATGTAAAGCCTCTTGAAAGGGATCCACTCAAAAGAGTGTGGCCTAACTATCCACATAGGAAAAATCAAATAAATTATAAATGCCTATCCCCCAGACTATGATAGGTTTGATAGGCTTGCTGCTGCTGCTGCTGCTGCTGCTTAGGAGGTAAGGATAAATGGGAGTGGGAAGGGCCTGGACTGAGGAGTTTTCTAGACTTGTACATAAAGCTGCTATATGGTAGGGTCCAGTTTTAAATTTTTTTTTGGCTAGGTGCTAAGATTAGTTGTTTCTGTGTTGCTGAAGGACTGAAAGTATTGGCAGTACTCTTTAAAATATCACTACTCTGGTGAAGAAGTAGAAATTGAAGGGATGGCCATTAATTGGGGAATGGCTGAAAAAGCTATGATATGTGATTGTGATGGAGTCATATTGTGGTATAAGAAATGATGAAAGGGATGACTTAAGGAAAAAAAAAAAACTTGGGAAGACATTAACTGATGGAAAGTGAAGTGAGCGGAACCAAGAGAACATTGAACATGGTAACAACTACATTGTAATGATCTTCAATTGTAAAAGATTTAGCTAGTTTGATCGATGCAATAACCCATGACAATTCAAGAGGACTCATGATGAAAAATGCTATTCATCTCCAGAGAGAGAGAAAACTGATGAACTCTGAGTGCAGATTGAAGTGTATTTTTTCACTTTGTTTTCCTGGGTGTTTTTTGTTTATTTTGCAACATGGGTAGCATAGAAATATGCCTTGTATGTATAATAGGTATCAGATTGCTTGCCCTCTCAGTTGGTTGGGGAGAGGCTTGAGGGAGGGAGAGAATTTAGAACTCAAAATAAAAAATGAATGATAAAAAATTAAAAAAAGAATGAAAAAAGGCAAAAAAAAAATCACCACCCTGGAGAAAAGTCCTGATTGCTCTGCCCTAGTTTCAGCCCTGGATGACCATAATGGCTGAGGGTAGTTCCTATACTCATAGTCTCTTAGGGTAGCTCCCTGGTTTTCCATGAGGTTCATATTCCAGGAGGTGGTTCTGTCTATTTTTTTTCAGAATAATTGTTCTCTGGGGAGAGGCATTACTAAATTTTGTTTGATTGTGGGTAGCTAGTAGGGGTGGGTGGGATCCAGAGACATACTCTGAGCTAGTTAGATCAGAAGAAAAATCAGTGTTTGGTGATCATTTGACCTGGGTTCTGCTAGCTGAGCTCATATCCAAAAGTGTTCACCTGAGTTCTTACTTTCCCTCATGATCAGAAATTAGTATGGGGAAAAGAGTCAATCCTGACAGTGTATAATGCTCATAGGTAACATTTAATGGTGATAAGAACACTAGGCTGGAAATCGGGAGAGCCCCTATTGTGGTTCTGTCGCTAAATAGCTGTGTGACTTTGGGTGAGTTGCTTAAAACCTCCCTGGGTCTCCATTTCTTTATATAATATTGTAGATTTGTTCTGTCCTAAGGGGACAATGTTATACTAATAGAAAATTGGACTCTAAAATGGTGTAATTGAAGCCGTTACTTCAAGATAAGGGATTCTTTCTTAGATCTTCATATGGTAATAAAGACTAAAATGGTATTTCTTGTGTCATTGAATGAGGACGCAGGTCACTTGGAAAGAAACTCATCTTCCCCCACAACCAAGAATGTATTTTTCTGGATAACGTAGAGAAAAGATAAACTCTTCTGAATCACTAATGCAGAACACATAATGCAATTAAAAAAAGAAAAAAAAAACAAAAAGCAAACCAGTTCACTCTGCAGGCTTATGTGTCACTTGTCACTTACAGGTCAGCTTCCTGAGAAAACTTAAAGCTTTGACCTTTCAATTTCGGAATACATGAACTATTCTGAACTCAGACAGAGAAAGCAACTCAGAATTTTCAAATGGTTTCAAGTGAGCGAATAACCTTGGACCGTCAGTTCAAGTCTATTGATTTCAGCTCCACTTTAGGCTTCAAATATATTTGCTTTTTTGTTTTTGTTTTTCTTCAAGGCACTCAGGAGACTTCTAAACTTGCTCTCTTCTAATGGTCTGGTTTTTGCATTAACTATGATGAATCCTTTGGCCTTTTCAGCTGTCAGAGTTAACACAAATGGGCTGCTGAAGCCGTACCCACTGGAGTTTTGATTGCAGCTGAGCTGGGGGTATTGTAGTGGTATGGTGTAGTGCTGTTGGGGAATTGGGGGAGGAGATTACCATGACAAGGCAATAAGCCATGCTGATCAGGAAAATAAAACCGTGCTACAAGTCTGTGGCTAAGTAGCTAGAGGTGGGCTGTGGCTAGCTAAAATGTAGCTTTAGCAGGGAGAGGGTTGAACTTTGAATCAGGAAGACTGGAGTTCTAATCTTGCCTCAGACTCGTGTTAGTTGTGTAATTTAACCTCTGGGATTCAGCCTCTTTTGTTCTCAATTTCCTCATCTGTAAAATACAGATAATAATATCACCTCCCTCACAGATCAAATGAGAGAATATATGCAAATGTATTGAAATGCGATATAAATGTTAGCTATTATTGCAACAATTAATTATGGTATAGTACAGAGAGTACAAAGTTGCTTTTGGAGTACTGATATTCTGTTGGGTATGTGTGGCAATATGGAAGTGAATGGGCTGAAATGAAGTATATGTGATTTGGAGTACCTTATTTTGAAGAGACCAACTTTGCATGGATTGTAAGTCAATTTTAATATGTGAACAAATATTTCCTATCAATAGATTAACTGCCAAGATATTTGGAGCTTAAATTGTATCAAATCAGGAAGA
This sequence comes from Trichosurus vulpecula, assembly GCF_011100635.1. Classification (NCBI taxonomy): domain Eukaryota; kingdom Metazoa; phylum Chordata; class Mammalia; order Diprotodontia; family Phalangeridae; genus Trichosurus; species Trichosurus vulpecula. The sequence goes on from NC_050581.1 coordinate 133,251,665, forward strand.
AATAAAAAAACCTTATTCTAGGGGCTATGTGCTTAAAAATAGCATTTTAAAATTTAGAATATACCAAGTGTCAACTATTTGAACTGTATAGTAATGTCATATAATTATTTGTGTAATTCTTAATCCACCAGTAATTATTTGTATAATCATTATTGCATAAGCAAATAACCAAATATACTTATTTTTAATAATATTAATAATAAAAATAATAATTCAACATTTATATAATTCTTCACTTTTTCCAGAGTAATTTCCCTATAAGTCCACTCAGTAGATAAGTATGATTATTAAGACCCATAAGAAAACTGAGATTCAGAGACACTTATATACTTGTCCTCATTGATAAGTGCCAGAACCAAGATTTGAACTCAGATCTCCTGACTCTAAGGTCAGTACTGTATTTACTATACTACACGGCATCTTTTAATAGACTCTTCACTCACTGATCACATTTGCACAGTACTTTGCATATAGGAACCAGACCTATTATTCATTGATATAGGCAACTTCCAATGAAGAAACTTCCTCTCTTGATATAAATCTGTACTAGTTCTATAGTACAGGGTTGCCTGCATGATTGAGAGGTTAGGTAACTTGCCCAGGGCAGTAGACCCAGCATGTATCAGAGGCAGGGTTTAAACCCAGATCTTCTTGACAGAATCTGTCCCTCCATCATACCACCTCTCTTTGTGCCTATGACTGCCACTCACTATTATTGTAATCAATGCAATATGCAACATAGGACTGAACTACATTAAAGCCTTAAATTTTGACTGGTGACCTATCTTTGATTAGTACAGGCAGACTGTGTTTATAGGATCAAAGCAAAGTAAAAAAGTTAAAAATAATTAAAAATAATTATCCAAAAAAGTTTAGGAGCCAAATATTACTTGGGGCTTGGAGAGAAGGAATTGGGGAAGTTAAGTCGATTAGCTCTTTATGTCAATCCTACTCATGTGGATTTAATCCATGAAATATATATATGTATATATATATATATATATATATATATATATATATATGTATGTGGATAGATAGGTAGATAGATAGATAGATGTATTGAAAGGAAGAGGAAGATATTCACATATAGATGTATGAAACCGAAGGAAGCAGATACCCACATTCATATATATGAGGTTTGGTGCTATTTGACGACAGTTAAGGTTTTTCAAGTTGGAAACAGAAATGATCATCTTTCTCACCCATCCAAACCTGCTCCTCACCCAAATTGCCCCATTTCTTTTGAGGGGCCTGCTATTCTCTCAGTCACCTTCATTTGCATAAGGGACTGCCAGTAAAAGACTCTCTACTAATGTGGACTAGACAATGTTCTCCAACTTATAGTCTCAAGGAAGTTGCTGTGATGACAGTGCTTAAAGTCACACAGTGAGTATGTGTCAGAGATGGAACTTGAACCCAAATATTTATATTTGAAGACTTTCTCCACACTTACCATGCCATGCTGCCTCTGCCTTTATACCTAGTAGGAATTAAATAAATGTTTGTTAAATTGAATTGATGTCAGGGTTTCTTATTCAGGCCCTTCCTTATGTATTTATTCGTGTGTTATTTTGACAGATTTTCAATTGCTCTCTCTGCTTCTAATCTCCATGCCTTGCCATTCCAATGTATACTATTGCTTGCTGCTAGATATATCTTCCTAATGTACTGTTCCCTATGACCCATCTATCAGACTCTAGAAATCTCATTCTTCCTGATACATACAAACACAAACTAGGAGATGCTGATGGACTCTCCCTCTGACTAGACATTACGTGAAGCAGTCTCACATCATCTAAATCATTCAGTCCAGTTGCGCAAGAGAAACATAAAGGATAAGACCTCTTCTTCCCTAAGCTGACTTCTTTCTAGCCACTGAAAGTCCATCTGTCTGGACTCATTCCTCAATGATTAGCATACCCCCACTTTATCTGAGGTATGTGAGGTGAAGAGGCCCCAATGCAGTGATTCTGAACCCCTGGTAGTCATTGTATAAACTCCATTACCCTTCTGCTTACTCCCTTATTCTCACTCCCCACAATCATCCTTTTCCTCCTCCCATATTCCCCTCTAGATCTACTGATCCCTTCCATTGTGCTCTCTGGAATGCATGTTCCATAGTTAACGGGCTTGCTTGCATCTTCACCTTTTTCCTTTTATCCTCTTTCACTCACTAAAACCTGGCTGCCTACATGCCTGACATGCCATCCTTGGGCACTCTTTCTAATGTAAGCTTTCACTCATATTCCTTGACTCACCCATTGTGGCTGGGGAGTCAGAATACTTCTTGCTCCACATTGCCACTTACAGGACACCCAAATATTCAATGCCTGACTCACAATTATTCTCTTCTCCTTTTCCAGTCTCTCTCCCACTATCTAGAGTTGTTTGGAGGGGAATTTTGGAGAACACAGGTGAATCTCTGCCTTTACTCCACTATCTTGACTCTGTCCCCTATTTTCTCTTCATTCTTAAGAAATCTTCACTTTTATACCCTCTGCAGTCTAACTTCACCAGGTGACCCAAGGGGTCCATGACACATAAAAGGTTAAGAACCTCTGCCCTAGAATAAAAGTGATCATTTCTGCCATTATAAAGCTAACAAGCAGACGTACATTCTAATATAAAAGAGAATACTAGATGCTTAGGAAAAGCACAAATAAAATTCCATTTTGGTATTTCCTACAAATTACTCATCTGGATAAATCATTGTCAGTTTCCATGATGAAAGTCTAACTAACAGAGAGAAGATTATACTTTAACAGCTTCATTTTCTTTTTCTGTCACCATTTTGTTCACAATAGTAAAGCCAAGCCATTTTAGTTCACTCCACAGGTCTCTGTATCTGAAAAGAATTTCTTCCTCAAAGAAGTTATAATTTTTAGCTTTGCTTTGGCTCTATCTAATCTACTTTCCTAAGCTGAATTACCTGAGATTTTGTGCATAGCTTTGCTAGTTCAGTGGTAACAATGAAATATCACGTGAACAGAAAATGAGATTAGTGTATCAGCCAACACCGTATATTTTCTCTGCTGAACGTAGAGCACGCTATATTTTTTCTCTCAATACAACTTCAAAGAATGATCATATTTCAATGCGAAACCAATTGTCAGAGAGTATGCAAGTTTGTTTCCAAAAATAACTTAGCTCCTTGGGTCTCAGAAGGAAATGATCTTAGTTTGCCCTTATTCTCATTTGGAAAGATGTCTTAAGTTGGCTTATCCTATAGAGCCACATGCTGACTTATAACCATGCAGCTGCTAGGATCATCTTTTTCACAAACCATTTTCACTTTATCATTGCCCTACTGGAGAACCTGTAGTGTCTCTTTATATCCTCTCACATCTAGATGAAATACCTGTCTTGTATTAGAGGCTGTTCATTAAGTGGCTATCCCATTGCTTTCCACCTGCATCTCATTATTCCCAGCACAGCCCCCGTGGCTCAGCAATCCCACCCTTCATACAATTCCACAGCTAATATCTTCTTCATTTCTTCCTTTGAACCATTACTCATTCTGTCCTCCAAACTCAAGTGTCTCCTCTTTCCTCTCCACTGATCTGTGTCCCTTGATTCGCTTAAGAGCTGGCTTAAATCACAAACATTCCAAGAGATGTTCTGTCAATAAAATGTCAATCTCCGTCATGAGTGCCTCCTGCTCTATGTTACCCTGGGTCACTGTGGCCTCTTTCCCTTGCTGCCCTAGAAGAATCTCTTCCCAAAGGGAATTGCAAAGAACTTAAGAGTCTACCATTCAGATGTATTTCATGAGACAAAATCTGTCCTTCTAGGCTTATCACTGATCTCTCCTGGCTGGTATGGGATGCTATGATCTAGGTCCCCATATTATTATGTCCAGTAACATCCTCCCACAGAATCTTTCTCAGATCAGGTCCCCAAGCCCAGCTGAGGCTTGCTAGCTCAGTGAGTCAGTCATTCCTAGATTGCACTCTTGATAAACTCTGGACACAGGGAACACGCTTACTCTCCTGTGTTCTCTTGGTCATCACTGAGACACTCTATATCATGTAAACCCTGGTCCTCTCATGCCAAACACTCCCCACTCAATTTTTTAAGTTTGTTTTGTCAAAAACACTAGTCCTAAGTCAATGTCTATTCCTTCACTATATCCATTCTAATTTCCAACTACACTGTGCCTGATACCAGCTCTGAGACTCCTTTTCTGTTCTGTCCTTGGTAGGACCAGGGAATAGGAAGTACCTTCCTCACCTTGAAGCTAAAGACATATCACTGTTCCATCTCTTCTGTTGTTCAGCTCTGTGGTACCATCAGCCCCTTTCAGCTTCTTCTATGACCCTAAATCTGCTTTTATAATCCCACTATTTTGTATTATGATGCATCTCTATATATACATATATGCAAATATATGTCTGTTTCTATACATGCATACATATATGCATACATATAATACAAAATAATGGAATGATGAGAATGGATTATATATAGATCGGATATATATCATGTTATAAAATAAAGGAATATATTTACATATATAATATATACGTATTGGACAGAACATGTGATTTAATTGGCAAAGAAAATTCCCAATGAGGAAACTTCCTTTATTAATGGGAATAAGTATATACTCTGTAGTTTGGGTCTTAGAGAGTTGGCTGGACATTTAAGAATTTCAAGATGATTTGGGTCACACAGCCAGTATGCATCTGAAGTAACACTTGAATCAAGGTCTTTCAGACTTTGAGGTCGATTTTCTTTCTATTATACCACATTGCTTCTCATAACTAATATTAATAAGATATTAATATGTTGCCTGTACATTAGCTTTGTTGTATGTTTGTACTTTAATACAAAGTATTATGTGTATTATGAGATAATATGAATATTGTCTCATGTGATTTTCACATCAGGTTTGTGAGGTGGAAGTGCAATGTATGATTATCTTTATTGTATTGATAAGGAAACTGAGGCTCAAGCAGGTTGCTTTTTCCCAGCCCATATGGTTACTTAGTGGTAAAGCTTGGACCACAATGTCATTATTCTGCTTTCAATCCAATACCTTTCTACCTTCTATCTAATACCAGTCCACTCCTGTTTCCCCAGAACTTATGAATGCAGTTTAGATTCCATTATTATATACCTAATTTTGTTCCCTAGTTGTGTGATTTATGTCAATCTATCTTCCCACCTAAATTATAGTTCCTCAAGAAAGAGGTTATCATTTTCTCCATACCCTAAGGGTCACTGGGCCTTTCTATCTGACTTGAAGTTGAAATTCCCTATAGGTGGGTTTTCCTCTATTAAGAATGTGAGTTCCAGGCAGTTTTCAGATGAAGAAATTAAACCTATCTATGGTCATATGAAGGAATATTCTAAATCACTATTAATTGGAGAAATGCAAATTAAACCAACTCTGAGGTACCACCTCACACCTATAAGATTGACTAATGTGACAAAAAGGGAAAATGATAAATGTTGGAAACGACATGGGAAGATTGGAACACTAACACATTGTTGCTTGAGTTGTGAACTGATCCAAACATTCTGGAGAGCAATTTGTAGCTATGCCCAAGGGGCTATGGAACTGTGTATACCCTTTGATCTAGCAATGGTATTGCTCAGTCTGTATCCCAAAGATATCATGGAAGGGGGAGGGGGACCCCCATTTACCAAAATATTTATAGCAGCTCTTTTTGTGATGGCAAAGAATTGGAATTTGAGGGAATACTCATCAACTGGGGAATGGCTGAACAGGTTGTGGTATATGAATATAATGGAATACTATTGTTCTATGGGAAATGATGAGCAGGCAGATTTCAGAAAAACCTGGAGGGGCTTGCATGAACTGATACAGAACTGGGAGAATGTTGTGCACAGTGACAGCAGCATTGTGTGAGGATCAACCTTGGTGGACTTGGCTCTTCTCAGCAATGCAGTGATGTAGTACAATTCTAGGGGACTCAGGATGGCAAATGCTATCCACATCCAGAGCAGGAATTGTGGAGTCTGAAGGCAGTTCAAAGCATACTATCTTCTGTTTGTTTTCTTTCTCATGGTTTTCCCCTTACGTTCAGATTCTTATTTTACAACATGACTACTATGGAAATATGTTTAATATGATTGTACGTGTATAACCTATATCAGATTGCATGCCATCTTGGGGACAGAGGGGGAAAATTTGAAACTCGAAATCTTATGGGAGTGAATGTTGACAACTAAAAAGAAATTTAAAAAAAGAATGTGAACTCCTTGAGAGCCAGGAAATGTCTTGCCTTTCTATTTGTATCTCTAGCGCTTTGCACAATACCTTGAGCATAGTAATTGCTTAATAAATACTTTTTTCATTCATTCTTCTTTCAAACCTCATTAGTCTGAGGCCCACTGTAGACACCCAATAAATGCTTATTCAAGGAGGAAACAAGTCATTAAGTAATTACACTCTCTATATTAATATAATTGATATTAATTATTAATATAATACTTATTTATACTTATTAATATTAATAATGAATATATTAATAAGTTTAAAATTGGCTTAATCATCTACAAGACTTCTGAAGGCATATTAGAAGAAGAGGGTCTGGCTCTTCTGAGTAGCCATGACTAGGTCAATGGGGGTTATAATATAGAGGGAACAAAGGGGAAATAATTGAGGCAAAGTTTGAGGAGTTTTGGGCAGCTACATGGTATAGTGGATAGAATGCTGGGCCTAGAGTCAGGAAGACTTATAATTGTGATTTCAAATCTGGCCTTAGACACTTACTAGCTGTGAAATCCTGGGCAAGTCATCTAAATCTATTTGCCTCAGTTTCCTCATCTGTAAAATGAGCTGAAGAAGGAAATCGCAAACTACTCTGGTATCTTTGCAAAGAAAAACCCAAATGAGGTCATAAAGAGTTGGACACAGCTGAGATGACTGAACAACAACAGTCAATAGCAACAAATGAGGAGTTTTACCGTAAGGTAAATTAGGAAGATCATCAGTATAGGCTGGAGTGCCTGGAGCCTTCAAAACTGAGTTATACCTAAGGGCATAGCCTTTCCATTCCTGCCTTGTTCTGCCCAGCCAGTGTACATCTATGACGGACCCTGAGTGAATTGGGGTGTTATAGTAAGAGCTTAGGGATAGGAATGGGAAATCACTGGGAAATCCTGGTGAACTGTTCATACAGAATAGTCAATAGTGATTTTACTACAGCTAGGGTGGCATTTAAATGACGGAATGAAAAATTTGGGAAATTGATCATCATTCAATGGGCTAATCATAACAAAGGGTTTACTTAACAAAAAATGGATTTTAATTTCATTATATGACAGTAAAATATTCTACCAGAGTCCAGGCACTCAAAAAGGTGAAAAAGAAATCAGATCTTTCTATTTTGTTTCCCATTTTCCCAAATTATGTAAATATTTCTTTGTAACTGGAGTGACAATCTTTCATAAAAAACTTTCCCTTCAGACTATCCCTTTTAGGCATGAAACAGATTTTAGGTTTGTTTATTGGAGTTTATCTCTTTCTGCCAAAGAATATCGCCACTCTGTATTCAATAGAAATGTGTGCTTGGCCCTGTTTCAAGAGAATCAGTCCTAAAGCCTTTTTAGTGTTTGGACAATTTTGAAGCTCATTTATTTTTGCCCTGTCTTTGTTTTTGACTCTGGCAGAAAAGGGCACATTCATTTCTAGTCACTGTGGCTTTTTTTGAAAGAAAGTTCATTAAGGAAATGATTTTTATTACACAAATGTGTCCGCTTCAAAAGGCATTTTCCATGGGTCACCTTGTCAGTCATCTCAGGATTATTTTCAAATGATTTAAACCAAACTACCATTGTCAAAGTCATTGGGAGATGTGGAAGATTAACTTTTTATAATACTCAGACACTGGCTGATTCCCAGACTTCAGAAATTCACAATGGCTTTCCCAGTCATTAATGAGACCTAAGGTTCCTCCTTACCTTGTTGCTGATTCTAAGCGTGTCTCTAATTAGAATCATGTGAGACTACCAATTTCCCTTTGCTAATTGCTTGCTGCTCAAAAACATAGATTTGGCCCAGTGCAAATATTCACTTTTTGCTCCCTTCCCTAATGATCACATTAATTGTAGCTATTTTAAATGCTCACATTGTTAAAGAATGGGGAATGGTTACAAATTTCTGTCATTTCGGTTGTTTCAAAATCCAACTCAAGGTGTCTGTTAAAAGAAGTGTAGAGCAAAATGGAATTCAATACCATGCCAAATGTTCAACTTTTGGAATCAGCACCATCCGAAGTGGGATTTCCTCCATATTCATTACAGATAAAAGTGGTTTCACACAGCTGTCTGTTGATTTTTGTGCCCAACTTTCTATGTTCTTTCCAGGAAAAAAAAATGGTCCACATGTGATTTAGCTGAATCACAAATTTCACAGGTGCCCTCAAAAGGTCTTATAGGTACTTTAATAAGAAGTTTCATTTTATTTGATATATTTAAAGAGATCTATGATCTCATAGATTTGAATGCTCCCTCTAGTGCTGCAGACATCAACTTCATGGCTGACCATTCAGTGGGACTCTTACACTGCAGTAAGATAACTACAGAGGATACATCTGACATGCTAGAGGCCTTCCTGTCTGTCTCTTGATTTCACAAAGATTCTTGTGTAACACGTAGACTGTTTATCTGTCATCCTTCACCCTGATGCATGACCAATACATCTTTTCTTGCTATTATACATTTCCCTGATGATATACACACGTATATTATGCATGTGTGTATATATGTGTATAAACACACACATATATATGTGTGTATATATATATGTATATATATATATATACACACACACACAGACACACACACACACACACACACACATATACATACATACACATTTTCCCCCAGTGAAAATTAAGGAAAATTCTTAATGACAAAAAGAAATTGAGGAAAAAGGGAGTATATTCTCACAATGACTACTTGTTGGAAAGTGTTGGATTTCATTGAACTTCTCTCTCCCCATCCCAAACGAACTTTTCTTTATTGCTTGCGCAGTAATGCAAACTAGACAAAGCTTATTATTGTAATAGTGTTATCCATGCATAATTTATGGGTGTTATTTTCCACTCCACAGGAAAGGTAGAACTTTAGCATTGCTGGCATGGCAAGTATTTCTGCCAGGTATAAATTCAAAACACTTTTCTCTCTCCTTTTCTCTTTCTATTAGGCCTTAAGCTGCCATTTTGGCTAATTATCCCTGACATCTCACCTATCAAGTTCTAAGCTTTCTCCAAGGAAAAGACAAGCAGCTTGTTGCCTGGAGAGTGGAGAGCTATAAACCAAATGAATTTACTCAAATAAAGTTTGTTCTTTGCTTTCAAGAAGGCAAGCTGTTATTTGTTCCCTCCACGGGAAATCATAACATGCTTAAGGCAATGTCAGAAAGGTTTTGAACACTAAAAGTTGACAGAATACTTCAATTCATTTAATAAGTATATTTCTGCATTGTCTACTTGAAGCACACACCTGCTACCACCTACAGTCATTGGTATCTAAGATCCAAATCTCTCTCTCTTTTATTCTCTCCCTCGCTCTTTCCATTGCTCTATGCCTCTCCCCCCTCCTTTTCCTTCTCCATATTCCTCTTCATTTCCTCTCTTCTTCTTCCTATCCCTTTCTCTATCTCTCTTTCCCTTTCTTTATCTCCTTCTCCCTCTCTCTCTCCCTTCCTCTTCCATACACTTGATGAGTCAGAAAAATGTGCTTAAGAACTAAAACTATGTAAGAGCTTTTACTCCTCTTAATATCAAGACTGGGGATCATTCCTTCACTTCGTCATCCCCCACTTGCTTCTTGACTTCTTACAGTCTATCATCAATTTAATTTACTCTCCCCAAAGCTCTCTCTTGAAGATTACTAACTGCTGAATTTTATGGCTTTCTCTTAGTTCTCATCTTCATTGACTTCTCTGCAGATTTTGGCATTGCTGCCTGTATCTTCTCTCTTCCCTTGGCTTCTATGACCTTCTGTCCTCTTACCTGATGAATTCTCCTTAGCCATTTCTTTGTTGTATCATTATTTAACTCCTGCTCCATCAGTGTAGATATTTTTCAGGTCTCGGTTCGGCCCCTCTCCCATTTTCTTTTCTCCCTTTGCACTCCCTTGCTTGGTGCTGTTGTGAACCCTCATGCATTCAATTACCGTTTCTGTGGAGATGACTCATAGCTCTGAATATCCAACCTAGGATAAGGTAGTTATCCCTTCTACATTGCAACTTTCCCCATTGTGTTTCAATATATTGTGGGTTGCCATAAGAGATTAAATGGGAATTTTGGGGGAGTTTCGCGGAAGCTGAAGACGACATGCGAAGGCCCGGCAGATGACACAGGGTCTATGACCAAATACTTAACCCAAATTTTACAATAGGGTGCTATAAACACTCCCTAAAAGAGAAAGAAGAAAATTCAGACTTCTCTCTGGTATGAAGGAAAGACCAAAAAAATTTACGTAGATTTTCCCGATTGCAGGGGTGTCAGGTCCCTAATCCTTGTAATGTGGAAAGGATAATTGTACAAGATCTATAACCTTAACATTTTAAAGCCACTGTAGTCTGACCACCTTTTCAGCCATATTTCTTGTTTTGATACTATTACCTCTCTACCCTTGACTTTACATTTGGTGTCAATATTTATATAAGTTATCCACACACATACACATCCGCTCCCTTGACTGAAATACACAGCCTCTTCATCCCTGCCAGTTATAATTCCTGGCTTCCTACAAAGCTTAGCTCAGATATTACCTTCTTTAGAAAGCCTTCCTGATCCCTGCAGTCATTAGTGCTACCTGCCTCCAGGGTGTAGGGTATGTTCAGGGAAGACTGGCACCTCTGGTGTGATGGCTGCCGAGCCCTTTTCGGGACTGCTTTCCACTTTTGGTGTCCACCTGTTCCACCCAACTCTCACCAGTGGCTCCAAGAAGCTATAGCATGCACAGTGGCCACACCCTGGTAAAGTGTTTGGGCAGTCAGGCTAAACCAGGTTAAGGGTAACCAAGGGATCTCAAGCCCATTGGCGAGTTAGGGGGGATATCTACCCCAGGCATGTGAAGACTTCCCTGGTGGAATGGGTGGATGAAAACAATTTGTTCCAAAGGCCATGAAGGCAGCTAAAACAGTGTGTGGAGCACTTAGGGCTTTGTTAGACATCAAAGATGCCAAGGTCATCCACTGCATATTGACCCATCACCAGTTGTCTTGATTCTGTCCTGCCACTGGAAAGTGATGACTCCAGAGGAGAGAGTGAGGTTGATGACTTTGTGCAACTCTGCCTCACTTAAATCCAATTTCTCATGAATCAAAAGACATCACTTATACCATTTTGCCATTATACCTATCTCAAAGTCCTGTGGTGACAGATAAGTCATGAAGCAGCAAGTGCAGACACACTGGGAGTTGTAGTCACAATCCTGTACACAGAAGGCCCAGGCCATAGCATCATTTCTTACTGGAAGCAGCAGTGGGATTCGGCAGCCTCCTGGGTGTCTGAGCAGCCTGTTAAGGATCGCACTGCTCACCTCCTGGTGTGAGGAAGGGGCTAGAAAAGGTGCCCTAAAAATTGTCTGCTTACCCAACCCTGGCCTGATTACCACGGCAGGTAGGGAATCCCACTCTGTGGTCAAAACACACACACAAAAATGTACAAAAATGTCTACAAAGACTGTTCTACTCATTCAAGTTAGCAACAAACTGTTCCTGCTCAGAGAAGAGCTCTAATTTGTTGACATTAATTCTTCTGGTAGTCATTTTGCCTTGGGGGTGCCACTTTTGTTGAATGTGAATATTTAGCTTGGAAAGGATAAGTCTATGATCAGTCCAGCACTCTGCACCACATATTGCCTATGTCACTCTCACATCCTGTCTGTCACTTCTTACAGTCGCATAGTCTATTAAATGCCAATGTTTGCTGTGAGGGTGCATTCATGAAGTTTTATTGCATTTAGGTAAATGGACATCAGTGTTGGTAATGAGAAGGTCATGAGATGCACAAGTCTTCAGTAGTAAGTGACCATTGCTGTTGCTGTTTCCAACTCCATTCCTCCCTAGGACTCCCTGCCAAGTCTGGTAGCCTGAGCCTACTCTAGCATTAAAGTCACCCAGAATTATAAGCTTTTGGTGCATTGATGATGAGGATCTCCAGGTCTTCATAAATTTTTTCTTTGACCTCATCAGGATTCATCATGGTAGGAGCATAGGCATTGATGATGGTGGTGTGGCATTTTCCTGCAAGTGGCAGTCGCATTGTCATGAGCTTGTCATTCATTCCTTTTGGCAGGCATACAAGCTTGTTGACTAGATTAGTTTTGATTGCAAAACCTATGCCAGCTTCACAGCGCTCCTCTTCACTGTGACCACTCCAGAAAACTATGTATCCAGCTCAGACTTTAGTAAGCTAGCCTTCATTTGCCAGCCTTTCACTCAGAGCTGCTAATTGGATGCAATACCTGCTGAGTTCTCTTGCAGCAAGAGCTATTCATCTTTCAGGTCTACTGAATTTTGTGTTGTCTATAATTCTGTGTGCAATGGTGAGTGGAATCATCTTTGCAGACATTTTTGTGCTAATTTTTGCCTAACAATTAACACCACAAAAACACAGGTGCTCCATCAACCACCACCACACCATCTATATGTAGAACCATCAGTTACAGCAAATGGAAAAGTTTTGAATGCTGTAGAAAAGCTCACTTATCTTGGTAGTGTACTTTCCAGGGATGTACACCTTGATAATGAGGTTGACACACACATTACCAGAGCTAGTTCAGTGTTTGGGAGGCTCCGAAGGAAAGTATGGGAGAGAAGAGGTATTAGACTGATTACTAAACTGAAGGTCTACAGAGCCATTGTGCTGACCTCATAGTTGTATACCTATAAAACCCGGACAGTCTACCAGTGCCATGCCAGGAAACTGAATCGCTTCCATTTGAATTGTCTTAGGAAGATTCTGAAGATCGCCTGGCAGGATAAGGTACCAGACACTGAAGTCCTTACTTGAACTAAACTGCCAAGCATTGAAACTCTGCTTCAGAGAGCACAACTCCTCTGGACTGGCCACATTGTTGGCTGGCCGCATTGTTCGAATGCAAAATGTACAAAATAGTACTATTTTATGTACTATTTTGTGGAGAACTCACACAGGGCAAGTGTTCACATGGTGGTCAGAAGAAGTGATACAAGGACACTCTCAAGGTCTCAAGAACTTTGGAATTGATTGTGTAACATTGGAGACACTAGCACAGGACAGTTCAGCATGGGGTTCCCACATCAGAGAAGGTGCTGTGCTCTATGAGCAAAGCAGAATTGAAACAGCTCCAAGGAAACACAGGATGCACAAATTTAGAATATCCACTCCAAATGTTCACATGGAGTATTTGTGCCCAACCTGTGATAGAGCATTCTGAGCTTGTACTGGTCTGATCAGCCACAGTAGGACACATTGAAACTTGACACTAGCACAGTAAAGTAATTTTGGTCCTCTTCAAGAACAAAGGACAACAACCAACCAACCAAGTGCTACCTGCACCTTAAATGACCTTGTGTTTCCATATCTTCATATATGTTGTATTCCTCAGTAGAAAGTCAGGCTGCCTTTGAGCACAGGCCATTTCAATTTTGTGTTTGCAACACAGATACAAAAAAAGAAAAAAATGTACACGATGAAAAGTAGACATAATGTCTGTTCAGTTGAGGTCGATGATGGCATAGTATGGCTGTTGTGCTTGATCCTGATGGAGTAATTGTTAGAAAAATAACAGAAATAAAATAAATTCTAGCAATTGCTCCTATGTGGTCCAGGACATTCTGGCCTTTAAACCTATAAAAAGTGGGACAATTGTCACAGAAATGTGTAGCTCGGTTTTCCTTGCACACAGCAAAGTCCATGTGTTAATATTATCTGTTCTATTTTTATTTGCTTTGTCAAATATTTCTTAACTACATTTTAATCTGGTTCTTGCAACACCAGGAGTGTTGAGGCCAGCAGGCCTGCTGCATGTTTGACCCTTCTGCTCTATGCACTTGCCAAAATAATTTTCCCAAAACACAAGTCTGACAACATATCTCCTCTAATCAGAAACCATCACAACCGCTTTTAGCATCTAATACAAATTTCACAGTTTGCTGTTCAGAGCCCTTTAAAACCTGGCTTCAGCCTTAGAACTCAGCACAGTACGGTGGAAAGAGCTTCGGACTTTAAGTCAGAAGACCCGTCTTCAAAATAGCCATATAAGGCAGACCCCAGGCACTTCTATTTTTGTTACATTTTTATTACATTTGGCATGCACATAATGTTAGTCTCCTTCAATACCTCGTAACTTTGGACCCATCGACTCATTTCTTTGGGTCTTAGTTTCTTCATCTGTAAAATGAAATATTGAATGACATGATTTCTAAGGTCCTTTCAAGTTCTAACTATGATCCTTCAGTCCTGCTTTTCCAGGCTCAGTGCACATCAACTTCCCCCACCCACATACACACTATTCTTTGCATTTAAATTGTCTTACTTCCTATTCCCATCTTTCTTTCTTTCTTTCTTTCCTTCCTTCCTTCCCTTCCTTCCTTCCTTCCTTTCCTTCCTTCCTTCCTTTCCTTCCTTCCTTCCTTCCTTCCTTCCTTCCTTCCTTCCTTCCTTCCTTCCTTCCTTCCTTCCTTCCTTCCTTTCCTTCCTTCCTTCCTTCCTTCCTTCCTTCCTTCCTTCCTTCCTTCCTTCCTTCCTTCCTTCCTTTCCTTCCTTCCTTCCTTCCTTCCTTCCTTCCTTCCTTCCTTCCTTCCTTCCTTCCTTCCTTTCCTTCCTTCCTTCCTTCCTTCCTTCCTTTCTTTCTTTCCTTCCTTCCTTCCTTCCTTTCCTTCTTTCCTTCCTTCCTTTCTTTCTTTCTTTCTTTCTTTCTTTCTTTCTTTCTTTCTTTCTTTCTTTCTTTCTTTCTTTCTTTCTTTCTTTCTTTCTCTTTCTTTCTTTCTTTTTTTCTTTCTTTTCTCTTTTGTTTCTTTCATTTATCTATCTACACATATGACTCTATATATACACATGTATGTACATTTTACACACACACACATTTTATTTTCCTGGGACATTTATATATTTCTGTATATAGACATACATACAATTACTATAAATGTGTTATATAATACACACATAGATACACCATTAGGAGAGAATATAGGATATATGAAAAACATCAAGAAGGACAATTTGGATGGATAGTGTAAGGAGAATAATGTGCAATGAGTCTAGGAAGTTGAGACAATCAGATAGTAGTTTTAGAAATGAGAGGGGTCTTAGTGGTCATCCAGTTCTACCCCTTAATTTTACAGATAAATGATGAAGCTGATCCCCAGAGAGGTGAAGTGACTGGTCAAATGTATTATCTATTCTCTCTCATCTGCCTTTCTCTTTTAATCCTCTAGCTCTCTGTCTGTCTAACTGTCCAGACTCCATCTCCATCTCTATTTCTAGATATCTATCAAAAGGCAAGAGAGTGGAAAATGACAAATGCTGAAGCAGATGTAGAAAAAATAGGTACACTGATGCATTTTTGATGGAGTTGTGAACTTGTCCAACCATTCTAGAAAACAATTGAGAACTACACCCAAAGGGATGCAAAGCTGTGCAATACCACTTACTAGGTCTGTATCCCAAAGGGATCAAAGAAAAAGGAAAAGGACCTATACATTTGTTAGTAGCTCTTTTTGTGTTGGAAAAGAAATGGAAATTTAGGGGATGCCCATCAATTGGGGAATGGCTTAACTAGTGCTATATGATTGTGATGGAATACTATTGTGCTGTAAGAAATGATGAGCTGCATGGTTTCAGAAAAACCTGGGAAGACATGTGGACTGATGCAAAGCAAAGAGAACAGAACCAGGAGAACATTGTACACAGGAACAGCAATATTGTAATGATGATCAACTATGACAGACAGTTACTCTGATCAATACAATGATTCAAGACAATTCCAAAGGATTCATAAAGAAAATATTCTATCTACATCCAGAGAGAGAACTTATGATCTCTGAGTGTAAACTGAAATATTCCTTTTTCACTTATTTTATTTTTCTTGCTTTCCCCCCCAACATGGCTAATAAGGAAATAGGTTTTATATGACCTTATGCATATGATTAATATCATATTGGTTACCTTCTCAATGAGTGGGGGTGGTGCTAGAGGGAGGGAAAGAATTATGAGCTCAATTTTAAAAAAATGAATGTTAAAACAAATAAAATATAATTATTTTTTAAAAAGAGGTGATGTGGTATAGTGGATAGAAAAATTTCTGCAGAGTCAGAATGACCTGGGTTCAAGATCTGTTTCTGGCACATACTTGCTGTTAGACACTGGGCAAGTAACTTAACCAGTCAGTGTCCCAGGCGATTCTGTAAGGCTAAGCAGTGTAGGCAAATAAGAAAAGAAAAACATTAGGGGCAGCTAGGCAGCACAGTGAATAGAGTACCGGTCCTGGAGTCAGGAGGACCTGAGTTCAAATCCAGCCTCAGATACTTGACACTTAACAGCTCTGTGATCTTGGGCAAGTCACCTAACCCCAATTGGCCCTTCCCCCCCAAAAAAAGAAAAGAAAAAGCAGTGCAAAGCATGTGCTGACCTATATTGAAGAAGAGAGTTTCTTTATGGGGAACTCCTTACAATGATCAAATCTAGACCTCTGTACATAGAGACATACGGACACTTGTTTACATCTATCCTCCCCATTAGGATGCAAGTTCCCTGAGGGTAGGAACTATTTTATTTTATTTTTTCCTTTGTAGTTCTCCAGTGCCTGGCACATAGTAGGTGCCTTATACCTTTTTTTATTCAATTGGATTGAATGTCTGAAGCTGTGAATTTTCAATAGAATGGAAGCAGCTTTAACCCCGCCTTCTGATAACCTCTTTCCCCAACTCTAACTTCTGTCTTGTGGTGTCTTTGCATTATTTTTGAAGAACATTTGTTGCTTATTAGGGATCAATATCATGAAAATAACTATTGCTTGTAAAAGCATTTTACAGCTCCAGAGTCAGGGAACAACTGGTGCTAAAATGCCTGTTTGGGAAGCTTTGTAAAAAGTGGGGATAAATACCAATAAGAGAACATCTGCAGAGGTACATTTGGCATTAATCACACAACTATTTTTGTTAGTCAGGGAAGTACTTATAAAAAACCCCAACAAAAAAACCAAGCCCACAACATTAGTGCATTCGAGTTCAGAATTTTATAAATCACATCCTTCAGGCTGGGGTATGGATAGAACCTGACTTGTTAGCCCTGTTCTGGCAAAAGTGGGCGCCTGAAAGGTCCTAGAGAATCCTATCCCTTTTGCTTTTCAAATGAAGCAGCCAAAGGCTTTGACCTCTCATTCCTTGTTCCCAGTGGCTAGAGATGGAGCTGGAGCTGCTTCAGTCTAGTTTGCTTAAAGTGAGGCCAGGTTCTCTGAGGTTGGTTCACTTCCATTCTAGTTCTGATGATTCCAAGAAACCTGGAAAGAGCTCTGAACTTGAAGTGAGAAGATCTGAATTTGAATCCTCTGCCATGAATATACAATGTGGCCACTTCATCCATGTGGGCCTCAGTTTCATTATCGATGAAACTGTGTTATTTAAACTAGGCAGTCTATAAGATGTCATATCTCATAGTTTTGATTCAGAGTTAGTCCTGGAGTGGGATTAGCAGAGCTTCCCTAGCCTGCAGAACTCTCAGATGTCTGTCTCCATCTTAAATGTCTTCATCTTAGGTCGTTCTAAGACTGAGGGCCTATGAGAATCTGGATGAAATGTTAGAAGATTGGGAACACCTTTGGGACATTGGATCGAATCAGATCATAATAGCAGCCACATGCTGGTGTCACAAAGCTTCTGTGGCTCATAGATGACCTAGCACTGGATCATTCAAAGGACAAAGATTTCAACCTCCACCTCTCCCTCCTATTCTCTTCCTGAGTGTTTAATTCTGTTTCTGAAAGCCTGAGCCTTGCCTAGTACCAGACACCTCCAGAGAAGGGTTGGGTCTTCATTTTATGTCATATGAACTCATTTGTCCATTTTAACCCCATTCTGACAGCCCTGGAATTGACCTACAGTATCCTATCCCCACTTATTTCTCTCTGTCTCTGTCTCTCTGTGTCTCCATCTCTCTTTCTGTCTCTCTGTTTCTGAATCTCTCCGTGTCTGTCTCTCTCTGTCTCTCTTAGTCTCTCTCTGTCTCTTTCTCTGTCTCTCTGCTTCTGTCTCTCTGTCACTCTATCTCTCTGTCTCTCTGCATCTCTCTCTGTCTTTGTCTCTCTGTCTCTTTGTCTGTCTCTCTCTCTCTGTCTCTCTCTCTCTCTCTCTCTCTCTGTCTCTCTCTCTCTCTCTCTTTCCTCCCTATTCTAACCTCTTCTTTCTACTCACACAGCCAGTACTCTAGTTCAGGTCTTCATTACTTTTTGTCTAGATATTGCAACAGTCTCTTAATTGTTCCTTCTGTCTTATATCTCTTCCCACTTTAATCTATCCTTTACGCAATTGCCAAAGAGAGTTTCGTTAAGTACAGAATTATGTCACACTCCTCCTCAGAAAACTTCAGTGGCTCCTTATTCCCTCTAGGATAAAAACTCCTGTCTGCATCTTTTAAAGCCCCCCACAACCCGATCCCAACCAATCTTTCCAGCCTTGGTATACATTATTCCCTTTCCTTCACTCTATGAAAAAAGCCAATGAGGAGAAGAATGCCTTGAAAGGCAGAATTAGCCAAATGGAAAAGGAGGTCCAAAAGACCACTGAAGAAAATAAGTGGAAGCTAGTGATTTTATGAGAAATCAAGATATGATAAAACAGAACCAAAGGAATGAAAAAATAGAAGACAATGTGAAATATCTCATTGGAAAAACCACTGACCTGGAAAATAGATCCAGGAGAGATAATTTGAAAATTATTGGGCTACCTGAAAGCCATGATCAAAAAAAGAGCCTAGATGTGATCTTTCAAGAAATTATCAAGGAAAACTGCCCTGATATTCTAGAGCCAGAGGGTAAAATATAAATTGAAAGAATTCACCAACTGCCTCCTGAAAAAGATCCCAAAAAGAAAACGCCTAGGAATATTGTTGCCAAATTTCAGAGCTCCCAGATCAAGGAGAACATACTGTAAGCAGCCAGAAAGAAACAATTTGAGTATCATGGAAACACAATTAGGATAACACAAGATCTAGCAGCTTCCACATTAAGGGATTGAAGGGCTTGGAATATGATATTCCAGAGGTCAATGGAGCTAGGATTAAAACCCAGAATCACCTACCCAGCAAAACTGAATATCATGCTCCAAGGCAAAATATGGATTGTCAATAAAATAGAGAACTTTCAAGCTTTCTCAGTGAAAAGACGAGAGCCAAACAGAAAATTTGACTTTTAAACACAAGAATA
Source organism: Trichosurus vulpecula (assembly GCF_011100635.1). Classification (NCBI taxonomy): domain Eukaryota; kingdom Metazoa; phylum Chordata; class Mammalia; order Diprotodontia; family Phalangeridae; genus Trichosurus; species Trichosurus vulpecula. Next base: position 133,271,057 of record NC_050581.1, read on the forward strand.
AAGACAGGCATGAAGAGGCTTCATGAGTTTCCTTGGAAAAAATATTTTAAAGACAAAAGATTCTAACAAAGAAAAATCTGCAAATTGTGACGAATTGGACCACACTCTGAAAGCAGAGAAAATAAATCCTCTCATTCTATCCCAAGTTTGATAAGAAGAAAGAACTCAGCTACATGACACTAATACAAGGGTTCATGGATAAAAGTGGACATAGTCTTTGTTAAGGTTTTTGTTAAGATTACATACCAACAGGACTGGATCTTTTCTATTCTTCAGGAAAGAGACTGCCTAGAGAAGAATTGAGTTGCCCAAGATATAAAAAGGAAGGAATAGTTTCAAGCCTGCTTTCTGGGAGCGTTGTTAGACCTTGTTGCCAAGAAACCTGCCCTTTCCAGTTTGCCTAACTATATTTCCTGCTTAAGTCCTGACCAAAATACATTGCCTCTGTCCAGTGTATGGCATAATGATTTCTCATGACAGGTAAGCCAATACAGGAAAAAAGACATTCTGAGTTGTAGTGTAGCATTCCATATTTACTATTCACTCCAACATTATTTTAGCAGCACCAAAACTGTATATTGTGAGACCAATCTTCAAATGCTATTTTTATCATGTAACTTTTATTTAAACATGTATTAATGCAAAAAACCCCACCATATTGTTTAAGGTGAATTTGGAAAGTGAGGATCAAACATAAGTAAAATTCTCCTCTCTATCCAAAAATTTTGTATTCTTCAAGGTATTTCTCAAATTCCACCTCTTTCAAGAATCTTTCACTATTTGAAGGACAGCTTCAAAGGGTTATTATTATGACCCTTTTGGTCTTCTACTTTTCACAGTGAATATACTCAGTTCTTTTAACTGATCTGCATATAGAATCATTTGCAAATAGTTATATGCTGAACTCAATGTTATACTTAAGAATAGTAACTCCATAGCTAATCATAATAAGCACAGAATAAAATATTGTTAATTCTTTCAAAAAAAAAAGAAAATCACCTTGGTAGCTGAGTGGAGGATGGATTTGAATGGGAAGAGAATAAGGCAGAGAGACCAGGCAGAAAGCTATTGAAAGATTCCAGGCATGAGGTGATAAGGGCTTGCAAAAAGGTAGTGATTGTGAGGAAGCTACATGGTGCAGTGAATAGAGCACAGGCCCTGTAGTCAGGAGGACTTGAGTTCCAATCCAGCCTCAGACACTTGACACATTTACTAGCTGTGTGACCTTGGGCAAGTCACTTAACCCCAATTGCTTTGCCTTTTGCACTCCAAAAAAAGATTTGAAGGCTAGTGATTGTGAGTAGAGAAAAGGGGACATAAATGGGATATATGATACCTTCCTTCATCCTTCTCCAGCTCATTCTTAATCATTCTATTGGCTTAGCCTCTCTTTTCTTCCTATTTCTTCCTTCTTTTTCAGACGTGCTACCTCCCTCCCTCCCTCCACCCCCAGCATTGCCCTTTTCTTAGTCATCCCCCAGAGGCTCCCCTTCTACCCATAGCACCCTGCATATGTCATAGAGGCCACAAGAGATGTCACTTGATGGGAAGTCGATAATAACGCCATCCTCTTGCACAGAAGGACACACGTTGCACATTGTCTTGTGATTATAGGCTTGTCAGAAATATAGTCGCAGGAGTTTTCACAATAGACAGCCATGCAGGCAAGTATTACAAAGCCTCTGTTTTCTGGGCAGGATACCAGGAATCCATCTCTGCTGTGACTGCCCTGCCAACGACATCGGGCCGGTCTCTCACCACATGCACATCCAAACATCCTTCCACCTGTGAGCCGATGGGAAAACACCACTCTGTATAGCTGTTAGACAATAAAAGGAAGGCTTAATCCTGAGTTACACTGTGAGCGCATCACCTCTATCATAATTCCAGTAGGAATCATAAGGTTTTTCTCCGGATCTCAGCATTGCTAATGAAACACAGCAGTTTATTTTTAGTAAGCTAGCTTTGTATCACGATGTAGGTATCTTATGCAAGCACTTCCAATATCTTGATGATAGGAGATGAAAATCTTCAATGATATAACTACTTCTTAGCATTGTCCAGATAGGTAGACTGAATTACCAGTTATCCACTGGGCCAGAAACCCATTGAGTATGCTAAGTTAATTAACTTCCCCTTTATTCTTGTAACTGAGGCTTCTTTAGCAACCCCTTCAGAGGCATGGGTTTCCCTTTCAAGCTCAGTGTCAGCTTTCATGGCAAAGGGGAAAAAATGGCTGCTGCTAACTTTGTGTCTAACACTCACTTGTGGGTTGTGGACTATTTGTATTGTCCCTTCCACAAACAGCTTATCATTTCTCTTAATCCTTGCCTCTTAGATCCTCTCCAGATTGAAAGTTCATTCTGGAAGCAGCAAGTTGGATTTTGTTGAAATAAATCCCAGTAATTCATATTTCCTCTCTTCCAGGTTTTCTCTCAGACACCTTTTCTCCCTTCCCCATCAAATTTGGCAATTGTATTGGTCAACAACATTTTTTTAACATATTTGCCAGATTAAGAAAAAACAAACTTTTAAAATTTACTATTTAAAATATTTTTATTGATGAATTTTGGTTTTTAATATCATTATACTTTTCTACAGCATCCTTACCCTGCCCCCTGAGACAGCCATCCCAAATAATAACATTTTAGAAGAATATAATAAAATACAAATAAAAAAGGAGAAAAATCAGTGCAACTGGTAAATATATTGAAAAAGTCTGAAAACATGTACAATGTGTGTAACCTGTGGACCTCCCACCTCTAGTCAGGAGTGGGTTGGGGGAGTCCTCTCAGATCTCTTCTTTCTAGTCATATAATGTTTTATTTATTATTTTTATATTAGTATATTTTATATTATATATAATATTATATCGATACTATGTGAATATATTTATATATTTTATATTTTAAATATGTGTGTATATATGTATGTATATATATATGTGTGTGTGTATATACACATATACACATACATATCTATATATCTCTCTCTAGATAAATTTATTTATTTATATTTCCCAAGGAAGAACAACCTTCTTCCCTGGAAAGAAGGAAATGAGAAGGCAAGGGTGGTGGTGGAGGGGGGTGGAGGGTAATAAAGTCATTTGCTGCTTCACAGTATCCTGGCTCAGGACTCCCTGCTGCTACTGGAGACTTCCCACATACCATGATGGCAGCTTCCTAGCCCCTCTTGATTCTTGTTCCCATAAGTACTTCCATCACAAAGATCAGGGCAAAACTGTACCAGAGGTTGAGCAGGGAGACTCTGGAAGGTCTTTTCCCAGACTCAAAGGTATCTAGCTACTGTGTCTCAATTTCACACAGGAGGCATCACCAAAACATTATTGTTTAAAAAATCTGTCTTGACTATCTGTTGTTTATTGATGTATTAATTTATCTAGCATTTATCTGTAGAATACATACATTCATGTACAGACACAAACATGTATAATCTAGACATAGAAGCATGTAGAAACTTTGATCTTAGGAGCTAGAGATAGAAGGGACTTTAGAAATCATATAATTTGATCCCCTCATTTTGCATATGAGGAAACTGAGACCCACAGATTAAATTCCATCCTGTTAAGTAACTTGCCCAAGGACACACAGGAAGTTAGCTAATGTTAATAAGTAAGTAAATGAACATTTATTAAGCACCTGCTATGTGCCAAGCACTGTGCTAAGTGATGAGTACACAAAAAAAGGCAAAAACAGTCCCTGCCTTGTCACGATCCATTGGAGGTGAAGTGGGGGAGACATGCAAACAGATACATTTAAATGGGATATGCAGATATGTATTATATATACATATATACAATATGCATTATATTATATATATTTAACACATATACATACAAATATATGTATGGGAATAATCTCAGTGGAAAGACAGTAATATTAAGGGGGAGCAGGAGGAACTTGTAAAAGATGAGATTTTAGGGAAGGCAGGCAGTTGAGATAAGGAAGCAGAGAGTTCCAGGCAGGAGGGAGAGCCTGGCAGGATTATATAATCACAGAATTTCGGAGGTCAAAGAAGAAGTCAAAGTGGTCCTGTAATACATCTATATCTGAACCTATCTCTGAACAGGGGTCCACCCCAACATCCCTGACAAGTAACCATCCAGCTGTATGTAATGACCTCTAGGGAAATGGAATCTCTTACCTCTGGAGGCAGCCTACATTAAGCCTATATCTTTCCATTTGTGATTTTCAGCAACTCCTAGTATAGTAGAATTGGGTCCAGGGATGCTGTGTCATACTCTGCTCGCTTTGTTTACCTAGAGCAAACAGTCCATATTGTGGCCTGATGGCTTCTCTGTCTTGCACTGGGTGTGGTTTGATCATGTTATATCTCTGACAACAGTCTGTCTCCTCGCCGGAAGACCAAACCTAGTGAATTATAATGAACTCCATTTCAATTATGAGGATGACAACCATTTTCATAAGATTCAAATCAGCCCAGAGAAGGCATATGCTGGGCCTTTGGCATCATGCAAATGAAATAAAATGCTCATTCCACTCAGGCTTATCATGCTCCCCCTCAACCCCTTTCTAAAAGATACGTGACTGACTCTGCCAAGCTGATTATACTTGTTATCCTTTCCAAGAACATTACTGTCAGCTTTATCAGGCACTTGGGTTTATTAAATAGATTATTGCTGCATTTTTTAAAGCTAACTATTAGCATGTGCTTAAAGGAGACTCATTTTAGTACGTTAAGTGAAACAAATGGATTCATAATTACAAAGTAAATCATACTTTAAGGAATGCCACCCATTTAAGGGAAAGCTTTTATGAGGGCACATGGATGTGCCTTCCCCTCTACCCCAACAAGAAAGGAAGAATAATGAAAATTTGAACATATATTTTAGTTATATACAATAATTTAAATATAAATTCAAACAAACATTAATACTTTTAGTAATTAATTAAAGATAAGGTATTGATGACCTTTGAGGATTCTTTTCAGATTAAATTCTATGATCATTCTGTAGAAAAATAAAATAGGGAAATAGAAGAGATGATTTTGGTGAGGAGGGAAGGTGTCAAACTTATTTTTTCTAGGAATACAGCCAAAGAAATGCCATTTACTTCAGATATTTATATTTCTAACTTTAAAAATACATTCTGTATGTAGTATTTTTTCTTCCTTGTGATTTTTTTAGAGGTTTGGGGGAGGGTTAATGCACCCTGGCATTTAGCCCTTCTTTTAAGCCCCTACTTCTCAACTTCTAGGCACACTGGTTGTTTCAGAAAGAAAAAAAAATAGATTGAACTTTGAAAAGTTATTTCAAAATACCACCTAATGCATATTTTCCAAGTCTTTTAAAGGTTAAAAGAACAAAGTAAGGTAAAAAAAACCACAGAAAAGAAAATTGGAATCCAATTCAATTCAACGGACAGTTTTAATGTGCCTACAAGTTTCAATCAGACGCAGTGCGGCTATGTGGATAGAGGTCCAATGTTGGAGTTAGAAAGACCTGTGTTCAAATCCCTCCCATATACAAGCTGTGAGACCATGTGCAAATAACTTAATATTTCAGGGTCTTTCTAGGAAATTCTTTAAGGTTATAAATTATGGGAGAATTTCTAATCTGCATTGGGAAGTATAATTTCCATACCAGGCATTCCCTATACTGATGAATGGATTGGTTCTGACTCACCAGCCTCTGCATCTTAGCCAATTTGCTACTGAGAGGGGAAAATAAAGCCATGGAGATTGACACTTGGAATACAAAGAAAACATTCATACGACAATAAGATCTTGAACACTTAGCACTGTAAAAAATCTCAGAGGCTATCCAGTTCACACTACTTCCATTTTATAGATGAAAGAGGGTGGACTAGGGAACTCTAGTGACACTGCAAAGAGGAATCAACTGGAATAGTGAGAAGTGGAACATCTGGGGATGTATGAGGTTGAGGACAGTGAGAAGGTTGTGGTATACACATGTACAACCTGTATGTATACATCTATATATATGCATATGCGCATATATATACATATATACAATACTCATGTATCGTTATATATGCATGTACATATATATATATATATATGTCTGTGTGTGTGTGTATGTGTGTGTATATATATACACATACATATGACTGTATTACCTTACATATATCTTCCTATTTGGTTCTGTTTCATTAGATTCAGTCCGTTTTAATCAGTGCATTTTGACTCTATCCTCCAGAGCCTTAGTTGTTCCTCCCAGCTTTGTGTCCTTTGCAGGTCTAATAAGCATGCCATCTGTGCTTTCAAAAAAAGCAATGATATAGATATTAGCAGCACAAGACCAAGACTAGCAGAAGGCTGAACTAGGAGTAAAAGGTGGAAGAAATGTGAATATGTTCAAATGCTATCGAGTCCATGGTGGTTTTGAAGCCCCTTTAAAAGTCTGAAAGAAGAGAGGGACTCTCCAATACATGCTGAGATGGGAGAAAGAAGTTTTGTTCTCATATATGAAAGGGAAATGTGGATTAGATAATCTCTAAAGTCCCTTTCAGCCCCAAATCTATGGTCCTATAGCATGAAATGGTGAGGGAATGAAATCTGGGAGGAAGAAAGACATGATAGAGTGAGAAGGATATGGGGGCAGCATAAAGAAGGAGCAGAGGATGATGGCTTTCCAGAATCAAAGGAGAAGAAGGAGCAAAGGTGACAGAGAATTGAATGGATGGTCCATTGAGGTCACCTGCCCAGTTCAATCAAGCCATCATACATAAGTTTTACCTTTCTGAATCACTATGCCTACTATTGCTTCCACTCTTGCTAGCAAATGGTCAAAGAGACATTTGATGTGCAATGTTTGTTAGTTTAACTAAAGGAAAACTACCTTTCTTTTCCTCAGTCACTGAATCGAAATGATTATATCTTAAGAAACATTTGTCTCCATAAAGTGAAATGTTTGTTCCTCTTTAAACTGTTTTATTACCAAGTCTATGCTTGAGCCTACTGCTGGAGCCAGCCATTGTGAGGAGAAATGATTGGTCCTCTGAGGCAGTCACAGCAAGCAAGCCCAATGGAAAAAGCTGTCAACCAGGTTCTAATCCATGTCAGTGGCTGCTTAACAATGAAGAAGAGAACTGTGATGTTTTAACTGTGTTTCATTTAAAGACAATTAAATATTTATAGCTTTCCTTCCAACTGATAAATCATTAATAAAGTGTTCTCTTCTAAAGCATTCCAACATTGCTGAAAACTTTACTGGCATCAATAGAATCCAAAATAAATAATTTTCAACAGAGGAACTTAAAAAGTTTTCTCTCTTTGTGAGCTCAGATGTCTCCCACCATAACCAGATGGTAGAATCCCCAAAGTGCTCCATATACATGCAGGGATTCTGAAGGACCACACCAGGTAATGAATTTCTAGCCCTTGGGATCCATTTTATTTTTTTTTGTTTTTGTTTTTGTTTTTGGAGTAGGATCCATTTTCAAAGAGGATTGACTAAATATCAAACCTAGGCTAATCAAGTGAAAGAATACCTTTGATGGATAGGAACTGCCAGCTTACTTTCCATGAATTCTGTGAAATGCTCCTGAGACTCACTTTGTCTCCTCTGTATACCTGCAGGAAGTCAGGGGTCCCCATTTGCTTCTTGGGAAAGAATTGTGCTTCCTTTTGAAGGCCACAGTTTTTAAATGTGCCACTTGAAAATTAAATAGCTACTAATTTGCTGGGTAATTGTGTCATCATTTGGGATGGTGCTGCTAACTTTCTGAGCTTGGGAGTACCATGATAAGTCAGCCAGAGAGCTGGACCTTACAGATAAAGCCTTAGACTCCGTGCTAAATCTTAGAAGGAAATTTAGTCTCATACAGTAGGTCAAAAGTTTAAAAAAATCATGGAATGGCAAAAAGACAAACAAGATAATCTGTGATTGGTTGGACTTTACATACCTCAAGGAAAAGTAGCACACTGAAGGTTGGAAAAATAGCCCCTACACTCCCTTCCCTACCCCTACTTTTTCTTATGCTAGCCTTCCCTCTAGGTCTCTCAGAAATGCAGAAATTGATCAAATGAATTCACTAGCCAGAGCCATACCTTGGGTGCGAGACAACTGGGGATATGTTTTAGGATGCCAAAATTTAGAGCATGGTGTGAGAATTTGAAGTCTTTGTAATGGCAAGCAAAGTGGTACTTTTTGCTTTTTTTTTCTTTTGGAGTACTTCTCAGCACTAAGGCAATCAAGTGCCATTGATTGAGTCATGCCTGTGTTTGAATCAAGAGGCTTTGATTGAATCAAGAGTCCTTGATTGGAAACAGTGCATATACTCTGAGGTCAGCATTTTGCTCATTCGAAGAGTGTTCATGTGATTTGGCCCGATGAAACCCTGGGTAGCTTTTAAGGAGCCCCCCTACCACCCGCCTTGAAAACCCAGGTGTTGGTGCTTCTGTCTCTGGTAACTGTGTATGTATTGCTATGGACAGACAGCTAGAAGGCCTGTCTGCTGATTTGTGTTATTTGCTCTATTTATATAATCTCTGCTTGTAATTTCTGTTTGTATTTTCTCTGGAGTTCAGGGTGCTGACTTTTCCCCCTGAACTAAGTGAATAATATATGTATGTTTAATTAAAGTGAGATTGTAAACCCCTTAAAGTTGCTTTCCTTAGAAAAGCAGATCAAAGAACCTGTTCTAGCAGCCCTCCTATGTGCTGGTGTTCTTGGCCTTACACCTCCACAGCAGCTGCAAGCAGCGTTATTGTTATTGTCTCTCACCAGATTAGTGAGAATTGTTTAGGTAGCTACCTGATTATGACCAGGTATGTTCCCATGTTGATATCCACATGGGACATGAGGGGAATCTTCCCTCCCTTCTTCAAGAGTGACTCCTATTACTGCCTTGAGGAAAGCAGGAGAAAGGACCACCAGACTAAGATTATATTTCTTATACCCTAACTATTGCTGATTTAGGGATCTGATATTTAGATTGAAAACAAAAGCCTCTAATTTCCCTGGTCACTATCCTTTAAAGGGGAGAGAGTAGCCTTTAGCTGACAATCCAGAGTTTCACACATTTGCATCAAATGCTAGTACACAGAAGAGCATCACAAATAGTGAAGGATGAGTAAAACCACTTGTTTAAACAATAGAAAGCATGGGAGAAGTTATACAATTTAGAATAATATTCTCAGAGAGAGAGAGAGAGAGACAGAGACAGAGGGAGAGAGAGAGAGACAGAGAGAGACAGAGAGACAGAGAGAAAGAAGAGAGAGAGAGAGACAGAGAGAGAGAGAGAGAGAGAGAGACAGAGAGAGAGAGAGACAGAGAGACAGAGGGAGAGAGAGAGAGACAGAGAGAGGAGAGAGAGAGAGACAGAGAGACAGAGGGAGAGAGAGAGAGACAGAGAGAGGAGAGAGAGAGAAAGGCCATGATTTCACCTAATGGGAAATTCCTCAAACTCTCTAGTAATGCAAGCTGGAAGTCAAGGACATGTTGAGGAGTCCATTTCCCTTACATGTAACTTACAAAGTCTCTTTCTCCCCACATTTCTGGAATTGGTTCCAGAGAGATCCCTGGGAAGTTTAAGTAACTTGTTTAGGGTCATACAAATAGTAATTCTCAGAGGCAGGATTTGACCTGAGGTCTTCCTGACTCCAAATTCAATACTTTAGTCACTCTGTCAAGTGGTCCCACTAGGTATTAGGTAAGTCTTATGCCAAGTGAGTTTTTGCCTTGGCTCTTCCCAGCCTTATTCTTTCTACACCCAAATTTAAGGCATGTTTGTGCCATTTACCCCAGAAGCAAAAAAAAAAAATCTTGTTTTGTATCTGCCACCACACACAGAATTGGTGGTGTTTGGAGTTTGCGGGGAGATCTTTCGCATAATGAATTTTCAATCATTACATCCACTGTTAGTAGATCTGAAGAAGAATCGCTAACTAGAAAATATAACAAATTGCTTAACATAAGATTTGAGATAATTCTGACATTTAAAATACTTAAGAAATGTGTATCTATGCAAACATTTGATCATTCAAAATTTTAATTATGGGGGTTGTACTAATTCTCTAATAATAGTGCTTTTTTCTTCAGCAGTTTTGTGTGCTTCGAGAATGCTTATTTTATAACATACATGAATAATTTTTAAGTATGGTGACAATCTTGTTCACATTTTTTAGTATTTAATAAAATCTTAGTACTAAAGTTAATAAAATACAATATTTTAAGGAGCTAATGCCAATTGCTTTAAAATGAAATGCATTTAAATTAATTTTGTAATCTTGAAGATTTTTTCAAAAACTATCTGCTATTTCTAGGGAAAAAAGAGTCATAAAATGTATTCCTTTTGCTAATACTCTTTAAGATATAAATGGAATATCAAGATAAGGAATATATTGCTTCAGGAATGATTCCCTTGACACTTCTGATTTTGAAAAATTCAAGCAACAAATTTGAAATATATTTTAATTTAAAGTTAAGTGCTGGTTTATGTACTATTGTTTTTATCATTTGCATATGTTTAAGTGGAAACATACTTGGAAATATAACAGATTTTGTGCATCATTAAATTATTTGAATAATTAATAGTTGATTATTTCATCTTTTAAGAAGGAGTACATTTATAATGATCCTTCAAAGATGAGATTGACCTTAAGGTTAAAAAAAGCTTCATTTTTTGGGGATGGATTGGTCTTTCCTCAGAATATGGGAGAATATATCACCTATTTTTCCATTCTCTAAAGTGCTGAGGGCTTGTGAGCACTCCATAAACATTCAGGAAAAAAAAAACCAATGACCAATTCTGACAAAGATGAAATATTCTATTGAGCATCTCAGTGTCTGACCATTTGGTGACCTTTGGTCACATCACTGGCTATAAAGTTTAAATTTACACAATGGAGCATACTATACAGATAGTTCTTTCCCTTCATAAGCTAAATATTAAACATGTCATTGTAACAGTGTCTTACAATAACAGCCATGATAGCAATTGAAGCTAAGAAGAAAAGAGATGTCCTCAATAGGCTGTATCTCTGCACAAGGTGTTGTGACCTTACCCTTCCTGATGCCTTCCTTCAATACACACACCACAGAATGGAGCAGATCTGATACCAGTTTGGTTATCTGAAGTTTATCAATATTTTCTGGTCTCTCTATATCTTTAAGTAGACCATAGTGCTATAGCTGGGGATGGGGATAGAGAACCACTGGGGCATAGGTGGAATGGGAGTGGATATGTAGTTGACAGGCAAAAGGCCCAAGAATATTGAAGGGAGAGAGGACTAAGTATCTTTGAGATATCTAGTGTTATCTAAAGCAATGTTATCGAACTCACATAGAAATAGATCCCTGTAGGCAGTATATTGATTTAGAAAACCACAAATTAGCATTACCTATATTGTATTTTTATTTATTTTGTTAAGGATTTCCCAATTACATTTTAATCTGGTTCTGGCTACATTGGGGAGTTCTACAGGTGGCTTGGCCATCAGTTTGACACTTTTGATCTAAGCCATCTGCTACAGCCAGGAAGACATAGTCACAAATGTAAAATAGAGAGAAAAGATGTTTTTAGTGTCACCCATTCTTTCTTTGCCCTTTCTCCCTTTTGACTCTATCTCCCCCATTCATCTCATTCTCCTTCCCCAGCAGTTCCACCCTTTATTCTATGCTCAGGCTATTCGTATTTCCACTGAATGCCCAGGAATTCCTATATGGATCTGAAGTTTGGGGATATAATTCCATGTCCTAAAACTCCCTCCATTTTCTTCCTGTATGTTTTAATTATGCAGTGCCAGGTCCTTCCTCATATGATGTGGTATTGTGTGCTTTGTGTTTTTAGTTTTTAGGGTAAGAATCTAATTACTAATAAAACACTTCTTTAGGAATTTTTGAGAGTCATGAACCTGAGAGTGGAGAGTAGGCTGTAGCAAGCAGTTGTGCCATGGATTTGTACCCATTTCCTTTTGGCATTAGAATTTTCCTATTATCTTAGTTCTGTTGACTAATTGGGCATTGAGGTAGATTTTCCATTGGGATTCTGGTAAAGGTAAAAAGAATGTAGTCTTGGAAGTGACTCCTGGTTGTAAGTTATTGTGATTAAGGAAGGGGTCATGGAGGATTATACGCAGAGCCCAAAAGGCAGAGAGAGCTATTATAATCTGGGAATTTATTTCAAGCACGGTAACTGAGTAGGTATGGGAGAAGAGAGGAGAGGAACGAAAGAGAAGAGAAGAGAAGAGAGGAGAAGACAGGAGAGGAGAGGAGAAGAGAGGAGGGGAGAGGAGAGAAGAGAAAGGAAGAGAAGAGAAGGAAAGGGAAGGGAAAAGATATAAGTGCCACTTGGGTATCATTTCTTTCATATAAAGAAATTAATTACAATTCATATTTTTCTATTATAATTATTTGTTTGGATGTCATAACCTTTTACTAAGGGATAGCTAGGTGACTCAAGGGATGGAGCACTAGGCCTGTAGTTAGCAAGACCTGAATTCAAATCTAGCCTCTATATTTAGTAGCTCTATGACCCCAAGCAAGTTACTTAGCTTGTTTGCCTCAGTTTCCTCCTTTGTAAAATGGAGAAAATGATCACACTTACCTTTCAGCGTTGATGTGAGGATCAAATGAGATAATAATTGTAAAATTATTAGTATTTTGGAGGCAGAGTTATTACTACTGCTACTACTACTACTACTACAGCAACTACTACTACCACCACCACCACCACCACCACCACCACCACTACTACTACTACTACTACTACTACTACTACTACTACTAGATTTTGCTCTTCAAGAAAACAGAAGCGAGGCTTCATCTTCAATCTTTGTATGTTCCACATGGGATCATGGGATAATATATTTAGAACTGGAGTTGACCTTAGAGGCTAGTTAGTCTTATCCTCTCATTTGACAGTTGAGGCTAAGGCAAATTCCATGCAGTCCCACACATAGTGAGGTAGGGATAGAGCTTTAAACCCTGGGCTTGAGAGTAAGGAACCAGTGCTTTTTCTATGGTGACATTCGACCTCCTCAGAATGCTCATCATACAGTAGGTACTTTAGAAGTGTGTTAACATCTACACTGGAATCCTTCAGCAGTTTAAGCGGCGATGACCTGAGTATTATGTAAAGAATACCTGGAAAGGAAATACAAAAAGTAGTAATACAAAGGATGCCTTTCAAAATGTATATTTCTTAGGATTAGAGCTGGAAATAACTTAGAGTAATTTGGCCTAACCCCATTCTTTTTCATATAAGGAAAATAAAGGCCAGAAAGGTGAATTAATTTGCCCAATATAGTGAGTGATAGAGCTGGGATTTGAACTCACATCCTTGTGCTTCAGATGTAACAATTTTTCCCCAATTGTACCATATGTAGAAAAATGTGTTTGGAATATAGAACTTACAGCCTTTCCAGTGTTATCCCAATGAAATACCATATGAGACTCAGAAAAATGCACTAGAGTTGGAAGAGCTGAGATTCAATTCCATATCTGCCACTAACTTTATGTGGGACCTTAAGCTTGCCGTTTGCAGCCTCAGTTTCTTCATCTATAAAATGAGGGAATTGTGGTAGGTTATTATGAGTTTCCTTCTAACATTCTATACCTTCCAAATTCTAATAAGGATAGCAGCAGGCTGTCTCATCTGCTAAATTTAATTGTTGGTCACATTGCAATGTATTGGAGCATACCAAATTTTCTATTGTCACTAATATGAACATAAGGTACATAACTATTCTTGGCAGCCACAACTCCTTCTTTGCAAACAGTCTGATCTTTGTCAGGCATAAAAGCAGCTTGAAGCCCTCATCATGCTGTTGACTTCTCAGCCAAAGCATATGGTTCTAGATATGGTATAATTTACACAGAATCTCCCAGGAATCCTGAAAACATGTATGTGATGCCTAAAATGAGGGCTGTTTGGGGGAACATATATAATAATTTTCTTCTCTCCTTATTCCCTGACTCAAATAGGCAATCTTGATTGACCATGACCCTGAGAGGATGAGAGCAAAAGGAGAGAACAGGAAGGAGGAAGGGAAGAAGAAGTATAGAAAGAATAGAAAAGGAGTAGAAGCGAAAATAATTTTAAAACAATTTGGGGATAATGTTCCTCTTTGTCCTTCACTTCACGCCTTCCATTTCAACCTCTTAAGATATAAATATTAGTGTATGATAATGCTCCAGTTTCTTCCATGATTTGGATGAAATATGCAATAGATAAATAGATGGTACATCAATAAAAAGGTTGATAGGTAAATAGGGAGGCGGATAAGTAGATATATGATAGAACATTTATCAAGCCCTTAGTATGTTTCAGTCACTGTGATAAACACTGAGAATAGAACACAAGAACACAAGATGGTCCTGACTTTCAAAGAATTTATATTCCAATGAGATATGCTGGGGCATGGAAAAGAATAGGGTGGCACCAATATGGGAGCAAGACAGCTGGTAACTATACTGGGAAAATGAGCAGCCATGGCTGAGATTTCTGATGGTATGGAGGTTCCAGGTAAGGACTCACTAATTGTGGAGTCAGCCTCAGGGTAAATTATCCTCAGATGGGTAACTGGTATGGAGTTGTACTTTCTTTTCTATGAATCTGCCCGCAGCTGTTTCCTTATGGGATTCCAAGCAGAGTTACAGCAATTTTGTACTTTTTATACTTTAATCCTATTGATCAGATTAAAAAGAATCTCATATCTCTCTGCTTCTCTGATTTTGTAAAATCAAAAAAAGAATTTTTTTTTTGCCTCAGCTCCCCTGTTCCTATTGGCTACCAGACAAGGCTTTATAATTATCAGGATTCTAGAGGTGAGATAAATTATTTGACTTATTTTAATTGGGAATTTATAAATTCCTGCCAAGTTCCTATGCAAATTATTTAATACTTGTAAGATACCTTCCATCAACACTTTTCTACTGGAGCTGCTTTTCCCAAAGTTTCCAGTGACCTATTCATGGACAAATGCAGTACTTTTTTACTCCTCTTTCTCTTTGATGTCTCTCCAACAATTGTCCCCATTTATTGTTCACTGATTCTTGATATTATCTCCTTCCTAGGTTTATTCCCATGGTGCTTTCTCTGAGTTCTCTCCTCCAACTGCTTCCTCTCAGTCTTCCTATCTAGTGATCTTTATGTTTCAACAATCTGGCTAGCAGCTGTTGTGGGGGTGAAAGACCAACACAAGCCCAACAACAAGCATGCTACCAGCACGCTGCAAAAGCCCAGGTTCTTTTGATCTGCTTTACTAAGGAAAGCAATGTTAAGGGGTTAACAAGCTTACTTTAATTCGGCATACAAATAACATTCACTTAGTTCAGGGGAAAAAGCCAGCACCCTGAACTTAAGAGCAAAATACAAACAAATTACAAACATGGACAGACAGACCAAATACAATTCATAGTTACCAACATCTAAGCTCAGCCTGGGAGCTCATAACACAGGCTGGCCCAGTCACATGCACCACCATGGCTGTGGGTAAGAGCTCTGAGAAAGAGAAAGCCAACCCCTGGTTTTATACCTTTTTCAGGGTCAAGGGTGAGTCACACATGCGACTCACCCATGTGACCTGAAATCGTCACAAAGAGGTGACTTAAACCCATGTGGTCTAAAAGCCTCTGATGTCCCAAACATGCCACTCAAACCCATGTAAACTAGGCCCTCCCCTGAGGCAAGGAGGTCACCAAGGACTCCCAATCTAATCAAAGAAACAAAGGCCAAACTCTTCAAGGGCACTTGGTTGAACTGAGTGCTAAGAGCCCATTTTGATTGGCAACACACTTTATTCCTTTCTCCCCTCTATTTTTTGTGACTCCTCTCTTAGCCCTTTTTGTTCTTCTGCCTACATTGTCTCCATTGACAATTTCATTCATTCCCATCACTTCAGCTATCACCTCTGTATGGATGACTCAAATATATATATTTCCACTTCTACACGTTCAACAATCTGTTGGGCTTCTCTACCTGGTCATCTCGTACAAACCTCAAATTCAACATGTCTCAAACTGAGATATTTCTTTCTGCAAAAATCTGCCTGTCTTCTTAACTTTCCTATTACTCTTGATGAAATCAAGTCATCTAATTTTGAAATCTTAGAGTCATCCTTGACTCTTCTGTCCCCATCCACCAAGGCCAAGCAATCATTTGTCAATCCCTTCTGAAATTTCTTTAACCTTGATGCCATACTTTCTATTTCTACTGCTAGCACCTGAGTTTGGGGCTTAATTATTTCTCATCTGGACAGTCACACTGTAATTCTGATAGGTTCTGTACAGAAGTTTTATATAATAGGTTTTTCTAGTTTCTCCCTCCCCAACCTACCCTTCACATGTTTCCCAAAGTAATGTTCATAGTATGTAGGTATCCACCTAGGAGTTCCTCATTATCAATTCTACCACTCATAAATTGCAAAACTTTAGCATGGTATTCAAATCTTATGATGATCTAAGTCTGACTTTCCAGACTAATTTAATAATATTTTCTTTCAGTAATGAACCCTTCTTGGAGTGGTGGCTATGACTGATGACAAATGAATCAATATGCCTAGAAAATTATTAGATTTATTTTCATCCAATCTGTATGTTAGAATCTGGACAGTCTGGGTACTACTGCTTAATTTAGTAATTTTTTTGGTTAACTAACAAATAATAAACATCAGAATTTTATATTCTTGACACCTATGAGTTAACTTTGTGACTCTAAAGATATGGTATGTTAAGAAAATTAGCTAGAACTGTCTGACTTCTTTTCATATTTTCAACAAGTATATCCTCTGTGGATGTATAAACCACTCTCTAAAAGATTTCATTGTGCTGAGAAAATAAGCTAGACTATCAGGATTCTGCACTTATTGAGATAATCATGTTTTTTTTAATATGATGACTGACTTTAATATGATGATTGACTTTTTAAAAAATGTTGAATCATCCTTGGTATAAGTTCAGTTTGGTTAGGCTGAATGATTTCTTGTCCCCTGCAATCTCTTGCTGACCAATTGTCCAACTCCCTTACCATCTCTGGGATGAGAGCTCCCAAAATTGCTGCTGCTGCTTTTGTCATGGCTACCTCCTAGCCCTACAGCTAGTGCTACTATGTTCCAGGCCAGCTCCCACCTTGGTGTCACAGACCACACCTGCTGACCATCTAAAGTTGTCTTAGGCTATAAAAATGTATCACTCTGACCTTTTGTTGGCTTGGATGCTACAAAATTTAATTTGAGGAGTCATTTAAAGTTGTTTGGAGGGGAATGTTGGGAGAGTTCAGCTGGTTTGCTGCCTGTACTAAGCCATCTCAGCTCCCCTATTTTTGTTTCTCTCCTAGATTGCCTTCCACTTCAGTATATTTGCATTATTAGCCAGTTATTTTCTCTTCTTTCTTTGGTGAGTCTTGCCACCGTAGATACAAGTTTGTTTTTATTCTGCCAATTATTTCTGTGGACACACCATCAATTCTGCTTTTACAATTCTTACTTCTCTCTTAAGCTATTTTGGAACATTCTGCTGTGGTTCCATGTTCTCCTGAGAGTTCACAAGTCCTCTTTCTCATCATATATTAATTCATTTTCCTTTGTCTTACAATATTTATTCATAGCTGTTTGTACTCTTTTGGATGATCTGGAGCTTTTATTCCCTACTGTTGTCAATATTTTCTCTATTTATTTATCTGCTTATTCTCAAGGTCTTTGAGTTTTCTTCCTTCTGAACTCTTTGGTAACTTCAGTCTCCCCCTCTCCTCACTCATTTTTCCCTGTTATTCACTTTCTGATTCCTCTCCTTTGTGGTTTTCCTAGGCGCTAGGCCTCAAAATCATCTCAGCTTTCTCTTTTCTTAGGGAACCTACATTTCAAAGGCCCCAGTCTCTGACCCTAGTGCCTTCTGGCTTGAGAGGACTGATCTCACCTGTATGCTGAGCACTGTCCCTCAGCCTTAGTGGAGTACTCCACAACCAAAAACATGGGCCCTACCTCAGTTCCCTCTGTTTTCAGTTGTCTGGGTGAGCTTGGTGGCATTATAGAGTGCCTCAACACTGCTGTCCTTTCCAGGGCAAGCCTCTTTTAGTTTTTCCTGACACTGAGAGGATCATGGAATAGAGTTGAGTTTTCTTATAAGTCTATAGGTTGGCTTGGATAGCATTGCCTGTATGATGTGGGAGGAAATGAATGGAAAGGGGTATGAGTGTTCATGTTAGGGGTTAAGGATTAGCCTATTATGATTTTTTTAAAACCTCATTTAGGTTCTTGTTGTTCTAACCCATGGAGGCAGCTGAAATTACTTAATCTCTTCCACATCATTTCTATTTTGGAGACGTTTGAGAAATTGTGAAGATCAGAAAAAATATCTGTTCCTCTGTTGTGTTGGACAGGTGACCCAGAAATTTAAGCACTGCTGAATGTCAAGATTTTATTTAATTCAATCAACATTTATTGAGTACCCAGTATGGGCAAGGTATCGAGAGGAAGTTTAATGTAGTGGAGATTGTACAGGAATTGGAGTCAGAAAAACTTGGTTTAAATCATGCTTCTGATGGTTATAAGCTGCATCGTATTCAACTCTTCATGACTCCATTTGGTCTTTTCTGGGCAAAGATACTGGGGTGATTTGCCATTTCCTTCTCCAGTTCATCTTACAGATGAGGAACTGAAACAAATAGCGTTGTCATTTGCCCAGGGTCACAAAGCTATTAAGTGTCTGAGACTGTATTTGAATTTAGGAAAATGAGTTTTTTTGACTCTATCCTCCATGCCAACTTGCAGTCTACGAGCTATATAAATGCGCAAGCCATTTGAAACATCTGAGCCTCAATTTCTCTCATCTGTAAAATAGGAATACGAATAATAGCTATAGTGCCTAACTCACAGGATGAAGGTAGATGAAGTTGAATGTTTAAATCACTTTGTATACCTTCAAATGCTAAAGAAATGCCAGTTTTTACTGTTGTTACTGATAAGGCATTGTGCTTAGTGCTGGGGATACAAATCGATTAAACAACAATTATTTATTAAGTATCTGCTAAATTCTAGGTCATGAGCTAGACACTGGGGATATAGTACCTTGTATTTTTATTGTCTGGGGGAGTTTCAGGTTTGAAATTAACTCTACTGGCACAGATGAATGTATAATTTGTATTGATCCATAAATCATCACCTGAGAAAGTTGACTTGGGTTATTGATAAGTTGTTACTTGTCCATAGTATATAAAGAAGCTTACATATATATATGTATATATATGCATAATATACATATATATACATACATTCATATTAAGTATAGTACAGTATGACAGACTCAAAGAAGAGAAATAAACTAACTCTTGGAAAATTTTTGAGGAATCGTTGAGAAGAACAAAATTCGCTTTGCTTCCTAATTTCAAAATAGATTTTTGCATAATTTGGAGATATATCTTTATCTTGTAAGTTCTTCTTTGTGTGTCCAAAGACACTAAGATGGTATATTCTTCCTTCCCTTTTGTCACTTCTTGGTGACTTGTATCTGTCTAGTTCTGTTTCATATGGCATGGATAGAATGGCCTCTATCCGTGATTGCTGCAGGAAGATCTTCTGACCAGTGAGTCTTACTGGCATGTTTTGTGAGCCAAGGAGATCTACATTAAAGAAAAGCTCATGGGATGATTTTTCTCAACATAAACTTTAAGGCAAAATAAACCTTTTTTTCTCTCAAAGGAAAATTTATTTGGTTGATCTTTTTAGGCTTAACCTAAATGTGAGCTAGTAAACATAAGAACACAGTTTGCTTAGTCTTTTTCAAGCTTCAAAACCTAAAGCAATTAAAATTAATATTCTCATTGTATTTGGATAGTAATATTTCATATTGTATGGTTGTCTTCCTATTACTGCCTTACAGAAGATTGCCATTGCATGAAGGATAATAGAGTATCTCAGGAAGTCTTATTCCCTATGTCAGTCTGGCAAAGCTTGCAATTTTCCTTTCTGAATGGAGCTCTAGAAAAGCCTTCACTAATCCCCTATCTTTTCCACTGTGATGTAATCCTTCCTTGCTACAAATGTCAGCACATAATCATTATTAGCATTGGGATGCTTCTCCTGTACACGTGAACCATCCTGGAATTTCTTTGGGGAATGTTTACCTGGGAGTAACTGGGGTGAGTCTGCATAGCACGTTGGCCACTAAGATCTTTGTATGGGATTTGATCATTTCACAAAGGAATGTCACTGTTATTTTCCACAATTCGTTCCCACTTAACATATGCTTTGTTTTTAACACAGTACACCATAAGCATTAACTTAACATGATGTAACATAAACATTAGCTTAATAGGCAATACAACATAAGTCACAATATGCATAAATGCTAACCTAACGCATACCACTTTATAAACATGAGTTTGACACATAATAGAGTACTCCTAACCAAGCCCCTAAGCCTTACACTAATAGTTACCCAGAAAAACATACATCCTGCTGGCTTATTTTCCTGCATCCTTTTCCTTCAAACACAAATATTAACTTAATATATATTTTGACCTCCTTATATTTCACAGCAAGCACCCCCCCAAGAAATTTCCCATATATCTAACATTGTAGAATTTTGCTGATGTGACTCCTCTAAAATCTTTCTCACCTCCCCATTGCCTATTGGGAAAACAAAAACAAAAATAATCCAAAACAAATAAAAAATTTTTAATTCTTAGCATGGTATTAAAGGCTTTCACCATATCCCCACAACTAATATTTCCAGTCTTATCTTTTAAAATATGATATAGTGGATTGAATTGGATTCAGGTTGATCTTGTTCATCTCCTACTTCTAATACTTACTAATTAATTAAATCACTTTGAACCTCAATTTTTTTCTCTATAAAATGCAGATGATAATATTTGTAGTACCTACCTCCTTGATTAGCTGTCATGGTTAAATGGGATATATAGGAATCTCTTTGGGAATTTGAAAGTCCTGTATAAATGCCCAGGGTTATTGCCCACGTGTTATATTGTAACCCAACTAGATCACCCATTGTTTTCACACATATTGAGTACTACCTTATCTCTGAGGCTTGGCTAATCTCATTCCCTCTTTCAGAAGTGGACTCTCCTCCACTTTACCTACTAAAATTCTATCCATCCTAGGTACTCCAACTTCATAGCTACTATGCCTTGTACCATACCATGTGGCTATGAAAAAATAAGAATAAGTGGATGAACAGATGTCTATATCTTTGTCTATGTCTATCTCCATATCTCTTGCAACTCCTCTTGATGGTAAAATGTAAACAGTTGGGCTCTTCAGGGGACTGGTGCTATCATATTTAACATGTCTATTAAGTGTTCTAGGATAAGAGTTTATTATGAAATGTACTTATTTGCATTTGACACTGAGATCTTTCAGGCAGTGAATTGTTAAATTGTCAATGATAAATTGTAAGGAGTGGCTTAGGGTGAGGATAGTGTTCACAATACTCTGTGAGATAACAGAAAAGCAGTATGTGAACTTCACTCTGACAAGTGTGAGATTAATTGATTTAGAGAAAATAGTAAAATTTTTATATTTGTGAGGGCAGCTTGGTGGCACAATGGATAGAGTGCTGGGCCTGAAGTAAGAAAAAATCTTTTTCCTGAGTTCAAATCCAACTTCAGACACTTACTAGCTGTGTGTCCCTGGGCTAGTCACTTAACCCTGTTTGCTTCAGTTTCCTTATCTATAAAATGACTGGAGAAGGCAATGGCAACACACTCCAGTAAATTTGCCAAGAACACCCCAAATGGGGTCACAAAAAGTTGGACATGACTGAAACGATTGAACAGTATTGACAACAAATGCATTTGTGACATGATAGGATTTAGAGATGGAAAGAAATTACAGTTTATTAAGTCTAAACCTCACCTTGGACAGTTTAGGGAACTGAGGCTCAGAATGAGGAAGTAACAATGTCATGTATATAGTGATGCAGGTATAATGGTAAGAATGCTGGGCTTATACTAAGGAGGACTTGAGTTCAAATCCTTAATCTGATGCTTAACTAGCTGCATGATTCTTGGCACATCCCTTAACCTCTCTGGCACTTAGGTTCCTCATCTGTAACATAGGGGTACCAATAATATCTGCCTCATAGGGTTATTGTGAAGATCAAATAAAATAATGTATAGAAGGTACTTTGTAAACTCTAAGATGTTCATTCTTATTTTCACTCATAATCACTCTGAGAGGAAGTGCCAGATACACATTCAAATCCAGGCTCTTTGACATTAAATCCAATGTTCTTTCTACTGTACCAATGCTACCCTCTGTGTGTTCAGATTTGAAACTAGATTGTAAAGGGCTCTAGAATTCATTATAAAATGCTGTCTGGATACATTAGGGCTATTGAGACCAAGAAGATTAAAGAATTTGGTGCACCATTAGGAAGGGTTTTGGAAATTAACCAAAACTATGACAAGTCTTTCTCTCAAGCAACTGATATTTCAAGGAAGCCATAATAAAATTGGAAAAGGTCCAGCGAAGGGCGACTAAGAAGGGCTGGAATGGTTTCTGAATGAAGGTAACCAATTGTGGTTGTTGGTTCTTTGTTTCTTGTACATGTTCTTGATTTATGTAATGCAGCCCAATGAATCATAGGAATTAATAGAACCAAATGAAGCAGTCCCTCTGAGTCTTAGCTATGCCGCTGACTACTCTTGTGACCTTGGACAAGTGACTTAAGCTTCTTGATCATCAGTTTCTCCATCTGTGAAATGGGAGTATTGTACCTCTATACTTCATAGGATTGTTGGGAGTCCAATCTTGAGGAACTATATCTGGGCCCAAGGAGTGGAGTCATTGACCTCCCTGTTCTGCTCCCAAGCATGGGGTTTTATTAAATTCATTTGCTGGGGGGGACCACCTCTAATGAGTGATTCTCGTTCTCATCTACGTATTAAATTCCACACTCCAGTACCCTAAGGTTAATTTTAGCTGTTGCTTAGTCACTTATGGCTTAAATATGGGATTCACAAAATTGTGGAAGATAATGGGCACTCAACATTCAATTTAAATTATTTCTGAAATGACTAGTTTACTCCTACAGATAAAAAGATATGTTAACGTATAGTAGAAGACTTAGTGTCCAATGACAGAATGATTTAAGCAGGTTTTTGTAACTTAATTTATAGCTAACATATTAGAATATAAAAACAGTTGTCAAAACAACTAATTTGTTATTTTTCATTCAAAATGGCTAATTAGTCATTTTTCATTTCTATTCTAGAAATACGAGTTTGTATTATTGGTTACCTTAAGAGAGAAAACATGTGATAAAGATGGTGCTAGGTAGTGCAGTGGAAAGAGTGCTGGGCCTAGAATCAAGGAAGATGTCAGTTCAAATCCATACTCAGACACTAACTAGCTGTGTGATCCTGAGCAGCAAAATAGGCATGATAATAGTATCTACATTCCAGTGTTACTTTGAGGATCAAATGAGGCAATAATTATAAAGTGTTAAGTACAGTTAGTGATACATAGTAAGCTCTTTTTTTCCTTTTTTTTCAGGGGGGAAGACAGGGTAATTGAGATTAAGTGACTTGCCCAAGGTCACACAGCTAGTAAGTACATCAAGTGTCTGAGGCTGGATTTGAACTCAGGTCCTCCTGACTCCAGGGCCGGTGCTCTACTCACTGTGCCACCTAGATTCCCCCCATAATAAGCTCTTTCATTCTGTATTGCCTGGTATATTCCTGTAAGCACACCTCTGATTTCTGTTTTGCTAGGAATGTGGATAAATGCATTAGTTGCTAGTCACTATATGAGTTTATTGTGGAATAGACATTTGATGGCAAGAGAGTCAAGTTTTGGATATGTAGATTGTAGCATTCTTCAATTAAGGGATGATGATTAGGAGCACAGCATAAGCCTAAAGATTGTTTCCCTAGACTGACAATATTTAAGCAAGCAAATAGATATAATTCTAGTCCAATACATCCACTCTCTGAGGAGAGCAGTGACCAATTTCTGGCCCCAACCTTTTGCTTCCCCTCCTAGCACGAATCAAAATCTCCCTTGGAGTAACGTGAGGGGAAGAAACTCTAAAGTTATCTATTCTTGTCTTCCTTGGAGCCATGTGTAGACAGACCTATGTGGACAGAAATACCCTACATTGGCAAAACACCAGAGTTAACAATAGTGTACATCACACACACGCGCGCGCGCACACACACACACACACACACACACACACCACACAAAATATATACACATACCTATGTACATAACAATAAAAAGCATAATTTAATTTAGTCGATTATTAATTAAGCACATTACATGATTATATATATAGAAATCTATATGAAAGTTGCTTTAGAGATGTTCAAGAGAAATGACACTATATTAAGTTCCAATGTGCTGTTTTTTGTTTGTACTTGTAGCCTCATTTCCTATAAAATTTTAGTTTGAAAACAGTTTGAAATTATTAAAATATGCATGAAATTACCCTTTGGGTAAGCTTCAATTGAACAAATTTGAAAACTGCCAGTTTTTTCATAGTAATAGAATGAAACATTTATTTTTTCCAAAGGCATTTAAAAAGTATTTCATCTGAAGTGCCAGTAGATAACTCTACTTCGACTACATGAGGAATTTGTCTGCATTATCATATGTGATGCTGTATTTGCATGATATATCTAATACTATGATTTCCCTAGGCAGTATCAATTTCCTTTATGCCTTCATATTTTAAAACCTCTTTTTTCAAAAGAGACATACAGACAGATACAAATAGATAGACACATATATTTAGGCTCTATGCAAAGAATATTTTCCTAACAATTAGAGCTGTCCATAAGTTACATGGTCAGCCTCAGAATATACTGAGTTCACTCTAATTATAGGTCTTTAAGCAGAATATGAATAACCATTTGTCAGGGATATTACAGAATGGATCTTTTTTTGGCTTGGTATGAGTTAAACTAAGTCTGTGATATTTCCTAAATAATGTAGCAAGGTTTTAATCCCCCAGATTTCAAAAAGAAAATTCAATACTACTAGTTTATAACTTGTTATATTCCTTGGTGGGGTTAGAGAAGATTATAAGGTCAACTAATCCATCACGCATCTATTAAGTACCTATTTATTATATGCCAGACGCTATGGTAAGCAGTTGGTCTACAAATGCAATTAATGAAATAATCTCAACAAGCAAGAATTTAAATGGTGATAACTAACATATATAAGTACACACAGAATAAATGTAGGTAGAATACAGAAAGATAAAAGTAAAGTAGGTAAAGACAAGGTAGTGTGAGAGGGTATAATGACAATGTTACTGGCAACTGCTGTGGAGGTTAAAGCCAATAACACCAGCACACAGGAGGGCTGCTAGCACAGGTTTTTTGATCTGCTTTTCTAAGGAATGCAACTTTAAGGGGTTTACAATCTCACTTTAATTAAACATACATATGTCATTCACTTAGTTCAGGGGAAAAAGTCAGCACCCTGAACTTCAGAGGAAACACAAACAGAAATTACAAGCAGAAATTATATAAACAGAGCAAATAACACTAATCAACAGCCAGGGCTTCTAGCTCTGTCTGTCCATAGAAATACATACATAGTTACCAGAGAGAGAAGCACCAACATGTCGGTTTTCAAAGTGGGGGGTGGGAGGGACTCCTCAATGGCTACCCAAAATCTCATCTGGCCAAATCATATGAACACTCTTCCAATGAGTGAGCCCCCAAGCAAAATGTTAATCTCAGAGTATCTATCTATATCTATATTTATAGCTGTATCTATATCTATATCTATATCTATATCTATACACCTTCAGGGTCAGCCCACAGAGGTTGTCACAACCATGTGATTCAAACTCATGTGGCTTAGTCTTTCTTGTGACTTAAGCAGGTACTCAAAGACTCTTGAATCAATCAAAGACTTGATTCAAATGAAGGCAAGTCTCAATCAAAGGCATTTGATTACCTTAGTGCTGAGAAGCACTCCAAAAGAAAAAATAGCGAAAAGTCCCACTTTGCTTGCCAATACAGAGGGATGCCACTAGCAGTTGAAGAGAAGTTGAAGGGAAATGTTTCATGTAGAATGTGTTGCTTGAACTGTGTCTTGAAGGGTTGGTCAGGAGGAGAGGCTCTAAGGCAGAATGAGTATAGAGAAGATCATAGCAAAATGGTGTTGTGCCTTCGAACTCCTTCATTCCAAACACATGACATGATGAATAGTAGCTCCAATTGTATATTATAATGCCTCAGTTCTTGTTATATACAAGAAATTAGTAATGTGATTGCTTTTCCTTTGTAGGTGTAAATAGTCATTCAGTAAGGGATCATCCTAAAGACAGGAATAAAGTAAAATGAATAACATGGGGACTGATGGGGTCATAACAGATAAATGAAGGGAAGGGAGATGTAAAAAGAAACTATTGCCAAGGAACATGGAAAAGATGACAGAAGGCAGAAAGAACTTCAGAGGGAAGGAAGGGAGAAAATAGGCATTTATTAATCACCTATTATTTACCAGGCACCATGCCAAATGCTTTACAAATATCTCATTTGAGAAATAGAGGGAGCAAGAGCAGGGAAGACAATAAATTTGGTCAAATTACTTGCTTATTTGAGTCTTGGTTTTATCAAATGCAAAATTAGAGGGCAAAAATATATTCTAAATCACTAGGAGAAAAAGAAATGAAAATTGACACTGAGATTGTGAATTGAATGGTTGGAGAAGATATGGGAAAACAGGTAGGTTAATATATCATTGGGGTCAGTCAGTCAGTCAATAAGCATTCATTAAGAACCTATTTGCAGGGCAGAACCAAGATGGAAGCTGGTAAGCAGGGACTTGCTTAAAGCTCTCCCCCAGGACCCTCTAAATACCTATAAAAATGGCTCTGAACAAATTTTGGAACTGAAAAATGCACAAAATAGCAGAGGGAAGCAGGGCTCCAGCCCAGGACAGCCTGGATGGTTGCTGGGTAAGGTCTATTGCACTGTGCTGGGAGTGGAGCAGAGCAGAGCCCAGCATGGGTCACGCCCAGACCAACCAGACTGGGAGCCCTGGGTAACAGGCCATAGCTCCCTGAATCATTGAGCTGTGGCAGTTACCAGACTTCTCAACCCACAAACACCAAAGACAACAGAGAAGGTTAGTGGGAAAACCTGCTGGGACAGAGTGAAAGGAGTTAGCAGTGGGCCATCACTCTCGGGGTGGCAGAGGTGGTACAGCTCTGAGCCTGTTTCCAGAGCTGCAGCTGCAGTTGCTTCCAGCCACAGGCCCACCTGGTGGGAGGAATTAAGTGGAGGATCAGAGCGGGTGTGCAGAGCCTTCTCAGATCTGAGTTGTGATCTGGGTTGGTGGTTCTTGGGGGAGGAGGAGAGCTGGTATGGCAGAGCTTGCTTTGTAGAAATACCTATGAAAACAACAGCACACCCCTCAAGCTTGGGACAAAGTACTCTACACTCTACAAGCAGTCATACCCTGACAAAAAACTCAAGGGTCAAGTAGTTGGCTGGGAATATGGCCAGGCAGCAAAAATGGACTCAGATTCAGACTCAGACTTTGGAATCTTTCTTTAGTGACAGAGAAGACCAAAACATACACCCAGAAGTAGTCAACAAAGTCGAAGAGCCTACATCAAAAGCCTCCAAGAAAAACACAAATTGGTCTCAGGTCATGGAAGAGCTCAAAAAAGATTTGGAAAAGCAAGTTAGAGAAGTAGAGGAAAAATTGGGAAGAGAAATGAGAGTGATGTGAGGAAACCATGAAAAACAAGTCAGTAACTTGCTAAAGGAGACCCAAAAAATACTGAAGAAAATAACACCTTAAAAAATAGACTAACCCAAATGTCAAAAGAGTTTCAAAAATCCAATGAGGAGAAGAATGCCTTGAAAGGCAGAATTACCCAAATGGAAAAGGAGGTCCAAAAGACCACTGAAGAAAATACTGCCTTAAAAATGAGATTAAAGCAAGTTGAAGCTAGTGACTTTATAAGAAATCCAGTTGTTATAAAACAGAACCAAAAGAATGCAAAAATGGAAGATAATGTGAAATATCTCATTGGAAAAACCACTGACCTTGAAAATAGATCCAGGAGAGAAAATTTAAAAATTATTGGACTACCTAAAAGCCATGATCAAAAAAAGAGCCTAGATATCATCTTTCAAGAAATTATCAGGGAGAACTGCCCCAATATTCTGGAGCTAGAGGGTAAAATAGAAATTGAAAGAATCCACCAATTGCCTCCTGAAAAAGATCCCCAAAAGAAAACTCCTAGGAATATTGTCGCCAAATTCCAGAGCTCCCAGGTCAAGGAGAAAATTCTGCAAGCAGCCAGAAAGAAACAATTTGAGTATTGTGGAAACACAATCAGGATAACACAAGATCTAGCAGCTTCTATTTTAAGGGATCAAAGGGCTTGGAATATGAGACCTCAGTATTAGGGTAGCTGAAGGGAATATACATACATGCAGAGGACACAGGGTGAGTTAAATATGAAGGAATGATATCTAAAAAATAAAATCAAATTAAGGGATGAGAGAGGAATATATTGAGAGAGAGAGAAAGGGAGAGATAGAACGGGGTAAATTATCTCACATAAAAGTGGCAAGAAAAAGCAGTTCATTGGAAGGGAAGAGGGGACAGGTGAGGGGGAATGAGTGAATCTTGCCCTCAATGGATTTGACTTGAGGAGGAATAATATACACATACAATTGGGGATCTTACCCCACAGGAAAAAAGTAGGAAGGAGATCAAAAAGGGGGGACGATAGAAGGGAGGGCACATTGGGGGAGGAGGTAATCAAAAGCAAACACTTTCATGAAGGGACAGGGTCAAGGGAGAAAATTAAATAAAGGGGGACAGGATAGGAGGGTGCAAAATATAGTTAGTCTTTCACAGCATGAGTATCGTGGAAGGGTTTTGCATAGTGATACACATGTGGCCTGTGCTGAATTGCTTGCCTTCTTAGGGAAGGTGGGTGGGGAGGGAAGAGGGGAGGGAATTTGGAACCCAAAGTTTTAAAAGCAGATGTTCAAAAAAAATAAAAAGTTGTTTTTGCATGCAAAAAAAAAAAAAGAATGAGCATGTTTGTCTTAAATGATGGTGGAGTGAGATCCATCCAGACCGTTTTGTCTAAAAATGCAATGTGTGCTCTATGCCTCTACCACTAGGAAAACAAAGTTTGAAATGAACTGGTAGTGTGACTTGGATTGATTTTCCTTTTTTTAAGGTGCTGACTTTACATACCTTTTAAGTTGTTGCACTAGGATTTGACTCTTAACGGTACACAGCAGCCCAGAGAAATAACCAAAGCAACCCTTGTTTCACAGGACATAGATTCCTCTTGCAATCCCTTACATCTCCCTGAAACACCCACACATGAAGAGGTGAAACTGAACCTTCTTTTCTTAGTTATAGTCAAATGGTGTTTCCAACACGTGTTTGTATTTTAAAAAATGTTTTTCCTGCTCAGCATTTCATTTACAAAGCCAGTTGATTGTATTTGCTTTTTGTTTCATTTTACTTTTAATTTGAGAACTTCTCCAAATAGAGTGAGTAATGGGAAGCGTGACTCAGAAATTTATAGAACTGAAAGGTGTGCCTTATGAGGCCTTTTTCCAATATTTTCTGTTGGATGAGGGGTGGTGGTATGGGCACTGGAAGTGGGTCAGAGTTATTTGTACCAATTAGTTTATGTAAACAAAACTATTTAATAGTCTATTTTTATCTTATCCTATATATCTTTATTTGGAATCTACACTCCTTTAGATAAGATTATAACCTATGCTTCACTAGAGTCATAGGTAAATGTTACTTTTTGAGTGATCAAATTAAAATTTATTTCATATCAGAGCTTGTGGATAACATCAAAATTTCAACCAGATGACTCCAATAAAGATGGTTTTAACAATTAAAAAAAAAAGAACCTACTTACACATGCCAGACATTGCGCTAAGCACTGGGGATACTAAGAAGGACAAAAAACATTGTCCCATTCCTCAGAGTCCACCTTCTCATGGGGCGACAACATGAAAAAGCTATGTACATACAAGATTCTCTCTCTCTCTTTCTGTCTCTCTGTGTCTCTCTGTGTCTCTGTGTCTCTGTCTCTCTGTCTCTCTGTCTCTCTCTCTCTCTCTTTCTCTCCAAGAGAAACTACTTGCTACAGGGGAGAGAATATTGGACTTAGAGTTGGGAAGACCTGAATTTCAATTCTGTATCATTTGTTACTAGTTGTGGGATCTAGTCACCTAATCTCTCTCAGTCTCAGTTTCTTCATATGCAAAATGGGGAAAATAATTGCACCTATCTTACAGGGTTGTTGTGCTGATCAAATGATATAATGTTGTAATAGTAATTAATGTGGGACTTTCTGCTGTTGACCTTTAATGATCCTGGCCTTTGTTTGAATGGGGCAGATAAAGTGGGATGCTTTTGTATTTCTCAACACTGAGACAATTGGGAGTCATTGATTGATTTGTATCTAATGTGATATTGGGGGTGGGGAAGTTTTCTACTCCCAGCCTGAGTAAGGTCGGGGCCCTCACGGCCCTGAACAGGATATATAAGCACAGAGGTTAGTGTTCTCTCTTGGAGCTCTGCGCCACAGCAGGAGTGGTGCATGACTCTGGGCCAGCCGTTGTGAGCTCCCTGGCTGAACACTCAGATATTGATAACTACGAATTGTATTTGGTCTGTAATTCAGGGTGCTGGTTTTTTTCCCCTGAACTCAGTAAATGATATTTGTATGCTGGATTAAAGTAAGATTGTTGACCCCTTAATGTTGCTTTCCTTAGTAAAGCAGATGAAAAGGACCTGGGCTTGTGGTGTTCTGTGAGCTGGTTGCTCTTGGCTTTACACCCTTACAGCAGCTGCTACCTGGATTGTTGAAACAAATGTATTTAAGGCACTTTATAAACCCTCAAGAACCATGTAAATTCTGGCCATTATCATTATCATCACCACCATCATCCTCAAGATATTGATAGTCTTTGTGGTAGCCCAGAACTGGGTTTTTACCTTAGATGTCACAGAGTCCAATCCCCCTCATTTTATTGTTCAAACAATCAAAAAGCATCTATTATACCCTTTTTCTGTGTCAGGCATTATGCTAAGTGCTGTGGATACAAAGAAAGATCAAATCAGTCCCTGCCCTTAAGGAGCTTATATTCTAATGGGGGAGGTAACATATAAATTGGAACACATAAGATACAGAACAGATTAAAGAAAACCTTTCAGAAGATATAAGCAGCTCAGGGGACTAGGATGAGTCTTTTCCAGAGGGTGGCATTTGAACTGAGCTTTGAAAGAAGTATTCCAGGCAAAGAGGATGCAAGCCCACAGATGAGAGGTAGAGAGAGCATTATGTGTGAAGAAATAAATTGGCCAGCATGGCTACATGGCTACCTGATCTGCGGTTTGCATCTCCAGCTTGAAATCAATGAGCCTAGGAATTCAAATAGTTTTTTTTGTTTTTGATCATTGTTGATGTTGTACCTGTGCACATGCATGGGGATAATGGTGGTTAGGGTTATAATCAAAAGAGAGAGCACTCAGTCTTAATATTGCCTTCTATAGTCAGAGTTACCCAGTGTGATATAATACTTATCAATCAATAGAAAGATAGACATCCTTGAATCAAAGTACCATCTGGGCTGGGAAATGAATTCTTCTTTATATTTATAATCTAAAGTTTCTTTTCTTCTGACACAGATCCCTCAGGATGAATAAGGAAAGACAGATTTAGCTTTGGTTTCATTTTCTATTTCTTTATCACTTAGTGCCTCTGATGGTCAACCCTCTCTGGATGTCCAAGAATGATTGAAAATTCCCTGTAGCCTCTAATAAAACATTTGACTTGAAAAGAGGATTTCTTTTGGGCACATCTTCGATCATCTGCTGGATTTCAACAAGCATGTCTGACCAGAGTGACAGGACATTTAGAGAGATTTTCCATGGCAATATACGAACACACAAGAATTATGACCTGCTCAAACTATGATTCAGTATGTATGAGCCTTGTTGTAGGGCTTTGCGATGCTAGAGGGACTCAAAAAGAGCTTCATATTCATTTTCTTTAAATCTTTAAATATTCTCCAAATAATTCTTAAGATGGATAATTTAGACAGAAGAATTTGTAATAATGGGCAGCAGCTGTGGATAATGCTTGTAACAAAGAAAGAAAGAAGTCATCACATTTCTAGTAAGTGTTTCAAATTATCTATTTAATGTTAATATGGTCAATTCTTTTGTTTTCCCGTCTTCTAAGTCTTAAAGTACCCACTACTTTAGTATATTCCTCTGCTCAGCAAAGAAAGCTTCCATCTCTTAGAATTATTTGCCTATTAGTTTCAGTATATAACCAGATTCTAGAAAGCACAGAAAAAATTCACTTGCAGTGTTTTATTCATGAACAATACACATATATATTATATATATGCACATCATATATTTATGAATATATACATAGCATATTCAAGTTTTCAAAAAATTTTTATATATTATTTCATTTTTTTCATGTCACAAGTGAAGGAAAAATTCCTCTCAGAAAAAGTTGCCCTTGCTCTAGACAAGGTTATTATTCATATTGCTGAAATTTTTAAAAATTTGATTGTGTTGGTCTGTGGTACATTCATTTCTTTGAGATGTAATTCATTGCAAATCCTGAGTATACAATAAAGGTAAGATGCTGGTCCTATGAAAGGTTCAGAGCTGGGCAAGATATAGTCCTTGCTCTCAAGAAGCTTATAATCCAGCAGGAGAAAAATGATTCACTTTCTGTCATGGAGTATCTCTTCTTTCACTTGGGGAATGAAATAGTTGACATAGGTTTCTGGAACTAATTTTGCCATATAAAGTGTTGGGATTTAAAATACATTCATAGAATTTATAAACTCTGGGATGATTGAAAGACTGGTTGTGGGGAGGGGGGGAGTGGAATTCTGAAATTAATGAATATTCCTAGGGTAAAAGGAATTTGGTAAAAAAAAAACCACAACTCTATGGACAGCATTGATGTGCTATGGTCCATGAAGCCATGAAGAGTTGGTCATGACTCAACAACAGTGAGAAGAATTTAAGTTTCTTTTTATGTTGGAAAATAACTACATTTGAGATATTTTACACTTTCAGATGTCAAAACATTATATCATTAACATTTTCTCATGGAACTTCTCACTGAATGCAACACCAAGGTATTACAGAGTAAAGTGTGGAGAATGCATGGCAAGATAGTATCTAAGGCTCTAAGTCAAATATGGGCACACAAATAATTGTCTTATAATGTAGAAAGAGATTAATGATATGAGAAAGAGATGAACAAAATGGGAGAGGAGGATATATTATTTTGGACTGTAGGAATCAGAGAAAAAATAATTATGGAGGTTACATTTGGCTGGTCTTAAAGATAAATAAGATTTTGACTAATAGAGGTATTGGATTTGGGGATTTGAGCAGGGAGAGAAGAAGGAGAAATGAAATAGGATTCTGAAAGTGCAGGCATGTTCACAGAATAGTGGGTAGCCCAGCATACACAGAAATGTAAGGCCATAGAATATTCAGATTGAAAGGAACTTTACAGGGTATCAAGTTCAATCTCTTTATTTTGCAGATGAGGAAAGTGAGACCCCAAAAAACAGGAGGTCACATTCAAGGTTGCAAAGCTAGTAAGCAACAGTGATAGGATGAAGTTTCAGATCTTCTGATCTCCAAACCAATTCATTTTATACCATACCATGGGTCTCTTTAAATACCACTTTATTAAACAAATAAATTAAATCCACCAGTGTCCAAACTTACAGGATATGTAAAGGGAAGGGAACGTCAAGATACACACATATGTATACATGCATACGCGCATATATTTATTTAATTCATTGCATCTTGTTAAATTCATATACTTTATCATTTGGAATGGAAGTTCCAGGCATAAGCACTTACATTCATGGTGGTCATTAAGCTATTCTCATTACTGCTATACAGGACATCCTTGAAAAGTCCAAATGAAAGAAAGACTTCTTACATAATGTGAGATTTTTTCAATTCCTCAGTTTGCAGATAATATTATGCTGATGGTATCATGCCCTCTAATACTACAGGGCTGCTTTAATGATATGAATTCAAAATAAGGTAGACTTAACAATTCACCTGGGGAAACATGCCAAAAGAGGAGGAATGTCTGTTTTCTAGATTATGATTTACATTTGGAAGGGAAACTCATTTTCTGTTAGGTCACCACTACACATATGATTGGTTTTTCAGATGGACCATGAGCTGATCTCAGAATCGAATAGGAGGTGGTGAATTACCTGGATTACATTTGGAAAATTGTGAGTACTTTTCAATGATCTCAAGGTACTCCCT
The DNA here is from genome assembly GCF_011100635.1 of Trichosurus vulpecula. Classification (NCBI taxonomy): domain Eukaryota; kingdom Metazoa; phylum Chordata; class Mammalia; order Diprotodontia; family Phalangeridae; genus Trichosurus; species Trichosurus vulpecula. Next base: position 133,305,329 of record NC_050581.1, read on the forward strand.
GAATCATAAACCCAGATTTTTGATCCTAATATTTCCTGGCGACGTTATATGGCTGTGAATCAAAGAACACGACAACTTCTCATAAATTTAAAATTGTGGTGGACTCAAAGGGCAGTGGAGAAATCAATAGCCGAAAACATTATCGATGATAAACTGATGACAAAATTGGAAAAGGTGCTAACATGATATAATATGACATGATATATGATATAATGTAATATGATATAGTATAATATAGTTTAGTATAGTGTAGTATAGCATAATATAATATAGGAAATGTTTGCCTACAAAATCTTGGCTGATCATGGACTAAGTATGGAGGAGGACAATCTGACTGATTCTACCTGTGAATTTATGGGTAGATGCTCTGCAAATTTTGTTTTGGTGTGGAAGTCATGAACAAAAATAACCTAGAATGAGGTATGGAGCCATTTGTATTAGTGGTAGGAGTAACCTCCATTAATTGTATAAACTGATTGAAGTGATTTTGATGTAGCATGATATAGTGGATAAACCACTGGACTTGGCATCATGAAGACCTGGGTTCAAATCCCACATAGCCATGAGCTGTGTAATTCTGGGAAACCTATCTTAGCTCTGGTGGGGGGGGGCAGTGTAGGAGGTGGTTCTCAATAAAACAAGGGCACTGGACTTGATAACCTCTAAGGTCCTTTTCAGGTCCTATAATCCCAAGGTCCTATGATCCTATAGGCAGTAGTAGCGGCTAACAAGTAATTAATTTATGATAAATGTTCAATGACTAGCCAGGAAAAAAAAGTGTGCTTGACCCATTAATCTTAATCTGCACTATTAACATTTTTCCCACCATTTTTCAGGTCTAGGCAATGAATAAAAATGAGAAATCAAGCCCTGATTTGTAGTATATGCTGATTTCTGAGATGTAAATGCTCACACTGAAAATTTAACAATCTGCTTTTGTAAGCTAGTTTGAGCTGGTTCCAGCATACCCCAGAATGCAATCCTATCCCTTATCAACTGGCAATATTTGCCTATGTTGTTCTCAGTCTTTCTTTGAAAGATAGGAGCAGTACATCCTGAATATCAGAATACAGAACCTTGGATAGGTATTGGTAAAGCTTCGGTAGAAACAGTGAAGATATCAGGGAGATTAAAACAAAATAAAGTCTTAAAACACAGCTGAGTTCCAAACCAAGGGGTTTTTCAAATTAAAATAATGTCTGAAGCTTGTTGTCAGTGCCAAGGTCATAGTGAGGAGAGGCAAACTGTCAAAGGAAAATTGTAAGGAGACAATGATAAATAAACATTGGCTAGGAAGGCTTTTGCCTCCTTTTATAATGGGAAAGAAGAGGCAAGGAGAGGAAAGAATAAGGAGGGGTTCAGTAAGCTCTGAAGTGGGTAAATCAATAGTAAATTGCTTTTGTCACACCTGCTGTTCATCTGGACATAGACATCAGAGTAAATTGTCAACTCTTATTACAACCCTTTGAAATTCTGATTAACTGTCCCTTCTGCACTGGATAGATAGCAAGCACATCTGCTTTTATTCTTTTTTTTTAATACTAGGGCTTTTCCCCACTAATAAACATTTATTTCCCCGTAAAATTCTGGAGATTTTGCACAGGTGAAGAAAAGACTTAGATTTAATTCATTTAGCAAGCACATTTTTAAAAAAATTGAGTCCCAATTGTGAGCTCAAATAAGTAGGGATATAATAATGATAACTAGGGCGTGCTAGGTAAGTGCTAAGTCTTGAATATCAGAGCATGTTTCCCCAATGTCCACAAAGTCCTTCCTAAGAGGACAAACCTGATAAATATAAACTCCTCAGCTTTGTGTCAATAACCTTCCACAATGTAGCTCTAACCTGATTCAAACCTTATTTGATACCATTTCCCTTCAAAACCTTTTTTTGTCCAGTCCCATTTGAATGTGAGATGTTCTCTGAATTCAACACTTCCTTTCTGCCCCTGTAATTTTGCATGATCCACCCTGCTGTCCTGCTGTCTCCCCATGTCAGAATCCTTATCTTCCTTCAAGGCTTGGTTTAGGTGTCACATTCTTTTGGAAGCCTTCTTTGACTTTTCTTTTCTCCCTACTCATATTCTCATAAACACACCCACACAAATTATGTGTGCTCTAACTCTCATCAAATAAATTTGTAGTTACTTATCCATGTGAAGCCCTCTTTGTTCCATTAGGGAGAGCTTAATATAGGATCAAATGAAGTCTCAGGCTATTTGTCTCAGGTTTCCTTTAGATCTTCTTTTCATTTGGGTAGCCTATTATGGGATGTTCATGGAGGACTAACACCTCTGGCATGAAGGCTTGCTGAGCCTTTTCCAGGGCTTTTCATCCGCCTTTGGTTTCTATCTTTCACCTAACTCTCACCTATAGCTCCAAGAATCTGTGGCATGTACAGTGGCCACCCTCTGGTAAAACTGCCTCAGCAGACAGCCTAAACTGGAATGAAGGTAAACAACAGGCCTTAAACCCATTGGTGAGTTAGGGGGATGTCTTCCCCAAGCAGGTGAAGACTTCCCCTAGCAGAATGGGTAGATGAGAACAATAGCCATGAAGGGAGCTGAAGCAGGTGCTGTGGAGTACTTAGAGCTTGGTGAAACACTGAAGACACCAAGGTCATGCACTGCATCCTGGGGCATTGGCAGTCTTCTTGACTTTTGTCTTGCCACTGGGTCTTGATGAATCTGGAAGAGGGAATGAGGATGACCATTTTGTGCAACTCTGCCTCACTTAAATCCAATTCACACATAAGTCAAGACATCTGAGTGGTAGAGCCAAGATGGTAGAGAAAAGGCGGGACTCACCTAAGCTCTCCAAAATTCCCCTAAAAACAACTTTAAATAATGCCTCAGAAAGAATTCCTGAGTGGCAGAACCCACAAAAGGATAGGGTAAGACAATTTTCAAGCTCAAGATGACTTTGAAGGTTGGCAGGAAAGTTCTGATGTTCTGGGGTGATAATGGAGCACAGATCAACATAGGCTGTGTCAGTACAGGTATACCCCAGCAAATCAGGCTTTGGAGACAACTGATCAGCAGTGGCAGCTGTGGCTTCCATTGCTCTCAGCACACATATAGTAGTAACAGTGTTGGACAACTGGTCAGAAGGATTATAGGGAGTCTCTTTGCTGGCACTGGGTGCAGGATTCTGTTGTGTTGCCCATACTTAGGATTTGGGTCACAGTCCTAAGTCATAGTCCCGGGGAGGGAAGAAGCACTAGCACACCAGAGCTTGCCGCTACAGGGGGTCAAGGACCCTGGTCACAGTTCCAGGGTAGAAGAGAATGTTTCAGTTGCTCTCAGACTAAACACAGGCTAGGAGAGTAGTAAACACATCTCTCTTTAGATCATATCACTTATAGATCCCCAGAACTAGCTTTGAAAATATCTGCGTAAAAATATGAAGCTTGCAGTAGTATGCCCTTCACTCCAGTAGCAGAGTTCAATTTTAACATAAAGTTAAAAGTCAAGAAATAGGCTGGAAAATGAGCAAACAACAATGAAAAGAATCTGACCGTAGAAAGTTATTATGACAGGGAAGATCAAAACATAAACTCAGAAGAAGACAACAAAGTCAAAACTTCTAATCCAAAGCCTCGAAAAATGGGAATCTGTCTTAACCCCAAAAAGAATTCCGGCAAGAGTTCAAAAAGAACTTTAAAAATCAAATAAAAGAGGTAGAGTAAAAAATGAGAGAAGAAATGAAAGTGAGGCAAGAAAATAATGAAAAAATGGGGAGAAAATTTGTAATTCAAACTCTTGTGGAAATCAATGCTAAAAACTAAAAATACTAAATAAATAAATAATAATTAATAAAAAAGAAAAGGAAGGGAGCGAATACCATATTCTACTGCATAACCATTTCAGCTTTTGTGCAAATTTTTTTTTTTTGCGAAAACATAGGTGTGACCATTATGTGAAGTTATAAAATGGTGCAGGAATTACTTAAAAATAATTTATTACTACCCTGTCTTTCGTGCAAGATTAGGATGTACAGAATACTCATGAATATACATTAAAATTGAATACTGGCAATGTGTATGGGCTAAGTCTAGTCTTTCAATGTGCTAGAGATAAATGTGCATCGTTATGCCACTGGTGCATACATTGCTGCTCTGTTTATCCTTTAAGCAGCATGAGGAACAGAATTACACCATGGGATGATTATGAAATGAAGATTATAGATGAATTTTGGGCCTAAAAATAAAAAAAGAAAATCCTGGAAAGACACTGATGATGCAAAGTGAAATTAGCAGAACCAAGGGAACATTGTAGGCAGTAACCACAATATTCTATGATGATCAACTGTGAATGTAATTCTGTAATATAATAATGTATTCTCAGCAATATAATGGCATAAGACTATTCTGAAGGATTTATGATGAAAAATGCTATACATCTCCAGAGAAAGAACTAACGGAGTCTGAAGGCACATCAAAACTTTTTTTTTTAAACTTTCTTTTTTTTCTGTGTTTTCTTTCACAACCTGATTAATATGGAAATATGTTTTATATGACTGTAGATGTATAACCTATATCAAATTGTTCACCTTCTCAATAAGAGGGGAGAGGAGGATGCAAAAGAAGGAGAGAGAGAATTTTGAATTCAAAATTAAAAAAAAAACCTGAATGTTAAAATTATTTTAATTGTAGTTGGGGGAAAATAAAATATTAAATGATTGTATATATATTTTTAAAAGACATCACCATGATGTCATTTGTTCTTTTTGAAAATGAAGGACAAACAATAACAACGAGCACTCAGAAGGTGACAAAAATCATTGTTTTTCTTTTTAATCTAGAAATAGATTCATTCCCCCACCCCTGCCTCTCCTCCATAAACAGATTATATATGGCAAGTAAACAGTTACAAGAACAGGAAATTCCCTGGATAGTGAAGCCAGTTCATCAAAGCAGTGATTGGGAAAGAGAGAAGAAATTGGGTATGGAGACTTCTTCTTCTCCCACAGGGTAACCAGCAGATATATCTAGGCCAGCAGCATATTCTGTGCAGGAAATCTACTCCTTAAACGGGTGAGTGAACTAGGTATGGCTCTAAGTGCACCTGATGGTGTTTATTTTGGTGCGGCAGCACCCTTCCTTTGCAATCTTCACAGTTGGTATGTTTCTGCCAGACCCTTGGACCCTTTCCTTTTCACATAAGTTCCCAGGTTCCTTGTCCATGCATCTTTCAGTCTTTCCTTCCAGCCTGGGGGGAAAACCAAACCACACTTCTCATCATGATCCTTGCCAAAAACGACTACACTTGTTTTTTAATCTCTTAACTGAATGGAAACCCCTGTAAGGCAGGTTCTGCCTTATTTTTATACCTCCATTGGCTAGCATAATGAGCTAGAGCTTAGTGCTCTAGTGGCTATTAGCCAGCTGATCTCTGAAATAAATAGGCACAGCTACACCTTCAATCTGGTATTTCTCCCTGCCCCCTCAATCCTGAATTGCAATCACTATTACCTCTTGGCCATTCTCGCCCTTCCAAACCAGGAGGACAGGCCTAAAGTGGAGAGGCAGGCTCATTCTGGCAATTCAAAGGTGTGTAAGACATAGACATAATGACTATCCCTAAGGAACTTATAGTCCCCTTGTTACCAATAACACTATGAACATATTCAGATATGGCACTTTCTTCACATCTACCCAGTGAGGTAAATTGTAAACATATTATGATCCCCATTTGGAGGATGAGGAAACTGAGTCTCAACAAACGTAAGTGATTTTCTATGTATATACAATTAAATTTTGGAGGATTTGAACCTAGATAACCTGGCTTTAAATCAATTTGTTTGTGTAGTTGGTTGATATAAAAGCTATCAGTCTAAATATGTGTTTAATATTAACCACTGCCTGGCCCATTTTATTTTTTTGGAGATATAATACTTGGAAATTTCAGTAATAATACCAGACTTAGTAGCGGGGGTACTGGATTCTGGTCCTGCCACTGCAAATGATTTGACTTGTGACCTTGGGTACTGTGGTCTATCACTTTTTTGAATGTAATAGAAGTAAATTACTTGAGGGCAGAGATTATTTCATTTTCATCTTTGTATCTACAACACCTAGCCCAGTGCCTGGCATATAGTAGTCACTTAATAAATGCTCATTAATTGATTTGAGCCTCACCTTCCTCACTTTAAAATGACAAGATTGGATTATTAGGTCATCTCAGAGATTTTTTTTCCAGTGATAGCATTCTACATTATTTATTTTGTGGCCTTGATGAAAGAAAGCTGAGTTTGCTATTTAACCTTTGGACTATATATTCTCCACCTCTTCTTTGCTGGGGTATTTTTGAGAATATGAGGTGAAGTCTTTTGAGCTTCTTGGTCACATATGTTCTGTAGAAAACATCAGTAATATATTTTAGCACTTGCAGAGCTGTACTAGAGTATAGAGAATCCATAGGTTCTGTTCTCAAGAGCATTAACATCTTGTTCTAATGAGATACAGGTCATAGAAAAGTAGTAAATCACATAAATGGAATTAGAGTTTCATAGAACCAGAGATCTTAACCGGTTTTTAAAAAGGTGATTGATTAGGTGGAGCAATGGCCAGAGGAGGAAAATAATGACAGTGAATTGAGTCCATGGCATATGAAAATTTGTTGAAAAAACTGCAGATAGTCAGCCTGGAGAAGAGAATGCTCAGGGGCAAAATTACTGTCTTCCAGTACTTGAAACATTGTCAGGTGGATGAGGGATTAGTCTGGTTCTGTTTGACTCTTGAGTTTCGAAGTAAGTGCAAAGTGTAGAAGCTGCAAAAGGGCATATTTTGGCTTGACATAAAAGAAAACAAAGCAACACAAAACAACTTCCTAACAATCTGAGCTGTCTAAAAGTAGAATGCGCTATTTCAGGAGAGAGTGGATTTCTTCTTAACGGAAGTCTTCAAAAAATATGGGATGGCTATTTTTGTTCATGTTGTGGATAGAGGTGATTCTTGGTCAAGGTTGTATTAAACTAGAAAATGTCTGTGTCCCTTTCAGCTCTGACATTCCTTGATTCTGTGTTTTTAACTTTGTGACCTTGGATAGGTCCTGTTATATTTGTTTACCTCTGCAGTATCACTCCCATTCCACTTGTTGGATTCAGTCCTGCTTCCATCATGCTTGTTCTGATCCTACTTTCATTTCTCTGAGGCTATTGTAATAACCTCTGACCTTATCTTTCTACTTCTCCTCTACCCTTGCCAAACACCCCTCCACACTGCTGTCTGAGGATTTTTGCTGATAGATCACTCCTTGGCTCAAAAAACATCAGGGGGTTCTGCTGCTTACTAAGTATAATATAAACTTCTGACTCTCACATTCAGTGCCATCAAAAATCTGGTTTGGGTCTAACCTGTCCAAATTAATGTCACAATCCCCTTCACTTACTCTTTGCTTCAGCCAAAGCAGCATATTCTCCATTTCCAGTTCTAATTCCACCCTCTTCTCTTCGTATCTTTGTTCATCTCATCCCTTGCCTCATTCCCCACTATCTTTTCTCCATTAACACACTCCTCTTCCTTTAAGATATAACTTAATTGTTACCTTCATGAGGCTCCCTTTGATTCTCCTCCCTCAAGCTGAAAGTCATCGCTTCTGATCTCATAGCACTTAAAAATAAAATAACCCATATAACATATTCCTCTACCTATTTTCATCTTTCTCTTTTAATACTCTCCCTTTTCTTCAAGATACAACTTAGTGGTTACATCCTCTGTGAAGCCCTCTCTGCTTCCTCTCCCTTAAGCTGAAAGCGATGACTTCTAATTGCTCATAGCACTTTGTGGCTTTTATTTTAAAATTAATTGATATATTTTGATTTCACATCACCTTCATTTATGAATATATCCCTTTTCACTTCCATATCTAAAGACTTATCCCTAGTCATAAAGAATAAAAAAAGAGTAGAAAATATCCATTAGGCATAACTAGTGAATATATAAATTGAGTCTAGAAGTATATTTAGTGTTCCGTGCCTATAGACTCCCACCTCTGCAAAGAAGGGAGGAGTTATATTTTCATTAATCTCCATGGACAAGCTTAGTCACTATAACTATACAACATTCAACTTTGCTTTTGTTGTTTTTATTTTCATTATGGTCATCATGTATGTTTTTCTGTTTTTTTTCATCTCCTAACTTACTGAATTCTTCAAATTAATAATTTCATATGAATTGCAATATTCCATTAAATGTATATACCAACTTTGTGTAGCCATTTTGTGAAGGCGTAAGGGATGGGCATCTAATTTATTTCCAATTCATTGCTACCACAAAAAATGTGGCTGTGAATTTTTAGTGTATAACTCATCACAGTTTAACTGGAGAGAGCCTTATACTTCTCACGTTCTTTTTATTAATGATACGTGTTGTGGCTTTACTTTTCCCTGTTTGTAATTTTGATACAGTTCAACAAGACTCTTTCCTTTATCCTTAAATATGTTACATCCTGGTATTGTTGCTGTTCATGCCACAGTAATCCTCAATTCAAGGTCATGCTGCTATTTTCCTTCTCTACTTCCATGCCTGAGATCCTCAAGAAATTCACAAAAGTTAACCTCCTTGGTCTATTACAAAGTGATACCCTTTTTTAACTGCACCCTTACTGTTACTAAATAATTCTTTTATTCAAATCTAACTCTGTATTGCACTCCACAAAATACCTGTTTCAAACCTTCTTCTCTCTCTTGTCACATCTATAATCCTATATATTTCACTTTAAACCTTCTAGAAAAAACATACTTTTCATACCGTGTCATTCTTTTTTACTTCTTTGGAATATGGCATTGTGTGGATGCCAATGGAACATATATAGGTTATGCATCAGTTATCCTTTACTCTCTCTCCCTACCACCTTTTCTGGTCATATATTTGTAACAACCCTCTCTTAACCATTTCTCTGACACCCTTTACACAACTTCTGTAGAATTCCTTATTTATAATATGTTACATCTCGCTCACATTCACTATGAATCTTTCCATTGAACTTCATTGAACCCTAACTCCAGTTCTTCAGAGACTGTGCAGTGCCATGCCTTTTAGCCACACAGCACTATCAGAAGAATGCTGTTGTTTTTTTAATGTGCTTTTGTGTCATAGTGATGCTTGGGGTCATTGAAAGCACTTTACTATTTCCCAATGGAAAAAAAGAGAACATTGGTTTGTTTTTAGGGATGAATCATTTGGGGATAGGGGGTAGGGAGGAACAAAGCCATGGCAGTGGGCTGAGGTTCTATGAGCAGCATTAAACCGATGTCCTTTCTCCCTGAAAGTTCTATGGCAGATTTAATTCAGAAAGCCTACTTTATCTTAAAGAGTTCTTCCAATTTGATTATCAAGATCAAGAATTCAAGTAGGATTGTTTTAGCTCAGTGGTCTACCCCAGTTCATTTAGCCTTCTACATTCTATCCTGTTGTTTCCATACTTCCTATTCTCCCTAAACAATATCCCTCCCAGTGGGTTAGAAAACTTATTTTACTATCCTCATGTATAACAGATGAGATGCAGTGATAGTTTCATCCCCTAAATATTCATTACTAAATTTCCAGTTTATGCTTGTATATTATCTACCACTCTATATGTCTATATATATGAGATAGCTATGAGTATATAACACACATATGTATACACGTGTATCTATGTATATGCAAATACACACACAAAACATATAATTATGTAGAATCTTTTAGGAATAAATCCTCAGAATGCACATAGGATTGCAAACAGTGCACATTTTATAAACTGTAGTGGTGAAAACCATTAATGGTAGATGATTTTCAACAAACGTACTAACCAAAGTTAAAGAGAAAAATCAGCTGAGATGGTCAAAAGACTGCCTACTTGGTTGAGCCTGGTTAAGGAGGAACTTTAGAATCCAAGACTTCTTATCATAAAGTTTTCAAGGCCTTTGAGTAGTCTAGTGTGAAACAAACAAAAACATCTCCACCTGACTGCTAAGCCCAGTGAAATTAAAATCCTTCTCATTCATTCATTTTTTAATAAGCAAACAAGTTAAACATGAACAAACTTATGGGAAAATCACAAATGTGCATTTTATAAATGATACCTTATATATATGCATGTACATAAGGTATCATTTATATATATGCCTATATATATATATACATATATATATATAGCACACATATGTATTTGATAAATGTTTTTTATCACTACATAACTACTTAGCTCCTTTCTTCCCCCCCAGCCCCACATAAGACCCAAATCTATTAAAAGTGTAATAAAAAAGAGGGTAAAAGATCATTTTATGGTGGTGATGCATGGTGATGACCCTACTGTCAATTAGTACTATCTCACAGTTGGAAAGGAGCTGAGAGGTCATCCTAGACCAAACCATACCTGAACAATAATTTCCTTTATATCATGTTCAACTAGTGGATATTTGCTCTTGTTTGAAGACTACCAGTTCATGTGAACCCATAATCCTAGGGCAGCCAATTTTACTTTGAAGCAGGTCTAATTGTTAAAGGCAGCTAGGTGGCACAGTGGTTAGAGTTCTGGGCCTGGAGTCAGGAAGACCTGCTTTAGAATCCAGCTTCAGACATTACTAGCTATGTAATCTTCAGCAGGTCATTTAACCCTGTTTGCCTCAGTTTCCTCATGTAAAATGAGCTGAAGAAGCAAATGGTATTTTTGCTAAGAAAACTCGAAATGGGGTCGTGAAGAATTAGACATGACTGAAACAACTGAACAAAAACAATTGTTGAGAAGTGTATCCCTGCATTAAGCTTAATTCATATGTTTTGAACCTTCTACCCTCTGCTTCTAGTTCTGCCTCTGGGGTCAAACTGAAAATGTCAGCTTCCCTTTCTACATAATAACTTTTCAAATATTTGAAGGAAAACTATCATGTTTCATCCTACTCCTTTTTTCTTCAGCTTATCATTGTCCTTCGTAAAAATATGTCCCTCAGAACAGAAAATAACATTCAATTTCTTGTCTAACCAGGTAAGGCAAGGGAGACCATCACCTCCCAGGTCTGGACACTGTCTCTTTTAATTTAACCTAAGATTGCATTTACTCTCTTCTCTAGCACATTATTTATTTGATTGATATTAAAGTTACAATGCATTATAACTCACAATGTTTTCAAGCAAACACCTTCTAGTAATGCCTCCCACCTCTTGTGCTTGCAACAGCAATTTCACAATTAACTCCATAGTAGTTTCTTAAAGTCTTTTGTGATCAATGAGAAATATGGAATAGATGCCAGCCCAGAGTGAATTTAACTTAACAGACAGGGCTCTAAAAGGGTTAATAACTTTAATTAGTTAACAGCATATCAATATTTAGTACTCCAACCCCTACCCCTATTGATTTTACAAATGGTTTTATTCGCTGCATGTCAACAACCAAGGCTGCAGGACCTCTTCTCAGAAAAAGGCTTTTTGCTACCAAATTCCCCTTCTTTGTTATGATGCAATTTACATTTTTCCCTATGTAAAGGTTGTGTTGGATGATACTGTACTTTATATGCTTTGGATAAACTTCCAGGAATCACTCCTGCCCTGGCAACACTTTTCTCTCCCTCCCTTGATTCAGCAGTTCAACTCTCCACTGCCCTCTACTTACTGCCTTGTCGTACTGCCAATGACCCTTTGCCAAAACCCAACCCTATATCACCGTTAGTGTCTGCCTCCTTTTTGACTGTGCTGTTAAACTGAACTGGAAAAACCATCACCAACTTGTTGATTGGATCCATTACAAATTTCTGCTATCCAATTTCTAATCTCAAATGTGCCCTCATTTTATCAAGGCAACGATTCTACTCTTCCCTAATCAATTTACTGTACCACTCTCCATAGTGGAGACTGGCTGGGCCAAACCTACCTACTTCCCCTCAAGACTGCCACTGCACACCCTTTCCTCACCCTCTCTGTTGGGGGGAGGGGTTACTTCATTACAAAAAGTAAGCAATTTGCCAAGAGTTCCCTCTTTTCCCTTTCTCTCTTCACATTTATCAGACACTCTCTGCCACCATTATTTTTTCTTTCACTTTAGTATCAGACAAAGACTTGGCCTTACCCCTTGCCAAGGTCAACCCCACCGCAAACCCCTGATTCTATTTTTTCCCTCCTCCCATCTTTTCCATTAGATTGACCCCATCTCATTCTCAATCTTTCTCTGTCTACTGGCTCGTGTCCTGCAACCTAGAAACGTCGAATGAGTTAGCATGTGTAAAGTGCTTTGCAAATGTCAAGTTGCTCTATTAATGCTAGCTATTATTTTCCATGTCACCCTACCCCCATCTTTAAGAACCTCTTACTTTGTCCTACCTTCCCTGCTAGCTATTATCGCATATTTCTTCTCCCATTTTTGGTTTATGTACGTTTAGAAGGCTATCTACATTAGGTGCTTCTAATTCATTTCTCCTCCTTTACTTCTGAATCTTCTGCAATCTGGCCTCCAGCCCTATCATGCAAGAGAAATTGTTCTCTTCAAATTTACCAATTATAACTTTTTATTTTTGAATTTATTTTTAGTTTATACCACTCAGTTCCACAAGTTTTTCAGTTACAAATTTTCTCCCCCCCCTCTCCTTCACACTCCCCACCAAAGACAGCATGCAATCTGATATAGGTTCTACACATACCTTCACAACAAACATATTTTCACAATAGTCAAGTTGTAAAGAAGAATTATAACCAATGGAATGAACCATGAAAAAGAAGAAACAAAACCAAAAAACAAGAAAAAAAGGGAGAGCAAATAGTTTGCTTCGATTGCATTCAGATTCTGTAGTTCGTTCGCTGGATGTGGACAGCTCTTTCCATCATGAGTCCTTTGGAACTGTCTTAAAACCTTGCACTGCTCAGAGGAGCTAAATCTAACAAAGTCAGTCATGATACAATGTTGCTGTTACTGTATATAGTGTTCTGCTGGTTCTGCTCACTTCACTCAGCTTTGGTTCATGCAAGTCTTTCCAGGTAATTATGAAATCTGTCTGCTCCTCATTTCTTATAGCACAATAGTATTCCATTACCTTCATATACCACAACTTGTTTAGCCATTCTCCAGTTGATGGGCAACTTCTTGATTTCCAATTCTTTGCCAACACAAAAAGAGGTGCTATAAATGTTTTTGTACATACAGGTCCTTTTCCCACTTGTATGATCTCTTTGGGATACAGCCCTAGAAGTGGTATTGTTGGGTCAAAGGGCAATTCTATCTTAACTGCCAAATCTAGCAACCCTTTCTAAATCTTCATCTTGACTTCCCTATAACATTTGATGCTGTCAATCACCTCTCTTCTGGGATGCTGTCTTCTCTCTAGACTTTTATGACACTAGTTTTTCCTAGTTCTCCTTATATCTTTCTGAATACTTCTCAGTTTCTTTTGTTGGACCTTCATCCAGTCAAATCAGTAATCATTTATTAGGCTCCTACTATATGCCTGGCACTATGCTAAGCCCTGGGGATACAATAAAAGGCAAAAGACTTTTGCCTTCCCTTCTTTCAAGGAACTCACAGCCTAATGGCAGAGACATGTAAATAACTTATCTACAAACAAGAGAGAAGGCACTAGAATTAACAGGGATCAGGAAAGATGTCTTGTAGAAGGTGGAACTTTAGTTGGGACTTGAAGGAAGGCAGGGAAACCAGGAGGCAGATATGAGGAAGAAGAACATTCCAGGCATGAATTTCAGCATTCCAGCCGGTGAAATGTTCTCCTAGTAAAATGTTCTTGCTAATACTTCTTTGTCTTAATGTGTTCTTATCTGCCAATCTAAGCAGGAGGCTACTGGATTCTAGAGTAAGGTATAACAAGACTTGGAGGTGAGGCTAAGGTCAGCTTAGGAAGGAGTTCGAAAGCCAAACAAAATGTAGTATTTGATTCAGGAGATGATAAGAAGTTACTGGGATTTTTTTGAGTATGGAGAGGTGAGACCCATGCACATAGATCTCAGCTTCAGGAAAAATAAAACCACTTTCAGAGCTGATAGGGAATATACTGAACAGGGAATGACGTATAGTAGGGAGACAATTAAATAGCAGGATATTGCAATAGTACAGGCCATACCCATCAACAGCTGATGTCCTCCAGATCTCTGTTCTAAATCCTCTTTTCTTTTTCCTCTACCACTATCTTGATGATTTTATTACCTCCCGCTGGTTCAGTTATAATTTCTACACTTAGGCTTCCTAGATCTAAATATCCAGCTATATTTTCTCTCCAGAACAATAGTCCTGTATTGACAATTTCCTTTTGTCCATCATGAACTACATGTCACATAGGTATCTGAAACTCCTGAACTGCCTTCTTTCTGTCAGTAGCACTACCATTCTCAATGTTATCTTCAATTCCTCACTCTTATTACACATGTCCAATCTTTTACCAAACATGGTCATTTTTTGTTGGGGGGGAAGGCAGGGCAATTGGGGTTAAGTGATTTGCCCAAGGTCACATAGCTCAAGTGTCTGAGGTCAAATTTGAACTCGGGTTCTCCTGACTCCAGGACCACTCACTGCACTACCTACCTGCCCCAAACATGGTCATTTCTTCTTCCACAACATCTCTAGTATATATCCATTCTTTCCACTCTAAGTTAGGCCCCCATTTGGGGCTTTGGACTTGGGGCCTTAATATTAGAAAAAATTGCAATAGCCTCAATTCTCTCTCTACTTCAATCCACCCTGTAGGCCTAACCATGTCACTCCCATGCTCAATTAACTCCAGTGGCTGTCTATTACTGTCAGAGTGAAATATAAACTCTCTTTTATGTTTAAAGCTCCTTACTAAATTTCTAGTATTCTTTCTCTTTACCCCTCCCCACTCCTACCCTTCCTTTGTGCATGCTACAACCCAGCTGCATAGGCTTATTCTTTATATACAGCACTCTAATTCCTGTCTGATGATTGGCTCCCAAGCCTGGAATGTTATCCCTCCTCAATCTACTTCTTAATTCCCCTGTCTTTCTTTAAGGTTCAGATCAGCTCAAATCCCATCTTTTGCCAGAGGTCTTCCCCACCCCTGTTCCTAACTGCTAGTCTTCTCCTTTGGGATTACCTGTCATCTACTTTATGTCTGTAGTGTTTTCCTCTTCATTCGTATCCCCAGCCCTTAGCACAGTGCCTAACTAAATACTTATTGACTAGATGACTCTCTATCTTGTATATAGCTTTTATTTACATGCTGTAACATAGGTTCTGATACATGCTGGCTGTATGACTGTAGCAAAGTTGTCCTAGGCAGGTAAGACTATAACCTGCAGATGCACTGCTAGACTGCTTTGTTAGAAGAGTCTCCTCATGGAGAGTTTCCTATACAGGTGAAATAACAGATCTAGATAAAAAAAGGACATTGCTTTATTTCTATGCAATATGGGAGCTAACTAAATACCTTGATCTTGGGACTCTTAGAAAACTCCATTTGCCACCCAGATATCATCCTTTTTAGTCTTCAATAGTACCTTCAACCACCATATTAATTTTACTTGTTGGACTAAGGTAATAAAGGCTTTTGTGAAAAGATGAATGTTACCTGAGCAGGGTGAATGATACTATAAGCTCTTCGAGAGCAAGATCAGTATTATAGTGGTTTGCCCTTAAAAGGTCTTATGTCAAACTTTGCTTTATTGAATTCAATAGAGAGACTGTATCATAGTGATACAGATAGAAAATGTCAGCTCTGGAAATCAAAGCCAATCTTCTGCGTGTGTGAAAGTCCAATACACATTGTATTATGCCACACTACTTCTGGAAAGATATTATCCTCATTTTTATTAGATTTCTCATTTTCTTAGTCATAATATTTGTTATATGATCAATAACTAGCTGTGGGACTTTGGATCAGGTACACAGTATCTTTAGGTCTTACCTTCCTTATCTAAATATTTTATTTAGGCTAATCTCTAAAGCAGAACCTTATCTAGGGTGGGAAAAACCAGGGCTTTGTCTCTGTGCACCAAATTTAAAAGAAGTTTATAGTACTTGGAGTTTTGCAGAAACAGCAATTTACAAGGATAATTAGTTAAAATATGAAGTTACCATTTTACCTAGTTAGCTTCCCATGGGTGTCCTGGATCCTCTATTTCCCTCATAACTCTGTAGGGGGAGATAATTCTCTAGTCCCCTGTAACTGAGGGCATACTTCAGTTTCCTTGAGTAAATTTTGTAATATTTGCCCTGGGCACAAAAATTCCTAGCTATAGCTCAGCTCTAAGTTCTCTTCCAGAAGGAGAAGTCTATTATGACTCTTAATTTAATCTATTTTTGTCCATGAGCCTATTTGGCAGCACATTCACCTCTTAGGTCATTGCATAGTAGAAAGGGAATGCACATAATGAAGTTTGAAT
Source organism: Trichosurus vulpecula (assembly GCF_011100635.1). Taxonomy (NCBI): domain Eukaryota; kingdom Metazoa; phylum Chordata; class Mammalia; order Diprotodontia; family Phalangeridae; genus Trichosurus; species Trichosurus vulpecula. The sequence continues at coordinate 133,321,647 of NC_050581.1, forward strand.
ACTAAATGTATTCCTTTTGGTGTTTAATCCACCATAAAGGCATTTAGGTATTATAGTAAATCAGCCATTATCTTGCAGATTACTACCCTTCATAAAAAGAACCTTAGGAAGCTATCTGAATCCTCTATCTCCTAGTAAAATGTCCTTGCTGATAATTATTTGTCTTCTTGTGGCTTATCTGTCAGTCCAAGATAATTCCAACTCTCCCAGTTGTGAAGTGTGTTCATTTCCTTGGGTATTATATTCGTTGTTTATCTCTCTACTTTATCTAGAAGCAAGCAAAGCACCCTGGTGTATGATAGTATATGGGTTTTCTATCCCTCTGCTACTTAGCTCTAAGTACTCCTCTGCAGAAATGGTAGATATTTAACTCTTCTTTGATAGAAATAGTGTCTTAATTTAGACAGGGAAAAAGACCAAAAAAAAATGCCTCCTGTGTTTTAGTTTGGGTCAGAGATAGTAGAATCACGGAATTTTAGATTTGGAAGGGACCTCAGCAGCCATCTAACCCAAATACAAACAAGATTGCCCCGCCAAAAACATCTAGCAAATGGTCACCCAAATTTAATATGAAGACCAATCAGGGAGAATCCATTAACTCTCCCCCCAAGTCATTCCATTCCACTTTGGCATACCTCTTAACAGTCATTCAATAAACATTTATTAAGCAGCAACTAAGTGCCAGGCAATGTGTTAAGGACTGAGGCAAAAGACAGTCTCTGCCTTCACTTTATACTCTAATAGAGGGAGACAGCAAGCAGAGAGATATCTACAAACAAGCTATATATAGGATAAATAAGAAGTAAGAGGGAAGGCAGTAGAATTTAGAAGGGGTGGGAATAGATTCTTTTTGAAGATGAAATAATTGTTAGGAAGTTTTTTCTTGACATCAAACCTAAATTCTCCCCTTCAGCAAATTCCGTGTATTGTATTTAGTTTTTCCTATTGGGAGTGCAGTAAACAGTCCACATCTTATCTTCTTTTACACATGAAGTCTTCATATGCTTAAAGGTAACTATTATCTCCATTAAGCTTTTTCTTCTCTAGTCTGCACATTTCCAATTTCTGCAACTAATTCTCATGCTATATGTTCTTATGGCCCTTCAACATCTAGTTTGCCCTCGTGTGGACTCTACAGTTTGTCAATATTGTTATTAAAAGGTGGTGTTCACAATTAAACATAGTGATCCAGGTGAGATTTGACCAGAAAACTAGATCTATCACTTCTTTTTTGAGGGGTGGGGCTAGGGAAAAGCTAAAATTCTCAGTCTTGTGGGAATTGAGTGAGCCACAATGCCATCTTGTGACTCAATTCTGAATCTGGATTGGAATGCATGGGTGTTCAGAGAAGACTAGTACCTCTGGTGTGAGGATTGCTGAGCCCTTTTCAGGGCTGCTTTCCACCTTTGGTATCCACCTGCCACCCAACTCTCACCTATGGCTCCAAGAAGCTGTAGCATGCATAGCTGCCACACCCTGGAAAAACTGATTAGGCAGACAAGCTAAATCAGGTTGATGGTAACCAAGGGGCTTCATATCTGTTGGAGTTAGGGGGGAGTCTACCCCAAGTCTGTAAAGAATTCCCTTGTACAATAGGCAATTGTGAACAGTTTGTTCCAATGGGCCATGAAGGTGACTGAAGCAGCCACTGTGGAGCACTTACAGCTTGGTTAGACATTAAAGATGCCAAGACCATCCAGTGCATCCCGGGCTATTGGCAGTCATCTTGATTTTTGTCTTGCCATTGGACTCCAAAGACTCTGGAAGAAACATTGAGGTCAATGACCTGCTTTCTAAGATCTTTGAGATACTTGAGGTTTATTTTAATATATAATATTTACATTTACTTACTATATTATGTAGAATATTTTATTGCTTAATATTGATGATATTGGACAAGACCTGTCATTTCACTAGTTTGACAAAATCATGGTAAGCAAACTACTCAAACTGTTGTAGGTGTTTGATACTTTTGATCACCTTCTTCAGGATAGTTTTTCCTCTCTAGAATTTTGTGACTAAACTGTTCCTTCTCAGCCTTCTAGCTGGATTTTCATACATGCCATTCCACTGGATACATTCCCATGGGGACCCTACAAGGTTCCATCTTTGGTTTTCTTCTCTTTTCTCTCTACACCATATCACCATATCATTTGCTTCTATGGGTTCAGTTATCATCACAAGGCAGATGATTCCTAGATATGCATATCCAGCCCTAGTCTTTCTCCAAAGGAACAGTCCTGCATTATCAACTACCCTTTGGACCTCTTGAACTGATTGCCTAGTAGGCATCTCAGGCTCATCAGGTCCAAAATAAAACTCATTATCTTACCTTCCCCTCTTCCAGCCTTCACTATTACTGTTGAGGGCACTAATAACCTCTCAAATGTGTTATCTTCTCTGTACTCTCATCACCACCCTTGTTCAGGAAATCATCACTATCAATTCTACTAGTGCAATAGCATTGCAATTCATCTTGCTATTTCTGTCTTAACTCCCTCACTTCTACCATTTTTCTCTTCAGCTACTAAAATTATTTTCATGAAGTGTATAAGCCCTACCATGTCATTCACCACCACCCTCTCCCCATTCCTTCCCAACCCCAACTATACTGTAAAGTTCAATGGCTCACTGTCCACTAGAGTGAAGAACCAATCTGTTCTACATTGAAAGGCCTTCATAACATGGCACATTCTTACCTTTCCTGTCTTCTTGCACTTCATTCTCCTCCTCACACAATAATATCTGGGTGTACTGGCCTACTTGGTGTTTCTTGCACACAACATTCTATCTCCCTTCTCTGTCTGTGCATTTTCACTGGCTGTTCATCCCATTTGTATGTTCTCTCTCTTCATCCCTACCTCTTCCTTTGAGACTTGACTCAAATCCCACCCACTATAGTGCTTTCCCTTATATATTTTCTTGTATTTGTTCTATAAATCTTGTAAATACCTAGTTAATTATATTTTATCTTTTTCATTAGAATATGAGCACCTTGAGGGTGAATTTTTTTCCTTTGTTTTAATCCTAGTGCCTGGTACTTAGCTATAGCTTAATAAATTCTTGTTGAAGGAGTGACTCAACTGGGAAATTAAATGATTTTCTGAGAGTCACATTGTAAGTAGGTGTCAGGTATGACGAACCTAGATCTTCCTGACTTCAGTGCTATCTCTTTAACTTTTATGCCATTTTGTGTTTACACACACACACACACACACACACACACACACACACACACACTTCAATACTTTTGTTGATGCAGATGGTCACTTGAGGGCCATTATAACAAATGAGCAAAAATGTGTAAAGCATGTTGCACACTTTAAAGCATTATAAATACTAACTATTATTAGCCTCTTTGATATAATTAAGCTGGTTCTCAAACAATAAATAAAGGTTACAAATGAGTCAATATTTGAAGTCATATCTGATCAGTAGAATTTGTCAGGCTTGAACTCTGTTGGAATATCTATGAAGAAAGCAGGTGCATCTCTACTTGATAAGGTATGAAAGTAGGATTATATGTTTACAGTTTGTGTATGCAAACAGATATTTATAATTTAGCTATAAATAAATGCAGCTCATGATATTTGGGGGTGGGAGCTGTTGCAATTCAGAACTGTATATACTGATATAGGAATTTACTATGTGCCAGACACCGTGCTAAGTGTTTTATAAATATCTCATTCAATCCTCAAAACAACCCTGAGAGTCTCTTATTTTGCTTACTTGGACATAGAAAGCATTCAGGAAAAATTTTTGAATGAGTGATTGAATACACACACATAAACACCAAGCAAAGCCTACATATAAGTAACCTTTTATGTATCTATTTTCAAACAACTTCCTTAAAATAATAGAATATAATGAATGAAATTAAGATGATGCAAATTCAGAGAAGTTGGTGATATCTAAAAACCTTTGCCTGCTATTAAATGAAATCTGATTACTATTGTTGAAATTTTTAAAACACATTTCTGTGCTGTGAATTACATGAGTACAGCAATTATTCTCAAATATTGTTGGGAAAGTAGATAATACAGATGATGATAGAAATAACAACATCCCTCGATCCCTCAATTATACCTGTGGAGCACTGAGTCACCTCTCCACCAGCTTCTGTTCAGTTACTAATGGGGATGTTACATTTCCCCTTTCTTCATGGTTTCCTGGCTCTGAATGAAAATGTATCTTTTGAAACTCTAAAGCTATATACCTTCCCTCAAATTCAACAATCCAATTATCTATTTAAATAAATCAATATAGAAGCTCCAGTGACCTATGCCTAATGTTTCCAATGATAACTTGGTAGGTAATATAATTTAATTTTATAATTTTTCATTAATGCTTCTTTTTAAAAGAATTGTGTGGTTAGATGATGGATAAGACAGATGAATTCATTCCCATAACCTCTAGTAATTATTTTTCAATAAAAAGATTAAGGTATAAGATCACCATTTTAGTTTATCTTACAAAAAACCTCAATATTGATTATTTTTCCCATTTAATGTAAGTACAATTCATTTCTTTAAAAGAGGTTATACTTGATTATTCTTCATCTATCATATAAAAGGCCCACAGATAAGATCTCTTTCTACCTACCTGTCTACCTACCTGTCTACCTTATGAGATTTCCTAAAGCAGCTATGTGGCACACTGGGCCTGGAGTTAGGAGAACTTGAGTTCAAATCTGGGCTCAGACCCTTACTAGCTGTGTGACCCTGGACAAGTCACTTAGCCCCGGTAGCCTCATTTTCCTCATCTGTAAAATGAGCTAGAGAACAAAATGGTGAAACCACTCTGCTCTCTTTGTCCAGAAAACCCCAACTGGGATCACGGGGAGTCAGATATGATTGAAATTACTGAACACCACCAACAACATGGGTGGAAATTCCCTGTATTGATGTAAACTCATGTATAACTTAAACTCTGAGAGGTTAAGTCACTTGTGTATGGTCCCATATTCATTTTGTGTTAAGGGCAAGATTTCAACTAAGGTTATCCTGATTCTGAGGCAGATCCCCTATAAATTTCTCAATGCGGCCTATCCTGACAATATATAAACATCTCCTATCTCCTCATCATAGGACCGAAGTACTTAAGCTTCAACTTCAGTATTTGACCTTCCAATGAATAGCCTGAATTAATTTCTTTAAGTATTAACTGATTTGTTCTCCTTGTTGCCCAAGGGACTTTCAAAATCTTCTCCAGCACCACAATTTGAAAGCATCTATTCTGCAGCATTCAGCTTTCCTTATAGTCCAACTCTCACAGTCATACGTTGCTACTGGAGCAACCATGGCTTTGATTGCATGGACTTTGTTAGCAAGGGGATGTCTCTGCTCTTTAGTATGCTGTCAGATTTGCCATAGCTTTCCTTTCATGGGGCAAGCGTCTTTTAATTTCATGGCTACGGTTGCCTTCTTGCAGAGATCTCTGAGCCCAAGAACATAAGAACATAAATTATGCTTCCATTTCTTCTCTCTCTAGTTGCCAGGAAATGATGAAACCACTTGCAAAAGTCTTAAAAAATAAAGGAGTATTTTAATAAGCATATCATCTTAACATCATTTTGAAGATAGTTTTGACCTTTCAGAATCCATGAAAGGATGTAAGGACCAATGATTTCAGGAATTCTATCAATGAAAAATGGCAATGGTTTTACAAATTAAAGTCCTAGATTGGAGGTTCTTTACCTGCAATCCCTGGATCAAGATTGCATGTAAATTATGAACCTGGATGGGAAATTCTAATATTCTCTCTCTCTCTCTCTCTCTCTCTCTCTCTCTCTCTCTCTCTGTCTGTCTCTCTCTTTCTCTCTCTCTCTCTCTCTGTCTCTCTGTCTCTCTCTCTTTCTGTCTCTCTGTCTCTCTCTCTGTCTCTGTCTCTCTCTCTCTCTCTCTCTCTGTCTACCTGAAGAGGATATTAATGGAGTTTGATGTCATTTCCTGTGAAATAAGTTCACAGACCAAAAGCAGCTAGTTGGAGCATGGTTTGGTCTGCATTTGGCGTCAGAGATGTCAACGAAGCATTCCAGCTGGGAGGTTTGGCTAAGATCTCCTCCAACCCTAACATCCTATGAACCCATGACATCAGGTACAAACCCCTCATTTACAAGAAAAAGAGCTAAGGGTCTCTCTCTCTCTCTCTCTCTCTCTCTCTCTCTCTCTCTCTCTCTCTCACTCTCTCTCTCTCTCTCTCTCTCTCCTTGTCTCTCTTCCTTTCTCCCTCCCTCTCTCCCTCCCACTGCCCTCCTCTCTCTCTCCTTCTCTCCCTTTCTCCCTCTCTCCTCCCCTCCCCTCCCCCATACACATATTTATAATTATTTCGATATAAATTTGTTTCTTTGCAATTTTATATATTTTTTCTGTATTTAAAAATGTTATTTTGAAGAGCTCTGTAGGCTTCACCAGACTATTAAAAGGGCCCATGATACCAAAAAAAGTTCTGATTTTAACTGTTAGGCAAAGTCATTAGACACAGTCTTATCATATGTATAAGTAATTAGCAGAGATCCAAAGATGTTGGTTGGTGTGAGTAGGAGATTGTGCAGATAAATGCTAGCCATCAGTTCTCTAGAATGTTGCAGCTGGAATGCTTCCTTGAATTCTCTGGTGCCAAATGCAGACCAAACCATAGTCCAACTATCAACTTTTGGATTGTGAACTTATTTTACAGGAAATTACATCAAACTCCACTAATATTCTCCTCAGATATTTCATAGTAACATGTAAATGAAGACTGGTTTTGCAAAGGCTACAACAGCAGTGGTCCTACCAAACTGAAAGATTTTGAATATGAACCAATGTAATTCATTGTGAGGAGGCTCATTATCAAAGGGCAATTGTACATTTATTTTTGGCCACAGCAACTCATATTCCTTGTGTATGAAGGTTTTGCAGTCTGCTCAGTGGAAGGAGCGTGCAGAGAAATGAAAGTATAGAACTTCAGAAATATTGAAAAAGATGCTGTTAGTCAGAGCCAAGAATCCAGATTTTACCTGGACTCAAGAGTCTCAATGATACTTTTATTTGCAGATTCACTTATAATGAAGCAGGACTCAATAAATAGAGCATAAAGTGAATATCAAGAATCTGGAAAATCATATGAAATTCAAACTCCATCTCTCTTCGTATTTATTGGGAATGGTGTTATTGAGACAAAATGCAGATATTTTCATGACATTAAATGGAGAAGGGGGTGGGGAAAGACAGAGAAATCTCATTTCTCTTTGTTAAAGAATCAACTTATTTTTTTTCTTCATCCACCTTGTCTTTAGGAACTCATTTACTTAGTAAGTACCTCTGTATATAGCACTGCTTGATAATATATATTATTGTCTTGTTGTCTGATCACTTCATGTTCAAGGGAAAGCAAGGAAGAGTAGCCAGAAAACCCAGGAAGACCTTGATTTATGGCTCACCTCTGATACATACTCATTGTGTGTGACACGCAGCAAATTATTTAACCTTTCGGTGTTCTAGGAAATTCTTTAAGATTAAAAATTACAGAAAAGGAGCTAACCTGCATTGGTGGAGTGAATTTCTTCAATTGCAAGTTCATATACCAGTGAAATCGCAGGTTTTGTCCTTCTCTGTATTTCATCTGGATTTATTTTGTGTCTCCTATTTGATTAGAAAATCTTTGTTGGTAGGATCCAAGCTTTCTATTTATTTCTGTTTACCATTCAGTACTTAACACAGTGCTTACTGAATCTTTATTTATGGATTAATTAACAAAAGGAAGGAAAGACATTAGTTTCATAATCTTAGGTTCCTAATTGGGGGTGACTGAATCAGATGAAGCAGAGGCTTCCAAAGCTCTCAGCCCACAGATGATAAAGAGGCAGAGAAGTGGTCAGAAAAAAAGAAAAGATTACAGTGTACCCTTTGCTGGTGCTGGAAGCAAGACTGGTTTGCATTGTCCTTACAAAGTTCCGGCTCACAGTCCAGGGCAAAGAGGAGCATTAGCAGGGGCAGAGAAGATCAAAACACAAACTCAGAAGACAAGAATGAGATCAAAGCAGTTACATACAAAGGCTAAAAGAAAAATGTGACTTGGTCTCAGGCCCTGAAAGAGCTCAAAAAGAAAAAAAATCACTGGGACCACATGGATTTACAAGTGATTTTTACCAAACATTTAAAGAATAATTAATTCCAATACTACATAAATAATTTTTCTTAAAATAGGCAGAGAAGAAGTCCTACTAAATTCCTTTTATGAAACAAATATGGTGCTAATACCTAAACCAGAAAGAGAAAAAGCAGAGAAAGTTACAGTACTATTTCCCTAATCATTATTGATGGAAATATTTTAAATAGAATACTATCAAGGAAATTACAGCAATTTATCACAAAGCTCATATACTATGACCAGGTAGGATTTATACCAAGAATGCAGGGCTATATATAGTAACAGGAATATTATATTTTGATCAATTCTGAATAATTTAGCTATTCTCAGCAATACAATGATCTAAAACAATTTCAGGTATTTTATGGCTATTTACCTTCAGAGAAAGAATTGATGAAAGCAGATTGAAACACACTTTGTTTTTCTTTTTTAAATCTGATTTTCTTTCATAGCATGACTAATACGGAAATGTTTTACATGATTTCACATGTATAACCTGTATCAAATTGTTTGATTTCTCAATGAGAGGGGAAGGGATGGAAGGAGAGAATTTAGAAGTGATTTTTAAAAAATGAATGTCAAAAATTTTTACATCTAATTGCAAAAAAATATTAAAAGAAGAAATGGATTCAGCACGATAGTATTCAATTACATTTAAATAACCAGTTTGTTCAGCTATTCCCCAATTACTTGGCACTTTTCCTTCTAGCTTTGTGACCACAGAAAATGTGAAAAAAATTAACAAAATAATACAGGAGGTGATATTTATTTGTTAAATTGATCCAATGGGTGTATTTCATTTAAATGAATCTAGTTTTCTTGATCATTCTTTGCCCAGAATGAGGAAACAGTAGAGTAGCATTGGTGTGATAAACTCATTATTTAAATCCTGTCACCCCTGTTCCCCAGACACCCTGGTCTCTCAAGAGGCAAGACTAATGGGATATTAGGTAGCTATATAAAGTCATTTAAATATGCTGGCCTTATCTTGTAATTGAATAGTTACTTAAGAAATGTAAAATCCCATATATAAATGGCTTAGGATGACATTGCTAAGACATGGTTGTGATGTAGCCAACACATAATTATACAAGTTCAATTAAAGACATTAACTCATCTGTCCTTTGGTTGCTTGTAGTTTTTAAAATTATTATATACCATTAAATCAGCTCAAAAATATATTTAGGTCTGGAGCTTAACAATTGAAATTTAATTATATGAATTCATCCTCTCTGTTGCTTAAAAATATGTAATGGGCAGTGGGGTTATGGGATTTTATTCATTAAATGAAATTTCATAAAAATGCCATTAAGAAAATGCTCATAGGAGAGTCTGTCAGGTCTCAAGAGATCCTTTTAGGATCATATTAGGCAATAGGAAGTAGTGGAGAGAGAAACGGCCTCAGAGTAAAGAAGTCCTGCCTTCAAGTTTTAGCTAGGACACATACTGGCTGTAAGAGCAAGAACAAACTCTTTACCCTCTCAGTGATCTAAGAAATTCCTTAAGATTTTAAGTTGCATAGCTACTACCATCTTGCATTAATAGAGGGTGTTTCCTCACCTGAGAATACTACGGTAATGAAATCTGAAGTCCATCATAAACATGTGTGTGACACACACACACACACACACACACGCACGCACACACACACACACTCATATACACATTTGCATATGGACATTGATACACACAGACACACACACATATATATATATATATATGATACATATGTATAGAGAGATAAAGTCATAAACCCAGCAAATGGAAATGTTTCTTTATTCATTTGACTCCTGTCAATTAGCTTTAAGCACAAGCCAAGTAAATTTGTTTGTCTTAAAATGCCTAATATATACGTTCATATTTCTATTTGTTGGATTTGTGATTTCATTGGTAGAGATAGAGATATCTAGATCTTTCTATAACTATCTATATCTTTATTTATCTAACTTGTGAATTCAATAGATATTTATATTTCCAAGACTTGTGATCTCATTAGCATAGGGATCTCTAGAGTGAGGAACCCCTCTACAAATGCAGATGAGCAACTGATATGTGATTTGTGCCCTTAGAGTGTTGCTTGGGAACAAGCCCCTCTGTCTAGACATACATTCGTACATACATATGTACGTACATATATATATATATGTGTATATATATATATATATATATATATATATATACATATTCTATTATTTCATTGTTGTAGGGAATTTCTGAAATTCTCTCTAGGTATTCATTGGCATGAGTGCCTTGAAGCATACTCTGCCTGATATGTATATACCCAAGACCATTAATTTCATCAGTGCAGGCAACTCCTGGTGTCAAAAACTCCTTCCATTGATACATATCACTAAAATATCTGAAATATTGTCTCATAGAATTGTCCAAAGCTCTGAGATATTAAGTGCTTGTCTAAGGAGCCTTCCTCATTAGTATGTGTCAGCTTATTAACCCCCACCCACCCCCCAAAAAACCAAAAAGTGTGCTATACAAAATTCATTTGTTTGTGCTGTATATTTATCTCTGTAGAATGTAACCTTTGGAATCCTCAGGTGCCTCATTGTGGTGTGCAGGTGACCTTGGGTAAGTGAAGGCTATGCTAATAGAACATAAGTTTCGGATGGTCCAGTGATGTTGGAAAGGCTTTGTCCCAGCAGTGGATTATTAGATCTATTTTCCAAGGATCAGTCTAGCTAAGTTCTGAAAATTTGTCACATGGTGATAATATCAGGGGCACAAATAACTTATGAGCGCTATTTAAACACATCTGCAACAGTAGTGGGAGTACAGATTCTTGACCTTTTGAAGTAACATAAGCAGAATATAATCTAGATAGTATGAGGTATTCTAGAGTGCTTCTTGGTATGCTAAAAATGTTTTCTGAGTTCCAATTTCATGATAATATTCTTTAGCTTGAGAGGAAATTGATCTTTTGCAAAAAGTTCCTCACATATATAAAGATATAACTAAGGTTTTCAGCTACCAGGCAATACAGAATGAAGTCTGTTGGGTACGTGATAGGCTAATATAACTTCAGTAATATAGTTATCTTAATCATTAATGTTTAAAAATTATAGATTTATGTTTTAATTCATTTTTCTTTCTTATGCATTCAACCCAGAACCTGGAAATCTGACTCACCCGACTTTTCTGCAGCTAAGACTTCTTGGTCACTGACTCAAACACTTTGGTCCAAAACATTATTCAGGCATATATGTTTTCCTAGCAACTGCCCTCCCAGCAGCTTCTCACCTGCCAAGGGCTTTTGTTTAAATTACAAACAAAGATTTTTCAATGCTGAAAAATGTTGATTAAATGTTTCTACCTTCCTGGACACTGGATAAATTGTGAGAATTAAATACACTGTGCAGTGCTTTATAGCCATTATCACTTGCATAGTATTTAAGTTAATACCCCTATCAATCTAGCCAATCATGAGCCAATCAATTACAAGTACCAGTTTAAAAAAATTAAGGCAACATGCTTGTCTTAAAATGGATGAATTCCTTATATAACAATAATGAGGAATTATTATAAAGAAAATGACAGCATGTTATAGTGGAGAACACTTTGATCTTGAGGTGAAGAAAGACCCTAGGATCATATCCTGGTTGTGGTACTTACTAGCTATGGAACTATGGAAAAATCAACCTTTCAAACTCAGTTTTCTCATCTGTAACATGGGGAAAATAATCCCTGTAATATCTATCTCACAGAGTTGTTTTATGGATCACATGGAATAGTGTATATAAGGTGCTTTTCAACCCCTAAAGAGCTATAAAACATTATCATAATCATCAAAGTTTAACATTTTGGCTATAATAACTACCAAATTTGCCAATATGACCTTTCTTTGCTTATTATAAAATTATTTGTGTAGTTATTGTCATGTCTTATTACATGTATATTTTTAAACATCCAGCTGGTATTGCATGTGATCGATCTATAAGTACTTATTAAGGACAATGTATATGCAAGTCACTATGCTAGGTCTTAGGGATACAAATTCGAAAGTACAGAGATAGTCCTTGACTTCAAGGAGCTTACATTCTAGCTAAACCTCAACATCTCCAGGATAGAAATAATATGCATCCATTATAGTATATATAATAGTTTGAGTAGCTAGGTGGTGTAACAGATAAAGTGGTGGGTCTGTAGCCAGAAAGACTTATATTCATGAGTTCAAATCTAGCTTCAGACACTTACTAGCTATTTGACCCTGGGCAAGTCACTTAACCCTCTTTGCCTCAGTTTCCTCATTTGCAAAATGAGCTGGAGAAGAAAATGGTAAACTATTTCAGTATCTCTGCCAAGAAAACCCCAAATGGGGTTACAAAGAGTCAGCCACTACTGAAATGACTCGTTAACAACAACTTCACAAGAGTTTGGGAAACAACAGAAAGTTTGTAATTTGAACCTTCTTAATGCTGTGTTAAGACAAATTTGCATGCCATTTAATTTGAAAATGGTATATGGGATGTGTTTTTAAAATGAGAGATATCTTTTATGTATTGGTACATTAACATTATTAATGCTTATATCAGTAATAAGAATTGAGAGCCTTTTAAAGGCTCTGAAATTCACCCTTAGGTACAGTAGAACAAATGACTTCTTGCTTCTTCAAGGAAAGCTTTCATGCTGTCTTGTGTAATATAATAACTTGCACGATAACATTACTGTAATAGGTTATTCAAATGCCTTGACTAAGTCAGATCACCATGTCACATGATTCCCCAGCTGAGTAGGGTTCAGTTTAAAGTTTGGGATAAGATGAACCTCAATGTTGAGAAGGCTATTTTTTTCTACCTCATGCTTATGCTAATTTGTGTAAATGTATCCCTTTGAACAGCATGGATCTGAAGAATTAAGAGGACCAAAAAGTTTTCTAGGTACAGTTGTCCTTTATATCTAAGAATTTTCTCCTACTAATGTGATTTTTCTTTGATGGACTTCCCATAGTGGAACTTATCACTGAATTCTTAAGAACAACGCTACAGTGTCATCCACATTTCTCTTGTCAGTGTCAAACAAACAATTGTAGGGTTATTGATTTTAGAGCTGGAAGTGACCTTAAAGTCCATCCTCACTTTATTGATGAGGAAACTGAGGCATAATAGACGTTAAGTGACTTGCATATGGTCACACAGGTTTTACGTATCAGAAGTAGTATGTAAACCTCCATTCTATTGATTCCAAGTTCAGCTCTCTGTCCGCTATGCAGCACTCTAACATAAGCTAAACAAGATGACCAAAAGTGTTCAATTATAACCGATGACTATCTGCCTGGACCATTGCAATAATATCCTAATTTGTGTCCTTGTTCACAGGTTCCCCTAGTATATCATTAAGGCAGAATTCATGATTTCAAAGAAAATCATGCATATGCCTGAATGGTCCAGAATCACAGGATATAAGGAATTCTCTAAGTAGAAGGCAGAGGAGTTAAATCATTTATTGAAGCTCCAAAGTAGCAGACCCACGGACCAGTGTCCCCAATTCAATATCCTGGCAAGAAACTAATATGCCCATCTCACAATAGTGACCAGGAGGTTACAGAAAAATATTATGGCAGCAAGCCAAGCCATACTGGTGCTTCCCCCCAGTGCTACGGCCCTCCAGTAAGAAGACTACCCACTGGCCTCAAGACCTTGCTCAGCACTCTCTGGTCTGTATGAGGGTCAGTCCTGCTTTCAGTAATACCTGCTGCTGCCTCCGCTGCCGCTGCCTCTGCTGCCACTGCCCCGCCTTCTCCTTCTCCTGCCTCCACTACGTCTCAATCTCCAAGATGTGATCTCCCCTTTTATATAGTCACCAGACATCATCCTGTTGACTAGAACATCATCTGAGTGACCAGAACTCAGGTGCCTACCATTGGCTCCAGTCTTAACCATTCCTCCTATTACCCTGAGAGCCACCCCCCCCAAGCCTATTCAAATGGGCGGGAAAGGTCTTCTCATTTACTGATTGCCTTTATACCTAGTCAATTCAAATGCCCAGTAACTGTCAAACTGATATTTATTGTAACACAAATATGGCATCACTTTCCTACTTAAAATCACCAGTGGCTTCCTCTTGTATCAAAGATAGCTAAAATCCTAAGTCTGGTATTCAAACATCCTCACAACATGATTACAGCTTACCCATCTACTTTTCTACTATGATTTCATGACTACTCTTAACACATTGATACGTTATCTCCTGCCTCTCCAACTTTAAATATATAGATCCCCATTTTTAGAATACAGTTCTTATTTCCAGCTCATAGAATTTCTAACTTTCTTCAAAGTGTACCACAGATATAATTTCTTACAATTCCAACAATTTTTTCCTTATCCTCCTGTCTGTTAAGGTTCTCTCCCACTTGAAATTTCTTTGTATATAAAGTACTTTTACTTAACCATAAGAATATCAATTCCTTTAGGACAGGGATTTTTTCCTTTTGGTCTCTGTATCCCTAATACTTAATACTTTATATATATATATATATATATATATATATATATATATATATATATATATATATATATATATGTATATATATGTATATATATATATATATATATGTATATATATGTGTGTATATATGTATACACACATATATATACATATATATATATATATATTACCATACTAATACTTAGCACTCTTTTCCCCTAATACTTATGTCTTACCCAAAGTACAAGTTTAACAAATGTTTAAATTCAGTTGAATTGTTACTATGTATGAGAAAGTGTCATTACTGTTATTGTGATATGTCTATTTTTCTTTTATAAAATAGGGTAGCTATGCCTTAAACAGAAAATAGAGGAGCTAGAAAACAGACAAGGAGAATAAAAATTGATGAATGAAATTTGTGCAGTATAGCATAATGAATGAAAAATCTGAAAGACAGTTTCTAGGTAATTAATAATCAACTTATTAGCTAGCTAATCAGTAAATTGACAGTGTTTTCTCTCAGAAAACCAAAGACAAAAACATGGAGAGGCTGAAAGCCTTAAATTTTTTTTTTAAAGGGAATGTCCCTGAAAAGTGAAAATTAACCCTCATTAGTAGACGTTTAATGAGGAGGTAGACTGGAAGTCTTCAACTCCTCCTGCTGAGGATGTGGCTTGATGTGAGATTTAACCTCCACCTCCTCCATTCAGAGCACTCTGGTTGTTTTGCTCCTTCCTGATCTGGGTCACCCTTAATTTTAATAGAAAGGTACTAGGAGAGGAGCTATTCTCCTGGGAGGAAGAACTTGCTCAGAC
Source organism: Trichosurus vulpecula (assembly GCF_011100635.1). Taxonomy (NCBI): domain Eukaryota; kingdom Metazoa; phylum Chordata; class Mammalia; order Diprotodontia; family Phalangeridae; genus Trichosurus; species Trichosurus vulpecula. The sequence goes on from NC_050581.1 coordinate 133,337,030, forward strand.
TGAATTCTGTTTATACTCTAAACAGAAGTAAGGTCTCTTTGTTGGGTGGAATCCAGCCCAACATGGAGGAGTATGTTCCCTCACAGGGAGATCTGATCAGTCACGTCTTTCAGAGACTGATTGACCTTCTACAGGGACACTCAGAGTTCATCAGTTCTCGGTCCTTTGGAATTGTCTTGGATTGTTGTCTTGAACATAATAGCTTAGTCTTTCACAATTAATCGTTACAACACTGCTATGACTGAACGATGTTTTCCTGGTTCTGCTCAATTCACTTTGCAGCAGTTCCTATCCTTCTCATCATTTCTTGGAGCAAAATAGTTTTCCAACACATTCATATACCAGAACTCATTCAGCCACTCCCCAACTGATTGCTATCGCTTCGGTTTCCAATTTTTTTTTGCTACCGCAAAAGTTGCTATAGATTTTTTTGTACAAATAAGTTCTTTTCCCTTTTCTTTGATATCTTTGGGATAGAGAACTAGTAGTGGTATTTCTGAGTCACAGGGTATTCAGAATTCTCCAGGGTTCTCTAAGCATACCAACATGTCATCGACAAAGAATGAGAGTTTTGTTTCCTTATCACCTATTTCTATTTTTCAGTTTATTTTTCTTCTTTTCCTGTCACCACAATAACTATCTAGTTATATATCTAGATTCTTTTTTTTGTTTTTCTTTTTGGGGGGGGGTTGCTCATTTTTTTGTCTTTTTCCTTTCTTTGAACTGTGCATCTGAGGTGGAAGGGACACAGTCTCAGATTTCTTGTGCTAGTGTCTGTAGGCCCTGACTGTTTACCTGTTGCTGTGTTGATATTGCCCTGAGGCCCACAGGAGACCCACCCATGTTTGGAACTTTACTGAGAGGGTGGGTGTTGGCTGGTGCTGTTGGAGGTTATAGGGATCTGGTAGCTTACTTGGTGCTGAGCTCAGGTCCTAGAGGTGGTTTCTGGCATGTGCTGCAGTTGGTAGGTGTGTTTCTGCATTTCCCCAGGGATACATGGAAGGATGTGGTAGTCTGGCCTCTGGATGCTGCCTGTTTGCCCAGGGCTATACTGAAGGATGGTGGGGCCAGTGCTGGCTGCTGCATTTGTTTAGGACCCCCTGTAATGTTGCAATCTATCTGTTTGCCATTTGCCTGGGGCTGTGCCAAAGCATATGGAATCCCAGCTGCTGAAGAATGCCTGCCTGCCTTGGACTCCACTGAAGTACGTAGTGGTTGTTGGAGCCGAAGTCTGCCGGTTCCCCTGGCTATGCTAAGGCATGGGGTGGGGGCGGGGTGGAGGTGTTTGTCCTGATATTGGCATTTACTCACTCCCCCACACTGGGACTCAGGATCTCCCACTGGTTTGCTGAGGTGGGGCTTGCTGCTGGCTTACTGGGATGCCTCCCATCCTGGACTGTGCTACGGTGTCACCTGATTGAGATGGACCCCTTTTGCCTCTCCTGCAAGTTTCCTGGGCTTTGCTGGTTCTGCTATTCCGGGATCTGTCTTGGTGCTATATTTTATGCTTGTTTGGAGGTGAGTATGGGAGAATTACAGTGATTTACTGCTTACTTTGCCATCTTAGCTCCAAGAAGTCTGATAGTTTTCTTAATATTGATCAATCCCTAAATTCCTGGTATATATCCCACATAGTCATAATGTATGATCTTTGTGATTTATTGCTTTAATTTCCTTCCTAGTATCTTATTTAAAATTTTTTCCATCAATATTCATTAAGGAAATTTTCTTTGTTTTTGTCCTCCCTGGTTTAGGTATCAAAACTATATTTGTGTCATACAAGGAATTTGGTAGTACTCTTTCTTTAACTATTTTTTTCCAGAAATGTATACATTATTGGGATTAATCATTCCTTGAATGTTTGGTAGAATTCACTTGTAAATCTGTCTGGTCTTGGGGATTTTTTTCTTAGGGAGCTAATTGATGGGCTGTTTAATTTAATAGCTCATAATTATTACTTTAATTTCCTTGTCATTGGTGGTATATTCATCCTTTTCATTTCTGATATTGTTAATTTGGTGTTCTTTATTTTAAAATCAAATTAATCAATGGTTTATATATTTTGTGAGTTTTTTTATAATTTCAGCTCTTAATTTTCTTTGTTGTCTAAATGTACTTTTATACTTTCAATTTTAATAATCTCTCATTTTATTTTTCAGGATTTCCATTTGAGTGTTCAATTGGGGAATTTTAAATTTGTTCTTTTTCTAATTCTTTAGTTGCATGCACAATTCATTGATTGTTCTCTCTTTTATTGATCTATGCATTTAGAGATAAAAAATTTCCCCTAAGTACTGTTTTGGCTGCATCCCACAAATTTAGGAACATTTTCTCATTTTTATTCTCTTTATTGAAATTATTGATTGTTTCTATGATTTGTTCTCTGACCCACTCATTCTTTAGAATTAGATTATTTAATTTCCAATTAATTTTTAAACTCTTTTTCCATGGCTTCTTTAGTGTAATTTTTATTGCATTATAGTCTGAAAATGGTCCATTTAATGCTTCTGCTTTCTGCATTTGGTTGTGTTTTCTGTCCTAATATACGGACAGTTTTCATGAAGGTGCCATATATAGCTGAGAAAAAGGTATACTCCTTTCTATTCCCATTCAATCTGCTCCAGAGGTCTACTATAGCTACCTTTTCTAAGACTCCACTCATTTCTTTAACTTCTTTCTTATTTATTCTATGATTAGATTTTTCTGTCTCTGAGAAGAGAGAGTTGAGGTATACCACTAGTATAGTTTGAGTGTTTATTTCCTCCTATAATTCATTTAACTTTTCCCTTAAGAATTTGGATGCTATGTCATTTGGTGCATGCATGTTTAAGATCGATGTTACTTTAATGTCTGTGATGCTTTTTAGCAAGATGTAGTTTCCCTGTTTATCTCTCTTTATATGGGTGTATTTTTTTTCTTTTTCTGAGATCATAATTGCTACTCCTGCCTTGTTTACTTCAGCTGAAGCATAATAGATTTTGCTCCAGCTCCTTATTTTAATTCTGTGTTTCTCTGTTTCAAGTATGTTTCTTATATACAACATATAGTTAAATTTTGGTTTCTAATCCATTGTATATCCTACTCTGTTTTATGGGTGAATTTGTTCTATTTATTGTGCATGTATGGTAAGGTGCAGTAGGTCTCCCAATTTTGGTATGAGTCTTCAGGCAAAGGACTTTGATGATTAGGTGAACAGTATAAAGCAGAGCTAGGTGGGATGATGCCTATAAGCATTTCTGGAAAGGGAGACTTAGAGAGAAACCTTGTCTTTTTCCTTTTGGAATTTACTAGTCTGTGTGGGTTAGCCTGTGTAAGCAATCACATCAATCACAAAAACAAGTACAGGCATAATTTTAAAACTACCAACAAAACAAGCAAAAAAAACCCTCTCAAAACTCTTTAATTCATTGCCTAGATCTGATAGTCAGTCTCTGCCACAATGACTAAGATTGTCATGGCTTCACTGCTAGTCAATTGCATTTGTAGAGTTATAATAGAAACTGACAGAAAAGGGAGAGGCTCTAAAGAGAGCCCACCAAAAAACCACAATTTTCCCTAGGGTGAGCTTTGCTTGTTAAAGCATGTGCAAAATATCTTAAAAATCGAGAGGCAGCTCAGAAAGATGCTTCAGGAGAGCAATGTGGAAACTACTTTATGATTGGCTGTCTCTTAAAGACCCTTTGTCTTCATTCTAAAACCTTATTCACACCTATTTATATGTCCATATGATTATTCTGATCATCAAATGGGATTATCTTTATAAGAAGTTGGGATTATCTGTATATCCAACTTTAATAAATATTGTGAACATTATTCTCTCCTGTTGCCTTCTCTCCTTTTTCCCTTCTTCCCTCCTCATGCCTTTAATTTTTTTGTTCATTTACAGTTTTATGCAAGGAATTCCACATTTACCCAAGTAATGCATCATTCTACCCAATATTTGAAATGTTTGTTTCTGTCTATTGTGAGTAAAATGGAAGTTTGACCACATCTCTGGTACACTTGGTCTCAAGAATTGTTGAACATATTCTCTAGCATCATTGCAGCATAAAAGAATCTTAATGGTAGACATCAGTAATAAAATAAAACAAAATAAAAAAACTTAATGAAATGAACAGGAGATCTTCTGAAAACAGTATTACTGACCCTATATAGCAACACACCTTGTAAAGATATAAACTCTTTTTTGAATTGAAGATATTAGTGGAGTGAATTTTTTTTTCTTGAAAACTTGTTAGTCCTGTGAATCAAGGAAGGTTGGAAGAAAGAGACTTGCAGGGGGAAGTGCATATATGTTTAGGGTAGAAAAAATTTAAACACTTAAAAATTAATTTAAAAGTACAAAAAAGGTTTGTTTGGGAAGATAAAGAATGAAGAAAAAGAAGTCAGAGCAGAAGGAAGGAAAAAATGAAATGCAAATTGTGCCCCAAATAAAAATAACAAAATTGGATCATGTTTCTACTTACTTGTGAGGACATACTTATCTAGAAGTTGAAATAACTTCTGGTTGAGTTCTTTTTTTTTTTAAATTCAGCAGAAGCTGGCCACCAAATGGGAAGTCATTTGGATGTTGTGGCATATAAATAAGAATATAGCATTGAAAAGAACTTGATAAAATATACTTAAATTTTTTTCCATGATTTTTTGTTTGGAAAAATAGCCAAATCACTATTAATGAGAAGAATCTCCCCACAATTGTCCTGTATTTTCCATTTCAAACATGGTGTTTATCCAAGTTAAATTTATTTCACCTCCATGTGTTTTTATTTTTTTTATTTTTTGCTGCCTTAGGAGGTACAACATTCCATAGATGGGGAACATGGGCAGATTTTTACTGGACACCATGGGTGTCCATTTCCCAACTCATTTCTACAGGACTTTATAGACTTTTTTTGTCACTGAGGATTCATTACATACTTTATAAAATATCGTCGTGTCTAGTTTTAATTAAATTTTGGTCATCAGGTGCACAGCATGAATGTAAAGCTAATAGGGTAGTTTGTCATCTTGTATTTTCTTCGATATGTACTTGATTTTCTCTCTTAATTGTCCACCAGGGTTTACTACAGTCTGCTTATTATTTGTTTGCATTTCTTTTTCTTCTCCCAAATTACCTGTACTGACAAACTGGTGTGCTAGGCAGACTTGAGAATTGTGGTTTTTTTCCTCCTCTGCATTTTAAGCCACTTACTTTTAAAAAAAAAGTTGCAATGAATGTAACTTTAAATATCTTCAAAACTGACTAACATAAATTGAAAATAATTCACATAAAACATTAGCTTCACCACATAAGTCACAGACATTTATTGATTACTCTTCATGAAGCCTTTCTTTTTTCTTTTTCCATTGTCTTTTACTTGTAACTTATTAAGTGCAGCAAAAAATTTTGATGAATTTTGATTCATTTGCTACCACTCCACACTGGATTAATCATTCTATAATTAAACAAACTGCTGAACAAATCTGCAAAATCCTAAATGTAATATAATCTTGAATACAATAGGTTACAAAGTATAGATTTGTTATTTCATGTTTAAATTCTATCTTCACCATCTAGGTACTATGTCTCTATGTTATGGATGTAAAAAAAAATTCAGGGTAATTTCTATGTACCACATATATTTTTACAATGATCCAAATAACTAAAATATCATTAGCATAGTCTCTTTTTAGCAATAGCATTTAACATCTTCTGAAATGACAATGCCCATGGATGAAAGAAAAGGTTACCATTCTTAAAAAGCCTTTTAGTATTCATATCAACTAATTATCAGTCATTGTGTCCTCTGTTTAATTGACACAACTAAGAAGGAATATAAATCCAATGAACTTAAAATAATTAGCAAATACTCATTTTCATGAACTGTGTGTCCCTGCAAAGTACAGAGTTTAATTTTTAAGCTTCCCACTATGTCTGCCATTCAGTAAAAATGATTTCTTTTGACAGGATGCACTCAAGAATATTTTTCTCAATTAAAATACATATAAATCAATGAGCAGGGGCAGTGAAATATCCCAAATAATTCAGTTGGAGGCATGGCAAAAATCTTTCTAACAACAAGGAAATGGATCCATCATTACCTGGGTTTTACCTTCAAAAAATTAAAAAAAGACAGTAAGGCTAAATAAAATATTTTTTATTCTCCTTTCTAGTTAACTGTAAAGGAGCCACCATTGCTTTACTTGTTGTCCCCTTCCAGTAATTAATTCATCATGACCTTTGCCAAATCCTTTGCTAAATAATGTTTTTCTTTTTTTCTCAGTAAGGGGCAGTGTTGTGAGAGAAAGCAGTGCCATCTAGTTTTTTAACTTCCCACTCTTGCTCTGAAAATTGTGAAATGCTTCATTTGCAGTTTGTCTGATTTCTTGATCTTGACACTCTAGTTCAGGATTTTTTCTAGTACAATTTAGATAACTATTGGTAGCTCTACAATTAACTCAGTTAGTCAAGAAGCATTTATTAGGCACCTACTGTGGGAGTAGATGCTCAGAGAGGGATCTGAGGAGGGAACCTTTGTACCTTTAAAAATAGGCTTTTATACCCTAAACATATCACATATGTGAAAGGATATTACTAATCAGATCCAGATGTGAAGGGGGAATTCCCCAGTTCACTTACCATTTTCAGACTCTGGTGGAGGAAATTGGGTGAGGGCTTGGATTGATAATTGGTGATCCCTGAAATGAGTGTTGATACACAGCCACTAAAGTCAGTTGGGAGTCTTGTCCAGTTGGGAGCCCACAGGGTCAGAAAGAATTAGAATAGTGGGAATATTTTGCTTATATGTTTATAATCATAAAGACCAGTTAGCGTCAGTGACTCCCTATTAGAATCCTATCATTTAATAATACAATATCAAGCAATATATTTCAAAAATCACAATTATCACACAAGTGCATCCCAATTCCAATTATATCATTTTGTGTCTGCTTTAGAATCTACCACATCCTGTCATAGAAATCAGTGAGTATTCTATTCAGGGACCCATAGTATTATGCCTTTTTAATCATATCTTTCATCCTTCTGTAGAATACCTATGAGGAATTGTTTATTCACTAAGTCATAGCTAATGTAAGTATAAAGTTGGCATGTTCCTTTTGTGGATTTGTAATTCATAATATATTGCATGATTAATCTACTCAATTTATCTTTTTAGTGTCATTTTATCATTCAGGATTATTGGAAATGATATAGTCAGTATGAATGAAAAGTTCTTGGTAGATGACAGTTTCCCTTTTGTCATATGTATCATTGTTATTTACATAATATTCTTGGTCACTCTTGGAGATGAATGATTAAAGATTACAATGATTTTTTATTTGTCCAAAGGTCTCCATTTACCTATTAAAAAGCTAGGTGAACTTATTCATATATGATAACAAAGAAGAATGGGTGATCATCCGTCTGCCTATACTGTCTAATGAACTCTAATGCATTCTTACTGTCATCAGTCAGCAGCAACACATCTTGAGATATGTGAGATAACTGAGGTAAAAGACAAGAGGCATAATAAATCATTAATTTTTGGCCTTTGATTCACAAAATCTTTAATGTGCAAGGCAGCTAGTAGGGAAATATGAACTTCCCAGTAGTACAGACTTTTCACTGATGTTCAGATAGAAATAAGCATCCTAGTTTCCTCTTGAAGCCATATCTGAATGATTTCTACCAGTTATATGGTATGTATTTGAATATCTTATATATTAAGAAAAATGTGTAGGTGTTGCTTTTAGGTTATCATGGCTACATGGACCACTGAATAGTTCTTCTAGTGGACCCTAGCTAGATGCTGACATCCTAAATGCTAACATTTATCTGATCTTATAGAGGATTGTACCACTGGACTGGGTCTGTGTGTTTTGTGTCTTTGTAGTAAATAAACTACCAGTTTGTCAGTGGTGTAAAAGTATTGTCCCTCCACCCAAAGTAATTGAAAAAATAATTCTATTATGTTCACCCTTTCTAGAAAATCACTTAGGAGTTTTCTAGGAAATTCCTGACAGTCTTTCTTTTTATGATTGTACAAAGTCCTCATAATACTACTTGGTATCATGGTGCTATTGGTGAAAGTCTAGAATCAGATCCTGAGTTTTCTTTACTTGTTTAGTATTTCTTCTAAAAGCTCCATTGATCTCATAAAAGAAAGATAATCAGGGAGGGGCAGGAGCAACTCATATTCAGTTTTATCAAATAGTTTTATCTAAGCCAGCTTATGATAACACCTGTTTTTGTCCTTTAATGGTATTCTACACCTATCTTTTAAACATTTGAACCTGAACTTGTGGTGTATAAGGCAAAATAGCCGATAAATAGAGAATAAAAACAATCTTTTGAGAGCGGCGGCTAGAGTACTAACCACTGAGAGGTCAGGACATATTTTATGTAGGACATGATGCTCAAGGTGACTACTCAGGACAACTGAGAATCCCAAGAAGTACAGACATGGATAATAAAAGCATTCCAAGCATAGTGGGTAGCCCATGCAAAGGCTTTAAGGTGTGAAATGTAATATTATAGTAAGGAAATCTTGAGTATAGTTGTTCTGTAGTTCTCCATAAAGTTGTATTTTGTGATACTATGATGTCAAGAAAAGCCTTTTCTGTAGAACTGAAAATATGAATGTCAAATTTAAAATGCAGTCAGAATAAATCTAGACTTAAAATATCACTTAGACTTGAGTTTTCCATGTAGTCATATTTTATCCACTAGAAATGCAAAGAAGCTTAGTATAATGGAAACAGTATAAACTAATTGAACATTATTTCCTTAGAAAACTCTCAATGTTTAGTGATATTAAAGAGATGTTTTATGAATTTCTAGAAAGGAAGCAGTGATCACAAGGCACTAACATGGATTCATCATGAACAGGTTTACTAAACTTATTTCCATTTTTATAAGGTTACATGTTCCGTGTAACTTTCATGTAACTGTTTCATGCTATACTTGTGGAAAAGATTGAGAGAAATAGGTTAGACTAAACTCTAAGGTCCATGCCATCTCTGAAGATGATCTCTTCTCAATCAAATCTGTGTGAATATGACAAAATGCATTGTCGACTATTGTGACTTCTTGGATCTATAGCCTGAAATCAGTGATTATTTTCTGAATATACTTCTTTTCAACCAATCTAAGAAGAGCTTACTCAGCTAAAACAGAAGAAAAATTAACTTTGGGCTTTTTGTTTCTGCTGTTTTCTTTCATCTTTGTAGAGATAAGATTACCTGGGGTCAGGGATGCGGAAGTCAGGGAGGATTGTAAAGGTCTTGGCCCAACAATTGACATCTTAGTCCCTGTAGGGGACTAGGATTTAAATCAAGCTCAGCTTGCAGATTAAAATTATTCTGGTCACTAACCTTACAGGCCCTGGGGAATGTTTGTCTTTTCAAGATACTACACAATTCACCATTCCTTTATAAAAGGAAGTTGATATAAAATGTGCAAGTTTTCACAAAGGTCAAATGTTCCAGCAGACCCACAGTGTTAGGCCACTGGAAGCTTATTCAGTGCTTCTATTAACTAGGTAAACATGTAAGGCTAATCCTACTGGGACTTCTTTGACATATGTGTGTGTATATTTATACACATATACATATATACAATACATATGTATACAATAAATATGCACATCATATTAACCATTCATTGGAGTTCCACCTCTTTTCATAGCCATGTAATAATTTGCTTTGGCCAAGACTGTACCATGGCTCTAGGATCTCTGGCATCTTTGGATCCTTGGGTTGCAGGGACGATAAATTTGTCCACATTTGTGGACTACTAAATTATTTTGTATCTATTGAGCACCTACTATGTATGAGGCATTTAATAGCTTTTGCTATTCTTCATGGAGGTTCCTAGGGAAGGTTGTGTAATTCTACTGTAACATGAATGACCTTGCTTATAGGACAATTCTCTGAAACACGGGCAGATATTCTTCATCTGCTTTTAGTCTGTCATGTGGAAATTTAAGGAGTGCCTCATTCTGGCCATATGTAGGCTCTTTACTCTGTGTGGAAACTAAATCCTCTAATTGGCTTCAAGGCTAAAAGAATCAATGACAGAGTTTATATAAAAGCAAGGCATGGGACTCATGAAACTGTGAAGTAAGAGGACCACTTAACACTTGTCCTGAGAGTCAGGTGGGGTAGGGAGAAATTCTTTTGTCCTCCATGAAGCTGTGAATACATGACCACCTCTGCTTCTTTTGTGTTTGTCCTTTCCTGATCTTAGGTGAATAAGCCTGGTATAGTTTCTGGAACATAGTAGGTACTTAGTACATGATTATTGATTGACCAGTGAGTGTAGCCATGACTTTGTATACCTTGTGAATTCTGAAAGGACATTTTTTGATCCTTTGGATTTTGTTTTTTATTATTGTTGTCTCTTGAAGTCTCATGGAGTCATTGGCTTCTACTTACTGTATTCTAATTTTTAAGGGATTATATTCTTCATTGAGCTTTGATACCTCTTTTTCCATTTGGTCAATTATGCTTTTTAAGGAGCACTTTTCTTCAGTGAATTGTGTACCTTCTTTTCCATTTGGCCTTTTCAATTTTTAAAGGTGTTATTTTCTTCAGTATTTTTGTGCCTTTTTTTTAACCAAGCTGTTAATTCATTTTTCATAACTTTCTTGCATCACTCTCATTTCTTTTCCCAATTTTTCCTCTACCATTTTATCTTTTTCTTTAAATCTTCCAAGGAATTATTTCTGGCCCTGGGTCCAATTAGAATTTTTTGTGACTTTGCTTGTAGCTGCTTTTACACTGTTGTCTTCTAAGCTTATGTAGTGGTCTTCCCTGTCACCAGAGTAACTTTTTATGGTCTTGTTGTTGTTCATTTCCTCAAGCTGCTTTTTTGGGTGGGACACATATTAAAGTTGGGCTGTGCTCACCTCGGGGTGAGGAGGTACTGTGCCCAAGCTTCAGGCTTTTTAATGTTATTGTTTTCTAGAGGTCTGTAAATTTTCAGTGTTTTCAAGGTAAAGTTATATTGGGAGAGGTGTAGTCACTGATCTCTTGGTCTCTACTTTGCTTTTTACCTAGGAAGGTCCCCTGCTCCCCTTCAGCTGCAAGTATTAGCACTTTTCTAGGCCCTAGAATTACAACCAGGGCACTTGTTCCTTTGTGACTGATTATAAGCTCTCCCCTCTGCCCTGGAACTGCTTATGAGCAATAGATTTGCCAATTAGTGCCAGCTGTATCTAGTGCCAGTGGAGGGTCCCATTTAATCTCTTTCTGACCAGTTGTTCAACTCCCTTACCATCTCTTGGCTGAGAGCTCCAGAAGCTACTGCTGCTGCTGTTGCTGTTACATCCGCTTCCAATGCTTGCAGTTGGTGCTCCTGCTGCACTCTGGTCCTGTTCACACCCCTGTATAATAGAGCTCTGCTGCACACCTTCTAAGTTGTCTTAGGCTAGATAAAGTTCTCTCTCTGACATTTTGTTGGCCCTGATGATCCAAAATTTTATTTGAGGCATTATTTTAAAGTTGTTTGGAGGGGAATGTTAAGAGAGTACAGACTGATTCCTAACCTGTACTCTGCCGTCTTGGCTCTGCCCCCCAGTATAATCTAACAACATTTCTTCTTTTTAGAAATAGATGTCGGAGCAGCTAGGTGGTGCAGTGAGTAGAACACTGGCCCTGGAGTCAGGAGGACCTGAGTTCAAATCCGGCCTCAGACACTTGACACACTTACTAGTTGTGTGACCTTGGGCAAGTCACTTAACTCCAATTGCCCTGCCAAAAAAAAAGTAAAACAAAAGAAATAGATGCCATCCTTTTTTAACATCCTTTTACTACCCTTGTTATGATCTAGGACTTCTTATTCCTTCTTTCCATCTTATTTCCATTTCAACCTCTATAATGATGATTCTCCTAATACACTGGCCAATAATTCAAAGTTTTTCCTTTTCAATGACATTCATCTATTTTTTACTCATGCCACCTGTAAATATTCTCATAGTTTGGATCTTGTTGCTAGTCAGTGCTATTCCACTTGTAAGATCTTGGAATTCTTTTTGTTATTGGAAATCTCCTATCCTTCCAATTTGAGTACCCATTTTTATTGAACCTGATATTCAAACTCATGGTGATAGAGGCAGTGTGGTGGTGCAATGGATGGAGTGGTAGACTTGGAGTCAGGAACAATTTAGTTCAGACTGTGCCTCAGACAGTTATTAGCAATGTCATCTTGGCCAAGTTGCTTTACAACTCTCAAACCTAATTTCCTCCTAAGCAAAATGAGGATGATAATAACTCCCAACCCGTAGGGTCAATGTAAGAATCAATGGAGGTAATGTATATAAGGTACCTTGTAAACCTTAAAGTACTATATAAATATTTGCAATTATTACCTTTAGTCCTTTGAATACTACTTATTTGGACGGACTCTATCCCACTTCATTTGTTTCCCTTCCCAGCTTTATTAGTCATTTTCTTGTGGTTTTGCTAGTATCCTAAGAATCAAGGTGAAATAGAATTGTTCTGATAGAAGCCCTTCTTCTATATCCATCTTACTCAGGCACCACTCCTGACAAGCCCTACTCTTGGCTTTCTCCAGTTTTGTTGCCAGGCTGCTGACATTGCCAGATAAAGTAATGATGATGGACCAATTTGTCTCACTATAAATTCATACTTTCTGAACTCTGGTGGACACACAATCTCAGAAGAGAAATTACGGTGGGATATGTTGATTTGGGAGTAATTTGCAGGAGATCATTGATCATAAAACAGATAATGAGATAATTGATAGGGGGCCCCTATGGCCTGATAAAACTAACCTTTAGCCCCAGTTTCTTTGCCTCATCCTAATGATATTTGAAATATTCCCCATGTCTTTAATATTACTTCTTCCTCACCCTATCTTTCAGAATCTCTAGTTGCTTTTAAAGCTCAGCTCAAACATTACCTTTTACACATACACTTGACTTTTGTGTTTGGGATCCAATTCTTTCTCCTAGAGTGGAATATGGTAGCAAAAGATATAGTAGCAATATCTTGGCAATGTGCAAGGTCTTAACACTAAGGAAGAGGTCTCTTGTATGGTCATGTGATGGTTACAGCAGTTTCAGGTTCTATTGCTTTTCTGACATTTTTATGAAGCAAGAAGAAGTACATTCAACCCCAATGCATATTATAGCATGTAGAGCAAGGAGGCTTTCAAATTTTACCTGTGGAAGGAGCTGGAGTAAGAGCCACATACTCTGAGTGAATTAAATTAAGTGCAGAGATAGGAGGGGCCTTGTATTTTGTGGAGGAAAATGTAAGACCCCTGTGGGCAGGGATTGTTTCATTTTTATCTTTGTGTCGCCAGTGCCTAGCAGAGTGCCTGGATATAGTATTTGCAGGTGCTTAATAAATCTGCTGAATGAATGAAATGTGATGCCTTCCTGGGTAATTTGTATTAATGGCAGACAGCAGCACTACAGTTTTTGATTGATAATGCTTTGTTCAGTGTTTTTGTGATATTAGTAGGGTCATTAAACATTGGCTTACTCTATGAATATGGTTCAAACAGATTATGAGAAAATATTAGATAATAATGTTTTCTTCCCAATACCAGAGAGTGTTGATAATTATAACTGTATCATGGGTAATTGGCCAATCTTATCACCTCTTCCATATATCTTTAAGTTGGTATCTGATAGAACAAGTCTTGTCAATTTTTTTTTCAGTTCACCTTGATAGTCTTGATCTTTTTTTCATGTAAATTTCATTATTTTTCATAGTTGTGTGAAGTAAGCCATAGATGTTTCAGTGCTTGGCACATAGTAGAGACTTATTAAGTGCTTGTTGCTTGCTTGCTTGATATTCATTAGTAAAGCATCTAAACTCTGATTATTTCTCGTAGCAATATATTTTGTATATTAACACAACCTAACTATAACTATTATCACTCTAATAGTATGTCTCATCCTTTATTTCTGAAAAACAAAACAAAACAAAAAACCAAAAACTAAACCAAAACTGCTATGAGGTTGTCTTTATGTATGCTGACTTGTTTATTAGTAGATATTTGATGCATTTCATTCTTATTTTTAAAATATTTCTCTATTGATTTTTAATAGTATTTTATTTTTCCCAATTACAAGTCAAGACAATTTTTAGAATTCATTTTTACAAAATTTCGAGTTCCAAATATTTCTCCTTCCCTCCCTCCCTTTCCTTCTTCCTAAAATGGTAGGCAATTTGTATGCATGTGCTGTCATGTAAAACATATTTCCATATTGGCCGTAGTTATGAAAAAAGCAGCAGACCAAAAGGGAAAAAAACACAAAAAAGAATAAAATAAGTGAAAAAGTGTGTTTTAATTTGCATTTAGAGTCCACCAGTTCTTTATCTGGATAGGGATAGAATTTTCCTTAGTGAATCATCTGTAGCTATCTTGAATTATTGTTTTGCTGAGCAGAGCTGAGTCATTCATAGTTGATTATCACACAATGTTGCTGATAATATTTTCTTGGTTCTGCTCTGAAAATGGCCTGTTCATCATTTCTTATTGCACAATAGTATTCCATTACATTCATATACCACAGCTTGTTCAGTCATTCTCTAATTGATGGGCATCCATTCAATTTGCAATATTTGCTACCATGAAAAGGGCTGCAATTAATATTTTTGCACATGTAGGTGCATTTCCTTTTTTATTATCTCTTTGGGATATAGACCTAGTAATGGTGTTGCTGGATCAAAGGGTATGCACAGTACATTTTCTCTTTAGACATAGTTCCAAATGGCTCTCCAGAATGGTTGGACCAGTCGACAACTCCACCAACAGTGCGCTAGTATCCCAATTTTCTCATATCCTCTCCAACACTTATCATTTTCTTTTTATTTTCTGTCATACTCGCCAGTCTTTTTATTTGCATTTCTCTAATCAGAAGTGATTTAGAGCACTTCATATATCTATAGTTGGCTTTGATTTCTTCATCTGAAAACTGGATGTTCATATCCTTTGACAATTTATCAATTGGAGAAATGGCTTGCATTCTTATAAATTTAACTCTATTCTCTATATAGTTGATAAATGTGGCCTTTATCAGAGACACTTACTATAAAGATTGTTTCCCAGCTTTCTGCTTTCCTTCTAATCTTGCTTACATTGGTTTTCTTTGTGCAAGATCTTTTAATTTAACAAAACAAAATTATCCATTTTATGTTTCATAACGCTCTCTACTTCTTGTTTGGTCATGAACCTAACTCACTTAACTTCTCCTTTAAAAATTTGGATGCTGTACCACTCAGTGCAAATAGATTTAGTATTGATATTGTTTCATTGTCTTTGGTACCTTTTAGCAAGATTTGGTTTACTTCCTTATCTATTTTAATTAGGTCTATTTTTGCTTTGGCTTTGTCTGAGATCAGTATTGCTACTCTTGCTTTTTTTTTTTTTTTTACCTCAGCTGAAGCATAATAGATTCTGTTCCAGCTCCTTACCTTTACTCTGTGTCTCTCTCTCTGCTTCAAGTGTGTTTCTTGTAAACAATATATTAGAGAATTCTGGTTTTTGATCCCCTCTTTTATCCACTTCCATTTTATGGAAGAGTTTATCTCATTCATATTCACAGTTATGATTACTAACTGTGTGTTTTCCTTCATCATATTTTTCCTCCTGTTTGTCCTCTCTCTCTCTTTTTACCCTTTCCCTCTTCACCAGTGTTTTGCTTCTGTCTACCACCTCCACAGTCTGCCCTCTCTTCTGGTAGTTTCCCCCCACACCCACCTTCATTTAATCTCCTCCTCTCTTACTTTCCTGTTAGGTAAGACAGATTTCTATATTCAACTAATTATGCATATGCTTCCCTCTTTGAACCAATGATGAGAGTACAAAGTAACAGCAATATTGTAAGATGATAAGCTGTGAATATTAGCTCTTCTCAGCAACACAAGTACAATTGATGAGTGTTAGGTTCAAGTGATGCCCATCATTCACCCTCCCATCTTACTCTCCACCATAATAGATTTTTCATACTCCACGTGAAATAATTTCCCCATTTTCCCTCTCCCTTCCATCTCTACCCATTGTACTCCTTTTTTATTCCTTAATTATTTATTATGTCATTTCCTCAAATTCTCCTTATGCCTGTACCCTCTGTCTACCTACATTCTTTCTATCTATATTATTAGTGGTACAATTTTTAAGAATTAGAAGTATCATCTTCCCACATAGGCATGTAAACAGTTCACCTTCATTGAAATGTCTTATATATTTTTCCCCTCTTTTAACTTTTTAGTCTTCTCTTGGGTATTGCTATTGGTTGATCAATTTTTTTTTATTCAGTTCTGGTCTTCTCCTTATGAAAGCTTGAATTCCTTCTATTTCATTGCATGACCATTTTCCCCCTTGGAGTGCTATGCTTAATTTCACTGGGTGGGTAATTCTTGGTTGTAGTCCTTAGCTCCTTTGCCTTCTAGAATATCATCTTCCATGACCTCAGATCCCTTAATGTTGTAGCTCCTAAGTTCTGTGTGATCCTAATTGTGGCTCCCCAATATTTGAATTCTTTCTGACCCCTTGCAATGTTTTTTTTTTCCTTGACCCAATAGTTCCATAATTTGGCTATAATATTCATTGGAGACTTTATTTGGGGATCTCTTGACTTACGTGACTGGTGTATTCTTTCTTTTTTTCCTTTTAAATGGTATATTTTTAGTATTTTTTTATTTTCTCCATTTACATGTATAAACAATTTTTAGCATTCATTTTAAAAACATCAAGTTCCAAATTCCCTCCCTTCCTCACTCCCCACCCCTGCCTCATTGAGAAGGCAAGCAGTTTGATAAAGGTTATACATGAGTAATCATGCAAAATATATCCATAATAGTCATATCGTGAAAGAAAACATAGACAAAAAAACTCAAGAAAAATAAAGTAAAAAAAAAAAGCATTCTTCAATCTGTATTCAGACACCATGAGTTCTTTCTCTGGGGATGCTTAACATTTTTTATCATAAGTCCTTCAGAGTTGTGTTGGATTGTTGTATTTCTGAGAATAGCTGCCATTCACAGCTGATCATCTGACAATATTGCTGTTTGTTACTTTGTACACAGTACATTTCACTTTGCATCAATCCATGCAAGTATTTCCAGGTTTTTTTCAGAGCATTCTGCTCATAATTTCTTATAGTATAGTAATATTTCATCACAATTACATACCACAACTTGTTCAGCCATTCCTCAATTGATGGGCATACACTCAATTTCTAATTCCTTACCCCCAGAGTAGAGCTGCTATAAATACTTTTGTACCTATAAGCCATTTTCTTTTTTTGCTTTTTATCTCTTTTGGGATACAGACTAGCAGGAGTACTGCTAGGTCAAAAGGTATGCATGGTTTTAGAGCCCTTTGGGCATAGTTCCAAATTGCTCTATAGAATGATTCAATCAGTTCACAACCCCACCAACAGCACATTAATGTCTCATTTTTCCCACATCCCCTCCAACATTTGTCATTTAACTTTTCTGTCTTATTAGCCAATCTAACAGGTATGAGGCATTACCTTAGAATTGTTTTAATTTGCATTTCTCCAATAAAAAAGTAAGTTAGAGTATTTTTTCATATGGCTTATAGATAGCTTTGATAACTTCATCTGAAAACTGATCATATCTTTTGATCATTTGTCAGCTGGGGAATGGCTCGTATTTTTATAAATTTGGCTTACTTCTCTATATCTTTGAGAAATGAGGCCTTTATCAGAGAAATTTGCTTCAATTTTTTTTCACAGTTACTACTACTAATTGTATTTTCCTCCATCTTATCCCCACATTTATTCTATTCTCTCTCACCTTTCACCCTGTCCCTCCTCAAAAGTGTTTTGCTTCTGACTACCCCCTTCCTCAATCTGCCCTCTCTTCTTTCACTCCCCCTGCTTTTCTTTTCCTCTTCTTCTCCTACTTTTCTGTAGGGTAAAATAGATTTCTATACCCAATTGAGTATGCATGTTATTCCCTCTTTGAACCAATTCTGATGAGAGAAAGGTTCACATTTCTAGCCTCTTTTATGGGAGATAATTTACCCTATTCTACCTCTCCCTTTCTCTTTCTCCCAGTACATTCCTCTCTCATCCATTAATTTTATTTTTTAGATATCCTTTCATATTCAACTCATGCTTATACCCTTTGTCTACATGTATTCATTCTAACTACCTAATAATGAGAAAGGTCTTATGAATTAGAAATATCATTTTTCCATGTAGGAATGTAAACAATTTAACCTTATTAATCCCTTTATAATTTTCTGTTTCTGTTTACCTTTTAATTCTTCTCTTTAATCTTGTATTTGAAAGTCAAATTTTCTATACACCTCTGTTCTTTTCATCAAGAATGCTTCAGTCTTCTATTTCATTGCATGTCCATTTCCCTCCTAAAGGATTTCATTCAGTTTTGCTGGGTTAGTGATTTTTTGTTGTAATCCTAGCTCCTTTGCCCTCTGTAATATCATATTCCAGGTCCTCCTATCTTTTAATGTAGAAGCTGCTAAATTTTATGTTATCTTGACTGTGGCTCCAGAATACTTAAATTGTTTCTTTCTGGCTGCTTGTAATATTTTCTCCTTCACCTAGGAACTCTAAAATTTGACTATAATATTCCTGGCAGTTTTAATTTTGGGATCTCTTTCAGAAGGTTCCATGAAGGAACAATTTTCTTCAGTGAGCTTTTGGACCTCCTTTTTCATTTGGCCAATTCTGCTTTTTAAGGCATTCTTCTCCACATTGGCCTTTTGGACCTCTCTTACCATTTGGCCTAGTGTGTTTTCTAAGGTGTTATTTTCTTCAGTAATTTTTACATCTCCTTTACCAAGCTGTTAACATGTTTTTCATGATTTCATTTTGCATTACTCTCATTTCTTTTCCCAATTTTTCCTGCATTTCTATTACTTGATTTTCAAATTCCTTTTTGAGTTCTTCCATGGTCTGAGACCAATTCATATTTTTTGGAGGCTTTGTATGTAGGATCTTTAACTCTGTTGTCTTCTTCTGAGTGTGTGCTTTGATCTTCCTTGTCACCATAGTAAGTTTTCACAGTCACAGTTTATTTCCATTGTTTGCTCATTTTCCCAGTCTATTACTTGACTTTTAACTATTTATTAAAGTAGGGCTCTGCTTCCAGGGTGTAGGGGGTACTGTCCCACACTTCAGGGATTTTGTGCAAATGTTTTCAGAGCCACTTCTAGGGACCTGTAAGTTTTCACTTTTCCCAAGGTGGTTTGATCTAAGAAGAGGTGTTTACTACTCTCCTGGCCTGTGCTGTGGTCTGTGAGTGACCACAAGCACTCTTTTTGCCCCCCTCTACTGCTGCAACAGGCTCTGCTATGGTAGTGCTCCTCCTCACCCTGGGACTGCCACCTAGGATTGCAACCCAGATCTGAGTATGGGCAAAGCAATAGAGTCCTGCCTCAGTGCTAGCAAAAAGACCCCTGTCATCTCCTTCTGATCTCCCCTTACCATCTGTGGGCTGAGAGCTCTAGAAGTAGCTGTTGCCACTGTTGATTCAGTCACTCCCACAGACTGCTCCTCATTTCCTGGGGTATGCAGCCTGCACTTGACTGCACTCTGCTCTTATCCTGGTGTGACAGATCCTTCCTGCTGACCTTCCAAAGTTGTCTTTGGCATCTGTGGGCTGAGAGGTCTAGAAACCACCAGTGCTGCAATTAATTTAGTTGCCCATGGGCCTGCTTTGGGTTTGCTGGGGCCTAGTCTATGCTAGCACCACTTGTGCTGAGTTGCACTCCTTTTTCACTCTGGTGAAACAGATCTTTCCTGCCAACCTACCAAGTTGGACTGGAATTTGTTCCACACCTCTTTTTATGAGTTCTGCTGTTCTAGAATTTGTTTAGAGTAAATTTTAGAGTTATTTTCAAAAAGTATTTGAGGGGTTTGGGGGAGACCTTGAGTGAGTCCCTGCCTTTACTCTGCCTCCTTGGCTGTGCCTCCCAGTGGATTTTTTCAATGCCTGTTTGCCCTCTGGTTCCAGGATATCAGGCCAGTATTCCTAGATAATTTCTTGAAAGGTGTTGTTCAGGTCCTCCTTTTGATTATGGCTTTCAGGTAGTCCAATAATTCTGACATTGTCAAGTCAGGTGTTTTTCCCATGAGGTATTTTATATTTTCTTCTATTTTTCAGTCTGTTGAATTTGTTTGACTGATTCTTGATGATGCCCCATAGAGTCATTAGCTTCTACTTGCCCAATTCTAACTTTTAAGGAGTTATTTTCCTTAGTTAGCTTTTATATTTCCTTTTCAAATTGGGCAATTGTACTTTTTAGGGAATTGTTTTCTTTAGTGGATTTTTGTATCTTCTTGTCCAATTCTACTTTTTAACCCATTTTCTTTTTCTAAGCTGTTGATTCTTTTTTCATAATTCTCTTGCATCTTTCTCATGTCTTTTTCCCAATTTTCTTCTACCTCTCTTATATGATTTTTAAACTCCTTTTTGAGCTCTTCCATGAGTTCTTTCTGGGCTTGAGACCACTTCTGGTTTTATTGGGGATTTTCCTCATAGGTATTTTGACATGATTGTCCTCTTCTGAGATCTTCCCTGTCACCATAATAATTTTCTATCATCAGATTCTTTTTTTATGTGTTGTCTTTTGCTAATTTTTTTGGCCTTTTCCCTTTCTTTTGAATTTGTACTCTCCTCACTCTGTTCCTGGAGTGGAAGAGGCACTATCTCAGGCTTCTTATGCCAGGGTTCTGCAGGCCCTGGCTATTTACCTGGTGCTGTACTGATGTTGCCCTGAGGCCCAAGGACCCTCGTGAGGGTTTGGGGTACAGGGTGACTGGTACTGTTGGAGGTTGTAGAGGTCTGGTGGCTTACCTGGTACTGAACTGGGGTCCTAGTCCTGGTTTTTGACATGTGCTGAAGCTGGTAGGTTGTTTCTGCATTTCCTTGAGGCTACACTAAAGCACATGGTGGTTCTCGGACCTGGAGCTTGCTGAGGTACATGGCAGGTCCTGGTGTTGGTGCTTGTCTGTTCCACCACACTGAGGCTCAGCATCTCACACTGGTCTTCAGTGGTGGGGCTTGTTACTGGCTTGTTTCGATGCTTCCTGTCCTGTAGTACACCTGTCCTGGACCATGCTCCCCTTTTACCTGGGTGAGACACACCTTTCTTGCTCATCTTCCAAGTTTCATGGGCTAAAAGATTATTTCACCCCATCCAGGTGTTCCTGGATTTGTTTTGGGGCACTATTTTATTTTGGAGGTGAATATGGGAGAGTAACAGTGATTTTCTGTTTACTCCATCATTTTGGCTCCCAGAAGTCCTCTATTGATTTATTCTATTTAGTTTTTAATTAGTGATATGTAGAAATGTGGATTATTTGTGGGCTTATTTTTGTTCCATCTTTTGCTGAATTTATTTATTATTATCTTTGTTTGTAAACTCTTCAGGTCCACTGCCCGTTGAATGACCTTTTCATCTTATTTTTCAGTTTGACTTGTCATTTCTGCTGCTTTGCTTTCCAACATGACAATTCCTTGATCCCATAATTTTATTCACATTTTTGAACACTTTCCATATTTTAAATTTTCATTATCATTTTGTCTTTTTTCCTTTGTGTTCTATTTTTGTTGCTGATTTGATATCTCTACTGATTTCACACATTCTTTTTACCTACTCTAGTTCCTTTTCCATTTCCTTAAAATATTTTATCCAATTTGATGAGACTTGTGATAGCTTCAGCTTTGTCTCTGAGCCCTTTTTGATGTGAATTCAATATTTTCCAGTGCCTTCAGGTTGGATTCTTTTTAAATATATTTTTAATTGAACTAGGGCTTATTTATTTCCTTTATTGATCCTTTTCTTATAAAATAATCCTTTATTAAGACACCCTAATTCTATTTCTTTCCTTATTACAGAAAATAGTAAACTTCTGTGTCCCTTTAAAATCCCTTGGTCTTCCATTTTGCTTGAAGTTTTTTGTTTCTCAGTTCAGAATTTTTTGTATGTTTATTTAATTAGCAGATGACACAAAACCAGAAAAGGCTAACTAACCTACTGGATGAAAGATTTAAGATTAAAAAACAGTTTGGCATGCCTAAAACATTAAAGTAAAGTTTGTATAAGGTCATGGGATCATACATTTAGACATGGAAGGCAACCTTTAGTTCAATCTCTCATTTTACAAAGCTATTCAGAAGTGGAAAGTATATTGGCTCCTCTTTAAATAGATGTCTCCAAAGGAAGGAGAGATGGTCCCTTTTGGGGGATTCTCTTTTGGGTGTAAATTGGATTAGCCGGCCTCTGAGATCTTGCCCAAGTCTGAGATTCTGGGATCTTTGATTCCTCTCTCCCTAACTTTTTGATGTTTCAACAATTCAAACCAAGTCATATCATTCTGTCTCTCCAGTGTCACTTAAATCCATCCCCATTTATTCCTGTGGCTACTATTCTATTTCAGGACCATATTGTCTGTCATCTGAATTATTTTAACAGTTTTTTAAACTGGTTTCTTTGACTCTGGACTCACTTCTGTATTGTGTTGTTAGTGATTTTCCTAAAGCAATAGTCTTGCCTTATCACCAACCTGTTCAAAAACTTGTCTCCTTACTCCTAGTGAATGAAGTCTGAATTCCTTAGCAAGGTCTTCCATCATATCTTCCTAATATGCCACCCTTCCAGCATCCTCTGACATAAATTTCCTTTACACAGTATATACTCTTGTAAATCTGTACTGTTTTAAAATATACTCTGTGGTTACTTGCCTCCATGCCTTTGTTCATGGGATATTCTCTGCTGTCTACATAGTCCCCATAGTGCTCCACATAGTGATACTTACTCCATGAAGTTTTTATTGATTCTTCCAAGCAATCTCTTCATTTACTGGGTTAACCACAATCCTTGTAACTCTTTCATATACTTGTATTCCATGTCATGTTGTATTTATTTGATTATATCTTTTATATCCTATGAGATTTTAATTTCTTAGGGGTAGGTAAACAGATTTCAACTCATTACAAGAGTTTCTAACAATTAAAACTGTCAGAAAATTAAATTAATTGAGTTTTGAAGTAGTGAATTTCCTGTTATCGAAGAGTAGATTGATTGCTGAATTCTAAATTAGGAAAACCTGTATTCAAATCTCTTATATATCACTTTCTAGCTATGTGACCATGGCCAAGTCACTTAACCTTGTGAAGTCCAATCTTTCTAGGACCACGACTCCTTCAATTTTTGTTTCTTCACAGAAAAGTGAAGAAAAAAAGTGAAGAAAACACACAGAAAAGTGTAGTATCCAAGAAGGCTCACTTGTATTCTAGATCTGAATTAAAGATTCATCTTCAATATTTACTATGTGGCATCAAGAAAGTAATTTAATCCTTTAATTCAATTTCCTCATCTTTACTATGGGGATATTTGTGTGATCCACTTCACAGGGCTGGTATGAGAAAAGTGATTCATAAAAGTTAAACCATTATGCAAACCTACTCATGTTGTTAGGGAAGTTACCCAAAAAATATTTTGAATAAATATGATTGCGTCTTTGAGAAGTGATCATCTAAATCAGTGAAATACAGCTTAAGGAATTTCATAAATATCTTTAAATCTTAGTAGCGATGGCTTGAAGGCAAAATATAAGCCCAGTTGTGGTTATGTAAGACAGGACAAATAAGGGCAAATCATATGAGAAAATGTTTTGGGAACAATTTTATTCTCATGGATTAGAGATCAATGCAGAATTAACATTAATGATTACAATTTATCACATGTTCTGGAACACATGCCCTTGTTCCTAGAGCCTTTTTTCAAAAAGTTTTTTATTTCTGTCTTCTGTTTTTTACATTATCATAGTTGTTAGTTTTCCTCCCTCTCCCAGAGGAACATCCCATATAACAAACAGTACTTTTTGAAGAGGAAAAAAGTCAAAGAAGAAGAAAATAATCAATACTCTGAACAATACATTTAAAAAGTTCTAAAACATGTGATGTGTAGCACCCGTGCATCTCCAACATCAATGAAGGGATAGGTTGGGGATGTCTTTGGTAGCTCTTCATTTGAATCATGCATCTTTATAATTTTGTTACATTAACTTTTATTTTTTGTGAACAGTTGTTTTATTCAATTTTTTAGTCATTATTTATATTATTTTCTTGCCTCTTGGCATAGGCAGTTGGTGGTCCATTGAATAGAGCAATGACCCTGGAATCATGGAGACCTGACTTCAAATCTTGCCTCAGGTACTCTGTGTGAACCTGGGTGAGACACTTAACTTCTACTTGCCTCAGTTTCTTCAACTATAAAATATGAATAATAATGATACCCACCTCCAAGGGCTGTTAGGATCCAATGAAATAATATTTGTGAAAAAAAAGCAACAAAAAAACAGCACAGTGACCAGCACACAGTAGGTGCTTGTTCCCTTCACCTCTTGGTTCTACTTACTTCACTCTTCATCAATTTATGTAGATGTTTGCATGCTACTCTGTATTCTTCTCATACATAATTTTTAATAGAATAGTGCTATTTTTTATGGATTCATATACCACAATTAGGCCACTTCCCAAGCAATAGGTATTTACTTTGTTTCCAATTATTTGCTATCACTGAGTGTTGCTATAAATATGCTGGCATATGTGAGAGTTTTCTTCTTCAATGGGTTTTTGGGGTATAACCCCAGCATTGAAATCTTGGGTTCAAAAGCTATAGAAATTTTAGTCACTTTATTTGCCTAATTCCAAATTACTTTCCAAAATTATTGTGTTATTTCACAGCTCTACCAATGACATGTGAATATATAGAATGCTTAGCATTCTATAGCTTCTCTAACACATCATCATTTCTTGTCACTTTTTTGCGTGTGCCAATTTGTAGGGTGTGAGGTAAAATCAAAGAGTTGTTTTAATTTGCAATTTTCTTATTAATAATGCTTTGGAGCACTCTTTCACATGGTTGTGAATACTTTGCACTTCTTTTTTGAGAACTGTTTGTTCATATCATTTGACCACTTATCTATTCAGGAACTGCTATTAATCTAGGTCTTTTTTTTCCCAAATGAATCTTGTTATTTTATCAACTTCTTTAAAATATCCTCTTGTTATGATTGGTAGAACATAACATGCATAAATTAACTTTGGTAGTCTTCTGCTAATATAATATAATCAGATTAACAAATCTGATTATATTAGCATTACCTACCCATGGACAATGAATATTCCCTCATCTTTCAATTCATTCTTTATTTCTTTAAGTAGCACTTTGTAATTGAATCTACACAAGGCTTTTGTGTGCTTTGGTATGTCAATCTTCAGATATTTTGTGCACTGTATAATTATTTGGAATAGGATTTCCATTTGTATAATTGCTTCTTGGATTTTTATTGTTATGTAAAATGCTTTTGGTTTTATTTAGCAGCTTGTGACTTTGTTATGTCATTAATTTTCTTGATTAATATCTTTACTCATTCCCTGTGATTTCCATTTCTCTGTGAAACCATGATATCATCACCAAGTAGGGAAAGTTTCCTCTTTACCTATCTTTATGCCTTTGATTTCTCTTGTCTTATTACTATTTCTAGCATTTCCAGAATTATATCAAATGACGATGGCAAGAGTAAGTATCCTTGAACCTTGGCAGGCAATGTGGTATAGTGGAAAGGGTACTGTCTCCAGAGTTTAAGTACAAATTCTGCAACTTATACTTCATACCTGTGTGACCTTAAGCAAGTCACATATTCTCCATGGGCCTCAGTTTTCTCATCTGAAAAATAAGAAGGTTAAATCAAACCCCCTTCTAGCTTTATATTTATGATCCTTGCTGACAAGACAGAATCATAGCAATAGTAAAATATTTAAATGAGACAAATTGCAAAACAAAGAAGTAAGCAAGATGATTTCAACACACAACTAAAATCTCATCACTGATTCTCATAAGAATAGCCTGGGGAAATTTCTCCAAGACCCATTCTTGAAATGGAGAATTATCGCAGATCTTGACTTAGTCAAACTGAAAGCATATGCATTTAGAGTTTGCAGGAGTGCTAATGGCCATTGACATTCAACTTCTTCATTTTATGGATGATGAAGTTGAGGTACAGGGAGGCTTAGTGATTTCCCTTAGGATCATATAGCTAGTAGGCATTCTTAGGAAGGATTTGAATCCGGGTCTTTTGATTCCTGAGTCTAAAACTCAGTCCACTACCCAACTTGTTGCCTGAATCTCTGCCTAAGTCACCATGCCTAGCTTTTCTTCAGTTACATCATGGCTTTTTAAATTTCTCTCTTGGTTCTCAGGAACATGCTTGAGACATGCAGCTCCCAGACTCTGCCATTGCAGTCTTGCTGAGTTTGCCGAGCACTTCCCTCAAATACTATGCACTCCCTTCTCCTCTTCTTCCTAATGTCTTCCTCCCATTGTTGCCTCCAGACAGAATCAGCCCATGATATATGTCCATAGGTGGAGTCCTAGGAACTTCTCATTGGGCCTGCAGATTCAGGACATATCTCTTTAGGTACTAGTGAGATGTTTGCCATTCAGTTTAGCAAAACTAGAATGAATTAAGGGAAGGGGAGAAAAGAAAGTGTTTTAAATCCTAATGAACTATATAAATCATTTGCAATTTGTGGCTTATAGTTTGACTAAAACATGAAGATTTAAAAAAAATTGTCAACATATTGTCATTAGAGAACAAAGCTTTAGCTTAGCAAATTGCATTTCCCTTCTGTATTTTTCTGATTTCCACAAAGTGGTAATTCATTGTAATTTGGCAAGATGAAAAATTAAAGGTACTTAACTATCTTGATCACAATGAGGAAAACTCATTTTGGCTTTCATTTCTGTGCTTTGGCTCTTTTCTTCAGAGAAGCTTAGAAAAAGCAAACCAAAAAGAAAATAATTCGATCTCAGAGGAGACAATTTAGACTCTATAGGGATAGGCCTTATGTGTTTCTGCTCCTCTTCCTTCTTTTTGTAATTTCTTGTCATTGTCAACCACTAATTTTTCTTTTCTACAACATTTTAGTTCATTTTTTCAATTATTCCAAGGCTGTTTTTCAAGAATTGATGAATCGATATCTTTTTTTACATCATATCTCTTTCAACATTATCACTCTTTCTGGTGAAGTTAAATTCTCAGAGAATCATTTGACAGTGGAAAGTTTTAGTTTCCTCTGTCTGTCTGTTTCAGGCTTTCTCTCTCTCTCTCTCTCTCTCTCTCTCTCTCTCTCTCTCTCTCTCTCTCTCTCTCTCTCTCTCTCTCTCTTTCTCTCTTTCAACCTTCATTCTTCTCTCCCCCCTCCACCTCCCATCTCTCTAAACTTCCTACAAACTGCTGGGACTTATGAAATCCAAAGCCTTATTATCTTTGGTCCAGCTGAGAATATAGTTACAGATCTACCTCATGCTTTCCTTTTTCTACAACTTTTTTTTGAAATACCTTCTTTTAGTGAGCTCATTTCCCCAAATATTTCAATATAAAGGAGGCACTGTGGTATGGCAAAAAGAATTTTACATCCAGGCCAAGGTTCCCGGTCCAAATCTAGACCTTTCCTCTTACCACTTTCTTACCCATATGCCAGCATTTCATTTCTCTGGATCTATGATTTTGCAAGAGTTCCTGAAGTATGGAATTCTAACTTTTTGTTTAGTTTTCCCCAAAAATGTTTATCTCTTTATCTATCTTTAGGCATTCTCTTTTCAAAGTCAAAAGTTTATACTTAAAGAGATTTTTCTTCCAAACTTCTTGAATTTTTTCTGCATGTCTCTTTTTCTTAAACTTTTTGAGTTTCCTATCCACCATTATGGTTTTTAGAGAAACTACTGTTTTGCAGAAATTGATTTTCATTTATTCTATGTTTGCTATTCTCTTGTATTTTTCTTCTTTGATGGCTCTGGTTTCCATTCTTAAATTTTCTCTTAATTCTGTTATTGGTCAATTCCCAAGCTATAGTTATTTCTGGGTAGTCTCATGGCAGTTATTATAGTCCTTGCTATATCATCACTGTTTTTCAATGTGATTTTTTTTTACCTCCAAAGTATTCATTGAATTACACATATTTTATTTGTTTGTTCATTTTTCTATGATATATATCCTATGATGCTAAGATGAATTTTTTCTTATCCCCTATTTTCCATTTATTCTTATTCCTTTACTATATGTAGTCCATTTCTCACCATTTGGAGGTGATGGATAGGATCTAAACTTAGGAAGAAATGAAATGTTTCAGAATTAGGTCTGTATCCTTCTGTCCCATAAAATGCTGAAACAGTCTCAGCTGTATTACCTCCTAACCAAGAGTCCTGCTTTCCACAGCACAAAGCCATGGTGGATTCAGGAACCTCCACCTGCTGAGGGATAAAAACTCTGAAAGGCAGTGACAGGTGCTGCCTAAGCCATGAGGAATTCAGGGTGTGGGTCTGCTGAACAGAAGACCATAGAAAATTCTGCAATATGACAATTATGTAGATTTCTCTTCTCTAGAATTCACCTTATAAAAATTTGTTTCTCTCTCTTCTTTTTTGCCATTTTAATATTTTATTTGATATCTTTCTTGCCGGTTAAAGGAAGTGAAGGAGAGCTGGAGGTAGAGGCAATCTCTCCCACAGCCATCTTTCCTGATTTCTGATAGCTCTTATTTAAGAACAAATATACAAATGTGGAAAAAAATGGTGTTATCACAAACTACAACATTGAAAAGACCTAGATAAATTATGGAGAGGAGATCATATCTTTTATATAATAGCCATAAATTTAAGATAGGAAATTCTCTGTCCACTAAATATAGAAAATTATAACATTAGGAGTGGAAGTAACTTTAGAGATCATCTGATCTACCCTAAACCTAATTTTATGAATCAGGACACAGACTCAGGGTAGTGCAATGACTTGTATATGGTCATGAAATTAGTATCATGTAAGCATAGAATGTAAGAGTTGGAAGGTACTTTAGAGGTTTTCTAGTACAGAAGTATCAAACTCACTGGCTGCCTGAAAACTGATCCCTGAACTCCAGAATGTGTCCTGAACCAGATTAAAATGTAATTGGGAAATGTCTAACAGCATACATAAAAATACAACACAGCATAGATAATGTTACTTTGTGGTTATCTAAGTCAACATGGAGTTGGATCCTTTGTTTCTATTTGAAAATTGGGGAAGGGATTCATTATTCAACAAATGTACTTGGAAAAATTGGTTTGCAATTTGGTGGGTAAAGGCAGTTGGATCCATTTGTTATGTCATGTAAACAACTGATTTCTAGCTGGACCAGAGGGAAAAATGTAAACACTACTCTATAAAACGAAGAAAAAAAATCTAAAATGAAGGGAAAACAACATTAAGTATTTATCTTAATTGACGAGAGGACACATTTTCAATTTGGCAAATGGAAGGAATTACTGATAAAAAATATTTGTGCTTGACTACATTAAAATAATTTCTGTAAAAAAAGCAGTATCATTAAAAAGATGAAACAAATTGGGGAAAATTATTTATGAAAAATACAGCAGATTAAAAAATAACATCTAGACTACATTAAGGAAAAATTAAAAAGTTATAGGAATCAAATCCCCATTCCTATTCCACAGATGGTCAAATTACATCAGCAGATAATTTACAGAAGAAACAAATATTGTTAATAATCAATAAAAAAATTCTTCACCTCTCTAATCAAAGAAATGAGAAATAAAATTACTTTGAATAGGCAAAAATAAATAAAACCAACTCAATGCTGCCTGGTTTATGGAGAAATAGACTGATTCCTTTCTGGGAGTGTTGCAAACATGAAGACTCCCTTTGGACAGGAACTATGGCGTGTGAAGTTAAAGTCTTTTTGGAATCTTATTTTTTAGCAAAATAATCCCATTGTTGGGAATATACCCATTGTTGTATTTTTTAAATATGTGTTGAAGAAGAAAATATTGATACTAATAATGTGTTCTCTGACTCAAGGCCAAATCTGTCAGAAACAATTTAATCTAATTTATCATTAATTTATATCCAATCTGTTTCTAGCAGAGAGAGAGAGAGAGAGAGAGAGAGAGAGAGAGAGAGAGAGAGAGAGAGAGAGAGATGTCCAAATTGACATAATTCTGACATGACTCTCTAGCCAAGAAGATTTAAAATAACATTCATAAACATCATGGCCAAGGAAATGAAATCTTAAAATATAGCTTGAGTTAGTATTCCAAAATTTAAGAGTCAAGTCAATATTCCATTCTCCTAGGACCATTCTCCTCACTCCAGAGTTAAGCAAATGGGCCTCCTCCTTTCCATTGATGTCTTAATTCTTTCTTAATGGAGAAGAGTTGGTGCTAATGCCAACCACTTCAAGCAGGTGGGGAGGGAATGATCTGAACAAGATGAGAGTTAAAATTTTTCTATTTTTCATGCCTAATCAATTTCCCTAAAGAAAGCTTTTTTTGTGCTCTCGTCCTGACCTATCTCCCACCTTACTTCTAAATAGCTTTTGCCAAAAGTCTGCTAAAAGCTTTAGAGAAAAACCATCATTTCTCAGTATTTCAATTTTCTTGAAAATGAAGTTTTAAATAGGCTTTCAAAGGTTCTGTGTTCAAAGATTTTTGGCATTTTCTGCATTATATTGAATTGCAAAAATAAAAATTCTAAGGAACCAAACATTAAAAAAATAGAAGAATTGCTAAATACATTGTGGCTCATTGATGAAAATGGATGTTATAATTTAGATGGGTAAGTTTGAAAATATAAAAAAATTTGAAAAGACTTGTATGAAATAATGCAAACTAAAAAAAGCAGATTCAGCAGAATGAAGTGAGTACCTATAAACTGTAATCTTATGAGGAAAGATAGTGAGCATGAATGGTCAAGGAATCTTGTTGCAGACTTAGAATGTAACAGAAAAAATGTTAAGATATATTACCATTAAATTAATTAGTTATGGATATACTGATATTTATAAAATTTACCTGAAACAGACTTTAGAAGAAATTTCATGTTTCTATTAGTCATAGAAAGAGATTAGTGAATCAAGAATACAATATTTTAAAAGTACAAAATCAGCAAATAATTATCAAACATGCACAAAAGATAAAAACCTGAAAGTAAAGTAAATAACAATAAAATACAGTTGTAATGCTAGTAAAATTAACATCAATATGTGTTGAATATAGTATTAGTTGAGTGGATCTTTTGAAAAGAAAAACAAATTACTAAAATAAAAATGAAGTATTTACAATGAAAATAGAAGAAAGAAAACTTATTTGCAGGCTATTTTATATTCAGCTCTATGCCAAAAGAAGCAAAAGCTTACATGAGATAAATGCATTTTCCAAAAATAGAAAGTCTAAAGAACCCAGTCTCAGAAAAATTCAGCAAGTCATAAATGACCTCCCAAAGATCACATATGTGAATTTGTGTGTGTGTGTGTGTGTGTGTGTGTGTGTGTGTGTGTGTGTGTGTGTTTGGTGATGGTGATGTTTCGGGGAGAATGACTCCTCATACAGATTGATTTAAAAGTTGATTCTAATGAACATTTAAAGAATGTTATCACTATGCTTCATAAAACTTTTCCCAAATCCTCCAGGGATTAGTTATTTAATATCCCCAAGAGTATGTTTATTTAAAAAGATAGTCAATCTGAATGTTCCATTCTCAAATTTACTCAAGAAAATTGGTCTTAGGGGGCAGAGTCAAGATGGTGGAGTGAAAGCAGGGACATTCTGGAGCTCTCTCACAAATTCTTTCAGATACCTCTAAAAAGGTGAATCTGAACAAATTTGAGAGTGGCAGAATCCACTATGAGACAGAGTGTGGCAGATTTCCTGCCCAGGAGAGTCCAGAGGGTTGACAGGATGGATCTCTTGAGCCAGGCTGGGAGAGTGCAGAGTGCACAGGTCTACCCCTGACAATAGTGGAGTGGGAGTGGTCCCTGGCAGACTGAATTACCAGTGGCAGTGGCCATTCCCAAACCTCTCAGTGCAGGAAAGCAGTCTGTCTTACCTGGGGGAAAGAGAAGCACAGGGCCTGAGGCAGTGGCAGCAGCTACTCAGCCCACAGATTAAATGTTTGAAAGCCACCTACTTGAACTTCCCAAAGCCAAAATGGTGGAGTAAACCATAAATGCTCTCATCCTGCCCGCCATTGACCTTGAAAATGCAGAAAATATGGGACCAGGGCAGGACAGGAGGTGTTCCAGCTGACAGAATCAGATGCCACAGCATACAAAGGTGGTAACCAGGTCCCTAGCTCCCAGCACAAGAAGCTTGGGACAGAGCCCCCAGTGCCCCAGAAGCAGAAATCCACTTTAAAAGCCATGAAAAAGGCAATCACAATGTAGAAGCAAACTAAAAAAGCAAAGACCATAGAATCTTACCATGGGGACAGGGAAGATCAAAATACAAATTCAGAAGAGGACAGCATTGACACTATACCCACATCTGAAACCTCAAAAGGGAATATGAACTGGTCTAAAGCTCAAAAAGTATTCTTGACAGAGCTCAAGGAGGATTTTAAAAGCCAAATTAGAGAGGTAAAAGAAAAATTGACCAATTCTTTTAAAGTACAATGGACAATATAGAAAAAAATTCACTGATGAGAACAAATCTTTAAAAAGTAAAATTGGCAAAGTGAATAAAGAGGTACAGAACCTAAATGGAGAAAATAACTCCTCGAAAAGTAAAATTGGCCAAATGGAAAAGGAGGTAGAGAAACTAAATGAAGAAAACTATTTGTTAAAAATTATAATTGGGCAAGTAGAAGCTAATGACTTTATGAAGCATCAAGAATCAGTCAAGGAAAATCTAAAGAATGGAGGGTGGAGCCAAGACTTGCCTAGGGCTCTCCCCCAGGACTCTCCAAACACCTATAAAAATGGCTCTGAACAAATTCTAGAACTGCAGAACACACAAAATAGCAGAGGGAAGCAGGGCTCCAGCCCAGGACATCCTGGATGGTCTATTGCACATGGAGCTGGGAGTGGAGCAGAGCAGAGCCCGGCGTGGGCTGCACCCAGACCAACCAGACCGAGAGCCAGGCAGAACAGGCCCTAGCACCCTGAATCAGTGAGCTGTGGCAGTCACCAGACTTCTCAACCCACAAATGCCAAAGACAAGAGAGAAGGTTAGTGGGAAAAGCGGCTGGGACGGAGTGAAAGGAGTTCGCAGTTTGGCCAATGCCCTGGAGGCAGCAAAGGCGGTGCAGCTATAGAACTACAGCTGCAGTTATTTCTGTCCCCAGGCCCACCTGGTCGGAGGAATTAAGCAATGGATCAGAGAGGGAATGCAGAGCCAGCTTAAGATCTGAGTCAGGTCCAGGTTGGCGGTTCTTGGGGGAGGAGGAGCGCTGGTGTGGCAGAGCTTGCCGTATGGAAATGGCTCTGAAAACAACAGCACATCCCCTCAAGATTGGAAGAAAGTACTCTTTACTCTACAAACAGTCATACCCCGATGAAAAACTCAAGGGTCAAGTAGTTGGCTGGGAAAATGGCCAGACAGCGAAAATGGACTCAGATTCAGACTCAGACTTTGGAATCTGTCTTTGGTGACAAAGAAGACCAAAACACACACCCAGAAGAAGTCAACAAATTCAAAGAGCCTACATCAAAAGCCTCCAAGAAAAAACATGAACTGGTCTCAGGCCATGAAAGAGCTCAAAAAAGATTTGGAAAAGCAAGTTAGAGAAGTAGAGGAAAAATTGGGAAGAGAAATGAGAATGATGTGAGAAAACCATGAAAAACAAGTCAATGACTTGCTAAAGGACACCCAAAAATACTGAAGAAAACAACACATTAAAATATAGACTAACTCAAATGTGAAAAGAACTCCAAAAAGCCAATGAGGAGAAAAATGCCTTGAAAGGCAGAATTAGCCAAATGGAAAAGGAGGTCCAAAAGACCACGAAGAAAATACTACCTTAAAAATTAGATTGGAGCAAGTGGAAGCTAGTGACTTTATGAGAAATCAAGATATTATCAAACAGAACGAAAGGAATGAAAAAGTGGAAGACAATGTGAAATATCTCATTGAAAAAAACACTGACCTGGAAAATAGATCCAGGAGAGATAATTTAAAAATTATTGGACTACCTGAAAGCCATGATCAAAAAAGAGCCTAGATATCATCTTCCAAGAAATTATCAAGGAGAACTGTCCTGATATTCTAGAGCCAGAGGGTAAAATAGAAATTGAAAGAATCTACATATTGTCTCATCAAAAAGATCCCAAAAAGAAAACTCTTAGGAATATTTTTGCCAAATTTCAGAGTTCCCAGATCAAGGAGAAAATATTGCAAGCAGCCAGAAGGAAACAATTTGAGTATTGTGGAAACACAGTCAGGATAACACAAGATCTAGCAACTTCTACATTAAGGGATTGAAGAGCTTGGAATATGATATTATGTAAGTCAATGGAGCTAGAATTAAAACCCAGAATCACCTACCCAGCAAAACTGAGTATCATGCTCCAAGGCAAAATAAGGATTTTCGATAAAATAGAGGACTTTCAAGCTTTCTCAGTGAAAAGACCAGAGTTGAATAGAAAATCTGACTTTCAGACATGAGAATGAAGAGAAGCATGAAAAGGTAAACAAGAAAGAGAAATCATAAGGGACTTACTAAAGTTGAACTGTTTTGTTTACATTCCTACATGGAAAGATGATGTGTATAATTCATGAGACTGCAGTATTAGGGTAGCTGAAGGGAATATGCATATATATGTGTATGTGTACGTATATATATATATATATATATATATATATATATATATATATATATATATGTATATATATATACACATACACACACACACACACACACACACACATATATATATATAGACAGAGGGCATGGAGTGAGTTGAATATGAATGGATGCTATCTAAAAAAATAAAATCAAATTAACTGATGAGAGAGGGAGAAAGGGAGAGATAGAATGGGGCAAATTATCTCTCATGGAAGTGCCAAGAAAAATCAGTTCTGTTGGGAGGGAAGAGGGGCAGGTGAGGGGGAATGAGCGTATCTTGCTCTCATTGGATTTGACCTGAGGAGGGAATACCATACACACTCAATTGGGTATCTTACCCCACAGGAAAGAAGGAGGAAGAAAAAAAAACAAAGGGGAAATGATAGATAGGAGGGCAGATAGGGCGAGGAGGTAATCAAAAGCAAACACTTTTGAAAAGGGACAGGGTCGAGGGAGAAAATTGGATAAAGGGGGACAGGATAGGAAGGAGCAAAATATAGTTAATCTTTCACAACATGAGTACCTTGGAAGGGTTTTGCATAATGATGTGCATGTGACCTATGTTGAATTTCTTGCCTTCCTAGGGAGGGTGGGTGGGGAGGGAAGAGGGGAGACACACTGGAACTCAAAGTTTTAAAAGCAGGTGTTCAACAAAAAGTTTTTGCATGCAACTAGGAAATAATATATACAGGCAATGGGGCATAGAAATCTACCTTGCCCTACAAGAAAGTAAGAGAAAATGGGATGGGGAGGAATGGGGTGACAGAAGGGAGGACTGACTGGGGAATGGGACAATCAGAATATATGCCATCTTGGAGTGGGGTGGAGGGTAGAAATGGGGAGAAAATTTGTAATTCAAACTCTTGTGAAAATTAATGCTGAAAACAAAAATAATAAATAATCATTTGAAAATAAATTAATAGATTGATGAATAAATAAATAAATCATATTTTCATCTTTTTATAACCAAAAAAAAGAAAATCTAAAGAGTGAAAAAATAGAAGAAAACAGAAAATATCTCATTGGAAAAATAAGTGACCTGGAAAATAGATCCCAGATAGATAATCCAAGAATTTGTTGTCTACCAGAAAGCCATGATGGAAAAGAAGAGCCTGGACAATATCTTCCAAGAAATCACAGGGAAGATTGTCCTGAGGTCCTATAACCAGAGGGTAAAATAGTCATTGAAAGAATGCACTGATCACTTCTTGAAAGAGATCCTAAATTGAAAACTCCAAGGAATACTGTAGTTAAATTTCCGAATTATCAATTCAAGGAGAAAATACTGCAAGCAGCCGGAAAGAAACGATTCAGATATTGTGGAATTACAGTTAGGATCACACAGGACTTTACTGCTTCTACGTTAAAAGAGCAGAGGGATTGGAATATGATATTCCATAAGGCAAAGGAGCTTGGACTAACAACCAAGGATCAACTACCCAGCAAAATTGATCATAAGCTTTCATGTAAGGAGATGCACATTCAATGAAATAAGGAACTTCCAGACCTTCCTGATGAAAATGCCAGAATTCAGTGGAAAGTTTGATCTTCAAATACAAGACTCAAGAGAGGCATAAAAAGGTAAACAGGAAAGAAAAGCTTGTTATTCAATTAGGGCAAATTACTTACCTACCTATATGGGAGGATGATATTTGTTAATCTTGAGAATGATATATTTATTATGACATTTAAAAGAGATATACATAGACGGGGGAGAGGGTATAAATTAACTGATGTGATGATAAAAAACCTAATTAAGGGGTGCAAAGGGATTGTAATGGGAGAAGAGGAATGGAGGAGGCAGAAAAAGGTAAGTTACACCACATGAAAAGGCATAAAAACATATAGTAGAGGGAAGTGTGGGAGAAGAGCATTGTTCTGGCTTTACTCTCATTGGATTTGGTTCAAGGAGGGAATAACATACTCTGTTAAATATTGAAATCTAACTTTCCCTACCGGCAGCAGGAGAGGAAAGGGGAAAGAAAAGAGGGAAGTGGTTAGAATGGAGGGAATAAGTAGTAAGGGAAATGGGTAAGAAAAGGGAGAAGGGCTGATAGGGAAGGAAAATTGAGGGAGGTGGTAGTCAAAAGCAAAACTTTTGAGGAGGGGAAGGGAGAAAGGTGAAATAAAAGCATAAACAGGAGAAGGGAAATAGGATGGAGAAAAAGACACAGCTATCATAACTGAATGTGAATGGGATGAACTCTCCCCTAAAATGGAGGCAGATAGCAGAATGGATTAAAACCCAAATCCTACAATATGTTGTTTACAAGAAACACGTTTGAAACAGGGGGATACAGACAGGGTAAAGGTAAATGGCTGGAGTACAATGTATTATGCTTCAGCTGAAGTGAAAAAAAGCAGGGTAGCAATCCTATCGTCAGACAAAGCAAAAGCAAAGACAGATGTAATTAAAAGAGATAAGAAAGGAAACTATATCCTCCTAAAAGGCACCATAGACAATGAAGTAATATCATTACTTAACATACATGCACCAAGTGATATAGCATCAAAATTCTTAGAGGGGAAGTTAAGGAAGTTACAGGAAGAAATAGACAGCAGAACTGTACTAGTGGGGGACTTCAACCTCCCCCTCTCTGAACTTGATAAATTTAACCTGTAAATAAACAAAAAAGAAGTTAAGAAGGGGAATAGAATTTTAGAAAAGGTATGTATGATGGACCTCTGGAGAAAACTGAATGGTGATAGAAAGGAATATACCTTCCTCTCAGTGGTACATGGCACATACACAAAAATCAACCATATACTAGGTAGGGCGTAAAAACCTCACAATCCAGTACAGAAAGGCAGAAATATTAAATGCATCCTTTTCAGATCATGATGCAATAAAAATTGTAAATAATTAAGGGCCATTGAAAGATAGACTAAAAATTAATTGGAAACTAAATAATCTAATCCTAAAGAATGAGTTGGTCAAACAACAAATCGTAGAAACAATAACTTCATTGAAGAGAATGACAATAATAAAACAACGTACCAAAACTTTTGGGATGCAGCAAAAGCAGTTCTTAGGGGAACTTTTATATCTCTGAATGCTTACATGAATAAAATAGAGAAAAAGGAGAACAATGAATTGGGCATGCAACTGAAAAAGCTAGAAAAAGAACAAATTGAAAATACCCAATTAAATACCAAATTAGAAATATTGAAAACCAAAGGAGAGATTAATAAAATTGAAATCAAGAAAACTATTGAATTAACAAATAAAACTAAGAGCTGGTTTTATGCAGAAAAAACAACAACATTGATAAACTTTTGGTCGATTTGATTTAAAATATGAAAGAAAACCAAGTTACCAGTATCAAAAATGAAAAGGGTGAATTCACCTCCAATGAAGAGAATATTAAAATAATAATTAGGCATTATTTTGCCCAATTGTATGCCCATAAATTTGACCATCAGTGAAATGGATGAATATTTACAAAAACATAAATTGCCCAGGTTAACAGAAGAAACAAAATACTTAAATAACCCCATCCCAGAAAAAGAAATTGAACAAGCCATCAATGAACTCCCTAAGAAAAAATCTCCAGGCCCAGATGGATTTACAAGAGAATTCTATTAAACATTTAAAGAACAATTACTCCAATACTATATAGACTATTTGGGAAAATTGGTGAAGAAGGAGGCCTACCAAATTCTTTTGGTGATACAAATATGATACTGATACCTAAACCGGGAAGAGCCAAAACAGAGAAGGAAAATTATAGACCAATTTCCCTAATGAATACAGATGAAAAAATTTTAAATAAAATATTAGCCAAAGAACTACAGCAACTTGTCACTAGGATAATACCCTTTGATCAGGTAGGATCTATACGAGGAATTCAAGGCTAGTTCAATATTAGGAAGACTATCAGTATAATTGATCATATAAACGAGAAAACTAGTAGGAACCATATGATTATCTCAATAGAAGCAGAAAAGGGTTTTGACAAAATACAACACGAATTCCTATTGAAAACACTGGAGATTATAGGAATAAATGGAGCCTTCCTTAAAATGATAAGTAGCATCTACCTAAAACCATCAGAAAACATTACATGTAATGGGAATGAGCTAAATGCATTTCCAATAAGATTGGAGGTGAAACAAGGATGTCCATTATCACTACTGTTATTCAATATGGTACTAGAAATGTTAGCTTTGGCAATAAGAGAAGAAAAAGAAATTGAAGGAATTAGAATAGGCAAAGAAGAAACTAAGTTATCACTCTTTGAAGAGGATATGATGATATACTTGGAGAATCCTAGAGAATCAAGTAAAAAAGCTACTTGAAATAAGAAACAACTTTGGCAAAATTGCAAGATATAAAAGAAACCAACATTAATCATCTGCCTTTCTAGATATTACTAACAAATCCCAACAGCAAGAGATAGAGAAATTCCATTTAAAGTTACTGTAGACATTATAAAATATTTAGGAGTCTACCTGCCAAAAGAGACCCAGGGAGTATATGCACACAATTACAAAACACTTTTCACACAAATAAAGTCACATCCAAATAATTGGAAAAACCTCAGTTGCTCATGGGTAGGCCAAGCTAATGTAATAAAAATGACAATGCTAACTAAATTAATTTACTTATTCAGTGCCATACAAATAAAAATACCAAAAATTATTTTACAGAGCTAGAAAAAATATCAAAATTCATCTGGAAAAACAAAAGGTCCAGAATATGAAGGTAATTAATGAAAAGAAATACTAGGGAAGGTGGTCTAGCCATACCAGATCTTAAATTGTGTTATAAAGCAGCTATCATCAAAACCACTTAGTACTGGCTAAGAAATAGAGTAGATCAGAGGAATAGATTAAGTACACAAGACACAGCAGTCAATGATTATCGGAATGTACTGTTTGATAAACCCAAAGACGCCGGCTTCTGGGATAAGAACTCACCGTTTGACAAAAACTATTGGGAAAACTGGAAAATGGTATGCAGAAACTAGGCATAGACCAACATTTGACTCCATATACCAGAATAAAATCCAAATGGGTACATGATCTAGGTATAAAGGGTGATACTACAAAAAATTAGGGGAGCAAGTAATAATTTATCTGTCAGATTTATGGAGAATGGAGAAATTTATGAGCAAACAAGAAATAGAGAACATAATGAAATATAAAATGAATAATTTTGATTACATTAAATTGAAAAGTTTCTGCACAAACAAAGCCAATGTAACTGAGATTAGGAGGGAAGCAGAAAACTGGGAAAGAATTTTTACAACTAGTGTCTCTGATAAAGGCCTCATTTCTAATATATGTGTGTGTATATATATATATATATATATATATATATATGCATATATATATTGTTTTATACACACACACACAAACATATATATATATATATATATATATATATATATATATATATATATATATATATATATATATATATATATAACAATAAAATACATGGAGAACTGAGTTAAATTTACAAGAATATAAGTCATTCCCTAATTGATAAATGGTCAAAGGATATGAACAGGCAGGTTTCAGAGGAAGAAATTGAAGCTATCTGTAGTCATATGAAAAAATGCTCTAAATCACTATTGGTTACTGAGATGCAAATCAAAACAACTCTGAGGTACCACATTCCACCTACCAGATTGGATAATATCACCAAACAGGAAAGTGATAAATGCTGGACAAGGTGTGGGAAAGTTGGAGCACTAATTCATTGTTGTGAGCTGTGAGTTGATCCAACCATTCTGGAGAGCAATTTGGAACTATGCCCAAAGGGCTATAAAAATGTGCATACACTTTGTCCCAGCAGTAGCACTTCTAGGGTTGTATCCCAAAGAGATCATAGAAATAGGAAAAGGTCTCACATGTACAAAAATATTTATAGGAGCTCTTTTTGTGGTGGCCAAGAACTGGAAGTCGAGGAGATGCCCATCAATTGGGGAATAGCTGAACAAGTTGTATATGTTGAATGGAATACTATTTTGCTACAAGAAATGATGAAAAGGCAGACTTTGGGAAAACCTGGAAAGACTTATGTGAATTGATGCTGAGCAAAGTGAGAAGAACCAAGAGAACATTGTACACAGTAACAACCACAGTGTGCAATGACTGATTTTGATAGACTTAGCCCTTCTCAGAAATTCAAGGACCTAAAACTTTTCCAAAGGACTCATGATGGAAAATGCCATCCACATCCAGAGAAAGAACTATGGAGTTGGAATGCAGAGAGAAGCAGATTCTTTTCTCTTTCATTTTGTTTTGTTTCCTTTCTTTTGGTTTCTCCCATTTGTTATAATTCTTCTATATAACACGAGTAATGTGAAAATGAGTTTGATAGGAATGTATGTGTAGAGCACATAATGGATTGCATTCCATCTTGGGGTGGGACGTGGGAGTGAGGGGGAGAAAATTTAAAACTTTTGGAAATGAATGTTGAAAACTGAAGATAGAGAAATATTAAAAAAGAAAAAACAGAAAATTTATCTCTTATAAACGTGAGGCTACAATGTTAGAGTTGGTTTGATAGTATGTTGATAAAATCCTCAGACTACATCAATTGATTTGGGGATGGGGAATCAGGACCCTCTTCCTTTGATGTATGCATTGTCTTCCCTGTTAGAATGTAAGGTCAGTCACAGTATTTTGTTTATTAAATTTTTCTCCCTCATATTTACAGTTTCTGTTCTACCACAAACAATTAATGCTGGCTAATGGATTGATTGTTTCATCTGAAAATGCTTGGTAACCATTAGAGTTCTATTACAAATGCAATTTAATGGATATTGTTGTGAATTCAATGTGTAAAATTATTTTAACCTTTTCCCCCATCTGGTTTGCCAATTGTTCCTCCCACATGCATATACACAGCAATGATCTATTCTTAAGATTTCTCTATTCATATGATTTGCAGTGTGCTTGTATTCAAATAAAACATTCTGTAAAACAATAAAATAATAAGCTACCAGTTCCTAAGGCATAGTATACTTTCTTTTTGAGTATTTTTAAAATGTTAATGTTTATCATCACTGACAGCAACATTTGAAGTGTATTAATACCTAGTGTCTTCATTTATGTAATCATGAACCATATCTGGCAACTGGATAATAAACGTTGTTTACATGCCC
This sequence comes from Trichosurus vulpecula, assembly GCF_011100635.1. Lineage (NCBI taxonomy): Eukaryota > Metazoa > Chordata > Mammalia > Diprotodontia > Phalangeridae > Trichosurus > Trichosurus vulpecula. Next base: position 133,378,791 of record NC_050581.1, read on the forward strand.
CCTGCAAATGACAGGCAGGAACCAAAAATGAATGAGGGAAACTTTAATGCAAAGATATCAACAAATAAATAGTTTATGCATCTCTTATAGAAGGATAGTATGGTGAGGAAAGAAAAAAAATGAACCATAAACCACTGGCTCAGAAGCCAGATCAGTGTTAAAATCCTAACTCAAACATTTCCTACACATGCAACTTTGGGTAAATCACTTAATCTCTCTTGGCCTCAAGTTCCATAATTTTAAAATAAGGGAGTTGACCAGTTGGTCTCTGTAGTCCTTTGAGTTCTTAACCCATGATCCACTAAGGAAAAGAGGCTATGTGTTCTTAATATGAACCCTCCAACTACCAACCTTTGTTTGGAGCTCTTAACCTAAAATAATAGTCATTTTAATGAAACAGAAAATATGAACATCAGTTAATTGCATAGTGATGCAAATCAAATCTGGAATAACTAAGTATTTTAAATTATGAAGGGGCTTAAAGAACTTCATTGTTGTTTTTGAGGTTCTTTCAGTCATCTCTGACTCTTGGTGACCCAAATGAGGATTTTCTTGGCGGGGACACTGAAGTGCTTTGCCACTTCCTTCTCCAGCTCATTTTACAGTTGAGGAATTGAAGCAAACACGGTTACATGACTTGCCCAGGGTTATGCACCTAGTAAATGTCTGAGGATAGCTTTGAACTCACAAGGATTAGTCCTCCAAATCTGCATGATTCTTATTTCACTTGGAATTCAAGTTGTAGAGAAAATTATTGTTGAAGTCAACATTTGTTTAACTGTCCAAAATATAGTTTCTTTTGCCTATGTATTAAGAATGGACAACAGGTTTATGCAAGTATTTGTCAGTTTTAAAACAGAGAAGCATTTATTGGCTGACTCTCTTCATTATATTTTAAGTTAGTTTAATTCTATGCGGAAATTGAAGAGATTGAAGAGTAAGTCAGAGCAAAGTCACATAATAACTTGAATGTTCCTTTTGTTAAAAGTAGAAAACAAAATGTACCAACAGCAAGGCAAAGAATTTTTGTATGATTTCTGTCTCTGTGTCTGTGTCTCTGTCTGTCTGTCTCTCTCTCTCGCCCCGCCTCGCTCTCTGCCCCCGCCCTCCCTCCTTCCCTCCTTTCCTCCCACCCTCCTTGCCTTCCTCCTTCTTCTGAACCAGTAGGAAAGATTGAGGTATAGGACTGATTTGGAAAAATATAAGAAAATGAGCTATCCCTGAGTCTTTCCTGGATTAGAGTGTTATTATAGTCAAAAGAGGCGGGAAAACCATGGAAAAGGAAGGAAACAGCTATAGCGAATATTTCCAAAGAAGGTGCCAACTTTCCTGCCATGAAACTGACAGTATCCAGTATATAAAAACAGAATCATCCCGAGTTCCTGAATTGGTGTTATAAATTAGCCCTTTTATAGAAGATATGACTGTAGAAAAACCATCACTCCACTCCTTCCTTTAAGTATCATGTCTTGAAATCTGTGTATATTCTTTAAACTGGAAGTCATGTTAAGTTCCAGTTTCAGGGTAGCTAGGTAGTGCAATAAGTAGAGCACCAGCCCTGGAGTCAGGAGGACCTGAGTTCACATGTGACCTCAGACACTTGACACACTTACTAGCTGTTACCTTAGGCAAGTCATTTAACCCCAATTGCTCTGCCTCCCCCCCACCAAAAAAAATTCCAGTTCTAGCTCAAAGATCATAATAGTACAATTTGCTTTCAACTTTGCAAAAGAATGATTCTTTACTTTAACTACAAATCTCAGAATGCCATTCATTTCATAACATTTAAGCTCTACGTATCAGCTATTATTAAATTTCAAATCTTAGATCACTTAAATTATTTATAATAAGTGGCACTGACTTAGAGATACTGAGCAGAGGACACTAAATTCTTTTATTCTTTTACCTGGCATGGAACATTATAATATATTTTATTAAGAGGAAGAAAGAAGTTAAGTTAGGACCATGTGTTCATGCTCTATTCCCGAAATATGTTGAAAGAATTTTAATTTTCCAAGAAATAAGGTAGGAGGGTCTCCTACATAAAGTATTCTAAGCACAGACAAGATTGTGAACACGAAAGTTACTTTTAAAGCAGATGTTATTGTTTATCTACTTTATAGTTCCACAAGGTTTGGGGATTTTCCTTTTGCAAAATATAATTCACAGTAAGTAGGTTTAATTATTTTTCTCAATGTTGAGTTCTAGAATTAAACCTGTTTACCTAATGCTTAGTCAAACAATCTGCCAAAAATAGAAGAGTTTTGAGATTAAACTGTTAGGAAAGATACACAGCCTTTATTTTTGAGCCAAATACTATTAATATATGGAATCCATTGAGGTGGAAGGAGTGAGGGTGATAAAAGTTATATTGCCTGAAACATGAGACAATGAGAATATAGCCACATACAGGTGTTCTTAAGAGTATAGGCACATTCAATATAATAAATATAGTAAGGCTAAAGACATATTTGTGAGATGTATTTCCAATAGAGAATAATTATAGTAATGGTAGTCATAGTAACAACAGCAACAAACCTGGCACATGGTGATCCAATTATGTGATGATGTTCCTAGCAGTGATATGCAGCCTAAACATGATACTGCATAGGACCAGATGCTAATATGAAGAATAATCCTTTTTTCCACCTGTTTCTATAATAACTATGCTTTCTTTTTGATGGAGGGAGGGGAGATGAGGGGAACAAATAAGTGACTGGGGCCCTGAGAAGTTAAGTTGCTTTCCCAGGATCATGTATTCATTATGTGTCAAAGGTGGAACTTTAACCTGGTTCTTCCTAACTCTGAGACCAGCTCTCTATCCACTGCCGCAGATACATCTCTAATAAAGACTTAGGAACTTAAAAAAAAGTTCAGCAAATTTAAGATATCTGGAGTTTTCCTAAGAAAACAATAATTTAATCCTTTAAGTGTTGAAAAGTTTATTTTGTTTGGTACTGAAACTATATGTACCCTGTGCACCACAGAATCTCAGACTGGGAAAGAATCTTGGAACCCATTCCTTCCAGCTTTATTTCTAACCGTAATCCTTTTTACAATATTGCTGATTAGACATGGTCTGGAGGGTCTAAATTACTTCCTTAGACACTAGTTGCGTGACTCTTCATAAATCATTTAATATCTCTCAGCCCAGCATTGGCTCAATACCTGTCAAATAGTAGGTGGTTAACAAAGGCCTTTTGACTCCATTCACTGAATAATTGCAAGATGGGGCTAATAATAACACCTTCTAAACAGAGTTAATGTGGAAACAAAATAGATTATAATATACAATTACATCTATACTAACATACAGATTTGCTTACATATATATGTATTGTATATTTTTATAAAGTCAAACTACATTATCATTATTATTACTATTATTTATTAGGGGCAGTGGCTCAGTGGATAGAATGCTGGGCCTGGAGTCAGGAAGACCTGAGTTCAAATGTGGCTTTAAATGCTTATTATCTGTGTGACCTTGGGCAAGTTACTTAACCTAGTTTGCTTCAGTTTCTGCATCTGGAAAACGAGCTGGCGAATGAAATGGCAAACCACTCCATTATGTCTTCCAAGAAAACCCCAAAAGGGGTCACAAAGAGTCAGACACAATTAAAAACAGCTAAACAACAGTAGTAACATTATTATTATTGGGAGGAAGAGGAATAATAGTAGCACCACCACAAAATCTGGCCTTAGTTGATCTTGATCCTCAATTGGCATTTATAGCTCCCTGCTAAAGACCTGAAATAGCCAAGTTCAATTCCCACCCATCTTTCTAATACCTTGTCATTATGTCTTTCTCTGAATGGTCATGTGCAATGACAGATTTCTTACCAACTTCCTTAACTCAATAAACTCAGTGTGTTGAACATCATTTAACCTTGTCTTAATGCCTTGGCATTATCATTATGAATGTTAATTTTTGCCATATAATTGGCTAAAACTCTAGAGATCAGGAAAGTATATATTAAACGCTATATACTAGGCTCTATGGTAAATTCTGGAAATCAAAATACAGCCAATAAGATGGTTGCTACCCTCCAGGATTTTACATTTTAATGGGGGAAACAAAAATATAAAGAGGAACAGGGTCGGAAGGGGAGGGAGGGTTCTTATCTTGGGGGAAGGGAGCTAGCTGATGAGGAGAAAAATAAGGGTCAGATAATTGAGTCAGGTTTGAAGTGAAGCATGTTAGGGGCCTATCCTGAAGTAGTTATCTGTGTAGTCATCAATCAGCGGAGAGGCACCTCATGGTGGAAATAGGCAAGCAGAATTTAAGAGATTTGCCCAGGGTCATACAGATATTAAGTGTCTGAAGTTAAATTTGAACTCAGGTCTTTCTGACTCCAGACCCAGCAGTCTATCCATTGTACCAACATCTGCTTCTAGTGGGGTTTAGAAATTCTCCACATAAAGTCCTTCCATCCCTTATCTTGGAAGAGAGAGAAACCTTGATTCTCAAAGGGTAGGTGATTTGCATTTTCAGGTAGTGAGTACCAGTAAAAGGGAAAACATAATAGAGTTGTGATAGACTTCCTTAGTTGCAGTATCTATTTGATAATATTAAAATACCACAGAGACAGACAATTAATGGACACATTTATTAAGCAACTACTACTAAAAACCCCAAGGTCACAGTACTAGTTTGTTATTGAGCAGAACTAGAATTCAATTATACTAACTTCTAGCCCTTGTTCTTTTTATCATTCCAAGTTGCCTTTGTATAGTATCCTATACCTTCATTCTATGCACATTTATTCAAGAAAATGATTGAAAGCCGACTATATACAAGTTAACACAAAGAATAATTTTATAAACGTACTGCTTTAATTTCTCCTTTTCATTTGACAAGATAAGGTTCAATAGTTGCTTGTGTTAATAATATGTGTTAATATCCATTGCTAACACACATAGCATTTATTGCTGTGATAGGCATATATTTTAAGCAGTTCCAGAGAATATCCATTTTGGTAATTCTGGATGTGCAGTAATAATGGAAATAAATGCAATATTCACAGTTGATCAGGGTACTGTGACCACCTGTCACAAATTTGTGAAATAAATGCAATGAAATCCATTTTAATTCAGATACTCCCTGTATGCCAATTTCATTGTGGGACACAATACCCAGGGAGTAATGCAGACTACATCTATTTATTTCCATTATCATCGTTAATCTTGTTGCCAATGACTGACTCTATGGTTATTTTATATCTTCAATCAGTAACAGGGTATATGGAAGGAAACCTCTCTACCCTCAATGTATGATAAAAAAAATTTAAAATAGCTTCCATTGTACCAGCTGTCAGTCTTTCACCCAAATTCAGGTGTTTTCTTTTCAGCAATTAATAGTATTGTCACTGATAAGTATAATAGGTTGTAGTTTTCCTTGCGATCTGTTCCTGCTTAAAACACACAAAAAGGCTTTCATGTCACCTCCAAATAGAAAAGTATACTTTTAATTGTGATGAATAATTATCAAGCTGGTGATAGATACACAGTGAAGTGACCACTAAACATGTTTTTCAAGGCTCTTATACCATAATTGGGTAATGGTCTTAAGTGACCAATCCTGTTCACTCTCTCCTCTTCACACTCACAGGCTGTAATTGTTATAGGGGAAAAGCCACGCAGACTGCAGAATGACAGTAATTATGCCTGCCACAGAGCTGGCTGAAAGTGTACTCATTCCAAAGAGCCAGACAATGACAGAGAAGCCATAGGTAGATAGATAATGTAACTAGGATTTGTTAGTTCCATGTAATGACTTATTTCTCTCAAGTCCAAGTTCTTGATAGCCAAGGAATTGAAAAAGACAAAAGTTTCCTTTCTTACCTACTGAAAAAGTCTGGCCCATATTTTTGAGAGGAGGAGGGTAGTAAGCAGTACAGATGAAATGGGAAATGTGTATAATTGACAAAGTTTGTCACCACATAACTTTTTGCTTTGACCATTGTCACCCTTCCCCTTCCCTCCCCTCAGTGGTTTTCTAGTGTGTTTGAGATTATGTCAATTTTAGAAGACCTTTAATGGTAGTGCTCTTAGGTATTCATCTGAAGGTCTGGAAAGAAAATGAAAAATAGTATCACAGGATCACAAGAGCTCAGAATTCGAAGTTACCTCCAAGTTCATCTATTGGTAAGAAACACATTTGTAATATTGTTGACAAGAGGTCTCTTAGCCTTCTGTGAAGATTTCCAAGGAAAGGGAAGTCACCATCTCAAATACAGACCATTTCATTTCTGTACAACTCTGGTAAGTGCTTAATAAGTGCTTGCCTATTGATTAATATGCAACAGCCAGAGCTTTATTTATTTAAATACAAGAATTTCAAAGTAGGTCAGGTATTTTTCAGATAAGGAAACTCTGACAGGTTAAGCAACTTTATCGAGGTTAAACCGATTTAAAGAGAAGTATGGTGTAGCTGACAGGATATTTTTCAGAGGACTTTCTTTATGGAAAGACAAGCTGAACCAAGGTTCTCTCTTAGTTTCAGATGCAACGGCCTCTATCTGAACCCAGTCATCTGAATGCTTTTATTTGTCCTTCTATGTTTTGTATCTCTCAAGTGTTAAACCATCAGGTGACACCTGCTATACAAGTCCCAGGGGCTGAGCTGGTTCCCAGACAAAGAACTCCATTTTATATTAAAAATACTGCTCTAGCTTAGTTCAAGGAGGCTTCTATCCAGATCACACCCATGATTCTGAGCACTCCCCAGAGCAGCCTGCTGCACAGAAATATTACAGAAGCCTCTCCTTGTTTTTAGAAGACTAAACTCCCCTTCATTAACCTTTTCTATTGCTACAATAAAATTCCTTTTGCTACCATGTTGTGATTCAGGGTACCATAGTATTCTCAATGATCCCTGAACTTCAATACTGGAAAGTCAACATAGAATGAAAAGCAAAAGGAGGAGGGAAAGAAAAGAATGCCATGCATTTTATTGATAGAGTAGATATAAGGAGGGCTGGTTCTGGAGGAAAGCAGTGTGGGCGAGGTGTAAATTTTCAATGAGCCACAATTAAATAGGGATGAGGGATATTGTATTGTAAAAAAGTGGAAGAGTAGTTTTTCCATGAAAAATTGGCCAACATCCAAGTGTTTGAGCATGGTAGACTAGAAATCATACCATATTAGGGCCAAATGAAAAAAGTTGAGGACATTTAACAAAGTGCAGATTTTGAGCAGACATCATAGATGTGGTCAAGTATTTGAAATGTTGTTAAGTAGAAGGGATGGGGTTTGTTTTTCTTGATCCAAAAGGCCAAGCTAGGAGTAGTTGAGTAGAAGTTGCTGAGACATAGTGACAAGAGGAAAAGCTCTTTCATATCTAAAAGTAGTATGGGATAGTCTTGGGAAGTGGTGGGGAGATTTTCAAGCAGAGGCTAATGCTGCTTTCAGGGATGCTTATAGATAGGCTTTGTATTCAGGTTTAATTTCAGTTTAATTTAATTTTAATTGTTTTCAGGTTTAATTTCATGATGTCTGATATTCCTCCCAACTCTGAGATTCAGTGATATTTTGATGAAGTGAAAAATTTGGGCTGGGAAATAGGGGGAAGGATTTATTTTATTATTATTAAAAGACAAAATTATAGGGTCAATTAGCCTGGCTTTTACTTATGGCTGATGAAAGATATGGGGCAGGTTATTTTGTCTCCCTTTCCCCCATAATTGTGAAACAGACATATTTTTGGCTGCATCGTTTCACAATAGGTTGGAGAACAACTCAATGTTTCTAATGAAGAGGTCACTTTGAGATAAATCTATTTTTAAAAATCAAGAATTTCTGTTTGATTAGCTCTAAGTCTTCAGAGTGTAAATAAGCACTTTAACATTTAGAAGGAGAAAAAATACATACTTTTTTCTTATTCTAAGGACTCTAGAAGCAATAAAAATATGTTGTTGGTGGCCCCGTACCTCCGCATTCCATGTAGTACAGGGAAAGAACACTGGAGTCGAGTGCTATATTGTAACCAATGTGATTTACCTGCTTTTCCCCCAAACTCACCATTCCACCACCCAGCCCTATGCCTTTGTACAACATTCCTGCTTGGAATGCATTCTCATCACAGTTCCATCTGTTAGAATCTCTAATTTCATTCCAGACTCAGTGAAAGTGCCACTCCCTATGGGAAACCTTTCCTTATCCCCATAATTAATGCTCTCTCCATTTTCAAATGATCAGGTATATACTTATGAAGGATGGGGAAATTATTAGAGTTAAACATTCATCCTGTCTCAGCCATCGTATTTTTTATCAAAGAGAGGTGTGAATAGGTGTGAATAGGCTTGGACAATAATCAACCAATAAAGGACATTTGAACTAGGTGCAACTGGAAAGCTGTTCAGAGTGGTCATTCTCTGTGGGGTTTGTCTAAAACAAGTGAAAATTTGGATTAAGGATTCAATATGTTGACCAGGCAGTCAAGGGAATTACAATTCAAGGGTAGAAATTTCCAGCCAAGGTTTAATGGGTTTAACCATTCCTGAGAAGAAATCTTTGAGAGGAAGGGGAAATGCTGCAAATTAGGCTTTTCCTTTGGTATATTGCACTCTCTTCTGACAAGAGGAAGAACTTATGACTTTCACAAGTTCAGATGCTTTTAGACTTCCCTGTGTGTTTTAATTTTTAGTCTTACTGTTAAGACTATCCAAGAGACAGTTATACTGGTGAACTTATTATCTTTTGCTGAATTCACTAACTTTACTTTGTATTCATTCACATGTTTTCCTATATTCTTCTATATTCATTATTTCTTACACCCTCAGTTATATTCTATTCTGTATAGAAAAAATAATAATGTTTGGAAAGAAGTTTACATACATCATTGCATTTGACTCCCCCAATAATACTCTAAGGTAAATACTATTCTGCCCATCTATGGTACAGAGATACTAAGGGACTTTTCTGTGATCATACAGTTAGTAGGATCCAGAAAACCCAAATTTTTCACTTCACCAAAATATCACTGAATCTCTGAATCTCAGAGTTGAGAGGAATATCAGATATCATGGAATTAAACCTGAATACAAAGTAGTCAATTGATGACTTTTCTTTTAAGTTGTGCTGGTCCTATGACTCCACAACTGCTATGGATTAAGTCTGATTATTATTTTTAATCTCATATATTCCATCCTTTTGGCAGAAACCCATGGAAACCACCCTTATACAGGTTTTCAATAATTTCACCTCCAGTGTGAGGGTAGAAAAAAATAATAATGTTTGGAAAGAAGTTTGCATACATAATTCCATTTGACTTCCCCCAACAATACTCTAAGGTAAATACTATTCTGCCATCTATGGTACAGAGATACTAAGGGACATTTCTGCGATCATACAGTTAGTAAGATCTAAAAAGCTAGTTGTTCCTGACTTTAAGTCCAGTCACTTTATACTCTATGCTAGATTGTCTCTCAAAACTACTTTGAACATTTGGTGAAGAGGCATTAATGAAAGAGAAAATCAAGATGAGAAGTACATGGCTTTTAGGTTGAACATAGTAGACATCATTTTCATAGATTGAGAAGCAACATTTTTAAAGCTTTCATATTATTTGGGAATGCTGCCCTCTGATCTCCCTGTGTGGCTATGAATCAGCACAGCTGGATCTTATTAAGGGAGATTTCTGAATGAATCTAGACTATTATTAGGAATTGACACTAGACTATTATTGACACTAGACTGTTATTAGGAGTTCTCTATGATTTCTCTCTCTATGAAAAATACCCTGGGATCTATTATAGCATTGCTTTTTAAGCTTATACTGTGGAATTGCATCCCACTGTGATCACCACAGGACTAGCATATCTGCCTTATGTTTCAGTTCTCTGGGACTGACTTCCTAAGGGCCACAAATGACTAGAAGGACCAAATAAGCATAGATCCAGGGTAGCAAAAGTCCAAATCCCCAGAAATCGGTTAGAGAAACCTGGCCTTTTGGCTGCTCCTCACATGACACACCATCTCCTAACACTGTGCATTTTCTTCAGCTGCTCCCCATGCTTGGAATTCTTTTCCCTCCTCTTCTGATATTGCTTTTTCCAAAATAGCTCTTCAAATCACATAGCAGGTTTAATGTGTCATTAAGCCTGTTCTAAGTGAAACATAACTCTTTTTTGGACAAATTGTCACATAGAATTGTTTCTATATGCCTAGACTAGCCATGCTTACCTCTTCTAAACATGCCCCAACTTTTCCACCTGGGGGAGAAAAATCCTTATCCTAAAATATAGCATTTAAAAAATGTGGCTATCCCTTTAAGACCCAGCTCAAGCACCAGCTTCTGAGGAGGCTTTCCCTGGTCCTCCAAGATACTAGTGCCTTCTCTCCAAAGAATGCCATCTTATATGTTGTTTGTTCCTAGTTATATACATATTGTCTCCTCCATTAGTCCCTTGAAAGAAGGAACTATTTTTTTTACTTTTTCTTTTTGTATCTTCAGGGCTTATTATAGTACCTGGCACATGGTAAGCACTGAAGAGTTGTCCAGAATGTTGTTTGGGTCAGTTCCCATCTGGATATCATCTGTAAAATCCCTGTCCCATTTTAATTTTGATACTTCAACTGAGAATGTTAGTCATATGACTTAGACTACTAGAATGATATTGCACAAGAATACAAAAATTGGAGATGTGGAATTTTCTTCAGGAATTTTCTATGAATTATCAACCAAGTTGAGAAGGGATTGAGTTCCAGAAACTGGAGTAAGCTTGCAGTTTTAGTTGAATCTCTTGAGAAGGAACCACTTGGGGGAGAAAAAGCCTTATCCAGGTTTTCTCTCCCCAGCCTTCCCCACCCCATCCCCTCTTTTGCTGGAGGGCTTACAGTCAACGCTAAGTTTCAAAGAGTCCAGAGAATTTTGGATTTTCTATCTTTCCATCAATCTCCTAGTATTTTTCCCCTCAGAACAGGGTATGATAATATCCACATAGGGAGTGTTAATTGTTAGGGCAAAATTAGCAAAGGGGAAGGGAATTGATCCGTACTTTGTTACATCTCAGCTTCAGAGGCTGCATTGAGTACACAATCACCTGCAAACAGAAAATCATGCACCAACACTCCCTCCACTTTGGTCTTGGCTTGTAGCCTTTTCAAATTGAAAAAATTACCCTCAGTGTGGTAGCTGACCTTGATGCAGTGTCCATCCTCATTGAAAACATTTGACAACACGGCTGAAAACATCATGCTAAAAAGCATGGGAACAAGCATGCAGCTTTGTTTTGCTCCATTGGTGACTAGGAAGGCATGAGAGCATTGTCCATTATCTAGAACCTGGGCAAGCATGCCGTCATGAAATTGATGTGCAATGCTGATGAACTTCTATGGGCAACCAAATTTTGACATAATTTTCCAAAAGCCCTCATGACTAACAGTATCACAGGTCTTGGTCAGATCTACAAACATTGTATACAGACCTCTGCTCTGCTCCCGGCATTTCTTCTGGAGTTGTTGGGCAGCAAACACCATATCGACTGTTCCTTGGCCCTTTCTGAAGCCACACTGGCTCTCAGGTAGATGACCATTTTCCAGGTGAAGGATCAGCCTATTAAGAAAGACTCTGGCAAGAATCTTGCCAGCAAGGACTAAGAGAGAGATCCATCCCGTGATTGTCACAGGGCAATCTATTTCTGATGGGCAGAGTGCGTTGATGGCTTAAAAGACTACCTGATACTTAGGGGGAGCTTTTTGAGCGTGCAATCAATAGACAAAAGGACTTCCCACAACTAGGACCTGTGGGCTACATCTTTGCCACATGTGTTCTCTAAGCCTGAGCCCACTTTGCCCAGGATCTCTATGTACTTCTGAGGGAGTGTGTCACAGTTATATTTTTAATCAACTATAACTATTGTACCAGCTTAGTAACTACCCCTTTCTAAAAACTACTTAAAGCTGGCTTAATTGATTCTCACCCAATAATTTTGGAGAGAAAACACACTGAAATGGGGGCTTGAGGTAATAATGTTAGAAAAAACAGCCATGACTCATCAGGGGGTATTCCTAAGACTTTGAGGCGGGAAATGAAAGTTTGTTCTGAGAATCAAACTTTTTGTGAGGATGTGTATTGGGATAAGGTTTGTCTGAGCTTACATGAGTTACAGAAGTAATGCAAACCCTTCCAGATGTAAAATTCAACAGTGCTATGGGTCATTGGATTATGTATGGTGATATCTCATATCACATTTGTCTGTTTTTCTTAAGCTTTGTATCTATGACTATCCAAATGGTAAATAGAATCATGTTCCGAATGTTTGGGAAAGTATTCTTTTGGCAGTTAGGATGCCACTTTAACTTATAATCACTCTTGTCTCCATACTAGTGTCTCTAGATAGTTTATAATAGTGTTTATAGTACTGGACTTGGAGTCAGAAAAAGCTAGGCTCAAATCCTTCCATAGCCATTTGCTAGCTATGGGCAAGTCATGTAACTTTTCTGGATTTCAATGTTCTCATCTGAAAAAATGAAGAGGCATGCTTGAATACTCCTAATGTCTCAGCTCACTCTAAATCTGTTATTTTAGTCTATTCTTAAACTTAGCAAGACTTGAATTTTTTGAAATAAAAGTCTTCTAGGACAGGTTTGTCTGTAATGTCAGAGACTTCTATGCTGAAACCTTACCCCTTCTGTCACCCTCCCTCCCCATACTCTGTGTTATGGTTTAATATGAAAGCAATTGTGTATTTGAAGTGAGTCCTGAACACACTGTTCAAAGTCACAACTGAAGGCTTGTTCAGAATGTCAGAAAGAAACATCTTCTTGCTTTTTCAACCTGGACAATAGTAGCTCTCAGTCCTGATATCTTATTTAGATAATTGCAAATGATTTCATGATGGGTTAGCAGAATTTTTCTGGAATGCCTTCAACCAGTGCAGTATCTTTGCTCTAATGGAAGAGACAGGAGCTCAAGGGGAAAGGCTGATGAATATGTGTCCTTGTTACTGTTTTTGACTTGCCAGTTCAGGCTGTCAATTATGCTAATTCTGAAACTAATGTCATTGGTTGATTGGATGTATTATTATGTACTTTAGAATTTGAAGGACAGAAGGAATATTTGCAGATTCTATGCTAAGTAATGGAGACCTCTCTCTTGCCTCCCCCTTTTCCCCCACCACTTCTAGGGTGCTAAATATTCCAAAGTGAATAATACTAGAAGCAGTGCCTTAAAATGGACCTTGAAGTTGCCAAATTATAGATGAAATTTTTTCTGGGATCATATGATTTGGGCATTTAACACTAATGCATAAACATTTTCATGTATATACTGTAGGTCACATGTTCCAAATAAGCACCCGAATGCTAGGCAACAAATATTTTGAAACTTCAATTACCAACTTGTTTGTGACTGCATATGTATTCTGATCCAAATGTGGGCATTTTGATTAGATCTCTTATACTGACTCCTGATTGGTTTTGCAGTTATTTTTCTGTCTCCTACTTTGTTTACATTGATTGTTTCTTTTCTATTGTGTAATGATATGGTGAAGTCTTTTAATCTTTTTGATGAAAAAACACTGTATAAATAAACTAGGCTTTGCTAGTGTACTTTTTCTTCAGAGATAGTTTACTTCTGAATTGCTGAGATGCCATTCTACAAATTGTGGACTCAAAATGGTTTCCTGCCTATTTTTTACAACATTTTTCTTGTCAATTTTAAAATTCTAGCCATTTTCCCTTTTTTGCCTGTTGATTTTGAAAAGATTCCTTTGAAAAGGAAAGTTAAGTAGTTTCAGAATGTAATAGAAAAAAAGCAAATGCCAATTGATTCTCCATAATTTATATCAGTTGTCTCATATCTTGAGTAGGCAATGCAGCTTACTTTAGAGTTTTTGATGTAACTTTATATGATGTGGGAGGAAAATCTGATTGTGTTACTGCCTTTAATGGACTCCTGTTGTTTTGGATATGCAATCTAAACTCCTTGTGTGGCTTAATTTTCAAGGACAATGATATAATCTAACCTATCTTTGCATCCAACATCTCATACATTGGAAGGCTCTTCACCTTTTCCTCTTTTGCTCACTCTATCCCCTACCACTGGAGATATTCTGGTTCCTCTTATTTCTCCTTAATAGAATGCATTTTTTCAAGCCTGAATTCAAATGTCACTTCTCCATAGAGTTATACAGCAGGAAAGGACCTGAGAAGCTGTCTCGTCTAAAACCCTCATTTTATATATGAGGAACCTGAAGCCCAGAGAGGCTAAGTGAGTTTCCTTGAGTTACACAAAGAATAAGCATGAAAGGTAGCTTTTGAACCTGTATCCTCTGATTCCAGAGCATAAGGCTATATGATATGATTTAATCTCTTTTAGTGTTTAAAGGCCAGGTAAGAATTGAGCCAAAATATGGCCTAGTTTGACTTAACAAAAGAATCTATTTGAGAGGGGAAGACCCTCAGAATTTCTGGCCAATTTGTCACTAGTTAAGAACTATAGATAGAAGTTACAGAGATTCAGTGTCAATATGAGGAAATACTTTCTAGCAATTAGGTCTCTCTTAAAATGCAATAGGTTTCTGTGGGATATAGTGAGTCTCTGTAACTTATACAGAAACTTGGATGCACATTTTGGCAAAATTGTAGAATAGATTTATGCTTCATATATAAATGAAACCAAATGAAATTTTCTAGTTGGGTCCACAGCACCCTGGGTTCATCATACATCTGACACATATTAACTGGCTATGTGAATTTGGGCAAATGACTTCATCTCTCAGTATCCCCAGATAGTTCTCTAAGTTTCTAAGCTGCAGAACACATGCTGTGTATCAGTGAAGGGAAGTTGATGACCTGGAATGCCCTATCCTGATGAAATCACAGGTCTGAAACAAACAAAAATAATCCCTCTTCTAAATGATAATATGACCAGGGTAGAGCCCCTTAATCCATGAGTGCTTAACCATTTATGTGTTTTGGACTGTTTTGGCATTCTGGAAACCTGTGTATCAGAATAATTTTTTAAAGTTATGCCTCACCCAAAGAAGTAGAATCCTCAATACCCATCAGAGATGGGGCTTTTCCTATTTAAATAGAGAAGGCTGGGTGAGCCATGTTGAGAGATGCCACATCAATGCTCAGATCTGCACTCAGACTTGGATGACTACAGCAGTCTCTTCATATCTACAGCTCAATGGGCTATAAAGAATATCCTGAAATAAATCTTACTTGGACATATAAATCTTCCATGTGTGTGTGTGTGTGTGTGTGTGTGTGTGTGTGTGTGTGACAGAGAGAGAGAGAGAGAGAGAGAGAGAGAGAGAGAGAGAGAGAGAGAGAGTTTTCCCCCTCACCCCACCTTTTTTCCTTCAGTAGTGTGTTTTCTGAGTTACCATATAATCATTCTTTTGGAAAAGACTCTGACACCAAATGTAGGCAGTAAAATGATTCGGAGAGGCTGATTAAACCTTCTCATTTGAAAACTCAGAATCTTCTCATAGAAACCTCATTGAAATTGCCTTGAGAAAAGCTCAAATGACTAACAATACTATAGTCCCTTTAGGGTTTAGAATATTTTTCTTTATAACAATAATCCTCTGAGGTAGTGTGTCTATTATGATTCCCACTTTGCTGATGAAAAACTGAGGCACCATTAAATGGCTTACATAGAGTCATATAGCTAGCAGGTATTAGAGCCAGAGTTTTGACCATAAAACTAGTGTTCTTTCAGCAATATATTCTTCAGTGAAAATGCTTTTAGAACCATTTTGTGGGTGATAATGACTATAATTGAAAGTTCTATTTCTGTAAGTTACTTTATGGTCTGTGAAAGACTTTCATCACAATTTATTAACATTATTTCTGCTTTGTATTAGTATTATTTGATAATTTCACAAATATGAGTCCCCCCCTCACCTCTGATGTACATTGAAGCCCTCTATGTATGATGATGTTTTTCCTTAAATCATCACCCTTGAGACTTTTCTAACTTGGGAGGAATTTGAAAGCTGGGATTCACTTTCATCCCACAATGAAACATCAAAGGACTTTAGTGGAATAGTAGGGGAAGTTCATATC
Organism: Trichosurus vulpecula; assembly: GCF_011100635.1. Lineage (NCBI taxonomy): Eukaryota > Metazoa > Chordata > Mammalia > Diprotodontia > Phalangeridae > Trichosurus > Trichosurus vulpecula. The sequence goes on from NC_050581.1 coordinate 133,394,811, forward strand.
TCTTTTACCCTTCGTAGTTGACAGTGTGCTCCTTTAACAATATTTAAACAAATATTGGTACCATTAAATACATGAGAAAACAAGATTACAGACAAAGTGATTTGTTCGAGGACATATAGCAAGTGTAGACTGAGGATTTCTGACTTCAAACCCAATGCTTTTTTCCTTCTCATATATGGCTACATTGATATCTAGATGTCAAGATTTGAGAATCTTCTTCATTTTAAATTAAGAAATTATTTGTAAGCATACTTTCCCAGTCCACTCCCAAACATTTTCTATAGTCAATGAATATAGAATCCTGAATTATCCCCAAGGGGCCCCAGGTTGAGGAGTTGGGTTGGAATAAATACTCTCACATAATATAACAGTACTCATTTATGCCTTACTGAGTCAACATAGGATATACATTATATATATATACACACACACACACACATATATATATACACACATATACACAAACACACACATACACTATATATAGATATAGATACATATATTTCAATGGTAGAGGATACGAAACTGGACCCAAGAGTAGTTGCAATTCAACATACTGTTATTGCCTCTCTCTCTATCATGGAATATCATTTTGGGTCCCAATAGAAATGGCCTGGTTGAATGATAAGGGCCTAAACAAGGCCAAGGAGCAACAATTCTCTTCCCTGTCATTGCTTTTATTTCTGAGTGCTAGATGTCCTGTTAGCTCTATGGCAAATGTCAGAAACAGTCTCTGTGTCTTGTGGCTAATCATTGGCTTCTCCCCATCCTTCTTCAGACTTGTTTTCCTACTCTAACATAGCTAAATTCTTATTATACCCATTGGTATATTTTGGGGGCTCCTTTCTCAATCTAGATCTATGTGCGACAATTGGGCTGTAGTGGGGGGGGTCACAGTGTATGTTGAGATATCATAGTAGGGCCCTACCTACAAGTGTCATTGAGCTTTAGAGTGGAAGATGAGAGACCTGGATGCTGAGTGCCTTCTCTGTCACCAAATCCCTGTGTGATCTTGGACACGGCACTTCCCAATTCTTGAGGTTTTTCTCATCTATACAGTGTGTGTCTTGGCCTATGTGAGTTCTAAGGTCTTATCTGACTCTGACATCCTATGAGTCCCATACAGGCTCTTGGTTAGTTCATGACTCCAGATTCAGGTTAACTCTAGATTTTTCCTTCTTATTCAGTAGAAAATCAGAAGGAATGCAAGAATCAGCAACTCAAGTGTATAAGCCCTGCAGGCTCCTGGAGACAGGAGTATAAACACATGCTACCCTATTGCATTTTTGACAAGTGAAGCATTCCTCAGAAAACCACCGGATACTAAAATTGCATTTTATGCAAATATATTCCATTTCTGACCATTGTCATTGAGGTTTTTTTCTTCTTTTAACAAGTAATTATGGAAGACTTGCAGCAATGGCCTTTCTTCTAGACTTTTAATGTTTCTGGCGGATGCTCATGAATAGAGATGTCGCACCTAAGAATAAAATTATCCCTGTTCGCTTGAAACACTCATTAGGCAAACTTTGTAAAGGGTTACATTGTCTGAAACTTGACCATCCTTGTTGGACTTTGATTAATGTTGCTCATTACTCAAATTAAGCTTTCATCTTTGTTAAGACTACTCCATTGACTAATAATGTGAAGCATTTTACAATGAAAAGGAGTCATGTAGACAGATGAGAGTTTTTAATCAATTAACTTAGAAGGGCTATCAAAAACCACATGAAAGGTCTAGACAACTTGGAAAATGTCACACCTTTAATAGTTTGTAATTAACACTAGAGAAAAAAGAAATCAGTTTCATACGGGTTACGATCCAAGGGCTACACTATTTTGACGAATTAAGGTCCACACTGGTAACTACCAGGAAACATTTTATTTAGCATTAATTAATAGTAGTGCAACTATTTTAAATCATAGGTTCATGAACGATCTTATTAAGTAGAAAAATCTAATCAGGGATATTGTCTACCGGGTTGCCATTGAAGGTAAATCAGGTGGGAGCCACAGCATACTGCATGCTCTTAATTGGGACATTAATATGACGAATGAGGATCATGATTTAAATTTTTATAGCTTAGGACAAGATGGCACACAAGTTCTCTGCTATGTTGTATAATCAAATGAATAATCAAACTGAAGCCTCGTATAACTTCATATCCCATGCTAATAATGAACAAGAGAAAATAATTGGTCAGCCATCCATTGATTATGTGCTAATTTTTCATCAGTGTCTGGCAAATTAATTCAAGCAAACAATTATCATCTTAAGTAGCAATCTTCTTATGGAACATGGCGCTTTTTCTAGCCATGGCAGCAAATGCCTAAAACTTGATCACCATTTTTAGGGTTTGGGGGAAGTTTCATTTTTCCAATTTTCATGTCCAAATTTAGAAGTTGTAATAGAGGCCCATATAAGCATAGGTCCACATGCCACAGAGTGCCCCTTGGTCCAATTATTGTACAAATTAATTTTCTATTTCAAGTCGCTGGTCATGTGCATAAATAACAATATAAGAACTGTGTTATTTGTTAGGGATGAAGAAATAGAACTGATCTTGGGGTCGTGAAGACAAAGATCCAAATTCTACCTGTGATACCCACTGTCTATGTGGCCCTTAAGAAATTACTTAACCTAGGCATTCCCAAGGCTAGGTTGGACTGCCTGTCCAATTTTTCTAGAATATCTAATCTATCCCAGGATGGAAAAGCAACAGCAACAGAAGCAACACAACAGAAACAATAAAACAATAGTAATGCTGTCTGTTTGGTATCATATCCAGAAACTCACTCATCTAGTCCCAGAGAATCTCTACTCTCTGCTCTTAGAGAAATTTGTCTCCCTAAAATATCACTACACACACATTAATTCATTTGAGGGGAGATATAAGGTTTTCCCCAAAGCCTTGATTTTATACACACACACACACACACACACACACACGTATGTATATGGCAATTTTTCCAAACATCAAATCACCTCAAAATGTCAACTGTTATATAATTAATTGCTACATTGTGTTATAGACTAGTAGGCAGTTAGGCAAGATAGTGTGTTTTGAGTGCTGAGCTTGGAGTCGGGAAAACTTAGGTTCAAATCTGTCACAGATATTAACTAGCTTTGGGACTGTGGGCAAGGTGCTTCACCTTCCTCAGCCTCAGGCTTTTTAACTGTAAAATGAGGATAATAGCACCTACCTCAGACGACTAGTATGAGGACCAAATGAGACAGTATGTGCAAAGCATTTTGCAAACATTAAGGTGCTGTGTAACTGTCAGCCTTCTTGTTGTTTCTCAAGTGTGATACTTTAGCTCCCAAATCAGTCTTTTTACTCCCCTCTCCCAATAACTGGAATGCTCTCCTTCCTCATCTTTGTCTCTTGGTTTCCCTAGATTACATCAAAACTCACCTCAAATTTCATCTTCTGGCCTGTATATTTTTACCCTGTGTGTGTGTGTGTGTGTGTGTGTGTGTACATATATATATACACACACACACAAATATACATGCACCATATACATATATACATACACATATACATATATATATAATACACATATACATATATATGTATATATAACCTGTATATATACATTTACCCTGTATGTATCATGAATGTATGTAGTTATTTGCATGTTGTCTCCCCCATCAGAATGTGAACTCCTTGAGACAGGGAATATTTTTGCCTTTGTATCCCCAGTGTTTAGCACAGTGCCTGGCACATAGTAAGTGCTTAGTCAATGCTTGTTCACCTACTAAGCTATCTGATCATCCTTGCTGTCATCACCATCACCATCATCATCATCATCATCATCATCGTCAAAAGTGTTGTCGAAGTTCAGAAAGGAGAGTGATCCATGGTGACGGGAGGCTTCATGCAAGAGCTGGCACTAATGGATTCCATCTCTTGAATCCATTCTCTTTTTTCTCTTCCTCCTGATACCTACCCCCTAACAAAGGTTTTCATTGCCAACCGTCTTTGAATAACATATTAGTCTCCTCAAATGTTTTCTTGCCTTTGCTGTAGCCCTGCTCTAATTGACTCCTTGTAGCATTTTTACACATTGATTTGATCATACTAGTCCTGTTCAAAAATCACCACTCAGTCTCTACTTCCAACCAAGTAAAGTTCAAACTCCTAGTCCTAGGATTAAAGCAATCTGAACTTTCATGCAGCTCAGCCTTATCCTCTATTATTTATCTTTATGGACTCTCACCTTTAGTCCAATAGCACAGGTCCATGACTTTTCTCAGGCTGTTCTTTTTTTCTGGAATACCCTCCTTTCTCTTTGTCTTTTGTATTACTGATGGATTTTTAACAGAACTCTAGTGTTGTCTTCTCCAGAAAGTCCTCCCTGATACCTTTACCCATCAGACTTCATTGCTACAGCTATCTGTGCTGTTTCTTACCCCCTTTTTAGATAGTGCATCCTTTGAGAGAATCTTTCCAATAGAATTGGTGATATTGTAAAACTTGCTTGCAATCTTGCCAGTTCAGTGTAAGCTGGTAATGCCTGCTGCCTTTATTTTCATTGTCCTCACACTTCCTAAATTGAGGTTTGCTTTAAAGAACAGCTAGCACCCTTAAGGACTTTTGCACAAAGGCCTAAAATATATCCCTAAGTTGACCAGGAAACTATATCTGAACTCGAATATAATCATGGACATTAGCTAGTACTTTACCTCTTCCTTACTACAACAATTAAAGGCAGCTAGGTGGATTGAGTGCTGGACCTGGATGCAGGAAGACCTGAGTTAAAAGACAGCTTCAGACACTCACTATCTGTGTGACCTTGGGCAAGTCACTTATCTTCTGTTTGCCTTAATCCACTGGAGAAGGAAAAGACAAATGACTCCAGTATCTTTGCCAAGAAAACCCCATGATGAGTTGGACATGACTGAATGACTAAACCATAACACATCAATTACTAAGTAATTGCTCTTGGTCTCCTTCTCTCTATCTTTCTCTGTATTTGTTCGTTCTTTCATTCTTCCTTCCTCCCTTCCTTCCTCCCTCCCTTCCTTCCTTCTTTCCTTCCTCCATCCCTTCCTCCATCCCTCCCCACCTTTACTCTCTCTCTCTCTCTCTCTCTCTCTCTCTCTCTCACACACACACACACACACACCACTGACTGCTTAAAGTTACTCCATTTGCCCTCTACTCTCTGTACTTTATAGCTGTCAACACTCTCCTTTGAAAACACCCAGGGGCCAATTTCCAACTGTACCTATTCTACCATTTAACTGTATCAGAGGAAGAGAAGAGAGGAGAGATTTGATAGCTGTCTTCAAGTATCTGAATGGCTATCATGTGGAATAGAGATTAGAGTTGTTCACTGTAGTCCCAGTGGGGAGCAAGATGAATAAGAGTGGAAGTTGAAGAGAAATAGGATTAATTTAAAGTGAGAAAAATTCTTACTTAGAAATGTAAAACGTTGAACGGACTACCTCAGAACATAGGAGATTTCAGCTGATCAAAGGTTTTCAAGCATTTTTATATGATGTTGAGACCCTGTTCTATTATGCTTTGGAGTGTATGTCCTCTGTGGTCCCTTTTTGCCTTTTAATTGCTATGATTCTAAGACCAAGCTCTTAAATACTTGGCAATAAATACAGATTATGATCTTTTTTGCCTTCCATGCACCATTGTATGACTTTCATATCATTCCTAGAAAATGCCTAACAGGATTTTGAACATAAGATGGCATGATTAAATATATATTGAAGACATGATAATGAGGCAGTTATAGATAGGAAGAAGTGGAGAGACAAAAGCTTAAAATCAATATAGGAGACTTTTGTAATAATCTGGCTTTGAGCAGATGGAGACCAAATAAGAGTAACCCTGTGAAAACAGAAAAGAATGGATAGGTGCAAGAAGTATCTCAATGGCTTTCATGACTCAGTGAGAGGATTAGGTAATAAAGAGGAGCTATACCAAATATTATTCCAAAGTTTCATACTGGACAACTTGGAAAATAATGGCACCATTGAATATTGAAGTTGCAAGGCATTTGGCTATAGGTGTAGAAATCAAAGGGAATAATTTTTTCAGCCTTCCACATGTTGAGTTTTAGGTGGTAGAAGAATGTCTAAGAGGAATTGTCCACTAGGTAGCTGTCAATGTGGGACTAGAACTTAGATGGGGGAAAAGGTAATTGTACATAATTTTCAAGCAATGCCCCATATTACAAACCTTCCAGAAAGGGTTTAAGTACAACTGACAATTGAAGAAATCAATCAATCAATAAATTTATCTGTCTATTGATATACATGAAGAAAACGTATGTGCATATGGATACTTACATATATATATACATGGTTATATGATTTCTCATTACAAGTGATATCTTCAAGAAATTGAAGAAATTTGAATAACTCTTGTGATTTATAATACTTCAGGGATATGTTACCTGACATTATGCAAATGATCTCAAATGCCTTGGCAAAATAAGTGTAATTTTAGATTCTGCAAAAATATTTTAAGGAAATTCAAGCTCTAAGAAACACCAGCAAACTTTTCTCATATCAAATACAGTAGAATTCAATTAAGTAGAAGTATATTGGAATAAAATAGTAGAGTGAATGACATGAGAAGAATAATACTTGGTTCATCATGGGAAGACCAGTTAGGATGAATTATATATTATTTTAAGTTAGGCTCTACTATGAATTCCTGCCTCTCCTTTTATGCAGTGAGAAGGCAAATTTGACCAGATGACCTCTAAAGTCCCTTTCAGATCTAAATCCACAGTCTTATTGGCTTATATATAATCTGTAACCTCTTGAAATATGTTTAAAATACAAAATAAGTCAACATCAATATTCATATCTTCAAGTGTTTCATGAAGCATGAATGCAAGTTAGTAAATGAGTTGAATGTAAACCAAATTAGAAAAATTCTTAGCTGCTGCAATAGCTGAAACTGAAATCCTGTATTACTGTGAATTTGTTGGTATTGATACACAATTGATACTTCAGATTTTAAGTATCATTGTTTTGCGCATTGATTTATGCATTCACAAATAAGAGGCTGACTGACTTGAACACTACCTTTTCTATTTTATAAATTGTTGTTGATGTCTTTCATTTTTATGTTGTTATAATTTTCCCCACAATTCCTCCCCTTACCCCTCCCAGAGAGCCTTCCCATAAAACAAATAGCATTTTAAGAACATAAACAACAACAAAAAGAAAATAAAGAGGGATAAATCAACACATCTGATTAATTCATTGAAAAAGTAAAAAATATGCACAATGTGAAATATCTGCAGACATCCTACCTCCATGAAAGGATGGGCTAGGGGATGTTCTCTTGTATATCTTTATTCCAGTCATGTTTAATCTTTGTACTTTTGGTATACTCACTTTTGGTTTATTGGAGGTTTTTTTAAGGTGTATGGTTGTTCTTTCCATTTACATTGTTGCAGTCTTTGTGTGTGTCTCTGTGTGTGTCTGTGTGTGTATGTGTGTGTTTACTTATTTCTTGGCTCTGCATACTTGCTTCTGCATCTATTCATGTTGATCTTCCATGCTGCCCTGTAGTCATCACATTTAGCATTTCTTACAACAAAGTGATACACCATCATATCACTTTATCACAATTTGTTTAGCCATTCCTCAATCACTGGGCACCTACTTTGTTTCCAATTCTTTGCTATCACAAAAAGTGCAGCTATAATTATTTTAGCATATATGGGGATTTTCTTCTTATCAGTGTGCACATTATTTCTAATAACATAGTTCAAACACTCACAGAATCTCAAATTTGGAAAGGACCTCTGAGGTCATGCAATATGTACCAGACCGCAAATCTACTCTATAATAACCTGAAGCAAGTAATTCTCCAGCCTTCTTTTGAAGACTTACATCAAGGATTAAACTTGCTCAATCTGGAGCATTTTGCACACATTTCACTTTTATGGTGGTAATTATTAAGAAATTTATCCTTTCATTGTTACTTAATCTACTTTTTTTGCAAATTCCTTCCATTTCTGCCATCTGGAGCTGGGCAGAACAAATTGGTTTCCTTTTTCCGAAAGAAAATTCTTCAAATACAGTAGTTGAAAATAGGTCTGGCTATATTGCTACTTCACCTGAACTTTGTATGGCATGTTTTCGAGTCCTTTCTTCACTGAGGTATAATTTTGAAATCCTTCATCATCTTAATCATCCTGTCCTGGATCCTCTCCATATTATTGATGCCATTTTTACCATATAGTGCCTAGAACTATAGATAATATTCTAGAAGAGGCCTGATGAGCTAAGGGCAAAGTGGAACTATCACACTTTTCCTTCCTTCTCTCTTAATGTCACCTATGATGTCACTAGTATTTTTGGTTGCAACATTCTATTATTAATTCATATTGTTTTCAATCTCCTAAAACCCTTAAATCTTTCTTAAACATGTAAACCATTGCCATGTATCTTGTGCTTGTGAAGTTAATTTTTTTAGTCCTAGTATAATTATCTCTACTAATAGTATAATGTATTTCTATTAAATTTTAAACTATTAGATTCTCCTGAATATCTGAAGTTGTCATTTTTCCTTCCCTTCCCTGAATAGAATTTAAGCTTTTTGAGTACAGGGATTTGTTTCTCTTTTTTCCCCTTTGTATGGCCAATGCTTGGCCAATTGTCTGCCCTATAATCCCTACAATAGGCTTTTAATACAGGCTTGCTGATGTAAATTTTGAAATTCTAATTGTAATTCAGTGTCTTATCTATCTTGCCTTGCTTTATGTCATCTGCAATTTAGTATATATGCTATCTGTTCTAAGTCAGAATTGACTAGGCCAGTCCTGATTTGACTAGGCTGGTTGGTTATTTCATGTTTAGAATTCAAATGAAAGGAGACATTCATTCACAATCCATCTAACTGTTAACAAAAGGAGGTTTACTTTAGCCATAACAAGTGACGAACTTTCAGGGAAGGGGAAAAGATATTCGTTTAGCAAAGAGATGTTTTCAATTAGCACAGAAAAACTGTGCTACTGTTGGTGATACAGCGCAGGTTTGAAGCCTGAGTAAAGAGCTCCAGATTCTTCTATCCTGGCTGATTTTTAACCCCAGTGACCAGGAAACTATGCCAAAGGCTGGAACCTTGGTGCCTGAATCCAATTAAATCTCAAAGACAGTTTAAATACCTTTTAAGGAAAAGCTATCTTCACATGTCTCTGTTGAAGTTTTAGGATATTGGTTCTTCCACATCATCTATGGTTTTATTCAATTAATTAGAGGGGAAAAAGTAATTCAGAACCAAGGACAGGTCCACTGTATCCCAAGGATGTTTCTTCACATTTATATTGATCTGCCAATTTCAAGTCCATACAACTATACCATTGTTTAATCCACATCTGTGTCTTCTCCACAATTATTATGTGACAGTCTTTTCCCAATACTTTGTTTCTGGTATGCTTGGCATATACGAACTTACCATTAACAGATATTTGTGAGTTAGAATTGACTACCACTGAATTTCACAAAATAGAACCTATTTTGTTCATTTTTGACTTTAATATAGTTATAAAAACTAATTTAAATATCTAATACAGAGGACTCTCAGAGCTATATATCCAGCCTTAGTAATTATCATGTGCTCCTGTCTCATATCACTAACTGCTTATAGGACATATCAATTTTTATATTCTATGGGCCTCTCAAACTCTATGTGTTTAAAATAGAAGTCATCGTATTTTCTCCAAACCCATCCTTCTTCCAAACTTCCCTATTTCTTTTCAGTGTATTGCTACCCTTCCTGTCACTAGGTTCATGACCTCAGATTATCCTTAACTCTTCATTCTCACTCATCCCAAATATCTAACCTTTTCCAAAATCTCGATTTCATCTCCATAGCATCTACCACTGTCTCCCTACATATGTGGTGCTCACCTTAGTTTGTGTCCTCATTCTGCCTGCCTGAAATATTTCTGTAGCTTCCAAGCAGGTCTCCTTGAGGTAGTAAAACAACAACAACAACATCAACAAAAAACTAGAACCAAAATATGTGGCCACTGATTGGGTAAAGGCTAAACAGATTGTTACATATAAATGGGGATTGATGCTGAAACTAGTTCCTTTGTCTTTGTAAGAAATGTCAGATAGCAGTTGTGGAATGAACTATATGCCAACAGTCAGTTAGTTGACAAAAATAATTTATTAAGTACTTACTGTGTGCCACATTCTGCATTAAACACTGGAAATACAAAGAAAGGCAAAAAAGCAAAACAAACAAAACTATAGTCCCTGCTCTCAAGGAGCTCATTGTTGGTTGTTGCATTTGTCCTTCATTCTCAAAGAAGACCATGACGTCAGGGAAATGATGACATGACTTGCAGTCAACTTCAATTTGAGTGAGCGAAGACTGTGCAAGGTCACCAGCCTCACTTTCTTCTCCAGAGCCATCTGGGTCCAGGGGCCTGATATTCACCGGGACTACTGGAGGTGGTCCAGGATGCATTGGGAGACCTTGGCCCTTTTAGGCTAAGGTCTTTTATGGTGCTCACTGTGAGTGAGGTCACGGAGCTCATATACCAAAGGGAAAGGTAATATACCAAAAATGTACATGCAGTGTAAAGGGAAAGTAATTTTAGAAGGGCAGTACCATAAGTGCAGGGCGGATGGGGAAACTGGAAAAGTGTTCTTTCAAAAAGAAGGATATGAACTGAGTCTTGAAGTAAGCCAAGAGGCAGAGGTTGGAAGGGGACAATATTCTATTCAGGACAGCTAGTAAAAAGGCATGTAATTAGGCAATGGAGCTATGCAAAACATAACAAGAAGCCCAATGTTGCTGGATTTTAGACTATGTTGAGGAGAGTAGAGTAAGAAGAGTGGAAAGGTAGACAGAAGTGAGGTTGTGAATCTTGGTAACACTTGGGTGTGTGGTGTGACTGAATGAGAATTTAAAGATAATGCTAATATTTCTAGCCTGGGTGATTAAAAAGATAGTGGTACCCTCAACAGAAATAGGAAAATCAGGAAGAGGGCAGAGTTTTAGGGGAAAGATAATAAATTCTCTTTTGAGCATGTTATATTTGAGATATCTGTATGATATTTAGCTTGAGATGTCCAAAACATAATTGGTGATATAAGATCGGAGTTCAGATTAGTGCTGGATATATAAATTGGAGAATCACCTTCATAGAGATGATAATAGAACCCATTGCAGTTGATGAGATCATGGGTAAAACATAAGAGTCTACAGGAAAAATGCCCAAGTGTTCCTGAAGCATAAAATTCTCCCCTTATGCATTTTTTTGCTTCTTCTTCTGTAAGTAAGCAAAGAAGTAACTTGGAACAAAAGACAAAAGCAGAAAAGAAATTAAAGCATCTGAATCAGTATGCTGATAATTAGTGTTTATTCCCTACTTTCCTTTGTCCCATTATGTTATGAGATACGGCATAAGCAATACTTTTAAATCCAGTCTTTATTTTCCATTTGGAGGATGAATACCTGATTTGAAACTGAAATAGCACTTTAATAGTATAAGGAATCCTAAGAAGGAAGATCATTTTGAACTATTTATGGCTGGCTGGAGTCTATGAATAATTCAGTGCCCACACATCTTAAATGACATGGCATGAACTAAAATGTGTGCAGATTACCAGAGAAGGGAAATGGTGTAACATCTTTAAATGTGATATTCATCTACAAAGGTTTATTGTTTGTCAAGTCCTTGTAGATTGTGGGATGACCTTTAAGGATCTGAGGATGAATCAAACTAACATCTTGAACAATAGAACTCTTTCAACAAGAGAGCATAATCAATGTCTTCATTTCAAGTATACCACAAGCTCATAGAACGTTTGACCTGACAGTGAGTGCGAGAATCATTCAGTCCAGACTTTATTTTACAGATAAGACAGTTCAGATGATACTAGAGTGATTATGTGACTTACCCAATGTCACACAGCTTATTATTATAAGGGCTGGTACTTGAACTCAGGTCTCTCAAATCTCAAAGTCATTGCACAATACCATGCATGTAGAAATGGAATAAAACTCAAATAGAAATTGATCTCTGTGACATTTATATACATGTGTACACATACGTACACATGTAATACATACATGAACATACAATACACACATGCACATATACATGCATGTATACACATGCATATGCACACACACACATACAAAGCTGCTAGGAGGTGCAGTGGATAGAGCACTGGCACCCTGGTTCAAATTCGGCCTCAGATGTTTGACATTTACTAGCTGTGGGACCCTGGGTAAGTCAATTAACCCCTATTGGGTCTCCATCTCTCTCTCTCTCTCTCTCTCTCTCTCTCTCTCTCTCTCTCTCTCTCTCTCCCTCTGTATATGTGTATGTATGCATATACATGTATATATGTATTTGTATTATATGTATATAGATACTTATGTATACATATTTATACACACAGAGAGAACCAGAAATTAACATTACATATGTTGCATCTTTATTTATTTTGTTAGATATTCCCCAATTACATTTTAATCTGGTTCTGGCACTACTATGGAGTTTTGCAGGTGGTTTATGTCCTGCGGACTGTGAGTTTGATAGCTCTGACATGCAATATTAAAGGCATTTTGAGCATAGGAAATCTTTAAAATACAACCAGAGATTAATTTTATGCACTTCTGAAATAAAAGCCAAAGTACCATTACACAACATAGGTTATTGATCAATAGCTAAAACTCCATTGTTTTTCTTGGGGAAGGGACTCCCCCCATCAATGTGGGTAACTTCTAGGGTAAAACTATTTATTGCTGGAGATGGGTCATTCATTTGCTACTTGCAGTCTTAGAGAATAATAGCTTGGTACTCTCAGAAGTTAAGTGAACTGCTCCTGGTTAGATGGCCAGTTTATGTCAGAGACAGTATTTGAATAGAGGATTTCCTTACTTCAAGGCTGGCCCTACATCTGCTACATGTTGTTGCCTCTTACAAAGAAGCTACTAGGTATCAAAAAGAGGACTTAAGCCTCTGTCTTCCTATTGCAAGTCTAGATTTCTGTACACCATGTAAAACAGCCTCTTCTACATTTTCATGTTGGGTGTTTTACATTTTTGAATTTCAAACATATTTAGAAAAGAATAAGCAAGATTATTGAATAGTTTTTTAAATTTATATGATTTGTTTTAGGATCCTATCATTTTCTATTATTCTTTATGTATACTAAAGATTCTTTTCTAGGTCATGGACACCTTTGATTTTCTAACGAAGCCTATGGACCTCTTTTTAGAATAATGTTTTTAAATGCATAGAGGATTAACAGGGAAATCAATTATATTGAAATATAGTAATTAAAGTATTTTTTAAAAGTCATGGACCCTAGTAACTCAGTTTTTACTAAGGTGTTCATGTTTTTAGATTCTCTGCATTCCAAATAAGGAAGTGCCAGTAGACATCACTTTTCTCTCCAGGAATTTGAAACACATTTTCAGCATGTTTCCTTAAGTTATCTTCCCCAACCTGTGAACCAAAGCAAAAATGAAAATATCACACTAAAGCCGCCTGTTGTATTGGGGAACATCTGATAGGTACATTGGAAAGATGCTGATAGAGAACAGGAGATTGATGATTTGAAGAGCTAGTACGAGGAAGTAAGGAGATCCGTATCAATTAATCAAAACTTGCATTGATAAAGTACTTTAATATTTGCAAAGCCCATTACTCTCTGCAATCCTACAAGGTATATAGTACTAGCACTATTTTTCCCATTTTATATATACGAGGTCAGGTGGCTAGCTTATGATTGGACTGATGAATGTCCAAGGCAGTGTCTGAAGCAGGATCTCCTGCCTCTAAGTGGAATAATTTATTGTCCATGTGCCACCACATCTATTTCTGCAATGACCTCACTCAATTTGATTATTTACTAAGTGCTTTGCAGAGAAAGTAACTACTTATTTTCCATAAGGAAGAAAGAATAGAAACCTCAAAATAAAATTATGCTGTTGGACCATTCGGTAGATGGTTATACAGTTTGACTCTACCCCTCAATGCTGATTAAATTAAAGAGGTATAGGAAGGTCTTGGTAGCCAGATGGTGAACTATTAGCAGAGAACAAGGCATATTCTATTAGAGACAGACAGTTGGTAGGTTTTGCTTAATTATATCATTTCTTTGCTGAAAGGGATGGTTCTTCATGGCGGGGAGGTATTAGAAGTGATTTGGCAACTCAGATAGATTTCTGATCTTTTAAATATGGATATTACTCCCAATGATATAGATTACTGTTTGTCATGCCTCTCCCCAGCCTGTGAACTTCTTGCCATTTTCTACCATAAATTAGGGAACACCCAGGCCATCTCATGGTTATGCTTCTTTCTTGCTACACAAGCAATGCATCTTCTTTTTCAATCATACATTTACTGGTGGCATCCTTTACTTTGGTTTTTCATTGTAGATCCTTTTCTGCTCTGTGGTACAGCCTAATCAAGGTCACCATGTGCCTCATGACTGCCCTCTGAGTGACACACAGTGTAAATTCTTTGGAGATAGGAGTGTTCCAGCATTAACAGCCACTTCCATGATTTACAACAGCACTGGCAGGAATAGCTAGGTGACAAAGTAGATAGTGTGCTGGGCATGGAGTCAGGAAGAGCTGAGTTTTAATTTAGCCTCAGAGTCTTACTATTTGTATCACTCTGGCAAGTTATTTCTCCTTTACTTGCCTCAGTTTCTTCATCTGTAAAATGGAAATTATAATAGCATCTACCTCCCAGAATTATTGTGAAGCTCAATTGGGATAAAAATTATAAAATAATTAGCACCCTGTCAGGAATATGGCACTATATAAATCTTAGTTGTTGTCATTAGTAGTAGTAGTAGCAATGGTTGTAGTGATAGTGCTAGTGGTAGTACAAGTCATAGTTCTAAGTAGTAGCAGTAGTAGTACCAGCAGCAGCAGCAGCAGCAGCAGCAGCAGCAGCAGTAGTAGTAAAGTAGTAGGATGGCAGAATGTATGAAAAAAATGAAGGGCTTCCAGGGAGAAATTTGGAATAGCTAAAGGAAGTATAAATTACCAATAGGCAATGCAACCTTCTCTTCCTGTTGGGAGATGACAAATAAAAAGCATTAATTTTAAAAAAGATATATAGGAAAGTCATATATAGTATCAACTTTAAGGATGTCGTGTCAGTATCTTTATGGGTGGTTTTATAAATTTTATAAAATTTTATAAATTTTATAAAAATTATAGTGTAGATTTGTGGTGATCAGAAGTGGATGGATGATAGGAAGGTACAGAGGTACAGAGTGCCTCATTACTTTTCCTGGTCTCCCAAATAAGAGCAGCCTTGTGTGAGAGGGTAGTGGATATAGTTCCCAGGGTTCCCATTGGGATGATATACACTTGCTTTCTACAAGACCTTTAGTAAAATGTATCTTGGACACTCACAATTATCTTCACCTATGGATGTTCCAGGAAGTTATCCTCTGACAATTCCACATCTAAATTGGCATCTGCAAGCCAGCTCTACAGCATAACCTTACAATAAGTAAACAGATAGTCTTACAGTCCCTTTTCTCTGATAGTGAAAAAATATTTTTTTAAAAAGATGTATTTTACTATGATTTAAGTTTTGTAAAAAAAAAGTGTTGTATGTACAAACTTAAAACATTATACAAATTTGCACTGTTATTAGGATTCACAGAAAGATTTCTTTAACTAGCAAACAATGTATTTATAATAACTATTACATTTACACAAAAATTGTCTAGATGCAATTTACAGGAACACATGTATTATTTACTGAAAGAGATGTGACTAGGATGGTAACATTATTCACAATTGATTATGTGTGCATGTTGTTCAATATGACCCTTTGCTTAAGTATTGTGATGATTAATTTTCCTTGTCTTTGGACAAAAGATCATCATTACTAAATGATACTTTGAGCAGATGAAATAAGACAACTTCATGTATGAAAAGCAGAAGAAATATATTCAAGACTACCCTGAAGTAGAGTTCTTGATTATAGTAGACAGTTTAGCTGAGAGCAGGTAGGAAACCACAGAAATGGTTAGGTCAGCTTGAGTGGTATTATAAAGACACTGGGGAAAATGGAAGAGATATATTCTTTAAACAGAAGCCTTAGGTAAACTGAGATCCTATGGAGCAGGGATATCCTACTAAGCTCCTCAAATGGCAATAAATCACAAAATAATCTTCAAGCCTGTGAAGTGTTGAAAAGAACTACAAATGGGTTCTCTCAATCACACTGGGCACATAGGTGGTAACTGCCCTTAGTGACTTCTTTTGAGTTGGAGAAGTCAGCTAGAAGGCTAGGAGCACAGCACTCACCCTGCTTGTGTGTGTATTAATTATATTAAACCTTCAATTGACTTAATGTGATCAATTAATTTATGGTCACACAGACTGACTATTCACTCTATGTTATAATTTGTCACAGATGTGACTAAATTCTGTCTCTGACACTTACTGACTGTATCCCTATAAACAAGTCACTTCCTATCAGTGTCTTGGGTAGATTTTTTAAAGATTAGAAATAGAAAAAGTGCACCAGTGGTCTGTGTGTATGATTTTATCAGCATGGAAATTTCCTCCGCTGAGCGAGGCAATTTCTTTATTACTTATAATTTTAGAGAGTTGCCTGAGATATGGAGAGATTATGTAACTTGCTCATGTGCATATAGCCAGTATAGGCTGGGTCAGAAGGAGGAATTGAATGTATCTAAGACACATATTTTAAAGCAGTTAGATAGTTTGCCTGGGAGTCAAGAAGATATAGATAAATAAATTAGTTCACCACAGAAATTTTATTGTTTGTGTGTACAAGAATAGAGAGTTATGAATGAGCTAGAGAACTTTCTAAAGTTTTTTTTTCCTATTTGAATAATGCACTATATATTTTTCAAATGTCAGTCCCTAGGCTATAATTCTAAACTTAGTCAATAAGGATTTCTTTGCTCTTTGGCCATTGGAAGCCTCATAATCTGTTTGTAGGGAGAGAAGGCTCACGCATGTATGCATTTGTCAGAGAGTCTCAGAGGAAGGAGAGTAAGGGGAAAGAGTGAACACATATTTTATATGTTTTTATGTTGTTATATTGTTTTTATGTTATTGTTCAGTTTAATTGTGTCCAACTCTACATGAACCCATGGACTTTGTCCACTGGTTTTTCTTGGCAAAGATACCGTAGTGGTTTGCCATTTCCTTCTTTAGTGTGTCCCCATTTCTTAGATGAGGACTTGAAGCAAATAGAGGTTAAGTGATTTGCCCAAGATCACACAGCTATCAATTGCCTGAGGCTGGATTGAACTCAGATCTTCTTGGTTACAGGCCTGGTGCTCTATCCACTGCATCACCTAGCTGTTGCAAGCATTTATTTAGCACCTAGTATGCATCTCCATTTGCTGTTTTATAGAGAACTCACACAGGGCAAGTGCTCACATGGTGGGCAGAAGGATACTCTCAATGTATTTCTTAAGAACTTTGGAATTGATTGTGTGACATGGGAGACACTGGTACAGGTCCATTCAGCATGGCATGCCCATATCAGAGAAGGTGCTGTGTTCTATGAGCAAATCAGAATCGAAGGAACTCAAAAGAAATGTGAGTTTCGCAAATTTAGAGAATCAACCCCAAATGTTCACAAGGACTAAACACACACATACACACACATACACACACAACACAACACACACAACACACACACAACACACACACAAAAGAAAGCAAAGCAAAATGTGTCCTATTTTCTCACATGAGTCTAAGTTCTTCTATTCCCAGAGTTATCCTGAGACTTGTATCCCACTAGGAAAGGAATTGAATTGTTATTTGCCAATAGTGCAGGCCCTTGACATTCTGATGATTACCCATTTCCCATACATCCTACAGACATGCCCCCAGTAACATTGTGTCATTTTGTGGTTTATGTCCAGAAAGTAAATACATTTTAGAGCTGTTAGATTGGCAATATACCCTGATATAACAGAAAAATATACATACATATCTCTCTCTCTCTCTCTCTCTGTTCATCTGTCCATCTGTCCATCCATCTGTCCATCTATCCATCCATCTGTCTATCAATCTATCAATCTATCTAATCTCCCTGATATTCCTCTGTCCAACCACAGAGACCCTATGAGGGCTTCAACTTCCCCATTGCTGCCATTTTGGCATTGAAAGCTGCTCTTCCCAATCTGGCCCTTTCCTAATTTCCCAATATTTTTTATATACCACTCCCTTCCTTGCATTCCTTGATCTAGCCACATGATCCTAATGGCTTTTTTCGTGCAAGCAATGCCTCATCTTTCATTTCTGTGCCTTTGTACTGTGAATGACTGTTCCCAAATTAGAATACAATCCCTCTCTCCTTCCATCTC
Source organism: Trichosurus vulpecula (assembly GCF_011100635.1). Classification (NCBI taxonomy): domain Eukaryota; kingdom Metazoa; phylum Chordata; class Mammalia; order Diprotodontia; family Phalangeridae; genus Trichosurus; species Trichosurus vulpecula. Next base: position 133,413,157 of record NC_050581.1, read on the forward strand.
TTGGAATCCCTCATTTCCTTCAGGACTCAGCTCAGTGCCATCTGCCATCAGGAAACCTTTCTTGATTCCCCGGGCTTTTAGTGTCCTTTCTGCCATGACCATTTTGTTAAGCGCACACAATATACACATATGCAAATATGCATATATACACATATACATGCATATGTATAAATGTTTATATTGTGTACATTCTTACATGTATTTGTAATGGCAAGCAGGGTGGGACTTTTTGCTGTTTTCTTTGTTTTGGAGTGCTTCTCAGCACTAAGGCAATCAAGTGGATTTGAGCTTTGACTTTGTTTCAATCAAGAGTCTTTGAATTGTGAGTCCTTGATGACCTGCTTACAGGAAGGCCTAGGTCACATGGGTTTGAGTTGCATGGTTCTGATACCCTCTGACCCTGAATTACGGTATATATATTCTGAGTTTAGCATTTTTCTGGGGGCTCAGTCATTGGAAAAGTGTTGTGTGGAGACTCTGGGTAACTGTTAAGGAGATCTCTGGTTTTGAAAACCCAGATGTCAGTGCCTCTCTCTCTGGTAACTGTATGTAATGTCTGTAGTCAGACAGATATAAGCCTCTATGTTGATTTGTGTATTCTGTTTTGTTTATAATTTCTGTTCGTATTCTCTCTGAAGTCCAGGGTATTGGCTTTTCCCCCTGAACTAAGTGAATGATATATGTATGTTTAATTAAAGTGAGATTTTAAACCCTTTAAAATTGCCTTCCTTAGAAAAGAAGATCAAAGAACTTGTGCTAGCAGCCCTCCTATGTGCTGATGTTACTGGCCTTACATAGTAGCTGCAAGTAACATTGTTGTTACAGTACTCATGTTGTCTTTCCTCTTAAAATGTAAGCTTCTAGAAGGCAGGGATTATTTCATTTTTGCATTTGTGTCCCCTGTGTTTTGCATAGTGACAAGTAATAGTTTAATAACTCTTTCTTGACTGACTGATAGGTGACACTCCTCTTCCAATCATATTGATACAGTCCAAATAATCAATTAGTCAAGTAACAAGTATTTGTTAAGTGCTTAACTCACTGTAATAGCTAGTATAAATACTGGTCCTTTGGCTCTTTCATATTGTGGATTTAATTTCTTGTTACAGCACCACTAGGACCACATGATGCTGCAGGTATTTCCAGTCTGTTGATAGAAAGCTAGAATTTATGAGGTAACCTTCAAGCATTTTCAGTGCCCAGGAAATTTCCTTTCTCTGGTTAGATGGTCAAATTTCAGGATTCTGCCCTCACCCAGGAAATCTCCCTTTTCTGCCTAGAAAAAGAGATCTCTTGAACTCCTACACTTGAGATTGCCTTCCTGTGAGGCAATAACATTAACCAGGAAATTTCCCTTCATTTAATTAGGTAACTTTGATTCAGGAATGGCATTGTTAAAGATTTTTTTCCATTAGGACATATAGGCAACGACTTGTTTGCTAATGCCCCAAGGTAGCCATTAATAATATTAATTAATAATCAAATTCACAACCTACTTTACTCTCAGGATCACTCTGGAAGGTAGGCAGAAGGGGAAAGAGTAAAAGAAGAGCTAAACATGCTGTCAGATACCTCTTGTGAGTCAGCAAAAGGAGTGGCTCTTCCCATCAGAATTCATCCTCCCCCAAGATTCTGAGCCAATTAATTCATGTTGTAGGTCCCCCATTCATGAAAGCTATCCACCTAGAAGTGTCAAGCAGTAGCTCCATACCATTTCCTGAGACTTAACTGAGAGATCCTTTTTGTGCACTTGCAAATCAGTGTTTAATGACTGATTGACAGTTCTCCCAATAAGGTACCAATTGGCATGTCTGTACCCTTCATATGTAAATGCTTTCAAAATCCTGGGGAGAAGTCTCATACTTTGATCAGATACTTTATACCCCTCAGTTAACAAACACTTGTTATGGTGCTCACTAGATGAGATTACTAAGAAAGAAAAGAGAAAAGGTACTAGAAGAAAAATCTTGGAGTGCATCCATACATAGGGATAATGGTCCTGCTAAGGAAACAGCAGAGTCAGTCAGAAAAGTTAGGAGTCCCATGAGAGATGTAGAATGAAAACTCCAGGAGAGTGCATCTAAAAGGTTGGGGTAGGCAACAGTATCAGGGTATGGTTTAGCAATAGCATCCCTTTGTAAGCATATTGATGGACACAACAGACTTAAAGTGGACAATCCCACAGGACTCAGATGCATTTTTATATATGTGGGGATAATTTGAAGGATGGTTGAGCACATGGACATAGTACCATGGAAGTATAAACCTGTGGTCTAGAATTGTGAATAAACCACATGGAATGTAACAATGAAGCCTTTCCAAAACACTCTTTGAAAGAATTCTTTATGCATTAACCTTATGGTTGTATTTCTTATTCTGAATATATCACAGATACTCATTCTTTAAGGCTGATTCTTTGGATTTTCTGCACTGGAAAACTTCAACTGAAAATGTCGTGCTTTTGTCTCTTCAAAGCAATGGATTTGAATAATACCAGCAGAAAATGGAAGAACAATTATGTGCTTTTTCTAAATTCAGAGCAAGTCCAATGTGCTATTTTTATATGTATTGTTAGCTCCCAGCTCAGATAAAAATTCAGCATTCAAATATCATCTCCTAAATACAAAACACAGCCTTTAAAATGTGACATTTCTCACCCATAGGACACAAAAAGATCTGGACTCAAAGTATGTAAAAAGAGGAAATTATCACCTTCACTTGGACCATCCATTAAGTGCTATCTGAGGAACAAAAACCCAACTGAGGAATAGGGATATGTATTAGGTACAGCTACCTACAGAAAAGCAATTGTTTAGATGACCAAACTCAAAACAAACAGGTTCTTTCTTGTTCTCCATTTTCTTAGCCAGTTTATTCAGAGACTATTTTCCTCTTATCTCATAATTTTTTCACAAAACAAATAACAAAAAACTCCATCAATGCCTCATCTTGTTTTCTAAAAAGCAACCAAAACAATGTAATTGAGAAGAATGGTAATGAACAATCTTGGTCCTAGAAAAAAGATAAGGAAAGATGTATTCTTACTCTTACTTGAAAAGTGGAGACTAGGGGTATGGAATGCACCATACATCCACTGGTTAGCTTTTCTGAATTTATGTGTGTGTGGTTGTTATAAGGAAAGAGTTGTGGAGATTTTGGGGGAGACATGAGTGTGTAATAAAAATAAAAAGCAACAATAAAACTATATATGTAAATGCATATGCATACACATACATATATACATACACATACACACACACAAAGAAATCAAAACACAACATATCTTGTTCAAACTCAAAGTAAAGGGTGAAAGGAATTATTACCAAGATGATATTAAGCCACATTCTCCAACTAGGAGACATTAGAAGAGACAAAAAAACCAAACCAAAACAAAAAAAATAGGAATAAACCACTTGAGTACTGTTTAAGTCATTCTATTCTCTTAGCTAAAGGAATGAGTTAAAGATTATGGCAGTTTGTCATAAAGTTTTCAGAAAGCAATTTCATTTCCCATATTAAAAATATATTATTATATGATGCCATATACATTAGAAGTGTTTCTGAAAAGCCATAAATAAATTCAATTTTTATCAATTGAATCCTTCATGCTCCTTTATAGTAATATTTCTGAGATTTTTCCTCTTCTATGAAGAAGAAAGGCAGTTTAGTACAATGGAAATAATTTATTTATTAATTCAAAAAAATTGTGTAAGCATTCACTTTTATAATATTTTGAGTTCCAATTTTTTCCCTCCCCCTTCCTCAAGAGAGCATGCAATCTGATATAGGCTATACACATACAATCATATTAAACATATTTCTGCATTGGTCACTGTAACAACAATGTTGTTAGCTGCTGCTGTGGAGGTGAAAGATCAACAAGAAGTCCAGCAACAAGAGCACACAGGGCTTCCAGCACAGATTCTTTTATCTGCTTTTCTAAGGAAAGTAACTTTAAGGAGTTTACAATTTTACGTTAAGTAAACATACATATATCATTCACTTAGTTCAGGGGAAAAAGTCAGTACCCTGAACTTCAGAGCAAATACAAACAGAAATTAAAAGCAGAAATTATAAATAGAGCAAAATAACATAAATCAACAGACAGGCTTCTATCTGTAGGACTATAGACATTATATACATAGTTTCCAGAGAGAGAAGCACCAACATCTAAGTTTTCCAAGCCAGGGTAGGGGGGTGGTCCAATGGCTACCTAGAGTCTCATCTGGCCAAATAACCAATACTCTTCTAATGAGTGTGCCCCCAAAGCAAAATGACAACCTCAGAGCTCATATACCCTGTTTAGGGCCCTGGGGGCTCAGCACCTACTTAGCAAAAGGGGTTTGGGAAAGATCTTAAATCACTAGCACCACATCATATACATTGTTCCCAATCAATGACCCTGATTCAAACAAAGGCAAAAGTGCTGAGAAGCACTCCAAAACAAAAGACAACAAAAGGTCCCACTGTACTTGCCATTATATTTGAATGGCAAGATTCAAAAGCTCTTGATTGCCTTAGTGCTGAGAAGCAGGTCAAAACAAAAGGCAGCAAAAGGTTCCACTTCACCTGCCCACTCAAACAAAGGCAAGACTCATTAAAGGCACTTGATTTAGCATTCCAAAGGAGAAAACAGTAAAAAAAAAGTCCCACCCTTCTTACCATTACAGTCATGTTGTGAAAGAAGAATCAGCACAAAAGAAAAAATAACAAAAAAGAGAAAATAGTATGCTTCAATCTATGTTCAGACTCCATAGTTCATTCTCTGGATGTGGATAGCATTTAGCGGAAAGAATTTAGATAGGACTAAGGTTCAGAAGGCCTGTATTCAAATCCCAACTTCACTACCTTTTAGCTATTTGACCTGTGGATGTTGTATCTTATTTTTCAAAGTGGTTCTATTATCACTGACCTGTTTACTTCACATGGTTGCTTGTATCACAGATGACTATGCATATGTAAATGTATTGTAATATGTAAAATATTATACACATATCTAAGGTATGCTTATTCAAATTCCTTATTGTTTTTGACAATGTCTCCAAATATTTGATCTTTAAGCTGTTGAGCTATGTCCCTTGGATGGTGCTGGGAATGGGACCTAGAGTTGCAAAATATTGAAGGAATTCCATAGAACACAGTTGTTGAATGATTCTCAGTTAGGAATGCCTGCAGTAGAAAGGTTCTCCCTCCCCTTGCTGCATGTAGGGGACTGGATAGTTAGGATAAGACTACACATTCTCAGCTCTAAATGCATGACTTTTTGATCCTACGAGTTCTCTTTCAGGCTTGTTTAGGGGAGAAACAAAGGTATAAAGCCATGTCACGAAGAAGATCAACAGATCCTGGGATCAAGGACAGTATAGGCAGGAGGAATGCAGATAGTGTACAGATGTGTACCATCAAGCTATTGAAGATTGATATCAAATGAAATAATTGGGGTTCAAATTCACTAATTAGTTTCCTTAAGGTCTGAGTTAGTTTTCTTCAAATGCTTTTGTATGTTTGAAATTCAGCCATTTGAACCCACATATACCCTCAAGCCAAGTCAAGTTTATTAAGCACTCACTATGTGTCTAGCACTCTGCTAAGTACTGGAGATACAAAAAGCCCCCCCCCCCCACCAAAATAACATAAATGTAGTCCCTGCCCTCAATGAACTCACATTATAATGGAGGAGGCAACATGTAAGTACTGAGATACATATAAAATATACTTATAGTAGATGAAAGTTAATCTAAGAGGGAATGGCAATAAGCAGTTGACTAAGAAAGGTTTGCAGAAGGCAGGATTTTTACTGACTTTGGAAGGATACTTCAGAAGCTAAGAAACAGAAGTGAAAAGGGAGAGCATTAAAGACGAGACATGGAGTGTCACATTTGGTGAAGAGAAAGTAGACCGTTGTATTTAGATCATAGGGTGCATGGAGCTGAGCAAAAATGTAAGAAAACTGGAAATGTAGGAAAGGGCCAGGTTATGAAAAGCTTTAAGTGCCAGAAAAAAAGAGTTTATATTTTATCTTTGCGGTAAGAAGGAACTACTGGAGCTCACTAGGTAGGAAGGTGACATGGTAAGACATAGGCTGTAGAAAAATCACCTTAGTAGCTGAATTTAAAAGGGATTGAATGGAGTATAAACCAGTAATGAAGGGAGGTTAAAAGGTTATAGCACTATTGTCATAGTGTAGGTGCGAGGTGATAAAAGCCTGAATTACAGTGATGGCTGGTCTGAATAAAAGGAAGGGCATGTATAAAAAAGGTGTTATAAAAGTAGAAATGACGAGCTTTGGCAATATATTGGATATGCATGGAGAGTGAGAAGAAGTCAAGGATAACTCAGAGATTGAAAGTCTGAGTGACTAGGATTAGGGTGATACCCTTAAAAATGATTTTAAAGAGTTCAAAAGAGAGGTGGGAGAAGATAATGAGGTCTGTTTTTTTGATTCATCAAGTTTGAGATGCCTATGATATTTACAGAGATGTACAAAAGGTGATTGATTATTCTTTACTCTAGCTCAGAAGACACAGTGGGACTGAGTATAAAGACCTGGAAATCATTTGCATAGATATTATACCTGCATCCCAATGGGTTCACTTATGACACTGAGGGATATTCACGGTTAGTAATAATGACTTGGTTGAAGATCCAGCAACAGGGACTAAAAGCAATAGTTATAAAGGTAGAAGATGAATTAAGAGAAAATATTGTCACAAAAATCTAGAGAAAAAAAGGGTATACACAGAAGAGTGTGATCAGTAGTTTCAAATGCTGCACAACAGTTGAGGAGAATTGAGAAAAGCCTATCTCATTTGAGGAGAGCTTTGGTAAGTTTGGAGAGGACAGTTTCAGTTGATTGTTCAGATCAGAAATCAGATTGCAGAAGGTTTAGAAGAGAGTGAGAAGAGAATAGAAGCATTGACTATGGATAGCTATTAGAAGTACAAGATACTAAATAATGGATTTTGTGGGTGAGGTACTTGTCTCTCTAGGCAGCAGAGAAGAAAGGAACCAGTAGATAATGAGAGCTTGAATATAAGAGAGCTGGGATATTCATGGTGGAGGGGTACACTCTTCTATAGAAGATAGATGGGGATTGGGTTGAGTGTATACATAGAAGGGTTTCTCTTGGCAAGGAGAAAATTCACATTTTTATCAGAGACTGGAATGAAGGGGATCATTTAGCAAATTGGGAGTCAAAATGATTTTGATCTCATAAAAAAGGCTACAATTCCAATTTTACTTACTCAACATGATGATCATTTTGGGCTAACTTTATTTCCCCGTATGTGTATGAATAAATTTAGCTGTGGATAGTGCTGACCTTCTTGTTGAATGTCCCACGTGTGAAACGCCCATGCTTGTTCAAAGATGGAAGAATATTCAGCTAGGTAAGATGATTCTGATTGGAACCTGTGTTGTCCTTTTTTCTTCACTATATTGGGGAATAAAAATCATTCTATAAAGACAGGAAGCTTGGCACATTGGAAAGGGTTTTATCTAGAATCAGGAGAGAACTGAATTTAAATTCCATGTTTTGACACTCACTATCTGAATGATCTTGGCCAGGTCACTTTTTCTTTGACCCTGTCTTTTCATTTGTAAAACCAGGATTGTCATACCTGTAGTGCTTACTTTTCAAGATTATTGTGAAAATCTAATTATAAATGTATATAGCGTATATATATATACACACGTATATAAACAAATATAATGTATATAATGTATGTAAATATATATCAAGCTTGCTTTTCAAACTTAAACCCTTTATAACTGCCAGTTCTTATAACTAAAAGTGTCAAGGTTTTTGTTAATCTTATAATTATATTATAAAATAAATACTTTTGATGTCTTTGATAAATTGATTAAGAATGAAATTAGCAGAATAATAATACCATGTAGACATGCAACTTCAAAACTTTAAGAACTATGATCAATACAATAAATATCCATGATTCCAGAAGACTGATGATGAAAAATACTAACTTCCTCATGATTGGTAATTGATTTAGGATGTAGAAAGAAACATACATTCTTGCATACATCCAATGAAGAAATTTGTTTTGCTTGATTATGCATATTTTTACAAGGAATTTATTTTTCTTTCTTCTTTTTTTTCCATAGGGTATGTGGCAAGAGGGATAGAAAATAAACATCTCAGTTAAAAAAATAAAAATAGAGAGGGAGGGGTGCTGTATATGTGTAGAAGGTGATGTATGCTTTCAGATGAAGTCACTGTATTATCAATTTTGGTTAATGTTTTAAGAAAACTCATGAAGTCAGGGGAATCTGTAAAGGTTTTTAATTAAAAAGTACATCAATAATAGTTAAAAAATAATTACTTTCAAGAAAATTTTACTACGAAGTGCATACTATGTCATAGTATGCAATAGTCATATTATTATTTTTTTCTCTTTGCCTGCTTTCAGAATATTTTTTTCCTTTCAAGAAACTCTGTCTCTTTTCTATTCAGGAAAGCAGCTGACAGAAAAGGCTGACCCTCCAACCATTATATTGCCAAGAGTTTTCTTTTCTTATTTTCCTTTCTAATAGGTCTGCCCTGCCTTCCTTCTTGAACTGAAGTTTCTGTTGCTTGAGAAGGCTGATTATTGCTCAGAAAACAGGCCATATGCTTTTCTATACTGCTGTGCTCTGTTTCTTCCCTAATCAGCCTTGAACATTTCAAAGGTAGACTGAGAAAAGGAAAATGGCCCACCATCTCCCTCTCCAATGCATGAACGGAGCTGGAGAAATTATTCTTTAGTGGCCCTAGTTAATGCCATAAGTTACAATTCAAATTTATTGTCTATAATTTTATATGCTTTATAACTTTAATGCATATGTCTCAAATACTATCAAAATCTTTCAAATATGTGCATTTCATTTGATGAAGAAACATGATAGTTCAGATATAGTGTTAACTCAGCTGAGTTATCACCTTATATTTACAAGACAACCTTACCCTCTCAGTATTTCCTTTTTTGTGCATTGTAAAACCTAGATAGAATTATTACATTTCCCTACAGAGACTGAAAATTTCACTAATGGTGCATGTGTCAAATATATGCAATGTAATGAAATCTATCTTGCTTTCCTTATCATTGTACTTTTTTCTTTAGATATTTCAAAATTTGGTATACATTTATTACTGTGATATTGAAGAGCATTGCTAGTTTTAACCTCACTCCAGATTTGTATTTCAAGACATCAATTTGTCTCTCAAGTATTTAATTTCTTGTTTTACATGGTATTCTGTTAATAAGGGACAGTGTAATTGATGACCACTTTTGGCTGATTAGTGTTTTACCTCATATACTGTGCACTTAATGTTATGAATAAAACATAAATCTTTTGTGTTAATTTTTATTTTAGCACAAAATGACCCAAAGTCTCAATTTTATTTTATTTTTAGTCAGGAACTAAAATAGCAATTAGCAAGATTTCTTTAGTAGAAAACTTCAAGGCTTAGAAAAAAGAAAACTACTTATTATCAAATATTGAGCCTGAAGAGATTTTGGAATATGTGGTTGAACTGATAAAATTTTTTTTAAAAAATCAAGTCTGTTGAAAGCTAGCTAGTTGTTGGTTTGCTCAATAAGTTTCCTTTTACATGTGTTTTTATGTATTAGATAGGTTTCTGTGAAATGTCAGTTTAAATGGAAAGTGTGTGGACTCTTATTACAACCTTTTTCTAGGGATTTTTTCTCTAGCTGATTTCCTGCCATTGTGATTGAAGAGGACAATACAATATGCATTTCCAAAATTTAATGAATCATGAAAACTGGTAGTTGGACCTCAAATCCCTAACTCACAGGAGGATACTAGTGATCTACCTTTCATGAGCAGTTTCATGGGATTTTAAGCTGGAAGGACCCTTAAAGATTATTTAGTGCAACTTCACATTATTTTTAAATTTAAATTTTGTTTTTAATGAACTCAACAGATATAATCAGATATACCTATTTCAATAGGCAAAGAACAGAAAATATTTTTACATGAAAATATGTTCTTTTTTACAGTTTTCAAAAGTACATTAAATTTTATTTGATAATAACAAAATTGCCCTCTTTATATACGTGCGTTTTCTGAATTTTCTCCTTTTCCCATGTGTATTTTAAAATTTATCATGCTTTTCTTTTCTTTTTGAACATTTTTATTACTACTTATTGATCCCATCTCCTTCCATTGCCCAAGATAGAAGCCTGTCCTTAATACCAATAAGTATAGTCCAGCAAAATAAATCAACACATTGGCTATTTCTATAAATCTATAATAGACTATTCTTCTTTTCTGGTCAAACATCTCTCTATGAAGATAGTGTAACCATGTTTGAACAGCAGTCCTCAGAATTCACAATTGGCCTTTCCACCATACAGTTCAAGAATCTTTTATCATTATTTCTGATTACAGTAATTTGGTCATCCTGCAAATTGTTCTTGTCAGTTCATAAATCTTACAGTATTTCTCTGAATCATCATGCTTATCCCACTTCAATAATATTATATCACATTCATAATTGTCATCAGCTATTCCCCAAGCTCCGAGTAACTACTTTGTTTTCAGTTCTTTATCACAGCAAGAAGCATTACTAAACATATTTTTTCTATATATAGGTTGTTTCCCCTCATTTTTGATGCTTTGGGGTATCTGGCTAGTAATGGTATCAACTGAGTCAAAATGTATACTTTTGGGTATAGTCCCAAATTGTTTTTCAGAATGGTTGGATGAATTAATCTCCATCAGTAGAATGACAGTGTGCTTTTCCCCTTATAGCCCTTTGAACAGTTGCTATTTTTCTCTTTTATCACATTTGTCAATATAGTCAATATAAAATGGGAAATAAGAGGTGTTTTAATTTATATCTATCTTTTTAATTGATTATTTGGAATATTTTTGGTATAGTTGTTAGTAGATTACCTTTATTAATTTGAACACTACATATCTATTTCATTTGACTATTTTTTGATTGGAGAATGGTCTTTGTTCTTACATATTTGTATTAATTCCCTTTATTTTGGATATCAGACCTTTATTAAAAAATCAGAAAACAGTTCAGTTTTTATTTCTGGAGGGTAGAGCTAAGATTTCAGAGTAAAGGCAGGGAATCACCTGAGATCTCCCACAGTCCCCTCCAAACAATGTTAAAGTGATGCCTCAAAAGGAATTCTTGAGTGGCAAAATCAACAAAAGGATGAGGTGAAACAATTTTTAGCTAAAGACAACTTAGAAGGTCAACAAGAAAGGTCTGTCTCACTGGGGTGAGAATGGAGCACAATCTAACACCAGCCACTCCCCACAAGCCAGCAGCTAGGTCCAAAGCCCCAGTGTAAGCCATCATCAGGCTTTGGGGACTACTGAATCTGTAGTAGCAGCTTCCAGAGCTCTCAGCCCACAGATGGTAATGGGGTCAAACAACTGGTCAGAAGAAAACTACAGGAGATCCTTTGCTGGCACTGAGTGCAGGACTCTGTTCCATTGCCCATATGCAGTTCTGGATCACAATCCCATGGTAAGAAGGAAGGCTAGCAGGAGCAGGGATCCTGATCACAATTCTGGGATGGAAAAGTACGTTGTTGTTACTCACAGACCAGAGTAAAGGTTAGGAGAATGTTGACTACACCTCTTCTTAGATCATACCACCTTGGAATAACTGAAACTTACAGACTCTCAAAACTACCTCTTGACCCAATAGCATGAAAAACCTGAAACTTTGTGATAGTGCACCCTCCACCCTGGGGAAAGACTCCAATGTTAATATAAAGTTAAAAGTCAAGGAAAAAAGCTAGAAAAATTAGCAAACATCTAAAAACAACTTGGATATAAAGTTACTATAGTGACAGGGATGATCAAAACAAACTCAGAAGAAGAGGAGATCAAAGCAGCTATATGAAAAATGCCAAGGAAAAATGTGGATTGTGCTCGGGCCCTGGGAGGGCTCAAAAAGCATTTTAAAACATCACATATGAGAGGGGGGCATGGAATGGGGAGGGGATTGTAAGTGATTCAAGAAAGAGTTAATGGCTTGGTAAAGGAGATAAAAGTTACTGAAGAAAATAACACCTTTAAAAAAAAAGGATAAGCCAAATGGGAAAAAAGGTACAAAAATCCACTGAAAGAAGAATTCCTTAACAAGAAGAACTGGCTAAATGGAAATGGAGGCACAAGAGCTAACTGAAAAAAAATAATTACTTAAAAATTATAAATGAGGAAGTGGAAGCTAATGATTCCATGAGACATAAAAAAACAATAAATCAAAATTTAAAAAATGGAAAAAATAGAAGAAATGTGAAATATCTCTTAAGTAAAAAACTGACCTGGGAAATAAATAGTGGAGAGATAATTTTAAAATTATTGAACTACCTGAAAGCCATGACAAGAAAGAAAAAAGGACCTTAGACATCATCTTTCTAGAAATAATCAAAGAGAACTGCCCTGACATTCAAGAAACAGAGGGTAAAATAGAAATTGAAAGAATTTGTTTCAACAATCCAGCTAGCAGCTGCTGTGGGGGTGTAAAACCAACAACAACCAGCTCACAGAATGCTGCAAGCCCAGGTCCTTTTGATCTGCTTCACTAAGGAAAGCAACATTAAGGGGTTAACAATCTTACTTTAATCCAGCATACAAATATCATTCACTTAGTTCAGGGGAAAAAGCCAGCACCCTGAACCTCAGAGCAAATACAAACAAATTACAAATGTACAGTTATAAACAGACCAAATATAAGTCATAGTTACCAACATCTGAGTTTGATCTGGAGCTCGACAATGGCTGGCTCAGAGTCACACGTCACTACTGCTACAGCTCAGAGCTCTGAAAAAAAAAGCCAACCCCTGATTTTATATATCTTGTTCAGGGTCAAAGGTGAGTCACACATGTGACTCACCCACATGACCTAAAATCATCACAAAAATGTGACTTAAACCCACATGGTCTAAAAGCCTCTGATGTCACAAACATGTCACTCAAACCCATTTTGACTGCCAATACAAGAGTCCATTAATCAACTCCTGAAAGAGATTCCAAATGAAAACACGCAGTAATATTATTGCTAAATTCCAGAGTTCCCAGGACAAAAGTACTATGAGCACCAAGAAAGAAATGATTCAAATATCATGAAGCCATAGTCAGGATAATACAAGATTTAGCAGCTTCTACATAAAAAAATCTGAGGGCTTGGAATATGATGTTTTAGAAGGCAAAAGAGCTAGCATTACAACTAAGAATCATCCATGCAACAAAACTTACTATAATGTTTCAGGGGGAAATGGATATTTAATGAAATAAAAGACTTTCAAGTATTCCTGATAAAAAGACTAGTGCTGAATAGAAAATTTGATGTTCAAAGTAAGATTCAAGAGAGGCACAACAAAGTAAACAGGAAAGAGAAATCATAAGAGATTTAATAAAGTTAAACTCTTTGTATCCTAGATAGGTAGATAATACTTGTTAACTCCTAAGAAATATTTCTTTACTAGGGCAGTTAGAAGGAGTATAAATAGACAGGCACTGCATTTCTGAATTGATGATGATGATATAACATCCAAAATAAATAAAGTAATGAGAAAAGGGGATGCACTGCGAGAAGGAGGAAGGGAAAGTTAGCATGTGGTAAATTATCTTACATAAAAAATAGCAAAAAGAGCTTTTACAGTGGAGGAGGAGATGGCAGCCAATGCTTGAACCTTACTTTCATCAAAATTGTCTCAGTGAAGGAATGACATACATAATCAGCTGGGTATAGAAATCTATCTCATCCTACAGGGCAGTAGAAGGGGAGGGGGATAAGAGAAAGGGAGAGTCATAGAAGGGAAGGCAGATTGGGAGAGGGGGTGGTCAAAAGCAAAACAATTTTATGGAGGAACAGGGTGAAAAGAGGGAGAATTATTGTGTTGTGTTTGTCCTTCATTCTTGAAGAGCACCATGACATCAGAGAAATGATGACCTGACTTGAACTTGATTTTTATTTGAGTGAGGGAGGGCTGTGCAAGGTCACTAGCCTCACTTTCTCCTCTCAAACCATCTTGGTCCAGTGGCCTGATATTCACCAGGATGACTGGAGATGGCCCAGGATGCATTAGGAGACTGGGAGAATGATAAATAAGGGGGGAAAAGCAGGATGGAAAGAAAGGGACTATAATAATAACTGTGAATTTGAATCAGATGAACTCACTGATAAAATAGAAGCAGATAGAGAGGATTAAAAACCAGAATCCTACAATATATTCTTTATAAGAAACATACTTGAAGCAGAGTGACACAGACAATAAAGGTAAAGGCCTGGAGGAGAATCTATTATGCTTAAGCTGAAGTGAAAAAGCAAGGGTAGCAATCATGATCTCAAACAAAGCAACAGCAAAAATAGATCTAATTAAAAGAGAGAAGTAGGGAAACTACATTTTGCTAAAAGGTACCATGGACAGTGAAGTAATATAAATACTAAACATATATGCATCAAATGGTATAGCGTCCAGATTCTAAAAGAACAACTTAAATGAGTTGCAGGAAGAAATAGCAAAACTGTACTAGTTTTACTCAACTTGCCCCTTTGAGAACCAGATAAATCTTTTAAAAATGACAAAAGGTAAGGAAATGAATAGAATTTTAGAAAAGTTGGATATGACAGACCTCTAGAGAAAAGTGAATAGCAATAAATAGAAAGGGACATAACTTTTTCTGAAGGGTAGATGGCACATACAAAAAATTGACCATATCTTGGGACATAAAAGCCTCACAATTACATGCAGAAAAGCAAAAGGAATGAGTGGGTTAAGAAACAAATCATAGAAGCAATCAATAATTTCATTAAAGAGAATAACAACAATGAGGCATCATACCAGAATTTATTGGATTAAGCCAAAGCTGCATTTTATATCTCTGTATCTATGCAAATTTATATCTCTAAATACTTAACAAAATAGAGAAAGAACAGATCAGTAAACTGGGTATGCAACTAAAAATACTAGAAACAGAACAAATTAAAAATCCCCAATTAAACATCAAATTGGAAATGCTGAAAATCAAAGGAGAGATTAATAAAATTGGAAGTAAGAAAACAATTGAACTAGTAAAATTAGGAGCTGGTTTAATAAAAATAGACAAACTGTTGGTTAAATTTATTTTAAAAAAGAAAGAAAACCAAATTACTAATATCTAAAATAAAAAGGTTGAATTTGCCACTAATAAAGAGGAAAGTAAAGTAATTTTAAGAGCTATTTTGCCAAATTATATTCCAATAAATTTAACAATCTAAGTGAAACAGATGAATATTTATAAAAATATAAATTGCCAAGATTAATAGAAGAGGAAATAGACTATTTAAATAACCCCATCTTAGAAACAGAAATTGAATGAGCTGTCAATTAGCTCCCTAACAAAAAAATCACTGGGACCAGACTATTCAAAAGTGAACTCTACCAAACATTTAAAGAGCAATTAATCCCAGTGCTGCATAAAGGAATCCTTTTGAATTCCATTGGTGACAAAAATATAGTGCAGACACCTAAACCAGGAAGAATAAGAATAGAAAAAGAAAACTAATGACCAATTTGCCTAATGAATATTGGTGCAAAAGTTTTAAATAATATATTGGCAAAGTAAGTGCAGCAATATATCATAAAGATCATCCACTATGACCAGGTGGGATTTATACCAGTAAAGCAGAGCTGGTTCAATATTAGGAAAACTGTCAGCATATCTGACCATACCAGTGATTATCTCAATAAATAAAGAAAAAGCTTTTGACATAATACAATACACATTTCTATTAAAAACACTAGAAAGCATAGGACTAAATGGAGCTTTCCTTAAAATAATAAATAATATCATCAACAAACATTATCTGTAATGGGGATAAGCTAGAAGCTTACCCATTAAAATCAGGGGTGAAGCATTATCATCAATTATCATCAATATTATCATCAATATTATTCAATATTGTACTAGATACAGCAATGCTATAGCTATAGCAACAAGACAAAAAAAGAAATCGGAACAAAAAGCAATGAGGAAACAAAATTATTACTTTTGCAGATGTTGAGATGGTATTTTTGGAGAAGCCTAGAGAATGAATTAAAAAAACTAATTGAAATAATAAAAAACTACAGCAAAATTACAGGATATAAAATAAATACACATAAATAATCAGCATTTCTCTATATTACCAGCAAAGTCCAGCAGAAAGAGATAGAAAGAGAAATTCCATTTAAAATAACCAAAGACAACATAAAATCGTTTGGAGTCTACCTCCCAAGATAGCCACAAGGATTATATGAACACAATTTCAATAACTTATTAATTGTTCATGGGTAGACCAAGCCAATATAAAAATATGATAATTCTACCCAAATTAATTTAGCTTATTTAGTGTGATACAAACCACACTAACAAAATCATTCTATAGAGCTAGAAAAAATTTTTCTTCATCTGGAAGAAAAAAAGTCAAGAATATCCAAAGAATTGATGAAACGTGATGTGAAGAAGGTTATCTACCCGCATCAGATCTCAGACTTCATTATAAAGTGGTAATCATCCAAATAATTTGATACTGGCTAAGAAATAGAGTGATGGCTCAGTGGGATAGGTTAGGTACTCAATACACAGTAGTAGATGACCACAGTAATCTAGTATTTGATAAGCATTAAGATGTGAAATTTTGTAACAAGAACTTACTATTTGACAAAAAACTGCTGGGGAAACTGGAAAGCAGTTTGGCAGAAAGTAGGTATAGACCAACATCTTCCACCATATAGCAAGACAAGATCAAAATGGGTATATAATTTAAACAAAAAGGTGATATCACAAGCAAATTAGGAGAGCATGGAAGAGTTTACCTGTCAGATGTAAGAATAAGTGGAGAATTTATGACAAACAAGATTGACAGAGAACATTACATGTAAAATGGATGATTTTGATTATATTAAGTTAAAAGGGTTTTTCACAGGTAAAACCAGTGGAGCCAAGATTAGAAAGAAAGCAGAAACTCAGGAAAAAAATTTAAAAGCAAATTGATAAAGGCCTCATTTCTCATATATACATAGCGAGAACTGAATCAAATGTATAAGAATGGCATTCTCCAAATAATAAGTGGTCAAAAGATATGAACAGGCAGTTTCAGATAAAGAAAGCAAAGCTATCTATAGTTATAAAAAACTGTTCTACATCACTATTGATTGGAGAAATTCAAATTAAAACAAGTCTGAAGTACCACCTCATACCTATCAGATTGGCTAATAGGACCAAAAGGGGGAAATGATGGATGTTAGAGAAAATGTGGGATAACTACACTATGACCAAGTGGGATTTATACCAGGAATGCAGGTCTGATTCAATATTGGTAAAATCATAAGCATAATTGACCACATTAATAGCAAAACAAAATTCATATGATTATCTCAATCTATGCAGAAAAAGCTTTTGACAAAATACAACACCCACTTCTATTGAAAACACTAGAAAGCATAGAAATAATGGAACCTTTCCTAAAAAGAAAAGTAGTATCCATCTAAAACCATCAGCAAGCACTATGTTTAATTACGATAAATTTAATGCCTTCCCAATAAAATCAAGGGTGAAACAAGGGTGTCCATTATTACCACTATTCAATATTGTACTAGAAATGCCAGCTATAGCAGCTAGACAATAAAAAAAATA
This sequence comes from Trichosurus vulpecula, assembly GCF_011100635.1. Lineage (NCBI taxonomy): Eukaryota > Metazoa > Chordata > Mammalia > Diprotodontia > Phalangeridae > Trichosurus > Trichosurus vulpecula. Next base: position 133,430,806 of record NC_050581.1, read on the forward strand.
AGTGGAGGAATAAAAATAGGCAATGAGAAAATAAAATTATCACTCTTTTCAGATTATATGGTGTTATCATAGAGAACCCTAGAGAATAAACAAAAAAACAAGTTGAAACAGTGAACAATTTTAACAATGTTGCATGATATAAAATAAACCCATGTAAATCATCAACATTTCTATATATTACCAACAAAGTCCAGCAGAAAAAGATGGAAAGAGAAATTCCATTTAAAATAACTGCAGAAATGTAAAACACTTGGGAGTCTACCTGCTAAGACAAACCCAGGAATTATAAGAACATAATTATAAAACATTGTTCACATTAAGAAGTAAATAATTAAAGGAAATAGTAATTTCTCATGGGTAGGTTGAGCCAATATGTTAAAAATGACAATTCTACCTAATTCAATCTACTTATTCAGTGTCATAAAAATTAAATTACAAAGAAAATATTTTATAGAACTAGAAAAATAATAAAAAAATTCATCTGGAAGAACAAAAGTTTAAGAATATCAAGATAATCAATAAAAAATGTGAGGAAAGGCAGCCTAGTAGTACTAGATTTCAAACTATATTACAAAGTGGAAATCATTGCAAACACTCTGGTACAGGCTAAGAAATAAAGTGGTGGATCTGTGGAATAGATTAAGTACATAAAACACATCAGCAAATGACCACAGTAACCTATTGTTTGATAAACCCTCAAATCCAAACTTTTCAGGTAAGAACTCATCATTTCACAAAAATTGCTGGGATAACTGGAAAGTAGTTTGGCATAAACTAGGCATAGACCAATGGCTCACAAGGTCTACCCAAGAAATGTCAAAATAGATAAATGATTTAGACTTAAAGGGTGATATCATAGGCAAATTAGGGAATTATTTAAAAATTTACTTGTGAAATCCATGGATAAAGGAAGATTTATGAGCAAGCAAAATATAGAGAGGATCACAGGAAATGAAATGGATAATTTTGATTATATGAAAATAAAATATTTTTACTCAAACAAAACTAATGCAGCCAAAATTAGAATGAAAACAGGAAACTGAGGAAAAAATTTAAAGCAAGTTTCTCTGATAAAGACCTCATTTCTCAAATATATAGGGAAATGAACCAATTTTACAAAGAAATAAGAGCCATTCCCCAAATGATCAATGGTCAAAGGATATGAAGAGGCAGTTTTCAGAAGAAGAAATCAAAGCTATTAATATTCACATTAACATGTTCTAAATCACTATTAATTAGAGCAATGCAAATTAAAACAACTCTGAACCTTATAGTTCTTACATTGGTTAATATGAAAGAAAAGGAAAAGGATAAAAGCTGGAGGGAATTTTGAAAATAGGTATACTAATACAACATAGATGGAGTTTAATCTGGTCTAATAATTCTGCTTAACAATTTGGAAATATGTCCAAAGGCCCATAAAGATTTGACTCAGAAATACCACTACTAGTATCTCAAAGAGATCAAATAAAAGGGAAAAAAGATTTATTCATACAAAAATCTTTATGGTAGCTCTTTTTGTAGTGGCAAAGATTGGGAAAGTAAATGGATGCCTATTAGATGGAGAATGGGTGAATAAATTGGGTAATTTCATTATAATGAAATACCTATTGTACTATAAGAAATGGTGAAAAGGATGGTTTCAGAAAAAAAGAGGGGAAACATATGAACTGATGAAAAATTAAATGAACAGAATCAGGAGAATATTGTATTCAGTAACAGCAATTTTGTAAGCATGATCAACTGTGGAAAACTCAGATACTCTCATGACAATGATCTGAAGCAATTCCAAAGAACACATGCTAAAAAATTCTATTCATCATGAGAGAGAGAACTGATGAGCTCTGAGAGCTGATTGAAGCATACTTTTCCCATTTTATGTTTCTTGCCTTTTATTTTATTTTTTGTAATATGGCTACTATGGACATATGTTTTGCATGACTCTACATTTATACTTGATCAACTGTTTGCCTTCTCAATGGGTGTAGAAATGGTGGGAAGAAGAGATTTTGAAATTCAAAAATTTTAAGAATGAATGTTAAAATAAATAGATAAATGAATGAATGAAAATAATTCAGCTCTTGGCTCAGGTGAAAGCTACAGAAGTCCTAAAGGTACAATACCCAGGCAGATACAATGGCTCAAATATCTTTGGGGTGTACCAGCATGTCACATCACAGTGCCTGCTGGTTTTGAGGTGATTGGGTACAGTGGCAGGACAAATGGTAAGGCCTTCTACTCCTTCCTTCTCACAAGAAGTCCTGTGGTTGATGATTCTCATCTCACGTGAGTGCCCTGAATAGGTATTTCATTCTTATTTCCAGGACACCTTTATGGAGTCTAAGCACCTTCTTCCCTGAATACTGAACTCTGTATTTAGCCCCACTGATAAAGAATCTTCTATACAATTCCCTCCCCATAGAGAGTAATCATTGTTAAAAATACATAGTTTCAGTCACATAACCTTGTTTGTAGTGTTTTGTCAGTGTGATAATTTTGTCATGAGACTATAGAACACAGTTATGATATCCTAATTTCTTTTATTTAAGCCTCTCTATCCATGTGTGGGAAAACTACATGTGTGGATTGGCCCAGGTTTGAATAACAGAAGCAATACTGAAAGAATATTTTTATACACTTAGCAATAAGAATGCTGATCTGAGTAGTATGAAACATCTACACGCGGAAGAAATACAGTGTTTAGAGTGAAGTATTTGAGAGCCCTACTTTATTATTACTTTTACCCTGTCCTAATCAAACAAAAGTTAAGATACTACATTCAATCCTATATGCCATATTTTAGAAGGGATATTACCATTTGCAGCATGTTAAAAGAACCAAAGCCAAAATTGGACTCAAAACTGGATTAGGTGACACATGAAAATTAATTGACAGAACTCAAGATGTTTAGTCTGGAGACATTAAGATTGAAGGGGGAGAGAGAAATTATTGGTGTCTTTAAATACTTAAAGGGTGGCCTTGTAGAAGAGGGATTAAATTTATTCTGATTGGTCACAGTATAGAATTAGGGCCAGAGGGTAGAAATTACAAGGAAGTAGATTTCATCTCCCTATAAGGAAAACCTTTCTACCACTAGAGCTGCACGATTATGGAAAGAGCTTTTTCAGGGGGTACTGAATTCTTTGACATTGGATTCTTTAGGCTGAGCTTAGGTGGTCACTGGATGGGGGAAGGGAGAAGGCAATATTTTATGTTGGGGTTTGAGCTTTGAGTAGGAGGTTGATCTAAAAGGAACCCTGAAGTCCCTTCAAATACTAAGATTTTATGATTCCATGGAACTACTTTTTTTTCAATCATGTTAAATCATAGACTTTGACCAAAGAGACATTAGAGATTATTTACTTTAACTCCCTCATGAGTTAGATAAGAAAAGTGAGGCCCAGAGAAGGGAAATGATGTGCCCAAGGTTGTATAGCTGATATTGCCTACTGTCAGAGCTATCACTTAGCTGATTTCTAGTGCACTGGGCTCTGAAGCAATTCTAGCTGCATCTATCCCAATGGAGAATGACTGCCCAAACACAGGTAAGTTACTTATTGTCTAATTCATTGATTTTGCATTTTTAAGTTTACATGCCCTAAATTCCAAATTCCCTCATTTACAGATGACATGCCAGTGCTATAAAGACAAGCTCTGATACTAAATAACTCTCCCAGTCTTTCCTTTATCATGATTTCAAATGATAAAATGCAAGGCTATAATTTCAAACCATCTGCAAGCACAGGGTAAATAGCATTTTCACAACATGATCTACAGCTGCTAGATCTTATTTGTGAAAAATTCTCCAGTGGCCTCTTATTGTTTTTACATGGAAAAAATTGCATTAAATAACCATCTTTCCTCTAATTAACTAGAGTACCAAACACTGAGACATGAAGATGGAAAGCCTCCTGATGATTACGTTTATGGAATTCTGTCTTTCAGGTTTGTAAAGGTGAAAAGAATTGCTAGATTAAGCCTGAATATCTCGACTTCTCATTTCAATTCTGTATTTTTGCCACAAGGGCAACACATACATAAAATATGATTGGATCTCTTGAAAGCTACATCTGTACCTTTTTGCTCCCAATTCATCAGAGTCTTGATTTAAAGTAGAAAGGAACTTCAGAAATCATGTAGTCTAATCCCATCTCTTTTTTTAGATATAAGAAAATTGCTTTGATGGGTTTTCCAAAGCATTCCAATAAAGACTAAGTCATCAACTAAGTTAGATATTTTTTCTTTCATCATTTAATCCACATCATTATGAGTACTAGCAAATAATTGATCCATATTACCAAATGTGTCAGAAGATGCGTCTCTATAAGTGGGTAGCATATTGAAACCTTGAAGCTAAAACTGAGCATGAAATGAGAAAATGCTGACATGATTCTTCTTTCTATAAGTATTATAAAATCATCTAAGTTACTTTTCTATACCACTTTCATTCAACAAAGATACATGGTAAATTAATATTTAGATCTAGGTCATTGATGTTAGGCTCAATGATTTTTATGTTTGAAATTAATTTAATTTTTGCATTTTGCCCAATATTCTATTGATAATTATTCTAAGCCATAAAATATCACAATTTATAACCTAAGGTGATTTAAAATAAATTACTTCAAGTTGGCATACTAATTTAATAGATATATGGTACCTGGTAATCTGGTTACTCTATGCATAAACAACTATTCAAACCTTAGCTTGTTAGCCCGCACCAAGAGGTATGTTTTTACTTGTAAGCCAGAAGATAAAACTGTTCAAAATTGTTAAGAAGAAACAAACTAGACTGCATTATACTGACTTAGTAAGTAAAGTAGCAATACAGCATTCCCCCATACACATGGAGTCCACCCTTTGTCTATCTTCTTAAGAATAATACAAGGTCAGTAAAATTGGGCTTAAAGTCCTGTGTTCTGCTCTGATCTGGTCTTTATAGATTGACTTGTATCCCTCAGGCTATAGCTTTCCTTGAAATCCATGCAATGTTAAAAGACCTATAGGAAGTCTCTACTTATGCTGAGTGGATCTACTATGAAGGAATTAAAGAAATACATGGGAAATCATGAAATAAACAGGCATAGATGAGTTGTATCCTGCATTGTGGTGGGCACATGCACTTTGACAAGATCATGGATTGGTTGAACTATTAAATCAATAGTGGAGGATAGATGTGACTAAGAAGGAGGGAAGAGAAATGGCATCAATTTAGATGAGCATAGCTCTTTGGCCTTTCACTAGATGACCAATAAGCATATGTGTGTCAATACACTCTGAGAAGATCTCTGTATGACAGTGCAATAAGGATTAATAATGACAATCCTGAATTATAATGAAGATGTTTAATAATCCACTTAATAAGACAGGGAACTACACATAATGTTTTTTTTAATATTCCCATGATAGGAAAATTATTTTTCATGTTTTGCTAACTCAAAGAATTTACCAACTTGTAAATTATCTAGGAAATCTTCTTATCCTTAATACCTTGTTTCTCAACAATTTAGAGTGACAGAAGTGTCACTCAGTTATTTTATCAGCCACATCATGTTTTGGTGATTATCTCTGTTCATCTATGAGCTTATCTATGTATATATAATGCTCATTTATGAGGTTTTTGGCCTTGTATTTCTTTGCTAGTGGTGGTTTCTACTGGAATAAGCTTTAAGACATTGTAGGAAGATTCGAAACCATGGTAGAAAAAGAAAGCTTTCAAAACACTTGGAGGGGGGTCATACTAAAAAGGGACAACTTTTGATACTATTTTTGAAATAAACAGTCTTAATGCCAAAAATTCTGCTCTCTGACTGTTAGGAATTGATTTTTTTGAATGTCAAATAGCACATATTAAAATGAAAGATCAATACCTCTAGAAGATAATGCCCACAGGGGATAGTCATACAGTTAGTCTACTAGCATTTAAGTGCCTACTATGTATCAGGCACTGATGCAAAGATTGAAAAAAAAGTCTCTACTTGAAAAGAGATTACTTTCTAATGAAGAAGACCACAGGCACACAGAAAGTATATATACATATATATATATACACACATACATACATACACACATATATATACATATACATATATACACACACACATATGTACACACACACACACACACATATATATATATATATAAACTCAAATAAAAATAACTCAAGTTACATATTTGAGTTAGAAATAAAATTAAACACAAGATATATTTGGATGGAGGGTACTAACAATTAGGGAATGGATCACAATTAATTTCTTGTAGAAGATGATGTTTGAGCAGCATCTAGAAGGAAGAGAGGAATTCTATGGGGTATAGGTGAGAGGTGAGGGAAATTCCAAGTATGAGTAAAGGCATGGAGACAAGACATATGAAGTAATATGTGAGGAAAAAAGAGAAGGCCAGTCTGAAAGGATAGCAGTGTGTGTGTGAGTATATATGTGTGTTTGTATGTGTGTGTGTGTGTGAAGTAATATCCAATGAGACTGGAAAGGAAGGTTATAGACTGGCTATGAAGAGCTTTAATAAGTAAACTGAGGAGTTTATAGTTTCCCCTAGATGGAATAGAGAAGCACTGTGGTTGATTGAGAAAGTGAATAGCATGAGGACAATTGTACTTAAGGAAGTCATTTGGCAGTAGTGGGGAAGACTTGCATTAGTGATCCAAATAAGGAGGCTATTATAATAATCTAGGTGAGAATTGATGAGGGTCTGAACTCAGGTTATAGCTAAGTGAGGAATGAATTGAATGTAAGAGATGTGAATGTATAAAAATAAGATTTCACAGCTCTTTGTATCTATGAAATGTGGGAGAGTGAGGGACTGAGAATAAATCCAAAGTTCTGAATTTAGAAGCCTAGAATGATGGTGGCACCTTTTAGAGAAATATGGAAGTTTGAAAGAGAAGATGGTATGTTGTGGGTTTTTTTTGGGGGGGTGAAGATGCAGAGTTCCACGTTGGCAATAATTCCTTACCTCCTGGAGTTCAATGAACCAAAATATAATCAGGCTGGTTCAGGCATGAAATTCTATGAGTATCCAAAGTGTCAAATTAAGAAACCATCTGGTCTGAGGTTTCTTGAAGATGAGGATAGGGATTATACCTGGATTTGATTAGTGTATGGAATTCCTAGGTAAGGAGGGACATTCTTTCTACTAATTCTGGGTAGTGTGTTATCTGCAACTTACATGGTCTTAGCATTGCTTAAAACACTGAGAAACAGTAGGATTTTCTCAGGATCATAGGACCAATGTGTGAGAAGTGAGATTTGGACCCAGGTCTTCCTGGTTCTGAGACCAGTGCTCTATCCATTGTATCATGCTGCTTCTTCCTTAAGTATACAAATGTAGAAATATTCTTAAGTAGTCATAACTTGGTTCAGTTTTTGGGTAACCCTATTTTTCATTGTTTTGACTTTTCATATTAATCAAAATAACCAAATTGTATACCAGTTGCTTCTTATGTATTCTTAGAGAATGGTCAGTCTGACAGAACAATCAAAATCCTATTCTCAAATACATCATAGTCATGGATTGAGCATTGAAAAATCACCTTATAGGTCTTTTAGTTTAACCTCCTGCTACACATGAGAAAATCGAGGCCATGAGAAGTTAAATGATTTGCTCAGATTCACATAAGTGGTACGTAGCAGAATTGAGATTTGAACACAGAGCTGCTAACATCCCCAAACTTCTTTTCCAGCCTTATAATACATTACTTCCTCCCACTCCAGCCAAACTGGATTTTTCTCTTTTCTTCAAAAATGATAATCCTTTTTGCCATCTTTGTGTCTTTGTATTGGTTATCTCCCATATTTGGAATGTACTCCCTCTTCACCTCTTTTTCTTGGACTCCCTCAATCATTTCAAGATCCATCTTAAGTCCCACCTAACATATAAAGGCTTTCCTAATCCTCTACCCTACTTGTAGTAGTACTTTAACCCTTTGTATCTATTTTGTATGTTTATACACACACAGTTTTTTAGTCATTTCAGTTGTGTCTGACTCTTCATGCCTCCAGTTGGGGTTTTCTTGGCAAAGATGTTGGAGTGGTTTGCCATTTCCTTCCCCAGCTCATTTTACAGATGAGGAACTGATGCAAAAGGTTCACAGAGCTGGTAAGTGTCTGAGGCCATATTTGACCTCTTGAACATGAATCTTCTTGATTCCAAGCCCAGTGCTCTATCTGCTATGCCACCTCACTGCCCCTATACACATGTATGTGTTTTTCTATGAATAGATTGTCTTCCTTGAAAGGATGTAAGCTTCTTAAGGGCAAAGCCTGTTGCTGTTTTCTCTTTTTATTACTACCATTTAGCAGATGCCTAGCACATAGTAGTTAAATCAAATTAAAAAGCATTTATTAAGTACCTACTATATGCCAGATACTAGGCCAAATCCTGGGGATATAAAAATGGCAAAAACATTCTCTAACCATAAGGAGCTGTCCCAACTAGAAAGACAAGATTCAAACAACTACATACAAATGAAAGTGGTACATGGATAGAGTGCTGGATTCAGAGTATGGGAGAATTGAAATAAAATCCTGTCTCAGACACTTAGTAGCTGTGTGACTCTGGAAAAGTCACTTAATATCTTTCTCCCTCAGTCTCCTCATATATAAAATAGATATCACAATAGCACTAACTCCCAGAGTTGTTGTAAAGATAAAATGAAATATTCGTAAAACACTTTTCAAGCCCTAAAGCAGTATATAGATAGAAGCTATTGATGATGATGATGATGATGAAAATACATATATATGAAATTACATATATGTGCCAAGAATGTTTTATAATCATGATGGATGCCTAATATTGGGTTAAGTTCAAAGATAAAGGTACTAAAGGTGGTGGTCTTCCATATATTCCTGTTGGTGGATAAAATTCAGCTGATTATCTCAAATCTTAAACTACTGGGTCTGCTAAATAATATTCATAATCCCTAAAAATATTTGGGATTCACTAACACATGAAAAACCAAGTGGCTGAGAAATGTCTATTGTTCAGTTATAATATGCAGTTGGATAAAAATACATAGACCTTGTTCATAAGTATCAGTGTATTTAACAATATGGGTGAGCTGTGAATGGAGCCAAGAATGAAATAGGAAGAGAGATAGATGGATTGTCTTTGGAAATTTTCAGTGTTTTGGAAATAATTAAATAATTTGATTGATATATTTTTTTTACATTTCATGTAAATCACCCAATTTATATTTCTACTTTCCTTATATCAGAGATCCATCTCTTAAAATTAAGAATAAAAAAGAGGAAAAAGAAAAAAAAGTTCTATAAAACTAGCAAATGTATCAAAGAAGTTTGACATTATATATAATGTTGTGTATTCATATTCCTCCCTTCCTTTGCAAAAATAAGTTGGGGGAATACATATTACTTTCAATGTTCCCAAGCTTCTTCCTGAAAAGGCTAATCTTTTGAATTTCAATATCCATCCAGTGATGCTATGTAACTGCAAATCATGCTGTTCAAATCACTAAAGTTTCAGGTTACTCCCTAGTGGAAATAAGGTGGTACATAAGGTGGGGAATAGGTGGCAACCTATTACTAGTTAAGAATTGTCCATTAGAAGTAGCATAAGGGGTATTGTTGGAGACATTCAGGCCTAGAAAAGGTAGGGACTATTTTTTTCAAGGTAAAATTGACCAAAAAAAACCCTATGTGCTCTTTTGGCATCCAAGCAATAAAAGGCCTCCACCAAGTTAGAATGTTTCCTGCATGGTTTCAGCAAAGATTTAGATAAGGACTACACAGGGTAAGAAAGTGGGAATGGCTCACAATCTGTACCCCTGGAGGTTTTTCCCCCATTAGTGAGATCAAAGATGTGTTATAATATTGCACTTGGTCCTTGAAAAGTAGTCCTTACTCAGCATTGAAACTTATCTCTGCAAACTCAACCTTCCTACCTAATATCACTGAAATCTTAAAATAATCTTGGAAAATGTACTGTATTGATTTGAAAACTTTTCTTTACCATTGACATACTGTACTGAACCACACATTTAAATTGAGATCTATGTTGATGCTATTTATCAAGAATATAAAAAAAATTAAAATTAGTAAAGACTCCCAATGTTTTTGTTTAACAAATGGACACTGTCTGTATGCTTAGTATTCGGCAACCAAATCAAATAAATATTTCAATGTATGGCCCCAGTCATTTTCACTTAGGGAGTAATAGCACTATTGTTTTCAAGGGGGAAGCAGCTGTTATAGCACTCTGCTAGATTTGCCATTATTATCATTAATTGCATACATATCTATACCACTCCTACCTGTTAAATCGTTAGTCTCTTGATGTCAGCATCTGAGTTTCTGTGTGTATGTAAAAAACCAAATATATGCACATATCTATATAAGTTTGTTTATATTCCCAATACTCAACATGATTTCTTTCATATCACAGACATAAAGTTTTTTGTAAAACTGATTTTGTTTGATCTACTTAGGTGCCAGATTCCTGGCTAATTCCTTTCTTCTAACATGTTCCTATGTTCTAGACTCCAGAGGTATAAGGCCTGGCTTTCAGAACTACATATTTCTTTGTTAATTAAAATCATATTTACCATGGAATTGTTTTTGTCAGAAGGAGTATAATTCTAAAAATCAGTGCCATGGGCTTCATTGGTTACTATAGCACTTTTCCAGAGTCAAAACTAGGGCAAGGTGACCAGGGCTTTGTTCCTCCTGACCTTCTGCTTCTCTGTCATATCATCTCTTCCCTCAAAGGTTGAGGACTTTGTAACTGGACTCTTGGTCCAGATTTTCTGGGAGATGAACTATACCTTGTCTAGATTCTCTGGTAAATGGGCCGTATTTGTCTCTTGGAGTGACTGCAACAAGATGAAGGAGATAGAGTGGTAAAGATACTATGCCATACTAAAAGAGCACAGATCCAACTTATTGCTATTTACCCTCTTCTAAAGTAACTGAATGCATAATAGACTATTTTGTACATCATTTCATTCCTTCCCAGGCTGGCAAATGAGTTTTTCCATTACAATAATTTCTAGTTACAGAACTGGACTCCTCTTTAATGTAATGAATGAACATCTATTAAATGTTTTTGAAATTCCATTTTAAAGGTATGAGAGTATAGAAAATTTTAAGATGCTTACCCTACATCCAGAATTTATAATCTTCCAGCATTTGGTGAGTACAATGATGAAGAATTGGATAAGAAATATTTGAGGCTTTGGTGACTTTTTTTCTGAACCCAAATGTGGGCATTCCAGAGGAAAAATCTTAATACTGACCCAAACATACACTTAACAAGTAAAGTGAATTAAAAACAACAACTTTATCATGGAAAGGGCAGCTAAGACACTTATAGAGAGAAGGAAGCCTATGGGTTCCAACTGCTTGTCCCTAGTCCAAAGTCACAAAACACTCTGACAGCACACTAAAGAATACAAAAGAGGAAACATTTTCTGCATCATGTTGTCTCTCTGCATGGGACCAGAACCAATTGGTGTAAAATAAAATTCCCCTAGATTGGAACGGGTTGGAAAAGAGGCTCAAATTATACCCACCACTGGTTTTGTGTAGTCAGATTTGCTGTACTGGAATGAGCAGGTTGATGTTTTATGGCTCCTGCAGAGTACCTGGTTCTGAGTAGGGCACAATATTTCCCCTAGACTCAAGAACCTAATGATCCTTTCATTTGTTTCCAACCTGTGATGAAATGTTTTCATAGAAAAAGAAAGATCATGAACCTGTAGAAAATAAATAAATATACAATGTGGATTCCTATAAAACTGTAGAAGCCAGAGGGTAAAGAGACTAAATAAAAGTTGAGGGAGAACATTTGGATCAGTACAGGTTCTGATAGGACTTGAAAAATCCAAACTAGAATTACAAAATGTAACTGTGTAAAATCTCTTAGGCCTAAGGAAACTCCTGGATAATAGCCACTTAGTATGACTTTTGTATCATAGTCTTGTCACCAGCCTGAAGCTAGCATGGATGTAAAGTAATTTGGGGATTCTATGTACTTTCTTTCAGTCATATTTCACTCTCCATAATTCTATTCTCTCAACACATCTATTTAGGATTCAGCATATTTGTTTTTCTTGTTGTAGTTGGTAGTTTAAGCCATATATCTTAGAGAAAAAAATAAGAAAAAGGAAAAGCAGTCCGGGAAAAATCTAAAATAGTTAGTGCACCTTCCTCACTTGTTTTTCTTAAAATAAATGGACCTACAAGACTAGAAAGACAGCCTGGAGGAATATCTTAGTATTAGTAAAAAAACATAATGTTACCATAAAGAATGCTATAGAGAGGGCAGAAATAGGAATTTCAAAAAAATTTCTTCTTAGGAGAGTAATGATTTGAAGAGCATGCTATTCCCAACTTAATTGGCATTCTTCAAAAATTCATAGAACAGAATAAATCATACATTTGTAAGATTATGTTCTTGACTGTATTCATGTGATCCTTTTACCTGGTATGCCTCCATGTCTCTGTCTACGGAAATCTTCTCTCTGCTTCAAGGAGCAACTCGACAACTCATGGCTCTCTTAAACATTTCATGATTACCTCAACTGGAAATAAATGGCTATTTACAGGGTGGTCTGGGAAGATATCATGTCAGCCCTCTCTGCCTCCATTTCCTTTTCTGTTCATTGGAGATAATGATAACCATAGTCCTATTTCAAAAGGTTGTGAAGACTAAATAAAGTTATAGAGTGTACTTGGTAGACCTTAAAATCACAATATAAATATCAACTGTTTTTATAACGTGCTTTGCCTGATATTAAACAGAATGATAGTAAAGAGAATGTTGGACATGGTTTCAGAGAAAGCCGGATTCTAGTCCCACCTCTGGGACATACTACTTGTTTGTCCATGGACAAGTCATTTTATCTCTCTGACTTTTACTTTCATAATTGGCAAAGTAGAGATAGTATTTCATTTGTTTGGACCTTACAAAGTGGTTGTGAGGCTCAAATGAGATGATATATATACTGCACTTTCCATCTTTGATATCAAAGAAAAAATGTATTCTCTATTGCACAACACTGTCAAAAACAATTTGTTATTTAAAATTATTTGAACCTAAACTTTTTTTTTGCATGTAGAGAGATAAACACACTTCCTTCATACATCTCTCAGATATGAGTCATAAAATACTATACAAATGTCAGTTCACTAATATTTTCTATTGAATTATAAGCTCCTTGCTTTATATAGCTCCTTGCTGGTTATCTTTCCCTTATAAGTATATAATTGATTGCTTCAAATACTGTAGCTGTTAAGTGAATGGAAGAAGGGATGCCTTACTCAGATGAAGACCTGTCCTGAACATACAGTAATGATAGTGTCCAGGTGAAAGCATTTTGGGACTCCATAAAGCGTCTTGCTATCAATTGATCAATAAATGAGCATTAACAAGTTTCTATTAAGTGTTGGGTAGGCACTGTATTATGTGGAGGGGATACGGCACAAAGGAGAAACAATTCTTGCTCTCTAGGAGTATATGTTCATTTAAGGAATACTGTGTGTGTTTGTGTGTGTGTGTGTGTGTGTGTGTGTGTGTGTGTGTATAAACAAGTTTTGAAGAGGGAGTACACTAGCTGCCAGGAAAGGGCTTCATTTTGATGATGACATGAACTGAATCTTGAAAGAAAACAGGAAGTCTATGTTGTGGAGGAGCATTCCATATATGGTAGCCTGCCAGCACAAAACCACAGAGAAAGGGGGCTAAGGATCTTGTGAGAAGAACTGCTAGGAGATCAGTATGAATAACGCATAGAGTCCTTTGAAGGGAACAATATGCAAGAAAGCTAGAAAACAGCATCACTAAAGAAAGACAAGAAACTGATCTTATCTAAATATGAAGGAACCAGTGGTTACCAATGTACACTGGGTGTTATTTGAGAATCATCTGTTTGTCAATGGATTCTTAGAGCAAAGAATAAAAAAGAAATTTCATTGAATTCTATCAATTAATCAGCACCTTTTTTTTGCAAAAGTTGTTTACATTTCTAAAAATTCATTCTATCATCTAGTCTACAAGTGTCAAATTCAAACAGAAACAGGAGCCACTAATCCATACATTAGGATCTCTACGGGCCACATATTGACTGAGTTTTAAAAAGTAAAGTTTTATATGTATTATTGTGTTTTTATTCATTAATTTTCCCCAATTACATTTTAATTTGATTTAGACCCCACTAAGAAGTGCAGCACCACATGTGGCCTCTGGACCACACACCTGATTCCTTTAATCTAGTCTACCTCTCTTTAATTTGTTCAGGAAGAGATGAAAGGAAATATTTCAAATGCTTGAAATCAAAGTCAGTTTCATCTAAAGATTTTCCTTTTTTCAGTCTAAGAAAACTCTGATGTCCTTAAATCTTGATCCCATGGAAATGATGTAATTTCTGAGTGTGGGTCCTTCCTCACTGTAACAGATCACAAACTTTCTAAGCCTCAAAGGTCTTTGAGAGTCGCTGTGGCTGAAAACGTATTTGTTTCTTTGGGGGTTAAATCTGTGACAAGTCTCTCCGAATATAGTTAGGCTGCTCTTCAGATGTCAATCATACAACAGAAGATCCATTCCAGCTTAATGAACTCGTCCAAAAATGTAATCAGTTTTGAATGACTTGTTCTTAGTGAACTTAAGCAGCTTCCCAGTGATGGCTACTTTCTTTCCCAAGTGCTCATAGACCATCTGTTGATTAAGATACATTAGCACTTTGCCCAAGATTAATGTTAAAGCAAGCAATCCACCTCCACCCCCCATAGTCCTTTCCAGGTCCTCACTATGGCATGGAGGTGACCCTGGACCCTCAAAGTATAATATGCCAAAAGAATGAAAACTCAGAGGTTCTACCCAGCTAGAAAGGCATCAAACAGGAAACCAGCAACTATGTCTACTATCCAAGGACTAATCTATCAGTGTGGAGAGATTCCTCACCAGGCTAAGTGAAAGATGATGACCTTGCTAGCCATACCACTTTTTGAAGACTATCATAGGTGTTGTTAAACTTCAATGTGTTATAGACTTCTTTGACAGTCTAGTAAATCCTGTGGACCCCTTTTCTGAATAATATTTTAAATACCTAAAATAAAATACATATTATTACAAAAAGAAACAATCATATGAAAAAGTTATCAAAGTTTTTAAAAAATAGACCCCAGATTAAGGATCCTTGGTCTACCAAATGATGTTAGGATTGTGAAGGCATTAGTGGAGGGAGTATCCTCACTAATGCATATATGGAGTACTGATTTTGGTTGTAATTGTTTTTATTTAAAATATTGACAAGGCCTTCTTCTTCTGAAAAGTGAGAGCTGCTTGTTCAAGTATGTTAGTATAAATTAGATAACCCACCCCTGCTCCCCCAGGTTTCTTGAGGAAAATTTGTGGATACATAATAAGAATTCATTTTTGAGAGCCTCTTGTTCTTTTGTAACTATTCTTCCATTTGAGAGCTTTTGGATATTGCATTTTTTTCTTTGAATTCCTTGATATCTAATTTCTTAAGTCCATTATTACATGTCTGACTATGCACCCTTGATCCCTCTCTTGGCTATCATGAATTTCCATAGGACACGGTCATTTCTTCCTGACCACTTCCTGGAATTCCACTTCACTAACAGGTTCTTCCTTTTTCATCGGCTATAAGTTGAGCTTCTTTGCCCCTGCGCTATCACTGTTTCCTCAAACTTCTGAGAAATAAAGTTGTCAGCAAAATAAATTAAAGTTCACTCAGTTACTCTGCTTAGAATGAGAATACCAGCAGATGAGTTTCCCAGCAATACGCTATCTTGTCTCTGTTTATATCTTCACTATATTCTGCATTCCATGACTGACTGGGTGATCTTTCTGTAGGAGATATTTTTTAAGAACTATCGAATACCATGGTTCTAACTGAAATGTTGGTATGATGTGTATGATACCAAGATGCTAGACTTTGACGTTATCTAGTGATGTGTGAGTGTGTGCATGTGTGTGCGTGTGTGCGTGTGTGTGTGTGTGTTAAGGGTATGGAGAAATGCAACAGGACAGAATTGGAATTGAATGGCATGGGCAAAATTATTCTCCAGGAGATATTAATATAAAACATGACAAATATTAAATAAAATATCTGAGTAGTATTAGAAACAGGATGTGAGGGCTGATAATAGTGTTAGAAATAATCTAGGCAATGGTTTTCATTTTGTCAGAGGAGCAACATTTATCCACAGAGTTTAAGTGATTTAGTCAAAGCCACACATCTAATTAGTAAATGAGTTAGGACTAGAACTGAGAGTTCTTATTATCTAACCCAATGCTATTTCTATTGCACCTCAAACACTATTTATTTTTAAGTTTATTTGGAAATACATAGTTAATATCTTCCTTCTGATTGGGCGATCTGTGGTACAGTCCCTGTATGACTATCACTTTTATTTCTCTTACTTTTTATCTTCTCCTAAAAGATTTTCCCACACTTATACCCTCTGATTTATAGATTTAAACAAATGTTTTCATGGCATTAATGCCATTCCCTACTGCTACTATTAGATAATAAAATAGTAGGATTTAGATGTTTCTTTTTTAAAAAGGTTAAATGCTTCAGTACTTCAGTCACCTAAACTCTCATTGGTTCAGTGGTACCTATAAGATGATATTTTCTTTTTCAGTTTGTCATTGATTCTTTCCTCCTTCTCTGTCAATGCCACTCCTTTGGTGCCCAGAGATTTCCTGTACATAGACTTCTGGCTTATTTCACTTCCTCCCCCCATAAACACTAAACTGCTGGCTGTACCTCTTCACTCTCCATGAGCATTATGGAATAGCAGAAAAGCATTAGACTTGGAACTAGAAGTCTTTTGTCAAAATCTTAATTCTGCTGCTTATTTACTTTGTAACCTTGGTCAAGTTACTTAACCTCTTAGTGTCTCAAACTTTCATATGTAAAAGGAGAGCAGTTAGATTAAAATTATCTATAAGGTCCTTCAGTTAATGATTTTCCTCCTTCCCTAGCAAAACCTACTCCTATGCTCACAGCAGTGAAAGGGACAATTCCCACTCCAAAAAATTGTGGGTATGCCCTAAATAACATCCAGAAAGGCAATCCCTCTGCTGCTTGCATTGTATATAATATAGTGTTAATACTTGATAGCAAGTAATGACTAAAGCTTCCACCTTATCATTCATTTAACAATTTCTGTATTTATTTGTTTTTATGAGGGATGTTTTTTTACCCTAGAGAAATTAATTTCTAATGGTAGAACTTCAGGTATCAATGAGAGGTGAATATAGAAATTATGGGGTTTTTCAGGGGCTTCATTGAAACTCCTTAAATTATACTGCTTGGTTCCCTCTACTTACTCTGAAGGTGAAGAGGAAGAGGCAGAGGAAGGAGCACAACAAAGAAAATTAAGATATTGGTAGAAATTAATTATAGTAACTATGCATATTTCTATGGAGAAATAATAACAACCTTATTTTATTAAGGATGGTCAAACATTTATTTCAAGTCCCTTCAAGGATACTTGAATTATAAATCAAAGAGTGTTACCATTTAGTTTCTGCATCAATGTCTTTCAAGAGAAATAACTCTTATATGCACCCTTCTCAGGTATTATCTTCTGATTCTTTCACATTTATATCCCAAACACATGCAAATTCCTTAATTGCTGAAATTGGAAATGGAGCTCTATTATACTCGAATGGACTGTGTAATATATAATGCTCCTGAATATTGTTGATGTATGCAGTCTGTCACATTTATCTAAGGTATATGAGAAGCAGTCCACAAGAGTTTCCATTGAAAAGGTTAACTAATCAACTTCTTTGTACTCTTATAGCTTTCTCCTTGGTATAAATTTCCAGCTGCTGTAATCAAGTCATGCAAGTCTATTCTTAGCATGTCTATACATTTATAATTCCATACATAATTTTTAAGCTAGCAAATACTTTCTACTTGATTACTCAAGCAAGCGTTGTGGCTTTTAAAATGCTTAGTGTCCATTTTGTCCTCAAAACAACCCAGATCCTAGGAGTATAAGAACTAAATCTTCAGGTAGGAAAATAGAAATACTAATTAATGAATATTTTTTTTCCATTATGAGGAGAGAGGAAGGTGAGAGGAGTTTGGGAGTTTGGAAGGAAGGGAGGAAAAGGGAGGGAGGGAGTCAGCCTCCAGGAAAATATCATATTAGCTGTTATAAATACTAAGTGAATGGAGTGTATAATTTTAGACCATTAGAGTAGGAAGAGATCTTAGAGATCATCTAATTTATAGATGAAGCACCACACACCCAGACACTTGGTCAAAGTCACACATGAGATAGTAGCAGAGTTGGGACTAGAAAGGAGGTCTTCTGACCTTGAGCCAACTGTTTTATTTTTTCACTTAACCACAGAGGCATGTGAGCTTTCTGAATCTTGTAGAAGCACATCACACATGACAGAGAGAAATCAAACAAAAACTCATGTGACCAAAGAAATGAATATAAATATCTCTGGTTAAGTAGAGGTTGGATGACAATATAAAGGAGATCAGAAATACTCAATACGGGATCCACTGACAGTAGATAAATTCCATGGTGTCTATGAACTTTGATGGGGGAAGATACATTTTTATTTAAATATAACTGGATTGTTTTGTAATCTTATGCATTTTATTTTTATGCATTAAAATGTTACTTTGAGAAGGGGTCTTTAAGTTTCATTAGATGGCAAAAGGAGTCTATGACACAAAAAAAGATTAAGAACCCCTGCTACAGAGAGAAGTCAAGCCTTGTATTTCAGTTGGGCAGCTAGGTAGCACAGTAGATAGAATGCTGGGCCTGGAGTTAGGAGGACCTGAGTTCAAATCCAGCCTGAGATGTATACTGGTTGTGTGACCCTGGGCAAGTCACTTAATGCTGTTTGCCTCAGTGTCCTCCTCTGTAAAAGGAGCTGGGAAAGAAAATGGCAAACCACTCCAGTATATTTGCCAAGAAAACCCCAAATGGGGTCACAAAGAGTCAGCTGTGACTTAAATGACTGAACAACAACAAATGATCTCAAAGATCCTTCTTTGAATGATCACGATGATAATGATGATACTAATAATAGTATTTATATAATGATTTAATATTCACAAAATGATTTATAAATATTATCTTATTTTATCCTGACAACAACCCTGGGAGGTAAGAACTACTATTTTTCCCATTTTACAGATAAGAGAACTGAGGGAGACATAGGTTAAATGACTTCTGTAGAGTCACACAGCTAGAAAGTCCCTGCGGCAGGATTAGAACTACGGTCTTCCTGGCTCCAGGCCCAGTACTCTGTCTACTTCACTACTTAGCTGCCTCAGTTCATACTTTCCATGGTGTGATTCTAAAGGAATGATTTTAAAATAAATTTAATTTTATAAAAAGAGGCAGGTAGCTACTTAAACAAAATATTTTTGCTCAAAAGCTTAAGGTTAGGACTCGACTACAGGAGGAAATTCAGAAAGACAGGGTCCAGAGCATAACTTTGGAAGTAATAAAGAGGTAAACTTAATCTGGACAACATAAAAATCTTCTTGGTAGTTAGAGCTGCCCTAAAGTGGAACAGGTTGCTACAGGGGATAGGTTTCTTTTTGGCTGCTTGGATGTCTTCAGGCAGAGTCTATATGACTACTCATCATATGTAGGGTATGGTGTGGATTCTTTTTGGGTATGGGTTGGACTAGTTGACACCTGGGATCCTTTCTACTTTCCCAGTTTTGTGATCCTGAGAGCAGAATATAAGGAAGGACAAAGAAAGAATATTTGTATACCCTGAATAAAGTTTGAAAATTGAGTTGGATCTAAGACATGTTTAAGCTTTACTTATAACCCCTAAGTGTCTTGATTTATGACAAAATGAATGATGCACCACAGAAAGAGAAAGCTGTCCTTATATCCCATGCCCTACAATACTGCCTAGGGTTCTCTTATGATAAGTATTATTATTTCACAGATGGGGGAACTGAGGGTCAAATAGATCAAGTGACTGACTCAAAGTCACATGGCAGGTAAGTGGTGGAGGTAAGATCTGAATTCAGGTGCCCGACTCCAAGTCTGATTCTGTTTGTAATACATCCGTAATACTCTTCTTTTCTCTGTCTTTGAAACTTTGCTAATTGCCATTTGCTTGGTATATGTAGAAAAGTATGAGTGTTATGCACACTTAATTGGCAATCTGTCTGGGACATAGTCAATTCATAGCATTATAAATTTAAACTTTGAAGAGACTTCAAAGGACACATAATTACAGAAATTGAGTTGATAGGGACCTCAGGGGCCCTCTATTCTGCCACACATCAAAAGAATTTCCTGCTATAGCATAAGGAACTAGGAGTTGTCCCATTTCTGTTTGAAGACCTCCAAAGGCAGGGAAGCCCATTATCTCTTTAGGCAGTTTGTTCTGCTTTTGAACACATATACATCCATGTACATATACTTACATACATGTATGTGTGTGTATATATGTATAATTGTTAATAACTATCTTACTGACATAAAGCCTAAACTGGCCTCTTTATAACTTTCACCTTTTTGCTCTCAGTTCTACCCCTAGAGCCAAAGATAATACATTGAATCCCTTCTTTGCAGGACAATCCTTCAAATAATTGAAGCAGTTATCATATCTCACCTTGACTCTTTCTTTGTTGAGGCTAAACATACCCATTTCCTTTAATCAATCAATCAGCAAGTATTTATTAAGCACCTACTGTGTTCCAGGGATCGTATACTGTGCTGAAGGTAACAGTAGAAAGTACCACAATGTTATAAGTTCACTCACACACATGTATATATACATACATGTGTGTATGTACATATATATATATATACATATATACAGAGAGAGAGAGAGAGAGAGAGAAAGGGAGAGACAGAGAGAGAGAGTCAGAGGCCCTACTCACAAGGAACTTCCATTCTAATGTAGGAGAAATTAAATACATATAAAAGTTTATACATCATAAAGTTAATAAATATTATAAATACATATTAATAATTAATTAATTAAAATAAATATTACAAAGCAGTTCAATACAAAGTAGTTTAGGAGAGAAGGCCCTAACATTTGGCAAGATCTGGAAAGACTTCATGCAAAAGATGCAGGTGAGATGCATCTTAAAGTAAAAGAGGGATTTTTTGAAGTAGAGATAAGGAGGGATTATATTCCAGGCATTGAGAATGGTCAATGCAAAGGCTCTTATGAAATAAACTCATTTAAATTGATAGTTTGTATTGGTAAAATGTTCATTCCTTTGAAAGACCAGTTTCAAGGAAGTAATACAGTAAACGCTTTACTATCTGCCTTTTTATCATCAGAAGCTATCCCCTCAATTTTACAAATGAAGATTTTGATGGACAGAGAGGTAATGTGATTTGATCAATGTCACACAAGCTGTAAATGGAGGAGCTAGGATTCAAAATTGGATCCTCTACTGCCAAATTTAATTCAATTTTCACTGTATTATGCAATTAAATAGAAGTGGGATTGTTGTTCATTTGTTACAGTTGCATCTGACTCTTCATGACCCCATTTGGGGTTTTCTTGGCAAAGATACTGAAGTGCTTTGCCATTTCTTTCTCCAGCCCATTTTACAGATGAGGAGCTGAGGCAACTAGGGTTAAGTAACTTCCCTAGGATCATACAGCTACTCAGTGTCTGAGGCCAGAATTGAACTCAGAAAGATGAATCTTTCTGATTTCAGGCCTAGCACTCTATCCACTGTGCTACATATCTTGCTTTTTCTATGATAAATAGAAGCATAGGAAACTTACAGATAATCACATCTAACTCCATCATTTGACAGGAAAGGAAATAGAAGCCAAAACCCTTAGCATAGGGAACCATGGGAGGCTAGTGGTAGGGCTGGTGCTAAAACCTAGGGCCTCCTGGCTCTTACTCCAATGTTCTTTCTACTACTTATCTTCATTCTCATGGAATGTATGGCTTCCCTACAGACACTGCTGGCACATTGGATATAGCAGTGGGATCCTCACAGTAAAAAGCACATACCTTATGTTAAGAGAGCAATACAGATGCTAGACACTGAGGTGGCAGAGAAATTGGATATAATTACTCTGGCATGAAGATTTGATAATGAGATGATGATGAATTATCATTCTGTCATGAATATGTTGGCTAAGAAATGCACCGTCCATAAATAAATCAAGCATGGGAGATTTTACTTACTAGACTGGTATATTGATGCTAAAGGCTAAGTGCTCAGAGACTGGGTTAACCTACAGGAGATCTCTAAAGGTCAGTAAGTGACCCCAAACATATTTAACCTCTCCTTAAAAACCTATTATGGCTGTATCACCCACAAATTTGTTAAAATCTGCCTTGAATTTATCTATCAGATATTTATATCGAATATATCTATATCTTTATTTTTATCTATATGTCTCTATGTTCCTTCTGTGAAGTATATGGGTGCATATATATGTACATATTTACATCTATATAGACATCTATATACTTATATGTAGATAAATAGATAGATGCCTATACAGATAGATATATGCTCACAAAAAACCACAGAATGACCTTAATAGTGTTCCCATTAACTGAGAAATGAAATGCCAGGTTATTAATATGCATAGAGAAGAGAAAGGGTACAATTCATATTATCAGTTAAAGGCACTTCTGTGATTGAAAAGATAGCTCTTTACAGAAATGAAAACTATGCCTAAGAGACTATGTACAACCCTGTAACAAGAGGTTGCTAGTCCCAAGTTGCATGTGGATAGATAGATGACAGCATAGAGGTTAAAGAAAAGAAATTGTCCTGGAACCCAACCACAGGGATGACAGAAACCAATTCATATTCTCTGCTCCAGGGAACATCACAGGAGTCTGGCTTATAGCAGGGCAGTTTCAGTGATCGTGCCAAGGTTCTGTATTTCAATGTTGACGTGCCCTTTGTCTAATGTAAAGGTCGATGTAAGGCAAATGTTACCCTATTTTGGAAGATAAATGGCAGAGGAAAAATGTGCAAGCCTGAGAAAGACAGCTGCCTTTTTATCCTTCCTTTTGCCTTATTTACAGATTTTTTTCTAGAAAGTTCTAGTTTATTTGACACATTTTTTCTCTGTAATATCCCAGTTAGAGAAAAATTAACATTTCCATTTTCATAGTATATTACATTTTTCAAGTTGCTTTCCCTTAAAACCACCTTGTGAAATTGATAGTGGAAGTATCATTACCCCATTTTACACGTGGGAAAACTGATTCATCTAAAAGTGACTTATCTAAAATCACTCAGTTAACAAGAAGATCTGGCCCTTGACTTCAAGTCTTCTAACTCCCAAGCTGACTCTGAGTTCTACTATGTCACAGTGCCTTTGAACTGGAATGAATGGCTTTCTTTTCTAAATCATGCAAGCAATATCACCAAACCAAAGGATCCTTTATCTTTAGTGATGACATTATTCAAGATACTGACTTTCATTGCAAAGTTCCTTAAAGTGGCCATCTATGTAGCTTAGCCCCTGGAAAGGCAGGAGGATCGTGCACTCACTGGTATTTTTATTCACAAGCAAGTTATATTATTTTAAGTAATACCCCATGAGGAAAAGAGAAGAGCTGCTATCAAATGACCTGGGCCAGCTTCCTGGGCCCCTACTTCCTTTCACCTTAAGTTTAATTCCTGTTTACAGGCATTTTTTAACAATCACAATGACTATTCTTGCTTTCATCTACCTTACACACACACACCTACATCTTCTTCAGAAACCAGGGTCTCACTTTTGCCCTATCCCGCTTTCTCTAAAACAAGGTTTTCCAAGAGTTTTGCCCCCATTAATTACAGAGAAGTATACAGTATTTTGCAGTAATAAGCCTAAAAGGAAGCTTGAATAATAACAAAGAAATTTCAGTGGAATAGTAAGTGATGATTCTGATCTTTAAGAAAACTAATTTGATCTAGGCCATGATTTTCTTAGTTCTCTTCATTCACTTATTTTAGATCTTTTTCACTAGAGTCAGAGCTCAAATCAAGTGACTCAACTTTCAAGTCCCACTTCATTTGCCACCATCTCTAAGAAGTCTTCCTTGGCTCTCCAAAGAGTAGAGATTTCTCTTTTTTCAAAATTATCCTACTACCTTGTTTGAGGTACTTTGTGTTTATCGTGTTCTCATGTGCATTTTAGTTATGGGTGTACACATTTCATCTCCTGTATTTGATCTTAAATTTTGTTAGGCCAAGGACTATCATTGTATCCCTGCCTCCCTTTGGATTGTGCCTGGCATATCAGTCTGTCAGGGAATTGCTGTCTTCAGTGAAAATTGTAAAAGGCCTATAATGTAATAGACGAGGCTTAGGGAGACCCAGAGTAGCTAAGTGACTTGCCTATGTTCATGTATCTTATTTTGACTCCAAGTCCTTTCTGTTAGCAGAGACTAAATAGTAAATATTTATTGATATATAATGCAGTAAAAACCAAAAATTCCTACATATAGTAAATAAAGTATAAACATGTGACTTCCCTCTCCATCATCCATTCTCAATTCCTCTTGGTCTTATTTTTAAAATGTTGACCTCTCACCCTTTCTTCTACTTAGCCATTCACTCTAGCATCTAAACAACCCACTTTTTAATACTTGTTTGTATCCCTCACTGCATTTGTGTGACTGTGCATGTGTCCTTCTGTAAATAATGACTGGACATCGTTTAGGTGTCATAATATCCAATTTTGTGTATAGTGCCCAATTTTGTGTATATGAACAAAATAGATGGACAAGATAGGCAAATTACATGAGAGAAATAATATACATTTTCATAGCTCTTAACAATACTAGTATCAACAGTAACAATCTAAAATCAAGGCATTTTGATACGATGGCAATGTGCAAAGTATGCTCTCGGATAAATTTAAGGAGGAGGGTCTTTGCACACCTTAACTAATATAAGAGATATATTCCTAAAACTTAATTTCAAAAAATATAGAATTTTATTTTAAAAGCAATTGGGAAGCTAAATAGTTTAAAGAAAATTCCATTTGTCTCTCTAATATAGAATCCTTTTATAATCGGATAGCTATGTCCAAGGTGTCTATTTGGAAGGCCAGATTTTTTTCCCATCTGGTTTTGTTGAGATATGTAGGAACGTGTCTCTTTATGTCCTTTGAGAGTCAACTTGTATGCTTTTTCCCATCACCTATTTCTCTGGCTCCTTCTTCTATGAAGGAGTGTAGAGTTCAACTTCGATTGATATATAATCACTCTATTTTACCACTCTTGATTCTGAGAGGCAAGTTAATTATTCATAAGCTGAATTGGTGAAACAGTATGTCTTTTAACATCTGTACTCACTTGAAGAATCTGGAGACCAAGAATAAAGGCTGGAGGTGATTAATTAATTTTGCAAAGCCATATTTCACATATGTAGTCTCTTCAATCAGATAGTACCTAAGGGTCAATGAATCTGAGTCTAAATGGTGGCAGTTCCATTTGACCTTACTGTGTCATATCTGCTTGCTGTGTGTGAGATACAGCAGAGGAGGCAACCTCTAGAGTTGGCAGCTTTATCAAAATTCAATTTTACCCTAATTGGGTCTAGTAGGAGCAACCTAGTAAGTATAACTAAAGTCAGATTTTCAAGGGTAGTAGGTTCATAACTGCTCCTTGTATCAGTGCTGTCTCCTTGAGTGTGTTCACATTATCATAAAAGAAAGAATTCTTAGCCCCAAAGTAGATATATTCCTTCTTATATTTTGCCTCATACTCTAGAGGGAGCTAAGTGGCATAGTGGATAAAGTGTAGGGCTTGGAGTCAGGAAGACTTGAGTTCAAATCTGACCTGAGGTGTTTACTACCTGTGTGACCCTGGCTAAGTCACTTAACCTTTCTCTGTCTGCCTCAGTTTCCTCAACTGTATGAGAGATGGGGATAATAATAACACCTACTTCCCAGTGTAATTGTGAGGATCACATGATATAATATTTCTAAAGCTCTTGGCATAGCATCTTGCACACAATAGGCACTAAATAAATACTTTTTCCCCTTATTGAGGTTGACTTAGACAACCAGGAATTAATATACCAGCATAAATACCAAGGAGATGAAGATAGTTGGCTTTTTTAATATAATTAGATGATAATAGTACTTTTCAAGTTATTTTATTTTTTTCCAGAGCTTTGATTTCATTTCTTACTGAAATACTTTCCAGTGATAGATCAATAAATCATTTTCTCAATCGAGAAACAAACATTTATTAAGTACCCACTATATGCTGGCTGCTATTTCAAGTTCTGAGGACACAAAAAGAGGCAAAAGACAATCTCTCAAGGAGCTTATAATCAAATGGGGAAAATGACATGCTAACACATATATACAAAGCAAGTTATATACTGAGTAAGAAATAATTAACTGAGGTAATAGAATTAAAAGGGGTTGGGAAAAATCAGTGCAAGGGGCTGTCCATAGTTTATCTTCTCCTTCTTTAACACATATTAGCTATGTGACTCTGGGCATGCCAATTAACCTCTTAGCATCCCCAGAAAACTCTGGGGAGCAAGAGTTGTTGAAGAACAAGTGAAGATCTTAATTGGTAATGGAACTTTACATTTCTAAGTAAATTACATGTCTAGGACCTTAAAACCTGGGACAGTAGGATGTAGTGGACAGAGACAAGAAGACTTTGGTTGGACCTATCCAGTATTACATGACTAACACATACTAGAGCAGTACTTGAACTCAGGTCTTCCTGACACCAAGGCCAGATCTCTATCAACTATAAATCACAGTTATCTCTAAGTATCATGATCATTGGTTAACCAATTGATGATGCCATAATTATTGGCATAATAATGACTAATGCCTTATTTTGCTTAATCTTTACAACAACCCTATGAAGTTCAATAGGTATCATTATCCTCATTTTTAAAATGAGGAAATTAAGAATCAGATGTTGAGTGTCTTGTTCAGGGCTCTGCATCTCAGAAGTAGTAGAACTGGTACTTAAACCTATCTTTCTTTGCTCAAAGTTCATTTTTTTTCTCCCACTTCTAAACACCACCTCTCACTAGGCCATACAATCGCAGTATTATTGAAAAATATAAATGAAAAATATCTATTTTTTTCCTTTTAGGTTCTAGTTTCATGGATATCTCATCTGGTTTTATGGGTCCACTGGAAAGGCAGAGAAGCAGTGCTTTCAATAGTAAACAGACAGATGAGGAGAGAAGGGGGGAGAAAAGAGGGAGCTTGGCAAAAAGCAGTAATCACAAATAAATATCCTTTACTGATTGAGAATTCATGGTATAAAGTATTTGTGCAGTGTTGAGAGATGTGGGACCTGGTAAGACATGGTGCTTCACTCCTGCTGTAACATTTTTATCCATGATTTAGCAAATAGCATAGGTGATATGCTTTTACACAGATGAATTAACTTGGAGGGATAGCTAATATAATGAAAGGCAGTATAGGATCTCCATAGAACTCAAGAGGATAAAATGTTGGGCTGAATATAATTAAAATAAAATTTAGCAGGAATAAACTGATCTTTGCATTTAAAAAAATCAATTTATTTTTATTATATTTTAAATTAATTAATTTATTTTTAGTTTTCAACATTCATTTCCACAAGATTTTGAGTTCCAAATTTTCTCCCCATCTCTCCCCTTCTCCCTACCCCAAGATGATATGCATTCTGATTACCCCTTCCCCCAGTTTGCCCTCACTTCTATCACCCCACCCCCCTCATCTCCTTTCCCATTTCTTTCTTGTAGGGCAAGATAGATTTCTATACCCCATTGCATGTATATCGTATTTCCTAGTTGCCTTGCCCCCTCTTAAAAATCAATTTCACAGGTATAAAATGGAGGAATAAATCACCTGAAAAAGATCTGGAGGTTTTAATGTACTGCATGTTTAACATAAGTCAGTGATATCATATAGAAGCAAAGAAGTGGGTTCAATGCTAGACTTTTTTTCTGAGATGTATGGCATCTAGGATAAAGGAGATTCAAGTCATTCTGTACTCAGCTATAGTGGGGGTAGTACCATCTTAAGATCTTGGAATACCATTTTAGTAAGACACTGATAAGCTGGAAAACATCCAGAAGAGTGTTCCTGGGATGGTGAAAGACCTTTGGAAGCAAGCAACATGAATATTGGTTAAATAAGCTTATGCTATTTAGCTTGGAGAAGAGAAGACTTATGATTGAGGGAGAAATGGCATGATAGCTGTTTTCAGGGAATATCAAGTGAAGAAGAAGGATTACAATTTGTTTGATTGCATAATAAAGCTAGGAGCAATAGAGAGTAGGTGGATAGAGGCATCACTATACTTATTTCCCTAATAGAATTAACCCAAAATAGAATGGCTCACTTAGAAGGCAATGAATTCCCTCTTAATGGAAGCGGTTACGTAAAAGCTGAATGACCACTTGCTGGGGATATTGTAGAGGGATGGACTAAATGGTCTTTGAAATCCCTTAACCTAGATTCTGTCATCTGGTTATGGGAGTTAGAAGAAGAAGAGAGAGCCAAAGCTATTTTTGTGGCAATAATATATTTTGTAATTATTTAAAATGATTTGAGTAATGTTAATCAATTATATAATGATTTATAGGTTGCCAATTGTTATACATGCTTTATCTTTATCCTCATGATAAACTTGTTATGTAAGTCACTTGGGCGTTATCTCATTTTTGAGAAGAATGTAGTTAGGTTGGAGGAGAGGGAGGAGGAACTTTGCCCTTTCTCAGTCTCCTCTCAGTAGAACCTCTTAATTTAGTTAATAATGAACTGCACTTATGAGTTAACAATGTGCTGTGGCTGCCAAAGAGCTAGTCCAATCTTGAACTACATTAATGGAAGTACAGCTTCTAGAATAAGAGATCCTACTGATTTCATTCAGACCACACTGAGGATATTCTTTCCAATTCTAGACTTCACATATTGGAGAGAAGTTGAGAAATGAACACAGTTAAAGTAGCCTGACTACAGTGGTAGCAGACTTGAATACATGAATGTGAAGAATGATTTGAAGGGTCTGGAGAAATATAATCCTAGAGGCAAGACTTTAGGTAGGGTAATATATTTAAAGGATTGAAAAATCAAAGAAGGATTAACTTCGTTCTCCTTTGCTCCAGATGTGATCTCTTTGACCAATAGGTTAATTATGGATAAGAAAATATCATTTAACAATTAAAAATATTTGTATCCCCAGTGCTTAGCACAATGTCATGCACATTGTAGCCACTTAATCAATATTTATTGAGAATTGAAAAACGATTAGAATTGTCCCTAAATGGAATAGATAAAGTGAATATTGAGATAAAGTGAATCTTTCATCATGGGAGGATTTTGAGTAGAGGTTTTATAACTAGTTCTTGTAGTCTTTTCCTCCTCCACTGCTTCATTCATCCCTTCATTTATGTGTCTGACAGCTGTAAGTGTAAAAGGTATAGCCTGAAGGCAGGAAATGAGGCTAGAGGTAATTCTAGAACTCCAGAAGCTCTCAGATCAAGTTCTGGGCTCTAGGTGGATGTGGAAGAGATTAGTGTTTTATATCTTTCACAGACTTGCACAATGTCTTTTTTTTGGCTTTGAAATTCGTGACTAGCAAGCATTTTTTAAGCACCTACTATATGTCAGACTCGTTGTTTAGTACTTGTGATACAAAGAAAGGTAAAAGATAGTCCTGATTTTCAAGGGGCTTGGAGTCTAATGGGGCAGACTATGCAAGCAACTATGTAGAAAGGAGTTATCCATCTATTCATGATTAAATTAGAGATAATCACAGAGATAAGGCACCAGCTTTAAAGGAAGCCTTCGTTTAGAAGCAGGAATTTTGTGATTTATCCTTCCTGCTTGAAGAGTACCAAATTGACCTCAGGATCAATGTACATTGTGTCTAGCTGTGGTTGATCATACCAATATAAGCTTGAAAGTCTCTACCACAGGTTGGGCACAAATAGTCCAACGACCATTTGGGAGGGAGATGACTCTTGACCATTTGGGAGGGAGATGACTCTAAATTTGCGCATCTAATATTCCTTCTGAGCTACTGTAATTCTGTTTTGCTCATGGAGAACAGCACCTTCTTTGGTGTAGGCACTGCATGCTGGATAATCCTTTGCCAGTGTCTCCCATGTCTCACAATCAGTACCAAACTTCTTCAGAGAGAGCTTGGGAGTCTTCTTGGATCACTTCTTCCGGTCATCATATGAGCACCTGCCTTATGTGAGTTTTCTGTAAAATATGCTTAAGGTATGATTGGCATTTGAACAGTGTAGCCAGCCCATTGGAGTTGCACTCTCTTCAATAGAGTTTAAATGCTTGGCAGTGCAGCTTGAGAAAGGACCTCAGTGCCCAGTACCTTATCCTGCCAGGTGATCTTCAGAACCTTCCTAAGAGAGTTCAAATGGAAGCAGTTCAGTCTTCTAGTATGGTGCTGGTCAACTGCCCAGGTTTCACAGGCATACAATGAGGTTAGCACAACAGCTCTGTAGACCTTCAGTTTTGTAGGCAGCCTAATCACTCTTCTCTCCCACACAATCTTATGGAGCCCCGCAAATGCTGAGCTAGCTCTGGCAACACACGAACTAAACTTATCAGCTACAGGTACATCCCTGGAAAATATGCTGCCCAAGATTTGTTTCTTTGTGGTTACATTCTTATTTAGTATTTTATTTTCCCCCCAGTTACATGTACAAACAATTTTTAACATTCATTTTTAAACATTGAGTTCCAAATTCTTTCTGTTCCTCCCTCCCCAAACTCCCTCATTGATAAGGCAAGCAATTCAACATAGGTCATACATGCGTAGTCATACAAAACAGTTCCATACTACTCATGTTGTGAAAGAAAACATGGACCAAAAAAAAACCCCTCAAGAAAAATAACATTTTAAAAAGTATGCTTCAAACTGTATTCAGGCAACATCAGTTCTTTCTCTGGGAATGGATAGCATTTTCCATCATAGGTCCTTTAGACTTGTCTTGGATCATTATATTTCTCAGAATCGCTAAGTCATTCACAGGTGATCATTGCACAATATGGCTGTTACTTTGTACACAGTACATTTCAATTTGTATGAGCTCATATAAGTCTTCCCAGGTTGTTCTGAGAGCGTCCTGGCTCATAATTTCTTATAGCACAGTAGTATTCCATCACAACTACATAGCGTTATTTGTTTAGGTATCCCCCAATTGATGGGCATCCCTTCAATTTCCAATTCTTTGTCACCAGAAAAAAGATGCTATAAATATTTCTGTACATATAGGTCCTTTTCTTTTTTAAATCTTTTTGGGGATATAGACCTAGTAATAGCACAACTAGGTCAAAGGGTATATATGGTTTTATAGCCCTTTGGGCCTAGTTCCAAATTGCTCTAGAGAATGGTTGAATCAGTTCACAACTCCACCAACAGTGCATCAATGTCTCATTTTTCCCACATTCCCTGACATTTGTCATCTTCCTTTTCTATCATATTAGCCAATCTAATAGGTATGAGGTATTTACCTCAGAATTGATTTAATTTGCAGTTCTCTAATCAATAGTGAGTTAGAGTATTTTTTCATTTGGCTATAGGTAGCTTTGATCACTTCATATGAAAATTGTTCATATCCTTTGATCATTTATCAGTTGGGGAATGGCTCTTATTTTTATAAATTTGACTCAATTCTCCATGTGCTTGAGAAAAGACACCTTTCTCAGAGAAACTTGCTTCAAATTTTTTTTCACAGTTATGATTGCCAACTATAATTTCCTCCATCATATTCTTCTCCCCCACCATTTATTATATTCTTTCTCTTTTTACTCTGTCCCTCCTCAAAAATGTTTTGATTCTGACTAACCCCTCTCCCAGTCTGCCCTCCCTTGTATCCCTGCTTCCCTGCAATCACAACCTCTGGTGTGCTAATGCTCCTCCTAACCTGGTACTGCCATCCAAGACTGCGACCTGAATCTGAATATGGGCAAAGCAACAGAGTCCTGCCTCAGGGCTAGCAAAGAGACTCCTGTAATCTCCTTTTGACCAGTTGTTCAACCCCCTTACCATCTGGTGGCTAAGAGCTCTGGAAGCAGCTGCTGCTTCTCAACATTCAGTGGCTCCCAGGGCTTGCTCCTGGTTTGCTGGGTCTGGGTCAATCCTGATGGAGCCTGTGCTAGACTTTGCTCCACTCTCACCCAAGTGGAACAGACCTTTCCTGCAGACCTTCTAAGTTGTCTTTAGCTGGAAAATTATTTCGCCCCATCTTTTGTGGGTTCTGCTGCTCCAGGAATTGTTTTATGGCATTATTTAAAGGTGTTTGGAGGGATTTGGAGAGAGCTCAGGCAAATCATGGACATTTCTCTGCCATCTTAGCTCTGCCCACCTCATGCCAAAGTTTTAATAGGAACTTGAAGGAAGCCAGAGAGGCCAGGAGGTGGAGGAGAGAAATCTAACTTGTGAAAATGTGTAGTGTTGGGAGATAATGTGTCTTGTGTGAGTAACAAGTATTCTTGTATCTCAGAGTATATGAGGATGATGAGACAATTCCAAAGGACTCATGATGAAGAATGCTATTCAGATTTAGAGAGAGAACTAATGAGCTCTGAGTACAAATTGAAATACAATTTTTTACTTTATTTTTCTCTTCTTTTGGGGGGAACATGGCTAATACAAAAATATGTTTTTCATGATTTTGCATGAATAATTGATTTCATGTTGCTTGCCTTGATGAATGAGTGAGAGGATGGAAGAAAGAAGATAATTTGGAACTTTTAAAAATTAAAATAAATAATGAATTTGAAAAATAAATAAATACAAGCATGAGTTATAAAAGGCCCAGAAATGTATGGAGGCTTCAAATATCAAACTTAAGATTTTATATTTGATCTACATGCTCAAGCTTGTACTTTAGTAAGGTCAATTCAACAGCTAAGGGGACTATGGACTAGAGTGGAGAGAGAGTTGAGGCAAGAAGGCCAACTGAATGGCTGTTGCAATAGTACAAGCATGAAGTGATAAGGGCCAGGTCCAGGGTGATGGCAGTGTCAGAAGAGTGAGGGAGTAATACAAGAGATGCTGTGAAGGTAGAATCACCCAGTCTCAGCAACTGATGAGGTAAGTGGTAAGAGAGAGTAAATATGGATATGAGTAGGGATTCTGAGGTCATACCTAATTTGTGATCCTGAGTGACTTGAAGAATGGTGAATCCCTCAATATTAACAGGAAAATTAGGAAGAGGGAAGCACTTAGAGAGAAAATAATGAGTTCATATTAGAACATATTGAGCTTTGACACCTGGTCAAAGATGTCCAATAGGAATTTGGAGATGTGAGACTGGAAGTTAGGAGGCAGGTTAGGGTAAGCCTAAGAATCATCAGCATAAGAAGGATCATTAAATCCATGGGAGCTAAGAAAATCAGATAAAAGCAGCTAGCAGGGGAGGCAGAACCCAATATGGCTGAGCAAAGGCAGGGACTCACCTGAGTTCTCTCCCAGACATCTCCAAATATCTTTAAATAATGACTCTAAGCAAAATCTAGAGTGACAGAACCCACAAAAAGACAGAGTGAAACAATTTTCTAGCCCAAGACAACTTAGAAGTTTGGGAGGAAAGATCTGTTGTACCAGGGTGAGAGAGGAGCATGCTCCAGCACAGGTCACATCAGAGCAGACTGAGCCCTACCAAACCAGTATCATGCCTTGGGGTTACTGAGTCAATGGCAGCAGTGGTGGTTTCCAGACCTCTTAACCCACAGACTAAGCTACAGTCAGGATAACACAAGATTTAGCAGCTTTTACATTAAAAGATAGGAGGGTTTGGAATATGATATTCCAGATATTCATATTTGGAATATGATATTTCAGAGGGCAAAAGAACTAGAATTACAACCAAGAATCAGTTACCCAGAAAAACTGAGTATAATCCTTCAGAGGAAAAAAGTGGATATTCAATGAAATAGAGGACTTTCAAGCATTCCTGATAAAAAGACCAGAGCTGAATAGAAAATTTGATTTTCAAATATAAGATGCAAAAGAAGCATAAAAATGTAAACGGAAAAGAGAAATCATAAGGGATTTGATGAGGTTAAATTGTTTGTATTTCTACATGGGAAAATGATATTTATAACTCCTAAAACATTTTGCATTATTAGGGCAGTTAGAAGGAGTATGCATAGATAGAAAGCAGAGGTGTGAGTTCAATGTGATGGAACCATTATCTAAAAAAATAAAATTAAGGGATGAGAAAGAAGAATGCACTGGGAGAATGGGAAAGGGAGAGCTAGAATGGGATTAATTATCTGACATAAAAGAGACTTGAAAGAGATTTTACAGTGGAGGGTAAAATGGGGGGGGAGCAGGGAGGGGAGCACGTGAACCTTACTCTCATCAGAA
The DNA here is from genome assembly GCF_011100635.1 of Trichosurus vulpecula. Lineage (NCBI taxonomy): Eukaryota > Metazoa > Chordata > Mammalia > Diprotodontia > Phalangeridae > Trichosurus > Trichosurus vulpecula. The sequence goes on from NC_050581.1 coordinate 133,465,132, forward strand.
ATGGCTCAGAGAGAATAACATACACAGTCATTTGAGTGTAGAAATCTATCTTATCAAACAGGAAAGTAGGAAGGGAAAGAGGTAAGGGGGGAGCTGATAGAAAGGAGAGCAATTTAGGGGAAGGTAAAAGTCAGAAGCAAAACACTTTTGAGAATGGACAGGGTAAAAGGAGAGAGAGAATAGAATAAATGGGGAAAATTGGATGGAGGGAAATACGTAGTTGGTAATTGTAACTGTGAAAAAAATATTGTTTACAATGAGTTTCTTTAACAATGACTTCATTTCTCAAACATATAAAAACTGAGTCAAATTTATAGGAACAAGAACCATTACTCAATTGACAAATGGTCAAAGGATATGAACAGGCAGTTTTCAGACAAAATAATCAAAGCTATCTATAGTCATAAAAATACTCTAAATTACTGTCGATGACAGAACTGCAAGTTAAAACAACCCTGAGCCATTACCTCACACCTGACAAACATTGGAGGGGTTGTGGAAAAATTGAAACACTAACATACTATTGGTGAAGTTATGTAATGGTTTAAGCATTCTCAAGAGCAATTTGGAACTATGCTCAAAGGGCTATAAAAACATGTTCATCCTTTGACCAAGCAATACCACCATTAGCTCTGTATCCCAAAGTGATCAAAATCAGAAAGGCAAAAGACCTATGTGTACATAAATATTCACAGCAGTGCTTTTAGTAGTGGCAAAGAATTGGAAATTGAGGGCATTTCCGTTAATTGGGGAATACCTGAACAGGTGGTTGTATATGATTGTCATGAAATAGTATTTGCTTTAAGGAATGATGAACTGGATGCTCTCAGAAAAACATGGAAAGACTTACATGAACTGATGCAAAGTGATGTGAACCAAACAAGGAGAACATTGTAAACAGTAACAGTAATATTGTATGATTATCTACTATGAATAACTTAATTATTCTCAGTAATGCAATGATCCAAGATAATTCTGTAGGACTTATAATGAAAGGTGCTGCCTGTCTCCAGAGAAAGAACTGGTAGAGCCCGAATGTAGATCAAAGATACTTTTTCTTTGCTTTCTTTATTTGTCTTGGGTTTTTTGTCTGTCTTTTCTTTCACTGAATGATTCACATGGAAATGTGTTTTGCCCGACTACCTGTGCCTTCATAATGCTCAGAGGGAGGAAAAGGATAGAGACATTTTGGAACTCAAAATTTAAAAAATGTTAAAATTATTTTATGTACAATTGGGAAAAATAATATATAAAATAAGGTTTAAAAAATCTAGAGGGGGGGGCAACTAGGTGGCTCAGTGAGTAGAGCACCAGCCCTGGAGTCAGGAGGACCTGAGTTCAAATTCGGCCCCAGACACTTGACACATGTACTAGCTGTGTGACCTTGGGCAAGTCACTTAACCCCAATTGCCCTGCCAAAAAGCAAAAAAAAAAAATCTAGAGGGAGGAGTAGATGGTCCAGGAACAGGAGTGGGGAACCTATGACCTCAAGGCCACATGTGGCCCTCTAGGTCCTGAAGTGGGGCCCTTTGACTGAATCCAAACTTCACAGAACAAATCCCCTTAATAAAAGGATTTTTTTTCTGTAAAGCTTGGACTCAATCTAAAGGCCACACCCAAGGACCTAGAATGCCACATGTTATTTTGAGGCTGTAGGTTCCCCACCCCTGGTTCAGCACATAACCTTGCAGGCTCCCTAAGGTTAGCAAGCATGTTGTGTATGAAAATCTCCAGCAAGGAGGTATTGAAGTAGTGGTCAAACAGGAAGGAAAATAATCAAGAAAAAGTGGTGTCAAAAAAGCCTAGATAGAAAAGGTTATTGAAAAGAGTGTGATTGACAATTTCAAAGGCTGCAGAAAGGTCAAAAAGCATCAGAATCGAGTAAAGACTAGTAGATTTAGTGATTATGCAATCATTGGGAACTTTAGAGAGGGTAGTTTCAGTTGACTGATGAGTTTGGAAGCCAGACTGAAGAGAGTAAGGAGAGAGGTAAAGTGGTATTTAGCCAGATTTTATTGTCCATGAGTACTTAGTGTATTTTAAACAAGACTTCCCTATTTTAGACCTGACCTATCATATTAATAAATGTCTCTTGAGTGGAGCAAAGGCATAGAGAGGAAAATGAACCTAGTGTCTGCTTGCTTGAATTGATGTGAAATGTCATCTAATAGATGAATGTTTCAATAAAAGTTTTTAAGAGGGCAAGAAGTTATCATGGTACTAGTAGCGAAAAGTGAGGCAGTTTGCCCAGTTGGGATTCTGATTTAGAATGTAAGGTACATGATAAATATGTGATTACAGTCAGCACAGAGCTATAACATTTCCAGGGAGGAAGAGGCCATTTGTTCCCATTACCAAAGTGATAGTCTTTGTGGACAACTAGATATTGTTGAAGAGGCTAAAGTACATGGATAATGTTGGATGAAGAAGCACAGAGATCATTTTTATGTCACCTGCTGAGTACCTAGCTCTAAGAAGTAATTAGCTGTTGCCAATACAAATGCACCATTTTATACTTACAAGACAAAACATGCAACTAATAGACTTACTGTTACCAATCTAACTATTGTTATTAGTAGAATGTTACAGCTTCTACTGCAGTGATTGAACTTTCAGCACTGAGTACTGGCACTACTCCCATACATCCTAAGAACTGATCTCTATTCCTGAATCTTTGAGGTCCCTTTTCAAATCCAAGCATTGGTTTGGACATTAGCTATACTTTCCCTGAAATTTGGGTCAAATAAAATGTGAGCATAGACCATATTGGGTGTTATTTTTAATTTAATGTACATATAATAGTTATACATACATATATACATGCCTGTGGTTTTTTGTTGAAAGAAATTAACAGGGTTGTGATTTATATTTGGGCATAGCCTATATTATAATCAGTTTGGCTTTAGATTGAAGACCCTAAATTTAGATAGCTATAATTAGATACTATCAGGTTGCCCTCAGATTTAATCAGCATTGTAAGCATTTGACTATTAATAAAGTGCTCAGTTAGACCCGTTGGGCACACACCTAGCATAAGAGAGAATATTGGTATAAATACCAAACCCATCATGCCTTTTTTTTTGCTTTCAGATCAAGGGTCACCATTTAGTCCTTGGCTCTCCCCTTTGTGGACAGGAATTACATTTCTATACTTTAAGTGTATGGCCAAGTAATCAGATCAATGGCCAAGTCCCCCACACTACTAGCTTCTTTGGTTCATTACATCACTGCTTCTATGCCTCATTGATTCACATCCAGTTCAAGGATATAATGAGCATTTAATTGGGATAAACAAATAGCTTAACAAATGATGTATTTAATTGTGGTAAACAAAGGTTTAAATAAATGACTCATCTTCCATTTATACCATATATATTTTTACATGCAATCTTTTGCATTAGAATGTGGTCTCCCTTAGAGCAGTGTTTTCCCTTCCTATTGTACCCCAGGGTTTAAGAGTGATTAATAATAGCACTTAGTGATTAATAAATGCTTGTTAACTGATTGAATGATTGAAGTAGCATGTCCCTATGAAGTAAAGATAGGGAGTGACATGTCCTAGGAGACTGGTTATTTATCCAGTAGACCATGCTTCCTCTATAATAATACATTAATAAAAGTAGTTTAGGTTCTTCAAGTCTGAAACCAAAGACATTGGAAAAGGATCCCTGTATAGTGAACCACCATGGAATTCTCAGAGGCCAGCAAAATCCTGGCCAGAGACAATGTAGTATGATGACAAGAACCCTGTGCAGGGCATGAGAAGACATCAACCTTCTACCTGGGTTTTCCTCAATCAATCATTTCACTTCTCTTTAATCTATTTTCTTATCTGTGGAAGGCTTTCCTCAACTCCATGATTTTATGCTTTTCTTCTATAGTAGGTTTAAGTACACCACATTTTCCCCCAAATAACCTACTTGGGGATGGAATGGATTGTGGAGAGTGACACTATTGGACTCACATTAATTTTTATCTTTGGTTCTAATACAATTAGCAGGTATGCTTTGATATTTATTAATAAATTGCTAAGATGACAAGATACAATCGTTTAATTAATTGAATATAATTAATGCAATCCATCAGTTATAAGAAAAATAAGAACCAGAGGCACCTCCAGTCATGACTTCTACTACTGACATTTCCTTACTTCTGGAAAGGGTTATGGGTCAGACCTCAGTTAGACCAGACTGATAGCTCAAAACAATGAACTGAGACATCCACAGATAACCCAAAACTTTAAAAAATTAATTTATCTAATAGCATATGTAATTGGGACTTTATCTCTTTCTCCTCACCTGACACATCACCACCCTGAGCCAACTTCTCATTGGTGACTCCCCCTTTATTTCTACTATTTTAGGAAGGATCCTACCTCACTTCACTTGACCTCTACTCTCAATTCCATCTCCTTGCCTACTCCATTGCTCCCCCTACACCGATCTTGTTTTCCAATACCCCTATATGTGTATTTGTTTTCTTTCCTTATTGAATAGAGGCTCCTAGAATGTCAGAGCTATTTCAAGCTTCTGAGCATTTCAGTTTATTAAGCAATGCATACTAATTGCCTAACAAATCGAGAATAGGCCCCTACCTCAGCTTAGGGCTAGACCCCAAATACAGGGGAGATAGATTTTTATACTTTAAAAATAATTAATCAAATAAGACCAATTAATTAAAAGGAACTAGCACAACATTATGTAATCAGATTTCTAATTAGATGAAAGATTAAAGACTTTCCAAGTTAGGAGAGGGAGAGTAAACAGATGCAGTTTTCTGAAATCAGAAAAAGAGAGGTATCTCACTCCTCTGAAGTGTCTATAAACAATTAAAGGAACCTGGAAACATAACTGATTGGTCAGTATAAGACCAGTTTTTGGGTAAGGCATATGGGTTTCTTTAGATATATGATTGTGAGAAAAATCCTTGCATGAGATTTTAGATCTGACAGGGTTTCTGGTCAGCATAATCTATGCCCTTACTTAAGAATCTCTAAACAGCAAATAAGCATAGTCCTGGTTGCTAGCCATGCAGAGCTAGGTTCAAACAATACAATAAAGTTTTCTTTCAATGCCCACAAATGAATAAAATTTTCTTACAAGACAGAATTTGACTAAACCTATAATTGAAGAAAAGGGAAATGAGCTAGATCCAGATTTGAGTCACACAATTGAGTCAATTCCCATAATTAACTGCTTGCTGTCCTAATCCCTCAATTCCCTAATATTACAGTGCACAATGGTGTCCTGGTTTTTTCTAACTTCACTTTACATCAGCTCATATACATCTTGCAACGTATTTTTAAACCACCCCTCTCATCTTTTCTTATAGCAAAATAGTCCTCCATCGGGGGCAAAGCCAAGATGGTGACAGAAAAGCAGGGGCTTGCCTAGGGGTCTCCCCCAGGACCCTCCAAACACCAATAAAAATAATGGCTCTGAACAAATTCTAGAACCGCAGAACCCACGAAATAGCAGAGGGAAGCAGGGCTCCAGCCCAGGACAGCCTGGACGGTCGCTGGGAAGGGTCTATAGCACGGAGCTGGGAGAGGAGCGAAGCAGTGCCCAGCATGGGCCATGCCCAGACCAACTAGACCAGGAGTCAGGTGGAATAGGCCCTAGTGCCCTGAATTGGTGACCTGTGGCAGTTACCAGACTTCTCAACCCAAAAACACGAAAGACAAAAGAGAAGGTTAGTGGGAAAAACTTCAGGCACAGAGTGAAGGGAGGACCTGCTTCGGCCACCACCCTGGGGCAGCAGAGGTTGTGCAGCTACTGAACTACAGCTGCAGTTGCTTCCAGCCCCAGGCCGACCTGGTGGGAGGAATTAAGTGGTGGATCATAGCAGAATTGCAGAGCGTGCTTACATCTGAGTCCTGGTCCAGGTTGGCCGTCCTTGGGGGAGGAGTATCGCTGGTGTGGCAGAGTTGGTTGTGTAGAAATAGCTCTGAAAACAACAGTGCATGCCCTCAAGCTTGGGACAAAGTACTCTATAGTCTACAAGCAATCATACTGTGATGAAAAACTCAAGGGTCAAGTAGTTTGCTGGGAATATGGCCAGGCAGCGAAAATGGACTCAGATTCATACTTAGACTTTGGAATCTTTCTTTGGTGACAAAGAAGACCAAAACATACAGCTAGAAGAAGTCAACAAAGTCAAAGAGCCTACATCAAAAGCCTCCAAGAAAAACATGAACTGGTCCCAGGCCATGGAAGAGCTCAAAAAGGATTTGGAAAAGCAAGTTAGAAAAGTAGAGGAAAAATTGGGAAGAGAAATGAGAGTGATGTGAGAGAACCATATGAAAAACAAGTCAATGAGTTGCTAAAGGAGACCCAAAAAAATACTGATGAAAACAACACTTTTCAAAAATAGACTAACGCAAATGGCAAAAGAGCTCCAAAAAGCCAATGAGGAGAAGAATGCCTTGAAAGGCAGAATTAGCCAAATGAAAATGGAGGTCCAAAAGACCACTGAAGAAAATACCACCTTAAAAATTAGATTGAAGCAAGTGGAAGCTAGTGACTTTATGAGAGATCAAGATGTTATAAAACAGAAACAAAGGAATGACAAAATGGAAGACAATATGAAATATCTCATTGGAAAAACCACTGACCTAGAAAACAGATTCAGGAGAGATAATTTAAAAATTATTGGACTACCCAAAAGCCATGATCAAAAAAGAGTCTAGATATCATCTTTCAAGAAATTATCAAGGAAAACTGCCATGATATTCTAGAGTCAGAAGGTAAAATAGAAATTGAAAGAATCCACCAATCACCTCCTGACAAAGATCCCCAAAAGAAAACTCCTAGGAATATTGTTGCCAAATTCCAGAGCTCCCAGTTCAAGGAGAAATACTGCAAGCAGCCAGAAAGAAACAATTTGAGTATTGTGGAAAGACAGTCAGGATAATACAAGATCTAGCAGCTTCTACCTTAAAGGATTGAAGGGCTTGGAATATGATATTCTGGAAGTCAATGGAGCTAGAATTAAAACCAAGAATCACCTACCCAGCAAAACTGAGTATCATGCTCCAAGGCAAAATATGGATTTTCAACAAAATATAGGACTTCAAGCTTTCTCAGTAAAAAACCAGAGCTGAATAGAAAATTTGACTTTCAAACACAAGAATCAAGAGAAGCATGGAAAGGTAGTCAAGGAAGAGAAATCATAAGGGACTTACTAAAGTTGAAATGTTTTATTTAAATTGCTACCCCCACCTTTTTTTTTTACTTCAACTGAAGCATAATGGATTTTGATCCAGCCCTTTATTTTAACTCTGTGTTTTTTTTCTGTTTCAAGTATGTGTCTTGTAAACAACATATTGTTATATACTAATTTCTAATCCATTTTGTTATCCACTTCCATTTTTTTGTTTGAGTTCATCCCAATCACAGTTATGGTTACTAATTGTGTATTTCCCCCACCCCATCTTATTTTCTTCCATTTATCCTCTCTCTTTCTTCTTATCCTCTCCCTCCTCAAAAATCGATTTTGCTTCTGTCCACTGCCTCCCTTCCTTTTTTGCATTCTTCCTCCCTTTTTGTTATCCCCTTTCCCTTTTATTTCCCTATTGGTCAAGATAAAATTCTGTTCCCAACTGAGTGTGTATGTGTATATATATCATATCATATCACATCATATATCCTTTTCTCTTCAAACCAATTCTGATGAGAGTGAGGTTGGAATATTGCCTGCCATCTCTACCTCCCCACTTCCCTCTTCACTATAAAAGCTTTTCCTTACATGGCTCTTTTAAGTGAGAAAAATTTCCCCATTCTACCTGTTCCTTCCCCCTTCTCCCTGTGTGTCCCTCTTTCTTACATTTCCATTTTTATTTTGGACTCATCCCAACGTAATCGATTCACACTCGTACCCTTTGTGTATATATAGATTCCTTTAACTGCCCAAGTAATGATAAATTTCTTAGGAGTTACATGTAGGAAAGTAAACAGTTTAACTTTGTTCAATCTCCTATGATTACACTTTCATGTTTATCTTTTTGTGTTTCTCTTGTGTCTTGTGTTTGAATGTCAGATTTTCTATTCAGCTCTGGTATTTTCATCAGGAATGCTTGCAAGTTCTCTATTTCATTAAATATCCATTTTTCCCCTGAAGGATTATACTCAGTTTTACTGGGTAGGTGATTCTTGGTTGTAATCCTACCTTCTTTGCCTTCCAGAATGTTATTCCAAGCCCTCTGCTCCTTTAATACGGAAGCTGCTTAATGATCTGTGATTCTGACCATGGCTCAGTGGTATTTGAATTCTTTATTTTTGATTGTTTACGTGTTATCTCCTGGGAGCTCTGGAATTTGGCTATAGTATTCTGGAGAGTTTTTGCTTCGGAATCTTTTTTTAGCATGTGATTGGTGGATTCTTTCAATTTCTATTTTACCCTCAGTCTCTAAGATATTAGGGCAGTTTTCCTGGATAATTTCTTGAAATATGCTGTCTGGGCTCTTTTTTTCAATCATGGCTTTCTTGTAGTCCAATAATTCTTAAATTATCTCCCCCTGATCTGTTTTCTCGGCCAATTGTTTTTTTTCTGATGAGATATTTCACATTTTCTTCTATTTTTTAATTCTTTTGACTTTGTTTTATTGTTTCTTGATATATCATTTAGTCCTTAGCTTCCACTTGCCCAATTCTAAATTTCAAATAATAATTATTCTTCAGTAAGCTTCTGCATCTCTTTTCCTATTTGACTAATTCTGCTTTCTTAAGAAATTTCTTTTCTTCAGTGAATTTTTGTGCCTCTTTTACCATTAGGCCAATTCTATATTTTCCAGTGTTATTTTCTTCAGTATTTTTTGTGCCTAATTTATCAAGCAGTTAATTCTCTTTTAATAAATTTCTTGCATTACCCTATTTTTTCCTCTATCATTCCTATCTCTTTCTTTACCTCTTCCAGGAATTCCTGTTGGGCTTGGGTTCAATTTTCATTTCCTCCTTTGAGGTTTGACTTGTACTGTTTTTACGTTGTTGTCTTCTTCTGAGTTTGTGTCTTAGTCTTCCCTGATACCATAGTAGCTTTTTACAGTCAAATTCTTTTTGTTGTTGTTTGCTCATTTTTCCAGACTATTTTTTGACTTTGAACTTAATGTTAAAATTGAACTGTGCTCAAGTGAGTGGGGGGGAGGGGAGTGAGGTTGTGTCCCAAACTTCAGATTTTTTGGCTACTGTTTTCAGGGGTAGTTCTGGGGGTCTGCAAGTTTTCAGTGTTTCCAAGGTGGTGTGATCTGGAGAGAGGTTTGGTCACTGTGATCTTTACCCAGGAAGGGCACCTACTCCTGTGTAGCCACAAAGTCTATGTGTTTCTCTTGGCCCTGGAACTGTGAGCAGATTTCCTGCTTTCCTGCAGTCACAAGTGCTAATGATCCACTTTGCCTTGAAACTGGGACCAAAGACCCTACTCCCTTGTGACCAGTCCCAAGAGTTCCTTTCTGCCCTTGAACTGTGACTGAGAAAGTTATGGGCAATCACCAATTAGCACCAGCTGCACCTAGTGCCAGCAAAGGGCTCCCTATAATCTCTTTTTTGAGAATCTGTCTGACCCCCTTGCCATCTCTGGCTTGAGCACTCCTTGAAATGCTGCTGTCATTTATTATTACTACTGCTTCCTAGGCTAACACTGGTGCTACTGCTGCACTCCAGACCATCTTCCATCTTAGTGTCATAGACCTTTCTTGCCATCCTTCCAAGTTGTCTTAATACGGAAAAATGTCTCACTCTGACCTTTTGTTGGCTTTTCTGCTCAAAAATTTGATTTGAGGAGTTATTTTAAAGTTCCTTGTAGGGTTATGTTGGGAGAGTTCAGCTGGGTTGCTGCCTGTTTTCTGCTTTCTTGGTTCTGCCCTTTTAAAGTATTTTGACATGTAAGTTGACTCTGTTGACATGTAATTTGACTCACTCAAGGGAGTGAGAGAGATATCATTCTCATTTTCCTGATGAGTAATTTGAGGATCACAAAGGTTATTCAAGGTTTCAATGACAGTATGTGGCAAAATCCAGGAATCAACCTTATTTTTTCTGATTCCTCATTTAGAGCCTTTTCTATTTAATATATACTGTTTCTTAATGATGGCAAGCTTTAAATTGAAAGAATGCTAGAACATATAGGGAATGGATGATTCACTTAGAATATTCAGACTTCTTCTTTCATTTTTTCTATGTAATTGCTTTCCATATCCTATCAAGATATTTTTGAGATATTGAGGTATTTTTATATGAAGCAAGTATTCTGGTCTTACTTTCTCAGAGTAAAGCTGTCTTCATCTTTCTGTCAGGGTTCTAGAGGTATCACTGGGTATTTGTGTATCTTTAACTCTGTCAACTTGAGTCCATGTTCTCATGCATTGCCCCCACTACTAGCTATATCAGTGACTAGCATCCAATTAACCAATTAACACCATTTAACCAAAAATACCATTTTACAAAGGGATGCTACTTTGAAGAATCAGTAAGAAGTTCAAATAGAACACAGAATCACAATCTCCCCTATATAACCTCAGTGCCTGGGAAGAGTTGATTCAAACTTAAATCCATTTCTACATGGCATTGCTCCCACCAGGTTCAGAACACTATGTGCTATTACTGTTGTGTAAGTCCTAGTCTCGACAGTGGCTGGTCTGGGTCTCAAAGGTTGCTACTAGATCCTCAAGGAATAGATGCTGGATTGGTTGCAAATCCTGGCAGGAGCTTAACTTCTAGATCTTGAAGTATCTCTTTTTATCCCCCCCCACCTCCCCAAGTTCATAAAGTTGTAGTCATGTCCAATTTCCTTCACCTAAAATGAAAGAATAAACCGCAAGACAAAGGGCTAAGGTTTGAATTCGCAGAGTACGTTAGCCTTAGATAAAGAGAATCCTTGGATAGGAGAGAGGACCCAAGGATCCTCCTCTCACAGTTATTTTTCTTTTCTCACTAGAAGCCTTCAGGCAGGAAAAACAATTTAAAAGTCACACAAATAGAAAAGGACAAGGTCAACTCCTCCCTTGTGAATGCCCTTCCAAAAACATAGGCTGAAATGAACAAGAATGAAATTTATTAAGGAATAAATGTAGAGCCTTGGATTTAGAGTGAAGTCTTAATAGTTTTACTATATATCAGATCAGATTGCCTAAATGAAGTGACAATATCATGACTTTAATGTTAGGATGGTGATCATCATAACAGAATCATCAAAAATTTCTGAGCTCTGCTCAATGTGATGTCACCTGCTAATCTTGTCATACAGTGATTCCTTTTAAGGCAATGGTTTCCCTTGGAAAGTAAGAAATATGGAGGGAATTGCCTTCAGAATTGATTCTAAAACATAGTAGATCCTGACAGGAGCCCTTTTTATGTCCATGAGACTACAGTGCTAGCTGAGAAAGTATTATGGTCTTCAACTGTCAGCTTTTTGTAGAATAAAGTAGCAACAGTAGTCTCCCAGAGATGCAGTGTGGCATTCTGATGCTTTAGACTGACTAATGATATGGTAGAACATGCCATGAGTTCTATGTATGTGATTTCAGAGAAGGTACCTGAAAAGTATTTGTGATGATTGTATCAGGGTTGTTGCAAAGATTAGAATCCAGGTCTTATAGAACTGGAGTTCATTGTATATCCTCTAAATCAAGGATGCAAAACCTACAGCAAAGCTATAATTAAGTACAAAGTGCATTGTTTGGGTCCTTTTACTTTTCAACATGTGCAATTTCTCCTCCTCTTCTTAGTCCTCATTTGTCTTCATCTTCTTTGTTTTCTTTCTTCTTTTTTTTTGTTTTTTCTTTTCTCTGTGCCTCTCTTTTCTCCCTGTCTCTTTCTCTCTGGCTCTGCCTACCACCCCCCTCCTCTTTTCCTCTCTCCCTCTCTATATCTTTGTCTCTCTATCGTTAGTTCCTTTTTATTGTCACTTTTCAATTAGATGATTTTGCCCCATCCCTTTCTTGCACTTCCCTCTATCACCTGACAAACCACTCAGTAGCTTATCAGTGGCATTTCAGGCTAATGAGTTTGTTGACCCCTTCTTTGGAACAGGCTGACTTTTCCTAGCTCAATTTTTAGGGGGAACATCAAGTAGACTGAACATTTCCTGAAATCAGTGCCCTCCTGTTGTGAACCTAAAAAGATTTGTTTCTCCTTATTTTCTGCTATTTAAAATAATAGGCATGATGATAACAGTAGCATTACACTTAATCATTTAGTGGCTTTCTTAAAAGATTATTCTGTGGGCCTGTGATGCACCTCTGAATAAGACCAAGCTTTGCTGCTAGTTATTACAGTGAGTAACTGTAATCAGAATTTGCTTTAGGGAGATTTTGCATCCATATTGCTTTCAATCAGCCTATACTTTTTATGTTCAGAGAGAAATGAAGGTTCAGCACACCAAGTATTTTATCTTAAAATTTAATAGGTGTAGTCATTAAGTAGGATATAAAATAAAGGTGAGAAGGCTAGGTGTTAGAAAGAACATGAAGTAGCATAGAGTGAGGGGAATTACATCACAGATCTTTAGCCCTCCTTTGTTTTTCACCTATCCTGATGGCTTCTTTTTTAATACACTCAATTTAGTCAGTGCAATTATGCCCAAGCTCTTTTTTTTGGTGGGGGGAGTGGAGATTGGGAGAATGGGGATACACCTGATCCTTAGTATTTGGCTAGAATCAAACCTCTCTCCAGTTATATTGGTTTTAGCATCTTCCCCTTGCCCCAAGCATCTATTTTTTTATATGCATTTTAAGTATGGCTTGAACTTTTTGCCCATTTTCAAAGATGTTGTTTCTTCTAAATGCTCATAAGCACTTCTAACTGCTTTCAGGATTTTTTGATTTGCCAGCTGTTTCTTTCTGGCACTCATCTAAGACTCCAACCATCTGTTTGCCAAATAGAAAAGCAGCTATAAAAATATGCTTGCCCTCCCCCCAACATTCATTCTTTAACCTCTATTTCTAACCTTGCCTTCAGATCTAGTCACTGTCAAATGTAGAACATATTTTTATCTATACCCTTCAAAATGGCTCTATTGAATGAATATATTGAATTCTCTAGGAAACTGGGCAAAAACAAAATCAGCTCCTTTGCAGTTATGTCATCTGTGTACGAATAGCAGAAGAACCCAGCAGTTAGTGGGGCTACAGGCTAAGAATTGGGATGTCACAAATAGCTTAAAAAATAAATTATTTCAGATATTTAGCTCATGCTAATATTCCTCCTAAGCAAAGAAGCCCATCTTGTGCCTCTTTCAGCATTTTCTTTTTTCATTCAGCTGGGACTGTTCTAGTTCCAACCTTCCTACATACTTAAAGATTTGAAATAATTGCCTTATCCTGAAATTTTATTTTCATCCATAGGTTTCCAAATTTCAACAGAAAAAAGTACTAAATTCAACCCCACAAAGGAACATTCTGGAGGAAGATTAATTCCACATTCTAAATTTAACACTTGATTTCATGGGCTATTTGATTCCTTCAATGTTTTCAAGTCTATAAAGAGAAAAGATATCCTAATGAATATCAATGTAAATATTGAAATAAAATATTAAGGGGAAAAGCTATGGCAACATATCAATAATATTATATACAACAACCAGGTTAAATTTGTATCAGGAATGCAATTTTAGTTCAAAATTAGGGGGAATGTAAAGACAACAAACCATATAAATAACATGAAATCTCATTTTCAGTAGATTGAGAAAAAGCTTTTGACAAAATGAAATAGCCATTCCATTAAAAATATGTAAAAACACTGTAATAAACCTCTCCTTGTTATCTATCTGAAGCCAAGAGTCAACATATTATGTAAAACAAAAATGCTAGAGGTCTTTTATTAAAATCAGGGGTAAAGCTAGGATGTTCATTATACCCACTAATATTTTATATCATTCTAGAAATTCTTGTTATAGCAATAAAGCAAGAAAAAAAAGAGTAGAGAGAAAAAGCATAAGCAATGAGGAAAAAAATGTTCCTTTTTGTAGAAAATAAGATGACCTACTCAGAGACCCTTGAGATTTAACTAAAATGAATTCAAACAACTAAAGTAGCAGGATATAAAATAAATCTGAACCATAGCCTTTTTGTGTATTAACAATAAAACTAAGGTAGCAAATATAGGAAGAAATCCATTCAAAATGACTATGGAATATAGAGAAAATTTGAGATTCCCTAATAAAAATACATAGGAAGTATATGAATATAACTATAAAACACTCTTTAGAGACTAAAATAGAGAAACTAATTGCTTATGGTTGGTCTAAATGAATAAAATAAAAATGACAATGCTACCTAAATTTATTTATTCAATTCTATACCAACCTATTAAAGCATTACCTTATAGGGCTAAAAACATCAAAATTCATTTGAATGATTAAAAGATCAATAATCTTGCCAGAAATAATTTTTAAAAAGTAAGACAGAAGGAAACTTAGTAGTACCAGATTTCAGATTACATTACAAAGGAGTAATCATCAAAACAATTTGGTACTGGCGAAAAAGGTAGAAAATTTGCTTAGACAAATAAGACTCAGCATAAAAAAATGATATATTTTTGGATAAAGCCAGAGATTCCAACTATTTGAGGGCAGAATCAGTATCTACCAAAACCAGCTGAGAAAACTGGAAAGTAGGTGGGCAAAATATATGTTTAGATCAATATCTTACAAAATGTACCACAATAAGTTCTAAAAATATAAACTACCTAGATATAAAAGATTATATCAATAACATATGAGAATGGGAGGGAACAAGATACCCTTCATAACTACAACAATGTTAAGAGTTTTTGACCAAACAAGGAACTGCAAAGATCATAGGAAATAAAATGGACAAGTTTGGTTAAATAAAAATTTAAAAGACTTTTTTTAACAAAGAAAAACAGTGCAGTTAAAACAGAACGAAAACAGCTAAATTACTTCACATATTTGCAGCAAGTTTCTCTGATAAACAATTTATATCCAAGATAAAAAGTGAACTGATTCAAACAGATACTTCAGTAAATAGTCAAAATATATGAATAAGTGGTTATTAAAAGAAGAAAAAGGGCTGCTAGGTGACAGTGAATAGAGTGCTGGGGCTGAAGTCAAGAAGGGTCATCTTCCTAAGGGCAAATCCAGCCTCAGACTCTTATTAGCTATGTGACCACGGTCAAGCCACTTAAAATAAATGTTCACTTCAGTTTCTCCATCTGTAAAAATTAGCTGGAAGGAAATGGCAAAATATGTTAATATCTTTACCAAGAAAGCCCCAAATGGGGTCATGAAGAGTCCAACATGATTGAAATGACTGAACACCAAGGCCAAGCCAATAGACATATAAAAGAAAATGTCCTAATTCATTAATAATGAGGTAAATTAAAATTAAAATAACATAGTCTCTACCTCACACCCCTTAGTTTGAAAAATATGCAAAAAGGATAATAACATCTGTTGCATTGAGTATGAGAGAACAAGCACACCAATGTATTTTTGATGAATCTGTGAATGGTTAGAGCCATTCTGGAAAACAAATTGTAATTATATCTTTAATCACTAAAGTGTGCATCCCTTTTGGCCTAGTAATACCACTCCTAGTTTGTATCCCCAGGAGATAAAAGAAAAGGAAATATTAATATTTGAATATTTTCTTGAAATGAACAATGGGAAATTAAGGGGGTGCTTCATAATTTGAGGAATAGTGACCCACCTTATGGTACATAAGTGTGATAGAATATTATCATCAATCAATCAATATTTTAAAGTGCCTATTATGTGCCCAGCACTGTGCTAAGCACTGGAGATAAGAAAGGGATAGATTCAGAGAAATCTGGGGGTACTTGCATGAACTGATGAAAAGTGAAGTGAACAGAACATGAACAATTTACATAATTACTAAAAAAATTGTAAATGACAACAATTTTAAAAGAGTTAAGAACTGTGATCAGTTCCTGACCAACCATGCCTACAGGGAACTGAAGCATGAGCAATGACTTTTGAATGAAAAATAATAAACTAGGGTACAGAATGAGACATCTTTTTTTGGACATGGAAGATATCCAAAGAAGATGCTTTGCTTCATGGTTTGTGTGGGTTTTTTGTTTGTTTGTTTTACAAATGAACCTCTCTTTTCCAGAGGAGAATTGAGGAAAGAAAAAGAGTAGGGATATCAATGTAAAAAGAAAATTAAAAATCTAAAGAAAAAATTCTAAGAACATCAACAAAGCATTTTTAAAAATTCACACAATGAATAGGAGGTCCAAAGGGTTACAAAAACAATTAGGAGAGCTTTAAAACTAAGACGATAAAAAATTACAAAGCTAAGCATAATGGAGATTTATGGATTTGTATGCAATTTCTGTTTCTATTCTTTGCATATGGAAGTGTACTTATGTTTGTTGGTGTTTCTGAGGTTCAGAATAACAAAAATGGAAAAAATGTATTTAAAACAAATAAGGGACAATAAAGTAAATATGGAATAATAAAACTACTTCAGACTACATGATCCTAATATCAGACATATGTAGTCTTTGATATAGCTGCTTCCCTTAGTCAACTTAATTAAAAATTATTTATTAGCAGCCTACTATGTGCAGGATATAGTAGGAACTAGAGACAGTTACAAAGGAAATTAAATCATAGTTTCTGTACTTAAGAAATTTACAAGCATATCAAATTCTGTAGAAATCTGACTTCAGACATTTACTAGATTAGTCATTTAACCCCTGCCTCAGTTTCTTCATTTCTCAAATAGTAATAAAAATAGCACCTCCCTCCTAGGACTGTTGTGAGGATAAAATGAGATAATATTTGTAAACTACTTTGCAAACTTTAAAGTACTACACACATACTAGTGGTGATTATGATCATTATGAACAAGAAGAAGAAGAAGGAAGAGGAGGAGAAGGAAGAGGAGGAGGGGGAGGACAGGTGGGGAGGGGGAGGAGGACAAAGGGGGAGGGGAAGGAAGAGGGGGGAGGGGGGAGAAGAGGAGGAGAAGAAATGATCCTTTTAGTTCACTTTCTGTAGTTCTATTTTCTTAAAAATCAGCCCACAATGAATGAGATGTCATCTTCCCAAAGAATTTCTGATGAAGTGTCTTACTTCATCATTAACATCTTACTACTTAATGTATCAAATAAGTTTCCCTGTTTGGAAAGCCTCAACCAACTGCATTATTCATCCCTACGCTATAGTTCTGCCATTATTAAATGAAGACCTAGAAATTGTCTTAATGTTCAAGTTTTCAAGCTTTCAAATTAATTGTTTATGTTGTTCAATATGCTCGACTTATTTTCCCCTAACAGTCTAAATCTCCAAAAAAATTACAGAAATTTGTAACTGAGAACAAGTTCTTTAATGAGCTACTTTATGCTAGTGGCATTAATAATCTGACACTAAGTGACAGGATCAAATTAATACCTATAATGAATGAATTTATTGTGAGTGATTAATAATGAAATTAAAGCACAAATACCCAAAACGTGACACCTGAAATAATATCATTTCATTTTTGAGGGATGAAGTGACTGTCATACCTTGACATGTTTATTGTTGGGAGTATGAGCCAGTGAATCTGCATATTAACTCCAACTACTCCATTTTTGTCAAGTCATACTCATGAATATATAAGGATTGTTACCACCTCAGGCTAACCTTTCTAGCTAAATCCCATTTCTTTCTTCCCCTTAATAGCAATATACTTTCTCATCAACCACTTATTACCTAACCCTTTTCAATCTATTTCCAAGATAGTTATTCTATTGAAACAATTCTCTTGAACATTAACTGTGGTTGCTAATGACCTTCAATGGTTTTAAATGTCTTTGCATGCCATTCAAGGCCCTCCCTGGATTGGTACTATTTTCAACCTTGTCTTATTTACTCTATATACTCTGTGCTCTAAGCTAATTTGATTACTCTGTATCCCAATATCAATTTGCCAGTCTTGTCTCCAAGCCTTTCTACATGATATGTCTTATACATATGTACACACATATATAGCTACACACACATATTGTTTTAAACAAAATATTTTTAAAAATAATAGTTTAGGAGGGGTTTAGAAGGCACTAGTAATTAAAGTGATCAGGCAAGACTTCATGAAGAAGGTGAGGCTTGAACTCTCAACTAGCTTCAGAGATTGTCTCTATGTATTGAACTCTGAATTCTCTACTTCTAGCCCCATCTTCTTTCCCAAGCTTGAATCTCATGTTGTTGCCACACTAAGGAAGCCAGAGCAGATGAGTTGAGAAGAGAGCAGCAAGCAGTGGGTGTGGGCAATAGCCCTGAAGACTACATTATTCTCTCTCCCTCTGAGGACATCTGCAGAAAACAGATAAAAGCAGGGAGAGCTAGAACTCCTGGGGTTGTGGTTGTTAACTTGATCTATTCCTAAGGCTGTTGCAGAGCTGTTTGTTATGGAACTATGAATGAGCCAAATGAAACTTTGAAGTAGAGTGATCCAATGTTAGAAATCTTTGTTCTTCAGAGGTTTTGCCTCTGCATCTCTGTTTCTGTGTCCCATATGTGTGCCCATAGAAATCATGTGTAGGTACAGGGACTTCAGCTGATTCAGATCCAGAAATCTTTCTATCCCTAAAAAAATGGTTGGAGCAGTTAATCAACTCTTGCTTTGCCTTGCTGATAGATAATTTTATTCTTCAAAGGGTAGAGAAAAGTGATGAGGGAATGCACTATTTTGGATGTGATTCTGATCAATATAGAGGGGCAGATTACTAAAGTAGTAATCATAGGAATAGTGGTGAGAAATGACTACATTCTATCATTTTTGATGGATAAGGAAAGTCTGCATTGTTTGATATGCACCCTAGATTTGGATAAGAGTTTTCAAGGAATCCAGTGAAAAGACTAGTGGGATTCATTGGCTAATATTCCACAAAGTTTCCAATACAAGATAGCTACCACCTTGGTTCTGGTTCTCATACTATCTCACCTGAACTATCGAGAGAGCTTTCTAGTGGTTCTCCCAGCCTCATCTCTCCCTGGTCCAATCCATCTTCATTCAGCTGTCAAGATGATTTTTATAAAAATCTGACCATGTCACCCTCCCCCTATTCCTCATTTAATAAATACCAGTGGCTCATTAGTGACTCTGCAATCAAATATGTAAACTAGTCTGTTTGATATTTGACACTTTTCATAACATGGCCCTTTTCTACCTTTCTAATCATCTTACTTGCCACTCCACTCACTCTATGATCCAGCAACACTGGCCTTGTTGTTCCATGCACAATACATTCCATTTCCTGTTCTTGTACTTTTTTCACCGGCTATTCTCCATGCCAAGAGTGCTCTCTTACTTCATATCTGTCTCAATTCCCCTGGTTTCTTTCAAGTCTTAGCTCAAATCCACCTTCTGCAAATCTTTCCAGATTCCTCCAGCTGCAATTGCTTTCCCCTCTGATTATTTTCCATACAGGATCACATAAAAATCTATTTATCTGGAAGCCTGCCTGGACCTCTGTACCTTTCCAATCTTCCTACACCTTAATAACCCCTGCACGTTCTGTGACACTGGTTTACTTGTTGTTTCTCACACCAGACACTCCATCCCTTGACTCCCTGCATTTTATTTTGTTGTTTGCCATGCCTGGAACTCTCTCTTCTCATTTCTGCCTCCTGGCTTCCTTCCAGTTTCAGCTAAAATCCCACCTTCTAAAGGAAGCCTTTCTCTTACTCCCTTAATGCTAATGCCTTCCCTCTTGTGGTTATTTCCAATTTATCCTCCAATTTGTTGCTTGTAAATAGTAGTCTGTGTGTTGTATTCCCCATTAGACCCTAAGCTCCTTTAGAAAAGGGACTTTTCTTTGTATTTCCAGTGCTTAGTCTAGTTCCTGGCACATAGAAGGTGCTTAATAAATGCTTGTTGACTGATTATATATCTTTTATGTATCATGTAAGTTCCTTAAGGGACTGTTTTCACCTGCTACTGTATCTCCAAAATTTACACAGTGCAAGGCACATAGTACAGATTTAATACATGCTTGTTAACTCACCGACCAACTTTCACTAACAAAATTCTAAAAACATAGATGAAAACAATTTTACTGAGAAAGAAAAGGAAGAGATGTTTAGAGAGGATAATATGGATATGTAGGGAACTCATCAACCAGCTTTGATTTCTTTAAAGCAATATACAGAATATAGAAGAAAGCACAGGCAACAAGATGAATACCAAAGAATGGCAAAGTCATGTAAGAATATTATCATGAATGTTAATGTTGAGAATGAGCTGGTACTAGTCATGAATGCTAAACACAACACAAAGGATTTTTGTTTGTTTACTTTAAGCAACACCGGGGAAAAGAGTAGCAAAGATTTTGTAGGATCTTTGTATGGATTAAATGGAACAATGATAAAAGAAAATGGAAAATAAGCAGAAAGAAACAAGTCTTTGCTTCCATGTTCTTTGCAAAAGATGATAATCCTTGAACTAGATAAAAAAAAACCCAAGTGGCAAATGGCAAGTTAAAACCAAATATAAATAAAGGCAGATAAAGGATTGCCTACTGCTATCGATAAGTTCAAGCTGCCAGGCTCAGATGAACTCCACCTCAGAGTGACAGGAAAAACAAACAAAACTGGAGAATGTGATTTCTGAGCCATTTTTAGTGATCTTGGAAAGGCTGTGGAAAACAGCAGAGGCATTATATGACTAAAACCAGCAAATGCTTTCCCAATTAAAAAATAACAAGTACACGTGCAGGGCAGCAGTGCTATCCACATAATACTGAGACCTAGAGGAAAGGCCCCCAACACATTTTTTTCCACTAGAAGCAATTTGGAAAGCCTCCACTTAAAATGGGTTTGTTTTATTTTCTTCTGTTACTCCCTAGTTGTGAATCTTGAAGAATAGGAAGAAGTTTGTGCATATTAAGAACAATAATTTCTTTTTGGACTTTTGTTCTCTTTCCAAAGGCTGGTTGACTTCCAGGGCATGTGCTGTGAAATGTGTTTTGTTGAACCCATATGTTCTGCACTTTTCTGTTTTTTTTTTTATTTTCATAGAAAATTTAACTTCTAAATTTCAGTGAACCAGGAAGCCCGTGGGCAATGGCTTCATTTTTAATGAATTGAGAAAAATAAGTGTTTGTGTATCAGAAAAAAATGTAATAGATATCCTGTTAAATACAAATAATCCACTGAAAAGGCAACTTTGAATCTCTTTTATGAGGAAAGTATTTAACATATCTTTGAAAACCAATAATGCTGTGGGCACTGTGCAAAATGCTGAATTAGATATGGTCCCTGACTAGAGGTCTTTCATTTTAAACAGAGATAAATAAGACATGAATTCAGGAAAGGCAAAAAAAAATTCAGGCAATCAGGTCACAAATGAAACATTCAGAATATTTTGGAGATATTTATGCTTAGTCCTTTCAAGTGCATATGTGAATTCTAATGCAGATTCAGAAAAATTAGGTGAATGTCGATAATTGACATGGTATGAAAATCAGCTTCAAATACTCAAAATAGGTTGTACTTGATCAACACAATTACAGGAATATAGTAAGCATTCAAGAAGTATGGCTTGATTTGAGTTCAATTGAGTCAAAACAGATGATTATCTCTGCTTTGGGTCACCATTTTGAATCTCCATCTTCTTGATAGATAGGTAGCAGTGTGGATTCTCATACAATACTTTTATAAGTTGGATAGTATATCCTCAGCAAAACTTGGCTATATATCTATGAACCAGGAGTCAGAAAACAATTGTCTGTGTTTCCAAAAAAGATCTTTGAATAAAAGCTAATTATTCATGGCTGATTGAACCTGGAGTCATGCTGGAGGGCACCATCTTGTCATCAGACCAACATCATCAAAAACCACTTAAGTACCTTTTGTTTATATGAATACACTTAAAAATGGAGTCTATTTCTTTACTTTTCAGGAAGTGTAATCTATGAGTTGTGGTAGATAGAGGCTATGTGTTATTGCAAATGAGAGCTAGCCTCTAAGAGTCAGGAACATTTGGATTTAAGTCTTATCTCTTACTGCTAACTCTAGGAACAGTAATTAACCTCTCAGTGGCCTAGGTAGCTTTCCAAAAGTGTAATAAATTGCAGAAAGCTTGCTTATTTGTGCTTGTAGAAGTTTCCAGGTTTCTACCCTGCAAACTCCCCAAAGCTAGTAAATTCTAAATCTAAGCCAACTCCCTCCAAAACACTCCCCATCCCAAATACACATACAACAATAACAAACCAATAATAACAAACTCCTAACAGCTTGAACAAAAACAAAAAAAGGAAGGGATTGTTTGTGATTCGTACACTTGCATAGTCTTTACCAGAGAACCTATGAACTATTATCTTTGATAAACATTCTCATTAGTTTAGCTGTGAAGGAGGGAGGGAAATGATTACTTTCAATAGCTCTGAGTACACCAATCTCTCTCTCACATTGGGAATTTCTGCAGCCAGGATTTTTATGCCAGGAGAAACACAGCATATTTGTTTATGTTTTAATGATGTTGTTGCTCCAGAATTTGTCATCAAATGAGGAAGAGAGAACCAGGTGGGACCTCATTATGTCAGACCAGTGCAGTTGGTCATTGGATCATAGCTCATAGATACAGAATTGAAAGGACTTTCAGAGATCAACTTGTCTAAAGTCTCATGAGTATGTCTGGCAAAACCAAGATTTGAAACTGGGTGATCTGACTCCAGATCCAACAATATTTCTACTATGCCAGGTTGCCGGTATTCTTAGGTCTCAGCATTTGTCTTCCTTGAGTATCTGTACATAAATCCTATGGGATAGAATGAACTGCTAATCTGACCATGGTCTTGGAAACCAAGACCAAGAATACCAAATTACTTTGGTTATAATGAACTGATGTCACAAGATGTGACCACTTTATCATTGACAATATCTTCTAAATGACTTCCTAACTTCTCAGATATTTCTATGTCAGACATCATGGAATGCCTAAAGTCATGGTTTGAAGGACCTTAGAACTTTCTACCTGTAGTCGTATAGAGTTTTTTACACTCTTTCTTTCTGCCCTTTTACCTACAGACCACTAATTTTTTAATACCAGTCTTTCTAGACTATTTCTGCAATTTTTTTTCTGTAATGCTATTCTACTTAGTATCCAGGACATATAGTTTAATTGTCTTATCATTTTGAGTGTGTTAATTTCTTCTCCTCAGTTAAATAGTAAATTAAGTGTATGAAACAATCCTTATAATACTTAAGTGACTACTCAGAGTTCTTCACATAAATACTTGCCAATTGATTTGAGATTCAGTAGACAAGTCTGGCCAGGAGCTGGCCCAATAATAAATGCCTATTGGAAATAATCAAGCCAGATGAAAAGAGAATGCAGTGGGTCAGCTTGAATCCACATCAGTTAGGAAATGGCAAGAATTAACCCAAATCAATCATTCAAACCACAGACATTTATTGAACAACTACCAGGGAAGCAGTGTGGTGTAATGGATGGGGTAATTGATTTAGAGTTATAAGTCCTGGCTTTGAATGATGACTCAATGTCTTATTGCTTGTGTGACCTTGCACAATTAGGTTAACCTATGTCTCAGTTTCCACATTTGTAAAATTGGAGGGTTGGACTACTTGGCCTCTGGAGTCCCTTCCATTTCTGAATCTATGATCCTATGATCCCAGCAGACTCTGTAATCATCACTCAGGAAACAATTACAAAAGTGAAACTGTTCCTTCCCTTGAGGAGTTTACATTCTATCTGAGGAGATAACATGCATGCATATAGGAATATAGAAATATTAAAGAGAATATTAAAAATGTACTATGTATTTTTGGCAAATGCCAACCAGAAAACTATTTTTTTTACTAATGTTACATTACACATCCTAATTTCAAGCATTTCTAGCACAGAGAGAGAAATGTCCAAACTGGTACAGTCCCACTATGCATGTGGACATCTCTACCCCAAGATAATTTTGGATAACATTTATAGGAATCTTGAAGAAAAAAGTCACAAGATGTTAAAATAGTTTTGAATTAACATTCCAAAACAATAGCACCTTCCTCCCTCCTCTCTGCTTCTCTAAGACTGAAATAATTGCCTCCTTGTGATGAACTATCATCCTTTTGAATTAAGAAGGTGATTCCCTAGTGTGGGTTACAGGTCAATCCCTTCTGGGGATTCAAAAGAAAATCATCTTAGCATGAGAAGAGAAATTCTTTCCTTCTTAGTTTTGAGTTTCCATCTGAATTCAGTTTCTGTAGGCAGGCCTTTTGTTCTTGATCTCATTTCTGGAGCTATAAGTCTGGGCAGGATATTTAGACTACAGAAATATTTATTAATATTTCTAGAGAAACTAAAACAGAGGTATTTAATGTTTCCACAAAAAAAAAAAACATACAGAAAAGAAATAGATTATTATTTCAGTGGGAAGAAAATTGGAGTTGGTGGAGATCAGAAAAGCCTGCATGTAAAAGGAGGCACTTGAGCTGAACTTTAAAAGAAATTAGGGATTTGAAGATGTAGAAGTGAGGAGAAAGTGCATTCAGGCTTGGAAGTCAGACTATTCAAAGGCACATGAAGTATTCTCTTTAAGAAATGAGAAGACCACCAATTTGGTTGGATGGAAGAGTAGATAAAAGGCAATAATTCATAATTGACTAAATTCCATGTCTTAATTATATAATTAAGAGGAAGGAAGGAAGGAAACAAGTTTTTATTATGCATCTACTATATGTGAAGTACTTCATTGGGTGTTTTACAGACATCTTACTCAACCCTCAAAAATGAGGCAGGTGCTGTTATTATCCCCATTTTTGCAGTTAAGTAAGCTGAGGCAGACAGAGGTTAGATGGATAGTCCAGAATCACAGTTAGTAAGTGTCTGAGGATGGGTTGGAAATCAGCTCTTTCTGACTCCAGGCCTAACCCTCTATCCATTGAGCCAGCTAGCCACCTCTAAAGGAAAACAAGGCTGAAGTTTGGTTGAAGTTATGTCATGAAGGCTTTAAATGCCAAACATAGGGGTTTATAATTCATCCTATAGATAAAAGGCAATCATATGAGTTCATTGAACAGAGAATTACATGGTTATCACTGTGCTTTAGGAAAATCACTTTTGTAGTTAGAAAAAGGATTGATTGGGGATGAGATAGACTTGAAACCCAGAGACCAATTAGGAGGCCATTGCAATGGTCTGGGCAAGAGGTGACAAAGGCTTGAACTAGGATATTTATATGAATAGAAAGATGGGGATATGTTTAAGAGATGGTATGGAGGTATAATTTACAATCCTCCCTCCCTCCCTCCATCTTTCCTTCCTTCCTTCCTTCCTTCCTTCCTTCCTTCCTTCCTTCCTTCCTTCCTTCCTTCTTTCTCCAAAGTTATCATTGCAATAGCAGAAAAAAGTCAAGGAAGGCCCCCAGAATTTTGGATGGACCCCTTGTGGAGAACCTTTTCAGAATCATGCATAAGATCACAAAACATGGGCAGTCTTGGATTGATTGAGGATTTTATCTTTGGAGGGACCATTTGAATCAATGTGAGAAGCAAGGAAGGAAGGAATGAAGGAAGGAAGGAAGGATCCAGTGACACTGGCCTCCTTACTGTTCAATTCAGTCATTTTCTGGAATTCACTTACCCCTTTATCTGTGTCTACTGGCTTCTGTTTTCCTTCAAGTCCCAGCTAAAATCCCTTCTACAAGAAGGCTTTTCCATTCCTCCTTAATACTAGTATCTTCACTTTATTATTTCCAATTTATTTTGAGTATATTTTTTGTTCCTAATTGTTTACTTATTTTCTCCCTCATTAGTCTCTGAGCTCCTTGAGGGCAGGGACTATTTTTCCCCATTTCTCTGTATTTTCAGCCCTTAGTGCAGTTTCTGACATATAGTAGATAGGTGCTTAATAAATGGTTGTTGACTGAGTGACTTACTAATTTCTCTGGGGTCAGGTGTGG
Organism: Trichosurus vulpecula; assembly: GCF_011100635.1. NCBI lineage: Eukaryota > Metazoa > Chordata > Mammalia > Diprotodontia > Phalangeridae > Trichosurus > Trichosurus vulpecula. The sequence goes on from NC_050581.1 coordinate 133,491,009, forward strand.
TCATTATAATTACAGAACATTAAATTTCATTGTATTAGTCTTTACATTGTTTCCATCATTGTGCCTATTTTTTTTGCTCCTCTTCACTTCATTCTGATTCCATTCATATAAATCTTCCTAGGTTTCTCTGCATTCTTCATTGGTATAGCAATACATGAACAACAATTTATTCAACCATTCCCCATTTTGTTTCTAACTATTTGTTACCAAAAACATTCTTTTAGGCATATTTAGTGCAGACCTCTCTTTCTGTCATTGAGCTCCTTTGAGCATATTTAGAACAGTTGGATCTCTGTGGGTCAAATTAATTAATTAATTTCTTCACATGATAATAAAATACATTCTGGGATATTTCGGCCAGTTTACAGCTCCTACAATGTGTTCGTGTTCCTGGGAAACTACAACTTTTTTAACATCAATATGCTGAATAACTGAAAGTCATGAAATACCTTTTTCTCTGAACTTGAAAAGTCATCAAAAGGATAAATGGGATGATGCACAAGATGAAATGACTAGGTTGTAACATGTACTAATAAAGTGGCAACTAAATGGTACAGTGGATAGAGAGCTGGGCTGAGAATCAGGACAAACCTTAGTTCAAATCCAGCTCCAACTACTTACTAGTTTTGTGACCTTGGACAAATCACTTAACCTCCATTTGTCTCAGTTTCCTTAATCATAAAATAAGAATAATAGCACCTAACTCTCAGGGTTGTTGTGAGGATAAAATAAACTAATATTTGTAATGTGCTTAGTAAAGTGCCTGGCAGATAGTAAGAACTATATAGATACTAGCTTTTTTATTACTATTATAAAGAATTCTGCAGGAGATGCAGCATAAATGAAATTATCAAGTATGTGTATGTTGAAAATGAGGTAGGGTAGTCATATAGCAAAGGAAAAGGATAACAAAAATATAATTTGACTCCTCCCCTGGTCTACATAAAATATAAAAAGCACTTAATGAAGGCCTCTAGTCCATTGCATAGGTCCTTTTGTGGGAGGCCTATGAGACAACATCAATAAACATTTCCCAGGATGAGAAAGTTTGGTTGATTGCAATAGACATTATTATTAAGGATACCCATATTAATGAGATTACAGATGTATTATGTAGTAAAAATCTGTGAATGATTTTATTTTTGCTTTCTTTTTTTTTACCTCCTTATACAAGAATGAGATAAATTTTCCGGGCATATGTGAGATTGTGTGTTATAGGTGTGAAATGACAGCAATTATCCTCTCAGCATAATTCAGATAAACGTAGAACAAAGGAACAACTTTGATTATTTAGGATTTAAGATTGTAAAAATGCCATTTTGTCAATGGAGCTTTTGACACTACTACTGATACAAAAATAACGTCAACCTTTCTCACACCTGGTCCTTTCATTTGGCCATAATCTTTTTTTCAGACAGCTATAGATGAAACCACAAGTATATTAAATACTACGGTACAGAACTATACCTAAAATGTCAATTGCTCAAGAGGTTTCATTTCACCTTTAGCTTTACAAGAAGAAAGATTAAATGCAAATCTTTTTTTTCCTTTTTATATTTGTGAAAGGTCAAACTAATTTAGCCAAGTTCGTAGCCATTTGCAGAGAAGGTTGCTGTAAACACTAACAGATTGGGAAATTCCTTTTTGTCCCTTATGGGAGATCAAAGGTGTGTTCTGATATTATAATCCACTTTAAATATATATGATAAATTTTGGCAAGGGTGAAAGGCCAAGTTTTCACCATGCAGATGTGTAACTATATTTGATGTCTGTTATGTGACCTGTAGAATTCTCACTTTGGCATCAAATACCTTGTCTTTCTCAGGTGTAAATTGTATTTCAGTTACTGCAGCTGGTGGATACAATTTAGAGCTGGAGAGCACAGACAGACCTTGACAGCCAACTTCAAAAAATGCATTGGGTCCCTTGGAAAATTGATAGCATATTTGAGATCCAGAAAATGCAGTATTAACCTTTTGCTGGTAAGTATAAGTTATAAACTTAAGAATAAGGATCTTGGGAACAAATATGCTTTAAAAAATTATTTGAAGAAAATTGTTTTATTTGTTATGAGTATTATAGTAGAAGTAAAAAGGAATTTTCATCTAGTTGGGGGAAATATTAATTTAACATAATAACAAAATAATAATTAGGATTTATATAATGCTTTAAGTTTTATAAAGCACTTTATGTAGATGATCTCAGTTGAGCCTTAAACAGTGCTGTGGGGTAGATACTACAAATATCCTAACATTGATTATCTCATATCACTCACTCAATATGCATTTATTGATGCCTGCCATTATGCGCCAATTTGCCAATATGTGTGTGTATATGTACACATATATACCTAGATATATATGCACATGATGTACACATATACAATATAATAATAACATAAATATATATGTATATGAATATGTGTATAAATGCACATATACATATATATATATATATATAAAGGAAAATTATTTCAGAAAAAACTTTCTGGCAACTGGGAGGATTTAGAAAGGCTTCTTGCAAAAGGAAGGTGGGATTTGGGCTGAGTCTTAAAGGAGGTTAGGACATCTAGGAGGTAGAGATGAAGGAGAGATTTTTGGATGTGGAGGACATGAAAGACCTTCATGGAACCACAGTTTCCTGAATAGAAAGTAGGCTACCTGGTTCCACTTAAACCCTAAAATATACATAAATAACTCAATAAATGCTTTCAATTCAATAAACATTTATTAAATGCCTACTATGTGCCAGGCACTGTGTTGATAATTAATCCAATAAGAATCTATAAGTGACTCCTTTCATATGATGACCGCATTAAAAATTTAGTCAGAAGCCTGGGTCCAAAGTGGAAATAATGGCTCTCCTCAAACCCTCCCCTCTTGTTAACTTCCCTCAAAACTTTTCCAACTACCTCCAAAAGGAGGCATTGCATTTTTGAAAATTTCACATTCCTAGAATGCTCTTTATCTTGAGTTAAGATTTGTACCCCTTTCCCCTGCACCTCCCCCTTAACTTCCACTTTGGTAAAGTGCTATGGAGCTGTCTACTGTTTAATAACATGTAGACATTGTTAGTATGAAATATAATAAGAACAGAGAATCCGGAGAATGATGCCTGATGGTATTTGGACAGTCTAGAAACTCACATGCATTAGAATCATGGGATTCTAGCTTAATATGTTGTTACTCATTCAGAACTAAATTCTTCATTTCTTGAGACCAAGGACTTCCCCGTCTACCCTTTTGTTTGGACTTGGCCGTGTTCTTGGTTTTGATCTGAGCTTCTCTTCAGATACGTTCCTATTGGTCATTCTACCTATTGGTCTTGACTTCTAGTTCAGATAAGATCAATACTTCTTCATCCTCTAGCTCCCAAGACTGACTCCCTTATCTAGGATCTGCATCAGAATGAAGCTGAAACTTGTCTTTTGTTCTACCCCATTCAGGGTCAGTGCCTTGGAACTCATGCAACTGGAGTCCTGCTAGGTCCTGAGCCTATCTTCAAAGAGAGGTGAAGTTGAAGAGGAAAAGTTCCTGAGCCAAGTAGCAAGTGGCAGCCTTTCAAAACTAAGCTCAAATATTAGCTTCTATAGGAAGCCTTTACTGACCCACCCAGATACTACTGCTCTCTTCCCTCCCCCCTAGCCTTTCTTCCCTCTGCCCCAAACAATTGCATAGTGTAATAGACAGAAGGCTTCCCTTAAAGTTAGGAAAATTTTGACTCAAGACCTTCCTCTGGCTGTTATACTCAGGGCAACTTGCATAAAGAACCTTCAGCATTCTAGGCAAATATCCAAGACTGTAACCTCAACAAAAAGTACCAATCTGAATTGGTAGATCTAGATTCCACAGCTAGGGGTTTCAGATGAAGTAGCAGTTCATTCTCTATCCCACCACCCCTTTTTTGGTTATATTTTGTCTTTTTGTGTTATTTGGAATGGTACATTCTCAGTAGTCAGCATGGCCTCAGAATAGTTGGAGTTGGGAATATCTTTAGAAGGATGCATGGCAGAAATTACCTATCTATGTACCTTTTTTCCCATTTATACCTGCTGCCATTTCCGTCTTGCTGATCCTGCTGTGAACCCTCCAAATGCAATTACCAACTTCTTCCCTGTAATCGGGCTGATTGGTAAGGGCTCATTATAGGTAGCCGGCCCAAGCCAAACTGACCATGAAGTCATCTTCCTGACATGTTGCACCTACCTCTAGCAGTGCATACCCCAAAGTTATTTCTAGTTCCCATCACTACATCTAGTCAGAGGCCAGCTGCTCATTGAATCATTTCTGAAATCCCTTCTTGTTTCCCTGTCCACACCCTTTTTTACCCATTGATTGCTCTGGAAATAGCAATTAACCCAATGTTATAATTTGGAAAGGGTACCCTATGGCTCCAGTCATCATGTCTGTGACTTGACTCCTTCCTTGGTTACCACTCTTCCATATATGTTATGTCTCATTTCTAGATTGAAAGTTCCTTGAGGGCAGGGGCTAACTTTTATGTCTATTTCTGTCCCCAATGTTTACATAGTACCTGCTACAATGTAAGTATTTAATAAATGTTTATCTTTCATCCATTCATTCATGTTGATCCCAAAATAGAATGAAAGATCTCTGAGGGAAAGGGCTATTTCATTTTTGTTATTGTATCCCTAGTATCTAGAACAGTGACTAGAACATATAAGTGCTTAGTAAATGCTTGTTGATTGATTGGTTAATGGTGGTTGTCCTACAGCCATGACTGGGAGAAATGCAAGCTCAAAATGTTGCTCTATGCCATGAGTTGGGTCATACCCTGAAAGAGAACATGACACTTCCAGGAAGGGGTGGAGGCAGTCTTCGTATATGGAGCACGCTTGACTAAAAACCAAGCTAAGGAATCTTGGAGGAGGAGGCAATTTGGGGAGATAATAGGACTAGTCATAGCCATGCTAAAAAGGAAGAAAGAAAAATATGTCAGTGAGGGATTTAAAGAAAATTTACCAAAGAGATCAGTGAAGGAGGTTTAGAGTACAGCACAAACAAGGAAAAGTTTTGCATGAACAGATGCAAAGTGAAGAGGGGAGAGCAAGGAAAACAATATACACAATAATTGCAAAGTAAATGGAAAGAAGAGCAACCACAAAACAATAGAAAACAAATACTAGAAAATTATGAAGAACAAGCTTGACCCCAAATAAGAGATGTAAAAATATAACACTTTCCATTTCTTTGGAGAGGTCTTAGATGGGAGTGGAGGAGGGTGGTTCATAAATGTGGGATATTGAATATAAGATCAAGTTTTTTTTTGTTTTGTTTTTGTTTTTCTAATGTATTGAGTTTTGCTGTTTTTTTTTCTTTTGAAAATTCGTTATAAGGGATGACTCTTTGATAAGGTGGAGTAAAGAGGTATGCAGGGTTAATTTAGGTGATCCAAAAACAACCAAAAGAAGCTATCATCAAAATCTATATAAAAAAGAAAGACAAACTGAATACCTCATGGGAAGGTTTGCTCAGCTTAGTAAGGGCCCCTGGGAACTTCTTCCATTAAGATGTGGGTCTTAAATTTATTATCTAGTTAAGCTTTTTTGGTTGTTATTATTTTTTGGTTTATTTTATATCCATCTTCACTTTGTGTCCAGTTAGATTTGTTGATCTAAGAAGTAATGGAGTCAGGAGTTTGATGGGATGTATCCTATCTTACAGGCAGCCATATCCACTAATAAATGTTGTAGGCTTCTTGTAGAACCTTCATGAGGGTTTTGAGGAAATACTCTGGGATTTTGAATCCAAGTCAATGGTTCTGATTTAGGATGGGAATGGGGCAAAAGAGGGACTTTTCAGGAGGAAATAGCCAAAGAATTTCCATGGAGGCATCTGACTCTGATAGACCAATTTATAGCAGGCCTGACAGATCTAGTTTAGGTTAATCTAACAAGAATCAAATCAGAAGAGATAGGCTCTATTTATTAAACAGTATTCCTGGGTGGTGGTGGTGGGGCACCTCGGTGGCACAGCAGATAGAGTGCTGGGCCTGGAGTCAGAAAGATTCATCTGGCTTCATTCACTTAGTAGCTATGTGACCCTGGGCAAGTCACTTAACCCTATTTGCCTCAGTTTTCTCAACCGTAAAATGAGCCGGAAAAGGTAGTGGCAAACCCCTTTAGTATTTCTGCCAAGAAAATCCTAAATGGGGTCATGAAGAGTCAGACATGACAGAAAAAGAGAGTACAACAACAATAATAACAATAACGAAAATTTCCAGGGTAGGGACACAACTTAATTCATGACCATGGAGATATTCTCATTCTCACATGAGAAACCAACTGCATACCTCAAATTGTCCTTCCTTTATTGCCCTAGTATAACCTGGCAATATCTGTCAGGAAGGATTTATGGGCCAACTCTATTAGAGGACTTGATGCTTCACTGTAAAGACACACTTGCATTGTAGTTTTCTGGGTTGCTGCTCATCAAAGTGCATGGTTAAAGGCCTTTAGGACTACCTGGACATGATAAAATTGCTTTTCATCCAGTTTCATACTTCATAGGAAGTACGGAGACAGCTGCCCCTGTAAAATCACTCATCCTATGCACAGAGTGGAGGTGGGTAGAAAAGAGAGCCTTCCCTTTGATCTTCCTCTGTTGAAAGCCATAGGCTCTCTTAGGATTTTTGGTTATAAGAGTCTTTCCTTTGTCAAGCTTTTCTCCTAAGAGTTTGTCAACCTCTCCTTTAGGAATTTTTGTTTGATCATTTAATTCCAATGCTCTGAGACAGTCTAATCTAAAACAGGCAAAAGATCAGTGTTCTAAGCAAAAAAAAAAAAAAAATTAAATAAATTAAATCTAGAAAAAAAAATCATGGGATGCAGTCAATGTAAGGATCATAGCTTCAGGCAGACTTAGAGCCTGGAGTCATTCCATAATTTTAGCAGCTTTAAAAGAAACATATACATTTTATATGCTCCATAATAATGGGAGCTGGTGTCTTTGGTACTTTGGAAAACAAAAGAGAGATTAAATGGATATTTTCGCTGGTCAAAATAACAAAAGATTTTACTCTGTTTTATGTACTTGCATCTGCTGAACAGGGACATGAAAGTGGAGTCATTATAGGGTATTGTGTTCATGTCACACACAGTGTTGCCACAGCAAATAAAAATGAACAGTGTGAATCAACTGAAACTGCTTGAGGCTCTGGGTAGTAAGTGGTTTACACTAATACTATTATAGACCCAACAAAGGAAAACAGTTTAAATTTATAGCACATTTTAATGAATGTACGTTATATAGCTGGCAGTTGACCAAGAATTATGGTGTTCAAACATAATGTTGGGTTTAAGGCATGAGGTTAGCCAACATCATTCACTTACAGAATACAGTTTATCTATAAGAACTTAAAAACATCTTATGCATTTGTAAGATAAGGAATGTAAGTAGAAAGAAGAGATACAGTTACTGAATTTGTAAAATGGTCTCGTGGGTTGTCTGTAGTTGCAATTTCCAGTGTGGTCAATAAGCATTTATTAGTACAGTGTCCCTTTTCAGTGCTGCTTATTCATCTTTGGTATCCACCTTCATGCAGCTCTCACCTGTGGCTCCAAGAAGCTGTAGTGTACACAGTGACTACACCCTGGTAAATGTTCTTTGCAGATGTGCTAACCCAGGTTGAGAGTAACCAGCAAGTCTCAAATTCATTGGTTAGTTAGGGGGATGTCTATGCCAAACATCTGAAGACTTCCCCCAGCAGAATTAGCAGATAAGAACAAATTGTTCCAATGGCCATAAAGGCAGCTGAAGCAGGTGCTGTGGACTGCTTAGAGTTTGGTCAGACATCAAAGATGTCAAGGTCATTCACTGCATCCTGGGCCATTAGTAGTTGTCTTTACTTTTGTTTTGCCACTAACTTTGATGACTCTGGAAGAGAGAGTGAGGTTGAAGACTTTATGGGACTTTGCCTCACTTAAATCCGATTTATACGCAACTCAAGACATCGCCCCAGGATGTGGGTGGATGTATACAGACAATGTACATTGATACTCAGTATTTTTACTTATTTATCTCCACCCACTCTATCTTAAAGCGGCAAAACACCAATAATCCATAGAAAACTATATTTGTAAGCTCATGCAACCCTAGACATAGAAGGGAGAAAGAAGTAGACTTCCCAAAAATATTAAAATTTCTAGGAAAGACCTGAAAACCTGATAATGTATCATGAGTATTGTCTGCGCACTGGCCCAGATAAATTTGGAGAGACTTATCACTATGTTGGACACAAGTGATGAATTTTGGGGCCATATATATTCTGTACAACTATTTGATGAATTATAGAAGAATAAGCCTCTGAAATGACAGAAGAGTAGCCATACTGACAAAATGTTATTTTCTTAAAGTATCAAAGTAAAGATGCAGAATGGGGCTCCTTATTACAGCTAGAGTTTCAGAAACGGCACAACCTTTTACCACCGCCTCTTCCAGTATGTTTAATAGTTTCTTGAGTGTTACATGATCTTCAATACAATCAACAGGAACAAGAACTAACTGTGGCAGAGCATGATGGGAATTGAAAGAGTGTATACAAAAAAAATTTGTCTGTGTTTATGCAAAATATCAGAAAAATTCAGAAGCACACACTGACTGCCCGCACTCTAAAATGGTAAAGAGATGACTGGAATGTTTTGTGCATTTGCCACAGGAGAGCTGTGAAAATGACAATGACAACATAGCAGAAAATGTATTGAGTAGATTCAAGACATGCTGACCAGGGTGTTTCACTCTAAAGAGTGTTAATCACTTCTCTGAAGCAACAGTGACAAGCTCCTTGACAGCTGAGTTTGTGGGTTTTTTTGTTGTTTGTTTTGTTTTGCTTTGCTTTGTTTTACTTTTCTTTGCATCCCTAAAACTTAGCATGCTGGTGGCAAATAGTAGTGTTTAATAAATGCCTTTTGACTGACTGGCTGATATTCGGAAAAGACTAAATAACAGTAGCAGCATCGCAGAGAAGCACCAAATAACAGCTGTGGGAGTGGAGAGCAGTGGCAAAAGTAAAAGCCCCAGTGGATGACAGAGAACAGATTAGAATGGAAGGGTGAAGGGAGTTCAGTGTCCTTGCCAAAAACCTGTGGAAATTATAGTGTATCGTGAGTGTGAGGCATAGCTACTTGCCCAGGAACAAAACTGAAAACTCAGGAAAAATGGGTTTTCAAATACCTAATATAAGGTAGATATATGGATGCTGAAAGTTTTCCTCATCTTAGAGTGCAAGTTGTATGGGGATTCACTATTTTTTTTAATATTTGAGTCAGTGGAAGATTGTTCTCATTTCTTTATGAGGACTCATCACACTGCATGATTTTCTTACTATTTACTTTGCTATTCTATTTTAATTCAATCCTTTGCCTTTTGGTTTGTGGCTCCTGCCTAATCTTATGATAGAGAAAGTATTTGATGGGTGTGTTACCTGTTTTTTCCACCCATATTGAACTCATTTAAAATATGATACCAGACTTGAATGGGATAACTGTTACAGGGATAAGAATGAAATTAAAGCACCAAACTCCTCTGAAAAGTCTCAAAAGACCACCATTAATGGTGATACTTTGCACATCTCCTGGTAAACGATGTGTTCTCCCTCTGAGCTAGGTGGCAGGACACCTGACTTCCAGCCTTTGCTCTGACATTAACTATCTGTGATAAACCACTGAGCATCTCCTGTGTTTTAAAGCTTTCCTTTTAAAAATATGCTTCATAGTGTAAGGACCAACCCGAATTCTAGAGGACTGACAATGAAACATGCTACCCTCTTCCTGATAGAGAGATGGTGTACTCAAAATGCAGAATGAGGCAAATATTTTTGGATATGGTCAATGTGGAAATTTACTTTGGTTAATTATGTATGTTCACAGCCAGTTTTGTTTCTCTTATGTTCTCAGTTTGGGAGGGGAGTTTGGGAAAGGAAGGTGAGAAGGCAGATCCTGAATGATTAAGGCAAATAAAATATTTAAAAAACAAAAGTCTAAAATTGGACCTGATAATGCCTGCCCTATTTATTCTACATTACTAGTCATATCTCATGTGAAGCTTAAATAACATTCTTAAATATTTAATACATATATTTATTCATATATACATACATATAGATATATATATAATGCATACATATGCGTGTATGTGTATATATGTATGTGTAAATGTATGCATATGTATGCACACATATATAATACACATATATACACAGATGCACATACATATGCATATGTGTACATACATACACATGCATAGTATGTACATACTGCATGTGTGCATGTGTGTACATGCATGTGTGTATATATCCACAACCTTGCAGTTAGGAATTCAGTTATTTATTCCATTTTCCTACCTAATGTTAGAATCCTTCAAGCATTGCTGATCTGACTCCTTTAGGGTGATTTTTGATGTATCTTTTTTGGGAGGGGAGAGAGTCCAAGTAAGACTAGCAGCTCTGGTATGAGGGGTAGCTTAGCCTTTTTCAGGGTTACTCATCCACCTTCAGTGTCTACCTGGCACTCACCTCTTGCCTGTGGCTCCAAGAAGCTGTAGCACATGCAGCAGCCACACCCTAGTAAAAACCATCTTGGTAGACAGGCTAAATCAGAATGAGAGTAACCGACAAGCAGCAAACCTGTTCAGTGGAATGAGCAGATGAGAACAATTTGTCCCAATGGCCACAAAGGGGGCTAAAGCAGATACTATGAAGATCTTAGAGCTTGGTCAGACATTGAAAATGTCAGGGTCATCCACTGTACCCTGTGGCATCACCGGTTGTCTTGACTTTTGCCCTGCCACTGGACTTTGATGACTGGAAGAGAGTGAGGCTGACAACTTTGCACAACTCTGCTTTGCTTAAATTCAGTTTATCCATGGGTCAAGACATCACCCCATGATGTTATTGGTCCCCTTAAAAATGAAGGACAAACAACAACTGCCTTATTTAGTATCTTATTAAGTCCTAGAAAGTTTTGTAATTATAAACTAAAAATGAAAATATTTATAAAATATTGATTCTAAGAAAAGTTGACATAATGATTCCTCATCTTGAATTTCTATTCCTTGTAAGACATCTGAGGGATCTATTTTCTTATAAGACAAAGGGCTAAGCAGTCTTAGATCATGATATTTCTGCCTAACCTAAATTTTCTTTCTGCTGGAGTGATGCATTTCACAATGAGTAGTACTTATAGTGCCATCACCCTTATATTATGAACTTTGAGAGCATGGTTACTTTGATAGGGCTAAGCTATTGTTTTTACCAGTATGTATTTATAATGGAAGAGTATTAATCATTTTAAAACAAACTAGTGTTCCAGAGTTATTATTTTGGATGACTTCCAGGAGCCAAGATGGCAGAGTGAGCAGTAAATCACTGTCCCTCTCCCATATTTACCTCTGAACAACCAAACAACCATGAAATAGTGCCCCAGAACAAATCCTGGGACAGCGAGACCAGTAGAAAGATGGGGCAGAGCAGTCTTTTAGTCTGGGAGACTTGGAGGATTGGCAAAAAAGATCCATATCATTAAGGTAAATGGGGAGTGCAGTTCAGGACAGGAAAAGTCCTAGCAAGTCAGCATCAAGCTGTACCTCAGCAAACCAGCAGGAGATCCTGAGGCCCAGTGTGGTGGAATAGGCAAATGCCAACATCGGGATCCTTCCCCCACCACATGCTTTTGTGCAGCCAGTGAAGCCGGCAGACTTCAGCTTGGAAAACTACCACATGCTTCAGCACAGGCCCTGGAGGCAGCCTTCTTCTAGTTGCTGGATCTCCCATATGCTTTGGTGCAGCCCATGGCAGGCAGGTGTCCTCCAACAGCCAGACCTCCACATGCTTCATTGCAGCCCAGGACAGTGGGGTATCTTCCACTGCTAGACCCCCAGGTGCTTCATCACAGCCCAGAGCACACAGGCATCCTCTAGGGGCCAGACCTATAGCCCTGGGGAAATGCAGAAAAAGCCCACCTGGCCTCATTACACACCTGACACCACGACTAGGGCCTCAGCTCAGCACCAGGTAAGCTGTCAGACCCCTACAGCCTCCAGTGGCTGGCACCTGAGGCCCCAGTGCACAAAGGCACTGACCAGGCAAGAGCTCAAATTTAGAAGCCAGGAAATACACAAAAAACATGAGTAAGAAGCAAAAACAAATTGTGACCATAAAGAGCTTCCATGGTGACAGGGAAGATCAAAATGCAAACTCAGAAGAGAACAACATTGTCAATATATCCACATCTGAAACCTCAAAGAGGAATATTAGTTGGTCTCAAGTCCAAAAAGTCTTCTTGGAAGTACTCAAGGATTTAAGAAGTCAAATAAGGGAGGTAGAAGAAAAATTGGGGAAAGAAATGAGAGGTGTGCAAGAGAGAGTCAATAGCTTGGAAAAGGAAGGGCACAAATTGAACGAAGAAAACAACTCCTTAAAAAGTAGAATTGATTAAATGGAAAAGGAGGGACAAAAACTAACCAAAGAAAATAATTCTTTAAAAATTAGAATTGAGCAAGTGGAAGCTAATGAGTCTATGAGACAAAAAGAAACAAACAAAAGCAAAAAAGATGAAAACATAGAAGAAAATATAAAATACCTCATTGGAAAAACAATTGACCTGAAAAATAGATCCAAGAGAGATAATTTAAGAATTATTAGACTACCTGAAAGCCATGATCAAAAAAATCTGGACTGTCTCTTTCAAGAAATTATCAAGGAAAACTGTCCTGATATCCTAGAACCAGAGGGCAAAATAGTCATCAAAAGAATCCACCAATCACCTCCTGAAAGTGATCCCAAAACTCTAAGGAATATTATTGCCAAATTCCAGAATTATCAGGTCAAGGAGAAAATACTGAAAGCAGCCAGAAAGAAACAATTTGGAACCACAGTCAGGGTTACACAGGACTTAGCAGCTTCTACATTAAAAGATTGGATGGCTTGGAACATGATATTCTGGAAGGCAAAAGGAGCTTGGATTACAACCATGAATCAGCTACCCAGAAAAACTGAGCATAATTTTTCAGGGGAAAAGATGGATATTCAATGAAATAGGGGATTTTCAATCATTCCTGATGAAAAAGCCAGAGCTGGACAGAAAATCTGATCTTCAAGTACAAAACTCAAGAGTGGCATAAAAAGGTAAACAGGAAATGAAAAAAAATATGTTATTCAATAAGGGCAAACTATTTACCTCCCTGCATGGGAAGATGATACTTAAAACTTGAGAACTGTATCTTTATCATGGCATTTAGAAGGGGTATATGTAGACAGAGGTTGTGGGTATAAATTGATTTTAATGTGATGGCAAAAATAATTAATAGTTAAAAAAGGATTGTACTGGGAGAAGAGGAAAGGGGGAGGCAGAATAGGGTAAATTATATCACATGAAGAGGTGCAAAGACCTATTACAGTAGAGGGAAGGAAGGGAGGGGGTGAGCATTGTTTCAACCTTTACTCTCATTGGATTTGGCTCAGAGAGGAAATAACATACACAGTCAGTTGGTTATAGAACCTATCTTATGATACAGGGAAGTAAGAGGAGAAAGGGGAAAGAAAAGGGAGGGGGGCTGATAGAAGGGAGGGAAGATTAAGATAGGTGGTGGTCAGAAGCAGAGTTATGATTTCATTAGTGTGGGGGAATTCCTATTGTGGAATCTCCTCAGCCCATTCAGATTAGCAGCTTATCTAAAACTTTTAGTTTTAGTTGCCTAGGGACATTGAAAATTTACGTGATTCTCCCATGCTCAGATGTCTAGTATGAACTCAAATTTCCCTGACTCTAAAGCCCCTGCCACAATCATGAAGTTTTTAAATTAATGGAGTAGGGAATTAAACCCAGGTCTTTTGGCTTAAGTGTGATGCCTGGTACAACAGATCACATATATTCAAATAAATGGATAATGATCTTTACTCTTTCAAATAACATGATTAATGGAAGGATTTAGACATGAAATTCAAAAGTGAGAGATGAAGAACTTATTAAAAGTAAAAATAATTGTGGCTTAGATTATATTTAACAGTGAAATTATATAAGTTACATGCATATGCTATTTCAAATGTTATATAAAATAATCTGAAAGGAGCTAATATTTGTAAAAAGAAAAGAGTGCTTAGCACAGTGCCGAGCACATAGTAGGCACTATATAAATTTTTATTCTTTTCTTCTCCTTTCTCCCCTTCCATTATTAAATGTCTTCAAGCTGTCTATTATCTTGCCTTTAAGACCTAAATGTGTCTTGTGATGGCATTATTCTTCATCCATGGGGTCATGAAGAGTAGGATACAACTGAACAACAACAACCACAATGGCATTGTCCAGTGGAGTGGTAGTGGGATAGTGGGATGCAAAGTTCATTGAGCTTGGAATCAGAAAATCTGGGCTCCATTCTAGACTCTTACACTTTCTAGCTGTGTAACCTTGGGCGAGTCACTTAACTTCTTTTATTTTCTCATCTACACAATTGAATTAATAATACTCATGCTATATCCCAAAAGGGTTTTTATAAGGAAATCACTTTGTTAACCACAAATTACTACATGAATGAGAAACAGTGTTGTTATTTTGTCTTGGTCTTTCTATTTGCTCCCATGCCACTAATGCAAGCTTGGCCCTGAATCCAAGGACATGCCTTAAATAACACAGTACATTCCATTTTCTCTTTCTTATTTGAGAATATCATTGGCATACACCCATGTAAAATTTCTTAATCATTGAAGTTAGCTTGAAATTTCTGGAAGCACAGCTGAAATGTCTTTGAAAATGCCTTTGTAACAGAAAGCCCTAAAGCTTTTTTATATTGCCTGGTTCCATGGTTTTGAACAGCTTTTTACTGCATAACTCTGATCTAGATTAACAGAGAGATCCCTTTGCTAAGATAGACAGATTGCTGCAGCATTTAACTCTTCCAACCAGCAAAATGTCAATTTTAAATTACCTTGCTCAGCTGATTAAGTCTCCCTGAAAAAAGCTAGCAGCATTTCCCTGGAATAGCACAGTCTTTATCAATAAACTTAACTGAGCTTTATGGTACAACTCAAAAGGAATTATCCATAGAACAGATGAGGCCATCAATCTCTATGTTTCTATCCTTTCCCACATTCCCTTGGAACAAAACCCTTTAAAAACAATGATTAGGAGAGAACCTAAAGATTCTTCATAAAACATATGGGATGAGTTTACTACAAAATTAGTTTATCATTTTGCTGGCTCTGATAGTCATGGACTTGACTTGGAATGACACCTAGCATTTCTATAGTGACTTAAGATTTGCAAAGAGCTGTGTATATGTTACCTTGTTTGATACTCATGACAATCCATTATTTTCCTCATTTTACAGATGAGGAAACTGAGGTTTAGAGTTTAAGTGACTTGCCCAGGGTCCCACAGCTAGTAATGGTCTATGTTTGAAAGTAGATTTACCTGACTCTTTCCACTGTGTCACAGTTGCTACTTTGGTGCTCTGAACCATTTTAAGCAGAAATATCCAGGGTTGCTGGGTTCAGCTACTCATTTTCTCACCCTACTCCAGTATTGTCACTCTCCCTTCTGATAAAGATCAAAGGAAGTGATCGATCATCTGGCTACATTCTTGGGAGGCTGTAAAGGGATTCACGCTTCAGGTGAAGGTTGAGATAGATTATATCTAAGGCTCCTTTCTATTTCAGGGATTCCATGACTCTAAGCCAAGTTTTCCATTCCAGAAGTGACCATAGAGTCACTTAAGAGACTCCTGGATATGCAGGTGCTGTCTGAAAGGGATGCTCTTCCCTATGCATAATAGAAAGTTAGGACTATACATGTCTTTATGTTCAAAGGAGAAAATACATGAACCTGTAAAGATAGGGAAATTTATTGTGCTAGGCAGATATATGAAGTTATTTTATAATTACCCCATAATGATAATATGTCTCCTTGTTACCTCCCTTGTTAGAATATAAGCTCTTTATGAGAAGGAATTATTTCATTCATTGTCTTTGTCGCCAGCACCTACTATAGTGTTTGACATATAGAACACACTTAATCATTTATTTGACTTTTAATTTTAATTTAAAAAGTATTTAATGACAAAGATATAAGGTTATTTACTTGGAGAAAGCTGTATCCTTTAAAGAAAATTAATTTCATACTGAGAAATTAAGATATGCTCATATATGTTCATGCTGGGTTAACATGTAGTCTTTACATTTAAGCATCAGGTTGTAACAACATCAATGAGTCATCTAATCATATCCAATTGAAAAAAAAATCACTTTATGCCAGTAGACTAAAAATAAAATATAAGCCTTTGTGATTTAGAAGCCTATTTTTTCTTTTTGAGGGGAATTGTAAAATAAGGAACAGTAGAGGATGTAGAAATACATCTATAACTATCTTTTTTTTGAAGCTATATAATTTACTTTAGAAACTATAACTCTCATCTTACTTTTACTCAGAGGAAATATATAATTCAATAAAATTAAATCAGGTGTTTGATGAAAAACAATACAATCTGGTAGAAATTAATTTATGAATGAATTATGATATCCAAGATATTGTCTGTGTTTCATACAATGTAACTATCTCCATCCTTTTAGAGTAGGTGAAAAGCTTAATGAACAGCATTTGACATGAAATTGGATTTCAGGATGAGTCCTGGAGTGCTATAAGGTTCAATTCTTCCATGATATGACAATACATTCAACTTCGCATCAAATCAGGGTCCATGTCTTATGATCCAGAGACTGTTGCTAATTCCAGGAGTTTAACAAGTCATTGAAGTGTCCTAAGCTTTAGTATTTTACTTTCTAAAATTGAGAGAGTAGAAATGACCACCTTTACTGAAAAAAACTAGTCTGAAAAAATAGCATGCCACAGTCATTCTTATCCAATTCTTCTGTTTCTTGAGACATAAAATCACTTGACAGACCACCTGGCCAGAAGGAGTAATTGAATGATTGTTGCCAGAAGCAGATCACAGAACTGTCATAGAGGTAGAGTTGTGGAGTGTTTCAGGATTTCTGTCAGAGCATTCTTGACTTGCCTTAATGATCAACACATTTTTTTTCACGATGCAATAGCAAACTTTATTATTGTGTGACCCAACAAGCAGGTAAAACAAAAGCATATACATACTAGGGCAATATAAATAGACAGACTTTTATCTTTACATGCAATAAGTTTACCCCAGCCTGAGGATAAGGGAGAAGTGTTCGCGAGGGAACACTATCAAAGATGAGATTCAAGCGATAAAATTATACACTCTAAGAATGGGTTTGGTTTAGAATAGGTAATCAATGTCATATGTTGTTGTTGTTCAGTCATTTCGGTTGTATCTGACTCTGTGAACCCATTTGGAGTTTTCTTGGCAAAGATACTGGAGTAGTCTGCCATTTCCTTCTCCAGGTCATTTTATAGATTTAAGATAAACAGTGACTTGTCCAGGTTCACACAACTAGTAACTGTCAGAGGCTAGAATTGAACTCAGGAAGATGAGTCTTCCTGACTCTAGGCCCTGTACTCTAACTGCCTTACTACATCAATTAAAAGTAAGTAAAAGATAAGGAAATGCCAGAGTTGAATTTCTACTCTGTATTTTAGGTGAGATCTCTTCCAACTCTTTTATTCTGTGGCCAATTTATGTGCACAGCCATTAAAGCATCAGGTTAAGGAGGTTTTAATTTTTATGACTTCCCCACTGAAGTTAGAATTGTTGCCTGTGAGCTTCTCTTAATCATCAAATATACACTATTTGAATTTATTTGTTAAAAAGATTCAAAGTTTTTTCCCCCTCTTTTCCTTTAAATTACCTATAAACAGAATTTGTCAAGAATTATCTCTGTTAATAGCGTAAAACAACAATGTATTACTAACAATGTATTGGCTCAAGAAGTAACATAAAAGACAAAATCAATATGTTTTAAATGAAGATGGCTCAATTAGGTATCAATACTTAATGATAACAGTATATAGAGACTGTGTGCTGTACTAGTATTCCTGAATTATTAGAATGAAGAAGGAAGGTTTTCAGGAAATTGAATGCATCCTCTGTGAGGTATTTTGGCAAAGACATGGAAAATTGCATTATGCTACTTATGAGAGTCCCCACAAATCTAAGAACTCATGGATCCAACTGAGTATTAGAGTGACAATGGGCAAGACTTTAAAGGTCTAGGTCTCTATATTGAAATTTATGATACATTTTATTCTTCCAGTTCTCTCATTTTATACATAAGGAAAAATTAATTATTCATCTGTTTAAAGGGCCTGGAATACTCTTCATATTTCTTCTTAGTTTTTTTTGGTTTTTTTTTTGTTAAATTTGTGACTATGCTGAGCAGATTTTCCTAAGCACCATAGAATGGTTTTAGTTTGTGTAACTCAGTGGATGGTTAGATAATTAATGATAGCCCCACTCATTTCTTAGTTCTTTCTAGGTCCTATAATAGAGCTATCTATATGTTTTGATCTGAGCTCCTGTGTTACAGATGAAGGAAAGTAAAATGAAATGGAAGGTTTGAGGTATAACTGGACAGGTCACTTAACTTAGTTAGAAAACTGAACACAGACTTTGAAGAAAATGTATTTACTGTTGTATACATGCATACTTTCCACTTCTATAAAAGAGTGGGGGAAAACATCTCAAAGAAACAAACTCATATAATAATTCAGCTTTCAAAAAATCTGAGAACAAAGTATTGGGAAAAGAATTCATTATTTCAAAAAACTGGTAGGAAAACTCTTTGGTAGACTCAAGTAAAATGTTTTAGACCAGAATTTAATCCTATGAACAAAAGAAGTTCAGTCGTACAAAATATATAAATATAGGTCAAGCTATAAAAAATTATATAATGTCTTATCATCCACAACTATATGGAAAGAGAATCTTACCTAGCTACATTGTAGAATAAATTATAAATGAACAAAATAAACAAACAAAATAAAGTATTTCTATATGTGAATATCTTTGTGAATACATATATATATATATATATATATATATATATATATATATATATATATTATATGATGGGATTTTTTGCACAAGTTGACATAAATGCTATGGTTCGATCATTACCAGTAGATAATTGGTCAAGGGATCTGACAAGGTCATTTTCCCAGGGAGAAGTGGAACCTATCAACAACAATTTGTAAACATGTTCAAAAACTGCTATTAATTAGAGAATTCAAATGAAAACAATTCCCAGGAATAAAACCCGTCATACTGACAGGGCATGTAAAATTCGGAGATACTCATTTTTGGTGGGAATGTTAGAAAGCACGAATGTTTATTTACTGTTGTTGAAACAATACATTGCTTCAAATATTTTGAACACCAAGATAGAAACATTTTATATATATATATATATATATGTGTGTGTGTGTGTGTGTGTGTGTGTGTGTGTGTGTATGTGTGTGTGTATATGTGTGTGTATAGGTAGATGGATAGATAGATAGATAGAGATATAGTCATACACCTTGACCCATCCTGTCATTTTTTCTAAGTCTGTGCTCCAGTTTTATTGATTTTTCACTTCTTCCTCATTTTCTTCCCCTTTTTTGTTATATGGATGACTTTTCTAGGAAGGGGGGAAGGGTCACAGGAGAAAATCCAATGTCAAAAAGATATTAATTTATTTTTTCTACAGTATTTTTTTCCATTTTTTGGGTCTCCTTTAGCAAGTCATTGACTTGTATTTCATGGTTTTCTTGCATCATTCTCATTTCTCTTCCCAATTTTTCCTCTACTTCCCTAACTTGCTTTTCCAAATCCTTTTTGAGCTCTTCCATGGCCTGAGACCAGTTCATGCTTTTCTTGGAGGCTTTTGATGTAGGTTGTTTGACTTTGTTGACTTCTTGCTGTATGTTTTGGTCTTCTTTGTCACCAAAGAAAGATTCCAAAGTATGAGACTGAATCTGAGTCTGTTTTTGCTGCCTGGCCATGTTCCCAGCCAACTTACTTGACCAACTTACTTGAGTTTTTGGTCGGGGTATTACTGCTTGTAGAGTAAAGAGTACTTTGTTCCAAGCTTGAGGGGATGCACTGTTGTTTTCAGAGCTATTTCTATACAGCCAGCTCTGCCACACCAGCACTCCTCCTTCCCCAAGAACCGCCAACCCGGACCTCACTGAGATCTTAAGCAGGCTGTGCACTCCATCTCTGATCTGCCAGTTAATTACTCCCACAAGGTGGGCCTGGGGCCAGAAGCAACTGCAGCTGTAGGTCTGTAGCTGCACCACCTCTGCTGTCCCTGGGGTGGTGGCTGAACCACGAACTCCTTTCACTCCCCGCACCTTTCCCCACTAACCTTCTTTGTTATCTTTGGTATTTGTGGGTTGAGAAGTCTGGTAACTGCCACAGCTCACTGATTCAGGGTGCTAGGGCCTGTTCCTCCCAGCTCTCACTCTGGTTGGTCCTGCTATTGCCCATGCTGGGCTCCGCTCCCCTCTGCTCCCAGCTCCATGCACAATAGACCTCACCTAGCAACCATCCAGGCTGTCCTGGGCTGGAGCTCTGCTTCCCTCCACTACTTTGTGGGTTCTTCAGTTCTTCTCTGTTGTCTTTGGTGTTTGTGGGTTAAAAAGTCTGGTAACTGCCACAGCTCACTGATTCAGGGCACTAGGGCCTGTTTTGCCTGGCTCCTGGTCTGTTTGGTCCATGCAGCCCACACTAGGCTCTGCTCCCCTCTGCTCCCCTCTGCTCCCCTCTGCTCCCCTCCGCTCCCAGCTCCATGTGTGATGGATCTCACCCAGCAATCATCCAGGCTGTCCTGGGCTGGAGCCCCGCTTCCCTCTGCTATTTTGTGAGTTCTGAAGTTCTAGAATTTGTTCAGAGCCATTTTTTATAGGTTTTTGGAGGCACTTGGTGGGGAGCTCACACAAGTCCCTGCTTTCCTGCCACCATCTTGGCTCCGCCCCCCCATTAATTTATTTTTTAAAAGAAAATTAGGTTGATATATGAGTTTGTTTATGAATCTTACTTGTCTCTATCACTGATCTCCACTTTCAGTTTTTTATTTAGTTCCTACTTTACAATACTATTTGGGATCTGATAATGCCATTCCCATTTTTCTTCCTTAACTTCACTATTCCCCATGATCTTTTGTTTCACTTGATCCTCTGTCCTTCCTTATGTATATTCTCATCATTGTTAACTTTTTGTTGTTGTTTCTATTTTTTTGTCCTTGATGAACTCGCTATTTGTGATTACCTTTTATAGTATTCATTGAGTTCTGCATCTTTCATATTTATTTTTTGTTTTTTTATTGTTGCTTTAAATCATGTGTTTAAATTTTCTTCCTCCTTTTACTTATGTTTTCATGCCTTAGAACAATTACTTTTTTATAAAAGGTCTGTGAAGGATTATAAATTAGGTATACTTTCTAAGTTCTTTCAGTTCTATGTTTCTATCAAATCCAGTTTTTCTAACATTCTGTTCACATCTTTATTTTCCTTCTTGTTATATTTGTTCCCTCAAGTCCATTTTCCTTTTGAGTTAGATTTGTCCTGTCTCATTTGAGGGACATTTAAGTATCTGGTCTTTACTTTCTAGGACTTTCTACATTTTTATTGGCTTTTCATAGCATTAGATTTAGAGATGGAAAAGAACTTATGAGTTCATCTGATAAGATTCCATTTTACATTTGAGTAAATTGAGGCTCACATAGGTTAAATGAGTCCATTTTCCCTTTGAGTTAGATTTGTCTTGTTCCATTTGAGGAACATTTAAGTATCTGGTCCTTACTCTTTGGGACTTTCTACATTTTTATTAGCTTTTCATAGGATTAGATTTAGATATGGAAAAGAATGTACGAGTTCATCTGGTAGGACTCCATTTCACATTTGAGTAAATTGAGGCTCACATAGGTTAAATGACATAATGAAGACCTTAATGGTAGCACATATGTGGATGAACAAAACTGGAGAAAATCATTAAACTGCACTGCCTGGGTCCACTACAGATTTATATTGGTTCCTCATTGTTGCAAGGCAGTCTTAGTTAACTCTTAGTTAACTCAATATCCCACTCACCAAACCTTCCATCCCTCCTCAAACTTCCAATAGTTCTCCCTCTCCCACCTTCTCAGCTGAGGGTCTTCACTCATATATTGTTGAAAAAATTGAGCCTATCTACTTATTGCTCACTCTTTTCCCCACCTCCTCATCTGGGCTTGCACTTCTGTTCTTGATATATCATTTCAGTGAGCATCCCTTTATATAAGTTAACTTAGGTTAACGGTTAAATCATATTAGGGTGCTGATCACAGGGCCAATTAATGATATTAAGGAAATACTATAACTAACTTGATATGAGGACACACCAGAATGGGGGGGTCAAACTAATGACAGAGAAAATCCCATAATGAAGCCAACCAACATAGTGGGGAACCCACTCATCAGAGTCAATGGGAGTTAGAATAAGGAAATGCTTATACAGTTATACAGCTACCCTTACACCATCTGTTACACTGAGTCATTGTGAGGAAAGAGTTTTTCAAACTTTAAGGCACAATGTTATGGTGGTCATGCTGTGTAGGAATAGGTCTGGGACTTTGCTACCAGTACAAAGTACACGTATCTCTGAAAATGATCACAGCTCATGGTCAGTATTCTATGGGAAGTGAGCCAGCTGTAACACAAAGATCACATATATTATTTAGCTGGATTTCGTTTCAAATGGAAATGATAATTTCCATTTTCATATGCCATGAAAAAGTGAAAATGAGCACATCAAAGAGATGAAACTTATAAAAGGTATCACAGGACAGGAAAAAGGCATTTTGTTTGGAATCAGAGAACATGGGCTTGGTTTCCAGCTCTGTGTCTTATTACTAATGGGTAAGTCATTTAGGCATTCTGGGCCTCAGTTTTCTCATTTGTAAAAGGAAGTGCTTGAACTAAGGTGACCTCTAAGGTGACTCAGCTTTAAACCTATTGTCCTTAATATAATAATTTTATTAGCTAGGTTGAATTTATATTAAAATTCAAGACATGGGTGTGCTGAATATGACTATTGGCTAATTTTAGGTTGGTGGGAGGGATACAACAGATAGGGTGGTAATGCCTTTATACTACAAACCCCTTTAATTTGAGTTATTTTTTATAAGTATCCCAGTGAATAAAATAACTTTGGTGGATATATTTTATCTGGGAAGCCTCTGTTAGCATAGCCAAAGGGAACACTGGTCCCTACCAGTTCAATCACATAATGAAATAATTTCACACATTTCTTTCATATATCTTTTTAGCATATATGGACTTCTTTGTATCTCAGCGCCTTGCTTATACTAAATGCCTAATAAATATTTGATGATTTGGTCTCTTTATGTAACAATCTCCTAAGAAACAAGAGGAGATATATTATTTAATGTGAAATATAATTATAGCTATTAACATCACAGCATTCTGGAAGTTAATAGGAATACTTACTTTTTTTGGCTTTCAAAGCATGTAAACATCATGCACAAAAAGACTATATCAAGCATTGTTTATCTTGTCATTTTCTTTAAGAATTGAACAAAACCCTTTTAGGTTTAAACATGGAATTTAGGCTTACTATATTCTTAGTTGCTTTGAAGTTAATTGAGTTTTATACAATATCTTATTGTCAATGAGCTTGGATTATTTTCCATTCATTTTAAAAAATATTAATTTGGATTTCAAAGTCTGAATGTGCTTTTAGTTGGTGACATTGCAGTGTTGAATATAATCATTTATATTTTTTCAATCATGTATTAAGTGAGCTTTTCTGAACTAAGCCTATTTTCTTTAGAGATTAACAAGTACATGAATCATATTTATACAAACTCATTATAGGATTTTAAGAAAGAAAATATATATATATTTAAAGTAGTATGTTCTTTTTATTTTGTTCTTCCCTCATCATAAAACTTAGCAATGATTGTGTGTATATAACATGCATAGAAGATGAAGCTAATTAGAATGCATTATTTACTGAAGAGGAATTCAGAGAGGATGACTCTGGTAACAGAGAGTTTATCATAAAGAAATTTCGCTTTGTCTATTCTGGGCTAAGAAAATTATCATTAGGCTCAGATTCAATCTGTGGGTCTTGTCAATACAAGCATCACAAAGGCTCAGATTCCTTAGGGGCCTACCCAATATAGGGAATATTTAGTAAACTTTGTTTTTCTTTGGCTGTAAGAAGGCTTGGGTTAAATTCATTTGGGAAGAATCCAGTCTGTCGGTATTTTGGGGTCCCAAGCACCCCTAAAACCTCAACATTATGGTTCCCTGAGACTAGAAGACTGCTAATCTCAAGTTCTTCAGCAAAGACTGCAAGAACTCCCTGAATCAGTAAGCTGTGGCAGTTACCATACTTCTAAAGCCACAAACACCAAAGACAACAGAGAAGGTTAGTGGGAAAAATTGCAGGGACAGAGTGGAAGGAATTTGCAGTTCAACCACCACCCTGGGGGCAGTGGAGGTGATGCAGCTCTGAGGACAGAACTACAGCTGCAGTTGCTTCGGGCCCACCTGGTGTGAGGAATTAAGTGGTGGATCAGAGCAGGAGTGCAGAACCTGCTTACATCTGAGTCATAATACAAGCTGGAGGTTCTTGGGGGAGGAGGAGCACTGGGGTGGCAGAGCTTGTTGTGTAGAAATAGCTCTGAAAACAACAGCCAGGCCCTCAAGCTTGGGATAAAGTACTCTCTACTCTACAAGCAGTCATACCCCAATGAAAAACTCAAGGGTCAAATAGCTGGCTGGGAACATGGCCAGGCAACAGGAACAGACTCAGATTCAGACTCAGACTTTGGAATCTTTCTTTGGTGACAAAGACCAAAAGATATAGCCAGAAGAAGTCAACTTAGTCAAAGAGTCTACATCAAAAGCCTCCAAGAAAAACATGAACTGATCTCAGGCTCAAAAAGGATTTGGAAAAGCAAGTTAGAGAAGTAGAGAAAAAATTGGGAAGAGAAATGACAGTGATGCAAGAAAACCATGAAAAACAAGTCAATGATTCGCTAAAGGAGACCCAAAAGATACTGAAGAAAATAACACCCTAAAAAATAGACTAACTCAAATGGCAAAAGAGCTCCAAAAAGCCAATGAGGAGAAGAATGCCTTGAAAGGCAGAATTAACCAAATGGAAAAGGAGGTCCAAAAAACCACTGAAGAAAATACTACCTTAAAAATTAGATTGGAGCAAGTGGAAACTAGTGACTTTATGAGAAATCAAGATATTATAAAACAGAACCAAAGGAATGAAAAAATGGAAGACAATGTGAACTATCTCGTTGGAAAAACCACTGACCTGGCAAATAGATCCAGGAGAGATAATTTAAAAATTATTGGACTACCTGAAAGCCATGATCAACAAAAGAGCCTAGATACCATCTTTCAAAAAATGATCAAGGAGAACTGCCCTGATATTCTAGAACCAGAGGATAAAATAGAAATTGAAAGAATCCACAGATCACCTCCTGAAAAAGACATCCAAAAGAAAACTCCTAGGAATATTGTTGCCAAATTCCATAGCTCCCAGATGAAGGAGAAAATACTGCAAGCGGCCAGAAAGAAACAATTTGAGTATTGTGGAAAGACAATCAGGATAACACAACATCTAGCAGCTTCTGCATTAAGGGATTGAAGGGCTTGGAATATGATATTCCAGAGGTCAATGCAGCTAGGATTAAAACCAACAATAACCTACCCAGAAAAACTGAGTATCATGCTCCAAGGCAAAATATGGATTTTCAATAAAACAGAGGACTTTCAAGTTTTCTCAGTGAAAAGACCAGAGCTGAATGGAAAATTTGACTCTCAAACACAAGAATCAAGAGAAGCATGAAAAGGTAAACAAGAAAGAGAAATCATAAGGGGCTTAGTAAAGTTGAATTGTTTTGTTTACATTCCTACGTGGAAAGATGATATGTATGATTCATGAGACCTCAGCATTAGGGTAGCTGAAGGGAATATATATATGTGTGTATGTGTATATATATATATATATATATATATATATATATATATATATGTATATATGTAGACAGAGGGCATGGGGTGAGTTGAATATGAAGGGATGATATCTAAAAAAATAAAATAAAATTAAGGGATGAGAGAGGAATATATTGAGAGAGGGAGAAAGGGGGAGATAGAATGGGGTAAATTATCTGACATAAAAGTGGCAAGAAAAAGCAGTTCTGTAAGAAAGGAAGAGGGGGCAGGTGAGGGGGAATGAGTGAAGCTTGTGCTCCTTGGATTTGATTTGAGGAGGGAATAACATACACACTCAATTGGGTATCTTACCCCACAGGAAAGAAGGAGGAAAGAGATAAAAAAAGGGGGGATGATAGAAGGGAGGGCAGATAGGGGGAGGAGGTAATGGAAAGCAAACACTTTTGAAAAGGGACAGGGTCAAGGGAGAAAATTGAACATAGGGGGATAGGATAGGGAGGAGCAAAATATAGTTAGTCTTTCATAACATGAGTATTGTGGAAGGGTTTTACATAATGATACACATGTGGCCTGTGTTGAATTGCTTGCCTTCTTAGGGAGGGTGGGTGGGGAGGGAAGAGGGGAGAGAATTTGGAACTCAAAGTTTTAAAAACAGATGTCCAAAAAGTTTTTGCATGCAACTAGGAAATAAGATATACAGGTAATGGGGCATAGAAATCTATCTTGCCCTACAAGCAAGTAAGGGAAAAGGGGCTGGAGGAGAGTGGGGTGACAGAAGGGAGGGCTGACTGGGGAACAGGGCAATCAGAATACATGTCATCTTGGAGTGGAGGTAGGGTAGAAATGGGGAGAAAATTTTTAACTCAAACTCTTGTGAAAATCAGTGTTGAAAACTAGAAATATTAAACAAATAAATTATGAAAAAAGAAAAGAAAGAAAATTATCATTACATTTGGCAGTCATCACTCCTTATAACAATGTTTTGTAGCTTCTTATACAGAGGCATACCACACCAAATGTTTGTAATTGCATTCCATGCAACAACAACATTATAAGAGACAACTAATTCTATAGGAAAAGAAGCTATTTTTGCACTACTAATGCTTCAGAAGAGTTTTAATAATTTAAACTGGAGGTGAAAGAGGCTGATTTTAGAGACCTAACAGGAAAATTTGACCCAGGGCTAAGATTCCCCAAAAGAGCCTGGCAAAAGTAATGTAAAACTTGCCTTCATTTCAATTTTTAGACACATTCAATTGAAGGTGGGGAACGATCCTGTGGAAACTTTCATCCAGGCCTGTGGTTGAATGCAGTGTAAAGCTCTTCCAACATGGTAGGACATACAAGAGCTTGCATTCCACCAGAAGAGACTTTGAGAACCTAGGGAATATTGGGTGTCTCCCTCTCTCCATTCAACCTATGAGAGGATTTTGCCAGGCGTCTACACATGACAGACAAATATGGATGCTTCACTACAGTGAACATCTGTAGACCCAAAGAAGGACAAAGCATTGTCCTTCATGAGCAGAGATGCTGGGTTGGAACCCAAGAGTCCAGCCAGGGAGGAAATTACTTGGTGTGTAATAGTGGTGATGAAAAAGCAGTAAATTATAACTTTAACTAGTTATTTTGGCTTTCTAAGGGCTGTTAGTACCATGAAAAGGCAGTCAACCTATTGTAGACTACTGAAATGATTACTTTTATATATCGAGTCTGTGAGAGCTTAAACCACCCATTCAGGTGATAACCTGTCCATACTTCAACCTGCATTTTCTGGTCTATGTCCTTTGATAAATCTTCCAAAGAATATCTAACCAATGCACAGATACCAGTGCAGCACTGAGCCTGTACATTGTATACTACTGAAATAATAATAATAATAGCTGGCATTACCATAGCACTTCAAGTTTTGCAAGGCACTTCACATGTTATCCTCATGACAACCTTGTGAAGTAGATGCTGTTATTGTTCCCATTTGTGCAGAGCTGAGAGACAATAAATCATTTGTGTAGGGTCCCACAACTAATACCTGAAGTGGATTCAAACTCAGGTCTTCCTAAATTCATATATAGCATTCTATCAACAACACGTATTTCTCACTATCTCTATATGTAGTAATATACTAATAAGTGGCATTACTATAAAACTTTATGGTTTCAAAATAGTTTGTAAATGCTTACTTGTTGGATCCTTACAATTAGCCCATGATGTAAGTAATCTAGGTTTTTAAATAAAATTCTTTTGGGTATGGATCATTGACTTCCTAGATGTATGGAGCTACTAATGTGGAAATTCCCTCTACCAAGAGATCAGCAACTCTTTTTATCTCATATTTTGAGACTTGCCTGGGGCACTGAAAGATTAAATGATTTGCCATGGTCACACAACTAGTATGTGCTAGATGCAGGACAGTATATTATATTTTACATGATATTAAAAAATGAATTCCCCTTGTAAAGAATAACTATTCTCATTAAGTTCATTCAGAGAGACTAGACTGTATGTTGTCTTAGGAATTATGTTTTAGAACTCTAAAAAGATTTTTTCTTTCTTTCTAAGACTTTTAATATTAAAATGTGAATATTCTATTAGTAAGGGAATCAAGTGTTGATATATATCAAATCTAATTTCTACCTTATTGTTTTGCAGTAGTTAGATGTTCAAATTGTAATTCTCGTGTAATACATCATATTTAGCTGTCTTTTTCACCTAAATCATTGGTAGTCTACTTGTTTTTATGCAATCAAGAGGAAGTATGCAAAGGTCAGACAGAGAACAATAAAAACAATCTTTAGAAAAAAATAGCTTGTTAGAAAATTGCTTGAAGGAGGCTTAGGTTCAATTGGAGTGAAGAATAAAAATGTGTGTGTGTGTGTGTTTGTGTGTACTTTAAAAGACTGGGATTCCCAGGATAGATACCCATTATGTGAACCTTTCTGAAAATTAGGTGTTTGGAACCCACTCACAGCAGGAAGAAGTCCACTTATAAGGTGACACCAGGGACCTTCCTAATTTCTGGCAAAATATTATCTGTTGAAATTACATACACAGTGTCTAGACTGTTCATCAGAAGGTTTAATTATAGGGACAAACACAGTGGAAGGGGTTTTCTGATACTGTATCATTATTTCTCTCTGAAAACATTTGCTGTTAGAAGTAAGGTACAGTAATAGTTTGTGTTGCCACATATTATTGCTGTTGTTTAAGCTGTACTTTTAACCTGTTCCCTGAGTCATTGCTACAATGGTGCATGTTCAGGTAATTAGGTGGCAGCAAGGCCTGGAACCAGTAAAATCTGAGTTAAAATCCTACCTTAGACACTTACTAGCTATATGACCCTGGGCAGGTCACTTAATCTCTTTTTGCCTCAGTTTCCTTATCTGTAAAATGAAGATAATAATGGCACCTACCTCCTAACGTTGTTGTGAAGATAAAATATGTGTAAAGCTCTTAGTGCAGTGCTTGGCATTTAGTATGTGCTATATAAATGTTATGATGATGATGATGATGATGATAATTAAAACAAATTCATCATGTATATCACCGCATCATTGCAAAGGAAGCAGCCTGAGTTGACCAAGAATGTATTGACAAAGCTCTGGGAATCTTTTTATATCTCTTGTATCCACTGGTTAACCACTAATAAAATACCCATTTTACTGGATTTTGAAAGACAGGCGGTTTGACCACATGGCATTTTATAGGCACAATAATAATTATAATACTTGAGATTTACATATATAAATTTAAGATATATAAAACATTTTAGCTCAAGTGAGCCTCACAATAACTATACAAGACACTTGTTATTATTTTCCCTAATTTACAGATGAAGAAAATGAGGCAGAAAGAGGTTAAATGACATTCTTGGATCACATAGTGACTGAGGCAAGATTCAAACTCAGTTCTTTTCCTGACTCTAATTGTTCTATTTAATGCACCATCTAGCAGTCTCAGTAGTATGAAAAGATTGTCTCTATGGTGCATTTTCTTTGCATTGTTCCATTCCCTTAGATCAAAAAGAATAATAGATTCTTACCCAAATGCTCAAATGGCTCTATGGATATTCACTGCAGTGAAGCATCCATATTTGTCCATTATGTGTAGATGCCTAGCAAAATCCTCCTATAGGTTGAATGGTGAGAGGGAGACACCCAACATTCCCTGGATTCTCAAAGTCTCTGCCAATGGGATACAAGCTCTTGTATGTTCTGCCATGTTGGAAGAGCTTTACACTGCATTCAACCACAGATCTAGTCTAAGGACTAGAAGAGCTAAATGGGAAGAGGTTCACTATCAAGAGATTAGCTATTTTGCAGACTATTATTTTGATCATGCAACCCATGGGACAAAGGGCAAAAATAATTAAAATGAGATTTGAATGTGGATTCCTGTTTCTTCACTGTTACCTTGGGGAGTATTTGTGTGCTTAGTACAGAGCCTGGAAAATAGCAGGTGCTTAATGAATGTTTACGTATTTAATGATTAGTAAATATCTGAAGATAACTTTATGCTCTCAAGAATTATATGGGTTTTTCTGATGAAGAATTCTACCTACCTCCAGAGAGAGAACTGATGAACTCTGAATGTAGATTAAAGCATACTATTCTTTATTTTTCTTATTTTTTGTTTGTTTGGTCTATGTTTTCTTTTGCAACATAACTAATGTGGTAATACGTTTTGTATGACTTCACATTTATACTTGATATCAAATTGCTTGTCTTCTCAAGGAGAGGGGAGTGGTGGGGCAGGGAGAGAATTTGGAACTCAAAATTTTCAAAAAAAATGCTAATTTTTACATGTAATAGGGAAATATTGAGTGAAATAAATTAAAATATATTAAAAACAAAAAATAGAATTATATATTCTGACACGCTGAGAACAATGGAATGGTGATCTAGCCTGTAAGAAGAGCTAAGAGCAAACAACCAGGAATTTCTAACTGAATAAATGCCTATGATTGTGAATATGCATTTCAAAGTACCTAAGCCTGCCAGTCATTTCCTTTCATTCATTATATTGATCTATGTTAGAATGAATTGTTTTGGGGGGACGGTTCAGATTTGTGATTTCATTAGGGTAGAGAATTCCTGCTAAGGAAAAACCCTCCACCAATGCATACCCCCAACTCATTTGTAATTCATATCATTTTCTGGCACATGGAAATGTTTTATCCCATCTGACTATGCATTATTATAATTTAAAGAGATTAAGTGCCTTGTCTAGAGGGTCATACAGCTTGTATGTTGTAAAAACAGAACTTGAATCCAAGTTCTCTTGACACAAGGGTTCTGTTCTGTCTAATTATAACAGCAACAACACTTGAATCTTAAGGTTTACAAAATGCTTTTTTAAAAAGTCTCATTTTATCTCCACAATAACCCTGGGAAGTAAGCACTATTTTTATCCTCAACTTACAAATGAGGAAACAGATGTATACTAAACCATATGGAATCTTTATTTACTGAAATACGCATCTTTTCCATGCTAGCCAAACTTTGTCTTCTTCTACTCAACCTACCTAGAGGACTCAGCCAGTTATCAGCATTTGAGGAAAAGGAAATGGCTATCAGGTCCCAAGAGCAGAAAATAAAAGTTACCTTTTATTCATCATATTGGGCTTTGTTTTCCCCTGGAAAATATGATTATGTGAAGCCAATCTATTGGAAGATAGAATGCCTTCTGTGATAGTACTCTAGTTATGCACTGGGTCCATGGGATATGAGATAATATAATCATTTCTCAAATTGTAAAAGGTGCTTTCTTCAGAAGATATTCAATTTAACTCTGTGGCAGACAAGTGAAAGCTCACATTCTTTTACTTTAAATGTTCTGGAATGTGCAGTTTTCTTTTGCCTTTTCTATGTTTTGTTCCATCCAACTGTCCTTTAGTTGCTGTGTTATTACTGCTTTTCCCCTCTAATACTTAATACTGAGTCATTATCCCAAAATGATGTACTGAGATTTGCATGTGATCTCTAAAATCTCTTTCAGTTCCAAATCCTATGTGCCTACTGACACTTGGTACTTGACAAGTTCCCCTTCTAAGGGCTCTTTGATGAGACTCAGAGGATAGGTGCAAACAAACCCTGCAGATTCCCAAGAATTATAAAATAAGTGATTAAAAGTGGAAGGAACTTCAGAGATCCTCTAGTTCAACTCCTTACCTTACAGATTAGGAAAATGAGGCCCAAGAAGTGACATGAACTCATTCAAGGTCACAGAACTGACTAAACCAAGATTCTCTCTATATTCAGATTATGATGTTAGCTAAATAATTATCTCAATTTGTTACATTATTTATCCAGGTAGGTTATAATAACTCCTTTCAAAGTTGCATTTAATCTTATCCATAGCTGGTCAGAACCCACTAAACTGGGAATAAGAAAACCAAAGTTGAAACTCCATCTTTACTATTTGTTAGCTAGGTGACCTTGGGTGACTCATTTCAATTGGCTTTTCACTTGGCATCTAGGTGGGATGGTGGATAAAGGGCTGAATTTAGAGTAAGGATGACCTGATTTAATTCCTTTTCAGACATAGTGGCAAATAAAATCAATAAAGGGAAATTGAAGTACATTATACCAAGTAAAATCAGTTAATTAACAATGAAACATATAATTATTAACAAAATGGATCAGATTGGCAATCTCAGTAAAACCAGTGACCCGAATGAGAAGGAGAGGACCCTCTTTATTGAGACACAACAAAGAAGAGGTCTTGGAAGGCATGGACCATCATGATTTGTTTTACTAAGAAAAAGAGGCTGCTAGGTGGCTCAGTGGATAGAGTGCTAGGACTGGAAACAGGGACACCTGAGTTCAAATAAATCCTCAGACATTACTAGTTGTGTGACCCTGGACAAGTCACTTAGCCTCTGTATGCCTCAAACCACTGGAGAAGGAAATGGCAAACAACTCCTGTACTTTGCCAAGAAAACACCTCAAACGGCATTGGCATGCTATAGTCCACAGGGTCTTGAAGAGTTGGACACAACTGAATGACTAAACAACATCAATAAATACTAAGAAAGGTGGGCTGGCATTCAGGTGAGGCTGATCACCACCCTCTCTAACAATCAGGGAATGTTAATTGTTTCATGCATCTTGTAATCTCTGCTAGAGGATCAAAAGTATCAGCCTTGCTGTCTTCTTGGAAGAGATATAACCTCCCCCAATTGCACAAGGGCAGGCAAGGACAGAGGACACATTTTTCAGGGATGGTACCAAGCTTAAAGATAACAAAGAGATGTCCTGGAACTACCCCAGGGACTACCATCATGAGACATACCTACTTTTAAAAAAATTATGACTTTAACTCAGAAGGAAAGCTAAATTCCTGAGCTGAACTCAAAGACATAGAAAGATGGCTTTAGGCAGATGCAGACTTAATTATAAAAATCAATACATCACAAAATCATTTATATTGTAGAATCAATACAGTGGGAACTTGAGGTAATATTGATTTGATCTCACACTTACAAATTGTGTGACCTTGGGAAATTTACTTAACCTTTCCCAGCCTCAGTTTCCTTATCTGTAAAATGAAGATGATAGTAGCACCTTTCTCCTGTGTTTGTTGTGAGACTCAAAGAATTGGATGGCCATAGTCTAGCTCTTCCTCTGCCCAGAATACAAAATGTCTCAGGCTTGGTTGGAAGCCCAGTTAAACTGGAAAAAATGTGAATGGATTTTCAGATGAAGAAAAGAAGATGGAGTCTACAGCAAAATGCTTCAATTTTCTTAGTCAAGCTAGAAGAAAGGTCTTTAGCTGAGAGTAGGAGAGTGAGAGGTAAGAGACTTGAGGAAAGAAGAGATGGTTTGGAATAAGTTCTGTTGGGTGTGAGATAGTGAATCAGTTAAGTCTTGTCTTTTACAGTGAGATGGAGTTAAAGCCGAATGATGTGGATTCATAATACACCAAATCAGCAAGGTGGCTTGACTGCCTCGAACTCTGTTCAGTAGCATGTGACTTGGAACAGAATGGGTGGGATGGAACCAATGTATGTATGACTGCAGTTTTGGAAAGAATGAATGACCATAGGACAAAAGATTGAAAAGTATGAGAATAGATGACAGGTAAGTTGGTAAACTACAGATTTGAAATTGGGATGGGTGAGAAGTAACATGAAGTCAGAGGAGGCCTGACTGGATTCACCACAAATTTATGCTATATATTTTCAACTGGGTACTCAATGAATCAAGGCAATCCTTTTGCACCTCCATAATTGATTCATGCTTTCACTCATCACCTCTGTTGCATCCTTTTTTGAGGTTATGTCCACTAACAATGGGTGTCCCCCAAGTTTCTTCTATTCTTGGTGATCTCATCAGTTCCTATAGGTCAAAATATCACCTCGATGTAGATAATTCTCAAATCTATATAGCCCTAAGCATCTTTGCTTACCTCTAATATAACAACACTAAATACCCATTGGACATCAGCAGATGTATCACATTCAACATTTCCAAAACGAAACTTTATCTTTCCCTTAAAACTTTCCCTTTGTCTCAACCTTTCTATTGCTGTCAAGGGTACCACCAACCTCCCAGTCACTCAGGCTCACAACCTCAATGGCATTCTTGACTTTATACACTCATCTCACATATCCAATCTCTTGACAAGTATTGTCATTTCTACCTTTATAACATTTCTCATGTATGCCCCCTTCTTTCTATTCATACAGTGGTGCTCCTGAGAGCAGGTATTCACATCTGGATTATTGCAATAGCCCTGTTGATCTGCTTGTTTCAAGCCTCTCCTCACTTTATTCTCTCTTCCACTAAACTGGCAAAATAATCTTTCTAAAGTGTGTATCTGACCATATCACTTCCCCTCCCCTTCCCTCAACATACTAGAGGCTTCCCATTACCACTACAATCAAATATCAAATCTTTTGTTTATCTTTTAAAGCCCTTAATAACCTGTCCCTTTATATCTTTTCAGTCTTCTTATACTTTCCTTCCTTCTGTGCCCTTTACAATCCACCAATACTTTCTTGTTCCTTGCATATAACACCCTGTCTCTCAACTCTTTCCCTTTACACTGTATGTTCCCCATGACTGGAAAGCTCTTCTTCCTCACCTCTGCCTCTTGGTTAGCCTAAAGTACTTCAAGACTCATCTCAAATCCCATCTTCTACAACCCTAACCTTTGCTAACCCCTCTATTCCCTCCCCCCTTTCCCCCTGCACTGCTAGTGCCTTTCCTATGAGATTACTTTTCATTTATGCTATATATTTACATAAATATCTATCTAGTATGCATATAGTTGTTTTCATGTTGTATCTCTCATTATAAAGTATATTCCTTGAAAGGAGAGATCATGTTTTTGCTTTTTCTTGTATCCTCAGTCCTTGGCACAGTGCCTGACACATATCCAGAAGTTAAGAAGTGCTTGCTGAATGATTGACTAGCTTGAGAAAGCATTAAGGGATGGATGGATAAATTGCAGGAATTTATAAGGGCATAGAAGAGGATTAGGAAGGGTGAGGCATAAGGAGAAGTGTGAGAAAAGGAGGTTATGGTCAGAATGAGAACTAAACAGTCTAAGGCTTTGATAATGAAAGTGGAAGTCATTTCCGATGATTAAATCTAGAGTGTGACCTAAGTTTTTTAATTAAATCTAAAGTGTCCCTAAGATTAAGTGAAGATTAGGTGATACAAGTAGATCAAGAAATTGAGAGGTTAGGAAGTTTGAGGGAATATCCTTATGGATGTTGAAATCTGATCATATGAAGATGGGAGTTAGGGAGGAGAGGAAGATAGTGACCCAGTTGCTCATTGTCCTTGGGGGAAAAAAGGGATAATGGTTTGGGGTCTGGAAGGTAAGCACCACCATACATTTGTCCTCCACATCAGTTAGCATCAGGGCCTTGAATTTTATGTCACAATTTTTTATCAGCTTTTATGTTAATAAGTAATAGTTTGGTTTTTACTCTGATTTAACTCAGTTCCTAAGCACTTGCTAGGTTTTTCCTATTCTTGTCCAAAGGCTGCCCTGGCCTTTTTTTTTTTTAACATCTTTGACAGTGCTTGTCTCAGATTACTCTTAGCTGGTAAATAATTAAAGTCCAAGTGCTAAATGTCACATTATAATAATACTTCAGTGGGAGAAAAGTGGAGAGAGCACTGGATTTGGAGTCAAAGTACAAGAATGTGAAATCTAGTTCTGCAACTTTTTAAGCAGTCATAGATCTAAGGTATTATAAAGAGCCCTAAACTTTGTGTCACAGGCAGGCAGGCGACACACATTTATTAAGCACTTAGTGCCAGGTACTGTGCTGAGCGCTGAGGATTCAAATAGAATTACTGTCAAAATAAAGACAATCTCTGCCCTCAACCAGGTTATATGGTAGCGAGGGAAAACAACACATAAAGGACAGGTGGGTCAGAGAATGAACCTATGCTAGGGGATAGTAGCAAAGTCCAGAGAGGCAGAAGCACATTCTGGAGAGGAAGGAACCATGGCCAGCCTGGGCCCATCTCCCAGGTGGAGGAAAGGCCTCCAAAGTAACCTTTAAGGTGAACCTCGAATAAAGCTAATGATTCCAAGAGGTGGAGGTTAGAAAGCTCTCTAGGCATAGGGAACAAAAGCATGGTGGAAAGATAGAGAATGTGGAATTCTGGGAACTTTCAGTTGGCCTGCTTAGTTAGGAATGGAAAGTATATAAGAAGTAATATGTAATCAGCCTGGAAAAATAGGTTGGAGCCTGATTGTGAAGGATTTTAAATCAGGAAGACTATGTTTGAATCCTGGCTCTGCTTCTTGCCACCTCTGTGACTTTGGACAAATCACTTCACTTCCCTAGGCCTCAGTTTCCTCAGTTGTAAAATAAAAGGGTTAGACTAAATGACTGCTAAGGTCCCTTCTAGCTCCAGGTTATGAACCTAGAGCAATCAGCTTCTTCCTCACTCTTAGGTGAGATCTGTGCTCTTTCTGTGTTTCCTTGCTTTCTTAATTCAATAGATCAAATATTTAATATGTGGATAACCCTGTACAAGGCAAGGAGAGGCTTGGTATAGCTGAAGGAGAGTTGATTTTGGAGTCAGGAAGACTGCAGTTCAATTCTAGTCTCTGTTGGGTTGTTGCTGTTTGTTCTTCATTCTTGAAGAGGACCATGACATCAGGAAGGTGAAGCCATGACTTGGCAAATGAGTTGGGTTTAAGTGAAGCAGGGCTGTGTAAAATCACCAGCCTCACTCTCTCCTGGGGAGCCCCATGGATCCAGTCGCAAGATACAGATCACGATGATTGAAGAAGGCCCCAGATGCAGTAGGAGGCCTTGGCCTTTTTAAGCTAAAGTCTTTCCCAGGTCTCAGTTAATCTGAGGCAATGCCCATTCAGTGATTAAGGCTAGGTAAGAAATGAGACAAAGAATGGCCTCTTTCACTTAGTCAAAAAAACAAACAAACAAAAAAAACAAAACCACGAAATCTGGGAGTGGAAGACCCTTAGGGCTTTTTGTCAAAACAGAAACAATTGCCCTTTACATTCACTCTAAGCCATCAAAACACAAAGGGCTCTTTCCTTCCTTCCTTCCTTCCTTCCTTCCTTTCTTCCTTCCTTCCTTCCTTCTTTCCTTCCTTCCTTCCTTCCTTCCTTCCTTCCTTCCTTCCTTCCTTCCTTCCTTTCTTCCTTCCTTCCTTCTTTCCTTCCTTCCTGGTACTAGCTTTCTGGTACTAATCCAAGTCACCTAAAGGTGGCTAGGTGGTGCAGTAGATAGAGTATGGACCCTGGAGTTAGCAAGACTCACCTGAGTTCAAATCTGGACTCATACACTTACTAGATATATGATCTTGGACAAGTCACTTAATCCTTTTTGCCTCCATTTCCTCATCTGTAAAATGAGCTAAAGAAGGAAATGGAAAACAAACTGTTCTTTGCCAAGAAAACCCAAAATAGGGTCATGAAGAGTTGAGCATGACTGAAAACTGCAGAACAAAGAACAAAAGCCATCTAATCTTAAGTGGCCCTAAGTGGTAAAAAGCAATGCTGATGTGCACTGGAGGCTTTCTTCACTTCGAGCTTTCCATGCTGATGAAATCATAGGTCTAGTCCCAACCAAACAAAAATGCATTAGCAAGATAAAAATGACACAGTTTCTGAGCTACCTCTTTTACCGAAGGTTTGCTGTGTCTTCTCCAAGGTGTTCCCAATTCTTCCTCAGGCCTACTCTCTCTCTGGGTGAATGATTCAGTACTGACTCCTTTAAGGAAGGCAAAGCATTATAAAATAAACCCCCCCAAAGTGAAATAGAGTATAATCACCAAATGGCTGACTAGCACATAGGAGGTGTTTAATAAATGACTGTACATAAGATAAAAACAAAATATATTCCTTTACAAAAGAAGAGTAAGAATTTTCACCTTGTAGCTGCCATTGAGACATGACCCCCATTCATCATTTAACTTTTTTTGAATTTCCATGTAAAAGACAGTTAATAAGTTGGATTTTCTTGTTGTTGTTTCATCTTGAAGTTCAAAAGGCTCACTGTGACCAGATATTTCTCCTATTTTTGAGAGTGAAGAGCCTATATGCTTCTACCTTTTTGGGAGAAAGCAGCTTACATGTTGTCTTGTTTCCTGGATTGACCAGAACCCCTTTCTCAGGCTTCTCCTTTCTTAACTGTGTATAGAAAACCTTCTTGGTTCTTTCCTTCCTTAAGGTTGCTATGTCTCTACTACCAATGGTACAGTGAAGAGAGAACTGGCTCTCTAGCCAGAGCACCCAAGTTCAAATCCAGCCTCTGATGCTAACTATCTGTGTGACTTTGGATAAATCACTTAACCTCCCTTGGACTCAGTTTTTTCATCTGCAACATACAGGGTTTGGTCTAGATGACATCTGTTGTCCCTTCCTGCTTTACATCTATCTCTGATCCTATGGTAGTTTGAAAAAAAAACTGGATAATCTTATTAATTTAATTGCATATTTACTTGCCGTGATTAAATGAGGATAAACAAAAGTATGCTTGAAAAGGGTTTGGGGGGTTTAGCAGACTACAGTGCTCTCACTCAGCAGCCAAAAAATCTGTTGAACCTTTGAGAACTAATGGTCATTTGAACAATGGATGCCCTAGAGGATTTCATGGAGAACTTTGGTCAAATCATAATCATTGGCATGTTCAAGAAGTAAATTTTATGGTTAATCTAATATCCTATTAACTCATGTTGGAGAAAGTGATATCTTTGTGAAACAGTCCAATAAACAGAATTTTAGGTTCTCCTTTCCCATTCTCTAGCCTCACCAACCCTTTGATAATCTGAGTAGTTGCCTTGCATTTAAGAGGATTTATAATTTCCCTCCCCAGGGCAGTTATGTGAGAAGGGTAGGAGATTACATGTGGATGAAAGGAAAAACTTTCCAAAAATGAGAGCAGCTCTTTAAATAAAAGGGTCATTCCCAAACAGTAACGAACCTTTTTCCCCCAGTAGACATCTTCAAGCAGAGCTTCTACTTGTACTTGGTGGAGATTTTGTAGAAGGGATTCCGGTTCAGTAAGGGTTGGATTACGTCATCTCTGAGAGCCCTTCCAAATGAGAGTGCGTGATCCCTTATGGGTCCTTGCCTTGGGGCAGACCTTCATGAACAAGAACAGAATGGATTTGGGGTTTAATTTGAAGTGATTTTGACCCCAAGGCAAGCATAGTCTTTAACTTTGAAGCTGCCCTGACCTTTTCTTTCTTTCTCTTTTTTTAAATTGCTGCTGAGTTACTTGAGTGTCACAGAGAGACAAGACTCAGGAGAACTGAGGGGTGACATGGAGAATTGGACCAACGATGGACTGGAGGACAGCATATAAAGGCTCTAGTCTGAATTCTGTCACCAATTTGCTGTGTGGCTTTGGGAAAAATGGCTTAAGCTCTATGGACTTCAATTTCCTCATCAATATAAAAGAGGTTTTGATTAGATAATGATAATTTCTACTTCCGGGGTATAGCTAAAAATTTATTATGATATAATTCTTGGTAACTGATTTGTAATACATACATACATATATGTTTATATATGTGTGTACATGTATGTGTATATACACAACACAGCATAATTCTTGGTAACTGATTTGTGATATATACATATATGCATATATATACATATACATTATATATAATTTATGTTGTGCCACATTGGTACCATTCTGTGGAGCATATCATTTTTTCTTGTCTTACAAAATGTGCAAATCCAGGAATTAGAAATCTGCAGATCATTTAATGGGGTTTGTTTGACCACTAGATGGAGCTTGTGCTTCCTAGAATGGGTCTGCACTCACTGCTTAGGACTTTACCACCTGGGGCCATTTCAGAGACAAGCATTGTTTTTTAATAGAAGTTCACACAGGCAGACCACTGTTTTCTTAACAAATAAAGATGTTAATTGATAACACGTAGTCAAGATAAGTTTTATTAAAGGCAATTGCAGAGTACTTTCTAAGATGATATCTAACATACTCTAACAAAATTATACTCAGGCAAGAATATTTTTAGCACCTAGAATTATTTATTTTTTCAGCAGATATTCATTGGTAGCCTAGTGTAGGTATCAATAGCTGGGACTTGGGGATTTAAGAGTTAAATAATTTTAATGACTATCACAGAAACCATTGGAGAGCCACAGAATTCTTGAAGGCTTAGAGTCACAGCCATTGGACCAGTCATTATTATTGACATCTGGTGCACCACCAAACTGCCAAAAGAAAACCACTAATGACTGTGCTGACTGAATAAAGGTAGTACAAGATGGAAGAAAACTTTTGATTTGGGACAACGCTCAAAGGGCATAATCAGGGACCAGAGTTCAAGTTAATGAAACTGGAAAGAAATGGAAACAAATTCAGTGGAAACATGACATGCACATGTTAAGACTAGCAAGCCTGGGACAAAAACATGGTGAAGGTCAATGAGGACTTGCAGGGGTGACAGGTGAGATCAACTGTCTGGTGCCAAGTCCATAGTATTGCAGAGTCATTTTGACTCCGCAATAGGCTTTTTGAAGGCAATAGGATGTTCCCAGTCACTTTGATGTTTTAAAGGCAACCCCTACTAAAAGTAACCCTGAGTCACACCAGTAGCTTTGTCATATCTTAGGTGCCCTTTGATACATTAATAAATTACAGTAGCTTGGTAGCATAGCGGATAGACATTGGAATCAGGGAGAATTGAGTTTGAATCCTGTTCCAGACACAGACTAGCTGTGTGACCCAGGATAAGCCACTAAACCTCTTTCATTCTGTTTCCTTATCTGTAAAATGGGGATAATAACAGTACCTACCTCAAATGAGATAACGTAGAACTTTACAAACCTTAACATACTATGTGAATGCTAGCTATTATTATTAGGTCAGTAGGAGCCTGCGTAGTGAGTGGCGTGTAGCTGATGCTAAGTAAATGCTTGTCGATTTAATTGAGTTCAAACATGAGCCATACAGGTCTAGGGTACTCCCTACGACAAAGACTTAATAGCTGGGGTTCTCCAGATAGGCCACCAGAAAATAGAGAAGTGGGAATTGAATGAAGATGTAGATGTGTATGTCTCTTCTTAGCAGTTGCATTTGGGTTTGGCCACAGCAAGGTGAATAATATTGGATCGATATTTCCATTCCAGTTAACTGTTGGTAGAAAGGTACATGGGAGCCATGTATCATCATTCACTTTACAGAGTTTCCCAGTGGGACTCTTCTTTTCAGTCCAAGTGCTCTTTCTGATTCTAATGCATAGGTACTTAATGTTGCTTGACTGGGTCATCTATTGTGGCTTAGAAGTTCAATTTTCCCTGCATTTTCAAGAAACAGCAAAAAAAAAGTAATATTTTTCAAAAGAATTG
Source organism: Trichosurus vulpecula (assembly GCF_011100635.1). Classification (NCBI taxonomy): domain Eukaryota; kingdom Metazoa; phylum Chordata; class Mammalia; order Diprotodontia; family Phalangeridae; genus Trichosurus; species Trichosurus vulpecula. The sequence goes on from NC_050581.1 coordinate 133,532,731, forward strand.
CGAAAGTGGAAATTCATTAAGATCTGCTAAGAGGTTTTAAGAAGGAAATTTTATAGGGAAGAGTGAGAAAAAAATTTTAGCCAACCTCAGGACCTGTTGCCTTTGACATTATGGGCTAAGCTTAGACTCTTTGATGGTACTGTTTGGGGAAGTAATATTTTACTGATGGGACAAATAATGAATTACATGTTTTCTTGCATATAAAATTCAGTGTCTAAGGAAGAAAGGAAACAAGCATTTGTTAAATACCTACTATGTACCAGGCTCTGTGCTATGTGCTTTACAAATATTCTGTTATTTGATCTTCACAGTAATCTTGGAAGTTAAGTTCTATTATCATCCCAGTTTTATAGTTGAGGAAACCCAAAAGTAGTTAAATGATTTGCCTTGTTTCACACAATTAGTGCCTAAGGCTGCATTTGAACTCAGTTCTTCCTCATTCTAGGCCTAAGACCCCATCCACTGTGCTGCCTAGCTGATTCATTCATTCAGCCATTATTTAAAGGTAATATATCATAGTGAGTAGGTATTCCCAACTTGGATTTCAGGAGACTTGGGTTGGAATCCTACTTCAAAAACTTACTAACTGTATTATCCTAGTTAAACATTTGACCCCTCTGAGTCTTAGATGTCATCTGTGAAGTAGAGGTAACAATATCACCTAACAGGATTGTTGTGAGAATCACAAAATCTCTGCCTGTTGAATTTGTGTGTCGACTCCCTCCACCAATGGAAGTTTCACCATCTCTGCACCTTAGTAAATAGACTTCAGGAATTGTTATCATGCAATACCCTCATTAACTTCCCTCCCACAGAATCATCACATTGTTACCAACTTCCTGATGAAAAAAAAAAATCTGGTTAGCAAATTCACCAGGTTGGCGTATTGTCTTTCACTAGGCCTATACAAGAAAGCCTTTTCTGCTTGGTTGGACGTGCCAAAGACTGAACATCAGTGGTATAACGGAGAATGCGAAGTTAAATCCCCATTATGATATGGTGTCAGAATACAACCATTTTGGAGGAAGAAATGCACACAAGTAATTAAGATACAAAGCAAAATATGCTAATCGTGTAAGGGGATCAAAAAGTCCTATAAAAAAACACAAAAAGTTTTTTTTTTTTCCAGTTAGAGGGATTAAACTATAGAGAGGAGGATTTGAGCTAGACTTAGAAGAAGGATAAGTAGGATTTCAACAGTCAGAGATTTTGCCCACAGGGAGGATTTTTCATGTGTAAGAGATGTTGTCTTCAAAGGCACCGAGGAGAAAAAAAAAATGTGGCATAAATTTGCAAAGTGGCAAGTAGTTAAATTTGGCTGGAATATGCACAGGAACGATGAATATTATAAGGAAGTCAGGATCAGACTGTGAGGAGCTTTGAATGCCAGAATAATTCCTTTATACTTTATTTAGTCAACTGCAATGATTATGCCTGAGAAAAATTGCAAAGTTATAGAATAACGGTTTTGGAACACATAGAGCTTGAGGGACTGATGTTATAGCCAGGTATAGATGTACTATAGACTGTTGGAAATATAGATTTGGAACCTGAGAATCAAATAATCACAGATTTAGAGTTGAAGAGACTCTAGAGATGATTATATAGATGAGGAAACAGAGACCCAGAGAGAGGTGACTTACTGAAGCTCAAATCAGTATTATGTAGCAGAGCCAGGATTCAAACCGAAGTCTCTGACTCCAGACTCAGTGTTTTTTCTGCTATGGGTTAGATACAGGGGTGGAGAACCTGCAGCCTTGAGGCCACACGTGGCCCTCTAGGTGCTCAAGTGTGGCCCTTTGACTGAATCTAAACTTCACAGAACAAATCCCCTTAATAAAAAGATTTGTTCTGTAAAACTTGGACTCAGATGAAAGGCTGCACCCAAGGACATAGAAGCCCACATGTAGCCTCAAGGATGCAGGTTCCCCATAAAACACCAAAATAAAAAATAGAATAAAATAACAAGAAATCTTCCTTTCTTTGTTTTTCTGATTATTCAGCCAGTTCTTCAGTTGAGGAAACTTGCACTTGTCAATTAATAGGATTTTGTTTTAATGAAGATATGCAATTGCTCACTTCCCCCTAACTTTTGCAATCTGAATATGCTAGAAATTGAACACCTACAAACCATGTCTTCCCAGCAGAGCTAGCATCTAATTATGTAAGTTCCTGAGGACTGTGGAAGTCTAGTAGAGTGATGGATCTGGTTTCAGAAGTTCTACATTCTGGTCTTTGTTCTACCATTTACTACCTATGTGCATTTGGGCAAGCATTTAAACTGAGACTCAGTTTCCTTTTATTTTTCTAAATAAAATAGGAATAAATAACACTTGAGTTCTCTACCTCTCAAAGTGAAGAGCAAATGAGATGTATGACAGATGTTTTATAAGCCATATAGAGCTACACATAAACTATTATTACCCATGGAAAGGAAATTATATCAACCATAAAATAAGCTTAATTTACCTGAACTTCCCTTGCTGTCTCCACAGATTTTGATTTTGAGTCTATTTGAAAAAAATCAAGGGAGGGTGGGGGTATGAAACTCATTGCACACTGGGATTTCTGTATAGGTCAAATCATTAAATTATAGGTGCCATTAACACAACTTAATATGCAAAATTCTTCCTCCTTGGATTCAACTATGCACTGTTACATTTTTAAAAAAGAATGCAAAGATAAATAAGACTTACACATATTAGTTATTCAATACCATTCAAAGTCATGTTGAGGCATGACCTATATTCTCAGGTATTATTAGTCTTTATGTATATGTGTATATACATATATATTTGTCTGTGCGTATACAAATGTGTATTTTTTTCCTCCTAGTAGGATCAAAAAAAGTTTGAATAAGGAGAAGATAAGAGCCATATTGTATGCGAAACTCATGAATCTTAAATAAGAGACAGACAGGCAAGCAGGAGAAAGTGGAGTGGAGCAGGCACTACCAGGGTTTGAAGACTAGTGACCCTTGACAAATCATTTATCTTCTCTGCTCCTCATCTTCCTCACCTGCGAAATGAGTGACTTGACTTAGGCTTCTCTTATTAAAATGTAAACATCTTAAAAGTAAAGATTGTTTCATTCTTTATATTTGTGTTCCCAGGGCCTAGTACAATCCCTCATACATAGGAGGCTCTTATTAAGTGTTTGTGGATTGATTGATAAATGGACTCCAAGATCTGTTCCATGACTAAATCCAATGATACTATGAATCACTAAATGGGGTCATATTACTTGCAACTGCTAGGTCACAGGGTGATTGTGAGAAAATAAAAAAAAAAGTAAGTATACGAAAGCACATAGTGTAAGCTCTTGCTTTTATTATTATCATTGTGTGTTTAGGGTTCTCTGGATGGTAATTTGGAGTCCAAAATGAGAGTGGAATGACATTGCTGCCAACTTTTTTCATTCATGTCTCTCATTATGATCACTACCTAATATTATTTGACTTAATTCTAGATATTAACCAATAATGAAAGAAAGAAATCAAAGAAATAAACATTGGCAAAGAGGAGACAAATTTATCATATTTGATGACATATCATTTGACAATCTCTTCTCTGCTTACCTAAGAAACTGGTTAGATATACACCATTGACTCTCTTCTGTCCACCACCCTTTAACTCCCCTTTTGAAAACTTCCCCATGTTATCTCTTTCATAAAATATACTGATTTACTCACAGGGGAACAATGGAGTTCATCCAGGGCTTATTATCCCCATGCTTTTTTTGTCCCTTCTATAGTCTTTAAGTTTCCCTTAAATACTTTGTTTCTTTATGTAATATTAATTAAGTTAGGACTTTTTTACTGTTTCAGAATGCTAAATTAATTGTTTTTGATTGAGCCTTACTAGGTGCAAAGCCCCAGGCCCAAACCCCTAATTACTAGGTGCTAAGCCCATACGGGTATGAAGCCCTCAGGGTCCTAAGGGGAGTTGCTAAGACCAGAGCCAATAGTATGCCCCAAAGTTTTGGTCTCTCAGATGACATTTTATGATGTCTAAAGACTGTATAAAAAGAGAGAACAGAATTGTTTGCTTGGGGCTCTGAGCCACCGGAGGAGTGGTCTGTGACTCTGGACCAATCGTTGTTAAGAGCTCCCCAGCTTGTGAACTCAGATGTTGATGCTTTTTGGTAACTATGAATTGTGATTTGATCTGTTTATATTGTGTATATTATTTGTTTGTACTTGCTCCGAAGTTCAGGTTGCTGGCTTTTCCTCCTGGACTAAGTGAGTTTATATTTGTATGTTGGATTAAAGTAAGATTGTTAAGCCCTTAACATTGCTTTCCTTAGTAAAGTAGATCAAAAGAATCTGTGCTGGCAGTATTCTTGTTGTTGGGCTTCTCTTGGTCTTTCACCCCTACAACAGCTGCTAGCCAAATTGTTGCAACACTTTATTATCTCTCTTTTTACTTCCTTTATCCCTAGTTCATTTTCTTTTTATTAATAGACTGCTATAAAGAGACAATTATTTTAAATTTCTCTTTCCCTGAATATTGTGGCTATTTACCTTCTTGTTTTTATCTGATTTGCTATATATATATATATATACATGTATGAGACAAACATTCTGATCACTGTTTCTTCTTTTTAAACACCATGAATACTTCAAATGTCTCTTTTATAGTTGCAGGTATCTTTTTCATTTATGATTATTATGATTTTCATTTATGTCTCACTTATGGTTGTAAGATATGCTATTTTTGTTTGTAGTTTGAGCCCCGTTTAGAATATCTACTATTCCACTTTTTCCTCTATTGTCTGGTGGCTACAAAGTAATCCCGAGTTATTCAGAATGGTCTTATTTCACAGCTAAAGATTGTTCTCCTGGCTAGTTGCAAAATTTGTTGTTTATTAGAATGGTGAAATTTTATATTACTTGGTGTTTTAAGCTTTTTCTATGGTGGCAATCTGTGGATTTAATTGATCAACACACTTTGTTGTCTATATTCAGTTTCTTGGCAATTTGCTTGTACTTTCCTGGAAATATAGTATTTGGATTTTTAAAAATATGTTACATTCTTCTGGTAACCTATCATCCTTAAATTATATCTATACCAGTAGCATCAAAATCAAATAGAAACAGACCTCTGCAGGCCACATATTAACCATGAAACCATAGATAAACATTATCTATGTAGTATTGTGCTGGGCCTGGAGTTAGGAAGACTCATTCCTGAGTTCAAATCTGCCTTCTGACATTTACTATTTGTGTTATCCTGAGCAAATAACTTAACTCTGCCTTATTTCCTCATCTGCAAAATGAGCTGGAAAAGGAAATGGCAAAGCCCTCCAGCATTTCTGCCAAGAAAACTCCAAATGAGGTCACAGAGTTGAACATCACTGAAAAAATGACTGAACAACAGTGTTGTATTTTTATTTATTTTGTTAAACATTTCCCAATTTTATTTAAATCTGGTCTGTCCCCACTGGGAGTTTTACTGTCCTTGAGTCTGACACTTCTGGTCTATACAACCTATATTCAGAAACATTCCTTATTTTTTGAATAGAATTCATATGCTTTTCATTTAAAATTATTAATTTTTGCCTTCCTTTCATTGGTTGCCATGTTTCAACTTCTTTTGGATTTTTGTGTTCTAAATCTGTAATTTTCTCTCAAAGGCAACTACTTATTTGGCAACATTCTCTATTATGCTTTCTATTAGGCTTTTTTAAAATTTACATTGAAGGTCTGCTATCTGACTTAATTTTATTTCTAGTGTTTTTATTTAAAACTTTAAATTCCATTGTGGACTTTTCTTAGTTATTTTTAAATTTTATTTATTTTATTCTGAACTTAAGAAATAAGACAAGTGTTTCCATAACAATAGACTAGGAAAAAAAAGATGATTGTTCATGAAACTGCAAATCTATTATGTATAACATGTTATTCTTTTTAAATATATAGTAATGTTATAATGTGACTTTCTTTTTTTCCATTTTTTCTTCCCTCCCTCCCACCCCCCAGAGATGGCTACTATTAGGCACAAATATGTATGTATATATGTATGCATATATGCATATGCGTATGTGTGTAAACCATTCTATACATACTTCTATTTATCAGTTCTTTGACTGGATGCAAATAGTGTCTCCCTTCATATGTCCTTTGTAGTTAATTTAGGTATTTCTCATAGTGGAAATAACTTATTCACTCAAAGTTGACCTTAAAACAATATTGTTGTTACTATGTTATTATGTTACAACATTCTCTTGGTTCTGCTCATTTCATTCTTCATTATTTTGTGCAAGTCTATCCAGTTTTTCTAAGATAATCAAGTTCATTATTTCTTATAGCACAATAGTATTCCATCACAATCATTTACTGTAACTTATTCAACCATTCCTCGATGGATGAGCTCAATTGATGAGTCCTTACTCAGAGCAAGTTCTAGATTGAAAGGACTGCTCTCAGCTAGGTTTCTACACTCCTTTTCCTCAAGCAGAGGTTTTTCACTTCTTTTCCCCAACCCTGCAATTAGATGGTTTGGTTTTGTCCTTTGCCTTGTACTGCTTCTCTGCCCTTCCTCTCCCCTTCCCAGTTCTTCTCTATTTTCTTTGTATGGTGGAGCAGAATCAGTGTGCCCCCTCTTGCGTGATATTTGTTTGTTGGAGAGATTCACACTGAGTCAGTGTTCTCAGGAAGGGCCACACAGACACTTCTACAGCTGGACCTTAAAGTACAAGCCTGGAAGGTTACTTGTGTTGATTCCACTTATATCACGTCTTGAGTTAGGGGGTTGGGTTCCTTGGGCGAGAACTTTTAGTTTTTAAGTTCTCCAGTATTATTTTGTGAGGTGTTTTACCTTTGTGGTGTTTCTATTTATGCTAGAATCTTAAAGATGAGGAAACTGAGGCACAGTGAAGCTCAGACTTACTTATTATATCAGAGCTAGTAAAATTTGGAGTTGAGATATGAACCTAGGGCCCCTCCAGCCCACCTTCTAGCCCATCATAACATAGAAGGCCACAGTGCCCTTCCACTTAGCACTCCAAAATATCCATGTCGAAAGAAAAAAAAAGTACTGAGGCAGATATGTCGTTGGTCTGACCTGGTTTGGATTTTATTCTATCATCATTTCAAATCAATTTGAATAAAAGTGATGGATGTGATTAGTGCCTTCATGGGCATCATACATTTTGGCATCAAGGAAACAAGGTCCTAGAGGTTCTTCAATAGCCTGACAGACTTAATTAAAAAAGAAGATTTTAAACAGTGTTATAATGTGCCCTGCAGCCAAATGGATTTATAAACTCTTACAAGAGCTAGAGCTGGGAGACCAGCTAAGACTAATGATGGCGAATTACCATTATGTTCCATAGGAAAATATTTGGGCATCAGTGAAAAATTAGACTGAAACCCAACTAGCGACTTCCCTGTTTCTTTTTATGATTCAAGGAGGGCTCAAACTGGGAATCTCTGAGGTTTTGACAGGCAATACCTGTGTGCTTTGGAGGGCATTCGGAAAAGTCTTTAGGACTGGTACCACTAGAATAGCTAGAAGACTAGATAGATTTTCTTGATCAGTTAAGCAAATTAATTAACAATTATTAAAGAGTGACGGATGCTGATGTGGGGAGAGAATATTTAATTTTATATCTAATACCAGATGGATATTTATTGATAAATATTAAATAATAACTAGGATACTTACCAAAGAAAAGCAGTATCAATTGTGGAGCATAAAACCATCATCAGTAAGCCTCTATTAAACACCTAATTGAGTGTGGTGCTCATTCACCTGGGTGATACAAAAACAATTACTTGTGCTCCCTGCTCTCTAGAAACTTATGAGATGTTGAATGAAGACAGTAAGTACAGGTAAAAATTAAGTAACACTTAGGCAAGGTTAAGTATCAATCTGATGCCTGTAGCGAGGGTGAGGAGGGAGGTTAAGTACATTAGTGAGAGGGCAGAGGGTGTGGAGGAGAATCCAGGGAGGAGTTTGTTTAGGTAGAGTGGGACTGCATCTGACACTGATGCTAAATCATAATCATAGTCATTTTGTGAAGAATGGGTGAATAAATTGCCCTCAGGGAATAAAGTTGTCTAACTTGTGATGGAAATCAACTCTTCTCCAGCCTCAGGGCACCGCTTGTAAATTGTCTCTTTTCAAGCATGAAATGATACCCAGGAGCTCCTTGCTCTCTGACTGCGATTTACTTACCCGGGCTCATCATAGACTTAAGAGTGAGAAGGATAATTTGTCACATTCATTACTATAGGCATAGTACTTTACAGCCCATCAATTAGTTTCCTTTCTTCTTTCACTATGTCTAACTATGGAAAAAGTTAGCATTTGTCCCATTTTACATTTAAGAAGATTTAGTTATGGAAGATGTGATTTAGCATACACATGTTTTGTATGTCGAACTTAAGAAGCAATACCACAGAGCAAAATATTCTGTTCTCCATACAAATTGCATAGCACTCATTTCTAAGATACGTCAATTGTACTATCCTTTATATATAGCTATGACAGTGGTGGCCCATCATATGTGTCTCTGTACATTGAGCTGGTTTTGCAGGAGCAAAAATGGATTTCACTTGGGGTTTTTATTCCCACTTTCTTGATTCCTGTTGTGACCAATGGCAGAGACAGAGACGTGGCCAGTAGCTAACTCAAGAAAAGGGGTATAAGCTGCAAGTGGGAAACAAACCTGCCTGATATATTCATTGTTCATTTGAAAAATCTGCTCTGGAATCTATCTGTTCCTATCAGAATTTCACTTAGAGCTCTGGTTTGCTTCCTTGTCTGTGTGTGTGTGTGTGTGTGTGTGTGTGTGTGTGTGTGTTTAATTGTAAAGTTGAGCACCAGTTTCTCTTTAGGGCATGTTTGGGTGAATATACTCATTTTTCAGGTATTAGAAAAAAGTATCATTTGGAAATATAAATTTTTGAATCAAACTCTATTTTGTAAGGATTCTTTAAAAAAAAAAAAACACCCTGAATTAACCAGCATCCAGCTTTGCCAAGACTGTGCCATTAATAAAAATTCATAACAGGAAAAAAAGTGAACAGCTTCCCAAACATCCAATAGACTAGAAATGGCAATACATAATATATAACATCACCCAAATAGCCATTGAATTTTGAATGCTAAATATTTCTGTGAGATTATGATCCCCTGAAATGTTATTATTTCAGAGGTTCATAGACAGAAAAATGAAAATGAAGGCAAACCTCATTACAGATGTGAAAACTAAGATCTAGGGTGGTTAAGGAACTTGCCCAAGGTTACACAGCTAGAAATCATTATAGGTATGATCACATGAATCCAGATCCTCTGACTCCAGGCTAAGCCCCTCTGCCCCCACTGTACCACACTGCTTCCTTTTATTTCTTTTATTTTGGGTGAATGTTTGTTTACTATTTCAATAAATGCAATATTTCTTCCAATAAGGTATTTCCTTCATATTTTTGTCAATAGTTCACCAATTAATCAATCAGAAAGAACCTTGACAATAATAGGGAGGGTAAAAGGAAGGAAGAATAGGAAAAGGAAGATGAATGAGTTTTTATGAGTTCTTTTGAATACAAAAACACATTAACCAGTGGGCAGCCTCTTACTGATAAGAACCTTTGAATGTCACTAGGCTGGCCCTTGGACAACAGACACACAATCTATAGCCAGGCCTGTACTTGAAGCCTATCCAGCTTGGTAGGTCCTGCCAGAGTTTCCATTGTGTTCTCATAGCTCCTGAGAAGCCAAGGTCTCATTCTCTCCATGTTGTAGCCTCACTGACCAAGGCTTGGGTAAATGTACTTTTGGATTTTCTGTTATATCCTGGCACCAAATTCTTTTTTGCTGAATTCCATTTTGCTAAGTGATATTAACCCCTACCTATCCTCCCACCCCAGAAAAAAAAAACTTGATAGATGTATGAATAATAGCACTCCAGTTTAACATTTATGAGATTAATAATATTGTTTGGAGCTGAAAATTAGGAAACTTTTTCTGAAATAAACTGTCTATAAGAGCAGATACTTCAGGAATTGAAACAAAACCATAGCAAATTTGAACCATAAAGCAATGTCTCCATTGTCCTTAAAGAGTCCCTTTACAGGTACCATATAAGCCAATTCACTGGGGTAGGAACTGTTGGTAAAATCATAATGCTAACAGTAATAATGAGAACTCACATTTAAGAGTTTTGTAACAAATTTAGGAATCAATGTTACAGAGAAGCAGCACGGACTGGAGAGAGAATTGCCCTTGATATCAGGAAGATCTGTGTTCAAATCATGCATCTGACACATACTGTCTGTGTGACCCTGGGAAAACCCTGAGTGCTCTAAGAAATTGTAGAAGACTCTTAATTTGCAAAGAAGATATTGGCCTTCATTGGTAGAGGGAGTTTCCACACCTGAGTGAAATCCCTATCTCTATCTCCATCCATTTTTAAAGTTTATGAAGCACTTTTTTTAGAATAAATTCTTGAACTGGTATATCACCCCTATTATAGCAAAGAAGAAACTTAGAGTCATATAACAGAGGGATGTTGACCATAGTACAATTCACAAGGAAGAGTAATGGTGAATGCAGATATATGAGAGGGTTCAGAGAGTGCTATGTTCCTACATCTCTAGGGAGCACCAGGAGCTTGTTGCCAGTGCTATTGAGAGCAGCTATGGTCACAAGTACTTTGGATCATAGATTTAGAGCTAGAAAGGACCTTGAAAATCATCTACTCTATACCTCTAACCTCTGCTTCATAGATGAGAAAAATGAAGCCCAGAGAAATTAGGCAAGGCATAGTAGAGTCATGATTTCAACGCAAGCCATGTTAAGTCCAAACCTAATATGTGCTTCTTTCCGTGGCACCATAATGTCTTCTGAGTATACTCAGGCTAATTAAAAGAGGCACTGCTGGCAGATCTTAAATGAAGTTTGCCGTTTTATTCTGTGGATTTATGTAGAAATTGAGTATGAACAAAGAACTTAGGAGGAATAAGCTGAAGCTGTTTTTTGTGACTCAGCAGTACTATTGCAGAAGTTGCCCTCCCTTTTACGATGATGCCAGAGGAGTTACAGTATGTCTCCCTATGGTCACATGCATGTATCTGTTTCCATTGCTTTCTGTGACGAGGGCCCTGCCCACATACAGTCAGAGAGGTGCTGTGATGAAAATCCATGTTTAGAGCAGTCATTGCTGCATCTCTGAGAATACTTAAATTTTTTTATTGATTTTTTATATCACTATCATTTCTCAATGTAGCCTCCTCCATCCCCCAACCAGAGTTCTCCCTTACAGTAAAGAATAAAAAAAGAGGCTAAAGAATAGTTCAACAAAACTACCCAGAATCTGACAATATTTGCAGTGTTCCACTTCTATTGTTTCCTACTTCTGCAAAGAAGTTGGGATATGCCTTCCCTGAGAACACTATTGATGAGCTCCACTCCCTCCCTAAAGGTATTCCTGTATAACTGGACCCTGGCCATCAAACAGAGGAACCCCTACAGATATTTTGATGGCTACAAAAAAATGTATAAATCAAGGTTACTGACCTTGAGGAGATAACCATTTATTTTTGAGATATTTGGCATACTTGACTCAATCCTAGATTAAATATATTTCATATGTCTCTATACAGATAGCTATGTCAGCTATGTATATATCTATACATATATACACATGGCTGTCAATGCATGCATCCATGTATGTATGTATGTGTATTCCAGAAGTTTTAATATAATTTAAACTATTAAGACTTATAAAATCTTGTAATAAGCTTATCAAAGTATATATATAATTTAGTACCTATACTTGGATATAATATATATTTTTGTTATAAATATAAATATTTATAAACATTCATCTAGTTGTCTACATATTGATCATAGAATATAATATATAAGTCGAAGTAAAAAGGATTATGACACATAAAGCTGGAAATCACTTGAGATCATTAATAATAAATATTTTATTTTTGACTGCTTTACAAAGAATATAGTGTCCAGAATCAGGGGTTTTTTAGTTCAATTGTCTTTCCCAGGCATAATTAAAACCAGTAGGGTTGGTCAATTTTCTTACTGGTTTTACTGGTAAATTAGCCAAATTAGCAAATTCTTCTGGATACCTTACCCTCATGTTTACGTAATTGTGCTCTGGTTGGAGTGGGAGAGATGGTGCATAATTTGAGTAAGGTATGCCTTGGTTGGAGCTAAAATAGTTTTAATTCTGGGATTGAGCTTCTTTGCTCAACGGTTGTGCCATTATCATCCACATGTATATCTATCTTTACAATTCATACATTTGCACATTGGGCAACAATTCTATTTTATGGAGCTCTTTATCTTCTCTATCCACAGACTTTCTTCTGTTTTAAAAGAAGTTTACCTGTTCTGGAGATTTGTCTGGAAGTTTGTTAGTTATGTTAAGCCATTATTTTAAAAGCAACATTCAAAGACTCTGGACCACACGTTCCACAGAAACAATTTGAAATGGCATATCCAAGATGCCAGCTTATATTTTAAGGTATATATTTGTGTTTTAACAGGGAGGGAGAAAAATACTAATTTAGAAAGTTTTCTTTTATTTTTCTTTTCCTGTCACACACACACACACACACACACACACACACACAGAGAGAGAGAGTGAGAGAGAGAGAGAGAGAGAGAGAGAAAGAGAGAGAACTAAACCATTTTAAAAGCTTGCTCCTGGGTTGATACCTCTTATGGCAATTTGAGCCTATATTAAATTTTTCAGAACTGAGTTATAAAATTCTTATAAATTGGAATGTATAATGGAAACAGCAAGGCAGCCTTTACTGTAGTCATACTTGAAAGTTCCACTCGGATAAAGGAAAACAAAGAGTACAGGGAGACTATCCTCTGCTCTCCTTTTATTAACTTTATATTTCTAACTTAAGAGTGATCATGTCAGTAATGAAAGTATTTTGGTTGACTGCCCAGAAAGCATTTTCCTTTTGCTTTGTAAACCACTGAGGGTGGCATTTTGCTTCATAAACCGCTGCACTCCTAGAGAGTAACTCAGATGTGAGAAATATAAGTCTAAGTAAATATGCAGAGACCCATAAGTTTTCTGCATTGGCACGGAAAACAGAATTTGATGGATATGGGAAATGTACGAGAAGTCATTCCCTTTTGTGTTTAAGAGGTATTGAGTTTCAAGCTTTGAAATTAGTTAGAAAATGAAAAGGCATTGGATAATTGCATAGGGAAGTACTTCCAATTCAACAGGGTGTGGGGAAACATTAAGGAGCTTTTCAGGATGGAAAGGAATTCAGGCTTTAAACCACCTTCATGCTAGCTTCATATCGAAAGCTCTTTAATATTTGCTACACACTTACGTGCATTCTCTCATTTAAACCCCAGAGACTCTGTGAGATAAGTGTTACTGATATCATTATGTCAGTTTTACACATGAGGAAACTGAAGCTGAGCGATTATTTGCTCAGAGTCACACAGTAAGTGTCTGAAGCAAGATTCACACCCAGGTCCTTATGTCTTTAAGTTTAGATTTCTATTCATTATGCCACACTGATTCCATAGCTGGGCTCTTTTGTTCCTGACACACGACATGAGTTGTTAGACCTAAGATATACCGTGCATGTGTATAAGCACGGTCAGCTAAGTGATGATGCTTCTGCCAAGAATGCCAGTGGCAACCCCCATGTCTATCTGTGTATAATTGTGAATATGGGGCTGCCTAATACGCTCTAAGTGCTGCCTGAATTTGGAAAAGTTGCCATGGATTCTTTTTTGCTCTTGTTGCTGCTCAGTCATGTGAATCATGACTCCATTTGGGGTTTTCTTGGCAAAGATGCTAGAGTGGTTTGCCATTTCCTTCTCCAGCTTATTTTACAAGTGGGGAAACTGAGTCAAACAGGTTTAAGAAAATGAGTTTTCCTGACTGCAGGCCCAGCACTCTGTCCATTGTGTCACCTAGCTGCAATCTTTTGCTGTCGCATATTAGGAAACTCCTATAGCTGCAGGGAGGACAAGGGAGCACTTCTTGAGTAAGGTTTCGTTTTAAAGGATTTCCAGGGAAAGAATTCTCAGAATGCTGTGCATGTTTACCTGTCTGATAAACTGAGTGTGTGTGTGTGTGTGTGTGTGTGTGTGTGTGCGCGCGCATGCATATGTTTCCTTTCCCCTCCCTCGGGACTTGCTTTATTGACTATAGGAGGCATCATGGCAAGAGGTCAGGCTTGGAGTCAGGAGCCTTGAGTTGAAATTTTGCCTTTTACACATATTGGCTGTGTGACCCTGCTGGTGTCAGTTAATCTCTTAGTGACCAAGGCAACTCCACCAGTAAGTTATAGACCAATTGCCCAATAACCATAGGCTGGAATTCCACAGATGATATCATTGATCTGAACAAAACAGGGATGTAAGCCTATTATTTATTAAGCACTTCCCTTGTTCTAGACACCCATCTAAGCTCCCCAGTTACAAACAAAAACAAAGAAAGTTCTAGCCCTCAAAGCAGCTTACATTCTAATAGGAGAAGATAACTGAAAAGCAATGGTGGGGGAGGTATCTAGGAGCCTGGTTAGTATAGTGTCAGATCCTGGAGAGTTAGAAGTACAACCTGCTGGGCAATAAAGCATGGCTAACTTAGCCCCCAAAAGAAACTCACCAGTGTAAGAAGGCTGACATGAAGGAGGGGATATTCTGGAGAGAGGAAAAAAAAATTTAAAGTATTGATTAATTACATTTATATTTCTCTTATTGTAGAGAGACAGGATGCTTCATTTTAAACAAAAATGGGGGAGGGCCTCTTGCAAGAAGAGCTTTTTAAGTGAATGTTAATGTCTAATACCAAATGGCACTAAATGGAGGCTAATATTGAAAAAAAAAGTCTTCTGATCTATTTTATTACAAATCTAAAAGGTTATGGATGACTTATGAAGGATATGAGCTTTTATAACTGATAAAAGTTTTTTTTTAAAGCTAGAAACCATATTGAATGAAAAAGCTCACATAAAATTGCATTTAGAGCTCTGCTGATGCTTAGAGATCATTTAGTCCAATCTGCTCATTTTACAGTAAAAGAAACTGAGCCTTAAGGAGGTTAAATGAGTTTTACAACATCACTCTGGTTCTAAGCATCAGAGATGAGACTCACATTCAGATCCCTTGCCTCCTATTTCAGTGTTCTTGGCATTAAACAACAGTTTAGAGGATGTTTCATAACTTTTCATTTTTTCCCATTACATAAGCCAGGGCTTTTTGAGATTGTTTTAGTTCAGCACTTTTGGGCTTTTGAAATGTCGGAGTTTTGTTTTTAAAATCATTGTGCTTGGTTAGCAAATGCCTTACCCAATTTTATTGAAACCCTGGGACGATTTTTAAGAAATGCCTATTTACCACACATTGTGCATCCTAATCACTAGAAATAAACTCAAATGAGAGAGGTGGGGGAGGGAAGTGATGGGGTATGGGCTCTGGGAGCTCTCTAGAACTCTCCTTGAATCTTCCCACTTGATGAGGTGTTTGCCTGAGTCCATAAAGCCTTTCTTTATCACTAGGCCCAAATCTCTGTTACTCTTAACCTAGCCTAGGCCTCCATTATTCAGCTACTTCCCACCCTTGATCCCATCAAAATCCCATTTTCTTGATTCCCAGAGTCTGACCTCTAGTCATCCCAGTCCCATCAAGATCCTCCTTAGACTCCTCCTCAAGACTCTCTGTAAACCCTTCCTCCCATCACCCCAGACTACTTGATCACCCCTAGATCCCTCCCACAGTCTTTCTGTATATAAATCTCATCTTGCCTCCATGAAGGGGCACAGATTCAATCTAACTCAGACTTAATCTCCGTCAGATACAAGCATCATAAATGCTCATATTTCTTAAGAGTCAACCCAATATGGCGAATCTTTAATAAACTTTGTTTTTCTCTTTGGCTGAAAAGAAGGCTTGGGTCGAATTTATTCAGGCAGGACCTGGCATGTTGGTATTTTGGGGTCCTGAGAAGCCCTACACCTCAACATTGGGAGGGAGAGGAAGGGGAAAGGAAGGTGAAGGGGGAGAGGTAGGGAGAGGGGTTGGGGAAAAGGGAGGGGGAGGGGAAGTGGAAAGGAGAGAGGAAGGGGGAAGAGAGAGAGCTATTATCATAGTTGTTTTACTTCACTATTTCAGATTCTCTACCTAGGTTTGTGCCAGTACCAGAGCCTTCTTTATTGACAATTTTACTTCTCTGCCTCTTTTAACTTCCCTATTTTACATTAATGAGTAATATAATGGAATTATGTATAAAAGTAACTGTCCATTTTCCATCAGTATCTCAGCTATCTCGGCTTGGTTTCAACTCCACAGAACATTATGTTTCTCTTCTCCACCCCAACCCCCACTCCCAGTATCCCCATCCCCTACCTTTTCAGCTTCCTTTTGTGTGATGTCTTTTCCCCTTAGATTGTGAGCTCCTTGAGGGTGGATACTGCTACTGCAGTAACTCACAAGTAAAAAAGAAAGACAGTATCACCCTCTAGGAGCTCGAAATCTAGGAGGTGGGCTAAAAGTCTTCAACTCTTCCTGTGGCTTGATCTTAAGACTCAGCAGCTCCTAGGCATCTGGGCTGCGGAAGCCATTTCTATCAGGACCTCTCAAGCTAGTATTCTTCTCCATGAGCTGTGTTGCCCTAAACTCTAATGGAAGGAACTAAGGACAGGGGGGTTCCTACCAAAGGCAAAGGTTCACCCAGACTGATTTCTGTTTATGTTCTAAACCGAAATTAGGTTTCTCGGTTGATTGGGGTCCTGCTCAACCAAGTTAATTAGCAAGTAGCTGGGGGGGCAGGGGCGGAGGGCGGGGGAGTGGTGGGTAGGAGTAATCTCATCACTAAGTCATGCCCTTCATACTGACTGACCTTTTTAGGGGTTAGGTCTTAGCAGAAATAGAAAAGAAAGGGTGGATCACAAATTAATAGTTTGTTCTTAATATGATAGTACATTTCTACATTTCTCTTGTTAATCTACCTAAATAATGCACAAATTATCATAAAAAGGAAACCATCAGAAACTGTCTGAAATCATAGATTGACACTGAAGATCAGAGGATTCTAAACTGTTATCCATGATTATATATAAATTTCAGGGCGCGGTGTGTGTGTATGCATACATGTGTTGTCTATGTCTATGTATGAACATGAATGGGGAATTTTTACATCTTTATTTTCACTCCTAACTGAAATTTAGCATCTCTTTCAATTATGAATATAGAATACAAACATTTGTTGTTGTTCAGTTGTTTCAGTATATCTGACTCTTCATGACCCCATTTGGGGTTATCTTGGCAAAGATACTAAAATGATTTGCCAATTCCTTCTCCAGCTCATTTTACAGATGAGGCAACTAAGGCAAACTGGATTAAGTGACTTGCCTAGGGTCACACAGCTAGTAAGTATCTAAGGTCAGATTTGAACTCAGATCTTCCTAACTCTAGGCCCAGAACCTTCTCCAATGTGCCAGCACATTATTCTGCACAAGGGCACAAAAATAGCATACTTTATTTATATTTTTGGTATCCCTACACAGTGCCTAGCATATAGGTTCTTAATAAATCTGTGTTGATTGATGGATAAAATACATATATGCATATATATATATATACATACAAATAGCATATATATGCATGTATTCATTTCAATTCAATAAATATTTATTAAGTTCTTCCTATGTTCCAGGGCAGCAGGTGGAACAGTGAATAGAGCACCAGCCCTGGAGTCAGGAGGACATGAGTTCAAATCTGGCCTCTGACACTGAGTAGCTGTGTGACCCTGGGAAGATCACTTCACCCTGTTTGCCTTAGTTCCTCACCCATAAAATGAGATGGAGAAGAAAATGGCAAACCATTCCTGTATCTTTGCAAAGAAAATCCCAAATGGGGTCACAGAAAATTAGATAAGACTGAAACAACTTAATAACAATATCTTCCAGGAACTGCTAAGTACTGGTACCCGTAGTTCCAGCATAATATGAAATATGAAGATGATGCTCATAATTTGAACATAATATGAAAAACATGAGCTTATACTGAAAAGCTTTGTGTATATATTCATCCGCTAACCCTGTGTATATATTCAACGAACCAACTATCTACAATTTCACAATGACTTACTCATAAGAAATGTTCTATGAGTTATTATCAAGTACAGATAAGATAGGAGGTGAGGGGATTCTCTAGTGAGCATGAGGGATAATGAATAACCAACAGAATAGAACTAATAGCTATGACAAAAGAGGAAATGAGGGAGCGAATGTGCTACAGTTTGTATTGCTGAAGAGAGTTCTCTAATGCCCCAAACCACAGATTCACTGAACTCTGTGTGTGTGTGTGTGTGTGTGTGTACATATATATATATATATACACACACACAAAATACACACATATATGTGTATGTATGTATGTGTGTATGTATTGTGTAGGTATAGATGTATATATATATGTTTATGTGTATATGTGTACGTGCACGCATATATACATACACATGTATAAATATGTGTATATATTCACACATGCATATATATATATAGACACACATGCATATATACATGCATATATATTCACATATATTTTCATCAACTACATACATATGAGTTGATATTGTGAAAGTTTATTTTATACTTTCTGTGAAATGTCATTTTTAAGTAGCTGAGAGAATGATGTTTATCCTGAATCCTCAGACCTACTGAGTTTATATAGGATCATAGATTTAGAGCTAGAAGAGATGATACAGATTTTCTTGTCCAACTATTATTCTATCCTTGAGGAAACAGTCTCAGAGAGTTGAAATGTTTCTCCTAAGGTCATTGAAGCACTGAGTAGAAGTACCAGGTTTTGAACCCTGATTTTCTTCCCTATTACTATATTAGTTTCTCCCTAATCAAGACCTTTAGTATCTCCCCAGTATGCCTCATCACCTGTAATGACTTTGTATGTCACATAAATGTCTGATTCAGTAAATTATTCACTAAATAAACATTGTTTAAGCACCTACTATAAATCGTTCACTGTGCTAAGTGCTAGGGATACAAGCTCTCAAGTAACTTGCAGTTTGATGGGAAAGACAACATTCAAACAACTATGTACAAAAAGCTGTATAGAGAATGAATTGGGAATCATCACTAGAAGGAAGACACTAGAATTAAGAGAAATTATATTTCCTCCTCTCCCTGTTACTAAAATGTTCTTTCTCCAGCTCTCTGTCCATCCATAACTCTTTTATCCCACTCAATTTAAGACAATACCCAGAAATCCTTTTATTTTTCCTTTGCATTCCTTTACAATTTATGATACTGTATCTATTATACTCATGTACTCAGTAATATCTTACCTTATGCTTTCTCCCGATACCCCCTCATCCCCCATTTCATCATGTATCTACGCCTTACTTTCTCCACTAGACTCTAAACTTCTAAGATTGCAGGGACTATGCATTCTAATGCCATTTTGTTTTATAGGCTAGCATGCAACAGAAACTTAGTAAAGGCATTTTGAATAAATGATTTTATTCCATTTCCTTCTGTTTCCTTAAGACAAGACAGCTTTAGTTTCTTATTAAATTTCACAATAAGGATCCCAAAGCACAAAAAACCAAAAGCATTTAATATGTGATTGTTCAATTGAAATGAATTACTGGTAAAAACAGGCAAGTTTGTGATTCTGCAAAAATAGGATAATTCATGCTAATTTAAGTTCCTTTTGCATTTTAAGTGGGAAAAGTACATGAAATATATATGTTATGAATTTTTAATTTGCCCAATCATTTAAAATTGATCAAATGTTTTTATGACCCCTTTTCCCTTACAAAATCATGCACTCAATGAAAATTTTGATGATTTGAATGTTTTCCTATGTTATTAACTTTATAATAATTAAAACGATAATTTTAAACCCTCACATTTACATAGTGCCATAAGATTATAAAGCTCTTTCCCCTTTCCCCCCATCCCTTGGCTTAAAACAATCCTGTGAGGTAAGTACTGAGAATTCGAGTGCCTTGCTCATGCTAACATAGCAATTTCATGTCACAGCTCACATCTCAAAGCAGGGTTCTTGACTAGAATTCTAGTATTCTTCCTGTGCAACACACTCATACTATCCTTCTGTTTACAATATGAATACAGGTTATAAGAAACTGACTTAAAAATGTTTGTACACATGAGATGTAATATAACCGAGGAATTTCATTGCATTAGGAGCCAAAAAGAGAAGTATTCTTTGATACTTCTTTACTTCAGATGGGTGACTAGACCTACCATGTCTTTGCTCAAGAGAGGAAAATGGTTGCCACAGTTCTGATGTCAGAAAGAAAGATTTCCAGTACAACTGAGTTATCTTGTTGCTGTCAGGGTAACCAGTGTGGCTTAACCAGTATTAGTTTTCTTAGGCAGTCTAAGAAATTCCGAGTGGCTGGAATACAGAACACGTTCTCCTTCAGAGAAAAATAGCTAAAGGAATCATGTTCAGTCATTGTAGTCATGTCCGACTCCTTGTGACACCATTCGGGGTTTTCTCAGTGAAAGTACTGGGTTAGTTTGCCATTTCCTTATCCAGCTCATTTTACAAATGAGGAATTGAGGCAAGCTGGCCTAAATGACTTGCCCAGGATCACATAGCTTTTTGGTGTCTGAGGCCAGATTTGAACTCAGGAAGATGAGTCTTATGGACTCCAAGCCCAGCACTCTATCCACTGTGCCACCTAGCTGCTCCTCCTAGATCTTCATTTTAGAGCTTTAAGGAATCTCAGAGGACATTGCATCCAACTTTCTTATTTTACAGTTCAGGATTCTGAGGTTCAGAGGGGTTAAGTAGATTCCCCGAGGAAAAAACAGCTGGGAAGTATCTGAGCTAGGATTTGAATTTAGGACTTCCCTATTGCAAGTCTAGTGCTCTATCCAGTGCCTCATGCTGTCTCTACCATATTTTCTGCCCTGGTAGCTTTTGTGTGGTACTACACTTCCACCACACGACAGTGTTTTGAGGACTTCCCAGATAACCAAATATATCATGTTCTCTCCTAGAAAATTTGTTCCAAGTTCCCACTAGCTGGCTCACAAATGCACTATTAGAAAAATAGCCAATTCCTAATTTGAGTACTGCTTTCATACCTGGTCAAAAATATATTTTCAGAGCTAATTGTTGTGGATTTTATATGACAGAAAGCTCATTAAACTCTAGTTTCTTCTTGGGAATTCAAGGAGTCTTCGTAGGTGTGGAGAAGTGAACAGGGCTTCAAATTCAGCATTTTCCCTTTAACTCCTTAAAACCAGTCAGAGAAGCAACTCTTAATCCATTTTATGTCATGGACTCCTTTCATTGTGTCTGGTGAAGCCCATTGACCCCTTCCCAAAATAATGCTTTTAAATGCATGAAATGAAATTCTTAAGATTACAATGGAAAATAATTCTCTTGAAATATTGTTAAATGGTGTTTTTTCAGAAACAAGTTCATAGATCCTAGATTAATGGGCGGCTAGGTGATTCACTGGATAGAGTGCCAGTCTGGCAACTCAGAAAGACTCATCTTCTTGAGTTCAAATCTGGCCTCAGACACTCACTAGCTGTGTGACCCTGGGCAAGTCACTTAACCTTGTTTGCCTCAGTTCTTCATCTGTAGAATGAGCTGGAGAAGGAAATGGCAAACTACTCCATTACCTTTGCCAAGAAAACTGACTGAAACGACTGAACAACAGCAAGAAGATTAAAAATTTCTTAGTTCAAAGATGAAATCCAGTAGCCCCAAAGCCATGGCTCATGAGGAAGGACTGATTCATTTTCTCCAAAAAGATCCTAATGTTTCCTCTGAAGAGGGGTTCCTTCACAGGATAGATGCCAGTAGAGAGCCTGTCTGTCCTTAGCAAACTGTTCAAGTGATTGAAGTTAATATTTACTGCTCCCTATATTACATATTGCTTTTCTTCTACTTTTCTAGTGATGGTATCTAGTGTCTATCTCCTGGTATCTAGGGTCCTCATGTTTTTACTCCATGCACCACTGGCTTACAGTGAGTAATGATACCTGGGACACTTTTAAACATTCATATTATCCAGTAATCTGCTCCTTGTAGCTATGTGGAAAGAATAAAACTGTTTAATCCCCATTTCACAGTTGAAAAATAGGTTGAAAGCATTATTATCCTCATTTGGCTGACGAAGAAACTGAGATTCAGGTTAAATGAGTGGCTGCATTTATGATACAGGAAGTTAGCAGCTTAACTGTGCAGAAAACAGAGATTGCCTGACTTCTGTAACATCACTTTCCCACATTCATCCATTTATCATTTTTTGATTGATCCATCTTACACAAAATATGTTATGTCCATAACCTCTGGGTACTTAGGATGAGCTACTGCCATTCTCTACCTAACATTCTTGATTGATTTCTGGATAAAGTTTGCCAGTTTTGAAAATGTGTCCCTGATGGCAGAAAGGGTCATTCCCTTCACTGTTTCTGTAAAGGGAAAATCTCTTTAATCTGCAGCAATCTTCTTGATTGTGGGTTTGACACAAGCTCATAGAAAGCTCAAACTTCTTCCTGGTTATGGGATCCAGATTGGATTTCATTCAAATTGTTTTTCACTCTAGTTTTATTCACCCCATTTGCACTGATTAGTAGTTTGACTCAAGTGGCAATTATGGTTGAGTATTTACATGCTGTATGGAAGCATAGAAGAAAGGATAGAAATACTATATGAGGTCCTCTGTTGTCATGATTACATAGAGAATTGAAAAGAATGAAAAGAGCTTCCTATTAACAGTGGCTTAATTCCTATTAGTCACTAAAGATTGTCTCTTCTGTATATTTATATTGAAATAACAAGCTAACACAGGTAACATACATGTACACAAGTACATATACGCAAAGGCAAATACCTATATAAATATGTATATATTATAATAATATGTTATATATGACATTATACTATATATATGTGTGTGTATATATATGTATATATACATACACACACACACACACACACACACACACACATATATATATATATATGTATTGTGTGTGTATGTTCTCTTTCAAAGTGTAGTAAGGACCTGGGATTTTCTCATTCAGTTATTATTTAAAACTATAGAAGTTATTCCTTAGTGATCAACATCTTCAAAAGAAAGAAACTTCTCAGTCAACGGAAACCCCAGGGAAGGGAAGATGCTTCTTTAAAGAAATGGGCTTTATTTAGTTCATAGAATTTATTGGGTTTTAAATTTTTTTTAAAGAATTTTGTATTAAAAACAAAACAAAATATTTCCATAGACATAGTAGGAAAGAAAAGAATTGCACATGAAACTAAAAATCTCTATTACATATTGTTGGCTAGATTTTCTAAATAGAATAATATTGCATATGATGCATCTTACATGCATAATTTTATAAGAAATTCATTGCATAACTTTCAAAGCTGTCCAACTTATCTGTTACTCTTGCTGGCCTTCTTTCTGTTCTCTTGTGAGCATTTACCTATTTAAATGACCCCCCTTTTCCTCCTCTTCTTCTTCTTTCATTTGTTTTGGCCCCCCTCTGCTCAGTACCCTCTCCTCACTTCTTTCTCCCTTCTATTCCAGATTATAGGATTTTGAAATAGAAGAAATATTTTTGATGATCTAGCCCAATCCCTCAATTTTACAGAGAAGGAGACCTGGCTTGTCCAAAAATACTTAGGTACAGATGAGCAGAGCTGAGATTCTACCTGACATTTGCTCACTTGAAATCCAGGGTTTGGAAAGGAGAAAGTAGAATGGGCAACTATTGAAAAGATAATTATTTAGATTATGGGATTTGAGAATATATAATGTGCATAATATTGCAAGGCCTGGGATCTCAGAATAAAAACAAAATGTTAAAATAATGGGACTTGGAGTCAGGTTTACTTTGAAGAGAGAGAACAGTACAATTATTTTGTACTTCATTTTTCTTTTGAAATTTTCTTTTATAAGGTTAGTCATCAATAAATACACACATTTACATACACATATAGTCATATGTTAAATTTCATGGGGGTAACAATTTATGTATCTTTATGCTTTTCTTTTAGTTTTCTTTTGTTAGAAAAATTGTAATTTATAAAGGCCTATGATTAGGTGTATATATGCTACATTTTCCCATATATGTACATGTATATTTATATATGAACGCACACTCATACATATATACATACGCACATGTATGCACATGATTGGCATTTTTGCAAAGTGAACAGAAGATCAGCCTTGGAGTCAGAGAGGCCTAGGCTTAAATCTTTCCTCTTATTGGCTACATGACTCTAGGCAAGCTACTTAACCATTCAGTGCCCCATGACACTTTGTAAGATTATATCATAAAGAGCAGTTATGGGTCTCTATCAGTGGAGAGAGTTCCTAGATTGGGAGTTCCTTGGAACTAAATATACACACACACGTGCACGTATATACATACATATACATATATATAGTTTTACTTTAAATATGTATATATACATACATATATAATCTCTTTGTATACAAATATGTATATACACAATTATATATGCATGCAAATATATATGTATACATAAACATGTCTGTAGATATGCTAATAATGTCAACATTTGACTGTATTAAATATGGACTTTTTCCAGTTTTCCATTTCATTTCTTCTTATAAGAAAAACATTCCAAATAGCTGACATAGTAACGGCTTAAAAAATACTTGTTGATTAATTAATCATAGTATCTTAGAATTTTTTGTACTGGTAGTATGACCTTGGAGATCATCTACTCCAATTCCTCCATTTCCGTCTTGAAATTGTTCTGTCTTTACTCATGTACATGTGGTATCCCTTCAGTAGAATATAAGCTCCATGAGGGTAGGGACTGTTTAATTTTGCCCAGATGACTACTCATCAATGATCCACATAATGGTTGTATATTAAATTCTTGTTGAATTGAATTGAATGTAGAAAACGAGGTAACTGATGGCCAAGGAGACAATATTTTTCTCCCAAGCTCATATAGGTATCAGTAAATGAGTCCGGGGAAGTTTAAGAAAATTGAAATGGCAACATCAGACATTTTGCTAATGCAGTTTCTTGATTGCTTTATGTATATAACTGATCTATCTGTCTATCACCGCCCCCCCCCCCCATACAAATGTACTGTGCTATTGCCATCGGTCTTTTGAAAATCCATATGAGAATACATATTACTAAGTGTACAGCTACAAGGCATTTGGAAAACAGTAGTCACCAGAGATATATTTTACATTATAGAAAGTGAAATGTACTTTTTTCAGTGGTATTGGGTCTAGATCCAATCTCTGTTTTCTCTCTCCCTTCAAGACAGGGCCCAGTTTACTTCTGTCTGGGATCTGGAGATCTGGGTCTTATCTCCTCTTTTTCTCCAGTTCAGTCCTCCTCTATAACCTGAAACCAGCCTTAGGCTTTGAGTGTTGGCCTTGCCTGTCTGTTTATGCACTTTCTCTGCCTCTCCCTCTCTCTCTATCTCTCTCTCTCTCTCTCTCTCTCTCTCTCTCTCTCTCTCTCGTGTGTGTGTTTGTGTCTCTTCTTCCCTTCCCCTTCTCTCTTTATCTCTCCTTCCTCTTCTCCTCTCCTCTCCTCTCCTCTCCTCTCCTCTCCTCTCCTCTCCTCATCTTCTCTCCCAGTCTATTACCCATCAGTCTCTTTGCTCTCCAAGACAAATAGACTAATGGATAGAATATGATTAAGGATTATGTCTACACAGTGAAATATACCTCAAAGGAGATGACATTAGGCTGAAAATATGCTTTTATTTATATTTAAGTATTATAAACAAGGTCTACTCCCTCAAAACACACACACACACACACACACAAACACACACTCAACGTTACCTTAGGGCAATTCAAGGATAAAAATGAGTAACAGGTGTTCCATTTTTATCACTATTCCCTTAATGATTCTAAATAAGTTCTTTTCATAATGCTCATCAGTTACAGTGCATGGGGAGGCTTCATTAGAATAAGTGAATGCTACCTCGTTACTAAATATATTTCACTTCCTAAAATATTTAGAACTGAGGGTTTCCATGGCTCAAATAGAGGAAAAGCCATTCTGAAATCCAACTTGGGGTTGGGCGGATATTTTTAAGAATTAAGACACAGGATTTCTTTGCTGCCCTACAAACATCTCTTCCACCTATTTGGAAGGGTTGTGTAGTGAAAAGAAAAAAAAACACTGGTCAGTCAGAACCTGGGTGTTTTAGTCCTCTCTTTACCACAAGCTATCTAGGTATCCTCAGACACATTTCATGATCTTTCTGGGCCTATCACACAATGGAGTTGGACTTTATGATCTCTTAGACTTCTTTCTAGCTCTAACATTTGATGATTCTAAAGTGACTCGGGATTCAGGTTTCACAAATATGATGTGGAGAAAAAAGGATGTAAGAATGATCCTACTAAACAACAATAAAGGAAAACAAACTGCATCGAAAATATCAGATTAGCATTCATAAAGACATAAAATTGTTCCTCATTAAAAAACATACAGGAAAAGTTGGTACAGGTTTGGTTTACTGATTTTCATCAAACTGAAAAACAAAACATACAGGATCACTAAAACTGGCATATATTAAGCAACCGCTATGTGTAGGACTTTATATTATACCAGGGATGCAAAGATAACAGCAGTAAAACAAACACAAACAATCTGTTTCTTCCCTTAAGAAGCTTATACTCTCATGGGGAGAAAAAAATAGGAGCCAGCTCTACCCAGGTCTCCCAAGAATGAATTGTTAATTTTTTGTATGTGAGCATTTACACATCAGAAATGGAAAAACAGGGCTTAATTTATTGTTTTTTTTGCCTGTCTAGACTTGAGAGTAATGGAGAAAATATTAATAATTCAGATTAAACTTAAAAGTGTTTGCAATAAATCATTTTCTTTTTGGAGAGTTAGTTGTGAAATATTTACCAGCATACCCATGGGGGAGTCCAGTTTGTGAACAGATATATAAATAAATGGTAATTTGAAGAAGAAAAAATGATGGAAGGAAGATGGTATCAGGAAGTGTTTTGCATAGTCAGTAGCACCTAAGCTCAAAGATGATGGAAGATAAAGATTCCCTTGACATTTATATGAAGGTATGAAGGTGGGAGAGGTGATGAAACACTGAAATTAGGGAACAACTATTGAGCTTGTCTTGATGAAATATAGATCTCATGAAGTGGAATAAGATGAAGTAAGTCTAGAAAGGATCATAGGTTTAGAGCTTGAAGTCATCCAAAAGACAATCCGGTCCAACACCCTGATTTTGCTGATGAGAAAATTGAAGCCAATCCAGTGTTATATGGCCAAGAGTCCAACACTCCTCTGATATCAAAACCAACACTCTGTGTTTCTACTACACCATTAGACTGTTGAGGACTTTAAATTCTGGCCTGAGGAGTTTATAATTCATCTTAGAGGCAATATGGACACGCTGAATAGTTTTGAGCAAGCAAGTGATAGAGTGTTATACTTCTGCCTTAGCAAGGTTATTTTGGCAGCCATGGGGAGGATTGATGGGAGAGAATGAGAATGGGCAGAAGGTGCTAGGGAAGAAGATGGAAGGAACTTCTAATGCCATCTACTACTACAAATTGTACTTGAATAGGAATCCCTTGTATAATGTCACTTATGATGTATTTGGCCTCCATTTGAAAACCTGTAGTGATGAAAAGAACTGACTAATGCTTTCTGCTTCTGGATAGGTTTGTTAGGTCTTTAGTTATGCTAAGTTGAATTTTGCATCTTAGCCTCTTTCACCCATTATTTCTTTCTTCCTTTAGAATGCCTCTCAGGAAGCATCTACTGCATGAAGCCTCTTTCCCGATCTCTTAACTACAAATGTTCTCCTTCCTAAACTACCTTCTATTTAACTATAATGCATGCATACATATATTTATGTATGCATACATATATACATATAAATTTATATAAATTTTATATTCATGCCATCTGCTTTTAAATGTACTTATTTTCTCCCCTCATTAGAATATGAACACATTACAGTAGATATGGTTTTAGTCTTTGTACTTGATTTCTTAGCACTTAGTCCATAGTAGATACTTAATAAATGCTTGTTGATTAATTAGCCTGCACTCTGCCCCCTAGGCTCAAGCAGAACAAGTCTATTTCCTATTCTTTCCAAATAAGTCCTTCAAATACTTGAAGTTTGCAATCATGAATTCCCTAAAGTTTTTTCTTCTCTTTTATCTTCATTCTCCATTCTTTCAACAGATCTTGTCATAGTTTCCAGTTCCTTCACCATCCTGGTTGCCCTTTCCCAGACATGCTCATATGTTGCATCTTGTTAATAAGACAACAGTTGAATCTCATAAGAAAATACTGACTTGAGTCATGAAGGACATAGAGGTACAACTTCTGCCTTTACCATGAATGCAGCATGAGGCTTGCTTAATAGAGAAAAGATAATCATGCTGGTCTTCATGCTCAGTATGGTTCAACAATGTGATATTGTGGTTATTAGCTTACATTAAGATGGTCAGAGATTAGGGAGGCAATAGTCTCACTGTGCTCTACTCTGAGGACAACTGAAATATGGCACTCAATTCTGAATTCGACATTTTAAGATGGATATTGGTAAGCTGGAGAATATGTAGAGATGGACAACCAAGATGATGAGAGACCTTGAGATCATGCCATATGAGGACTAGTTAAAGGAACTGGAAGACTTTGGGGAGCCAAGATAGCAGAATAAGCAGTAAATCACCATAACTCTGTGATATTCACCCTCCAAACAACCATAAAATAATGCCTCTCCCAAAAATCCTCAAATGGCAGAACCAGCAAAAAGATGGTGTGAAACAATCTTTTAGGCAAAGAAACTTGGAAGATTGGCAAGAAAGGTGTGTCTCACTCAGGTAGAAGGAGAGTGCAGTCCAAGAAAGGAAGTGTCCTAGCAAGCAAGCAGTAAGCCCCACCTCAACAAACCAGCCGGAAATCCTGAGCCCCAGTGTGGTAGAGTAGGCCAATACCAACAGCAGCAAACAACCCCCATGTACTTCAGCATAGTCAGATGAATTGGCAGACTCCAGGTCTGAGCACCTCCACACATTTCAGGATAGCCCTGGGCAAACGGGTAGCTGCCAGTGGTCAGAACACCATATACTTCAATGTAGCCCCAGGGAAACACAGAAACACTCTACCTGTCTCAGATACCAGCACTAGGACCCCAGCTTAGCACCAGCTAAGCTGACAAAATCCTACAGCTTCCAGCAGGCCCAGACACGAGGATCCCCCCATGAGCCTTAGGGCAACATCAGTGCAGCATCAGGTAAACAGCCAGGGCCTGTATCTCCTGGCACAAGAAGCCTGGCATAGTGCCCCTTCCACCTGGGGAGCAGAGCTCAAATTTCAAAGAAAGGAAAAAGGCCAAAAAAGATGGGGAAAAAAAAAACAAAAACAACAAAAAAAGAATCTGACCATAGAAAGTTATTATAGTGATTGGAAGACCAAGACACAAACTCAAGTCCTAAGTCAAAAGTCCTAAAGAAAAATGGGAAATGGTCTCAAACCCAGAAAGAGCTCATGGAAGAGCTTACAAAGGAGCTTAAAAAACATATAAGAGTTGTAGAAGAAAGAAAATGGGAAAAAAATGAGAGTGATGCAAGAGATTATGAAAAAAAGTCAACAGGTTGGAAAAAGAAAACAGTTGCTTAAAAAGTAGAATTGGCCAAATAGAAAGGAGATACTAAAATCCACTGAATAAAACAATCCTTAAAAAAGTATAATTGGCCAAATGGAAAAGGAAGTACAAAAGCTTACGGAGGAAAACAACACCTCAAAAGTTAGAATTGGGCAAGTGGAAGTTAATGACTCTATGAGACACCAAGAAGCAATCAAATGAATTCAAAAGAATGAAAAAAAATAGAAGAAAATGTAAAATATCTTGTTGGAAAAATGACTGATCTGGAAAATAGTTCTAGAAAAGGCAATGTCAGAATCATTGGACTTCCTGAGAGCCATAGTGAAAAGGAGGACCTGGACAGCATCTTTCAAGAAATTATCAAGGAAACTGCTCAAATTTCCTGGAACCAGAGGACAAAATAGGCATTGGAAGAATTCTCTGATCACCTCAGGAAAGAGATCCCAAAATAAAAACTCCAATGAACATTATTGCCAAATTAGAGAACTATCAGGTCAAGGAAAAAATATTGCATGTGGCTAGAGAGAAACAATTAAATTATCCAGGAGCTACAATCAGGATTTCACAGGATTTAGCAGCTATAACATTAAAGGATTGGAGGTAATGGAACATGATATTCCAGAAGGCAAAGGAGCTAGGAACCAAGCATATTACAGTCAAGCATCACTTTCCCAGTGAAATTAAGTGTAATACTCTAAGGGGAAAAATGATTATTCAATGTAATAGAAGAATTTCAAGCTTTCCTAAGAAGACCAGAATTGAACAACAACAAAAAAAATTACCCTGTAGTATCAAAACCCAAGAGAAGGCTAAAAAGGTAAAAAGGGAAAAGAAAACCTAAGGGATTTGATGGACCTAAACCATTTACATGCCTACATGGGATGATGATACTTGTAATTCTTAAAAGCTGTGCCACTAATAGTATAGTTAGAAGAAGTATAATAGACAAGAGGTTATAGGTATAAGGTGAATTTGAGGGGATGACATAAAAATAATTAAGTAATGAGAAAGAGGAGTACAATGGATGCAGAAGTAAGGGAGAGGTACAATTGGGATAAATTATGTCATATGAAGAGTCATGAGAAACCTGTTACAGTGGAGGGAAAGATGGGAGGATGGACAATGGGCATCACTTGAACCTAACTCTCACCAGTATTGGATCAAAGAAGGTAAAGATACTCAATTCATTGAATATTAAATCTACTTACCCAACAGGAAAGTAGGAGGGGTTGAGATTAAGTAAGAGGTGGGGGACTGACAGAAGAGAGGGCAGACTGGAGGAGGTGGCAGGCAGAAGCAAAACTCTATTGAGGAGGGGAAGGATGAAAGGAGAGAGAAGAAAAACAGGAAGAAAAATAGGATGGAGGGAAATACACAGGTAGTAATCATAGCTATAAGTGTGAATAGGATGAACTCTCCCACAAAATGGAAGCAGATAGCAGAGTGGATAAACAACCAGACTCCTATAATATGTTGTTTACAAGAAACCAACCTGAAGCAAAGAGACACACACAGAATAAAGGTAAGGGGCTGAAGCAGAATCTATTATGCTTTAGCTGAAGTTAAACAAACAAACAAAAAAAATCTTGGGTAGCAATCTTGATCTCAGACAAAGCAAAAGCAAAAATCAACCTAATTAAAAGAGATAAGGAAGGAAACTATATCTTGCTAAAAGGTACTATAGACAATGAAGTAATATCAATACTAAACATATAAATACCAAGTGGTATACCATCCAAATTCTTAAAGAAGTTAAGTTAGTCACAGGAAGAAATAGAGAGCAAAACTATACTAGTGGGGAACCTCAACTGTCCCCTCTCAGAATTTGATAAATACAATAAAAAAAATAAACAAGAAAGAAACTAAGGAGGTGAATGGCAAAATGGGTATACGGTTTAAACATAAAGGGTGATACCATAAGCAAATTAGAAGAGCAAAGCATAGTCTACCTTTCAGATCCACGGAGAAGGGAAAAATTCATGACCAAACAAGAGACAGAGAGCACTACAAAATGTAAAATAGATAATTTTGATTATATTAAATTAAAAAGTTTTTGCGCAAACAAAACTAATGTGACCAAGATTAAAAGGAAAGCAGAAAACTGGGAACCAATCTTTACAACAAGTGTCTCTGTTGATAAATATATAGAGAATTGGATCAGATTTTAAAGAATACAATCCATTGCCCAATTGATAAATGGTCAAAGTATAGGAACAGGTAGTTTTCAGATGAAATCAAAGCTATATATTGGCATATGAAGAAATGCTTTCAATAACTTTTGACTAGAAAAATGTAAATTAAAAAAACCTTGTAACTCTGTAAATTAAAACTACCTCACACTAATCATGTTGGGTAATACGACAAAAGAAGGAAAGTGATAAGCACTGGAGAGGATGTGGGAAAGTTGGGACACTAATGCACTTTTAGTAGAGTTGTGAAATGATCAAACTGTTCTGGAGAGTAATTTGGAATTATACCCAAAGGACGACTAAACTGCGCATACCTTTGATCCAGCAATGCCACTAAGTCTGTATCCCAAAGAGATCATAAAAAATGGAAAATGACCTACACATGCAAAAATATTTATAGGAGCCCTTTTTGTGGTGGCAAAATATTGGAAACTGAGGAGATTCCTGTCAATGGCCAAATGGCTGA
This sequence comes from Trichosurus vulpecula, assembly GCF_011100635.1. Classification (NCBI taxonomy): domain Eukaryota; kingdom Metazoa; phylum Chordata; class Mammalia; order Diprotodontia; family Phalangeridae; genus Trichosurus; species Trichosurus vulpecula. The sequence goes on from NC_050581.1 coordinate 133,565,022, forward strand.
ACAAGCTGTGGTACATGAATGTGATGGGATCCTATTGTGCAATAAGATATGACGAACAGGCAAATTTCATAAAAACCTGTAAAGACTTGTACAAACTGAAGCAAAGTGAAATGAGCAGTACCAGGAAAACATTGTACATGGTATCAGCAACATTATGCAATCATCAACTGTGAATGATTCAGCTCATCTCAGCAATACAATGATCCAAGACAAGTACAAAGAACTTAGGAAGGAAAGTGGTGACCCTAACCAGATAAAGAACTGATGGACACTGAATGCAGATTGTAGCATACTTTTTTCACTTAACTTATTCTTATTCTATATTACCTTATACCTGCTTTTTTTCTTTTGATCTGCTTATTCTTTCACAACTGTGACTAATATGGAAATATGTTTTACATGATAGCACATGTATAAGCTATATCAAATTGTCTACCATTTTAAAAAGAGGGGAGGGAGGGAAGAAGGAGAAAAATTTGGAACTCAAAATCTTGTAAAAATGAATGCTAAAAATTGTCTTGACATGTAATTGGGAAAAAATAAACTATTATTAAAAAATAAAGGAACTGGTAATGATTAGCCAGCACCATGCAATATACCTTACCCAGTGACCATCCAGGCTGTCCTGGGCTGGAGCCCTGCTTCCCTCTGCTATTTTGTGAGTTCAGCTGTTCTAGAATTTGTTCATAGACATTTTGTTTACATTTCTACATGGAAACAACAATGTGTATAGTTCATGAGACCTCAGTATTAGGGTAGCTGACAGAGGGCACAGGGTGGGTTGAATATGAAGGGATGATATCTAAAAAAATAAAATAAAATTAAGGGATGAGAGAGGAATATATTGAGAGAGGGAAAAAGGGAGAGATAGAATGGATAAATTATCTCGCATAAAAGTTGCAAGAAAAAGCAGTTTGTTGGGAGGGAAGAGGGGGCAGGGGAGGGGGAATGAATGAATATTGCTCTCATTGGATTTGACCTGAGGAGGGAATAACATACACATTCAATTGGGTATCTTATCCCACAGGAAAGAAGGAGGAAGGAGATAAAAAGGGGGGACAATAGAAGGGAGGGCAGATAGGAGGAGGAGGTAATCAAAAGCAAACACTTTCAAAAAAGGACAGGGTCAAGGGAGAAAATTGAATAAAGGGGGATAGGATAGGAAGGAGCAAAATATAGTTAGTCTTTCACAACATGAGTATTGTGGAAGGGTTTTGCATAATGATACACATGTGGCCTATGTTGAATTTCTTGCCTTCTTAGGGAGGGTGGGTGGGGAGGGAAGAGGGGAGAGAATTTGGAACTCAAAGTTTTAAAAGCAGATATTCAAAAAAATTTTTTGTATGCAACTAGGAAATAAGATATACAGGCAATGGGACATGGAAATCTATCTTGCCCTACAAGAAAGTAAGGGAAAACGGGATGGGGGGGAGTGGGGTGACAGAAGGGAGGGCTGACTGCGGAATGGGGCAATCAGCATATATGCCCTCTTGGAGTGGGGAGTAGGGTAGAAATGGAGAGAAAATTTGTAATTCAAACTCTTGTCAAAATCAATGCTGAAAACTAAAAATATTAAATAAATTGATAATTAAAAAAAAGTAATACCTCCACTGGTAACTAACCAATTTTGTTGTCAAGGAATCTTTTCTTATATGTAACCTAAATTAGCTCATGGTATGGCTTAAAATGGTTTTTTTTTTCTCTTTTTCTGTGCTCACTAGAGAAAGATAGAGAGGATCATGTGATTCGCTGCAAGTGAACAACATTTATTTATATAAACTTCTCCCATGTAATCTCTATAAGAAAAAGAGTCATTCAAATGGACAATCAACCCACACACTTTGCACATTCATTCAAAGGTCATGTTCATTAAAAATATGCCATCCAGGAGATGCCTATTTCATTGGGAGTTCACAATTATTCCATAATACTTGTCTGTTGAAATTGCTACTGTGACCTGTACAGGGTAGGGAATTAATGAGTCCTTGAATGACTGGATGACTCATAAACTCACTCTTTGGGTGAAAATGATGCCTTTCAGAGGTAACCCAGGGCAACATCCTTTTGCTGGTGCTATGCTGTACTCATTTTGCTCTGTTACAACAGTGTGAGAAAGACTATCTCACCAGTAGTAATATTAATATTGCTATCATCTTCTCATACGTTTTTGTTTTTAAATGAATTTGTTTATTTTATAAGCATTTTTTCTCTCTTTCACTACCTCCCTCATTAAAATCAGTAGAACAGCAACTCAGCCCCAAAACCTCAAAGCAAAAATGCTCATCTTTTTCAGTGGAAGTTAGATAGAGGCAGTTTTGGGGTAAATTCCTATCTTGCTATTGTTTTTCATATTTAATGTTCTACTCATTGTTGCCCAGATGAACAGAATAATTGCTGTTTTATAACTGAATCCAAGTATTGGGTTGATGAGATGGAAGCTCACCTTTTGTCTGCATATTCCTGATAACTCAAGTTGCACACTGGAAACAGGAATAATTTGTACCTTATGCTATTTCCACCAAGTTTTGACTTCTTTAGCTAAGTCTCTGTATTTGGAAAGCTTTTTCACTCCATGTAGCCTGGAGACTGAGAGTATTTGGTGTGGCCACACCTATTTCAAAATGATGTTCTTACATTTTTAATGTTTGTCAAGGTAATTGTGAATGACAATTTTGTCTGTGATAGTGACATCATAATTTTTGAGGCTATGTGGTATAGTGGATTGGCTGCCCTTGGAGTCAGCAAGATCTGCATTTCTGTCTTCCCTCTGCCACATATTAATTTTGTGGCTCTGGTTACATCATTAACCCTATCAGTGCCTCAGTGAGCTTTCTAAGACTATATATACAATATTATTGGAGGGAGTTTCTATGCTGGGAATACTTGTATGCCAATGAAATCACAGATCTGAACCAACATCTGTTTATATTACCACCACTTGTGATTATGCAAGGAAACGCTAGAAACTGCAACACAACATGTAGGCTGCAAAATTTTTTAGCACCTCCTGAATAGTAAAACATAAATGAATGGCTAGAGTTATGAAGTAGAAGCCTACCATTTTCATAAATTAACAAACATTTGGCTACTATGGAAATATGTTTTGTATGACTTTACATGTATAACCTATATCAAGTTGCCTACCATTTTCAGAAGAGGGGAGGGAGGGATGAAAATAATTTGGAACTTAAAATCTTGTAAATATCAATACTAAAAATTGTCTTGATATGTAATTAGGGGAAAAATACTATTATACAATAAAGGAACTGGCAGTGCTTAGCCAGGAGAAAACAAAGATGTCATAAATTCCTTCTAGTACTTTAAGGACTGTCACATAGAAATGGGATTAGCATCAGAGGACAGAATCATAAGAAAATAATAGAAATTGCAAAGAGACAAATTTAGGCTCAAAATAATGAAAAAAAAAACTTTCTAAAATTTAGAGCTGTCCTCAAGGCAAATGAATTTTTCTTCACTGTAGTTGTTCAAACAAAAACTGGATACACACTTCAGTAAATTTTAGAGGTGCTTTTTGTTGAGATATGGTTTGAACCAAATGAAAATTCTTATTCTGTGATGAAGATCTCAAGTGAAACACAAATAGAAGATATTAAGAAATAAATAAATGGGGAGGGGATTTCTCATAATTAATAAGAAAGTTTGCAGGAAATGAAAGTCATTTGCTTCACAAACGAAACTAATTTATACAACATTGTAGAACAGCATATAGTGTTTTACCTGGAGTTGTTCAAGGATATTTGGGTCTAGTGAATGTTCAATAGGTAGTGCTTTATGATGATTACTACATTTTTGCATTATAAGGGAAAAGCCATCTATCATCTCTCCTGTTGCCTTCATCCTGAAACATATTCCCAATATTTGGGAAGCTATATTCCATGTAAAGACCTATTTAAAAAGTCATTCCTCCACTGGTAACTCATTTAACCAATTTTGTTGTCAAGGAATCCTTTCTTATATGTAAACTAAATTAACTCATGGTGTGGCTTACATTGTGGTTTTTTTTTTTCTCTTTTCCTGTGCTCACTAGAGAAGGATAGAGAAGATCATGTGATTCGCTGCAAGTGAACAACATTTATTTATATGAACATCTCCCATGTAATCTCTATAAGAAAAAGAGTCATTCAAATGGACAATCAACCCACACACTTTGCACATTCATTCAAAGGTCATGTTCATTAAAAATATGCCATCCAGGAGATGCCTATTTCATTGGGAGTTCACAAGTATTCCATAATACTTGACTGTTGAAATTGCTACCGTGACCTGTACAGGGTAGGGAATTAATGAGTCCTTGAATGACTGGATGACTCATAAACTCATTCTTTGGGTGAAAATGATGCCTTTCAGAGGTAACCCAGGGCAACATCCTTTTGCTGGTGCTATGCTGTACTCATTTTGCTCTGTTACAACAGTGTGAGAAAGACTATCTCACCAGTAGTAGTATTAATATTGCTATCACCTTCTCATACGTTTTTGTTTTTTAAATGAATTTGTTTATTTTATGAGCATTTTTTTCTCCCTTTCACTACCTCCCTCATTAAAAACAGCGGCAACAACAAAACAACAACCACAACTCTGCCCCAAAACCTCAAAGCAAAAATGCTCATCTTTTTCAGGGGGTTACATAGAGGCAATTCTGGGGTAAATTCCTATCCTGCTGTTGCTTTTCATACTTAATGTTCTATTCGTTGTTGCCCAGATGAACAAAATAATTGCTGTTTTATAACTGAATCCAAGTATTGGGTTGATGAGATGGAAGCTCACCTTCTGTCTGCATATTCCTGATAACTCAAGTTGCACACTGGAAACAGGAATAATTTGTACCTTATGCTATTTCCACCTAGTTTTGACTTTAGCAAAGTCTCTATATTTGGAAAGCATGTAGCCTGGAGACTGAGAGTATTTGGTGGGGAAATACCTATTTCAAAATGATGTTCTTACATTTTTAATGTTTGTCAAGGCAATTGTGAATGACAATCTTGTCTGTGATAGTGAGACCATAATTTTTGAGGCCGTGTGGTATAGTGGATTGGCTGCCCTTGGAATCAGCAAGATCTGCATTTCTGTCTTCCCTCTGTCACATATTAATTGTGTGGCTCAGGTTCCATCATTAACCGTATCAGTGCCTCAGTGAGCTTTCTAAGACTATACATGAACAGAATTTCCAGACTGTATTATTGGAGGGAGTTTCTATGCTGGGAATACTTGTATGCCAATGAAATCATAGATCTGAACCAACATCTGTTTATATTACCAGTACTTGTGATAATGCAAGGAAATGCTAGTAGCTGTAACACAACACAGAGGCTGCAAAATTTTTTTGCACCTCCTGAATCGTAAAACATAAACTGATGGCTAGAATTACAAACTGGAAGCCTACTATTTTCACAAATTAACAAACACATGGCTAATATGGAAATACGTTTTGAATGACTTCACATATATAATCAATATCATATTGCTTGCTATTTCAGTGGGTAAGGGGAGAGGCTGCAGGAAGAGAGAGCATTTATAACTCAAAACAACAAAAAAATAATGTTTAAAAAATAGATATAAATTACTAAACAGTAGAACCCTGTCCTTTACAGCCCTCAGAATAATAATAGCTACCAAGCTATGTACATCTGTATACATTTATATAGGTTTGCATGTGTTTTACATACATTATTTCATTTGTCTCTTATAAGAGTCCTGTGAGATATGTGCTATTATAATCCCCATTTTATAGATAGGAAAAACGTGGCTCAGACTGTGACTAGCCCAGGGCTACTTAGCTTATAACTTAATGTAGTGTTACTCATATCAAGGAATTCCTGAAAACAAGTTCAATACTCTATGTACTATCACCTAAAGAAGAGAGTTAATGTGGTATAATGGAAAGGACATGAGATATCCATTGCATTCTAGATGTCCTCTGCCACCAGCAAGTATTCTGACCTTAGGGAAAACATTTTACCTTTGCTACTCATCTGGAACAACTAACATTCCTTCATTCATTCATTCATTAAATTTTTCCCCAGTTACAAATAAAAACAGTAACAACTAAAATTTATAAAAACTAGGTGGGATTAGACCTGATGATCTCTAATGTCCAATTATCTATTGGCTTTATTCTTACTTTTCAAATGAGATAAAATTTTGTGAAAAGCACTAAGTACATGCCTGGCACATAGAAGGCACTAGATAAATGTTTATTCCCTGTTCTCCTTTCCCCGCTGACCTCACTGTAAAAATTATGTTGTTTTTAAAGTGCCACTGGAAAAAAGAAAGGGGTATTTTGACTCTTGTCATCTATTAAACTCATTAGTGATTATGAAAAAAAGTTGATGTTGATTAACCCTTTGGGGTCAGGATTAGTTTAGTTACAACCAACTTGCAAGTGTGATGAAGCCCTTGGGAAAAGATTTTGCCTTGAGACATGCTAATTTTTGGATTGTGAAATCAAAATGTTGATAATTAAAGACAAACCAAGTGAATTGAGCTACAATCTTCATCCAAGCTGTTTTTGTCCTCTTTTATGGGGTATGAATTAGATGAGCCTCTAGGAGAACTTAGGGTGTTTTAGGTGGGGTAATGTATTCTCTGCTTTCCCTCTGCATTATAACACTGATACCATACACAAGTGCAGATCAGGGACCCTTCTTCCAAAGTAAAAACTTAAAAAAAACTGAAAAAGAAAGAAGACAACTAATGTAAGTAATTTTTAATATCATTTGCTAGTCCATATCAAATCAAAGGATTCTGAATGCTAAGGAAATTTCAATTTTTCAGGGACAAGTCCCAAAGCTTGAAAAATTCTGGTCCTACCTCTCCACATCACTATAGTCTAAACCTTTTCCCCAAACCACCCACAAACAAAGGTGCAATGACATTGCATTTTACCTACATCAATTTATTGGCAAATTCTTCTCAAGATGTATGTTACATTAAGGGACAACTTATTTTCAAATCATCCTGAAAGTTGACAAACCCATTGTCAGAAAAGTCAACTCTAGAACACAAAGACAATTCTTTTTAATGAGATGACAAACTACATATCAAAATGTATCAACAATCATGGAAAAAGAAGTATTTTTTTTAGCACATATCAGGATAGGAAAAAAATAGCCCCACCAGTGATAAATGGGTCATGTAGCTGAAGTACTCTTCTTAAGGGAGTTTATTGATTTAACATTTTATCTCCAAGTTTTGAAAATTGCACATTTGTTTCTATTCAGAAAGGTCTGGAAACATTTTTTTTTTAATTTTGTAGGGGATTTCTGAATACAATAAAAGAACTATTTAGGAAAGCTCTAAAATTTCCACGTATATAAAACCAGTAAGGAACGCATTCCAACTATTAAGTAAGAACAATGTAAGTAGAGGGAGGCAGAACAACTAATGAACAATGTGTAATGGCAACTGAAAAAAAAAACACATCATGGTCAGAAGCTTCATGGTAAAAGAAATTGTGTCCAGATCATAAGGAGAAGTGGTCAAGCTGAACTCTGCTCTGATCAGATGGAGGATTTTATTTAGTTTGGGGGCCCTGACTTTAAGATATTGGCAAGCTAGAGAACATTCAAGAATGATTAAAATGGACATATATTGATCAGTTGAGCCTTCTGGGGATGTTTAGTCTCAAGAAGTGAAAACTTGGACAAGGTGTTATTTTCTTTAAGTATTTGATGAGTTCCTATAAGAAAAATTAAGGGGTTTTTGTTTGTTTTGTTTTCTTTTTTGTTTGTTTTGTTTTCTTTTGCATGGCCCTCTAAGACAGAGCCAGAAGCTTTGGGTAGGAATTTCAGGGAAGTACATTTAAGCTTGACATAACTACTGACTTCCTAATAATTATCATAGTAAAGTAAAATAAAAATAACAAACATTTTAATATTTTAATAATAATAATAATTATAATAGCTGGCTCAAAATTCAATGGGCTTCCTCAGGAGGAGTAGGTTTCCTCAAAGGAGAAGTGAGAGTGAGAGGCTGGGTGAGCTCCTGTCAAAGATTTTATAGAGATAGGGTAAACCTATTCGGGAATGGGTTAGACTAGTTCCTTGCAACTCTGAGATTCTTTTATTCTTTAATAAGTGTGATCTAGGTCAACTGAGGAAAAAAAGAGAAGGTAACAGCCAATAATGTCATCAAGAAAGCTTTGCATCTTCAAGGGCATGTCCTGTCCAGAAAATATTTTATGAAACTGGAATCTTCAGGAAAAATAAATGTATTAAATGTGAAGGAAGGGACTATGTTATGCTTCAAATTTGTCCTTCCACTGGTACCTGGTATATTGCTCTAAATAATAAATATTTGTTGAATTAGATTGAATTAGATGAAACATACAACATGACATTTACCCCTTTCTGTTAACTTGCATCACAGAGCCTGATTGGCTTATAGAGCAGAAATAACTGTCTTCCATGCTTATAGATTACTCCTCTACCCCTGCTTAGTCATTCCACTGATGTTATCGTTCAGTTGTTTCAATTGTGTCAGACTCTTCGTGACCCATTTGGAGTTTTCTTAGCAAAGGTACTGTAGGAGTTTGCTGTTCCCTTCTCCAGCCCATTTTTACAGATGAGGAAATGGAAACAAACAGGCTAAATGACTTGCCTGGTGATGTATGATTCCAGATACAAAAGGAATGAGATAAGAAAGCACATTCTGATCTATTGATAACTAGGTGATTTAAAAAAAAAAAACAAAACAGGTATCTAACTGGAGGTGGGACAATATGCACAATTCAAATAGGAACCAATAAAGTGGGAGGACACTGTGGTATAGAGGAAAGAGTATTGGATTTAGAGTCAAGAGCTCTGTGTTTGAGGCCCAGCTCAAGTCCATGGGGGTAAATGACTTCAGGTCTTTCAACCTAAGTTTATTTATTGTTAATTGGGATAATAAGCAACATATGCATGGCCTACATCACAGGAACACTGCAAGGAGTAAATAAGATTATATGTAATTTGTCTTGTGGGATGTTATGGATATAAAACATCATTATCATCACTCACTAGATAAGTGAAGGAAGAAGATTTTTGGTGGGGGGAGGGGTTGATTGTGTAATAGATCCAATGTTAGTAGAATGCAAACTACATGAAGACAAAGATTGTCTCAAGTTTCTGTTTATATCCTGAGTGCCTGGTACATAATAAGCACTTAATAAATGCATGTCGATCTGTTACTCTTAAAATTCATGAGGCAATGGTGTTTCAACAGTCCGAGGAGAGTGAAGTATGAAGAAATGACGGGATTATAGATTGGGGGCTGAAAAAGGTACCTTAGAAGTTATCCAATTTAAACCCCTCATTTAATAAATCAGGAACTGAGGCCCAAGGAGCCAGTTATCTGACAGAGTAACACTGATAATTGATGGCAGACTTGGCTCTTGAACCCAAGTCCAATGACTTCAAATGTAACGTTCATTTCACTGCATTATTTTCCCTCTGGATCCAGAATTTGAACTTAGGTCCCTTAACTACAAATGCAGCATTCTTTCTACAATCATCCACTAGCAAAAAGGTTATAAATTCTAATGAACCACATTTATCATCCAGGAAAAGGCACAAGAGAATAAAAGATTTTCCCCCTTTATTTCTAAGGCAGCTTCATCTTGTGCTGTAGCTGCCTGAAGTAATACATGCACACATCCTTTCTAATATGGAGATTAGTCCTTGATTCTACTTAAATTAAAGCAATACATTTCCTTTCCTGTGATTATTAATCTGATTTGCCTCTCACAAATGAAAGACTTTCAAATTATCTACTGGAGGTGTACTTGATAGAACTTTCTGAAGACATGCCAGGGACTGAGTCTGCTCTGAAATAAATTACACGGGCAAAAGGAAAGCTATCTTTAATTACTTTATCACATAACTCTTGCTTAACATTTTGGAAGTTGCCATGGTGACCCCAGAATTGGCTTCCTATGTTATATTTAGTGCTCGTTTACATGTAGCCAATTTGCATTTTAAAGACCTAACATCTATCATTCATCCATAAAGTTACTTATTCCATGATTGGAGTGGTTCTCTTGGAGATCTGACATCTACCTCCTCCCTCAAAGGCTGCCAACTCTGTCCAACCACAATGGATTTAAAAATTCATTTGCAAATATTTTTTCAAATTATTATTCTATCAGGTCCCTGTACTTTAAAAAGAATAGTAGGATTTAATTCATTATAGACTGACCTAAGGTTTGATGAGTTAATTAGGTTTCCAAACTTGTTATCTTATCTTCCATAATTAAAACCATAATCATATTCATCTAAACTCAATTATGAAAAGAGTGACTGTGTGAATATTATCAAAAAGTAGGAGCCAAATATGACCACAAAAGGCACCTGCACCCTTCACAGTGTATAAGTCCTCTAGGAACTAGGTGAGTAATGAAAATGGGATCCCTATACTTTACTAATTTGGGAAATTAATTAAACAACTATTAGATATTCTGCTACTGTGATGACTTTCAACTTCTTCCAAAGTCTTTGAGAATAAAAAATTTGCAAACTTAGCACTTTCTTCCAATTGTAGATAAGTGATTCAAAATTAGTTAACTCATCCTTTATTATAAACTTTATTCATTTTATTGTACTTCTCACTCCTCTTTTCCATTTGTCATGTACTAATTTTTATTTTATTTATCTTATATGCAAACGTGTACACATATATACTTATATACAATACATACATGTGCGTATATACACATGAGGCATGTGTATGTACACATTGTAAGTGCATACATACATGTATATACACATATCTACATATGCATATGTATGTGTACACACAGATATCCCTAAACATGTTGCAGTGCTAAAGCGGATGGTGCCCCTTGGCCTATTAGAGATTTGCTGCTTGTTTTTTTTTCCTCCTGTGTATAAATCTTTCTCCATTCTGGAAAGTAGTAACAACTCTTTACCTTTTTTTTTTGTTTTTGTTTTTGTTGTTGTTTTTGTTAGCTTTAAGCTCCAAGCCAGCAGCAGCACTTGTGGCAAAATACTTCAAATATCAATTCTATTTTTTTTTCCTCTGGGGATGTTTCTTCCCCCTTAGTTGCTTCCTTCCAACATTATTCCCAGTAAATACAACCCAAAGTTGCAGTTAGTAGTGGTTAACACTATTTATAAAGACAAATTAAACATTTAAACAAAAAAAGATATGTCATCCCCTTCAGATTTTTCCCTTGAGCTGCCATGAAGTAGCTCAAAAGAGAAATAATGTACAGGATTATGCTCTTGTCGAGAGCTTTCACCAATATAGCTTTTGTCCCCGTATACCTCACACTTGATTGGCACCAAGTAGCTTTTCTTCAAATATTTTCCTCTCCTTCCCTCGCAGCAGTAGATTCTGACTTCACTTAAGCTTTCTCAACCTCATGTGGTTTCTCATACATTGCTATTCTCCATGCTCATTTTTCTTCCCCTTGTCCCATCAGGAGTTGGTCCATGTTTGAATCTTATCTGCCGGACTCATCAAACCAAGTTGTAAAGGTTGCCCTGGTGTGTATCCTATAAGTCTGCATCCTATGGAGTTTTCCTTTTTTTGATGTAGTCAAGTGACTAATTCATGCCTCATGAATGGAACACATCACATGGCCTTTATATACCAACTAGTCTCACAACTCGTTATCTGCCTCCTTTGCTGTGATTAGATCAGTGAGAGAACAACTTTATTATATAAATAGGATTCTCTTAATATGAATATGACAAAAATTCCTGTCACTAAAATCGTCCTCTCATGTTTAATTTTGATATGAAGGTCCCTGCTATGTGCTCCCTGATTTTCCCTTCTAGCTTGCAATTCTTAGTCTCCAGGCTCCATACATGATCCAGATAGGAGGAGGGGCAGTCATTGAGATTCTGTGTGGTCTTGTTGTCCACCTGCATCCTCCTGAGCCTAATCAGCCCCCTGCATCAGGTCTTGGCTCCCAACCCCCATGGAAGTTGATGGAGCAGGCCATAGAAATTTGTGAGCCAGAGCTGACAGTACCATGAGACAGTCTGCAGAAGGTTACATTCATGACCTGCACAAGATCATTGATGATACCAACATGACCAAGCTGCAACTGGAGACATAGGTTGAAACACTAAAGGAAGAACAGTTCTTCATGAAAACAAATCATGAAGAGGAGTTGATTTCTCTACAATCCAAGATAGCAAGCTCTGGGCTGACTGTAGAGGTGAACTCTTCTAAATCACAGGACTTGAGCAAGATCATTACTGATATATGAGTCCAGTATGATGCTCTGGCTCAGAAAAAAAGAGAGGATCTTGAGAAATACTCATCCCAGTAGATTGAGGAGATCACTGTGGCTATCAACACAAGCTCTGAGGAAAGCTTGCTCAAAACACTGTCACCCACCTGAAATGTACAGTCCAGTGACGTGGACTCTCTTTGAAATCCAAAAACCAGCTTGGAGGAGACCTGCTTTGCTATATAGATGGAGCAGATCAATATACCCCTGCCACATCTTGAGGCTACCCCCATGGGGTAGATGGGCACAGAGGGGCAGTGCCAGGGCCAGGAATATGAAGTGATGCTCAACATCAAGGTCAAACTGGAAGCAGAGATCAGCACCTATTAAAACTTGCTGGAAGAAGGGGAGGACTTCAATCATGGGCATGCTTTGGACAGTAGCAGCTGTTCTTTGTAGAATATCTATAAGACTAGAACCTGGAGGATTATTGATGGTACAGTAGGAGCAGACATCAATGACACCAAGGCTCGATCATAAACTAAGGACCTGAATTGAGGCAGGAAGTTAATAAAGGCTCTTTAGGAGGCAGAGGCAAGATGGTGGAGAAAAGGCCAGGACTTGCCTGAGCTCTCCCAAATTACTCTATAAACAATTTAAAATAATGCCTCAAAATGAATTCTGGAGTTGCAGAATTCACAAAAGGCGGAAGTGAAACAAATTGCCTTCTAAGGCAACTTAGAAGGTTGGCAGGGAAGATCTGTTGCACCAAGGTGAGAGTGGAGCATAATCCAGTATAGGCTGTGCCAGCTCAAACTGCACCCCAGCAAATCAGCAGCAGGTCTTAGGGATGACTGAATCAGCTGGGTCAGTGGCAACTTCCAGAGCTCTCAGGCCACAGATAGTAAGAGGGTTGGATAATTGGTCAAAAGGAGATCACAGGGGTCCTTTGGCTGAGTGTAGAACACTGTTGCATTGCCCATACAAGGATTCTGGCCACAGTCCTGGGTTGCTGTCCCAGGGAGATGAGGAACACTAAAACATAAGAGTTTGCAGCTGCAGGTGAGCAGGAATTCTGAACATGGTTTCATGGTGGAAAAAAGTGCTTGTGGTCACTCATAGACCAGAGCACAGGCCAGGAGAGGAATGATGATACCTCTTCTTAGCTCATACCACCTTGGAAGAACTGAAAACTTACAAATCCCCAGAACTAGTTCTGAGAGCAGTAGCAAGAAAGGCCTGAAGCTTGAGACAGTGCTCCCTCCACCCTGGAAGAGGATGTCCACTTTAACATAGAGTTAAAAGTTAAAAGAAATAGGCTGGAAAATCAGCAACCAACGACAATAAGAACAAAAACTTGGGTGACAAGGAAGATCAAAACACAAACTCAGAAGAAGACAACCAAGTCCAAATAGCTACATCCAAAGCCTCAAAGAAAAATGTGAATTTCTATCAGACCCAAAATGAATTCCTAGAAGAGCTCGGAAGTGTTTTTAAAAATCAAATAGGAGAAGGAGAGGCTAAATAGAAAAAGAGTTACAAAAAAAAATCACTGAAAAAAACAAACAAACAACTTCTTAAAAAGGTAGAATTGGCCAAGTAGAAAAATGGGGACAAAATTTCACTGATGAAAATAATACCTTAAAAATTAGACTTGGGGGATGGAGCCAAAATGGTGGCATGAAAGCAGGGACATGCCTGAGCTCTCTCACAAAAATTAAACTTGGGCAAGTGGAAGCTAATGATTCCATGAGACATCAAGGAACAATCAAACAAAACCCAAAGAATGAAAAACTAGAAGAATATGTGAACTATCTCATTGGAAAAACAACTGACCTGGAGAATAGACCTAGGAGAAATAATTTAAAAATTATTAGACTACCTGAAATCCATGATCACAAAAAGAGCTGAGACATCGTATTTCAAGAAATTATCAATGAAAACTGCCCTGATATTCTAGAACCGGAGGTAAAATGGAAATTGTAAGAATATATTAATCACCTCCTCAAAGAAATCCCAAAATGAAAACTCCCAGGAATGTTATAGAAAAATTCAAGAGCTCCTAGGTCAAGAAGAAAATATTGTAAGCAGCCAGAAAGAAACAATTCAAGTGTCATGGATCCACATTCAAGATAATACAAGATTTATCAGATTCCACATTAAAGGATTAGAGGATGTAGAATATGATATTTTGAAGAGCAAAGGAGCTAGGATTATTTCCATTAATCACCTATCTAGCAAAATTTAATATAATCTGTCAGGGGACAAATGGCTCTTCAATGAAATGAAGGACATTCAAGCATTCCTGATGAAAAGACCAGAGCTGAATAGAAAAATCTGACTTTCAAATACCAGGATCAAGAGATGCATTAAAAGGTAAACAGTAAAGAGAAATCATAAGGGATTCAATAAGGTTAAACTATATACATTCCTAAGTGGGAAGATCAAACTTGTGACTCCTAAGAACTCCTTGGAGGAGAGTATATTAGACCAGAGTTATACCTCTCTGCCCCATAAATAATGTGAGTCTGTGGGAATGATTTTGGTTTTAGATTTAAGTTGCTTTCCTGGTAAAGATCCTTCAGAGAAAAAGGGCATTCCAAGCTTATACCTAAAGGATTGACCCCTTCTCTTCCTTATATCCAAAGGATTGCTGAGCAAAAAAGGCCACCACAAAGAGCAAATAGCAAAAACAAGTGGAAAAAATAACACACACACACACGCACACACATTTATCCTGTCATATATCAAACATAAATCTGCAACACTATATATAGATTAGAATATAGAAGGCAATACTCACAGTGAATGCACTCTCACACTTGTAGCAAGATGTATCAGTTTAACCCAGAGAAAGAGGCTTTAGTCTCAACCAGATTCCCTAGGGAAGTTAACTAGAAATCAGGGACATATTGGAAAGCATCCTTTCCCTACATATCTACCTTCCAAAATACGTTTTCTCTCTCTCCCTATTTTTTAACCAGATCTCTTCCCCAAGAAAGTCTGGAACCACGTATGTCTTCCCCTAAAGCAGGGAGAAAAAAGAATGTCTCTTCTCTCCCAAGATCTCATGCCAACTCTACATGTCACACAAATAAAATCATATTTTTCTCCATGAATGAAGAGAATCTTATACAAATGTTTCAGGATTGAACCTGGGTTACAGAAGATTATTTCCATTAACCATTTTATATGAGAAAGTAGATATACAGGTCAGTAGTCTTTGGCATTCTCTTTGATACCTTTTGGAAGGAGTAATATTTTTCCTGTGCTTTCTGTATCTTATCATTCTTCAGAAACTTTGAGGATCAATTCACAGTTGCACTTATAGAGGGGGACTCCTCTGTACACACTCTGTTGTCTAGCTTTTTTTCCTCATCTTTATTTTTCACAATGCCATGTAATGAGTACTTAATCTAGAGTCAGGATCTGAATTCTAATCCCATTTCTGCCATTAATGACCTGTTTAAGTCACTTGGGCAGGTCACTTAACCTCTCTGTGTCTTAGTTTCCACATATATAAAATGCGGGGATTGCATTTAATGATCTCCAAGATGTGTTCTATGATCCTATTAGGATCCTGTGAACACATCTGAATTGTGATGCTACAATTCATTGACCTGTATATCAGTAAGCAAGATTCATGACCTTGAGAATGACCATGAACATGCCTGAATGGTTCATAATTGTGAAGTATAAGAAATTTTCTCAGTAGAAGGCAGAGGAAGTATAACATTTATTTAGATACGAGAGAATCCAATCCCAGAACCAGTAATTCCAATTCCATATAGTAGCAATAGTATTCCAAAGCCAGTAAGCCCACCCCAATGTAGCAACAAGGAAATTATAACACAATATTATAGCAAGGAGCCAAGTGATCCTATAATCTTCCCCCCTGCTAGGGCCTTCTTGTAAACAATCACTCATGGATCCTAACTCTCTGCTCAGCACTCTCTTCTGCAGCTCTGTTGACTCTGAGTTCATGCTCCTTCTCCTTGGGCTGAATTCTGTTTCCTGTAGATCTCTGCAGATCCTGCTCTTTGATCTCCACAACTCTCTCTTGTTCTGCATTCTCTGTTCTGAAGTTTCTCTCAATGCTGGCTCTCCCTCAATTTCTGCTGCCTCAGGGTCTTCTTAATGTCTGTTTCTGAATCTTGCTGCTCTCAGTTCTGCTGCTCTCAGTTCTGGTCTCTCTTTTCATACAGTCCTAGCAGGCATCTGATTGACTAGAACTCAGTCCACATACCATTGGCTCTGGTCTAACAACTCCCCTTAGGGCCCTGAGGGCTTCAGCCCACAACAGCTTAACTACCAAAAGGGTGTAGGCTTAGTAAGTGAAAGGGTGTGGTCCTGCCTCTAATCAGGCCTCTCTTCATTGGCCCCATCTGAGGCCTCTTCAATGGGTGGGAAAGATCTTTCACTTACTGATTGACCTTACAACCTGGATGATGAAAAGAGTGTTTTATATGCACACACATGCATACATGTATGCATGTTGTGTACACATGCATGTACACAACAGATGTCTATGATGCATATGTATATACTATATGGAATGCATATATGTGTATATACATGTGTTTATTTTCAGAAATTGTCTAATTTTTATTTGGTCTCCTCCAAGTTTCATCCTTAAGTGCTTTTTCTTAGTTGAGTCTCTTGCCAACCTTTCTTCTGGTTTTATACTCCATTATTTTTCTGTTTTATGAAGAAGTGATACTCTTAATATATTATATCATCTTTCTTTTTAATATTCTACCAATGACTATATAGTACAAACTAGTGTTACCCTTTGCTACCATTTCTTCTTCATAAATATATCAGTGTTTGTTGGTTTTTCATGCTTTTGGGGGGCTTTTTCATTATAGAACCCGACATCATTCACTTAATGTCTGTGTTAAATTATTGTAATTTGTGTCAGTGTTAGAAAATATAATTCAGAATTAGGAAAAAAAATAGACATAGAGATGTATAGAAATATCTTGGCTGTAAATCACCATTTTTTTGAATTCTGATTACATTGTATAGGGAGCTACTGATAAGGAAACTGCATCTTTCAATGCAGACAGATCAGCACCAACTTTGAATATTAAATTATAATAGAGTTACCACTCTAAGGCAAATCCTTAAAAGACAGCTGCTACATCTGATGCCACATTGGCTCCTCTATTCCCACATACGTTTGTTTGCCTCTATCTTCCAAAGAATGCTAACTAGTCAGGTTTAATTCTTCTTTATTTAAAATAAAAAGTTTAGTGCTTACATCCTCACAGTTCTCCTCCTAAAGTATTCAGTAATTCTACTTATTACAAATTTTATTAATTGTCCTTTCATTAGAGTGAGACACTTTGCTTCCACCACCCCTGGGCTCTCTTAGAAATCTTTAGTGATGAATATTCCTTCTGTAGTCAGGTAGATGTCATCACATCTTGCTTATTTGTTTATATCAATATATTACTCAAATGAGAGGCAATACGGTAAAATGGAGACAGAATAAGTCAAAGAGTCAGGAAGACTGGGTTCAAATCCTGCCTCTGGCATTTACTAGCTATAGTGATTTCCTTTAACTTTTCCATTCTAAGCCACCCCATTCCCCACCCCAGACAACTGTAATTTATTACATCTATCAGCTCTTTTATCTAAGTTCAACTTATTGTACGCTGATCACTATGGCTCCCTACTGATTCTCTATTTTCCTTCCTCCTACTGACATATTTAAAGAATTTTCTATTATTATCTTTTGAATATTTTAAGGTACTCCTTGGAATCTTTTTTGGACTGATTTTTCATTTCAGTAAAACCTGCCACATTTTAGAGGTTTCCTTATTCTTCTTAGATGATTATTTTTTGAAAGATGGCTATGTCGCTATATGAGCTATCATATCCCATACAGGTATTAGGGGCTAGCTGGAAAGCTCTTTTTTATTAAAAATTATTGACACTGCTATACCTGGGGAACTTTGCCAGTTCTAATTACCACTGACCTTGTTACAACTTGGCCTCATCAATCCTGCCTGATTTGTGTTAGAATGTCACGGAGACACTGGAATATTCTGCTTAGATCTGCTCCCATTGTCTCTGAAGGAAAAAAAAAAAAAACAAAACCTTACTACCCTTTCTCAATGGACCTTTGGATTCTGCTAGTGTCTCAGGTCCCACAGTGCTTAATCCCCATTCTAGAATTTCCCTTTCTACATCCTGCTTGCCTTCTGAAAGGGCATAATTAGTAACAATGGGTAGAGGAAGCAGAAAAAGAAATTTTCACCTACATGTAAATAAAAATTTCCTGACAAGTAACTCTAAAGAAAATAAAACAGAGGCATGCCTTCTCAATTAATATAGGTTTCCAAAATGTAGGCTGAATGAATATTACCTAGGTATGCTGCAGAAAGGAGTATGAGTATTCAGGAATGCTCTGGATCAAATAAGTGTCTTTGATTTCTGTGATAAAGGCAAAGTAAAGATCTAGATTAAAAAACCATGACAAGAATGCTCTAAGAAAAGCTGAGAAAGCAGGGAAATTCACATAGCTGAGGCATATGTGAATGCTTTAAGGAAAAGATGTGGTTCTTGAGGGTGGAGAACTCCCTGAATATCCTCCCATCTGCTTTTAAAACCTATCATCCTGGGTTCCTTTGGGTTACAACATTAACCTTTTTATTTTGCTGTTTAAATAGGATGAAGTTTTCTATTGCTGTAGAATGGAATTTCTCAGAATGTTTTTAACACATTTATCTTGCAGTCACTAAAAAAAGGGGGTTGTTTCCACCCTTATTAAAATAATTTCTTGAGGGGCAGCTAGGTGGTACAGTGAGTAGAGCACCGGCCCTGGAGTCAGGAGGACCTGAGTTCAAATCTGGCCTCAGGCACTTGACACACTTACTAGTTGTATGACCTTGGGCAAGTCACTTAACCCCAATTGCCCTGCCTTCCCCCCTGCCAAAAACCAAAACAAAACAAAAAACCCAGAAACCAAAAATGATTTCTTGTTTAAAGGTTTATTTCTCTCAGGTCCATGTTAGTTTTTCATGATAGTAACTGTAAGTATAAGAAGAAAAATCAAACCTTTGAAGACCATTAAATATATTCAAGGCCCATCTTTTTAATATCAATATTCCTCTGGAGATATCATATGGTTGTGACTCATGCAATATAATAGTCTTTGAAGAATTAAATATGTGCTTCATGCAAAGGGCAATAGAGAGACATAGCACGGGTTGCAGAATATTAATGATGAAGAAGTGTATGCCAGAAATTATGCAAAAGATTGTCTAAGAGAAGTACCACTGGAAAAGGCTCATAGGATCATAGTTTGGAGCCTGAAGAAATTGTAGAGGTCATCAAATCCAACTTTATTAATTGAATATAAAACAGAGATATTTTTCCTCTGTAATTTTAAATTTTACAAATGAAGAAACTGAGGCCCAAAGCAATGAAGTGGCTTATTCAGGATTGTACAGCTTGTAAGACTTGATTCCCAATCCAGCATTCTGCAAACTACATATAATGAGAAAGAAGCACTACTAGAGAACCAATACTCTCTATTGGTGCCTATGCAATGTCATTAGTTGTATAAAGCTGCCAGAGCATTGAATAGATTCACTGTGGGAAGATATAGATGGAGGACATAAACAAGAATCACATATTATGAGAAGGTTTAAGTGGGTTACTATCTGTACCATTGATGCATCCGTGCCCACATTGATATGGCCACAAATTCATTAAATATTTCAAATATCTTTCCTCTGGATATCAGCTAATCATTTACATGGCTGACAGGTTGGATTGTTCCTTGAGGGTAGAGATTATGTCATTTTCATCACTATATCCTTATAAGCCTGCACATAGTAAGCACTTAGTATTTATTTAATTCAACTTAATGAACAACAGAGATAATTTTCTTTCATAATTTTAAATTACCTTTAAAAATAATTTGAACAGTGTTTCTTGGGGCCGTGCATTTCTAGATTATACAACGTTCTGACATTCCCTTGAGAGTTGTGCCAATTACAGTCACAATGCAGTGATTCAATAAAACTGTATTGCTCTGCATTGAATAAAAATATATTAATAGAAAAAGTGCTGATGGCATTTGGCTCCTTAGAACAGAGAGTAATTATGGTTCAGCAATATCTGATGATGATATTAGCCATTTTATTTGTCACAGAAAACTAGTTTAAGATGAGAAATGTGCAAGCTAAGAGAGTGAAATGCTGTTGGGAGGTCAGTAGAAAAGCTGACTTGAAGGCCATACCTAAGAAGTAGCTATCAATAGTTCAGGACCAACCTGGGAGGAATTATTGAGTAGTTCCTACAGGGATGGGACCTAAAGGTCATTCTTTTCAATATATTTATTGATGACTTGGATCCAAGAATTGAAAATATGCTCATCAGCTTTGTAGTTACCTGGCTTCTGTCAAGCCCCAAATCCATATGGAGAACCCTGGGTCTCTTCAATCTTATCCCCCAAACTCCAGAGGTTAAAGAGGTATAGCTACCATACCACAAATGTACATGGTTGCATTCTTCTGTGACCGGTTTTCAATATGTAAGGCTCAGTTCTTCTAGTTGTTGTCTCATAAACCTCAAGGGAATAATATAGCCATGGTTCTCAAGTTTGAAGGAACCTTAGAAGTCATCTGATTCAACCACATAATTTTACAAAGGAGAAAACCGATGCCCATTGTTTAAGTGACTTGTGAAGATCACACAAGTAGTACATTACAGTAAGAATTGGAACCCAAACCTCTTACTCCAAATTCAACATTTTTTTGCCCACTGTACCACGATGCCTAGTAAATTGAAGAAAATTATCAGATACTCTTTTAATACAAAAAGACTCCCAGCAGACTATCTGGATAAACAGAAAGCAAGGAGGTAGGTGGGAAGGAATTAGTGTTAATAGTTGTTGAGCCATAGAGGGTAGACTGATTATGGAAGAGCAAATAAAAAATAAGAGGTACAGACTGATTGAATATTGCTGACATTCCTGCATTCTGACTATGTTCCTCAGACATGGCATTCCATCACTGCAATCCAGTCCTTTTTAAAGGTTGTCTCCCCTGCCCGATATGTTTTCTCTGCCTACCTCAGTCTCCCAGAGTCTCTCTAATTCTTTCAGCAACAGCTCAGTCTCCACCTTCTACATTCAGTTTTTCCTTATCATCCCCATTCACTGGTGCTCTCATTCAATTTTTCTTATTTTCAACTTTGTTGTATATACTTATTTATTAACTTCATATTTATGCTGTATATATTTGTATAAGTTCTTGTTGCCTCCCCCATTAGACTGTAAGCTCTTTGTGAATAGGATTGTTTCTTTGTAATTATGTCTCTAGCATTTAGAAAAGTGCCTGGCACATGGTAGGCATTCAATAAATTCTTATTGACTTATTTTTATGATTACCTCACCAGATCAGAAAGATGACATTTTGACAGGAAATGCTACTTAAGACTAAACTTCTTGGGTGACCAAAAAGGAAAAAAAAGATTGTAAAAACTTTAGAGAAGAGAGAAAGATTATTTGGGAAATAAGAATATGGAGGGGGAAGGGGGAAGAATTGCTTTGTTAAATCAAATGCATTGAAAAAAAACCAATTAGGACAAAATGGAATTATCAGCAGACAAGTGGCTTGCAAACTGGAGAAAAGAGTACTGGTGAACTTTATATAAATATTCATGATCCGTTAAATGAATGACATAAAAGTAAGATGAATTTTGGAGATAATTCTTTTTGGAAACTAGAATCTTTTAGGTTATATCTATATAACTCTTGGATCTTTTAGGATATGTCTATATAACCCCTGAATCTCTGATAATTTGGTTAATTCATGTATAAAATACATTAAACTTTTAAAATTAATTTTCAATAAATAGGGGCTGATGTTTATGTAGCATTTTGATGATTACAAAGCATTTCTCATACATCAACTGATTTGAATCTCAGGAAAATTATGAAGGGGGTAGCTAGGTGGTACAGTGGATAGAGCACTGGGCTTAGAATCAGGAAGACTCATCTTCAGGAGTTCAAATCTGGCTTCAGATACTTACTAGCTGTGTGACCCTGGGCAAGTCACTTAACCTTGTTGGCTTTAGTTCCTCATCTGTAAAATGAGTGAGAGAAGGAAATGGAAAACTACTTCAGTATCTTTGCCAAGAAAACTCTAAGTGGAGTCACAAAGAGTTGGACATGACTGAAAAATGACTGAACAACTGAAACAATTATGTGAGATAGAAATAGCAGGGTTTTGTTTTTTAAGCAGAGGATGGGAAACAAGATCAGAGATGAAAGATCATTCATCTAGAGCTATAAGGGATCCCAGAACTCATCCAATCCAACTTTTCTACTTTGCAGATGAAGAAATGGAGGTCCAGAGAGGTTACATGACTTACAGGTTAAATGACTTACTTGCCCAAGGTTACATAAATAAAAGTGGCAGAGCTGGGCTCAAACCTATGGTTTCTGAACAAATCACTTTTTCTGCTATACTGCCTATCTTCAGTTCAATTCAGTTCAGTACAGTTCTGACAAAAGTACAGAATTCAAAAGGCTGTTTAAGTAGTCTTATTCTGTTTAGAACATTTCTCAACAAAGAGATAAATAAGAAAGAAATCACATCCAAGTATTGGGTTGAAAGCTTTTAGAGGACCGGAGTGTACTTATATGATCTTCCCTTCCTCTCATCTTAGAGGGTGAGGTGGATATCTTTTTTACCAAGGCCAATGTATGCAATTCTGTCCTTAATCCCATCTTCTCCCCTCCCATCATTTTCAAGAGTTTGATTGATTTTTCTCTCTCTGTTTCTGTCTCTTCGTCTCCCTCCCTTTTTCTCTCTTTGTCTATGTCTCTCTGTCTCCATCTGTCTCTTATCTTTTGCTTCCCTACTGCTTCTCTGCTTCTTCCTCCTTGGCCTACAAATATTCTCAGCTATCCCCTATCCTGAAAACAAAACCAAAAAATGGTAACAAAATTTAATTTGATCTGTTGGTCCCTTAAACTCGCTGTCTCCAATAAGGACCTCATCATGTCTCTAAAACCAACCCTTCTCCTAACTTTCTCTCTTTTTGTTGATGACATTTCTATCTTCTTTATCACTCAGCTTCAGAACATTGCAATCGGCTTTGACTCTTTCCTCTCCCTCATCATTTGCATCGAATCCATTGCCAAATACTGCCAATTCTGCTTCCACAATATCTCTTGCATTTATTCCCTTCCCTCTACTCAAACGGCCAACAACTGGACAATTCAGTCCCTCATCAGCTCTTTTGTACTATTGCCTTGTAAGTAGGCTCTCTACTTCTATTTTTTCCCTCTCCAAAGCATCTTCCACACAGATGCCAAAATAATCTTCCTCAGAACAGTTATGATCGTAGTGGCATAGCTAATAGAGCGCCTGGCTTGAATGAATTCAGAAAAATCTGAGTTCAGATCCTTTCTCCTATACTTACAAGCTGTGTGACCCTGGGCAAGGCACATAACCACTCTCAGCCTCAGTTCCCTCATCAGTAAAATAGGGATAATAGTAGCAGCTGTCTCACTGGGTTGTTGTGAGGATCAAATGAGATGTGTATAAAGTGCTTTACAAACCTTAAATGAAGATATACGTCCTAGCTATGGTTATTATCATTATCAGGCTATTTCTCTGCTCAAAAAGAAAATACAGCAAAACATTCAGTCATATTTAGTCATGTTTGACTTTTCATGATCCCATTTGGGGGTTTCTTGGCAAAGATAATGGAGTGGTTCGCGTTTTCCTCCTCTAGCTCATTTATAGATGAGGAAATCAAGGCAAATAGGATTAAGTGACTTGCCCAGGGTCACAAAGCTAGTAAATGTCTGAGGCCAAGAACAATTTTAGTGATGCCCTATTGCCTCTAGGATAAATGGAAACTCATTTTCATGACACTCAAGGCCCTCCATGATCTAGTTCCAATTTACCTTTCAGACCCGATTAACAACACTTCCTTTGATGCACAATATGTTTCATCTTAAAAGAGTACTAGTGGTTCCTCTGCCTCCCATTCCCCCTGTGCAGTTGCCAGGCCATCCCCGTGCCAAATTAAGTTCAGATGTTACTTCTTTAATGAAGATGTCCCTGATCCACCCCCCCCCCCAAAAAAAAACCCCCAAACACTGAAGGTATTCTCTTTCCTCAAACTTTCTTAGACTTCTCTATTTGATCCTTTCCTTGCTTTCATGACATCCTGACTCATATAACACTATTTCTAATACTGACACTAGATTTTAAGATCCATGAGGAAAGAGCTGTTATCTTTTTATTTTCATCTTTTATCTCCAATAACTAGCACAGATTTATGGAACCATAGCACATGCATGAAGATATACATACATACATATAATACATGCATATACAATACATGTGTATGTGTATATAGACATACATATATACACATATATATATACATACACAAAAGTGTGTGTGTGTGTGTGTGTGTGTGTGTGTGTATAGAACACATGTGCCCAAGGAAACTCAACTCTGGAACTAAAGGCCTTTCTGTTCTTTTTTCCCCTCAACAATATAAACATAAAATGTCACTGAGGTGGATCATGTCAGTGTTAGATGGAGAGTTTCACTCTGTCTATTTATCTATCATCAATCTGTCTATCATTTATCTATATCATCTATCTACAGACAGATATAGATATAGATAGATAAATACATCCCGATCTATAGATATTTAGATACAGCTATACATATAGACATATAGATATAGATATAGTTATCCCTTCCATGTAAATCCATGTAAAATTTTTTGGCCCTCCCTTTGTATCAGAGAAGAAGTCTAAATTATTATGCTATAAAAAGATAAAATACATTGATATTATACAATACTATACATATATTTAATGCATTTCTCAGTTTCTAAATTTTTTTCTGTGTCATCTGCTGGACTTTCAGCTTCCAGAAAATTTCTCCAAAATTCCCATTTAATTTCTTATGCCAACCTATGATATATCAAAACTGCAATGGGGGAAAGTCATGATGTGAAAGAGAAAACTGTAGATATATCTTCAACCTAGAAAGTGATAGCTCCAGTGGAGTAGGCAGACAAGAGGTCCTATGTAGCAGAAAAAGGAAGCCCTGAAAAGGGATAGTTCAAGTGGATCTACCAGGAGAAAGATCAGCCATATCTAGCAAGGCATATGAGAGGAGTGTATATGTGTGTATACATATGTGTATATACACATACTATATATACACACACATAATTTGGAGAGGTTTATAAAGGGAGAATTATCTATCTATACATGTATACATGCATATACCTATCTATACCTCTCTTTATAAATATCATATTACATTGTATTATATTAAATTTTATTCTATTACTTTGTATATATTATTTTATTATGGTGGTATTGATATTATATATCATTATTGACAGAAAGAGAGAGGGAGAGAGGGAGAGAGAGAGACCTATTTACATGCATGCATGCACCCATATGTAGGAGAAGAATTTGTAGATATACGCAAATTCTCCTCTTATAGGACTTTCCAATATGTATGTGTATAATGTGTATATATATATATATATATATATATATATATATATATATATATATGTATACATATATATTATATATATGGATGGATATTTGTATGTGCATATTTTCTCTTCTCTTCTTTCCCCATTTGCTAGGTGGGGCTGCTTTTCTTATGGTTGCTATATTTGAAGCCCTCTTCTTTTGGCCTTGTTTCTTCTCCCACTGGGTAGGGCCCCATCTCTGGCTGCTTCACTGGTGCTATTGCTCTTCTGAGCTGCAGAAACAGAAAACTTAAGCTTGGGTTTGCCTTCTACAGTAAATTTTCTGAGAGTTTTTCTCCCTATTTCTCAGGCACTAGGTAGCAGTGCAACAAAGTCTCAGCTTTTCTCCAGTCAGGTCCCCAAAGCATCTGGTGGCACAAGTCAAGCCCATCTTCCTCTCTTCTGCCGATCTTCAAATTAGCATATGGTAACACCAGGCCCAAGGTCTCTCCCCAAACCTGGTGAGAAGTACTGCCTGGCATCCTGCCTCTGAGCTCTCTGTAAGCCCATTGCCACCCAGCTGGTCCAAACTGGGCTCCCTTCTGTGAGATGACTCACTTCAATTCAAACCAAGAGCCATACTTTTGTTGGCTGAGCAACATAAACATTTCCCCTATCATACTAAATAGTTTTAGGGATCCAGGTTTCTTGACTTCAAAATACTTACATCAAATGTCAGGTCACAGGATGCGTTCATTTTCATCCTGTTAGTGCCTTTTCTCTGCAGGATACTTTCTCAGTGTTTTCCTTATGACTGCCCGTATTTCTTCCTCCTTTAGATTAGTGAAACTGTCTGCATCTGAAATGGGCATCCTCTGACTTATGTTATTGAATTGAAATGAATAAACATCTTCCTCTGGATTTCAAGGTCCTCCCAATTCTTGCTAGAACCTACTATTCAAAGTTTATTTAATAGTGTAACCCTGAACATACTTTACATTCCATCCAACTGCTCTGCAGACCATTGAATTAAACTGATCAAAGGATCAAAGCACAAGATTATAGATTTAGAGGTAGAATAGGTAAGATGTCATTTATCTAGGCTAGCATAGCCAAAAACTAGGAAGGAAGCAAAGATCTCTAAACATTCAAAAAGGATGTTATAAAGCTCTTACTCTAAAACCTATTGACTTTACTAGCAAAAGAATCCATCAGGCATTCATGCAGAGCCCATTTGCTCTTACTTTATGTAAATTTTCAATGATTTATTGTTATCTTTTTTCAAGTTTCACAGCTAGTTAAAAAAAAAAAAGTATAGAAAGGTGGTGCCATAGTCAGGTATGTCAGTAAAGACAACCAGCTAGTATAAAAGTAAGAGAAAGTCGTTCTGAGTTGTATGATTCACTCTGTGATCTCTCCCATGTACTTAATCATATTATAACTCATATTAGAGTTATATGTACATATACGTCTCCCAACAACCTGACAGTTTAAATGAAAACCCTTCTCTGTGTTCATCTCCCTGGGTGGGAGATTGGGCTCTGAAGAACCTTTGGGACCATATGGGAATTTCTTATATATGTTTCACTGTCTGTCATATTTTGAGAATTACTGATTAAAATTTGATAAATTCAGTGGTTCCTCCTATAACCACTTTTGGTTGTGTTGAACATATCCAATGATGTGTATTTACTATTAGGCACTTAATATTTTTATATTTATTTTCTCTTTTTCCTTCTCATTTTCCCATTTCCTCTCTGCATCTCTGTTTGTCTCTGTCTCCCTGTGTACATACATGTAAGTACATATACATACCATATATGCACATACAGAGACAATAATATGCTTATGACTCTCTCTGTCTCTCTCTGTCTTTCTTTCTCTCTTTCTCTGTCTCTCCATCCTTCCCTCTGTTTCTCCCTCTACCCCTCCTTCCATCTCTTTGTTGTCTCCCTTGTTATAATGTAAGGGCCTTGCAAGTAGGGATTATTTCATTCATTGCCTTTTTATCCCCAATTCCTTGCACATTTGCCTAGTATATAGGTTGAATAAATAAATGTCGATTGATTGTCCTTCACCATTGCCAGTGCTTGTTCCAAATGTATTACTAGAAGTTTTTGACAAGGAAATGTTCATATTTTCATAGATGACATAGCACGATAGGCCACATGTCTAATTAATATTGTATGTTCTTTTGTTAAGATACTTTCCTGGGGCAGCAAGATGAACAGAGTGCCAACCCTGGAGTCAGGAGGACCTGAGTTCAAATGCAGCCTCAGACACTTGACGCTTACTAGCTGTGTGACCTTGGGCAAGTCATTTAACCCTGATTGCCTTGCCTCCCCCCTCCAAAAAGAGAAAAAAAATGCTTTTCTCATGTGTTACAATCTATTTCTATAGCTGCAACCATATATGTTGTCTGGTTTAAATGTTCTTTTTTCCTATTAAGCTTTGATATAATGTTTCCAGTCTCTCTGTTTCTTTCTCCATATGTATGTGTGTGTGTATATTTTAATCCTTCTTCTTAATCAACTATTGCTTGGTGTGTCTTGCTGAAGGGGATCAAGGTATTTGTACGTATCACCTTCATCCATTAGTATGAATTACTCTCCATATTCAAGTTTGAAAACTCTATGTTTCCTACATACATGTTAAGAATTTTGTACTTGAGGGGCAGAGCAAAGATGGCAGAGGAGAGTCAGCAACCCAACTGAACTCTCCTGATATCCTCCTTCAAATAATTTTAAAATAACACCTCAAATCAAATTTTGGAGTTAGAGAGGCAATAAAAAGTTGGGGTGAGACATTTCTTCCAGCCTATGGCCACTTAGGAGGTTGGCAGGAAAGGAAAGGTCTGTGGCACTGGGGTGGAAGCACAAGTGGTGGGCCTTGGAGGTGGCTGTGACAGCAAGAGCAGTAGCTTCAGGAGCTCTCAGATAGAAGATGCTAAGGGAGTTGGGGAACTGGTCAGAAAGAGATTACAGAGACCCTTTGCTAGTATTGGGTGTAGGAGCTGGAGCTGTTTGGTGACCTCATTGCCCATATTCAGTTCTGGGTTGCATTTCCAGGGTGCAGAGGAGCACTTGTGGTTGATCACAAGGGGTCAGGGGACCTGGTTACAGTTCCAGGGTCAATAAGAGTGCTAGCAATTATGGCTGGAGGTGAGCTGGGACCCTTACTGGGTAAAGACCAGAGTGTAGACTGGGAGACCAGTAACCACACCTTTTGCAAGATCACACCACCCTGGAAACACTGAAAACTTGTAGATCCTCAGAACTAGTTCTGAAAACAGCAACATGGAAAAGACTCAAGCTTGGCATAGTACCTCCCCACCCCTAGCTGAGCAGAGCACAACTTTAAAATAAAATCAAAAGTGAAAAAGTAGGCCAAGAGAATATGAAAACAACAACAACAATAACCACTACCAACAAACTTGGCTATAAAAAGAACTTCTCAAAAAAGCAGAATTGGCCAAATGGAAAAAAAAGTGGCACATAAACTCACTGAGGAAAATAATTCCTTAAAAAATAGCATTAGACAAGTAGAAACTAGTGACTCGATGAAATATCAAGAAACAATAAAACAAAGTCAAAAGAATTTAAAAAATAAAAGAAAATGTGAAATATCCCATCAGAAAAACAACTGACCTGGAAAATATATCAAGGAGAGATAATTTAACAATTACTGGACCACCTAAAAGCCATGATGTAAAAAAGAGCATAGTCATTATATTTCAATAAGTTATCAAGGAAATCTGCACCAGTATCTTAGCTCCAGAGGGTAAAATAGAAATTGAAAAAAATCCACTTATCACCTCCTGAGATAGGTCTCAAATGAAAACTCCAAGGAATATTATAGCCAAATTCCAGAGTTCTCAAGTCAAGAAGAAAATATAGCAAGAATCTGTAAAGGAACCATTCACATATTCTGGAGCCACAGTCAGGATAACACAAGATTTAGTAGCTTCCACATTAAAGGAACAGAATTTGATATTCTGAGAGTCAAAGGAATTAGGATTATAACCAAAAATAACCTACTCAACAAAACCTAATATAATCCTTCAAAGAATAAAATGGGATATTTAATGAGAGGACTTTCAAGCATTCCTGATGAAAAGACCAAAGCTGAAGAGAAAATTCAACATTCAAATAAAAGATTCAAGAGAAAGCATAAAAAAGATAAATATGAAAGAGAAATCATAAAGGACTCAGTAAGGTTAAATATTTTACACTCCTATACGAGAAGATGATGCATGTAACTCCTAAGATCTTTTTCATTATTAAAACAGAAGAAGTCCATATAGACTGAGGTCATGGATGTAAGCTGATTATGTTGGTATGATCTCAAAAAAAATGAAGGGATGAGAAAGAGGGATGCACTAGAGAAAGGGGAAGGGGGAAGAAGAATGGGGAGAATTTTTCTCATGTTAAAGAAGGTGGAAACAAGAGCTTTTACAGTAGAGGGGGAAATGAGGTTGCTGGGCAATGCTTGAACCTCACTCTCATCAGACTTGTTTCATAGAGGAAAGAATATATATGTGATATATATACACACACACATACAATATATTTTTTACATATACTCTGGTGGGTAAAGAAATTCATCTTATCTAACAGGGAAAGAGGAGAAGGGGATCAGAGAAATGTGGGGGATGAATAAGAGGAAGTGCATATTAAGGGAGACAGAATCAAAACACACTTTTGAGGAGGACAGGATAAAAAGAGAGAGAAGGGCAAATAGAATAAAATGGGAGAGAGGGAAATACACAGTTGGCAATCATAACTGTAATGTGAATAGGATGAGTTTATCCATAAAACAGAAGCAGATTGCAAAATGGATTATAAACTAGAATCCAACAATATATTATTTAAAAGAGATATGTTTTTTTTAAAAGAGATATGTTTAACACAGAAAGACACATAGAGTTAAAATAAAATGCTGGAACAGAATTTATTATACTTCAGCTGAAGTTTAAAAGGCAAGGGTAGCAATCATGATCTCAGACAAAGCAAAAGCAAAAATAGACCTAATTGAAAGAGATAATCAGGCAAATTACATTTTGCTAAAAGTTACCATAGACAATGAAATAATATCATTAATTTTTACAACAAGTTTCTCTTAAAAAAGCGTTGTCTCTCACATATATAGGGGATTGAATCAAATTTATAAAAATAAGAGCCATTCTCTAATTGATAAATCATCAAGGAATAGAAACAGACAGTTTTTAGAAGAGGAAACTGAAGCTATCTAGAGTCGCATAAAAATACTCTAAATTAGTAATGATTAGAGAAATGCAAATTAAAACAACTCTGAGTTACCACCGACCAAAAATGACAGATGCAGAGGGGATGAGGGAAAATAGGTATACTAGTGAACTCTTGGTGGAGTTGTGAGCTGGTCCAATCATTCTATGTAACAATTTGGAACAATACCCAAAGAGCTATAAAGCTATGCATGCCCTTTGACCCAGCAATTCTTGGTCTATACCCCAAAGAGATAAAAGAAAAAGGGAAAGCACTTACATGTACAAAAATGTTTATAGCAGTTCTTTTTGTGGTGGCAAAGAATTGGAAATTGAGGAGATGCTTATCAATTGGTGAAGAGCTGAACAAGATGTGGGATATGATTGTGAGGGTATACTATTGTGCTATAAAAAATGATGAGGAGGATGGTTTCAGAAAAAAAGAAATATGTGAAGACCTATATCAATTGATGCAAAATGAAGCTAGCAGAACCAGCAAATCATTGTAAATGTTAACAGCAATATCGTCATGATGATCAACTATGAAAGACTTAGCTGTTCAGATCAATACCATGATGCAAGACAAATCCAAAGGACTCATGGTGAAAAAATGCCATCCATCTCCAGAGAAGGAACTTTTAAACTCTAAGTACAAATTGAAGTATGATTTTTCACTTTATTTTTCTTGCTTTTTTGCGATATGGCTATTATAGAAATGTTTTACACGATTTCATATATATGATGGATATCATATTCTTTTTCTTATAGTGGGTGGGAGAGGTATAACAGGGAGGCAGAAAAATTGTAAATTGATTTAAAAAAAGAACATAAAAGAAAATAAAATAATATTAAAATAAACAAATAAAATATTTTTCATAAAAGAATTTTATACTTAGTCTGAACTGTATTTTAATATTACTGGCCTTTCCTATTTTCTGACAGCCCTGTCCCCTCTCTCATGCACTCTTTCTATATTTTTTTCTTTATGAATGTACACAATGCATGCTTGTCATCTTTCCCACCGGAATGTAAACTTCTTGACATCTGAGATTATTTCATTCCTTGTGTTTGTATTAACAGTGCTTAGCACATAAGTGATTGACTGATTGAATGGTGAAAGATTCCTTGAGATGAAGGATCTTTCAATACATTTTTATGTAGTGGCCAATAATGCTTTGATCCATGTATACTAAATGATTAATAGGATATTTTGGTAGAACTCTCTTTAATTTGAAAGCCATACTCAGTTCAATTTAGAAGAAAAGATGATCAAATTAAGTCTAGGAATAAACATAAGGGGTTTGAACTATTTGCTTAAAAATGTCACAGTGAACATGAATTGGTCTTGAAATTGTAGGGTTTTGAGATGGAAGGGACCTTAAAGGATCTTTATCATTACATTTAATGCCTTGGTTTTACAGATAAAGAAACTGATGCCTGGAAAGTTTATCTGACTAGTGATGCCTTTCTGAGTTTAAGTCAAATAGAGTCATTTAAGAAGTACCTACTTAAGTATCTCCTTTTTTCTTTCTTTTTTTTTTTGAGGGAGGAAGGCAGGGCAATTGGAGTTAAGTGGCTTGCTCAAGGTCACACAGCTAGTAAGTGTGTTAAGTGTCTGAGGCCATATTTGAACTCAGGTCCTCCTTGACTCCAGGGCCAGTGCTCTACTCACTGTGCGACCTATCTACCCCTTAAGCATCTTCTGTGTGCCACGTACTGTGTAGTTACCTCTGCATATACAAAGAAAGGCCAAAACAGTCCATGCTTTCAAGAAACTCAGTCAAATATGGGAGATAGTAAGGCAAATAACTATGTATGAATGAGCTGTATTAAGAAGAAAATGGAGATAATCAAGACAGTCAAGGTACAAGTATTAAGGGGCATCAGTAAGACTTTATCTGAGATTTGAAAGAAGCCAGGGAAGCCAGGTGTCAGACACATGGAGTAAGAGAGTTCCAGACATTGGGTACAGCCAGTGAAAACCCCTGGAGTTAGTTGCAAGATAGCGGATTAGGCTTGTATCCAAGAAGAAGCTGCTAGTATGCTCTGCTAACATGTCATGTGTCACTGTAAAGGTTTTGAGTTAATAATTACGGAATTTATCTAGCCCCACCTCTTTTCTATACAGAGAAGCTAAAGCAGAGATGTCAAACAAGCAGCCTGCTGCTTGTCCTCAAATAGCCCACATACTCCAGAGTAGAGATGAAACCATATCAGTTTAAACGGGAAACATTTAACAACATAAATAAAAATTACAATAAAACATATACAGTATTACATTTTAAAACTGTCAATATGCAGCCACTAGGATCCTTATTGTGTACACATTTGTAGCTCCCATTTCTATTTGAGTTTAACACCACTGAGCTAGAGTTACAGTTCCCCCTCTTGACTGAATTCTCCTATTGTTCATTGTGTGAATTATGCAGAAGTTTTTTTTTTCTTCAAGTTTGATCCAACTTTCTTTTTCACTATGTAGATTTCTTGAGACCAAATATAGTACTAGAAATTTTACACATCCTTCTTCCACAAGGACTTTCTTTTCTGAATTTCTTGATTCTGAAGACTCTACAACAAGGGATTTTAACCTGTGATCCATGAACTTTCTTAAATTAATCTTTTGTAACTATTTCATTATAATTGGTTTTTCTTTAAACCTATATGTTTTGTTTCATTCACTTAAAAGTATTATTCTGAGGAGTCTGTGATTGCCAAATGAGGCTATGATCCACACAAAAAGGTTAGGAATCTCAGCTCTCTAATAATAATTTTGACTGATATTGATTTGTTTTGTTCTTTGCAATAGTTTAATTCCATCTTAGATGATGAAACTTTTGATATTTGCTTTCAATGACTAATTAAGGGAATCTAAAATTTTATGGAATCCTTTTCTTCATGCTTTTGTTTTTGCTATCCTTGATTGGTTGATATAATACTCAAAGCCTCTACTGAACTTATTAGCTAAATATTGATGTTCTCTTCCAATGCATTTACACAATTATTCAATAGCTTTCTTATGCTTCTTCTACCATGGAAGGGGCCTTGGATGTACTCTTTGATAGGGCTTCTTTTCCCACTACAATCGATACCATTTTAATGTCCACCATATGTGCTCTTATGTGAATAGCCTGAAATGTTTTCACATTTTTTTTTCCTCAAATATTATGAGAGAATGAGGGTTAGAGCAAAGGTCAGTTTTTCTTGAATTATGTTGTTTTGATACAGTTATTCTACTATGGATTCATGAAGTTGGACCAAAAAAGTAATTTTAGAAATTTCAGTCCAACTTTTCAAATCACGAAAAATATATTATTTGTCATCTGTTTAGTTATTATGTAGAATTTTGAAGTTTCCATTAAGTAACGATTTTTCAGCCATCTAAATTTCTTTAGCTCTTCTTCAAATTTTGGCAGCTCCACAGCTTCAGTTCTAATTTCATCTAATCTGGTTGTATGGAATTAAACGCTTTCTTGTGATTACCCTAGTTTGATTTGCAATATTCTTTTGTGTGACTTGGACTTAAGCATTGTTGTTGTTCAATTGTTCAGTCATGTCTGAGTCTTCATGACCCTGTGGACTACACCACACCAAGTCTTTCTATTCTCTACTATCTCTTGAAATCTAAGTTCAAGTTCATTGTTTCCATAATACCATCCATCCATCCAATCCTTTGACTTTTCCTTTTGCATTCAGTCTTTCCCACCATCAGGGTCTTTTCAATGAGTCCTGTCATTATGTGGGCAAAGTATTCAAGCTTCAGTCTCAGTATTTGACCTTCTAACGAATAGCCTGAATTAATTTCTTTAAGTATTGACCGATTTAGCTTCCTTGCTGTCCAAGGGACTTTTAAAAGTCATCTTTAGCACACAATTTGAAAGCATTGATTCTGCAGTGCTCAGCTTTCCTTATAATCCGACTCTCACAGTCATACATTGCTACTGGAAAAACCAGAACTTTAACTCTATGGACCTTTGTCAGTAAAGTTATGTCTTTCCCTTTCAGTATGCTGTTCAGCTTTGCCATAGCTTTTCTTCCAAGGAGCAAGCATCTTTTAATTTCATGGCTCCAGTTGCCATCTACAGTGATCTTTGAGGCCAAGAATATAAAATTTGACACTACTTCCATTTCTTCTCCCTCTATTCCTCAGGAAGTTATAGGACCAGTTGCCAAGATCTTAGTGTTTTTTTTTTTGTTAAGCT
This sequence comes from Trichosurus vulpecula, assembly GCF_011100635.1. Taxonomy (NCBI): domain Eukaryota; kingdom Metazoa; phylum Chordata; class Mammalia; order Diprotodontia; family Phalangeridae; genus Trichosurus; species Trichosurus vulpecula. Next base: position 133,600,150 of record NC_050581.1, read on the forward strand.
TTAAGCCGGATTTTGCACTCTCCTCTTTTACCTTCATCAAGAAGCTTTTTAATTCCTCTTCACTTTCTGCCATCAGAGTGGTACCATTTGCCTATTTCTCCTAGAAACCTTAATTCCAGCTTTTGATTCATCTAGCCTGGCATTTCACATGATGTACTCTGCATATAAGTTAAATAAATAAGGTGATATTATCCAGCCTTGTTATTCTCCTTTCCCATCTTAAACCAATTAGTTGTTCCATGTTTGGTTCTGTGTGTTGCTTCTTGGCCCACATACTTGTCAGGGAGACAAGCAGAATGACCTGACACTCCCATCTCTTTTAGGACTTGCCACATTATGTTGTGATACATGGAGTCAAAGACTTTAGTGTAGTCAATGAAGCAGAAGTAGATTTTTTTTCTGAATCTCCCTTTCTTTTTCCATAATTCAGTGAATGTTGGCTTTCATTCTCTAGTTCCTCCTCTTTGTAAACCAGATTGCTCTTCTGGTAATTGTCAGTTCACGTATTGCTGAAGCTAACTTGCAGATTCTTAGGTATAACCTTCCTGGCATGTAAAATAACCATAACCATTCTGTAATTTGAACATTTGTTGGCATTGATCTCGTTTAGTACTGGGATATAAACTGATCTTTTCCAATCCAGTGACCACTGTTGTGTTTTCCAAATTTACTGCCATATTGAGTGCAGCACTTTAACAGCACCAACTTTCAGGATCCTAAATAGCCCAGCTGGAATTTCATCATCTCCACTAGGCTTGTTGTTAGCAATGCTTCCTAAGGCCCACTTGACTTCATTTTCCAGGAGGCTTTAGATCAGTAACCACAGCACTGTGGTCATTGCTGATGTTAAGATTTTTCTTGTACAGTTCTTTCGTGTATTCTAGCCACCTCTTTATCTCTTCTGCTTCTGTTAAATCCCTACCATTTTGGTCTTTCGTCATGCCTATTTTTGCATGAAACTTTCCCTTGATATCTCTAAATTTCTTGAAGAGATCTAGTCTTTTCCATTGTTTTCTTCTGTTTCTTCACATTGCTCATTTTAGAAAACCTTCTTATTTCTCCTTGCTATTCTCTGGAATTTTGCATTCAATTAGGTATATCTTTCCCTTTTTCCTTTACCTTTCACTTTCCTTCTTTCCTCAGGTATTTGTAAAGCCTCATCAGACAGCCATTTTGCTTTCTTGCCCTTTATTTCTTTGGAATATTTTTTGTTCCTGCCTCCTATGCAATTTTGTGAACCTCTTTCCATAGTTCTTCAGTCACTCTACTACCAGTTCTAATCCCTTAAATCTACTACTATCTGGACTTCATATTCATAAGGAATGTAATTTAGGTCATGTCAATATGGTCTGACGATTTTCCCTACTTTCTTCAATTTCAATCTGAATTTCGCAGTAAGAAGCTCATGATCTGATCCACAATCAGATCCGGGTCTTGTTTTAACTGATTGTGTACTATTGACAAAAAAATACTACATAGCCCTTGCATAGCTGGTGACATTTGTTTCAGTTTTGTTATACTATAGTGAAGGCATCTGATGAAAACATTCATGTATTTAGTCCATTTCAAATATACTTGGGTTTCACCCCTTTTAGAGGTCAGTCCCTTTTGCGGTGATACATCTCCAGCTAGCGGAACATTAATATTTCTGATTAATTCAAGTGTATCTTACCATTCTCCTGTCTTCCATGTCAAGTTCATCATGATGGTTTCAAACAAGGCCAATATATAACCTTTTATCACTCTGTCTATTTTGTTAACTCTTAAGAACAGTTGCATCATACTAACCCAATCAGTGGTGTTACTAGAGTCCAGTTGTCCAGCATTTCAAAGTTACTGCTAGGTTTTCATTGTTACCATAAACATCTTAGGGCATGTGATATAAGCCCTGTACATCACCCTGGTTGGCATTTCTTTACTTTGTCATTCCCATCCCGCCCACCCAAAAAGCATGGGTTATTGTTATTATTAATCAATTCTTCTCTAACACTGTGGAGAATAATTTGGACTTTACCCTAAAGGATATTTCCATTTCTGATTTTTAATTAAAATTTAAAATAGTGCTAGGAAGAAAAATCAATATGAACTGATTGTAATTTTGTTTACAATCGGGATGAAAATTAAACTTAACAGACTTTTATATGTATATTGAATAAAAACAAAACACAGCATTAATAAAATATTTTATATAGAAAGCACAATTTCATTAAACCTGGTGCTATCCCATTGATATAAGCAGCAGATATGATGACAATTATGATTAAAAAATCAGTTCAAAGAATAATTATGTGACTTACCAAAGTCACTCTGGGAAATGATTGCAAGCAGCGTGGACAAAACCGAGGTCATGATTTTTCCAAACAGTGCTGTTTTCACAAGTTCCCACATATGTTAAAATGGAAATAGTCTTCAGAAAAGAGCAAATTTGTTTTTTTTTCTAAAGTAAATTGTATTACTGAGAACTGTGAAAAACAAGATGCAGTTAACTTTTTTTTTATTTTTTTTAAACAAAGCACCAGGTGCATGATCTATTAGAGATGCAAGCTGAATCAAACATGCAGCCTAATATAACAAAAGTAATTTGCTCTATCTGACTAATTGGGGCATAAATAATTGTAATGATCAGTCTTGTAGAAAATAAAAAAGACTCATTAAAAGCAGGGTGTGATCAAGAGTGTAATGTTAATTTGGTTAACACTTCTAAACCCATATTGATTTCTAAATTACCTTTCCGGAATGTTCAAGATTCAGAAATACAACAAAAGTTGTACAAGGTACCTGCATTCTGCAAAAAACTCTTTGGTCAGCTTTATACTATTTCCTTTTAACGATGGAGTTCCTGCACAGAGTGAGTTTCTTCAATGTGTAATCAGCAGGCAAACAGCTGTTTCGATTCTCAGTATGAAAAATGCTATGGCAAATACCCAGGGCTGCCTTTTCACCCTGGCAGATTATGTAGTCTCCTACAGGGCACAATTTCTGGATAGGATTTTCCTATGTGCTTGCTTATGCCTATAACTGCTCTGTAGGTAGAGGCTTCAGCCCGTTGCTTTAAAGCTTTGATCCCTTTTAAAATCCAAATCCCCCCAGCTGAGTTACCACTTAAAGCATTTAGCCATTTACTGAGTTCCAGATCTTTTCTGGAGAGCAGGTGTATTGGAGCTGGAGATAGGAGGGAGGCAAACAGGAAGAATTGAGAATCTGGGAACTCTTATAACTTAATTTCCATCTATTCCCCAATTTTGCTTTGACTGCCTTTGCTAATATCAATACAGAGAATGACTCAGTTATCTCCAAATGAAAGGATATATTAATGAATTATGTGATGCTTATGTATTTTAGGCTATGCATTTAAATGAATTTTATAGAAATGAGTCTATAGACTCAGAATAATACATAAATGATACGGCAATAAAGACATCAATGAAATCAGTTTTCAAACTATAGAACAGTATGAGTGACTGCTTTTTTTTAATGTAGTAAAATATTACCTGTCAACCAAACACGAAGCCAGTAATGATAATGGTGAGTATTCTCAAACAAAAATTCTGGAAACTTTTGAGGTCGATGGACTTTCTTTGCAAATGGTTCTACCCGAGGAACCTCATCTGAACTTTTGGTGAAAGAGCATCACATCCCAAATATCCCAAACTGGCAAAGTGTTCAGGATAAACAGAACTGTAGCTAGCATGACACCAATGGGGTTTTTTTCCAGGGTGTTGGCATGGGACGTGGGGAGGTTTGTGCTTCTTTTTCTTACCATTTGTCCTCACAATTTGTCTTTCTCTGTCAAGCCTGGGCCAACATGATGTAAGGACTAGTAGACTATTAAAATGCAGGGTCCTTTTGCTTGGTGCTCTAGTACAGGGGTTGGCCTCATATACTGCAAATATTTCTAGGGCACAGGATAGAGGGATTTCCCATCTCCCAGTGTGATGCACCTATGGCTGGGTTCTCTTTTATATGCTTCCCCTTTCTAGCTTGATAGTTTGGGAGCCCAGTAAAAAAATTCCAGTTTGGGTTCTGAGGGCAAGATCCAGCTCTGAATTGGAAGTAGCCAGTTCAGACTTCATCCTTCTGTGAGCTTACAATGGTATGAATGCTAAGAGAATAACACAGAGGTCCTTCATCTTAAATATTTAATTCTGATGAAAAGTACTTGAATTGTATAGGTATCAATTTCATTTATCAAGAATATTCCAATGAAGCCATTGCATTGGCATTTGTCATAAATTCTAATCATTTCCCCCCTCAGTCAAACCAATAGAGGAGGTTACAAGTCAGAGGGAAAATAAAGATGAGGTTAGTAGTTTAGCTACATTTATGGGACTTACTCGATGGGCCAAACAACAAGGTTTTATTGGCTCAGCAAGCAAACTATATTGTGCAAAGTGTGAATAATCACCTGGTTTAGTCAGAAAAAAAGGAAAAAAATAAAAACCAAAAAAATCAGCCAATTGAGCCTACCAAAGCCAAAATTGAACATTTGTGCATCTTAATAACCACTCAATTAGGAAATTCTGCCATTTGTTCACTTTCCAAAATATTTTGGGACTGAGAGAACAATCCTTAATAAGTCATCTTCCAGGAAAAGCAACACATCTCCGCAACCTAATTCAAGGCAATCAGGTATTAAATATTCTGGTGGAATTAATCAATATGACATGACAGCCTGCATGGCAGACTAGTTTAATCACACTTCAGGTGCAGAGTAAGATACAGTGTAAAGTTAGTACTTGTAGTGCACCTGAGGTGAGTCTTAATCAGCCCCATGGAACAGTGTGAAAAGTGAGTGACAAGACAGCGATTATGAATCACATTCTTGAGACTTCACTGGGCAAAAACTGACAAGTTGAGGTCCTTCTCCTTCCCCTGAGTTCCCTAGAGAGCAACAAATTATCAAAGAAAGATTTAGCTCCTTCTTTTTATATCAAACCTATGGACCTCAATCCAAGATAGAATCTCAAATATTTTCTTAGATTTACAGTATGTTAGAAATGAAGAGATTTTTGAAGTCATTTGCTTACAGATGAGGAATTTGAGACTTAGATTAAATGACTTACCTTAGGCCACACTGCTAGGTAATAAAAACTGCTAGAAATAAAACCAGATTTCATAGTTTCCAGTATAATGTTTTTCCCACCTCACCACACTGACTCCCTGAACTCTCACCAATAGTTTCCTTCCTTTCTCCCTTCTTCCCTTCCTCCCATTCCTTTCTTCTTCTTCTTCTTCTTCTTCTTCTTCTTCTTCTTCTTCTTCTTCTTCTTCTTCTTCTTCTTCTTCTTCTTCTTCTTCTTCTTCTTCTTCCTTCTTCTTCTTCTTCTTCTTCTTCTTCTTCTTCTTCTTCTTCTTCTTCTTCTTCTTCTTCTTCTCTTCCTTCCATATACAATATATTACAACAATTTCATATGCAAGTCTTTATATATTGAAAAATAACATTGTTGCTGTTTATCTGCTGTTTAAAACAGAAATGAATTAAACAAACCAATAAAATGGAAAGGAGCGGTAGAGTACATAAATAAAATCTAACAATTAACTATATAAAACAAAATGTAAAAAAAAAAAACCCAAAACACAGAGAATAAAAATATATGCTTATAGGCATGTCTATATATATGTATCTATATGTCTAGCTATATAAATATAGAGAGATACATATATAGATATATTTAGACACACATATATGACACATAGAACAACTCTTTCCCCTCCTCCCTCCCTGTTTTCCTTCCTTCTTTCCTTCTTATCGTATGGTCTTTGGGAAAAAAGTCACAAAATGATTTCTTGAATCTACCCCAAAATATCTTCCCCCAGGCCTACAAAAATGGAAGTTACTACTCGTCAAAGAAGAAAAAATATGGAAAGAACTTGGGCAGGGGGCCAACAAGAAGGGATATACTGGGCCTTAAGGAACAGAGACTTTAAGGGGGAAAATGAGTACTAAGACATCTAAAAGATTCCAGGCATGTTGGAAAAATGTTGAAAAAAAAAGAATTGAACCAATACCTAATGAGACGCAGAAACCTCTGCATTCCCAAGAGAACATTCAAACACAGCAAGATGTCCATAAATATTTTAAGAAAGAATTGAAATATTGGGTATAAAGAAAGGAACTAAATTAGCACAATAGAAAAATGAAATTCATGGTTGTGAGTCTATTTAAAAAAAAAGAAGAGAAAACCACACAATGTGAATATAAATATACTAAAGGGAAGAATAATTTGGAACAGAAAAAAACAGCAAATAATGTTACATGTAATATATGATCTCTGTATAAGCAAAAGACATTGAACTGATAGATAGAATTCATTGAAATAACATATGGATCATAGACCTCTTAGAGGAATGTGGTAAGAAATAAAGAAGCAAACAAAAAACTTAGGCATCATAATGCAATAAATAATAAAAAAGATTGTCAAAACTTTGAAATACAGAAAACAAAGCATCAATCAAAAAAATCTACATAACCTCTCCAGAATAATGCCATGCCAAAATCCAGAAGTCTGGAGCAGCTTCCTAGGTCTACAAAGCATTCATCTGAAGGTCGATTTTCCCCTAACTACTCAAAGCATTGGATAATCTCATCCTCTTTCATCTTTAGCAATGGACATCTACAAATTCTGCAATACTTTAATTTGCATTTCTCTTTTAGTGAATGACTTGGGGCATGTTTTCTTGTAGTCATTTGTTTACAATTCTTTTGAAAGCACTTCAAAGAAACTAGGTGATTCAGTGGATAGCTCAAACATGACTTCAGATACTTCCTAGGTATGTGAACCTAAGCAATTTTTTAACTTACTTCATGGGGTTCTTGTGAAGATCAAATGAGATAATGACTATCTTGTGCTTAGTGTGCAGCTTGGCACATAGTAGGCACTTAAATGCTTTTTCCTTTGTTCATAACCTTTGGCCACTTATCTACTGTGTAACAGGGTTTTGTGTCGTATACAGGGTGCCCCAAAAGTCTAGCAGTTTTAAGTTTTTGGGAAACCTAGTTTTTATGTCAATTTCCTATATATCTTGGATATCAGACTTGTGCTAGTAATATATTAGAAATATTCGTTCTTACTCTGCATCTTCTCTCCTAATTTTGCTTTTATTTATTGTATTTATACAAATGCTTTTAAAATTTAATATAATCAAATTTATCTATTTTAAGCTTTATGAGCTTTTCTATGCCCTGTTCCTTAAGAATATTTTCCTACCTAATTACAGTTGGTACCTGATGTTCTTTTCTATATTTTTTAATGCTGTGATCTTTGAATTCCAAGTAGCATATCCATTTTGAGTTTATTTTTGTATAAATTATAATATGATAGTATAAATTTAATTTCTACTCAATTTCTTTCTCTATTCCTAGCAGTTCCTTTCAAAAAGAAATCTTCCTTTGATAATCTATATTCTTTTGTTTATTAAATCGTGGACTACAACTTTTGATCATTTTTGTTTCTTACTTATCTATTCTAATCCACTAATCTATTTGATAGTATTTTAAAATCAATATAGTTTTGATGATTACTGTTACTTTGAGGTCTGGTAATGGCATATCCCCTTCATTTATACTTTTTCTCATTATTTTTTGGATATTTGATATCTTTTGTTCTCCCAAATGACTCATTATTCTTTTATTCACAAAAACTAAAAGGAAAAAAAAATATCCTCTCAAAAATGATTGGAATAATGCTAACTCTGACTATTCATTTAGGGAGTTTTGGCACAGATTAATCGTAGGCAGTTACTGCATGTCATTTGAAGATATGCTTCCTTAAAATAAAGAATAGCTAGCCTTTAAATAATGCTTTCAGGTTTGCAAAGTGCTTTATAAATATTATTTCATTTTATTCACACAACAATCCAGGGAGGTAGGTGCTATTATTATTGCCATTTTACAGATTAGGAAACTGAGGCAGACAAAGACTTGCCCAAAGTTGCACACCTAATACATTTCTGGGGCAGAATTTGAAGTCAGATCTTCCTATTCCAAATCCAACACTTTGTATATCATAATCTTATCACCAGACTCATCTCCAATGTTTGTTCATATTGTGATGAAAATTTTGATTACAGCAATTTTCTAATGATTTTCTGAATCTTATAGCAGTTGTAATCTGTGCTAGCATATAGGATAAACAGCCTCATGAATTCAAGGATCTTTTAAGTACTGCAGAAAAAATATGCAAAAAGGTCTAGACTTTCTGTGTAAATCACACTAGCTTATTTAGATTATCAAAAATAATCAGGTTTTCCAACCCCGCCCCTGCCAGCTTTTGTACTTTATACCAGGGAATTAGATACCCAAGGATGAGTTACAAAGGTAAATGATAAGGTATTAATATTTTGTGTATGTGGGGGAGGTTAAGTGAGAAATTGATGGAAATAGAGTGACTATCTTACCAAGGACCATAAAATAGGAAGGAAAGAAGGAAGGAAGGAAGGAAGGAAGGAAGGAAGGAAGGAAGGAAGGAAGGGAGAGAGGGAGGGAGGGAAGGAGGAGGGAAGGAAGGGATGGAGGAAGGAAGTAAGCAAGCAAATATTTATTAAGCACCTAGTATGGGCCATGCATACTAAGGATTTTACAAGTATTTAATCCTCAGAACAACATTGAGAGTTAGGTGCTGTTATTATCCCCATTTTATAGCTGAAGTAATGGAGGCAGAAAGAGATTAAGTGACTTGACCAGGGTCACACAGCTCATAAGTGTCTGAGGTCATATTTGAACTCATATCATCCTGAGTTCCAGTTCTTCCAGGCTCAACTACCTAGCTTCATACTATGTTACTATGCTATGTAACTTCATACCTCTGTTATTTTTGCATCTAGCCCTACTTATCTACTCCCACTGTTATGCCCCTAGGTCACAACCTTGTCTCTTCTCATTTAGGCTATCAGATCAACCACCTAACTGGACATCCTGCCTCCAACCTACCTATCAACTCTCCAACCTGTCCTTCTTCCTGCCCAGTCTTCCTATTGTGTTCCTACAATCATATAACTATTTCAAAAAGCACCCTTAATGATTACCCATTGCAATGAAATATAAACCCTTGACTGTCTTTCCAGGCCCTTTGTATCTGGCTTCACTCTACTTTTCCAACTGTTTTCTTATATGATTATCTTTATATCTTCAACAGTCTGGTCAAGCTAGACTACTTTCCATCCCTTCTGTTTGAAATGCCCTTTTCCATCTCTACATCTTTGCTCCCACTGTTTCTCATGCCTACAATGGTTTTCCCTCATTTTCATCTGAGTCATTTAAAATCCTTTTTTTTTTTTTTTTGCAGATGGCCGCACTTATATTTTAAATCTCTGCTGTCAAATTTATCATAGATTGGCACTCTCCCTTATGCTAATCTCACTTTCTCTAATACCACAGGTAATTGTTGACTTGTCTTTAGTTTGGAGCTTATTTGAGAACAGAGTCTGCATGACATTCCTTTTCATACCTCCATTTAAAGTATATCTTTATTCCTATCCAGGGTTCATTTCTGACTCTGGACTTTCTCTCCCATGCTACAGAATCCTCTTCACTTTGGTAGTTCATTCTTCCTCTGGACTTCTCACACTAGAAATAGCCACTATTCTCATTGCCTCTTCCTCTGATTGGCTTTCCCCTTCAGAAACTCCATTTTAAGGAGCACATACGGGCCAGTCATGTCTTTATTTTTCTCCAGGTTTCACTCCTATCTCTCAGGATTTCTCTACCATGCTTCTATGTGGGTATAAGACGATATGATAAACACTTATCCTACTAGGCCTACTATGTGCTAACTGCTGTGCTAAGCACTAGGGATACAAATAAGAGAAAAGAAAGATATCCCTGGCCCTTAAGCAGTTGACAATCTAATAGAGGGAGAAAGTATGTAAAAAGAAGTTCAGACAGGGGAGATGAGAGCCAAAGGATACCTGGAAGGGAATAGGGGGACCATGATGAAGATGATGATGGAGTTGAAACCAAGCAGAACAGGAGGTGGCAAATTAAGAGATGGGTGACATTTTAAGTGCTCTATAAAGGGATGCTATGGAGAAAGTTTTTTTTTTACTCCACCAATCATCAAGAAGTACTTCCCTCTCCTTTATTTTCCAACTTCCTTTTATATATTGTCTACTCCCATTGGAATATAAGCTTCTTGAGGGCAGAGATTGTTTTTCTGCTTGTATTTATATTCTCAGTACTTAACGCACATTTATTGTTGAATCATTTCAGTCATGACTGACTCTTCATGACCCCATTTGAGGTTTTCTTGGCAAAGATACTGGAGTGGTTTTCCATTTCCTTCTCCAGGTCATTTTATAGATGAGGAAACTGAGGCAAACAGGGTTAAGTGATTTGCCCAGTCACACAGTTTGTAAGTGTCTGAGGCCAGATTTGAACTCATGAAAATGAGTTTTCCTGACTCCAGGCCTAGCACTCTATCTACTGAGCCACCTAGCTGCACACATAGTAAGCATTCAATAAATGCTTGCTGATTTGACTTAATTTGACATAATTCTGCACTTAGTAGCCACTTAGAAATTGTTTGGTGAATTCCATGATATAAGGCTTGATTCAAAGGTACATTCTCAATGCTACAAGCTCCCTCTTCTATGGTTTTCTATGGTGAGAACCTGTGATCCTTCTGGGAACTGGGGCCCTCATTTTAATAAACATACTCTAGAATAGGGGTGGGGAACCTGCAACCTCGAGGCCACATGTGGCCCCCTAGGTTTGACTGAATACCAATTTCATAGAACAAATCCCCTTAATAAAAGGATTCATTCTGTAAAACTTGGACTCAGTCAAAAGGCTGCACTTGAGGACCTAGAGGTCACAGGTTCCCCACTCCTGCTCTCAAAGATGCTTCTGCACTATTCTTCTAGAATTTTCCCTGTTTCAATCAAACTTGGCTCAATTTTGATTAGAAAATATGATAAAGTAGTATTTGGATGCCTATTATTTTTCTTCTCAGAAGAGACACAGACATTTTGTTGTTTTTTTCCCTGGTGTCTGTTGATGTGTGGCCATAAGAGACGATTTGAAAAAAAAAAAAGCTATTTTTGTTTCTATCAACTGCTAGTCCGTTCACACTGCCTAGAGCAAAATCAGGTTAGGAGGATAATTTTTGAGTGATGTAGGGAACATGTGGCAGTGATGGCTGTCATGGGGCAAGCTTCAAATAAGAATTTTTGCCCAGTATCCTATTACTGAGTTCTGCTAGGCTTTTTGACTTCTCTGATTTAGTGATACCACCTGAACATATGGTAAATCAAAGCTGCACAATTTCCTTCCATAGATGAGGTTCATCTAAAGCATATATTACTTTTTTGATGTTGCAATTAGTAGAAAACCAGATGGTTCCGTTGTCAGAGATAAGAAAAAAAAAAGCAACAAATATCGGTATGGAGATCCATCAACATTCTGAGGCCAAAGAGACCTGAAGAGTGAATTGACTGTCTCTGAACTGTAATGGAGAAGATGGCTACATAGTGTAACTTTTAGGAAATATTGAATCTAGCAAATTAACAATGATCTGGAATTTTCTAATACCAGTGGGGTAAGTGTTATTGTCACAGAATGAAGTGAAATTATGGTATTGACCAACTGGAGAGCCATTCTTGTCTGGCCAGCTGTTTCCATTATGATATCTTTGAATTTAAAATTACACAAAATAATATTTGTTTTTGACAATTTATTTGTGGTTACCCCACCGTTGCGGGAATTATTTATTTATTTTTTTCTTCTATATCTTTTGATTAATCTTAGCCTCACTTGATCAAAACCTGTCCCATGAGATGTTAAAATTTACTCAATGCCTTAAACATTTTTAGATTAGAAGCTAGATAAGGAATCTTAACTCTCCCTGATTCCTTGGTGACATGTAAATCCTCTTCCTCAATCAGCATATTTGTGAACCCTTGTAACAATGATGCTGCTTGCAGCTGCTGTGAAAGTATAAGGCCAATAACACCAGTACACAGGAGGGCTGCTAGCCCAGGTTCTTTGATCTGCTTTTCTAAAGAATGCAATTTTATGGGGTTTACAATCTCACTTTAGTTAAACATATGCATATCATTCACTTAGTTGAAGGAAAAAGTCAGCATCCTGAACTTCAGAGAAAACAAACAGAAATTACAAGCAGAAATTATATTTAACACAAATCAGCAGACAGGGCTTTTAAGTGTCTTCCATAGCAATACATACATAGTTACTAGAGAGAGAAGCACCAACATCTGGGTTTTCAAAGCCAGGGGGCTTCTTAATGTCTACCCAGAGTCCTGTCTGGCCAAATCACATGAATGCTGTCCCAATGAGTGAGCCTCAAAGGAAAATGCTAACCTCAGAGTATATATATACTTCTTCAGGGTCAGAGGACATCACAACCGTGTGACTCAAACTCATGTGACTTAGGCTTTCTTGTGACTTAAGCAGGTTATCAAAGATTCTTGATTCAATCAAAGGCAAGGCTTAATCAAAGGCACTTGATTGCCTTAGTGCTGAGAAGCACTCCAAAAGAAAAAACAGCAAAAAGTCCCACTTTGCTTACCATTACAACCCTGTAAATGTAGTTTAATCTATAACCTGATTTGGTTTCCCTATAGAGTTTGTTTAATGGAGCTTGTTTCCTTAGGAATATGTGAAATTATGATTCTTTAACTTTTATAACATTGAAGAATGGGATTGTAGATCTACATTCTCTTTAACTTTTATGGAATAAGAGGAGTGTACAGGATTGTATTATGTAAATGAATTATTTTTTTGTCACTCTGATGTAATTTTACCTGTAAGAAGCCTTGTAAGAATCTTCATGATTGCCCAGAGTTCTCTGAGTTCTGAACCTCTGCTTGAGTGCTATAATAAAACAAGAGATTTTACCTCCACAATTTCTACATTGTAGGAATAAAGAAGGTTATACACAGACACATGTGCGTGCGTGTGTGTGTGTGTGTGTGTGTGTGTGTGTGTGTGTGTGTTTAGCAGCAATTTCCTATCATATGAATTCAGAGAGGAGATATTTCTCCCATAACACCATCATTTTGAAACTCAGTGGAGGATAATAAAGGGCACTGTAATGGATAGAACACCAGGCTTGATATCAGGAATACCTGAATTCAAATCCAGTTTCAGATACTTACTAGCTGTGTGTCCTAGGCAAATCATTTACTCTCTGTTTGCCTCAGTTTCCTTATCTGTAAAATAGGGATAATAATAGCACCTACCTCCCAGGGTTGTTGTGAGGATCAAATGAGGTATCATAAAGCACTATGCACAGTGGCTGGCATATAGTAAGTGCTACATCAATATTAGTTACTATTATTATGTGCTTTCTAGGATTGCTAACAGATGACATTAGAATTTGGTGCCTGGACAAAGGACACAAATACATGTCATTGGAACCAGAAAGATATATAAAAGTAATAGCATTTCTATTGATAATATCATAAGATCATACATTTTAAGCTCAATGAGACTTTAGACATCAGTCATTTTATATTTGAGGAAACATAAACAGAGAGAAGATAAATGACTAACTCAGGGTCACACGGGAAATAAATGAAAGAGCCAGGATTTGAATGTAGGTCCGCATAGTGCAAATTTAGCCCTGTTTTCACTGAATCATACTTCCCCCTACCTTTATTTTGTTCTTGTAGTCAGGGCTTTAGGAATACAAAGAAACGTAAGCATGTGAGACTGTAAGCATTTGGTAAAGCTTTATTAAATCAGTCACCAAGCATTTATAGTTACCTTCTATGCTCTGGAACTGTGCTGTTCTATGGGAATACAAAATTAGAAATTTTCCCTACTCTTAAGGACCTTACATTTCATCAGGAGAAATAAAATTTACAAATATAAGCAGATATCTAGTGTATATATGAAGTCAAAATTAATAGAAGATAGTTAGTTAGGAAGAAAGGGCACTGGTACTTATTGGGATCAGGAAAAGCTGTGTAGAAGGTGGTGTTTGAACTGATTCTTGAAGTAAGAAATGGTATTCTGTGAATGGAAATGAGGATTCAGTATGTTACAGGCATCAGGGGTAGCTAGTACAAAGTGATAGAAATGGGAAGTGCATCCTGTATAAGAAACAGAAAGAAGTTCTCACGCTGCTCCATAGAGTGTGGAAAGGGAATAAAGGCATAACAAGGCTGCAAATATAGGTAGAGACCAGTCTTCAAAAGTTTTTAAAAGATAAACAGTGGAGTTTATATTAGATTCTAGAGTGTATCAAGCAGAGAAATAACAGGGTTAGATTTGTATTCAATGAGTATAGGTTTGGAAGGTTGGTGGAGAAGGGGTTGGAATAGGCAGAGGTTTTAGGCAAGGAGACCAATCAAGAGGCCAACATTAAAATCTAAGCTAGAGGTAGTAATGACTTTGAACTAAGAAGGTGGCTGTTTGAGTAGAAAGAAGGGGTCAGATGTAAGGGATATCGTGGAGGTACAAATGAAAGATTTGTCAAATTATTGGATATATAAAATATAGCAGAGCAATAAATTTAAGGTAATGCCAAGGTTATGAACCTGGAGCACTAGAGGAATGGTAGTGGTTTTCCACAGAAGTTAGAAAGTTTGAAAGAGTAGTGGCTTTTGGGGCAAATGATAATAAATTCTACTTTGGACATGTTGATTTTGAGCTGTCTCTGGGACATTCAATTTGCAAAGTCATTTAGTTATGTGGTATTGAGGCTCAGGAAAGAGACTTGGGCTTGATATATAGATCTGTGAATCATCACTTAACTTCCTTCTCAGCTTAGATCATTCCTGACTGCTTCATATCCTTCTTCAGCTCATTGTGACTCCAACCTGAGGCTTATTGTCCTGATAGGTAAGTTCTTGTCTGTGATAGTCATTTCTTGCAAGGGCCCCAGACATGCTGTTTTTTTTTTACTCCCATATCAACTCACTCTCTAAACTGTTTCACCTAACTGCAACTTCCTTGTCCTGACAAAGGTGCCCTCTTTCTGCCTCACTCCTCTGCTTTTTAGCATTGTTTTATGCATTTTATTTTCTTATTAGAATGTTTAAGTTGTTTATCCTTCATGCTCCAAGAGGACCAACGACATCATGAGTGTGATGTCTTGACTTTCTAGTGAATTGGGTTTAAGTTAGGCAGTGCTGCACAAACTCATCTGCCTCAGTCTCACCTGCAGATTCATCAAAATCCAGTGGCAAGAAAATCAAAGTCAAGGTGACTGGCAGTGGCCTGAGATGGAGTGGGTGACCTTGGATCTAAGCTCATTGAGAATAAGGACCATCTTATTTTCTTGTATTTGTATCCAAAGCATTGAACTCAGTACCTGGCACATAGTAATTGCCTAATGAATGCTCTGTTTATCTAAATGCATGTGAGTTCATAAAGTTACTAAGAGAGAACAACTTGAGAGAGAGAAAAGTAGAGAGCTCAGGAAAGAACTTTGGGAAACAGTTAGAAAGTATGGCATAGATAGATGACCAGCCATCGAAGTAGACTGAGAAGGATTCATCACACAGGCAGTAGAATAAACAGGAGATTGTGGTCACCAGTGATATTCAACAGCAAGGTCAATTAGGAATTAGGATGAAGACCCGAGAAAAGATCTTTGTTGGCAATCAAGAGATTGTTAGTAAATCATCAGAAACCAGATAGCAAAGGGTTGAAAATTGAAAGAGGAAGTGGGGCAATTAGTGTAGACAGCTTTTTTCCCTAGGAGTTTGGCAGAGAAAAGGAAGGAAGATACCTGAAACTTGAGGTAAAAGGAAAACTACATATAGTCTAGGGAAGAATTTGCTGTTGTTTTTGTATGTATTTTGTTTTCATTCTTTTTGGAGGGAGAGAAACTTGGACATGATTGAAGAATTAATGTCAACAGGGAAAGAACCAGCAGAAAGATAACTAGAAGGAAAATAATTGAGTACGCAATCTGTTGGAGAAGACAAGAGGGGATGGGTTCAGAGTATGGGGGTGTTGTCAATTTGTTTTGAGATGAAGAGCAGTCAAAGAAGGAGCTCATAGTGATCAGCCTGAGTTTTGTCAGTTTATATAAATGGTGAGGTCCTTAGATAACAGGGTAGGGGAGAGGGGAGTTAGAGGAGACATGAGAGGAGAAAAAAAGGTTTTGAAATATCATCTGTGGTGAGATAGGTAATCAACCAATGAGGAATAAAAGGTGACCTTGCTGTCATGTAGACCCAATAGGTCACAGGATGCAAATGTTTGGTATTTGATTTCTAGCCTATAGAGGGAAAAGGCCAGTGAGTACAAAAAGTCTCACCCAATTTTGTCAGTACCCTCAGAAATGAGGACATGTGGCATTCATATCTTAGCATATGGGGCACTGGAAGATCTGGATTTAAATCCTGCCTCAGATTCATACTAGCTGTATGATTCTGGGCATGTCACTTAAATTCTCTAGGACTCAGTTTCCTTATCTGTAAATTGAGAGATTTGGATTTATAACAGTCTTTCTAGATTTAAATTTATGCTGCTGTGTCTTTATGACAGTTACCTTCATGCATTTCTCACAAACTCAGGTGTCCTTTACTCTTTCTTCTCCCCATGACCTTGTATATTTAAGAGTATGAGCAGATTTTCTCTTCTGCAGATTTTTAAGTATATGCAGGAAACTTTAGGCATGGAAATTCTTTAAGCTGTGATGTCTGAAAACATTTTTTGGTGAAAGTTGGGCTCTCAGTCAGTCTGAGATCAGTGCCAGCAAAAATGGAGTAAAGAGACCATCAGAATACTAATAAAAACTTTTTGGATATGCAGACTTTTGTTCATCTCTGCATCTGCTTTTCCCAATAAACCTTGAGATTATACTCCTAAAAACCCCATATGTATAAGAGATCCCCTGGCATTGCTAATATAAACTTAATAAGTTAAAAAATTCAGAGGAATAAGTGGAAATCTCATTGAGATACAGTTACTCTAAAGAACTCAGTCTAGCAATTCATATAGGAAAAGAAAAACTACATGAATGAATAACACATTTTCAGAGATCATACTATAAACTTGGGTGGGTGAGCACTGAGTTAATCCATTAATCCATGTATTTCTGACAAGCACTTCAGATGGAAAAATAATTGAGACAAGAACTGAAAAAAGAAGAGACTTCAATATAGGCATGTGATGGAGTTAGCTTGTACTGGCTATTAGAGTTGCTCTTAAACTTTTAGTGTATTCACACATCAGAAATTAGCAAACACTACAAACCAAGCCTTAACTTAATCTTTTGTTGATGATCTAAACTTAAGAAAGTGATGGAGAAAATCTTAACAATGAAGGTTAAATCTAAAAATGTGTTATGGGTTTTCAGAGAGCTGGTTGTTAAACACTTATCATGGTGCCTCTGGCTGACTGTTTCACATCTGTTGAACAGCATGGCCTATTCAATGATCTCTACTTCCTGCTGCAAGAGCTCATCTTTAGCAGGCTGCAGAAGAGGTGTATTTGCTTGTAAGAGGTGGCTTAAAACCATCGTTAAGGACAACCCAGTTATGGCCTTTGTGATTATTTTTCATGTGAGTCCATGGAACCTGGGTTAGACCCAGGCATTGCTGATGTTGAGAATTCTAATGATACTACCGGTAAATAAGTCGATAGTTTTGTGTCATTTGGAAAAGTGGATCCAATTTACTACAATAATAACTACAGCAGTAACATTGATTTCTTACAAAATATTTACTAGATGATACTATTGGAACATTTGATTGTTATGTCAGGGAAGGAAACAATGGATCATGTAGTTAGTCCAGCTTGTTCATTTTGTAGATGAGGAAAGCGAACCTCAGAGACATTTTGAATTTTCCAATGTCACACTACACCATGAGGAGTTGATCTTGCCTTCCCATGCACAGCCTACTATGCCATATTCATCAAATTTATGAACTCAGTTTTCTACAATGCTCCTTTGTGTTTATTTCATTGCTCAATAACTGTGTTCTCTAGTAGTTTCATTATCAACATTTTTGAGCTTCTACTA
The DNA here is from genome assembly GCF_011100635.1 of Trichosurus vulpecula. Classification (NCBI taxonomy): domain Eukaryota; kingdom Metazoa; phylum Chordata; class Mammalia; order Diprotodontia; family Phalangeridae; genus Trichosurus; species Trichosurus vulpecula. The sequence goes on from NC_050581.1 coordinate 133,618,089, forward strand.
TGTGCATGGTTATGAATAGATAAGCAAGACACAGTTCCTACCCTTAAGGAACTTGTTAATAGAAATGTGAGTATCCTCTTTCCCTAATGGGGTTATAAGTTCTTTGAGTTCAAGGTCCATGTCTTCTGTGTGCTCCTGCTCCATGATGCCAAGAGAGGATTCTGTGCACAATATAAGTTGAGTCAAAGAGTATCCTCAGAATTCCCAGTGTGCTTCATACCTAATCAGCTCTGACAAATATGGAACCCTGAGGAATCCCAAAGAGCCCAGTTTGGAATATGTTAGTGGTCTGATGGTTTTGATTCTGCATCTACTGGCATGAAATCCTTGGGTCATTCCTGTACCTCTTTGGAATTCACTGAAAAGCTGTGCCACCAGCCTTGCCTAGATCCTGTTTGTCAGAGTGATTTACAAACTTTTCAAATCGAATTTATTGCTGAAATTGTTCCATTGTTCCGTTTTCTTTCGAATGTCTATTGAAATAAAACTTCTTTGGAAAACTCAGTGTGTATAGTTCCCAGAGGCAAAAACAAACAAAAAACCAAAAACAAATCTAGGTCTAATGAACCTTCAAAGGACCTTATTTGTGACTAAGAAATACTAGTGTTATTGGCAAGAAAGTTAGTAAGAGCCTTAATAAGGTCTCACCGTGACTCATTTCCTCAGTCAAAGAATTTCCAAGGAGCTAGAGTTAGAGCTGTTTCACTGAATTCACTTATTTTACAGAGGATACACCTGAAGCCTAGAGTAGTTAAGTGACGCTCCCAATATCACAAAGCTCCCTTGTGCAATGATGGGACTAAAATTTAGAGACTATGATCTGTGGATAGTTAGCTGGAAGGGCCATTCATTAGACGTCATCTAGTGTAAAACCCTCATTTTCACAGAAGAGGAGACTGACATTCTTAGAGGTCTAGTAACTTGCCCAAGTAACTTGCCTAGAATCTGAATTTGAAATCTAGATCACTTGACACCGAAATCATAGTTGTTTCCCTTACACCAAACTTTTTTTCTAACTAATAATCAATGGTTATTTCTATTAAATTATTTTAATAATAATATTCTCTCATATATGGAGACAGAATGATATAGCTGATATCATGCTGAGTTTGGTGCCAGGAAGACCTACGTTTATATCTTGCTTTTGATCCTTATTGGAGCTGGAATCCTAGACAAGTCATTAAACAACTCTAGGTGTCTGGTAACCCTCTAGAATTTATCTACTCAGTTATAGATCAGATATATAGAGTTCACCAATCCAGAGTTCTACAAATGAATAAATCACAGATACTTGACCTAGTTCCTCATTACCATGTCTTCCCTCATTAAATACTTGGGAAGGAGAGGGGCATGTAGTAAAGCCCAGTGTGAACAAGACTTGGGAGATGGGAAAGCTGGGTTTTAGGCCTGATTTTGCTACTGTTTTGGCCCAAGACTAAATCTGACCTGTCTATGGAATGGAATTGAGAAACTCATAGACAATATAATCTTTAACAATTTAAAGTCCACCATGGAAAGAATATTCAGGAAAGATATAACATTGATTTGGTAGGGTCTTTACTTCCAAGTTTGACACAATGGCACACCTGGTCAGAGAGTTGCATTGACTTGGACAGGCATGGGAAGTCCATTAGGCATGAAGATCACTGGCTACTCATGAGCTGACTTGCACTCTGGGTAACTCAGAAGATATATCAACAGATCAAGCCTTCACAGTTTCATTGTCTTAGGGAAGGAGGGGACTGTATTTGGGGCAAGGACCTTTCAGTCTTTTAGGGTGCAGCAAGGTGAATTACTATCCGCCCAAAGGGGTCTCAACCAGATACTGCTTTTACCACAGCCTGTTGCCTATATGCCATTGAACACTTTTCTTTCTTCATCTTGACCTCAATTTTCTCATATGTAAAATGAGAACTTTAGAGTAGGTGATAACTAAAGGCCTCTTCTAGTTCTAACATTTTATGAGCCTGTGAAATATTTCCTTAATGTTTCCATGTACATCATATACAAACACCATCATTATTCTGGCACTCAGTACCTCCTTCACCTCTTTCTAGTCGTTTGTTATTCTTTTGCTGTTTGATGGTCCAGGTCTAGTTCTGCCGGGACTTACATATATCTTCTCTCACCATGAGTTACAAAAATGCCAACTGCTTAGTGGTTGATGTTTTCAGGCACTATGTTAACTGCACTGCTGGCCTTCTGGAGATTGCAAACATAAACCATATTCAACTTAAATGTAATTTATGTCAAAGACCTTGTGCTGTGGATCATTCTCTGATAGAAACTGTCCCCTGACCAGGAATGAGATTATATCATTGGAGGACAAATGTACAGTACATATTACTTGGTGTGTCTGGGTTTCTTGTCTTGCAGACAAGGCAGGCTTTTGAATGAAATAACAATAACAGCAGTTTATATTTATAAGAATTTTGAGATGTATAGGGCTTTTTCCTCAATAATAAACCTATGGCAGGGGTGGTGAAGCTGTGGCCTTGAGGTCACACGTGGCCTTCTAGGTCCTTGGGTGCAGCCTTTTGACTGAGATGAAATTTTACAGAACAAATTCTTTTATTAAGGGGATTTGTTCTGTGGAGTTTGGATTCAGTCAAAAGGCCACACTTGGCTGCAGATTTCCCCACCCTGGCATGAAGTAGATAGCAGAATATTATTATCTTCATTTTACATTTTCTATCCATTAGAAAACATGTTAATTTGAAAAAAGAATAGTGATACAAATATACTCTTATCAACATGAAAATTGGTTTTCTTTATTGAAGCTCTCTATATTTGACATAAAAGCAAGAGATCGCATTTAAAAAATGGACTATCTTGGCAAATTGTTTAGTCCATTGAATTAATCCATGAAGTCATTTTTCTTTCTGTTATGCAGGATACATAATGAGTGTATTCGTTAGAACCACTCTTCTTGGGATATAATCACATTCATTCTATGTCCTAGAAAATTTTTATTTTATAGAGTCATTCACTGAATCACATATAAGAAACAAAACTAGACAGGCTACCTTATTAAATAGGAAAGGTGCTATGAATTACCCTGACTGAACAGAAACAAGAATGTTTGGATATCAGAATAAAGGCTGGTGAGAGATGTGCTAGGGCCCCAACTTTGGTGTTATACAAATAAGTATATGTTTAGAATAGGTTAATTTAGCTAATATGTGGCAACATACAGTAATCTGTGCTTGGTGGAAGAGCAGAATTATGGTTTTAACAAACAGATAAGAAAAGACTATGCCATGCAATTGACAAGGAAGAAACAGAACCCACCACTGGCAATCTAGAGAGATGACCAGGCTTTCAGAGTGGGTGCAGAATAGCCATAGCCACCAGTGGGTCCCATTGTGACATGTAGCCCAAAGAGGCAACAGAAATTAGAGCAAAAAAGAGAAGCCAGTAGCCCAAGAAGACACCCTTTTTTAAATCAAAGTATAGAACTTATAATTGCTTGTTTCTTCTCTGTGAAATGCATAGGCAGCATCCCATCCAATTGGTTCCTATAGCGTTACTTCACCCTCTTCTATAGAGACTGTTACCTATAGACCCCCTACCATAATATATCATTATATATGTATTAAATTTATATATATATTAAGTCTTACAATGACTTTAATACATTGTGTTTGCTGCTTCTGTTTCAAGAGACTGGCTTTCCTTCATCCATTGTTATTAGATTCCTAGGCTTATCCATTATAACATTTATTCCTCACCCCATTAGTCTTCTAATCTTGTCCCAGAAAACTATTAATCAACCCTTATATTGTTTGAAAATAGCCTACCATATGAGGAATGAGGAAAGAAAGGAAGGAAAGTCCTCACGACCACCATATGTTTTACCTTAATTTACATCCTTGAATTTGAGTAGATTCTACCCTTCTCACCTTAATTCTCTAGCTATTTTTACCCTAGTCTTATTAATTTGTGCCACCTACCAATATACAATGGCATGACATGAACTTATACTTTTGAAATAGTTGTCTACCCAATATAATTGTAACTAGTGGGCAAGAAATAATTTAATGTCATAATTAAAAAGGAATCTACTACTTAATTAACAAAGAGATGAAATAAGAGTTATTTCTGTGTAGCCAGCCACATAAGGAATGTATATATGATAGATGAATGTCAACTAAACTTATATATATATATGTATATGTGTGTGTGTGTGTGTATACATATATGTCTATATATGTATATATACACGCATGAATTATATATATACATAAATTAGGTGTGAGTATATATGTATATGTATATATGTGTACAGACATAGACACACAGACACAAGCACATCCATACCTCATTTTTATACATACATATATACACATATACATATACATATACACAAATGAGCTTTGTATTTTCCAAGGTCATTACATAGGAAGGACCATGCGTATATGTGTATATATGTATGTATGTATATATGTATGTGTGTTTATAGACAGATAGATAGATAATGGTGGAAGCATGAGAAGCTTGAAAGCCTTTGGTAGAATGCTTCATTGTAGGAATGATAAAAGAGCACCCATGAATGATTTGCTAGACTGATTTATAAACCATATACTACTCTGTTTATTCAACCCCCAAATGTCAAAGAGGAAAGCTGGAAAGACCTTAAATCAAATTTCCAATGTGCTTTGTCCACATCCAGATAATAATATCCTGAATAAAGGCAATAATGTTCCTTCTGCCCACTGTCCTGGTCAGACTACATCTGGAAGTACTGTGTTGATTTCCGGGTGTTTTATTTTTAGAAAAAAATATTGAAAAGTTGCAATAAGTCTAGAGAAAGTGAAACCAGATGGTAGGGATGAAGAAAAACTGGAAACATGCTATATACGGACCCACGAAAAGAGATTAGGGATATTTAGCCTGAAGAAGAGACAGCTTAGGGAGAATAAGATACTATCGTGGTCTTCAAGTGTTTGAAGGGCTATCAAGTGGAAGGCAGATATTTTTGCTTTACTTTGAAAAAAGGAAGATTACTGATGAAAGTGGGAAAGAAATTCTTAGCAATTGGACCTAACCAGTGGTGCAATGCACCACTGCAGATGTTCAGGTGAAGACTTGGTGAAGTTTCATTTGGACTCAATGACCTCTGATGTCTCTTACAATATCGGGAGACGTAATGTGGGCCTTAAGTGGGGTGATGGCAGTGACAGAGAAAGATGAGTATGCAAGAGATATAATGAAGGTAGAAATAACAAGGCCTGATAATTTACTGGATGTACATGTGTGTGGGTGTGGGGATGGTTAAGAGAGAGTGAGGAGTTGAGGATGACACCTAGGTTGCAAGCCTGGATTACTGAGAGGATGGTGGTAGCCTTGACAGTAAAGAGTCAGGAAAGGGGAAATGTTGGAAAGGTGAGAGAATTAATTCATTTCTGGATATGTTGAATTTAAGGTGCTTATAGGAATCCAGTTCTAGATGTTTCATGGGGAACTGGAAAAGCCAGATTGTAGGGTGAGAGAGATCAGGGCAGGGTACTCAGATCTCAGAACCATTTTCTTAAAGATAATATTTGAATCTGATCTAATATTATATAAATCTTATATAAATATGAATATGATGATATAATATAAATAAGTAGGAGGTTAGAATGTGAATATTCAGCCTCAGATTATCTGTGTGACCTTGGACAAGTAATCTAAATTCTGTTGCCTCAGTTTCCCCAAATGTAAAATGGTCATGAAAATAATAGCACCTACCTCCTTGGGTTGTTGTGAGAATTAAATGAGATATTTGTATACTGCTTAACGTAGTAGCCTGACATATATATATATATATATGTATATGTATATGTATATATACATATATATGTATATATATACATATATATAGTAGGCACTATATAAATGCTAGCTATTATTATCATTACTGTCACTTATGAATATTAACCTGTTACAAATACTAATTTTTTCAGAGTCTGATGATAATTGAGACTGAGAAATAGTGTTCAGACATATAGGAGGGGAAACAGGCAAGAGAGGCATCACAAAAACTAGAAAGAAGAGAGCATCAAGAAGAGGATGGTGTATAATGACAAAGGCTGTAGAGAGGTCAACAAGGGTTAAAATGGGGAAAAGTCCATTTGATTTGGCAAATAAGAGATCATTAGTAATGTTGGGAAATGTTTTCAGTTGAATGATGAAGTAAGAAGTTAGACTGCAAAAAAGTTAAGATGAAAATGAGGAGAAAGGAAGTGGGGGCACCTATTGTAGAGAGCCTTCTCAAGGGTTTAGTTACAAAAGGGAGGGGAGACACCGTACAATAGCTAGTGGGATGAATGAATCCAGTGATGAAGGGAGACATGGAGATATTTGTAAGCACTAGGGAAGCAGCCAGTGAAAAGGGAGAGATTGAGGATTAGTGAGAAAATAATGGTGATAGAGGGAACAATCTGTTAGAGCTGCTGAAATGGAATGTTGTATCTTTTAGGAGTATCTCTAAATTGCATTTCAAGGGCTTGGGCAATCCTTGGTTCTGATACTTACAGTGTGACCGTAGTTACACAAATAACTTGATTCTTCTGAACATTAGCTTACTAAGCTATAAACAATTAGGAGGTTGAAATAGATGACCTTTAAAGTCACTTCCAACTTTATATGTGATTATATAATTTATTGGTTATTAAATCTTTTGAGATAGTATATCTCTGCATGAATAATATACTATTTGTGAGAAAAAAAGATACCTTTTGCCAGATTGGATAAGGTGAGAGAAGAGGAGTAAAGGAAGTAGAAAGGGAAAGAGAAGGAGAAGAGAAGGAAATAATTATGGACTGGGACTTGAACTTAGTCTTGGTTGAGGGAATTGAAAAGTTGACATACTGGATCTGATGTTTATCTTTTCAAGATAGCTTCACTATTTGTCCAGAAATTAGAAAATATAATGCTTTTATATTTACCTTAATATGTACATGTATATTAAAGGTCCAGGTTTAGGCTTTTGATGAACAGCATATAATAGTGTTTGAAGCCTAACTTTAAGGAGATCACCCAAATATTAATTATAGTCTAGAGTACAGGATTCATAAGGAAAAACTGCATGTCTTATCTAAAGCTTTGTGTTTTCCTGAGCACCTAGAACAGTCCTCTGCACATAGTAGGTCCTCAACAAATGTTTCCTGTATTAAACTACATCTAAACAAATGATATGATTTAATATGTATTTCTTTTCCCAAAATCATGGTATGACAAATATTTTTAATCTATTAGTTTTAGGTTTCAATTTTTTGGTCTTGTTCCTAATGTAGAATCAGAGCCAGACTCAAAATTTCCCCGTGGGAAAATTTGACCTCATGATTTTATATGTTTTGGACCTTTGTATTTGCTTTAAAATGGAATTAAAGCAAATTTACGGATTATACAAAGATTACCAGAGATACCATCATGGCCATTGAGCTGCTGACTTGGAGGATCTTAACACTATTAACAATGTCAACCATATTCCTTATCTTGGAAAAGCTTTGCCGTGGCAAAATCTATATGAAAGATCTATTTGGTAGTTTTTAGATGTCAATTCTTAATAGAAACTTGAGGTAAGCAATGCAATATTTCATTCCCACCACCTATCCTTTAAGGCTATGACATGAATGACACACCCATTTTTCACAATGAAGTAAGTCCTTTCACACACACTGTAAAACATGCTGGAAATACAACTACTTTTGTACCTCAGTTTTCATCTAGCTAGCTCCCCATTTCCCTTGCCTTCCAGTACCTTGTGATCCTTAAAAAGCCCTTGACTTTTTACCCATCAACCTAGCTCCCTAATGAACTTATAGCTTCAATGGGGATGCAGCATTTTCAAAATGTCCCATGGGCTTCAGAGATACTATAACAGGGAGAGAATATCCATTCTAAACCACTTATTTTATAGACAAAGAAAATGAGAAATAGAGTAGTTAAAATTAATTCCCTATGGATACACAGGTAGTATTAAGGGCAGAACTAGAACTGGAACCCAGATTTCCTGACTCCCAAGACAGTGGTAATAAAACATTTTGAGGTTTTTTAAAAATGAATTTAGTACTCTGAGGAAATACTGAAGGTACATATCTATTTATATATGTTTCTAGACACATATGTGCATATATATTTATTTATATATACATTCTATATACTTTTTATATTTATATTATTTATATTCTATATATTACCTTATATTTTATATATTACATGCTATATTACACAAATTATATTACATTATATACAATATATTCTATATATCATATTCTACATTTTATATTCTAGATATTACACTATATACAATATATTACATTATATTCTCTAAAATATATACAGTTTAGATTTCTATAAATTTATACGTATATCTATGTCATCTATATTTTAGAATAGATATCTATATCTAAGCTTTATACATATATATCTATAAAGATATATCTACATATCTCTGGATATAGATAGCTCTGTAAATAAACACATGTGTATATACATATACACACATTATTTATCACATATATGTGCATATATATTAGATATCTATTTCTATCTACTCTATAGCTATATGTCCATATCTATACGAAGTCACATATCTAGCTCTATGCATAGAATTATACACACATATTTGTGCATTTCTGTATATACACGCTTTTTATATATACATAGGTACACACATATTTTAGGTATCTATATCTATACATATATAACCTATATGTGGTTATGTAGGTATATGAATCTCTCTCGCATGCACACACACATACATATATGTGCATACATGCTTTCTATCTAGATAAGGTTTCACTGGTGCAGTCCAGTGAGGGAATTTCTCTCTACTGGCATCTGTTCTACCACTCATTGTCTTAGAGAGTTATGAGGGCTACCGGAAATTAAGTGATTTGCTCAGAATCACAAAGCCAGTACATGTCCAAGGCAGGGTTTGGATGCAGGACATCCTGATCCTAAGATGAGTTCTTTATCCACTATGCTACATTGCCTAAATAATTATATTTATATAGTAAATATTTAATAAATTACTAATGAGACAATGTTCTCTTTGGCTTTGAAATGCTAATGCAAATATGACACTGGGATGACAAAGTCACCAAATAATACTCACATGAACTGTCCTACTTATGTTCACCTTGAACAACATTGTATCTTCAGCCTTCATGCCTTTGTCCAGGTGTTCTACCACATCTGGAATGCTTTTTGCCTGAATTTTTCCCTGTAGAATCAATCCTTAGCTTCTTTCAAAGGCAAGGTCAGCTGCCGCCTCCTCTGAGAAGTCTTTTCTGACCCGCTCACTTTCAGTATCCCCTCTCTCTTGAAATTATTTTGTATAAATTTGTATATATTGTTTATTTGTTTAACTGCATGCATATTGAGTACTTCTGCCCTGTAGAATGAATGAGGAAAAGGAATTTTTCTATTTTTTTTTCTATAACCGCAGTGTCTAACATAGTGTCTTACATATAGTAGGTACTTGATGAACGCTGGTTGAATTAAAATGAATCATTTAGAGATAAAAGAGTCATTTATAAAAAGAATCATTTAGAGTAAAAGATATTGCTAAAAAGAAAACCCACTATTAGGGTGATGCTCTCATTTGAAGAACAAAGATCTAGAAGGTGTGTGAGAGAGAGCAATTATGAGCCAAGTGGGGAACTTGATTGATGGTCCAACCAATTTTTCTGTATTGAACATTTACTGGCTATGAGTAGGGCAGTGTGTAGAGGGTATAGAAAAGTTTGGGAAGTGTGTATAGAAGAGATATTTTCCATATTGAAGTGTTGTGGTGTAACAACAATGTTACTTGCAGCTACATGGTTGTGCAAGACCAACAATACCAGCACACAGGAGGGCTGTTATCACAGATTCTTTGATTTACTTTTCTAAGGAAACCAACTTTAAGGGGTTTACAATCTCACTTTAATTAAACATACATATGTCATTCACTTAGTTCAGGGGAAAAAGTCAGCACCCTAAACTTCAGAGCAAATACAAACAGAAATTACAAGCATACATTATATAAGCAGAGCAAATAAACACGAATCAACAGACAGGCTTCTTGCTGTCTGTCCAAGCAATACACAAATAGTTACCAGAGAGAGAAGCACCAACAACCAACATCTGAGTTTTCAAAGCCAGGGGGCTCCTTAATGGCTACTCAGAGTCTCCACACCAATACTGTTCCAATGAGTAAGCCCCCCAAACAAAAAGCCCACCTCAGATATTATACACGTATATGTGTATGCATGTATGCATGCATGTATGTATGTATACATATGTATGTATATGTGTATGTATGTATATATATATATATATATATATATATATATATATATATATATATATATATACACATGTGTGTGTGTGTGTGTGTGTATGTGTGTGTATGTCTCAGGACCCTGGGGCACTTGACTACCTCAGTGCTGAGAAGCACTCCAAAACAAAAGACAAAAGGGTCCCACTTTACCTTCCCCATTCAAAAAAAGGCAAGACTCATTAAAGGCATTTGATGGCCTTAGCATTCCAAAAGAGAAGAACAGCCAAAAAAGTGCCACCCAAATTACCATAAATTCTACAAAAAGCACTAGATTTAGTCATCTAGGTAGTGATACTAGAGAAGCCTTGGGCAGGAGTAGGTAAGGGGAGAGAGAGAGAGAGAGAGAGAGAGAGAGAGAGAGAGAGAGAGAGAGAGAGAGAGAGTTAATGTATTTTAGTCAATCTAGAGGACATTCCTTGTCCTTTTCCATGGTGAACTCCACTCAATTAAACATTTGCTAAGAATTCAATATTATTGCTACTAACTACCACCACCACCACCACCACCACCATTAATACTATGACTACCACTATAACTAGTACAGTGCTGCTACTATTACCACTACTACTACAACTACTGGTAATATTAATAATAATATTAATATAATAATAACATCCTTAGCTTCTCTTTGGATAGTAAATCTGAATATAAACAAGAATTAAAGGTCAGCATTGCTAATTTTCCAGGCAGGAATGAGAAAAAATTGGGCAAGGAAGTATAATGAAGGGATAAATTCGCTAGGTGAGAGTAACAAAATTCTGTCCTTGTAGATGACTTCTTAATCAGGTCCATCAAGCCAGACAAAGATTCAACTCCTCATGATTATTTTCAGTTTGCAGAAACAGTGTTCTTCACTTGCAACAATCCAGTTGTTGGACTGGCACTCATCAGCACTCCTTGGCTCCTTTCCTCTCCACGGATATCCAAAGTTCCTGGATTTCCCCCATCTGCCACAGCTTCACATTTTATCCCCCTTCCAGTTGGGAAAAACTCCATATTCTATTAGCACACTTGAAATAAGTGTTTACACTAGCTTTCTTATTTACTATATGTGGGACCTTCAGTAGGTCATTCAATCTCATTAGAGCTGAATTTTCTCATTGGTAAAAGGGGAGAATTATATTATGCTCTCTGGGGTCTCTTTCTGTTTTAAATCTATGATTCCATGACCTGAAAACAGGGCAAATACAACTGGCATTAAAAGTAGATTGTAAAGTCTATTTGGTGCAACTTCAGAAACTCTTAAAAAACTGTCCTGACCTATATCCTTTCCCGACCCCCTTCTTCTATGTTGGCTATTGCCTGAAACTTAACAAATATAGTGTCACCCATTTATTGTCTGTGAACTTTTTTATAACTGAATTTAATATAATTGTCTGTAGTCTGTGAACATTTTTTTTATAACTGAATTTCAATATAATTGGCTTCCTTCATAATCTTATGTATTTTGCTTTATTCATTTAAAGCCATTATCCTGAGAAGGGATCTATAGGTTTCAAACTGTCAAATGAGTCCATGATACACACACAAAAGATTGAGAACTTTTGCTCCAGTCATATAGATCTTTTAATGAATTATTCAGCCTTGAGGAACCAGTATAGCATAATTCAAAGGTGTCAACAGTGGCCTGAAGCTGCATGGCTCCAACAACATTCCCCAGTGTACCCCAACCAGATTAAAATGTAATTGGGAAATACTTAACAAAATAAGTAAAAATACAATAGAACATAGATAACATATGGTTAACATATGGTTTCCTAACTTAATTCAGCCTTCAGGGATTCTTATGTATGGATGGCTCCCATTTGTATATAAGTTTGCTAATACTGGCAGAGTACAGGGTGTTCCTAAAGTCTGGATACATAGGCAATTGACGGCAATGTGGAGTTATTGCGTCGAGTTCACGGGATCTTGCAAAGCACATACACCTTTGCATCACAAATGATGGAAATCATATTGATTATATTATTTGTTAATATTCCAACTAAATAAAATATGGTTGAAAATTTCATTCATTTCATTTCTGGAAAATATGCATTTTTGTTAATGCATGTGTTAACTTTTGTTAAGTTGATTATGCTGATTACTTAAAGGGTTAATGTACAATGAGCATTCTATATTAAATACAGCTTTTATCTAGGACTCTGAATGTTACTGTAGTCAGCAATTGTGGGTTAATGTTGGATTTTATCTGCTTAAATCATAGCCTCTGGCAGAGTACAAGCTGGCCATCCTGAGAGGCTTCTGTTATTTTCCTGTTTGTAAATATCCTTTGGTAACATTGCTCCCCTGTGTTATAATTTCCCTAACTTCTGTTATAACAGATGTTAGGAAATATATTGTTTTTTCTTATTATAATAGTTCTGTGAAGGTATACCTTTTTTTTCAAAATGCAAGAAATGGGTTTTTGAAACATGCAAACTGAATTTTGCAAATTGAACCAAGTTTTAACTGCATTAATCTTGGCTGTTTAAGGCGTCCTTTACTAAATCCTTTCATAACAAAGAATAATGACAAAACCTGGCAGAGACTCAAAAGCTAAGAATCAGGGAGTGTCAGGATAATTTTATTCGACTATTAGAGGCATGAGTTAACTTTCCATAGGTATGCTTTGGTCACATCAAATAATCAACATTTATTAATCAAGTACTGTGTGCTAGGCACTGTGCTAAGCAGTGGGGATACAAAAAGAGGTAAAAGACATTCTCTGCTCTTAAGGAGTCTACAATCTAATGGGAAAGACAGCATACAAACAAATATATACAAAGTAAGGTATATGCAAGATAAATAAGAAATAATTAACAGAAGTAAGACACAGGAATCAATAGAGTCTAGGGAATGCTTCCTGTAGAAGATGATATTTTAGTTGGGACTTAAAGAAAACTAGGGAAGACAATAGTCAGAGCAAAGGAGGGAAAGTGTTTAGGTATGGAAGATAGCCAAAGACTATGGCTGACAGAAAAAATGCAAGAAGCCTAGAAATAGAGGGTCTTGTTCATGGAACAGGGGAATGTATGTATTGGGGAATAAGGTGCCAGATGAATGGAAATGTAAGAAAGGGCTAAATATTTGTTTCTCCAAACCCATTCACTAGGTGTTTTGTTGTTATTCAGTGGAATGGATATGGAATCTCATATTGCCTGGATCTTGACAAGATAGTCTTTCTGTGAACCCCATGTGAGAAGGAATCCCCAAGTAGCACATGTATCCAAGACTTCCTTGGTCTGGGGAAGATTTTTAATAGTCAATTTTTTAAAAAAAAATCTCTTTTCTAGACAGCATTTGGATGCCATGTAAGTAAAATTTTACCTACAAGGGAAAAAATGAAGGTGAATTTGTAACAAATTGCTGTTTTACCTTAAATAATGAACAAATTTTATAATGATTTGATCCATGATAAAACAAACAAAACAACCATCATTTGTGAGGTCTAAGAAACTTTGGTTTAGATGAAGTTGGGTTACTGGGATAAAATATAAAAAGAAAGTCTTGGTTTTCTAAATGATAGCTTGGCATTAGTGACTGAAACTGAGTTGAAGATTATGGAGATCAGGAAGAAGTGTCAAAGGTGCCTCAGCTATAACACTTTCAAGGACAAACTTGGATCTTGCTTCTATCCCATTTTTATTCTGTCTCTAGCAGTAGTTTCTGACAATTATACTTGCTTTTATCGTCATCGATGTGTCTATGTTAATTTTGGCATTTCTGTTTACAGTGTAGACCAATTCCCCTGAACCTCCCTGAGTCATTGCAAAAAACAGTGATCTTAAAGATCATGAATTTATAGAATTGGAGCTGGAAGGGACTTCAGGTCATGTAGCTCAACTTGCTTATGGTTAAACTAAACTTACCAAAGAAGTTATGTTATTTATTCAGGGTCACACTGGTAACTATCAGAGCCAGGATATGAATCCAGTTCTTAAGAGTCTGAATCTCCTCCATTTTTTTGTTATACCATTCATAATCTGTGTCATTTATCTCTTCAATTAATCCCATCTGTCTGGTGTTGATTGCTACTTTTGTTGCATTCCTAGCTAGATTATAAATTTTGGTCAGTTAGGAGTTAATCCTACATATATCTTAGTTCATTCAGAACTTAGCCAAGTACTCTATATAGTTAGTATACAAGAAGTGCATGTTGTAATGGGTTGAGGATGGGAAAATGAAGGAACATTTTATCTGTGTACTTTCTTAGACCAAATTTATATACCTATATATATACACATACACATATATACATATATGTGTGTATGTATATGTACATGTATGTATGTATACACAGGTATGTGTATATATGTATGTATATATATAGTATTTATTTAAAGAATATTTAAATATGTATTAGAAAGCACTACCCAAGAAGACATATTCAAAATGCATTTTACATATCTATGAGTTGATTCAGTGATTAGCTTTGGTAGAGATATTCAGTATGTCTGTCTTCAGGAGAAAAGGCTAAAACTGGCTTATATCTTGCTATTCTGTAAAAGACAGTTTATTCATTTTTTGAACACAAAATGTCTAACCACAGATGCTAAGTGTGTCCCCTGCTGTGTGCCAACCTCTTTCTTCTCTAACAGAGTGCTACTTTGGAGATATTATCTTTATTTACCTACAGAATTGTCCTTTGCTTTATGCACAGATACATTCCCGGCAAAGTTGACTTGACTTGAAATAGGGTGCTGTATTGCAAGTTTCCCAACACATTGACTTGACAAGTGCTCTTCAGAAAAATGACCAAGTGAGGTAGTAAATACGTATGGGTTGGTTTCAGTATTCTTTGTCCTAAAGAGGGACTTCTGTTATGAATTTCAATCTCAAACTTGATTCCCTGATTCTCTGTATTTTGTAACAATTTCTTAACTTTTAAATCTCTCTTTTGTCTTCTTTTATCTCATCATTTCAAGCCCTAGAAATTTGTAAATTTATCCTTTTTTTTCTACCACACTCAAATTATTCAATGATAACTTACTTTTTCAGGAGGGTCTATACTTCAATCTGAGAATTCCTCAAGTTTGAGGCCTCAGGTAATACAAAACAAATGAGTTTTCTTTTATGTATGTCATTTTTTTCAGTTTGAGGTTTGACATTTTGAGTTTACTTTTTAAAAGGGACACCTAAAAATTGTGATTTCTTCAGCATAGGGAATATTGGGAACTCCCTCCTGTAATACAGATCAAATCAAAACCAATTTAGGAGATAAATCCTAGGGAACTGCCTGGGGCATGTTGAGCTTAAGTGACAGGTCCAGAGTCATAAAGCTACTGAGAGTCAGAGCAGGATACCTTATCCTGATTCTATCTTTAAAAGGAATATTCTACTTTTAAATTGTTTTCCATTTCCTGTCAGAGCTGCCAAAAAACTTAGACTGAGCAGTACTACTGTGTGATCACCTGGAATGATCAATGTTGTTTCCAATAATGTAACTTCTACTTTACAATGATAAAATGTTTTTTGAACAATTATTGGAACATAGTAGGTGTACAACAATTATTACTGTCCAGGCAACTGATGTTGATTTCCTGGTCCAGCAGCTCACCCTTATTTTGCTTCTCAGCTATGCTCTTACAGAGTGCTTATTTAGTTAGGATAGCATACTTTTACTTTTAAAAATGATTTTGATGCCTTTTGTTGTTACATTGCATTAATTTGCCAAAATATCAACCGCATAACAATGGAAAGAAGTGAAGCAAAACCAATAAGGTGGCCACATCTGATGGTGTCTGCACCATTCAACAGTCTCACATTTTGACACTGAGAGTAGAGAAATACATTACATCATCCAATCATAAATGTTTTTGATTATGTTACAAAAGACTTGCCTGAGGGAATGAGTATGAGATAATATTCCAAATTCTGCCTGAAATTGTAGCAAAACACATTCTCAACTAGAGATAAACCAAAGGTCAGAGATTTTTTCATTGTATAACCTAGACATGACTACTGAGAGGAACTTTGTGATAAAGATACTGTCTTATTGTTTCATTTGCCTTTCAAATCTCTGGCAACTTTTATGAGCTAAAATAGTGTAACTGAGCAATTCCATATTATTCCTCACCAAAGTGATGCCAGACACATCTCTCTTTCTGTTTGATTGTAATGTGATAGAACTTCTTCACTGAGAAACTGCATTAATAGAGGATAAGAACATAATGTAAAGCTCAGTTATTTTTAACTTTCTCTTGACAAGTCTTTCAGCAGGAGAGAATATATTAAGAAATCATGACTCCAAATGAAGTCCCTTGGGAAATTCATTAAAGTGCTTTCCTTTCCTTAGTGATATATACAATTTAGTGTTATGACACCATGATAAAGTAGGTGTGCTGGCAGGAAAGAGCAAATGAAAAGTGAATAAATGTGGAAGGAAAATGACTAATGGTAGACTGAGGAAATGCATCTGGCCTGAACTTAAAGAAAAAAAAATAAATCCAAGTTAACTTTGTCAACATATTTAGGATCAACCACATACAAACCTGACATTGCATTGTAATCATCTGTGATATGTGTGATAATATATTTAGACATGTCCTTGCTATACAAAGTTCTTACTGTTTTTCTCTGGTTTGCTGCTCTGTTTCATGTTGAGTTACTCAGTCATGTATGACTCTTCACGACCCTGTGAACCATTACATATCAATACTATCTGTGGGGTTTTCTTGGCAAGGATACTGGAGAGGTGACCACCTACCACCCAACTCTCACCAGTGGCTCCAAGGAATTGTAGCATGCATAGTGGCCACATTCTGGTAAAACTATCTCTGCAGATGGGCTAAGCTATGTTGAGAGTAATTAATAGGCCTCAAACCCTTTGGTGAGTGAGGAAGATGTCTACCCTAAGCATGTGAAGACATCCCCTGTGGGAATGGGTAGATGAGAACAACTTATGCCAGCGGTCATGAAGGTGGCTGAAGCAGGTGCTATGGAGTGCTTAGAGCTTGGTCAGACATTGAAGATGCCAAGATCATGCACTGCATCTCAGGCTATCATCAGTTGTCTTAACTTTTTTCTTTGCCATTGGACTTTGAGGACTCTGGAAGAAAGAGTGAAGCTGAGGATTTTGCGCAACTTTGCCTCAATTAAATTCAATTCACAAGCAATTCAAGACAGCACCTCATGATGTCATTGGTCCTCTTTTAAAATGAAAGACAAAAGCAACTGCAGTGGTCTGCTATTTCCTTCTCTAGTAGATTAAGGCAAACAGAAGTTACATGACTTGCCCACGGTCACAGAGCAAGCAAGTATCTTGAGGCTGGATCTGAACTCAGGTCTTCCTGACTCCAGGCCCAGAGTTCTAACTCCTGAGCCACCAAGTTGTCTCCACTGCTGTGTTTCATAACATAAAATCAAATCCAGAAGGTGGAGCATGGCAGAGGGGGCAGAGGATTGTCCTTGTGGACAGAAAAACCTGGGTATAATTCTTTGTTACTAAAACACACTGACTATATGACCATGAGTAATTTATTTAATCTCTTAGGTTTTGCAATTTTTTTTTGAGTTCTGCTTTGGAAGAGGAAGTTTGGAAGTTTCCACAGCAGGATTCCTTTCACTGATGAAATCACATACAAGTATAAATGTTGCCTCTAGAGAAAAAAAAAATCAAACCAGGTCATCTTCCATGTCAATTTCCCCTACCTCAAATAAGGTAATACTTTTTATAAAGTTAGTATGAAATGTGATTTGACAAGGCACAAGGAAGGGCTCTTGGTTCTAAGATATTTACCAAATCATAAAGTCATGTTTGAAATTCTGCCATTTGTTTTCCATAAAAGGATTCTTGTCTTCAAGAATTCTCATTAAAAAGTGAATATTGAAGTTTAAATTTAAGGTCTCAATATGTAAACTCTTAATAAGAATTAGAGGTTTATTGAACTTTAAGAACCTTAAGTACCACCTTATCTCTACCACCATTCCTCAGTTATTGGTCATGTTTTGTGGTCAATACAATCAGGTTGTATTGAATGTTCTCTATTCTTGTTGTTGACATGAATGTGTATTTTACAGCCTCTAAGTCAGGGATCAGCAAGCTTTTTAAACAAAGGACCAGATGATTAAGATCTTAGTCTTTTCTGCCGAGTCAATTTGAGGGTATTACACAGGTAATTGTAAAATTAGAGAGAAAGGGAAGAGGAAGGGAAGGCAAGGCAAGGCAAGACAAGGGAAAAGAAGAGGAGAGGGAAAGGGGGGAGAAAAGGGGAGGGAAGGAACTAAAGAGAATGGAAGGGAAAAGAAGAGAAGAGAAGGAAAGAAAAAAATCATAGAGAAAGTCAGGGAGGAAGGAGGGAAGGGAAGGAGGAAAGCAAGAACATGAGAAATATAAGGAATCCGCTCACACACATTGTCATTTATCTTATTAATCTCAAAATGTTATTATAATTGTCATTAATAATAGCCTCCCTTTTTTGCAATACAATACTGCTAATGTGAAGAATAGAGTTGTTTTTTTTTTTTTGCAGGGGGAAAGGCAGGGCAATTGGGGTTAACTGACTTGCTTGGGTCACACAGCTAGTAAATGTGTCGAGTATCTGAGGCTGGGTTTGAACTCATGTCCTCCTGACTCCAGGGCTGGTGCTCTACTCACTATGCCACTTAGCTGCCCCTGTTTTTATTATTTTAGATAACATTTTGCTTAATTGGAGCTTGAAGTTCTTATTCTTTATCATCAGAACCAAAGGAAAATGTTCTTCTGTTAATCCTAACTTGAAATTTCAAATTTAATCTTTGAAATTATCTTTTCACACAGAGAGGTACTGTCAAATCCTGATATCAGTCCAAGAGCATATGCTTTTAATTTGACATATTCATAACTTGGAAAGCATTTCTAGAATTTTATTAGATTCTTCAGTTGATACTTGCCTTTTAGCATTTCATTACATTAGACAATAATCACTTCCAATGGATGGGCAAGCAGAAACTATTCAATTATAGATAGTTCAATGGATTTTAAAATATCAGTATTTCTTTTGCACTTACATCAATATCTAAAAAGTTTCTGCTGGAACTGTAGTTTGAGCTCAGAAAATATATCCACTAAAAATTTGTGTGCAAATGTAGATCGTGCTTCTTGTTTTAACTTTTGACAGGCTGAGAAGTATACAAAGCATCTTGATGTGTTAGTTATCATAGAATTGACTTTACTGCAGTATAATTTTTCATACAATCACTGCTTTGCCTTGTAATTTTAGGCTGAATTAATTAAGAAATATTATTAAGTCTGCAGTGAAAACTCATTTTTGGAGCCATTTAGAGTTTGATAATAATGGCTGAGGGCTGTTCTTCTTTTCAGAAAAACTTCAAGCTTGACTCAGTTAAAAGTATATTTAATAAAACCTCATCATCCCTCTTCTTTTCTTGATTTGAAATAATAAGCATGCACTGGTAATTTTAAAACAATTAAGTAAAATGTCATGGTATAACATCATACATGGGTACATGAAAAACTGTCACTGTAGAGATAGAATTGTCTCTCTATATGCACTGAGCAGCATTGCAAAAAGCAGCTGCAGTCTCAACTACTCAATTCTGGTGCTGTAGCACTAAAGGAATCATAAATAACATGTAGATGAATGGGCATGTGTGTTTTCTAATAAAATTTTATTAATGAACAATAAACTTTGAATTTCACATAATTTTCAAGTGTCATGAAATACTTTTCTTCTTTTGATATTTTTTCAACCACTTAAAAATTTCAAAACCATTCTTAGCTCCCAAGCTATATACTCAGAAGTCTGGCTCAATTTGGCCCCTAGGCATTAGTTTGCCAACTACTGATCTAGGTCATCATCCCATCAGTCCATCAAAAAGTATTTATCAAGCATGTACAGGTATCCCTAAAGCCTGGACGCACAGGAAAATTGACGGCAATGTGGAGTTATTGCATCAAGTTCATGTGAATCTTGCAAAATGCATCAACCTTTGCATCACAAATGATTGAAATCATATTGAAGATGTTATCTGTTAATATTCCAATTAAATAAAATGTGGTTGAAAACTTCATTCATTTCTTGAAAATATGCACTTTTCCCTATGTGTCCAGACTTTAGGAACACCCTGTATTAAGCACCTGCTCATACATGCTCAGACCTGGGTTCAGTTCTCTTCTTCACATCGTTCCGTTCCATTATCATTCCACTATCCTTGGAAAATTCAAATACACACGCTGATAATCTAACCACTATTCATTCTCTTTCTCTCTCTCTCTCTCTCTCTCTCTCTCTCTCTCTCTCTCTCTCTCTCTCTCTCTCTCTCATATTGTAGAAGGGAAAAGGAGGATTGTATATGAAACTACAGATCTCTGTTATACACAGCTTGCTTTTCTTTAAAGAGGTATAAGTTTAACTGTCTTAAAGCTGTCTATCCTGCTTGTTTGTGATTCTTTCCATGATGACTTCTCTTCTCTGAATTAAAAGGAAATTAGATACCACAGTGACTCTTTTTCTTTTCTTTTTTCTTCTTGTTTTTCTTTTTTTCTTCCCTTCCTTCCTTCCTCCCTTCCTCCCTACACTGACCTATACATGTCCTCCCAATTCTCCATGATGAGGACTAAGCCCTTGTAACAAATACAGTGTAAAAAAACAATAAAAGAAGTTATCTGTGTTTAATATGTGTTTGATGCTACATCGTAAGTCATCAAGTAATCAGTCAATAAATATTTAATAAGTGCCTACTATATACCAGCCACTGTGTTAAGTGGTGGGGATACAAATAAGAAAAAGAAAGTCTCTGTCCTCAAGGAGCTTGTAATCCAATGAATGAAGAGAATACCTAAAAGGAAGCTGAAATATGTGGGAATGGTACCCAGTGAGGGTGGCATGGTGGAGTCACAGTGTGACCCTGGGCAAGTCACTTAACCTTGTTTGCCTCAGTTTCTTCATCTGTAAAATGAGCTGGCAAAGGAAATGGTAAACAACTCCAGTATCTTTCCCAAGAAAACCTTAAATGCAGCCATGAAGAGTTGGACATGACTGAAAAATGACTGAACAACAACTATTGCTACATCTAATCCCAGAACCACTTTCTACATCTCATCCTTCATCTCGGTACTCATTCTTTGTCTAATGTCCTAGCTTATTTTTCAACTCACTTGACACCTTTGGATTTTTTAAAAGCAGAAAACTTTATATCACAGACTTTCTTTACTCTCTACCAAGGATAATTCAACCTGTAACAGAGAATCCCCTAGTCAATGGGAGATCCTGTGATCCACACCCTATTGTAGGCTGAGAAAAAAAAACACTGAAAATTATAGCATCGAATATTGATAAAGGGTCTCTATCCTTAAACAGATGTCAAAAATCTCCTTTCCCAGACAGAATGCACTTCTAAAATTACATTCTTTGGAATTCACCTTTTTTAAAAGTGATGTTATAATTAGGTTTACATAGAGATATGGTCTGGACCTTTGATAGGGAACTCCAAAATGAGGAAACTTCCCCTAGTAATTCATAGCAGCATTTGTTCTGCCACTTAAATTCTCAAGCGAGTGTCTTAATACATAGAGAGTTTAAATGATTTCCTAAGGGTCACCTGGCCAGGATGTCAGAGGCAAGACATAATTCCCAGTCTTCCTGGCTTCAAGGGCAGTTCTCTATCCACTATACCATGTGGTCTCTCTAGGCTGACATACAAATAAAATTGGAATAAGAATATTATATACATGCTGGTTTGTGCTGATGTTATTAATTTTGGGGGCTGGGTAAAGTCACTTTAGCTCTCTAGGTCTCAGATTGTCTAGCAATCAAATGAGGGGGTTAGAGATTCAGTGCGATTCAACAATCATTTGTTAAGTGTGTAGTACAGACAAGGACCTGTGGTAGGCCCTGGGGATGCAAAGATGAAAATGAAATATACCCTGCTGTCAAGTAACTTACTTGCTACTGGGGATGTGCTCCCTATGGTCCTTGTCATCTCTAAATATCTTGTGTTCTTATGATTGCTAACATTCTTTTCAAATTGAAATTCTATGGTCCTATGAATTTCATATACAAAACAGTTTAAAGAATGAATCACTACTGAAATTGAGTTTCCCCAATCATTTCTAGTCCATCCACCAAAAACACATCAGTTTTCATGCCTTGAAATTGTTCTGACTATACCACTTCATCATTGTGAGTTCCATTGAATAGCTATCAGAAAGAGCTCCTCTATTCATACAGAAACTTTGAGTAGGGGAGCTCCTTACAAGTATCCTAAGAAGTATGCGAATGTTTCACGTATACTTTGAGCCAAGATCATCTGTGTTGTTATACTGTACCCCGCTCATCCATACTCTTCAATCCAGTGACATTGGGCTCCTTGATGTTTCTCTAACAAGACATACCATCTTTTGACTCTGGATAATTTCATTGACTGTTCCCCTTTCCGGGAATTCATTCATTCTCTCTCTCTCTCTCTCTCTCTCTCTCTCTCTCTCTCTCTCTCTCTCTGTCTCTGTCTCTGCCTGTCTCTCTGTCTCTCTCTGTCTCTCTGTCTCTGTCTCTCTGTCTCTGTCTCTCTGTCTCTGTCTCTCTCTGTCTCTGTCTCTCTCTCACTCTCTCTGTCTCTGTCTGTCTGTCTGTCTCTCTCTCTTTCTCTCTCTCTCCCCCTGCCCTTACTCCCTCCCTCCCTCCCTCTATCTTCCCTGGCTTCCTTTAAGTCCCAGCTAAAATCCCACCTTCTACAGGAAGGCTTTCCTAATCCTTCTTAACTCTGGTGCTTTCCCTATGTTGATTATTTCCTATTTATCCAGTATATAATGTACACACTTGTTTGCAAGTTGTCTCCTAACACAAGGACTATATTTTGCTTTTCTTTGTATTTCCAGGGCTAGTACAGTGCCTTGTACATGATAGGTAATTAATAAATACTTAGTGACTAACTGAAAGGTAAAAGAGACAAGGGAGGCCTTTGAGACAATCCCAAGCCCTGTGATGGAAGACTGATTGGTCAACCTTGCTATGAAAATGTCGTCAATATAGTCATTAAGGTCATTCAATATCTTCTACAGGAGTACCAAAGGGACATTGACCATAGATGCTTTTAGTTTAATGTTGTAAGCAATTTAATGTTACATAGATGCTATTGTCATGGCAATGGGGTTAAACTAGATTAGGGAATGGGATGAGTGAGATAAAAACACATCTAAGTCCAAGAATACAAAGACAATGAACATCTTAGATCACCCCTCTTGTGGCCTAGGAGAGATGCATTTTTTTCATTTTCTCACAAACATTTGTTTCTTAGTGAATATGACAATATTCTAAGAATCAAAAACAACTTTTCTAAGACCTGGAGTGATACATAACAGGATGGAAAATAAAAGAGAGAAGATTGATGATAAAGCTGAGCGAGAGTTACTGCTAGAGGATAAAGTTTTGATAGAATCCAGCAGGAGGTGGGCTGACTGCCAAATATACCATAATAATCTAAAGATCAATGGGTACGTGAAGCAGAGACCTTTGGGGAGGGATGAGGTAGGTAAATTTAGGATTTCATGAGCCTCAGAGCAAGAGAGTATGAGGAGTTCTGCATGGTCTCTAGAGAGCTGAGTTCTATTGTGAGCCTACAACACTCCCTGTTCCTATGACTCAATTGAATAATATAGACCAATTTAAATTTTTTAGGCGTATTTTTGAAAGTCTCTCCTGTCTTCTCTCCTCTCCTTACTTCTCTCCTCTCCTGTCTTCTTCTCCTCCTTCTCTCTCTCTCCTCTCCTCTTCTCTCTCTCTCTCTCTCTCTCTCTCTCTCTCTCTCTCTCTCTCTATCTCTCTCTCTCCCTCTCCCCGCCTCTCCCTCCCTCCCTCCCTCCTTCTCTCTGTCTCCCCTTTTGATAATAAGTCTCTAAAGCATGTGAAAGAGGAAGGATATGAATGTAATAACAATTTTTGAGCTAGCCAGTTGGAACAACAGCGAGCTGGAAGTGAAGGCTGGACATTCCTATCTTGGAGATATTGAGAGGCTACTTATGGTTCAGTTAAGGTTGGACTCCTCAGACTCTGAGATATGACTCAGTATTTTTATCTTGATATTCCAACATAGTTTTAAGGAATGAAGTTATTTTACTTCAGAAACCAAGAGGAGCAGATAGTCTAATAAACAAGTATTTGTTTTATATCTTTAACCAAACATCTGTCTATCTCACTCTCTCATTTCTTCCATCATCCCTTTCTTTCTTTTCTTCCTCTTTCTCTCTTCTTTTTCTCCTCCATTCCTTAAAAACAAAGTCACCAATACTTTTATGATTGGTCAGGAACATCAAGTACATGTTTATGTTTCAAAAAAGCAATACAGAACAGTGTGACCCACATTCCTTTCTTCTTCCCTGTCTTCCTTCTTTCCTCCTTCCCTTTTTCCCTCCCTGCCTTCCTCCTGGCATTTCTTACTCATCCCTTCCCTTTCTCTTTGCCTTCCCTTCCTGCTTCTTTTTTTTAAACACCATATGAGTGAGAACTTCCAGCACATCTGTTCATGTTATCCAGAGTATGCTTCAAAAAGCAACATGAAATAATATGAGGGACAATCATAGCTATTCAGAGGAGGAAGCAACATTAGACAAGTTGACAGATGGAAGTTGGCATCACTTGTGGGTGTTAGTGGCTTTGTATTTTGTCAGTCCACATCCTTCTTTTTATTCCTCACACTGCAAAGATCCTGAAACCTCAGTAAATACATTTTAATATGTAAACTCTAATAAAGAGAAATGGTTTTAGAGAGACTTAATGATATTTAAACTAATTATTTAGACGTGCAAATTTCCACATTTATCCAAGATCACCAAGCCTCCAGGAATGACTGATTGGGCTACTCTATGTGGAATATCATTTAAAGGCAATAACTTGCAAATATTCAATAAAGTATGGCCTTATTCCATTGCAATCTATGATTAAAATGCCAATTTTATCTCAGCAATCTATGTAAATTTACATTTAGAATGAACAAATTAAGTTTTTATTATTGCCTGGAGTATTTATTGTTCCCTTTTATGTGTGGGCATTTTTATGGGAATGAGGAAAAGAATGTTAAACCGGAAATGGGTAATAAACACCACTGGTACAATTTGGCTTTAATAGTCCATGTTTTTTGGGGATACCTCAGTTGACCTGCAGATAATCATTGAACTCACTGTAGCCCAATCTCCAGGATAGTTGGTTTAACCAAATGAGTGTCAGTGGTATGATGCATACCTTTAAAATATATGTATCTGTCATTTATGGTGCTATAAAAGCATAATCACAGAAATGATGTTTGCATGCAGTCCAGACCATCAGTAAGAGGATAAAAAAAATCAGCTGAGAGACCCCCTGAGGACCTCTATCTTCTTACTTATGGATACTCTGCTAGAGGCACCAGCTGGGACAACTCATTAAGCTCCCATGATGGAGCCTAGTTTCACTGTTATTATCAGGCTTGTGATAAAGCCCCCTTCATTACAAAAAAGAGCTGCTAAAGAAAAGATTTCATGCCCCATTCTTTGTGTGCATTCTATTGCAATCATAAATCTGGCTGCAGAACACAAGATGTTTTTCAAACTCAAACCATTCATCCTTTGTATACTGTGCATGGTTTGAGAGCAGGCTTTCAATATTTAAATTGTCTTTCCCCCCACTCATTCCTCTTCTCTTGAAAGAATAATAGCTCCAGATTATATACAGCTTTACAGCTTACAGAGCATTCTCCTTCCCACACCCTCAAGAGGTTGATAGTACAAGCACAGTATTTTAATCTCCATTTTATAGATGAGGAAACTGAGGTTCAAACACCTACAGCAGTTTGGCAAAGGCCTAACATGTTGCTGGAGGGATTTTAAACTCTTGACTCTAAGTACAATGGAACATCCCCATTACCATGCTGCTTCTCATGCTAAGGTTTCCTTTCAGGGGACTGGGTTTTGGATGTAACATAGGCTCCCCTATTTAAAAAATGGGGTGGGGCAGAAACATGACAAAAGGAATAACTTGAGAATGAAATGTTTTTTTTTTGAGTACATGGCATTTTTGTCTACTAGACAAAAGAGAAGAAGAGGAGAAAAGCAAGGGATAGCATATTGATCTTTTTTCTACCTTAAAACAGCGAGCCACTTTTTGTGGTAGCCAAAAAAAAAAAACACAACAGAAATTAAAAACGAAGTAAAAAACCAAGTAACAAAAGTGCAAAATGAGTGCTCTACTGGTTGGGAACTGGCTGAAGAAATCATGGAATATGAATGCAATGGAAGTTACTGCTTTGTAAAAAACTTTATTATCGATCTGTCTTCCCTTTATCTCCTGTCAGGGGCGCTAAGGCCGCCTCTCACCAGTCGCGGGAAGGGCATGGGGGTGGGAGGGGAGTCCTGTTATCAGAGCCCTGTGAGATGAAGACCCATCCCAGCGCAGAGGCCAGAGGCACCTACCCAGCCTCCCCTTGCTTCCAGGTCTTTTCCCAGTGTCACAGGGAGAGTTATACCTGCTCTCTGCGGTGGTTGGGAGAATGTTAAAGAGTGGTAGGCCGAAGCCCAATTTCCCTCTTTGCCCCTCTCCCCCCTCCCCCCTCCCCTCCACCCCCACTGCCCTTGTTTTGCCAAAATGAAGTTCGATCCATTCCCGACCTCAAACCAAAGCAAGAACCGCAAGAGACACTTCAATGCGCCCTCACACATCCTGTGTAAGATCTCGTCGTCCCGGCTCTCCAGGAGCTGAGGCAGAAATTCAAAGTCTGCTCTATGCCCATCTGGAAGGATGACAAGGTCCGGGTAGTTCGTGGACACTACAAAGGTCAACAAATTGGCAAGGTAGTCCAGGTTTACAGAAACACATACGTCATCTACATTGAGCGTGTGCATAGTGTGAAAAAGCTAATGGCACAACTGTCTATGTGAGAATTCACCCTAGTTACCTTACTTATCACCAGACTAAAACTGGACAAAGATCTCAAAAAGATTCTTGAGCGTAAAGCCAAATCCCGACAAGTTGGAAAGGAGAAGGGCAAATATAAAGAAGAAACCGTTGAAAAGATACAAGAATAAAATGGTCTATTGTACGGTTGTAATTAAAAATGAAAATTAAAAAAAATTGCTATCTAAAAAATTAAAAGTAGGAATAGGAGAAAACTTCCTCTACCTGTGGAATTCATTACTTTCCTTGCAGTCTTCTAGGATCGAATTAGAGCACAGAGAGGTTAAGCAAATTACCTAAAATGACACAGAGATTTAAAATAATGTAAATGAAAATTATGTTAAAAGAAAGCCAGACTCAATTTACATATAAAGGCCAGTTCTATTCCTAGAGAACACTTGATGAAGTATTTCCCCTGCTCATAGTGAAAGGGTGGTGGGCTACCATGTGGAATCATACATATTCTGTCAGATACAGGTATTTTGTTGCTTTGTTTTGCTTAACAGGTTTTCTTTGTTGTAAGAAAGATTCATTGAGGAGTAGAGGGAGCTTTTTTTCGGGGAAGGTGTGACTGTGGTTTAAAAACAAAGAGCATCAATAAAGAGCAACAAAATAATAATAGCTAGCATTTATATATCACTCTAAGGTTGGCAATGCATTTTGTTTTATTAATATATTTTTACTTACTTCATTAAATATTTCCCAATTACATTTAAAAATGATTTTTTTTTAAAAATTTGAGTTCTAAATTGACTTCCTTCCTCTTGTTCCTCTGTAGTAGCAATTTGGATTTGAAGATCTTTCCCACCCATTAATAAGCCATGTGATCTGCTTACCACAGGAAGCCTAAGACATATGTGGTAGGAGGAGTTTCCTGACAGGAAATGGAAGTTGTGTCACTGGAAATGCTGAGAGAGAAAGAGAGAGAGAGAGAGAGAGAGAGAGAGAGAGAGAGAGAGAGAGAGAGAGAGAGAGAGAGGGAGAGAGGGTATGGCTGCTAATGGCTACTAATGGCCACCCTTGTGATTGTTAGAACTGAACAGGTGACTTAGCTGTACTGTGAGTTTGTTTTGGGGAAGACTCCAGCAAGGGATCAGAGAGGTTTTGAGATGAAGAGGCTCCATGTTGTGATATTTTGTATTGAATGTTTTGGGTTCCTCGCTGTTATGATGAAGTGAACTGACTGGCTGTGGGAACTGAGCATTTGGTTATGGGATATGGTTCTCTGGTGTCTGAATAAATGGTTTACTTCTACCTTCTATGTGGAGAGTCTCATATACTTTGTGATATAGAACTACATAGGCATTTTGACAATTATCATCTACATGGTTATTATTGTCTTCCTGTTGCCCCCTCCACTATCGATTAAAAATGTGAAGTCATGAAAACTTATTTCCATATTAGTCATGTTGCAAAAGAAAACAGACAAAAAAAAAGAAACAAGAAAAAGCCTGCTCCAATCTGCATTCAGAGATCATAGGTTCTCTTTTTGAAAGTGGACAGCACTTTTCATGGTGAGTCCTTTGGCGTTGTCTTGAATCATTGTCTGTCCACTGTAGCTCAATCTTTCACTGTTGATTGTGATTACAGAGTTGCTGTTCCTGTATATAATATTCTCCTGGCTATGCTCACTATACTTTGCATGAAGTCACACAAGTCATCCCAGGTTGTTCTGAAACCATCTTGCTTGTCATTTATTATAACACAATAGTATTCAGTCATAATCATATACTGTAACTTGTTCAGCCATTCCCCAATTGATGTGCTTCCCATTGATTTCTTATTTTTTGTCATCACAAAAAGAGGTTCCATTAATGCTTTTTTGTACAGACTGGCCCTTTTCCCTTTTTTCTGATCTCTTGGGGTTACAGACCTAGTAGTACTACTGGTGAGTCAAAGGGTATGCACAGGTATAGTCTTTTGGGCAAAATTCACAAATTGCATTCCAAAATGGTTGGATAGTTCACAACTCCATCAAAAGTGCATTAGTATACTTACTTTTCCACATCCCCATTTTCTTTTTCTGTCATGTTAACCAATCTGATAGGTATGAAGGGGCAACTCAGAGTTGTTTCAGTTCGCATCAGTAATGATTTGCAGCATGTTTTTGTGAGAATATTGATAGTTTTTATTTCTTCTTTTGAAAACTGCCTGTTCATTTTGTTTGATCATTTATCAACTGAGGAAAGGCTCTTAGTGTTATATATTTGGTCATGTTCCATTTATATATTTGAGAAACGATTGTTTTATCAGAGACTTGCAGTGAAAAATTATTCCCAGTTTCCTATTTTCAATCTAATGCCTGCATTATATTTGTTTGTAAAAAAAACCTTTTTGATTTCTTATTATCAAATATTTTACTTCCTGTGATCATCTCTATCTGTTGTTTACTGATAAACTCTTTCCTTATCACAACATAGCTCACACAGGTACATTTTTTCCATGTACCTGTGAGAGCTATGTTGTGATTTTATCCTAATTTACTTATATTACCCTTTGTGTCTAAATTATGTATCCATTTTTATCTTATCTTTGTATATGGTGTGAGATGTTGCTCTATGCCTAGTTTCCACTAAACTGCTTTCCAGTTTTCCCAGCAGTTATTGTCAGATGGTGAGTTCTTACTCTAAGAGCTGGGTTTATCAAACACTGAATTATTATGGTAATTTATTAAGGTATATTATGTACCTAATTTATTCCACTGATCCACCACTCTATTTCTCAGTCAGTGCCAGATTGCTTTGATGATTATTGCTTTTTAATACAGTTTGAGATCTGGTACAGCTTTGCCACCTTTCTTCCCTTTTTTTTCCATTGATTTCCTGATATTCTTGACCTTGTGTTTTGATTATTTATGGTTATGATTACTAGATATGTATTTCCTTCCATCCTATTTTCTTCTGTTTATCCTTCTCTCTTTGTATTTGTCCTGGATATCCTCTAAAGTCTGTTTCACTTCTGGCCACTCAGCTGACTGCTTTTTCTACTTGTGCCATCTTGGCATAGTAACTTTAAATATATTACTTCATTTTATCCTAACATTTCCCTTGGGAGGTAAGTGTTATTTGTATCCCCATTTTATAGATGGGAGAACTGAAGCTGACAGAGGCTAAGTGACTTTTCCAGGGTCTCCCAGCTAAGTAAGTTTCTGAGGCTGAATTTGAATTTGTCATTCTGACCAGTTCCAGCACTGTATTCACTGTGTTACCTAGCTTATCTAGCCATGCAATAATTAAAGAAGATTCTAGAGACGATCTATATGTCTAGTGACTCAAAAATTCCCAGGGCAAAAATAAATTTGAACAGTATATACTATCAGCTTGTGGTGCTTCTCCTTATAGTGCACATGTCCTCTACTTTGTGCATATAGCTCCTTTTCCTTCTCCTTTAATCTCTTTGGTCTACAGACCTAGTAGTGGTATTGCTGAATCAAAGGGTTTGCATAGTTTCATTGCCCTTCTGACATAGTTCTAAATTGTTCTCCAGAATAGTTGGACCAGTTCACAACACTACCAGCAGTGCACTAGTGCCTGTATTTTCTCTCATCTCCTCTGTCATTTGTCCTTTTTAGTTGTTAGCCAGTTTGCTAGGTGAGGTTATATCTCAGAGTTGTTTTAATTTGCCTTTTTCTAAATACTTAGTGATATGGAGCATTTTATATGATTATTGATATCTGATTTATTTTTCTGAAACTTTCTGTTTATATTCTTTGACTATCGATAGGAGAATGGCCTATTTTTATAAATTTGGCTCAGTTCCCTATGCATTTAAGGAATGAAGCCTTTGTCAGAGAATCTTGTTATAATGCTGCCCCCCACCCACCCAGATTCCTGTCTTCCTTTTAAGTTTGGCTCCAGCTTTTTTTGTTTTTGCAAAAACTTTTTAATTTCATGTAATCAAAATGATCCAGTTTACCTCCTGTGATCCCTTCTATCTCTTGTTTGGTTTTAGAGTCTTCCCTTTTCCATAGATTTGACAGGTAAAATTTTCTACATTCCATTGATTTGTTTATATCACCCTTTATGTCTAAATCATGTGCCCATTTTGAATTTATCTTGGTATACAGTGTGAAATTTTCATCTCTGCTTCATTTCTGACAGATTGATTTCAAGTTTTCCTTGCAATTTTTTAAAATGGTGAGTTCTTGTGCCCAAAACTTAATGTTTATGTTTACCAAACTCTAGATCACTATGGTTATTTACTATGGTATATTGTGTACCTAATCTATTCCTGATTAATTCTTCTATTCATACTCAGTACCAGATTGTTTTGGTGACTACTGTTTTGTAGTATAGTTTGAAATCTGGTCCTGCTAGACCATCTTCCTTCACTTTTCTTCTAATTGATTCCTTGATCTTCTTAACCTTTTTTTTCCAGATGAATTTTATTTTTTTCTAGATGCATAAAATAATTCTCTGACAGTTGATTAGGATGACATTTCAGGCTTATTCTTCACTTCAGGTATTTATCCTCATAGCCTCATGATCTCCAAATCTCCTTTTTCTTCCCTGCTAAATTTCCAAATCCTCAAAAGTATAGCTGAGGGTATACTTTGACTACTGATCATATTGAATCTCTCAGATGATCAATAAGCTTTTATAGGGGCCTACTATGTGTCAGGAACTCCCAGGTGCTGGGGATATGAATACAAAACAATTCCTCATGTGAAGCTGAAGTTCTAATGAAGGAGACAAGTATATATAAACCTATATATACTAAATAAATGTAAAGAGAATAAATCTGAATAAACAAAGTTTTGTTAAATACGTGGTAGTTTCGGAGGGAGGGCAGTTGAGAGAACCAGGAAAGACTTCATATAGTAGGTGGTGCTTGAGTTGCATCTTGAAATAAGTGTGATATTCTTAATCTCACCCTTCACAGATTCATAGAATTTGGAGTTAGGAGGGACCTTAGCGGTCTTCTAGTCAAATCCATTCCTCCAAAGAATGTCCATTGTAATATACCTTCTCTGAACTCACACAGTATTTATTGACTGTATCATTTTGCCCCTGGCAGTTCATTATATATTGCCATTTTCATTTAATTGGTTCATGTGTATGTCCCTGGATTCTGTACCCTCCTAGATTTTTGGAAGGTTGCCATTAAGTACTTATCTAATGAGGTTGATTCTGAAATGACATACGTTATTTTATGCATTTTTCACCATTTGGAATAAGACCTGATCCATAATGTTAAAGCTTTAGTTCTCTGTCTTCTTAGGGATTATTCCTTGGACATCTCTATAGCCAAGGTATTTCTTCATAGTGTTTGGAGTTTTCCTTGGTTTTCCTATGACAGATTGATTTCTTTGAGTCACGTTCTGCAACCCAAAGCTAAGAGAAGCATCTGCATGGTCCTGAGTACAGTAGACAAGATTAGATCTCTCATTCTGAGAATTCCAGGCCTGCTCTGGGAAGGAAGTAAAGGAGGAAGGAAGGGAGGGAGGGAGGGAGGGAGAGAAAGAAACAAAAATAAAGGGAAAAAGAAAGTTGGAGAAAGAAGCAATAATAGTCTAACTCATTTTTAATTTGTGGCCTGTGTTCCATACATTAAAATGGAATTTTAATTACATGAAAATTGTCTTTCCTACCTAACTCAATATATTTTATTCAATATGTACTTTGTCCTTTTCCTTCAATCACAAGGGATCCAGCTCGTAAGAGAGAGCTTCCAGGATGCCTGAGGGTAAAGTTAAATAAACAAAGATGGCTTTTTTATTTGTCAAATAAGGTACTTATAAAGCACCATTTAAAAAGTGCTCATTGATAAACTTGAGAAAAAAATGAAATATAGCAAAGTAGGATCAGCTATTTGTCGTCTGGGGAAAACAGAGAGGCACCTAATGTGCATGTGTTCTTTTTCCAAATTATAAGCCATAAAATACTCTTTCATTGGTATTTGCAGGCTAAGTGATTTTGGAGAGAGAGTAAAGTGTAAAAAGCTCTTTAGAGCAAATGGTCCATAAAAGTAGTTTCATATGTAAAAACAAAACAAAATCACTCATTAACAGTAATAATATTTTATATTCATACAGATAGTTATGAAGCACTTAGTTTTATGTTATTTCTGTTTCCTGTGTAACTATAGGTTATCTTACTAATGCACAGATCTGATCAGGTCACCATCCCTTTTCTGTAAACTCCTGTAGCTCCCTATTACCTCAAGGATGAAATATAAAATCCAGTTTGGCCTTTAAAGACCTTTATAACCTGGCTCCTTCCTACCTTTTCAGTCTTCCTGTACTTTATTCACCTCCATGTGTTCTATGATATAGCAACCTATACCTTGCTGTTCCTCAAAAAAGAAACTGCATTTCTCTTCTTTCAGTATTTTCACTGGCTATCCCCATGCCTGGAATTCTCTCCCTCCTCATCCTTGCCCTCCGCCTTCCATTGCTTCCTTTGAGTCTAAGCTAACTCCCTCCTTCTGTAAGCACCATTTCCTGGTTCCCCTTAATATCAGTGCTTTCTCTCTGAGATTATCTCCAATTTATCCTCTATATGTTTTGTCTATAAATAGTTGTTTGAATGTCATGTTCCCTACTAAATTGTAAGTTACTTGAGGTCATGGACTGTTTTTGCATTTCTTTGCATTCCTGCTGTTAAATACATGTCTGGCATGTGGTTGTTGTTGTTTGTTCTTTGCTTTCTAAGAGGACCAATGACACTATGGGGCAATGTTGATTTGTATGTGAATTGGATTTAAGTGAGGGAGAGTTGTGCGAAGTCCTCAGCTTCATTCTCTCTTCCAGAGTCACTGAAGTCCAGTGGCAAGACAAAAGTCAATATGACTGGTGATGACCTGGGATGCAGTGTATGACCATGGTGTTTCTGTTGCCCGATCAAGCTCTAAGTACTCCCATAGCACCTGCTTTAGTCACCTTCATGGCTGTTGGAACAAATTGTTCTTATCTGCCCATTCTACCAAGAGAAGTCTTCACATGCTTGGCATAGAAACCTCCTAACTCACTGACGGGTTTGAGGCTCATCGGTTATCTTCAACCTTGTTTAGCCCATTTGCAGAGATGGTTTACCAGGGTATGGCCACTGCACATGCTATATATAGCTTCTTGGAGCCACATATGAGAGTTGAACACCAGGTAGACATCAAAGGTGAATGTGCAGCTCTGAAAATGGTTTGGCAAGCCCTTACATCAAAGGTGCTCACATAGTAGGTACTTAATGAATGCTTTCTGACTTGATTGTTCTTCAGTCAATGGATACAAGTATCTGAAAGTCCAATGAAAATTTCCATGGGTGGAAGTGAATTAAGAAACAGATACCCGCATAATTCTTCACCTTCTTTAAAATAGAAAGCACACTTATATAAAGAAATATTTCACCCTTCTCCCTTGAGAATGAACTTTGGGTACCAGGTTTCTATGAATCTTATTGATATTTAGACATTTGGCAAAGTCCCTCAAACCTGCTTGAACACAAGATGGTAGCCTATAGATAAGTGGGTTCAGAACTGATTAGTTTATCATTATTATGATTATTGCATTAAAAGAAAATTGATTAAGGAGCTGAAGTCAGCCTACAAGGAGATTCCTAGGGGGATGCTGCAAGACTTTGTTTTTGACTCTTCAACATTCATGAAGACATAGATGTCATATGCTATTTTCAGATGACACCAAAGTTTGGAGACATAGATAAATAATTAATTGGTATAATGGGGATCCAAAAAGTTCTCAACAGTCATCAATATTTGGCCTTTATAATTTAATATTTTAATAAAAATGGTCTTTTAGGGTACCTGTAAATTTGTGCTCCAGGGTTTCAAAATTGTATTGCTTCATTATGGGGTAGGGGACACATGGCTAGAAAATAGTACATATGTATAAGATGCCTAGGGGCTGTAAATATCTATAAGTTCATCTGATTATTCCAAAACATATGGCAGACAACAAAGCAAATATAATCTTAAATTCCATTAATAAAATTTGGTGTCCAGGATGAGGGAAAAGATAACAAGTTTCCTGTGCTTTGCAGTAACCAGAACACATCTACATTATTATGTCCAGCTCTGAGTGATACATGTTAAACATGACATATGGGACAATGAAAATGAGCATATGTCTAGAGGAAGGTAAGCAAGATGGTGAATAGGCTAGAAAACGTGTTCTTTCAGGATTTGGCTTAAAAAATCCAACAGGGATGTTGATTTTGGAGAAGAAAGCACTTAGAGGACAAGATGGCAATTTTTCAGGATTGTAAAGCATGTTATGTGTAAGAAGGATTGGATTTTTATAGATAAAAGTTAGTGTGAAGACAACTTCAGTTCAATTTTTTTAAAGCTAAGGATTCAAGATGTTTCAGCAGTAGATGGAACAGATGGAGATTTTGGAAAAAACGAGTACCCTTTCATTGGGACCTTCATGGGTCTAGATGACTACTTGTTGGGGATGTTGTTTGCTAGACCAATGGTTTGGATAGGCATTGCACTAGGTGGAATTAGAGTGGCATAGAACCACTAAGATGACTTCCTGAGAATTTATGAGTCTCGACATAAACAAAAGATAATACAATTGGGATATTTGTGAGGAAAAAAATTGAAAATTCCTAGTGTTGAATAATTCTCTTGATCTCTTTTAGACAGAACAATAGGATCACTTATCCAAGAACAGCAAGTAGTTGTTACAACAATGGATATGACCATCTGCTTTATCATGCTTTTGCTGGATTGGGGTGCTTCTAATATTAAGCCACTGGGTGATTGGGGGATTTCTACATTGTTAGTCCATCAAGATGTTGCAGAATAATTGTGATTCCTACTTTCTCCCATACTCGGAAGAAACATAAGATTCAAAGGTGAGAAGGATGAGGAGTGATATGTGACAAGAGAATAAAGGTCTTCCAAGCTTAAAGTCTCTATAGAAAATACAGACACCAGAGAAAGGAAAATAACCACAGTCATATGGAGGTTTAACAACTTGGATAAAATAGGATGAAATATTGTATGAAACTTAATTTCATAACTGATTACTGTCTTTTTCTCTCCAGTGCCTACCACAATATCTGGACCATATTAGAATATGTGAAGAATTTGTGATTTCATCACTGTTGGGAATTTTCTACATCAAAGTAGAATGCAGTCAAACTCAAACATAGTAGATAAACCCTAGAGAGTTGCCTGAGACACAGTATTCAAGTAACTTGCCAAGGGTCCTACAGCTAACTAGTAAGTAATAGAGACAGGATTTAAACTTAGGTCTTTTTGACTCCGGTATCAACACTTCATCTACCTCATCTTTCTGTTGCTAAGCCTTGGACCTATCTATGCTTAATAAATCTGTTGAATTGGTTGGAACTAATTTCATTTTTTAACAATTTAATAATGAGTCTTCTACCCATGACACATTTCCTGAACATTCTTTTGCTATTACCTTGTTTCTTTCCCTTTCAGAAACCAACGCTTTGTTGAGTGAATAATATGATATACAGTATTCATAACTTATTGGGGAGGATGCTCATCCCTTTAAGATTTACTATTTGTATCTTATAATACAATAGATATTGATATGAGCTTTCTTTGGAATCACATTTTAGCAAGTTAAGAGCAATAAAACATCTGTGAACTATCTCAGCAGGAAAGCACCGAAAATCATGTGAACATATTCCTTTCTTCAATCAGCTCCCCATGGGAAAGGGGGGTGAATCATAAATCTGTGGCCCAGGAGTCATTTCTGTCCTGAACCAGAGATTAATACCTGTCATGTATTCTCTGGCCATGGTGCCTTATAGTGTAAAACTTTCCTGCCTCTAAGTTCTTACTTCTTTTTTCTTTCTTGGACTCTTTTTCAGATGAAGTTTACATAAGAAACCCCATGGTAATGAAGTCATTTCATTTCACTAGTAGTAGAGAGGACACTAAAACTAGGCAATTGAAGGGAGGCTAGGGATTCTATGTTGTCATATTCTTGCCTGTGTTTTAAATTTTGTCTGAAAACTTCATTCAGCCTGCTTTAGAATGTGCACCATCACAAACTGAAGCCTAGCAGGAAGACCATTAATAATGAACAAAATAAATGACAGTCTGCAGGAGGGAGATGTCTAATGAAATGCTAAAGAGGTCAGTATTATGCCTGATATTAGTAAACTCCTTAATTAATTATGTAATTGGGCAATAGACTTCATGTTACCTTAATCTTCTAACAATAATTAATTTTTAATGTGGAAAACAGGAGTAAACATAGAGAAATAATAGAAGATATGGTCATACATGTTTTATACAATAAAACATCCAGTAAGAAATGAAAATTAAAAGTTGTTTTGCAACAGTGAGAAATTGTAAGTTATTTACATAGACCTAGATATATTATATTACGATGATGGAAAATGATATTAAAATGAACTCCTTTATAATTTTAATACATACATATACACACATACACAATGTACACATATGTGTATATGTGTGTATATAGATATGGTAGTATGTATATAAATATGTGCATGTTATACACACGTGTGTTTGTATAATACGACATCATGATAATGAAAAACAATATGCAAATGCACTTGAATTCCTTTATAATTCTTGTGTGTGGTGGGGGGAGGCTATTGTGTTTTGGTGGATATTTGACCTGTTATACATAGATATCTGCTCAATGAGCCATTTTATAGCAGAATTCTACTTTTTTTGCTTCAACTCTCATGTGGCAGGAAATAAGATATAGGGTTGATAGTCCTCTTAAATGTCACCACTACATTTTGAGCATTTAAAAATATTAGTAATCTCATATTAAATCAATCCAGAAATAACAGAGACCAAATAGTGTAGTAGATATGATGTAGCAGAAATGTTATTAGACTTGTAGATAGGATCAATCAATAAATATGCATTTATTAAGTACCTACAATGTGCCAGGCAGTGTTCTAGGCACAGAGGATACAAGCAAAACCTGATTTATAAATCCTGGTTTCCCTAGCATGTAACTTTGGTCAACACACAATATTTTAAACCTCTCTTTCCCTCCCCACCCCACTCCGGAGGTGATGAAAGTAAGAACTGCATGTTGAGTAAATCACACAGCTTCTAATCATAATGGTTTTGGGTTACTTAGTCCAATACCCTTTATTTTACAAATTATCAAACTGAAACCCAGAGAGCTGAAGTGACATTTTTTAACAGTTTTTTAAAAAAAAATTCAGTACCAAATTTTCTCCCTCCCCTACCCACTGAGAAGCAAACACTATGATGCCATTTATACGTATGAAGTCATGGAAGACATATTTCCATTTTATCCATGTTACCAATAAAACAAGAAAAACAAAGAGAAAATTACACTTCAATTTGAAATCAGAGTTCACCACTTCTTTCTTTCTGGAGGAGGATAGAAATTTCTATCATTAGATCTTCTAAATTGTCTTGGATCATTTTGGTGGTCAGAGTAGGTAAATCTTTCACAATCTACCATCATTACAATATTGCTATTACTACATACAAAGTTCTCTTGGTTCTGCTCATTTAACTTTGTGTCAGTTCATATAAGCTTTTCCAGGTTTTTTTGAAACCATTCCCCTTCATCATTTCTTACAGCATAATAATAATATAGTATTCCATCACAATCATATACTATCACAATCATATACCACAACTTGTTCTGCCATTCTCCAATTGATTTGCTTCCTCTCAATACCCAGTTCTTTGCCACCACAAAAAAAAAAGAATTGCTATAAATATTTTTGTACATTTGGGTTCTTTTCCTTTTTCTTTGATCTCTTTTTGATTCAGACCTGATACTAGTATTTCTGTGTCAAAGAGTATGTGCACGTAATTCCAAATTGTTGGACCACTTTATAATTCCAGAATGGTTAGGCCAGTTCACTGCTTCATTAACACTTTATTAGTATACCTATTTTCCAACATTTCCTCCAGCACTCATCATTTCTGATAGAATTTCTTTTCTTCAGTGAACTTTTGTACCTCCTTTTTTTGGCCTTTTTTACTTTTCAAAGAGTGCTTTTCTTTCTTTTTTCTTTTTTTTTGAATAAATTTCTTTTTTTAGTTTTAGTTTACAACATTCAGTTCCACTGGGTTTTGGGTTCTGAATTTTTTCTCCCTCCCTGTCCTCCCCCTTTTCCCCCCAAGGTGGCAATGTTGGTTCTATATTTACCCTCACATTGAACTTGTTTACATAACAGTCCAGTTGTATAGAAGAATTATAATCAATGGAATGAATCATGAGAAAGGAGAAATGAAACCAAAAAAGAAGGAAAAAAAGAAAGCAAGTAGTTTGCCTCCATCTGCATTCAGACTCCATAATTCTTTCTCTGGCTGTGCATAGCTTTTTCCATCATGAGTCTTTGAGGGCTGCCTTTGTGCCTCTTTTACCATTAGTTCAATTCTGTATTTTAGAGTGTTAGTTTTTTTTTTGCGGCTCTTACCAAGCTATTAATTCTCTTTTTATAATTTTCTTGCATCACTTTCCTTTCTTTTCTGGATTTTTCCTCTACCACTTTTCTCTTTCACTCTTCCCATAATTCCTGTTGGGCTTGTGTCAAGTTAAAATTTTTCTTTGAAGTTTTGCTTGTTGCTGTTTTCATGTCATTGTCTTCTTCTGACTGTGTCTTGATCTTCCCCTACTACCATAGTAGATTTTTATGGTTGTTTTTTTGTTGTTGTTGTTGTTTACCCGTTTTTCCAACCTATTTCTTGACTTTGAACTTTATGTCAAAGTTGGGCTCTACTCACCCAGGGATAAGAAGGCATTGACTAAAAACTTGAGGATTTTTTTATGCTGTGCTAGTTTTGGAGGTCTGAAAGTATTTTGGTGCTTCCACGGTGGTATGAGATGGAAAGAGTTGTCACATCTCAAGAAGGGCCCCTCCTTATTTCCAGCTGCAAGTGATTTTGTTTGCCTTAACCCTATGACTGCAGCTGAAAGTGCCAGTCCTCCCCTCTGCCCCAGAACTGTGAATAAGGCCCCTGCTCTCTTGTAACTGCAAGTGCTAGCTCAGCCCTGTAACTGTGACCAGGGCCCCTACTCCCTTGCCACCAACCACAAGTGCTCCTCTGAGCCCCAAAACTGTGACCCAGAACTTTACATGCATGATAAAGTTGCCAAACAACGCGAAGTCCCACACCCAATACCACCAAAAGGTCCTCTATAATTACTTTGTGGTGAGTTGTCCAACCCCTTTATCATCCCTCGGGCTGAGAGCTCCCAAAGGTGCTCCTGCCGCTGTCAGGGTAGGCTCCAAGGCCCACTGCAGGTGTTACCACCATATTGGCTTTGAGCTAGGCCCCACTCTGATGTCACAGATCTCTCCTAATGGCCACCTAAATTGTCTTAGGCTGGAAAATATCTCACTCTGACCTTTTGTTGGTTTGATTTGAGGTGTTATTTTAAACTTATTTGGAAGAGAATTTTGGGAGAGTTCAGCTGGGTAGCTGCCTCTACTCTGCCATTTGTTTCCACTTGAAGTGACTCCTTTAAAGTCACATAGGTAGTAACTAGTAGATCCAGAATTTGCACCCTCATTTCTTAATTTCAAATCCAGTACTCTTCTATTAAATTTAAATGTAAAAGTTGCTTTTAAAAAGCACATAATTTTATGAACAACACTACAGGAAAAGAGTTTGCAGAAGGCCCCAGGCTAGCTCAAAAATCAACTTGAAAAATGTAAATAAATGCCAAATAATAATATGTGTTAATTTCATTGCTAATGAGTATACATTTTGTAATGAGATAGTTGGAGGGCTTGGAAGTTTGAAGCAACTTAGAAAAATGGACTTAAAAAATATGATCATGAGTTTTCATAAGTACAATACAACAAATGTTTATTAAGAACTTACTATGTACGAAGTTTTATGCTAGGCCTTGGAGAAGATAGGAAGTTTAGATCACAGAAGATCCCTGCTCTTATGGATTTTATGATCTTGTGGAGTAATAAGATAACACAGATAACTCTAATATATATTATAGAATACTAAGGTATTAGATAAGGTTGTAAATAAAGTGTTTGCTGAGATTTGAGAAGCAAAGGAATTACTGCCTCTTTGAGGCGAGAATACCACAGGTGAAAGAAATGGAAACTCAAAGACGAGAAGTGCTAGTGGTGTTGTAAAATCTTTTGGGACTTCTAGTTCCAGATACAGTATATAGATACTGGTTTTTGAGGGGTGGGCAGTGGGGGAAGTAAATATTGAAGGTTGTGTTCCTAGTTCTAAAAAAATGTCTCACAATTTGCTGTTATAATGTGGGAATGATCTCTGTGGGGTTCTCAGAGTTTTAATTTTAAAATACTAAGAATTGTGATAAGATTTTTTAAATTAATTAATTTTTATTTTTCAACATTCACTTTTATAAGATTTTGAGTTGTAAATTTTCTCCCTTTCTTCTCCATCTCCCTCCCCAAGATGGCATGCAATCTGATAGAGGTCATACATGTATAATCCTATTAAATATATCCACATTACTCATGTAATGAAAGAAGAATCAGAACAAAAAGGAAAAACCATGAGAAAGAAAAAAAAGGGAGAAAATACTATGCTTCAATCCACATTCAGACTCCATAGTTCTTTCTCTGAATGTGGAAAGCATTTTCCATCAAAAGTCTTTTGGATTTGTCTATCAAAGTTGGTCAGTGCACACTGTTGCTGTTACTATGTACAAAAAAAAATTTAAATAAAAAAAATTGGGGTCTATTTCCTCACCCTGTCATCTGTTGAGGAAATTTTATTGTCAGTAAAATTTACTACTGTTGCAAGATGTTTCAAACTTGGTTTTTCAGGCATAACCTAGTTTGGTGCACCAGAACAAATCAACCATTTCTTCATTGTTTTTACAATAGTGTTTTTTTCCCCACACTGAGACACTGCTGTCCATCTGATGGGATTCTACTTTAATTGGAGGCAAAGATAAAAAGACCTTTATGAAATCATGTAAGCCCAAACCTATAAAGTGAAGACAAATCTCATAATAAGCAAGCAAAATGACGCTGTCTTTAACAGTTGCAGCATTTATTCAGATTCATAAGTTGGATTGAATATTTTTGCAAAACTCCTTTTTACAAAAATTCTATCACCAATGTGGCCTATATTTTTCTGGAGCCAGCAATGCCATTTAGAAGTGCTGTGTTAAGATATTTCAGGTGGAGTAAGTCCCAACCCTGTGCTGAGTCCACATTAAGTCAGTACTTCAGAAGAAAAAGGCATGATTTATTCATTGTGTTCTCATTTGCAGTTGAAGAAAGAAGAGACTGAGTGACTGTCATTGTGATAGATAATAAAGGGAAATCTGGAAACAAGTGAAGCAGCAAATAAATTAGTCTAAGGCCTTTGCAAACTGACAAAGCAGAGGACTGGATTTACCTGGGGGCATTATCATTCTAATTTTACTTATGTTCCATTTTTTTCTCATCCTTTCCCTTGGACTCATTGTCTTTTTTCTGGATGGTAAAATAAAAAAAAAAAGACAAGAAAGGAAGAAGAAAAGAAAATGGCCATTTTCCTACTTTGTAGGAGCCTTCTTTGTAGGGACCGACCCATTCATATGGGTTTGGTTGAGTATATGCATATAGCCTGATGGTCCTATTTGCTTAAGAGTTTTAACTTAGCTTTCTGCTAAAATTCAATTCAACAAACATTCATTAATGACCTACTATGTGTAGGGTAGGCACTAAATAAGTTTTTTACATGAGTTTGTGGAATTACATTTTTATAAGTATCAGTTCAATATAATTGATCTTTTGTAATCCTACATATTTTGTTTTATATATTTAAAAATATTATTGTGAGAAAGGGTCCATAGACTTCCACAGACTGCCAAAAGGGTTAACAACAATAACACTATCCCATTAAATACCCCTACACTAAAACAGCTGAACGTGACAGATGGCATAAACAACTACTGAACTCAGCAATATTACAGGAATTAGACAACAGGAAAAAAATCAGAGTCAGGTGAAAGTGATTTCAGGAGAGGAGATTCTCTTGTTCACTTCTGGACAACA
The DNA here is from genome assembly GCF_011100635.1 of Trichosurus vulpecula. Lineage (NCBI taxonomy): Eukaryota > Metazoa > Chordata > Mammalia > Diprotodontia > Phalangeridae > Trichosurus > Trichosurus vulpecula. The sequence goes on from NC_050581.1 coordinate 133,661,204, forward strand.
TATATTCCATAGGACATTGACAAGATGGAGCATATCATGATCAAGGCAAGCTGTATGAGAAGAATTTATGTGTAGTTGTCAAATATTTGAAGGGTTTTTATGAAGAAGTTCAATTAAATTTATTATATGGGCCTCAGAGGTAAAACCCAAAGCTGGTGTATTAGAAGATGCAGAAAATATGCTGGCTAATTGTAAAAGAAAACATACTAATGATGTCAGTGTTCTAAAAATGGACTGGACTTCCTCAGGGTAATTTTTTTCCAAACTTAACACCAAACAAAATGGACATATCTAATATATAGCATAGCAGAAGAGGTTTGTGCACAAACTGAATATATATATATATATATATATATATATATATATATATATATATATATATATACATATATATATAATGTACAGCTTGCCTTTACACATATAATACAGTCAATACGTGACTTTCAAAGCTATCCTCATTGTCTTTGATTTCTTCTTGATTTCCTTCTGTTCTCTCCTGTGTACTACAAAATGATGCTTCATTAGCCATCTTTTCATTTTCTTTTTTTTTCTTTTATATAAACTTTTTCTTACCCTATCTTTATCATACCTCTCTCAAACCTCCTCCTCTTCCCACTGGGGGAAAAATCCCTTGTAACAAATATACATAGTCAAGCAAAATAAATTCGTACATTGGCCATGTCTGAAAATGTCTTGTTTTTCATCTCGGGTGCATCACTTCCTTGTCAGTAGATAGGTAGGTACTTCATCATTAGTCAAGATGTATCAATTTCCCCAACACTGAAAGTATTTGATCAAAGGTAGAGGACAATTTAGGCTCATAGAATCCTGGATTTGGAAATGGAATGGAAACATACTCCAACTCCTTAATTGTACAGATGAAGAAGTTGAGACACAGAAAGTTTAAGTAATTTGATAAAGGATGTCCAAATATGACATTAACAATATAGTCATTTGCAAGGCCAGGAAGAGAGCCTTGGTCCTCTGGCTTTATGTCCATTACTCTTATTTTTCATACTATATCACTTCTGACATCCCTTCACCTACATGCAAAGACTAGATTTGATTTTTAAAACATCTAATTCCAGTTTTTATTTTAAAAACAACTAGAGGAATATTGTACCCATTCCCCCTATTCCATCTCTGTGTCTATCTTCTTCTCTCTTGCTTTCTCCAATCTTGCTACCTAACCTTTCTTTTCTAGTAGAATGAAAGTTCTAAGTAAAGAAAATGTATGGGTTCAGTCAATAAATTTCACCAGTCTCCATGCAGAAGGAATATAAAGAACCAAGAAGCTGGAAATAATGAAAGTTCCTTGAGAGAAGTGACGATTTCATTTTTGCCTCAGTATCTCCAGTGCCTAGTGCTGGGGAATAATGGCTAGCATTCATATAGCATTTTAAGTTTTGCAAAGCACTTTGTGGATATTTTTGCAAATTTTGTCCTCATAGCAACCCTACGGGATAGATGTCATTATTATCCCCATTTTGGAGAAGAAGGAATTGACTCAGACAGAGGTTAAATGACTTGTCTGGCATCACTCAATTAATAAGTGTCTGAGATTCTATTCGAACTCAGGTTTTCCTGACTTCAGGCCCTTAGCTTTATCTAGTGGGACACCTCAGTAGTGGGACACCTCACTGCCCCTATAGCTATATAGTAGGTGCTTAACAGATACGCGATGAATTGAATAAATTGAATTAGATACTCTGTTTAGAACCAGGAGTAATAGGAACAATTCTAAGCAATCATTCCACTACAGATATCAGGCATTCTGAAGTCTAAGACTAGCTTTTCAGCACAGTTCTTCCTTTCATTGATCTGAAATGTGTTTCCCCTTAATACCACGGTGGTTGTGGGTGCTACTATATTTTAAAATTCCCTACTTTTTAAAAAATAATTCCCAGAAGAGGCAGCAGTTTCTCTAAAACCAAGTCCTTTAATAATCTTCTAGTCTTGAATCATACTTCATTGTGATAGAATAAATGACAAACTTTTATTGGCATCAGTGCTTAAATTTAGTTTGTTTGAGAAGTTAATTAAGTAGTTGGTGGGCTCTTCTCTTCTCCCATTCCTTAATTGCAATCTGTCATTCTGCTGCTAGGAAGAAGGTAACTGAGGGAATTTGAAGATGTGGATTAAAATGATTTGCCAACATATATATTTTTCTCATAAAAATCTGACATTAAGTCTCCTATAAATTATTTCATATGCATTAGGAACAGTACTGTCTGTGTTGTTATACTTGTGGTTACTCAATAATGACCTCAAACATGGAACCATATTTAAGGATTTAGGCTAGTTTCCTTGGAAAAGTTCCATAAATTCCATCTAGGAAACCTGTCACACATTATTAAAAAAATACTGCATTTTCTTCACTGAAAGTGATACCAGAGGGTAAGAGAGCAGCAACTTTCATTCACACAATAAAACTGACATGCTAACAGAAGGCCATCATTGTAATATGCCAAGATTCATGATATCAAATTAACTTTGTAATAAATGAGGGGGGTGAGACACTGTAGAGGCTGAAAGAGAACAACAGGGAAGGATATTCAGATTATAGGATTTGTCGACTGTACACTTGCCAATGGCTACTCCCCACCTTTCCCAGACTGCATAAAGACTTAAGCTGGATCATTAGTAAGCTGATTTCAATTACTTAACTTACCTTCCTCCTGGTAAAATACATTTTCTTTACTTATTTTCAAGACCAGTGGGTCTTTCTGATTATCTGTCATCTCTTTAACAATGGAGCTATACAACAATGCTTATGATAGACAATGAACATTTATTTTCTTTAGTTATAACCCAGGGTCTTGTCCTGTCTCAGTATATTAGAAAATGTAATAAGGAAAATACAGTTGGGTAAAATGGAGTAAAATCTCTAAATTTAAGCTACTTTTGAAGTGTCAAGGGAATGAGACATATATGTGAGGTTTTCAAGGCACATGTATTTTCCATATGTATGTGCAGACATGTTTATCATGTATAATACTATTAATTTTCATACCCAGATCTCATCCTAAATTGAGTATAGTAGTTGCAATGCCCTATAATGGCAACAAAATTAATGAAATCCCTACATTCATCTATCCTGTTAGAATTGCCCACATTGTCAAAATGTAGCAATATAGTATTTGGTGTGCCCTGGGAAAGGAGATTGTCTTTCTGTCACTGGCCTGGACACTGCCTATTCAAACTGTTCCCATCCTGCTTTCTCTTTCTCTCTGTCTCTGAATCTTTTTGCCCCTCTCTCTCTCTCTGCATCAGTCCTCTCTGTGTCTCTCTTGGTCTCTGTCTGTGTGTCTCTGTCTTTCTCTGTCTCTTTCCTTCCTCCTGCTGATCCACCTCCCTTGCTTATTGTCTCCTTCTATGCTCTTTTCCTTGTGGATTTTTTTGCTAGGAAGATGAGTCAAAAGACTACAAGCCACAAATTGCTCTTTAGTATTTTGCACTATTGAATAAGTTGAATTAGATACTCTGTTTAGAACCAGGAGTAATAGGAACAATTCTGAGCAGATATCAGGCGTTCTGAAGTCTAAGACTAGCTTTTCAGCCCAGTTCTTCCTTTCATTGATCTGAAATGTGTTTCCCCTTAATATCATGGTGGGTGTGGGTTTAGCAATCAGCACACTAACCTCAGGTTCTATCAGCAAACCTTATAAACTCTCAATAATTACCTCTTTAATATTTTTGATTATGGACTTTAATATCAAGCAGTACAAGCATTGTGATACACAAAGAACAGAATAGAGATTCCATATGTACATCTGTTTTTATATAGTTTTAATTACATATTAAATTTTATCTAGTTGTAAAATAGAAAACAGTACAAAACGAAAATGCCACTGCTTATTTATTTCCCTTTCTGAATTTTTTCATTTATCTTCTTTGTATTTTTATTGTTTCACTGACACTTTTCTTCCTTTTTCCCACCTCTGCACTGTTAACAATTCCTTCTCTCCCTCCCCACCAAAGCCTCCTTTCCCATATAATAAATAAGCATAGACACGCAAAACACATTATATTTCGATCCTCACAACAAACCTGTGGGATAGCTAGTGTACCTATTAACCCTGCTTTACAGAAAAGAAAAACCTGAGTGGCCAAGTGACTTATCCAGGATTAGACAGATATTAAAGCTCAGAAGTCATAGATTAAAAGAACTGGAATTAGAGTTATAATTGACATTACAACTAATCTATTCTATGTTCAGTTTACACATGGGCAATTGATACCCAGGGATTTATTTAATGACTTGCCTAGGTAGTAAGTGGACAAAACAGGATTTTAATCCAGGGGTTGTGACTGCAAATACTTGCTTTGTGTACTTTGCCACTGTATCATACTGTGTGAAGAAGCAGAGATCATATTTATTTGTTATATCATTTTATTATGTCAATTTCAATATTAAAGTAGGGGGAGTGATCAGGGAAGAAGTTTTAGGCAACTGATAATAGAAGTATGGGTGAAATGAATTTCATGCCTCTGTCTTTAGCAATCAGTGGATAGACTGGCAATTTGGCTTCACAAACTTAGTAGGGGCCACATGTTTACCTCTCCTGGAAAGGTTTCTAGATCTCCACTCTAGATACTCTAGGTTTAGAATGTTTGGGAAACTAGGATCTAATGTAGTATCAGTGGGTGGCATTGTAGAAAGTACAAGATCCTTTCTGATCACTCTGACTCTCTGGAAGAACCAGAGCTGCATTTTATTTAGGTGTTTTCAGTGTCCTCCCTGCAACGGAGTTCAGAATACAGTCTTTTCTGAAATAACTGCCCCCCACCTTTTTCTGGAGATACTTAATAAGCCACATCCAGTTACAAAAATCAGCTTGCCCTTTAGCCTAAGGTGCAAAATATAGCTCTCAGGTTAACATGATTTCTTTCTACTATTTTGTAGGAATTTTTATTTTCATTCTTACCTTTCATTTTATTTATTAATTTTTATTTTATTTATTTGTTGCAAAGTTATTAATAGAATGATACAAGTTTAGAGCCCCAGTTAGGAAAATTTCTAATATTCTTGTGGAAGTTTGACCCTCTAACTTAATTCAAATTACATGTATATCCAGATAATCCCTGATTTAAGTCTGAATAAAAATCAGTATACAGGAAATTCTTAGAAGAATCAAGCAGAACACATTAAAATGCTTTTAATTGGACAGACAAAAGAAGCAGAAATAGTAGATTTTAAAAGGACTTTCCTCAGTCCTTGAAGAGGTGATTGTAACTGGCATCTTCTGTCTGAATTCTCTGCTTCCAGAAGCCTACAGGATCCTGATGACTCACCTCAATCTCTCACTTCTCTGCTCCAATTCAGTTCTGCTTTAAGTTTCTTGGTTCACCCACTGTCTCCTGTGCTGCTGATTCTTTGAAGCTCAGTCGATTAAGGCATTGATGGAACTGGGAATCTCATAGCAATGCAATACCAGAACTGCTCAGCTTTATAATTCTAGTTCCTTTCTGCCTACTTTGTAGAAGCTTGTGTGTTTTTCTTTAAATATCCCCATGTATGGCTAAAGTCCAGCACCAGGCTCAAGGATCAGAATAGTTCAATACTACCTTCAGAGGTGAGAGGGAAGGCTTGTCCCTCTAAGCCTCAAATTCATGGATAACAGTCACTTCCCAAACTGCTATTATGCCACTAAAAATTATACCTGTTCAATTATTTTTATTCCCTCACGTTATTACCATCATCTGGTATTTATTGAGGAGATAATGCTTGTACAATTAGTGACACATAGACAGTGCTTAATAAATGCTTAAAGATTGGTTTGATTGATGTACACATTATTCCCACAGAGATTTGTTTGACTGCTTCATGGCTCCTAGAACCCTCACTTCAAGATAGGTGCAAACATGAAAATCATTGGAAAAAGCATATCCATGTATAGATTTTTCAGAACACCCCCAGCTTGATTAAATGTAATTGCTGAACTTTCATCTCTAAAATAACTTGTTTTGTTTTTTCTGCAAGTTACATGCAGGTAGTCTAATTTGGGAGGCCATGACACAAACAGGAAGATTAAAGTATTTACTAAGATAAAGTTTGTGGCACATAAGTTTTTTTTTCTTCCTTGACACTGCCATAAACTTATTATCACCTACAATCAATTCTTTTCCTGAGGCATTCACAAACCTTTTCCTGACTCATTATAGGTACTAGGGAATGAAAGAAAGATGTAATATTTCATGAACCAAATTTCCTTGTGTTTACATTCTTCCCTAACAAGAAACTTTTACCCTTTGAGGATTAAGGTTCCTAATTATCTCTAATCCCCAACTTAATTTCAAGTTATCACAATGAATCACAACATTATCCCAACATTAATTTCTTTATTTAAATTTAAATTTTTATCCAATTATGCATTTTTAAACATTCATTTTTTAAAAAAAAAATGAGTTCTAAATGAATTCTCCCTTCTTTCTGCCCCTGCCTCAACCACTGAGAAGAAAAACAATATGATTTAATTATACATGTAAGGCCATGAAAAATATTTTCATATCAGACATGTTGAAAAAAAACCAAAAAACTAAGAAAAATTAAGAAAGTGAAGAAAGGATGCTTCAGTCTGCACTTATAGTTCATCAGTTCTCTCTCTGGTGGTAGATATCATTTATCATCATGACTCCTTTGAAATTGTCTTGGATAATTGGAGTGAGTAAAATAAGGAATAAGAGGGTAAGGGGAGAAGATTAAGTAACAAGGATAGGGTGAAAAGAGAGGCTGAGAAGGAAAATAATGAGTAAACATAACTAGGCATAGAACAATATCTTACATCATTTACCAAAATAAGGCCAAAATGGATATATGATTTAGATAGAAAGAGATTTTACAAGAAAATTAGAAGAATGTGGACTGATAGGCAAACAATTTATGACAAACAAGATGGAGAACAAAGTTAGGTGTGAAATAGATCATTTCAATTACATGAAACAAAAAAGGTTTTGTACAAATAAAATGCATGTAGCCAAGAACAGAAGGAAAGCAGAAATTTAGGGAAAAGTTATAGACAGTTTATTAGATAAAGGTTTCATATAAAAATATATATAAGGAACTTAGTTAAATCTATAAGAAAATGAGTCAGTCCCCAATTTATAAATGGTCAAAGGATAGAATTAGGCAGTTTTCTGATGAAGAAACCAAAACAATTTGTAGTCATATGAAAAAATACTTTAAATCGTTATTGATTAGAGAAATGAAATTAAAACAAACTTGAGATATCATTTTACACCTACCAGACTGGCTAAAGTGATAGAAGGGGAAAGCAACAAATGTTGGAGGGATGTGGAAAAATTGGGACACTAATTCGTTGTTGGAGGAATTGTGAAATGATCTAACCATTTTGGAGAGCAATCTGGAATTATGCCCAAAGAGGTATTAAACTACCCATATGCTTTGACCCAACAATACCACTACTTGGTCTATTTCCAAAGATAATTAGGAAAAAAGAGAAAGAACCAGTATGTTCTAAAACATTTATAGCATCTCTCTTTGTGGTGGCAAAGAACTGAAAATTGTAGGGATCCCATCAACTGGGAAATGTTGAACAAGTTGTGATATATGATTGTGATGGAATACTACTGCACTATAAGAAATGATGAGCTCAGTGATTTTAGAAAAACATGGAAGACTTGTATGAAATAATGAAGAGTGAAATGAACAAAACAAAGAACACTGTATACAGTAAAAGCAATATAATTTTAAGAACGAGCAAATAAGTTATTTTGTCCATTATGAATACCCAATTAAGTATAAAGAACATCTGAAGAAAGATTTCTTCTGCATCCAGAGAAAGAACTAGTAATTAGAAGTATGTATAGAACAATTTTATACACACACACATACATACTATATATGTATACATATATATATATTATATGTACATACATGTATGTGTTAATTGTAATTAAAATAATTCTACCGAAGTCATACACATAAACGTATGTGTGTGTATGACTTAGGTAGAATTATTTTAATTACATTGAGTCAAAGTTATCAGTACTTTTTAAATATTCTGCTTATCTATAACTGTGGATACCCAGAATTTGTCTGGAAATTTACATATCATAGGACTAGAACCTGATAACAGCACCTAGATAGCTCCTGCTGATTCACTACATATTACAAGGATATGAGTTTTGGCTAATGTATGATACAATTTGCAAAGTATGTTCTTTTGATCTTTGGGATGGTTTGTATACGACTTCTATGTTCTCCTTTGCAATCTTACTTCTTGCTTTTGACTTCTTTAAATTGGTTGCTTATAAACTTGCTTACTATACTTCCTAGAAGAAAGGGGTGATTGTCAGGGGGATCAGAGCAAGATGAAATTTTAACACAATTTCCATAACTTCTTTAGTCTTTATTTTGTGTTTAAATTTATCTAGTTCTGAGAAGAGTAAATTAAGAGTAAACTGGAGTTTCCCACTAGTATAATTTTGCTGCCTATTTCTTCCTGTAACTCATTTAACTATCCCTTCAACAGTTTGTATGCTATCCCATTTGTTGTATACATGTGTAGAATTGATAATAATTTATTATTTATGTCATCTTTTTTTCAAAATACAGTTTCCCCAATTATTTGTTAATTATGTCTTTTATTTTTGCTTTTTCTGATATCATGATTTCTAGTCCTGCCTTTTTTACTTCAGCTGAACCAGATTCTCTTCTAGCTCCTTAGTTTAACTCCTTGTTTATCTTTCTGTTTCTAATATGTCTCTTGTAAAAAACCCACTGTTGGATTCTGATTGCTAATTCTCCACCCCATGGACCTCTCTGTCTATCTTTGTAAATCTTTGTAAGATGTTTTGGGCTGGAAAAAATCACTCTGTATGACTATTCTTGTCTTTCTGACATAAAATTGGGTTGGCAAATTTTCTGTATTGTTGTGAAAAAATATTTGAGTGGCTATGGCAAAGTTGATACCCTTCACCATCTTGAGTCTGCTTTAGCTCCATTACTTGATATAATTATCTTACAACCATTGTCAGCCTTATTACCTTTATCCTAGCTAAAACACACAGACAAATTATTCCATAATAGAAGACTTTGGGGATAAAATTTCTAAGCAAATATACAGTTTTTAACCAATCAATATGTACTATTAGGCTATATACAGACACGCATATATACATATGTATGCATATGTACATACACACACACACACACACACACACACACACACACACACATATATATATATATATATATATATATATATATATATATATATATATACACACACATGTGTGTGTGTATATCCTTAACACTAACCTTGTAAACAACTTACCTCTCAATAAATACTCTTCTTAAGAACCTCTGAATACCCAGCAAGTCACATAATTCTTAATCTCGTTGGAACACATCCTAATTTGATCTTTTTTGACATATCTTTTTCTTTTAGTAGTAGCAATATATAATGTGTAGAGAGGTGATTTTAGAGACAGGAAGACAGGTTCAAATATTGCCTCTGACACATTCTTATAGAGCTAGCCAAGTCACTTAACCGCCCTTTACCTGAAGCAACTTTCAAAGATGACAAATGGCAAGAGTTGCAGATCTTCATTTGTGGAGTGAAGTTCCTCACAGAGTATTTCCTATATTAGCAAAGTGATGTCTGAAGTAGTCCATTTTTTTACCTTCCCAATATTCTTTGCTCCAAAATGATAAACACTCTTATCTGAACAAATATTTGCTTATTGACATTGAATGGATCCTTTTGATATTTTAAAAAGAACATCTTGCAATACTTTCAGAGATTTAGACACTGAAATGAAAGAAATAAAAAATTGAATAAAATACAAATATAGCCTTTTAAGACAAGTTTCTAATTTTTCTAGGCTACATCTCTAGCAATGAGTAGCAACCCTCACAATGCTTGCTGTATGTGTTCCACATAGGAGTTTCATGTAAGAGCTCAGGGTGCTTTCTTTTTTGCAGTGATTAAAAAAAGTATAGTGTTGCTTATTTCTAACCAAGTGGTTCACCATTACAAGAATTTGGAATGCTGGCAACACTTGTATTGAAAGATGCCAGAGTCCCATTAGGCAGTCAATCCTGTTTTTCATGTTTCTCACACACCTTGTGCCAGAGGCCCCAGTTTATTACATAAAAGTCATATTCTGGACCAAGCTAGTAGTATGTAGATATGCTCTTCATGAAAATATAAAATGGAAGGCATAAACTTGGAACCTGGACAAATCTCATAGTTGTATTAGTAGCAGTAGGCTTTTGGAGCAAGACTGTAATAGTTGTGATTTTTATACATCATTGGGTCATGTGATCTTAGAACTTGAGGGGAAAGGAATCTTAGGACTCAGTTTAATCCCTCTCATTTTAGATATGGGAAAACTAGGGTGAAAGGACTGGGTCAAAGTAATGCAGCAGTAAGTAACAAAGGATATAAAATCAAATCTTTGTGTGGTATTGTAAATGTCACAAATGAAGAACCGGGCATGACCTCAAAATCTGCCTCATTCCAATACCTTCATTTCACAAATGGGAAAAATCAATCATTGAGTGAAAAAACACTTATTAAGTGCTTACAAAGTACAAAGCACTGTATTAAGTATTCAGGATACCAGTGGAAAAGTATGACAGTCTATTCTCAAGGAATTTATATTCTAATTAGGGGGGGTGACATATATAAGAGGTTTCAGCTGTAAATGTTTCATGGTCTTAAGATGAAGCAGCAAAGCACATGGTAATGCCTCCTTAATATAATTTCTACTGGTAAAAACATAACAGTTTCTGATATCAAAATATTTGACAATACCCACAATTTTAGTAGGAGTAGCTTTCTTTTCTAGATCTTTAGTAGCTGTGGCTGTAGTACCCACAGAAGAGCACATCTTAATTGAGATTGTTTCCTTAACAAACTGTGGGGTTGGGCTGGAAGTACTGATATTCCCAAGGCTTTTGGATATAGAGCTATATCCATTGAAGTATTAAAGGAAGTGGTAGCTGAAGTGGTGGTCAGTGGTAGGCTAGGTGACTTGCCTAGCACATGCTGCTTCCTCTTTCTCTCTCAGTGCATACAAGCTTACTAGACCCACAGTTTGTTACCAAGTTGATTGGGATGGTTGGACTCTTCTATACAGGACAAATATTGATTCCAGAGATTGTGCTGGAAGCCAGATAGATAGTCTGAGCAGTGCTGCCATTCCCAGGGCTCTTGGTCTTGCCAGTCTGTTGGTAGTAATTCATCAATAACTGCATTTGGTGATTGTAGGGAGTTAGTGCCGACCCGAGGGCTGCTCGGACCCTAGCGCTTGGCCTGTTTCCTGGGTAAAGCCAGACAGGCTTAGTAGGAGTTTGAACAGTAGGTGCCTGGAGGAAAGACTTCCATCCCTAACAGCCCCCCTTAACAGCACCCCCCTCTTGCTCTGATAGCCATCCTTTCTCATGCAGGCAGAGTCCATCCACCAAGGACTCACAAGCCCAGTAGGAGGAACACAGCTGGCCACTACCTAATGCTCTTGAACCAGTACCTAACACAAACATGCTTTAATTAATGGGAACTTCTTTGATACTTTACAAGGGCATCCTGCCCTGTGCCTCACATAGCTCATACAGTTCTGATAATCAGTTTGTATCCTGCCCGAGCCTTCCCAGGCCTCCTTAGATACTGTAGAACAGCACTCCCCTCCTGTTCCCAGCCTTCCCTGTCACTGTAGAATAGCACTCCCCTCCTGTTCCCGTACTCCTATGGAAACCACCTTACCACAGCCCTAGTTTTTCCCATACGCTTGTAGGCAACATAGTTTACAACAATCTAGATTCTTCCCACCAGATATCGCTACTTACATCTGATCTAAGTGCAACAATACATTACTGAAGGGTATCCCTTCTTTCCCATGCCTTCATCCCCTTGAACACCTGCTTCTGCTTATGTAGTGCAAAAACCTATAAATATGGATAATGGCTTCCAATAAATTGGAGTTATAACCATCATTGCTCCCGCCTCATCATTGCGTACTGAGATAGGGCAACTTGCTGGTCAAGACCCTAGCAGGTGATAATGAGAAAGGTGGGCCACTTCTGTATAATTTTGTCTTTCTTCAAAAATAACAGTGGGAACCAGGACAGAAGCAGGCTGGAGATTTTGAAGACATGGCTATTCCAAAGGCTTTTGAGTTTAGGATCCTGGTTATCTCCCTCTTTGAGGTCAGAGGGCAGATGGTGGTTAAGGTGGTGGTAGGGTGCTTTAACTTTTCTGGAATATCCCACATCCTGCCTCTCCCTTGGGGTTCCTTTGATTGGAAGCTGGTGACAGTTGGGTGGAAGTTGGTGGGTATGAACAGCCACTTCTTCAAAACTTGTTTCCTTAGATGATGGCCTGGGGGAAAGGGGACCAAGCTCATAGAAAGATGGGTGGTCTGGGTAGTCTTGCCATTTCCAGGGCTCTTAGGCTTACTAAATAATATACAGATTGATTGATTTACAGATCATTTTCAAAAAGCTATTTTTTAATGAAAGGGAGGAGGCAAAGGTTATTTTAACCATGGGATATCTAAAAATAATTCAAAGACTTCACATTTTATGAAATAGGTTCCAGAAAGTTTGGCTACAGAGCAAATTTAAGAAAGCATTTATATTAAATTGTTTTGATAAATTTATGAAGGTCTTACAGCAAGAAGTGCTAGGCAAGTCAGCACATCAAGGGGAATATGCATAGCTAATCTCTTTATTAAGGTGATTGAAGTAATTTCAAATGGTTGAAGCAACTTCAGTTGTTGTGTGCATATTCCTTCCAGTGATATAGACTCTAGTCCATTTCTTCTTAACATGTACAACTTGCATCCAGAACTTCCTATTGATCTACCACAGAGGAACTTCCCAACATCCTGGAGGATTTCTTCTAGGTCTTTTTGCAAGTCTGGGGTACCAGTGTAGGCACTGGGTTTTGATTTTAATCTCAATAGCTGAGTGACTCACTTCCTTTTCTAATCATGTATTTCCTTGATGACGATACTCACTACAATACTTCTTGTGCATATATTATCACTGGAAATGCACTGGTGTTAACTTGGTACATCTTTGCTTCTTCTCACTGCCTGCTTGGTCATCCTAAATTTTGATTCTTCAAGGATTATAACAAAGTTTGCCCAGTGGAGAGTATCAAACTTGGAGTCAGGCAGATGAGTCTGAATTTTGCCTTACTAGTATTCTCCATTCCTCTCAGGTGTAATGGTGCCAATGCCTAGGAAGTTATTAGATTAGCCACCATCTTAACACTAAAACTTCACATGCTTAGGCAAATAGATCTGACTTCCTACTATGACTTTCAGACAATTGCCCTGTAATTCAATAATAAAAGTTTACATTTCTACAACACTTCTGAGGCATATGAGGTTCTTTCCACATAGTTGTCCTGGGAGTTAGGTGCTTATTTTGTAGAAGGAAAATTAAAAAAAACAGCTTGAAGATGGAGTAAATGATTTACCCATAGTCATACAGATTATGTACATCCTTCGTTTTTGAAGAGGTCCACGATACCAGAGAAATAATGACATGACTTGCAGTTGATTTTGATTTGAGTGAGGGAGGGCTGTGCAGCAGCCTCACTTTCTCCTCCAGAGTTATCTGGATCCAGTGACCAGATATTCATCAGGATGACTGGGGATGACCCAGGATGCAATGGGAGACCCTGGCCCTTTCAGGCTAATACCTTTTCATGTACTCACTTAGAGTGAGGTAATGCCCATTCAGTGAATAGGCCTCTTTAAGAAGTTAACCAAGGGATGGCCCTTTTAATCAAAACTCAAAAAATATCATATTGGGAGGGGAAGACCCTCAGGGCTCTGGCCAAAAGAGAAACAGTTACTATTTAGTCTTTACATTCACTCTGTGCTTGGAGGGCAGCAACCTATTGTCCAATCTGTGAGTTCCCAAGTGAATTGGGTTTAAGGCTTGGTTTTTGAGAAGGAAATCTAGGCGGTAAACAGGAAGTTAAGGAGGCAGCCTTCAGCCATCGAAATGTACCTTCCTTTGGGCAGAGCAGGGAGAAAGAGAAGGAGAGGGAGGGAGAGAGGGAAGTCATACAGATAGTGAATGCCAGAGGGAGAATTTGAACTCAGATCTCCTGACTCTGTTTCCAATGTTTATTCTCTTATCCCACAATTCAAAAATTTCTGCTTTAAATTTTTCATCATGTGTCTGTCTTCTCCCTATACTCATTACTTTCATCTTTTGATTATTAGGGTAGTCTCCCGTTTTCTGCAGTGACCAAACAACTGGATTATAGTTCTCCTTTCCATTTCATCCCATGTTATCATTATTGGTTACATTCATAGCACCCCTCAATGTGTAAAATTCCAATGACATTAACTTAACTTAGATATTAATTACCCAAACAAAATGATAGCCACATGTTAGAACTCATTATTACCAAGAAAACCTCAAATTCTAAAATGCCCCTCTCTGACTATAGCAACATTTTATCTTATCTATTGTACTCCTTCTGCTGAATTTACTCCACTCTTTCTGAAGTCACTAGGTACTCAATATTTCCCCATTCCAAATCCATTAACATTCTCGTATCTTCACATTTGTTTGTCTTACTATGTTACTTACAGGAGAGCCATTTGATTAGTATTCTCACCTGGACCATATGATTCAATTCAGTTTAATTCAATAAGCACTTAAAATACATAAAGTATTATTTGAAGCACTTGATATACAAAGAAAAAAGATGTCACTATCCTCAAGGAGCTTACATACTCCTAGGGAACAGGCACAAAAACATATGTTTACAATATGCTGGTAAATTTGATGAAGAGGAGAACACTAATTGGGGGCATAGGAGGCTTCACATAGGAGGAGGAAACTAATACCACTGAACCATGAAGCTAGCTCTAAATTCTAAGAGATACCGGTGAAATTACAGTAAATTCTTGGCATGGGGGACAGCTTGTACGAAGATAAAGAAATGGGAGCTAGAATGTTGGGTTTTGGAAATACAAAATGAGATGATTTGGCTGGAATGTAGAGTGCATGAAAATAAGATAAATGAAATAATTCTAGAAAGAAGACTGTTTGTAAATGACATTAAATGCTAAGTTAAATAATTTGTCTTTTATCCAAAAGGATGTATAGGTAACTACAAAATATTCTGAGGGGGTGGGGAGATAAATTGGTCAAAGTTCTATTTCAGAAATGTTAATTTTGCATCTCCATGGAGAGGGAATTAGATAGCAGGGAAAGTAGATATAGGGAGACCAGTTAAGAAACTACCTTAATAATTCATTTCAGAGGTCTTATCAACCTACGCTAGAGTGATAGCCATTAAATAGAGAGCAAGGGATAGATATAAACTTAGCAAGTGATTCTATTTGAGACATAAGAAGGAAGGAAAATTTGAGGATGATTTTTATTTTGAAAACTTGAGTGGCTGGAAGAATTGTTTCTCTCATTAGACAAAGTGAATTTTAGAGGGGAAGCTCTTGTGAGGGCTAAGTTATATTTTGGTCATGTTCAGTTAAGGATGATAATTGAAAATATGAGTGAAAAGGCCTAGCAGGCAACTGGTAATGTGGGATTAGTTTTCAAGACAGAGGATTTGGGCTAGGCATTCATATTTGTAAATTATCAGCATAAAGATGAAATATGAAAGCTGTATATATAGGCCCTAATGAGATTATCCAGAGATACAGTGGGGAAGGGAAAGAGGAAGGGAAATTCAGGAAAAAGCCAAGTGGTACACTCATGATTTCTAGGGAGAAGATGAATGATGATATATCAGAGGAGACTGAGGAACAGTCAAAAAGGCAAGGAAAAGAATAAAAAAAATCTTCTGAGCCAAAGGTGGGGAAATTACCCAGTAAGGAGAGAGGACAAAGTCAACAGTTTTGAAAAGTCAAATGTTGTTGTTCATCCTTCATTCTCAAAAAGGACCAATGACATCTGGAGGGTGATGTCTTGACTTGAAAGTGAGGTACAGCTGTGTAAAATCATCAGAGTCCAGTGGCAAGACATAGGTCAGAATGACTCAAAAGGTCAAGTATAATAAAGACAAAGACAAGGCCATCAGATTTAGCAGTTTAAGGATCATTGGTAATCTTAGGGCATTTTCATAATTGCAGGTTTTCCAAAGGTCGATGGAAAAATACATGGTAGGCATTAATATAGTAGATGACATCTTGAGGGACCTGTACAACCAGAACAGGATGTGGCAAGCATGACTACATAGCGAGAATGAGGGATAATGGGTGGCTAGCTGGAGACTTCACTGTTATCTACAAATCTTTAAAGAACCAGAGGAAAACCATGACTATAGCACATAAAGAATTCATGGAAAGACAAGGACGTTGGTAAAGGCAGCACTCTTGCCAAGATCACATTCCCTTGAACTGTAACTCAAAAGAATACTGCTTTGAAAACATTTTGGAATTTTGCACATTCTAGAAAATCACTACTAAAATTTTCTCAAATAGGGAAAATCAAGAGAAACCACTAACAGAAAAAACATCTTGCGCCCATAGAGCTTATCTAATATTTTGGTAGAGCAAGTCAATATGAATTGAGCCTTTTCTGTATAGTATATGTCATGTGTCACGTGTCTATCAATTAGCACAGTATCTGGCACATAGTAGGCATTTAATAAATGTTTATTGATTGATTGATGTGTATAATGTAAGCTTCTTGAGGTCAGGAACTATCTCCCTTTTCCATTTGTGACCACGGTATCTAGAACAATGCCTGGCACATAGTAGCTGCTAAATGAATGCTTGTTGATTTATAGGCAAGACAAGCCTAATGCAAAATTTCTGTCTGCTAGGCATCTAATCTCTTGAGGAAAAAAAGACAAAAAAAAGACATTTCAAATGTGCATTATCTGGGACATCTTTCCCTTTGAATAAGAGCAGTCTTTAGCTACTTCATTCACAATGCTTCAATGAGTCCACCCAAGATAGTTATCATATGAACAGTAAAAGCAAAGAATGTTCTAACACTAAAAATTGGAAGCTAAAAAGCCCTGACATCTAATGAAAAATATGCATTCCTGAAGGATTAAAGGTAAGATGCAGAAGGCAAGAGAGTGATGGCATGCCCAGGTGATTGCTGGTAATAGCATCTTGCACTCTTGTGGAGAGAGGGAGAAAGGACCTTGACACTCAATGAATTATGTTTGCTTTTCATTTACTTTCTAGACAGGGTTGAATAGTCTTCCAGGGAAAAAGACTTTCAGGCTCCAGTATGCTTCAGTTTTGCCCTCAGTTTTTCTCTTCCTCTTGCACTATATACATAAGCATTTTTTAGAGCATAAGGAACACTTGATGATATCTTCTTCAACCTTGAAGCCTTTTGATAGATGTCTTTTATTTGGAAGCTTAAATATTGTATGATGCTTTCCACTCTAAGGTAGTAAATTATGTCTGTAGAATCAAGTGTTGCTTCATTGGAATGGATTTAGAATTTAGCAGTACTATACATTCTAGATGGACAGCGAGCAAACAAATGGCATTATCTACTGGCTCAATCTTGGTCTTCAAATTAGCAATTGCTTTTGGAGCCTAACGGAAGAGTGAAATCCACCAGTCTACATAAATCTTTTTCGGAGTGACGTCAAATAGATAATTCCCTTGGCTTGGGTGTTGTTAAACCATTCCAAATTTTAGGGATGTTTGATTTTTAGTTTGAAGGAATCCCAAGATTTTTTAGTACAAACCCATTACTATGTAGATGAGGAAACTGAGGTGCAGGAAGATTAAGCAATTTGCAAAATTTGTAATTTTGCTCCTGTAAACAAAAAGTTGAGGTGATATTTAAATCTAGGTTTTGTGGTTAAAACAAATTAGTGCTCCACCCACCCATTCACTACATGCTATCTCCTTCAGAGAAACATTCTTATGAAATTCCTTTCCAAGTCTTGAGAAATATCATTGTTGTACTTTTTTTCAATCAGAAAGACATTTTAAAAAAAGAATTATACAAAATACTTAAATCATCATGAACAAGCTTCTTCAAACACAACACTCAATCTCCTCTAGTGAGTCCATACCTTTTTTACTGTGTGACCCTTTGTCTTGAATTTTCTCCCTTTTCATCTCCACTTTCTGGCTTCCCTAGCTTCCTTCTTATCTCAGTTTAAGTCCTAACTTCTGTAAAATGTCTTTCTCAGTCCTGCATAAACATAGCAATATCCTTCTAAAATTGTCTCCAATTTATCCTTTACATACCTTGTTTTTACATAGTTGTTTATATGTTGTTTCTTCCATTAGACTGTGATCTCCTTGAAATCAGGAATTTTTAAAAAAAATTTCTTTGTATACTTACCATTAGCACAGTTCCTGAGTACCTGGGACACACTAGGTGATTAATAAATGCTTGTTAATTTGCCAACTTGACTTTCACTAAACTTGCAGAATTCTGCTCATGTTCTGAGTAAAATTCTCTATAATTAAACTCTCTTTTTTGCTCATTGTGCGCTCACCCATAAAAGCCTGGGAATTTCTAAATTTAACATGCTAATAGAAACCCAAGCAAAGAGCCCTGGAGTCAAAGTCAAATAGTATGGATTTGAATCGTAACTTTTTCTAGGTCTATGACCTTGGGACTCTTACTCAGAAGTTCAGATTTCCTAGTAGAGCCCCTTGTCTCAATCTATTTGATAGTTCTGTGACTTCTGGACAAGCCATTCTCTGGTTGTCACCTTCCTCATCTATATTCTATAGAGATTGAACTAAATGACACCTAAGCTCCCTTCTGGCTCTAAATCTGTGGTCTGTGATGAATATATATCAACAAACCCATTTAAATGGAATCACAGAAATGCAAAATAAAAGAAACTTTAAGCACTTTTCCTCAAATGACTACTAACTTACTTTCCTCATTGTCAACACAGTATGAGAAGGAAGTTTCCCTCTGGCCCTTTCAGGGTTCTTTCTGAAATTTGGGGGGAAAAGGCAAAACCTCTGTAATTTAAGGAACTTCTGTGGACAGCCTTGCCACTTTTTTCATAAATCAGTACACAGATGATGGATTGCCTCTACTTGCTCTCAGCCACTTTCATAGCTATCCTTAGTCTTTCTGACCACAGCTGCAACTATCACCAGCCTATAGAGAATAGGGATCGACTTTGGCAGCTTCCACATCTCTGCTGGTTTGGATTTTCTTTATAGTTCTGCTGAGGCCCATTTGGTTCATCTGAAGCTTCATTCCTATTCTGCTGTATGACAACTCCAGCACATGGCTTAGCTTGCACTTCCTCCTCTCCCTGTCTCCTTGCAATGATCATTTCCCCTATTAATGGCACAATATCTCATGAGAATTTGAAGTGTCAGGCTGCCTGCTCTCAAGCCCAATTCTTAGAGCCTAGGGCATCATAGGAAATGTAGTTCCTAATTGGGAATACTTTTGTTCACTGCACAAGACACTGACAGGTATGCATTTAATCAGCTCTGGCCCCTGTTATGGTATAATATAAGGTCACTGAAGTATTCACTAAATGGAAGAGAAGGGAAGTTCAATATATTTGTCAAAATCATTATTGATATGAAATATTTGAATTATCGATAAGGAGTATCTATCTAAAAGAAAAGCAAACATCATCTGTATTAGGGATAAACTTGAAGCTTTCCCAGTAAGATCAGAAATGAAACAAGGATGCCCATTATCATGACTATTAGTCAATATTGTACCAGAATTTCTCGCTGTAGTCATAAGACAAGAAAAAAGAAATTTAAGGAATTAGAATAGGCAATGAGGAAACAAAACTATTTCTCTTTATAGGTGATATGATGGTATACTTAGAAAGAATCTACTAAAAGCTGGTTGAAATAATTAACTTTAGTGAAGTTACAAGATATAAAATAAATCCATATAAATCATAAGCATTTCTATATATTATCAACAGTCTAGCAGCATCTATGTAAAATCTATGTAAAATATTTAAAATATGTAAACAAATATGTAAAAAAATTAAAAACTCCATGTAAAATAACTGCAGATAATGTAAAATACTTGGTATTCTACCTGCCAAGACTGACCCAAGGACTATATGAACACAATTACGGAATACTTTTCACACAAATAAAGACATATCTAAACAACTGGGAAAATAATAATTGCTCATGAGCAGACTGAACCCATATAATAAAATGACAATTCTACCTAACTTAATTTACTTATTCAGTGCCATACCAAACAGCTAAGTAATAAAAAATAATAAAATTCATCTGAAAGTTCAAGAATATCAATGAAATCAATGAAAAAAATGTTAAGGAAGATAGCCTAGCAGTTGCAGGTTTCAAACTACATCACAACAGTCTGCTACTGGCTAAGAAATAGAGTGGTGGATCAGTAGAGTTGACTAAGTATATAATATACCGTAGTAAATGACCAGACTAATCTGGTTTTTGTAAATGCAATGATCCAAGGTTTTCAAGTAAGATCTCAACATTTGACAAAAATTGGCGGAGATACTGATAAGCAGTTTGGCAGAAAATGCATAGACCAACATATACCACCAGATATACTAATATAAGGTAAAAATGGATAGATGATTTAGACATAAAGGGTTATATCATAATTAGCAAAGCATGGGAAAATATACCTGTCAGATCTATGGGTAAGGTAAGAGTTTATGACCAAATAAGAGAAGAAATTATAGGAAGTAAAATAGATAATTTTGATTACATATTAAAAAGTTTTTGCACAAACAAAATTACTATAGCCAAAATTAGAAGAAAAATAGGAAACTAGGAAAATTTTGTATCGTGTCTCTGATAAGGGGAAAGTTCAAGAATATCTCATTTCTCTATATGTGGAACTGAGCCAAATTTATAAAAATAAGAATCATTGCTCACTTGATAAATGGTCAAAAGAGATAAACACAGTTTTCAGAAAAAGAAATTAAAGCTATAAATAGTCACATGAAAAAATGCTCTTAATCACTCCTGATTTGAGAAATGCAAATTAAAACAACTCCCAGATACCACCTCACACCTCTCAGTTTATCTATCATGACAGGAAAGGAAAATGACAAATGCTGGCAGACATGTGGAAAAATTGGGACACTAATGCACTGTTGGAACTAGTCCAAATAATCTTTACAATTTGGAACTATGCCCAAAGAGCTAAAAAAAAAAACCCTTGCATATCCTTTGACTCAGACACTACTAGCTCTGTTTCCAAAAGAGATCAAAGAAAAGGAAAAAGGACCCATTTGTACAAAAATATTTATAGCGACATTGTTTTGTGTGGTGGTGATATAATTATAAATTGAGACGATGCCAATCAATTGGAAAATGGCTGAAGAAGTTATGGTATATGATTGTGATGGAATGCTGTTACGTCATAAGAAATGACAAAACAGATGATTTCAGAAAAACCCTCAAAAAACTTATGTGAACTCCTGCAAAGTGAAGTGAAGTGAACCAAGTAATGTACCCAGTAACAGCAACATTGTAAGGATGATCAACTGTGAAAGACTTAGCTAACCTTGTCAAGACAATGATCCAAGACAATTCCAAAGGACCCATGATGAAAAATGTTGTCCACCTCCAGGAAAAGAAGCAATGAACTCTGAATGCAGATAGAAGCATACTTTTTTAAACTTTATTTTTATTGTTTTATTATTATCATTTTAAATTCTGCAACATGGATAATATAGAAATATGTTTTGCATAATCTCACATGCATAATCAAAATCAAGTTGCTTGCTTTCTCAAGGCCTGGGGAAGGGTGTGAAGGAAGGAGAGAATTATGGAACTCAAAATTTAAAAAAAAATGATATTTTTACATATAATTGGGAAATATTTAATGGAATAAGTAAAATAATTATTTAAATGTGACAAAGGTGGTACATTGCATAGGCAGAAGTGGAATTACATAATCTTTTGACTCCAAATCCTGTTGGTATTTGAAATGAGCATTGAAGGAAACCAGGTATTTCACAGAGGAGGAAGTGAGAAGTGAATACTTTCCAGGCATGAGGGATGGCCAGAGAAAGCTAGGAAGATAAACAGTGGCATGTAGTATGACAAGCATTTAGACTAGTTTGGCTGGCCTAGAGAGTTTATGCAGGGGGATAATGTATGGTTTGTGTGTCAGGTTGTAATAGGGAACAACTCAAACTTGGAATTGTTAAGGAGGGGAACAAGCATTTATTAAGCACCTGATATGTGCCAGGCACATAAGTGTTTTGCAAATATTATCTCGTTTGATCCTCACAACAACTTGGGAGGGTGGGGCAGGTTGGTGCCATTTATTATCCTCGTTTTGCAGTTGAGGAAGCTGAGTCGGTCAGATATTTATTGACTTGCCCTGGATATGCGACTAGAATATATTTGAGGCTGGATTTGATCTTTGGTCTTCTTGACTTTAGGCCCTGAAATCTGTGACAACTAACTGCCTCAGTGGTGAGACCAAAAATAGCTGCTGTTCCAATAGTTTAGTTGAAGGTTAATGAGGCCATGACTTAGGGCAGTGGTTATAGGAATTTACTGAAGAAGATTATGCAAATTATGTTGTGGTTTAGGTATAAGCAAGGAGATTTGGCCCCCATTTGCTTATGTACAATGTGAGAAAGAGGAGCCAAACATGAAATTCAGATTGTGAACTTGGGTGGCTGGAAAGATGGTGGTTATGTCAGCAGAAATAGGGAAGTTCAGAAGAGGGGTAGGTTTGAGGGAAAGGTAGTGAATTGGGCATGTTGTTTGTCTTAGACACATTAAGTTTGAAAAGGCCTTGTAGGCAATTGTGTCCAATAGACAGTGGGTGATCTGGGACCTGGGCTTCGGGGATGGATTGGGGCTAGAGAAATCCATCTGAAAGTTATTGGCCAGGAGGTGCTAATTACTCTGATGAGAGGTTACAAGAGATCACCAAGTGAGAGAATGTAGAGGGACTAAGTCTCAGGAAAGGGTCTTTGAGGTAAATGTGCGGTTAGGGGAAATCAAGTAGGTGATAATCCCGCAAAAGAGATTAAGGATTAGTTATAAATGTAGGCAGAGAACCAACAAAGAGGATTGCAAAGAAAATAAATCTTTCTTCACAGTAGTATTATAAGGGTTCCAGATCCAGTTTATTTTCTTTTGATGTAATATCTCTGTAGAACTATAAACCTTTCCATTCCTGCCAGCTTTTTTTCACCCTTTTTGCTACCTACAGAGTCTCTCTCCTATAAAGTAGGAGCAATTTGACGAAGTTTAATTGGGCTGGCAACATTTTGCATGTCTTTTTAAACGGCTAATAAAGACTAAAAAAATAGTTATTAATTGAATTACATATAATATGTGCTTCACTTTCTGGTTCCTGAGTTGTCCAAACGCAGAAAATCAAATACAATTTAGAAGTAGGAAAGTTGTTGAGTCTTGTCCATGTGTATTGAGAGTAAGAAATATACCCTTGGGCTCTTTGGTGAAGGTATAGCTGCTACAGCCGCATGGAGTCGGAACTCCCTGCCTCTCCTCCTCCTGACTCACAGCTGTTCGCTCTCACTGGGGAATAAGTTGGTCAGGAAGCCGCTACATTGTTATGGCATTCAAAGACACTGGCAAGACCCTTGTGGAGCCGGAAGTGGCCATTCCCTGGACCTGGATCACCGGATCACCGTCAGCAGCTGCAATGTGAAATTGCTTGAGAAAGTGTGTGCTGACCTAATTAGAGGAGCCAAAGAAAAGAACTTGAAACTGAAGGGACCTTTTTGAATGCCCACTAAGACACTTCGGGTTACAACTAGAAAAACTCCTTGAGGTGAAGGTTCAAATACTTGGGATTGGTTCCAGATGCGAATCCACAAACGCCTTATTGATTTGCATAGTCTTTCTGAAATTGTTAAACAGATCACTTCTATCAGCACTGAACCAGGTGTAGAAGTTGAAGTCACCATTGCAGATGCCGAACCAATCATCTCTTTTAATAAATTGATTGCAACTATTAAAAAAAAAGAAATATACTCTTGGGATATTAATTGAGTGAAATGAGTTATTATGAAAGGGAGGGTTCCTTTTGCTCTTGTCTTCTACCTGGGTTATTTTTCCACATTAGTAGTTTTGGTAAGGATACTACTTAAAAATTAGACATATATGGGGGCAGAGCCAAGATGGCGGCTGGAAAGCAGGGACTAGCGTGAGTTCCCTGCCGAGTCCCTCCAAAAACCTATAAAAAATGGCTCTGAACCAAGTCTAGAATGGCAGAACCCACAAAACAGCAGAGGGAAGCAGGGCTCCAGCCCAGGACAGCCGGGATGGTCTCTGGGTGAGGTCTATCGTAGAGCTGGGAGCTGGGAGCTGGGAGTGGAGCTGAGCAGAGCCCAGCATGAGCAGTGAGGACGAACCAGACCAGGAGCTGGGCGGAATGTGCCCTACCACCCTGAATCAGTGAGCTGCAGCAGCTACCAGACTTCTCAACCCACAAACACCAAAGACAGCAGAGAAGGTTAGTGGGAAAAGTTGCGGGAGTGGAAGCAGTTCAAGTGGAAGGAGTTCACGGTTCGGCTACCAGCCCCAGGGGCAGCAGAGGTGGGGCAGCTACAGCTGCAGTTGCTTCTGGCCCCAGGCCCACCTGGTGGGAGGAATTAAGTGGCAGATCAGAGCAGGAGTGCACAGACTGCTGAAGATTTAAGCCCAGTCCAGGTTGGGGGTTCTTGGGGAAGGAGCAGTGCTGGTATGGCAGGGATGGAACATGGCCCCCAAACGTGGAACATATAACTCTTTAGTCTACAAGCAGTCATACCCCACTGAAAAACTCAAGGGTCAAGTTAGTTGGTTGCGAATATGACCAGGCAGCGAAAACGTACCCAGATTCAGTCTCAGACTTTGCATTCTTTCTTTGGTGACAAAGAAGACCAAAACATACAGACAGAAGAAGTTAACAAAGTCAAAGAGCCTACAACAGAAACCTCCAAGAAAAACATGAACTGGTCCCAGGCCATGGAAGAGCTCAAAAAGGATTTGGAAAAGCAAGTTAGAGATGTAGAGGAAAAATTGGGAAGAGAAATGAGAAGGATGAGAGAAAACCATGAAAAACAAGTCAATGACTTGCTAAAGGAGACCCAAAAAAGTATTGAAAAATACACTGAAGAAAACATCACCTTAAAAAATAGACTAACTCAAATGGCAAAAGAGCTCCAAAAAGCCAATGAGGAGAAGAATGCCTTGAAAAGCAGAATTAGCCAAATGGAAAAGGAGGTCCAAAAGACCACTGAAGAAAATACTACCTTAAAAATTAGATTGGAGCAAGTGGAAGCTAGTGACTTTATGAGAAATCAAGATATTATAAAACAGAACCAGAGGAATGAAAAAATGGAAGACAATGTGAAATATCTCATTGGAAAAAGCACTGACCTCGAAAGTAGATCCAGGAGAGATAATTTAAAACTTATTGGACTACCTGAAAGCCATGATCAAAAAAAGAGCCTAGATATTATCTTTCAAGAAATTATCAAGGAGAACTGCCCTGATATTCCAGAGCTACAGGGCAAAATAGAAATTGAAAGAATCCATCTATCACCTTCTCAAATAGATCCCAAAAAGAAATCTCCTAGGAATATTGTTGCCAAATTCCAGAGCTCCCAGATCAAGGAGAAAATACAGCAAGCAGCCAGAAAGAAACAATTTGAGTATTGTGGAAACCCAATCAGAATAACCCCAGATCTGGCAGCTTCTACATTAAGAGATTGAAGGGCTTGGAATACGATATTCCAGAGGTCAATGGAACTAGGATTAAAACCAAGAATCACCTACCCAGCAAAACTGAGTATCATGCTCCAAGGCAAAATGTGGATTTTCAATAAAATAGAGGACTTTCAAGCTTTCTCAGTGAAAAGACCAGAGCTGAATAGAAAATTTGACTTTCAAACATAAGAATCAAGAGAAGCATGAAAAGGTAATCAAGAAAAAGAATAAGAAAAAGAAATTGCAAGGGACTTACTAAAGTTGAACTGTTTTGTTGACATTCCTACATGGAAAGATGACATGTATGATTCATGAGACCTCAGTATAAGGGTAGCTGAAGGGAATATGCATATATCTATATATATATCTATATATCTATAAATGAATGTGTATGCATGTATATATCTATGTGTATGTATGTATATATATAAATGAATGTGTATGCATGTATATATCTATGTGTATGTATGTATGTATGTATATATATATATATATATATATATATATATATATATAGAGAGAGAGAGAGAGAGAGAGAGAGAGAGAGAGAGAGAGAGAGAGAGGACACAGGGTGAGTTGAAGATGAAGGGAAGATATCTAAAAGAAATAAAATCAAATTAAGGGATGAGAGAGGAACATACTGAGAGAGGGAGATAGGGAAAGCTAGAATGGGGTGGGTTATCTCGCATAAAGGTGGCAAGAGGAAGCAGTTCTGTGGGAGGAGGGGAGAGGGCAGGTGAGGGGGGAATGAGTGCACCTTGCTCTCATCAGATTTGACCTGAGGAGGGAACACTATACATACCCAATTGGGTATCTTACCCCACAGGAAAGAAGAGGGAAGAAGATAAAAAAGGGGGGGGTGATGGAGAGGAGGGGAGATGGGGGTGGAGGTAATCAAAAACAAACACTTTCAAAAGGGGACAGGGTCAAGGGAGAAAATTCAATAAAGGGGGATGGGTTGGGAAGGAGCAAAATATAGTTAGTCTTTCACAACATGAGTATTGTGGAAGGGTTATACATAATGATACACATGTGGTGTATGTTGAATTGCTTGACTTCTTAGGGAGGGTGGGTGGGAAGGGAAGAGGGGAGAGAATTTGGAACTCAAAGTTTTAAAAACAGATATTCAAAAACAAAAAAAAAAGTTTTCGCATGCAACTAGAAAATAAGATACACAGGCAATGGGGCATAGAAATTTATCTTGCCCTACAAGAAAGGAAGGGAAAAGGGGATGGGAGGGGAGTGGGGTGACAGAGGGGAGAGCTGACTGGGGAACAGGGCAACCAGAATATATGCCATCTTGGAGTCGGGGGGAGGGTATAAATGGGGAGAAAATTTGTAATTCAAACTCTTGTGAAAATCAATGCTGAAAACTAAATATGTTAAATAAATAAATTTAAATTAAAAAAAATTAGACATATGATGTGAATGATATGCTATTTCAATGTTTTTTTTCCTTAAAAAAAATCCTTTTGTGTTCCTTAGGAGAGAAGAGATAGCAGAGGAGGGTGGCTGAGCTTTCTTTCACAAAAGATATCCAGTTCTCAGGAGCTACTTGTTTGCAGGGCAACCAAATTAAAAAAAACAAAACAAAACCAACAATTAGATGGCTATTGCTTAAAATTGAAGAACAAAGGAGTACTTTTATGGAGGTCATTTTAAAACGAATTGATCATCAGTGACTAGGAATAGGAAAAAAAAAGACATCTATTTCCAAGCAAAAGAGATTGAAACTGGCTAAAAAGCTCTAAGAAACCATCAAAACAATATCTGAGAATTGTATGTGATAAATTAAGTAAATGGATTTATTCTCATGAGGAGACCTTGTATATAGAATTCTAATCCCTGTAATGAACAGATAACAACAAAGAAACATTGGTATTTTGTTGCAATATTTTCTGTGAATACATAGCAATAACATTAATCCATAAATATTTCAAAAATAGAATTTTAATAGATATCACCATAACAATTATTCACAATCTCCTAACTCTAGCAACTAACTGCTTATGAAATAATGAGACAAAGCAGAAGAAATCAAAATCAAGTCTCTCTCTACTTCAGTCCATCTCCCACTCAACCGTCATGTTTAGGAAGTGATCTTCTTAAAGTAAGTCTTACCATGTAACCCTCCTACTTAATAAACTCTGGGCTCTCTGTCACCTACGGGATCAAATATGAAGTCCTCTGGCATCCAAAGCCCACCATAACATGTACCCTACCACTTTTCTGTCTCTTTTCACACCTTATTCCCCTCCCCCACCCACATACTACAATTCAGTGATACTGACCTCTTTGTTGTTCCTCAAATAAGATACTCCATCTCCAGACTCTGGGCATTTTCAATAGTTTTCCCATATATCTGGAACACTCTTCCTCCTCATCTCCACCTTTTGGCTTCCCTAGCTTCCTTCAAGTGCAAGTTAAAATCCCACTTTCTAAGAGAAGCCTTTCTATCCCCTGAAATTCTAATGTCTTACTGCTGCTGATTACCTCCAATGTATGCTGGATATACCTTGTTTATACATAGTTGTTTGGATGTTGTCTCCTCCATTAGATTGTGAGCACCTTGAAAGCCAGGACCTATTTTGCCTTTGCATCCTTAGCACTTAGCACCATGCCTATCATATAGTAATAGGTACTTAATAACTGCCTATTGACTGACTAGATAATGAATTGGTGTTGGTGAGACCTGAGGGAGACTAACCAGGCATGAACTGATAAGATTTAATTCTGTGGTGTGCTTTGAGTGAAATGATTCCCTTCACCAATAAAAAAGATAAAATCAAATTTAACCCCATTACATCTCAGTAGTTGAGTCCTGGGAAGTTTCCTGAGACATATAGCAATTGAGTGATTTGCCTAGCATGATTCCTCTTGTAAGCACCTGAGGAATTGGACTTTAATTCTTCTTGACTCTAAGCCCAACATTCTATTCACTATGCCCCATTGCACCTCCAGTGCATACTGTCATAATGAAAATAAAGAAACCAGCAGGGATGAAAGTTGATTAAGACACTAGGTAAGAAAAAAATCTTAGAAGCCTAAAATTAACAACAACAACATAGCCAGTGGTTTGATAAATGAATACCAACAGATGACTTAAGTTAAACTTTTTAATGACCTTTGGGACACATAGCTTCTGGTGCAGTAGCAAAACATTCGTTTTGAAGATAAGAAAGTAAGGATCCAAGAAAGGATTTCATGCAGTTCTCCAGTGAGGGAGTGCATAGATATTGAATGGGATGAAATTATTTTTTAATAAATATTCACATGAAAAATATTTTTTAGATTCAGAAGATGACTAAAAACTGTGTCTTCCTGGATGTTGATTATAAGTAGGTGGTGATCTAATGGAGAAGAGGTGGGAAGAGGGATATTTCAAAGGGTCACAGGAACACACATGGTAAATATATGTGTGTATGCATATTATCTATATGCATATATATATTTAGTCATATTCATCATACGTTTTGCTCAGAATATCAGTATTTACAATGTTATCTTATTTTCCATTTCATTGTAAAATATTAATATTCACTGATTATCAAAAATGCACAAACTGTGAGTGACCCAAAAATGGTAGGTAAGTCATTTCCAAATATAGCCATATTCAGAGAATATATAAAATGTAAATCCTTAGTGATAACATGTTTGTCAGGACATGTTCTACTGAGCGTGATATAATGGGTCCTGACCTACTATGGACTTCTTTAGTTCATGAAGAAAACATGATTGCTTCACCCATAGAATGTAACATTAACTTCAGCCAAACATCTTGCAAATTCACATTAGTAATCACGTAAGGAGGAGGTTGAAGATGTGTTTGTCATACATGATTTCTAAACTGTTACTGGAAAGGCAGCTAATCATGCATAGCAGTAATGAGCCAGCAATGCTATTTTTATATAAAATATGTATCATCCTCCTCCTATCTCTAGGTTTCCTTTTCGAGGGAAATGCTGTAATGTTGTTGGTTTAGTCTGATAGGGACTTTCTGGCATGTCTTAAGGTGATGTAGGATTTAAATAGAATTTGGGGCCTAAGTTATTTATCTAAAATGAACTGCACTGAAGATGGATATCATTTTTTTCTATTAGAAAGCCATAAATCTCAGATCTTCTGCTTTAACTTAAAAAATCAAAACTAAAACTAAACCCTGACACAGAAATAGCATATTAGAAAAAGGACAAATATAAAACCATTGCTTTAAAAAAATCTATTGACTGACTACTTTGTGGTCTACCCTTACCATCCCTGAAACTTTATTGTCCTGGGACTATCCTTGTACCTTTAAACTCTACTCCTGTGATTTAATAAATCCTCAGTACTCAGAGTTCTGTTTACGATGCAGAACTTAAATTACTATATTTTGTGGCTATTATTAATAGTGACTATTGGTTTCATCTGGAATGTATAAGTTAAGTAAGCACACTTATTTCAAGAGAAATACGAAATCTTCGATTCAAATCAGCCCTGAGGAGAATGTGTCATCTCTCAGGGCAAAGAGGACTAGATCCCAAGCCATAGTCATGGAACTATACATAAGAACTGAGTGTAAGGCCTTATCTTACTTACTGGTTCTGACATTTCTTTACCTGTATCTTACTTTCACATGATAAAATGATAATAGGCCAATATAGATGTTCAATTACTGAGAATCATATAGACCCTTCCAGGAAATACTGAGGGTGGAAAGGTATCATAATTAAAGAAAATGACTTCCTTTCTGGGTAGGCTTACAACAGATTCGTATCCTATAAATTGGTAAGAAATCTTAAATAAATGTGAATTTTATTTTTGACATGACTCTAACGCTTTATTATAAGCCACTGTAAAACACTTCAATATTCTAAAATATCTATGATCTGTGGTTTTGTGGTAAAGAAAGTCTCTCTACTGAAGCATATAGAAACTTCTCTATAGTTTAATAGATTAGTCTTCTAAGGTTACCTGAGAAATCAATAGGGTAGGTGAACTGTTCTGGGTCACATTGCTAATAAGGATCAGAAGAGGAATTTGAACTCAGGGCTTTCTGACTCCAAAACCAGAATTCTATCATTCTGAATAATACTTCTAATATTGCCATATGTCAGTTGAGGTATTTTGCCCAATATCTTACGTGTGGTATATCTTCAATAAAGGATTAATAAATGAGATCATTAAAGGAAATATATTGAAAACAACTTCAATGATTCTGCTAAATGCAGAAACAAGTGTATCAGAAATCATATGGTCCCTGGGATTATTGATCTGCCAAATAAGATACGACTATTGGGATAGTGAAAATGTGTTAGCAATGCTGGATTCCCATTCAATTTATCACCATTATTGTAAAAAACATGCAAACTTTCAGAATGCACTCCAAAACAGTTACTAGCTACTGTTAAGATAGGAAAGTAGAAAAGATGTTCATTATTCAATAATCCTTAAGCCTTTCAATTTAGTGTAGTCAATAGTGGGAAATCCGGGGTGGAACCTGGCTTGGACCACTGGGGTTCTGAACTGTGGATCTGATTTGCTTGCTTGGAGTAATGCAACTTTCTTCAAGGGGCTCAAAAGAATAATAAGGAACAAAACAACAGTAGAGTGATATAGTGGAAATGGAACAATGATTGGTGTTAGAAGCACATAATGGATCTGCCTCTCTTTTCTGATATCAGGTAAGTGCCAGGGAAGGAGCTATTTTATCTCTGAACCTCAGTTTCTTCATATGTACAATGGCAGTAATAATAGTTCTATTAGCAATCCCAAAAGGGGGTTTTCAGGAAAGTGCTCCCTCCATAAATCATCATATGTTCTATATATGTGAGATACTATTATCCTTGTGGAAGCCTTATAGCTTGAATAAATGATAATGAACACATTTTCTGCAGGAATTCAGCAATGCATCGACTTTGCTTAGGCTGTGTAGACATAGCTTAACCATGCCAGAACTTTAACGGAGGCAATCATCAATGTATTGGGTCAGAATCTTCCTGTTGGCTACTTTTAGGTAAGAATAATAAACTCAGAATGATGTATTATATATAAAGTCCAGTAAAAATATGACATTTTAATACCAGAGTGTACTGCCCGACTGGAAGGTATGATTAAATCTTGATGTATTGCTTCAGCTACTGCTACTTTCCTTCCTGTATGTAATGTGTGTACCTAAAAATCAATAATGGTCTCTAAAGGTATTAAAGCACTTCATAGAAATAGGATTCATTTTTCCTGTTTTCCATTTTTGAGACATTAATACATTAGTTCATGCACATACCAACACTGGTGCCTGAAGTTGCATAAAAGCTGGCCCCCAAAGGTACAAGTATTCCTCCTCCTTACCCTTCTCATCTTTTCCCTTTCCTTCCCTTCCTCTTTCTTTTCTTTTCCTTTTGTTTCCTTTCCTCCCACCTTTACCTTCCTTCCTTCCTTCCCTCCCTCCCTTTTTTTCTTTTTGTTCCTTCCTAAAATCAAAATTCCATTTTTTTGCCAGTAGAGGCAACTTTATATTTGTTTAAATATCTCTAGCAAAATCAGCAATATCTGCCTGTGTCATAACTGAAAACTTATCTTTAGATCTGGCTACAATGAAAGATGAGCAGTCTGTGAGCTCATGTCTAATCCTTGGGTTTCATCTTCTACTCCTAAGATTAATTGAATAAGTTCTCTTCCCTTGATTAATACTTAACACTTGGGTTATTTCCTCATTCCTGTAAGTCACACACTTTGTACCAGACAATCAGGCTCAGGAAATAAACTTTTATAGGATAAAGAATCTAATAATGACCATTACTTTAACAAACAAGGATAAAGCAAAGCACGATATCCAGGACTGATTATCATTCTTTCATGTATACATGTGTTATATGTATACATATGTATACATACACACATATACATATATATGTGTGTATATATATATACATATATATATACATATACACACATATGAAGAGAGAGAGAGAGAGAGAGAGAGAGAGAGAGAGAGAGAGAGATGTGGACCCATAGTGTCTACCTTTTAGGGAGAAATCCAAGGGTCAAACTTATGTTTTAATCAATTCAAGGAACTTTCTACATGAAAACTCCATTCATCATTGCAGTTCAGCACAGATATTCTGTAATTGATCATCTTAGAGATTTTCTGAAGGGACTGAGAAGTTAAATAGTCTGTCCAAGGATACACAATTAATATGTGTCAGAGACAGGAATTAACACGTTTCCTTTTCTCTAAGGTCTGTACTTTATGCATTATACCATACTAAAAGGCATCAGTATATATAGATAAATGTTTTTGTACATATAAATATATACATATGTTTATACATTTTTCTATAGTAACTTCAACTTAATGTTCAGTTTTTCAAGCATTGAACATGTGTAATATGAATCTCTATAATTTTATCTTTATGCTTGAAAAATCTGTTTTATGCAGTATAGTAATAAAGGCATTGGACTGGGCTGAATAAGAACTGGATTCTAGCACTGGTTATTCCACTAATTCACTGAGTGACCTTGGACAAGTCAACAGATGTTTCTGGGTCTCTGTCTCCTTAATCATTAAATGTAGGCTTAATAAATCAACAATGTGACCTGATAATCAATAAAAGGTAATGCCAACTGGATGCCATTAAGTGAAGTGTTGTAGGAGGGAGACACTAATTCTGCTATACTCTGACCTTGCTAGACCATGTCAGGAGAATTGAACATGTGTCTCCATAGTCACATCTTTGGAAAAGCATTGACAAACTGAGTGGCAAGGGGCAAAGAAATAAGATGAATGCTGGATATGTATGCTATATGAAAATTAGCTTAAATATCTGAGAGGTGTGTAGCTTGGAGAAGGGAAGATGAAGCAGAGACATGATAACTATCTTTAATAATTTTTAGGACTATTACATGGAATGAAGACTAGACTTGTTCTCCTTGGCCCCAGAAAAGATGGGTGAAAGCATATGGGTAAAAATTTCAGAGGCATATTATGGCTCAGTATAAGGCAAATATTTCTAACAATTAAAGCTCTTAAAACTGGAATTAATTGTCTCAGGACATGTTAAGTTCTCTCACATGAAGTTTCCATGTTGAGGTTGGCTAACCAGAGAGCTAAATGACACAATATCTTTTGAAAATAATGCAATTCAAAAATAGGCAAAAGAAAGAGTCCGACCAAATTCCTTTTATGACACAAACATAATGATGATACCTGAACCAGGAAGAGCAAAAAGAGGAAAAAACTATGGAACAATTTCCCCAATGAATATTGATGAAAAAATTTTGAATAAAATACTGGAAAAGAGATTACAGCAATATATCAAAAAGATCATACACTATAATCAGGTGGGATTTATACCTGGAATGCATAGCCAGTTCAATATTAGGAAATCTATCAGCATAATTGACAATATCAATAAGAAAACCAACAGAAATCATATGATTATCTCAATTGATGCATAAAAAGCTTTTGACAAAATACACCACCTATTACTACTAAAGCACTAGAGAACATAGTAATAAATGGAGCTTTCCTTAAAATGATAAGTAGTTATCTACCTAAAACCATCAGCAGGCATTATTTGTATGGGGGGTAAGCTAGAAACCTTAGTAATAAGATGGAGTGAAGCAAGGATGTCCATTATCATCATTATTATTTGATATTTTACTAGAAATGCAACTTATAATAATATGAGAAAAAGAAATGGAAGGAATTAGAATAGGCAAGGAAGAAACAAAACTATCACTCCTTGCTGATGATATGATGGTATACATGGAGAATCCTAGAGAATCAAATAAAAAAGTAGTTGAAATAGTTAACAACTTTATCAAAGTTGCAGGATATAAAATAAACCTACATAAATCACAAGTATTTCTATATATTACCAACAAAGTCCAGAAACAAGACACAGAAATGGAAATTCCATGTAAAATATCTGTAGACAATATAAAGTACTTGAGAACTATATGAATAAAATTAGAAAACACTTTTCAGATGTCAGATCTAAAAAACTTGAAAAATATCAATTGCTCATTAATTCAGTGCCATACTAATAAAATTGCCAAAAATTATTTTATAGAGCTAGCAAAAATAACAAAATCCATCCAGAGCAACAAAAGGTTGGGAATATCAATGGAAAGTGGGATAAGCTGTACCAGATATCAAACTGTATTACAAAGTGGTAATTACCAAATAGTTTGGTACTGGATAAGAAATAGTGGTGGATCAGAGAAAGAGATCAGTCACACAATACATAGTAGGAAATGACCATAGGAATCTAGTGTTTGATAAACCTAAAGATCCAAGATTTGGGAAAAGAACTCAATATTTAACAAAAATTGCTAGGAAAACTGAAAAACAGTATGGCAGAAGTCAGGTATAGACCATCTTACACTGTATACCAAGAAAAGGTCAAAATGGGTGCATGAATTACACATAAAGAGTGATACCATAAGCAAATTAGGGGAGCATGGAATAGTTTGTCAGATTAATGGGTAAGGGAAGAATTTAAGACCAAACAAGAGATAGAGAGCATTACAAGGTATGAAATGGATAATTTTTGTTATATTAAATTTAAAAGGTTTTGCATAATCAAAACCAATACATCAAGATTCAAAAGAAAGCAGAAAGCTGGGGAAGAAGGGAGAATTAAAGCAAGTATCTATGATAAAGGTCTAATTTCTCAAATATATAGAGAACTGAGAGAATTTTATAGGAATACAAGTTATTTCCCAACTGATATTCAAAAGATATCATCAGATAATTTTCAGGTGAAGAAATCAAAACTATCTATACTCATATAAAAAGGGGAAGCATTAAAAATACTTTCATCAGATTTTTCTGATAAGACTTTTGTGTCCAAAGTGTCTAAACCATTAAAAGATTTATCAATACATTTAGGTCAAGATATGTAACTAAAGCCATTTTCCTTGAGATAAGTGCTTAAAGGATATGAACAAATAGTTCTCAAAAAGAATTGAAAATTATTAATGATCACATGCAAGAATGTCCCATATTGCTAGTCACAATATAAATGCAAATTAAATCAACCCTAAAATTTATGTCACACCCTGAAAATTGGCAAAGAAGATGAAAGATGGCAATTTTCAATGTTGGAGAGATTGTAGGGAAAACAGGCACTTTAATTAGTACA
This sequence comes from Trichosurus vulpecula, assembly GCF_011100635.1. NCBI lineage: Eukaryota > Metazoa > Chordata > Mammalia > Diprotodontia > Phalangeridae > Trichosurus > Trichosurus vulpecula. Next base: position 133,696,960 of record NC_050581.1, read on the forward strand.
TTGCTGGTGTTCCTATGAATCAGTAAAACCAGTCTGGAAAGTATTTTGGAATTTTCCAATAATGAAATGCCAATGCCTTTGTCCCAGAGATTCAGTTACCAGGCCTATAGCCTAAGGAGGCCATTAATAACAAGAAAGTCATCATGCATGCCAAAATATTTTAGCGACATTTGTTGTGGTAATAAAGAATTAGAAATAAAGTAGATGTCCATTGATTGGGAAATAGCCAAACATATGTTGATATACTAAAGCAATAGGATATTAATGTGCTGTAAGAAATGTCAAATATGAATGCAGAGAAGCATAGAAAGATCTCTATAAAGTGATATGGAGTGAATTAAGCAGAGCCATGAAAACAATACATACATTGACTGCAAGAATATAAATGGGAAAAAAATAACAAAAACATCAAAAGTGCATGTTGTGAAATTTCAAAGAATGAACATGTTTTGAAAGCAGAGATATGAAAAGATACCCCCACCCCACTCCACCCCTTTGCAGCACTGGGACATTCACACTACACATATTTTCAGGCTTTTTCAATCTATTGCTCAGTTTTACTGATTTTTTTCTTCTTTTTCTTTTAGTCTTATTATATGTTACATGGGCTAATTCCCTGGGAGGAGCTAGAAGAGGGATATTGAAGGTAATTTTAATGATACAAAAACACATCAACAACAATCAAACTGTGTCTTGTTTTGGTTGTTTTTACAATTGTAAAGTTTGCTAATTGAGAGATGCAATAGCACAGTGTAGCGTAGGATCCGTGGATAAGGTTTCTTAGAGACCTGAAGCAAGTCCTTCAAGAGTCCTGGTTCTGTGAGGACTACTTATATGGCCCATATCAGTACTATGAACTTGCAATAGATCATTTTGCCTCAGTGAACTTAAGTTGCTTTTTTAAAAAATTTTCACCTGTTAAATTAGAGGGTTGCATTGTTGTTATTTTTCAGTCATCTCGGGCTCTTTGTGATCTCATTTTGGGGTTTTCTTGGCAAAGAGTGGTTTGGCATTTCCTTCTCCGGCTCATTTTACAGATGAGGAAACTGAGGCAAACAGGATTCAGTGACTTGCTTAGGGTCACACAGCTGATAAGTGTCTAAGGACAGATTTGTACTCAGGAAGATGAGTCTTCCTGACTCCAGGCCCTATCCACTGCACCATGTAGCTGTACAGAGATTTCACTAATCATTATCTATAAGTTGCCTTCCAGGGCTAAAAGTATCTTCCGTATGACCACTGATTCAAGACACAGAGACAAATTTCAAAAGGATGTTAATAATAAATTAAAATAATAATTAATAATTATTTAATTATTATTTATTTATTTAAATTATTATTATTTAAATTATTATTTATTTAAATAATAAATAAATAATAAATAATAAATTAAAATAATAATTAATAATTATTTAATTATTATTTATTTATTTAAATTATTATTATTTATTTAAATTATTTTAAATTATTATTATTTAAATTATTATTTATTTAAATAATAATTAAATAATAATTAAATAATAAATAAATTAATAATAAAAATAAAATAATAAAAATTTAAAAAAAAACAGCATAGGGTTGTTTCATTTTTGTCTTTGTACTTCCAGTACTTATCATATTTATTTATTTTTGTTTTATTGGCAATATCCACGATTCTATTAAGATAATGACCTTGTAGGGTGCAGACTCCCACCAACACAGAACAGGAATGCGTATGTCACTGACGGTGCCTGGGGCATAGTACTTTGTAGTATTTTCCAGAAGCCAGACATCAGTTCAAGACCCTTTGACTTCCAGTTTGGCTCTCTATAAACTGCACGATTACTGCAAAGGGTAGACAATAAATGTTTGTTGAATTGTATAAAAGAACTTGTTTGCCAAGTACATTAAATTGGGTTAGTTGATAAATAGCACATGCAACCTGATGTATGTTTCTAAGTATCTGGGATTCTGTGAACTAAAAGTAGCGCAAGTGGTTCACAGGCCCCAGCTTTTACCTTTCCTCAAACTGATAACAGCAGCTGCTACCATTCATGGCAAGATTGAAAAGGGTATTTCAGAGGCAGCTAGGTGGTGCAGTGAGTAGAGCACCAGCCCTGGAGTCAGGAGGACCTGAGTTCAAATCCGGCCTCAGACACTTGACATATGTACTAGCTGTGAGACCTTGGGCAAGTCACTCAATCCCAATTGCCCTGCCAAAAAAAAAAAAGAAAATGGTATTTCCTATTTTACTCCTACTACCAACCTAACCAGTTCTGCCTTGCCCCCCACCCTCAATACCAGGACATCAGATGTGCTAATAGAAGGGTCTCCAGAGTGATATTACTGGAGTTTTCCTCACTCCACTTCTCCCATTCATTGTGTGTTGCTGTTTTCTATATCCTCTATTGCCAAGTTTTTGATGTTTCAAAATATTTTGATTGTATTTTTAAAAATAGAAATGAGTTCTATAATCATAGTATCATTGGTGTTGACTGATGGAGTCAAACCCAGAAAACACCAGTGGAAGATTTAAAAATGAGGCCAATGAGTTTCAAGAACTGAATCTAAACATCAGCTGATTTCATTTTTATTGGTTGGTTATTAACATAATTTTGTTTGTATTATGTTTTCTTTGCTTTATGTACTATGCTCATTCACTAATTATAAACAGACTAATGGGATACATTAGTTGATTGTTTCATTATAAACACAGTATTACCTAATTTATACTCCTGATTTCAGTTTCCATAATATTCATGCACAGTGTACCATTTTTGTTAGGTATTATTATTTCATGAATATCTGTAAAAGTAAAGTAATCCTGGAGCTTTGTCTGACCTTTGGGGGTAGGAATACCTGCTTTGATTCAATCAATACATGTCATTATTACCATAGATTAGTCATTTGGTGTCTAATAAATCTCTCCCCTGGTGACCACTTTACTTTCTACTCTCTTCTTCTATGCCCTATGGGATCCTATAACTTTTTATTGGGAAAATGTTAAGATTTTCCTTCTCTTCTCCCAACACAACCTATTTGACCTAAATAAAGGCTGCATCTCTTCTGATATTATATTAACTGACACACTCTCTTATGGAATTTTCATCTTTAGTCATTTTCCTAGGCTTAATGAGAATGACCTTATTTCCTATTTTGATAAACAAAATGCCACCTCCCTGCCATTTCTCATCATTTGAAGTGAACACTATCCATTTGCACTGCATCCTTTATGTAACTGTCACTCTCAGGGACTGTCACTCTCAGGGACTTTATTTTGGTGTTACCAGATATTAGTATCTTATACCAGTGGGCTAATTCTCCACTTTGTAAACATCACTTCTAGCAACTTCAACTATATTGAAGCCCTCTGGGTCCTGTCTCTACTGAAATGTCAGGTGTCAACTGGATCAGTTGTAGTCTCAATCTCTGTTGGCATTTAAAGTCAATAACAGACTGGCTCCAGGTACAAATTCTCTCCTCACCTCCAGTCTTGCTCATTGGACACCTGAAACTGGATATCCGATAAATATGTTAACCTGAACATATACAAAATTGAATGTATTCACCCCCACTACCCCCCCCAAAACCCAAACCCTTCCTTCTTCCTAAGTTACCTATTAATGAAGTTACCACCACCTTCTTAATTACCCAGGCTAGCCACCTAGGCATCTTCCTCATTCCCTCACTCTCACCCCCTATATCCAATCTATTGCCAAGTCCTGTTGATTCTGCCATCACAATATCTCTCCTATATACCTGCTTCTTTCCTGTGACCCTACCACCACCCTGCTTCAAGGTCACCACCATGACCTAGTACCTGTACTTTCTATTGCAATAGTTTTCTAATTGGTGTCTCTCTACTTCAATGGACTTTACTTCAGTCTCTCCTCCACTCAACTGCCAAAGTGATCTTTGACAATCATAGATAAGATTATGTCTTCCCATCCTTTTCATGGACTCATTTGTTCAGCCACATTGGTCTTATTTTCAGACCACACATATATCATTCTATCTCCCATCTATGTCCTTTTGAACAAGTCTGGAGTGTTTAATTCTGCCTCTTAAAATTTCTAGTTTCTTTTTTTTTGTATTAAAATTTATTTTATTTGCAAGAATGCTACACTGTGCATCAGACAGTGCCACAAATACACTTTTAAATTTTTTTTAATTTTAGACTCAAACACCAAAACTCAAATACAAAATAGAGAAAAGAAAAAGAAACATATCATAAAATTGTTTTCCCATATGTGTTATATATATACGTATTATATATATACATATGTACATATGTATATACATATATATGTAGTCATGCAAAACATATCCATAATGGTCATGTTGTGAAAGAAAACATAAATTAAAAAAACTCAAGGAAAATAAATAAAGTGAAAAAAACACAAAAGTTGCTTCAATCTGTATTCAGATACCATCAGTTCTTTCTCTGGGGATGGATAGCATTTTTCATCCAAAGTCCTTCAGAGCCGTCATGGATTGTTGTATTTCTGAGAACAGCTAAGTCATTCATAGCTGATCATCCCATTGCTGTTACTTTGGACCCATTACATTTCACTTTGCATCAGCCCAGTTAAGTCCTTCTAGGTTTTCTGTGCCTTTTTTTGCTTCAAAATTTTTTTTCACAGTTACTATTGCCACCTGTATTTCCCTCCATCCTATTCCACCTACCCCTGTTTATTCTATTCTCTTTCTCCTTTCACCCTGTCCCTCCTCAAGTGTTTTGCTTCTCATTATCCCTTCCTCTAATCTGCCCTCCATTCTATCTTGCCCCCTTTGTCTTATCCCCTTATCCTGTAGAGTAAGATAGATTTCTATACCCCATTGCCTGTGTACCTTATTTCTCAGTTACATGTAAAATCAATTTTTTACATTCAGTTTTAAAACTTTGATCTCCCAATTATCTCCCTTCCTCCCTTTACCCACCTTTTTTGAGAAGGCAAGCAATTTGATATAGGTTATACATGTACAGTCATGAAAAACACTTCCATAATAGTCATGCTGTGAAAGACTAATTATATTTCCCTCCATACTATCCCCCCATTTATTGTTTTCTCCTTTGACCCTATCCCTCCTCAAAAGCGTTTGCTTCTGATTACCCCCTCCCCCAATCTTCCCTCCCTTCTATCATCCCTTTTCTCTTTTCCCCTTCTTCCCCTACTTTCCTGTAAAGATAGATTTCCATACCCAATTGAGTTATTCCCTCCTTAAGCCAAATCTGATGAGTAAGGTTCACTCATTTCCTCTCATCTCCTCCCTCTTTCCCTCCACTGCAAAAGCTTTTTCTTGCCTCTTTTATGTCATTTGCCCCATTTTACCTCTCCCTTTCTCATTCTCCCAGTACATTCCTCTCTCACTGCTTAATTTTATTTTTAGATATCATCCCTTCATAGTCAACTCACTCTGTGCCCTCTCTCTCTCTCTCTCTCTCTCTCTCTCTCTCTCTCTCTCTCTCTCTCTCTATATATATATATATATATATATATATATATATATATATATATATATATATTCCCTCCAACTACCCAATAATGAGAAAGGTCTCATGAGTTACAAATATCAGCTTTCCATGGAGGAATGTAAACAGTTCAACTTTAATAATTCCCTTATGATTTCTTTTTCCTGTTTACCTTTTCATACTTCTCTTGAGTCCTGTATTTGAAAGTCAATTTTTCTATTTAGTGCTGGGTTTTTTCTCCAGAACGCATTAAATTCCTCTACATCATTGAATATCAATTTTCCCTTGAAGTATTATACTCAGTTTTTCTGGGTAGGTTACTCTTGATTTTAATCCTAGATCCTTTGACCTCCAGAATATCATATTCCAAGCCCCCCCCCATGCCTTAATATAGAAGTTACTAAATCTTGTGTTATCCTGATTGTGGTTCCACAATACTTGAATTGTTTCTGTCTGCTTGCAATATTTTCTCCTTGACCTGAGAACTCTAAAATTTGACTTTAATATTCCTGGAAGTTTTCATTTTGAAATTTCTTTTAGGAGGTGAGTGGTAGATTCTTTCCATTTCCATTTTACCCTCTGTTTTTAGAATGTCTGGGAAGTTTTCCTCAATAACTTCTTGAAAGATGATGTCTAGGCTCTCTTTTTTATCATGGCTTTCAGGTAGCGCAATAATTTTTAAATTCTCTCTCCTGGATCTCTTTTTCAGGTCAGTTATTTTTCCAATGAGATATTTCACATTGTCTTCTATTTTTTCATTCTTTTAGTTTTGCTTTATAATGTCTTGATTTCTCAAAGAGTCGTTAGCTTCCATTTGCTCCATTCTAATTTTGAAGGAATTATTTTCTTTAGTGAGCTTTTTGAACTCCTTATCCATTTGGCCAGTTCTGCTTCTTAAACATTCTTCTCCTCATTGGCTTTTTGGACCTCTTTTGCCATTTGGTCTAGTCTATTTTTTAAGGTGTTAATCTGTTCAGTATTTTGGAAGGGGGGTTTCCTTTAGAAAGTTGTTGACTTGTTTTTCATGATTTTCTTACATTTCTCTTCCCAATTTTTCTTCTACTTCTCTCACTTTATTTTCAAAATCCTTTTTGAGGTCTGCTATGGCCTGAGACCAATTCATATTTTTCTGGAGGCTTTGGATGCAGGAATTTTGACTTTGTTGTCTTCTTCTGAGTGTATGTTTTGATGTTCCTTGTCACCAAAGTAAGTTTCTATAGTCTGAGTTTTTTTCTGTTGTTTGCTCATTTTCCTAGCCAATTACTTGGCTTTTTAATTCTTTGCTAAGGTAAGACTCTGCTTCCAGTGTGGAGGGCCTACTGTACCAAGCTTCAGGGAGTTTGTGCAGCTGTCTTCAGAGATACTTCTAGAGACTTGTAACTCTTCAGTTCTTCCAAAATATGATCTGAGGAGAGGTGTTTGCTCCTCTCCTGGCCTGTAGTCTGTTCTGTGAGTAACCACAGATACTCTTTTCTCTCCGGGAACCATGAAGAGGTTCCCACTCCACTGCTGCCACAAACTCTGCTATGCCAGTGCTCTTCCTTGCCACAGGACTGCTACCTGGGACTGCCACCCAGATCTAAGTATGGGCAAAGCAACAGAGTCCTGCCTCAGTGCTGGCAAAGAGACCCCTGTAATCTCTTTCTGATCAGTTATTTGATCCCCTTGCCATCTGTGGGCTGAGAACTCTATAACCATCCACTGGCCCTGCCACTGCCCTGATGTTGTGCTGGGGCTGGGGCTGGACTGTGCTCCTCTCTTACCCAGGTCTGACAGACCTTTTCTATTGACCTTCTAAGTTGTCTTTTGTGTTTGTGGGTTGAGAAGTCTGGAAACCACCACAGCTGCCAGTCATTCAATGCCCTGAGGCCTGCTCTGAGTTTGCTGGGGCCCTGTCTATGCTGGCATGGCTTGAGCTGGACTGTGCTCCTCTCTCAGTCTCTTGCAACAGAGATTTCCTGACTATCTTCCAGGTTGTCTTGGGATAGAAATTTGTTTCACTCTGTCTTTTTGTGGGTTCTGCTCTTCCAGAATTTCTTTAAAATCTTTTTTTATAGCCATTTGGAGGGATTTGGGGGAGACCTCAAGTGAGTCCCTGCCTTTACTCTGCCATCTTGACTGTGCCCCTCTAGTTTCTTTCAAAAATCAACTCAAGTGCTACCTGCTACATAAGACCTGGCATGAACCATCTGATTACTAGTACCATCTCCCATCAATTACCTTGCATTATTTTGAACTACATACATACACTTATATACGTATATATTATCTCGCCTGATAAAAACGTATGCTTCATGAGGGAGGAGTCTGTTTTCATTTTTGTCTTTAAATTAAGCTCACAGTAAGAGCTCATTAATAAATTCTATTTAATTAATTGAACAATTCATAGAAAAACTTAACATTTAATGTTAAATTTGATATTTTTCTTGTCTGAATAAAACCTCTATTTTTTACCTTTCCCATTCCTCTGCCCTTACTGAACCATAGATAATATATGAGTGGCTTTCATATGGGTGATTTGAGATTACAGAGCTGTGCTGTCAAATCCTTCAAAGAATTGTCAGGGATAACATTCAATACCAGAGCAGACTTTCCTTTATTTTGAGTATTTAATCTGATTTTCTGAATGGAAGGTCAACTGAATGGCCTCCAGAACAAGGGGGTGTGGATTTCAAGATCAAACTCATTTCTGTAGAGCAGATCTGAACATAGACAAGTGAGATTTTTGCATGGTTCACTATAATCATTTGAATGCTAGCTCATTGCAGCAGTGTTCTAATCCATCCCTTTCCATTCCCTCTCCACCTCCAGTCCACAATTCATTCTCAAGTTTACCTTCCTAAGACATTGCTTTCTTCATGACACTCACCTGCCTGGAATTGAGTACATACTTAAGAATGCTTATTGAATGATTCTTATGGATTACAGTGGCTCTAAATTGTCTAGCATTAGGAAGACTCTAGAATGGGAACATGAAATTGGGCCAGAAAAAAGCATCAAAGGAAAGCCAAGGTGGGGACCTAATTTAATTTTTGAAATAAATAACAGCTTGCCATGTTCAACATGTACTCCAGTAGAGCTTCCTACTATCTGCTGACAGTTGCTGGCTATTCTTCCTTTTTTTAGTATGATTTAATGAGCATAATTCAGAATTTTCAGGTGGAGGACCTGAATTCGAGTCTTGCCTCTGCTACTGTGTGATCTACCTGGGTGACCTTGGACTAATCACTTAACTTCTCTGGCTTCAGTTTCCACATCTGTGAAATTAGGAAATAAGAATAGATCTCTTAAGTCTTTTTCAGCTCTATGTCAATATGGATACCATGATCCTGTCCAAAGCTAGAATTCAAAATCTCAGTTATAGAGAAACATTGTTGATGGCAAATCATGGTTAATATCAAGAGGGGCAGATAAGCTATTGAATCAATGAATTCTTTCCTTCCTTTTTCCCGTCTATGTTCAAAATACTTTATTAACTTTCTATCCAACTACCTTAGAGGATTGGGTGGATTAATCCAAATGTTTAATTTTAAAGTTTCAAAAGTGCCCTGAGCTTCACAGATGAAAGGTGTGAGGTTAGAATAAAGCAATAAAATATTATAATATTTCTGAGTTGTGGAATTCTGTTCCCAAGGCAGTTCTGTCACATTTGAATTTTAAATACCATGACAATCCCATCCCCCTACCTCTTTCTTTTATTCAGTTCTTTTGGAGTCTCTACCAGGTATCTTTTGTTAGCCATCACTGAAAAGAAGTAAATGTAAAAGAAACAAAAAGATTTCACAAAGAAAACTTGCATAAATCTGAATTCATAGAGATTAGAGCTATGAGCAGCCTTGGACAAAAGCCTAAAACTGGGGAGCCAAGTTTTTAGTACTCAACCATCCCTCTTTGTATACTTATCCCTTATTTCTTTGGTTGTCCCCTCACCCATTTCAGTGGCTTGTTGATGCCTTCTGTCTGCCCTGGGCCACCCTCATGGCATCTTTTGTTGGCCAATTAGAACTCTCCCTTTACTCTCTCCTGTCTGATTAGCTTTGTCCATATTTCTTCTTGGCTTTTGCTTGTTAATTTATGCTCATTATTCTGATAAAAGAAACCTGATAGGCCAAATGTAATTGTTAAAAGAACCAAGAAGGGGCGGAGCCAAGACGGCAGCCGGAAAGCAGGGACTTGCGTGAGCTCCCTGCCAGGTCCCTCCAAAAACCTATAAAAAATGGCTCTGAACAAATTCTAGAACCGCAGAACCCACAAAATAGCAGAGGGAAGCAGGGATCCAGCCCAGGACAGCCTGGATGGTGGCTGGATGAGATCTATCATGCATGGAGTGGAGGGGAGAGGAGCTCAGCCTGGGCGGGGTCAGGATGAACCAGACCAGGAGCCAGGCAGAACAGGCCTTAGCACCCTGAATCAGTGATCTGTGGCAGTTACCAGACTTCTCAACCCACAAACACCAAAGACAACAGAGAAGATTAGTGGGAAAAGCTGTGGGGGACAGAGTGAAAAGAGTTCCAGGTTCAGCCACCACCCCTGGGGCAGCGAGGGTGGTGCAGCTACAGAACTATAGCTGCAGTTGCTTCTGGTCCCAGACCCACCTGGTGGGAGGAATTAAGTGGCTGATCAGAGCAGGAGTGCAGAGACTGCTTAAGATTTGCATCAGGTCCAGGTTGGTGGTTCTTGGGGAAAGAGGAGTGTTGGTGTGGCAGAGTGGGCTGTATAGAAATATCTCTGAAAACAACAGCACATCCCCTCAAGCCTGGAACAAAGTACTCTTTGTTTTACAAGCAGTCATACCCTGCTGAAAAACTCAAGGCTGGGAACATGGCCAGGCATCGAAAATGCACTCAGATTCAGTCTCAGACTTTGGAATCTTTGGTGACAAAGAAGACCAAAACATACAGCCAGAAGAAGTCAACAAAGTCAAAGAGCCTACATCAAGAGCCTCCAAGAAAAACATGAACTGGTCTCAGGACATGGAAAAGCTCAAAAAGGATTTGGAACAGCAAGTTAGAGAAGTAGAGGAAAAATTGAGAAGAGAAATGAGAATGATGCAAGAAAACCATGGAAAACAAGTCAATAACTTGCTAAAGGAGACCCAAAAAATGCTGAAAAAAAATATTGAAGAAAAGAACACATTAAAACATAGATTAACTCAAATGGCAAAAGAGCTCCAAAAAGCCAATGAGGAGAAGAATGCCTTGAAAGGCAGAATTAGCCAAATGGAAAAGGAGGTCCAAAAGACCACTGAAGAAAGTACTACCTCAAAAATTAGATTGGAACAAGTGGAAGCTAGTGACTTGATGAGAAATCAAGATATTATAAAACAGAACCAAAGGAATGAAAAAGTGGAAGACAATGTGAAATATCTCATTGGAAAAACCACTGACCTGGAAAATAGATCCAGGAGAGATAATTTAAAAATTATTGGACTACCTGAAAGCCATGATCAAAAAAAGAGCCTAGATATCATCTTTCAAGAAATTATCAAGGAGAGCTGCCCTGATATTCTAGAGCCAGAGGGTAAAATAGAAATTGAAAGAATCCACCAACTGCCTCCTGAAAAAGATCCCAAAAAGATAGCTCTTAGGAATATTGTTGCCAAATTCCAGAGCTCTCAGGTCAAGGAGACAATACTGCAAGCAGCCAGAAAGAAACAATTTGAGTATTGTGGAAACACAATCAGAATAATCCAAGATCTAGCAGCTTCTACATTAAGAGAACAAAGGGCTTGGAATATGATATTCTGGAGGTCAATGGAGCTGGGATTAAAATCAAGAATCACCTACCCAGAGAAACTGAGCATCATGCTCCAAGGCAAAATATGGATTTTCAATAAAATAGAGGACTTTCAAGTTTTCTCAATGAAAAGACCAGAGCTGAATAGAAAATTTAACTTTCAAACACAAGAATCAAGAGAAGCATGAAAAGGTAAACAAGAAAGAGAAATCATAAGGGACTTACTAAAGTTGAACTGTTTTGTTGACATTCCTACATGCAAAGATGACATGTATGATTCATGAGACCTCAGTATCACAGTAGCTGAAAGGAATATGCATATATATATATATATATATATATATATATATATGTGTGTGTGTGTGTGTGTGTGTGTGTGTGTGTGTGTGTGTGTACATACATATGTGTATGTCTATGTATGTATATATGTAGGTGTATGTGTGTGTATATATATATATATATATATATATATACACACAGAGGACACAGGGTGAGTTGAATATGAAGGGATGATATCTAAAAAAATAAAATCAAATTAAAGGATAAGAGAGGAATTTATTGAGAGAGGGATAAAGGGAGACATAGAATGGGGTAAATTATCTTGCATAAAAGTGGCAAGAAAAAGAGGTTCTGCAGGAAGAGAATAGAGGGTAGGTGAGGAGGAATGAGTAAATCTTGCTCTCATTGGATTTGACCTGAGGAGGGAATACCATACACACTCAATTGGGTATCTTACCCACAGGAAAGAAGGAGGAAGTAGATAAAAAGGGGGAATGATAGAAGGGAGGGCAGACAGGGGGAGGAGGTAATCAAAAACAAACAATTTTGAAAAGGGACTGGGTCAAAGGAGAAAATTCAATAAAGGGGGATAGGATTTGGAAAGAGCAAAACACAGTTAATCTGGTCACACATGAGCAAATTATTTAACTTTTGTCTGCTTCATTTTTCTCATATGCAAAATGGACCTATTAATAACTCCTAGCTCCCTGGCTTCTTGAGAAGATAAAATGAATTAATATTTGTAAAGCACTTTTCAAACCTTAAAACCCTATATAAGTGCTAGTTGCTATTATGGTTTTTAGTAGAAACTTTAAGTCTCTAGGTACAGGTACAACTCATTTTGGTTTCTTTGTTTCTTTTACCTATATCTAATTTACATAGTTTGCTAAGTGCCTTAGGAGGAGTGAGTTAAAAAACCACTGAAATGATCTATCAGTCAACGGGGATGCTGCTTTGCTGTTGCTGTTGTTTATTTGTTTGTGTTTGGTTATTTGTCTGTTTGTAGATGTTCCAAAAAGGCTTCTAGATAGGAGCAGATCAAGAGATGCTCTAGAAAAGATCAATGGAACTATGAGACTTTGAGGAAGATGCCTCAAATCTTTGAGCCCTGAATACATTTCCAATGAAACTAAGTCCAGAAAACCTAGGGCATTTGTCTCTGATCTAGTGTTATTCTAGAAAAAGTAGCACCCTCTTTTTTTTTGAAAGATCTGAATACTAGCTAGATAAAAAGGGAAATTTCAGGATTTCTATTTTCATTGTAATCTGAGTTCCAAAACCTAGTATTATGTGTTAGTGGAGATGAATGCACTGCCATGTATAAGTTGTGAGATGGAGTTGGCTAGAGTGGGAGAACTTCAGTCTTTTCTGAAATTCTTAAACTTAAAGCCATTTCTCACACTTTTGGCTTTCAGCTTTGAAAAGAAAGGTGGAAGAAGCTAACTCCACTTCAGACTGATGAAGGAAAAGACCATGGGAAGGCATGAGAAGGGCTGACTGTCTTCATCATGTTCCTGTCCCCAGTTTGCTACACTACAAAAATTTTTCTACATTTTTTTGTGTGTTTCAACTGCAGGTTGGAATCTTCAACTCTGTGGTAAGCAGGCCAGGCTGGGTGAAGCTGACCATTTTTAGAACACCTTTTCTAGCCCCTTCTTCATGTGGTACACTCTTCTCTAACTGAAGTGTACCTGTTCCTTCAAAGGGACTTCCCAGGAAATACCTCCCTCAACAATGTGTGTGTGTGTATGTTTGTGTGTTTATATGTATGTAGTGGGGGGCAGCAATGTGAAGGGGGGTTATGACAACACCTGCCCCAACAATATGGGAACTTAGCTCAGCTCCGAAGAACTTGAGATTGGGCTGTGGAGGGAGTAGAACTGCAGGGGCAATCTTCTGTGAAGAGTTGGAAAGCCCATACCGGTGGTCTGAGACCTATCTCAACCTGGTTGGCTTTGCCACAGACTGTAATGAGTGAAATCTGAAATAATTGAGGAAACAAAGATTTGAACTTTTGAGCACATCAATTTATTAAGCAATACATGCCAACTCCTTAACAAATTGGGACCAAGCTTCTTTAGCTTGGCAAATTCAGCCACATTAAGGGGGAGATAGATTTTTATGCCTTAAAAAAACAATTAACAATATAAATTGAGACAAAAGATTAGGTAATATAATCTCTAATTGGAAGAAAGATTAGGGATATCTGAGATGAAAGGGAGATGAGCAAGTTTTGGGAATTGGGAGGGGGGAGGAAGTAAGCAGATAGACACTCCCAGATATGAAACAGAATGTCATTAAATTCCCATGATTAACAAGCAGGTGTAATTTACAGGAAAATGAAACAAATCTCAAAATGGGAGCAACTTTACAACCTGAGTCCTTTTGGTTCACACAATTCTCTCTTTATTACTAGTAGCGTAAATTCTGATATTAGCTCTGACAAATTAATGATCTGACTTATAGAGAGTTTATATAACTTCTCTATCCACAGTTAGTTTTTTTTTTCTGATTGCTAATATGTAGTCCATTTTAGTCTTTTTTATGTGATTTGGTTCTTGCTATTTCAAGTGCATGAATTTTTTTAATAAAGTGATCATGATATAGAGGAATGACATTTCTGTACAATTTATAGTTCTTTAGTCTCTCACATGTCTTTCCCTGAACCACCTTTCATTGGAAGTGATCAAGTAGAGTGTTTATTCATTTGATATCAAGGGTCTTATTAAGTACTTCACAGAATTCCTCTACCACTTCATCCTCAACAATGAATGTTGTTGTATAAGCTATAATTATTTTCATCATGGTCTTTCGCAAATAATTATCATTATTATTCAAATATATGTTGACCAATATCCAACAAAATAATATTTCTTACAATTTGGGGGTATATGATAGAATTTACTCTATCAGTGACTCTTTTTTCCTCCCTAAAAGTATCTATGAGTTATCCTTCCATTTAACTCTAACTTTCTTCTTCTGGTTTCATTTATGGCAAGAATGTCAGGATCGATGATTTAATTCTTCCCACAGTATGTCCACTAGTTGGTCATTTGACAGGGATCTCATATTTAGAGGTTTGTTGTTGTTGTTCAATTGTTTCAGTCATGTCTGACTCTTCATGACTGCATTTGAGGTTTTCTTGGCAAAGATACTGGAGTGGTTTGCCTTTTCCTTCTCCAGCTCATTTTATAAATGAGGAAACTGAGGCAAACAGAGTTAAATGTCTTGCCAGGTTTACACAGCTAGTAAGTGTGTGGGGGCAGATTTGAACTCAGGAAGATAAGTCTTTATAATGTCATGCCTGGTAATCTATCTACTGTGCCACCTAGCTGTCCCATATTTAGATTATCAGAGGTTTAAAATTTGTTGATGGTCTAAAAACTGTGATCCACTATCTTATCAATATAGAAACAAAAGGGGAGCATGTAGAAATAAGGGCAATTTTCAGTGGTTTAATTTTTCTTTATTTCATGGTTGGCCATAGTCAAAAACGTTATATCACTAGGTTGCCAGCCTATTGGTAATGTGTCTCTTTTGGATTAAATAGGCTGGTCTTTGAAAAAATGGATTCAATCTTTTCCCAGCTATATATTGCAAGCCTCTTTAGCATGATAGAAACTTTGATTCACTATCTGTTCCCTGCTAGTGTAACTTTCAGAAATCCAGGGACAACTCAATGCCTTGAAGAGACATCAGAGGACCTGTGTGTGGGGTTTGGGGTGGGAGGGCATGGAAGATACACAAATACCCTCAAATAACACAATTATTCAGCCATATAGTAAGGTTATTTTTATAGCTTTTACTATAGGCTACCACATTGTTCTCTGAAGAGATTCTACAATTTGGTGCTTTACCAGTAGTGAATTTGTATGTCTTTTTCCCCCTCAGCCTTTCCAGAACTGGATTTCATTGTTTTTATTTTTTTAACCAACTTAGTTGGTATTAGGTAGAGTAATTCAATGTGTTCTTTGAGTATTAGTGAGATTGAACACTTATAAAAGTTAATTATAATTTATATTTTCTGTTTTTCAGTTTCTCTCTTCAAATCCTTTGACCATTTACCCATTATGAACTGAATCCTAGGCTTCTTGATGGCAACAACCATATATTTGCAGAAAGTGATGAAGAATTCCAAACAGTATTAAAGAGGTGCTAGATCAGGACATACACGTTCCTTCTCTTCCTCCCTCACATCCTAAATAAGAGCAATGGAGGTTAGTACATCAGATGGATGAAAAAGTAATTTTATCCTCATATCTCTGAGTGAAATCTGGCCTTTCTTTTGCTGGTTCATTGTCTCTTTTATAGTCTCAATTATGAAGGAATTTCTCACCCTACCTTGACTCACAGTGCCAGGCACTATACTAAGCACTAGGGTTACAAAGAAAGGCAAAAGACAGCCACTGTTCTCAAGGAGCTCACAACCTGTTAAGAGAAACAATCCTGTCCTCTAAATATTCTCTTCCATTCTCTCCAGAGCTTAACAGAGTGCCTGGCAAATAGTAGGTGCTAATTGACTTGACTGATCAATAAGCAGGTATCTGCTATTTGTTTACATAAATAAATTATGTATATCTATGTATTATACCTCTGGCATTGCCTTCCCCTAACTCTGCCCCTCTCCCAATCTGCAAACAAGATAAATAAATAAGAAATGGACCAGTGGACCTAATAGTCCATAGTTATTATGCTGCCCTCACAACCCCTATGACCTTTTTACTCTTTCTAATTGACACTTCTCCTCTGGCTCCAGGTCTTATATTTTATTTCCCTTTTTCTGATGTGAGGTCTTGAGGGTTGATGCAGTTTAGGAAAAGCTACATACCGCTGATGTTACAAGTTAACAGTGCCACCTACAGAGAGGTAGAGTTGAGGGTTAGACAGTTATCTCTGGAAATCATAAAGGGAAAAAAAAAAGCTTGGGAATTTCTTCCTTCCAAGGAATTAGATGTCCAAAACCAACAGGGTGATCATGGGATGTCTGGTGCCAATTTTTTCTCATTAAATAGAATCGGGATAATGGAACTCCATCTGGTAGTTTAATCAAAGGGGACTGAGTAAAATACATTGAAGTTCAATACCTCCCCAGCTTTTGTTCTGGCTCTGCCAATTTTGGTCTCTGGCAATTTTGACAAATAATTTCATCTCTTTGATTCCCAGTTGACTCAGGTAGAAAAGGAGAATTAGGAACCAGTTATCTTTAAATCCCTTCTAGCAAACCAATGATTTTTAAAGTTCCTTCCAGCTTTGATAATATATTATACAGTTATTCAGTCAGCATTATGTTTATCATGGTGGTGAGGGAGGCTGGGAATTTCTGGAATAATTGGAGTGGCCAGAAATGGATAACCATTACCCATAAAAGATTAATATAAGAAATGAGTTTGTCATTTAAGGTACGGGAATAGTGGTGATGGTGCTTTAGCAGGGAAGTGACCTGGTCACTTGTGCTTTACGAAGATTACTCTGGAATCTGTGTGGAGTGAGGAGTTGAAGAGCATGAGGCTGGAAACTAGAAATATAATTTGGAGGCTTTTGTAAGAGTGTATGTGAGAGAACATGTGGGCCTGAGCTAGGGTGGTGACCATGTGAGTGGAGAAAGGTGATAGATAAAGATGTCTTATAGAGGTAAATTTGACAAATCTTGGTGATTGACAGTATAGAATGGTTAAAGGACAGGGAAGAAATGAAGATGACTCCGAGGAAGCTAACTTGAGTGACTGAAAGGATGGTGGTACTTCAACAGAAATAAAGAATTCAAGAGAAGTGTTGGGTCTTGGAAGGACGATGATGAGTACATGCTGAGTTTGAGATGCTGATAGAACATTCAGTGGGTAACGTCCTTTGGGGAGTTGGTGATTGTAGACTAGAAATGAGGAGAGAAATTAGTATAGGCACATAAGTCTGTGAGTCATCTTCATACAAATGATAATTTCACTCTTTCAAAGATTCTACAAATTCCAATATGAAGACTAGGAAGTAACAGCAACTTGTTCTGAAAGCATAGTAACCGCATTTGATTAATTGCAGTGGAAAGTTCAACTTGGGTTGTCATAAGTCGTATCATCAATTAGATGGAGGAAATATGTTTGTAGAAAAACAAACAACACAACAAACAGCAGACAGTAATCCTCTGATCTAGCCATACATCAAGTTCTGAGTATCTCATACAGATTCCAGGATAAGTTTGAAAAGTGATGATATTCAATAGGATTATGAAATGCATGATTAAGAGGCTTAGACTGGAAAACAATACATAGGGAGAAATTACCATAGGCTTCAGGAGGAAGGTAGGTGGCTCATCGGATAGAGTATAGAGTCTGGAGTCAGGAAGATCTGAATTCAAATGTGACCTCAAACACTAGCTGTGTGACTGTGACCCTGGGCAAGCCACTTAACCCTAGTTCTATTAGTTCCTTATCTGTACAGTGAGCTGGAGAAGGAAATGGCAAACCCCTCCAATATCTTTGCCAAGAAAATGTCAAATGGTGTCACAAAGAGTTGGGCAAGACTGATATGACTGAACAACAGCAACAATAGGCTGGTAGTCACATAGTATCTAGGAATGAGACTTGAGTTACATCTCTAGGAATGGACTATAATGAGTGGATTTATATGGAGATGCACTGGAGGAAGCATTATTTTGTCTGGCAAGAGGTTTGTGAAGGAAGAAAATGGTCCAATTAAACTCAGAATTAAGACTATTAGGCAGCTGATGAGCAATAGCACCATTCTTTATAATGAATCAATCAACAAATATTTATTAAGAGCTGACTGTGTCAGACTGTGTGAAGTGCTAGAGATGCAAAGAATGGCAAAAATTAATTCCTGACCTCAAGTTGCTTACAGTCTAGTGGAAAAGACGGTATGTCAATAAACAGGTAATAAAAGTTATATGCAGAGGAGATAGAAGGTTATCTTAAGGAGGAAGGTTATGACTGCTGGGTTGGAGATGGCAGAGGAAGGCCTACCAAAGGAAGTGATGTTTGAGCTTTGCTGTGTTTTTGTAAAGCCCCTAGAGGCCAAAGTTACAGTAGGAAAATGGCTGGCAGAGGTATGACTCGGGAGTCTAGGACCTGAGGATCCAGTTCAGAAGGGAGGATATGATAGTGGAAGAGGGCCTGGTTCTAGAGTCTAAGCAGAGTAATAATGGGAGATGGGAGAAGTCATATAACATTGTCATGGGGAAAAGAACAAGGCCAGGAAGATTGAGAAACAATGTAATTTTCTTTTCCCGTAACAGTCTATAGGTTCCCTTTTGCAGGACATATACCAATTGATCAACCTATCCAACTGACTGAGAAATGCTTGCAGGATTAAATAGGGTTCATGGCATGAAGGCCATGATTAGGAGTTCATAACTCTGAGCTAGTGCATAGGCCTTGATCACAGAGAGAGACCCTGACGGTGAACCCTAAAGAATGTGATATGATGCCATTTTGACAAATCCAAAATTACCCCCAACAAAAATAAAACCAGACCAAATAATAAAACTCCAATATTTTCTAAGGTGTAAAGGCTTCCTTACCAGGTCTTCCCCTTGTTATTAGTAAGCATAAGGTGCTATCTTCAAATTTTCCTTTGATCGGAACTAAAACCAAACATAGCCTTTAAGCAATAGCAAGGCTGTTCTTCTAACTGGATTATATTAGTCAAGGTGAGAATAATAAAGTCCCTGTGAGTTCAGTATCTCATAACAAAGTGGTAGAATAGAGAATGATGAAAGAAAGAAAATATTTACAAGTTATCTGATCAAAAGGAAACCTTCACATACTATCAGTTACTGCCTTGGAAACTATATGCTAATGACCTATAGGGAATCTTATTTTCTGATTCCCACACTTTCAACGGTAGATAGTAATATCTTCCGGAAAGTGCTAGGTAGCAAATTGCATTTAAAAAATCCAGATATATAGAAGAAGTTAATCTCAAATATATAACAAAATGTCAGCTATTGACCAACATCAAATACTTAAATAGCATCTTCCCACAGTGGTTCCACAACTTCAGTTCAGTGTAGTTAGACTCTAACCATTTGGGTAAACTATTCTGATAAATCTAATACATTAATAGTGCTCTATGTGAAATGTAATTAATATGTCACATCATTGAGAAGAAGAGATCTACCTCTTCATAGCCATTTTTCTATTCTGAGAAAAATTAACATATAATCCAACACCCCCATTTTATAGATTAGGACAATGAAAGGTCAAACAGCTAGTATGTAAATTATTGTTGGTGTATTGATGTCCATTGTATATGATTATTTGGGCCTCTGCCTCACTCCAAATAAAAAATAACAAATGAAAATAGTGAATGTTTTTTAAAGTACCTTGAGTTACTGTCATGGGAACAGATATGCTGTACAGTTAGATACATATCCCAAATCTGTATTGTAAGAGGGATTTTAAATATATATATTTATTTTTGTAAGATTCCCCCACCCACATTTTAGGCATAGTGTTATGTTCTTTTTCTGAAAGGTTCTAATCTACTTCCCAACATACAGCAGTTGTCTCTAAGTGGCAATCTTTTATAGGATTATAGATCTAGAATGACAAATTCCCTCTGAGATCATCTAATCTCCTTCTTATAGTGATGAGGAAATTGATACCCAGAGCAGATAAATAATTTGGCAAGGGTTACTTCAGTAGGTCTAGGTAGGAACTATATTACTTCTAAATATCCAAGGAAGTTGTATGGTGACAGATCAGAGAAGATTGAGAGAAGATAAATTACTGAATGAAAGTCATACAGTTAGGAAATGGTGAGTTAGGGAGCAGGGAGGGAAAGGGAAGACTGATTATAGGTGTCTTGCCTCCTAGAGCAATGTACCATCCATAGCATCAAACTGCCTCTCAAATATGTTTGTATTTGAGAAATGTCAACGTTTGAGGTACTATAGGCACTGAGAAGAGATAATGGGCCAGAAGACAAGCACCGGGGTGGGGAAGGTGACTCCATCAGAGATTTCATTGTGATCTACTGTGTGATAGTGGAAACTCAAAAGCCTGATGGATAAAGGGATGATGAAGAATGAGAATATAGAAACTGTTTTGGAGAAACTGTTAGACAATAGGGGAGTCTCAGGGTTCAGGAGTTATAGGATGAAAGAGCAATCCATGTGGCTACATAGAACAATGGACTAAGGCAATTGTAAAGCAGCTAACAATGATGGAAGTCTGGGCAGGAGTCATGAAAGGCTAAAAGCAGAAGCAACTCAGAGACCCTTCTTTTGTAGAGGGTCCCATGCCGTATCTTTGCAGATGGGACAGAGAAATTTAGGTAAGCCACTGGATTTGAATGCTCATGACTGGGAGAGAACAGATTTGACTGGGAACTAGTACTATGAGTATCAGGAACTGGGACAAATTCTTTTGAGTGGCCATTGAGAAGATAAAGAGTACCTCAGGAGAGAAAGTATGATAATGAGTCAAATCCTGACAGGAATGTACTGTATGTGTGTGTGTGTGTGTGTGTGTGTGTGTGTGTGTGTGTGTATTCAGTTGTTTTTACAGTTGTAGCCTACTCTTCATGACCCCATTTGGGATTTTATTGGCAAAGATACTAGAGTAGTTTGCCATTTCCTTCTCCAGCTCATTTTTACAGATGAGGAAACTGAGGCAAAAGGGTTAAGTAACTTGCCTGGGGTCACACAGCTAATAAGTGTCTGAGGCCAGATTTGAACTCAGGAAGATGAGTCTTCCTGACTCCAGGCTGTATCCACTGGACCATCTAGTTGTCCTACTTTCCTGAAAGGAGAGTGGCAACTAACATTCTCCTATTTTTTCCCTTGTTTTCCCTGGTCTTTCACCCTATTCCCTTATTGTCTTTTGGGCCCCAACCTACCCTTCTCTGCTCAAATTTGTAAGGAGACAGAGGCTGGTAGAAGACTGTGAGATGAGGGTATGAAAATCATTGGACAACTGTGTAATGGGAAACCTTGTGGGGAGGAAGTATAACTCAAGTGTGTCAGCAGAACCCTGGGACAAATTCCCAGCCATCTCACCCTAGTTATGGCTCTGCTAGTCATCAAAAATCAGTGCTGAGATCCAAATAGAAAGCACTTTGTTTTCTCAGTGACCAGAAGAAATATAAGATAGAACTTCATTGTAACTGTTGGCAGAAGGGTGAATATGAAAGTAGAATTGGAAATGATAGAAAGACCTGATCTAAGTACAGTATGAAACATGTGCTAAAACAAAGTGAGAAATTAGAGTGATTTTTAAAATTACCTTTCTGTGTAGAATCAACACCATATTAATCCTGCCGACCTTGGTAATGTGGTTTCTGTCTTCTAAACAGCTATATTATATTACAGAAGGCATGCCAGCAGGATAGATAATATGGGGAAAGGCAGTTACCTCTGTTCATGGCCATTGCAAGGGAATCACTGGTTTATTGAATGATTTTTATGGAAACAATTTCCATGGCTCTAGCCAATCCAGTGAGCCTCTCTGAATCTAGCTAGGCTGATCCTTAGATGACAGACTTGTGGTCTGTTATTTTAACCATACGCAAAGCTTTTCATCTTGGTAGGACCTGCCAAAGTTCATACTCTCTCAGCACAATTTTTGAGAAACCAGGTCAGCATCACACTAGGAATAGTCACCAGTGTAGAATGTTATTGGGAATTTAACCTCAGTTCTCACTATTCTCTCTACCAAATGTACCCAGGTTACCAAGGGCTTGAATGGCAAATACTTTGTGTTCCATTTTATTTAAATTTAAGAAGTCAGGAGTGAGTAGACCCCAGTCATAACTCTACGAGTTGTGGACATCTGTCAGAGAGGATTACAATATTTAGTCATACAATAGAATCCTCCACAATGAATTTTCATTAAAACATATTTATGTTCCATGTAGAAGTATATTTATTTCTAAAATGGAAAAGAATCAACTCCAAAATGGATGTGAGTTAATTGTACAAATCAGAGGACAATTTGGTCTTTGTCAGGAAGTGGTCTTTATTAATACTTTCCTTTTACGGGTCATTCTGTGAAACAAACCTCCTCTGTAAAGCCATATAAATATACCACAAACTATAAAAGTTATTATCAAGCTGGAAATTTACAATGATGTGTGCTGTTGTCTGAAAACCAGAAAAGTTAAGTTGGGAGAAGTTTATGAAGATGGCCATAGATTTTTTCAAATATTCAGAGCAATTCTTGTGTATCATCTGTCTTGCTGAAGGGAATATTCATACTGAGGGACTCATCCATACTTGAACAGACAAAATTCACTCATACAGATGTCATATTGGGTATCAGAGAAATAAGATATGGAATTTCATTCATTCATTCATCCATCCATCCAGGCAGATAGCGGTACAGTGGATAGAGCACTATCCCTCAGGCCAAGAAGACCTGAGTTCAATATGGCCTTAGACACTTACTTTCTCTATCACCTTGGTCAAACCACTTAACCTCTATATATCTTAATTTCCTCAGTTATAAAATGGGGATAATAATAGGGCCTAATCCACAGAGTTGTTGTGAGGATCAAATGAGAAAATATTTGTAAAACACTTATAACAGAGTCCCTGGCACATAGTAACTGCTTGCTATACACATGCTTATTTCCTTTCTTTCCTCTCATTCATTCATGCCTCAGTTGATTCCCATTGTAACCTGGTCTTCTTTCCTTTTATTATGTTACTATGTTATAATGAATGCATTATTTATTGGTTGTTTTGACTCCATCAGTTTGCTGAGTGAGGCTTAGGGCCAGGGTCCTAAGAAATAGTATATATGCTTTCCTTCCCAACCAACTCCCTCACACAGATAGATTGAAAGCAATAGCAAACAGCAAATCAAATCCTGTCCAGAATCTATTCTTTAAAATTAGGTCTCTGCTGAATTAGAGATGTTATTTATGTGCCAAAAGATTAGAGACTTCTATTAAAGGAAGGAACCTGCCAGAGAGTCTCTGCTCCAAAATCACCTGTGTTACCCAAATAGACATTGTGGCAGGTGAACTTTTCGTTAACATCTTTTAAAAATATTTGTTTCCTTGAGGGATGGTCAATAAATTTTTTGACTAAAGACACTTCTGTCTCTCCAATTTCAATCTAGATTTTTTTTTTCTCCTGAGGAAAGAAAGAAAGAAAGATATTTAAACAATTTACTTTTGCTTTTGTTAACACATACTACATTAACAAATATTTCCCAGCAGCCTGACGTGGGCAAGACAAACTGAAGAAAATATGGAAATAACTGACATAGTTTCTTTCCTCAAAAATCTTCCAATCTAGTATCAAGAGATGTGACACACAAAATAACTGCTCTCGCATACATTCTTCAGATTAATCATGGATTATGAATACGAAGGGCCTTAGAGGTCACCTTTCATAGACTAAAATACTGAACCCATAGAAGTTAAGTGACTTGCTCAAAACCAAATTGGGAGTGTGTAGCAAAACTTACATTTACATCCAAGTCCTCTGAATCCAAATTCAGAATACTTCCCACTGAACTGAATTCAGATTCTTATAATATCACTCCCTTGCTAAAAAATGTTTGGCGGTATCCCACTTCCTTTACTGTAAAGTTCAGGCTCCTTAATAAGGCACATAAGCTAATCTGCTCCAACCCAACTTTTCATCCTCATTTGACCCTAATCCCTGATGTGTCCCTGGACAAATCAAGCTTTTGCTGTTTTCCAACATGTGTCTCCCTGACTTCAAACCCTTTGTTTATGCAATTTTTTCTGCCTGAGATGCCCACCTCATTTCTCCGTTGCATCCTTAAGGGTGCATCAACAGTAATGACTTAGGTGTATATGCCATTTTGCAGTTAATGAAGCATTTTCACATATACTATTTTCATTTTCGATCCTCACAACAACTCTGAAAATTAGATAGGGCATGTATTTTTATTCCAATTTTACAAAAAAAGGAAGAAACTGGAAATCAGAGACAGTAACTTGCCAAGCATCACACAGCTATTAAGCACAAAAACTAGGACATGTCTACCACATATTCTACTGCAAAATATTAGAAGAACATCTGTAGTGCTAAGGAGGTGGGGGTGGTGAGGAGACGAGTTAGTGATTTTATAGAATGAGTGACTTGTATTACTAAGAACTTCCTTCACAATATGGTAGATATTTTTCTGAAATCAAGATATACTCAGTCTATGTCATTACCCTGACCTATCAGCATAATAAACTTATCAAACATGACTAATATGACTTATTTTTAACAAAACAATATGGTCCTTAGACACTTACTACCTATGTAACCCTGGCAAGTCACTTAACCTCTCTCAGTCTCAGTTTCTTCCTCTGTAAAACAGGAATAATTATAGCAGATTGTTGTGAAGATCACATAAGAAAAGCTATGTAAGACTTTGTGAGCCTTAAAGCATCATGAAAATGCTAGTTATTATAGAACACTAAAAGTAGGTGGTGGTGTGAGAACTTTGAAAACCTTATAGAGCCATCTCAATGTTGCTATTGACATAATCATCTTATTCTTTGAGAATATTCAGGTTGAGTTGTTGATTGATGTTGTTATGGAATCACAGAATCTTTGGAGTTGAAGGACATCTCCCAAGGCTACCTGCTCTGCCTTATACTGTTAAGGTACAGAAACACAAGGGAGGATATGAAATTTCCCAAGGTAATTCAAAGTTCAACACCAAGTTTCCAAAATTCATCCCTATCCCCATTTTTGCTACTCTTGAAATCATTAGCCTATATCTAGGTCTTAGTATCTCTCAAATGGCCTTGATTTCTTGAAATTGGTTGACAGTTACTTGGTGATCAAAACTCATTGCTTCTTCATTGCCCTGAGGTATAATCTTGCTATGGTTGTAGGCTTGACTCATTAAAGTATTCAATTATATTCAAAGAAGCTTCATCTCAGGAGCAGAACAACCAAAAGACACACGACTCATAGCCTTTTCAGGGCAATTTACCTGTGTGTTGGGACATTAAAAGGAATGAAATCTTTGAGAGGACAGTGAGCAAAGATATCAAAGATCTGTTATATTTCTGAGTGCATAAAGACGCTTGCTTATTAGGGATGACTAACCTTTGCGGTCCAGAGCAGGAAAGGTGGAAAGTAGATTTTAGACTAATAAGAAGAACATAAAAGGAGAAGAGTTATAATAAGTATGTGCAAGATATCTGTTAAATCCTTTTTACTGCTAGACTTAGGGCTATGTATGGTTGGCTTAGACATTTATAAGAATGTCCTGATGATGAAGTTCTGGTCCAAGAGGCAGAGGAGTAAAGTGGGAATGGTGTTGGATTTGAAGGCATGCAATTTGCATTTGTATACTTATTCTGCCCCTTGTTAATTATATGACTCTGGGAGAGTTACTTAGCTTTTCCCGGGCTCAATGTCCTTACCTACAAAGCTGTGACTTCATAGTTGACTCCAAAAGTTTCGTGAGAGATGAACTCCCAGCTCAGAATCCATGATGATCTTTAGGAAGATGAACTTTGGGACAATATTCTGTGAAGCCTTTAAAAATAGGATAAATTCTCATTCACGTATAGGTCTGGAATGATATACAGATAGGCTCAGCAGCTATTAATATCTGGCCTGTGAGCTGATCTGACACATTTTGGGGTCCCAAATAATCTCATGTGAAAGTGTTGCATGAGCTGTGTTCATAGCAGTGATATATAGACTTCACATCGAGGCTCAGCTGAATCCCTGATTGTAGAATGATGACTGCCTTGTGCTAATGATTTTGCTAGTGGATTAATGGTAATAAAGTCAAGGTGCCTTGATAAATCATACCCTGTCCTTCCCACAATGTATTAGCCCCTACCCTTTCCCCGCTTACATAAATGTTTTCAGGATTAATGAAGAATGTTTGAAAATTTAGAATTTACGCAGAAAGGTGATATAGAATACCAATGTATCATTAGAATGTTATAAAATGCCCAAATGAACTTCAAATTGATTGACTCACTGCTCTTTAGTGACATTTATGTATCAGTAACTTTACATTTCATTGGGCTAATAAATCATTTGTCTCCATAAGATCTGTAAAATGCAAGATCACACAGAATATTGAGAGTGGGAAGCTAGTGACCAAAATGTGATGAAAATAATTTAATGAAGTCATAAACATTGTATACATCTTTAATCTTGTCTGTCCTTTTAATTTCATTTTGAATATTAGAAGTTAGTAAAGCTTGTTTTGTTGCTGAATTTAGGTTATTTTTTCCAGTTTTCCCAAATTGAAACTGCATTTTAGTACATACATAAACCATTAAGTACTAAGGGAATAAATGGTTCACATTTCCAAATTTCTTGGTATCCCTGAATTGCTTGTAGGTGGGCAGGAATAGATTCATGATAAAGGTAGACAGTTGCATGTATAAATAATTCTGATTTTGTTGTTCTCGTAATGCCATTTAAAATAAAATCTAAGCTTTTCATAGCAACAGAATAAAGAATTTCTGATGAGCAAACTCCCTTTACTAGTGTGGATCAACATCTGTCCTACAACTTATAGTCTTATGGAGTTGCCTAGGGACTTGGGGGGGGCATGGTTTGTTCAGTGTCATGACATCAATGTATGTCAGAGGAAGGATCTGACTCCAGGCTTTCATGACTCCAAAAGTCACTCTTTATCCACTATACCATGCTGCCTCCCTCCATTTATAGAAAATAAAATTTCATTGTTCAATACCAATGATCATATTTGCATTTCTTTATCAATTGTTCATTCAACTGCTGATACCTAGAGCAATGCTAAATATCCAATGATAAAATACATAATACATATGTATGTATATATGTTGTTTTTATTCAGTCTTTCTGTCATGTCTGACTCTTTGTGACTCTACTTGGGATTTTCTTGGCAAAGAGAGTGGAATGGTTTGCCATTTCCTTGTCCAGCTCATTTTACAGATGAGGAAACTGAGGCAAACAGGATTAAGTGATCTGCTCAGAGTCAGAGAACTACTAAGTGTCTGAGGAGAAATTTGAACTCAGCTTTTCTTGACTCCAGGCCCAATGCTCTATCCACTATGCTACGTTGCTGCCCATACATATATATATATGCATATATATATATATATACATATATATATATGTATGTATATATATATATATATATGCATATATATGTATATATGCATATATATACAAATATATATGAAAGATAATTTTTGCTTGATCAAAATTAATTCACTGTCCTCTTTTAAAATAATTTGACTGGGCCTTCTTGTGAACTAGATATATTACAGTGCTTTTTTTTTTAACCTAGAGGTAGCTGGGTTGCACAGTGGATAGAGCACTGATGCTGGAGGAAGGAATACACAAATTCAAATTCTGCCTCAGACATGTACTAGCTGGAATAGTCACTTAACCTTTGTTTGACTCAGTTTCCTCAACTATAATAATGGCATAATAATAGCATCTACCATCTAGGGTTGTTATGAGGATCAAATGAGATAGTATTTGTAAAGCATGTAGTACAGTGCCTGGCTCATAAAAAACACTTAAGAAATATATATTCCCTTCCCCTCCTCCCACACATATAACACCTGCAAAAGTATCTTTGTCCTAATCTGTTGATCTTTACATTTTAAAAGTCATACTATACATTTGACCATGCCTACCATTATCACAAACACCTGTCATCTCCTCTTGACAAAATATGAAAATAAAATAAAATAAAATAAGTCCTAGGTCAAGTTTTATGGACATGATGGGCAAACGTGTAATGCCAACACAATACCCACAGCAAATGCTATGAATATGCTAACACAGTTCTGAACAGCAAATACAATAGACTCTTTTCATCAAAGGCAAAACCAAAACATTTATTCAAACACCAGAAAGCCTACCAAAATAAAGTCAAAATGTGTTCATGATTTAGGAATAAAGGCTGATACTATAAGCAATTTAGGAGAGCAAGGAATGGTTTACCTGTCAGATTTATGGAAAAGGGAAGAATTCATGACACAACAAGAGATAGAGAGTATTACAAAATACAAAATGGGTAATTTTGATTATGTTAAATTGAAAAGTTTTTGTATAAAAAAGCCAATGAAACAAAGATTAGGAGGGAAGCAGAAAATTGGGAGAAAATCTTTACAACCAGTGTCTCTGATAAAGGTCTCATCTCTTAAATATATAGGAAATTGAGCCAAATTTATAGGAATACAAGTCATTCCCCAATTGAGAAATGTTCCAAGGTTATGAACAGGCAGTTTGCAGAGGAAGAAATTAAAGATATCTATAGACATATGAAAAAATGATCTAAATCACTATTGATTAGAGAAATGCAAATCAAAACAACTCTTAGGTACCACATCTCTCCTGCCAAATTCGCTAACATGACAAAACAGATAAATGATAAATGCTAGAGAGGATGTGGGAAAATTGGAACACTGTTACATTGTTAGTAGAGTTGTGAACTGATCCAGCCATTCTGGAGAGCACTTTGGAACTATGCCCAAAGCTCTGTAAAAACGTGCGTACCCTTTGACCCAGCAATACCACTTCTAGGGCTATATCCCAAAGAGATCACACAAGTGGGAAAAGGACCCATATGTACTAAAATATTTATAGTGGCTCTTTTTGTGGTAGTAAAGAATTTGAAATCAAGGGGATGCCCATCATTGGGGAATGCCTAAACAAATTGTGGTATATGAATGTAATGGAATACTATTGTGCTATAAGAAATGGGGAAGATACAGACTTCATAATAACCTGGAAAGACTTACATGATCTGACGCTGAGTGAGAGGAGCAGAACCAGAAGAACCTTGTACACAACCACAGACATATTGGTTCTGTGATGACTGACTTTGATAGACTTGGCTCTCCTCAGCAATACAAGGCTCAAAGAAAGCTCCAAAGGACTTATGATGGAGAGAGCTGGCTGCACCCAGAAAAAGAACTGTGGAGTCTGAATGAAGATTGAGGCAAACTTTTCACTCTCTTCTTTTTTGGTTTTGTTTTTTCTTTCTCATGATTCATTCCATTGGTCATAATTCTTCATTACAACTTGACGACTGTGTAAATAAATTTAATGAGATGGTATATGTAGAAGATATATCAGATTCCAGCCATCTTGAGGGGGAGGGGGAGAGGAGGGAGAGGAAGAAAATCTAGAACTCAAAAACATGCAGAACTAAGTGTTGTAAACTAAAAAGAAAAATTCTTAATTAAAAAAAAAACAACAGAAAACCAAATCCCAACACCAGAAAGCCAAATCCATCACAGCAACAAAGAAATCTATACACATTAGCAGTGTAGGGGGCACTGATGTCCTCAAGCCTTCCCTCTGTTAGGGCCTCCCCACAAACAAGGGCAAAAGCAGCTCCTCCTCTCACTGAAGCTAGCTGCTGCCTGTGCCCCCCCCCTTCTCTTTCCCTCTCTCCAAGCTGCAACTCCCACCATCTCTCCCAGCTCTGACTGCTCTGTCTCACTTCCAGCTCAGTTCTGCCACTCCTTCGGCAAGCTCCTCCCACCACTGGCTTATGTGACTCAGACTTCCATGTGACTCAGACAGGTCACATGGGCTTATTAATGGATGGGAAGATCTTCAAATTGTATTAACATTACATTAACAATACATTCAATACATTAACAATACAACATGTTCAGCAGAAATTTATGGGGAATAGAGGAAGATTACATTTCCATTTGTACAGATTATGGGTGGTCACTTTCCCCACAAGAGATGTAAGAGGTTATTTAGTTCTCCTTAATTCAACAATGACACCTGGTACAAGCTATATACATCTTGCCCCTTTGCCAAGAAGAGGAAAGGACACTGAGATAAAAATGGCTGGAGTGACTGAGGAGTATCTGTGAGGTTAGCCCCTGATTCAAAAGAAATGTAGAGGCAGCTAGGTGGTGGAGTAGATAGAACTCTACACCAAAAGACAGGCAGACTTGAGTTCAAATCCAACTTCAGATTCTTACTAGCTGTGTGATCCTGGTCAAGACACTTAACCTCTGCCTCAGTTTCCTTATCTAAGGAAAATATCTGAGATTATCCTGATCTGTAAAATGGGGATAATAATAGACTCTTCTTCTCAGGTTTGTTGTGATGATAAAATAAGAATATATTTGTAAGTGTTTTGCAAACCTTAAAGTACTTTATAAATAGCTGTTGTTATTTGTGACCTATTCATATTATAATCAGTAGTGACTAGGGCTTAATTAACCTAGTCCTAGTAGTATGAATGACAATGTCACTAACACTTTTGAGTCATCCAGAACTGGTGTGTTCCTCTAATTGTGGCTATTGGCATGTAAAGGTTTGACTTTACAAACCAACACAAAATGGAGACCTACCATGGCACAGAAGCGGGGTACAAGTATCTAATATTCTTCTCTCATGCGTGAATATATCTACTAAATCAATTTGGGGAACAGCAATAAACTTGTAGTTGAATTAAGTTAGAGTCTGTATCCCAAACCTAACAAAACTCTCAGCCATCATAAAACACATTCACCTACTCCCTTGAGATCCGCATACCCAGTTGGCAAAATGAAAACATTTTTAACTTACCTAATAATTGCTGACTTAAGGATTTGGCAAAAATGACTTTTATATAATTTCAGAAACAGCATGATGAGTGCTGGAGTTAGGAAACCCTTAGATTAATTGGAGCCTCTGATATTCGCTAGCTGTGTGAACCAGGGCAGCTCACATAACTTCTGAGTCTCAGTTTCCCCATCTATAAAGTGGAAATAATGACATCCATCTCATAGGGTTGTTCTAAGGCTTAAATAAAATAATTTAAACTACTTGGTTAACTCTAAAGTACTCATTTATCTAGTCCAATACCCTCCTGTTACAAATAAAGTGAGACCTGATTTGCCTAATCTCAAATACATGTTATTTCATCATTATAACAACCTTGTGAGTTAGAGATGGCATTATTATTATCATTATTATAGAGTATATGTCTATAGATATCATTATTATAGGGTTAAACTAATCTGGTACCTGATTTTGTAGATGGAAAAATGGAGACCCAGAAGCAGAATGAATCATCCAAGGTCACACATTTCAGGTGTTTTTCTAGTCAATGTTCTTTTTTCTGTGAGATTCTGGAAACCAAGGGATATTTAGGAAAGTTCTATTTTGATAAGGAATATAACTTACCTTCCCTCTAATGTTAACAATAAACAATAGTGTCAGGGCAGCTAGGTGGCACAGTGGGTAGAGCACCAGCCCTGGAGTCAGGAGGACCTGAGTTCAAATCTGGCCTCAGACAGTTGATACACTTACTAGCTGTGTGAACTTGGGCAAGTCACTTAACCCCAATTGCCCTGCCTTCCCACTCCACCCCTGCAGAAAAAAAGAATTTAAAAAACACAATAAACGATAGTGTCAACAAACGAAATTGAGAAATTGTAAAGACTAATGTTTTGTTTAGCTCTCCATCCTCAATATAGAAAAAAAACTTATTTAAAGCTATTGATGCTTCTCCCGTATTTCTTTCTCCAATAGAGTTCTCCCAGTTACTTCATTCATATCTCACAGAAGCTTTATAACTCATAATAATAAATATCTAGCCTGGATGATATAGCCAGATGATTTGAACTTCAGAGTGGGAGAGGTAATGGCAGGATAGTGGCAGGGATGGTCTGCAAGTAATATTGAGGATACCATAGTATCCTTGTTTTCATACTACAGCTCAGACCACCACTCCTGTTTCCTTTTTTCCTTCTTTTTTTTTGGGTGGTGGTGGTAGTAGTGATGGTATTCTACCTCATTCTTTCTCTTTCTAAACATATCTATACCCTGAGGTTCATTCCATGGTCTTTTGATTTTTTTTTCTTATTCTACATTCTCTCATTCAAATATAATATCCCATCACATGACATTAGCCTCAGGTCACCTCTTGGACAAGCAGGCCTTTAGTAGAGGAATTTTGCTATTACCAAAGCAAGGGAAAATGTTTAGCCTATGCATTAAGGGAGTTTTCCATGATATTAAGTGGATTATTTGAAGTTTTCTGGAAAACTAAAACATTTTCAAACTGATCTCCCTCTCCAAATGTGGTATATTTTCAAGAAGAAAATATTTTCCTGCTTGGACAATAACCTTGTGAGATCATGCGTGTGATTTTTTTTTTAGTAAGACATCAGTCTCAGATGTGTTATATAAGGTTCAGAAACACACACAATCAGAAAAGCCATAGGTGTACAAGGGAAAAGTAACCCCAGATCATCTTACACTACATGAGGCATCTGTGAATGACTTTAGAGAGGATCTATAATGTTAGCAGCATTAAATGGGAGTGGGAAAGAAAATGAGTTAAATGTTCCTTCTCTGTAGACGTGGTCAGGTTTAAAATTACCAAAAAATAGGTCATTGACATCAATTATGTTGGGCACATATTTGGAATTGCATTGATAAGACTATAGTGAGATTTGCAAGAGTTTTTGGAAAAGCAGGATTTAGGCATGAAGTTTCTTATTCAATACAGACTGACAGATTCCCCCTGTATTCTCAGTGTTTCCTTGGTGCTCATGACAGAAATCAGCTTGTTGTTGCCAACAGGACCTTGTAAGCCTTGATAGTTCAGCAAGTTGATGAGAGATCACTTATATCCAGATAGCTTGGGGTGCTGCCCAAATAAAAAGAAAGAGCATAATATTTCAGGTGTTCCAGGTTTGACAGAATCATACGTTTCCCCCAGAAAATGGATTCCCTCCGTTATTTTACGATGTGGTAGCTTTTTTCCATGGCAAAGAAAGGCTTGTGCAGTTGTGTTATTTTAGTTTACAACTTTGCCAGATACTTTTGAGATTTTTTTTTCCATTTAGTATTCAAAGCTGAGTCCTCTTTTAGGATTGAACAAGGTACTTTGAAATAACAGAGCTGTTTCCACTTCACTGGGCTTTCAGAAACCTCATTGCTTTTCTTTCCAAAGCAAGTACCATATTTTGTAATGCCCTGGAGGTAGGGAGTGCATAGCAAATATATCCAATGATTAGTGAGCAAGATTGTCAGGATCAATGTTTTTCAAGAAAAAACATTATCTTTATCTAAATTTTCTCACAGATATAAAATAAAAATTAGTATTCTTTAGTTCATGGAATGGTTGGAAGTGTGTATATGTATGTATGTGTGTGTCTGTGTAATTGTTCCAGTTCTCCACATACTACTAGAAATTTGTCCTAAGTTACCCAAATCCTTAAGCTAAAACAGGATCAAAATGAAAGAATAAAGAAATTAAATATAATTCAGCAATGCAGTGATTTTTAAATTACCTGAGAAATTTCAGTTTTGGTTTATATTGGAAAAAGGTTGTATACATTTTTGATAGAGCAAAAATGAAATGGAATGTATAGAAAGCTTACTTGGGATCTGAGGGCTACAAAACATGCTATTTAGGGATATGTAGGAAATCTTTCTCTGAGCTTCTAATTGTTTTTTTTTTATTTCATGCTAGCTTATACCCAGTTTTCAAAATGCAACATTGATGAACTGCCAAATGTCCTCATTCCAGGATTTTCATTTTTTTTTATTAAGGCCTATATAAATCTTCTACATTGTCAGTTATAATTCAAATGTCTTCTGCAAGCTGAGTTTATCTAGAATGTCACATTTCTCCTGTAAAGGACAGATACATTATAAAATGTTGAGGATATTTGATAAATTGGAAAATGTAAAATTAACAGTAACTCACTGGATTATTAATTATTAAAATGCTTTATAAGAGCTAAGTTCCCTCCCATTCCCCCCTCACACTTTTTTTTCTCCTAGTGTACTCAAGTCCCTTGAGGTTTGTAGTCTTTTTAAATACATAGGCTATGAGGTGTAGTTGGGGAAAGACTATTATTTAACACATTTTACTTTTTTAAATAGTCGAATTTATGAATGGGATATTATAGCATTGGACTAGACATCAAATTTTTAGGTCAGATTCCTTTGGTGTCCATAGCAAGGCTCAAAGGAATATTGTATGATGGAATTACAAGCCATACTAATAGAGGCTCTAACTTAAGGGGGATTTTCACCATGATAAAAAAAAAATTGTTTCCCTCTCCCCTTTCTTTTTCTTATTGCCTTCTCTCCTTTTATTCTTTCCTTTTTACCTTCTTTTTTCCTTCTTTCTTTTTTCCTTCTTTCTTTTTTCCTTCCTTCCTTCCTTTCCTCCCTCTCTCTCTCTTTCTCTCTCTCTCTCTCTCTCTCTCTCTCTCTCTCTCTCTCTCTCTCTCTTCATTTTGCTTTCTAGCTTTCTTTATCCATTTTACTCTCTCTTTCTCTTTTATGCAAAACAATTTTAGGAGAATTAGTAACCATTGGCTTCAACTATTCATTTTCAAAAAAAAGAACTAATACAAAAATAAAAGGCCACAGGCAGAAAAAATAATAGAATACAGAGAAAATAAATCAATCATTTTTGTTGCTTTTTAGCTCTTTGGCTTTAATCTATGAAATGATAAGGATGTAGTAATATTATATTCCTTATTTTACTTACATTTTCATGATAAGCATATGTAAAAAAAGGAATAAAAACCTAATAATCCTGGGATGTAATAATATCTTAAATCAATATAGTAACCAAAAATATTTATTAAGTACACACTATGTGTTAGGTACTATGCTAGACACTGGGGATCCTTGAGTAGGTTACTTTTCTCCTAATAGGGACTTAGGTGAATGTGGAAGACTAGTCATTAAAAAGACTAAGGAAACCAAAATCAGAGAATACAATTTCCAAAGGTATCAGTCCATTTCATCGGAATTTTTACCCATTCTTGGAACTTAAGGATGTCAGGCAGCCTGACAGATTATCAAGGCCAAGTACATTTTTTTCTTTCCCATTTGAGGAATGTTGAGTTCGAAATGTTTATGGGATATCCAGGTCATAATGTATTAACTGCAATAGGTGTAACACCTAAATTTGTTGACAGATAAAAAATAAAAATTACTTTTCTTTAATTCATGGAAAGGTTGGGAGTGTATGCATGTGCATGCGTGTGTGTATGTGTGTGTGTGTGTTCCAGTTCTCCATAAGCTACTGAAAACTTGTCCTCAGTTTCCCAAATATTTAATCTAAAGGAAGGTAAAAATGGAAAATAAAGAAATTAAATATGTATTACCAAAGAAAGTGAATATTGAATGGCAGAGAAAGGGAGGCATTGGCATGGAGATAGAAACAAATGGGAGCACAGAAAATTTGCATTAGCAGATAAAGCAATACATTCTTTTCTTATTGGCCATTGGTGATATAAACAAATTCCTGAAGGTCAATGTGAGATATCACTTTATATCAATATCACATCACATTTCATCAGTTTGTTTTATTTTGGGCACATAATCTCTCCTCTCTTGGGTTCAATTAAACTCCAAAGGGCCAAGTATAGAACCTTATGCCATTCCACTTGAAAATTCCATCTAGGTTCACATCAAATCATTAATGACTACTCTTTGGCTGTTGAACCAGCTTTAAGCCCAATGACACTTTTGTGCAATTGACATCTTTACCACAAGAGTTGCATTTTTTTTCATTTTCTTTTCAAGTGATCCTGTGCTCCTGAAGGACTTGTCGATAGATGTTTGAAAACTGATATTCCCAATCAAACCTGTAAAGGAAATAATGGACTCTGTTTTCCCAGGATCAGACTAACTTCCAAGGGACAAAACTATAGAGGGATGACAGTCTGTTTTGGTGGAGGCTCAGCTGATGCCAATGGAGTTGTATCTTCTTGAAATATTTAGAGGTATCAATCTATTACTATTTCAGGATTCTGAACATCCTTTCCCAACAAGGCTAAAATAGCATACCCAAAACTTGACATTTCATGTGAAAGAGTTTGTATATGAAATTGACAACAATTTTTCAGTAGTTCTGAAGAATAATGCTATATAGTATGTATAATGCCATAGAGCTTTACAAGGTAATTTTTCATATATTATTTCATCTAAATTAGAGCTAGAATGATCTATAAAGACAATTCAGCACACAAAAATTCCATTTACATACATCAAAACCCAGAGATATTGATATTGTTATAGCCCCAGCAATATTAATATTGCCAGCTTCATTCATTGCAGTATTAGCTACATTTTTTACTATGTTAAGATATAGCCAATAAGTAGTAGAGCCTGTATTCCAAAACAGAATTGATTCAATTGCTAATGTTCTTTTCATTACATAGCTTACCAGATTGGTTCTATGTTCATCCACTTTTCTAACATTTTGTTTTTTTGAAAGGGATAAGTCATTTGATATCTGTTTTTATTTACTAGTATTTTAAAAACAATGATAACAAATGAATCTTTCCTATTCAATGACATTTAAAAAAATTATAGAGGAAACCTGGATGCAGATAATGTAAAAACAAGTCAAGGGAACTTCATAATGTTTCAGCTGTTATTACAAATGGCTGTGTTGAAAAGATAAATATATTCAGTGTCTTGAGTGAAAGGTTTGAAATTCTAAACCCAAAATGATAGTTTTTTGACTTTAAAAAAACCTGGAACAATGGATTTTGTAGAAATATTTGTGTTAGCTTTAGATAATTTCAATGAAATTAAAACTAGGATAAAAATGATCTCTCCAATAAAAATGTGATCTGAAAGAAAACTGAAGTACTTGGATATTCAAGAGAAGTTCTAAACTCAGAATCGATGCTTGTTCTTAGAATAGAAAATCTCTATGTCATTACAGAGAGGCTTCTGTATAAATTTCCTTTTATGGAAAATGTTAATATCATAGGTGATGAAGGAAAGTCTTACTAATTTTCTTTATTTGTCATTTCATTCTGGTCAGACCTCACTTCAGTCTCCACAGATGGGAAAATCTGTGTTATTTTTTAAGTGCTTTGATCCCTCTGATAACTATTCCAACCCTGCTGTCAGGAAATTTTTCATCGAATGATTGAAGTGACTGAGGTCTTGATCGACAGGTTTCGTGGATAGCTCTTTCATTTTCAGAAAAGTCTAGTCCTGGAATCCCAGCATTCTCCTAAATCCACCTTAATTCCTCCAGTGGCAGCTTAAAGTCATGTCTTCATGTTCTGGCCTCAGGGGACATGAAGAACAGCTGGTCAGCATCCCTCATATAATAATCCTTCTTGTACTTACAGACATTAGCAACATCATGATTCACAAAAATACAACAGGAAATACATTGCTTTTGACTGCACTCCCACCCCCAAATTCCTGAGTGGAGGAGAGTTGCTCACTGTGTTAAGAAATGAACTAGAGACCCGATATTCCACATTCAATTGTGTTTGCTGTATGACATTTGGCAAGTCATTTAACTTGCTGCTGTCTCACTTTCTTCATCTATAAAAAAAAGTGACAAGCACAATCCCTATTGTGGAAAAGAGCTAATACAATGATTGTAAATTGCATTGCCTTCCAGGCAGTTTCTTACCTTACTTAGCACCACTGCCACTCAGTTTAACTTGCCCTCCTTACATTTTTAACTTGTTATTACTTTCTACCAGTTTAGCAGTGAACTACTACCTGAGGGCACTGTAGATATCACCACATCCTCTCTTCTCCATCTGACAGACAGCCTCCTAAACTTCAGAGAATTGTAGTGAATTGTCAAGGTCACACAGCTAATCAGAGAGCTGAACCAGGGCTAAAACATATCCCTGATTTCCATTCCAGTGCTTAGTCCACTATGTCCATTAGTCTAAGTGACTTTTGAGCTGAACTATTTTGATTTACACTTGCATTTGATTTATAACAGAAATTAAAAATAGTGATGTACTTCCCACATATTAATATGTCCCATTATTTCTACCTCCATCTCTCTGGTCATTTCCTCTTCAAAGCCTGGAGTTTACTACCCTTCACTTTATTCTCTTTTGACATTTCTGCCTAACAGTCTATTCTTCCTTCAAGCTTTAGTGTGAACTCTCCTCCATCTAATTTCTTGGTACTCCATGTTTATTTATTTTATGTACTTATGTCCAAAATTTGCATTATTTTTGTTGTTATTATTTTGCTAAGTATATGGATGTACATGCACATAATATTTCCATGGAGTGCTACCATAATGCCTGCCACTTGTGGTGTATGAGCAACTATTGGCTCTCAAAGAATCTGGAGAAGGGAAGGCAAGAAGTGGGTTTTGTATGAGATAATCTGTAGCAGATCACATCTTTATAATCACACACTTCACTGAAAGTTACAGTTAATATAAGAACATGAGAGGGCCACCTCTGAGAAAGTCCATTCTGGGATAAAATACAGGCTAAGTTTTCACTAAAGCCTGTTCTTGCTGATAACTCAGTATGTGGGCTCTCCATACCCCCTCAGCACACATGTGCTAAATACCCTCTGTGGGCTATTAACACAATATTGTTGTGACAAAAGGGAGCAAAGCACAAGGAAGTCACGCAATGTAGCAAATGTTTCACATGAGAACATGTTTATCTGCTTGCCTAAAAATATATATAAGCCCTTTCCTTCAGCTTAATAAACGGAGCTGTGCTATACTCTTCCACCTGGCCTGTGTATTCTTTCCACTCTCTGTGGCATCCTTTTTTTCTCTCTGGTATCCTGGCCCCAAGGCTGCTGGTGGCAACATCACACTGAATATTGTTCACTAACTGGAAAAAATGATTTGGTAAATTAAAACACAACTGTAACGCTCTTCTCCAATATGGTGCCTTTCATACATATACCAGAAATCATAAATATTTATGATTCCTTTAAAAATGTATTTTTTCCTTTTTTTAAAAATTTTATTTTATTTTAGATTCAAGGGCCAGAATATAAATACAGAATAGAGAAAAGGAATAAAACATATCATAAATTTAAATATTGAAACTTAAATACAAAGTAAGAGAGAAAAAAAACATGTCATGTGCATAGCAGAATGTAAGAGAGGCTTCAAAATGTATAACAATAGATTTTCATTTCAAGAAAGCCTATATGGTAAATAATACATGTTGTGTTGAAAATTGTCCATCTGTTTTTTGCTTCCTTGTGAGTTTTCTTTTGTTCTTTGCTGTGCACTATTTTACTTTGTTCTTTTTTCCCTCCCCCTACCCCACCCCTGAAGGCTACAATAAAGTTTAGATATGTTTCTCTATAGATGTAGATATATATGTACACGTATACATATATACATGTATACATAGACATATACTTTCCCAAACATACTGTACTCCTGATCTTTGCTTTTATATTTGTGCATATCTCTTGTTTCCTATACCTCCTGATTCTTCTACTTTGCTTCTGCTGACTACCTTGTCCTCCCATTACTTGCCTACCCCCCTTCAAGGATCCCTCCTCTATCCTCCCATTCCCATGAATCTAAGCACCCTTCTATATCCCCCTTTTACCTATTCTGTCATCCTCCCCTCTAAAAATCTCTCCCTTGTCCTCTCTCCCCTCTCAATGTCCCTACCATTTTTATCTTCTAAATATAGAAGACTTTTATACTCTTCTTAATATATATGTATTATATATATATTAAACCTCTTAAACTCATTCCCAATGAAGCTAGGTTACCAGAACTACCAGCCCTTCTCCCCCCTCTAATTCCTCTGTATCCTTTCTTCCTCTTGCACATCTTTTGTATAAAATAGTTACTTTTTAGCTGTTTCTAAATGGTTTTACTTTCTAAATTCATATCATAGTCAGGTTTACCCCCCTCTTTCTTATGAGCTTGTCAATTATTAATAGGAATCTTAGACATACATTTTACAATTTACGTTATGTAAAAAGGTAAACAGTCTATCATTATGAATCCCTTTAATAGGTACCTTATGTTTCTTTTGGTTCTTGTATGTTGAATCTTCTGTTAAGTTCAGGATTTTTTAAACAGTCTCGAAAGTCTGGGAGTTTATCAAATATCCATTTTTTTTCATTCAAGATAATACTTAAATTTGTGGGATATGATATTTTCTGCTGGAGCCCTGAATCAGTAAGGGAAGACTCATGACCTTGAGGATGACCATAAATATATCTGAATGGTTCAGAATTGCATAATATGAAAACTCTCTATGTACAAGGCAGAGGAAGTATAAAATTTATTTACACTCTAGAGGATAAAATCCCAAAACCAATATCTCCAATTCGATATAGCAATAATTATATTCCAAAACCAGTAAACCCACCTCAATGTAGCAGCAAGGAAACTATAACACAGTATTATGGCAAGGGACCAAGTCATCCTGTAACATCCCCCCCTGCTAGGGCTTTACCATAAATAATCACTCAAAAATCCTAACTGTCTGCTTGCCTGTATTCTCTTCCCTCTCATTCCTCTGTTCTCTGCAGTTCCCTGATTTCCACTGGACACTGTGCTCTCTCTGCAACTCCATCCACTCTGAGTTCCTGCTCCTTCTCTTTGGCCTGAATTCCAGTTCCTGTAGTTCTCTACAGATTCTGCTGCTCTCAGTGCTGGGTTCTCTTTGTATACTGTCCTAGCCAGCATCTGATTGGCTAGAACTCAGGTCTCTGATTGGCTGAATTCATGATTGACTAGAACACAGGGCACAGATCGTTGGCTCTGGTCTTAGCAACTCCCCTTAGGGCCCTGAGGGCTTCACACCCAAATCAGTTTAGTACCAAGTGAGTAGAGGCTTTATGCCTACTTATAAACAAAGATATAATAGAGCTTTCCCACCTAGCCCCACCTGAGGCCTATTGGCTGGGTGGAGAAGATCTTTGATCGCCTTAATGCTATAAGCCCCAGGTCTTTTGCTCTTCAATATATTATGTTCCAAGACCTGCCTTTCTTTAATGTTTCTGTTGCTAGGTCTTGTGTGATTCTAATTGTGGTACCATCATATTTAAATTGTTTTAATCTTGATGCTTTTAATATTTTATCCTCCAGCTGGGGGTTTCTGAATTTGACTATGACATTCCTATGAGTTTTCCTCATAGGATCTCTTTTAAGTGGTGTGCAATGGATTTTTTCTATTGTTACTCTAATGCTTCTGGACAATTTTCTTTAATTATTTCTTGTATTATTGTATCAAGATTTCCTTTTTCTGATCATAACTCTTAGCTAATCCAGTTATTTTTATATTTTCTCTTCTTGAGCTATTCTCCAAATCTGTTGTTTTTCTTACAAGATGTTTCACTTTCTCTTCTGTTTTTTCATTATTCATATTTTGTTTAATTATTTCTTGATATCTTATAGTTTCACTGGCTTCCATTTCCCCAGTTTTAATTTTCAAGGTATCATTTTCTTCCTTAAGATTCTGGATCTCCTTTTCTAATTGGTTGACTTTCCTTTCATAACCTTCTTGTTTTTCTTGGATTATTTTTATTTTTTTAGTTTTTCTTCCATCTCTGTCAATTGATTTTTAAAGTCTTTTTTAAGATCTTCTATAAATTCTTTTTGGTCAAGTGACCATTTGGCGTTACTCTTTGGGG
Organism: Trichosurus vulpecula; assembly: GCF_011100635.1. Taxonomy (NCBI): domain Eukaryota; kingdom Metazoa; phylum Chordata; class Mammalia; order Diprotodontia; family Phalangeridae; genus Trichosurus; species Trichosurus vulpecula. Next base: position 133,738,734 of record NC_050581.1, read on the forward strand.
TTTTCCTTACTTCGATATCCTCCTCAGAAGATAAACCCCAGTCATCTCTATTCCTGTAACAGGTTTCTATGGTTGGATTCTTTCTCCTTTGCCTGTGCATAATACCTTGCTTTTTGTAATCACCACTAGCCCTGGGGTATTGGAAATGGTGCATCCTGCCCCAGATCTTCAGTTCTCCCTTCTACCTGGAACCAAAGCCAAAGCTCCAACCTCCTGTAAGTACCCACAGCCAGGGGCTTTCTGCCCCACTGCTTCTGCACTTACCAGGCATGTACTGGTTCCTTCTTGCCCCCACCACTCTTTGCAGCACAGCTGGGTCCGGTGTTCCTCATTGGCAGAGGTTCCCTCAATCTTCCCCTCACTTTCTGGGGGTGAAAAGTTCCTGTGTCTGGGGCCAAGGCAGCCTCTCAAACCAACCAACTCCAGGGCTTGCTTCTAGCTATTTAAGAGGCTTGCTGCTTGTTGTTAAAATGGAAACTAGCCTGGAAGTGTTTACTCCTTGCAGGGACCAAACCTTGTCCTGGGATTTTTCTTCAAATCTTCTCAAATTGTTCCAGAAGATTTATTTGTTCAAAGTGCTTCATTCAACAGTACTTTTATTATGAATATTAATCAAAACTTAAACTATGTAGATATGAGCTTGCCAAAAGTGATCACCTCAGTCATAATGTCCTTCTTGACATAGGATTCTCAATAAACATGAGATTCTTCAGGTAATTCTTTTTTTTACCCCCAGTTTATACTGACCTAATTCCATCGAGTCTTGGGCCACCTAGCAGAATCCTAAGTGAGAATCATATTTAGTCAAAAGAGTTCTGCCAACTATTTGACAGGGGAAAAAAACATCCAAAAAAGATTTCTCTTGTCCAAAATCTAATCCACATTTGGATGGAGAGAGCATTGAACTGGTTCATCAGTACACTTTTTTTTGGCATACACTGTAAATAAACAAAGAACAGAATTGAATCAGGAGAAATACAAGTTGAATTGGTTTTGGAAAATTGTTCATTGAAAAGGCATTTTTTAAAAAAATATCAATATTCTTTTAGTAATGCTATATGACCACAAATCATAAGTTCCCCAAAATTTAGGTTGTGGGTCATTAAAATGATAATGGATAAAGTGGGCTGAATCTTTTTACCAATTATGAAACACAACAAAGAAGAAACATATGGATCATCAAAAAAGTATATAGTGAGAAAATGGAGATAACCTGGTCATGAAATAAGATAAGGAAATAATTAAGACAAAGATTGTCAAGAAATAAAGAGAAAGTCCAGGAGCATATTGAGTGGAGGGCACTCTGTAGTTGACTAATGGAAGGACATGGGCTAGACCCATACGGGATAAAAAAGAAGTGGATGAGTGATAGACTCAGCCATTGGAGTTAGTACTGCTCTGTCCATGAGTTCAGGGTTGTACTACCATATTAATTTAAGTTTTGCTGATGTTATAAACGTGTGAATAACGAAATACCACATATTCTGGGAAATAAATTGTTTGGGTTACCCCAGGCTAATGGAGACAGACATGATGGGTAGGAATAGTTTTAAGAATATTTCAAATGATAAACTGAAGACTTAAAGCAATAAAGAAGATTTCATTAGAGACATATGACCAGAAAAGAAGATGGGCTTGTAAGTTTGGTTGTTATATATTTGATAGTGAAGGATAACTGTTACAAAACTTTTTGTAACCATGTATATCAAGTAATTAAGCAGAATTGCCCAATTCATTGGGTGTATTCCATGTGAAACATCTAGAGAAGGAAAAAAAATGAGTCATATAGTACAACAAATGAGTGATGGACATCAGTGATTATAGATCTATCAAAGTATGGAAATGTGAACTGATTTAAGTATCTTCTAATCATTACACATGTAAGTTGTTTTCTGTATTTCTGATATTACAAATACATGTACCAAATAAATATATAAGCTCTCAGAATAGCTATGAATATTTCCCTATCAACGGGTCCTTTTATTCTAATTATAATTTTAGAGTAATATTCTAGTAAAAGGATTAAGTCAGAAGGCATCTATAGTTAAATCACTTAATGCATATTTCCGTATTATTCTCTAAAATACTTGCAATCATCTAGAGTCCCATCAATAATGTATTATAGTGCCTACTCCCCGCCCCAGCAATGGAAACATTAAATTTTAACATTTTAGCATTTTTATTGATATCAGGACAGTGACATCTGGAAATTATTTTAATTAACATTTTTCTTTTCCTCTTTTCCAACAGCTAGGCAGCAATTAGGTGGCACAATGGTTAGAGCGCTGAACTCAAAGTCAGGAAGAGCAGAGTGCAAATATGGCCTCAGACACTTAGTAGCTGTGGGACCCTTCAGAAAAGCAATAATCTCATTTGTCTCAATTTCCTTATCTGTGAAATGGGAATAATAATATAAACTGCACTTCCCAGGGTTGCTGTGAGGAAAAATGAGATGATAATTACAAAGCGCTTACTATAACACTGGACACTAAGTAAGTACCACATAAATGTTAGCTATTATTATTATTATTATTTTAAATAGTCAATAAACATTTTTAAAGTTGCCATTATGTGTCAAGCAATGTGCTAAGTACTGGGGACACAAAGAAAGGCAAAAGATAGTCCTCTTACTCAAGGAACTCAGTCTAATGAGGGAGACAACATTTAAATGACCGTGAATAAGCAAATTGGTGATAATCTACAGGGAGAAGGCATTAGAACTGAGTGAGACCAGGAAAAACTTCTTGCATGAGGTAGGATTTTAGACAGGACTTGGAGGAAACCAAGGGAGCCATGAGGCAGTGATGAGGAAGGAGATAATACTAGGCATGGGGAAGAGGCAATGAAAATGGATGGATTTGGGAGGTGGAATGTTTTGTCTGAGGTATAGAGGCCAGTGTCATTAGATGGTAGAGTTGGGGGTGGGGATAAGGTGTAAGAAGACTGGAAAAATAGTGGGCTAGGGAGGAGCAGGTTATGAAGGATTGTATGTAGTAGTCACATAGATATGTTTATGAGGGAATACAGAAATTCATTGACTAACCAGAGTGTTTATCTCTTCATCCTTGGTAAGCCTGCAGACTCTTTGAGGGAAGGGATTGGCCTTATTTGTGCTTTTTTCTCCCGGAGTGTCTTATGGAAAGTTTGCAAATATTTATTGAATAAATTCATGAATGTAGAAAGATTCCTAGTTGGGCATCTCCTTCCCTCCACTGAAATAAGGTATCAGAGGTCGATTGAATAGCAGCAACCTCTTAATTCAGGTTTGATTTGGGGATGAAATGAAGCACTTACAAGTATTAGCAAAAGATGAGGATACAGTGGCACTTAGCTTCTCAAGATGTGGCCCCCTTGTCTCTATTTGTAAATGTATCTGGTCAGTAGGTTATCAGAGTATGACAACTCCCATGATCTTAGGTACCAACAAGAGAAGTCTGGGAGGCCCAAACTCTATCTAGCTCATAGATGACCAGGAGGCTAAGTCAGGTAAGCCAGGGCCAGTGCAGTCCCAGGGGCAGCTTTTCCTGGTGCTGTGCTCCTGTTATCTGGGAATGGGGAAGGAAATAATGTTTGAGAACATAAGGCCAATCACACCCCTGGGGCGGCTGTGTCTTGTCATGTAAGGTGAGCTGAATATGAGGCTTACTTGGCTTTATGACTTTTTATTTTCAGCGTAGGCAACCAACCTCACTGATGTCAAAAAGTGATTGATGGGTCATTCCTCATATATCTCCTAGCAGATACCGTGTCAGAATAGTTTTGGAATCAAGGAACAAAGATAGTTATGGAAGTGAGTGTCTTAACACTAATCAATCAGTCAACAAAGGATTCAGTTTCCTCCCATGTGCCTAGAACCGTGTGAGGAGCCAGGGATACAAAGACAAAAATGAACAGGTCATTTCCTACCCTGCATTATCTTTTTTCATTCTCAATCACTCCTTGTACTCCAACAGTATGGAGGGAGGAAATCTCCTGGGAAAATTGGTTTCCCAGATGAAGCCAAGTAACAAAGGATCCAGAGCTTTAGCAGCTGCAAGGTGGTCTCAGGGTGGCAGGTTAATGGAAGGAGGTGAAGTTTTGCTCTAAAAGATGCCACGGGGTAGATCCATCCAAAGTATTTAACTTGCACATACACACAAAAGCTTGCATTTATATAACTTTTCAATTTTCAAAGAGCAAACTTTCATATACATTTTTCATGCTTATTTTTCCATCACATATTTGTGATATGTGTAGGATAGGGAAGATCATAGATATAAAAGTGGAAGGGTTCTCAGCCCAACTCTCTCATTTTTCACAGAGGAGGAAAATGAGACTAAGTCAAATAATTTGACCAAAGTCATATGGGAAGTGTCAAAGGCATGATTTGAACTCCAGTCCTCTTAGTTCAGAACCATGCTGCTTCCCCTTTTTACAGATCACGAAATCGTCTCAAAAAAGCTTAATGACTTTCCTAAGGTCATATTATTTAAGTATAAGATGACTTGGAATCAAGGCCTTTGAATGCCTAGCCTATTAATCTTATCCCTAGTAGCAAATAACTATTACATGTGCATTTATAGCAATAAAATTAATTGAATGCTTGCTGTATTCAATGCACTCACCTGAGCACTTCGAGGGGTACAAGTAGGTCTGTGACTAATCACAGACCTGAGTAGTTCTTTTAATGTAATAATAATAATGGCATCTACGTATTGCTTTAAGGTTTGTAATGCTCTTGTTTAATGTTATTTCATTTGATCATTCTTTGATGTAGGTACTATTATTAACCCCATTTTACAGATGAGAAAATGAAGCTGAGATCAAGAAACTTGCTCAGGTCACACAGGTACTAAGTATTTAAGACAGGATTCTTGACCTCAGATTCAACGTTCTATCTAACGTACTACCCGCTTCCGTGAAACCAACTTATTTAAAAGATAAGATGTGACCATAGGGGAAAATATTTTGCCCCGATATGAAAAGCATTGTGAGAATTCAGGAGGCAGCATTGTATAGTGGGATGGGAGCTGAAAGGATTCATAGGACTTAAGTTCTAATCCTCCCTCTTTCTTCATCAATAACCTTAAGCAAGTCACTTCACATTTTGGGGCCTCCATTTCCTCATCTGCAAAATGAGAGAGTAAGACAGATTAAGTTCCTTTCAGCTTTGTGTCTGTGATCCCCAGATTGTTATGACCCTATCATATCAAACTATTCTGGATGTCCCACTCTGCTTTAAGCAGTAGCATTGTATAGTGAAATGGGGATTGGATTTGGTGTCCAGAGACCTAGATTCAAATCCTTCTTCAGAATGTTATGAAGAAGATACTTAGTAATGTTTAAAGGGCTATGCACATATATTGTTGTTGTGCCTGTGGTTGTTAGTATTATGATCATCACCTCTTAGGCCTCATCATGGCATAGAGATTATTTTGGATTCCTGAAAGCTAAGTCCAGCTCTGAAAAGTCCAAACAAGCTAGAAAAACTTGAAGCATTGGGCTGGTGATATATGGCATATCTGTTGTCAGAGGAGCTAGCCTAACAAAGAGAGGAAGCTGGTTGAGGCATTATACATGTTTTAGCCACAGACACTCACAGCAAATGGCTGTGGAGGTCTAAAGAGGTTGTGACCCGTGTTGGTTGGGGGAAGAACCATACCAATGTAATCTTGGATCCTTGAGATATTATGACTGTTGCTTTTATTATTCAAGGATATTAGATTGTTGGAAACAATTTCTCAGTTGAAATGTTCCAGGCTCAGTGAACATGCTGCTATGACATCCAAGAGAAGTGGAACTAATGACTCCTTAATGATGTATCTCGGGATGTTCAATCGGGACCCCTAATGTCCAAAATGCTGCTGCCTAAGGGAAAATAAATTTAGGGGGAAGATATAAGATGCTTCAAGAAAGATAACCTGCAGCTGTGGCCTGCAGTTACTCAGTATAAGCTGTGGACCAATCAGAGAGGATGCATAGGAAACTGAGCAAGAAGAAATAGACAAAATATAATCAACTGTTTTAACATGCCTGTAATTATGGAAATAAAGCAAAAAATGACTTTGAGGTGGAAATCAACCAAATGGTTTTGCATCATCATTATGATGATTAATTTCTCTAATTTGAATGATTTTTTTCACTTTTCACTCATGTTTATTTGTGTAAAAAGCATAGTCTTAATCTGTTTTTAAAAGGGTAGTATAAGCTTTTTATGTGAGTCATTGAAGAAGAAATTATCCAATTAGGATTGTATAAGAAAGTTATGAGAGAGTAGGAGTTAGAGAATGCTCTACGAGTTTGGAAAACTTTAGTTCAAGATATAAATGCCTATAACCCTGATAGAAGCAATCATAAACAAGTGACTTGACCTCTCAGTGACCTAGGTGACTAATTGTATATGTTGGATAGCGGCTGCTAATCTACAGTGGTAATGGAATTTTCCACTCTGGGACTTCCCTACACCAATAAAATCTAAACTATCCACAGGTTATATAGTAAAATATATAGATGAATGGATAGATAACTGATAGATAAATGAATGGTTAGATAAATGACAGATGTTTGGGCAGATTGAATGGAGAGATGAACTCATAGATAAATGTTAAATAAGTATGTGGATAGATGAATGGATAAATAAATGCTAGATACATAGATAAATAGATAAAATGATAAACAATAAATAGGTAGGCAGATAGTTATGAAAGTATTACATGATTTAATGTCAGAAGGGAACTTAGACATCTAGTCTAACACCCTAAATTTATGGTTGAGAAAACTGAGGTCTGCAGAAATTAAAATAAAAAACATAAATTATTGTGGCTGGTAAATACCAGATCTGAACCTTCATCCTGCAACTCCAAATCTGATCTTCTTTCTACCACACCACGCTTCTACTACCTTCATTGTTATTTGTCTTTAGTTTTTGAAGAGTACCAATGACATCATGGGGTGATGTCTTGACTCTTGTGGGAACCGGATTTAAGTGAGGCAGCATCACACAAAATTGTCACCCTCCCTTTCTCTTCCATAGTCATCAAAGTCTAGCGGCAAGACAAAAGTCAGAATGACTGATGATGACCTTGGGATGACCTTGGCATCTTCAATGTCTGACCAGTCTCTAAGTACTCCACAAGTTCCTGCTTCAGCTGCCTTTGTGGCCATTATAACAAATTGATCCCGACTACCCTTTCTGCAGAGGGATGTCTTAACATTCTTGGAGTAGACACCCCCTAACTTACTGACAGGTTTGAGGCCTGTCATTTATCCTCAATCTGGTTTAACCCATCTGCCAAGATGATTTACCAGGGTGTGGCTGCTGCACATGCTACAGCTTCTTGGAGCCACAGGTAAGAGTTGAATGGCTGGTAGACACCAAAGGTGGATGAGCAGCCCTGAAAAGGGCTCGGCAAGTCCTCACACCTGAGGTGCTAGTCCTCTTTGGAACCCCCATACACCCTTTCTGCTACCTTAAATTTGCATAGAATAACAGATTTAAGGACACTGTCTCATTTATTTGATCCCTACAACTTCCCCATTAGGTAGGGAGAAGATGTAATTGTCCCATTTTTATACTTAAGGACATCAAGGTTCAGAGAGATGAAATGATTTAGCTAAGGTTATGTAACTAGTAAGTGCCATCGTCCAGAACAGAACCCATATTTTTTAACTGACAATCCAGTGTACCATACTATCTCTTATTATAGATGTGCATGTGATGTATAAATGATGCAGGACAAGAGAGAACACACTAATGGGCTTTTTAAAAATCTACATCAACACAAAACAAATGGAATGGTTTGAAACTGATGGATGAGTCTTGTCAAGATAATCGTGGAAAAGAATGGCTGTAAGATAACTTATTAGCTGAAATGAATACTATGTGGAACATGAGTTGCATGAAAGATAAAAAATTGAGTAAAGTGAGGACTAAAGAATATCATTAAATAGGCATTGAGCAGGACAGTCTTTGAAAATCAATACATAATCTCCCGAAAGTGGATAGGAGGGTAAGCAATTTTAGCAAAGGAGGATATGTTATTTCTTTGCAATAAAAGAAACTCTTATAAAGACATCTTATGGTTTCCTGTCAGTTTTCATTGTGGGGGGTTTCAAGGAGTGTGAGAGTTAATTAGAACTTTGGAGCTTCACCCTGTTCTTTATTTCACTCATTTGCCAGGTGGATATCATCCAAAGGACTCAGTAGATAGGCACTTGCTGTCTCCCTCAATAGAATGGGTCTTCTTGAGGACAGTGACTAATTCGTTTTGTATCCTTAGCAAACAGCACAGTTTCTGGCACACTGATAGCTGATTGAATGGAGAGTTAGGAAAAAGATGTAACTGATACCATTAAAAAAATCAATGCAAAATAGTTACACTTCAAGTAAGAAAGGAAAAAAAAGCTAATTAATGGAGGTCAGTGGAAGGTGTGGATAGAAGGTCTGTGTCTGGCAAGTATAAGTTTATTTTAGATATTAGAAGCATAGAAAGTGGAAAGCTCCTCCACTCTGGAACAGAGAGATATGTCATATATACATGCCTTCGTCCAGTCAGTTTTCTGTCAGGGTATTGGTCGAGGATATTAGTATCATAGGGCCATACATTCAAAAAATCATCAGATACAGAAACTGATGCCTAAACAGGTTAGGTGACTTGTTCAAGGTTATTTATGTATTTGAACCCAGGTCCTCTGACTCCAAATCTAGCGCTCTTTCCTTTGTACCATTGCCTCTCCCAAAAAAAGTTGAAACCTTCCTCTCCAAGAAAAAGTCAGAAAAATGATGGTCTCTTTATGTTGTCAATCTCCATCTGATATGAATTATATTTAACAGTCTTTGTTTTTACTGGACCTATGATTTTAATGGTGTAGAGAACTCCTGGTAAGAAAACCCCTTTTTACTAATACAGATGTACAACTTTTCTGAAATTTAATGTTAGAAATTGCCTGATCACTAAATAACTGAGTTAGAGGGAGTCTGTGTCAGAGGAAAGGACTGATCCCAGGTTTTTCTGAGTTTGAATCAGAGGAAAAGGCATCCTTCCTCCTCATTCTAACTAACCTTTCTTTTTGTGCCCTTAACAATGTTCCACCAGCTTGTTCCTTTCATGATTCCTGCTCTCCATGATGTCCTCCTTGTCTTTTTCCACTGGTTCTTTTCCTACTATTTCCAAACATGCTCAGAGCTCTCCCTCCACAACAATAAACAAAAAACTCACAAAGCAAAATAAATAAGACCTCTTAATTTAACTATGCCACCCCCCACAAGCTATCATGTCGTATATTTTCTGCATTTTCAGTCAAACTCCTAGAAAATCTATGTGCACTCCTTGTATTTGTTTTCATATCATCTACTTCTCCCTTTTTTTCCTTTATTTTGGCTTCTAACAGAATTGACTGACATGGTTTTTTTCCACATTTATTGAGAAATCCCATGGCTTTTTTTAAACTCATCTTACTTCTTGGACTCTGCTAATTTGACACTATTTTCAAATGTATTTAACTATTATTCTTATATAAACAATTCAAAAATTTATATATCCAGCTCTACTCCCTCCCCTGGATTTCAGCCCCAGATTATCAATTGCCTATTGTAAATTTAAAACTGTATGTCCAAGAGATATCTGAAACACAATGTGTCAAAACCAGAACTCTTTATATTTTCCTTCAAACCCTCCCCTCTTCCAATTTTCCCTATTTGATTTCTGTTGAAGGCATCATCATCCTTCCAGTCTCCATAGCCACAGTATTATCCTGGACTTCTTCCTCTTCCTCACCCCACATATTCAATCAATTGCCAAATCTTGCCATTTCTATAGTGTAACATCTCTTTTATCTAATCCCTTGTCTATACACTTTCAATATCATAGCTGCCTCTTCAATCTGGCCTTCATTACCACTCACCTAGATTACTGAAGAAGTCTCCTAGTTGGCCTCAAGTCTGTCACTAGTCTAGTACATCTTACAATCAGATGCCAAACAATTTTCTTTCAGGTCTGATTGTATCATGCCACCATTCCAATGACTTCCTTTTGCCTCTAGAATAAAATATAAACTCCTCTGTTTAGCATTAAGGTGCTTCACAACTTGTCTTCAACCAATCCATTGGACAGTACTCACCCTCTCATACTCTGTCATTCAATGAGAATGGTCTTCTTTGTTCCTAACACTGGGCACTCCACCTCCAGTCTCTGTGCCTGGGTTGACTCTTCTCACTTGTCTTTCTGCAATGACTTCCTTTCTCACCTATGTCTCTAATTACCTTGAGTGCTACCTCTTTCAAAAAGCTTTTCCTTTTACTCATCTTCCTTCTTGAACTCTGCAAATTTGACACTGTTGTCAAATGTGTTTAACTATTATTTCCGTGTAAAAAACTCAACAATGTATTTGTTAATGCCCTCCCCCATTCCCTAAAACATATACAGTAGGGATGGATAAACAAAATGAGGATGTTCCTGTCCTCAAAGAGCTTATATTTTACTGGTCTAATACAACACATGTACAGAGAAGTAAATGCATGACAGATACCATCATCCCTCACTTTCACCTTCATTTTCAATTCCCTTGTTTGATGGGGGCCCCTCTGTAATATGATAGTAATAAGAATATTTAGAGGCAAAGGATCTAAATTAAAATTTTGGTTCTATTACCTGCTGCCTATCTGACTTTGGAGGGGAAAAAATACTTAACTTCCCTGAAACCCTGTCTATAAAATAAGAGAGTTGCAGTATATGGCTCTTAAAGTCTCTTCCAATTATAAATCCTATAATTTCCATATATAAAATAAATCCCATATGATGTACCTAAAATATGTATCTTTTACCACTAGCTTCTTGATGCCCAGTCAATACAGTGGTAAGAACAATGGGTGAGAGGAAGAGGGGTGCGTGCGTACGTGTGTGCATATGTGTGTGTGTGTGTGTCTGTGTGTATGTCTGTGTGTTCCCACAGGTATGGAGGAAAAGGGAGGTGAGAAGAGGAAGCATAAGGGATCATGAGGCAGGGTGGTATGTCCCCCAGAGAGGAAGAAATTTTAGCATATTTGTAGGTTTAAATGTTTGCTAAGACAGAAACCCTTCTTTCTTTTTTCTGGTTTGTTTTACACAAAGTGTGTCCCTCTGGGGATCTAATGGATCATGTTAGTCCTAACCTAACACTCTCCTTTGCAGATCATTCCATGCCCAGTCCCCAGCTCCTGAGAGAATAAAGTAGAGCCTCAGGGAATAGGATGTATCTCTAACTTGCCTATACCTTCAAAGAAACAGGATTATAGGAGAGAGTAGCTAGATAGCAGGATTCCTAAGCAGACAAGTTGAAGAAACTACATGATTGCCCTTATTCCACCACTCCCACTTCCCCAGTCTAATGACTCACCTCAGCATCCTAGTCTAAAAGGCATACCTGATTTTCTCAGTCTTGGAAAAGCCTGTAGAAAGTACCCCTCCCTAAATTGACATGCACTCTCCAATCTGCTTCAGACCAACATACTGCATGGTCTCCTTACTGCCAAATGTGGACTCCTTTTTGGCCAAATTTGTACACTCTAACATGACTATGTGCTTTATTCACCTAATGGACTTTCATTGATTCTTAGCTCTTTCCAGAAATCAAATCCACCCTCAGAGACAAAGATTTGCTACCATTACTGTGGTTAGTGATCAAAGGGGAGTTTCAAGCATATTTTGAATAATGATACTACCACTAGAAGAGATTTGTAGCAGAGCAGAAACTAACACTTAACAAAAAAGGACCTGCTTCCCTCCCACATACCCCCACACCTACACCTACAGTGGTACCACACTTTGCTTTTAGATTCTCTTTCAAAAACGCATACATTGCTGTTCAACACCTTAGAGGCAGCCATCATGGGACGTTTTTGCTCCTTGATTTGCTCTCAATCTCTTTGGGGTGGAGTAAGGGTCAAAGTCTCTTGAAGGTAAGCTTCTCCTTCTCTCAAAATAATAGGTGGGCTGTCCTCTATGCTTCTCTACACTACCATGGTCAGATAAGTGAATTCATCTGCCTTCCATAATTCTTAATTATTGCTTTGGCATCTATTCTCATAAGGAGACCACACTCAAGTGGGACAATTCTCATTTGAATGCCTAAATTCTGATAAAAAAGTAGCCTGTTGCAGTTAGATTTATTTTTATAGGTAATCAGGTGGCACAGTGAATGGAATGCTAGGCCCAGAGTCCAGAAGACATAAGTTCAAATCCACCTTGAAAAAATTACTAGCTGTGTGAGCTTGGGCAAGTCACTTATATTCTGTCTGCCTCAGTTTCTTCAACCATAACATGGGAATTAAAATAGCACCTGCCTCACAAGGTTATTGTGAGGATCAAATGAGACAATATTTGTAAAGTCCTTAGCAGGGAGCCTGGCACATGTTGTTATCTGGTTGTTTCAGTCATGTAAGACTCTTCATGAGCCTATTGGGGGTTTTCTTGGCAAAGATACTGGGGCGGTTTGCAATTTCCTTCTCCAGCTCATTTTAGAGACGAAGAAACTGAGGCAAACAAGGCTAATGACTTGCCCCATACAACTAGTAAGTATCTGAGGCCAGATTTGAGCTTATGAAAATGTATCTTCCTGATTCCAGGCCTAGCACTCTATTCACCATGCCCCTTAGCTGCCTCGAACATAGTGGGTATTTAATTAGTGCTTATTGCCTCCTCTATAGAATTGTAATCAATAAGCATCTAATTAGTGCCTACTATGTGTCTGGCACTGTGTTAGGCTTTGGGATAAAATCAAAAATATAAATAATACCTGTCCTCCAGCAGCTTACATACTATCAAGGAAAAAGCATGTACATGTGTAAGCATATGCAGAATGTAGAATAGTGACTAGAGCTAATTTTAGTGGTATAAGGAACTTCTATTGAGGAAATTCCTAGTAATGTAGATTGACACTTTCCTGTACATTGTAGTCTCAAAGACTTGCTCAGAGTCCTAAGTTAAATGACTTAGCCATCATCGTACAGGCATACACGTCAGAAACAGGATATCTACTGAGTTATGTGTGGCTTTGAGGATAGCTCTTAATCCAGCATGTAAAGCTGTGTCTAATATAAAATGAATTCAAGGTAGAACAGCCTTCTTTTCATCAGCACCCCTTCCACTGAAAAAGTTAGCAACTCCTCCACACTGTAAAGAAATGTGAAATGCTGTGGCATGTATACATCACCTATACATCTGTGTGTGTATGTGTGTTTGGCAGTCTTCTAGTGATAAACCTTTCTAAATTTAGTTGGACCACTTCCTAGATAAAAGGTATCAAACATGGGAACCAACACTCCCAAGTGAAACCAGAACCAGGTTAAAATGTAATTGGGAAGTATTTAACAAAATAAATGAAAATACAATAAAGCACAGATAACATTACATTTTAAAACTAAGTCAATATATGGCCTACATGGATCCTTGTGTAGGGATTAGTGGCCACAGGTTCTATTTGAGTTTAATACCACTGCCCTAGATGACCCACTGGCACAGCATTTGAGAATGCACATTCAATCCATGGCAGCTAAGTGGCACAGTGCATGGAGTGCTGGGCCTGGAGATAGGAAGATTAATCTTCCTGGGTTCAAATCTGGCCTCAGACACTTGCTGTATGACCCTGGGCAAATCACTTAACCCTGTTTGCCTAAGTTTTCTCATCTGTAAAATGAGCTGAATAAACAAATGGCAAACCACTCCAGTATCTTTGCCAAGAAAACCCAAAATGGGGTCATGAAGAGTCAGACAAGACTTGAAAATGACTGAATAACAGTAATAATTCAATCCATAATAAGAAAAAGAAAAAACAGTATAGTTATATTGTGCATGTCTCATCTTACAGACTGAATCATAAATATCTAACTGCTTCATGATTTAGAAAGACCCAAGGCAATTGGGAGGAATCTATGATTATCTGGGAACCGGGAGGCATAAAGGTCATCATTCTATCCACATGAGAATTGAAGTCCACTAAAAAAGAAATGGGGAAATACGAATGTTCAGTCATCTAAGAGTTCCCTAAGTTCTTTTAGGGGTAATGTTAGGTGAATGGGAGACAATGGAAATTTCAGTAACTCTGTTCATTCTTATTGCCTTTTCGGAATTTAAATGACAATGTGCCAGCACTGAAACAGTGGAGACCAAAATAATAGATTTGGGGCTTTTCTCAATGTATTTATTATGCCTTCAAGCCAATGAAGTTTCTTCTGGCCCTTTATTTCACTAGCTCAGTATACTCTCATTTTATTTCACACTTATGTAATACATAATGATATTTTATTCCCATTTATAGATTTATGTCTTTAAATCTACTCACTCCAGGTTCTTTCCTTTTATCCTCATTTGAGGATCAAATAAAATAATAATTCTAAAGTGCTTAGTATAATGCCTAGCCCAGAGTAAGCACTATATAAATGTTAGCTATTGTTGTAGTTGTTATGTTATCTAAACTAGTAATTAGTCTAATTTTAACTAAACTTGTGTGTTTTTTTTCCCAATCCATTGTTCTTTTTTCAAATTTAGACCAGTAGTATAGACATGGCCCATGAGGATCCTCCCTGATAGTATGTACCTCCATCCTTTATTATTTTACTATTCATAATCTAACAATAGCGAAATTTTGATTTCTTTCAGGAATGAATAATTCTGGAAAGAATGCCTCTACTTGACATCATTAAGAGCAAAACTATTTCTGGTAATTCCAGGATGTCACCAGAAAAACGTGTGACTGGGGAGAAAAATATCCTCCACTCATACAGTAAGAGCAAAAAATAATCAATGGGCATGTCATGTATTCCAAAGGTATACATATAACATTAAGTGAGTATAACTAAAATCTCCACCGTATTGGACAGATGCCCTTTGGTAGATTTTGGAGAAGGCATGAGAAAAATCATGTGGAATGGGAAGGCGCATGTGGCTTGAAATTTTTATCATGGTATAAGTACTTGTATCATTGGGATCAGAGAAATATTGGCATATTGGCATGAAAACGATTGAAATAAGTGGCCCTTGGGATCTCTTGTTCAAATAAAGTACTCTGTGAATTAAAACAAAATAAGCAGAAATGGTATAAACAGATGAAAACCCAACCTTAGCTTTACTAAAAGATTCCTCCATTGGGGTGATTTACTTATGCTTCAATATCTGTCCTTGGGATAACATGTTGTGATAGAAACTAGAGTCATTCTTTTGCAAGTAAAAAGGAAAAAAAAAGAGAAGAATGAAGGAAAGTATAGAATGAGGAATATTTACTCAGATGACTTTCCTCACAACAACTGACCCAATGGCATTCCCTAGAGAATGCTTCATATTAAGTACCATAGAAATTTAGGGTGGATAATGAAATATTTGTGGAGTACAAGAAAGTAGGTGAAGATGCACCAAGGGAATGATAAATTCTGTAGGCAGATACTTTATGTACTAGATGGGCATAAGCCAAGAGTCTATAGAATCAGAACTTTAGTCTTGGAAAAGAATTTAGGATAATTTAGTCTAGTCCTTTTATTTCACTTAAAAGAGAAATTTAATGCTAGATGGGAAGGGAAATTTAATCAGTTAAAAGACATGAAATATCCTTTTTTGAAATTATGCATATATAAATATATATGTACATACTACATACACATATAAGATAAATACATGTTGATTTATGCATATAGGCATTCACATAGATATATAATGTTTATATGTACATATATGTAGATAGGCATATATAGACATACATATCTCTATGCATCTATCATTTGTGGAAAAGGCTCTAGCAGATGGGGGTGAGAGTGGAAGGATCCAGGAAAAGCCTCGTGCAGAAGGTGCCTGCCAAGTTGATTCTTGGCGGAAGTCATGGATTCTGAGAGGTTCAATGAGGAGTGGGCATGTTCTAGCTCTAGGAGAGTCTGTGAAAAGTATAGAGATAGATCCTGGTAAAGCACTTAACCCTGTTTGCCTCAGTTTCCTCGTGTGTAAAATGAACTGGAGAAGTATAAAGGGTTGGTGCCGACCCCCGAGGCTGTTGGAACACTGGCACTTGGCCTGTTTCCTGGGTACACCACACAGGCTTAATAGGAGTGGAACAGCAGGCAGCCGGAGGAAGGGCCTCCACCCTTGGCGAGCCCCTATACTCTACCCACACTTGCAGCAGAGCCTGTCCACAAGGGACACACGAGCCCAGAAGGAGGGACCCAGTTGGCCATTACCTAATGCTCTTGAACCAGTACCTAATGCAGTGCCTTGTTACTTTACTTACCAGGACATCTTTGATACTTTAAGGGGACATCCTGCCTCGTGTCTCACCTAGCCCATGTAGCCTGGTACCATATTGCAACATGCCCGCTCATTCCCACCCTGCTACAGATACTGCCTTGCAACAGTCCTGATCCTTCCCATACCCTTGGAGATACTATAGTGCAACATACATTGCAACAATCCAGATCCTTCCCATGCCCATGCCGATACTCATCCTGAAACAAAGTGCAACACTATACCTGTACTGCAACATTTCTGTCCTTTCCCACTGCAACATTTCTGTTCTTTCCCATGCTGTCATCATCATAATCATTGGCCACTTGCCTATGCTCACGTAGTGCAAACCCTATAAAAATGGATGATTTCTCCCAATAAATCAGAGTTGCTTCCACCTTAACTCCCGCCTCATTCATCTCGTGCCGAGACAGGTCCTTGGTGGACAAGGTCCCCCAGAGGAGACCGTAACAAGTGGCACCTGAACAGGGACCCAGAAAGGACCCCTGCACCCCGTGAGGCCCCTCTGACGCATAGAGGGAAGGACCGCGTGGGCTAGCATGCAGCCGAGCCTCTCATGGAGGATGAAAGCACCCAGCTCGCCTGAGAGAGACAGCCGGACGAGACTCCGGATGCAACTTGAAGCAAGGCCAGAGAGCCAGATAAGACTTCGGAGGAAGTAAGGAAACACACTCCTTATCATGGGGCAGGCTGCATCCCTCACAGACTCTAAGGACTTAGAGACATTCTGTAGAATAATTTACAAACTTAGCAAGAAGCAGGGATGCACAGTTCAGTTGAGAAAGATTAGGGACTTCATACACACCCTGAAGGAAGTCTCCCCTTGGGTAGAGCAGTGTTCTCCTGTCGCTTTAGCGGCATGGAAGATAGTGGGAGAGCAGCTTACTTCCCGGGACCAGGAAAAGCCAGGGGAGCTAGAGCCCAGTACATTCTTTCTGTGTAACATCATAAAGGCAGCCATGGGGGAGGATGTAGGGGTGAGTGAAAAGACAGTTCGACAATTCTCTCTGCCCACTCAGACTACCCTGTCACCCTCCCCTAGAAGCACCCCGGGGGGTTCCAGGGCAACTTCTCCCACATACCTCTATCCAGATTTGAGTGAACTTGCCCCAGCCCCAGGGTCAGAGCCCACCGTAACTGACAGGACCCGGGAATTGGAGGAACAAATGCGCGAGGTAAATACAAGATTAGAGCAGATTAGCATGAGACAAGCAAAAACGGTTTCGTTTCATGAAGAGCCTGTGAGGAAGGAGGCAATCAGACCTAGGAGTGGGAAAAGGGAACCCACACCCCGAGTGGTGGAGACAGGGGAACTGGGAAAGCCTTTGAGTGCAGACAGGAGCAGACCACCCTCTAGCACTCCACCACAATCCCCTCTACAAGTGCTGATCACGAAATTACGGGAGGAAGGCCAGGATTTTGATTTTATGGGGCTGGGGACCTATCCGGTCCAGGAGGAAGGGAATGTTAGGAGACATACCCCCGTGTCCCCGAATGCTATTAAGGAATTGAAAAGGGCCATTACCGATTATGGGCTAAAATTGCCTTATATAAAGATTAGACTAAAAGACTTGGCTTCTGACATGCTCACCAACAATGATTGGAAATGGGTGATGCGGGCTATTCTGAACCCAGGGGAAATGGTTGTGTGGACATCCTTCTTTTCAGAGGAATGTCGCAATCTGGCAATCCAGCTTAATCCCAGTGACCCTGCCAATGCTCAAACGTACTATAACATGCTGTTTGGCAGTAGCGACTTCTTAGTCGATCAAAATCAACTCCATCATCCCATAGAACGGTATGAAAGAATGGCCATGCGTGTAGAGAACACTTGGGACAAAATCGCGGCTCTGGGGCAGCAGGCCCCCAAGCTTGATTCCTTAAAACAAAAGCCCAATGAACCCTTCCCCGATTTTTGTGCGCGTGTACAGGACACTGTCACAAAGATCATGGGGGAGGTCGAAGGGACTATTATAGTGATAAAGAACTTATGGAGGAACAACTGCAATACGGTTTGTCAAAAGGATGCAGGGATTCAGGAGATGCTGCAAAGGTGCGAGGCGGTTGGCATGGAGGTCTTTACCGCCCAGGTCAGAGCCGCGGCTTATGGGTTCAATAGGGGAAGTTTCAATAATGGACCCAAGCGGCCACAGGGTAATTGCTTTCAATGCAGGAAACCGGGGCATTTTCAGAGAGAGTGTAGGTCCAAAGGACAGGTTGAATTAGGGAGAGGACAAAATCGACCCAGGACACCCTGCCCTAGATGCCAGAAACATGGGCACTGGGCCTCCGAGTGCCGGAGGAGGCGGACTCCTAATCAGCAGTATTTAAACATGATGGCGTCCCCTCACCAGCCCAGGGCCAATGGTGGGACTGAGAGAGAGACCCAGAACCTGAGGAGGCAGTTGCATGCCCTCTCCCTCCACCCAGAAACTATATATCTCTCCTACACTGGGGAGCAGTTACAGAAATGTATTCAGGAAGATGTTGATTGGCAATGTCTCATTAATAGTAACTTTCAACAAGACACCCCTTGCATCTAGCATGTACTTTTTTCTCTTGGCCATGGACATGGGACGCCTCCACAGCCGGGGCCCCAGTAGAAGGCATTACCGTCTTCACCGATGCAACAAAGCATCACAAAGCGGCTCTTTATATCCCAGCCAAAAAGGTCATGCATACCTATAACACCCCCTTTACCTCCATTCAGCAAAATGAGCTTTTCACAGTCCTTAAGACTATGGAAATCCCTGAACCTATTAACGTTGTAACAGATAGCAAATATGTTGGATGACACGTTGCTCACCTAGCAGTAGATTTGGAAACAGCGTTCATGCCTCCTCAGGAGGACAACATCACACAACTCACCTTATCCCTCCAACAGACTATTAAGGACAGGGAACACCCCTTTTACGTCATGCATATCTGCTCCCACACCGGCCTTCCTGGCCCGCTGGCAGAGGGTAATGCAATAGCGGAGTCCCTCCTTGCTGGACTTGCCACCCCTGCAAGATTTGATGAGAATGAATCAGAGTTACCTCTATAAGTGAAAAGAAGAGAAAATGTGAAATATATTGGAGAGCTAGACATGACCAGATTGGGCAATTGACTGGATATGTGGACATCTATAAAATGGGAATAAAATAAATATTAATCTTGTCAACCCTCAGAATTCAGTTAAAAGTAGGCAAACAGGTAAGACAGATAGATATCCATACACACATACATATATACACACATATGTATATATACATATATGTATACATATACACACATATGTATATATACATATATGTATACATATACACACACCCATATTTCCATCAAGCTGGTGAAAAACATGCATGCATGGGATTCAAAGTAATTCTGAACTTGAAGGAAGAAAAATTGGAAGAAATCTTTATACCCTTAGAGCAAGGCAAATTCCCCCCTTCCTTCCTGATTCAGGATGCCTTTGTCAGTCAAATTATAATACCAGGAAATCTGTGTTTCCTCTATTCTAAGCATAATATAGCATAACATAACAACAAGAAAGGAGGATGCCATTGCTTAAAATATTAGCCTACAATGAAAAGTCATGGAACTTGAGATAAGACAAGGGAGATATCTGCTGGGCCCAATCTTTGTCAGAAGAATGTTCCTAGTCAGCAAAATCTAGCAGGAGATCTTTGGATTCATTCACAAAGCGTGTCTGTCATGCCAAGCAGGGTGTTTCTTTTCCTTAGTTAGTCAGGTTTGGGGCTTTTTCCAGGTCATAGGAGGCTCAGATAATCTAAAGCTATCCTCAATCTTCATAAGTTTATAACAACAGATAGTCAATTACACAATGATAGATGGAACTATGATCCTGTCAGAAAGGAAGAGTCCTGGTGTGGGAACCCAGTTTACCAATGCCAATCTCCATTTTACAAAAAGTTCTAGGGAAGTAATTGAAGCATAGACAGGTTAGGTGATATGCCTATGGTCACCCAGATAGTAAATATCAGAGGAGAGATTTGAACCTACATCTTGGATAACTCTAACTCTATCATTCTAGGCAACCTCATATAGCTCATAAAGCAAATTTTAAAAAATAAGACTGGGTATTTTTATACAGGAAAAAGTAAATTTAATCCTGATTCGCTCCTATATCTTCAGTGTCAGACCTACGCAATTTGTCTTCAGCACATAAGGATTTAGTCTGTGGTACAGGTGATAGAGTGTGTTAAGAGGCCCCTGGGGGAAACTGACAGCCAGAGGCAAATGCAATTTGGTGATATGCATTAGCTGCTTTCTGATGGATACAGAAGCTAAAATCCCTACCTCAGGAAAAGCAGATCAGATTGAGGACACTCAGAAATCAAAGGACCATGCTGGGATAACCAGCGAATGAGAAAGGCCAATGCCTTAGAGAGTGAGTTGGAGAATGCCAGATACACTCAGTCACAGGTTCAGGAATCTCAGGTCAAGGTCAGCAGTAGACAAGTTGACTTGAGGGATCTGAAAAGATGAGTCAATACAGGAACAGTACAGAGAGCCAGGGCAGAAAGCAAGCAGATCCAGCGCCCAGCATAGTGTTTTACACATAGCAAGGGCTTAATGAATATGTCGAATTAATTAAAGCAAGGCTTCAGGGAATAGAGTGCTTCATCTGGTCTTGGCAATTTGCTTGGGCAAAGCTTGTATTGTTTCCCCTCTTTATTAAAGCATGCTTGCAGCCTGTAGGGAGCAGGGATTTAAAGTCCAGGTGAGGAGGAATGGCACTTGGGAAAATACAATCAAATCACCCTTTAGAATCATAATGTGAGAAATGCGGTTTTGGGGATCACCGGACTTCCTAGGCAGGGCCAAAGTCCTGAGGAAGAACCCTGTGATAATCACTAAGGAAGGCTGTGCAGACCACAGGACTCCTAGAGGAAGACCAAGTGGTAGCCCCCCTTTATCTGTGAGGATCACAGGGCTTCCTAGGGGCCAGACCCTAAGGAGGCCCCTTAGAACGGCGGTAAGATTACAAGGCTCCCGAGACAGGGCCGGAAGACCCAAGTGATGGCCTCTTAAGAAGGCTGTGCAGACCACAGGGTTCCCCAGGGAAATCCCAAGTGGTAGCCCTCTTAACACCGCAGTGTGGATCACAGGACTCCCCAAGGCAGGGTCAGGAAGTTAGCCCGAGACATGCTTTTGCAGCTCGTTGCTTTCCTGGTAGCACAACCTTAGGAAGATCCATGTGATTTGCCCATTCTCACCCAAAGAACTCAGGACCAGAGTGGGTAGAGGAAGGCATTTATTACACTCCTTGAGAGAGCAGGTGCAGTGCTCGCTGGGAACACTCACACTGATACAGCACCAGGAGTGGGGGTAACCATCACCTCTACTACTGCTTGAGTTATGGTTAGTTTACATTCTTTACTTTTTACATAGTTTTCCTAGGTTATACAGTTCATATAGGTAGGATAATAAGCATACAGAAGCAGAAGTGAAGTTAATTAGATCTTCCTTGTCTGAGTTAGGATTCATCTACATTCTTTATTTCCCCTACCTTCCCTCTTTAACATATGCAACTTACACAAATCAGTAGGCCTGGACCCTTGACCAAGACCAGACCCTTGAACTGACATGATAAGCTTGAACTGGTTCAAGCGGTTTGGCCTCTCTTCTGTGGGAGAAAAACCAGATACCATATTATCTTTTCTTACAATAATCATCCCCAAACATGCCAATCACCTCTTATATGGGAGAAGTCATGACTCATTCCTCTCTAGGCTATCCTCTGGACCTTCTTTAGGTAGGTAAGTTTTCCACTGACTGTGCCCTCTTCCCCTATGGCCTCGACCTCTGGCTGGGTGGCTTATCTCAGAACCTCCATTTAAGGTGGATGCCCAGGTCCATGATATATCATTCCTCTCCAGGCAATACCCTGGATTTTCTCTTAGTTAATTTGTTTCTTTCAGTACATTGTAAGCTTCTTAAGGATAAAGTCCCTGACTTTGTTTTTCTTTCCCTTTCACCTCTTTCTTTTACTCCCTCTGTCACTTTTCTCTCTGTCGCTGTTTCTGTCTCTGTCTCTCTCTCTTCCTCCCCTCATGCCTTATATCTCTGGCATCTAACTGCTTATTGAGTTGAACTGAAGCCTCTGATGTCTGTGATACTGAAAAGTTTTAGTGCTGCACAGAATCTTATAATGACCATACGATATCTTGGATGGTTTTTCAGTGATGGCCATAACTAAAGGGGTAGCAGTCTTCTTGTACTCACCTTGGTCAAAAAATCAAGTAAGTTAGTCTTGAGGCCTTCAGGATATTGATTCAGAACTTGATGGGACTTGAGAAGACACTGAGTCAAACCCCCTCGCTTTATAAACTACTGACATACAAAGAACTTGTGACTTGACTCTACTTCATATAGCTAATAATTACCTGCATGGTGATTTGAACCTAAGTTTTTCCTAATTCCAATCCGGGATCTTATGCACTAACTTTTGCTACGATTAAGCTCATAGGTGGTGATGGTTAGGCCACAGAGTGTCCTGCTAGCTTGTGGCAGATCTGGCATATGACTACTGGGCTGAATACTAGGAGAGTTGGATTTTGGGGTACAATCTAGTGGTGAAGAGGTATCAGAGAGCTATTTCTTTTGAATTTCTCTGTTCATTCACTTCTCCATTCACCAGATATTTCCTATTATTTACCATATTACATCCAGCACCTCCCTTAATCATCTCTTTCTTTCTTCATGCTCTAAACAACCATCTGTAAACTCCCATTTGTTGATGTATCCACCAGTTTATTTGTTTCCATTGACCCTCCTTCAGTAAATGATATTACCATCATCCTCATTTATCAATTCCTGCAGTGTTTCCAGGGGAGCAAGTGCTTTTTCGACCAAGAGACATTGTTTCTGAACATCTCACAACGAAACTCAATTTTATTTAACATGATAACCTGGGGTTCTCACATAGAATCTCTAGAGCCATATGTATAAAGGCTAGAGGTCTGAAGAAGTTCTCCAGACAACAGTGTCTGAACAGTTCAGGCAGGTTATACTGGATTACCGTTCCTATAAAATTATGTCTCACGTTCAGAAACTTACCCACTTCAGAAAGAAATTGGTTATCTTTTTATAGGACTTCTAGCCAGGGAATTGATTTTTCACTGACTTGCAAGAGAATATTTGTTGATATTGACTCGATTTCTCCTTTTTCAGTAGAGATCTGAGCTTGTATTCTCTTTGCAAACATGGGTCCCTGCCAGTAATACAAAGCCCTTCTTGTAACCTGGTCACAGTGACCCACAGTGTCTTTCACATATGAGTGCTGAATAACTATTTGTGAAGTTGAATTAAATTCAGCAGTTAAATGATGAAATAAGTATCAAATGGATAAATGAAGAGATTGCTATGTGGCAAACCATCACTTAACAGAGGTATCAGTATTTCATGTAATAGAAATGCAAATTAGGGCTAGCCTATAAGTCCAGAGACTGAGGAAAATGGTTCTGAGCACATGTAAGCATTTTAATAAGAATTTTTTAAAAGTCCTATAGTATGACATGTATTTTCATGGCTATTAATTTTCATTGGTTTTATAGACTATTCACATTTTCTGCAAATGTTCAGTCTTTTGAAAAAATAATCTTCTGATGAATCATTCCCCAGTAAGAACTCATTAAGAGTACTTTATAATAAATGTTGTGCTAGGTTAAAAAAAGTGGACAGTCCCCGCCCTCCAGGAGCTTACAGTAGGAAAAAAGGGGTGGGAGTGGGTAGGGGGAGGTGGGGAGAGATACATCAGTTCCAGATTAGTAAAAGCAGGATAGATACACAATAAATGCAAAGTGATTGAGTGTGGGCATGTGTACAGCAAGAAGGGAAATTAGGAAAGACTTCTAGAAGGAGCTGGCCTTTGGGATCAATTCTGAAGGGCAGTAGATGTTCCAAGAAGCAGAAGTAAAGAAGGATAGTATGCTTGTGGGGAAAAGAATGGCCTATGCAAAGACCCAGCGGCAGACATGGGATGTCTTACATGGCAAGTTTGTCAGTCTGGCTAAAGTTCAGAGTATGTGAGGAGAAGTTATATGTGATCGGCCTCTAGAGACAGGTGAGAGAACAATTTCGAAGATCTTTAAATGACAGAGAAGTTTGTATTTTATCCTAGAAGGATTAG
Source organism: Trichosurus vulpecula (assembly GCF_011100635.1). Taxonomy (NCBI): domain Eukaryota; kingdom Metazoa; phylum Chordata; class Mammalia; order Diprotodontia; family Phalangeridae; genus Trichosurus; species Trichosurus vulpecula. The sequence continues at coordinate 133,763,109 of NC_050581.1, forward strand.
GAAACCATTGAAGTTTCTTGATCAGGGGAGTTTCAAAGACAGACAACAAATTTAAGAATGTCAATTTGGCAGCTAGGTGGTGGTGGATGGATTGAAGATAGAGCCTAGATATACAGATGCCAATTAGGAGGCTATTTTGATATTTCAAGTGAGAGGTCATTAAAGCCTGAAATGGAATTTTTGTGGTGGAAATGAAGAAAAGGAATGTATGCCAATGATGTTGCAAAAGTAGAAAAAATATACCTTGTCAGCTAATTGCATGAAGGAAATGAATGCGGGTGGACAGTTTAAAGACTGTTTCTTGATTCTGAACTTGGGTAATTGGAAAATCACCTTCAAAAAAAATTAGGGAATTTAGGAGGGGGGGGGTTTAGGGGACAGGATAATCCCTCTGGTTTGGAACATAAATCTATTAGACATCCAAGGTGATATGTAATTCAGGCAGTTGGAGATAAAGGTCTAAAGAAATGAGGACTGGATATGTATGGTATTTGAAGAAAACATAATGGGCATTGGGCTTATTCTTTGAATGGCATAGTTCCCCAAATACTCCCAAAGCATTAGGGCTTTTGGGCAAATTTGTTTGTCAGTTGCTTTTATATTCTCTACCTGTATCCTACTATAATCTGGGAGCTTATATCAAAAAGCTAAAAATATGTAAATTAACATGATAATACAATTGCCAACTTATCATGTCATCCTATGATAATAAACCTTGGTGGTATCTTCAGTGTTATTAATAAGCAGGACAGAGTAGCATTTTGATGGATTACTTGCTAACAGTTTCATAATAGTGATAGTGGCAATAAGAGTAAAAGCAAAGAGAGAAACTTTGAGAAATGATAAATGTGTCCATTATTACTGTCTCCTTTCAACCAAGTCAGACTAGCAATCTTCCTGAATTTTCCATTAGCCAGAGAAAGTCCAAGAAGAATGACTATTTATTTGTGATTGTCAATCTCTTCTTCCACATTTTTTACAAACCTGAGATGTAGCAGCACTTTGAGAGAATGGCATACAATGGAGATGCTATAACACATATCAATTAAGATTCATATTAAGAGTTCGTATTTTACCAGGGATTTCAGTCCTTTCTGTTTTAAGGTTTATATTAATTACTGGTCATTATTTTAAAACGAATTATTTGGAGACCATTGTCTGAAAACCTTATTTTAGAATTATTAAACAGGGCTTGTTTTTGGTTGTTATGAGTTGGCTTAACTGAATGTATTGAAAACACTGGGACTCTATTTTTCCTACCCTTATCTCTGACTAGGCTTTGTATGATTATAAGATTTGGTATATTTAAGGGTGGGTGTGTTTTGTGATGACTATAGGGGAACTCTTTTTTTTTAAGGATAATAAATTTAAGAGATAGAGGTTTAGGGAGATTAGTACTGGGAACAGGGAATTAGAATGTTTTAGGAAATAAAGGTAAAAGGATCCTTGAACTCATTGGGACAGAGTGGGTTACAGGGACAGGGGGTATTCCTGATTCCAGTCAAGAGCAGGGACAACAGGCAATGATTTTGGGGGGGGTATGGGAGTGGGAATGATTCTGGGGAGGGGATCTGGAGATGTTTGAGACATATGAGTGATTAGATTACGTATGGAATTGAAAGTACTTGGAAAGTCTTTTGCTCTTCTCCCCAGGCCTGAAGTAATCTTAGGGATCATTTTCAAGGGTGGGTTAATATTATACAAGTGTAATTGATCAAAAGACATTTAATAACTTACCCCAAATCCTACACTGAGTTAGTAGGAAAGCTCTAATGAGAATTAAGGTCTACTCTTCATCTAATGCTATTTCCACTGTGCCTCATTGCCTCTCTTCTTGGTTCAGGCAATAGGGTCTGAGCTTGGATCCAACCTGAGCTGTATCCATTGTTTGCTATTTGTTGCTGCCATGAAATTTTGTAATTTTTTCACGTGATTCCTCTCCAGTCATAAGCTTAAACCTGCTACCTGGTCAACCAGGTTTGCATATTTTCCAATAAAGTACATCATTAATTTAATTAAGAAAAGAAGTTGTATAGATAACCAAACATTAACTAAGATAATGTACATTTTGATTTCATTTTTCTATGAAATATCAATAGATTGACACAACTTTCAGGAAATGAATGGTTAATGAAAATCAGTATTTCAATATACTCTCAAGTTTTGAATTTTAGAATCTCAGATTTGGAGGTCACCTCAAAAGCTATTTAGCTTAACTCCCTACCTGAAGCAGGAATATCTTTTCAACATGACCAAGTGGTCAGATAGTATCTGCTTAAAGTTCCTCATTGATGAAGAATCCCATTTGGGGGCAGCCTATTCGATTTGGGGATGGCTATATCTGTCAAAATATTTTCCCATATTTTAAGCCAAAACATTGTCACGTTGTCCACCCAAATTCCATGTTGTCCTCTTAATTCTTTTCTCTGAGGCTAAGCAGAAAAAGTATAATTCATTTTTCATATGACAATTCTTCCATTTTTAAATACAATCATGATCCCTCTCCTCCTACCCAAAGTCTCTTCTTCTCCAAGATAAACATCCTACAATCTAAACAACATATTCTACAGGGTGTTCCTAAAGTCTGGATGCATAGGCAAAAATGCATATTTTCAAGAAATGAAAAGAAATTTTCAACAACATTTTATTTAATGGGAATATTAACAAATTATATCTTCAATATGATTTCCATCATTTGTGATGCAAAGGTTGATCTGCTTTGCAAGATTCACATGAACTTGATGCAATAACTCCACATTGTGTCAATTTTAGCACATTCACTCTTTATGCATTCAATCAAGTGTGTTGCATCTGTGATTTTCATTGAGTACACCACTTCCTTTAGCATACCCCAGAAAAAGAAGTCATGGGGGCTAGGGTCTGTTAATATTCCAAATGTTTCAAAATATGTATTTTTTACTATGTGTCTAGACTTTAGGGACACCCTGTATGATGGCATAGATCTAAGTTCACTTCCTTAGAGTTTCTCCTCTGACAAAATCCAGCTTGTCGATGCTATTACCGATATGTTAAATATAGAGCCAAGTACTAGTGACTATAATCTAGATATGGTCTAGCCAGGGCAATTAGAGAAAAACTATAGCCTATGTTGCTTTGGCATTCAGGGACCTTTTTCTATGAATCACAAAAATGTAGAGATAATCTAATTAAATCCACCACCCATGAAGAATCTTATCTATATAATTTCTGATTTGTTATTGATCATTCTATTTCTTCTTGATCTCCCCCAGTGACAAGGATTCCAATTACCTCATGAGAATACTTTTTCTAGTCTTGAACTGCTTTAATATTTTGGGGAAAATAATCCCTTTATAGAACCCAAATCTATTGGCTGAATCTGAATCATCTTTGAATGTTCCCCATTCCCAACCTATCCTTAACCAGTTGGTTAAAATCCTATTGATTTTTAACTCTAGAACATTTCTCATATTCATTCATTTCTCTCAATTCATACTGGCATCACGCTCCCGGATTTTTATATTGGTTCTCTATTTAGGTAGCAGCACTATATAGTAGAAAGAATGATACTCATGTTTACATGCAGCTCTGCTATAGGCTATTTCCATGACCTCAGGCAAGCCAACAGTTCCCCTCTCTGGGCTTTAATTTCCTCTTTTGTTAAATGATTATATTGGATATATTTTAATATAGAGACTTATATAAAATAATTTTATATGCATAAATACGTGTGTATATGTATATATATGCATATGTGTGTATATATCTGTATGTGTATATATAGACATCTATCTATCTGTACATGTGGATGTCTCTATGTATTTTCCCTGTGTTATTCAAAGCCTTTATCAATGACTTGGAGAAAAGCATAAATAGGTGCCCACTAGATTTACAGCTGACAAAAAGATAGGAGGGGTAACTAACACACTATTTGACAGAGGTAAGAGACAAAAAGATATCTTAAAAGCAAGAACATTGGGTTGACTCTAATTAGGAAAAAAATTCAATACAGATAAACTAAGTAATATAATGTCTAAGACAGCTTGGTGGCATAGTGGATAGAGTATTGGGCCTTGAGTCAGGAAGGCTCATCTTCCTTAGTTCAAATCTGGCCTCAGACACTTAGTATCTGTGTGACTCTGGGCAAGTCGCTTAACCCTGTTTGCCTCAGTTTCCTCATCTGCAAAATGAGCTGGAGAAGGAAATGGCAAACCACTCCGGTATCTTTGCCAATCAAAACCCCAAATGGCATCACAGAAGGCTAGACATGTCTGAAACAACATAACAACAACAAAATATAAAGTCAAACTTTTCTATAACTAGTAGTTTTAGATTACTGGATTTTAACTGATTTGCCTACTTTTTTAAAAACAGCAAATAGAGGCAGGCTTTTTATTATGTCTTCCCATCTTAGATCAAAGATAAACACAGTGCGATGAAAAGGACACTGGTCCTAGAGCCAGAAAACCTAGATTCAAGTCCTCCTTCTGACATTTAAAAGCTGTGTGACCTTGAAAAGGTTCCTAGCTCTAGTTCCCTTATCTATTAAACAAAGGGGTTGAGCTTGCAATCCCTTCCAACTTTAAATCTATGATCCAAGGATATAGATTTATATATAGAAACAACTTGGCTTGGCAAATAAATATACTCTTACTTGCAGATGAATTCACATGGGCTAGAAGTTTGCCTTCCCTGCAAAAATCTAAATTCTGCCTCTAGCTGTCCTAAAAGCAATTCCCTCCTTTTTAAATGAGATAAAGTACGTGGAAAGTACTTTGCAAACCTTAAAGTACTATATAAATGTTGGCTATTGTTGTCCTTGTTCCTAAATAGATACTTCCTTTCCCTATAACCTAGGAAGCTGCCTGCTTCGGCTGTAGTAATCAGTGCTTTAGTGTGCACAGTGCTTTCTATACACCACACCTCCCCCTCTCCCCAAGACCCTTCCCCAAGAAACTGCTTATATTACTCTGATAGAATATGGTTTTCAAAAAGACAGAAAACAACAAAAAGAATCCTAATATGGGCAGTGATAATCAATGAGAAGATATTTACTATAGAAGGCAACATGAAAGTGAGGCATTAGTGTTGTGGACCTGAGAGTTTGGTTAAAGAAGGCAAACAAACTAGGTGATATGTAAATTCATATTCTTTATTCCCTTTAAGCTAGTAGCATACGCACATGTAGGGAGCCAGAAGAAAATTGACTGGCTGAACAAAAGAATGAGAAGGTTTAAATACATTTTTAGAATAGTCACAACTCAGTATATCTGTGTTACTAAAATTTATGATCTCCATGTATGTTTAACCATGATACAAGAAAAGGAGTTCTCTAAATTGAATAGGTTGTAAATACAATAAGATAAGAGAGTTGACAAAGTGTCAATTGAAATTACAACCCAGGATCTCTGCTGTTTAATTTACCATTAACATGTCATAACGTAGTATATGTCCATAATATATTAAGATAAGAAAAAGTCACATTATTCAAGATAGTGTCTCAGGTTAAGGGTCCCATCCTTAATGGCCACACACAGAGGAAAGAACACTCTTTAGTCAGCCCTATCTGGCCTTGTCGACATAGGAAGAGGTATTCTCTGAGTAAACTCAGAGAACAAAGAGACTTAGGTCCAGGTTCTTCTTCTGGTTGATTATTAGCTCAGGCTCTGGACCTTACTGAAGTTACTAAATTGTTATTAAATGATTATCATTGTCAATGTCCTTCCTATTTCAATAGCAGTGAATAAAGCAGAGGGAAGTTTCAATATTTACAGAAGGAATTTGCTTCTGGAATTTACTGATTATTATTGACATGGGGGTCAACTCCTCTATTTACTCCTGGTCCCACCTGCTGGAGGTATTCCTCCAGATTCATATTTAATGGATAGCAGGGCAGTACTCAGTCTGTATATGACTTACTCCTGGCTTTCACAACATTTTTTTTTTCCCTTTTGTAATGTTACTTGGCTCTTAGCCTGTTCAACCCCTTATTATTCTCTTCTAGAATTATTCTTTTCTAGAAGAAAGTATTCACGGTACTTTGGTGAGAGGCATTTAAATTTTCTATAAACTTTTTGCTACTTTAATTCTTAATAATGTATCATTTTTCATATATATATGTATATATATATATTTGTATTTATATATATATATGTGTATATATACATATCTGTAGCTAGCTAGCTAGGTAGCTATCACCATACTCTTTACATTCCTTACTCATCTTGATAGTGAATTTGCCAAATATCAGTGCTTAGTTTGATTTGGCTTTGAGGATCTCAGTCTATCAGTCAAGGAGCAATTAAATGTTTAGTATGTGCCTGGGACTGTGCTAAGGATTGGCTATACAAATGCAAATGAAAGACATTGCCTGCCCTCTGAGCTTATAGCCTAGAGGGGAGAAGACTTGTTGTTTGACTTTCCTACTCTAAGAAGGGGACCTTGACATCAACATAAAAAATGAAGCTGAAGGGGGTGGGTGGGGGCTGGAGGTATGGGGGTGGGGGTGGGGAATATGGAGGACTCCAGAGTACTGTCTGGGGGAAAAATGTTGAGACAACTGATCTGGGCACCATCTTATTTTTTTTTTTATATAGAGGTTTTTACGGGGAGGGGTGACCTGTGGAGCTGAAGGTACTTCTGCTGTGTGAATTTTAGAGTTGAAGTGATGTTCTAGGATGAAGAATTTTCTGGGGCATGATAGAAGAGTTTGGATTACAGCCAGTGAGAAATGGTCTCATTAAATTATTCATAAATTTTCCCTATCTCTTCATTCTCTGTGACAGATATTGGCACAGAAAGTTGAAATTATCTCTGGGTTGGTCTTTTTGCTTTTCTCATTTTAAGTATTTAAAATAGAGGTAATATGAAGCAATGGGTATGTGGCTGAACCTGTAATTAGGAAGCCCCTAGTCCAAATCCTGCCTCTGACATTTTTAGGTATGAGACAAAGGGCAATTCAATTAACTTCTCTGAATATCATGAAGTTCTGTAAGACTTATCTACTAAGTTGCTCCTGGGTTGTCATTATCTGCTACTGTAGAGATTAAAGTTCTTTGTTGAATAGAGGATTTTATGTCTAGATACCTCAGTATCCTCTGAAATGGTTTTTTGTTGCTGTTGTTGCCTGTTATTCTATATGAAAGCCAACTTTTTTTATGTGCCTCTGTAAAAGTACTCTATCAAATAGATTCTCAGTTAGCCGTAATTTTCTTACGTTTTCATTTACAATGAGAATGTTATTTATAATTACAAATTAAAATAGAATATAGATTAGAACATCATCTATGATTGATATTAATATTATTCATTCTAAAAACATTCATCAAGTTTCTGCTATACATTACACACTGCTGATTTTACCCTCACCTTACAGAACATAAACTGGCATGGAAAAGAAAGGTAAGGAGGCTGGTAGGCATATTCTATCTTATTGTGTTCGTCCTTCGTTTTCGAAGAGGAACCATGACATCTGGGAAATGACGATGTGACTTGCACTTCACTTTGATTTGGATGAGAGAGGGCTGTGCAAGGTCACCCGCTTCACTTTCTCCTCCAGAGCCATCTGGATCCAGTGACCTGATATTCATCAGGATTACTGGAGATGACCCAGGATGCCATGGGAGACCCTGGCCCTTGTAGGCTCAGGCCTTTTCACAAACTCACTTAGAGTGAGGTAAAGCCCATTCAGTGAATAGGCCTCTTTAAGAAGTGAGTCAAAGCATGGCCCCTTTAGAAAAAAGGAAAAAAATATCAAGCTGGGAGGAGAAGGCCCTCAGGGTTATGTTCCAAAGAGAAACATTTACCATTGACATTCACTCTAAGCCAGGCATTAAGTGGAGCTTGGGCTTCAGAGTGAACTGGGTTTAAGGTTTTGTGGAAGGAAGGAAGGAAGGAAGGAAGGAAGGAAGGAAGGAAGGAAGGAAGGAAGGAAGGAAGAAAGGAAGGAAGGAAGGAAAGAAGGAAGGAAGGAAGGAATGGAGGGAGGGAGGAAAAAGAAAGAAATCTAGCCAGTAAACCCCAAGTTAAGTGGGCAGCTTCTGGCCATCAAAACTTACCTTCCTTTGGAGAGGAGAAGGAGAAGAAGAGGATGAGCTGAGTCACCCTACAATTATCTGTGTAACCCCTGTTCCAAGGCCCAGTGTTATGGGCCTTTCTTTATGAGTGAAAATGAAGGCCCAACCTTACATGAGGGGCGGGGAGCAGAGTTGGCAAGAGGCAAGATAGCTTCAGTCTGCACTTGTCTCCTTTGAGACTCTCCAAAGTTCTGTCCCCACCTTGGGGACTCTTCAAGCAGAAGTCACCCTTTGGAACTCCTCAATAGAGACTCTTCTTCAAATATTTAGCATTGAGTCAACTTCCAACTTTGAAAGAGAAGATGTAAAAGACCAACCCCACCTCAGGTTGCTGCAGGAAAAGATTCTGGGAACATATGAGGCAAGATGGCCATCGGCCTCATGAGCCTATTCCAACCCTGCTACTCTATAGAACATTAGGGAGTTTTCCTTTTGGGTGAGACTTAGGACCCTCTCTCTAAGTTGAGCAGAGTTACCTCTCTCCTAATGGGAGAGATCCTTCATTTTGTATTATCTGTTATATAATATCCTTTACCTATGCATATGTTCTCTGATTTCTATTTTGTTATGGTTTGTATAAATGGGCTTCTTTGCTATTCTCTATATGTGTTTATCATGGAACTAATACTATGTGGGAAAGGAGTTAAGTCTTGGATATAGAGCTTGGGGTCTCCCTCCCCACTAAAATGACAAAATAATCAAAAGTTAGACAGAACATGATCACATCCCATAGATGGACAATATTTAAGGGAGCAGATAAGTATAATTCTAGCCCAGTGTCTCCTCTCTCTGAGGAGAACAGAGTAATGACCTCCAGCCCCAACTTCCTATTTTCCTTACTGACAGGAATGGAAGTCTCCCTTGGAAAAGGTCAGGAGGAGAAGAGGCTAGAGATGTCTATTCTGCTTTTCTTGGAGCCACACACAAGGACAGGCCTTGCCACACATGAGGCCTCTCAACACATTTCGGCCTCTCTACACATATGGTGCCTATTCCTTCTACTCTTGATTGCTATATCTGAATAATAAATTTTCTGATTTTCTTTTTCCTGTGTGTTTCAGGGAAGCACTTGTGTTCAGTATTGGGAAGTAGAGGTTGGGCAGGTAGATCAGAATAGGAAGGAATCTAGAATATGACTTATATATAAAATATGACTTATAGAATAGAATACTTACATGTAGAATATGACTCTGTGGCTAAAAGTTTCTTGATAGAGAAAACATCTCCTAGAATAGACTAGTGGCCAGATAGGAAGCCTTGGTGGCTAGGAAAAGCATTTGGTCCCATGGACCTTGAGCTAGCATGGAAGTAGCCTGTGACCTTCAGGAAACTATCTAGGGGAGAGAAGTTGCTCAGCTTAAACCAGCTTTTCTGCATTGCACACTTGACTCCAAAAGGCCACAAATGAGCTATTATAGATTTTACATTCTCTTTCTGCTTTGTTGTAATAACAAAAGCTGACCATTTCAACCAGTATGATTACTTAAAAAAAAAAAGGGACAAGGTATCAAGAATAGAGATTTTTTCCCAATATAAAGGACCTGGAACAGTGAGTATTAGATCCCCCCTGGAAGGCTGACTCCTACACTTCATGCTTCAGGCAGCTTTGATGCAAGGGTTACACTAGCTACAGCTATTTCCTGGATCTCCCAGATGAAATATTATGCAAAGTATTGATTTCAGAAGTTCAGTCCATAACTTGTCTCCAATACTATGTAAAACTAATAAACTTCCTAACTTCAAAGTAATAAAAATGCAAACAAATTTGGGGAGTATAATTTATTTCAGCACAGTTCAAACATAACTGTCGGGCATAAGGAATAATGAGAAAATACTGACACAAATAAAGATTAATCTAATTAAGTATGCACCACAGTATATTCAAACTAAATTTAAAGCAGAAAAAAAATCATCCCTTTGCAGGTATTATGCCAGAAACACTCTTGATAATGTCTGTCCTTGTTCTAGAGGCTTCCAAATGAAACAGAGAAACATGGGGTAGAAAGAACTTTGGCCATGTGACAATTTACTTTTGTCTGTGTGGACAGTGGTCAGCTAGGTGGCATGACTACCACAAATGGGGTTGTGAAAAGTCAGAAACAACTGAAACCTCTGAATAACAACAATGTAGACAGTGAAAACTCAACATGGTATCATGAAAATAGTTTTGGACTTGGAGTCAAGTGATTCCTGAGTTCAAATCCTCCATCTCACATTTATTGGGTTTTTGATGCTAAACAAATTACTTATCCTCTTTGAGACTCAGTTTCCTTATTTGTATAATAAAGAATAATAATTCCCCTGGTACCTGTATCACCAGGTTAAGGTGAGGATCTAATGTGGATAATGTATGTAAAGTGTCTTGCGAATCTTCATATTCTATATCGATGTTATTTTTATTTGCGATTAGCCGAAGGGTAGTCCTATCAGTAGAATGTCATAAAATAATAAGAGTGTTGGAGTTGACAGCAATGCTAGAGATCACTTTGTCCTGTACCTTCATTTAAAGAGGAGAAAATTCAAGGTGATTAGAGATGGAAGGCATTGCCCAACATCACAGAGAGTTAATGGCAGAATTTGACCTAGTTATACAAACAAAAATAAATTATATTTGTGTTCAAGGAGCTTATATTCCCATGAATTACAAAAAATTTTTCCTCATTTATCTCATTTCTTCCTCCTAAGAATCCTCTGAGTTAAAGAGAGCAAACATTTTATTTATTTTGAAGAAGATATTGAGGGTGATGGAATTCAATTCAATCCAATATATACTTATAAAGTACAAAGTAGGTATAAGGTCCATCTTAAGCCTAGATATTGTTGGTACATAGAAAAAAGGTAATAGTGACTGAAAAGTTAATTTGGTCAGTGTCATAGAGCTTGAATTAAGACTCAAACTTAAGTCTCCTCTGACTCCATTCAAGTGATCATTTCAACATGTCATGTGATCTGCATCCCAAATCTGAAATATACTGTGTACAATTCTTGATATCTTCCTTCATTCTCTTTTCCTTTTATTTTAGACAAAGTATCCTTTTCCCTGATATTTTATGTTTTTACCACTTCAGGGTTGGGGTGGGGGGGATACCAAATTATAGGAATCATGGAAAATGTCCAGATTTCCCTAATTACCTATTATGTGCATGAAATCTCATTTTGAAGAGAAATCTAGTTTAAAATATCCAACAAGCAGTTAGCAAAATTGGAAAAGAGCCAGTTGATACAGCAAGATTGAAAAATAGAAACAGAAGTGGGATGATTTTTCTGGGCAATCTACAATAGAGGATGGAAGGGGAGGAGATAAAGAATATGTATGAGTGTACTTGTGATTTAATTGGTATAGGGAACTCCCAGATGAGGAAATTTCATCTATCCATACATGTTAGCACCTTTTCTGCAACTCAGAGTCAAGAGACTTGTTAAGACCACTAAGTGATTAAGTCACCCTTCCCAGAGTCCCACATCCAGTATGTGTCCAGAGGGAGCACATGAACCTTAGCCCATTGTGATTTAGCTGTCTCACTATCTATTATACCACGTCTTGTTAAAGCAGTTAAAGGAGACTAATAAGATAATTATTTCCATCACTCACCAACCTAAGTATATGTGATTTATAACATCATTTGATAAGTATGAAATAATACCCAAATGTTGCATTTTGCTGTCAATATCTAAACTTTTAGATCAGTTAAATCTGGTGTGAGCAAATGCAGTAGAGTTTTATTATTTGAAATGATGAATCTTTTTCACAGTTATTTTTATAAAGCCAAAAGAATAGAGATAAGTATATCACACAAAAAAACAGGAAATAAAAAAGTTGATAAAGCTGGAAATGCATTGTAAAATGAAGATAGGCACCAAAATTCCATTAAGTCTCAAAATTACAATACGATTAGGACCAAAAGCAAAGGGCCCACAGTGTGAAATTCATTTTAACAGAGGAAAAGAGAAGATGGGAGGAGATTACAATGGCCTAAATATTGGAATATCAGGGATGGAGCGAGAATTCTAAATCATGAAACATGATAATATGTTAAAGACAGTGGTTTGGTATTGAATGACCATTCCTGCAACTTACTACCTTTGTGACACTTAGGAAAAGACACTTCACCTCTAAACCTCAGATGCCTAATCTATAAATTAAGGATGTTGGAAACATAATCTCTTAAAGTCTCTTTCAGCTATATAGCCTGAGAATATATTCAATGTTGTCATCCAATTGTATGACAATTTGAAACAAAGATTCATGAAGAATTATAAAGATAACCTACACCTCCCCACTGGCACAACAATATAGGATGAATGTGAAAGAAAATGGTGGAATTGTTAGGTGTAAAAATGCCTGGAAACACATTTTGGCATTAATATATTCTATCAAATTTATCACATTGGCTTCTCCCCTCTCCCAATTTTATTAAATTAAAGTGATGAAAGAGTTTCAGCAAGATGGGATGAACAAGTTTGGATCTAAGGTCATTTCAAATTAAATCTCAGGAATTAGAAAGAAGTATTTAAAGAGGCTCCATCCTTTACCCCAGAGACTGAAACAATGACTAAATGAATTTTTAAAATGTAAGGAAATGCTTTAATGACTATAACTCAGCTGCCAGAAATGAGTTTGGACCAATTAGAAGAATTCTCTGAGAGATTGAGAATCTTAATAAAAGAATTAAAGAAATATAAGGAGGAAAGATTATTATCAGGCCATCAGCCAGGATTTATTGAATATTTACTATATGATAGGCATGTTGCTAAGAAGTAGGGGTACAAAGAAAGGTAAAAGCATGGTCTCAGTTTTCAAGGGGCTTATTTTAATAGGAGAGCTAACATTCAAATAACTAATAGATTAAAAGTATATACAGAGTAAATTGGAGGTGGTATTAGAGGAAAGGGACTAGGAACAGGGGATACTGGGAAGGGCCTACACTACAACGTGGGATTTAAGCTAAGTCTTGAAGAAAGCCAGGGAAACTAGTACTCACGTGAGGAGGATCTTAATTATGGAGCATAGCTAATGCAAGTGATGTTTAGTAAAGGAGTATTCTGTTCATGGAATGGCTATAAAGCCAATTTTTCTTGATAGTAGAGTTTGTACTGGAGAATAAAATTTAAAAATGGAAAGATAGAAATGTAACAGGTAGTGAAAAGCTTTAAATGGCAAGCAAATTACTTTATGTTTTGATCCTGAAAGTAATAGGGAGCCCTGGCAAGAAACAGGGAGACTCTGATACGCAGGTGTGTACACAGAGGTAAGGGGGAGAGGTGAAATGGTCACACCTGCATATCAGATCAATCACTTTGGTATTTGAGTGCAGGATGGGTTGGAGTGGGCTGAGGTTTGAGATGGGGACATCAATTAGAAGGTAATTGCAATAGCCCAGGTGAGAGGTGATGAGGATTGAACAATGGTGGTAGCCCTGTGAGTTGAGAGAAGGGGGTGTATGCAAGAGATGTTGTGGAGGTAAAAGTAACAACGATAAAAGTGAAAAGAACAATGAAAAACACTACTCGATAGCTAATTTGATTACATTGGGTGAATACAAGTCAACAATTATGAATGACACAAAGATTGTAAAAGATGGTAGCAGAGTAAGAAAGTTAGAGAAGCAGGCTTGTGGAGAAACACACTAATTTATTTTGGCCATGTTGAATTAGAGAAGTATATAATATATTCAATTCAAAATACAGTAAAGGCAACTGGTGATTTAGAACTAGAATACTGGAGACTAAGGCTATATACGTATATATATGTATATATATACATATATGCATATATATATGTATCTGAGAATTATTGGATAGAAATGATAATTGAACTAATGGTAACTGATTAGATCACCTATTGAATATAGGGGAAAAATAGTAAATGAGACATAGGATAGAGCCTTATGAACCATAGATAAAGAACCTCAAAACAGATTAAGAAGTAGTGTTTGGACAGATAGGAAGAGACCAAGAGAGACCAGCATCAGAAAAACTACCAAAGCAGCAGTTGCAGAAACAACAACTATAAAAAAAAAGTGAAGAAAGAGTATCTAAATGAAGAAAGTGAACAGCAAAGTCAAATGCTGTGGAGAGGTCAATAATGATACGTATTGAATAAAGACAATTAGATTTGTCATTTAAGAGATCATTGGTAGCTTTGTGTAGTCTCAGTTAAATGCTAAGAGAGACAGGAGCAAATTTCTGAGTCTTTAAAGAGAGTGAGAGGAAGTGGAGGTACCTCATTTGTATGGTCTTCTCAAGGCATTTAGTCACGAAGAGGAAGAGATATATAGGCTATAGTTACCAGAAATAGTAGGATCAAGTGAGGGCTTTTAATTTATTTATTTCTTTTAAGAATGGGGCAGCTGGGTGGTGCAGCGGATAGAGCACTGGCCCTGGAGTCAAGAGGACCTGAGGCACTTAACGATTTTTAGCTATGTGACCCTGGACAAGTTGCATAACCCCGACTGCCTCGAAAAATAAATAAATAGATAAATAAATGAAATTGGGAGAGACATGGACATATTTGTGGGTGCCAGGCAGGGAACCAGTAGATTATGAGACAATAAAGATATGAGAAAGAGTAGGGTTGGAACCCAGCCACTCTGCTGGATGCATAATTCAGGATGGGATAGGAACAAGGGTAATTATTAAGGGGGTTGATTTGGCAAAAAGAAGCACCTCCTGTTCTTGTGAGACAGGTGTGAGGCAAGAGATCATGGGAAAAGATGTTTGAAAGATACGAGTTAAGAAAAAGGGAGGAAAGGAGGGCTCTTGGTGAATTATCTTATCCCCTCCCCTCCTTGGCAGAGACGGTGGGAAAAGCATTTTAGAACAAACCATAAATGAACTATTCTCCACTAAAATCTTTGGATCTAGATGAATTTATGTATAAAATCTAGGAAATATTTAAACAAATATTCCTTATCTCTTTACAAAATTAGTTAAATTAGTAAGTTTCAATAAGATCAGTCTGGTACTTATACTCAAATCAAGAGGGGAAAAACACATAAAGTGAGCTATAGACTAATATCACTAGTAAAAAATACTGACATGTTTTGATTATAAGCAAGTTTGATTTATAGCTGAAATGTGATCTTGCAGCAAAAGGAAATCTATTAGTACAACTAAGCATTTTATTAACAAAAAAACACATGATTATGTTCACTAATGCAGAAAAATGACCAACGTTATGTGGCAAACACTTATTTAAAACACTATATGTTTGCAATGGAAAAAAAATGGAAGCTCCTTTCCCCCCACAATAATATCAGGGTGAAGAAAAGCAAGGATTCTACTATTATTTGACAGAGTGCTAAAATGCTAGATATGATGATAAGATAGAACAAACAATTACGGGTTAAATATAGGCAAAGAGGAGGCAATATTTTTTGACAATCATAATGCTTCCCCCCCCCAGATAATCCATAGCTAACTCTTACATAGATAGCACTTCAAAGCTTACAAAACAATAGCCTTAGAAAAGAAGCAGCACAAAATATATCAAAATGATAAGTAGTTCTGTATATTATTAACAAACTTCAGCAAAAAGAGTTTTGTAGCAAAATTACATTTAGGGAAAAATGATTAAGTATTTTTAGGGTAACCTCTCAAGGCAGATACTGGATGAAAATAAATGAAAGTATAATGCAATGTTTATAGGAATTAAAAAATCAAGGAAACTTTCAAAGTTCAAGACTGGGCTATGTCAGTATAAGGAAAATTGACGATCCTTCCTAAATGGCTCTATACATTTGGTTTAACTTCAAAGCTGGTATTGTATAGAATTTGACAAAACTATCAGATGCAGATAGTCAAGAATATCAAAGGAAATAATGAAATAAAACGAAGGGAGAAAGGGAGTCTGGTATTGCAAATTTCAAATTCGAAAGTAGTAATTATCAAAACTATCTGCTAATAGATAAAAACTTAGAAAAGTTGATTGGTAAAATTTACTCCTAAAGCACAACCTCACAACAAGTGTACTCTACATTTTCACATTTAATAGATCCCAAAACATAAGTAATTGGGGAGGTGACTTCTTATTTGATAAGAATTGTTAGGAAAATTGAACAGGAATATGTTAGAAAAAAGGTTTAGACCAATATCATACAATTTTTACAGTAAAAAATAAATTGTCTAAATATAAAAATGATACAATAAAATTAGAGAAGAATTTAGTTTCTTAAACAACTACGTAAATTAAATAATAAGATACTGATAACAGAATTTATGGAGCAAAATTTATAATAATAGAAAAATGAAAAGTTTCATGTGATTAAAATCAATGTAGCTAAAATTAAAAGATTCATACTGGGAAATATTTATATATATAAACATCTTTCATTTAAGATTGAAATGCAAAATCTATAAGGATTTGGCACAGATCTTGAATTCTAATAGATATTATCGGGGATGCAGGAGCCATATAGAGATATGAACAAGTAGTTTTCAAAGGGATACATGTATTATTATTATTTATTGTTAAGTGAGCAACTTAAAAGCATTTTCCATTTAGAGAAATATTAAAACAACCTTGAGATATTATTTCATACTTATTAAATTGGAAAAGTTTGTGATGGAGTGATCATAGAAAGCCAGACACACTAATTCTCCTGGGATCACTGTTATTTTTCCAACTGTTCTGGAAGAATAGTTTGGAATCCCTCAAGGAAAAGTTGTAAATTGTTCATCCTGGTTGACCTAGGGATCTTATTCCTGATATTATGCCCTAAGGAAGATAAGGAAAGTAAGACAAGGATCACACATACTAAAATATTCATGGAAACATTATCTATAATAATATAATTTTTATAACAGGAAAAAAAAACTGTGAATGAAATACTCTCCCAGTAATTAAGGAGAAACAAAATAATCATGGCATATAATTGTATTGCTGTACTGAAAAGAACGCCAATCGTGAAGAATTCAAAGAAATATGAGAAGACCTAACGTGGTTGTGAAGGAAAGAAACAGAGCCAATCAATTAGTCAGTCAATATAAGTAACTACTTTGTGCCATCTGCTGCCCTGGAGATACAAAAATATATAAAACAATGAAACAAAACTTGATCTCAAGGTGTTTAAATTCTATCAGGAGAAAAAATCAACAGTGATCTCAATAGAATAAATAAAAACAACGCTGTAAAGCCAAATGCAGATCCATTGTAATGACCAATGTTAACAGCATACTGTCCAAGTTAAAGTACTTATCTTTTCTTATGTTTAACAATCATTGAACTATGAAATTGGGAAATGACTTGTATTATCAGAAACAATCACAGTACTAACTACTTTCAGGAACGTAAAGTGTAAATTTTGGAATAGGGAATGTGTTAGTTGGTAGTATATTATATCAAAACAAAATATATTTAAATAAATACACAAACTTTAAAAAGTGGGGTGAGATCAGACTTTTGATAAAGTCAATCTAAGCTGTTCATTCTTTTTTCTTTGGGCTATTATCTCATGCATGCTTCTTGAATAGTGTTTGGGAAAAGCTATGTGAAAAGCTAGGCAAGTTGTAAATCAGAAGCTCTTCAGAAAACCTATCCTTCTGCTTTAATCAATAACTCTTACAGAAATGTGCCTTGTTTTCATGGCTGGAGACCATATATTACTTCTTTTCTGTTGTGATGTGAAGTAGAAAAGCACACACAAGATTGAATGGTATTGTGTTCAATTCAAACATTTTAGAAATGCCTAGTGTGTGTAAATGGGCAGCTAGGTGGCACAGTGCATAGAGCCCCAGGCCTGGAGTTAGGAGAACCTGAGTTCAAATATGACCTCATATACATACTAGCTGTGTGACCAAGCAAGTCACTTGGTGTTTGCCTCAGTTTCTTCATTTACAAAGTACACTGGAGAAGGAAATGGCAAAGCACTCCAATATCTTTGCCAAGAAAACCCCAAATGGGGTCACAAAGAGTCGGACTTGACTGAAATAACACAACAGCAACAACAACAACTGTATTTAAGAAGGAAGTGTGGTACAGTGGAAAGAGTTCTGGCTCTGGGGTCAGAAGACCTGTATTGACATCCTGCCTTTGAAACTTATGAATTATGTGTAAAGCATTGTTCTAGTCTTCAGAACTCTGGACCACTCTTTCACTACTGTCACTTTTTACCTTGCGTAATTTTTATGTACATAGTCCATTATGTGAATTATAAATTTATTGATGCCCAAAGTGATATTGTCTTTTGTATCCCTAGTACAATGTGATGCCATGCACATAGCAAGCACTTGAATATATAATGAACTACGTAAGTATTGTACATGTAAGTATATATTTATATGTATTATATATGTGTCTGTATGTGTATATGCATGTATATGTGTGCATATATACATGTACACATACAATATGCATATATATGTTTAATTGAACAAGTTAAACCAAATAACCTAGTATCTGCTCTATCTGTACTCTTCTTTCACAATCCCTTTAATGTCAATTAATTCTAACAGGCATCTTCTATAGCTTATAATCAATTCTTTCATGTGAAAAATTCCTATATGCTTTGTATCTAGTGTGGCTGACTTTCTTGACAACCTCCTTCTGGAATACAATGTAATTTCTCCATAAAAGGCATCCTTTATGGTCAGATAACTCATTTTGACAACTTGTGAATGGCTTGAATTTCTCAGGCAGTTTCTCTAATCATTGCCTCCAGTCCTAGTTTAAGACATAGGTCAACCTGATGCAGTTAATTGAGTGATTTAATCATCCTGAAGAGGTGGGTCAGGAATGTCTTTTATTGTATTCACTTGCAAGTCCATGCAGTACTACATAATGTAGGACCTATAGTGACAGATGCCTCACGGCATTAGCATACAGCATTGCTTGCTAAATTAGCACATTGTTATAAGCACTGACCAGAAATATCTGATGACTGTTAATGGTCTAAATTGATCCTTCAGGTCTTTTAGATTGATGTGACATCCAAGACTCTGACTTTGGTTTTACTTTTAGAAGTCTCAGTATTACATATTGACTGACTATATAAACTGAACTCTGACTTCATCTGTAAGTTACACAGTGTTTTAACCATTCTATCTTGATACAGGCACTCTGGTCTAACTCCTAGACTCAATCTCCACCAGCCAGTCTTATACCTTGTTTCCCTTGAATCCTTGAATCAGTTACAATCAGTGACAAAAGTAATATGGATGTAAACCTTTGTCAGTATTGCTAAGGAAACAAGAAATGCTTCTTCAGGATCATCATCATCCAAAAGGAATAATAATAATGGCTAACATTTGTATAGCTCTTACTATGTGCCAAGCACTGTGCTAAATACTATATAATTGTTATCTCATTTGATCCCACAATCCTAGGAGGGAGATATCATTCTTATCCTCATTTTACTGCTGAGAAAACTGAGATAAATAGTAGTTAAGTGACCTACTTCCTGCATCACCCTCCCACCTCCTCTGGTCCCTTCCTGTGGGTAAAGATTTTACACGGTGGGAGACTCTCCTCTTTACCCACCACCAATATATAACAATATTATATACCAATATATAGTGTATGTATACATATATATATATATATATATATATATATATATATGTATATGTGTATGTATTCAAATATACAAATATATTTTTTTTCAAATGGAGGCAACCTTCCCACCATGATCATTTATTTCCTTATATATGTGGGATATGAAGATTTGTGAAATACATTCTACTTAAAAGTGAATAAGGAGCTCAAGTAACTCAATGCTGCTTATCTAGGTTCTAAAACTGAATTGATCTGGAGTAGCATTTGAGGCAATATTCAAATATTTTAAGTTCATAGAAGGTAAGGCCATTACCATTGCTTCTTTGACTTTTTCTGCTGTCATGTATGAGCATACAAAATATGTCATGCATGAATGCATAAAATGTTTTTAATTAAAATGGGTCCAATAGAACCTGAAAATGGCTTTTTTTTTCAAATTGAACTATTTTTAATATGGAACATTTCTATAGAATTCTATAGAGTTGAGTCAACTAGGTGCACAGTGGATAGACCACTGGGTCTAGAGCATGAAATCAAGTCCTGCGTTGGTGACTGCCCAGCTGTGGCTCCCCTGGGCAAGTCACTTAACTTCTGTTTGACTCAGTTTCCTCACCTATAAAATGGGAATTATACTAGCACCTACCTCCCAGGGTTGTTATGAAGATCCAATGAGATAATAATTGTAAAGCCTCTAACACAGTCCTTGGCACATAGTAAGTGCTAAATAAATGTTAGCTATTGCTTCTGTTCCTGTTAATAAGCCTATAAATTTAGAATACTCCAAACACTTTGTGCATCATGTTGAATTAAACTGGTGGAAAGAATTTAAAAATTAAAAAACTAATATGAATCAGTACTCTAAAATTAAATTAAGGTAATGAGAATTAAGAATTGAAAAGAGATGGTTTACGAGGTAGATGTTGTCAAATGGAATAAATAATATTAGTAGGTGATGAGATTTGACAGCTGAAAGGATCTGATTCATCTTTTAATTATGATGTAACAACAATTCAGCTAGCAGCTGTTGTGGGGGTGAAAGACCAACATAAGACCAACAACACGAGCTGCCAGCATAGGTTCTTTGATCTGCTTTACTAAGGAAAGTAATTGTAAGGGGTTAACAATCTTGACTTTAATCCAACATACAAATATCATTCACTTAGTTCAGGAGGAAAAGCTAGCACCCTGAACTTCAGAGCAAATACAAACAAATTACAAACAGAGACAATATAAACAGACCAAATCACAATTCAATTACCAGAGAAGAACCAATGAGTCTGGGTTAGCAAAGACAGGGGGCAGTTACAATGGCTTGCCCAGAGTCTCAGCACTCCTTCTATGAGTGAGCCCCCAAAAGTCAAACACCAACCTTGAATCTTATATACCAGTCTCAGGGCTCTGGGGCACTTGATTACCTCAGTGCTGAGAAGCACTCAAACAAAGAACAGTGTAAAATCCCATTTTGCTGGCCATTGCATTTGAAAGGCAAGACTTCTCAAAGGTACTTAATTACCTCAGCATTCCAAAGGAGAAGACAACAAAAAATCCTGCCCCATTACCATTGCATGTCTTAGTGCTGAGAAACACTCCAAGACAAAAGGATCCCATTTTACCTGCCCCATTCAAACAAAGGCCAGAATCATTAAAGGCACTTAAGAGAACAGCAAAAACCCCTGCCCTGATTACCACTACATATGGCTATGCATGATTTATTAATTTTGAGAACACACCCAGATTTTCTGTGTCAGAAGGAAACAATTTTGTCAAAATGAAAGGACTTTAAAAAGGTTTTTGTTAATTTCTATTTTAATTGTTTTATATATTTACTTTTATCTTTTATTATACTTGTATTTCCCATTTATTTACTTTGTAATTTGAATTTCTCTCACAGGTTAATAAATTTTTAAGGTAGAAGGGACCTGAAAGGCCATCTAATGCAATTTTCTCATTTTTTTTCCCCCAGAGGACAAAATACAGGTTATTTAACTGAAGTTAAGTGACATCGCACAAAGTCAAATAAAGAATCAGTGGCAGCAGTTGGATTTGAACTGAGATCCTATATCTTTTAATTCAATGCACTTTTCATGTTATCTCCTTTCATTTATAGTGGTAATTCTTGGGTAAGTTCATATCACAGTCTGGGCAATAGATATTATTAATGCGATTGATTTGAACTGTGTGGATTGTTTAACTGAGTTCATTTAAAACAAGAAGGAAAAGGACCTATGTGTGCAAAAATATTTATAGAAGTTGTTTTAGTTGTGGCAAAGAATTGGAAATTGAGGAGATGTCTATCAATTTGGGAATGACTGAACAAGTTGGACATGATTGTGTTGGAATACTCTTGTGCTTTAGGAAATTACAAGCAGGACACTCTCAGAAAAAAACATGGAAAGACTTACACGAACTGATGCGAAGTGAAATGAGCAGAACCAGAACATTGTACACAGTTACATTGTATGATAATATTGTATGATGGTCTAGTAAGAATAACGTAGCTATTCTTAGCAATACAAAGATCCAAGACAGTTCTGTAGAACTTAAGATAAAAGGTACTGCCCATCTTCAGAGAAAGAACTGGTAGACCCTGATCTAGATCAAAGATACTTATTCTTTCTTTTTTTCCTGGTCTATGTTTTCTTTCACAGAATGATTTACATGGAATTATGTTTTGCATGACTACACATGTATAACCTATGTCAAATTGCTTGCCTTTTAAATGAGGGGTATAGGGGAGGGAAAGAATTTGAAACTCAAAATTTGAAAAAAATGTTAAAATTGATTTTAAATGTAATTTGGAAAAAATAAAATAATTAAATAAGATTTTAAAAACAACAAAAAAGATAAAAAGAAGTAGTTGTTCATTATCCAGTATAACACTGATAAGCCTTCTGATATTTTGCTAGATTGGTTCCTTAACATATAAGACTTGGTCAGTATAGATGACTTTTCAAGCCTTCAAGGTTGGAAGAATTCACCCATGATTGCTTTAGGTTGTTATGGAATTCAAAGAAGTATTTTGAGGCATCAGAGTAAGAGCTGTGAGAGACTCATTTATAACATGGATCTAATAAAATCTTTTTAATTGTACTTCTGAGGATCAGTGACTTCCTCTCTTGGGGAACATCCTAGGATTATAGGATTTAGAAAAAACCTTAAAATTCATCTTGTTGAATCTCTTGCTATGTTGTTTGTTTGTTTGTTTGTTTTTTTATTCGAGGAAACTTAAATCTTGAGTTTCTTTTGCTCAAGGTATAACACAAATCAGAAAACATTTATTAAACACTAGCTGTGTGACAGATACTATGCCAAGTACTGAGAATATAAACACAAAAAAGAGAGACAGGCTCTGTCTTCAAGAAGCTTACATTCCAATGAGTTCACACAGTTAATAAGTAATTAAGTAGAGATTTTAACCCAAGCATTCTGTTTTCAAATCCAGTGCTCTTGAGTTCCGATGGGGGTGGAGCCAATATGGTGGCTGGAAAGCAGGGACTAGAGTGAGCTCCCCACCGAGTCCCTCCAAAAACCTTTAAAAATGGCTCTGAACCAATTCTAGAACTGCAGAACCCACAAAACAGCAGAGGGAAGCAGGGCTCCAGCCCAGGACAGCCTGGATGGTCTCTGGGTGAGGTCTATCCCACACGGAGCTGGGAGCAGAGCACAGCAGAGCCCAGCATGGGTGGCGCGGACCAACCAGACCAGGAGCCGGTCAGAGTGGGCCCTAGTGCCATGAATCAGTGAGCTGCAGCAGTTACCAGACCTCTCAACCCACAAACACCAAAGACAGCTGAGAAGGTTAGTGGGAAAAGCTGCAGGAGTGGAAGGAGTTCCAGGTTCAGCCACTGCCCCCGGGGCAGCTACAGAAGTACAGCTGCAGTTGCTTCCAGCCCCAGGCCCACCTGGTGGGAGGAATTAAGTGGTGGATCAGAGCAGGAGTGAAGAGCCTGCTGAAGATCTAAGCCCAGTCTCGGTTGTGGATTCTTGGGGAAGGAGGAGTGCTGGTGTGGCAGAGCTGGCGCATTCCCCCAGGCATGGAACATAGTTCTCTAAACTCTACAAGCAGTCATACCCCACTGAAAAACTCAAGGGTCAAGTTAGTTGGCTGGGAATATGGCCAGGCAGCAAAAACGCACCTAGATTCAGTCTCAGACTTTGGATTCTTTCTTTGGTGACAAAGAAGACCAAAACATACAGACAGAAGAAGTTAAAGTCAAAGAGCCTACAACAAAAGCCTCCAAGAAAAACATAAACTGGTCCCAGGCCATGGAAGAGCTCGAAAAGGATTTGGAACAGCAAGTTAGAGAAGTAGAGGAAAAATTGGGAAGAGAAATGAGAAGGATGCAAGAAAACCATGAAAAACAAGTCAATGACAGGCTAAAGGAGACCCCCCCAAAATACTGAAAAATATACTGAAGAAAACAACACCTTAAAAAATAGACTAACTCAAATGGCAAAAGAGCTCCAAAAAGCCAATGAGGAGAAGAATGCCTTGAAAGGCAGAATTAGCCAAATGGAAAAGGAGGTCCAAAAGACCACTGAAGAAAATACTACCTTAAAAATGAGATTGGAGCAAGTGGAAGCTAGTGACTTTATGAGAAATCAAGAAATTATAAGACAGAACCAAAGGAATGAAAAAATGGAAGACAATGTGAAATATCTCATTGGAAAAACCATTGACCTGGAAAATAGATCCAGGAGAGATAATTTAAAAATTATTGGACTACCTGAAAGCCATGATCAAAAAAAGAGCCTAGATATTATCTTTAAGAAATTATCAAGGAGAACTACCCTGATATTCTAGAGCCAGAGGGCAAAATAGAAATTGAAAGAATCCATCGATCGCCTCCTCAAATAGATCCCAAAAAGTAATCACCTAGGAATATTGTCGCCAAATTCCAGAGCTCCCAGATCAAGGAGAAAATGCTGCAAGCAGCCAGAAAGAAACAATTTGAGTATTGTGGAAACATAATCAGAATAATCCAAGATCTGGCAGCTTCTACATTAAGAGATCAAAGGGCTTGGAATACGATATTCTGGAGGTCAATGGAGCTAGGATTAAAACCAAGAATTACCTACCCAACAAAACTGAGTATCATGCACCAAGGCAAAATATGGATTTTCAATAAAATAGAGGACTTTCAAGCTTTCTCAGTGAAAAGACCAGAGCTGAATAGAAAATTTGACTTTCAAACACAAGACTCAAGAGAAGCATGAAAAGGTAATCAAGAAAAAGAACAAGAAAAAGAAATTGCAAGTTGAACTAAGTGGAACTGTTTTGTTTACATTCCTACATGGAAAGATGACATGTATGATTCATGAGACCTCAGTCTTAGGGTAGCTGAAGGGAATATGCATATATATATATATATATATATGTATGTATGTTTATGTATATATATGTTTATGTGTATATATATATATATATAAAAGGGAATGTGTATGTATGTATATATCTATGTGTGTGTATATATATATGTATATATATATATATATATATATATATATATATAGAGAGAGAGAGAGAGAGAGAGAGAGAGAGAGAGAGAGAGCGGGCACAGGGTGAGTTGAAGATGAAGGGAAGATATCTAAAAGAAATAAAATCAAATTAAGCGATGAGAGAAGAATATATTGAGAGAAGGAGATAGGGAGAGATAGAATGGGGTGGATTATCTTGCATAAAGGTGGCAAGAGGAAGCAGTTCTGTGGGAGGAGGAGAGAGGGCAGGTGAGAGGGGAATGAGTGAATCTTGCTCTCATCAGATTTGGCCTGAGGAGGGAATACCGTACATACCCAATTGGGTATCTTATCCCACAGGAAAGAAGAGGGAAGAAGATAAAAAAAAGGGGGGATGATGGAGGGGAGGGCAGATGGGGGTGGACGTAATCAAAAAGAAACACTTTCAAAAGGGGAGAGGGTCAAGGGAGAAAATTCAATAAAGGGGGTTCGGTTGGGAAGGAGCAAAATATTGTTAGTCTTTCACAACATGAGTATTGTGGAAGTGTTATACATAATGGTACACATGTGGCCTATGTTGAATTACTTGACTTCTTAGGGAAGGTGGGTGGGAAGGGAAGAGGGGAGAGAATTTGGAACTCAAAGTTTTAAAAACAGATGTTCAAAAACCAAAAAAAAAAAAGTTTTCGCATGCAACTAGAAAATAAGATACACAGGCAATGGGGCATAGAAATTTATCTTGCCCTACAAGAAAGGAAGGGAAGAGGGGATGGGAGGGGAGTGGGGTGACAGAAGGGAGGGCTGACTGGGGAATAGGGCAACCAGAATATATGCCATCTTGAAGTAGGGGGGAGAGTAGAAATGGGGAGAAAATTTGTAATTCAAACTCTTGTGAAAATCAATGCTGAAAACTAAATATATTAAATAAAAAAATGAAAAAAAAAATAACAAATCCAGTTCTCTTTCCAGTGGACCATGCCATTTTTTCCTCCTCCTCCATAGACAATTTTCTTGAATTCCTGTAGTCAAAAAATAATTCTGTACCTGATCCCTCAGATTACAGACATGAAATATGTCATTTGTCTCATACCTGAAAACTTGATTGTTTAGTAGTCCTTGTGTGAACTTGGACTATACTGCCCAAAGGCATCCCATCCACCTATGCTCTGGGATTCCTGATTAGTGAGATTTGGCTTTAACTTATTAAATACTTAGACTCCACTTCATTTTCTGGCCATTTCCAAATCATGCTACTTTGCTCATATAGTATCCTTTCTGATTCTAGTTCCCCTTGATGTGTTGGGTTCCACTATTAAATTGTTAGCTCTTTGAGGATATAGACTGTCTTCTTTGATGGATTCTTAATTCCAGGACTTAACATTCCAGTCTAGAGGCATAGTTAGTGATAATACTTTCTCTGTCATCATCAGTTATAAGGCATCAGAGTAAGACTTCTAAGGAGCATAGTATATTTGAAAGGGGATTTGACATCAAAAGGCCTGGGTTCAAATCTTAATTCTGCTACTTATTATCTAGGATGGCTTGGACAAGTCACCAACTCTCTGAGCCTAAGTTCTTTATCTTTAAAATGAGGTGATTCAATCTCAAAGTTCCCTTTTAGCCATAAATCTGTGATCTATGATCCAAGACTCTAGTCAAGCAGTTTATAGAAATGTCCTGGGGATAATACTTTTAAAATTCAAATTCTTACTTTGAAAAAGTAAAAACTGTTATACAAATGCAAGGTATTATAGTCAGCAATATTATAAAATATTACCATTGTCAGATACTATAGTAGGCAACATTCTGCACACATAATTAATCTGTTCTATTTGGCAGTGGTGATTATAGGGTAGAAGCTACTTTGCAAATAAAAGCAATCAAATAGCCTGGGAATTTCAGTCGGTATATCCTGGATCACAAAGGGTTCTTGAGTGCTTTTCCGGCAGCTTTGCTCTGTGTTTCTTTGTCCTTCCCTTTCTGTCTCTGACTAAGCCCATTACTGACAGTCACCTCATCAAAATTGCCCAAAGCATGTTGATCCATTCAACAGGGAAATGGCAAATTCCTCTGTTTATGTAGAAACTGGAGCCCATATTTAGAAGCAATATTCCTGATCTGATCTCTTTTGTACTTCCACCAGAAATGCAAATCAGCATACACATAGGAAAATGTTTTAAACCCAAAATTCATACAGAAAATAGGAATATTCTAAAGCATCAACAGCAGACTTTTAAGTCATATTTTGAAAAAGAATACATATGAAAAGTTTGTTGGTTTGGAGGGAAGGATAAAAAAGGAAAAAGTTTACCACCTGGGGCTTAAATTGGGGTTTTTGCTTCTTTCTCTTTTTCCCTTCTTTCCTTCCTTCCTTCCTGCTTGCCTGTCTTCCTGCCTTCCTGATTTTAGTTCATAAATTGATATTCACTGAAGGTCATTGACAAAGCCACCTAGCTCATGCTCAGCACATCAGCTTAAGGAAACACCTGTCCTTTGTGATGAACTATGTGTCAGCAGAGCCCATTGGCCTTTGCCAGGGCTTTGTCTGCTGTTTGTTAAAGTGTTAATGGCATTGCTTTAGAATAAGTTGAGCTTCCACACAGTGACAAAAGGATTTTTTGAGATGGTAAAGCTTTGAAATATTTCTGTCAGGTTTCAGCATTGGGTATACACAGAATACATTTAGTATAAAAGCATGGGGAGAAGGAGGAGGCTACTTGCTCAATGCAAATTCTGCCTTTTCAATCTAGGTTTTTTATTTTTCAGAATGTATAAGAAGCAGGCCTTTCATATTGCAGGATTTTTTAAAAAAATAATGTTCACAGTAAAATTGAAATTATGGATGGGTTGAATATTAAGTTTGATATTCAATTTGATTTGTACACCGACTTACCTGGTTTTATGCAATGCATGTGTTTGTAAATAGAGTAGTGATAAATAGAACACAACTTTTCCTTAACTGATATTGCCACTTCAGAGATTTCAATATCTTTATTTCTGACTGGTCTTTAATTGATTGATGCTTCATGATATTTTATCTACAGGTTTATTGGTCTCAAAAATTTATAAAAAGCTAAGGAAGACACTTAGGTAATCTCGAAATTCCTTCTGAAATCCATCACTTGCTTCTAATTTAGTATACTTTCTGGGTATGATTTTAGTTCAATGACTTTTCTTACAACAGGATATGATATAGTCAATTAATTAAAAGGCCTCTATTAATTAAGAAGCATGGTGGTAAACACTACTGTCAGTTATCTTTAGAATATGGAGACATGAAGATGACGAGGGTGGTGATGATGATGATAATGGAAGACAAAGGAGGAAGAGAAAAGAAAGTCAAGCCCAATTCATCACCTAAGTTATAGGAGAATATGAGAGATATGGAAAGGTAAGAGAACATCAACCAGGGTGATGTACAGTGAAGGCTCAGTGTACCTTAAGATTGAGAACTTGTAGTTATGAATATTTGGAAAGATTCCTTAATCTCTGACCTCTAGAAGTACCAGAGATAAGGTCAGTGAGTGAAGTAAAACTGGTAGAGTCTAAGATAATTGGTATGGCATAATGGTGAGCTGGCTCTACTTGAAATTATCACAAGATCAGATTAGCACGGGGTACATTTAAGGCTAATAGTTCTTCATATTCTGATACCACAAGGCAAGATGCATCAGAATAAATCAGAAATACTATCAACCCAGCATACTGGAAATGCTTCAGTGCAGATGACATTAGCTACTAAAGTGGGCAAACCACAAGCTTCATGAAATGGACTGAAGACATGAATATTTTTACTATGTGATAGCACTTTATCACAACAAAATTGGAAATCTTATCAGTTATAGGCAAGGTATTCATAATGCATTTTTTTGTCAATCATATGATCAGGTATAAGTTATATAGCAGCATATTGTTGATTAATACAAGTCAGTTGACTAATTTACACACACACACACACACACACACACACACACACACAAACACACACACACACACACAAATTCATCTGTAAAGGAGGCTTACACAAAATAAGTCAAATCTACCCATTAATAATAGATGAAATCTAGGAGCTACTCAAATCTGAAGAGGGAAAAGTAGCAGACTACATTGTTGAAAGATTTACCTTAATGCAAATTCCATAATTTTTTTTTAAGTTTATCAAGTTTAATTCACACATTTTGTAGAAAAACAGTAGAAAACACATCCATGCTGTATGACAATTCAGATTTGCACAAATTCTTCTATTTATAGGCAAAGGGAAATGGGGACATTATTGGCAGCAGCTACAACTCCCAGTCTGGGGGGTTTTGCTGACACAGTTCTGGGCACACGTGGCACATCCTTCTGGGCAGCAGGAGCAGCAACTCCTCTTGCTGGAGGTACACTGGCAGGATTTACATTTGCAGGAGCCTGCACAGGTACAAAAGCCACCATTCTCGAAGTTACATTTGGGGTCCATGGCTGGCGGATAGATGTCAGGCACGCAGTTCTCATAGGAGAATGAACAGAAGTAAGATGTGTTCAAATTCCATAAATTTTATCTAACAGTAACACAGTGCATGAGGAAAGTAGTGCCAATATAGGACATGATTTTGAAATGCAGACAGCCATATTTAGGCTGAAATACCAAGAAAAGCCTTCTTTGAGTTTCATAGTCTGGATCCAAATACTTGACTCATTACATCAAAACAGAGTAATTCAAATACTGAATTCACATATCATAGTGATTAAATTTAGAGACTTACTGGCATCCTCAAATCAAAGTACAATGGGTAGGGCATGTATAAAGCAATTAATACCTATGTGATATTAGTCTTAAAAGAAGATTCAGGACTCTAACATGAACCATAAATAATATTTGAAATAGTCCAAAAATAAGTAAATTTTAAAAGTCAATAAATGAAGAATGCCTTGTCCTAGGAATATTTGTATCTTCATCTTATTTAAAAAAGATGAGAATGAGATGATGAGGAAGATAAAGATGATTAACTCCTGAATAATAGTGTTCTTAATGTAAACTTTCAGAAGTGTAAAATGGAAAAAGTAATTAGAATGTATCCTAAGAATACTAATGAAACAAAGGATCTAGTACCTAAATGGTTGATAGAAATTCTTAGATCAAATAATAAAGAGTTAAAAAAGAAAAACCAAACCTATAGAAATATATTTAGAGCATGTTTAGGGCTATCACTTCACCAAGCCATAGTTATGTTGATAGCAAATATATGCCCTTGATTTTGTTAAATGTTAATATATAACTTTAATCTAATAACTTTAATTTAATTTAATCTTTAATTTAATAACTTTCCATCTTTCATCGAGTGATAGTTGGTAAATACCCATACTATAGTAAACTCTTCAAATATCCTACAGAAGTAAACTCTAAAAAAAAAAGACAAAACAAATTTCAAATCCAGCCTCAGACATTTTATTAGCTATTCGATCCTGGGCAAGTCACTTAACCCTGTTTGCCTCAGTATCCTCATTTGTAAAATAAGCTACAGAAGGAAATGGCAAACTACTCCAATATCTTTGCCAAGAAAACCACAAATGGGATCATGAAGAGTTGAACGCAACAGAAACTACTCAGTAACAGAAATACCAAGTATTAATAATTCTCAATTTACAGGCTTGAAAAGCTTTCAAAATATAATATAGAAATCTAGTATGGGGAATCGAAATCATGTAGAAAGATTATGAGGTTTAAATCATCCATGTCTCATCTTATACCAGAGTTGTAACAAGGATGGTTTCAATGAATCTGTAGATTCCCTGAACTTTTGTTCATTTGCTAAAAATCAATGATTTTGTTGATATGTGCATTATTTCATGAACACTATTAACAGGATTGCAATTTGCCCCCCAATTTTTTTTGTCTGTTTGAATCTCATTGAGAAAGATGAGAGAATCAAAATGATAGTGACTTGTCACAAGAGCAGGAGAATATTTTTTCTTCTATTCTATCCTTACTAATTACAATAACAGCAACAACAAAGGCCACAAGAATAACACTAGTAATATCTGAAATTCATTTAAGCTTTGCACAATACTTTATATACATATCTTAATTAAGCAAATGACAGAAAATAGAGTCAGAGTGCATGCTGATTATTAACTGAAATAGTGACTAATGTAAGACTAAAGACAGAAGTAGTAGAAACTGCAGCAGTAATAGTCATTGTACAAAATCTCTGTGAGGTAGATTGCATAAACACTCTGCTCCTTCTTTCACAGATGAGGAAACTGAGACTCAGAGATGTAATGTAACCTACCTAATGGAAAAGAATAAATAAAATGTAATAGAAGTTAATATTTGATTCGATGTTGCCTGTAACACACTCAATTGAAAACATATTTGATTTAGGGAATCATAGATTATTAGAGCTGGAAGGATCTTACTTGTCAGGTTTCCTAATTTATATTGCACCACATACTGGAAAATGGTCTAAATACTTCACCGAATATAGTTTTGCCCTATTTAACCTCACTTTGGGGTGGAGGGATTAGGAAAGGAACAGAAAGCAAAAAGAATGTGTATCTTTTTGCTGTTCAGTCATTTCAGTTGTGTCTGACTCTTTGTAACCCCATTTGGGGTTTTCTTGGCAGAGATACTGGAGTGGTTTGCCATTTCTTCCTCCAGCTCATTTTATAGATGAGGAAACTGAGGCAAACAATCTTAAGTGACTTGCCCAGGACTCCAGAGTTAATAAGTGTCTGAGGCCAAATTTGAACTCAGGTCTTCCTGACTCCTGAGCCTGATGCTCTATCCACTGTGCCATCCAGCTGCCCCTATGTGTAAGTAGAAATTTTTAAAATATATGGCTTTTAAGCCCATTGCCTTATATTAAATAATGATTTAGTGGATGTGAAATGAATTGAAAAATAAAATGCTTTTCTGGTAAAATTATTGCATTAGACTATAAACTCCTTGAGGACAGAGACTGTCTTTAGTCTTTTTTTGATTCCATAGCACTTAGTACAGTGCCTGGCATATAGTAAGTCCCTGATAAATCTTATCTTTCTGAGTTCAAATCTGGTCTCAGACACTCACCAGCTGTGTGACCCTAGGCAAGTTACTTAACCCCGTTTGTCCTAGTTTCTAATTTGTAAAATGAGCTGGAGAAGAAAATGGCAAACCACTTCAGTATCTTTGCCAAGAAAATCTCAAGTGGGGTCACGAAGAGTTGGACATAACTGAAAACAAATGAACAAATAAATCTTTATTGATTTATAGATTGATTAAAATACTTGCCTAGATCAGATCTCTTCTGTAGTGAAGTCATTTGGGAGCATGTATTCACTATGTCATCTTTCTTAAGTGAGAAAACTGAGACTTGAAATGATAAAAAGTGACTGTCTTCAGTCACTGAGCTAGTTAATTGTGGAGTCAGAAGTAGAACATGGTGGTCCTGATTCAAAATCTACTACTTTTATATTATATCATAGCTATCCCAGTGAAATGGCTATACTAGTCAAAACTGTATTAAATTCCTTCAGCTGAGCCTCCTCATAACAAGAAACAAGCAATAAGCAACAGTATAGCAGCATACGCTGTCAAACATGGAATTCTTAGTAGGCAACTTCCTTTAAGATTGTCAGTGTTCCCTGTATAGCTATAACAGAATCAAGCCTAAGCTTGGCTTTTTCAACACTGTATGAGCAGATAGAATTCTCTGAGAGAATAGAGATACGTCCAAAATCGAGAAAATATAAAACTTGAAAGCTGATTAAACTATAGCCCCAGAGGGTGACTATATATCCAACCCACTGGTGACACCTAGAAAAGTCAGACAGGAATCCCAGGAGCACCTAAGGGTGTTGTGCTTGGCCCTGTGTCAGTTAACATTTTTATCAATGACTTGAATAAAGGCCCATGGCATGTTTGCTGAATTTTCAGATGATATTTCTCTGTGAGAGATAGTATAGTACATAGAGTCAGGATTCAACAATTTATTAAAAACTAAAACAGAGTTAAAGCTAATAAGATTAAATTTTATGTGGATGACTGAAAAGGCTTATAACTGGGTATAATTAATTGACTTCACAAGTATGATATGGGGAAAGGATAGACTAGGGAATAGATTTTTTTGTTTGTTTTTCTTAAAAGAGTTATATAGCCTGAGTGGACCACAAGCTTAGTAAAATTCAGCAGAAGAGCATGGAAGCTCAAAAAAAAAAACAAGTGTTTTTGTTGCGTTGCATTAATAGCTTTTGGAAATGAGCTTCTGGAAAGCCAAAATCTGTTTTTCTCAGACTGCATTTGTATTGCAGTATTCAGTTCTGGGCACCATATTTTAGGAAAGATGTTGACAAACTCAAGAGCATCCAAGAGACAGCATGTTGAAAGTACGTTACATTCATGCCACTTGAGTTTTAGACAAGAGGATATTTACTCTGTATAAGAAAAGTCTGAAGGAGGCTAGGCATGATAGTTACCCTCAAGTATTTGGAGATCTATCATTGTGGGGGAAAAGCTCCTAAACATGTTCTCTTTAGCCCAACAGGGCAACACTAGGAACCACAGTAGGAAGTGATATGAGTATAATATCCTGTTATGAGTGTGTTATGGAGGGGAAATAACCCTCCCAAATTCAGATTAGGTATAAATACTCTCCATTTCCTGTCAACTATGGAGGCTCCTTTAATGGATGGATGAATTATCTAAATATAGACCAAAATCCCATCTTCTACTGAAGGCCTTTCTCAACCCTTCTGAATTTTAATACCTTCCTTCCCTCTTTTTATTTTCTATTTTCTAAATTATCCTGTACATAGCTTGTTTGTACCTGTTTGTTTCCTTATTGTCTTGTCCATCAAATTGTGAGCTTTTAGAGAGCAGGGCCTATTTTTTGCCTTTTTAAAAAAAATCACCAGCATTTAGCAGTGCCTGACACATAGTAAACACTTAATAAATACTTGTGACTGCAGACTGACTGGATAGTCTAAAAGGTGCCCTTTCTGTTGGCTTCAAAGTGGAAGGATGACTTCATGAGCTCTGGAAGGCCAGTGTGGGAATGAATTTTTGGGCTACCACTTCTTTCTGTCTTCTTTTCTTTGTTATAAGTCCTTGTGAGATCTTGAAAGGCAGATGGCAGTGCCACTCTCCCCATGATCCCAAGGAATGGAGTGTCAGCTACCAGAAAAGATTTGACGGCAACAGCTTTGTCAGCAGCAGGGACAGGGACAGTAACAGACCAGACAGAAGGGAAACTGGGGCCCACTAAGAGAGAAACAACTGAAAAGACAAGGGCCCACTTGATTTGCTGTTGATTCGACTGTATTCAGTGGATGTACTTATATGCAACCTCTTTTGCAGATGTTCCAATGAGATTTGCATAGTAGCTTCTCATCTGATGGTCATCCTTTTGGGATTATTTATTGCTTAGTATTCCCTTTCTGTGCGATGATAAAAGTGCCTTTCATAACTCATCCATGCAGATACCAAGGCTAGGTTTTAAAATTTTTACTTCCTCTTTCCAGATTGGAGGCCAAAATAGAATTGTTCCTCAGTAATTAAGGTGAGAGTAGAAGCATTAAAGAACTAGTCCCTTTATTGTGGAAACATGCATTCCAATAGCAGTAATCTTGGGGGAACATGGTAGAAGTGAAAAAAAAATAGAGGGATTAGTGAAAGTTACCCATCTCTTCAGCTTTAACCTTGAAGCACCTGGTTATATATGTGTATGCATATAGGCATGTATCCATGTATGTATATGTACATGTATACATACAAATATATGTATTATGTACTCATTTGTATGTGCACATTTGTGTACATTATAGTTAAATGTGTATAAGTATATACATAAGCATATGCATATAACACAAATAATATATAGATAAGTGCATGATATATATTTAACAATATCTTAACAAAATTGCTTGACTTGTCTCTGTGCCCTTTTACAGCATTCTTGTTTCTGTGCATTTAAAAAATATTTTATTGATGCTCTTTTAAAACATATTTATCATTAGCCACTAATCCCTGTCCCACCCTGCCATAAAAACCCTTCATGTAAAAATATTTATTCTTGAGAAAAAAACAATCAATACATTGACCTTTCTGGGAAAACAAATCTCATTCTGCAACTCTCATTCTACCTCTTTGCTGAGAGTTAGGGGATATCATCATCATCATCATCAGACTTTTGCAGTTGGGATTGTTCACTATTTTGTTCATAGTTCTTGTATCTTTCAAATCTGCTATCTTTCACAATATCATTATGGTCTGCAGGAAACTTATTCTCCTGATTCTGCTTGTTTTACTGAGCAACATTTTACACTATTCTTCCTGAGCTTCTCTGGATCTCTCATATCTGTCTTTTCTTAGGGTTCAGTTATAATCCTAGAAGTATATAAGGGGCTCTATAGTGGGCCTAAGTCACCCAGACAGATTCTTGTTGGTTGGCTAGTTACTCAATAAACTTTTATTAAGCACCTACTATGTGTCAGTCACTGTTCTAAGAGCTGAGCATACAAAAGGAGGCAAAAGACAATTCCTGTCCTTAAGGAATTCCCTATCTATTAGGGAAGACAACAAGCAAACAGATATGTACAAAGCAAGCTATGTACAGGATAAATAGGAAATAATTAACAGAGTAAAGACACTTGAATTAAGAGGAGCTGGGAAAAATTCATGTAGAAGATTAGATTTTACCTGGAACATAAAGGAAGGTGGAGGAGGTAGTAGACAGAGATGAGAAAGAAGGTCATTCTTGGCGTAGAGAATGGCCAAAGAAAATGTCTTGAGTGGAAATGGAGAGTCTTGTTTGTGGAACAGCAAAGAAGCCAGTGTCACTGGATCAAAGAGTACATGTCAGACAATAAGGTATAAGAATACTGGAAAGGTAGAGGGGGTCTAGTTTATCAAGGCTTTGTACACCAAATAGAGAAGTTTGTATTTGATTGATTGATGGAGGGCCACTAGATTTTATTGAGTAGAGGAATGATATGGTCAGACCCGTGCTTTAGCAAAGTTACTTCAGTGATTGAATGGAGGACAGATTGAAATAGAGAGAGAATGGAGGCAGACAGACTCATCAGCAGGCTATTGTCATAGTTCAGGCATGAGGTTAGCCGTTCTTATAGGGTAAATGGGCAAGAGAAGGCAAGGAGTGAGAACTGTGGAGTATAAAGCAAAAAGAGAAAAAATAACATAGGAGAAAGAAATGCTTCTAGGTTAGCTGTCCCAGAGCTCATCCTGTCAAGAATGAGAATTTTCGACACAGAAGTTCCCCACTTTTTGATAATGAAGCCTTGTTTCTGTTCATTAGACTCTTCCCTGTGGTTGGCAATGCCATTCACATGATTTGATGCTAGAATTAGAATTTGATGAGGTTCTGCTTGTTTGAGTTTTCACCCTTCTGCCCTGGGAACAGCCATAAAGAATCCAAGATTCTCCCATCTATGTGCAAGAATTAATGGCAACCTTGAGGAATATTGAGCAATAGCATATTTCGTGCTCACCTGATGAACAGGTTGCTAATTCATCCCTTTCTATTGCACTCAGTGGAGCTGGGATGGATTGCAACCTTCTGTCTCAGAAGTCCTTTGGTTTGGACTATAGCTGTTGAGAGAGCTTGATGTTTAACTTATTTCGCTATTATTTCCCTTGAATTGTAATTTTAATTAAATTGTCTTTTTTCACTATGGTGATATATGCCATGTTATTAATATTAGCTGCTCTGGGGAAGATGGCGCTGGGGAGAGAAGCAGGGGCTTGGAGTAAGACTTAGAATAGAAACGAATTGAATCAGGATCTAGGGAATTGAAAGTAATCTTCTGGAAGTGCCACACAGGGGAATAGGACTTCTGTCCCTTCTTTCATCTTCTTTCAGTCATTATAAACATTGGTTGAGAATTTATGTTATTGTAGAGGCAATATGGAGTAAGATGAAGGATTTCTGATCTTAGACTCATGAGGCTGGGGTTTGAATCCTGGTTATTACACTCTAGAATCCTGATTGATTTCAACTCTGATTGATTTCAACTCTCTGAGCTTTAATATTTTGTTCTGTAAAATGAATCTTAATAATAAGACTTACCTAAGTCCTTCATAAAATAATTGTGAGGAAAAGTGATTTGTATTAAAGAAACAGTGATTCTAGGACTAATTTCTCTAAAATATAGGAATGTAAGTTATTATGAAGAATGAAATCATTTGAAATAAATTTTATTGATATCCTTTATATTGCCTAAATTTCCTCTGCATTTTTTCTCTTCCCCCTTTCTCCTTTCTCTCCAAAAGACCTATCTGTTATAATAAAGATTTTTTAAAAAAGGAAGAAAAAAAGAATTTCAGTAAAACTGTTCAATATAGTGGAAACAAATTTGTCATTATATGCAATGTTTTATATCCATGACCCCACTGCATGCACATTTACTTCTTCAGAGTAGCTGGGGGGTGGGGCAGGGTGAGAAGAAAGTCTTTTTATACTGTTTAGGGAAGGGAAAAAGGAAGAAAGGTAGTCAAATATTCCTCCTTCAGAAATAGAAATGTTCTCACTGAATCGTTTTGTCCCTGTGCTGTGAAAACCGCATCTCTCTTGTGGAGCAAAGGCAGATGGGCCTGACCAAAGGGAAGCTGGAAAGCCCCAGCAGCTCTTCCACAGTTAATTTGCAGCTCCCAGAAGGTTTTGAATTCAGCCTCCTCCCACAGCCCCTCTGCCAGTCTGTAAGGCAAACACATCAGCTTGATAGATAATCAACATCTTTGCATAAAAGGAGAGAGTGGCCCCCTCCCAGCACAGCTGGGGATGAAAGAACTGTGGCTTCCTCAGAGAGGTTTTTTTTCCTTAAGTAGACTGCACCCTGCTGCCTTTTGGCACTACTATCCTCAGTGTAATTCCCTCCCGCAGCAGGCCTGCTGCTAAAAGCAGACACAAGAGTCAGCACTTTCCTGCCCATTCAGGCAGCCTGTGTATAGGGACCGAGTTCCCGCAAACTGTGGCCTCCCTAGGAGTGGGAGCTAGCATTGGAAGGATGGGGAATCAGGGAAAAATGCAGGGTGGAAGGGAGTTCAGGGTGTGGGGGCTGCAAGAATAAAGAGATGATGCAGGGTACTTTACCAAGACTGAGGAAGAGAGCATAGTGCTGGATTTGGGTTCATAGGACCTGCGTTCAAATTCTAGCTCCCTCATTCACAGACTGTGTAATCTTGAGCAAGAAGCTTTATTTGAGGTTAGTAGGGATCAATAGAAAGGGTGCTAGAACTGAATTCAGAGGATTTGGGTTCATATCCATTTT
The DNA here is from genome assembly GCF_011100635.1 of Trichosurus vulpecula. Lineage (NCBI taxonomy): Eukaryota > Metazoa > Chordata > Mammalia > Diprotodontia > Phalangeridae > Trichosurus > Trichosurus vulpecula. The sequence goes on from NC_050581.1 coordinate 133,801,356, forward strand.
ATTATTTATATAGTATAATCTCAGTTTCCTCATAGGCATCTAGGTGGCCCAGTGAATAGAGCACTAGGCCTGGAGTCAGGACGATTCGTTTTCCTGAGTTCAAATCTGGCCTCAGACACTTACTCACTGTGCGACCCTGGGCAAATCATTAAACACTGTTTGCCTCAGTTTCCTCATCTGTAAAATGAGCTGGAGAAGGAAATGGCAAATCACTCCAGTATCTTTGCCAAGCAAACCCCATATGGGGTCATGAAGAATCAGAATACTGAATAACAAGAAAACATTTTCCTTATGTCTAAAATGATGTGATTAGACTGTTGTTACTTAGTCCTGACAGCTAAAGATGCAGACCTTCTGGGGAGAGAGACAGGCATGAACAGGAGAATGTGGAATAATCCAATTTTCTTGGAATATTGGAATACATACTCCATGAGAAGTTGGAAGCCTCTAATAGGGAGCCTTGACTAACATGTAAATGAATATGACCTTTTCTCTATAATAATAATGTCACATTTATATATTTTACAGTTTATAAATTGTACTCCTCACAACAATAAAGTAATAAAATTGTATCAAGCCTATTTCATAGATGACAAAAATGAGGCTGAGAAAGACTAAGCTGACATACTCCAGGGTCACTCAGCTAGTAGGTGGCTAAGCTGGGAGTCTAACTTGGATTTTGTCAATTTAAATCTAGTTCTCTTTTAAGTCAAGTAGTCTAGCCTCTTTGGGCAATAGGGAGTCATTGAAGGTTTTTGAATAACACAATAGCATGTTCAGATCTGTGCATTTGACAGATTAATCAGTCAAATGCCTTAAGGATAGATTACAGAAGGGAAAGGTTGAATGGAAGGGAATAATTAATGAAGTGGGAATGAGGGCCTTGCCTTTGGTGGTAAAAAAGGTACACATGACTCAAGGGGGAAGATGGTTAGGAAAGGAAACAGAAGAGATGAGGGCAGTGATTTAATTAACAGAAAAATGATCACAGAATCTAGTTTCCTTTATTATATTCTAAGTTGCTATGAGAAAATGCCATTACTGCTGAGAATCTACTCTGGGAGTTGATATCTGTTCTTTGAGTATATCTCTGGGAAGGGAATAAAGAATGGAGAATGTTGGAAAAGGACCAGCTACGTGATTATGCCAAATAGACAGCTAATCTATGATGTGACTTGAAGAATATTAAGACATTCCTCAAGCCCCTAAGCAGCTCCACTTTTTGTGTCTCAAAAGTCTAAAGTTTGACTAGTAAAAGCAATTTCCTTATACCAAGAGTCTATGCCCCATTAAAAGGGCTAGGGTCGTAGATTTAGAGTTAGAACAGGTCTCGTGTGTCATCTAGTCCAAATGCTACATTTTCCAGGTGAGTCAACTCAGGCCTAGAGAAATTAAAAAAATTTCTCAATGTCATATTAGCCTTACCAACTGGAATTCAGGTCCCCTGATATTCAGTACTTGTTCCACCTGTAATTATTTTTAGTAATACTAGGTGTTTCTTTTAGAACTGAACTAAGACTTTTGGGAAACTCTGAATATACAGTACACTCAGAAGGAATAAATGTCACTCATACCAAAAAAACATCATTCTGACACGTCCAACAAATTGTTTCGTATGTACACCACAACAAATCATTCACATTTTAAGATCATCTCTTCTAGATGTTGTTTCTAGTTTTCAGTGCTTTGGATCCCTTTTCTTCCTCAATAATTGAATAGAAAAAGAAAATCATCTTCCAAATCAGTAGTCGTATGAGGTAATTCTGTTCTTTCCTGGGAATTTTGTATATCTGTAACTAGTGTTTCACTAGTATTGAAGCTATGATTTTTTGGGGCAGGGGGCAGAATCTGTCATGGAAGTGGTATAAAGGATACCCAGTGTGAAAGTCCCTCTACCAATGCAGATCCACAATTGCTTTGCAATTTATAAGTCTTACACAGTTGACTGAGAGCGTAACTGACTTGACCAAAGTTCACAAAGCCAGTATGTGGCACTGGTAGACTTTTTCTTCTCTGTATCTACTGTAAGTCCACTATATCATGGCTGCCATATTGTTATGATACCTAGTGTCAATCTAACTTTGAGATAGATAGATAGATAGATAGATAGATAATCTTTGACTTCATTTTTAAAGAAAGTATTTACCATGTCTAGATGTGAGGCTGAGTAGTTCACAAGCATTTAGGCTCTTAATTTCTTGACCTCAAGCCATATTCTTCAACATGGTTTTCCCCGTTCTCCCCATGCTGACTTTTTCTGCATAAATCACATGCAACAAAGGTCTATATTGACTTTATTTAGAGAACCTTATAAAGTTCTTCCTGTAATTTCTTTTCTTCTCCCTCCTCTAGCCATTATCTTTTGTGGTTGTCTGTTTCCTTATGATCGTAGAATATCTGATGAAACCCATGATCTTCAAGATATAATCCTTTCCTTAAAACAATAAATGGACAAAAGATATAAATTGATTCTAAAATGAAGAAAAAAAACCAGACTCAAAGTAAGTGCACATTGATTGGGGAAAAGGTCCTTTAAAAAATATGTATGTATATATATTTTAATGCAAGAAGAAAATGGGTTTGAAACCTTTATGAAATCTGATGATAAAATGTAGAACAATTCACATAATGGCATATACTTTGTTTATTCTGAACTACAGTCAAGTAATTTATGAGGCTCAATTAAAAAAAATTGTTCTTTTGTATAAGACAGAGAAAAATACAGGTAAGTAAATCGTGTAGCTCAAAATAGAAGTCTAAAGAAATGGATGAAGAGGAGAGGGAAAAATAGTGCAGAATTAGTATCATAGAGTAAGATGATGGTTTTTAAATAGTTACTACTTTTTTCTCAATAGCACATGGGAATGACATCCTTGAGGAGCTTATAGTCAAATATGGGGGAATAAGACAAGAATCAAACAACTAGGCACAGATTGATAGAGAATACGTTGTAGTTTTAATTGGCTAATTTTTAGATAAACTAAAAAAGATTCGAGAAGATATTAACTTCTACTCATATTCCAGATCTACTTCTACATTATTTTATGTAAGAATTTTTTACTAATTGAGATTAGGGTGTAGGGTAGAGAACATGTTTGATGTCAATAACTGCACTTTCACTTATAACCAGGCCAGCCAGTTAATGTTTTATCTCTTTTGTATAGCCTGGCGATTATTGGCAGCTATAGTAGTCAATTGAGAAGGGAAACAGGAGCACTTGAAGTATCCCTCTACTTAGCTCCCCAAGGAAAAAAAAAAAAATTCCAGGGCAGCAGTTTTGCAGAATGCAAAAGTAGAGACAATATGGTATAGTGGACAGTAAAGAAGACTTCCAGTGAGGAAGATGTGGGTTTGAATCCTACATTAGATACTGATTAGTTCTGTGACCTTGGGAAAGTCATTTAACTTTAATAGCTTTTGTTTCCACATCTGTATTGTGGGTAAAACAATAGCATCTATCTCTCAGCATTATTGTGAGCACAAAATGAAAGAATATTTGTAGAATGCTATAAAACTTGAACTGCTATGTCAGTTATTATTAACAAGCAATTTTCATTCTGATTTTAGAGCACATAAAGAAGCAAGATGACATAAAAGGACAGGACAATGTGACATAAAGGAGTAGGATAATGTCCAAATGTTTGCTGGACATTACCATTTGGATGTTCTACTCACATTTGATATGTAAATAGAACAAATTTATCATCGTTATCCTTAAAATATCTCCTTGTTCTAACTTTTTTTCTTTGCTGAAGGGCCCATCATTTCCCCACACCCCTGGGCTTGAAAACTTGTAGTCATCTTTGCAGCTCCCTTCTTCCTTATCTCATCAGATGGCCACTGATTCTGCCTCTGAAATATCTCTCACATTAATCCCTTATTTTGTACTCCATTTGCCATTACTCTGATGTTAAGACCCTCATTATTTCTTGCCTAGCAGTACCAGATCTCAAACAATATTACGAAGCAGTAATCACCAAAAACAATCTGGTACTAGATAAGAAATAGAATGGTTGATCAATGGAATAATTTAGGTACACAATGTACAGAAACAAATAAGCACAGTAAACTAATTTGATAAATCCAAAGATCCCAGCTGTTGGGGCAAGAACTCGTTGTTCGATAAAAACTGCTGGGAAAACCGGAAAGCAGTCTATGAGAAACTAGGCATAAAACAACATTTCATAGCTCAAAATGGGTACATGATTTAGACATAAAGGGTGAAATCAGATGATAATTAGGGGAGCCTGGAAGAAATTATTTGTTAGATCAATGGATGGGGGAGGAATCCTTGACCAAAAAAGAGATAAAGAGGTTCACAGAGGGTGAACTGGATAATTTGATTACATAAAATTAAAATGTTTTTGTGCAAATATATTGCCATTGAGATACCCAAAGCAGCTGCTATGAATATGCTGGCATATTTACAGGTTTGAATCACAAGTTATAACAGACTGTCCAGCTTAAAGATGAAACCAAGACATTTATTCAAACACCAGAAAGCTAAATCCATCATAGTAATAAAGAAGTCTATGCACATTGCCAATGCAGAGAGCCCCTCCATCCCCAAGCCTTCCCTCTGTCAGGCCTCCCCACAAACAAGCTTCCTTAGGCAAAATGCCTCCCTCTTTCACTCATGCTAACTTCTCTGCCTGTGCCTGCCTCTCTCTCTTTCCCAGCTCTGACTGCTCTGTCTCACCCATTCACTTTCTGGTGCACATGTTCAGCAAGCTCCTCCCACCACAGGCTCATGTGACTCAGGCTTCCATGTGACTCAGGGGTTCAAAGCAGGTCACATAGGCCTATTAACGGAGAGAGATCTTCCCATTGCATTAACTTTACGGCAAACAAAACCAGTACAGCTATAATTAGAAGAAAAGGAGGAAAATGGGGAAAAACAGCAAGTTTCTCAGGTAAAGGTTTCATTTCCCAAGTATATTGAAAATTGAGCCAAATTTATTTTTCAAAAAAAAAATCACCAAATGGCAAATGGTCAAAGGATATGAAATCAAAATTACCAATAAATATAAGCTCTAAATCATTAATAATTAAACAAATGAAAATTTAAACAACCTTGAGGTAGCACTTCATACCTCTCAGATTGGCCAAGATGACAGAAAAGGAAACTGACAAATGCTGGAAAGCATGTGAAAAATTGGGACACTAATGGACTGCTGGTGGAGTTGTGAACTGATCCAACCACTGCCGAGAACAATTTAGAAGTATGCCTAAAGACCATAAAACTGTGGAAACACTTTGACCCCCTTCCCCCAAACCACTACTGGGTGTATAAACCAATGAGATCAAATAAAAAGGAAAAAGACCCATATGTACAAAAATATTTGTTGCAGATCTTTTTGTGTGGCAGAAAATTGGAAACTGAGGTGATACCCATCAATTAGGGAATGGCTGAGCAAGTTATGGTATATCAATGTAGTGGAATACTCTTGTATTACAAGAAATTATGAAAGAGTTTCATAAAAAGCTGGAAAGACTTATATAAACTAATATACCCTGAAGTGAGCAGAATCAGAACATTGTAAATAATAACATTAATATTATAATGATGATCAACTATGAAAGACTTCACTACTCTAATCACTACAATTTTCCAAGACAGTTCCAAAGGACTCTTGATGAAAAATCAAGATAGAGCACTGATGGATTTAGGGTGCAGATTAGAGCACATTTTTATCCTTTTTTATTGCTTTCTCCCCACCCCAACCCAGAGCATAGATAATGTGGAAATATTTTACATAACTTCATTTGCATAACAAGTATATTTCTTGCATTTTCAATGGACAGTAGAAGAGGAGGGAGAGAAGGTGAAATAGAAAATAAAAATAAAAATTTAAAAAGGAATTGAATATTCTTACTTACTTTTCTTCTATTATGAACCTGACATTTTTTTCTCCCCTCAATGCCCTATTATATTACTTGTCAAATAGTACTTTCTTGTACTTCAAAGATTAGTAATTAAATATTTCTGAATACTTTTTGGACATACAAAAACTGTATTCTATGATTAGTCATTCTGAACCCTCTGTAATGATCATAATAACCTGCATTTAACATTGATTGAGAGTTTAGCATACATCATAGGAATGAAGATTGGAAAACTGCAGTTCTGCCTGCTTTCAACTCCATAAAGCATGATATCTTGGGGTTTATAGGCTAGATTTCTTTCTTAAAGACCAGGCCTTAAACCCAATTCACTCTGGCTCTAATTGATGGGCTTATAATAGGTCCCAGCCTGAGCCCCACTTACTGGTCATTGTTTGGGCCCCAAAGGCTCAGAGTGAATGTAAATTATAATTGTTTCTACTTTGTCCAGAAACCCTGAGGGTCTTCCCCTCCCAGATTGATTTTTTTATTAGGTAAAAAGGGTCATTCCTTGGCTCATCTCTTATCTAGCCTTAATCTTTGAATGGGTGTTGCCCTAGTCAAAGTGAGAGCTCAGAAAGACCTTAGCTTAAGAAGGCCGAGATCCCCCACTGCATCAGGCCATCTTTAGTCATTGTGATCTATATCTTGCCACTGGACCCACATGACTGGGAACAAGAAAGTGAGACTGGTGACTTTGCACAGCCTTCCCTCACTTAAATCCAATTTACTTGCAAGTTATGGCATCAACTTCCTGATGTCATGGTCTTCTATGAGAATGAAGGACAAACAACAACATTGTATAGGGCTACTCACTGGATTTTTATAAGGATAAAATAATGTGATTAGACATTATACATATATGTGTGTGTGTAACCATATTATTTTATGTGATTAAGACCTCTAACCTATATATATATATATGTGTGTGTGTGTGTATATATATACGTATAGACATATACGTATATGTACACACATATATACACACATGTATGTATGTATATATGTATGTATGTATGTATGTATTATCTAAACTATGAATGTCAGCTACCCTAGTATCAAATTAGACTTAACAGCAGACCTTGTTCTACAGTCCTTCTCAACTCCCTCCTTACAGAGTTTAATGAATTCCACATACTTTGAAGTTGTTTACTTTTTACTTCCTGAATTTCATTTTAAGTGAACTTCATATTGTGAAAACTCATTGCCTGAAGTACTGCTATATTCTTTATCTGCCTATCACTCATTCATACCAAAGTTATTGCTTTTGTGAAAATTTTAATCATTATTGTAATTTCTTTTCATTTACACAGTGCTAAATATAGAACTGATTTTCCCCATTAGAATATGTGCTCCTTTTTAAAAGGAAAAAAAAAAACTATAATATAATAAACAGTTAATAAATGATCAATTTCCGTATCCACAACCAGGATGGGGAAACTGACTCTCTGCTACAAGACACTGAAATGTAGAATGTACAGGTTTAATGTGTGTATTTCTTCAGCAACCTAGAAACCACTATAAAAACTACTTTCCAATATTGCTTATCAAAATTGCTTTAAACTACTCAATATATATTTTTCTCATCACAAAATACAGAATTAATTTGAGTATAGTTTTATGCAGCCCGTCTATGTCATAGATTTATTTTTGTCCCAGGCACAATAATTCCTAGTTCAATCTATTCTTATTGTATCAATGAAACAATCCAGTGTCAAGTTGGCTTCACATTTTCTGGATATAGTCCTGATATTATTTGTAGATCCAATAAAGAATTATTGGTTAAAGTAAGATTGGTTGTATTTGTGGGAATCTATAAATGGTTCCATCTAGAATCACTAGAATTACTAAAAAAAATTAGAATATCTAATAAAATTGTAATTTAATCAAGGTCCTATAAGGGCTTCATTCATCATCAAAACATTGCTGTTTTGTTTTTAAGGAAGAATTTCATCACAGCCCAATAATTTTAACAATAACATATCAAGAACCAAATAATATAATATGCTAGAAACAATTTCATTTTCTGAATGAGAAATTCAATTTAATTAAGCCTAGGCCTGAATGTTTTGAAATATATATATTTAACTGCTCACAAAGCCTTACTTAGCATTAGACATTTGGAATGTCTTATTCTTCAGGAACATTAGATTTATTATCTGATGCATTTGCAAAAGGAAAAGAACACTTTCCCACTAAATCACTCAAAGCAGAAATCATTTTTAAGCTAATGAAGTCTTCAGAATTTCCTAAATAATGTTGAGGAGAAATAAAAATCAAAGAAAATAACCACAAATACATTTCAACATATAAACATTGAGATGAATAAATTTAGGGTCAATATTTGTGTTTTTTCCTTAGTTTTGTATGAATATGCATTATAATTGTAACAAACAGAATGTCAAGCTTAAACTGTATTTTCAGCTACATAAAAGGACTGCTAATTATTTATTTCTATTACAAATTGGAAAATTATGATCTGCTCAAACACTGTAGTACAGAGGGAGGCACTGTGGTATCTTTGAAAAAACAAAACAAAACAAACAAAAAACAAAAACAAACCTCTAGCTGTAGCATCAGAGAATCTCCAAAACTGTCCCTTATGTTTAACATGATCTTCTTGGACCTTATTTTCCTTATATTTAAAATGAGGAATGGATGTGGAGTTCATTTTCCTACATGACCTTTGAAGTTCTTTTAGCTAAGCATTGGTGATATGAAGGCAACAGTGAAAAGAGCACCTGTTTTCAGAGTTTACATGTAACCAAAGCATAGAGAGCAAGGCCAGAAGCAGAACAATAGGCATCAGAAAGAGGAAAGGGAATAACAGGCTTTGAATTTTTTTCAGTGAAAATGAAAATTAAATATTTTGTGGGTTGTTGGTTTTAATCAAAACTGTCTTCAAGAAATGCTGTATCTGTGTGTAGATAAAGGAACATCCAAAGTTATCCCATTCAGTGAACATGCATGCTGGATTTGTAATCAGAAAGTTTGGTTTAGAAATATTTGTTCTTCCACTTACTCCCTCTGTGTTCTCCCATGACTTGTTTAATCTCTCATGGCCTCAGTTGCTTCATCTGTAAAAATAAAGCATGGTAATAAATAGCCTTAGAAGTTCCTCTCAGCTCAAAAATTAAAATACAGGACAGTTGGTATATTATTCTGTAACTTTAGGGTGTATTAACAATTCCACATTGAAATTATTTTCAGCATGAAATAGTCCTGTTTGTCAGAACCATATACTTTTTCATAACCTACAACTAGAATCATGAACATAATTAATTGAATTGTTCACTAGCAATTAAAGAATTCTCTCAATGGGTTATAAAATGAGAGTTATTGATGTGTTACCATATAGAGAAATTATGCTGAAACCCAGAAATGTGAATACTACTGCTTTAAAAGTAGTAGGAAGTATATTTTCCTAATTATGCTTTACTCCAATCCTTTGGACTTTTAAAGTGATTAAGATGCATGGTGGCACAAGTACTGCATAAATATTCTCTACACGTTCAGAGTTCATGGAGTGGAAATGTTTGGACTGAATCAGATAAGAAAGATTAGTCATTCTATGGATCAGATAACAGAGAATGGCAGCCTCTCAAAGCTCTACCTTGTAAACTTCCTTCAGTGCCTAACAATGGAAAAAACAGCATATATGGTTGTTAAACGGTGAGAAGTCCCAGTGCCTGCCTAACTTTAAAGTCATGAGGACAAGAGGTATTTTATAGCCCTCTTCCCTTCATCCCACAATCTGCCTTTTATCCAGATGGAGGATATCTTTTTCTTCTTTCCTTGTCTATAACATACTACTACTGTATGAACTTCCACTTCCCAGCCAGATTGTTGCAATGCTAAGAGCACTGGGGGCTCAGAAGTAGACCAATGGCAAGTCTTCACTCAGGGGCAGAGGGAGAGTCTGTCCTGCTTCAGTGGTGGTTTAAAGATCACAGGAAGGGAGTTACAGAAATAGAGTGGGAAAAAGCTCTGTCTTTAAGGTCAGAGCAGAGCTCAGGAATTCAGGTACAGAGACTCATCTACAGGGATCAGACCTCAGGCGTGGAGTCAGGATGTAAGATTAAAAAAAAGCAATTAGGAGCAAGTAATATTGGATCAGAATTAGCCAGGGGATTTTTATACACTGTTTATGACATGGGTCAGTTCAAAGGTTCACATATCAAAGATCCTGGATTAATATGTGAAAAAATGTTTAATAGTCATCTAGTGCACTCTTTAAAAGAGAAAGTGGGGCACAGAGAGGCTAAGTGAGAGCACAGGAAATGAGCAGAGAATGAAGACTAGAGAGGACAAGTGCAGACAGGCAGCATTTGACATAGGCAGCTCCTGACATTGAAAAATAGCTTATCTTTTATTTGCAAACCAGAAGTTGACACCATGCTGAGACTGCTAGGTTTTTCAACCAGCCTTGCCAAGCACTTGGCACTTTCATTTGCTTGTGGTGACTTTATGGCTGGAGGTAAAACTCTTAATTGGAATCTTTGAAGCCTCATTTAGAATTTTTCAAATCTAAGAAGCAATAACAAAAGGGAGAATAAATAAAACATAATATTGTGCAAATTTCAAGAAACATAGCATATGAGCCTTTTGGTTTAATGAGAACACATTGATCTTTTCTTTTCATGATCTATGGTGGTATCTGTTATCTATCCATTTTAGCATATGATGAATATTGAACTGTGCTCCTTGTTAATTTTAGATTTTATAATCTCAGCCTTTTAATATCTTTAGTTTCGGCTGGGTAGGCACCATATTACATATAACAGAAAGAGATATTGTAGTTCTACTGTACCATATCCTAGTAAGATCACATCTGGAGTATTGGATCTAGTCCTGGTACCATATGCTAGAAAGGGGTTTTCATTAGATATCAGATTTCTTGCCTTCTCAATTGATGGAGTGGAAGGAAAAAGAGAATTTAGAACTGAAAAAAAAGAAAGTGGCTTTAGTTAGGCAGCCAGTCTGGCTAACAGCTGCTGTGTGGGTGAAAAACCAGCACAAGCCCAACAACAAGAATGCTGCAAGCATAGGTTCTTTGGATCTGCTTTACTAAGGAAAGCAATGTTGAGGGGTAAACAATCTTATTTCAATTCAACATACAAATATCCTTCACTTAATTCAGGGGAAAAACCCAGCACCCTGAACTTCAGAGCAAATACAAACAGATTACAAACATCAACAGACAGACCTTGCCTGATTGAAATCTCAATGCATAGTTACCAGGGTTTAACAAAGTCCAAACATCCAGGTTTACAAGCTGGGGGGCTCTTAGCTACACCTGCCCAGAGTCTCCACATCAGCACACCACCAAGAGTGAGAGCCCCAAGCAAATAGCTCTGTTTTCTCTTTACATACACTTTTTAGGCATCATCAAAAGTCATCTAAGCGACCAGAACTCAGGCTCCTACTATTGGCTCTGGTCTTAGCAACTCCCCTTAGGACCCTGAGGGCTTCACATAGGCTTAGCACCTAGTAGCTAAGGGTTTGGGCCTGGGATTTAGCACCTAGTAAGATTCAATCAAAGGAACCCAACTTAATTGATATTACAGTACCAAGTACTGTGCTAAATACTGGGGCAACAAAGAAAGGTATAAGACAGATCATGGTCCCAAGGAGTTCCCAAGCTAATGGGGAAGATAATTTGTAAATAAGTATGTACAAACAAGTGATATACAGTGTAATTTGGAGACAATCAACAGAAGGCATTAGAATTGAGGAGGGTTCAGGAAGGGGTTCTTGTAGAAGGTGGGATGTTAACTGGGTCTTAAAGAAAGCCAGGAGGGAGAGCTGAAGATGAAGAGAATTCCAGTCATTGGGAACAGATAGAGAAAATACCTGGAGATTGGGTGTCTTGTTTGAGGAACAGCAAAGAGGCATGTGTCATTGGACCACAAAGTATATGTGAATGTGTGTGTGTGTGTGTGTGTGTGTGTGTGTGTGTGTGTGTGTGTGGAGGGGGAAGGGTAAGGTTTGAAAAGACATGAAAGATGGAAGGAAGAATGCACAAGTTATGAAGGGCTAGAGAAAAGAAGACAAGTGTCTTCCAATATATTAAGTGTGATCTGGTGTATGAATGACTAGACTAATTTCCTGTTGTAAGTCCTGGAAGACAGAATTAGGATCAATGGAAGAATTTTTGGCTCAAATTGGGAGGTCAGGGAGAAGATTTCTTTTTTTAAAATACTATTTTTTCCGCAATTACATGTCAAGGCAATTTTTGGCATTCATTTTATAAGATTTTGAGTTCCAATTTTTTCCCTTTCATTCCCTTCCCTCCCCTCTTCCTAAAATAGTAGACAACTTGATATAGGTTATACATGTACTATCATGCAAAACATATTTCCATATTAGTCAAAGTTGTAAAAGATGAAACATCAGAAGGACAAAAACACAAAAAAGAATAAAGTGAAAAAAGTATACTTCAATTTTCATTCAGCGCTCATCAGTTCTTTATCTGGATGTGGATACCATTTTCCTTTGTGAATCCTTTATATTTGTCTTGGATTATTGTGCTGCTGAGAAGAGCTGAGTCATTCATAGTTGATCATCCCCATGATGTTGCTGATACTATATAAAATGTTTTCCTGGTTTTGCTCATTTCACTTTGCATCAGTTCATACAAGTCTTTTCAGGTTTTTCTGAGATCTACCTGTTCATAATTTTTCATGGCACAATAGTATTCCAGTATATTCATATAGCACATCTTGTTTAGCCATTCCACAATTGATGGACATCCCCTCAATTTTCAATATTTTGCTACCATGAAAAGGATGTCTATAAATATTTTTTGCACAGGTAGTGCCTTTTCCCTTTTCTATGATCTCTTTGGGATACAAACCTAATAGTGGTATTGCTGGATCAAAGGGTATGCACATTTTGGTTGCTCTTTGGGCATAGTTCCAAATTGCTCACCAGAATGGTTGGATCAGTTCACAACTTCAATAATGCATGTGTCCCAATTTTCCTACATCATCTCTGTTTGTCATTTTCCTTTTTTTGTCATATTAGCCAATCTGATAGGTGTGAGCTGGTATCTCAGAGTTGTTTTAATTTGCATTTCTCTAATCAAAAGTGACTTAGAAGATTTCTTCATATGTCTATTGATAGGCTTCATTTCTTCATCTGGAAATTGCCTGTTCTTATCCTTTGATCATTTATCAATTCGGGAAAGGCTTGTATTCTTGTAACTTTGACTCAATTCTCTATATATTTGAGAAATAACTCCTTTGTCAGAGACATTGGCTGTAAAGATTGCTTCCCAGCTTTCTGCTTTACTTCTTTCTTTTTTCTCTTTTTTTCTGCTTTACTTCTAATCTTGGCTGCATTGGTTTTGTTTGTGCAAAAGCTTTTTAATTTAACATAACCAAAATGATCTATTTTACATTTTGTAATGCTCTGTCTCTTGTTTGGTCATGAATTCTTCTAGACTATTCCTTGTTCTTCTAATTTACTAATGATGTCATCCTTTATATGTAAATCATGTACCTATTTTGAACATATTTTGGTATAGGGTGTGAGATGTTGGTCTATATCTAGTTTGTGCCGTATTATTTTCCAGTTTTCTCAGCAGTCATCAAGTAGTGAGTTCTTATCCCAAAGGTTACTATGATCATGTACTATGTACCTAATTTATTCCACTGAATCTTCACTCTATTTCTTAGCCAATGCCAGATAGTTTTGATGATTACTATTTTATAATATAGTTTGAAATCTGTTATTGCTAGGCCACCTTCCTTTGCATTTTATTTTTATTAATTACTTTGATATTCTTGAGTGGTTTTTCTTCCAGATAAATTTTGTTATTTATTTTTTCTAACTCTTTCAAATAACTTTTTGGTAATTTGATTGGTATGGCACTGAATAGGTAAATTAGTTTAGGCAGAATTGTCACTTTTATTATATTAGCTTGTCCTACCCATGACAACTAATATTTTTCCAATTGTTTAGATCTGACTTTATTTGTATCAAAAGTTTTTTGTAACTGTGATCATATAGTTCCTGCATTTGTCTCAGAAATTAGACTCACAAATATTGTATATTGTCTGCAGTTATTTTAAATGAAATTTCTCTTTCTTTCTCTTGCTGCTGGGCTTTGTTGGTCATATAAAGAAATGCTGATAATTTATGTGGGTTTATTTTATATCCTGCAGTTTTGTTAAAGTTAATTATTTCAAGTTGTGTTTTAGTTGATGCTCTAGGACTTTCTAAGTACACCATCATATCATCTGCCAAGAGTGATAGTCTTGTTTTTTTCATTGACTATTGCAATTCCTTCAATTTCTTTTTCTTTCATTACTATAGCTAACATTCCTAGTACTATATTGAATAATAGTGCTGATAAAGGGAATCCTTACTTTACCTCTGATCTTACTAGGAAGGCTTCTGACTTATCCTCATTAGAGATAATGTTTGTTGATGGTTTTAGATAGATATTGTTTCTCATTTTAAGGATTGCACCTTTTATTCCTATGCTCTCTAGTGTTTTTGATAGGAATGGGTACTGTAGTTTGTCAGAGGCTTTTTTTTTTAGCATCTATTGAGATAAGCATTTGATTTCTGTTTGCTTTGTTATTCATGGTGATTTATGGTGATAGTTTTCCTAATATTGAACGAACCCTGCATTCCTGGTATAAATCCCATTTGGTCATAGTGTATAATCCTTGTAAGATATTGTTATAATCACTTTTCTCGTATTTTGTTCAAAATTTTTGCATTAATATTCAATAGGAAAATAGGCCTATAATTTTCTTTCTCTGTTTTATCTCTTCCTGGTTTAGGTAGCTATACCATATTTGTGTCAAAAAAAGATTTCACTCAGATATATTTCCTAATGATTGTTTTAATTTCTTCTTCATTGGTGGCAATTTTACTCCATTTGTTTTTAATATGGAATACTTGGTTTTCTTCTTTCTTTTTTAAATCAAATTAACCAATGGGTTATTTATCATTTTTTTCATAAAACTTGCTTCTAGTTTTATTTTTTAGCCTGAAGGGATTTAGGAGAGTGCACAAGCTGTGCCTATCTCGGTTTACCCCATCAAGATGTACGGGTAGTTGCCCCTCCTTCTTGCTGGCCCCTGTGAGAAGGGTTGTTAAGGAATGCTGTAGGAGCTGGTTCTCTCATTTTCAGCAACCTTCTGAAAAGACTAGACTAGAGTAAAGTAAGATTACTAACCCCTCCAAAGGTGTCCTTCCTGTCTGACCAGATCAAGAGTGACCCTGTTAGAGGCTAGTGTATGAAAACTCCAGTGCCTCCTGTGTTTTATCTGTGAAACAGGATTAAACTAATCTACTTACAACTCTGAAATTCCACAGTTCTAATCCTTTTCACTACATCATGTAAAGCACACTGGTATATAATAAATTATGATTGAATTGAGGCAAATTGAATGTTGTTGTGTTGTTGTTGCTGTTGTTGTTGTTGTTGTGTTTGTCCATCATTCTCTAAGAGGACCATGACATCAGAGGAATGATGATATGACTTCCGTTGACTTTGATTTGAGTGAAGGAAGACTGTGCAAAGTCACCAGCCTCACTTTTTCCTCCAGAGCCATCTGGGTCCAGTGGCCAGATATTCACCAGCACGACTGGAGGTGGCCCAGGATGTATTGGGAGACCCTGGCCCCTTTAGGCTAAGGTCTTTTCAGGTTCTCAGTTTGAGTGAAGTTATGCCCATTCAGTGAATGGCCTCTTTAAGAAGTTAATCAAGGGATGGCCCCTTTAATAAAAAAATTCAAACTGGGACTAGAAGACTCTCAGGGTTCCTGGCCAAAAGAGAAACACTTACTATTTAGTATTTACATTCACTCTGTGCTGGGAGGGCAGAGATCTATTGTCCAATCTATAAACTGCAGGGTGAATTGGGTTTAGGGCTTGGTCTTTGAGAAAGAAATTGAGCCAGCAAACCCGAGGTGGCAAATTAAATACTGCAAAGCTAGAAATATACTTTTTAAATGGATAAATATGACACTTTCCTAATTTGGGGCATTATTAAAATAATTCTATAAGAGTTTGGTTTATTTTATACTGAAATGTAAGACCCTAGTCCCCACCCCACCCAAAAAATAAAATTAAAGACATGATTTTATCTTTTTAGAAGCACTCAAATATGAATTTATATGTTGTACATAGATTTTGTTCTCTTTTTCCACCTTATAATCTGACTTCCATTTGTTTTTTTATTATAGATATTTAAGTAGTGTAGCACTTGAGTGTTTTTCATTGCAAAGGAATTAGAGGAAAATATATATTTGAACTGAACACCTTTTTCAAAAAACCATTTGGATGCTTAGAAGAAGAGGCAATTTAGGTCTAATGGTCCAGAACTTTGTTTCTGAGGGACATCTTGCTCACCAAGATTCACTGTAGGATTAGGCAGAGGAAAATTAATCATATTCCCCAATTGCTTTTTGTCTCAATGGCTGGTTTATCACTATCAACTCTCTATTGATTTTTTCAAAACTTTATTGGGCATTGGATTTAAAACCCAGCCTCCCTGATTATGTATCCATGGAATTAAAAAAAGAATTAAGTTTGTAAATACAACTACTATTAGAATCAATTCTTTTGAACATTGTGTGGAAGATTAGGATTTTAAAAATCCTAATTTCTTGTGAATAACCATGTATTTATTTCTATCCTCATTTTCATCTATTAAGAATTACATTTTTCAATTGTCAGGAAAAATTGTCATTCCATGATGCCTGGGGCATTTTATTTCTCCTGATAGTTCCTGTTAGGTGCATTCATTCTTTTTTCTGTTTGGGAGAATGCAGAATATGATAGCAAGCTGAATATACATAAGCAAGACTTTGAGAAAACTAAAAAAAAAATCAACTTAATTGAAATGCTCTGAAAACTCTAAGTATATATTTTAAAGATTCTTAAAAGATAAGATTTATGCAAAGAGTAAGTATCTTTCAAATGTATCTAGAGATGATTATGTCCCAGTGCCAATCCATTAAAAGAGCTGAACACAAGAAAGAAAATTCATTTCTATTTGGGGAAAAAAGTTTATTGCATGGAAACGCAAATTTTAAAAAAATATTTAATAATCTGAGCAAGACCCACATGAGGCCTATGCAAGCAGACCCTGATTTTGGACACTTGGGTCTAAACAAAGAACCTATCATAGCACTTATTGTTTCCTTTGGTAATAGATTGGGGTATTGAAGAGCTCATGGAAGAGGAAAGTGCTTATTGTGTAGTTTGAGTTTGTTCAAATCATTGATGAAGCTAGCACATTGAAAGAAGTAGGAGATACTTTTGGGAAAGATTTAGGATATGGACACCACTTTCTGGAACTCAGTTCTAACTCCTTCCCTAGTTTAGAATTGTACAGAACTGGGGTGCTTTTCCAATGAATTGGGATAAAACTTCTGGTCTTTTTAAACCCCATCCCTAGATACTTAAAACCCCATGTGGCCTTATACAAATCATTTCCCCAAGTCTCCATTTCCTCATCTATAAAATTAGGAGCTTGAGCAGATGCTATCTGAGGTTGCTATTGGTTCCAAATCACTGAGCAATTTATTATACTAAAAGGAAAGGAAATTATTCATTCAAGGGCCTTCTCATCTTCCTCCATGTCTTCCACAAATTGTTTGTAGTGGGAAAATATGGATATGGAGTATAATTCAACTGTAATTTAAGCTCCTTTTTTTTCTTCTTGGCCTGCATTAACCAACTACTATGTCAATTATTAAGCATGGAAGAAAGAAGTTAAGTGATATTGTGAGGCTAGATATTTCACTGGTTTTTTAAATAACATTCAGTCAAATCCCTGCTTTGAGAATACTGTTCTTGAGACCACAGCTCAAAATAGACAGAATAATGGACATTTTAGGTAGAAGAACCATTTTGTTTTCTTTTTATCAGACCAGAGATTTTGTGATTGTAGCAAACTGCTAGTGAGGAAGCTCCCTCATTATCTAAGAAGTATTGCTATTGTGGAACCCTCAAATAGAGTATTCATTGAGATCAATTAACCATAGGAGGCAAACAAGATTCTGAAAGGAATTGCCACAGACCTAAAAGCAAAATAAGTCAATGACAATTTACATTAGGAAAGCTGATAATTCAGTACTTCTGTGACGTAACTCTCATAAAAATTAGACTTGCTTCTAAGACCTTATCCTTTGTGATTTTTATTTAAGTCCACTTACTAGTCCTCCAGTGAATATCTACCCAATCTGCTGGAAGCATGAAAGGCCCTTAGGCCTTTCAACATTCCAAGGGCTCCATGGTAGCAAATGTTTTGTTCATTTATTCTTCTTGCTATGGGTGCGTGACCTATCCATCTCCTTTTCTAATCATACTTTTCCTAAATGATGTATTTTGTTATATTTCTCATATGTACACTTTTACTGGCAATGAATTTCATTGTATTATACCTACCACATGCCCCTCTATTGCTCTTTGTCTCAATTTTGAATCTCTCATTTTCTTGTGTTTCATGATTCAGTCACAAAATGTCACTTGAAAAATATTAGTATTAAAAAAGATAAAGTGTGTTTGTGTGTATGTATGTCTGTGTGTATGTATGTCTGTCTGCATGTGTGTTTGTCTAGAAGAAATTTGTGATGGTCGAAAGTATGCTGTTTCCTAGATTTAATCCAACTGGAGGTCATTCCTTACTTTTGAGCACAGTTGATTTTATATCTGCAAGGCCTCTCTAAGATTCATGCATTTGTGACTAACTCAGGCCCTTCCAGGATATGGAGAAGAAGCATTCTTCAAGCATTTTTTTCAAGGATTGTTAGGTTGATCTCCTTTCTGTATTTATGAATTTTATACAATGTTAGGCAAACAAGATCATTTGGAAAGCTTCACCATTTGTAGAAATAACATCTTTAATGTGCACACTGCTCAGGATCTTCTGCAACAGCGGTACATTCATTCATTTTGTACAATAAGCTTTTATTAAGTATCTATTATTTGCAAAGCACTTGCTTCAGTCACTGGGGATGCAAAAATAAAGGAACAATAATTTTTACCCTCATGTTGCTTATCGTTAACTCTGTGTGTGTATATGAGTATGTGTACATCATTTAAATAGATAAATATACAGATTGGAGAAAACACTAAAATTAGTAGAATCAGAAAAATTTTCTCAGAGAACATAATGCCAAAATTTTACTTGGAGTGAAGGATTCTGAGGAGTGAACAGTTATTTTGTTAATTGAATAGTCATCACATATTCAGTGTTTGCTGATTATCCTAACATATAGAGTTGATGCCTTGTCAGAAGAGAGCTTTGAAAGATATAATTTAATTGCTCTACCTAAAGAAAAGTATTTGTGATCAACATACAGTAAACAAATGGGATTTATGCTATCTCAACCTTTCAGTCAATTAAGTACTTGTGAGAATGTGTACTAACGGAAAGTATTTGTGAGAGCTTGCTAGTCCTCATCTCCTATCAAGGACACACTTGATTCACCTGTAGCATATTGTTGAAATGATTACATAGAGAAGAGCGAGCAAAGATACATAAATAGGATGGAAGCTTTGAGAGGGCATGGACTAGTCCATTTTTGTCTTTATATAGGCCTGTATCTAGGACATTACTTAAAAAAAACCCAAACACTTTTAAAGTTTTGAGTTCCAAATTCTATCCCTCTCTCCCTCACTCTTCTCTCTTCCCCCTCTGAGATGATAAGCAATAAGATACAGGTTATACATGTGCAATTATGTTAAACATTTCCATATTAGTCATTTTATATAAGAAGATTTGAATAAAAGAAAAAAAGAAAGAAAGAAAGTAAAAACAGCATGATTCAGTTTGTATTCAATCAGTATCAGTTCTTTCTCTGGAGGCAGATAGTATGCTTCATCAGTAGTCCTTTGGGAGTTCTACTGGTTCTGTTCACTTTGCTATGCATCAGTTCATGTAAGTATTTCCAGGCTTTTCTGAAATCATCCTGTTTGTCATTTCTTGTAGCACAATAATATTCCATTACAATTATATATCACAGCTTGTTTAGCCATTCCCCAACTAATAGGGGTCCCTTTGATTTCCAATTCTTAGCCACTACAAAAAGAGCTAGCATATTTCTTTTCATCTAGTCAATACAATGTTTGCTGAGTATATTTTGGTAATTTCTGAAATCCTTGCGACTGCCTCTCTTTAAGGGGGCAAAATATAAACAATGACCCCCCCACAATTGCTCACTTTCAGGTATGCAGGAAATTGATTCTTAAATGCTTTCAAAAATATATTAATTGTATCTCCTTATTAGTTTTCTTTAGTTACATTTATACTCCTTCATAGGGCACTTTAGAGGTGTCAAAGTATCTGGGGCTGACTGCTTCAAAAACTCCCCAGTGAGCCTGAAACAGTTTAAAACACAATTGGAAAATGTTTAACAAAATAAATATACAATACAACACATATTGTTAATTTGTGGTTCCTACATGATTATGTAGCCCACTGGTTTAAGCCACTGAAAGATTAAGTGATGGTGATATAACTGTCATAGAAAGAAACTGAGTCAGTTTTCCCTAATTTTAAATTCATCCCTCTTAAGAATTTTGTCATACTGACTCTCAGTCTGGGAATATTTCGTTTCTGCCTGCTTACTTTCTCCTACAAAAGATGTAAGCAGAAACTGTCAACATTTATTTACTGAAGTGATTTGACTGATGTGAAATATTTGTCAAAATGAGTAGGACTACAGAACTCAGAATCCTCCTCAGCCAAAAATCAGTGCATCTACTTAACAAATGAAGTGAGATGTCACCAAAGGTCAACACCAATTTAACAACATAACCTGATTTGTAAAATTGGATGGAGAAAAGGAAGATTATAACTAATATTATTTTTAAGTTGATGAGTACTTGTGGAGGAACTGAATCTACAAATCACTCAGTATCAGGTATATCTAACCAAGATCATACCAAGAGTATTTCTAGATGAAATTTGAAGGTCAACAAATGGAATGCATGTAAAATGAAACAAATCTGTGAGCCATTTTATGATAAGCTATTTTTTTTGATCAGTGATGACAGGGGAACCACTACAGATATATTGTAAACATGAGAAGGTCGTAAAGAACAACCTATGTTATAAAAGTACAGAAACACAAAAAGGAAAATCAACTAAGAGAAGATAAGAAATTCCTAGGTTCACAGAACTGAAAGTACTGTGATACAATTATACAGTCCTTTCCCTCATATTCTTGAAAATGAATATTAAAAACAATTTGCCAGACACTGCATTTAAACAATGAGAGACATATTTAGTGTGCTGTCATAATATTGGGTCCCTTACTCTTCTTTGGTAATAAATAAGATAGAGAGAACTGGAAGGTTGGGCACTTAGTGTGTATATGCCTATTGACAAGATGGAAAGTGTTCTCTTTTCATTGATAGATTGCTAAATTAGTAAATGACTACATAGGGATAAAGCTTCTCCTGTTGTACCCCAGAGTATGCCAGCAAGTCCAAAAATCTGACCTAGAGTTTAAAAATGCAAGAATGACTGATATATATTTCTGTCCATATTGCAGCTTAATCCTCTTCTTTAACTCTTAGGGGAAGAACTCCAGATTTAAGATCTATTTATACTTCTTGATTTTCCAAGGACACAGAAACAATTCAGTTTCCTCCTTAAAAAATCCCTTCATATACTTGAAAACAATCATTAATTTCCCTTTTTTTTCTTTGATCTGCTTTTCTTTTTTTTTTCAAATTTTTTTATTTTATTTAATATATTTAGTTTTCAGCATTGATTTTCACAAGAGTTTGAATTACAAATTTTCTCCCCATTTCTACCCTCCCACCCACTCCATGATGGTGTATATTCTGGTTGCCCCATTCCCCAGTCAGCCCTCCCTTCTGTCACCCCATTCTCCTCAAATCTCCTTTTCCCTTCCTTTCTTGTAGGGCAAGATAAATTTCTATGCCCCATTGCCTGTGTATCTTATTTCCTAGTTGCATGCAAAAACTATTTTTTTGTTTGTTTTTGACATCTATTTTCAAAACTTTGAGTTCCAAATTCTCTCCCTTCTTCCTTCCCCACCCACCCTCCCTAAGAAGGCAAGCAATTCATCATAGGCCACATGTGTATCATTATGTAAAACCCTTTCACAATACTCTTGTTGTGAAAGACTAACTATATATTGCTCCTTCCTAACCTATCCGCCTTTATTGAGTTTTTTCCCTTGACTCTGTCCCTTTTCGAAAGGGTTTATTTTTGATTACCTCCTCTCCATATCTGCCCACCCTTCTATCATCCTCCCTTTTTTATCTTCTTCCTCCTTCTTTTCTGTGGGATAAGATACCCAGTTGAGTGTGTATGGTATCCCTCCTCAGGTCAAATCTGTTGAGAGCAAGAATCACTCATTCCCCCTCAGTTGCCCCCTCTTGCCTTCCTACAGAACTGCTTTTTCTTGCCACTTTTATGAGAGATAATTTACCCCATTCTATCTCTCCCTCTCTCCTTCTCTTAGTATATTCCTCCCTCATCCCTTAATTTGATTTTATTTTTTTAGATATCATCCCTTCATATTCAACTCACCCTGTGCCCTCTGTCTAAATATATATATGTATGTATATATATATATATATATATATATATACACATACACATATACATGCATACACACATATACATATATACATACCCAAATATATATACATACACACACATATATATATATACATACACATATGCATATTCCCTTCAGCTACCCTAATACTGAGGTCTCATGAATCATACACATCATCTTTCCAAGTAGGAATGTAAACAAATCAGTTCAACATTAGTAAGTCTCTTGGGATTTCTCTTTCTTGTTCACCTTTTCATGCTTCTCTTGATTCTTGTGTTTGAAAGTCAAATATTCTGTTTAGCTCTGCCCTTTTCACTAAGAAACCTTGAAAGTCCTCTATTTTGTTGAAAGTGTTTATTTTGCCTTGGAGCATGATACTCAGCTTTGCTGGGTAGGTGATTCTTGGTTTTCATCCTAGCTCCATTGACCTCCAGAATATCGTATTCCAAGCCCTTTGATCCCTTAAGGTAGAAGCTGCTAGATCCTGTGTTATTCTGATTATGTTTCCACAATGCTCAAATTGTTTCTTTCCTGCTTGGAGTATTTTCTCCTTGATCTGGGAGCTCTGGAATTTGGCAACAATATTCCTAGGAGTTTTCTTTTTGGGATCTTTCTGAGGAGGTAATGTGTGGATTCTCTCAATTTCTATTTTGCCCTGTGGCTCTAGAATATCAGGGCAGTTCTCCTTGATAATTTCTTGAAAGATGATATCTAGGCTCTTTTTTTTGATCATGGCTTTCAGGTAGTCCAATAATTTTTAAGTTATCTCTCCTGGATCTATTTTCCAGGTCAGTGGTTTTTCCAATGGGATATTTCACATTGTCTTCCACTTTTTCATTCCTTTGGTTCTGTTTTATAATATCCTGATTTCTCATAAAGTCACTGGCTTCCACTTGCTCCAATATCATTTTTAAGGTAGTATTTTCTTCAGTGGTCTTTTGGACCTCCTTTTCCATTTGGCTAATTGTGCCTTTCAAGGCATTCTTCTCTTCATTGGCTTTTTGGAGCTCTTTTGCCATTTGAGTTAGTCTATTTTTTAAGTTGTTGTTTTCTTCAGTATTTTTTTCAGTATTTTTTTGATTCTCCTTTAGCAAGTCATTGACTCTTTTTTTCATGGTTTTCTCGCATCCTTCTCATTTCTCTTCCCAATTTTTCCTCTACTTCTCTAACTTGCTTTTCCAAATCCTTTTTGAGCTCTTCCATGGCCTGAGACCAGTTTATGTTTTTCTTGGAGGCTTGTGATGGAGGCTTTTTAACTTTGTTGACTTCTTCTGGCTATGTGTTTTGGTCTTCTTTGTCACTAAAGAAAGATTCCAAAGTCTGAGACTGATCTGAGTGTGTTTTCACTGCCTGACCATGTTCCCAACCAACTTACTTGACTTGAGTTTTTTGTCGGGGTATGATTGCTTGTAGAGGAAAGAGTACTTTTGTCCAAGCTTTAGGGGATGTGCTGTCATTTTCAGAGCTATTTCTATACAGTCAGCTCTGCCACATTAGCACTCCTCCTTCCCCAAGAACTGCCAACCCAGACCTGATGCAAATCTTAAGCAGGCTCCCCACTCCTGCTCTGATCCACCACTTAATTCCTCCCACCAGGTGGGCCTGGGTCTGGAAGCAACTGCAGCTGCAGTTCTGTAGCTGTACCACCTCCGCCATCCATCCCCGGGGTAGTGGCTGAACTGCAAACTCCTTCCACTCTGTCCCTGCATCTTTTCCCACTAACATTCTCTGTTGTCTTTGTTGTTTGTGGGTTGAGAAGTCTGGTAACTGCCACAGGTCACTGATTCAGGATGCTGGGGCTTGTTCCCCCCTGCTCCTGGTCTGGTTAGTCCTGCCGTTGCACACGCCGAGCTCTGCTCCCCTCCACTCCCCTCCGCTCCCAGCTCTGTGCGTGGTAGACCTCACCCAGCAACCATCCAGGTTGCCCTGGGCTGGAGCCCTGCCTCCCTCTACTATTTGGTGGGTTCTACAGTTCTAAAATTTGTTCAGAGCCATTTTTTATAGGTTTTTGGAGGGACCTGGCAGGGAGCTCATGCAAGTCCCTGCTTTCCGGCTGCCATCTTCCATTAATTTCCCTTTAACCATCTTTTCCCTAAGTCAACCATTGTAATTCCCTGAACTTCTTTCAAGACATTTACATTTATGCCTTTGTCTGCTCCTCCGCGTTATCTGGGCTTTCTTAAATTTTCTACATTATCGTAAGAGGTGTAAAGTTTCAGGAACTTACAAAAGTCACATAAAAATAATCTGACCAGAAGAAATATGAGACTCAAATTTGCTTTATTTTATTGCTTTTGTTTCCTTTGATAAAATAGGAGGAAAAATGTGAGAGGTAGCATTGTGCAGTAGACCGAGGGTTAGCCTTAAAGATAGGAAGAACAGGTTCAAATCCAGCTTCGGACACATATTAACTACTTCTTAGTTTTTCTGGAATCTATCTGAAGATATTTTATTGAATTAGCATCAGTAGCAGGACTATGAAAGCACAGCTCTGGACACAAGGTAAGTTTACTCATATATAAATATTTTCATGTATGTTGGTATACTTATCTCTACATATGTATATGCCAACTCTTCAACTCACTAGCTATGTCATTTTTGGTATAATGTTACTGTTTTTAGCTTCAGAATTCTCATCTGTAAAATGAGGGTTTCAACTACATGACATCTCCATTGCTTTTTTTTTCCAATGGTAGAATTATAAAAAATAGCTTCTTATGAAAACAGTTCTAGAGGTCATATGTGTGTGTGTGTGTATTTCTGTGTATTTGTTACAAAATTATAGAAACACTGAAACATGTGTTCCATTTACCATTTGTTTGTTGTCCTTCCAATTTTACCTAGAAATGTTCTTGGGATGATATGAGTTAGTTTATATCCTCTGCCATTTCCTGTGTACTCCTTTTTTTCCCTTTCACTGCTCCTCACTTTTTTTGTGAAGCAATACCACTTATAATTACTGTCATCCATCATTATTTTTTTGCAGTCACATATATACTTATGTATTAGTATGTCCAAATACGTATATAGGATTTCTGAAACATCTTAGTACAGTTTCAAGTTATTAAAACTTAAAATTGCACTATAACATTTGGCATACCTGTATATAAATAATACACTAATACATCTACCATAGATATATACTTGTAATGTGCAGGTAAAACTGATAAATGCTATATTATGAATTTATATTACTATGTGTGATATGCAGGTAAATTTGTACATGCTATATCATGCATTTAACATCATTATATTCATGAAATATGTTGTGCTTATAATTTAGTAATTTATGAGGTAGCTCTTTTAAATGATGGAATGTATCATGTTTTTACATTGCTGGTTTTAATGCTATATAGATGGCACTATGGGATAATTATCTGTGTCCAGAATACATATATATAATATATACACATATTATGTATATATACATATAGTGTTTACCTACTTATAGTCATGTGGTATAAATAATTTTGCAGGGACTGAAAAATATTTCAAAGACAGGAAGAACATAACTCCTGTAAGTTGTACATCCCCCCCTCTCTTTCTCTCTCTCCATCTCTCTGTCTGTCTGTCTCTGTCTCTGTCAGCGTGTTCCCTCTCAAGAGAGTCAAACAATAGAACTACTTTAATTGGATTCTGGGATCTTTCTAGAAAAAAGAACTTCTTAATGGGAAGTGATAGTGTGGGGAGTAGAGGCATTGTGCTAAGCTCCCAGGACAATAGAACAGTATTAATAGAGGGTGCTTTGATTTTTGACCTTAAGGGATGATCTGAACTCTCAGGTAATGTTAAGATACCATCAATGTATTCTGAAAAAAAATATACACTATTGAGACAGTCAGACCATAGGACTGAACTCAGGCAGGGAAAAGTCAGAACTAGCTGACAGCCTGTAATGGATACAACGAATTATGTCTAGGAGTCAGATTGGGTGAGTGTGGAGGCACTTTACTACTCTGATCACCTCCTTTTTGTCCATCTCAAATATGGCTCATGTTTCCCCACCTCACTGTGCCGTGAGCTATGGGAATGTATTAGTCATCCATATGAAATATAGAATGGTGTAGATGAGGGAAGGGAGAGGAGAAGTATAAAGAGATAGCTAGGTCTGCTAGAAAAGATGGAAGCTACTGCTATGGACACTGCTTTTGCTTTCTTTCTCTTAAATTTTCACTTGCATTAAAACTGCAACAACCCGTAAGGTGTGTGCTTGAATTATTTGGTACTGGAGGTAGAGAAAATGAGAGAGAATTATTCCAAGGGAAATGAGCCTAGGTAATTGAAACAATTACTTTAAAAAATTAATATTCATCCCTTAGGTGCTGAATCAGAAAGCCTGTGAATATGGAAGGCTGGAGCTAAAAAAAGTGAAAGCCAAAAGTTAGCATTGAATGGAATACCTTGAACTTTGACCTGTCTCTCTATAGGGAGTATTTCAATCTGCCCAAGTTCTGCTCCTTCCAGAAGTAGAGGGGACCCCCCAGGCAAAGTCTCATATTATATACTACATCAGTATCCCATTCTGGACTATTTCAAATTACTTTAACAGTATTTTAAGCCAAGAGATAGCTCTTCCACTGAAGAGGGGGAAAAGCCCTAAATCAAATATGTTATAACGGGAAGGAAAGATAGAAATGTTGTTGAAAAGATCTGATAAGATTATCAGTCCTTTAAAGAGCAAAGATTGTATTATATACATCTTTAATTCCATCATAACCCCTTGCAATTAAACTCAAAACTTTAACTTCTATTTGTATATTCTATGTATAATGTAAAATCTTGGGATAGAAAGACCAAAAACTAAAAAAAAAAGAAGAAAGAGCCCCCAGCCTCAAAGAGCTTGCATTCTCCCAGGACATATGACATGTACATAGAAATACATAGAAAAGTAAGTGAAAGGTAGTTGAGGAAAGAACTTTAAGCACTGGGAGAAGAGATCAGAAATAGTTTTAGGGAAGAGAGAAAGTGAAAACTGAACTGAACTTTAAAAATGATAAGGATTTTTGGAGGCAGAGATGCTAAGAGTATATACTTCAATTATGTGAGTTGGCCTGTGCGAATTCAAAAGTATGGGAGATGGAATGTTGATTTTTGACAATAGCTAGTAGTACCATTTTTAGATGGATTGAAATTAAGTTTGGGAAGGGAATGAAATAAAATAAATTTGTAAAGGTCAGCTGGACTCATGTTGTAGATAGCTTTATGCACTACTCACTTTTCCAACTTAAGAGCTCAATAAGAATAGTGAATTATTTATTCTCAATAAGAATAATGGATTAATTAAAAAGCATTTATTAAGCACTCTCTATGGACAAAGCACTGTGCTAAAATCTTGGAATATAAATAGAAAACCAAGACAGTGCCTACCTTCCAGGAACTCATATTCTAAGGGGGAAAATAGCAAATACAGTTTGTTTTTTTTAATAGATGGTAACATATTTTCTTTAATGTCATTTCAACTGATAAAATTGTATACATTTCTACTTTAGAACCATTTGGCAGTGCCAAAGACTATGATGGCAAGAACTTTATTTTATAAATCTTTAGTAGCAATGGCTTCTGAGGAAACAGAGGCTGGGGCACCCACGGAAGCAGTTGCCAGGTTCATTGTCCATGAGGATTACTTTCCAGAATAGTGGCTGTGGAGGCTGGGCTGGAAATAGAAAGAGTTGCCTGGAGGGTGATGCTACTCTTTGGGCTCTTGTCCTTAGCTGCCTGACAGAGACATTGGTCAACAGTTGTTATTGGTGGTGTTCCCTCAGTGATGGAAGCAGGGTCAGTTTTCATGGGAGACACTGCTATTAGCAAAACTTTTAGGTTCAGGGACCTGGATTATTTCCACAGGGGTACTGGGATAGTGGGGTGGTATCAGTAGTCTTACTTTCCTAGCACATGAAATCTCCTGTTTTCAGGGTTCCCTGCTGCTTCAGTTAGGCTGCTTGGCCAGCTCCATAGGTTCATGGAGGGTGATCATCCTTTTCTCCACAGTGTTGCTTCTTTGGACTACAGCTGTGAGGGCTGCGCTGGGAGCAGGGCTAGTCTTTTGGAGAGTTTGGAAGGTTTCTGCTGCCCCCGGGGCTTTTGGGCTTACCTGCCTGACAGTAGTGGCAGTTGGTGTTGGGGGTAGTAAATAAAGTGGAACCGTTCTCCACAGTGATTGCTTTCCTCAAGAAGCACTGAATACTGAAAGTTTGTTAAATGAATCACAGCTATATAGTTATTGCTAAAGGCGTAATGAGGATGTTCTTCATCTATTATGAAAATCAATGATGTTGAGAAAAGAGAAATCCATCTAAGAATAGAGTGCAGAAGGCACCAAAACCATGCTATCTCAAAGATTATTGGGTTTTTTTTGACATAGACTTTAGATGAATGACAAGTATATCACCTATTCAGAAATGATGCCTAAAATTTCTGACACTGTATGGAAATAATAGAGTATAATTCCAGTTAACAATCACTATCAACCTGTCAATTAACATTCCATCTTATTCTTTAAACTGAGTGCATTAGGTCAGGCTATTTAAAAATGGGAGAGGAAGCTTTTAAATGCTTATATGACCTTAGGCAAGTCACTTAATTTCACCAGGCCTCAGGTACTTATCTGTCAAACAAATAAATGATTCCTGAAATAGCTTTCAGCTCTATATTTGTGCCCCCTTGATCTTGTGTGATAATAAGATAATTTATTTCTTTCCCTATTTGATAGAAATACCTCTTATAGGCAGCTTGGCATAGTGAATAGAGTTTTAGAATTGGAGTCAGAATGACCTGGGTTTAAATGACACTTCAGACACTTCAACTTGCTATGTGACCCTGTGCTAATTATCGAACCTCTCAATGATTTCACTATTTCAGTGCTAAAATAAAGTTGTTCGACTAGATGTATTCGATGGTTCTGTGATCCCACTGTCTTCTGTAATGTATGGCATATCTTTGCTGCAAATATGACCTGAAAATTTTGAGAAGCAGAACAACAGATGTGAATTATTCCCTGAACTAATTTGAACTGATCTTCCTACTTTCCTTTTTTTTCTGAACAGTTCTCAGAGATGTGAAAAATTCCCATCATAACCAATAGTCAGTTTACATACTTGACTCAGATTTAGGAAGACATCATCAACGTGACACTGGCCAAGTTTTCGAAAAATTCTGCCCCTCTATTTGTACATCCTTAAAAATGGGATGACAATTTTGAACTGTTTACCTCATGGTATTAATGTGAAGAAAGTATTTTACAAATTGTAAATTGAGTTATTATTATAGTAGTGTGATTTTGAATTCAGGATTATGAATTCTTTTTTTTTGCTCAAGAAATATTTTTCTAAATGACTAGGTTGCAGGAGATCTGACAAATCATTGAATATTTTTAAAACCCTTTGATCTCTCAGTGAAAACCTTTTCTATGCAAAACCAGTGGGATTTTCTTTTTTTTTCCTCCTAAGCTTCCTTTTTTTCACAAGGATTTGTATTTAAACTTTAACTTCCCATTCAGCTCTGTAATAATAATTATAAAAAAGTAATTACTTTAAAATGTCATCCTTTGGCAGGACAATAGCCTTGCTAATGCTTTGTTGCCAGGATACTCTCCATCTGAGATAATTGACTTTGGTGCCCAATGGAGATTTTATGGAAGGGTTGATCCAGTAAACTCATGATACCATTTAAAAATATTTTTATCAATGCCTTTTGTTTTTCACATTATAATAATATATTAATATATTTCAACACCCCCTACCTAGATCTGAATCCTCCTTTTTAACAAAGAAAAACAATTAAGCAAAAACAAAGGATATAGTGACCCTATCTAGCAATGCACACAACATTCTGCTCCAGTAATTCTAGTCCTTTCCATGGAAGAGATTTATTTCATTATCTGCTTTCCATGAACAAGACTATCTATTTCTATTACTCAGAAATTAGCTTCTTTTTTTAAAAACATTGTCTTCATTTATTGTGAAAGCTGTTTGTATTCTGTGAGTTTTATTTATTTCACTATGTATCAGTTAATACAAAGAATAGTTTCTCAGAATTTTTCAATTTGTGATTTCTTACTGTATGGTAATATTTTATTGCATTCATATAGAGCCATTTAATTGTTCATTATTTTTTTTTCTTCTTGTGGATAACAGACTGTTGCTAAAGTGTACCTAGTTTTCCTATTGTTAATTTTATAATTCTGAAGAAGAATGAGCCTAAGTAAAATAGCAATTGATAAAAATCATTATAACAACTTGTATTTATAAGGCTCTTTACATTTCTTGTTTCAGTTGATTGTTACATCATATGTAAATTAGTAAACGAATATACCCTAAGCCAGAGAGATGGTAGGTGACTTACCTATGGCATATAATCCCATAACTGGCAATGTCAAGACAGGAGCCCTGGTCATTGGACTCTAGATCCAGTGCTCTTTCCATAACATTACAATGCCTTTCTAGGGTATTAAGGTAGCATTCTCTGAGTGATGTTTTGTATCAATTTCCAAAAAATTAGGTTATAGGTTTTTTTTTTTCTCCAAACCTGACTTTCAATCAAGTTGAGAGACTGCCTACACCTACCTTGATTCAGTAATCTGAAAATACGTAGTTTGATTGCCACATTGCCAATCTGATCAGAGAATATTATATTCAATGAAGCTACTTAGACTGACAAAACAGATAAACCGTTGTAGGCATTACTCAGTCAGACCTGTAAATCACAATTTGATTAATGTCTTGTTAGAGGAAGTCAGTTCTTCCCATCTAATAAGTCACCTAATTGGCAGGTAGACAGAACTCTGTTGCATTTGGAAGATTCTTTCTTAGAAAGTAGTTTTATTTTTTTTTCACCAGGATGTTAAAAAACTTTTATGGAATTCTACCTGCTGTGACTTTTTCTGTCCCTCAATTAGATTTCCCAAGAGGAACTTAAAGCATCTGGTGCTAAGACAGGAAATAAAGTGTTACCTTTCTAGCAAGTACCTCCTTGATAATGAACAGTAATCTACAAGGCATTTCAAAAGCTTGTATCTGGCTTCACAAACACACATATAAGAGAAGTTCTGTAACATTTTGCAAGTATCTTGCTTGTTTAAACATACCATTGGGAAAAACAATCTGTTTTTCTAATGTCTTAAGCTCTTAAGAGAGTAACTTCTGGGTTTTATATGCATGGTTTGCCTTATATTTTATCTCAGTGGTGGGAAAGAGGGAATCTGCTCCTGTATTTTGTTATAAATGTAATTTTAGCAGAACTGACACATGACCTACTTTTTACTAACTAAAAACAAAATAACTTTCAAGCTAGATGAGACAGATGTTGTTAAAGAGCAAGGTTGTTAAAAGTATATTGAGTTTCTTTAAATGAATGAGAATTATTTTTGTGTGCTGTTGTTTCTCCCTCCCTGGATTTCTGTCTTTTTATTTTTATATTTGTTAAATGATCACCAATCATTTTTTTCTCTCCATTTATGTAGCAAGTTTCTGAATGATTGTGTGAGTATAACATTTGCAGTTGCTTCTTACACTTGATTGCAGAATAAGAGTGCAAATAATCTTGTGTCCGCATCTGCTCATTTCTATACCAATATTAAAAATTACAAATTGGGCCAGTTTCATTTGAATTTTAGCTCAAATTAATTTAACTGGGATTAATTAAGTGTCTCTGTGTCCTTCATTGTTCAACATACTTGGACAGAAAGACAAAGATTAAAGAATCTCTGATTCATGCAGCCTATATATACATATATACACATACACACACACATATGTATGTGTATATATGTACATGTGTGTATGTATATATATTGTTTTATGACAGGAAAGGCTATTTTCTTTTTTTTAATATATATATATTTTTATTTTTAGTTTACAACACTCAGTTCTATATAATTTTGAGTTTCAGATTTTCTTCCCTCCCCAACACAGCATATAATCCCATATAACTTCCATGTATAACTTCGCATTGAGTTAATTCACACACTAGTCAAGTTATGGAGAAGAATTATGACCAATGGAATGAATCATGAGAAAGAAGAAATAGAACCAAAAAAAAACCCAAAACAAAAACAAAAGAGACAAAAAAGGGGGGAAAAAGGTGAGCATGAAGTGTGCCTCAATCTGCATTCATACTTCATAGTTCTTTCTCTAGATGTAGATAGCATTCTCCATCGTGAGTCCTTTGGAGTAGTCTTTGCACCTTGTGTTGCTGAGAAGAGCAAACTCTGTCAGGGTTAGTACTCACAGAATCCATATTTCTGTGGGTGTGTATAATGTTCTCCTGGTTCCGCTTCAGTCACTCAGCATTATGTCTTGTAGGTTTTTCCAGGTTGTTATGAAGTCCGTATCATCCCCATTTCTTATAACACAATATACAGTATTCCATTACCTTCATATACCACAGCTTGTTCAGCCATTCCCCAATGGATGGGCATCCCTTTGATTTCCAATTCTCAGCTACCACAAAAAGAGCCGCTATAAATATTGTCGTACATATGGGTCCTTCTCTCACTTGTATGATCTCTTTGCGATACAACCCTAGAAGTGGTATTGCTGGGTCAAAGGGTAGGAACATTTTTATAGCCCTTTGGGCATAGTTCCAAATTGCTCTCCAGAATGGCTGGATCAGTTCACAACTCCACCAGCAATGTAACAATGTTCCAATTTTCCCACATCTTGTCCAGTATTTATCATTTTCCTGTTTTGTCGTTTTAGCCAATCTGACAGGAGAGATGTGGTATCTAAGAGTTGTTTTGATTTGCATTTCTCTAATCAGTAGTGATTTTGAGCATTTTTTCATATGCCTATAGATATCTTTAATTTCTTCCTCTGAAAACTGCCTGTTCATATCCTTTGACCATTTCTCAATTGGGGAATGACTTGTATTCCTATATATTTGGCTCAGTTCCCTGTATATTTTAGGAATGAGGCCTTTATCAGAGACACTAGTTGTAAAGATTTTCTCCCAATTTTTTGCTAGGGAAGGCTATTTTCAATATAGTTATCCCTAGATTATGAAGCTTAAGAAATGGGAAAAATCAATTAAAATTCACCAATTGCTAATTGAGTGCATATAATGGACTATATGTATTAGGCACTAAGCAAAATACAAATACAAATAAGAGACTGTTTCACAGATAATATGCAGGAGGCACTGGAGTTTTTGTACTCCATCCTCTTAACAGGTTCATTCTTGATCTGGTTAGACAGGAGGGACGGGAAGACAGCTTCAGAGGGGTTAATAATCTTACTTTATTCTACTCTATTCTTCTTAAAATGGTTGTTGATAATGGGAGCATCAACTCCTACAGCATTCCCTAATCGCCCTTCTCTCAGGGCTGGTGAGAAGGGGGGGGGGCAACTACCCCTATGTCTCGATTGGGTCAATCAAGACAGGCAAAGCATTCCAGCTTGTGCACTCCCCTAAAACCCCCCAAAACTCAATGGGCAGGGGTTGAGGCAGGTACATACATTCCTCTAGGCATTAATCAAATCCCAGATGGGTTCCTGTATTAGCAAGGCAATAATCACAATACAGATGGTAATTATCGAAATGCCTATGTGGTTCCTTATTGCAAAATGTAAGAGACTCTCCACATAGAAGGTAGAAGAAGTAAAACATTTATTTAGACACAAGAGGACCAGATCCCATAACCAATAACCCCAATCCATCACAGCAGCAAAGAATTCAACACACAATATCACAGCATGTAGCCTCGCAATCTCGCCATCCCAAAACCATCTGCCCTACTGTGCTGGGGCCTTCCCATAAATACATTCACAGCCACCACACATCTGTTCTTTCCCTCAGGTCTAACTGCTCTCTCTCTCTCTGAGCATTTCCTGTGACACACTTTCCTTTTCCTCTCAGCAAGCCCCTCCCACCATATGTGACTTCGGCTTCCTTTGATGTAAGCAGGTCACATGGCCTATTAATGGGTGGGAAAGATCTTTAAATCTAAATTGATGTTACAGTTCCCCACTTACTGACCAGTGCCCACTTGCTTTATAGGCCAACAGAAAAAGAAGACATCTTGCCAAAATTAAGATCACAGGTTAACTTTAGCAATATTGTCATTCAGCGCAAGCATAGTAAATATTACATTATGTCACTGCACGGTCTCAGATCTGGTTAGACTGCCTAACACTATGATTCTAGGAATTACTTTTTAGGATCCTTGGGGATGATCTGGGACAGATTATCTGACACCTGGAAACTAGAGATTGTCATGGCCATGGATCCTGAGAAACTAAACTCTAAAAAGGATAACAAAATCCTCCCTTACATACAGGGACAGACCCTACCTTCAAGGAACTTTAAATCTAGTACAGTAGAATGTAAAATGCAGACCAAACACACAAAGCAAAACCAAACCAAACCAAACCATAGTCTCTGAACTCACAATAATAGAACTTAATAAT
Organism: Trichosurus vulpecula; assembly: GCF_011100635.1. NCBI lineage: Eukaryota > Metazoa > Chordata > Mammalia > Diprotodontia > Phalangeridae > Trichosurus > Trichosurus vulpecula. Next base: position 133,836,208 of record NC_050581.1, read on the forward strand.
ATTTAATTATGGAATAATTTGCCTTTGGATTTTAGTTACATATATGCACAGATGTACAGGCAACATTATACAATTTTAGAGATGGCAGAGAATTTGTATTTTATCTAGGTAATCATATGTCTTTGAAAAAATGCTTCTACATCTCTGAAAGGTATGATGTGGAATTAAATGGATGAAAGTTCAAGGTCATGCCATGAAGGTATGAGAAAAATGACCAAAACTCTGTGGCTCATTTTGCTCTCATAATTAGGTAAATAAAATTTTAATAAATGTATGTGGAAGAGGTGCGAGTGGGAAGGTTCCCCTCATGGTTATCCTATCCACTCATTTCTGAGACAAAATGAACTATATAATTTTGGTTCTTCTTCTTACACCTATGTGGAATGAAAAATCATTAATTATTTTATTACAGATCTATTTTATAAACCTCGATATAGTTTCTTATTTTGATATTCTGTGTAAATTTTGTTCTATTTAGATATTAGTGATATAAGTGTGATGTCATTGTCTTTTTGAAACTCACCAGAAAATTCTGGGCATTGCTTTTCATAATCATATTTAACTAAACCAGGTTGTCATAAAGCTTGATTATTTCATGATGGCTATGACTGAACAAGTATCATAAAGTGGAGAATTTGTTGATTATCTAACGAATTTGATAACTACACAGCTTGTCCCCAGAGAGCTTAAGATCCTTACTTCCTAAAAGCATTCTTCCCAAGGTGCCTGCAGAGAGTCAATGCCCCTTCCACCCACTGGGGAGAACTTGTTTTTTTTTCATTTCTCTTTTCCTCATTGTCTTCTTGGTTGGGGGGGTGTATATCAAAGCCACTCAATGCATTTCTTGATTAGCTCAAGTTCCCTCCTTTCATTCAATCCAATTTCTATAGCTACTGAAATTTAGCTTTCTGGGAAGTCTTCTTAACTGCCGTAGTACCTGATTTTCTCATACTCCCTTCATGCACTCTGTGATCCAGCTACACTCTGGTCTATGTGTTCTTTCTCATACATGAATTTTTATCTCTTGTCTCTGTACCTTTGAGCTAACTTGGCCCTATGTCCGAGACACTCACCACCTCATCTTTGCTTCCCTGGATGGCTTTCTGCAGAGGCCATTCCCAGTCTCCCTAGGCTGGCAGCGTCTTCTCCTCTAATATTATATTATACATATTCTCTCTCTCTCTCTCTCTCTCTCTCTCTCTCTCTCTCTCTCTCTCTCTCCCTCTCTCTCTCTGCCTGTCTCCTCTCTCTCCACATATACAAAATCTATCATTTACCTATTTTTTATATATGCATACAGAGACATACTATATCCATCTATCTGTCTATCTATCTGTCTGTCTTTCTATCTTGCAACATGTTATGTGAGCTACTTGAGCGCAGTCACTGTTTTTGCCTCCGTATCCTCAGTACTTACTTAGCACACTGCCTGGCACATAATAAGCACCTACCAAATGTTTGTTGACCGATACATTGACTGACTATATTCCTATGCCATTTCTAGGTTCTACCATATACTTTGAAAATTGTTTCTGTGTCAGGTTGTACTTACACATGTGTAATTTGTCAAATAGAGCATAAAATCATCAAGGAGAGTATTTTATATTTTTCAACCAAATATTCAAGAAACATTAATTTTTTAATTAAGTTATTTTTATTTTCAACATTCACTTCCACAAAATTTTGAGTTTCAAATTTTCTCCCCATTTCTCCCCTTCCCTCACCCCAAGACTACATGCATTCTGATAACCCCTTCTTCCAATCTCACCTCACTTCTATCACTGCCCCTCCGCCCTTATCCCCTTCCCTTCTATTTTCCTATAGGGCAAAATAGATTTCTTTTTTTTAAAATTTTTTTCTTTTTTCTTTTTTTTTTTATTCTTAATTAAAATTTATTTATTTAACATATTTAGTTTTCAGCGTTAATTTTCACAAGAGTTTGAATTGCAAATTTTCTCCCCATTTCTACCCTCCCCCCCACTCCAAGATGGCATATATTCTGGTTGCCCTGTTCCCCAGTCAGCCCTCCCCTCTATCACCTCACTCCCCTCCCATCCCCTTTTCCCTTCCTTTCTTGTAGGGCAAGATAAATTTCTATGCCCCATTGACTGTGTATCTTATTTTCTAGTTGCATGCAAAAACTTTTTTTTTGTTTCTGAACATCTGTTTTTAAAACTTTGAGTTCCAAATTCTCTCCCCTCTTCCCTTCTCACCCACCCTCCCTAAGAAGTCAAGCAATTCAACATAGGCCACATGTGTATCATTATGTATAACCCTTCCACAATACTCGTGTTGCTCCTTCCCACCCCATCTCCCGTTATTGAATTTTCTCCCTTGACCCTGTCCCCTTTTGAAAGTGTTTGTTTTTGATTACCTCCACCCCCATCTGCCCTCCCCTCCATCATCCCCCCCCTTTTTTTTTCTTCCTCCCTCTTCTTTCCTGTGGGGTAAGATACCCAATTGGGTATGTATGGTATTCCCTCCTCAGGCCAAATCTGATGAGAGCAAGGTTCACTCATTCCCCCCTCACCTGCCCTCTCCCCTCCTCCCACAGAACTGCTTCCTCTTGCCACCTTTATGCGAGATAATCCACCCCATTCTATCTCTCCTTATCTCCCTCTCTCAGTATGTTCCTCTCTCATCCCTTAATTTGATTTTATTTCTTTTAGATATCTTCCCTTCATCTTCAACTCACCCTGTGTCTGCTCTCTCTCTCTCTTTTATATGTATATATATATATGCACACATAGATATATACATACATACACATTCACATATATATACATAAACATATATATATATGCATATTCCCTTCGCAAGAATGTATATCTTATTTCCCAGTTGCATATAAAAACAATTTTAATATTCATTTTTAAAACTTTGAGTTCCGTATTCTCTCCCTTCCTCTCTCCCAACCCACCCTCATTGAGAAGGCAAGCAATTCGATATAGGTTATACATGTGTAATCATGCAAAACACTTCCATAACCGTCATGTTTTGAATGGCTAACTATATTTGCCTCCATCCTATCCCTCCCTCCATTTATTCTATTCTCTGCTTTGATAAAGAAATATTTATTAAAGATCTACTCAGTTTTAGGCATCATGCCAGGCACTGTATTTTAACCCCCTCTCCCAGGTCTGAGACTTAGAGCGATTTTCACAAGTCAGACCAGTCCCCAAAATGCTAACAAAACAAATATCCATGTTAGTAGCCCTATCTAAATATATATATCTCATTCTGCATCTCGAGTCTGCCCGTCTTTCTGTCAGGAGACACGTTGTTCCCCTGGAATTTGGTCATTATACTGTTTAGCATTCTTAAGTCTTTCAACGGTGTTTGTCTTTGTAAGCATATAAATGGTTCTGTTTCTATTCACTTCTTTCTGTATTACTTCATAAAAATCTTCTTAGCTTTCTCTGAAAATGTGCTTTGGTAGTTAGAAGGCAAAGGGGGAGGGAGGCAAGGAGGCAGAAGAAAGGCAAAATAAATATTTATTGTTTGAAAAATAAATTAAAATGTTTGAACACAGTAAGTTTTAATTTGTTACATTTTAACTAACATATGGGAAAACATAAGAAACATTATGGGTGAGCAGGAGTGGCCATGGTTATACCCAGGGGAGCAGAGACAATCATGTATATAAGAGGGAGGTCATCAGAACTTTGGGTGCTGTAGACTTAGAGGTAGAAATAGCATAGTGGCCATCTAGTCTAACTCTCATATTTTACAGCTGAGGGAACTGGCAGTTTCAGAGATGTGATGTGACTTGCTGAAAGTCGCATAGGTAGTAAGAGACAAGGCTAGAATTTGAACTCAGTTCCTCTGATTCCAGCTATTTCCATTACACCTTACTGCTTCAGTCTATGGCAGGAAGGAGCCGTTTGGTTCTATGATAGGTTGATTTAACACCGTGGCATACCCAAGTTATTCTAACCTCTCATCACTCCTCCTAGGAGTGCTAGACTATGTCCAAATCATGGTGGCTCAGCTCTACAGAAGAAGAAGGTCCATAGTTTTAATAGTGGCCTTCCTTAGGAAAATCTGCTTTCCCTCTCTCTCATATCACAGGTAGAGAGACTCCAGGCATAGCTGATGATAGTATCTATTATAGATGGACAGGGCAAAGAAGTTTCTAACATGGGAAGATATTAGAAAAAGTTGAGGGCAGGGGAAAGTGATGTGTCTAAAGCCTGTCTGAAAAAAAAGTAAGAAACCTTAAGACATAATCACAAAGTACCTATTATAGTACATGGTACATGGTACATATTTATAAATACCTGTTGACTTTTTTGCTTTACAATAGCCCGTACAGGACTAAAATCCTATATACTCAGCTATCATAGTCTAACAATTATGTCTTTCTTTTATTCTTGTAAATAGAACCCCTTTTGATCTTTTTTTTATTGGCACGTGTACGTTTGCTAAATTTTCCTCTACTAACTTAAGCCATGTTGTGGGAATAATATGGAATCCACAGTTAAATCTATACAGAAAGGTAAAGAGTCTTCTGTGATTTGTGGGCACCCTCTCTGCAAGATCTAGAGTCAGAAAGTCTTGAATTCAAATCTTGCCTTGATCACTTAGTAGTTGTGTGACCCTGGCCAAGTCTTTTCACTTTAGCCTCAGTTGCCTCTTCTTTAAAATGGGGAAAATAAGAGAACCTAACTCAGAAGGTTGTTGTGGGATCAAATAACATATGTAATGCACTTTGCAAACTTTAAAGTGCTATGCAAATTTTAAATATTTTATATATGCCTCCTGAGGATGGCTCAGGATAACTAGATTGGTGAATGAATCCTTACATGTATCTATTACATCATCAGAAATTTCAGCCACATTTCTCACTTCCCTCCTGGTATACTGTCTAGTCTGCCCTATCTACACGTTGTCCGCTTTGCTCCTATGTGGTTCCCCTCCTCCATTCTCTTCCTACTTCCACTCATGTGTTGTTTCCTCCCTTCAAAGTAACTAATGATCTCTTAGTTGCCAAATCCTAGTTGTTAACAAATCCAAAGACTTTTTCTCAGCCCTCATTCTCCTTGATTTCTCTGCAGCCTTTAACACTGTTGATCTCTCACTCCTTCATTCTTATTTCTCTCTAGGATTTCAGGATACCATTTTCTACTAGTTTTCCTCTTAGTTATCTGAGCATGCATTCTCTGACTCCTTTCTTGGATTTTCCTCTAGATCATGCCTTCTAATTGTAAGTGTCATTAAAGGTTTTGTCCTGGGTGATCTTCTTTTCTTCCTCTATACTACTTTGCTTGGTGGTATCAGCAGCTCCCATGGATTTAATTACCATCTCTACGCTGATGATTCTCAAATATACCTTTCTTGCCCCAATCTTTCTGCTGGCTTCCAAGCTTGAATCTCCAATACAACTCAATAGGTATCAAACAAACTCATTATTCCCCCTTCCTCAACCACCCCACCACCACCCCCTTCCTTATTACTGTACAGGGCAACATCATCCTCCCAGTCCCTCAGGCTCACAATCTAGGAATTTTCCAGGCTTTCTCACTATCTCTCTTTGCCTCCATAGCCAACCGTTTGTCAAGACCTATAGATTTCACCCTAGCAGCATCTCTTGAATACGATCCCTCCTCTCCTTTGACACTGTCATCAATTTAGCGCAGCGTTTCATCACCTCACACCTTGATTACTACAATAACCTGCTGATGGATCTGCCTGCTTCCTCACTCCAATCTATTCATCCACTAAAGAGATTTTCCTAAAATAGATGTTCTGCCCTGGTTCAATAACCTCCAGGAGCAAATACAAAATGATCTGTTTGGCATTTAAAGCCCTTTATAACCTAATCCCTCCTACCTTTCCAGTCTTCTTATACCTTACTCCCAGAGATGTATTCTCTGATACAGTGATGTTGGCTTCCTGGTTGTTCATGAAAAAGAGAGCCCTTTTTTTGGCTCCTGGAATTTTCTCAGGCTTTGCCCCATGCTTGGAACACTTTCTCTCCTCTGCTCTTACGACTGACTTCCCTGACTTCCTTTAAATCTCCAGCAAAATTCCAACTTCTACAGAGAGCCTTCCCTAAGCCCTCTTAATTTTGGTGCTTTCCTTCATTTAATTATTTCCTATTTATCCTGTATATAGCTTGCTTTGTATATATGTATTTGCATGATGGCTCCCTTACTAGATTTTAAACTACTTGAGGGCAGGGACTGTTTTGTTCCTCTTTTTGTATCCTTAGTGCTTAGCACAATTTCTTTATAAGTATTTTCCAACTGCATTGCATTGAATTGTTTTACCTCCTTAGAATATAAACTCCTAGAGGGCAGGGGACATCTTATTTATCTTCTTTCTTTCTTCCTCTCTCTCTTTTTCTTTCTTTTCCTTCCTTCCTTCCTTCTTTCCTTCCTTCCTTCCTTCCTTCCTTCCTTCCTTCCTTCCTTCCTTCTTTCCTCCCTTCCTTCCTTCCTTCCTTTCTTGCTTCCTTCCTTCTTTCCTCCCTTCCTTCCTTCTTTCCTCCCTTCCTTCCTTCTTCCCTCCCTTCTTCCCTTCCTTCTCCCTTCCTTCCTTCTTTCCTTCCTCCCTTTCTTCCTTCTTTCCTTCCTTCTTTCCTTCCTCCCTTCCTTCCTTCCTTCCTTCCTTCCTTCCTTCCTTCCTTCCTTCTTTCCTTCTTTCCTCCCTCCCTCCCTTCCTTCCTTCCTTCCTTCCTTCCTTCCTTCCTTCTTCCCTCCCTTCTTCCCTTCCTTCTCCCTTCCTTCCTTCTTTCCTTCCTTTCTTCCTTCTTTCCTTCCTTCTTTCCTTCCTCCCTTCCTTCCTTCCTTGCTTCCTTCCTTCCTTCCTTCCTCCCTTTCTCCCTCACTTTATTCTACCTCCCTCTCCTAAAATCAAGAATTTTGGAGCCATATAAACTTTTGAATAATGAAATGAGCAGAAGCCAAAAGTACAATATATATGGTAGCAACATTACAGTAAAAAACAAACAACTTTGAAAGCCACTAGAATTTTAATCAACAAAATAGCCAATCATGATTCCAGAGGATGAAGCATTCTTTCCACCTCCTGCCAAGAGGTGATAGATTCAGGTGCTGAATGAGATTTTTTTGACATAATGATAACATTTATTTGGTTTGTTTATACATATTTATTACAACAATTTTATTTTCTTTTTTCCTCCCACAATAAAGTGAGGAACAGGAGGGAGAGAAAATACTTTTCTATTAATTAAAAAATATTTAAAAAGATATCTAAGGGAGATGAAGGGATGCATATTTTTAAATCATGGGCCTTGGAAAGTGCTCAAGTGATTTTTGCATTGAATTAATAAAGAATGTCCATACATCCCAGTAGGAGGAAAACATAAGATGTCTTCAGTTACTTGTCGCATTGTTATTTTATAAGCGAGCTGGTGGAAGTTACACATGCACATTTATTTGATAATACTGGTGGGAAGAAATAATTTAATGGGCCCAGGAAATATAATATCAACTTTAAAAAATTCCACCCCACCAAAAAAACACCAAACAAAGACCACCAGTTTCTCCACCAAATAACCTGGTGCTCTTTGACTAATCGTCCATATGGGAACATTTTTCATTTGTTTTACTGTTAAACAAAATTGGTTGTCTTTTATTTCCTGCCTTTAGAAAATATATATATTTTAGAGACATTAAATGAGCTCTGGGTTTTGGTGAGAATATATGTTATCAGAGCTCAGAAAAAAAAATCAGAGGCATTTCTATGAAAAATTTTGCTGCCTTGTCTTCTCAAGTTGAATTTCTTTTTACAATTCTTACTGAATTCTTAACTGCTTTATTTTTAGTCCTCTATAGTGGATATACAATAAGGTGGTATTCGGATTAGAATCCCAGAATTTGCATTGAAAAACAACATGTTTTGCACCTGCATGCTTCCCTAGAGGCGTTTAATGTAACATTTCTGACAAGATAATTCTATCTTCCCTGTGGTTGACTTTGCAGTGGGTTCCAGGGGAAAATAAACATGAACCTATATTGGGATAGGAAAGAATGTCTTTAAGTATTCTGAATTTAGCTCATAAACCAGAAAACCCTAAATTAGCAAAGTCTGGCAAGAGGAGATATCAACCCAAATCATATTTTCCGTCTACACTCCCTCTCAAAGGATGCTGAAGTCATCTACAAAGTTAGGCCTTCTCTGCGTGTGTCCCTCTGTGTAGGTGAATGACTTTGCTCACCAGTGCAAGGCAATACATTCTAGGGCAGAAGGAAAATTTTGTGTTGCTACAGATGCCTCACTTTAGGATAGGAAGTAGGAAGGTATACCGTAGCTGCTGGAGAGAATATTTGGCAATAGGGAATGAATAGTAACATTTCTTGCCTCCGGCAAACTGAGGGGATAATTAGAGCTCAAACTTGAGCTGGTGCAGTGCACCAGGCAGAGCTAGATCCAGGTGCATTGTGACTTCCATTTCTACTCATGACCATTTTGGTTCATTGGGGGAGGGGAAGATTTTATTTATCTATTATCCTTTTTTAGAATCTGAATTATTGGTCCAATCAGAGATTTTGCAGACAGAACCCTTTTTCTCTCTAAATATATTTTAGATCTCCCACTAGAAAGTCATGTAGTTCAACACTGATATTTGACAGTTGAGAAAAATGAGGTACTGATGGGGTGCTTGGGTGCCTGTGCCTGGGCCCCAATTCCAAAGCCACATCCAGGTCTAAAATCACATCTCTCCCTAGCCTCAAAATACTGTCTCAGACAGTTCCTTCCTAGTTCAAGGGCAGCATGCATTGGCAAAACACTTATCTCTCCCCCTGATACTGTGGCCAGCTACACCTATAGAATTTATTGGACTCCCTGTGTATGTGCTAATTGGCTGTGCACTAGGCCATAATGATATTTACCATTTACTGACCTTACTGATATGTATCCTAGACATAGTCAAATGTATATTCCCTTATATTCATCTTGTCTAACAAGACATTTGATGAGAGCCACCTGGATATTCCCAGTCAGCCCTGACCGTTGGTTGACTTAGTGACATTTCCCAGTCAAAACCACACCTCCGTGTCATCCGCCTTGGGCTATTTCCCAGTGAGCTCTGGGTAAGACACCTGCACAGTAGATACAAAAAGTGCATGTTCCTTTAAGAACTGACCCTTAACCACTCCCTAATCCCACCCCAAAACACCTAAGTGACATGTTTCACTCCCAAGTCTTGTATATAAACTTTCCCTGCATCCCTGTAAGGTTGCAGGTTCCCTAAGAACTCTTGCCTGCTGTAAAGTGTAATAAATCTTTGCCACTTTGACTTAAAGAATGCTTGAGATCGTGAATTCATTCCACATGGCCCCGACCTTCTCTAGTACTTGGGTCCTTGAGGGGCACTCCCCCTCAACTACCCCATCTGGAAACTCCAGTCCTGGGGTTCCTGGACCCTAGCAGGGTCATAAAAGTCCACAGAACCCATGATGACCTAAATCCTATTGAGAATCTTCACATTCTCCACAAGGGAGCAGATAAAGGAAAGGGGGGGAGGGAGTGTAACCGGAATGGCCTTTGTTTTCTTTGAGTGACTCAGTTTACCTCATTGAGCCTCTGGACGCTGTGGCTTGCTCTTCCGGGGCAGGAAGTCCAGCCACCATACCAGGAGTCAGAACTTCTTGTGTGATGAGTCATGGGGCTGGCCAAGGGGAGGTGTTAGCTCCAGAACCTGTTCTACACTAGGGGGAGGGGCCAAGTCAAGAACCAATCGGCCCTGGTCATTCAGGTGGTGCTTGATGATGCCAAAAACTCTATTAGAGGGGAGAGGACAGCTTGAAGCTCTCTCTTTCCTTTTCCGGTTGGTGTGAGAAGCAGCGGCAAGCAAGTGTGACTCTGGGCCAGCCCTTGCTCTCGGGCCGAGCCCAGATGTTGGTAACTATGAATTGTATTGGGTCTGTCTGTTGATATTTGTAATTTGTTTGTATTTTGGTTTTGAGGTTCGGGATGCTGGTTTGTTTTTCCCCCGAACTAAATGAATGTTTTGAACCTCAGGGTGCTGGTTTTTTCCCCTGAAGTAAGTCAATGAATCTGTACTTGGTCTGTCTCTTGATGCTTGTCTGTATGCTCCCCTGAACTAACTGAATGCTAACTGAATGCTGGCGTTTTCCCCTGAACTAAATGAATGTTGTCTGTATGCTAAGTGAATGCTGGATTAAAGTAAGCTGGTCAACCCCTTCACCGTGCTTTCCTTATTTAAGCAGATAAAAAGAACCTGTGCTTTCCCGGCAGCCTCCTGGGTCCCGGCTGTGGGGGAGGGATCTTACGCCCCCACCGAAGCTGCTAGCTGGGTTGTTAAAACAGGGAGAGAGAGAGAGACAGAGGGACAGAGAGAGAGAGAGAGAGAAAGAGAGAGACAGTCAGAGAGACAGAGAGACAGACAGACGCACGACATGAGGAAGAGCCTTTCCTCTTGAAACCCCTACCTTCAAGATACAGCTTTGCTGCCATCTCCTCCGAAAGGTCTTCTGTGATGTCCCAGCTGCCAACTGCTGTCCTTGAATTTACTTTGTATTGTTTTGCATAATCTTTGTAATTACTTTTCTTTGTTTGCCCCCAACCAGTAGAATATAAGCTTCCTGAAGGTAAGAAGTATTTCATTTGTTCTATTTTCCAAATAATTTGGTTGAATTGGATTAAACTGCCCTAGGTCACATAAGAGCAGAGTTAGGATGCAAACCTAGATCCTCTGTCTCCAAATCTGGCTGTTTTTCCACTATTCCATGTTGCTTCCTGCACATGGCTACACATGTTTCCTTTCAGTCTGATGGTATATCAGGGGATCTGGATCACACTACCCCAGAAAACAACGATGTGATTTCATTTTTTCTTTTCTTTTCTTTTTTTACAATGAAAACATGAAAGTGTTTTCTCTCCCCTTCCAATTTAAAAGAAAAGAAAAAAAAGAAAACCCTAGTAAAAATGTACTCTGAAGTAAAATAAATTGTCCATGTCTAAAAATATGTCTCATTCTTCACTTTGAAACTGTCACCTTTCTGTCAGGAGGTGGGGATGGGGCATAGATCCTTATGAGCGGCAATGGTGTATTTTCAATATAACTTGTGAAGTGATTTGCTCTTTTACCAGAGATTGACAGAAAATCAGGAAAAGATCTGCACCTAAGTAGTATCTAGAAGGAAGGAAGAAAAGTCAAGAGAAGAAATTTTGTCCCGTAACTATCTTCTCTATATTTTCTCTCTTGTAATGTGCTTCACAGGTAAAACTGAATTTGCTCCATTGCCTTCTCAGGTGGTAGAACTTTGACCCTTTCTGAATAACAGAATGCATATCTGGATTTCAGAGGTGGGGAAGTAGGGTTTGTTGCCACACTTCCAAAAAAGGCCTTCTGTAGGTCTGGGAAATTGGAATTGTCCAAACCTTCTTGGTACAGTTTATATTATTCTAGGGGACTAAATCCTTGAGTAAAAACTATTCTCCTTGTGAAGCTAAATGTATGTTTTGAAAAGTTGATATATTGTGATACGTTAAAATTTTCTGTTATTTTGCAGGAAATGATGTCTCTTCCTAGGATAAATATCAAGTTCATGCTTAAATAAGTTCTGCTCCCTCCCTTCCCCTCTCCTGGCAGGGGATTGTTATACCTAGAAGATGCAATAGCATGGGACTGAAACTAGGAAGGCTCCTTAGAGGTCATCTAATTCCACATTCTCATTGTATAAATGAAGAGACTGAGGTTAGGAGAGAAGTGGTGTCACTTGCCTAAGGTCAGACATGTCTTAAGTAGCAAAACTGGGTTTCTAATGAACTTTCCTCTACCTCTGTTGAGTGCTATTTCCACTCTTCTAGATGTTAATCATCATTCCTATTTACTAAGGACTTCGTACTTTTAACTCTGAGCCCAGATTGGGACATAGCAATACAATAAACTAACACTTGATAGTAACACAGTATAGCTGAAATCTGTCAATTATATTTCATCTAGGACTATAATTTGGGAATCATTGTGTACTCTCCCTAGTCAAATTCACCTCTCAGGCTTCTCATGGAACTGACACATAGAGAGAAACTCAGTCCCAGGATTATCCTTTAAGCAGATACGCATGTATATGTGAAGATAACTCATGCAAAGTCACATTGTTGTCACCATGGATCAGTGATCATGTGTATACAAGAAAAATATTTACATGAGTGGCCTTTAGTTGTTCAGGGTCATAAAGGAGAGCATGCACATCGACTGACTATAGAATGTGTCAGCATTCTCCCATTCAGAGATCCAGGTAGCTGGTCAATGAAGTTTGGCATAGAGCATGCCAGCGCTCTAGTTGAGACAATGTACAGACAAATATACTACCATGGATGGAAACTGCTTGGAGAGCATGTGACAGAGATAAGGTAACAGAGACCTGACAGTGAGTTTCATGATTTTAGAGCATTAGAAAACTAGGAGTGGCTGTGTTGTTAAATTTGGAGACATGGGAAGACTACAGTATTCTCTCTACCCATGATTCTTTTCTTGTTCATCTGTGGGGTACCATAGCTGGGTTCACAGTGAACAATCCAGAGATTACGTTCCCCACTATGAGTTGCATCGGGAGGGGAGAATTCTGTATTCTCAAACTGAGGCATGACTATTTACCAAATGGAACTCATCTGTCATGGAAAGGGCTCTGTGCATGAATACCTCCAAAATGAAGTGTTTTCTGCTCCACAGGGCAGCAGCTGTGACAGAAGCCTTTGCCTAAGAGAGAATGCTTCCAATCCAAGATGCATAACAAAAATGATTATCACTTCATAGTCATTCATATATGACATATAGCAGAGACTACCAATTTGCAGACTGACTGCCTAAATTGTCTTTACTATGGCAGTGAAAACTACTAGGAAACACAAGTTAAAATCACTAGTATCTCTATTGCCACTGCAGCAAGCTCATAAACTGCTGGGATCTTAGCACTCAGTAATATAATTCAACAGGAGAGTCAGAAATGAATGTGTGGGTTTGCTAGCAAAAGCAGGAACCAGAAACAGAGATGGCTAGAAATACATAGATTGAATTGGACACTACAACTCAAGCAGAACCAAAAGTAATTTCTAAATCTTCAGTGGTCATGCATGTATGTAACAGAAGAGGATTGTGCAGGTTGGGGCTATGATTCTATTTCTCTCTTTCCCCATCTGCCACTCCAAATATACAAAAACATTGCATGGGGACACTCTAAGTTCAGAAGATGAGCTATGGAACATGCTGATTTACAACAGCTGAAATTTTTTGAGGTCTTTAATTTTTTTTTTAGTTTAATTTGCAGCAGATTTCTTCAGAAGCCTGGTCAGGACTTAATGAACTTAGGAATGTAGTACTAGGTTGTATTATACATGAGTTTTGAAAAGTAGGGCATAATGATGTCCCAAATGCACACAAGTTACGCCAACTTTCACAACAGCCTTTTTCATGATGAACTGATCAGATCATAAGCCAAGAGGGAAAGATCCAATATTGAATTTAGTGTTGACTGTATTGGAAGAACTGATACATTAATACTTTGAAGAATACCTCCATTAATGAAAATCACCCACTCATCCATTAATGATCATTCTCTTCCCATTGCTCCCCTCCTTTTGTTCTCTGGTTTTTTTTGTGAATTTCTCTCTCTCTCTGTCTATCTCTGTTTCTGTCTCTCTGCCTCTGTCTCTGGCTCTCTCTCTCTCTCTCTCTCTCTCTCTCTCTCTCTCTCTCTCTCTCTTTCTTTCTCTCTCTTTTGCTTTCTTTCTCTCTCCTCTCTGTCTTTTCCTCCCTCCTTTCTCTTCTTCCGTCTCTCTGCCACATTCACACTTTCTTATCCTATGAAACTATTTTCCCACGACTCCCCTTGAGAGGACTTAGCTACTAGGCAGAAGACTTTCACATGTTACACAACTATTTAAAGAGTAGTAATACATCAGTGTTATGGACAGGAAGAAAGGTAACAGATAGTTCAATGAGAACTATAATTTAGTAAATGAAAAAAGCTGGTTATTGCTGACCAGCTCTTTGTGTAGCCATCTAAGATGAGTAGGGGGTGGTGTATAGAAGTATGAACTTATGATCTTAGATTTAGAGCAGGAAGGGACCTTTAGGATTATCTAGTACAACTCTCTCCTTCAACAGATAAGGACCCCTTTGAGACCCCCCAAAAGAACGTGTCTTGTGCAAATAGTAAGTGATAAAACTGGTAATTGTACTCAGACTCCTAATCTAATGCTTTTTGTTTTGACTTTGTTACTTTTGTTCTCATTAAGAGTGGTGCCTACTTCTGGTCCCTATAAGATTGTCAGGTATTGTCAAGTTTTTTAGGCGATTCAGTTGTTTGTGGAAAGTGATTCAGACCCAAATAAGCCTCCATGATATGAAGTAATAATTTCATTTGGAGGAATTCCCTGCTCTGGCTATGTATCTCTTTGGTATGCTGACAATAAGGATGGCAGCCAGGGAGGTTCTGTGCTGTGTCTTTCTGCCATATTAGTGTGTGCGTGTGTGTGTGTGTGTGTGTGTGTGTGTGTGCGCGCGCATGTGCAAATGTGATTCTTGTTATCTACCCAATGGATAGAGGTCACTCTTTGAGTAGGGGAGTGTATATGATGAAAAAGTCTCTCTTAGCCTAAGTTATATCTCTAAAATGTCCACTGTCTATAACCCTGTTTCCAGTAAATTTCAGGGCATCTCTGAGAGCTACAAATATAACACAATTACCACTTGAGATGTCCATCTCTTCTCTCTCATTTTCACTGTGTACCTAATTTACCACCATTTATAGTTAGGAGAAAGTGTAGCATAGTGGAATGGGCTTTGGATTTGGAGGCAGAGCCCCTGTACATAGGTATTGATTATTTTATCATGTATGTGATATTGGCCAAGTCAATTAACCTCTCTTTTCCTCAGTTTCCATATTATTGAGGGTCAAGTCAATAAGGATTTATGAAATGCTTGTAATGGACCAGTCTCTATGGTAAATTCTGAGGATACAAAGATAGGCAAAAATTATCCTGACCCTCAATAAGTACAGTTTCTAATAGGAGAGATAACATGCAAAGCCCTACGTATACACATAAGTACATATGCATTACACATATACTTATGTGTGTTATACATACGTACACATGTATATGGGACATATATATATATGTATATATGTGTATGTTTGTGTGTATTTGACATATTGTCAGAGTAAAGCTACTAGCATTGAGGGACAACTAGGATAGCCCTCTTCTAGAAGGTGGAGTTTGAACTGAGACTGTAAGGGACCCAGGTTTCCCAGGTGGAAAAGAAGGGGAGAAAGCACATTCTAGGCATGGGGGGAAATCCAATAAAAAAAATGAGTGCATTGTTTGAGAAGAATAGCAATGAAATGAAAATGGATGATAATGAAATAAAAGGATAGATAAATAGAAAGGTTAGGAAGAAGTCAGAATGTGAAAAGCTTTAAAAGTCCAATAGAAAATTTTTCTATTTTATCATGGAATTGATAGGGAACTATTAGAGTCAAATCAGTTGTGTGTGTGTGTGTGTGTGTGTGTGTGTGTGTGTGTGTGGGTCTGTGTCTGTGTTGGTGACATAATGAGACATATCTCAGTGAGATCATTTGGCACATGAATTGAGGATGGACTGGAGTGGGGGGTGAGACTTGAGACAGGGAGACAAACAAGAATACTGCAGTATTATGGCATGACAAGGCCTTGAAGCAGAATGGTGGCTCTTGTCAGAGGACAGAAGTGGGTGTATGTATTGTATATATGACAGATGCTGCAAGAGCAGAAATGAAAGAACTTGGCAATAAATTAGATATGGGTGTGTATGAGAAGTTGAGAATGACACTCAGGTATTTAACTCAGGTACCTGGGAGGATGATGGTACCCAAAATTGTAAAAAGGGAGTTTGGATTGTGCGCTGAGGAAAGGTATTGAGTTCAGATTTGGACATGTTGAGTTTAAGATCTCTACAGAACATACAATTTAATAGGTCTGATAGGCAGTTGGAGATGCAAGACTAGAGTTTAAATGTAGGTTAGGGTGAATAAATAGATATGGTTTTCATTTTCATTGATATGATAATTGAATCCATGGAAGTTGATGAAATTACCATGCAAGATTGGGTAAAGGAATAAGACAAGACTCAGGATAGCCTTGGGAGAAACCCAGAGTTAGTGGCATAATCTAGATGAAGATTAGGCAAAGGAGACTGGGGAGTACTCAGACTTGTAGAAGGAGAATCAGGAGGGAACAATATCACAAAAAACTAGAGAGAAACCTAGAGAAAGTGAAAAGGGTGACCGTGTCAGAGGCCACAGAAAGATCAGAAGGATGACCATTAGATTTGGCAGGTAAGGAACCATTATAACTTTGGAGAGAATATAGTTCAGTTTAATGATGAGGTCAGAAGCCAGGCTGAAGAGAATGAGCAGAGATGAAGTGGAGACACCAATTGTAAAGGGCTTTCTGAAAGAATTTAGCCAAAAAAGGGGAAAGAGGGAGAGAGAGAGAGAGAGAGAGAGAGAGAGAGAGAGAGAGAGAGAGAGAGAGATACAAAGACACAATGTCCAAATTGTCACAAAGGCTGAGTCAAAAAGACAAGGAGACAGAGAGAGAGGGAAAGAGAGAGAAGGGAGGTTGAGGGGCAGTTGGAATAGATGATCTTTAAATGTTTTTATAGTATCGAACTTAATGAAAGAACACCAATTTTAGTTAGACAACTTTTTTGCCATATTTGCTTTGGAATTTCTTACCCATATTACTTAATCTCTCTGGCCCTCAGTTTGCTTATCAGCAAAATGAGGAGGTTGAATTAATTCAGAACTAGGGTTTCTTCCTGTTCTAAATCTGTAAGTGTAAGGATAGATAGAAAGGAAAGGTTAGGAAGAAGTCAGGTTGTGAAGGGCTTTGAGTCTTAACAAAGAATTTTCCATTTTATCATGGAATTGATAGGGAACTACTAGAGTCAAATGAGTTGGTGACGAGACCTGTACCTTGTAAGATCACTTCAGCATTTGGGTTGAGATGGACTGGAGTGTGGGTCAGATGAGTCAGGGAGATCAACAAGAAGGCTGTCGAAATAGTCTGGGTATGAGATGATGAAGGCCTGAAGCAGAATAGTGGTTTTAGTGTCCTCTGTACTGATAAAACTAGCTTATATGAACCATTCAGTCATAGAAATTAAGTACAAAGTTCTTGGAAGGTGCTTTAACAAAACTTACTGACTAGGAGATCTTTCCTATTACCACCTCACCTGGGGGACTAACTGAGGCAATGGGCTTAGAAATCCTATTATTCCTGTGTATAAACACAATTTAAATTTTAAAAGGGGGGATGTGGAAAAAGTTGTTTTTTTTAATAGCTTCCCTTTTTATTAACAAAAATTCTCTCAACTCTCCTTTAAAGACCTGCAAAGATAAAAATGACTAGCTATACTTTTAGAATTCTGGCCGTGAAATGATAATGGAATGGAGTTAGTTTTTTTTGCTGAGTCTGCAATGTCCATATGCCAGTTCTTTCAGTACTTGGCTCCCAGAAGGCAGAGTATGATATGATGGTGAGAGTGTTAACTTTGGGGTTTGAGACTCTGGGTTCATATTCTGGTTGTGACTTTGGGTAGATCATTAAACCTTTCTCAGGCTCAGTTTTCTCATCTATAGGATAAAAGGGTTCTATTGGATGAGGTCCCTGAGGTTCTAAGTCTGACCCTAAGTCTTCTTGAGCAACAGTGAATGTTGATTATTTCCATTGAGCAATAGTTATTTAAAGTTTGTACTTCATTATCTGTTAAGATTCTTAAAATCTGTAGGTGTGTAAGTATGCATGTACTTGTGTATATTTAATAAACTTGTCCTGATAGTCAACAGGCAATCACAACTTCACAAAACTTACATGAAAACTAGGTTTATTACAAGAGAAATGAACATACATGTGGAACCCAAAGGGTTTATAATCCATACAGAAATTGGCATTTTTACAGCAGGGAAAAAGAAGGAAGAGAAAACACAAATCTCTACCTAAAGGTGTGTGGCATGGGAGGGGGAAAAATGCAATAGAGTGGGGGGGGGGGAGGAAGAACAAATCGTCTCCCAAGGGGGAGGACCAAGGCAATGGCAAATGTGGCATTCTTTTCCCTTGGGAATTAATAGATCATGAAAATAGGATGGTCTGCTTATCTGCATGGGCTACACAAGCAATTTTTTCAGCCTAGTGCAGTTACTGGTGACTGTCTTGACTCTCAGGGACACACACGGAATCCAGTTTGGGATGCAAACAACAAATTATGTAAATTCAGGAGAGACGTCATCCTTGATACGTTCAGAGCCTCTTGCATACTCTGTTTCTAGAAAATATGGCAACTCAAAAAGACAAGAACTAGGGATCTCTTAACATTCCTTAACATGATTCTCCAACTCAAGATAATATTTTCTGAAGCCAGCAGGTGCATCTCAAGTTCAAGGAGTCTTGAGCTTGGTATCAGTATACTTCTGGATCCTCTACAGGGCCTAGTACCGAAATCAGTGAGTCAGGAAACACTTGAAAGATGTTTACCTTGCACAAAAACCTACTTTACCCTAATTCATCACTTTCCTAGGGAAGTGTTTGTTTTCCATTTAGTGTGTCTAAATAATCCCTGTGCTAAAGTTATTGGCTCTTGACCAGTTTCAGAGTTTTCAATTGCATGTGGTGTTATTAGGAGGATGGTTAGTACTATGGGCTCTGGCACAGATATAGAAGCTGGTTGAGTTTACCTCTCTGTGTACTCAATCCTGTGTCCATGCCAGCTTTTATATACTAATGTTTTAGGGGAAAAATACAGCAATAGTCTATGCCTCTTAGAAAGGATAATACCTGTTGAATGCATAGAAGAGTGAAAAGTCAAATGTTTGATGAAACCTCCTGCCAGTGAAACCATGCTCCTCTAGGTTGCTACCTCCTGACTTGAAGCATTTCCCTACGCTAACTATCATGCCGCTAGCATAGGGATGACTACTGAAAGCAGCATGAGGATGGAAGGGTGTATCACAGACATATCATGCAGAGTACTAGGCTGCTGGCAGCTCAAGTCTGGCAGGCTGTAGGCACCTGGCAGGAAGTAAATAATCCAATTGAACAAGAATTTTTAAACGCCTACATTATTCTAGGTACTATTTAGGTGCAAGGGATTTAAAGACAAAAACAATACCGACCAAGTTCTGAAGGAAGGTATCTACTTCTCCAGCTCATGCCTTGGTTGAGAGCTCATGGCATCTAACTGGCCCCAATCACCTGGTTATATCATTTTGTTGCTATGCTGCACCCCATCCCCTTCCCCCCAACCACTCACTTTCCATCTCTTGTCCTGGGAATATGAATCAAATTAATTCTACTATTACCACTGGAAAGGGTGTAACAGTGGATTGTCCTTTGACCAGGGAATGTCTTGTTTTTGTCATTGAATCCCAAGAGCTTAGCACAGTATATTACTGATAAACGTTTTAATTGACTCATTCATCCAAAGAGCCTCTGTTCTACTGGAAGAAATATCTTGTATACTTATAAGTAAGCATACACTGCATATAAAATAAACCAACTCATTTATAATCATTTGGGGAAAATAAAACAAAAAAAAAACCACCTCATAACCAGAGGCAGCCTGCATTTTAGCTATTAAATATGATAGAAGTAGGGAAGGTTGGGGGCAAGATGGCAAATTAAAGGCAGCAACTCATTTGAACTCTGTCGACATTCTCCTCCAAACAACTTTAAAATAATGCCTCAAATAAAAATTTGGAATGGTGAAGTCAACAAAAAGTCAAGATGAGACATTTTTACAGCCTAAGAAAACTTAAGGGTTTCTCAGGAGTCACCTTTGTCACCGAGGTAGAGGCCTGTCCAGAACACATGGAGGGTATCAACAACAGCTTCGGTAGCTCTCAGCCCAAAGACCATAGGTGTCAGACACATAGGTCAGAAAGAGATTACAAGGGACCCTTTGCTGGTGCTGATTGGCAATTCTATTGCCCATACATTGTTCTGGATTGCAGTTTCAGGAGATAGAGTGGATTAAAGGAGGCACCTGTGAGAAGGAAAATAGACTTTTGAGGAGGGACAAGATAACAAGATAGAAGAAGAAAGAGGGGAAAATGGGATGGAGGGAATTACAAAGTTAGTCATCATAAATGTGAATGTGAATGCAATCCATTCACCCATAAAACAGGAACAGGGAGCAGAATGGATTAGAAACCAAAATTTAACAATATGCTGTTCACAAGAGACACACTTGAAACAGAGTTAAAACACAGAGTTAAATAAAAATTCTGCTAGAGCAGATTCTAATAAGCTTCAGGTGAAGCAAAAAAGACAGGATTAGCAATCATGATCTCAGAGAAAGCAAAAGCAAAATTGGACTTACTTAGGTAATCAGGGAAACTTGTTTGTCCTTCATTCTCGATGAGGACGAATGGCATCAGGAAGGAGATATTTTGACATGTGCATGAATTCGATTTAATTTAAATGAGGCAGAACTGAGCAAAGTCCTTAGTCTCACTCTTGCTTCCAGAGTCATTGAAGTTCAGTCGCAAGCCAAAGATCAAGACAATTGGTGATGGCCAGGGAAGCAGGGGTGAATTTGGCCTCACTTGGGAAGGTAAATTTTGCTAAAATAGACAATGAAATAGTAAGAAAAGTTTTTACAGTATTTCTCTGATTCAGGCCTCATTTCTCAAATATGTATTCAGTATAGAACTGAGTTAAATTTATAAATATAGGAGCTGTTCCCCAATTGCTAAATGGTCATTGATATAAATAGGCAGCTTTCAAAGGAAGAAATCAAAACTATCAGTGCTTGTAAACCACTATTGATTAGAGAAAGGGAAATTAAAATAACTCTGAGGTACCAACTCATACCTATTGAAAATGACAAATTCTGGAGGGGTTGAGGGAAAAATAGGCACACTTATTTTGGTGGAGTAGTGAATTGGTACAACCATTCTGGGGAATAATTTGGAACTATGCCCAGAGGGTTATAAAACTGGAGCATACCCTTTGACCCAGCAATACCACTACTAGGTCT
The DNA here is from genome assembly GCF_011100635.1 of Trichosurus vulpecula. NCBI lineage: Eukaryota > Metazoa > Chordata > Mammalia > Diprotodontia > Phalangeridae > Trichosurus > Trichosurus vulpecula. The sequence continues at coordinate 133,857,224 of NC_050581.1, forward strand.
GTATCATAAAGAGATCAAAGAAAAAGGTAAAGGACCCATATGTCTAAAATATATATCAGCTCTTTTTGTGGTGGCCAAGAACTGGAAACTGAGGGGAGGCTCATCAATTCGGAAATGGCTGAACAAGTTGCGGCATGTAATTGTGAGAGAATACTATTGTGCTGCAAGAAATGATAAGGGGTGTGGTTTAAGAAAAACATGACAAGACCTATATGGAATGATGCAAAGTGCAGTGAGAAGAACCAGGAGAACATTGTGCACATTGTGTAACAGCAATTTCGTAATGATGATCAACTGTGAAAGATTTGACTCTTCTGATCAATACAGTGATCCAAGACAAATCCAAAGTACTAAGATGAAAATATGCAATCCACATTCAGAGAGAGAACTGATGAATTCTGAATGCAAATGATAATTTCTCACTTTATTTTTCTTGCTATTTGGTTTTGCAATACGGTTAGAATGTAAATATGTTTTCCATTACTTCACATGTATAATAAGTATCATTTTGCTTGCCTTCTCAGTGGGTGGGTTATGGGGTGGAATGGAAAGACAGAATTTGGAATTCAAAATTTGAAGAGATAAAAATATTGAAATAAATAATAATTTTTAAAGAAAGTGTTTATTGCAAAATTATAGAACAAAGAGATCATGAATCTGTAGATATTTTGGATATTTCCTTAGATATATGATTTCATAAACACGAGTTCTTTCCAATAGTGTATTTCATAGCCCATCCACTCCTCATTCTGTCCACGTCTTCTCCATGATTTCTCTAAATTAGCAATACCTAGCTTTTATCTAGCTCTTCAATGTGCTTTACATTTCCTATATAATTTTGACCCTCTTAAGATGTGCTATTATTACTTCCATTTAAGAGATAAGTGATTCACCAAATGTGCTTGGGCTCTTCTGACAGATTTTTGCATATGACATTGGTACATATTGCACTTGCATTGTGCTTCAAAGTTTGCAGAGCTCTGTACAAATACTATCTCTTTGGATCCTCATAAGAACCCTGGGAGGTTGATGCTGTTATTACCATCACCCTTTTAGAGATGGGGAAAGTGAGACAGACAGAGAGGTTAAGTGACTTACCTATAGCTACACAACTATAAGAAATGACTGAGGCCAGATTTGAACTTGTCTTCCTGACTTTATGTGTTCTATCCATTTTGCCAATTAGGTATGAATCATTAACATGTGAGTCTCTTTTTCCACTTAGAACTGCCTTTCAAGACATCTTACAAACCACATCTGTTGTGAAATTCCTTCTTTGTAATATGATCTAGCTCATTACCATACTTTTTTCCATTGCTATTTGAGTCATTTGAAAATTTAGATCTTTGGAAGTTATGGTACTATATGAGTTTGAACTATCACTAGGAAAGTTTTATTTGAAAAAAGAGAGGCCTTTGTTTCAAGGAGAAGCTTGGTATTGTTAAAAACACTGAAAAATATCCCAAAAGCAATTCAGTCAAGTCACTTCCTGTTTTTCCTTTGGGATATAATTCATTGTTTATCCCTAGTATCTATCCAAGATCTACAGAAAAATGAACCATGGTGACCGTGGGATGTTTATAAAATTGTATATTATAATTAGAATAATAGGCATTCCTTATTTACTTGGTTTTGTATGTGTGGATACCTAAAGCAAAATTTTTATGAAGTTTTTCTTTCTCATGTAGGAGATTCTATATGGTTCCACACTACTATATTTTAAGCAGAATGGCACCCAGAAAAAGGAGTATTTAGAGGTCTCCATCTTCTATGCCAGGAGTTCTTAACCTTTTTTGTGCCATAGACTCCTTTGGCAATCTAGGGAAGCCTTGTCAGAACAGTGTTTTGTTTTGCTTTAAATAATTGAAGCAAATCCTAAATTTTAGATAAACACTAGTGGAAATAAAAAAATATTTTTTCACATGCAAACTCCATAATCCGCTGAAATCTGTACACAATCCACAAATTCAAAGAGGTTTGTGGACACTAGCTTAAAAAGCCATGGTCTATAGGGAACACCTCTTTCATTTAAAATGTGTGCTTGATATCTTTGAAGAGGGCTCAAACACTTTGACAAGCACATAACTCCCTCTTTTATGCCTTACATGGTATTAATAACCACAGAGCCATTGAGCAAAGTTTTATCTATTATTTCATCTGCCAGGAGTACTTATATGATTTTAACACATTCATAAAAGCAACCTTGTTAAAGGATAGCCTTGTTCTTCCCAATCTAATATTTTTGGATTATTTTAATGATCAACAAATCACAAACCCCCGTAGGATCTTTTATTTTCTGCATATCCTAGTCAATTATGTGATTGTAAAAGTGTGTTCTGATGTAGAATATCTTATATGAAAGCCTAACTCTTCCAACTCATATGTTGCAAAATTACCTTTATATTTATAGATTTATATATCTATATCTATAGGCCTATATATAGATATATATCGTTCAGTTGTATCTGACTCTGTGACCCCATTTGGGTTTTTTTTGGCAGAGATACTGGAGTTGCTTGCCATTTCCTTCTCCAACTCATTTTACAGATGAGAAACTGTGGCAAACAGAGTTAAGTGACTTGCCCAGGATCACACAGCTCATAAGTGCCTGAGGCCAGATTTGAACTTGGGTACAAGAGTCTTCATGACTGCAGGCCTTCTACTCTATCCACTGTGCCACCTAGCTACCCCATACAGACATACAGGAAAGCAATAATATGATGTCAGTGGTTATTGCACTTGGTGCCCTCCTTTCTCTTAGTTCTCTTTTGAATGGATAGCTCAATTCTTTTATAGATGTAATTAAAAATATCTCCAGCATGAAACTCATCTAGGCATACTTGTTCCAATCTATTTGCTCTTTTCATCTTTGTTTTTATTCGTTACATTTTGATTTCCTCATACAGAAAGGACATTAGTAACCATGATGTTAGAGTTTTAGGTATGTGGTAGAATTACTAATGCTTCTGAGTCATCTTGTTTTCAGCCACTCCCTCCACTGGTGACAATTGACATCGCCCTATAAAGATCAATTTCAGAGAACACCATGATGATTGTCCTCTGACTCTGGCCTTGTGGCTCAGTGACAATCTCAGTAATAACATTTTTACAGCATGAGATCTTGAACATTTTTCCAGACGAGAAATCAGATTCAAAGATAATGAGATTTAGATCTAGAAATCATCTGGACAAACTCTCATTTGAAGGTGAGGAAACTAAAGCCCATGAGAGCTAAAGTGAGTTAAATTAGTGTATAAATATGAACTCCACCCCTCCGCCCCACCCTGCCCCCAAGGTCACTTAAGTAGCAGAACATATATTCCAATCTGTTATCTTTTGGGTACAAATTTGTTGTCCTTCCTACTAGGTCAAATTATATTTTACACAGAACCAAATAAACAAGAAATTATCTATCTGTTGTGTTTTGTTGCCCAACCTGTTATTTATCTGTTATATGAATTTGCATGCATCCTATGTAGTGGGCCTACCAAATGTTAGCCCAAAAGAAGCATTACTTTTTTGAATTTTCCTGGGAAAACAAGGAGTTGTGAATTATCAAAGACTCTACTTGTCTGTATTTATATGTAGTTAGAAGAAAAGAACTAGGGAAACTCAAATGAGCCATTAAGTTTAATTTGTGCAACTGTCGTTTATGACAAATGGTCCTATACTAGGATAAGGAACTTTGATGACTATGGGACTTCTCCTATTATCACTATCATGAAATGGAGCTCATAGAAGGCAATATATTCAACATAGTTTTTACTGGACCTGGATAGGGGAAACCCCAAATCTGCAATCAAAAAGACTTGCCTACTGACCCTAATACATTGCCTATACTAGTGTCTCCATTGTTTGGCAATGCTTTTGGTAAAATGTATAGTCCATTTAATTGTCCTTTGTATTCAGAGGTAGTTTGGTTCAGGAAACTTTCCTCTTAGATGAGACTGTGGATAAAACACAGATATGTGACTATTATTACTTTTCAGTTGAAAAGTAATCCTGATCACCTAAGAAAATCTGAGTAATCACCTAAGAAAAAAGCATATCACTAAATGTTATAAGCATCCATTCATCTTTTCATGACACGTCTGTATGACATTTTGCTGCCTATCTCAGGAAGATTTTTGTGTGTTTGGAGCTGTGTGTTTATGTGTGGAAATCTCTTCATCAATTATGAAGTGTTATATGAATAAGCTTTATAATTATTAAAATATTTTTCATATTCCTTCTCTCATTGGATCCTCACAAATCTATAAAGTAGTCAGGCAGGTGTTATACTTATTTTATAGGTGAGAAAAATGAGGTTTGGTTCACTGACTCATTCAAGGTCAGAAATCTAATAAGTAGCAGACCAAGAATGAAAAGGCACTCTTTTGGCTTCTAGTTCATTGCTCATTTTACTACACCATACAGCCTCCTATTAAACTTCCTTCTTTCATCTCACACCATTTACCCCACGACACAATATTCAATTACGTTAGTGACTAGAATGTTAAAATTAAGGCGTTATCAGAGCTACTTAAGTTTACCAGGTGCCACTTAAGGGTTATAAGGATTCCATAAAGAATATAAGAATATGAAAAAAAATGATAGCAAGTTCTGTGTATGGCTAGTAGCAAGATGACAAAATGTATGGATATATAAATAGATTGTTCTAAATAAATTTGTAGCGTAAGAGTCATTTTGTCACCCAACTCAACCTGGGAGATCTTATGAGGTTAGAGTGATTCTGATAGCCTTCAGTCATGGCACATAGAATACTTTCTTATTTTTATCCAATATCCCCTTCAGTCCTACAACCAAGAACATTATTTAGATGTGATTCCCACATCTTATATTAGTTTCAAATCCTCTGCCTAGAATGTATGACTTATTATCAACGAATATCTATTTACTTTTTTTATTTCTGAATTTAGGTTTTATATCATGGTCATTTCCCAATATACACCCTTGACCACAAAATATTCCCTTATATTAAAACAAACCTAATAGACAAAGCATCTGAATCTGAAATTATGTGGACCATTCTGTATGCATAGTACTCTACTTCTGTATCAAGACAAAAGGAGGATATGTTATATCATTTCTTCCATGGGAGAAAGATTGGTCATTGGACTTTATTTATATTTAAGCATCTTTCTATTTTTTTATACAACTGTAACATTTTATCCACTAAATGCTGATGTCTTGTTTTGCATCAGTTCCTAGAAATCTTGCCATATTTCTTGTAATTTCTCAATGTATCTTTCTACTAGTGCAATGATATCTGTAAATTTGTACTTATCACTGAACATTAGAAAAGTTCTACACTAATTACTACATAAAAAAAGGTTAAAATATGCTCTGAAAATGCTTAATATCAACTTGGGTAGATAAGGTAGGAACCTGTGAAAATAATAGTACAGCAAAAATTCAGAATATATACCAAATTAGATCAGAAGCAAAGAATACTGGAGCTCTTTTAGAGGAGTGATTATATTAGGCAGAGATTGTCAGAAGAGGTGGAAGTGAGATGAGTGTTTGTTTAACAGACAGATAGGATTTAAATAATTGGAAAGGAAGAAAGAGAGAATTCCAGGCTAGGGAAATGGGATGAGCAGATGATTTTATGTAGGGATATATGAGAAAATGACAGGATGATAGCACTTTTAGGACTCTTTGAGATTATCTTGTCTAGTATACAAATTTACAGATAAGCAAAATAAAGTGGTTAAGTACTTTTACTGAAGTGTCACAGCTAGAGGCAGCTAGGTGTCACCATGGATGGAACCTTCATCCTAGAATCAGAAAGATAACAATTTGAGTTCAGCCTCAGGCACTTAGTAGCTACATAAACTTGGGAAAGTCATTTAACTTCTTTGTCTCACCTTAATTGTAAAAAGGGTATAATGATAGTACCTACAAACCAGGGTTGTTGCGGGGATCAAATGGGAAAATAGTTATAAAGCACTAAGCACACTATCTGGAATTAGCACAGTATCTGGCAGGGAAAACTAGGTGGCACACTAGATAAAAGTGCCAGGCCTGGAGTTAGGAAGGTTCAGCTTCCTGAGTTCAAATCTAGCCTTAGACATTTATTATTTGTGTGACCCTGGGCAAGTCACTGTTTGCCTCAGTTTCCTCATCTGTAAAATGAGCTGGAGAAGGAAATAGCAAACTACTCTGGTATCTTTGCCAAGAAAACCCCAAATGGGGTCATGAGAAGTTGGACATGACTGAAAAACAACTGAACAACAACACAATATCTGGCAAATTAAAAAATGGAAAAGGAAATAGTTTTGAAGAGGTTTAATCAAAATGAATATGGTAGGGAACCATAGGTTTCTAGGGGTGCTCGTGACCCCAAAATACCGACACGCCGGGTCCTGCCGAAAGAATCCGACTCAAGCCTTCTCAGCCAAGGGAAAAGACAAAGTTTATTAGGGATTCACTATAATGGGCTGTCTTAAGAAATCCCACCCTTTGTGATGGCTGTTTTCACAAGCCGGCCAGATTCAATCTACTGAGCTAGATTGAATCTGAGCGCCTTCATGGAGGCAAGATGGAGATTATATACACAAAGATTGTGGGAGGGATTGAGGGGTGGTCTGGGGTGACTAGAGGAGGGGTTTAGGAAGGGCCTTGAGGAGAAGTCTAAGGAGGAGCTTGATGGGAATGAGATGAGGTCAGACTCCAGGGTGGGAAATAGCTGAAAGCTACATGGAGAGGACAGACAATAGATGGCTAGGGGAACAGAGCTAGGGTATAGATATTTTGATCAGGATTAAGTGTGGGGAAACAGCTGGACAATAGAGGGCTAGGCTAGGCAGAGACTTGGGTCCAATGATAATGCAAGGCCCATGGCCTTAGGGGAAGGCCAGATCTAGTTGGAAGACTCAAGGAGAGTTCAAGGGGGCTCCCAGAGACTGTACTGCAGGTTCAAGGGGGTTCCCAGAGATTGTGCCCTTATCAGTTTGTCCTGTGACAGTTATGGGAAGGTGGTGCGGGGGATGTCTCTATGTTAGTCATTGCTGCAAAATTCTTGCCAGAGTCCTCTTTAATAGGCTGATCCTTCACCTAGAAGATGGTCCTCTGCCTGAGAGTCAGTATGACTTCAGAAAGAGCCCAGGAACTATCAATATGGTGTTTGCTGCCTTAAAACTCCAGGAGAAATGTCAGGAGCAGAACAGAGGTCTCTACACAACGTCCATGGATCTGACCAAGGCCCTCGACATCATCATTCCTGAGAAGTTGTGGAAGATCATGGCAAAATTTCATTGCTTAGAGACATTTATTAGATGCCACTTCCATGACAGGTTCTGTATAATGGATGATGCTTTCACACTTTCCAGTCACCAGTGGAATGAAGCAGGGCTGTATGCTTGCTCCCATGCTTTTTAGCATGATGTTTCAGTGATGTTTTGAAAAAGGATGAAAAAAGCATCAAGGCCAGCTACTGCATTGATGTAAATTATTTAACTTGAAAAGGCTACAAACCAAGACTAAAGTGAAGGGAGAGTTGGTGTGCAACTTTTTGTTCGCAGATGGTTGTCCACCCAGTGCAGCCTCTGAGGCTGAGATGAAATAAATATAGATTGATTCTCTGGTGTTTATACTAATTTTGGCCTGACAACACCCCCCCCCCCAAAAAAAAAAAACAGAGGTTCTCATCAGCCAGCAAAACACCACTTGAACCCATCAGTTAGAACAAATGGAGAAGTTTTGAATGCTGTGGATAAGTTCACTTAACCTTGGCAGTATGCTTTCTAGGGATGTACACAAAGATGATGAGACTGATTTATGCCTTGCCAGAAGTAGCTCAGTGGTTGGGAGGCCCTGAAGGAAAATATGGGAAAGAAGAGGAATTAGACTGCCTGCCAAACTTCAGTCTCTAGAACTGTTGTATTGACCTCGTTGTATGCCTGTGAAATCTGGATAATGTAACAACACCATGCCAGAAAACTGAATGGCTGCCATTTCAATTGCCTTAAGAAGATTCTGAAAATCACCTGGCAAGATAAGGTATTAGAAAATAAGGTCCTTTCTTGAGATGAACTGCCAAGGATTCAAACTTTACTAAAAAAGACTGCAACCCCAATGGACTGGCCACATTGTTCTAATGCCAAATGTATGTTTTCCTAAAAGACTATTCTATACAGACTATACAAGGTAGGTGCTCACACAGAGGACAGAAGAGGCTATGCAAGGACACTTCTAAGGTCTCTCTGAAGAGCTTTGGAATTGATTGTGAGACATAGGAGACACTGGCACAGGACCACTTGGCATCAAAGAAGGCGCTGTGCTCTATGAGCAAAGCAGAATTGCAGATGTTCAAAACAAACATGAGATATCCAGAGATATCTCCACTCCAATGTTCTTCTGGACTATTTGTGCCTAACCCGTGGTAGAGCCTTCTGAACTCCTATTGGTATGATCAACCAAAGTTAGACACACTGTACCTTAACTCTGACATAGTGATGTCATTTTGATCCTTTTAGAGCCTGAAGGACAACAACTAGTTGTGTGACCCTGGGCAAGTCACTTAACCCTGTTTTCCTCAGTTTCCTCATCTGTAAGATGAGCTTGAGAAGGAGATGGCAAACCAATCCAGTATCTTTACCAATAAAACCTCGAATGGGGTCGCAAAGAATCAGACATGACTGAATTACTGAATAACGTAAGATCTGGTAAATAATAGGTGCTAGATAAATGTTCATCATCATCATCGTCATCACCAGTAAGTGACAGATCTGGGATTCAGACCCATTTCATCTGACACCAAATTTAGTCTTCTTTCCAATGTATCATAATGTCTCTCTCATCAGCTTTAAAGGGAGATTTGAATTAATTGCAAATACTAGTGTAATTTAGAATCAGATTTATTAGTAACATCTTAATTATATTTATGTAATTATCAGGAGAGCTCTTCAGATCAGTATAATGTCCCTATATTTTTCTGAGGATTCTGAATAATAGACACAATCAGGTAGCTTTTATATGTTTTCAAGAATTGCAGAAGGCATCTATTTCAAGTGTAACATGTAAATATAAACCATTATAGGTCAGAGCAGCATTGTTACCACAAAGAGATATATTTTAAGATTTTTTGTTTTTTCTGTTAGCTGGATGGGAACAATTAACCATGTCCTGGTAAATGTTTATCAGCCAGGTCTTTATAGACATATGTGCACACATAAATACACATACACACATATGTACACACGTGTATATATGTATGTGCGTATGCATGTTTTATATACATAAACATATATACATATATGTATACATATATACATATACACAAATATATATTTATGAGACACAATTTTAAGCTTAATTTGCCTTAACATGTTCTCCATCTTTTCTTTGGTCTGGACAGTGAATGAAACAGTAAATCAAGCACTGATTTGCAAAGTGTGCCAACTTCTCAGAATCTGATGCTCACATTAAGCATTTAACAATTGTCTCTGTGTACCACTGGAGTACATAACACATAACCTCAAGACTAATGAGTGTTGTACCTTAACATTCACAAATTTCCAAACAAATATCTTTAGTCGGGTTATATTCTCTGAGCACTTCTAGGTTCCTTTTTACAAATTCTTTCCCTTTCTACTAGCATGTACACTATGAAACTTGATTACAGTTTGATGTCTAAATTTTATATGCTGCAATAGGCATTTAATACAGTCTTTTAAAGTTGACTTCAATTGAAAATCTTAGGTGCATAGATTGTGAATTGTAAGGTATCTTAAAGGTCATTTAGTCATGGGATCATAGATATAGAGATAGAAGGAATCTTAAGAGCCCTTTTGTCCAAACTTCTTAATTTGGCATATGACTAAATCCCAAAGGGATTGATTGAATGTTTTACCCAAGGTCACCTAGGTAGTTATTGCCAGAGTTTGGATTTGAACCCAGGTCCTCTGACTCTTAACTTCAACATACTCTCCATTGTACTGTACTGTGCCTAAAATAGGGAAGAAGTCAGTAGAGGCCCTTTAATATGTAGGGCCTTGAAAATCTTGCAAAGCTAAATTTTCATTCTGTAAGGATTTTAGCAGGGGATCAATATGTATACAAAACTAGCCTGTATCAGATTGCTTGTGGTCTTGGGGGGGCGGGGCAAAGGGGGATGGAGGAAGGGAGAAAAAATTTGGAATTCAAAATCTTATAAAATTGAATGTCAAAAACTAATACATATTTGTACATATATACACACATGTATGTATAATTTGAGCAAAAAAAGTAGGAAGAGATTTGAAAAAAATTATGCATGCAAAAAAGCCCATCTCCTTCTGAAGTGAGTCCCTATTCATAAAATCACTCTCACTCCCCTTCTTTTAAAACCTCACAAACCCCAAACCTATTCAAGCAGCATTGTAGCAATGAGTATAGCTTCTGCTGCCAGGAGCAATGGAGAAGAAGGTGATTTTTAAAGCTAGCTCAAGACATTTTCTGAACAGTCTGGCCTAGAATGCCACAGATTACTACAGGTCTTTTACAATCCCTCAGTGTATGTTGCAAATGAACTGATGTAATCCATAAAAGTGTATGTTATCATGGGAGGGTTAAGGCAGCCGTTTTTATCAGAACTGTAATCCACTGTCTGAAACATATACAACTTCTGATAACTCATATCGACATGAATGAGTGGACTGGAGTTTGGCGAATTTTTCATTTGTCACTTTTATACTCCAAAACAGAATGAAAGCAAGATGCTCAAATTGGTTAAGGGAAAAAATGATTCTAATCCTACTTGAATCACTACTTCTCTATTTATTACAAACTTAGAGAAAGAAAGTGCTTTAAAAAAGGTAAGAAAGTGTAAGAAAGAAAAGTGTAAGTGCAAGCACAGAAAGTATAAATAAAGCATATTTATTGGTCTTCAGTTTCAGTATTGGAAATAGAATAAAAAGATGTAGAGAATGGTGGACAGAGACTTTTTAATTTTTTATCACTTCTCTTGAAAGAATTAATAATAGAGTAGATATTAAAAGTCACAATAAAAACATGGAGAACCACCTGAGGTACCTTTCACAACTATGACTAGAAGAGAGTTCTTAAACTAATAAAGAATAGAAGTTATCACAGTAGAAAAAAGTTGGTAATTTTTATTAAATGAAATTGAAAAATTTTTATATAAACTAAATCAACATAATTAAGACATGAGTAGGAAAAACTAATTGAAGGGGGACAAATCTTTGTTGTTGTTTAGTCATGTGTGACTCTCCATGAACCCAGTTTTGGGGTTGTACTGCCAAAGATACTGAAGTGGTTTTCCATTTGCCTCTCCAGCTCATTTTATAGATGAGAAACTGAGGCAAAACTTGCCCAGGGTCACACAGCTGGTGAGTGTCTGAGGCTAGATTTGAACTCGTGAAGATGTCTTCCTGATTCTAAGCCCAATATTGTGTGCCAACTAACTGGTCCCAAGACAATCTTAGTACCATACTTATCTAATTAGGCAGTGATATCCAAGAAATATAGGAAGCTTGCATAAATATATGGGCAAATTCATTTCCCCAGTAGACTAATGGTCAAAAGAAAGAGTTCTGAGTTCTAAAAACAGGAATTGCAAAGCATTATCAGTCATATAAAATTTTTCTAACTCATTAATAATAAAAGAAATGCAAACCAAAGCAATTTAGCTTTCATATCATAATCAATGAATAAACCTTTATAAAGCACCTGCTATGTGCCAGGTATATTCATTAAATGGTAAAGATAACAATAGATGAGACGAGTCAGCTTTGCAATAGTTTTAGAGAAAGAGGCACAGTGATGTACAGTTGTGGGAGCTATGAAACATTTTGGAAAGCAATTTGGAATCATGCTAAGATCATTACTAAAATACCCAAGCCATGTGACCTAGAGATCATGCTGGTAGGCATATAGACCAACAAAGGTCAACAATTTGTAAAGTTCAACTGATAACAAAATATTTATAGTTATGCTATTTGTAGTAGTGTGTAACTAGAAACAAAGTAGGTGTTCATCTCTTAGGGAATGGCTAATTAATTTGTGGTAGAGTCATTTCTTCTATAATGGACATATACATTCTTAAAAAATCATTGCTTTATGCAACATTGCACCACAAAAACTACCAAGCTTATGGGGAAAATGGGGTTAGAAGCACAACATTCAAAAACTCTCTGAGTGAAACATATTAATATATATTAAATGTTTAAGGAATATACAAGCACTTTGATAAATAATGGTTCTTACCATGACCTTGGGCTACTGTTCAACCTGTGCCCCAGTTTCCATGGGTCCTAGGATGGCAAAGTTGATAGCAACCAGATGAGAAGAAAGGCTAAGGCTATTCCTATGTTGTTCGTCCTTCATTTTCAAAGAGGATCAATGATATCACAGGATGATGTCTTGACTTGTGCATGAATTGGATTTAAGTGAGACAGAATTGTGCAGAGTCATCAGTCTCAGTCTCTTCCAGAGTCATTGAAATCCAATGGTAAGACAAAAGTCAAGGTGACTGGAGATGATCTGAGATATAGTGGATGACCTTGGCATCTTAGATGTCTAACAAAGCTCTGAGTGTTCCACGGCGCCTGCTTCAGCCACCTTCATGGCCTTTGGAACACATTATTCTCATATACCCATTCCAAAGGGGGGAAGTCTTCACATGTTGGAGTAGACACCCTGCCCCCAATTCACTAATGAGTTTGAAGTGTGCTGGTTACCCTCAACCTGGTTTAGCCCATCTACTGAGATGGCTTTACCAGGGTGTGGCTGTTGTGTGTACTACAGCTTCTTGGAGCCACAGGAGAGTGTTGGATTAAAGGTGGACACCAAAGGTGGATGAGCAGCCCTGAAAAGGGCTCAGTAAGCCCTTATACCAGAGGTGCCAGGCTTCTCTTAACACCCCATACATCTCCAAATGAAGGTTGGTAGGGGGAAAGGGTAGAAAATGTTGTTGGAGACCAGCCCTCCACCACCTACAGCTACTACTGCACCAGATGATATGTGGTACAGTTTTTTTCATTCTCTCTGTGTATTAGCAAACTTCAAATTCAGGTGACACTTTAATTATTTACTAATATATCAATTTATTTAGAACAAATTCACATTTTCCAAACAAGCATTAAAGCAGAACTGACACTACATGTTGAATAGGAAGGATTCCAAGAAGCAACGGAAGACTTGTATGAATCATATAAGTTATAAATAAATAGTTTACATTTTCTTCCTATTTGTACTTATTTCTTTCTGCATTGGTTCCTATAAGCTTTCTTACATATTTTAAGTGTAATAAAAGTTGAGCAGGCAGAACTAGAAAAGTAATATTGACAAGGAGTTCAAAATACATCGACAGAGTAACAATAACAACTGAATCAAAATGGAAAGATATGACATTATAATATCTTTAGCCTTAAAAAATGACGGTCTGCTTCATTCTCTTATTTGCAGAGGAATGTGTGTGTATGTGTGTGTGTGAAACACTGCATACAAGGTCACACTTGAAATGAACTGGTAATTCTTACTGAAATATTTTCCTTGATGTTTTTTATTCTTTGTTATAAAGGATAACTTTCTGGGATAGATAGAGATGGGGGATATATTGAGAAATGAAGGTAATATAAAAAATGGATAAATAAAACATTTTTAATAGTGCAAATCCAAGCATCTGGGCAAGATTTGGAGTGATAAGGGTACAGTGACTACATATGTCAGGGAGAATTGCACAACCATTAGAATACTTGTAATTACGAGTCAGGAGGAAATTGGGTTCAAATACCTCCTCCAATCCCAAGTCATTTAATTTCTTTGTAACTCAGGAAACTTTCTGGGACTTATCTATTAAGTCTAGGACTTTTAAAAGTATTTTTAGCTCTTTTGAAGTTTTAAAGCTCTAGATCAGTCAGCAAATATTCATAAAATGTCAACTGTGATTATAATTTCCATGCCCTATAATCATTTTCACATAATTGTACCTATGTCTACAATGTTTTTCCTACTTACCTTTAGCCACAAACAAGGAGATGGTCTAGGAAAGCTATAACACTTTATACCTCCTATGCATTTTCACATACAACCTTCTACTATATTTATTTATATGCGTGCTTGATCTTCTAGTGATTATGACCTCTTACAGAATAGGAACCATGTGTTATGTATGTCTATGCTCCTTTTATGCCAACTACATTGCTTTGCATATAGTAGATTTCCCAAAATGTTAAATAAAATTTAATTGAATTAAGAATCCCACACACTCTTTTAAAAAAAATTTTGAAGCTCTTCAGACATCACTTTCATTTCCCAGGGACTCTCCCTATCCTACAAAAGAACACTTCCTTGTAACAAATAAATCTAGTTAAACAAAACAAATCAATATATTGGCCATGTCTAAAAATGCATGCATCATTCCATACATATAGTCTATCACTTCTATGCTCTTAGCTGGGAGGCATGGTTCACTATAAGTCTTCTGTAGTTATGGGTCACTAAATTGATCAGAGATTTGAAATCTGTGAATTTTGTCTGTCTTAATTATTGTAATCATCATATACATTGTTTTTCTCCTTCTGCATACTTCCTTCTGCATCAATTCATTCCTGCCTTCTTGAGTGCTTTTTGAATTTAACCATCATTTCTTGTTGCACAATATCTCGTTGTATTCAAACCACAATTTGTTCTGGCATTACCAAATGGGCACATATTTGTTTTTTAGGTTTCTTTTTTTTGCTTCAACAGGTGCACCCCACATGTATAGCTCTCTCTCTCTCTCTTTCTCTCTGTATATATATATATATATATATATATATGTATGTATGCATATATGTGTGTGTGTGTGTGTGTACCTATATTAAATATATGAAATCTTTTCTTCTGTCTTTGACCTTATTTGGGGCATATACCTAGTGCTTTCACTGGGTCAAAGTGAATGATGAGTTTAGTGACATTTTAGTATAATTCCAGATGGTTGAACCAATTCATAAAGCTCTACCAATAATATGTCAGTGTATCTATTTTCCATGTATTCCCTCAAATGAATTTGGTTATTGTTTCATCTAGTTCTATAAAGGAACTAGTTGATAGTTTGCTTGGTATGGCACTGTCTCTAGATTAAGTACTATGCTAGTTCACTGGACATACAAGGACAAAATAAGGAAACAAGTCCCATTTTCAAGGAACTTATAATCCATCAGTGGAGATAGCATTCATATATATATGTGTGTGCATATATATGCAAATGCATATATGCATATATATGCATATGTATATGTGTGTGTATACAGAATAAGTTCATGCAGGATAAATACAAAGTGGTTTAGTACAAAGTAATTAGGTGATCCCTGGCAATTGGATGGATTGGGAAAGGTGTCATTCAGAAGGCAGTGCTTGAGCAGACTCAAAGGAAAAGAGGAGTTCTATGAAGCAGAAATGAAGAGGGCAATGATCTTCCTTAACTGAAGTCTTTTACTGAATTTTGCATCTCTTCTAGGAGCTAAATAAATGCTTATTTGTATTAGTTTATTTGTATTAGTATAGTGCCTGGCACATAGTAGGTTCTTAATACATGTTGATTGTTGATTGATTATAATTGTTTATGGCCCAGTATAATTTCTCTGAAGAGTTCCTTGAAGGTAGATGATGGCTCTTTTCTTTCTATTGGAGTATCTACCTGTAATGTTAAGCAGGGTGGGACTTTTTTACTGTTTCCTCTTTTGGAATGCTAAGGCAATCAAGTGCCTTTAATGAGTCTTGCCTTTGTTTGAATTGAACAGGTAAAGTGGGACTTTTTGTTGTCTTTTGTTTTGGACTGCTTCTCAGCACTGAGGCAACGGGGTGTCTTTGAGTTTTGCCTTTGTTTGAATCAAGAGTCATTGATTGGAAACAATGTGTATGACATGGTGCTAGTGATTAAAGATCTTTCCCATACCCTTTTGCTAAGTAGGCACTGAGCCCTCAGGGCCCTGAACAGGGTATATACAATCTGAGGTTGGCGGTTTGTTTTGGGAGTGCACTCATGGAAGAGTGTTGGTGATTTGGCCAGATGAGACTCTAGGTAGCCACGGGAGCCCCTCTGGCTTTGAAAACTCAGCTATTGGTGGTTCTCTCTCTGGCAACTATGTATGTAATGTCTATGGTCAGACAGATAGAAGCCTGTCTGTTGATTTCTGTTATTTTGCTCTGTTTATAATTCCTGCTTGTCATTTCTGTTTATATTTGCTCTGAAGTTCAGGGTGTTGACTTTTTCCCCTGACCTAAGTGAATGGCTTAGGTATGTTTAATTAAAGTGAGATTGTTAATCCCTTTAAGTTGCTTTCCTTAGAAAAGTAGATCAAAGAACCTGTACTAGCAGCCCTCTTGTGTGCTCTTGTTGTTCTTCTGGTTGTTGGTCTTTCACCTTCACAGCATCTGCTAGCAACACTGTTGTTACAAAATTGCATA
Source organism: Trichosurus vulpecula (assembly GCF_011100635.1). Classification (NCBI taxonomy): domain Eukaryota; kingdom Metazoa; phylum Chordata; class Mammalia; order Diprotodontia; family Phalangeridae; genus Trichosurus; species Trichosurus vulpecula. The sequence continues at coordinate 133,873,619 of NC_050581.1, forward strand.
GTCAGCAGGATCTGCAAACTAAAAGGAAAAGTATTGGGTTTTGGGAGACTGGGATAGGGGTCATATGTTTCCCAGTTATTGGGTTGCTCTTTATACTTGTGGTTGCCATGGTTCTATGTAGCCCCAGGAGCAGCAGCAGCCTGAAGGAAAACAGGCAAGTAGCAGTGACTGAGAAGCACTCTAAAACAAAAGACAACAAAAAGTCCCACTTTGCTTGCCATTACATTTGAAAGGCAAGATTCATCAAAGATACTTGATTCCTCAGCACTGAGAAGCACTCTAAAACAAAAGACAATAAAAGGCCCCACTTTCCCTGTCCAATTGAAACAAAGGCAAGCCTTGTTAAAGGCATTTGATTGCCTTAGCATTCCAAAAGAGAAAACAGTAAAAAAAAAAAGTCCCACCCTGCTTAACATTACACTACCACATAATAATTACTTTAGCAAGTATTTTAAGTGTCAATATGAAATTACAGTAAATCAGAGATAAAAGGGGTCATAGAGCTTTGGCTTTTCAATACCCATCATTTTACAGAGGAGAAAAATGAAAATTGCCTAAGTATGTGCCTAAAGTTTATTTTTCAGTGGATTAGTGGTAAAGCTGGGACTAGAAAACAGACTCATGTTATATTGGAGATATAAGGTATGCCAAAGGTCATCTAATCCAACCTAACATAGGCCTAAATGTCCAAAGGTCTTTTTGATCTGTTATGTGGAGACTAAGGGAATGCTCTCCAGAAAAAGTGGGCTACAGAGAGGATTATGTTCATGTGGAGGCCAGACTAGATGACCTTGAAGGTCCTTTTAAACCTCCATATTCCATGATTATGTGTTTCTCCATGTCATCTGTATGAGCCAGGCAAGCACCCACACCAACCAAATGGCTAGTTCATAAACTGATGACATCTTCCTCTAAAAAATGCAGTCATGAAACCTGAATTCTGGTAATGTTTAAATAGAACCAGATTGTCAAGACAATGGATTCTTCTGGATTAAGATAGAGGTTGAATGGGACCTAGTAGATTAGACAGTAAATTCAGAAAAATCAATGCCTGACAAAGTTAAGGGTCCCAAGCTTCTCATTGCAGTAAGAATTGCTCATTTCCCTAGGTTATTTTAGAATAATCCTGGGATGAAGTCTAAAGTGGTTTCAGTATCACTTATCACACTTGAGTGAGCTTCTCTCTTAAGGCTATTGCTACCTTTTAAGGCTATTGCTAGTCTTTTTGGATGCAAACACAAAATAATCTTTTACTCAGCAACATGGTCACTCGAAGACTTTTAAGAATTCCAATGAACCAATTTATGCTTACTTAAAGGCAAAACCATCCCTAATGTCCAGACTGAGCTTCCCTTTCCCACTCAGGGGTAGAATAGAAATGATCGTGTTCTCCTCTCCACTGTTTTCCAATATTTCACCATTGTCAGGAGACAACATTAAGAGAAAAAAGTGGTTGAACCCTTACTATTTTCCTAAATTTGTGCCAGTCATTGTGAGGAATGCAAAAATAATAATAGTAAATTCATAATCTCTGCCCTTAGAGAGTTTACAATCTGTCATTAGTGGTAAGAAATACAAACAAAGAAATATAATACCAGGTCGATTTTGAAAGTACAATAAGAGGGTTGCCAACTGCTCTGGAGGTCAGAGAAGGGAGAAATCAATTCTTGATGAGAAGATCAAAGAAAAACTTTAAAGAGAGGTGACATTCGAGCTGGAAATAGAAGTCCAGGTAAAGATTAAATAGACAGTCCTGAAAGAGAACTTTGTAGATAGAAGCAAAAGCGTGAAGGCTGGTTACATATATGTGTCCAAGGAAAGACAAGTATTCTAATTTTACTGAAGCTTAGAGTGTATGTGTAGTAGGGTAATGATAGATGAAGTTTGAAAGATAGGGTGGATCTAGATTGTGGAGGGCATTAAATAATAAGGAAAGACTTGGGACCTTATTTAGCTCCATTGAGGTGCTTTTAGAAGTTTTTAATCAATGGGTGAGATGACTTAACTGTGTCTTAAGAAAACTGACCTGACAGCATTGGGAAGAATAGATTGCAGAAAGAAAAGTCAAGAGACAGAAAGCTAACTAGGATAAGGGATAAGGACTAGAACTAAGATATTTCTGTAGAGAAATTCAGTTTCAGAAACTCTTTTTTTTGAAAATTATAGTTGTGCAGAATTGTATCGATTACTGAGAGGTTTGTTAGGTAACTTACACTGGGGCATATAAATAGTGTCAGAGGTAGGACTTTCAAAAGCCAGGGCACTCTAGGGCACTTTCCACTATCTCACCCTTACTTTCATAGATTAGAAGGCTTATAATTGTATTAGAAAGGGGAAATGGAAGCCTTTAGTAGGATACTATTAATTTGAAATATAAAAAATGAGATGGATATAAGAAATATTGCAAAGATTTTTATGAAATAGTGAATGGTGTGATTGAGAGGGATAGAGAGGAATAAAAGAGGACTGAGGTTTTGAGTTTGATCAATAGAAGACATGGAAAGAATTACAATTATACGTGGTATTACTTTATTAAGCACATATATTTAAATAGGTCATAAAGATTGAATGGAGGCTCATAAACAGGCCTACCACCCTTTAATTTGTATGCTGTTTTCTTTCTTTTTTTAATTTCTTTTTTTTTTTAGTTTACAGTACTCAGTTCCACAAATTTTTGAGTTCCAAATTTTCTCCCTCTCCTTTTCTTCCCCCCCAAGACAGCATGTAATCTGATATAGGTTCTACATACACCTTCACATTAAACTTATTTTCATAATAGACAAGTTGTAAAGAAGAATTATAACCAATGGAATGAACCCTGAGAAAGAAGAAACAAAACTAAAAAAGACAAAAAAAGAGAGCAAATAGTTTACCTCTATCTGCATTCAGCCTCCATAATTCTTTCACTGCATGTGAATAGCTTTTTCCATTATGTGTCTTTTGGAGCTGTCTTAGAACCTTGTATTGCTGAGAAGGGCCAAGTCTATCAAAGTTAGTCATCACAGATACCGTGTATCTGTAATCATGTATAATGTTCTGCTGGTTCTGCTCCCCTCACTCAGCATCAGATCATGTAGATCTTTCCAGATTATTATGAAATCCATCTGCTCCTCATTTCTTATAGCACAATAATATTCCATTAGATTCATATACTACAACTTGTTTAGCCATTCCCCAATTGAGGGGCATCCCTTTGATTTCCAATTCTTTGCCACCACAAAAGAGCTGCTAGAAATACTTTTGTGCATTCAGGTCCTTTTCCCACTTGTATGATCTCTTTGGGATACAACCATAGAAGTGGTATTGCTGGGTCAAAGAGTATGCAGATTTTATGGCCCTGTGGGCATAGTTCCAAATTGCTCTCCAGAATGGCTGGATCAGTTCACAACTCTATATGCTGTTTTTTTGTTGATAAATTTAATCTTTCTTAAGTAATAGTGACTTGATTCTGCCCATCACTTAATGGGGCCATAGCTAGTGAGTTAGACAATGAGAAAGTAGATCAGTGTTTAGTATTTTTTGTGGCACTCAGTTTTGGGTATGTGGAGTAGGCAACCTTTTGTGTAGGTATGCTTTTAAAGGTGCTGAGATAATGCTCTGATCCACTAATGCAAAGATCTTGCAAATATACTAGAAGAAGACCAGAGTACACAACTAGGAGAAATAGAAGTCACATAGAGATAGGGTGTATTGCATGGAATGGAAACATTCATTTTACAATGAAATACCAAGCTTAGAATGTGCCACGAAAGGGAAAGGAACGTTATTTAATTGACAGGATGGTTAAAATAACTATCAGATCTTCTCGAAACATAAGGTTTGGATATAGTTAGAAGAGAAGAAAATGAGTGTCTAAAGATAGCAGAAGGAGCATAATGGTAATTATGGCAGGACAATCTCTGCTTTAGCAGGGCAGAAATAACTCAGTTATTACCTAGTTAGCAAGGATAATTAATTAAAATCAAAAACCCTGAAATAGTGGGTGGGTTTACTCCCACTGGCTGCCCTATTCCCAAATAAGAAAAAGTCTTCTACTCCCCACCTATATATCACAGAATGACTTTCCTATATCTTTGATACTTCTGTATCTCCCACAAAGGGACAAAAAGATATAAGAAATAAAAGTTGGTTGGGCTGAGAACTTAAAGAGAAACTGCATGAAACTTGGCAAAAGACTGTGTCATATATATTTTCCTCCTTTTGAAGATGTTTTCTCTCTTACAAGGTCTTTAGGTCTTGATTTTTAACATGTATGTCACTGATTTTCTGACCATAGATTTCCACTAGCATGATGGAAAGAATATTGAATTGGAAGTAAAAGGAACTAGATTGAAGTAACACCTTTTCCATCTATTACAAGAAAAAAAATATATAGAAAGGAAAGAAGGAAGATAAGGAAAGAAAGAAAGCAAGGAAAAGAAAAAAAGGAGAGAAAGAAAAAGAAAGAAAGCTAAGGCTTTTGGTTTACCAGTGTACCATTATGGAATGAAGATGACCCTGGGTTCTGGATGACCTTACCATTCTAGTCTGGCAAAGTCTACCATCTTGGAAAACTTTCATGGATAATCCTGGACAAAACAAAACAAAAGTATCTAAGCCTACTTTTTCAAGACCAAACCAGCAAGTATGGAGAGTCAGATCCATGGGAGACTGGATACTAGACGATAAAATATTTGACTGTGGCAACCAAAAAAAAAAAAGAGAAGAAAAACACAAGGTGATCTGCTTTCAGAGAGATCTCACTAGTTGGGGAATGAAAGTGTTCAAAGGGTGCTAAATATTGTATGGTTTCTAAAAATTCTATTTTTAGAATGTTTACAGGCTATCTAGAAATATTAAAAATCATTCTATAATTATTTAATAATTGAAATAATATTTTAAAATTAGTATTTGTAGAATGCTTTGATTTTTATGGTACTCTTTACAAACATTTTCTCATTTATCATCAGCAACAACTCCTTGAGATCACAGTACAAGTATATCATTATTATACTGATTTGTCAGATGAAAAAACTGAGTCTGATACAGAGAACTGAGATGTCCCCCACCATACAACCAGTAAGTGATAGAACCAGGATCCAAATGTCATCTACTGACTGTACCTAATGCAGTCACAAGTAAAAAAAGAGAGCTCAACTTGGAAGTCAGCTTGAATAATCTCTATCTCTGTCTTAGTGTTCAGTAGACTGCCATAGCATACAGATGAAATGAGAAGCTTTGATAGCATCAGATATTTTTAAAGTTAATCAACACAAAGCTATTTAGCACAGGTGTTTCTGTAGCCAGAGCAAATTCTGTAATGAGAGGCAAAGGTAAAATTCACAGTATTCATTTGGTGGCTCTAAAAAAGCCCAATTCCATATACAGTAAGCACCTATTTGATTTCATGTTAATGTCTAATAACAGGTGTGTGGAAATTTTTTTTTAAATGCTGCCAGTTGAGAATTAGTCATACATATAGTGAATCAATAATAGGGAGCTTGGGCAATGACTGCAAACTGGTTCTATGAGGATCACTCTTCTCCATTCAGGAGTAGAACTAGCTGTGGAGTTGTCTTGCTTTTTGATTTGACTTGGGAGAATCTGCTAAAATTCAATTCATCAGTCATTAATGAAGTGATTACCGCATGCAAAGCACTGTGCTAGATGCTTCGTATACAAGAACAAAAATGAAACAGTTCCTGTCCTCAAGGGGCTTATATTCTAATCAGAGGATATAATTTGCATGTGGCTAAGTGAATGCAAAACTAATGAAACACAAAAATATGGTGCAATTTCAGGAGAGATCACTAACACCTACAGGGATCAGGAAAGGTCTTATGTAGAAACTAGCATCTAAGCAGATCCTTAAAGGAATATAGGGATTCTGTGAAGGAGAGAATGTGTTTTAGGAATGTGGGACAATATGTGGAACAGAGGTAGCAGATGAAATGTCATGTTCTGTGAACTTCACATCAGAGTTGGTTTGACTGACACATAAGCTATTTAAAGAGGACTTATATAGAATAAGATTGAGAAAGCAGAAGGAAATGCAAAACTAAGGGTCTGTACTTTAACTTCAAGGAACGAGCTGCTGAAGACTTTTGAGCAAGTGTGTGATATTATCAGACTTGTCCTTGAAGCATGAGCATCAGTGGAATAAGGGAGCAAAAAACTGGAGGATAGAAAACAGTGTAAGACTAATCTGGATAAGTATAATGTCAAGGTTGTCAAGGGATGGATGGGAGAACACAGAATGCAAGGGTAAAGTAGGAGGGAGTGTCTGGAGGTCACAGTGAGGATGCCAGATAGGTTTAAAAGGAGTGAGGAGGAGGGGAAAGTAAAGGGGTAAGGAAATTGTGATCAGAAAGAGGATCGTGGAGGTACAGAAGTTATGGGTAAAGGTGAGACCAAATATGTGATTATTATTATGTATGGCTGAGGTAGAATGAAGCTGCAGTTGATGGATGTTGAGGGGTTGATAATTTAGGAGGCCAAGATGTTCAAGGAGATATTTACATGTGTGTAAATTGAAGTCTCTGAGGATTTGGCCAAGGACTGGAGTGGAGGGAAAGATGTAAAATCTTGAGAAGGGAAAGCAAATTACCTGAGGGGACCATCTGTATCCTATAGATACAAAAGTGAAAAACCTGAAAGGTGGAAAGGTGAATTATGGTAGAATTTGTAGTGAGTGGGTGAAGAAATTAGCTGGAAAAGGTGGAATGGGTTTCAGAGCCTTCCGAGATGACCTGTTTCTTTTGAATATATGAAAATGGAGAGTGTAAAGTGAAGAAATGTATCTTACAGTGCTCAGAATGTAATAAGTATTTAATTTTTATCCCTATATTATTTCATCCAGGACAAAGGAAAGCTAATTAGAAATAAAATAGGGATGTCCATAATTTTTGATGGGGGGCGGGTATGGAGACAAGAGTAGTAGAATCATGAGAGGACTGAGGTAGCTGAGAATGAAGGAGTAGTGAATGATAACAGGAGAAGGGTTTTTTCCTAGAAGGCAACAACTCTTTATCACAACTATTAGAAGAGGAAAAGGTGGAAGTTTGTTGCCCATAGGATAGGGAAGCACTGTTCAACTGGACCTCCTAAAACAAAGGTCCTGTAATTTGTATCAATCATTATAAGAAATGTTTCTCCATCAAGGAAGGTGGAACTACCATATTTGGATCATACCATTTCGGTCCTATATGTGCTTATAGAGGAGGTAAAATATCACAAATCAAAGAAACAATTAGGTTAGATCAAGTGTATGTAGAGGAAATCCATGTCAGACACGCCCCAATTTTTAAGATAGTTCATTCGGTAAATATTTATTAAGTAACTACTATATACCAAGCACTGTGCTAAATTCTGAGACTACAAAAAGAAGCACAAGACACCCCCTGACCTAAAGGAATTTACAATCTAATGGTGGAGGCAACATTCAAACAAATATATACAAAGCTAGTTATATTCAGGATAAATAGGGAATAATTAACAGAAGGAAGGTGCTAGAATTAAAAGGGGTTGGGAAAGGTTCCCCATAAGAGGTAGGATTTTATGTGGGACTTAAAAGAAGCTATGGAGGTCAGTAGTCAGAGTAGAGAAGGGAGAGCATGCCAGGCATAGAGAATAGACAGAAACAATGGCTGAATCCACAGGATATAAGGCTTAAATTTCCACTTCTATAAATGGAAATGATGTTTCTGCTCCTTAACTCTTCTCATTACTTTGCCTTTTAATCCAACGCATTACCAAGTCATGTTATTATGTTGTTTGCATTTCCTCTTGTTACTGTGCCTTGATTTCGCTTTTCACTGTTAATAAACAGATCCAAGTCCTGATGGAGAAACATTTCTGATAGTGATATTTTACATTTACATTTTTACAGAGAATCAGATTTATAGAACTACATTTCCATATCATGATGGTGACCGGACAAGTTGCACACAGTAAATAGTGCGCTGAAAGATAAACTCATGAAAACTGGAAGACCTGGATTATTTTGATACATTGAAGAAAGAGAGGACTATTAAATTTGAAATTACAGTAGTAACATTCGTTGGTTTCCACAGTAGTCCTGCTGATATTCCCACAATGGGGCTTCATTTGGGCCCACTTTAAGGTGTGTGCAATTCACAATGTGCCTACTCCTGAAGTGATATGAGATTTTACAAACTTGTGAAAGTTGTTCAATGTATATAGGTTTCTTCTTCCACAAAAGCCATTGGCTGCCTGTTGGAAAAGGGTTTCTTGTCTAGTTAGACTGTCATACAGACTTTTACACTTATACTTATTACTTATTTGTCTTTGATCAGATTGCTTATACTATCTGCATCTCAGTTTCTTCATTTGTAAAATAATGACAATAGTACTTACATTAACTAATTCCAAAGCTTATTATATACAATATACTTTGTAAATCTTTGAGTGCTCTAACAATTTGAAGTCTTTTTATTAGTCCTTTTTAAATCACCAAGTATAACTATCATAAAATCTTACACACTGTATTTGTAATCCAACTTATTAATATATGGTAATATTAATGAATAATTAGTATTTGTGGATTGGTGATAAATTAATAAATTTACTTTTAGGATTAGTTTATAATTTCTGAATTTGAGTAGCAAAAGTCAGCATTTTTTAGACACTTAGGAACCCAGAATAATTTGAAGATTCGGGTTCAAGACCTTAATCAGGCATTCCATCAATCTATTATACCAAGAATGTCCTGTCATGAATCTATCTTCTTTGATTAGCTCTCATTTCCATAGGATCAGAATTTAGAGTGGGGGATTAGGTAGCCTGAAGAACGGCAAGATAATTTTATCTTCTTTATAAATGGATCTCTGAAAGGCCAATTAGTAAGTAAAAGATCTTTCAGCCCATGGAATAGGCCTCAGGTGGGGCCAACAAAGGGAGGCCTGAATAGAGGCAGACCCATACCTTTGTGATGCCAATCAGGGATTAAAGACCCTTTGTACCTACTCAATAGACCTCAGGTGGGGCCAATTAAGGAAAGCTTAGAGGTTTGTTTGTAGGCAGGCCTAGTCCCTTTACTTACTGGGAACTAAGCTTCAGGCCCACACTCTTTTGCCAATTGAGCACGAAGCTCTCAGGCCCCGAAAAAGAGTACATACACCCAGAAAGTAGCCATTGAGAACTGAGAATTGAGAATTCAGAAGTCAGAAGAGAAGCCAGAATTCAGAATTCAGCCCAAGGAGAACTAGACAACAGAGCTGCAGAAAGAGTATGGAATGGAGAGTGGAAACCAGGAAGCTACAGAGACCAGAAAACTGAGAGGGGAGAGAACAGCAGGCAAGCAGACAGTTAGGATTCCTGAGTGATTGTTTATGGGAAGGTCCTAGAAGGGGAGAAGGTTACAGGATGACTTGGTTTCTTGCTATAATACTAGGTTATAGTTTCCTTGTTGCTACACTGAGGTGAGCTTATTGGTTTTGGAGTATAATTACTGCTATATTGGTCCTTGGTTTTGATTCTCTGGAGTCTAAATAAATGTTATACTTCCTCTGCCTTTACCTAGAGAGTTTCTCATACTTTGAGATTCTGAACCATACAAGCATGTTCATGGTCATCCTAGAGATCATGAATCTTGCCTTACTGATACAATCTCAAAAACTACTAAAGCTTGAAGGTATATTAGACAGTATCAAGTCCACCCCACCTCCCTGTTTTTTTTAACAGATGAAGAAACTGATGCCCAAAGAAAGGAAGTGACTTAGTCAAAGTCAGAGTAATTCAAGCATCCAAAAAGGCATTAAAATATACTTTTCTCTACAGAACATGGCCTCCCTAATTTCTTAGAGAATTTCAGAATTAGAAGAGATCTCAAGGTATTTGTGGTCTAGCTTATATATAACAATGAATCCCATGCACATTTTTTTTCCAAGTGGAGACCCGCTCTTTAAGATTTCTAATGAGTGGCTATCAATTACTTCCCAAAGCCGTCCAATGTATTTTTGACCATCTCCAACTGTTAGGAATTTTTTTTAAACTTAAATTAAACCTAAATTTATTTTCACAATTTCCACATGTTCATCTTATTTCTATCATTTTGGACTAAGCAAAACAAGTCCAATCACTCTTCCTGCTGACTGCCTTCAAATTCTTGAAGAGATCATTTATGTTGCTTTTAGGTTTCTTCAGGTTTAATATTTCTGTTTCCTTCATTCAGTATTCAGATAGCATGAACTTAATTGCCTTCACCATTCTGGTTGACCTCTAGTTTATCAGTCTCATTCCTAAAAAATGTGAACTGAATACAATATTATAGTTGTGGTCTGACTGTGGTTGAGTAGATCAATGACATCCTAATAAGCCTAATATCCTAAATAAAAATCATCTTGTGGTCCAATAATCAGTCATTATATCAGATGTAGACATATTTTAAGCTCTTTTTAAAGTTTGTTTCCTTGCATAATTATAGTTTTAACCATCACTGGGAAATAGAATTATTTGAAATGTTATTTGTGGAGCTCTACTGATTTACTGATGACCAAAAAATCCAACCTCTAAAACAGAGTGTAGGTTGTTTCTTCCATTCTATTTTCCACACCCAACCCACACACTTCCCCCATAATTAAAATGTATTTAGAAGATTTGTTTTCTAAAACTTTTAAAAGAAAATTACCTTTGGGTGAAGCACAAGCTGTGAATATATAATAACACAATTAAATAGGTAGAAAGTGAGAAATTTAATCAACCAGCAAGGGGTATTTTTTCTCAAGAAATTCAAAGCAATGATTTGATATTCTCACAAATTAGCTGGATTCACCAGCTGTTTTGTCATTTTTTAAAAACAACCTAGAATGAAAATTTCTGATCATAGATCTCTTAGATCTAGAGCAGAGATTCTAGAGCCATGTGTCTGCTCTACTCTATTAAAATATTGAGAGGGAGGAGTTCTCCATATTTCATATTCTCTTAGGTTTAGAGTGATCATTTTTAATTACTCAGTAATTTACCTTTTCAAGGTTCTTGGCATACTAGAGTTGGCAACTTTGGATACTTCCTTTGGTGAACAATTCACATCTGATGTGTCAAACATGTATCCCCCAATACTCCCAAGAGCTGCCCGAACAAAATTAAAATATAATTGGGAAGTATTTAACAAAATAAATGAAATACACTAGAATATAGATAATGTTAATATGTGGTTTTATAAGTTCATTATGTAGCCTGCAGGAATCCTTCTATGTAGTTTAGCGGCTACCATTTCTTTCTGAGTTTGACATTACTGATTTAGAATTGAGAACACTATCTATTTCCTTTTATCCACTAAGTAAACAAGGAGAAAACTTCTCAAATTCTCATTGACTTCCCACAAGTCTTTTGGTGAGTACACATCTCACTCTTTTATGCCTTGAAATGATCTTTATTTTTGGAAGTTTATTGATCATCATTATTTTTTTTGTTATGTATTCTAAAGAATCTAATATGAATCAAAGACACCTATTACAAAAGATCCATTCATGTTCCTAGTATATAAGGGAAGAACAAAAATGGTGCAGTATGTTCAATATTAGCTTGGAACAATTACTGGCCTTGGAAATTCAACTCTACCATTGAAAACTAAACTTATACATTGAAAAATATAGTTTGTTTTTATGCAAATTCCTGAATTATAATTATTCTCATCCCAAAGTCTTACTGAATCTCTGTGGAATCATGGAGAATACCCCAGTCATCTCTGCCAATGACAATGAAGCTCTGAAACTCTGAACATTTCTACCATTAGAGAAAGGATTCAAGTATGCTCCTGAGGAGATCCCAGGTCTGTTTTCTGAGGATCAGTCTTTCTAATTATGGTGAGATACACAAGAGATATGTTGGCCATTTGGTGCCGATTTTAATATTTGTCCATGGCATACTATAAAGCAAACAAAAAAATAGTAATCACTTTTGTTTGGCCCCTTTCTACCTTTGCATTGGTGGTGGCAAAATGGTGGGAAACAGGATAGAGGATCCCAAGAATCACAGATTTTAAACCACCAACAGACATTAATTTGACTTTTGGTCATCTAAATGTGAGATTCTTTCCCAATGACCAATGAGTAGATACATTGATAGAAGAGCTGAGTCATACTGGTCTTGACATTTTTTTTATTACCAAAAACAAAAACAAAAACAAAAAAAAAGCATGAGAAAGAACAAAGTTACAAAAAAAGGTTAGGTTGGATCACAGTTTCTCCTTTGAGACATAAAGAAGTTGACAGAATAAGTTTTATTAAATATTAAAAGATACAAAAACATTATTTCATGGGACATATGATAATCATATAGTACTAATTATAGATATTTGTGAAAATACAGTCATTAAAACAATTGTGACTTATTTACCAACACTGGTTGCTCAGAATGAAGAGGGAAGAAATATTCATGCATTATGATACTTGGTAACTGCAATGCAAAGGTGAAAAAAAGATGAGAATGGGTAGAAATATATGAGAATAATTTCAGGAATAAAAAGTGAGGGAGGCTAAAAACTTGTAGATTATATAAAAGCTTCATATCCCAGTGTCATGAATACTTCATAAATAGAATTTGTAGATGCTTAGAATGGAAAACACCAAATATAATCACAAACAATAAAACTGACTAGATTTTAACAAAGAAGAGCTCTTTTTGTATTTGGAAATTTTCTACACAATCTGACTCTTTGGAGCTTGCAGAGTAGAAAGAATTATAAATGAGGAAAAACATGGGTAAACAATTAAGAAGATTCAAATATGAATATTTTCAACAAGTCATTTAATATTAAAAATGGAAAAGGGACAAGAGAAATGACATCAATGACAAATATAATTTCATCAGGAATTTAAACCGTTATAAATTAATTACTATAATAATGAGACCAAAACTTCCCTACAGAAGTTTCCCCAAGAAGCAATATTGAAGTTGCTTGCCAAAGCAAGAGAGATAACTATTAAAAGCATCACCAGGATAGAATATAAACTTATTTGTAAAATATGAGAAAGACAAATGATGAATGATTTTGAGAAACATTGTCTTACATTTGACTTAAAGAGGTAGAGAATGTAGAAAGATCACATTGTGCTTATTGCTCATTGATTATGAAAATTTAAAAAGGAATAATCCATATTAGATTTTTTAGAATACATGACAATGTATTCTAAATATAAGCCCAATCAATAACCTTCCAAAAATAAAGATCAGTCAAGGTTTAAAAGAGTGAAATGTATACTCACCAAAAGGATTTGTAACTGTGATCTTGGAGATCATTAAAATTGAGGTTAAAAGGACTACAGGTAATTTTGATTCTCTCTGTGTGGTATATATGTACATATGAATATGCATGTATACATACATGTACAAACACATATATACACACATATAGTAGAATAAGTATATTTTAATATATAGTTATCTTATATATCTGACATATAATTATCTAATTCATCATCTCTCTACCAATCTATCCATCTATCTAAGCCATTTTACTTATCCCACACTTCCCATAACAACATTTAAAAAGTATATTTTACCAATGTTGCTATATGGCAGCAAAACCTAGAACCTCCTTTTTTTCTAAAGAACTAAAAATGATCAGGGGTAGATCAATGGAGAGGTGTGTGATAGATACGGACAGATTGTAAAATAGAATCAATTATAAACAATGAAGAAAAACAAGAGTAAATGAAGTAATCAAAAATATATGACAGGAATTAAGACTGGTAATGTGATAAAAATAAGGGAAGGCAGGTAGACAGCCAGAGTGTTCCACTAATACAAGATGTTGGGAGAAATTATGGAAGGCCTTCAGTGTATCAGGTCAACCCTCTATGTGAACTTTTAGGAGGACATGGGTGACGATTATTTAGGATATAATAGTTAAGACTAGTGTATGGAATGGGGAAAAGAACTGGGATTTCATTGATAATGGTTTTAAACCCAAGTCATCCTGGTTTCAAGATAAGCTCTTTGCACACTACGTTATGATTATATTGCTTATTAGTCTATACAATAATTAGAAGGATGTGTGATTTAATTAGAACATTTTACTTATCTTACACATACCCCTCATTAGAAATCACATATTCGTAAACATTTTGACAAAAATTTTAAAGGGAAGAAAGGACTAAATTATTTTCCCCATTATACCATTGTATTATATTTTCAGTATTTTTTCAGTCATGTCTTCATGACCCCATTTGGGGTTTCCTTGGCAAAGATACTGCAGTGGTTTGCCATTTCCTTCTCCAGCTCATTTTATGGATGATAAAACTGAGGCACACAGGGATAAGTGACTTGCCCATGGTCACACAGCTAGTGAGTGTCTGAGGCTTGATTTGAACTCAGGAAGATGTCTTCCTAATTTCAGGCCTAGTCCTATATATATTGCATCACCTAGCTTGCACCTGTCCTTGCATGATATACGTTGGTCATAATTAATTGGAAATTTGAGCCTCGCTATAACAGTTGCAATTTCAATCTTGCCTTTACTAATAATCTGTAGGGATTTAAAACCACCATAAATTAGAATTGTATGTTCATATGTTTGCAAGAAAGAAATAGCATCTTGTTAATTCTTTGATGTAGCATTTTATGTTAGTTGTGTTTTGCAAGGTCCATAGATCAAAGGATAAAACAAATGAATTCAATTAGAAAGACAGACTGCATTTGGCCATCCCACTTGACAATTAGAGATGGAATGCAAGGCTATTTAAAACTTTACTCCAAAATCCTATTAAGCATTGTTTAAGTGAAATCTATACATGATTGGAGAAGGCTTGCATCAGGAGCATTGAAGTATAGATGAAGTGTGCACTGAATCATGATTCTGTAATATTGCAAATCACATATAAATTCACATGCCTAAGAAAGTACACAGCAAAAGTATTGGTGCAAATAGGGTTAATGATTTCATCTTATAAACCTTACATCTTATGGGATCAGATTTTGATTTATTCATTAGTGCCTAAATATTCTAGTGACATAGAAGGATACATATAATTTTTAAAAAAGATAAGTTTTTCTCTGATTGATAAATTGTAAAAAAATATTAAATTAAGTTTTAAAAGAGAAGATGTAAAACAGTGATAATTTCACAACATGCTTCAATTTATTGATGATATTAAAAAAATAATCTAATAAAAGAACTTCGGAGATTTTAACACATCCTACAAATGGCAAAAAATACTTCCTAATTGGAAGTCAACACTGGAGACACTATGGGAAGATGGGCACATTAACACACTTTTGTTGGAGCTGTGAATTGGTCCATCCTTTTAGAAGTTCTATCTACTCTGCCAACCCTAAAGAGAGGTCTTGGCACACACAGTGGACCTTAAATTAGGCAAAGAGTTTCAAATCTAGCCTTACACAATAACTAGCTTTGTGAACCTAGGCAATTAGTCTAATTTCTTTCTCAGTTTCCTCATCTATAAAAATCAATCAATTAATAAAAATTTATTACATGCCTACTATGTCCCAGACACTGGGGATAGTGAGGACATCGTCATAAAATATAATATAAGATCTATCTATCTATCCATCTATCTATTTATCTATCTAAAACGGGGATCAGTATAGCACCTGCCACTCATGGTTATAGCGAGGGTAAAATTAGATAATATTTGTATTTTGCAAACCATAAAACAATATGTAAATGCTACTAATTATTATCTATTATTTCCCCATTGAAATATCAATTTGGAATAATTCAAGAAAAGTGATTAAACATTCTATAATAGAGGTAGAGACAGAATGGCAGATTAAATGCAACCTAGCTGAGCTCTGTCATATTCCTCTCCAAACAATTTTAAAATAATACCTCAATTCAAATTTTTGAGCAGCACAACCAACAAAAGATTAGGATGAGTCAATTTTCTGAACTAAGAAAATTTGAGGTTGGCAGAACTTTGTGACACTAGGGTAGAAGCCTGTCTGGAGCCCATACAGTCAGGGGCAGCAATAGCATCAGTTTTAGGAGCTCTCAGCCCAGAGACAGAGACCAGAGAGTTGGACAACAGGTCAGAAAGAGATTACAGGGGACCATTTAATGGCACTGGGTATTACTGGGACTGATTAGCAACTTTTTTGTCCATATGCAGTTCTGGGTAACAATTCCAATTTGGAGAGGAGAAATGGGGATCCATCACAAGGGAGTAGGGGGGCCCTGGTAGCAGTTACAAGGCAAAAAGAGCTTCCATTTGTGGCTATAGGGGACCAGGAGACCTCCCTGGCCAAAGACCAGAACACAGATGAGGAGAGGAGTGACTACACACCTCTCCCAAGATCTAATTAAGTTGGAAGCAATGAGAATTTTAGAACCCCAATACTAGTTCTGAAAACAGCAGCAAGAAAAATCCTGAAACATGGGCAGTGCCTCACCATACAAGTGAGCAGAGTCCAACTTTCACATAAAGTTCAAAGTCATGACTTATGCTGGAATAATGAACAAATAACAACAAAAAAGAATTTTACCATAAAAAATCTACTATGGTGGGAGAGAAGACCAAGACATAAACTCAGAAGAAGACAACAATGTTAAAACAGCTACAAACAAAGCCTCAAAGAAAAATGCTGATTAAATGCAAGTCTAAGAAGAATTCCTGGAAGATTTAAAGAAAAAGCAAAGAGCAGTAGAGAAAATAGAAATTGGGAAAAGAAGTTAGACTAATGCAAGAAAAGCATGAAAAGAGAATTAACAACCTGGTAAAAGAGGCCCCCAAAATAGTGAAAAAAAATAACATCTTAAAAAAAACAAGCAAACAGAATTGGCCTAATGGTAAAAGAAGCAGTAAAATTCATTGCAGCAAAGGACTCCCTAAAAAGCAGATTATGCCAAATGAAAAAATGTACCGGTTCTTATTGAAAAAAAAAATAATTGCTTAAAATTAGAATTGGGCAACTACATCAAGAAATATCAAGAAACAATAAAACAAATCAGAAGAAAGAAAAAAATTAGAATAGAATGTGAAATATCTTATTGGAAAAACAGCTGACCTGGAAAATAGATTGAACAAAGATAATTAAGAATTATGGACCACCTGAAAGTCATGATAAAAAGACAGTTTCTCCAAAAAAAAATATTTTCCCCCAGTTATATGTAAGGGCAATTTTAAGCATTCATTAAAAAACAGTTTTTGAGTTCCAAATTTTCTCCTTCCCCCATTAACCTCTCCAATCACTGATATGGTAGGCAATTTCACATATGTTATACTTGTTAAATCATGCAAAACACAATATCAAATTAGTTGTGTTGTGTTCCTCAAAGGGAAACACACACACACACACACACACACACATACACACATGTTGTGATCTGTATTCATACTCCATCAGTTCTTTCTCTGGAGTTGGATAGCAGTTTTTTGTCATGGGTCCCTTGGAATTGTCTTGGGTCACTCTATGTTATGGTAATCAGGGTGGGACTTTTTTGCTGTTCTCTTTTGTAATGCTAATTTTGTAATGCCTTTGATTGAGTCTTGCCTTTGAATAGGGCAGGTAAAGTGGGACCCTTTTGTCTTTTGTTTGAGTGCTTCTCAGCACTGAGGTAATCAAGTGCCTCAGTGCCCTGAGATCTGTATATAAGATTGGAGGTTGGCCTTTTGTTTTGGGGGCACACTCATTGAAAGAGTGTTGGTGATGAGACTCAGGGTAGACATTGAAAGAGGCCCCCCCACCCCCTGGCTTCAAAAACCCTGATGGTGGTGCTTTTCTCTCTGGAAACTAAGCATGTATTGCTATGATCAGACAAAAGCTTGTTTATTGATATGTTAATGGTAATTTCTGTTTGTATTTCCTCTGAAGTTCAAGGTGCTCACATTTTCCCCTGAACTAAGTGAATGATACATGTATGTTCACTTAAAGTGAGATTGTTAACCCCTTAAAGTTGCTTTCCTTAGAAAAGCAGATCAAAGAACCAGTGCTAGCAGCCCTTCTCTGTGTTTTTGTTGTTGGTCTTTCACCTTCATAGCAGCTGCTAGCAACACTGTTGTTACACTGTATTTTTATTTATTTATTTATTTATTTAATATTTTTAGTTTTCAACATTAATTTCCACAAGATTTTGAGTTAATTTTCTCCCATTTCTACCCCCCCCCACACCACCCTAAGATGGCATAAATTCTTATTGCCCCTTTCTCCGGTCTGTCTTCTCTTCTATCACCCCACTCCCCTCCCCATCCCCTTTCCCTTTACTTTCTTGTAGGACAAGATAGATTTCTATGTCCCATTGCCTGGATATCTTATTTCCCAGTTGCATGTAAAAACAACTTTAAAAAAAATATTTGCTTTTAGAACTTTCAGTTCAAAATTCTCTCCTTCTTCTCTCCCCACCCACCCTCCTTGATAAGGCAAGCAATTCAACATAGGCCACACATGTTTCAGTATGTAAAACAGTTCCATAATAGTCATGTTATAAAATACCAACTATATTTCTCTTCATCCTATCCTGTCCCCATTTATTAATTTTTCTCCCTTGACCCTGTCCCTTTTCAAAAGTGTTTGCTTTTGACTAACTCTTCCCCAAATCTGCTCTCTCTTCTATCATCTCCCCTCTCCCATCCCCTTCCTCCCTACTTTACTGTAGGATAAGATGCCCAATTGAGTGTGTATGTTATTCCCTCGTTAAGCCAAATCCAATGAGAGCAAGATTCACTCATTCCCTTTTACCTCTTCCCTTCCATTACAACAGCTTTTTCTTGCCACTTTTATGTCAGATAATTTACCCCATTCTATCTCTCCCTTTCTCCCTCTCCCAACATATTCCTCTCTCACCCCTTAATTTTATTTTATTTTTCTGGTTCTTTTTATGCTCATTTTCCCAGCCAATTACTTGATTTTTGAGCTTTTTGTCATGGTGTGACTGCTTTCATAGGGGATAGTGCTTTGTCCCAAGCTTCAGGGGTTTTGTGCTGCTGTTTTCAGAGCTACTTGTATTCTGAGGTGGTATGATACTCCTCTCCTGGTCTGTGCTCTGGTCTGTGAGTGCAGACACTTCTTTCTGCCATGTAACCACCAGGAGGACTCACTCTCCATAGCCACCACAAAGCTCTGCTACACCAGCACTTCTCCTCTTCCAAGAACCACCACCCAGAACCCTGACCCCAATCCAGGTTGGGCAAAGCAAGAGAACCTTACCTCAGCACCAGCAAAGTGATCTCTACACTCCTACTCTGATCAGCTGCTTGAGTCCCCCCACTGTGTGTGTGCCAGGGGCTCTGGAAGCAGCCACCACTGCAGCTGCTGTTGCCACTGCTGCTGCTGTAGCAGCCACATCCACCACCCTGGGGCTGAGGCCAGACTGTGTACTTCTTTCACCCAGATCCAACAGTTTTCCCACTGACCTGCTCTGTTGTCTTTGGCGTTTGTGGGTTGAAAAGTCTAGTAATTGCCACAGCTCAGTGATTCAAGTGCCTCAGGCCTGCTCTACCTGGTCTATTCTGTCCTGGTCTGTCCTGGTGTGGCCCCCATTGGGCTACACTCTGCTCCCAGCACATACCCTTCTGAGAGACCATCCAGGCCGTCTTGGGCTAGAGACTTGTTTCCCTCTGTTATTTCTGTGGGTTATGTAGCTCTAGAATTTGTTTAGAGTCATTTTTTACAGGTGTTTGGAGGGATTTGGAGGAGAGATTAAGCGAGTCCCTGTTTTCCAGCTGCCATCTTGACTGCTGCCCCACTGTCGTTACACTGTATTGCTGAGAATTGCTAAGTCATTCACAGTTGATCATCGCACAGTATTTCTGTGACTATGTATAATGTTTTCCTGGTTCTGCTCACTTCACTTTGTATCAGTTCATGCACGTCTTTTGAGTTTTTCCTGAAATCAGCCTGCTCATCATTTTTTATAGCACAGTAATATTACATTACAATCATATACTACAACTTGTTCAGCCATTCCTCAACTGATGGACATTTTCTCAATTTCCAATCCTTTGCCACTACAAAAAACTGCTATAAATATTTCATAAAAATAGGTCCCCTCCCTCTCTGCTGCCACCACTTTTTTTAATCTCTTTGGGATACAGATTTAGTACTTGTATTGCTAGATGTGCACAGTTTTATAACTCTTTGGGCATAGTTCAAAATTACTCTCTAGAGTCGTTAGATTAGTTCGCAGTCCACCAACAGTCCATTTCCTCCCTGTACTAGTAAAAAAAATTAGGGAATTGATATATATATCTATATATACATGCTCTCTAAAGTCTTTCCCGTTTCTATTATTTTATGATTCTGTGATCCATGATGTTTTATCCACACCAGAGGTCAGCACATTATTGCCTGGGGTCTAAATCTGGCCTGTTGCTTGGTTTTGTATAGTCCAACCCAAGCTACAAATGTTTATTTTGCATTTTAAAATAAGGATTTATTTATTTAAAAATCTAAAAATTCATGTTAGCTTCCTGGCCATAAAAAAAGGGCCTTAATGCTGTTGGCCTTCAGGTTGTACTTTGGAAACCCGCATCTAGATAGGTCTGGTGATATAGCTATAAAATACAGACTGAGTTGTTGGCTTGCCAAACTCCCCAGATCATTAGAATATTTTGACTGATAATAATAGACAGTTTCTTAATAACAAAGCAATCACTAATTGTAAGCAAAGCAGCTATTCTCTTCCTTCATCCCATAGCAATCTTTCTCTTCTCCAAATATCTATAGGACTTTCCTTTATAATACAATCTTCAAGATTATTTGTATTATTCACCAAAAGCCAAAGGGTGTGAGTTTAAGGCCCTAATTTACTCATCTGTAAAATTAGAGATTGTACCAAATAGATAATTAAGTCACTTCTAGTTCAACATAAAGTCTATGAAAGAATCTAAGAATCTAAGATTTAGAAGGAGTTATGATTAACATGAACAATAGCAGCGACAACAAGTATTTATTAAATGTTCACTATGTGCCAGGCAATGTGTTAAGTCCTGGGGATACCAAAGACAAATACAGCATCTGTCCTCAATGAGATAATAATCTGATGAATGAGACTATATAGAAAACAGAATAAAACAAAACCAAAAATTTATAGTGATAATGTAGTTCAATCTATGTCTGAAAAAGTCAAATCCCCTCCAATTTCTAATAGGTAGAAGTGATCATTCAGTTTTCAACTACAAATCTCCAGTGAGAGGAAAACTACTGCTCTCTAAAATGGTCTGTTCCACCTTTGGATAGGTCCAAGTGGTAGGCAGTTTGTTTTGTTTTGTTTTGCTTTTCTTTACATCAAAGCATATGCAAACTTTAGGCAAACTTCAACTTCTACCTAAGTACAAGCTCCTCATTCTTCTTTCTGGGTCTACATATAATCAGTCTAATAATCGTTCTTTCAATCAGATAGTTCTTCAAATAGTTTCAGTAAATTGCTATGTCTCTCTCCAAGTCTTTTTGTCTTGAGTTTAAACATTCCAAGTTCTACTATGTATCTTCATACCATATAAACAAGGCCCTTCCCTATTCTAGTTGCTCTCCTCCAGACTAGGAGTCACAGATTTGTGATTTACTTACTTAAGCAACATCTGGTGCCCTGTGTTCAATTTGAGGCATTACATTTTATGAAGAAAAGCTGATAAACAGAAGAACCTTAAGAAAAAGACAACGAGCTTAAAAAAGAGGCCTTTAGTTTATCTTATGTATTGTATCCAGTACAAAGAATTTGGAATGTTTAAGTTTGTCAAAGAAGGTGTTATTTTCTTCAGTATTTTTTGCGGTCTCCTTTAGCAAGTTGTTGACTTGTTTTTCATGGTTTTCTCGCATCACTCTCTTTATTCTTTCCAACTTTTGCTCTACTTCTCTAGCTTTCTTTTCTAAATCCTTTTTGAGCCCTTCTATGGCCTGAGACCAGTTCATGTTTTTCTTGGAGGCTTCTGATGTAGGCTCTTTGACTTTGTTGACTTCTTCTGGTTGTATGTTTTGATCTTCTTTGTCACCAAAGAAAGATTCCAAAGTCTGAGACTGAATCTGAGTGCGTTTTCGCTGCCTGGCCATGTTCCCAGCCAACTTACTTGACCCTCGAGTTTTTCGTCAGGGTATGACTGCTTTTGGAGTACAGAGTACTTTGTTCCAAACTTCAGGGGCTGCACTGTTGTTTTCACAGCTACACAGCAAGCTCTGCCACACCAGCACTCCTCCTCCCCCAAGAACCACCAACCCAGATCAGACTCAGATGTAAGCTGGCTCTGCACTCCTGCTCAGATCTGCCACTTAATTCCTCCCACCACATGGGCTTGGGACCTGAAGCAACTGCAGCTCTAGTTGTGTAGCTGCACCACCTCTGCTGCCCCTGGGGCAGTGGCTGAATTGTAAACTCCTCTCACTCTGTCCCAGCAGCTTTTCCCACTAACCTTCTCTGTTGTCTTTGGTGTTTGTGGGTTGAGAAGTCTGGTAACTGCCACAGCTCACTGATTCAGGGCACTAGAGCCTATTCCACCTGGCTCCTGATCTGGTTGGTCCAGGCGTGGCCCATGCTGGGCTCTGCTCTGCTCCCAGCACAGTACAATAGGCCTTACCCAGTGACCATCCAGGCTGTCCTGGGCTGGAGCCCTGCTTCCCTCAGCTATTTCATGAGTTCTGCGGTTCTAGAATTTGTTCAGAGCCATTCTTTATAGGTGCTTGGAGGGATCTGGGTGGGAGCTCATGCAAGTCCCTGCTTTCCGGCTGCCATCTTGGCTCATCCCCCCCCCCCCATCCCACCAGCCATTTCTAAATGCCCTATAACTATTTATGGGACGCCAAATGTATGCAATCCCAAATACTGCCCAAAAGGCCAAAGTTTAACTCCCAGCTCCATCATTGACTCATTTTTACCATATGCAGAAACAATTATTTGAAACTTCATTCTTTGTAAAAACCTAATGAGAGTCTAAAAGTGTCTAAAATGTCTAAAAATGGTTTGAAATTTTTTCCTTCTTAAGAAAAAGCATAATGTGAAATTCAGTGCATTATAATTGCTAATATCGCTATTTTAAAAAATGATTGTAATTCAGTATTCGCAAAATGCCTACAGTATGTTAGGAAGTGCTGGGAGTATAGATGTAGTCTCTACTCTGTGGGTTTTTAGTCGATTAGGCGAACATCATGATTCCTTTCTGCCTGTCGGACCACAGGAGTTTCTGGATACTAATGTGTCTGTGAAATGCAGCATATGCTGTGTTCCATAAGTTGAGCCACCACTGTCACATTAAATTCTGAAGGGGAAGAAATGAAAATTGCATGTTAAAATTATCTTATACTTGTCGCTGAGCACTCTCAGAAAAAAATGAAAAATAAATGATAGCGTGAAGTGGCTTAAACCAGTCTTCTTAGAGAGTGTTGGCTTCAGACTTGGGAACCACATTTTAGGAAGGATATTGACAATAAAGAGCATGTGGAGAGGAAAGTGATCAGTATAGTGAAAGCATCAGTCAGAGGAACTAGGGATATTTAGTCATGAGAAGATGAGAGTTTTGGGAGACTGATCATAAAAACTGCTTTCAAGATTTTAAGCACTGTTGCATGGAAAATGGCATTATGTGTGTTTTTCTTGCTTCCAGAAGCAGATCCAGGGACAATGGGGGAAACTTGCAATGTAGTCAATCCAGGCTTGTTAGAAATGTGGAATGAGCTGCTTCAGAACAGAGTCCAGTCTACTTTTCAAACTTTATTTGACATTGCTCCCTGTCACATTCCCTATGAATCATCCAGACTAGAATGTAACATGTATCTTCTGTGTCCGTGCATTCACCCAGCCATCCTTCATGCCCACAAAGCACTCTCGCTGCTTCTCTGTTTTTCAGAATTCTTATATTCCATCAATGTGTGTGATTCTTTTTGGGTATGTGCCCAGTTGAAAGCATGTTCACCTTCCTCAAATATTTCTTGAGCACGTTATCTGTATCGCTACCCTACTCACATTATTCCCTACCTTATTTTGTATCTACCTTTGCACATACTGAACATCTTTCCTCCCCTACACCCCAAAATACCATGTGAACTCCTTGAGGACATGGACTTTATCATTTTAGATTTGAACTATTTGCATGAAGACCAGTATTTTGCATGCAGTATAAACTTATCAATCTGATAAGCATAAACAGCAATTTGAATAGTATGTTCTCATCGCTGGAGGTCTTTAAGCCAATGGTAGATGACCATTTGTAAGGGATATCAAAGAGTGGGTTCCTATACAGGTAGGTTGAGACAAGCTGCCTCCAAAGTCTCTTTTTACCCCCTGAGATTCAATGAGATCAGTAGGCTAGGTGATGAAGAATAAAAGGAGATTTCATTTTTAATTAATACTACACTGCTACTGTCAAAGTGACAGATCTTGCTAGTACTTCCATATATTACAAAGTACTTCTATAATTACAAAGTCAAAGGCTAAATTCTTGCCGTAATTCTTTCGGTTACTCAAATTGGAAAACTTAATATCATTGTGAGATCAGCATTTCTCCTGTATGAGCTACCTTATAGAACATGATCTCTCAGGGGAAAAAAATCACACCCTTGTCAATTTCTGGACAGCCTGTTTAAGGGATTTTGCTGATGTAGTTGAAATTGAACTGTACTACCACAATTCTCCTGCATGGAAGGGAAATTTCCCATCAGCAGGAGCATATACAGGGCACTACTTGTATCCTTCCACACTGTTCTAATAGCTCTCTATCCCCACACCTGAAAGGGTAATCAAAGAAATGTAAACTAATTCCATAGTATTATACAAAAATTGGTCTAGAAAAGGTGTCAATTTCACTTAATAGTAAGTATGTAATGTATGCTAAGTAACATAATTTTTCTGTTTATAAGGAGTTCAGTATTTTAGGATATATTCACACACATATATACATACATCCATAAACATATGTATAGTACATGTGATTAATTAAAAGTTATTGCATTCATTTCTGCCAGTCTTACACTGTACTTAACCATTGTCGAATATGACTCTACTACTTTAGTTAATAATACCTAGTCCATTTTTATTGTCCCTTTTCACAGGTCTTCAATGACCATAAAAAATATTTCAGAAGCTTAATTCTAAATTTTAAAATTCTTTCTAAGGGATTTACTAAAGTAATGTATTGTGATATAATAGTTATGATAGGATACCCACATGTTACAATATGATGGATATATAATGTCTATAACATCATATTTTTCATACTTTTTCATTATGATATCATACCATAAAAGATATAGTATATTGTATCAATCATCATATAATGTCATTTAATATCATGGATTTGGGTCTTTCTGTTTACTTTAGAATTTTCATTTATACCCACATATATGATATTCATCATGAATGCATTTGTAATTAATATGATATTCTTTGTCAAATTGTGTCTGTCATAAGATATATATATATACATATATATATCATATGTTATAGCAATTATGATATATGATATTATAACTTGGAGTGTTTCTATGTGCTTTAGAATTTTCATCATATGGTATTTGAATATGCTCAACTGGGTTTATAATATAGAGAGCTTTTTGTTGGCATTTAGCAACCCGTATAAATGAGTAAAAACATTTAAAAATATTTACTAAGGGAGTGGCCTTATTTGACAATGTTTAGATGGTACTATTTGAGATTGATGAGAAATTAATGTTACATAGCATGTTACAAAAGCAGGACCTTAACTCAGGTCTTATTGACTCTGAAGCCAGTTTGTTATTTGAAAAACCACTCTTCTCCTTTTAATTTTAACTCTATTGGGGGGAGAGGTAGCAAAAAAAAAAACTAAACTAAAATCTAAAGGGGGCATCGTGTTAAATACAATTTCTATTCTAAAAATCAGTAGCTAAAAGTTTAAACCGTAGAGAAAATATAAAAAGGCATGCCACTTAGAAAGTTCAATGGAAATATTTCAATGAAGAAAATAATACTAGAAATCTACAAGAAACAAAAAACAAAGGAACTAAAAATGTAACATCAGGCAGGTTTAAGGAGAAGAATACAGTTAACTCCTACAAAAATAAATCCAACAAAGCCTTTCCATAAATGATCCACATGCTAAAGTTGCCTTCATTTTGCTTTCTTTGGGTAAAGTTATAACCTAGTATAGTGTAGTGGAAATTGATGTCACAGAGATCCATGATTTATTCAAATAAATTTTCTAAATAAAGAAGTCACTTTTCCCTAAATTGTGTCCTGCCCAAATGCATTGCATTATATGTCTATGATTATAAATCCTTAGAACTTGGTCAAATATGCAAGGATCATTAGGATACTCATCAATGTTCAGAGCAAATTGTTTAGTATTATCATTATGTTAATACGTGCTTTGTACACAGAATCATAGACTTAGAGATGAAAGCCATCTTAGAAGGCATCTAGTCCGAGACCTTCCTTTTATAAAAACTCATTTTGATCAAATGAAATAATTTTATTAATTGAAAAGTGCTCAGCATAGGGCTTGTCACATAGTAGGTGTTATATAAATATTATATAAATGCAAGCTATTTTTACTATTTTAATTCTCATTATTACAGGTGAGAAATCAAGATAGGAGGTTAAGTGAATAGTCCATGGTAACTCAGATGGCAAAGACAGGATCTGAACTCAGGTCCTCTGTCTCTAAGTCCAGGGCTCCTTCCATCATATCACATTACCTCTTAAGAATTAACTTCTGTCAAATCTGAGACAGACTTCAAGGTGCATTAGGCTCCATGTTATATTTTGTCAATTAAAGAACTGAGGCCCATAAGTATGAAATACTTGTCCAAAGTCCCACAATTAGAAAGTGACATAGCCAGTATTCAGACCCAAGGTTTCCATGACAGATACTCCTGTAATCTTGCCAACAACAGAAAATTGTCCCTTTTGTGAAGTCATATTTATGCTTCTGTCATTGTGTTGATATTGTTTATTCGTGTACACACATCTGAAGCAAATGAAGCAAATGGTTCAAATCTTGGTTCTGCTGTTTTTAGTCTGCATGACTTTGGTTAAATTATTCTCTTTCTCTGGGCCTTCATTTTCTCATTCATAGAGAGTAGATTGGATAGATAACTATGATCCCTTTCACTTTTATACCTTATTACCTCCTTAAAGATTAAAGAATTGCACAAAGTTATAAGACACAATTCCTCTATTCTCTCACCATAACTCTCTAGACTTCTGTATATTTTGCTGACAATCACTAATCACTGTTCACATATTTGTTGATAATTTACTTTTTAAAAGATACTGTCCCTGGCACCACTCTGGGGATATATATGCACACATATATAATATGATAAAGATACATATATGGCCATATATGCATTGTTATGTGTTTTATATATATTATTACGTATATGTGTGTATACATATAAAATGCATATACATATAAAAACATATGTGTATACACACATCATTATCTTCATGACCTATCCCACACATTTGTTAAGCTTTACTATGTACGAGGGCAGCTAGACTGAGCAGTGGATAGAGTGCTGGAACTGAAGTCACAAAGACTCATCTTCCTGAGTTCAAATCTAGCCTCAGACAATTACTACCTGTGTGACCCTGGGCAAATCACTTAAACCTGTTTGTCTCAGCTAGAGAGGGAAATGTCAAACCACTCGAGTATCTTTGCCAAGAAAACCCCAAATGGAGTCAGAAAAAGTCATACGTGACTGAAACGACTGAACAAGAAAAACATGTGCCAGGCATTATAGTCCCTGTTGTGAAAGAGCCTACATTTTAATGGAGGAGAAGACATGCATATAAATGGTAAAGTTAAGATACACCTAGAGTTCATGGTTTGTAAGCTTGGACAAGAAGATTCTAGCAGCCAGGGGTACAGTGGATGGCCTCTTTCAAAAATTGTCATTTGAGCTAAATTTCGAAGGAAGCCAGGAATCTTAAGTGGTTAAGGTTAGGAGAGAGAACATTCCAAGGATGACAAAAAGACATTAGAAAACGATGGAGAAAGGAGATTGAGAACTGTGTATGAGAAATAGTAAATTAGACAGTACGTGTGGCTTAGTAATGTGATATTGAACCAGGAATCCTAAGGTAGAGCTAATATGAAACAACTTTATTGAGCACGTGGTTAATATGATCACACTTTGCTGTAGGAAAACTAGCAGCTGTGTGAAGAGAATGGATCAGAGAGGGGCAAGGTGACTTGAGGCAAGGAAACATGTAAAAAAAGGGAATGAAAGAGTCCAGGTGAGACATGATGAAGGCCTGTACTAGGGTGCTGACTTTTTGAGTGGAGGGAAAGAGCTCTATATGAGACATTATGTAGAGTGAGAAAGGAGAATATTTGACAAATGATCCAATACGTGGAGTGAATTTGAGTTTGGAGTCAATGGTGACACTGAGAGTAAATGGTCATAAATAACTGGAGTGTATGTTCAAATACAATATTCTGGAAAAGAGATAAAAACGACTGTTCTCACATTAGACATCTGTGGGAAAGTGTCTTTGCAGTAAGACCAGCTTCCAAAGTAGGTAAATTTAGTGCCAAACTTCCAAGGAAATTGCTATTCATCGAAAGGAAGCACAGAATTTTCAAGGATGTGTAGGCAGTTCTCAGAAGAAGAAATTAAAGCTGTCTATATTCATGTAAAAATGCTCTAAATCATTATTGAATAGAGAAATACAAATTTAAACAACTCTGTGGTACTACCTTACAGCTATCAAAAATGACAGATTCTGAAGGAGATGAGGGAAAATAGGTTAATATGCTGTTAGGGGAGTTGTGAACTGGTCCAACCAGCTTGGAAAACAATTTAGAACTATGCTAATGGTCTATGAAACCCATACCCTTTGACAATAACCATTACTAGATCTGTATACCAAGGAGATTAAAAAAAAGGAATCTGTATACCAAGGAGATTAAAAAAAGGAAAAGGACCTATATGTACAAAAATATTTATCACAGTTCTTTTTGTGGTGGCAAAGGATTGGAAATTGAAGTGATGCTAATTAATTAGGGAATTGCTGAACAAATTGTGGCATATGATTGTGATGGAATACTATTGTGTTGTAAGAAACATGACAAGATTTTTACAAATTGATGAGAAGTGAAGTGAGAAGAACCAGGAAATCATTTCCCCCAGTGACAGCAATGTTGTAATGATGATCAATTATGAAAGATGTGACTACTCTAAGCAATAGAATAATCTAATATTATTCCAAGAGACTCATGATGATAAAATGCTCTCCACTTCTAGAGACATGAGGAACTCTGATTGTAAGTAGATGTATAATTTTCTTCCCTTTATTCTTTTTGCTTCTTTTTTGTAACAAAGTTAATATAGAAATATGTTTTGCATGATTTAATTGACATAATATTGCTTGCTTTCTCAGTGGGTGGGATAAGGGTGAGTGGGAGGGAGAGAAATTAGAACTCAAAATTTAAAAAGAAAAGAATGTTTAAAAATTTTAAAAATACATTTAAAAATATTCGTATATAAAGCCTTTGAATCAGGTTCTAAGAATAGCTGACTAGTGTCAGGGAAGAAAATTTGCTGCCTGAAATTCAACTTAAACCTGTTATAAATAAATAAATAATAAATTGGAAAAAATGGATTTGCTAATACAGTCTTCAAAACTGCAGGATCATTTCTACCATGTGGTGAAACATAAAAATCGTGGCATAATAGAAGAATTCTAGACATAATAGATTTCAGTGTACTGGAAGGAACATTTGTTTTAGAATCAGAAAAGCATATGTTTGGATCTCTCATCTCTGACACTTATTAGCATGTGATACTAAGTGAGTCATTTAAAACTCTGAGCCTCAGTTTCATAATCTATAGAATGGGGATACTATCATCTAAGAATTGAATGACCTAATGTATGCAGAGCTTTTGGCAAATCTTAAAGCATGGCATACATAGAAACTATTGTTATACATTGCTTTTGAGTTAGTCTTTCATATTATCTTGATCATCATACCAATCCTGTGAAAGAATTAATACAAGCATTATTCCATTGTGAGGTTGTGCATACTGAAACCCAGAGATTCTCAGTGATTAGCCCTAGGTCACATAACTAGTAAATGTCAGAACCAGAGCTTGAATTCAGTAATTATTAGGAAGGTAGTGACTCTATTTACTTCTTTGATCCATCATTTCCCATTTTATATCAATTTCCCTGTAATGTGGATAATCTACCACTTCATTGTGGCCTGAAATTTTTGGTTTTGCTTTTACCTAAATGGCACAAGATAATGTGGTACACAACTTAGCTTCAAGTTGTGGCTTATAGAAATACTCTAGCTTGTTTTTGTTTTTCTTGTTTTCTATGTGAAAAGGAAAAGGCACTATCCAGAAAAGGGTCCCTAAGATGGCTAAGGAAGTTTATAGTTATGAAGCTGGATATATCCAGGTACAAAGTAATTCATTTGATAAGTGAGCACTACAAATAGCAGAAGGTGTGGAGGTGGAAGTACATAGGGAGAGATCCGGGTACAAAAGATGAAGACACCCAGCTCAAATTTGACAAGGTACTTCGTTAGGTCAGTCTGAATGATTCCAAGTTCAGCATTCTTTCCAGTGTATCATGTTGCCTCTTCCACCCCAAATCTCCCCATTTTGTAGGGTAAGGATATGTTCACATACTCTGCCTAGAGTTAGAAATCATATCCACTACACTGAGCACAATTTATCAACCCTGGACAATGCCTGGATGAGGGCAAAGGTTCAGGTATTAGTAATGAAGACTTTAACACAAGGAGTTCTTAACCTTTTATTTTTTTTTTAAATGTCATGGACACTTTGGGCGGTCTGATGAAGCCAATGGACACTTTCTCAGAATAATGTTTTTTTTTTAAAAACAGAAAACAAAATACATAGGCCTATAAAGGCAACCAATTATATTTCAATAGTTATTAAAATATGTTAAATGTTCACAAACTCCAGGTTAACAATAATAGCTAGCATTTATGTAATGCTTTAAGATTTATAAAGTGGTTTACATATGTTAATTCCTTTGATCCTTACAACAACCTTATGGGATAGGTACTATTTATATGCCAATTTTACAGCTGAGGAAACTGAGACACAGAGAGCTTAAGTGCCTCAGGGTCATACAGTTAATGAGTGTCTAAGCCAGGATTGAAATTCAGTTTTTTTTTTTTTATCCCAAGCCTTATTTTCTATGCATTGTGCAATCTAGAACTCCTTCTCTAAAGGTTACAACTGCTATTCGATTAACTAGATTTTTCTGATATAGCCCCCCCCCCCCAATTCTCTCTTTTGAATATCCTTGGGATCTGACCTTGATTATATCTGGGGACTATAGGAGAACACTGGCACCTTGGAGGGTCATTTAGAGCATTTCCACAGCCCTATAAAGAACTATAATTCTCGCATTTTTGAAGACCTATGGAAGGAGATTCATAACCTCTCTCAGCAACTCATTCTGCTGTAGCTTTGATGAAGACTCTAGTCAGAGAAAAGCTTTCCTAAATGATTTATGGTCATTCATTGTAATCTCATGGGCACAAAATTTATTTCTTCAAAGTTTTAATTTAATTTGCTAAAATATTATTTATGGCAGTCATTGAAGGGAGTTGTTATTTGAGAACATGTGATTTGTCATTTATATTTGCCAATGCTTTGTTGATATAAAAATATTATTCATATCTCATAATTTCATGACCTATGCCTAACATAATTAAATTTTAAACAACTTAATTATACTATTTGAGGAATTATGATGTAGAAAGGACTTGACACAAAGTCCATGATAAATGGCAGTGTTTTTTTGACCTTTATTTCTCTCAGTGTATTTTAAATTATCTGGTGATACTAGTATAGATTCTTGCATTTAGAAATTTCTATATATTACTTAAAAAAAAAGATTCCCAGTGGGGAAGGAATTTAGGTAGGGTTATTTATCTCAATGTAATTTCTAAGGAATTATAGGAAGTCTATATATAGTGTCATGTGCAACAAATTTCTCTGGCAGCAGGGAAAAAAGAAAATGAATGCATAGATTCATCTAATGCTAGAGGTTGAAGAGATGTTAGAGATCAATTATGCTAACTCCCTTAGACAATAAGAGGAAAATGAGGCTTAAAGTGGATAAGTAACTTGGATATGGGGACATGTATAAGACATGAAAAAATAAAGAACCCCAAGTCTTGAGACTATAAAATGTAGAGAGGTAAGAGCAGTGGGCTGGAGTGAGGACTTATATTTGAATCCTGAGTTTTCTACTTACTGTGTGACCTTGAGTACTATTTGTATATATAACCTCTCTGAATCTCAGTTTCCTATCTGTAAAATGGGGAGGTTGAACCAAATGGTCTCTGAAGTTCCTTCCAACTGTAAATCTATAACCCCATAATTCCTTGGTCTCTTGATATCCAGGTGAGCATCTTTTCTAATACAACACAATGTCATTAATTTGATATATCTACAAGTTATTAGGTAGGACAATGATTATGACAATGTAAATTAAAAAAAAATCAACAAAATAAATAAAAAATTCATGCTATCTGGTTATAACGACTAACCTTAGCCCCAAAGGAGAGATATGGGAATGTACCTTTTGTCCCTTTCTTTGAAGAATCTGGGGACTCAGTTTAAAACACTATGTATCCTTACCTAATGTGTTGGGTAGGTTTTTTTTCCTGAACAGTTTCTTTCTGTTTCTTTATCTCTCTGTATCTGTGTAGCTCGGTGTCTGTGCATCTTTCTCCATCATCTCTCTTTTATCATTTGTTATGAAGGACAGCTTTCTGGGTGTGGAGGTGGGATAGATATATTGGGAATTGAAGGTGATATAGAAGCAAAAGTTATTAATATTTAAAAAAAACAGAAACAGGTAAAACTTGTGTTGTGTCTATAAAGATAGGTTATACAGATAGAAGATACCTTAAAGATCATCTTAGGATGTTAAAATGATAGGATTTTAGAGATGGAGGAGACCCCTGAGATTTTCTAGTTGATTACCATAAAATATATATTCAACCCTAATTCTTTCTAGTTATGCAAAGTTAGCATGCTAGAGATCTTTTCTTGGATGTCTTATAGGCAAAATGGACAAAACACAACTCATTATCTTCTCCCCTAAATTTGTCCTATTTCTGTCAAGGCGGTACCTACCAATCTCCTTCCCAGTCCCCAAAGTTTATATCCTCTGAAGTATCCTTGTCTCTTTTCTTTCCTGGCTCCCTATACAATCAGTTGTTAAATCTTGTCAAGTTTCCCTTCTGTACACTCACATAGCTGTTCTTCTATCTCAGGACCTTATCACCTCTCGTATGGACTATCATAATACCTTCATGATTATTTTTCCTACCTTCATTCTCTCCCTTCTCTGGCCCATGTTTTAAATAGTGGCTGAAATGATGTGGCTCTGTTACTCTTCAGAAACCTTTAGTAACTTTTCATTATCTGAAGCACAAAATAAAAAAAAAAATTCAGCTTTTTTAAGGTACTCAACAATATGGTCCATAGTGAATTTTCTTGGCTTAAATAATACTACTCCTTTTAATGCATTCTTGATTCTGACCAGATATGAGTAATAAACTCAATAATTGATATCTTGAGTCTGTGCTGTCATACAGGTGGCCTTCCTGCCTAGAGCTGACTAATCAATCAGTAAACATTTACTATTTGCTTACCATGCTCCAGACACCATAATAAGCACTGGGAATGTAAAAAGACACAAAAGACAGTCCCTGCCCTCAAAGACTTTGCAGTCTAATGAGGGAGACAACATGCAAAGAAACATACAAAGTAAGCTATATATGGGATAAATAGGAAATAATTAACAAAGAGAAGACATTATTATTAAGAGGGTTTGGGAAAAGCTCTCTCTAAAAGATGGAATTTTAGTTGGAACCTAAAGGAAGTTTGGGAAGAATGTACTCCCTAGTCACCTGTGGTGTTAATGTGATTAAAGATCTTCTCCACTCGTTTAATAGGCCTCAGGTGGAACTAGTTAAGAGAAGCTTGATTAGGGGAGACTTGTTTGTAGGAAGGTCCACATCCTTTTGCTAACTAGGTGTGAGGTCCAGGCCCACACCCTTTTGCTGATTAGGTATAAAGGCCTCAGGGGCCCTAAGAAGGATATATGTATACGTATATGCACATGTACATGTACATGTACATGTATATGTGTATATGTGTATGTATGTATATGTATATGTGTGTGTATATATATATATATATATATATATATATATATATATATACATATACACACACATATATACATATATATGGTTCTTGCTGTCCTCATTTTAACTTATTTCTACTAATTTATGTTCATGGTGAAATCTTCCACCCCCAATTTACTCCCAGTAGAATATAATCCCTTTGAGGGTGGGGATTCTCTTGTTTTTGTCTCAATATCTTCCTCACCTAGAACAATGCCTTTATATAGTAAATTCTTGAATGTTTTGTTGACTACTTGTTGGATTCAAAGAATAATTTCAGAAGGGAGGGAGATCATTAGGCTCTATCCTACTGTTTCCTCAATGTTTAGGAGGAAATGCTCCCTAAATAGGTGACTGTAGTAAATACAGACAAGTGAAGGATCTCTAATCTTATCATACAACACTGCATTAGGTCTATTTAAATACCTCACCTTAGTTCAAAACTGCCACCTTTAGCATGGAAAATCACAAAAGTAGAGACGTTTGCCTAAGCAGTGTGTTTCCTTGTTGTTTATAAAATACTAAGATGTTCTACATTTCATTCAAGGTCCTTATTTATTCTATTCCACTGATTAGCCTTATGTTTATATTTTAATATGATGCGGGATCATGTGCTTGTAAATACTAGTGTTTTAAATGATTATTTTTAGAATTTCATAATGTTGACTAATCCTTGAATTTCACACACATATGTACATGCACATCTATACACATGTATATATGTGCACACACACATGTGTATTACATACATGATATGTATATATGTATATGTATGTATATATACGTGTGTGTGTATGTGTGTGTGTGTGTGTGTGTGTGTGTATCCACATGCATACGCACATGCATGTGTGTTTAGCCTGGCTGCAGGGAACAGTTTTGGCATATACAGCCCTAGCCTACTTGCCGGTATATTTATATCAATACTCACAAGTGATATAACTTTACAATTTTTGGCTTCTTTATACTTCTTAACTTTTCTTTTACTATGTTTGCATTTCGGAGATGCTAATGAAAAGTGTTTTTTCAAAAGAAGTACTGAGATACCATCAATTGTATTTACCTTCAATGTTTTTTTTCTCTCTCTCAAGAGTTTTATGTTCTATTTTTCAGAGTAAGTTATTCTTGAGTGCAAGCCATTTGGAATACTATATTACATTTGTCATTGATGATTTATTATCCTTTATCATCTTGAATGGATTTTCTTGGAAAATCATCTTTCTTTTTTTGTCCACCTGCAGTCTTTCCAATTGATCACAGAATCATAGAATTTGAACTCAAAGGGACCTTCACAATGGAGTCCAACTAGACATGAAAATGAATGCAGGGTGTAACATGTTTTGACCAGGAACATGGTGATACTACAATTGTTCTAATTTTCTGTATTTTGATTTTGTCCTATTTTTTTTGATAATACAAAATTTTGGTAACACTGAATATTGCTATAGTTTTTTATTTGCTTTTTTCTTTTTAATGCCTTCCACAGTGATGGGGTGTTTGGGTGCTTATGCTCAGACCCCAAGTCCAAGAACATATTTCTCCCTGGCCTCAAGGCCTCCTTGGCAATTTCTCCCTAGCCCAAGGACACTATGCCTAACAATTACTCATGAGTGCGCCCCAGGAAAACACTTATCTCTCTCCCTGGTATAGTAAGAAACCACACCTGAAGGAATTGTTAATTTATTAGTTCAGTACCCACTGGACTATCTATAGCAACTCCTTACCTCATTATATGCATCTTGGACTCCTCATTACATGTATTCTAGACTTTAGACATATCTATACTTCCTACAACTATCTTGTCAAACATGACATTGATTGGTGGCTGACTGGGCAATCCTCAGTCATCCTGGATAACTTAGTGATGTAGCAGACCTAAAAACCACGCCTTGCTGTGCCTCCCTCCTTGGGCTTTTCCTGGTCAACTCTGGGTAAAAGGTCTGCACAGTAGGTACAAAAAGCACATGTTTCTTTAAGAACTGACCACTCCTTAACCACTCCTTAATCCTACCAAGCATCACCTCGTTAGCATACTTGGCACATGTTTTACTATAGTTTATCCTATATAAACTTTAACTGTCCCCCTTTAAGGTTGCAGTTTCCTTAAGAACTTTTACCCAGTGAAAAGTGTAAAAATAAACCTTTGCCAACTCGAGTTAAAGAATGCTTGCATCCATGAATTCTTTTCAGACAACTCTGTCCTTCACCCCAGTCCTTGAGGGGTGCCTGAACCCCTCAAAATCACGTCTCACAGCTTTGTTAAGATTTTTCAGGCTTTTGATCTAAGCCATTTTCTCTTTTGGAATTTGTCCACAAAAGCTCTAATTTGTGTATCTTTTCTTCCAATTTTTTTTACTAGACATTCTAAGTATTTTCATTCTTGTGGCCATGCCATTCTTTTTCTTTTCTAGTTATCTCAAGAGTTCTTGCTCCTTGACTTTTATCCTCCTACCTACCTGACTGCTCCTTCTCAGTCTCCTTGGCTGGATCATCCTCTAGATCTTGCTCTGTAAGTTGGGGGTTCTGTCCAGGGCCTTTTTCCCTCTATGCTGCTTCACTTGGTGATCTCATCAGCTCCCATAGATTTAATTACCACCTCTATGCTGATGGTTTTCAGATCTACCTATCTTGCCCCAACTTCTTTACTGTCCTATAATCTCACATCTCCACCTGCTTCTCAGATATCTCAAACTAGATGTCCAGGTGACATTTTAAACTAAAAATATTCAAAACCAAATCCATTTTCTTTTACCTTAAACCCTCCTACCTCCTATAATCTCTATTACTGTCAAGAGCAGTCCCTCAGATTCACAACCTGAGTCATACAGGATTCCTCATTATCTCTCCATATCTAATCTGTTGCCAAGACCTTCCAATTTGACTTTTGTAATATCTCTTAAATGCACCACTTTCTCTTTTCTAACATCGCTACCACTCTAATGTGGGCCCTCATCATCTAACACTTGGATTATTGCAAAAGCCTGTTGAAAGATCTGTTTACCTCAAGTCTCTCCCTGATCTAATCCATCCTTCATTCAGTCACCAAAGTTATTTTCCTAAAGTGTATTTCCTATCATGTTACTAAGTAAACTCCAATGGCTTCACATCACCTCCAGGATCAAATACAAAATGCTCTGCCTGGCATTCAATGCTCTGCATCACTGAATCCCCTCCTACCTTTCCCATCTTCCCTTACATTCTGAATGTACTCTTAAATCCAATGACACTGGCCTCCTGGTTGTTCCATGAACAAATTACAGACTCTCTATCCATCTCTCAGGTCCAAGCATTTTCTCCAGTTTTCCCTTATGGCTGGAATGTTGTCCCTCTTCAGTTGTCCCTACTACCTTCCCTGGCTTCCTTTAAGTCCCAAATTAAAGTCCCATCTTTTACAGGAAACTTTTCTCCAAACCTCTTAATTCTCCTGTCTTCCTTCTGTTAATTAATTCTCCATTTACCCTTTATGTAGCTTACTTTGTATGTGTTTGTTTTCATGTTGTCTCTTCCACTAGACTGAAGGTCCTTGAGGGTAGACACTGTATTTTTTCTGTTTTATTTCTGTTTTTTTCTCCCAGAGTCTGGCACAGTTCCTGGCATATTGTAGGTTCTTACTGAATCTTGAGCAATTGATTGATTATGGAATTAATTTATCATAGTCTTTTAAAATTTTATTAGGTGCTTTACTTTTTTTTCTTATAATTTGGGGCTCCCCCACCAATATAACACAGAGTTAAAAGAGATATTCTCTTCCTCCTTCCAGTGAAGCAAGTAGGAGTTATGAATTTGGAGATTATGTTGTCCTATTGTGTAACTCATTGGACTATTATCTGCTTTTTATTGTTAAGATGGAACTACATGGAAATACTAAATTGGGTCACCTCTCCTTCAAATCTTTTCTCCCTTTTAATTAGAAAAATCAAGATAACTCAGAGATGTCTGTAGGATAGAATGAGAGGTCTCCTTCTTCTGCCCACCCTTGTGTGAGCTATGAACATCACCCAGCTTAGCAAGCCTATTTCTGATATGTCTTGCTATATTTATTAGTAAAGTCCTTTTCTTAAAGCTAATGGCTGATGGATGACATTAATGGGGAAAAGTGATGGTTGTTCATGGATGACAGTACTAAGAACTCAGTCCCTTAGTCTTACACCAAAGACACTGAAGAGAGTACAACTAATCAACAGCCAGTTTGAGGACCTCAAAATATGGATATAAGTGATAGTTGGGAACATGGTCCCAAAAGGGACTGCTACACTTATTTCCTCAAGATTGCCATTATATAGATGAATTTTCTTTTGAATTCTTTTCTGTCAAATCTTTCAACATTTGTTGAGTTTGGGTTTATTTAGTGTACTTCTAAGGTTTTGAAATGATGAGGCAGAGCTATTCTCACTTTGCCATACTACTAGAAACATCTTGTTTTTTTCCCCCAAAGAACCATTGCTTAATTAGATGAATGAATAAATGAAACAAATGAGTAAGTATATAAAAAATGAATGAATGATGAAGTGACCAGAGCTCTGAACTTGATGTAGAAGGAACTGAATTTTCCACTTGTTACCTCTGTCACATTTGACAACCTACATCTCTGTGCTTCTGTTTCTTTAGCTGCAAAAAAAAGGGCTAGATTAACCATTGTGAATCCAAATTCTTTGATGTAATGTTAGACGGACTGCATAAGTGACTAGAGCAAAATTAATGCATTACTGAATAGCTCTTCCTATTGGTGACAATTCTTGGTGAACTTGGCAAAATTGGTCCATAAACACAGATATACAATAAACTAGTAGTACACATTTTGATGCTTTCCAGTTTGACAGAGTCTATGCAATTTCCACTCCACTAGCATAGCATTAGAAAACTCAGGGTCATGTCTATGTCACAGCAAGGCAATAGAAGAAGATTCTGACAGGGGTAATGATATGGCATTAAGGCAAAGGGGAAAAATGTGAAAATAACTGATTTAGTAATTTATTCTTGCTTTGATTTGCTTAGCATAGTAACAAATATGAATTATGTGGCCCCAAATTCAACAGACAGACTCATAAGTCCCCCCACTTTTATGTTATGTCTCCTTATAGTGATTGCCATTCAAAGTAATGGGATAGTCACTTTAAAAATGATACTTAAAGGTTGTCCTTTCAGTTCACACAATCCCATTTGATTTTCATTCCATATAAAGATTAAGATGTACCCATCAGTAAAAGTAAATATATGTACTGCATTTCTGCCAGTTTTGTAGGAATTTTGGCAAGCTCTTCTTTTTAAAGCAATGAAATAACAATGTGCATGATGAAGGTTATTGATGTACAAAACTTCCGTGCGTATGTGTACATGCATATAAATGCTTACAGGTATATATGTCTGCAAATATTGATTTTTTAAAGATCACTCTCATAGAAAAAAATTTACTAAGAAAAAGAAAAAAACACTCATAAAAAAAGATTATCAAGTTATGCATGGTTTTCCATTTACAGAAAATACCTTAGAACCCGTAAATACTCATGTAAGAGATCACATTTTAGAACTCAACTTAGTGTATGTAATGAAGGAAGCAAAAGGAAGATGTATTGTCTTCTCTGATTAGGTAATTTAACTTTGTACATGAGAAATTTGTCAAATTGACAATATTACTCCACATTTGCAAAACCTCAATTGACCTTAGTTGACCCTATATTTGTGAGTTGAACAGGTGAGTGTAAGAATGTTCCTGAACATGTTAGTGCATTTTCTATAAAGCACTATCCATTTCTGAGCTTTATCAGATGCATTTTCTGTGAAAAACTTTCTTCTCAGTAAAATTTTTTCCCTTTTAATATTAACTGCATTAGTTTTCTTTGTGTAAAGCTTTTTAAATTTTATGTTATTAAAATTTTATCTTCTGTGATCTTCTCTATTCCTTATTTGGTCATGAACTTTTCCTATATGCATACTGAAATTTGCATTTTCTTCTTTGTTCCTGTAATTTGTCTGTGATAAAACCCTTTTCCTCTAAATTGTGTAACCATTTTGAGCTTATCTTGAGTTGGATTGGCACATTAGTCTGTGCCTAATTTCTGCCCATCTTCTTCAGTTTTATCACCAGTTTTTTTTTTTTTTTTTAGTTTCTAGTATCTTTGGGTTTCTTGAGTGTTATTGGACTACAATGTTTTTTTTTTTGCTTCTATGAATTGTGTACCAAATCTTTTCCATTGATGGAAAAATACATTGATTGAAAAAATCCACTGATTTTTTTTCAGTAACAAATAATTTGATAATTGCTGCTTTATGATATAATTTTACATCTGCTTTTTCTAGAGTGTATCGCATCTCATTTTGGGTCATCATTTCCCTTGATATTCCTGATTTTTTCCCCTGGTTCTACAAAACAATCCTTTGGTAGTTTGGTGTGTCACTTAATAGGAAAATTTATGGGTTAGTTTTATATTGGTGCATCCTATCCACAGACAATATTTCTCAACATCTGTCTTTACATAAAATGTGTTTTATAGTTGTATTCATATTGTTTTTCTGTGTTTTGGCAGATAGACTTCCAAATAGTTTATGCTTTCTATAGTTATTTTGAATGTAATTTATCCTTTTATCTCCTTCTGCTGGCCTTTGTTGATGACATAAAAAAATAACCTGGTGATTTGTTTAGTATTTATTCTTTTTTTTTTTATCATTGTGCACTTTTGTTGATGCAATTATTTTTATTAATTTTAGTTGATATTTTGGGGGTATCCAGATAAACCATAATACTAGCTGCCAAATGCAATAGTTTGTTTCTTCTTTTCCTATGCTTAGTCCTTCAAGTTTTTGTTGTTGTTGTCTTATTGTTATAGGAATTATCTAGGAATATGACTAAGAGTGTGACAATATATATCCTTGTGGTATGCATTATCTAACTGCAAATCATTTAAGACATCCTCTATTATGTGTAATATTGGGCTACATTTTTAAAGAAATAATATCTACCATATTAAGGAAAAGTCAATTTATTTCTAAGCATTCTGTTATGGTTGTTTTAACAGAAACATATTGTCAGCTGCTTTTTTGGCTTTATAAACCTGATTTTTGTTATTTTATTAATACTTTCATTCATAACTTATTCAGTTGCCATTGTACAAATCTGGTTCCCTTGTTGCCTGCTTACTTATTCCCATCCCCCTTAACCTACCCCAGCATTTCACTCTAGCTCTACCCATCTTCTCACTATACTCTCTACATTCTTCCAACTGTACTGCTCCATGAACAAGACATATACTTTCATCTCAAAATCTTTTGTTTCTTACTCCTTCCATCTTCTTGCAATTACTGATATCTACTTCACTCCTGAAGAAATCTCTGGAGGCCTTTTTCAGCACTGATTCCACTTTTACTCCTACTCCATGACTCACTAGTCATGGTGGAGTAATAGAATACTCCTTGCATCCAATTGTCACTTTCAGCCTTTTCCTATATCAACAAACTCAGCAATCTCTTTTCCTTTCATGTTTGTTCAGTTTTTGTCACCAAATCAAGATCCTGGTAATTGTTATTTACTAAGACTATTCCTTATTCAATGTTTTTAGTGCCTGGCTCATAGTTCTTGATTCCTCCCTAATTCCTACACTTATATGAGGGGTCTCAGCCTCTCTCTCTCCCTCCCTCTCTCTCTCTCTCTCTCTCTCTCTCTCTCCCTCCCTCCCTCTCTCTCTCTCTCTCTCTCTCTCTCTCTCTCTCTCTCTCTCTCTCTCTCTTTCTCTCTCTCCCTACCCCAACCCTCACACATATGTATGTACATGTGCAGGTGGCTTCTGTAGCAGACTTTAGAATAACAATACAATCCCTGAACACTGAAGAAGGCTGAAGACAAAAACCGAATGACAGATGACTAGGACCTGATGGATGGTCTTCAGTATTCTGGAGAAGACCTTGGCATAAAACAGAATGGAATACAACCAATTGTTTATCAGGCATTTTGAAGTGGATTTCTTTTAGGGACCCCAAACTTAACCTGTCTCCCCCTGGCACTAGCTTTGCTTTTTTAAATTGCATTTTTAATACATCTGTGCCTGGCACTTAGTCATTTTTTTAAATGTCAAAAATACTTTAATAGAAAATGGCTTATGTTTATAAATGTTAAAAATCAAAATGTTTCCCCTCATAATAAGCTAATTTTGGTAATGAGGAGAATTCATGTTTATTTTGACAGCAGAAGACCTGAATTTAATGGTATAAAAGTAATTCTAAAAATACAAAACAAAAATTTTTGGTTTCTTAAAAAAGAACACTTTTTAAAAAGTATTTCTTAAGTTCAATGATATGTACAATATATGCTCCCAAAATATTTGTTGAATGAATGATTTAAGTTTCCAGCATCATTCAACCCAAGTTAGTCAAGCTATGTGTTTTTGGTTACGAATGTAGATGAATAGAAAATAGAATAAAAAGCATGAATGTCTCTTTAAAAACATTAATATGACATAATTTCATAAATACAAAATGAAAGCTAGACTTGCAGTGCATTTCTTCTTTAACCTGATGAAGTTTTGGCAGTTAAAATAACTAATTTAAAACTTAAACAAATCCTATATTCTTATTTTTTAAAATATAGTCTTTTAGAAGTTTTTAAATTGCACAATTAAATTTATTGAACTTAATCAATTATTAAAAATTAAGTACCAAAATTTAGAAGTGCTTGAAATGTTTTCCTCTTGTTTCATCTTTATTGCTTTGTATAGACAGGTATTTCTCATCTTATGGCAAATTATTTATAGAATTTCAAGCTTTAATTAAGACAAAACTTATTCTCTACTACCTTAAGATTCAAATTTATAATAATCTAGGGAAAGTAGGTCTATAGCATATTCATTGTATAAGAGCAAAGGACCAGGCCCACAGGTGATGGCTTCCCTACCCCCATGATTGATTTCTGGGCCAGTGGACCACTTTGGGAAGCAGGCCTTTAGTTTATGGGACTTTCAAACCAAGGAATGGACTCTTTCCTGGTAGATACATCTGTAAGTTGTGCTTCTCCACACTTCATCTTATTTCCCACTGTTTTTCCTATTGTGCAGAAAAGTAGCATCATCCTTTGAGAATACAGTTGACAGTAGAACAAAATTCCATCAAGCCAGTTCATAATGTGACTCTTCTATGAACTGTGAATACCTATTATTTGTAAGATAATTTTACCCTTGAGATTTTGTGAAAAAAGCACCTGAATCTACTTCCAAAAGGAAAGAAGATTCTGTTTGGTAACTTGATTTCATATCAAGTATCTGAGGTAGAACGA
Source organism: Trichosurus vulpecula (assembly GCF_011100635.1). Taxonomy (NCBI): domain Eukaryota; kingdom Metazoa; phylum Chordata; class Mammalia; order Diprotodontia; family Phalangeridae; genus Trichosurus; species Trichosurus vulpecula. Next base: position 133,916,930 of record NC_050581.1, read on the forward strand.
TTTTATTCTTTTTTCTTCTATAAATATTTCTTATTGCAAAAATTTTTATTCCACGTGAAAGGGCTCCAACGCTTTTCCTGCATTTTTTCAGTTGTGAAAATTCTCTTTGTACCATTTGATTGTTTTCTTTATTCCTTCTTTCCAGGTAACTTTAGGTCTCCATCCAAAACCGTGCATTTTTTTCTGATTTCATAGGATATCTCATGTCATTGGAAGGTCTATCATCAACATAATCAACCCAATTTTCCATTTTAGACTCTGAACTGGTCTCTTTGACCAATTGTATTGATTCTTTGCCAAGTTGTGTGATTGACATGTCAAAATTGGTTCCTCTGTTATAAATTTCACCTGGTTTCCCTTTCTTTAGAACAGTGAGAAAAACTTCTACTACATTAGCAGCATAAAGGAAATTTCTTTTTTGGAGTCCATGAATGCAACATTTTCTGTTGCATTGCAATAAAGATATAAATTTTGGAATAAACTTTTCTGGATATTGATGTGGTCCCTAAACATTACTGCTCCTTGTGATAACAACTGGAAACTTGTACTGTTCCCAGTAAGACTGTACAAAACATTCAGCAACTGCTTTAGATGATGCATAAGCATTTGCAGGTTGTTTTGGTGAAGACTCATCAAATTCCTCATCAAGGCTACCTCCATATACTTCATCAGTGCTCACATAGATGAATTTCTCTACTTTGGCTTCATAAGCAGCACTCACCAAAACATGGGAACCATAAACATTGACATAGGTAAGCTCCAAAGCATGGACAAATGAAAGATCTACATATGGTTAGGCTGCAAAATATAGTACTATATCTACGTTGTCATTTTCAAAAAGCAGTTTTATGAAGTGAGGTTCATGAATGTCACCCTGTATAAACTTGTAGTTTTGTTTGTTAGAAATGATTTTAAGGTTCTTCAGGACTGCACAGCAGTCCAGCTTGCCAACATTTATGATCATATAGTCTGGATAATCATCTACTAGAAAGACTATCACATGTGATGCAATGAAGCCAACCCCACTGGTGACCAGGACTTGGACATGTTTGGTGAGGCTGCTTTGTGGCCTCCAGAGGCAGTTGACATCTCTCACTCAGCTCTGCCCTGGAGCCTGATGGGAAGCACTACATTGCCAGCACTTAGTCATTATGAAATAAATGTGTGTTAACTTATTATTGATTGACTTTTGTAATGATATTGAAGGGAATTTTTCTTTCTTTCAACACCTCAAGGTATTTCTTGAACATACAGAAGTACCAATCATTTTTGAGGAATTATTTTTTATACTTTGGTGACAATTATCTCATTTTTTGGTTGTTGATTCTCTGGGTTTATCTCAGTAAATCATCATTTAATAAGGACAATTTTTGTCTCTGCTCTGCCAATATTTATTGCCATAGTTTCCTTCTCTTTTCTTAATGTTATAAGTAGCATTCATAGAATAATATCAAATCACAGTCAAGAAAGGGGGCTTTTTTTTGGTTGTTTTTTTTTTTTCTTGTTTTATTTTTGTTTTACTCTCAAATTTACTATTTGATTTTCCAGGATTTCTTCACTGTGTTTTTACTTCTAGATATATACTTTTGATCACATGTAGCCAGAATGGACTTTGTTTTCTTTGAATGACTCAGCCCGCCTCATTGAGCTTCCCTGGACGCTGGGGCTTGCTCTTCCGGGGCAGGACCAGAGCTTCCTGTGTGATGAGTCGTGGTGCTGGCTGAGGGGAGGTGTGTTAACGTGGTCTACGCTGGGGGAGGGGCCAAGTCAAGAACCAATCGGCCCTGGTCGTTCAGGTGGCACTTGATGATGTCAAAAACTCTATAAGAGGGGAGAGGACAGCTTGAAGATCCTCCTTTCCTTTTCCGGTTGGAGCCAGAGACACCTACAGCCGAAGCTGAGCTGCCGGTAGCAGAGCTGACTAGAGGCTAGTGGGTAATCTTCTTACCGTAGAGGGGAAGCATGTATACGATTTTGCCTTATACCATCTTGCTTCTCTGTGGCCTCCTGGTTACCCTTATAAGGCGGACTTATTGGGCCTGGAAGCTTTTGATGAAAATATCAAAATGGGGACGCTAGTTTGTGGGCTTGTTATTGTGGAGTGTAAATACATGCTTTAGTTCTCGTGCCTTCTGCCTAGAGAATTCCTTATATCCTGCAGTTCCAGACCTTTTAGGCACATATGAGATTCTCTTTGAAATCATAAATTCTGCCTTCCTAATATATCACATTAACGAAAACCTTTTCCATGTATATTCTTTCAGGGGCCTTTAATCTGAAGGCTTTATTTTATTGAATACTTTTTCATAATTATCTTAGTAAAATAAATGTAGTTTTTACTTCTTAAAATGAATTATTCTACTAGTCTTGCTAATGTTAGTTGTCTTTGAATAACTAAAATAAACTTATGATTATAATGTATATCTTTTCAGTATAATTTCTCTTGTCCCTTTGTTGAAGGATTTTTGTGTCAATATTTATTAGTGATATTCTTATGTTCTAGCTCTCTCTGGCTAAAATATCATGACCAGTCTTGCCTTATTAAAAGAGGTTAGTAAAATCTCTTCTTTCTCAACCATTCAGAATATATAATTTATTTAGTATTTGTTTATTTAGTATTATTTATTTAGAAAATATAATTTATTTAATAAATTATTTCCTGCCATTTGGTTACAGTCTTTTAAATTCATAGCTTAACTCCTATTATTGTTTAGAATTATAGCCTTCAGTTTCCTGAGGTGTGGGGAGGGGTCTGGCTCCCTGGCATCTCACTCCCTATGGGTGCTCTCCAGCACTTGCTTTTCAGCAATGGTCTCAACTGTTTGTTGTTTGAGCTGATCTCTGACTCTTCCCCTGGGGGAGCAAGATTACATCTGGGCTCCTGGTGTTGACCCCTGCCGACTCTGCCCCTCTGGGACTGATGAACTTCTACTATTTGACCACTGAAGCCCCACCTCTTTCTGCTCAGTTCCTGCATTTTTTTTTTCCGAGGAATTCTCTGGGTGGGGAGGGGAGGGATTAGAGCCATTTACCTGGCCATTATGTCCCCCGGAAGTTCAAGAAACCGAGTTTCTGGGCTGCAAGCATCAGGAGTTGGTGTTTCATGGCCGGTGGCATTGTGCTGCCTTTCCTCGCTTCCACAGACTGCCGTCCTGTGTTGGGAGTCCTGGGGATCTCCGTTGGTTTCGAGTGCCCAGCTTTCTCCCAGCCTGTCTCCCATGTGGATTTCCCGGCCGGCTGCTTCTGCTTTGGTCTGGAGCAGCTCCACACGGAGCACTCTCTGAGCCTACAGATTCGTGCCTTCGGCCTTTCAGACTCTCCCGGCTTGGAGATTTGCCCCACACAGACTGCTCGCAGTTTCTCACTCTCTCAAATCTGCTCAAATTCACTTTTTTATAGGAATCTGACAGACCTTGTGTGAGAGCTCCGGTAAGACGCTGCCTTCATGCGGCCATCTTGGCTCCGCCCCCCTCCCATTATTGTTTATAGTTGTTTCTCATAATTATCTGTAGCAATTCTTTTTTTCAAGATGAGTTGGGTTGTGATCTCCATTAGTAGAGGAAGTATCCACACATAAGAAATAAAAGATCTTTCATATATTGAAATAAAATGCAAAAGACCCTTTTCAAAATCTCATTACCTTCCTTCTGGCCTACTGATGTAGGCTCCTATTTTTTTTTTTGCTTTTGTTTCTGTTCTCAAAAACTCAAAAACCTTCATTGGCTCTTGATGGTTTACCAAATCATCCTTTTCCTGAAGGCCTACTTCAATTGACTCCCAATCCCAGATATCTTCCTTAAACCCCACCCTCAAATTAAAATCTTTTCTCCTACTCAGTTTTTCATCCACTCTTCCTTTCTACTGATTGCATTATTTCTTTTTAAATACTTTTCTGTGTATATGTCTCTCCCAGCTGCATATCCTTCCAAAAATTATATTGTAGATTGAAAATAGCATCTCTAATGTTACTTTCATTGCAAACTTAGAATTTCACACAATGCATTCCTTGCACAGAGTAGGTTCCAAACTGGTGTTGGTGTATCTTTTTTGTTCATTTTGGGTAATTTATAGAGAGGCAGCATGATGTCGATAGAATCCCTGCCTAAAAGCTAGAAAGAACTGAGTTGAGATTCTGTTTCCATTGAATCTAAGATTCTGTTGTGACCATGGCAAACCATTTAACCACTCAGTGGTCTAGACCAGCACTTCTTAAGCATGGGTCTTGAGAAATTTGCAACAGTAAAAGGTTTCTTAATGCACAAGTACCAAAGATTAATTAAAAATCAAATGTGTAATGAATCCAAGGTGTTTCTGGCAGTGGTTGCCCATGTTGTATCATACAACTTCACTGTAGCCTTGGTTCTGAACACAAAGCTTTGTACTGCCATCCCCTCAGGCCACACAATGCCAAGGAATAATGCCAAAAGGCTAAAAAGAGTTGAAGTGGAAAAAGTTTAAGAAGCCTTGGTCTAGACAATTCCCTAAGTATATAAGTGGCAGAGAAAGTGCTAATTGTTTTCATAGACAGAATTTCTTCACTTTGGAAGTCCTCATACCAATGGAGGCACTGAACCTGTCCCTGTCTTTTTATGTTATTGAATGATGAATATTATTGTTGCCTTGCAGGCAGTAATAAAATCTTCTGAGGAAGAGACTGTTTTAGTCAGTTGATAAGCATTTGTTGAGAACCTACTATCACTGAATTTCCATGTGTTTCCCATAATACTTATTCCATGGAAATTGTTAAATAAATATTCTATACAAAGAATGGGTGCTTAACCATTTGATTGTTTGTGCTGCAATTCTTCCTTGCCAATTATCTTTTATGAAATTCAGATCACATCTCATTGAGGTATATATTTTGAATTGTTGGGCACTATAACTGATGAAGAAGAAAAGAAATGACCTCAGGAATGTGTAAATGTCCAATGAGGCTTAAGAAATGGTCACAAATAATTCTAAAACCTGAATATCAGTCCTCTCATAAATTATAGTTCATTCATTTGTTATGCTAACTTTTTCATAACTCAGTGATATAGTAAGCTTTATATTAAAATCTCATGCATTATCTGTTTTCCCAATCAATCTAGGGAGAAACTACATGGTTAATTGTCACTAAAGTAAATGACAGTTACAAAAATGAATCTTCACATTTCAAAAGAAGATTAAATGGGTTCCTTTACAAAAGATCTGAACTTCACACAATACCCCACACAATAGAGAAAATTCATTATGGTAAGCTCTTTTAAATTTTTTTTGAACCTGTACATTTGACAGATCCTTGGCAGGGTAATGTATAGTCAAGTAAGAATGTTTTTTTGACAAATGAGCATGGATTAAGGTGTTTAAAAAAAAGTACTGGTAGTGATTACTACAGAGTGTTCATGATTTAGCCAACTCAGCATGTGTCAAACAACTCATTAATAGTTTCTGGGGACTTCATGTCATTAAGCTTGGAAATTAGACTATCAGTGGCAAATCTACTGGAAAAGCTGACTGAATCATCTTAATAGTGGAGCCACAACTCCAGTAAAAATGTGGGGCAGAAAACCAACATTTTCTAAAGCAAACTTCAAAAAAAAAATAAACAAAACTAACTTTTTGATACAGTAAAGACAGGAAATGAAGGTAGGAGTCAGTGTATTATGTTCTATACCACATGAGATTTCAAATCAAATGACCGTAATTCAACCCTGGCCCTTTTCTTTACTACTTGTAAAAATTTGGACAAGTACATTCACCTCTCTGAGACTCAGTTATCTCATTTGTTAAAAAGGTGTTAGACTAGATGTTTTCAAAGATCCTTTCTCTCTCTAGAACCTGTTATAAGGGACTTCAATAAAAATGGCTGAGGAAAAGATTGCATCTTATCACTAGTCTCCCTACCTTCCATCTAAATACAAGAGCAATAACAATATGAGAGGATGATAGATAGATAGATAGATAGATAGATAGATAGATAGATAGATAGATAGGATATATAGAATAAGTAAACATTGGAATGCAGCATGGAATAATAAGTAAAGGTCCAGGCTTGGAGGTAGGAAGACCTGGTTTAAAGTCATCTTTGATATATACTGTCTTTGTGACTAGAGGGAATTCACTTTTCTTCCCAGTGCCCTAAGTAACATTCCTACATATATATATGTATATATATATATGTATATGTATATATATGTATATACACACACACATATACATATATATATATATATGTTGTAAGTTATAGATGACTTCCCAATCTACATCAGAGGAGGGAATTTTTACATCAGAAACTTCCCTACAATAATAAAATTAAAGGTTCAGACTGGGCCCTTCTCCCATAAATCTATATTTATATCATCTAAATCTGTCTATCTGCCTGTCTGTCTATCTATCTATCTTGTCTATCTATGTCTATCCTGCTACAGATAAAAACTAGAACAAAGTGAAATAAACATAATGACATAAAAACATTAAAATTTTTGCATTATTAGAAATTAATATGTAATATGTCACTTGTTTTAAATCATTTGACACTGAGTTCACAAGACTTCGTTATGTAATTTTAATTATTCATCATGTAACCTCACTTCATCATATTGGCTATGAAATGTACCTTTGAACACTTCAGTTTTCCAAGTCTAGCCTTGATTATAGTTCTATTGGTTCTAACAAGGTGTAAATCAAGTGAGTTACCAAGACATCAAAGCATGCTTATCTCCAACTCAGATAAATTTCTTAACTATCATGAAGTGTGGCGTTATGCAAAGTCATGTTTCAGGATTCCACTTTAGTTTTTGACCATACCTGAGCTGTTTCCTTATATTGGAACTGTCTTAAGGTTTATGGCTTTCTAACCCTCAAACATCCCTTCAGGTATGAGACCCCCTTTCCCCATTGGTGATTTCTTCTAAGGTTCTCTATTTTGGGGAGGAGCCCAAATCAGCTTGCTTTCATTTCTTTCCTTGCTCTGTTTCTTATTCTTTACTTTGCCACTATACCCTATGTGGGTAACGTCCTTCTGTCCATGCTTTTTAGCTCCCATGTATGTGTTGTTTCCCCTCAATATTATGTAAGGTCCTTAGATAAAGAGACTGTCTTTCTTTTTTCTTGTATTTGTATTCATAGAACCCAGCACAGTACCTGGCACCTGGTACCAGGAAGCTCTTAATGAATTCTTGGTTGACTGACTACTTCTTGGCATATAAATATATTTATCAGGTTTCCTCAATGGTTTTAAACCTTCTAACTTCCCTAGAAATAAAAATCCCTCAAACAATTTGAATAGAGTCTTTTATAGTCGGAAGAAGAAGCTCAGTTCATAGAGTCAACATGACTTCTTTTGACAATAGTTTTGACTTGTCCTTTCATAAGAAATTGATTTATATTTTACATCAGTGCAAATTATCTTTCCCCAATCTTTACCACTATCAGCAGCTTAAAACAAAACAAGACAAAACTGATCTTCTTGTCCAATTAACTTTAAGAATCCTATTTCAAGATATAGACAAATAAATAGCAAATCTTCCAAATGCCAGGTGTCTGTCAAGGTCTTTATTTTCTAATGACTTGTTATTTTTAAAAAAATACTTATTTGTTAAATATTTACCAATTACATGTTTTTGTATTTATTTTAATTTTTAATTTTAATTTATGGAATAAAACAAGCATTGCCATAACAGTATGACTAAATAAAAAGATGATTGCACATCTATTGTATACAACTCGCTTTTCCTTTTTTTTCCACTTAGAATTTTTCTTCAATTATATGTAAAATAGTTTTCAACATTCCTTTTTCTAAGATTTTGAGTTCCAAATTTTTATCCATCCCTCTCTTCCCTCTACCCTCCCCAAGACAGCAAACAACCTGATATAGGTTATACATGTACAATCATGTTAAACATATTTCTGATTAGTCAAGTTGTGAAAAAAGAATTAGAACAGAAGGGAAAAATGAGAAAGGAAAACAAAACAAAAAAGTGAAAATAGTATGCTTCAATCTGCATTCAGACTCCATAGCTCTTTCTCTGAATGTGGATGGCATTTGCCATCATACATTTTTTGGAACTGTCTTGGATTGTATTACTGAGAAGAGCTAAATCTATCATAGATGATCATCCCACAATATTGCTGTTACTGTGTACAATATTTTCCTGATTCTCCTCACTTCACTCAGTCTCTGTTCATATAAGCCTTTCCAGATTTTTCTGAGATCTACCTGCTCATCATTACTTATAGACCACTACTATTCCATTACATTCATGTACAACAACTTGTTCAGCTATTCCTCAGTTGACTGGCCTCCCATCAATTATCAATTCTTTGCCACCACAAAAAGAGCTGCTATAAATATATTTGTACGTGTGGGTCCTTTTCCTTTTTTTTATCATCTCTTTAGGATACAGACCTAGTAGTTGTATTGCTGGATCAAAGGGTATGCACAGCTGTATAGCCCTTTTGGCATAGTTCCAAATTGCTCTCTGGAATGGTTGGATCAGTTCACAATTCTACCAAAAATGCATGAGTGTTCCAATTTTCCCACATCTTCTCCAACATTTATCATTTTTCTTTTCCGGCATATTAACCAATCTGATAGGTATGAGGTGGTATCTCAGAGTTGATTTAATTTGCATTTCTTTAATCAATGGTGATTTAGAGCATTTTTACACGTGACAATAAATAGCTTTAACTTCTTCTGAAAACTGTCTATCATATCCTTTGACCATTTATGAATTGGGGAATGACATATATTGTTATAAATTTGACTCAGTTCTCTATGTATTTGAGAAATGAGACCTTTATCAGAAATACTGACAGGAAAAATTGTTTGCCAGCTTTCTGATTTCCTTCTAAACATACTTGCATTGGCTTTATTTGTGCAAGAAAACCTTTTAATCTAATATAGTCAAAATTATCCATTTTGCATTTTATTTTGTTCTCTATCTCTTTGGTTGTTCATAAATTCATCCCTTCTCCATAGATCTGACAGGTAAAACTATTCTTTGCTCTCTTAATTTCCTTATCTCCTTTTATGTCTAAATCAAGTACCCATTTTTACCTTATTTTGGTATAGATTCTGAGATGTTGGTCTATGCCTAGGTTCTGTCATACTCATTTCTAGTTTTCCAAGCAGTTTTAGTCAAAAAATGAGTTCTTATCCCAGAAGCTGGAGTCTTTGGATTTACCAAACAGTAGATTACTATAATCATTAACTACTATGTCTTCTATACATAACCTATTCTGGTGATCCCACACTCTATTTCTTAGCCAATACCAAATACTTTTGGTGATTGGTGCTTTATAATATAGTTTTAGATCTGGTATGGCTAGGTCACCTACCTTTGCATTTTTTTCATTAATTCTCTTGATATTTTTGACCTTTTGTACTTCCAGATGAATTTTATTTTTTTTTCTAGCACTATAAAATAATTTTTGGTAGCCTGATTGATATGGCTGTAAATAAGTAAATTATTTTAGGTAGAATTGTCATTTTTATTATATTAGCTTGGCATAGCCATGTGCAATAGATATTTCTCCAATTGTTTAGATCTGACTTTATTTGTGTAAAAACTGTTTTGTTATTGTGTTCATATAGCTCCTGAGTTTGTCTTGGCAAGTAGACTCCCAAATATTTTATATTATCTACAGTGATTTTATTTCTTTTATTTATTTATTCTTTCCATTATTCTGTATCATCCATTTCCCTTAGATTATCAGAGTTGTTGGCATACACTTAAGCAAAATAGTTCTTAATTATTATTTTAATTTCCTCTTCAGTGGTGGCGATTTCACCCTTTTCATTTTTGATTCTAGTAATTTGGTTTTCTTCTTTCTTTTTTTTTTAAATAACATCAATCAAAGGTTTATCTATTTTATTGTTTTTTCATAAAACCAGTTCTTACTTTTGTTTATTAGTTCTATAGGATTTTTTATTAATATCTCCTTTGATTTTCAGAATTACTAATTTTGTATGTATTTAATTGTGGATTTTTAATTTGTTCTTTTTCTACCTTTTTTAGTTGTTCACCCAATTCATTGATCTCCTCTTTCTCTAGTTTATTCATGTAAGCATTTAGAGATATAAAATGTCCACTAAGAACTTCTTGGGCAGCATTACATAAGTTTCAGTATGATGTCTCATTACTGTCATTCTCTTTGATGAAATTATTGATTGTGTATATGATTTGTTTGACTCACTCATTCTTTAGGATCAGATTATTTAGTTTCCAATTAAATTTTAATCTATTTTTCCATGGCCCTTTGTTACATGTAATTTTTATTGCATTATGATCTTAAAAGAATACATTTAATATTTCTGTCTTTTTGTACTTTATTGTGAGGTTTTTATGCCTTAACACATCATCATTTTTTGTGTAGGTGCCATGTACTACAGAGAAAAAAAAGATACATTCCTTTCTATCCCAATTCAATCCAGAGGACTATCATATTTAATTTTTCTAAAATTCTTTTGACCTCCTTAATTTCTTTCTTGTTTATTTTGTGATTAGATATATCTAGTTCTGAGAGGGTAGGTTGAGGTCTCCCACTAGTATACTTTTGCTGTCTGTTTCTTCCTGTAACTCCCTTAACTTCTCCTCTAAGAATGTGGATGCTATACCACTTGGTGCCTTTATGCTTAGGATTGATATGTCTATGGTATCTTTTAGCAATATATGGTTTCTTTCCTTATCTCTTTTAATAACATCTATTTTTGCTTTTGCTTTGTCTGGGATCAGGATTGCTACCTTTGTGTTTTGTTAACTTCTGCTGAAGCATGATACATTCTGCTCCAGCCTTTTTTTACCTTTACTCTTTGTGTGTCTGTCTGCTTCAAGTATTTTTTTTGTAAACAATAAATTGTAGGATTATGTTTTTCAATCCACTCTATCTTCTTCCATTTTAATAGAGACTTCATGCCATTCACATTCACAGTTATGATTACTATTTCCCTTCCTCCTATTTTCCCCCATGTTTATACTTTTCTCTCTCCTTTTACCCTGTCCCTCCTCACCAATGTTTTGCTTCTGACCACCACCTCAGTCTGTTTTCCCTTCTATCAGCCCTCCATTTTCTTTCCTGTTTCCCCTCCTACTTTCACCTTCCCTTCTATCGACCCATCCACTTTTCTTTTCTTTCCCCTTTTCCTTCCTTCTTTGTAGGGTAAGATAAATTTCTGTACCCAACTGAGTGTGTATGTTATTCCCTCTTTGAGTCAAATTCAATTAGAGTAAGGTTCAAATAATGCTCATCACCTTCCTTTTTTCCCTCTACTGTAACGGGTCTTTTGTACCTTTTCATGTGATGTAATATGACCTTTTCTATCTCCCCCCTTCCTTTTTGCCCAGTACAGTCCTTTTTTAACCCCTTAATGTTTTTATATAATCACATCAAAGTCAACTTGTATCTATACCATCTGTCTATATATTCTCCCTTTTAACTGCTCTAATATAGATACAATTCTCAAGAGTTACAAGTATCATTTTGATATCAGGGCACTTTGCCTTGATAATTTCTTGAAAGATGCTGTCCAGGCTCTTTTTCTGATTATGGCCTTCCAGTAGTTCAATAATTCTTAAATTTTATCTCTTGAATCTGTTTTCCAGGTCACTTGGTTTTCCAATTAGGTATTTTACATTTTCTTCTGTTTTTTTTTTCATTCTTTTCATTTTGTTTGATTCATTCTTGATGTCTCATAGAGTCATTAGCTTCCATTTGCCCAATTCCAGTTTTTAAGGAATTATTTTCTCAGAGAACTTTCGTACCTCCTTTTCCATTTGACCAATTCTACTTTTTAAGTAGTTGTTTTCTTCAGTGGATGTTTTTTTTCCATTTGGCTAATTGTATTTTTAAAGAGATTGTTTTCTTCAGTCAATTTTTGCCCTTCCTTTTCCAACCTGTGGACTCTCTTGTTTCTTGTCATTTCTTTTCCTGATTTTTCTTCTTCTTCTTTTGTCTTTTACAATCTTTTTTGAGCTCTTCCAAGAAGGCTTTTGGGGCTTGGTATTAATTCATATTCCCTTTTGAGGTTTCACATGTAAGCATTTTAATAATGTTATCTTCTCCTGAATTTGTGTTTTGATCTTCCATGTCAATGTAATAGCTTTCTATGATCAAGGCTGTTTTTGTTTATTGCTCATTCTTCCCTGCCCCCCACCCCATTTTGTGGCTTTTAAAGTTGAGTTTAGCTCCTCTGGCTCAGGGGCATCGTCCCAAGCTTCTTTTGCTGGGGGCCAGGGGCCTCACAACTGGCTTTAAATGAGGAGGCTTCAACTACTAGTGGCTTGTTTACTGCAGTGGAGTGGCTCAGCTTAGTCCTGCCTATTGTTGCCTGGGTTCCAGGGAAGGCGATTTGCCTTCTGTGCTGAGTTGGAGGCTTCACAACTGGCCTGCTGAACCAGGAAAAAAGGGCCTTGGTTGCTGATCTTTGCTGTGGCTGAGAGCCCCCTGCTGGCTTGCCCATATATCATCTAAACTGAGCTTCACTCCCCTTTTATCCAAGTGAAGCAGACCTTTCCTGAAGTCCTTCTAATTTATTTTTAAGCTGGAAAATTTTTTCACTCCATCTTTTTGTTGGTTCTGTCAGTCCAGAATCTGTTTAGAGCCTTGATTTAATTTTGTTTCTGAGGGAAACTGGAGAGTGCTAAGGCAACTTCCTGTCTTCTCTCAGCCATCTTGGCTCTACCCTCTTGCTATATCTTTTAAATATAAAATGAAATTATTACATAATTTTTTCCCCCTCTCCCCATCCTAGAGATGATTCCCATCAGATACAAGTATGTATATAAAATCAGTCTATTCATGCTTTGATTTCTCAGTTCTTCCTCTGGATGCAGATAGTGTCTTCCTTCACATGTCTTTTGTATTTAATTTATATATTTATAATAGTCAAAATGATTTATTCATTCAAAGTTGTCTTTTAAAACAATATCGATGATACTTTATGCAACATTCTCTTGGTTCTCCTCATTTCGCTCTTGATTATTTCAGCAATTCTATCTATGTTTTTCTAAGATCATCAAGCTTGTCATGTCTTATACCACAGCAGTATTCAATCACAATCATATACCACAACTTGTTCAGCCAATTTCCAATTTTTAACACTCATTTTTAAAATTTTAAGTTCAAATTCTCTCTTCTTCCCATATTTACTTTCTTTTTTAAACAATAGTTTGTCAGTTTTGATTCCCTCCCCCTTTTTATTGCTGTTTCTTCTGTATATTAGGGGGACTGATACCATTTCATTTTGGTAAAAAGAATGTCATTTCAAACATGAAATCCAAGGCACAAAGCCAAATATGAGCATAATGTGTACAGGGGACAGTGAGATGTCTGGCTATCAATCAGGCAATAAATATTTGTTCAGCAACTGCTTTGTGCCAAGAATTGTGTTAAGACATGGGGATACAAAAAGAGACAAAAGATAATACCTGCCCTCAAAAAGCTCAAAATCAATCCTAATAATAGAAACACACCTATGGGGGCATGATCGCAATGTCAATATTAGTGAGTGAGCTGAGGCTTTTGGATGTTTAAGTTACTGTACAATTCATGTAGTCAAATGAATAATTGTCTGAAGGTGTATATACTGTGAAAAGTGGCAAACAGATGTGGTAACATAGACTAAGTGGAACTTTAAAAAACATGCATTCTTCTAATTTTTCTCTAGTTCTCTCCTTTGTTTTTGTTCTTTTTTTGCTGGGAGTCCAAAACTGAAGAGAAAGGAAAACGAGAATAAGAAGCCAGGACTTCCTACAAGGCCAAAGTTGAAATAGGGAAATGAGACTAGGAGTTCAATGGGAAATAAAGCCAAAGACACAATGCTTGATGCCAGATTTTGGTCTGAAAAAAAATATGTACATTAAAGTAAAAATAGTCCTAATCCCTACAGGGACTCAGTTGAAATTGCAGTATATTAAAGATCATGGCACTATGGCTTCTTCAATCCCAAAATGAAGAACAAAGAAGGAAAAATCAGCATAAACTTATGAGATGTTTAATACTAAAAAGATAGGGGAGGGAACACAACATGATAGAATGAACTGTAGACTGGGAATCAGGGGATGTAGCATCCCTAGTTTTTACTTGGCGGATGTCCTTTATCGAGTCATTGCATAACCATAAAGTTCAGTTTTTTCTTCTGTAAAATGGAGAGATTTGTATAAAACAACTCTAACATTCTAGCTCTAACATTCGCTATTTCTCATAATAATAAATAACTTTAATATAGCACTCTGAGGTTCCCAAAATGATTTACATATAATGCCACATTTGATCTTCGTAATAGCCATGTGATATAGGAGTTATTATTTTGCCTCCTGAGATAGAATATAAGTTCCTAGAATGTAGGAAATATTTAATTTTTGTCTTTTTATCTCCAATGCCTATTATGGTGTTTAGCATATAGTGGGCACTTAAAAAATGTTTGTTAATTAATTGTCTTATTTGTAAATAAGGAAATTGAGGCTAAGAGAAACAAAGTGGTTTGTCCTAAGTCATACATCTAATAAACAAGTAAGGAAGAATTAAATTTTCTCATCCCCAAGTCCAAGGCTTTATCAAGTATTGTGTTGTTTCTTCCCAATATCCTAGCCAAGGTGTCACAATAAGAAATTATATTATTTCAGGTTCATGATATAGAAAAAGCAGTAAAGTCTATCCTATGACTAAGGAGGGGGGGGAGTTAAGGTGAAGTGAATGGAAAATTTTAGGAGATGTCAAAGTGGAAAATAACTTGCTCTTATCTTGTGTTATCTGAATTCTATGGTTAGCCAGGTGTTAATCAGGTTTGAGTACATTTTTGAAATATATGAGATTTTTGTGCACTCAGCCATTATTAACATGCAGTAGCAAGACTATTTCAGTTTTTAAAAATATCTTTTAAGTACAAGTGACAGCTTTCTACAGCATCTCTCTGCTGTCATGGAAATTACCCCATGGAGTACCTGTGGGTGTTTTGTAGCTTATTAAACTGTAATCTTGGGGCTATAATTATAGTGGATTTGCCATGATGTCTGATTGCTAGAAAACAGATTCCATTTAAATGAATAAAAAAGGACTACAAAATCTTCAGAATGACATACTTCTATCCAAATGAAATGCTCCATGAAAAATTATTTCTCTTCTATAAAAATGACAAATAAATTATAATAATCTATCACTTAAACATTTATTAATATTTATCATAGTGGCATGAAAATAGTATGTTGAAATTGAAATGAGTTAGAGAATCACACATTTTAGAATAAGAAGGGACCTCAAAGATTATCTAGTCAATCCCTGTTATTTTAAAAATGAGAAGAATGAGGACTAGGGAAAGTGATTTGTTCAGTCAAAGAACTAATTAGTAGCAGAACTGATACCAAAACTCATATTTCTCATTTAACAATCCATTATGCAGGGTTATTCATATTTATTTATGGATCTTGTTTCAGTAGTTTAAGATCATACATGAAAAAGATATGTTAACGAGTTTATTTTGTTAGAGGCATGTAAATAACCCTAGGTTGGAGAGAAAAACCTGTTTTGGTGACTAAAATATAAATAGAAGCTTGACAACTAGCAAAAAGAAAAAAAATACTTTCAATAGCCTTAGCACAGTGCCTGGCATCTGGGAGGTGCTTAATAAATGTTTATTGGCTGACTGATAGCTATAATATATGTTACTAACAGAAGTATAAAAGAGCAAGAGTCATTCCTCAATATGTAAAGTAGCAAAAAAATTGTTCTCAAAAGAAAAATGATAAAATATTAACAAGTATATGAAACGGTGCTCTGAATCACTACTAAAGAAAAAACTCAAATCTAAACACCTCTGAAGTTTTACCTCACACCTTACAAATTGTCAGAGATTTTAAAGAATGGGAGTCATTAAAGTTGGAAGGTTTATGTGAAGAGCCACAATACCATGTTGTTGATGGAAGCTGTCCATTGGTCTAACTGTCCTGGAATATGGTTTTCAATGTTTTAAAATTTTAACCAAAAAATTTATAACATTTAAAAAAAAGCCACCACTGTTAGACATAACCTTTGAGGAGGTCAAAGATAGGAAGTTAGGTCCCACATATACCAATATTGTTCAAATAGTTATCTTCCTAGTAGCAAAGGATTGGAAACAAAGAAGAGGTTTATCAGTTGAGGAATGGACAAACCAAAAGTGATGGCATTTTACTGCATATATTAAATATTAACTAATAATTTACCATTAGAACTCAACATTATCTGATACATAAAAAATGCAAAATGAAATCACAGGTACCCAAATAAAACAAACTCTACCCAGTGTCAATAACAATTTAAATGACAAGACAACAGCAAAATAATAATCATTTTTTAATTATAGTGATTAAATATGTCTCAAAATATATGAGAGAAAAAAATTCTCTTCCTTTTTTCTTGCAGAGGTGAGAAGCTTTGAGTATGGCACGTTGCACACACTGTTGTGCTTGTTTCATGGGCTTTGGTGAATTTTTTTTTCCCTTCTTCCTCTGACTTCCTGGTAGGAGTAGGAGATGGCTATCTGGGGAGGGAAGAGGGACATATGTATGCATGTGTGTATGTATATGTTATATATGCATCCATGGACACATGCTTATATACGCACATATACACACACATGAATTGTGTTAAACAAATACGTAGACACAGACATATGTGGATATGTACATAGGCATATGTAGGTATTACATGATGTGACATTATGGGTATGACAAATATAACAGTTGTCAATGAAAGAAAGTGAAGTTAACAGAGTACAAGTGCTAGAAGACTCTAACAAGTTTGGAACAATTTCAGTACAGTATTGTCCACTGACTGTAATTGTTGTCGAAGAACAACTAATTAGCAAACTATGGAAAGGTTCACCAATTTAGTTCAACAATTATGAACTTACTAGGTAACAAATTCTTTGGCATGGATGATCTGTGAAAATGTATTTAAAAAGATACCTCGACTCTTGTGTGACCCTCTTCCCTTTCCACAGGGACAGAAACAAAATGACATGACATAAAAGGGGTGGGAGATGGCTAAAACATTGAATTAGCTATTGTCACTCTAAATGTGAGATTTATGTCAATGATCATTAAATTGATACATGACTATAGGGACTAAAACTCTGTCTACAAAGACAGTCTAACTTTCAAGGAAATAAAAAAAATATAAAGATGTTGTAGATAAATGGAAAGATGACTCACAGTTTGGGATTGGCATACAACCTAGGACAACAAGAAACATCGTGTTGTAGGAATTTTAGCCATCTTGCCTCACAGAGTTCACGATGTACCTGCATAACATATAATGGTCATCAGCCCAAGAAAGGGATTGGCTTATACATCAATATACAGGAGGTGAAGAAATAAAGAAATTCTACAAAAATAAAACAAATCAAGACCAAATAAAATCTCCCAAGATCTTTTCTGTATACATTGAAACTTGACAATTGCAATGTGAAGATGCATACAATAGATAGCATTTTAATTACTTACCAACTCTAAGATATGGTAAGCACAATGCTTGGCACATAGTGTGCATAAAAGATAGTTATTGATTGACTCATCTTGGAAAACAAATTTGTAGGATGTAAAGGTCCACAGGAACACTTCATCAATTGGAGCACAGTTCTACTGAAATATTCACACAAAAGATTTATTATTTTTGGCCAACTGAGACGCTTACATCATATAGATGCTCCTATATGCTACTGGCTCTCTCTATATAAAGCCAAGCATGACCAAGAAATAGAATTAAAATATAGAATAAGATAAAATTAGAATTTATTAGAATGAATAATGTGACTGGAAGAACTTTTCAAGCTTGTGATCTTCCTCCAAATTACCCTCATGACAGCAGAAATTAATCTTTAGGAAGGTAGGTGCCAATGAAATGCTGGCCTTCAGCAGTTCTACTTCTGTATGTAGATGATCTGTGGATCCACTGTCTGCTTCTTTTAAAACTTCACTGTCACCCACCATTGACAGTAGATACAAGGGAGGAAAAGTAGGTTGAAAAACATGATTCAGGATTCACAAATGGAAGAGATATTATTATGATGGCTTACAAATCTATGTCCTAAATACTTTCTTGTAGAAGAGAGTTTGAAAATGTTGTACCTGGCCAACACTGAAAAAAATCACAAAAATGAAATTAAATGTGAAACTATTGTTTTTTTTTTTCATTATAAGGTCACAGACAGGGCTGGCAGAGAATTGAAATGCCAAATAGTTCAATCCCTTTATTTTTCAGATGAGAAAAATCAGCCCAAGAGGTAAAGTAGCTTGCCTGGGGTCTGAAGGTTGTCAGTGGCAGAGCCAGAATGAAAGCTCAGGCTCTCAGACTTCTTTCCAAAGCAAAATGCTGCTTCCTATGTAATTTATTTCTGAATCAGTTGTCAGTACATCACTAGACTATTTTCTATTGAGGGCAAAGGTCAAAATCAGCACCAAATTAGAAGAAAGGACAAAGATCAGAAGATGCTGAACCTAATTTCAAAAGCTCCAACCTGAGATTTTTGAAGGGGCATTAACATGGAAAAAATGGGATGTAGATGGAGGAAAAGATGTTGATTTTTGGCTATTGCCACTTTTATTAAGTAGTAACTGATGTAAAGCAAGTGTCACTAAAAGGTTGCCAAACAAACCTAGGGAAAAAATAACTGAGCCAGCAAATACTTACCTTCTTGATAAGCAGAGAGACATGGCAGTTCGTGGAAACTTGACAAATTGGTATAGATTGGTAAAATGTTGTGAGGAAGATGAAAGATTATGGGCAGGATCACTTAACTAAAGATTAAGTAGGGATGGATGAGCAGTCCTGCTGAAAGGTTGATGTAACATAACACTCAACAGGATTATCCCAAGAACAATTCTGGAAGAAAACACGAGAAACATAATAAATAGGGAATAGGTGAAAAAATTGCCAGATTTCTGTATAACAATCAATTTTCATCATTACTGACAGCAGAATCACCACTGTCTCTTGAAAATTTAATCTCTGATGGGAGACAGAGGAGGTAGAAATAAAAGATTTCATCCTTGATACATCATAGTCTATTGGTAGTTTCTGTTTCTTTCTTTATTGCCTTTTTTGGGGGGGGTGATCATAAGACCATGCTTCTTATGTAATTGATCCCTAATCTATATAACTACCCTCTGATCTCTGAAAAATTTCCATGAGAATAATCTGTGCTTGAATCACTCAATCAACAACTATTTATTAAGGACTTAATTATGACCTGGGCATTTGGGATACAAAGACAAAAGTATAATTCCCTCAAGGAGCTTAGTCAATAGTCAGTAAACATATATTAAATACCAACTCTGTTCCAGGTAATGTGGTAAAGGATGGGAATAGAAATATGAAAAGAGAGCCCGTCCCTGACTTAAAAGTGCTTATGATTTAATATGGGGATATAACACACAAAAGAAAACTGAAAAGGGGAAGGGAGGTACATCATACCTCCCATCATATGATGGCATAGTGGAGAAGTCAGGTCTGAAAGCAGTGCAGGCAGGTAAGAAATGAGATGTTTGGAGCTGATGCCCCTCCTTAAATGGAGGCTTTGGAGTACATGGTTCTACTTTAAATAAAAGGGCAGTGGGTAAGGATGAGGTATGAATATGAAGGCCGATTGAATCTTGCAGGATGGAAAGATTTCCCCAATGATGATCTTCCTAGGTAATTACAGAGAAGTCAGAGATGACCCAAAGTAGAGCAATCAGGTGGGAAATGAGTTTGTAACAAAATAAGAGGAGGCGAAAGGTAGCCAAATAAAAAAAAATAGACAAGGTAATTTTGGGAAGGAGGCATTAGCAGCCTGGGAGATCAGGAGAATGGTTGTAAAAAGGCACAGTTTCATTTGATCCTTGATTGAAACCAAGATTTTCTAAGAATTAGTCTGATGAGGGCCTGTATTTAAGCATGGGAGCTGCCCCATACAAAGTCACAGAGTGGAAGATAGAGTGTCAGTTTAACTGGACTATAATGTAAGTGAATGGGAGTAATGTGTATTTTGGCTAGAAAGATAGGTTGGACCAGGTTGTCAATGACTTCAAATTATCTGGAAGATAATGCAGTCATTTCCTCAGAATTAACATTCTCCAAGTTATATTCTGCTTTATGGCTGTGAATCATGACGGATCACTATCTTCAAAATTTTGAGTGATCCAAAGAGTAATGGACGTGTTTGTTCTGGTGACCACCACGAAACCTTTACATGCTTCATAAACACTGTAAGGTAAGACTAAAGACACAATGCTTTTTATTTAACTGGGCTGTATGATGACATGACACTAGGGTCTATCTTTCCATTTACCTGCACATTACTTATTATTTATTTTTTTAAAATTTATTTAATATATTTAGTTTTCAGCATTGATTTTCACAAAAGTTTGAATTGCAAATTTTTTCCCCATTTCTACCCTCCCCCCACTCCAAGATGGTGTATATTCTGGTTGCCCCGTTCCCCAGTCAGCCCTCCCATCTGTCACCCCACTCCCCTCCCATCCCCCTTTCCCTTCTTCTCTTGTAGGGCAATATAAATTTCTACACCCCATTGCCTATGTATTTCATTTCCTAGTTGCATACAAAAACTTTTTGTTGTTGTTGTTTTTGAAAGTCTGTTTTTAAAACTTTGAGTTCCAAATTCTCTCCCTTCTTCCCTCCCCACCCACCCTCCCTAAGAAGCCAAGCAATTCAACATAGGCCACATGCATATCATTATGTAAAACTCTTTCAAAATACTCATGTTGTGAAAGATTAACTATGTTTTGCTTCTTCCTAACCTATCCCCCTTTATTGAATTTTCTCCCTTGACCCTGTCCCTTTTCGAAAGTGTTTGTTTTTGATTACCTCCTCCCCCCATCCGCCCTCCTTTCTATCATCCCCCCTTTTTTATCTTCTTCCACCTTCTTTCCTGTGGGGTAACATACCCAATTGAGTGTGTATGGTATTCCCTCCTCAGGTCAAATCCAATGAGAGCAAGGTTTACTCATTCCCCCTCACCTGCCCCCTCTTCCCTTCTTACAGAGCCACTTTTTCTTGCCACTTTTATACAAGATAATTTACCCCATTCTATCTTCTATCTCTCCCTTTCTCCCTCTCTCAATATATTCCTCTCTTATCCCTTAAACTGATTTTATTTTTTTAGAAATCATCCCTTCATATTCAACTAACCCTGTGCCCTTTGTGTGTGTGTGTGTGTGTGTGTGTGTGTGTATACCTACATGTATACATACATAGACACACGCATATGTATATATATGTATACACACACACACACACACACACACACACACACACACACATATATATATATATACATATATATATATATATATATATATACATATGTATATATGCATATTCCTTTCAGCTACTATGATATTGAGGTCTCATGAGTCATACACATCATCTTTCTATGTAGGAATGTAAACGAAACAGTTCAACTTTAGTAAGTCCTTTATGATTTCTCTTTCTTGTTTACCTTTTCATGCTTCTCTTGATTGTTGTGTTTGAAAGTCAAATTTTCTATTCAGCTCTGGTTTTTTCACTGAGAAAGCTTGAAAGTCCTCTATTTTATTGAAAATCCGTATTTTGCCTTGGAGCATGATACTCAGTTTTGCTGGGTAGGTGATTCTTGGTTTAATCCTAGCTCCATTGACCTCCAGAATATCATATTCCAAGCCCTTCAGTCCCTTAATGTGGAAGCTGCCAGATCCTGTGTTATCCTGATTGTTTTTCCACAATATTCAAATAGCTTCTTTCTGGCTGCTTGCTGTATTTTCTCCTTGACCTGGGAGCTCTGGAAATTGGTGACAATGTTCCTAGAAGTTTTCTTTTTGGGATCTATTTGAGGAGGCAATCTGTGGATTCTTTCAATTTCTATTTTGCCCTCTGGCTCTAGAATATCAGGGCAATTCTCCTTGATAATTTCGTGAAAGATGATATCTAGGCTCTTTTTTTGATCATGGCTTTCAGGTGGTCCAATAATTTTTAAATTATCTCTCCTGGATCTATTTTCCAGGTCAGTGGTTTTTCCAATGAGATATTTGACATTATCTTCTATTTTTTCATTCTTTTGGTTCTGTTTTATAATATCTTGATTTCTCATAAACTCACTAACTTCCACTTGCTCCAATCTCATATTTAAGGTAGTGTTTTCTTCAGTGGTCTTTTGGACCTCCTTTTCCATTTGGCTAATTTTGCCTTTCAAGGCATTCGTCTCATTGGCTTTTTGGAGTTCTTTTGCCATTTGAGTTAGTCTATTTTTTAGGGTGTTATTTTCTTCAGTATTGTTTGGGTCTCCTTTAGCGAGTCATTGATTTGTTTTTCATGGTTTTCTTGCATCATCTCATTTCTCATCCAAGTTTGTCCTCTACTTCTCTAACTTGCTTTCCCAATTCCTTTTTGAGCTCTTCCATAGCCTGAGACCAGTTCATGTTTTTTCTTGGAAGCTTTTGGTGTAGGCTCTTGCACTTTGTTGACTTCTTCAGGCCATATGTTTTGGTCTTCTTTGTCTCCAAAGAAAGATTCCAAAGTCTGAGACTGAATCTGGGTGCATTTTCGCTGCCTGGCCATGTTCCCAGCCAACTTACTTGACCCTTGAGTTTTTCGTCGAGGTCTGACTGCTTTTAGAGCGAAGAGTACTTTGTTCCAAGCTTGAGGGGATGCACCGTTGATTTCAGAGCTGTTTTTATATAGCCAGCTCTGCCACCCCAGCACTCCTCCTTCCTCAAGAACCACAAACCCGGACCTGATGCAAATCTTCAGTAGGGTCTTCACTCCTGCTCTGATCCGCCACTTAATTCTTCCCACCACGTGGGACTGGGGCTGGAAGTAACTGCAACTGTAGTTCTGTAGCTGCACCTCCCCTGCTGCCCCTGGGGTCGTGGCTGAACCACGAACTCTGTCCCCTGCAGCTTTTCCCACTAACCTTCTCTGTTGTCTTTGGTGTTTGTGGGTTGAGAAGTCTGGTAACTGCCACAGCTCACTGATTCAGGGTGCTAGGGCCTGTTCTGTGTGGCTCCTGATCTGGCTGGTCCTGCTGCCTCCCCTGCTGAGCTCCGCTCCCCTCCACTCCGTGCATGATAGACCTCATCCAGTGACCATCCAGGCTGTCCTGGGCTGGATACCTGCTTCCCCCTGCTATTTTGTGGGTTCTGCAGTTCTAGAATTTGTTCAGATCAATTTTTTATAGGTTTTTGGAGGGTCATGGTGGGGAGCTCACGCAAGTCCCTGCTTTCCAGCCGCCGTCTTGGCGCCACCCCCGGAAGTCCTACCTGCACATTTCTTATGTCTTCTGTTTTGATTTATATTTAGAAGATACTTGTGGATATATCTTAGCTCCTCCTATTAACCTGGTAGACACTGGACCAATCTCATATTTCAAGGATGTGGTGGCTGTAAGTAATTTGCAATGTATAAGCAGTGATAGTTTTTGCAGAAGAAATGTAATAAAGGATATTATTTTGTAAACATATGCTCAGAACAGATGTTGTGGTCATGTGAGGAGTATGAAGGAAGGATAACAGATTTAGAGGACAAATATTACCCTTGTATCCACTGAATATTAAAAGTTCTAATGGTGGACCTCTCTGGTGTGTGTGTGTGTGTGTGTGTGTTTGTGTGTGTGTTTGTGTGTGTGTGTGTGTTTGTGTGTGTGTGTGTGTGTGTGTGTGTGTGTGTGTGTGTGTGAAGAGATGAGAAGAGGTTGGAACAGAAACACATTTATAGGGGCAAGACAATAAAAACAAGATCTAGTGAAGGAGAGAGAAAAGGTTAGTATAGAAAGATATGGAGAGAATTAGTTTATAGAATCAAAGACCTAAAACTGGAAAGATCATCTAGTGACTAAATGAGGCCATATGCCTCATTTCATATATTACATAATTGAGGCCCCAAGAAATCAAGAGATTATAATGAGGTCATCTAAGTTTAATAAGTGTGAGATGGACAAACTCAGAGCCATTAAGTTTTGAATGTAAACTTCTAGAATGTTGAAGGTGTTTGGGGGGATGTGGTAGGAGGAGTCTCACAGGTTTAAGTAGTCTCCGTTTGAATAAGCTTAGGAAGGTATAAAATTCAGATGCTTCAATTTGATTAGTGTCCAAATTCGAAGGAATTGCCTGTATTCAACTCACTGTCAGTAAAATTGGATGTTAATTAGGACCTATTCACTGGAGCCAGAGAAGTAAAAAACAGGAAAGGGATAGGACATTTTTTATTGTTTTATTATTTAATATTTTTGGTTTTCAACATTGATTTCCAAAATATTTGGAGTTACAAATTTTTTCCCACTTCTCCCCACGCCTCACCCCAAGATGGCATATATTCTGAATTGCCCCTTTCCCCAGTCTGCCCCCCCTTCTGTCACTCCACTCCACCCCTCTCTTTATCTCCTCTCCCCTTACTTTCTTTAGAACAAGATAGATTTCTATACCCCATTGCTTGTGTATCTTATTTCCCAGTTGTGTGTAAAAACAACTTTTTCTTTTGAGCATTTGTTTTGGAACTTTGAGTTCCAACTCCTCTCCCTTCTTCCCTCCCTGCTCACTCTCCTTGAGAAGGCAAGCAATCCAACATAGGTCCCACATGTGTCATTATGCAAAACATTTCCATAACAGTCATGTTGTGAAAGACTAACTATATTTCCCTCCATCCTATCCTGTCCCCCTTTATTCAATTTTTTCCCTTGACCTTGTCCGTTTTCAAAAGTGTTTGCTTTTGATTACCTTCTCACCCAATCTGCCCTCTCTTCTATCATCCTCCCTCTCTTATCCCCTTCCCCCCTACTTTCCTGCAGGGTAAGTTACCCAATTGAGTATGTATGTTATTCCTTCCTTAATTCAAATCCAATGAGAGCAAAATTCACTCATTCCCTTTCACCTTCCCACTCTTCCCTTCCAATAGAACTGCTTTTTCTTACCACTTTTATGTGAGATAATTTACCCCATTCTATCTCCTTCTCCCAATATATTCCTCTCTTACCCCTTAATTTAATTTTATTTTTTTAGATATCGTCCCTTCATATTCAACCCACCCTGTGCCCTCTGTCTACTCTGTCTACATATATGTATATATACATCTTTCCATGTAAGAATGTAAACAAAACAGATCCTAATTAGCTATTTATGTCATATTAGAAATTGATTGTTAGCATAGATCATATCATATAGCATTTTATTCACAATATTTAGCCTGTTCAGCAAGGGCTATAATGGTAGCATTCAGTGCTATCTTCATCTTCACCTGGCAGCTACATTATGCTTCTTTGATATGAGAGAATATTGGTAGCTGGATATTGCCACAGGTACAATTTTGGACATATGAATCTGCTGAAAGATAAAAGATGATCTCAGGTCCTATTTCTATTCAGATCAAGTCAGTCAATCAGAAAGAACTTATTAAGCACCTGCTAGTTTTTACATCATATGTTAAAAGCTGGGAATATACAGAAAGGCAAAAGCCAGTTCCTGCCCTCAAGGAACTCAAAATCTTTGAGAAGCAAGCAGGATCAACTTGCATAGTCATAGTAGTACTACTGCTTCTTAGTAGCTTCTAATATATTGCACATGAAAGATGTAGCCATCACACCCATAAGGAAGGATAATTTTCTTGTCCTCCACAAGACTGCTTTGCAGCCACATCTGGATCACTATAGCAGGGGCAGCTGAGTTATCCCCTCCTTAATCTTTTTTTTAGCAACAGAACCTGAGAACAGGCAGTAGGTAGGGAGGTAGGTAGGGAATTCTCCTCTATAGCCTAGGGTAAATATTATTGTACTGTCTTGACCCAGAAGGGAAACATAGATCTGGATGGCTTAAAGCTGAAAGAGTCAAAGTTATCCCCTATTAAAAATTTTTAAACATGTTTGATACCTACCTCCTTCTCAAATAGAGAGTTTGGAAAATGTAATTTATTTTTAAAACCTGGGAATTTGGACACCACTGGTATATTTGGGAAAAGGTGTGTGGCATTTAACACAGGCCTTGTCTTCTGAACTTATAGCCCTTGACATTTTTATTATTCCCTTGGCAATTTATTTTTCATTGCCATGTGACATTTCTTCTTTGTCTTGCATCACTATTAACTTTGGTAATGTTATTCAACTTTTAATGTATTTCCACTTCATCCTTCTACCCAGAGTATAATCTTCCTAGCAAAAAGCATCTTGTATGTCTTTAGAGGTCAATGCCCAAGAAGAAAAGCTACAACTACAAAAAAAATTGGTGAAGTGAAAGCACATTTATATAGAAAGATATAAAAATAATACATACAGCATTATTTTGGAAGAAGGGACTAACAGGAGGGGGAATTAGGAAAAGCTTAATGTAGAGGGTATCATTTGATATGTGCCTTGAAGTAAATTAGAGATTCTGAAAAATAGAGGTGACGAATGAAGTCATGTGGAGGGGTGGGCAGGGAAGCAGTTTAATGGCACAGAAATGGTTAATGGACCATATATGAGGAACTGTAAAAAAAAGTTTATGAAACATAGTGTATGTAATGAGAGTGATGTGAAACATAGCTTGACAGTTAGGTTGATGCGAGGTTCTTTAGGTCTTTAAATAGAGAACACAGTGATTTATATTAGGTCCTTGACATAATAAGGAGCCACTGGACTTTTTTTTTCCTAACAGAACAATAACATACTCATACTTGGACTTCAGGAAAATCACTCAGATAGTTGTGCAGAGAATGGATTGTAGCAGGTAGAAACTGAGGCTAGGAGATCAATTAAGAGGCTATTCTAATTAATGTAGGGAAAATGTGGAGGTGGTTTAAACTAGTGTGTAACTTGTGAATTTATGGATGGGAACAGATTCAACAGATGTTGAAGGATAAATGAGAAGATTTGGCAACTGATGAGATTATGGGATCAGAGAAGGGTAGGAGTCTAAGATGATGCTGAGGTTGTGAATCTGAGTGACTGAAAATATTATGGTATGCTTAACAGAAATAGGGGAATTTGGAGGAGGGTTAGGTTTTTGGGAAAAAATAACAAATAGCTCTTTTTTGGTCACGTTTAGTTTGAGCTGGCTAAAAGACATCCAGTTGGAAACATGTAACAGGTGTCATGATAGAAATGTTGAAAGTTCTGAGCTTAATCAATTTAACAGTTAGGCAAGTAGTCACCAATCAATTGGGTCAGTGGCCTCTCTTGATGACCAAAGATCTAGAGAAAGGGTTGACAAGTCCTTTTAAATATTCTGATTGTACAGTACATCATTGGGACCTCCCCTGGCAAAGGCAAAGCAATCCAAATTAGTAGACATTTGAATCAGGACATGGATTAAGAGTTCTTGTCAATTCCCTATTACTTCACCATTGCCTCATAGAAAAAAGCAGCAATTGAACTGGTCTTTAATGATTTAATAGGTTATCAGGAATAAGAAAAGTTAGTCAAAGTATAAGAAAAAATATGAAGAAATGCTTGGAACTGAAAAAAAAATCTAGGACATTAGGGGAGCCTGGAGAACAGTAAAGCCTGGACAATGTGTAGTGTGTTGGAGGAAATATTAGGAAATAAGGCTAAAGCCTCAAAGAAATGTGTTTGCACAGGGCCTTGAATACAAAGCAAAGTTAGAATTTTGCTTAATAGGAAATAGGAGGTCACCTAAGAATTTTGAGAGAAAGAGTAACATTGAATAATTATCATTCTAGGCTCATAGCAACCTTCAACAGTTGGCACTAAAGGTTTTTTTATTACTATTTTACAAATGAGGAAGGTAAGACACATCTACTATGGCAGGAAGTCTTTCTCAATCCCTCTTAATTCTAGTTCCTTCTCTCTATTAATTATTTCCTGTTCATTTGCACATATACACACACACACACACACATATATATATATGTGTGTGTGTGTGTGTGTGTGTGTGTGTGTATGTATATATGAATAGAGATCTATATCTATGCCTCTGTCTGTCTATCTATCTATCTATCTATCTATCTATCTATCTATCTATCTACGTGTTTTCTCCCCCATTACATTGTGAACTCCTCAGGGCAAGGGATGTCTTTTGCCTTTGTTTGTATCCTCAGTGCTTACCAGAGCTTGCACACAGCAG
Source organism: Trichosurus vulpecula (assembly GCF_011100635.1). Lineage (NCBI taxonomy): Eukaryota > Metazoa > Chordata > Mammalia > Diprotodontia > Phalangeridae > Trichosurus > Trichosurus vulpecula. The sequence continues at coordinate 133,944,970 of NC_050581.1, forward strand.
GTACCTAATAATTATTTATTGACTGACCTACTCACAGAGTCTAAGTGATTTGTTTGTTTTCACACTAATAAACAGAAGTTGAGTGAAGGACTCCAGGTCCAATACTCTATATTCTATATCAGAAGTTATAATTAGACTATTAATATATAGTTTGGGGTTTCTAAAACTTAATAACTATGTCCTAGAAGTTAGTACTGCTGTATTCTGATCAAATGGGATTATGTATATAAAAGTGGTCCTCCTTTGATCTATTCATGTCACACTTTAGGTCTCACACTTTTCCTGTTCTTGGAATGCCCACCTTTCTCCCCTACCATTTTGAATTCCTGGCTATTTATTAAAGCCCAGCTCAAGATATCTATGAGACCTTTCCTAATCTCTCCTCTCATTAAGGACTTTGCCCCTCAGGCCTCACATAGTACGTGGGCTTAATATCTCTTTAAGGCAATCAATTATAAATACAATACCATGTATCATTGTTCATTTCTATGTGTTTTATAAGTGTATATTTGAATCTTTAATCCCTAATTACATTTTAACACCGTGAGAGCAGGGGCTATGTCTTACCCAAATGTTATATCTACCCCAGTCTTTGGTACTCTATAATCTGTGTTCAATTGTTTTATTCCTGTCTGACTCTTTGTAACCCCATTTTGGGCTTTCTTGGCAAAGATATGGGAGTGGTTTGTCATTTCCTTCTTCAACTTATTTTCTAGATGAGGAATTGAGGCAAACAGGGTTAAGTGACTTGCCCAAGGTCTCACAGCTAGTAAGTTTCTGAGCTGAGATTTGAGTTTAGAAAGATAAGTCTTCCTGGTTCCAAACCTGGTACCCTATCCCCTGCTCCATTCAGCTGCCCACTCTGTACAGGGGCCTTAACAGGAGCTTAACAAATGTTTGTCGAATGGATGAATGCTAAAACATGAAAAACTATAAATCATACATGTAGGAAAACAAGATTACTTTATAACAATAGCTGACAAATAATGTTTTACAGTTGCAAATTACTTTAGCTCATTTTGTCATCACAATGGTCTTGAGATGCAAGCGAGGACAATCCTATTTCTGTTTTGCTCTATATAAAGATATTGAGTTTTAGAACTGATGTTACTTACCTAAGATAATATGGCTAGTAATGGGTAGAGCTTGGACTTTAACTTCATCTGACCTCAAATCCAGTATTCTTTTCACTAAACCACAAAGTTTCTAATTTAAAGAAAATGAAGCTGCTTTTCCTATTGTCAAAAGGATGGATGAATGGCTCCAACTCTTTTCCCAGTGTTTTACTTACAGGTTATTTGCAAACACTGTTTGCACAGCACCTTAAGCTATTTAGAAAAAAGATCTACAAATGTGAACCACATTTAAGAATTAATCAGAGCTAATGACAACAAATAAAAGTTGATACAGGTGTTATAATTTATTTGCCTTAATGCTGTGATGAAGCAAGCTTTTCATAGACTGGGGTTTGTCTAGTTCTGCCAGAAGACCTTTTAAGGGTTAATAAACACTAGCCCATTTAACTGGCATAACAAGACAGCTAAGAGGAAATTGAGCCGTGCGGGCAGTCATTTCGGATTACTTCACTGATGCTGCCATATGTTAGCTGCAGTTGGTGTTCAATAGGGAATTACAAGTGTTTGCAGATGCTTTGAGCGAAAGGCCCCCTGTTCTGTGGGCGGGGGGGGGGGTAGGAGGGTTGGCATATAGAGAAGATTACCCAAAAGAGAGAAAAATATATGAAGTATTATATTTCTGGAATATGTTGCACATTTATATAACTTCAGTCACTTGAGGAAAAGGCTTTGGGGAGTGAAGATTGAGGCATTTCTCTCTTCCATCTCTCCTTATCCAAATTTGCAAAAACAATATTTCAAGTATTCAGGCAATCAATGGAAATTTAACTTATTCATGGCAAGTGTTTAAGATAGAACATTTTTGCTTGAGGAAAGCTAATGATACATATGCTTTTCAAACTGCAATAGAAGTCAGAATGACTGTGGTTCTGTGTGTCTAAATTTCATTGAATAGTCAGCAATACAAAGAAAAACATTCTAAGATGCAGAATACTTGGATGTTATGGGGTCCACGGAGGCTTTGTCAGTGTTTTGGGGATTCTAAAGAATCATAGAATCAGTGATTACTAAAATTCAATCCAGATATGAAAAATAATATTCTCTACAATATACTCAAGAAGTGGTCATTCAGTCATTACTCAAGGACATTCAATAAAATGTGTTTGTGTGCAGGGGTGGTAGGGGTGGGGGACTGATCTGGGATCTCAATGCAAGCTCTTCTCTTTTTCAAAGATTCCTTGAGAAGATCACATCACAAACTGATGAGAACCAAAAGCTTCCCCGAAAGTTTTGCTTTTGGAAGGAGGCCACAAATCTCTTATGCCCTGTGTTGCCAAATGATTCAGTGTTAGACTCAGCTCTGATATTCCTTGCCTCAATCCTATATCCATAATCTATTGCAGTAAAGTATGCAGCCTTCCCTCCTCCATTAGAAGCCATAAACACTTTTAAATATCGAGGTCTTTTCAAAATCTGCAGCCTTGCCTTTCAGTGAGGCAGAGAGGTTATCAATTCTAGTTTTTTGTTGGTAGGCTGGAGTGAGATCTTAAGGTGGGTAATTTGTAAGAAGGTTTATGAACATCACTGATCTACAAATTACTAGCAAAGTAGGTACTTAAAAATGATATAATGTAAGTAACCTGTTGATAGTCACTATAGAAAAATATTCTCTGACAAGACAGAAATTAATGTTTTAAAAGAAAGGTGAAAATGATGAAGCAAAAGCTGTACTTCCTCCTTTAGTTTATATATATATATATGTATGTGTATATATATGTATGTATATATATATGTATGTATATGTATGTATGTGTATATATATGTATGTACATATATAAATTTATTCCTATTCTTTGCCAAGATGTCCATATTGTTTGTATTGACTTACCTTTAATATAACATCTAAAATGTTTAACATAACTAGAAAAAAATTAATTTGAGCATGAAGAGAATCAGCTACTATTTTTGTGCCTTAATCAGGTCATTCAGAAATGGAAATGATCTGACTAAAATGAATTAATAGTAAATTACACAGCAAATTATAAAAACTTTTCTAGGATTTGCTTTTTTTTAGGCTTTTGAAAGTCTCTCAGCTTTATAAAACTTCTGGCTTTTTCAAGAGCCTTGAGTAGATCCTCTATGTAGAATTTATGTGAGGATATGGACAAAAATTTTAGACTTATGGTGAGACATTGCAGATGCCTACAATGTGGAGGTTGCATAGGTACTGATAAAATCATTGTATTCATTGGTGTTTTTAAATATTAAAAGACACAGTGGAGGGATTAGCTATATTCCTGTTCACTTTTCACTGAAGGAGTTACCGCCAAAAGAATCGGTTTGATTGACTAGTTGGGAACTAACCTGAGCATATCCGGAGGAATATGATCAGGATGACAAAGTGACCTAAAACCATGAACGCTGACAATCAGTTGGAAGAAAACTGTGTTTGCAACAAATGTAAGTAACAGTGTTTGTTATTACATTGATCTGCAGATGGGTCTGCAATACTGGCCTGAAGTAGAGAAGACTTAAGGTAGCTGAGCAAGTCATAGCTGTCTTCAAATATTTGAATTAGTGTTATGTGAACAACAGTTTATTGTGGTTAGCTTTGAAGGGCAAACAGAAATGTTAGGAACAAGTGATACTGAGATAGATTATTACTTAACATAAGGAAATAATTCCTGAAAGCTAGGGCATTTAATTAAAAATAGAATGAGTTGCGTCGGAAGGTTGGAAATTTCCTATCACTAAAGATCTTTAAGTGGTAGGTAGGCTTGTTAAGGATATTTTGTAAATAAAAGTTGTGATTTGGGTAGCAAGTTGTCCAGATGACTTCTGAATTTCATTCTAATTCTGATTCTATTTTTGATAATAAAAATTTTATCAGAAAACTGCTATGAGTCCGAATTTGAGGGTAATGCAGTTCAACATTAATGCAAATATATAATGAAAGGAAATAGCAGCTAGCAGTGGTTAAAGCACTGGGCCTGGAGTCAGGAAGACCTAAGTTCAAATCTAGACTCAGACACCTATTAGCTTTGTAACCCTGGGCAAATCACTTAACTTCTGCCTAAATGCACTAGAGAGGGAAATATCAAACCACTCAAGTATCTTTGTTAAGAAATAGCCATGGACACTATGGTCCATGAAGTCATGAAGAGTCAAACATGATTAAACAATGGCAGCAGCGATGACAAATTAATGAACAGATCTGCAAATTATTTTTTTTATTCACAAATTAACTAAAGAGAAAGTTAAAAGGCTCTGAATTACAATCTGATATGTACATCTTCCACCTGGTAAAGCATATATAGAGATCCATCAAGGGTTTATTACCTCTCCCTGTTTCAAATAATTCATTTATGTTATTCATCCATGACTTTCAGCATCTCCAGATTTCCTAAAACTGCTTTAAGTTGGGGTGGCCAGGGCAAAGATCTAATCTAGGAGTGTCAGTTTGGCCCATGAAGTGACTTGATAAAATATTTCAATAACTTTCTGGATAATGCTGCTGAAGCAAGATCAAATTAATTTATTTTTAAAAACAAATGTCGACGTCTGTTGTAAAATTTCTTTCTGAAAGAACTGCATTCAGTCAGGAGGTATTACATTAACCAAAGCACTGCATATCACTTACAGGGATATACATATATATATATATATATATATATATATATATATATATATATATATATATATATTCATAAATTTATTTATTTAACATCTTCAGTTTTCAGCATTGATTTTCACAAGAGTTTGAATTACAAATTTTCTCCCCATTTCTACCCTCCCCCCTACTCCAAGATGGCATATATTCTGGTTGCCCTGTTCCCCAGTCAGCCCTCCCTTCTGTCACCCCACTCCCCTCCCATCCCCTTTTCCCTTCCTTTCTTATAGGGCAAGATAAATTTCTACACCCCATTGCCTGTGTATCTTATTCTCTAGTTGCATGCAAATTTTTTTTTTGTTTTTGTTTTTGAACATCTGTTTTTAAAGCTATGAGTTCCACATTCTCGCCCCTCTTCCCTTTCCACCCACTCTCCCCAAGAAGTCAAGCAATTCAACACAGGCCACATGTGTATCATTATGTATAACCCTTCCACAATACTCATGTTGTGAAAGGCTAACTATATTTTGCTCCTTCCCAACCCATCCCCCTTTATTGAATTTTCTCCCTTGACTCTGTCCCCTTTCGAAAGTGTTTGTTTTTGATTACCTCCACCCCCATCTGGCCTCCCCTCCATCATCCCCCCCCCCTTTTTTTAATCTTCTTCCCTCTTCTTTCCTGTGGGGTAAGATACCCAATTGAGTATGTATGGTATTCCCTCCTCAGGCCAAATCTGATGAGAGCAAGATTCACTCATTCCCCCCTCACCTGCCCTCTCCCCTCCTCTCACAGAACTGCTTCCTCTTGCCACCTTTATGTGAGATAATCCACCCCATTCTATCTCTCCCTATCTCCTTCTCTCAATATATTCCTCTCTCATCCCTTAATTTGATTTTATTTCTTTTAGATATCTTCCCTTCATCTTCAACTCACCCTGTGTCCTCTCTCTCTCTCTCTCTCTCTCTCTCTTTATATATATATATATATATATATATATATTTATATACACACATACATATATACATACATACACATTCACTTATATATATATATATACACACATACATACATATATATATATATATATATATATATATATATATATATATATATGCGTATTCCCTTCAGCTACCCTAATACTGAGGTCTCATGAATCATACACATCATCTTTCCATGTAGGAATGTAAACAAAACAGTTCAACTTTAGTAAGTCCCTTGCAATTTCTTTTTCTTGTTCTTTTTCTTGATTACCTTTTCATGCTTCTCTTAATTCTTGTGTTTGAAAGTCAAATTTTCTATTCAGCTCTGTTCTTTTCACCGAGAAAGCTTGAATGTCCTCTATTTTATTGAAAATCCATATTTTGCCTTGGAGCATGATACTCAGTTTTGCTGGGTAGGTGATTCTTGGTTTTAATCCTAGCTCCAGTGACCTCCGGAATATCATATGCCAAGCCCTTCGATCTCTTAATGTAGAAGCTGCCAGATTTCGGGTTATTCTGATTGTGTTTCCACAATACTCAAATTGTTTCTTTCTGGCTGCTTATAGTATTTTCTCCTTGATCTGGGAGCTCTGGAATTTGGCGACAATATTCCTAGGAGATTTCTTTTTGGGATCTATTTGAGGAGGTGATCGATGGATTCTTTCAATTTCTATTTTACCCTCTGGCTCTAGAATATCAGGGCAGTTCTCCTGAATAATTTCTTGAAAGATGATATCTAGGCTCTTTTTTTGATCATGGCTTTCAGGTAGTCCAATAACTTTTAAGTTATGTCTCCTGGATCTATTTTCCAGGTCAGTGGTTTTTCCAATGAGATATTTCACATTGTCTTCCATTTTTTCATTCCTTTGGTTCTGTTTTATAATATCTTGATTTCTCATCAAGTCACTAGCTTCCACTTGTTCCAATCTAATTTTTAAGGTAGTATTTTCTTCAGTGGTCCATTGGACCTCCTTTTCCATTTGGCTAATTCTGCCTTTCAAGGCATTCTTCTCCTCATTGGCTTTTTGGAGCTCTTTTGTCATTTCAGTTAGTCTATTTTTTAAGGTGTTGTTTTCTTCAGTGTATTTTTCAGTATTTTTTTGGGTCTCCTTTAGCAAGTCATTGAGTTGTTTTTCATGGTTTTCTCGCATCCTTCTCATTTCTCTTTCCAATCTTTCCTCTACTTCTCTAACTTGTTTTTCCAAATCCTTTTTGAGCTCTTCCCTGGCCTGGGACCAGTTCATGTTTTTCTTGGAGGCTTCTGTTGTAGGCTCTTTGACTTTGTTAACTTCTTCTATCTGTATGTTTTGGTCTTCTTTGTCACCAAAGAAAGAATCCAAAGTCTGAGACTGAATCTCGGTGTGTTTTTGCTGCCTGGCCATATTCCCAACCAACTAACTTGACCCTTGAGTTTTTCAGCAGGCTATGACTGCTTGTAGACTAAAGAGTTCTATATTCCACTTTTGGGGGGGATGTCCCAGCTCTGCCACACCAGTACTCCTCCTTCCCCAAGAACCCCCAACCTGGACTGGGCTTAGATCTTCAGCAGGCTGTGCATTCCTGCTCTGATCTGCCACTTAATTTCTCCCACCAGGTGGTCCTGGGGCCTGAAGCAACTGCAGCTCTAGCTGCCCCACCTCCGCTGCCCCGGGGTGGTGGCTGAACTGCACACTCCTTCCACTCTCGTAGCTTTTCCCACTAACCTTCTCCACTGTCTTTGGTGTTTGTGGGTCGAGAAGTCTGGTAACTTCTGCAGCTCACTGATTCAGGGCGGTAGGGCACATTCCGCCCAGCTCCTGGTCTGGTTGGTCCTCGCTGCTCTCACTGGGCTCTGCTCCTCTCTGCTCCCAGCTCCCAGCTCCCAGCTTCATGTGGGATAGACCTCACCCGGAGATCATCCAGGCTGTCCTGGGCTGGAGCCCTGCTTCTCTCTGCTGTTTTGTGGCTTCTGCAATTCTAGAATTGGTTCAGAGCCATTTTTATAGGGTTTTGGAGGGGCTCGGCGGGGAGCTCACGCTAGTCCCTGCTTTCCAGCCGCCATCTTGGCTCTGCCCCTCCTTACAGGGATATATTACTTGGATTAGAGGATCTCTGAAGTCCCTTCTACTTCCAAGAGTCTATGTTCTAAATTAGCCATCTAAATAGCATAGTCTGATACTAAGTACTCTAGAATTAGATTTGTTGTTGTTGCTTAGTCATTTTCATTCATTTCTGACTCTTTGTGACCCCATTTGGGGTTTTCTTGGAAAAGATAGTGGGATGGTTTGCTATGCCCTTTTCTGGCTCATTTCACAGATAAAAAACTGAGGCAAACAGAATTAAGTGACTTGCCCAGGGTCACACAGCGAGTAAGTGTCTCATGCTGGATTTGAACTCCTATATGTAAGTTTTCCTGATTCCAAGCCCAGTGCTCTAGCCACCTAGCTGCCCCTACCAGTACATACTCGGCATCATTTATATTAGTATAAGGGAAACAAAGCACAACTAGGATAAAATCTTGCCCAATATCTTTATTTTACATATACAAAAGCTGAGCCCTATAAAAGTAAAATGATTCACCCATGATCATATAGATCAGGGCTGTTCAAAATGATGCGACCCCAGTGCGATTTACGTGGCTGGCCTACAAGCATAGAAATTTACATAAATGCTTTGGTAAATGAAGCCGAGCTACATCAGAGCTCTCACCAAAATGGAAAATCAAAATATATTGTCTATTGCTTCAAAAAAAACCTAAGGTTGGATAGCTCTGATATAGATAAAAGATGGCATAGGTGAGTTGCCGTCCATTGGTCTTACCAATATACGTTATGATTGGTCTGATATTGTTCAAGGTTGTAGGACATTTCCACATTTCTGTTCCCACCTCTTCATGAAAATGTAACCTTGTGAATTGGACTTGCCAAATCTCTTGGTGATTCCCTTGGAAAGGGATCTCATCAAGTCTTTGTCCCTTTTCTTCTCATGCTCTATTCCTTGACACTGGATTCTAGTATAGCAACTTTAGGTACAAAAACATATCCTCACCCTCATCTTTGTCTTCTCTATACTGTTTCTTAGCACCCTGTGTTCTTTACTTTCTTCACAGCCTTATTGAATTTCCAGGTAATATACCCTCAGGATTTTCCAACTCTGCTGAAAAAACTTAATTAAAAAGTATTCATTATAGGACAGCTAATCTTTGGTAGCTTTGTTCTTTGCCTTTTAACCTTGATGTTAGCACTCTGTGGAGAGACACTTAGACTACAATGTGTATTCTTATTCCCTAAGCAAAAAAGGGGAAGGGGCAAGAAACTTGAACTCAAGCCCAGGCCTTCCCAGAAAATTGTGCATTCAAGATTAGATGTTATTGTTTATAAGAATATCAATTTCCATTCTTTCATTAATGGCAGCATATGTTATACCCAAAACAAACAGAACCCAGAAAATTCCTTTTTATTGGAATCCAGTTAATCCATCATTGTTATATTTTAAATTGTATTTTCCCTTGTGCTCCCCTGAATGTGACAGTTTTCATTGTAGGCTTGAACATGCCTTGAAATTCTTGAGGTCGCCAAGCAAACAGTAGCCCCAGCAATATTGCCAACAGCTAATGTAGTTCTTGTAAGGAGTAAAAATTTGCATGTTTCCTTACAGTAATATTCATTCTTAAAAACTACAAAATTAAAATGCTGACAAAAGATAAAAAAATTGTGCATAACATGAAATCAAGCAGGCAAATGAGAAAGAACTAACTAGAGATATGATAACCAGGTCAATCTGGTTTCACCTGGTCAAGGTCAGACATTCTAAGTCAGCCTAGTGTCAGTAGAAGTACATATATTACCACTGCTATCATACAACAAAATTATATCATAATTATTGCTTGTCCCAAAGGAAGGAGGAATTGAACAAGTAATCATTAAATGACTACTTTTATCAAGCACCATACAAACCACTTTATAAATATTATCTCATTGGATCATTCCAAGTAATTCTCCTACCACTGTAGGTGTGAGGTTGAGATTTTATTTGGACTCATTTATTGCTAAGATGCTCATTTACCATTTTATACTCTCAACATTAAAACAAAACAAAACAAAACAGGCTTAGAGAGGATTGCTGTTTTCTTAGTAAGTCTTTCCATTACCTTGTATGATTGTTGTCAATTAAGGGCTTGATTTTAGCCATTTAACCTTGTGGTGAGGTTGTTCTGAATATTTTTAAGTGAGCCTGAGAGGTATCCCAGTAAATATTATCATTTGTGCTTCTTTGTTAAAATAAAGTCCTTATTTACTTAAGAGCAACTAAACAAACTATTACTCAACTACTTTTCATACAGAAATACCAATCAAACATCTTGCTGTTATTAACACCACTACTACCACCACGACCAACAGTAAATGTAAATTTTAAATCAAAATTTATCCAAAGTTACTAATGTCCATCTAACCTTAACTTCCAATGGAATGGAACAGAGAACATATACTGAAAAAAGAGCTAGTTTAGAAGTGAAGATTAGAATGGCTTGAATTAGATAAAGCATTTCAGTGATTACTATGTTTACCTAATACTGTGCTATGCAACTAGTTGGCTCACAGGATAGAGTACCAGGCTCCAGTTAGGAAGACTCATCTTTGTGAGTTCAAATCCCCCCTCAGACTGTATGACCTTGAGCAAGTCACTTAACCCTGTTTGACTCAGTTCTTGATCCACTGAACAACAACAAAAAGAAACCACTGGGAAAACAAATAAAAACAAAAAGAAACTCAGTCCCTGCCCTCAAGGAGTTTATATTTAAAGTAAGTGATTATTTATGTCTTTTTTTACATCATCATGATTCCTACCCTACTCCCCACTCTATATTCATCCCCATTCAAACCAGAGGGACATCTCATACACCATGTAGTATTTTTAAAGATGAGAGACAGAGAGAGGCACAGAGAGATTTAGAGATGGAAGGAGAAAGACACAGACAAAAATGAGCATTTGATCAATGCATCAAAAAGTCTGAAAGTATGTGCAATGTGCAACCCTGTTGATGTTCCACTTTTGCCATGGGGTGGGGTTATTTCTTTATATCTTTTCATATATCTTCTTTTAAACCAGCTTGTTCTTTATAATTTTGCAACATCCATTTATGATTTGTTGGGTTTTTTTACACTCTTTTAATCATTCTGTTTATTTTTCTTTAACATATTACTTCATTCTGTACCAGTTCACATAGATCTTCTCCATGCTTCTCTAAATTCATTATATTCATCATTTCTTAGAGCAGAGTAACATTTTATTAAATTCATGTACCACGGGGGCGGAGCCAAGATGGCGGCTGGTAAGCACGGACTAGAGTGAGCTCCGTATCCGAGTCCCTCCAAAAACCTACAAAAAATGGCTCTGAACCAATTCTAGAACGGCAGAACCCACAGAACAGCAGAGGGAAGCAGGGGTCCAGCCCAGGACAGCCTGGATGGTCTCTGGGTGAGGTCTATTCCACACGGAGCTGGGAGCTGGGAACGGAGTGGAGCAGAGCCCAGCCTGAGCGGCGTGGACGATCCAGACCAGAAGCCGGGTGGAGGGGGCCCTAGCGCCCTGAATATGTGAGCTGTGGCAGTTACCAGTCCCCCCTTGACCCACAAACACTAAAGACTGCGGAGAAGGTTACTGGGAAAAGCTGCGGGAGTGGAAGGAGTTCGGGGTTCGGCTTCCAGCCCCGGGGGCAGCGGAGGTGGGGCAGCTACAGCTGTTGTTACTTCCGGCTCCAGGCCCACCTGGTGGGAGGAATTAAGTGGCAGATCAGAGCAGGAGTGCAACAGCCTGCTGAAGATCTAAGTCTAGTCTGGACTGGGGGTCCTTGGGGAAGGAGGAGTGCGGCTCTGACAGAGCTGGCACCTCCCCCCCAAATGTAGAACATAGAACTCGTAAGTCTACAAGCAGTCATACCCCACTGAAAAACTCAAGGGTCAAGTTAGTGGGTTGGGAATATGGCCAGGCAGCGAAAACGCGCCCAGACTCAGTCTCAGACTTTGGATTCTTTCTTTGGTGACAAAGAAGACCAAAACATACAGCCTAAAGAAGACAACAAAGTCATAGAGCCTACAACCAAAGCCTCCAAGAAAAACATGAACTGGCCCCAGGCCATAGAAGAACTCAAAAAGGATTTGGAAAAGCAAGTGAGAGAAGTAGAGGAAAAATTGGGAAGAGAAATGAAAGTGATGTGAGAAAACCATGAAAAACAACTCAATGACTTGCTAAAGGAGACCCAAAAAAATACTGAAAAATACACTGAAGAAAACAACACCTTAAAAAACAGACTAACTCAAATGGCAAAAGAGCTCCAAAAAGCCAATGAGGAGAAGAATGCCTTGAAAGGCAGAATTAGCCAAATGGAAAAGGAGGTCCAAAAGACCACTGAAGAAAATACTACTTTAAAATTAGATTGGAGCAAGTGGAAGCTAGTGACTTTATGAGAAATCAGGATATTATAAAACAGAACCAGAGGAATGAAAAAATGGAAGACAATGTGAAATATCTCCTTGGAAAAACCACTGACCTGGAAAATAGATCCAGGAGAGATAATTTAAAAATTATTGGACTGCCTGAAAGCCATGATCAAAAAAAGAGCCTAGATACCATCTTTCAGGAAATTATCAAGGAGAACTGCCCTGATATTCTAGAGCCACACGGCAAAATAGAAATTGAAAGAATCCATCGATCGCCTCCTCAAATAGATCCCAAAAAGAAATCTCCTAGGAATATTGTTGCCAAATTCCAGAGCTCCCAGATCAAGGAGAAAATACTGCAAGCAGCCAGAAAGAAACAATTTGAGTATTGTGGAAACCCAATCAGAATAACCCAAGATCTGGCAGCTTCTACATTAAGAGATCGAAGGGCTTGGAATGCGATATTCCGGAGGTCAATGGAGCTAGGATTAAAACCTAGAATCACCTACCCAGCAAAACTGAGTATCATGTTCCAAGGCAAAATATGGAGTTTCAACAAAATAGAGGACTTTCAAGCTTTCTCAGTGAAAAGACCAGAACTGAATAGAAAATTTGACTTTCAAACACAAGAATCAAGAAAAGCATGAAAAGGTAATCAAGAAACGGAAATTGCAAGGGACTTACTAAAGTTGAACTGTTTTGTTTACATTCCTACATGGAAAGATGATGAGTATGATTCATGAGACCTCAGTATTAGGGTAGTTGAAGGGAATATCCATATATATGTATATATATATATATGTATATATATGTTAATGTATATATATAAGTGAATGTGTATGTATGTATATATCTATGTGTATATGTATGTATGTGTGTATATATATATATGTGTTTATATATGTATATATATATATGTAAAAGAGAGAGAGCAGACACAGGGTGAGTTGAAGATGAAAGGAAGATATCTAAAAGAAATAAAATGAAATTAAGGGATGAGAGAGTAACATACTGAGAGAGGGAGATAGGGAGAGATAGAATGGTGTGGATTATCTCGCATAAAGGTGGCAAGAGGAAGCAGTTCTATGGGAGGAGGGGAGAGGGCAGGTGAGGGGGGAATGAGTGAACCTTGCTCTCATCATATTTGGCCTGAGGGGGAATACCATACATACCCAATTGGGTATCTTACCCCACAGGAAAGAAGAGGGAGGAAGATAAAAAAAATAAAAGGTAGGGGGATGATGGAGGGGAGGGCAGATGGGGGTGGAGGTAATCAAAACAAACACTTTGGAAAGGGGACAGGGTCAAGGGAGAAAATTCAATAACGCGGGATGGGTTGGGAAGGAGCAAAATGTAGTTAGCCTTTCGCAACATGAGTATTGTGGAAGGGTTATACATAATAATACATGTGTGGCCTAGGTTGAATTGCTCAACTTCATAGGGAGGGTGGGTGGGAAGGGAAGAGGGAAGGGAATTTGGAACTCAAAGTTTTAAAATCAGATGTTCAAAAACAAAAAATTTTTTGTATGCAACTAAAAAATAAGATACACAGGCAATGGGGTGTAGAAATTTATCTTGCCCTACAAGAAAGGAAGGGAAAAGGGGATGAGAGGGGAGGGGGGTGATAGAGGGGAGGGCTGACTGGGGAACAGGGCAACCAGAATATAAGCCATCTTGGAGTTGGGGGGAGGGTAGAAATGGGGAGAAAATTTGTAATTCAAAATGTTGTGAAAATCAATGCTGAAAACCAAATATGTTAAATAAATTGCATTTAAAAAAAAAATTCATGTACCACAATTTGTTTAGCCATTCATCGATTAATAGAAGATTCACTTTGTTTTTAATCCTTTGCTATTTCAAAAAATGCTGCTATAAATATTATGGTGTGAGGACTTTTTTTTATCCACGACTTCCTTGGAGTATAGGCCTAGTAATGATATCTCTAGGTCAAATGGAATAGCTGTTTTAGTCACTTTACATATTTCCAAATTGCTTTCCAAAATGGTTGTACTGATCCACAGCTCCAGTAACAATATACTTATTTGACTTTAACTGGCCTCAATCTGACTGAGGCAATGCCCATTCCCTGATTAAGGTTAGGCAAGAGATGAGGCAGAGAATGGCCACTTTTACCAATTCCTCCCCGAAAAAAGCAGTCTGGAGGGGAAGATTCTCAGGGTTTCTGGCCCAAACAGAAACAATTGTTATTTATATTCACTTTGAGTCAATCAATGCCCAAACAATGACCAAGGGGGCTTGGCCTGGGACCTGTTGTTGGCCACTCAGTGAGAGCCACAGAGATTTTGGTTTCAAGGCCTAGTCCCTAAGGAAAAAAGAAATCTAGTCATTGTTTGGGCCACGATTTGTTCAGAGTGAATGTAAATAATGATTGTTTCTCTTTTGGCCCGAAACCCTGAGGGTCTTCTCCTCCCAGGTTGATTTTTTTTTTTTTGACTAGGTAGAAGTGGCCATTCTTGGCCTCATTTCTTACCTAGCTTTAATCACTGAATGGGTGTTGCCTCAGTCAAACTGAGACCTGTTAAAGACTGTCAACTTAAAAAAGGCCAAGGTCTCCCAGCATATACAGGGCCATCTCCAGTTGTCCAGATCTATATCTTGACAATGGACCCTAATGGTTTCCTAGGAGAAAGTGAGGCTGGTGATTTTGCACAGCCCTCCCTCACTTAAGTCCAAGTCACTTGCATATCATGGCATCACCTCCCTGATGTCATAGTTCTTTTCCAGAAGAAATATCAAACAACAACTAATGTGCCTGTCTTTATATAACCACTCTAACTTTTTTTTTTAATTAACTTGGCTAGAAGTTTATTGAGCTTTTTAGTCTTTTCAAAAAAAATCAGCTTTTAGGGTTTTAAAAATCATCCTACTTTTTACCAGCTTATCCAGTTTTCCTCTAATTCTGAATATCTTGTCTTTTTTGCTTATATTATTTATTAGCTTTCTAATTTTTAAATCCTCATTCAATTCATTAAACTTCAGATTATTTTTGTTTTGTTACGGTTACTAAAGCATGCATTTCCTATTTCAGTTCTATACATTTGTTTATAATATTTCTTTACCCTAATACATGGCCGTTTTTAAAAATAAAAGTTCCACATAGTTCTGAGAAATACACATCATCAGTACCATGTAGGAGACACCGTAAGTTTTCAGCTGTAGTTTCTCCAGCAGTTTGTGGAGTTCTATATTTTCTTCTTTTGTTTATTTTTCTGTTAAATGTATCTAAAACTGAGTAAGGGACATTTAAATCTTCTGCTGCTGTTATATTGCTGCCTATATCTTCTTGTAATTCAGATAATTTTTCATTATGAATTTAGATGCTGACATTTCAGGCATATAATATAATATTGATATTCGTTGCTGTCTATGATTCCTTTCAACATAATATAGTTTCCTTATTTATGTCTTTTTATTTTTTGAGTGCTTCTTTTTTTACTTTTTTTTCTGATAGACTAACTGTAATCCTGCTTTTTTAGATTCACCTTGGGTATTGGTATTTTTAAGTAGCCTCTCATTTTGTTCTGTGTTTGTGTTTGTTATTAAGTGTTTCTTTTAAGCGAGTGATTTTAGAGTTTTGTTTTCTTATTCAATTTGCCACCCTTTTCTGTTTTGTTACATCATTTAATCTATTTACATTGAAAAATATGAGTTAGGTTTAAACTTTGAATTTTTTTTCTTCTAGAAACAGTGCTTTGGTTTTTCAGGAAGACCTGAGTTCAAATCCAACCTCAGACACTTACTAGCTGTGTGACCTTGGGCAAGTCACTTAACTTCAGTTTGCTTTAATCCACTGGAGAAGTGTTGTGCCCTGCCCCCCAGTTTACCCTCCATCTTGCCCCAGCTCATCCCACTGTTTATGTTCCCATCTCTATGGAAATAATCCTGCCCCAGCTTGTCCCACTGTTTGTGTTCCCATCTCCATGGAAATCAGTTTGTGTTTTTTCCCTTTAAATAACCTGACCCTACCCCTGCTCAGGGATGTTCAATTTGAGTCTTTACTCCAAACAGTCCCGAGCTTGAATAAATCCACATCAAAATTTATATCCGGGTCTCGCTTGCTTTTGGACCTGGAAAACCATTTCAGTATCTTTACCAGGAAAACCTCATTGATAATATTGGCTTGCTATGGTCCATAGAATCACAAATTGTCACACACAATGGAACAACAAGAACAATCTTCCAAGGTAGAGATAGTTGAATTTGCTTTGTTTCTTGTGCATATTTCCTCTTTTGGAGAGAGTTGAGAGGTCATGATGAGCAGAGAAAATGTTTACTCTTCCTGAGCTAGGAAGTTAC
The DNA here is from genome assembly GCF_011100635.1 of Trichosurus vulpecula. Classification (NCBI taxonomy): domain Eukaryota; kingdom Metazoa; phylum Chordata; class Mammalia; order Diprotodontia; family Phalangeridae; genus Trichosurus; species Trichosurus vulpecula. The sequence continues at coordinate 133,961,372 of NC_050581.1, forward strand.
TTTCTAATGGGGGAATATAACACCTAAAAAGGATCTGGAAATGGGAAGGGCAAAGGATACCTGCATGGGGTAAGGTGTAAAGTAGTCTAGGTAATCATAGACTGCTCTAGGTTAGAACTGATTATGGCTGGTATAGATACTTCCTCAGAGGGAACTTCCTGGGAGGAACTCACCAATCAGAGGAGAAAACCATAGAAGCTGAGGCATTGCCCTAGAACAAAAAGACTTTTAGGGCAGAGATTACAAAAGTAGCTTGGGGAGTCTGGTGCTGAGCTGGGTTAGAAGTGACCTCAATTTTATTCCCATATATCTGTGTAATCTCGTACAGGTCACTCCATTCATCAAAATGTAAAATGACAGGGTCAGGTCTCTAAGGCTTTTTTAGTTCCAAAATTCTATGATACTTCATGTTATTTAATTACAGTTATGACTTTGAGTTTCAACTTTTTATCATTTCATAGTGACAGTGGGGGGAGAAAAGAAATGCTCATGTAGTCATATTCAGATAGTTGCTTCTGAGCTCAACTCCTGGGTGTAGTAACTGTAACAATATAACTTAGATTGTTATGTCATGTTCAAAAATAATGTTGTAGTACAAGTTACTTCAAAAGTTCTGGATATCGCCATGAAGTATAAATAGGACTTTACTTTTCTATATTCTGAGCCAAAGAATTCACACTGAGTAAGCTACATTTCATTGACTTTAATTTTCTTTGTAGGAAAAAATAGATTGATTTAACCCTACAAGGATTTAAACCTAAGATTCTAGGGAATTTAGGTATTATCAACCAGATGTTACAGGCACCAAGCTATCCTTTTAGCTTATGTTCAGGGTTTTTGATCACAGTTTGCTTGCAAAAAACAAATGGCAGACTTGCTCTGAGTAGCTTTCTGAGCAGATGTGTGGCTGTCGTGATCAGCTTAGAGAGAAAGGGCAACACACAGCCTTATGAGAAATACAGGTATATAAGAATTACCAGCATGCGGCTACTAGCGACATCCTATTCTGAGCTGGTAGATATTAGATGAGAGGGTGTCCTCCATGCCGAAAGATTAGAGTACCCTTCCAGGCCTGACCTGTTATCAGGAAGCTGTCACCTCATAATTTTTGCATGACTACTTTAGCATCTAAGACATTTATTTACTTTGCTGAAATCCACCTCTTTTAATTTATGAATATCGCCAACAAGTTGTAATTGTTTGAACTTCAAGGAATTTGCTTATCTTGAGAGTAAAGAGGTAGTCCAAGTTTATAAACAGGAGCATGTTGAAGAGTCCTATATTATGGAGAATTCCTGGGCACTTACTGTATAGAGGTCAATGTTGACAGTGATATTCTTAAGCAAAACTAGGGACAGGGTGCTGAGAACAATTGTTTTTCCTTTCTCCCCTGGAAAACTAAAATGAAATGTGGTTGCAACTGACCACCAGAAAGAGACCTCCTGTTGAAACTTGTCAGTTATACTCTAAGAAAACATTACCACTAATTTTTCCTTATAGTTATAAATTATTTTGCAGTTTGTAAACAATTTTGGTGTCTTTAAAGCTCAAAATAAAATAAAATTATAAAGCACTTTCATAGTCATTAACTCATTTCATCCTCACAAAATCCTAGGCCCCAAACAATTATCCATATTTTGAAGATAGGGAAGTTAAGGTTCAGATAGCTAAATGACTTCTCCAAGGTAACATAGTTAATAATTCACAGAGCTGGGACTCACATGCAGGTTTTCTAACTCCTTGTCCAGTGAGCTCCCCACAACCACCACAGGTCTCTTATTTCTAATTTTCTTCCTCTCACATTTGCTTTCTTTTTCTCTTACCAGATTTGTGAAGCTAGGAACTATTTTGCATATAAAAGATGAATTCTTTTAATAACCTGCTTTATTTGGTTGCCCCTAGCAACTACTTTAGTACTACCTTCAAGACAGTCTCTGAAATAACAGTGTCCCTTAAAAGAGAGTCCAACAAGTGAACAAGGAGTTTGAACAGAGATTAAATGGGCCCCATCATATCTTTATACATAGCTCTCTGGTGTTCACGGTTATGAAAACCAAATGAGCAAAACTTTAGCAAGGCACTTGGGAATGGTAATGGGATGTCCCTTGTATCTGAAATTGCAGCTCCTGTCCCAATGACAGCTGATTGCATGTGTTTGATTTGCTTTTCCCAGACATGGAAATAGATTTGTGTCTTTTGGAAGGGATTTGTGACACAAGGGCCTGATCTGTGACCAGCAGACAGTAAACTCAACTGACCTGCACATAAGAATCAAGGTTGAGATATTCTCATTAGCATATTGCTGAAGGCTTGTGGGGAGTGAGAGAAAATGAATCATCCACTATCTTTGGCTCCCATTCAGATCCTAGTATATAATGCTGGATGCCCACCCAGCAATTTTGCCTTGAACATCCTTCATGTTGAATTAGGGAATAATACTTGATAGCAAGAAGATGATAGCCTATTTTTGAATCCTATCTCTGCTGATGAACACTTGTGTGAATTTTGGCAAGCTCCTTAACAACTCTGAGCTTCCCTTACCTCATCTGTAATACCAAGGGCTTGATACAGATTTCCAGGGGATTGGTATAGATTTACACTGCCTCTGAATACATTTCCAAGGCTTCTCCAAGCTGTACTATGATGCTATTATCTTATAATAATCCAGAATGTTTGTCTTATTTCAGAGAGCTAGATGCAAAACCAGGCATTATGAACATCGGAGAGCAAATTCGAGACTTTTCAGTCTCATGTGAATGAGTGGTATTACTATGAAACAAAAGGGCCCACAGTTGCTTGTCCTTCTTTCATTCTCAATCCACTATCAATTCTATATCTATTGAACATGTTTTGCATGTGCATGCCTGCCTGTCCTTCTTTTTGTCCATCCTTTGCTTACATGCTCATCGAATTTTCAGATGGTACAACACTGGAAGGGATAATTAACATACTGAATAAGGCAAGGTCCCAAGGCTCTTGACTGGTTGAAGCATTGGGCTAAATCTAGTAGGATGACATTCAATAAGGATAAATGTAAAGTCATACATTTGAGTTAAAACTCAACTTCACAATTATAGGAAGTGGGAAGTAATTATTAGACAACATTGTCTGAAAAATGATCTGGGGTTTTTAGTGGGCCACAAGCTCAATATGAATCAATTGTGAAATGTGCCAGACAGAGATAATACGATGCAGGCTTGCTTAGTGTCCAGGAATAGGGAGGTAATAGTTGTTTTATATATGGCCCTCGCCAGACCTCACCATTAATACTGGGTTTAGTTCTGGCCATGCCAGTTTAAGAAGGATCAATAACCAAAAGACCATCTAGAGGAGGGCACTGAGGCTAGTAAAGGGCCTTGAATTCGTGTCACAGGAGTATCTGTTTAAGAAATTGGGAATGGTAAGCCTGGAAAAGAGAAGACTCAAAGGGAGATATGATAGTTATATTCAAATATTAGAAGGGCTATTATGTGGAAATAGATTGATTTTTTTTTCTTTTTGGCTCCAAAAGCAAAATTAGTTGCAAGGGGTAGAAATTATAGAGATAAATTCAGATTTGATGTCAGGAGAAAAAAATGACTTCCTAACAATTCAAGCTATCCAAAAGTATTTCAGGCTACTTTGAGAGGTGGCTGATTCCCTCTCATGGAGTGTCTTTATGAAGAGAGGCTAGATAGCCACTTGTCAAGCATCTAATTTCAAAGATATCTTTCAGATATGGGTTGCAGTACATGGCTGTTTATGTTCCCTTCAGTACTCTAATTCTATGATGCTGTGTTTCTGTTGACTGGGCATGTAAATTATTTGAATCCTGTGGGAATCATCATCATCATCATCATCATCATCATTATATAGCATTTTACATGCCATCTTATTTTCTTTTTACAAGGTAGGCAGCTCCCATTATTATGTGGGGCAGATAAGTGGCATAGTGTATAGAGTGCCGGGCCTGGGGTCAGGAAGATTCATCTTCCTGAGTTCAAATCTGGCCTCAGACATTGACTAGCTATGTGAACCTAGGCAAGTCATTTAACCCTCTTAGCCTCAGTTTCCCCATCTGTAAAATGAGCTGAAGAAGGAAATGGCAAACCACTCTTGTATCTCTGCCAAGAAAATGCCAAATGGAGTCACAAAGAGTTAGACATGACTGAAAAATGACTGAACAACAACTTATTATTATCCCCGTTTTACATGTGAAAAAACCCCTTACTTTATTGAAAAATCTTGTCTAAGATTACACATCAGCTACACATAACTCAACACTTCCTGACTCTAATCCAAGTCTAGCAATCCATTCATTTCATCACGTACTTGCTTACTTGTTCTAGTTCTATATATCTCCTTAGCTGGAGGCACGTCCTCATTCTCTGTCAGTCTGGGCTTCCTCCATGCCAAATTCATCAAACCACTTATTGTGTCATGAAATCATTGGTTTGGGTATGGGATCTGAGGAAGCTGGCCTTGGGTCTTTAAAGTTGAGAAGTTAGTTCAGCAGCTACAGACAGAGTTTGCTTGATTGGATGCCCTGAGACTGACAGGCTGAAAATTTCAGAAAGTAGGAGTGAAACAATATAGAGCTGTAGGGTGAATATAGCAACAGGAGTTGAACAAGTGGGGGAAAGTCAGAATGTGCCTTACTGAAAGAGCATTTTCCTTTGAAACTTCTTAACTCTTGTTTTGGAGCCCCTAAATTTAGCAAGGAATATAGTGCTGGAAGTAATGAAGCAATTAGACTATATACAGTGTAGTAATATAAAAAACACAAATAAAGTAGATAAACTCATTCTGACCGTGTTGATATGTTTCAAAGGACTACTATAGAAAGCAACTGAGATTGTCACAATTTAGGAACTCCCTCAAGCAATTTAGATCACAACTGCTCACTGACTTAGCAGAATGAAGTAACTTGAGGAGCACAGAGTTCCATGATTGCTTCAAGTCACACAGCGGCTAGCAAGTGGATCTCAGATCTCTCTGAGTCCAAGTCCAGCACTATCCACTTTGCCATACTCCTTCTCCAATGGCCCTAAATCATAATTTAAAACAAAAAAAAATGCTGCTAAAATTGTAGACTTTTAAATAGTTGGGTGGTTGGAATTTTCTTAGAGAAATATTTTATTTATCTTTGTTTCCAATTTCCATTGGGAAAATTGAATTTATCTGGAATTCAATTTCACATATTTGTCAGGGAAATTTCTTTTTTAAAATTGTTTATTATACAATATTTATGGAAAGAACTAGGAAAATAGAATAAAGACCTTTGAATTGGCACCACATACCCAAAGGACTCTACAATGTAAGTTCTTTTTATTTGTTGTTGTTCTGAGAGATTTTATTTAAAAAAATTAGTATTTTATTTTTCTTCAGTTAAATCTAAAAAGAATTTTTAACATTTCTTTTAAAAATGTTGAGTTCCAAATTCTCTCCCTCCCCCCCCCTCCTCATTTCTTTATAGAGAAGGCAAGCAATTTGGTACAGGTTATATGTGTGGAGGCATGCAAAAATTATTCCATATTAGTTATTTGTAAAAGAAAACACAGACCAAAAAACCCCAAAACAAAACAAAAATAAAGTAAAAAATAGTATGCTTCAATCTGTTCTTTGAGTGGATCAAACTGTACCAGCTGGATGGATGGATAGCATTTTTCATTTTTAAAAAATCTCTTTTGGGATATAGACTTAGTAGTGATATTGCTGGGTCAAAGGGTATACATGGTTTTATAGCCCATTGGGCATAGTTCCAAAGATAATGACTGAATTGGTTCAAAACTCCACCAACAATCGATTAGTGTCTCAATTTTCCCACATCCCCTCAAACATTCATCATTCTCTTTTTCTGTCCTATTAGCCAATCTAATTGGTGTGAGGTAGAGCCTCAGAATTGTTTCAATTGGTATTTCTCCAGTCAGTATCAATACCCTGACCATGTTCACTAACACTCAATCGTATAAACCCAACAGAGTCTTTCTTACCAGGGTGAAACTTATTCTACTATTACATTGCAGAATGCTCTGTAGAAAAGGTGTAACCATTTTTTTTCAATTAAGTACCAAGTGGATTGTAGAGAGAGTACCTGAAAATCAATCCTTGTTCACAGCACAGGTAGTGAGTGAGCCTTGTGCCTTATGAGATTGCAATTCAGTTATCTGGAATTTCATTTGCTGCCTGCTGCAAGGATTTGGGTCCCTATCTATCTATTAAATGTTATGGTCAGAAAATAAATTGCCAGGCTAAGGAAGATCTTGGAGCAGAAAGAAAGATATAGCTATACTTCCTGAAGGACCTGAAAAGGATTCTGAAAATAGATCTTATTTTCTTTTAAATTTCAAAGTGGAAACTTATGGGAGAGCTTGAGAAACCTTTAGAGTGAGCAATGCCTTATATTTGTCTGAAGAAAATTAAGAAACAAAAAATGGAATGATTTAATTACATGGTATGTCCCTAAAAAGAGCAGATCTGTCAGAGATCTGGAGATCTGCTAAGGTAGATATAGTTAAAAGAGTCTAATAGGCAAGGGAAAATAGAAGATTAAGAAATTATGTCCACCCATTCGTTTAGTAACTTTGTGTAATCTCTACTGCAAGAGATAAATAATTCAAATGAGAATAAACTAAACATATAGAGAGGACAACAAAAGTCATGCTAGGAGATTCAAGAAGGAAAGTTATTCACAGCTTGGAGATAAGCAAAAGATTCAGAGAGAAAGTGTCTGATTGGATGCTGTAAGGATGGGCAAGATTTCAAGATGCTGCTTTTGATGTAATTTCTAGCTATCGCTGGTGCTACTGTTGTTAGCTACACACTCCCTAAAAGAAAGATGAAGAATTCAACATGCAGAGTGAGACATTCATTTTGGGGATTTATTTCTGTGAGACTTTCTTTTGCTTGGCTGTACAACTTTGTTTCAAGAGTTGTATTTTTCTTTATTTTATTTTTCCCTTTGTAATGAGGCTGGTAGGAGAGAAAATAAATACATATTGATTTAAAAAGTAAAATGTAAATATGAAAAGGACAAAAAACACAAAGCCTATGTCATATTACTATAGAATTAGAGTTACTACATGATTAGGGAAGAATAAATAGTTCTCCATCCCTCCATGTCTCCACCTACCCTCCCCCCCCAAAAGAGAAAGTGAACAGAATTCGGTCTATAGACAACAGGCTACTGAGTGTTAATTCTTGGCAAAATTCTGGAATATATTTTTAAAGATATGTTGAATATCTAGAAAAAAGAGTAGTGATTATGACAAGCCAGTATGGCCTATTTGAGAATAATTCGTGCTATGCTAAACTTATTTCCTTTTTGCACAGAATTCCTAAGCTGGTAGACCTAGGGAATACAATAAATAATGAAAACTTGCTTAAATTTTAGCAAACACTTAGCAAACTTTCATATACTGTTCTTGTGAAAAAAGATAGAAAGATATAGAGTAAATAATTGTGTAATTAGTCACATTCAGAAGAGATTAGTCATTGATGATTTTGTATCTACTCAGAAGGACGTCTCTAATAACCTGTCTGATGAATTTGTGTTTGTTCTTATGCTATTTCAGTTTTTAGCAAGGATCTGGAAAAAGACACAGATGGAATGCTTGTAAGACATGAATATGCTACAAAATTGGGACTGATAGTTAACACACCGGATGATTATATCAGAATAGAAAGAAATGTCCTGACTAGATAGAACATTTGGTCAAATTACATAAGATGAGGTTTAATATGGGGAAATGTAAAGTCTTACCTTTGTGTTGAAATTTTTTTAACAAAAGCCAGTTTCCCAAGTAAATGAATATGAAGGAGTTACAACTAGACTCTATCTATCTATCTATCTATCTATCTATCTATCTATCTATCTATCTATCTATCTGTCTGTCTGTCTGTCTGTCTGTCTGTCTATCTCTCAAATTTTCTATCTGTCTATCACAAAGCACCCATAATAAGGAAGTTATAATACCTCAATACTTCATCTTAACCACATCACATCTCAAGGATAATATTTTGTACTTGATGTCAAATTTTAGGGATAGCACTGATAAACTGGAGAATGTCCAAAGAAGAGTCATCAGGATGTTGAAGAGTCTTAAGTTCATGCTATATAAGGATAAAAGGGGAACTGACTTCAAATCACAGCTGTACCACTTACATTTTGGTCAAGTCTCAATTTATGTGGACCATGCCTCCTGGAGCCCCATTGCTGATGATGCTGCCAAAAAGACATAGGAATCTAGACTAAAATTCACCAGCTTAGAGCCATATCTAGTCTTTATATGGTGGACCAAATTTGTTTGCTGTAGTTGACATGGTTGCCTACTTCCTCCAAGGTGCTTTCTCTTCTCTTCTCTGGGTTTTCATAATATTCCTCTTTTCTGGTTTTCATCTTTTTCATCTGAACATTGATTATACTTTGGCTAGTTATCCAATACCATGCCCCCAGTGTCCTGCTCTAGGCCCTCTTCTCTTCTGCCCATATACTCTCTCAGTAAAATTATCAGCTCACATGGGTTTAGTTATCATTTTTATGCATATGCTTCATTTTCATATACATATATACACATGTACATGCTTATATTATGACATGTATTATGAAAATCCAGAGAAGAGAGAGCACCTTAGAAAAGAGGGTAGGCAGCCATGTCAAATGTGTGTGTGTGTGTGTATTTATCTCCAGCATAAATCTCTTTGAGTTTCAATCCATCACCTACTATATATACACTGAACATTGTTTCAAAGTCAATGTTCTGAAGACATCTCAAACTCATCATATCCAAAATTGAACTTGTTATCTTTCCCTATAAGTTATCCCCCTTCCCAAATTCCCTACATTTTTGGAAAAAGAATCACTATACTTTGATCTATCTACTTTCACAACAATTTTTTTAAAATCTGATGATTTATCTGCACTGACACAGCTACCATATTAATTCACACTCTCATCACACTTTTCCTAGATTATTAGAACAGCTATCTAACTGATCTCCTTACGCAATCTCCCCATATCTTAGTCCATCTTTCACACAGATGCCAGTGATCTTATACCCTTCCTCAGTCAACTGCAGTGGCTTCTTATTGCCACAAGAATAAAATCAAAACTCCTTGGTTTAGCTTTAAAACCTGTTTACAAACTATCTTTCCAACCTCATTGGACATTATTCCCTGTCGAACCAAATTGGCCTTTCTGTTCCTCAGAGATAGTACTCTATTTCCTATCTGTTTTTCTTTACAGTGGTAAATGCTCCATGCCCGAGATGTACCCCTTTCTGAATTCTGACTTTTAAAAGTCCCTTTCTTCCTTCAAAATGCAGTTTAAGAAGTTTTCTTGATTCCCCCTACTACTTGTGGCCTTGCTTGCTCCTTAAGAACCTTCCATATGATTCCTTTTATTTATTTGTCTTTGTATTTATTATGTGTAGATTACACATCTACTCATACATCTACTTATTAGATTAGTAGCATTAGAATTTGAGTTCTTCGAGAGTAGAGATTTAACTTTTTTTCTCCTATGCTAGGGTCCTATTACTGTACCTGGCACAGAACAGGTACTTAACATCATCGATTAACTGATTAATTATTGTTCCTAGGAGATTTCTTTTTGGGATCTATTTGAGGAGGCGATCGATGGATTCTTTCAATTTCTATTTTGCCCCGTGGCTCTAGAATATCAGGGCAGTTCTCCTTCATAATTTCTTGGAAGATGATATCTAGGCTCTTTTTTTGATCATGGCTTTCAGGTAGTCCAATTGTTTTTAAATTATCTCTCCTGGGTCTATTTTCCAGGTCAGTGGTTTTTCCAAGGAGATATTTCACATTGTCTTCCATTTTTTCATTCCTTTGGTTCTGTTTTATAATATCCTGGTTTCTCATAAAGTCACTAGCTTCCACTTGCTCCAATCTAATTTTTAAAGTAGTATTTTCTTCAGTGGTCTTTTGGACCTCCTTTTCCATTTGGCTAATTCTGCCTTTCAAGGCATTCTTCTCCTCATTGGCTTTTTGGAGCTCTTTTGCCATTTGAGTTAATTTGTTTTTTAAGGTGTTGTTTTCTTCAGTGTATTTTTCAGTATTTTTTTGGGTCTCCTTTAGCAAGTCATTGACTTGTTTTTCATGGTTTTCTCACATCACTTTCATTTCTCTTCCCAATTTTTCCTCTACTTCTCTAACTTGCTTTTCCAAATCCTTTTTGAGCTCTTCCATGGCCTGGGACCAGTTCATGTTTTTCTTGGAGGTTTCTGTTGTAGGCTCTTTGACTTTATTAATTTCTTCTGTCTGTATGTTTTGGTCTTCTTTGTCACCAAAGAAAGAATGCAGAGTCTGAGACTGAATCTCAGTGCGTTTTCGCTGCCTGGCCATAATCCCAGCCAACTAACTTGACTTTTGAGTTTTTCAGTGGGGTATGACTGCTTGTAGACTACAGAGTTCTATGTTCCACGTTTGGGGGGGAGGTGCCAGCTCTGCCGCACCAGCACTGCTCCTTCCCCAAGGACCCCCAACCCGAACTGGGCTCAGATCTTCAGCAGGCTTTTGCACTCCTGCTCTGACCTGCCACTTAATTCCTCCCACCAGGTGGGCCTGGAGCCGGAAGTAACAACAGCTGTAGCTGCCCCACCTCTGCTGCCCCCGGGGCTGGAAGCCGAACCCCGAACTCCTTCCACTCCCGCAGCTTTTCCCACTAACCTTCTCCGCAGTCTTTGGTGTTTGTGGGTTGAGAAGTCTCGTAACTGCCGCAGCTCACTGAATCAGGGCGCTAGGGCCCCCTCCGCCCAGCTTCTGGTCTGGATGGTCCAAGTCGCTCAGGCTGGGCTCTGCTCCACTCCGTTCCCAGCTCCCAGCTCCGTGCGGGATAGACCTCACCCAGAGACCATCCAGGCTGTGCTGGGCTGGACCCCTGCTTCCCTCTGCTGTTCTGTGGGTTCTGCTGTTCTAGAATTGGTTCAGAGCCATTTTTTATAGGTTTTTGGAGGGGCTCGGCAGGGAGCTCAGGCTGGTCCCTGCTTTCCAGCCGCCATCTTGGCTCTGCCCCTCTGATTAATTATTGTTAAAGAGACTTTTGAGATAAAATTGAAAGATAATCCATCCTATGTGCCATGTGATAGAGCTGGCTCAGATATGGATAGTGCAATCTGGCCTCAGAGTTTACCGTAGGCTATGGAACCTTGGGATTTCCTGCTACATATGACTGTGTTAGGGAGCTGAGAAGAGACCTACTTGGCAGAGAAGTCGGGACATACTAGGTGAATCTGTTGGTTCTGACAGTACTGTGTGTGTGTGTGTGTGTGTGTGTGTGTGAGTGTGACAGAGAGAGAGACAGACAGAGACAGAGAGAGTCAGAGAGAGACAGAGACAGAGAGAGACAAAGAGAGAAAGAGCAAATTGCTAGCCATGCTAGCCTAACAGAGCTGGTGGTCATGCTTACAAAATTGTCTGTAAACCCTTTCAATGTCTATGCTGTTTGTGATTAGTGATAGCAAAAGGGTACAGTTTGGGAAAGAGCAGGTTTTTTTCCTTTCTTTGAAGGAGAGATAAGTTATAAACCTCAACAAACATGTCCCTTAGATTAATATAAGCTGCTGAGGAGAGAATAAGCCTAAATCATGATGAGGCTGGGAATTTTTGTGGCAGTGCAACAGAGTGGATACTACTGTCAGATTTGGCTCTGTTACATGAAAGATTTCTTACAGAAAACCAATTTCCAATCAGACCTCACCAAATCTTTCTTATGAAGTTAGATAAACATGTATTACTATAAACTGGGCATATCCTATATAACCAAGACCTTTCTTGGGTCCTATCTCTTTCTCAGGCCTGATGGTTCCCCTTTTGCCTAGGCAGCCACATTATAAATGGCACTTGACCAGTTAACAAGAATCAACCGAATGTTTACTATGTGTCACGCACTGTGAAAAACATTGAGAATATAAAAAAAGGAAAAAAATAAACTCTAAAGTTAAGGAGCTCACATTCTAATGGCAGGAGAATCCACCTTTAATGCTACATGTGAGAGCCATAGCATAGTTAAACTTAGGATCTCTGGAGGGACCATCTTATATTTTGAACATGTAAATTATGTAGTTGATTTAAAGAACTTCTAATGACTTTCACTTATAAAATTTTGATTCTATGAACTGAGGATATTTAGCACAGAGAAGAAATGAACTGGTAGCTTAATAGGTATCTTAAGATACATTTGAAGGAAGGACTATTACATGGTAAAGGGATTTTCATTGTTCTGCTTGGCTCCTAAAGGCCAACTTGGGATCATGGATTGCAATTGTAAAGCAGCTTAGACTTAATGCTAGATCTAACTGTTAGAACAACCCCAAAGTGAAACAAGGAGGGGTGTAATTCAAAATAATGAGGCAAAGGTTGAATGACCACTTTTGTGAAGCTATTTAGAAGGAAATGCTGTTTTTTTTGGTATGAGGTAGCCTAGAAGGACACTTAGTTTCCCTCCAGCTCTGAAGTTCTGTCATCCTGTCAATCATTAGATCTTCAGAGATAGAAGAGAACGACAAAGGAAAAATCAGGTTGACAAAATGAAAGACTGTATTGTTGGTGCCAATAAAGATTCTCTGGGATGTGACAAAGAAGAATGAGTCAATGAGAAGCACAAGCACAGCTACTGATCAAGCAATTTGTACTATGTTCACGATAGAATGACACCTCTCCCGACAGCTGGCTTTTAACAGAAGAGAATGTAGGTTCTTCAGGGGGTAAAGGGCTCTAGAATTTAAACTCTGATCACTGGACAGGAAGGAACAAAGGATATTGTATTATTGTTCCAAGATTTAGAAAGTGATTAGTCATAATTTAGTATGTGTATCCTGCCATCTTTGGTATCATAAAAATCATTAGAGGAAATATTCCTATATTAAAAATATATAATTTCAACAGGAAGAAAAAAATTCCTACCAAGAGAGTTTATGTTAGAAATTTTGCTTCCATGCTTCAGGAAATGACATAAGTTGATGGAGGCGTCATCATTTAAATCTAGTTGAAAGCTGTTTTGGATTTACTGTGTTTAACTTATGTTTTATTAGGAATAAGATGGCATCAGGTACAAACACTCTAGATCAACTTCAGCTGTTTATTTATGTATTTAGAATTCTAGTATGTCATATTAATAATTGGACTAAATACATGGGTTCATAAATATTTACATTTAACATACTATACCAATCTTGGCACAGCTTTGGAATTCTGGATTGCTTGAAGGACAAATATTTCAACTATATAACATAGATGTTAACCATGGGGACAAAATTCATTAGCAAAACACAGTACTCATTTTAAAGCTATAATTATAGAAAGGGGATATTGAAACTCCTTTAAGGAGGCTTTCCTGAGGATTTTTATGGTATTAATCATCTAAAGTTAGTGTATATGTGTTTTTATCTTTATCAATCCAGAAATCACAGAGTTTGGCTTAGAAACAATGCTTTGTCTTCAGAGTAGAAGGGAGACTCTACCCAGGCACAGATGGGCATATCATTTTCCTAAAACCTTTGGGTCTTTAAATAATATAAACCTTTTCTAAATTTTTACTTAATGTTTAAGAATCAATAAACATTTACGAAGTGCCTGCTATGTGCCAGGCACTGCACTAAGTACTGTTTTCAACATATATTTTTTGCACCACTGCACCACAGCTTGCTTGTGGGTCTGCCTGCCTCATATCTTTTCCTACTCCTATCTATATTCAATTTAGCCACTAAAAGTTTTTCTATGGTGAAGGTCTGACAAAGTCACCCCCCCCACCACCACTCAATGAACTCCACCGTCTCCCTATTTCGTCCAGGATCCAATAGAAAATTCTCTGTTTGATATTCAAAACCATTCATAATCTTCACATTCCAGTCTTATTATTTATACCTTACTCCTTGACATGAACTCTTTAATCCAGAGACACTGGCCTCCTTGCTGTCCCATGTACAAGACATACTATCTCTGATCTCTAGGCTTTGTTTCTAACTTTTCCCCATGCCTGGAATACTCTCCCTTCTCTACTCTGCCTCCTGTCTTCCCTGGCTTTTGTTAAGCCCCAACTAACATCCTGTCTTTTACAGGACATCTTTCCCAAACCTTCTTAATATTAATGCCTTCTCTCTGTTAATTATTTCTTATTTATCCTGGATATAGCTTGTTTGTATATATTCCTTTCCATGCTATCTCTCCAATTATATTTTGAGGTTCTTGAGGATAGAGGCTATATTTTGCCTCTTTTTATATCACCAGCACGTAGCACAGTGACTAACACTTAATAAATGGTGACTGATTCTTAATAAATCTTTATTACTTGAATAATTAAGAACAAAATGCAAAACAAACCTGTTGCAGATGTAAACAAATATCTATGTTGGCAATGTCCCTCCTTCCCTAAAAAAGTCTCATTCTGTACTCTGAAAGCTATCCCTCTTTATCAGGACAAAGACAGCCTGTTTCAAAATTAGACATCTGCAATTATAGTTGGTCAGTATACTAATCAAAGTTCCTAATTAATTCTTTCAAAGTTGTTTCTGGTTAATATGTTCTCATTGTGTAAGTTATCATGCTATTTCTGTTCACTTCACTTTGCATTAAATCATAAGTCTTCCCAGATTTATCTGAAACCATCCCCTCATCATTTCTTACAGTACAGTAGTATTTCCAACATATTTATATTCAGTAATGTGTTCAACCATACCCCAATTTATGGGCACCCACTCAGATTTCTATTCTTCTACAACTCTAAAAAAGCTATTAATATTTGTGTATGTCCTTAATTATAGTTTGTTTTCTTTAGGATTACTCCTTCCCTTATGCTACCTTCCCTCCAATTCCCACTTCTCCCCTTTCCTTCTTCCTATGTCCTTGTCATAGGAGAAGGACCAAGGATGTGGAGCTCTCCAAGGTATAATAAGTGGCCTGGTAAGGCAGTGAGTTCACTATCACTACAAATGTTTGAAGAAAGACTAAACAATCATCTTCCAGGAGTCTTTTAGTGGGGATTCCTGATTTGAGTTGGGAATTGGACTGATATGCATCAGCCCCAATGCCCCCTTTCACCCTGAGATTGTATGATTCTATGAGTAATGTTGTTCAGTCATTTTCAGTCATGTCTGACTTTTTGTGACCTCATCTGGAGTTTTCTTGGCCAAGGTACTAGAGTGGTTTACCATTTCCTTTTCCTATGGATGAGGAAACTGAGGCAAACAGGGTTATATAACTTGCCCAGGGTCACACAGATAGTAAGCTAGAAAGTGTCTGGGGCCAGATTTGAATGCACAAAGATGAGTCTTCCTGACTCCAGGCCTGGCACTCTCTCCAGTGTATCACGTCACTGTCCTTTATGAGTAATGTAGGTAATGGAATAAGTAAATTAGTAAGTAATATGTGAGCATACCTTGATTGCCTAGGCAAGTATTTATGCATGTCAGTCAGTTAATAAATATTTATGAAGTTCCTACTAAGTGACAAGTATTGTGTGTATGTTGTGTGTGTATTTGGTTTCATTTTTCTTTTCTTTTAACAGATTTGGCAAAAATAAAGCTATATTGCAATGGAAATGTATCTTGAATACAAATAAAGACTAATTGAAATTCATTCTATAATTTTATAATTGAAACCCAAACTGGAAAAGAATTGATCCTAAGAAAAATTTCATAGGATAATGGATTCAGAATGTGAAGTGACCTTAGAGTTCATTGAATTAACAAGCTTATTTTACCTATGTGGAAACTGAGGCCCAGAGAGGTTAAATGATTTACTCAAAGTCATAGAGATAAGGGACAGACAAGAGATTTGAACCCAACTTTTCCAATTTCCACTCCATTCTTCTTTATACTGTTTTGTGTCACCTCCCTAAACTCTCTTTGGCAAGCACGTTACACAATCAGCAAGTTGCTTGGCAAAGAAGTGTTAGAAAACAGGTAACTGATCCTCAAAATTTTTTGTAACTATTTTCAGTGAGTTTGTTAGTGAAAATCAAAATATTTCAAAGACATCATAGTGTCATAAGATTTAGAAAAACTAGATTTGCCTTCTGTCCATTTCACTTTGTGCTCGATATTACAGCTGTCTAGACCTCCATTTCTTCATCTTTAAAATGAGCAAGTTGGATAAGATGATCCATAACATTCTTAAATATCTAAATGATATGGAATATGTTTTTTTTACTTGCAGTTGTAGTTCAAATATGTTAATTGAAAACATTCTTGGTTCATTCTATATCATCACCTCTAGACTCTCAGGAAAATCACCCTGGGTAAGACTAAGATCTCTCATGCAAAACTTAATATTTAAATATGGTTTCTTTTGAGTTGAAAGTGATTCTCTATTGAACTTCCTCAAGTGTTCCTTTTTCTTGTTATATCTAGTAATCAGCTTCAACACCAATAAATCAAGGAGTAAATAGAATAGCATGAAGTCAGCAAAAAGGATAACAAGGCTGATTTGGTTATTTCTATTTGGATGAGATATATACTTTCAAAGAAAACATTTTGATGGTCAACAGTCAATCCAATCAATTGCCCTTTAGAGCCAGTTTCTTTTAGAAAAAAAATTAACCTTCTATATTTTCACCATCATTATAAATCCATTAGAAGAATAGGTTGGAGAACAGAGGGAAGTAATTTACCCATATACGAATTGGTAGCTCCATCTGTGTTTCTTTAAATAAATTGATACAGATGATGATTGGATCTGCAATGCCATTTCTTAGAAGTATTTACCCATAGGTTATAGCAATAATCTGCTTCCCTGAAGCCTCAAAACACTTAGGTGAAAAATTCCATGCAATGCAAATGCTTTATAAATCTACATATAGAATAGTTTTCCAATATACTTCTCAGAATAATTTATTCAAGAATTTGTTAAGGGGCTACTAAACAGAAGAAACTGGGGATTCAAAGACAATTATCAAATAGTTTCTCACCTCTGTGAGCTTACTTTCCATTGGTGGTAGGCGGATTTAATTCACATCTTAGGTTAGGGACTACACCTTTATTGTTATTGGTATAGGGAATTCTTAGATGAAGAAACTCCCTCTCCCAATTCAGGTCAGGATTTTTTTTCTTTTTGCAACTTATAGTTTTCTAGAGCTTTCTACAGGGTATTCCTAAAGAATGGACACATAGGCAAAAACACATATTTTCAAGAAATGAAATGAATGAAATTTTCAACAGCATTTTATTTAATTGGAATATTAACAAATAACATCTTCAATATGATTTCTATCATTTATGATGCAAATGTTGATGCGCTTTGCAAGATTCATGTGAACCTGATGCAATGGCTCCACACTGCTGCCAATTTTAGCACATTCATTCTTTATGCGTTCAATCAAGTGTGTTGCATTTGCTATTTTCATTGAGTACACCTTCTCCTTTAGCATACCCCAGAAAAAGAAGTTGTTGAACAACACAGAGTATTTGGTGAAATGGATAACGAGATGTTAATGAGATTAACTATGTGTCCAGACTTTCGGGACACCCTGTAGAATATTGAAAGGTCAAGTGATTTGCTCAGGTTCATAGAGCCAAAATGTACTAGGGGAAGAGCTTGAAACAAGGTTTTGTCCTTTATAGTCTGTTCCTTATCCATTATGCCACATTGCCTCCCTATGCAAAGGAATGAGAATATAAAGTAAGATATTTACAAAGTAACATTTTTCAGAAAGGCACTAGCTTCTGTATAGAATCAAGATCGACTTCATGTAGGAGGTAGCATTTGACATTGGCACTGAAGCAAGCTAGGGATCCTAAGAGGGAAAAATCAGAAGGGAATGAATTCTAAAGAAGGGCACTGAGAAAGAAAATGGAATGTTATGAAGATAGAAAAGTGACTAGGCCTATTTGGTTGGAACATGGCATTTGTGAAGGGCAGCAACATACAACAACCCAGAAAATCTAGGCTACAATCAGTTTGTAAAGATCATTAAATGTTAAATAGATAGTCCCTATTTAATGCTAGCGATATATTAGAATGGACTTGGATTTCTTAAATGGGAGAGTGACATGGTCAGTGGGATGCTTTAGGGAGAATAGTGTTATAATCGCGTGCAACATAGATTTGAGCAGGTAGAGACTAGAAGACGGGAGGCTAATTAAGAGGCTACTGATGTAGTTCAAAGGAGAGGTGACAAAGGGATGAAGAGGGTAGATGGCTATAAAAATAGAGAGAAGAGGTCTTGGGGGCAGAGCCAAGATGGCAGGTGGAAGGCAGGGACTTGCATAAGCTCCACCCCCCCAGGTCCCTCCAAAAACCTATAAAAATGGTTCTGAACAAATTCTAGAACTGCAGAGCCCACAGAATAGCACAGGGGAGCAGGGCTCCAGCCTAGCACAGCCTGGATGGTCGCTGGGTAGGGTCTATCACACGTGGAGGTGGGAGCGAAGTAGAGCAGAGCCCAGCGTGGGCTCGGACCAACCAGACCAGGAGCTGGGTGGAACAGGCCCTAGTACCCTGAATCAGTGAGCTGTGTCAGTTACCAGATTTCTTGACCAACAAACACCAAAGACAACAGAGAATGTTAGTGGGAAAAGCTGCTGGGACAGAGTGAGAAGAGTTCACATTTCGGCCACCACCCTAGAGACAGCAGAGGTGTTGCAGCTACAGAACTACAGCTGCAGTTGCCTCAGGCCCCAGGCCCACCTAGCAGGAGGAATTAAGTGGTGGATCAGAGTGGGAGTGTAGAGCCTGCTTAAGATCTGTGTCAAAGTCTGGGTTGGCAGTTCTTGGGGGCAGGAGAAGCACTGCTGTGGCAGAGCTTGCTGTGTAGAAATAGCTCTGAAAACAACAGTGCAGGCCCTCAAGCTTAGGCCAAAGTACTCTATACTCTACAAGCAGTCATACCCCAAAGAAAAATTCAAGGGTCAGGTAGTTGGCTGGGAACATGGCCAGGCAGAAAAACAGACCCAGATAAAGACTCAGACTTTGGAATCTTTCTTTGGTGACAAAGAAAACCAAAACATACAGTCAGAAGAAGTCAACAAAGTCAAAGAGCCTACATCAAAAGCCTCCAATAAAAACTTGAACTGGTCTCAGGCCATGGAAGAACTCAAAAAGGATTTGGAAAACAAATTAGAGAAGTAGAGGAAAAATTGGGAAGAGAAATGAAAGTGATGTGAGAAAACCATGAAAAACAAGTCAATGACTTGCTAAAGGAGACTCAAAAAAATACTGAAGAAAATAACACTTTCAAAAATAGACTAACTCAAATGGCAAAAGAGCTCCAAAAAGCCAATGAGGAGAAGAAATCCTTGAAAGGCAAAATTAGCCAAATGGAAAAGGAGGTCCAAAAGACCACTGAAGAAAATACTACCTTAAAAATGAGATTGGAACAAGTGGAAGCTAATGACTTTATGAGAAATCAAGATATTATAAAACAGAACCAAAGGAATGACAAAATGGAAGACAATGTGAAATACCTCATTGGAAAAACCACTGACCTGGAAAATAGATTCAGGAGAGATAATTTAAAAATTTTTGGACTACCTGAAAACCATGATCAAAAAAGAGTCTAGATATCATCTTTCAAGAAATTGTCAAGGAGAGCTGCCCTGATATTCTAGAACCAGAGGGTAAAATAGAAATTGAAAGAATACACCGATTGCCTCCTGAAAAAGATCCCAAAAAGTAAACTCCTAGGAATATTGTTGCCAAATTCCAGAGCTCCCAGATCAGGGAGAAAATACTGCAAGCAGCCAGAAAGAAACAATTTGAGTATTGTGGAAACACAATCAGAATAACACAAAATCTAGCAGCTTCTACCTTAAGGGATGGAAGGGCTTGAAATATGGTATTCTGGAGGTTAACGGGGCTAGGATTAAAACCAAGAATCACCTACCCAGCAAAACTGAGTATCATGCTCCAAGGCAAAATCTGGACTTTCAATAAAATAGAGTACTTTCAACATTTCTCAGTGAAAAGACCAGAGCTGAATAGAAAATTTGACTTTCAAAGACAAGAATCAAGAGAAGCATGAAAAGGTAAACAAGAAAGAGAAATCATAAGGGACTTACTAAAGTTAAATTGTTTTGTTTACATTCCTACATGGAAAGATGATATGTATAATTTTCATGAGACCTCAGTATTAGGGTAGCTGAAGGGAATATACATACATACATACATACATACATATATATATATATATATATATATATATATATATATATATATGTGTATATATATGTATACATGTGTGTATATATATATATGTATATGTATATATAGACAGAGGGCACAGGGGGAGTTGAATATGAAGGGATGATATCTAAAAAAAAAATCAAATTAAGGGATGCAAGAGGTATAAACTGAGAGAGGGAGAAAGGTAGAGATAGAGTGGGCTAAATTATCTCACATAAAAGTGGCAAGAAAAAGCAGTTCTCTTGGGAGGTAAGAGGGGGCAAGTGAGGGGGTATGAATGAATCTTGCTGTCATCAGATTTGACCTGAGTAGGGAATAACATACACACTCAACTGGGTATCTTACCCCACAGGAAACAAGGAGGAAGGAGATAAAAATGGGTAGATGATAGAAGGGAGGGCAGATAGGGATGAAGGTAATCAAAAGGAAACACTTTTAAAAAGGGACAGGGTCAAGGGAGAAAATTGGATAAAGGGGGGTAGGATAAAAAGGAGCAAATATAATTAGTCTTTTACAACATGAGTATTGTGGAAGGGTTTTGCATAATGATACACATGTGACATATGTTGAATTGCTTGCCTTCTTAGGGAGGGTGGGTAGGAAGCGAAAAGAGGAGAGAATTTGGAACTCAAAGTTTTAAAAGCAGATGTTCAAAAAAAAGTTTTTGCATGCAAGTAGGAAATAAGATATGCAGGCAACGGGGCATAAAAATCTATCTTGCCCTACAAGAAAATAAGAGAAAAGGGGATGGGGGGGAGTAGGGTGACAGAAGGGAGGGCTGACTGGGGAATGGGGTAATCAGAATATGTGCCATCTTGGAGTAGAGGGAGGGTAGAAATGTGGAGAAAATTTATATTCAAACTCTTCTGCAAAATTAATGCTGAAAACTAAAAATATTAAATAAATAAATAATGATTTATTTTCTAAAAAAAATTGAGAGAAGAGAATGTATGAGAAATGTTCCAAAGGTACAATTGACAAGACTTGTCAACTGATAGGATACAAGGAACTGAGGGAAAGGGGGAAGTCAATGATGTCTTTGAGACTGAAAATCTATGTGACTGAAAGGAATCATGATTTTTGACATCCTAATAAGAAATAAAGATGTTTGGGAGAATGTTTTTTTGGGGATGGGAATTCTGGAAATAATAATTTTCATTTTCATTGTGATGAGTTGGGAAGTCAGTGGTAGGTCAAGTTAGAAATATTCAACATTTGCTTACTATTGTGGGCCTGGAGTGTAGGAAATTTATTAGGTCTTCATAGACTCATCCATCATAGATAGATATTTTAACCTGTTTGAGCTGATGAGATCACTCACTGGAAGGGATAGAAATCCAAGCTTCTCATTTGCTATATGAAAAAAAAATGAGGTACAGAGAAATTAAGGGATTTGCCTTAGATCACATACAGAAAATGTCCAGTTACGATTCTTAATTGGGTCCTCTTACTTTTTCTATTGTGCCATGCTATTATAGAGAGGTCAGACACAGTTAAGGCTCAGATAATGCGGTTGACTTTAGCTGTGAAAAACATTGGTAACCTTGAAGTGTGCAGATTCAGTTGAAGGGAGAGGTTGGAAGTCAGATTGAAAGGGCTTGACAAGTAATGGATCCTGAGGCAGTCTAGACAATAATTACAGATTACTTTTTTTCTAGATGTTTAAACAGGAAAAGGAGCAGATATTTAGAATATTAGCTTAAGAAGCAGATAGGGTTAATTAAAGGTTTCCTTTTTTGTTGTTTGTTGTTGTTAATGTTGTTTTTTAAATTTTTAAGTGTTGCTCAATGGCACATGTTTTTATATGAGAAAGATCCAATAGATGAGTGATTGAAGATATACCCGTGAGAGAGAATACTCAAAGGTGAGAATTCCCAGAAGCTGTAGAAAGTGATAAGATCAAAAGTGAAGCATTGTATTAGTCTAACATGTACTGAAGAAGAAATTTCTCTAAAACAAAACTGTGATAATCTACCTCTTTGTAGTAAAGAAATCCCACCACTTTCCCGAAAAGCACATTAAAAATTTGAACACCTCTCATCCTTATAGCATGTTTAAATTTGTCCTTGTCCAATTTATTCCCATTGAGATAGAGTTGTCTACAAAACAATTAAAATGTTGCCTTACAGTTGTTAAAGAGAGTTGAGGTAAATATTCCAATTTTACTGAAAAATAAAAAGGGGGAAGGCTAGAATTAGGAAATCAATCTGAAAATATATGTTTTATGCTGATTTGTGAAAGGTTTTAAATGCCAAACAAAAGTTTTTATGTTGCCCTATGGTAACAGCAATGTTACTAGCAGCTGCTGTGGAGGTATCTGTCTTCAGAAACTTCTTGGCTGCCAAAAGCTGAACTGACAGTGTTTTCTCAGGCAGAAGTGGGAAGTATAGAAGAGAGTAGCTTCTACCTCCATCTCTGGGGGTCTATCTGCATCTACCTATGCAGTCCTTAACACTCTAAAGTAAAAGAGGAATGAGGCACTGCCTTCTCAGACATTGGGCAGAACAGGAATTGCTTTTACATATGGCGGTAAGACCTGGAATGAGGAAGCCTTTAAATCCAGTTCTTAAGAGGGACAGGAGCCTCAGCATCTTGGGACCAGTGATACTGAAAGGTAGAGCAGATGCTAAATTCAGAGCCTTTATGATAAGAGATTCACTCCAACCCCTTCAAATTTCATTTTCAGGGAAAATGGAAGACAAGACAATGTTTTCTCATATGGTTCAATTGTTTCTGCTGTTTTTTGAAGAAAGAGTGGTGATTGTGATGGGTTGGAAAAGACAGAGTTGTCAGAAATTACAGTATATGCTCTACTTATTATCCCCAATTCCTCTCTATTAGAATGTTGAGATATACCACTGCAACCCCACCTTTGATAGGTCAGTATTTGCTGCTTGTCTGGACTCAGGCCTCTGAGCCATTTTTTCAGTGGTCTCTACAACATAGCCCATACCCTTTCATCTCTCCTTTATGCAATGATTTCCCCTATTCAAATATAAACTTCTTAATGGGTAGGGACCTTACTTTTACTGGTATTGGTATCTCAGTACTTATCACAGTACCTGGAACATAGTAACTCATATCTGTCCTCTGTCTGTGTATTTGTCGGTCTGTCTTTCTATCTGTCTGTCTGTCCATCTGTTTTTCTATCTACCCATCTTTCTGGTTCCATGGAAAAATAATCAAATAAATAAAAAGGCTAATTACAAATAGAAGATAGAAGTAAAGTAGGTAGCAGAAGCTGAATATAAAATCTTGGGGGAAATATTAATGAAACAATACCAAGTGCTAAAACTCTAAATGAGCTGAAGGTGGTCAATTAAAAGGAAAATGAAAGCATTCTTTTTCCTTTTAAAACTATATCAGGGAAAAGAATCATATTAAAGAAGAAATAGGACTGATAATGGGGCCTGTTAAGATCCTGATAACTAAGGATGAAAGGCAAATCTGGTAAACTATTATTTGCATCTGTTTTCTCTGCCAAAAAAAGATCTTTGAACTGGAGAAAAGAAAAATGTTCCCTAGAGAATTAATGTCTAAGACAACTAGGGAGAT
The DNA here is from genome assembly GCF_011100635.1 of Trichosurus vulpecula. Taxonomy (NCBI): domain Eukaryota; kingdom Metazoa; phylum Chordata; class Mammalia; order Diprotodontia; family Phalangeridae; genus Trichosurus; species Trichosurus vulpecula. The sequence goes on from NC_050581.1 coordinate 133,985,042, forward strand.
AATAAGAAATCATCTAATTGCCCATGATGACTCAATCACTGGCTCCAGTGAACTACATCTTTAGTTACTGAAGAAACTGCCAGAGGTAATTGCTGAGCCACTATCGATGCTCTTTGATAGATTGCAGAGAAATAGAGAAGTAGCAAGGATTGGGAATGACCAAAAGATGCCTTGATTTTCAAGAAGCAGAGAGGACAGGCATCTACAAACCATTCACCCATGAATCTGAGTTTGCCTTCACTCTTTATATAATTGGGTTCTAGAAATCTAAATATAAGAATATTATTAAATATATGATTAGCAAACATCAGGACAGATCATGCCAAACTTTCTCTTCTCATCTTTTTTCTTCTCTTAAACCATAATTAAAATTCTCTTAAATTCTTCTCTAAAGATGGAGCGGGGCGGAGCCAAGATGGCCGCATGAAGGCAGCCTCTTACCGGAGCTCTCTCACAAGGTCTGTCAGATTCCCATAAAAAAGTGAATTTGAGCAGATTTGAGAGAGTCAGAAACCGCGAGCAGTCTGCGTGGGGCAAATTTCCGAGCCGGGAGAGTCTGAAAGGCCAGAGGAACGAACCTGCAGGCGCGGAGAGTGCTCGGTGCGGAGCTGCTCCAGACCAAGGCGGAAGCGGCCGGCCGGGAAATCCACGTGGGAGACGAGCTGGGAGAAAGCTGGGCGCCCGAAACCGGCAGAGATCCCCAGGCCTCCCAACACAGGACGGCAGTCTCTGGGAGCGACGAGAGGCAGCGCAACGCCACCAGCCGCGAAAACACCCAGTCCTGCCGCTTGCAAAACCCAGGATCTCGGCCTCTTGAACTTCCGGAAGACTCAATGGCTAGGTAAGCGGCTCTAACCCCTCCCCCCCTCACCCAGAGAATTCCTCGGGGAAAAAAAAAAAAAAGAGAACTGAAACAGAGGAGAGAGTAGCGGGGCTTCACAGGACAAATACTAGAAGCTCATTAGTCCCAGAGGGGAAGAGTCAGCAGGGGGCCAAGCCAGGAGCCCAGACATAACCTTGCTCCCCCAGGGGAAGCGCCAGTCATCAGCTCAAACAACAAACGGCTGAGACCATTGCTGAAAAGCAAGTGCTGGAGAGCACCCATAGGGAGTGAGACGCCAGGGAGCCAGACCCCTCCCCCACACCTCAGGAAACTGAAGGTTATAATTTTAGACTCACAACCCCCAGAATAAGAAAGCTGGGACAGAAAGCCCTGAGACTCACAGATAGAAATTCGTTCTAACGCCAGCAAAAGGCAATCCAACATGAAGAAGAACACAAAAAAACCGAGGACAATAGATTCTTTTTATGGAGACAGGCAGGATCAAAATATCGACTTAGAAGAAGATAGCAATGACACGGTAGATACATCAGATACCTCAAAAGCTAATATGATCTGGTCTCCAGCCCAAAAAGCACTGCTGGAAGAGCTAAAAGAGGATTTTAAAAACCAAATTAGGGAGCTAAAAGAAAATATGGAAAAAATGGAAAAAAGGGAGAAAAAATCCACTGACGAAATCAAGTCCCTAAAGAATAAGATTGGCGAAATGGCTATGGAGATTCAGAATCTAGAGAGAGAAAAGAACACCCTGAGAGGTGAAATCAACCAATTGAAAATGGATGCTCAAAAGCAAAATGTAAACAATAACTCATTTAAAATTAGACTTGAGCAAGTGGAAGCTAATGAATCTATGAGGCATCAAGAAGTAATAAAACAAAATGTAAAGAATGAAAAAATAGAAAAAAATGTGAAATATCTGATTGGCAAAACAACTGACCTGGAAAATAGATCCAGGAGAGACAATTTGAGAGTTATTGGTCTACCGGAAATCCACGATGAAAAAAGGAGCCTTCACAGTGTCTTCGAAGAAATTATCAAAGACAACTGCCCAGAGGTCCTAGAACCAGAGGGCAAAATAGTCATTGAAAGAATTCACCGATCACCCCCTGAAAGAGATCCCAAACTGAAAACACCAAGAAATATTATAGCCAAATTTCAGAGCTATAAACTTAAGGAGAAAATACTGCAAGCAGCCAAAAAGAAGCAATTCAAATATCGTGGAACTACAGTCAGGATCACGCAGGATCTCTCAGCTTCCACATTAAAAGACAGGAGAAATTGGAATATGATATTCCGAAGGGCAAAGGAGCTGGGACTACAACCAAGGATCAACTACCCAGCAAAACTAAGCATAATTTTCCAGGCAAGGCGATGGACATTCAATGAAATAAGGGAATTCCAGACCTTCCTGATGAAAAGGCCAGAACTCAATGGCAAATTTGATCTCCAAATACAAACCTCAAGAGAGACATAAAAAGGTAACCAGGGGGAAAAACCCCACAAACTTCATTAACCAATAAGCTTAGGTTGTTTACATCTTTATGTGGGATTATATCATCTTATGTATGTTTTTTATGTATATATATATATATACATATACATATATAAGTCATTCTTGTGAATGGTACAACTATTGTGACAAAAGAAAGGGATATACATAGGTTGTGAATGCCTGTATAAATTGACTGATGTAAAGATATAAAATATAAATAAGAGATATAAAGGGAGGGCTATGAGGGAAGTGGTAAGAAGGTTGTAGAAAAGGGTAAATTACACCAAAGGAAGTGGCAAAAAAACATATTATAGTAGAGGGAAAGAAGGGAGGGAGAAGAGCAGTATTTGAGCTTTACTGTCATCTGATCTAGTTCAAGAAGGGAATAACATACTCGGATAAGTTTAGAAATCTAACTTGTCCTACGGGAAGTGGGAGGGAAAGGGGGGAAAAAGGGAGGGGGGAGGGCAGAAGGAAGAGGAGAAGTAGCAAGTGAGTAACGGTTAGATAAGGGAGGGGAATAAAGAGGGAGGGTTAACTGAGGAAAGCGGCGGTCAAAAGCAAAACTTTGTTGGGGAGGAGAAGGGGAAAGGGAGAAATAAAAGCATAAACAGGGGGAATTAGGATGGAGAAAAAGACACAGATAGAAATCATAACCCTGAACGTGCAGGGGATGAACATTCTCACAAAACAGAAGCAGATAACAGAATGGATTAAAAACCATAATCCTACAATATGCTGTTTACAAGAAACACATCTGAAACAGGGGGATACACATAGGGTTAAGGTAAAAGGCTGGAGTAAAATATATTGTGCCTCAGCTAAAGTAAAAAAAGCAGGTGTAGCAATTCTAATCTCAGACAAAGCAAAAGTAAAGATAGATCTAATTAGAAGAGATAAGGAAGGACATTATATCCTGCTGAAAGGCACCATAAACAATGAAGCAATATCATTGCTTAACATATATGCACCAAGTGGTAAGGCATACAAATTCTTAGAGGAGAGGTTAAGGGAGTTACAGGAAGAAATAGACAGCAAAACTATAATATTGGGAGACCTCAACCTCCCCCTTTCTGAACTTGATAAATCTAACCTCAAAATAAATAAAAAAAAAGTTAAGGAGGTAAACAGAATTTTAGAAAAGGCACATATGATAGACCTCTGGAGAAAACTGAATGGGGATAAAAAGGAATATACTTTCTTCTCAAAAGTACATGGCACATACTCAAAAATTGACCATGTACTAGGGCATAAAAACCTCACAATCCAGTGCAGAAAAGCAGAAGTAGTCAATGCATCCTTTTCAGATCATGATGCAATAAGAATCATTTTTAATAAAGAACCATGCAAAAATAAGCTAAAAACTAATTGGAAACTAAATAATTTAATTCTAAAGAGTGAGTGGGCCAAAGATCAAATCAGAGAAACAATCAATAATTTCATTCAAGAGAATGACAATAATGAAACAACATACCAAAACTTATGGGATGCAGCAAAAGCAGTTCTTAGGGGAAGTTTTATATCTCTAAATGCCTACATGAATAAAATAGGGAAAGAGGAGATCAATGATCTGGGCATACAGCTGAAAAAGCTAGAAAAAGAGCAAATTGAAAACCCCCAATTAAATACCAAATTAGAAATACTGAAAATCAAAGGAGAGATTAATAAAATTGAAACCAAGAAAACTATTGAATTAATAAATAAAACAAAGAGCTGGTTTTATGAAAAAACCAATAAAATTGACAAACCTTTGGTCAATTTGATTAAAAAAAAGAAAGAAGAAAATCAAATTACCAGTATAAAAAATGAAAAGGGTGAGGTCACCTCTAATGAAGAGGAAATCAAAACAATAATTAGGAATTATTTCGCCCAACTGTATGCCCATAAATTTGACAACCTTAGAGATATGGATGAATATCTACAAAAACATAAACTGCCCAGACTAACAGAGAAGGAAGTGAAATTTCTTAATGACCCCATATCAGAAAAAGAAATTGAACAGGCCATCAACGAACTCCCTAGGAAAAAATCTCCAGGGCCAGATGGTTTTACATGTGAATTCTATCAAACATTTAAAGAACAACTAATTCCAATACTTTGCAGACTATTTGGGAAAATAGGAGAAGAAGGAGTCCTACCAAATTCTTTTTATGACACAAATATGGTACTAATACCTAAACCAGGTAGAGTTAAAACAGAGAAAGAAAATTATAGACCAATTTCTCTAATGAATATTGATGCAAAAATTTTAAATAAAATATTAGCAAAAAGATTGCAGCAACTCATTACGAGAATAATACACCATGACCAGGTAGGATTTATTCCAGGAATGCAAGGCTGGTTCAATATTAGGAAAACTATTAGCATAATTGACCATATCAACAACAAAACTAGCAAAAACCATATGATCATCTCAATAGATGCAGAAAAAGCCTTTGACAAAGTACAACACCCATTCCTATTAAAAACACTAGAAAGCATAGGAATAAGGGGAACCTTCCTCAAAATTATAAATAGCATCTACCTAAAACCATCAACAAGCATTATTTGTAATGGGGATAAACTAGATGCATTCCCAATAAGATCAGGGGTGAAACAAGGATGTCCATTATCACCCCTATTATTCAATTTGGTTCTAGAAACATTAGCTGTAGCAATAAGAGAAGAAAAAGAAATTGAAGGAATTAGAATAGGAAAAGAAGAAACTAAATTATCACTTTTTGCAGATGATATGATGATTTATCTAGAGAATCCTAGAGAATCAAGTAAAAAACTACTTGAAATAATAAACAACTTTAGCAAAGTTGCAGGATATAAAATAAACCCACATAAATCCTCAGCATTCCTATACATTACTGACAAAGCCCAACAGCAAGAGATAGAAAGAGAAATTCCATTCAAAGTTACTGAAGGCACTATAAAATATTTGGGAGTCTATTTGCCAAGACAAACCCAGGGCCTATATGAACATAACTATGAAACACTTTTCACGTGAATAAAATCAGATCTAAATAAATGGAGAAATATCAGTTGCTCATGGTTAGGCCGAGCTAATATAATAAAAATGACAATTCTACCTAAATTAATCTATCTATTCAGTGCCATACCAATCGAACTACCAAAATTTTTTTTTGCGGAGCTGGACAAAATAATAACAAAATTCATTTGGAAAAACAAGAGGTCTAGAGTATCTAGGATATTAATGAAAAGACATGCTAGGGATGGTGGTTTAGCCACACCAGATATTAAACTGTACTACACAGCAGCAGTCATCAAAACTGCCTGGTACTGGTTAAGAAACAGGGGTGTGGATCAGTGGTATAGGATAGGTACACAAGTAGGTGAAATCAACAAGTTTAGCAATCTACTCTTTGATAAACCCAAAGAAGCCAGTTTCTGGGCTAATAATTCACTATTTCACAAAAACTGTTGGGAAAATTGGAAAATGGTAGGGCAAAAACTGGGCATAGACCAATATCTTACACCATATACCAAAATAAAGTCAAAATGGGTTCATGATTTAGGAGTAAAAGTTGATACTCTAAGTAATTTGGGAAAGCAAGGAATAGTTTACTTATCAGATTTGTGGAAAAGTAAAGAATTCATGACCCAACAAGAGATAGAGAGCATTACAAAATGCAAAATGGATAATTTTGATTATGTCAAATTGAAATGTTTTTGTACAAAAAAAGCCAATGCAACAAGAATTAGGAGGGAAGCAGAAAATTGGGAGAAAATCTTTGCAACTAGTATCTCTGATAAAGGCCTCACCTCTAAAATATACAGGGAGCTGAGCCAAATATATAGCAATACAAGCCATTCCCCAATTGAGAAATGGTCAAAGGATATGAACAGGCAGTTTTCAGAGGAAGAAATTAAAGTTATCTACAGGCATATGGAAAAATGCTCTGGATGGCTGCTGATTAGAGAAATGCAAATCAAAACAACTCTTAGATACCACATCTCTCCTGTCAGATTGGCTAAAATAACAAATCAGGAGAATGATAAATGCTGGAAAGGATGTGGGGAAATTGGAACATTGTTGCATTGCTGGTGGAGTTGCGAGCTGATCCAGCCATTTTGGAGGGCGGTGTGGAACTATGCCCAAAGGGCTATAGAAATGTTCATACCCTTTGACCCAGTAATACCACTTCTAGGGTTGTATCCCAAAGAAATCACGCAAGCGGGAAAAGGACCCATATGTACAAGAATATTTATAGCAGCTCTCTTTGTGGTAGCCAAGAATTGGAAAGCAAAGGGATGCCCATCACTTGGGGAATGGCTGAACAAGCTGTGGTATATGAAGGTGATGGAATACTATTGTGCCATAAGAAATGGGGATGATGCAGACTTCATAACAACCTGGAAAAACCTACACGACATAATGCTGAGTGAGCGGAGCAGAGCCAGGAGAACGTTGTGCACAGCCACAGATATGTGGATTCCGTGAGGACCAACCCTGACATACTGCGCTTCTCTCAGCAACCTAAAGGGGCAAGGACAAATCCAGGGGACTCACGATGAAGAATGCTATCTTCATTCAGAGAAAGAACTGCGAAGTTTGAATACAGACTGAGGCACACTACATGCTCGCCTTTTCTGCTTCTCTTTTGTTTTTGGTTTTGGGTTTTTTTTTTTGTTGTTTTTTTTTTTTTTGGTTCTGTTTCTTCTTTCTTATGATTCATTCCATTGGTCAAAATTCTTCTCCACGACTTGAATAGAGCATAAATTAATTCAATGCGAAGTTATACATGACAGTTATATGAGACTTCATGCCGTCTTGGGGAGGGAGGGGGGAGGGAGGGGAGAAAAACTGGAACTCAAAACTATGTAGAACCGTGTGTGGTAAACTAAAAATAAATAAAGGAAAAAAAAATGTAAAAAAAAAAAATTCTTCTCTAAAACTAGGAAGTAAAGATCACAAATTAGATTTCAGAATCGAGATATATAGATGTCTTGACAAGGTAGAGCTTATGGAAAAATCAGATAACATTACATTTCTCTTGTGATAAAAATCAACTCTTTTGTATATGATGTAAAAGGAGTGGCTATCTAGCATTTGATCCAAAATAGATCAGGGAGTGTTAGGGGATCCACTCTGACTAGTCAGGTGACATCATTGCCATTGCCACTCCCCTTCTTCCCAGTAAGGAGAGCAGTTATGCTCTATGACATCTTTGCAAGGAAATGTTCTCTTTGCGAACTGTTTCTGGGAATCTGTTAAATGTATGGTTCATTCATTATGCACAATTCTCTGACCCATACTGGTTATTTAGGTCAGTAAAACAGAGCTATTAAACCAACCATTTAAGATCATAAAGATGCCTTGGCAATTGACCTGCAAATGTTCAGTTGAATGAATCAAGTAGCTGCTCTGGCCTAGGGCTTACGTTACTCACGTTGTTCCTATTTCAGGCAAGATTCTGTGATGACTGCTGGGGTTCTACTCAAACAGTTATTGCACCATTTATTTTGTATTTGAATTTGCAAACTGCACATCATGCTAATTATCATCGCTGTGAGTACTATGATTTCCTCTGTGTGATCTCTATTCTACTTACCAGTGCCTAATAATGGATCATGCTTGTGTTTTGGATCTACTCAGGTAGATACAGTGAAACAGAGGGATATGACTTTGAAACTGAAGAAGTAAATAGAACCCTGTATAATAACTTACAGAAACATAAGCCCATCTTCATGACAGTGTAGGCAAAAAGTTAGTGGTACCAGGTATATGCATCAGAGCCAGGACTGAATAAGTTGATTTGAGCATAAGATAAAAGAATGAGGAAATTAATGACAGTGGGCTGTGCCTAAGGAATGGCCTGGAGTAGAACTACTTGTCTGGAACCAGATCTACAACAGAATCCCAGAATCTTGTAATTGGAAAATCCTTCAGGGGCCATCTAAGTCCACTCAGACTTAAAAAAAAATGAATCTTTTGTATATCATCACTAGCAAGTGGGCATGCAGCTTTTGATTGAAGAGTGGAATTTTGAAGGAGAAGGAGGCCATTGCATCCAGAGAGAGGTCATTCAACCCATGAGAAGTTCTACTTAACACAAACTGAAATTTGCCTCTCTCCAGCTTACATTCATTGCTTGTAATTCCACCCTTCCGGGAAAAATTGAAAAAAGGTTTATTCCTTCTTTCATTTGTCAGCTCTTTAAATACTTGAAGCCAACTATCATTTCTTTGCTATGAATCAGTCAACATCAGTGTCAGGCATTGTGCCATAGCACTGGGGGTACAAACAAAGGTAAGAACAGTGCCTATCCTTAAGGAGCTCACAAACTAATGGAGGAGACTTTAAACAATTCTTTCTCTTTGTCACTATATGTATGTTTACATTTGCTAATGCCCGTGTGTATATAAAGCATTTTAATCATAGGGAATGATGATTGAAAAGATATAAAGATGAGTGTCATTTGTGAAAATAGCTGGAAGACAGGTGATGCTGCTGCACAAACATATAAAACAAAGTAGAGCACGAGAAGATTGGTAAGAAAGGAAGAAGCCATGTTGGACTTCTAAATCCAAATGGAATATTTATATTGGTTCCTAGAGGTAATAGGGGCTATTGGGGTTTATTGGATGATATTGTCACACCTATATTTTAGGAAAATCACTGAACGTAAATGAGCCGACAAGGCAGGAGACCAATTGGAAGGCTATTGTAATAGTTCAGGCACGTGGTAATGAGGAACAGTGGCTATGTGACTAAATCTTCTCTTCTTCATGCTAATTATCCCTACTATCTTCAATTGATAAAAAATAAATAAATAGGCTTAGTCTGGCATGACTTATTCTTATATCAGAGGCTTTAATTGCCTTGGCCAATCCTTCATTTTCTATATTGTTTATATAGATTATTATTTGATGCAATGTGTCCTCAGGTTGACTAGTAAAAGAAACTCACCATTGTTGAGCTATGATTTTGAGTATGTGATTCTGACTCAAAGAATGCCTTAAACCTGGGATTATTCTTTGGAAATAGATGGTAGATAGACAGACAGACAGACAGACAGATAGATAGATCAATAGATAGATCAATAATTTCTTACACATTTACTATGTATGAGGAACTGTGCTTAGAACATGGAATGCAAATATAATTTTAAAAAAGGGCAATCCTTACCATCCAGTACTTAAAAGGGAGGTAAAGCATGTTCTGGTAACATATCTGAGCAGGGGCAAAGTTTAGAAAAAGTCCAGGGAGTTATGTAATGGTCTAGATTTGAAGTCAGCATGGCTGACCTGTGTGTTTTCTCATTGGAAGATCTTGCTGGAAAGAGACTCATCAGTTAGAGGAAGAGGTCACTGTTGGCATCATCCAGGGAGGTTCAGGTTTGTATATCTGGGGTGGGGGAGGAGGGCCTGTGGGAAGGAAATGGACATTGGGGGTTGGGTGGGGAGAGCACTACTACATGTATAAAATAAGGAAAATTGTCTTACCTCTTTATGCCACAACTTCCTCACTTGCAAAATGTGAGGGTTTCATTGCATGATCTCTTAGCTCCTTTCTGGCTCTGGATCCTATGAATTTGTGAAATTAAAACTATTGGCTTCTAGACTTTTCCTTTATCTCACAAAATCCTTTCTTTCTCCTCTATTTTGGAATGCCTTTCTTATCAAGATAGTCTTGTGGTCTATAGATTACATATATACCTAATGAATTATATAATGGATAACATCTATGGTGGCAACAAAAGTCCATAAAATATGTTCCCATAGCATTGATTGGATTGGCCATTCTAGCATTTCCATTTAATTATGGTACTTGGTGTATGGTATATCATCATTAAAGTATATGAATCTTCTTTCTGCAGATTCTAACATGTAAATGCCCTACCTCCTTCTATAGAATTTGAGAGATTCAGGTATTTTGGATACATTTACCTATTAAAAAGATCTGTATGTCAGCTGATTTGACAACAAGCAATCTGTTTTCCAAATCTGTCAGTTGTAAGAATTCAAATTTAACAGAGTGTCTTAGCTCAGGCTTGAACACCAACAAATGAAAATGAAAAAAAAATATTGCAACCATTTTTCCATCCCTTATTCATGTACAGTAAGGAAGAAGGATTGGTGAGTAGGTGGAAAAGGCTTATTCACCTGTTTGTGCTTGTCTGGGCACTGAAAAAATCATCAATGCTTGTTCTCTGAGCTATGCGATGTCAAATATTCACTTAACTGAAAGTAACTCACCCAATAGCATTGCTGCTAATCAAGTGTCCTTTATTCAGGAGATGTAAAGAGCAAGGCCATCTTGGAATCCTAAGAACACTTTAATTATCTCAAAAGCACACACGGAGTCCTGGATACTTTTTTCTAAGTTAGGTTACTTGGCTTTAGGGAGTTGAACAAAATAGATCGATAGCTAATATTTATATATGGTTTACTCTGTGCTAGGCACTTTGCCAAGGATTTTACAATTATTTTGCCATATGATCCTCACAACAATCTTGGGAGGTAGGTGCTATTATTTCCTCTTTTTACATATAAGGAAACTGAAGCAAACAAAGTTGAATGACTTGCCTAGGGTCACACAACTAGTAAGTGTCTGAGGCTGGTTTTGAACTTAGGTCTTCCTGACTTGGAGCCCAGCCCTCTATCCACATGAGAGAATTAGGGGGGAAAGAACATTACTCACTTGATTCAGGTCTTCTTTAACACACCACTGAGACCTGATTTTCAGTTAAGAAATCATATAATTATGGGAACTGGAAGAAATAAAAACAAAAGCTGAAATTAAATTGTGTTTCCAATGATATTATAAATCCATACACCAGTGCTAGCCAGCCAGTGGCAGAAAGTAAAATCGAGTCAGTTTCAAATATGTTTCTAGAAAACAATTTTTAAAAAGAGGAATTACCCATGCAGAAAAGAGCAAAGTTGAACAGTCTATGGAACCAAGTGGCATAGCTGTGGTCAAAAGGCATAATCATAGCATGAGGTTAGAGTATTATTTGAGAAATGCATCGAGCAGAAGCAAAAAGATTAGTGCACAAAGAAAACTCATTATGACCTTTAATCAGCATGCTGCAGAGATTTGTCTCAGATCTTTTTGAGAAATTATTGTATCCATTCCTTCTATGCTTCTTTTGACTTTTAGTGTAATGCTCTTCCCCTTGAAATCCCTTTTCATATAGAGCAGTTAAGTGCTGAAAAGGGAAGAAATATATTTATATAAAGGGAAATATTTAACTCTGCTGTTAGAGTGAGATATTTCTACTGCTTTAGATGAGCATCTTGGAGTTTGAAATTAGTATTTTTAAAAGTTTTATTTAATAAAAACAACTAAAATATATGTATGTAAAATATGAATTTCAGGTTAGATTGAGAAGTATTGCACATAAAATGAACTGCAATGTAAATATAAAGTTTTAAATAACTTTGTAATAGGTTAAAGATGATGACCTATTTGTGTGTGAACATTTTGATAGTTTACTGGGGACAGAAAAAAGAATTTTTATCTGTTAAAAACTGGGAAATATAAGTAAAAAACACCCCAAAGTGCGAAGATATAAAATGGGTTATTGTAGCGTATTGAGAACCTTAGAGGTATAAGGCTTTATAAAGGTTCAATTGATTTTCGTATAACTGTTTTAAGACTTAAGAGGGTAAAACTAAAAAAAAGAGAAATATAATTGGAGACTGAAACGATGTAAAAAAACACTATCAATTTCATAAGGGAAATATGAGAATTGTTAATTTCAAAGTATACAATGGGTTCCTGAGAGGCAAGAAGTTGATTTGTACCATTCAAATATACAAGGAGTATAAGGATGTATGAACTAGAAGGTTTAGATGGAAGAGTGAAGAATCTGGCTTGTGAAGATTAAACAAGCCACAAGGTCTCAAAAGTAGCTCCTCTGTCAGAACCACGAAGGAAAAATGAGCAGCTAGAGTCAGTTAACAGATTTCAGCTACTTTATTCCTGATTGGAGAGAGGTGCAAACTCATTGGTTAAAAGCGTCATTTATGGATATTACTCTTCACTACCCCCTAGAATTTAAGAAAGGTAATACCTTTTTTATATTTATTTATTTATTTTTTTTATTTTTAGTTTACAATGCTCAGTTCAACAGGTTTTTGAGTTCCAAATTTTCTTCCCCTCCCTCCCCACCCACCAAGATAGCATGGAATCTAATATATGTTCTACATATACCTTCACATTAAACATATTTACACAACAGTCAAGTCATAAGGAAGAACCATGATCAATGGAGTGAGTCATGAGAAAGAAGAAACAAAACCAAAAAAAAAAGATATAGAAAAAAAAAGAGAGAGCAGATAGTTTCCTTCAATCTGCATTCATACTCCATAGTTTTTTATGTGTATGTAAATAGCTCTTTCCATCATGAGACCTTTGGGGCTGTCTTTGAAACTAGAATTGCTGAGAAGAGCCAAGTCTATCAAGGTTAGTCATCAAAGAATCAATATGTCTGTGGTTATGTACAATGTTCTCCTGGTTCTGCTCCTGTCACTCAGCATCATATCATGTAGCTCTTTCCAGGTTACTATGAATTCCATATCTTCCCCGTTTCTTATAGCACAATAATATTCCATTATATTCATATACCACAACTTGTTTAGCCATTCCCCAATTGATGGGCATCCCCTTGATTTCCAATTCTTTGCTACCACAAAAAGAGCTTCTATAAATATTTTTGTACATACGCGTCCCTTTCCGCCCTGTATGATCTCTTTAGGATACAGCCCTAGAAGTGGTATTGCTGGGTCAAAGGGTATGAACATTTTTATAGCCCTTTGGGCATAGTTCCAAATTGCTTTCCAGAATGGCTGGCACTGTTCACAACTCCACCAACAATGTAACAATGTTCCAATTTTCTTGTGCTATAAGAAATGGGGATGATATGGACTTGATAACAACCTGGAAAAACCTACACGACTTAATCCTGAGTGAGCGGAGCAGAGCCAGGAGAACATTATACACAACCACAGATACATGGATTCTGTGAGGACCAACCCTGATAGACTTCGCTCTTTTCAGCAACACAGATTACAAAGACAACTCCAAAGGACTCACGATGGAGAATGCTATCTACATCCAGAGAAAGAACTATGAAGTATGAATGCAGATTGAGAAACACTTCATGCTAGCCTTCCCCCCCCTTTTTTTTTTCTTTTTTTCTCTTTTGTTTTTGTTTTTGGGTTGGTTTTTTTTTTGGTCCTGTTTCTTCTTTTGCATGATTCATTTCATTGATCACAGTTCTCCATAACTTGACTAGTGTGTAAATTAATTCAATGCAGAGTTATATGTGGAAGCTATATGGGATTCCATGCCATCTTGGGGAGGGAGGGGGGAGGGAGGGAAGAAAATCTGGAACTCAAAATTATGTAGAACAGAGTGTTGTAAACTAAAAATAAAAAAAAATGCTATAATAAAAAAAGAAAGAAAAAAAAAGCAAAAAAACAAACAAAAAAACCCCAATGTTCCAATTTTCCAACATCATCTTCAGCCTTTATCATTTTCCTGTTTTGTCATGTTAGCCAATCTGACAGGAGAAATGTGGTACCTAAGAGTTGTTTTGATTTGCATTTCTCTGATCAATAGTGATTTAGAGCATTTTTTCATATGCCTATAGATATCTTTAATTTCTTCCTCTGAAAACTGCCTGTTCATATACTTTGACCATTTCTCAATTGGGGCATGACTTTTATTCCTATAAATTTGGCTTAGTTCCTTGTATATTTTAGATATGAGGCCTTTAACAGAGACACTGGTTGTAAAGATTTTTTTTTTTCAAATTATCTGCTTCCCTCCTAATCTTTATTGCATTGGCTTTGTTTATACAAAAACTTTTCAATTTAACATAGTCAAAATTACCCATTTTGCATTTTGTAATCCTCTCTATCTCTTGTTGGATCATGAATTCTTCCCTTTCCCATAAATCTGACAGGTAAACTATTTCTTGCTCTCCCAAATTGCTTATAGTATCAGCCTTTATTCCTAAATCATACCTATTTTGACTTTATTTTGGTATACGGTGTAAGATACTGGTCTATGCCCAGGTTCTGCCCTACCATTTTACAATTTTCCCAGCAGTTTTTGTGAAATAGTGAATTCTTCGCCCAGAAGCTGGAATCTTTGGGTTTATCAAAGATTAGATTGCTATAGTCATTGAGTATTGCACCTTGTATATCTAACCTGTTCCAGTGATCCACCACTCTGTTTCTTAGCCAGTACCAAATAGTTTTGATGACTGCTGGTTTGTAGTACAGTTTAATATCTGGTATGGCCAGGCCACCTTCCCTAGAAGTTCTTTTCATTAATTCCCTTTATATTCTGGACCTTTTGTTCCTTCAGATGAATTTTGCTATTATGTTATCCAGCTCTGTAAAATAATATTTTGGTAGTTCAATTGGTATGGCACTGAATAAGTAAATTAATTTAGAAAAAAATTGTCATTTTTATTATATTAGCTCAGCCTTACCATGAGCAACTAATGTTTTTCCATTTGTTTTGATCTGACTTTATTTGTGTGAACAGTGTTTTGAAATTTTGTTCATATAGGCCCTGGGTTTGTCCTGGCAGGTAGACTCCAAAACATTTTATAGTGTCTACAGTATCTTTAAATGGAATTTCTCTTCCTATTTTTTGCTGTTAGGCTTTGTTAGTAATATATAGGAATGCTGAGGATTTATGTGGATTTATTTTATATCCTGCAACTTTGGTAAAGTTGTTTATTATTTCAAGTAGATTTTTACTTGATTCTCTGGGATTCTCTAAGTAAATCATCATATCATCTGCAAAGAGTGATTACTTAGTTTTTTCTTTGCCTCTTCTAATTCTTTCAATTTCTTTTTCTTCTCTTACTGCTACAGCTAATATTTCTAGTACCAAATTGAATAGTAGTGGCGATAATGGACATCCTCATTTCACCCCTGATCTCATTGGGAATGGATCTAGCTTATCCTCATTACATATAATGCTTGCTGGTGGTTTTAGGTAGATGCTGCTTATAATTTTAAGGAGGACTCTATTTATTCCTATGCTTTCTAGTGTTTTTAATAGGGATGTATGTTGTATTTTGTCAAAAGGTTTTTCTGCATCTATTGAGATAATCATTTGGTTTGAGCTAGTTTTGCTGTTGACATGATTAATTATGCTGATAGTTTTTAACCAGCCTTGCATTCTTGGAATAAATCCTACCTGTTCATAGTGTATTATTCTTGAGATTAGTTACTGTAATCTATTTGCTAATACTTTATTTAAAATTGTTGCATCAATATTCATTAGAGAAATTAGTCTATAGTTTTCTTTTTCTGTTTTGACTCTTCCTTGGATATTAGTACCATATTTGTGTCATAAAAAGAATTTAGTAGGACTCCTTATTCAGCTATTTTCCCAAATAGTCTACAAAGTATGGGAATTAATTGTTCTTTAAATGTTTGATAGAATTTACATTTAAAGCCATCTGGGCCTGGAGACTTTTTCTTATGGAGTTCATTGATGGCTTGCTGAATTTCTTTTTCTGACATGGAGTTATTTAGGTATTTCACTTCTTCTTCTGTTAACCTGAGCAATTTATATTTTTGTAAATATTTATCATTTCCCTAAGGTTTTCAAATTTATGGGCATGCAGTTGGGCAAATAATTCCTAATTATTGTTTTAATTTCCTCTTCATTGGAGGTGATTCACCGTTTTCATTTTTGTTACTGGTAATTTGGTTTTCTTCTTTCTTTTTATTTTCTTTTTTCTTTTTTTCATTATCTCCATTATTTATTTATTTAATATTTTTAGTTTTCAGGATTAATTTTCACAAGTTTGAATTACAAATTTTCTCCCCATTTCTACCCTCCGCCCCACTCCAAGATAGCATATATTCTGATTGCCCTGTTCCCTAGGAAGCCCTCCCTTCTGTCACCCCATCCCACCCCATCCCCTTTTCCCTTACTTTCTTGTAGGGCAAAATAGATTTCTATGCCCCATTGCCTGTATATCTTATTTCCTAGTTGAATGCAAAAACTTTTTTTTTGAACATCTGCTTTTAAAAGTTTGAGCTCCCAATTTTCTCTGCTCTTCTCTTCCCATGCACCCTCCCTAAGAAGGCAAACAATTCAACATAGGCCACATGTGTATCACTATGCAAAACCCTTCCACAATACTCATGTTGTGAAAGAGTAACTATATTTTGCTCCTTCCTATCCTATCCCGCTTTATTAAATTTTCTTCTTTGACCCTGTCCCTTCTCAAAAGTATTTGCTTTTGATTACCTCCTCCCCCTATCTGCCCTCCTTTCTATCATCCCTCCTTTTTTCTCCTTCCTTCCTCTTTCCTGTGGGGTAAGATACACAATTGAGTGTGTATGTTATTCCCTCCTCAGGTCAAATCCAATGAGAGCAACATTCACTCACTTCCCCTCACCTGCCCCCTCTTCCCTCCCACTAGAATTGATTTTTCTTGCTACTTTTATGTGAGATAATTTACCCCATTCTATCTCTCCCTTTCTCCCTCTCTCAATATATTCCTCTCTCATCCCTTAATCTCATTTTATTTTTTTAGATATCATCCCTTCATATTCAACACCCCCTGTGCCCTCTGTCTACACAAATATGTATATTCTCTTCAGCTACCCTAATACTGAGGTCTCATGAATTATACACATCATCTTTCCATGTAGGAATGTAAACAAAACAGTTGAACTTTAGTAAGTCCCTTGTGATTTTTCTTTCTTGTTTACCTTTTCATGCTTCTCTTGATTCTTGTGTTTGAAAGTCAAATTTTCTATTCAGCTCTGGTCTTTTCACTGAGAAAGCTTGAAAGTCCTCTATTTTATTGAAAATCCATATTTTGCCTTGGAGCATGATCCTCAGTTTTGCTGGGCAGGTGATTCTTGGCTTTAATCCTAGCTCCATTGACCTCCAGAATATCATATTCCAAGCCCTTGGATCCCTTAAGGTAGAAGCTGCTAGATCTTGTGTTATTCTGATTGTGTTTTCACAATACTCAAACTGTTTCTTTCTGGCTGCTTGTAGTATTTTCTCCTTGATATGGGAGCTCTGGAATTTGGCAACAATATTCCTAGGAGATTTCTTTTAGGGATCTTTTTTCAGGAGGTGATCATTGGATTCTTTCAATTTCTATTTTGCCCTGTGGCTCTAGAATATCAGGGCAGTTCTCCTTGATAATTTCTTGAAAGATGATATCTAGGCTCTTTTTTTGATCATGGCTTTCAGGTAGTCCAATAATTTTTAAATTATCTCTCCTGGATGTCTTTTCAGGTCAGTCATTTTTCCAATGAGATATTTCACATTGTCTTCCACTTTTTCATTCCTTTAGTTCTGTTTTATGATATCTTGATTTCTCATAAAATCACTAGCTTCCACTTGCTCCAATCTAATTTTGAAGGTAGTATTTTCTGCAGTGGTCTTTTGGACCACTTTTTCCACTTGGCTAATTCTGTCTTTCAAGGTATTCTTCTCCTCTTTGGCTTTTTGGACCTCTTTTG
The DNA here is from genome assembly GCF_011100635.1 of Trichosurus vulpecula. NCBI lineage: Eukaryota > Metazoa > Chordata > Mammalia > Diprotodontia > Phalangeridae > Trichosurus > Trichosurus vulpecula. The sequence continues at coordinate 134,002,855 of NC_050581.1, forward strand.
CCATTTGAGTCAGTCTATTTTTTACGGTGTTATTTTCTTCAGTACTTTTTTGGGTCTCCTTTAGCAAGTCATTGACTTGGTTTTCATGGTTTTCCCACATCATTCTCATTTCTCTTGCCAATTTTTTCCTTTACTTCTCTAACTTGCTTTTCCAAATCCTTTTTGAGCTCTTCCATGGCCTGAGACCAATTCATGTTTTTTTTTGGAGGCTTTTGATGTAGACTCTTTCACTTTTTGACTTCTTCTGGCTATATGTTTCAGTCTTCTTTGTCACCAAAAATGATTGCAAAATCTGAGTCCATTTTTGCTGCCTGGCCATGTTCCCAGCCAACTTACTTGACCCTTGAGTGTTTCCTCGTGGTATGACTGCCTCTAGAGTAGAGAGTTCTTTGTTCCAAGCTTGAGGAGATGCACTATTGTTTTCAGAGCTATTTCTATACAGTAAGCTCTGCCACAGCAGTGCTCCTCCTCCCCCAAGAACTGCCAACCAAGACCTGACTCAGATCTTAAGCAAGCTCTGCACTCCTGCTCTGATCTGCCACTTAATTCCTCCCACCAGGTGGGCCTGGGGCTGGAAGCAACTGCAGCTGTAGTTCTGTAGCTGCAGCACCCTCGCTGCCCCTGGGCTGGTAGCCAAACCACCAACTCCTTTCACTCTGTCCCCACAGCTTTTCCCACTAACCTTCCCTGTTGTTTTCAGTGTTTGTGGGTTAAGAAGTCTGGTAACTGCAACAGCTCACTGATTCAGGGCACTAGGGCCTGTTCTGCCTGGCTTCCAGTCACATTAGTCCTCAGCCCATGCTGGGCTCTGCTCTGTTCCGTTCCCAGCTCTGTGTGTGATAGACCTTATGCAGTGACCATCCAGCCTGTCCTGGGCTGGAGCCCTGCTTTGCTCTGCTATTTCATCAGTTCTGAAGTTCTAGAATTTGTTCAGAGACATTTTTTATCATTGTTTGGAGGGTCCTGGCGGAGAGCCCTAGGCAAGTCCCTGCTTTACAGCCACCATCTTTCTTCTTCCTTTTTTTTAAATCAAATTGACCAAAGGTTTATCAATTTTTTTTGTTTTTTTCATAAAACCAAATCTTTGTTTTATTTATTAATTCAATATTTTTTTATTTCAATTTTATTAAACTTTCCTTTGATAATTAGTATTTCCAATTTGGTATTTAATTGGGGATTTTCAATTTATTCTTTTTCTAGTTTTTTTTTTCAGTTCCATGCTCAATTTGTTGATCTCTTTTTTACCTATTATATTCATATAAGAATTTAGAGATATAAATCTTCCCCTAAGAACAGATTTTACACTATCCCATAAATTTTGGTATGTTGTATCATTATTGTCATTCTCTTCAATGAATTTATTATAGTTTCTATGATTTGTTGTTTGGCCCACCCACCCATTCTTTAGGATTAGATTATTTAATCTCCAATTAATTTTTAGTTTATCTTTCCATGGTCCTTTATTACAAATAATGCTTATTGTATTATGATCTGAAAAGGATGCATTGACTATTTCTGACTTTCTGCACTGGGTTGTGAGGTTTTTATGCCCTAGTATATGGTGGTAATAAATTTCTAATGTACTGTGTGTGTGTGTGTATGTGTGTGTGTGTGTGTGTGTGTGTGTGTGAGTGTGTGTGTATGTGTGTGTGGAATCATTCTGGTTTGAAAAGGAAAGCTGAAAAAAAAGAAAAAAAATAGGCACTGCAGCCTAGAAAGTCAAGATATGCCGTTTATTATAAGTTCTCTTCAGAGTGGTCAACACAACATCCAAGTATGTGAATGAATTTCTGGTATGATCTATAAAACCCAGAGATATCTAGTTTGAGTAGCTTCCAAAATTCTCTGGTGTAAAGGGAAATGTTATCCAAATTGAATAACATTTTATAAATATCCTTTTTCTAAATGTGATTGTAAGTTGAAAGGGTTTATAAATGTGCATCAATTCAAGAACAAAATGGCGAAGGATTTCCCTAGTGGGAAACCAGTGGGGAGCAGCAAATAAATAGCTCATGACAAAGCAGTTTTGTGTGGTACTGATGTTTCTGAATCAGTGAGTGGCCAGGTAGTCTCTTGCCTAGATTTAAAAGTGACCTTGAGCTCATAAATTTTCCTTCCTTCTGTGTTTCCCTGCCAAATTTTGTTATGTTTCTTCTTTATTCAGGTAATGATTATGTTGGTGATAGGCTCACTCAGGTTTATGTGAGGATTGTAATGTATTTTATTACTCATGCACTTGATTCATGAATACCTGTAAGATACTATCCATCCTCATTATTCAGGGATTTGATATTTGCTCATTTGCCTACTTGCTTAAATTTATTTATAGCTCCAAAATCGATAATCCTGCCATCTTCTTGGGCTTTCACTGATATGTGCAGAGCTACACATGCACACACATACACACACACACACACAGACACACACACACACACACACACACTCACACACACATAAAAAATTTCCTGATATACATGTTCCTAGATAGGGTTGAACAAGGCAATGCTCTGCTTTCTTGTTTCAGTTCTCATACTGTAAACAATTTTCCATTTCATGGTCTATTTAATGCCAAATTTTTCACATTTTTGTACTTTTTCTTGGTGATTTCACCATTTAACATGGCCCCCAAGCAGAGTGTTGAAATACTTTCTACTGTTCCTAGGAGCAAGAAGGCCTTATGGAGAAAAAACGTGTTAAATAAGCTTTGTTTAAGAATGAGTTATAGTGTTATTGACTGTGAATTCAATGTAAAAGATCAAACAATATAGTACACCCAGAGATAGAGACTGATCTAGAAAGTAATAAGGTAAATGTTGTAACTGGAGGCTCCCAGTTACCTAACCCACTATTTCCCCTAGAAGCAGTAGTTTAATATTTGATAAATCATTACGTGGGATGACTTTGCAATACTTTACTGTGAATGATGAGAATTAACTGTAATTATTTCTTTTACATTATGGCTAAATAACAGCTGACATTTATATAGTACTTTTAAGGTTTGAAAAATGCCATATATGTTATTTAATTTGATTTTCACAGCTTTATGTGGTAGATGCTATTATCCCCTTGTAGAGATTAAGAAATTTATAATGAAAGAGATTATGGTCTTGCCCAATGTCATAAAGGTAGTGAGTGTCTGATGTGGCATTTGAACTTTGGTGTTGAATTGCTGTGTCGTCTTTGGTTAAATAATTAAATATGTCATTGTTGTGAGTGGCTGGATAGTTGTAATAGAAATGCCTCAGTTTGGGGTGGAGAACAAGAATGGAGAGTAAAGGAAGTGTATTTCTTCTAACTAGGGTGATTGTAATACACTGAATATTTGAGTGTAACTGTAGCATTGTTGAAGTATAGAGGTGCGGGGACCACTAAATAGAAACACGTGGGTCCAGCCTGAATGAATTTGACCTGAGCCTTTTTTCAGTAAAAAAAATAAAACAAAAACAAAAAACCTAAGGTTTATTAGTACAACATCCAAGGTAGGTGTGATTCTAAAGATCTGCCATATTGGCCAGACTCTTAAGGAATCTCAGGACCTTTAATGGAAACAAGATGGATTTTATATACAGAAAGACTGTGGAAAGGATATAGGACTGGCCAAGTAGTCTGGGGTGATTGGAGGAAGGGTCTAGGGAGGATCTTGAAGGGAGTGGCCAGTAGGTTGGGCTGACTGGAGGTCAAATGCCAGGACCTGGACCAAGAAAATGAGGTCTAGATAGGATCAAGGGTGGGAAGTAGGCCGGGTTGATCAGGAGGTACGGGACAGTGGAGAGCTGGGTGGCATAGAATTGGGAGATTGGTCATAGGCCACAATGAAAGACCAGTTGAGAGGACTATAGCCTCAGGCAAATCCCAGAGACTTACTTGATCAAATGGGAAAATTCAAGGAGAATTCAAGGTAGGCTTTTCCCGGGCTGTGGACAAATGGAATCTAAATTCTTTCAAGGTAAGGGGCAAAGGTCTCAGCTTGGGTCTGTACCTCATCAGGGTGGTCATATGTTTATGAGATGCTAGGACTGCCAGCAAAAGAATAAGCTAGAATGAGTGAGCCAACCTAGTGAACGGACAGGTTGCCATACATCCTGTGCTGGGTGATTATTATCTTACATTTTTGGGGTCTACTTAAAGGGCCACCACAGACATACCAGTTGTGTTACATCAATATTCTCTTCCAGGAAATCTTCCTCTAGAGAGTCAGAAACCTCCTACTGAATTCTGAATGTCTTCTAGGCTCCTGGGCTTTAGACTTTCTTTTCCCTGGTTGCTATAATCATCCTCTGAGGGATGAGTGACCTTCTCTGGTACTAGGGACCTTGACAACATAATCCACACACTTTTGAATTGACTGAATGAATAACACTGAAAAGAAATGAAAACAAACCAGTCTTTATCCCAGTATTTTATTTTTTTGTCATTTAGAACTGTAAAATTTCTTAGTGTTCACTAACATCTTTATAGCTAGAATTAGGAAATGCTATTCTAAAATCTTGTCTGTTATTATATCTTTGCCTAATTTCAAATGTATTTTAATATAACCATTCATTACTGTCAGTCTGTTTAGCTTCTTACCAGAATTTTTTTTAGAGTCAAGATTATAACTTCTAGTAATCAAAGAATAGGAAATTTACTTAATGTTTCCACAGCAGCCCATTTGCCACATCTGAAAATACACAGCATCATTGGGTCATCCTGTATGGAAATATGGAATGTTAATGTTTGTTTGGAGTTAGCTATGTGGAGTACCATAAATATTACATTTGGAAATTTTAGTAATTTATCGAATTGTACAGGCAAATTTGCATCTTCTCAAAAGCATTATGTTTGTCTACTGTGCTCTATAAATAATAAATAAGAAGATGAGATACTTACAGAATCCTGGGCAATTAAATGCTATAGAAATTCTGAAATTATACTTTAGGTTTGTAAGAAATATCCACCAAAAATAGGCAAAATTTAAAAAAACATATCCACATTAAATTGTTTTTATTTTGCTTCTAGTTAGAATGTTGTGGGCCATTTGTGGTTTATTCACTTTTGTTTCAAGGCTGCTACTTGTTTTATCATTAAGTTCAAGGACATCTATTTTCATATCAATGACAGAAATGTGTGTTGATTTACATAAATTTGCATAGAATATCCAAATGCCCAAACTCCAAGTAAATAAAGCAAACAAACTCACTGTAGCATTAGTCAAGGCCAATATTCAAGGCCTATTAAAAAACGCATGTAGTGAATAAGGATTTTTTTCCACAAACCTTCTAATTCTTCAAGGATATTGTGGTCTGGGACAAAATATGAAGGGGGGATAGGAAACGTGGTAGAATGAAGAGTCCCTGGAAAATGGAAATGCTTGGCTTACCAAAAAAAAAAACACCTTAATTCTAATAATTCTCATTTTTTGACCTTGCTTTAAAATATAATGCTTCCTTTTATCAGAATCCTCTTTATACCTAACTTGCTTATCTACTATGCCATCAAATCCAGGATATTTCCCCCACTGTTATTTTAAAATTTTTTTCAACTACAGTTCTTTAAAACAGAAAGCTCACATTTATAGTGTTTCATGTGTCATCACGTTTAAAAATTACAATAACTCTATGAAGTAGGTACTACAGTTGTTACTGTTTCCCTGTACTCATGAGTAATGGGGCAGCTAGGTGGCACAGTGGATGGAGGGATAGGTTTGGAATCAGGAAGACTTGAATTCAAATCTGGCCTCAGACACTGTGTGATCTTGGGCAAATCACTCAATCCTGTTTGCCTCAGTTTCTTTATCTATAAAATAAACTGGAGAATGAAATGACAAACCATTCTAGTATCTCAGCTGAGAAAACCCTAAAATGGCCTCATAAAGAATAGGACATGACTCAAATGACTAAACAACAGTGACAACTAATGAAGAAACTGAGATTCAGAAAGTTTAATTAATTTGGAAAAGATCAAAAAATGAATATGTGATTGAAATCCATTTCACAGATGAAGAGAGGTCTTCTATTCTAATGTCTTCATTATATAGAGGAGGAAATTAAAGCCTAGGTAGGGAAAGCAGTTTGCCGAAGGTCGTCTGAGGCAGTGAGTCATCAATTGTAAAAATGCAAGTTCCCTGGAAAAAAAAAATGACCCACAAAACTTATCCATGTGAAAGAGCTCACCCAACCCCTTCCAGAGAATTCTCTTAAAGATCAAAGAAATATGTGACTTGCCCAGGGTTATACATCTAGTAAGTGTCTGAGGACAGATGTGACCTCAAGAAGAGGAGTCTTCCTGCAGTCTTTTCACTGTACTACCTAGCTATCCTACAATTAACAGTACCTCTGGGAGTTTCATTGTGCATCTGAGAACTGATTTAAAAAAAAAAAAAAGTTGTCTTGTCCTTATCGGTTGCATTTGTCTGAATGCACATGAAAAGGTTGGTTGGAAAAGAGGATAAAGCAAGGAGGAGATCTAAAGTAATGGACTTTATTTCTATAATCCCAGACTTAGATTCCTGGCTGATGATTCAAGGAAACACATTAAAAGACACGAGTTTATTTAAGAGGACAGCTCTCATCAGTAAATAGTCCTCTAGTGCAGCAGTGAAACATCACTGGACCAAGGCCAAAGGGACTGGTAACTTTCACCAATCTCTCTCCTTTACCTGTTCTAGTGGTTTAGCCTTGGTTCAGTGTGACGGGCTTGCCCATCTTCCCAATAACAAACCCAAGGTCCAGTAAACTATTCCTCACCCACCTCAGATACATGAGGAACAATTCTATTTCTGGTCCTAGTTTAATGGATTCTCCCCATCAGGGGACAGCAATTTTTAAAAAAAAAAAGAACCCAGAATACAAACATTAATCAAGTAGATTTGATCCTACACAAATAGGGCATGCTAAGCAATAACTTATCACATAATGACTACAATTAATTGTGAAAGGAAAGCTCATTAGCTATTTTATATTTTATTTCAACCAAGTAGAGCCTGATCAACACCAAATGGGCTCTTTTATTCCCAATAGTTTTTCTCTCTTTGAATGACTCTTCATTTTTTAGCCATTCTCTTTCTCTCTGCCACTTTCACTGTTGCTGTTACAACTTTCCTGCATCCAAAGCCAGTCCTAGCCCATCTTGATCTGCTTAGATGCCCAAGGAGGGGAAAAGATGCCAGCTCACTTTTGAATTCTAACAAGGTTCTGTAATGAAGGGAAGAACATGGAAGAAGGAGGAGGAGAAGGAAGAGGACAAGAAGGAGGAGGGGGAGGGGAAGAGGGGGAGGAGGGGGAAGGGGAAAGGGTGAAGGAAGAAGAAGAAGAAGAAGAAGAAGAAGAAGAAGAAGAAGAAGAAGAAGAAGAAGAAGAAGAAGGAGAAGAAGAAGAAGAAGAAGAAGAAGCAGAAGAAGAAGAAGAAGAAGAAGAAGAAGAAGAAGAAGAAGAAGAAGAAGAAGAAGAAGAAGAAGAAGCAGAAGAAGAAGAAGCAGAAGAAGAAGAAGCAGAAGCAGAAGAAGAAGGAGAAGAAGAAGAAGAAGAAGAAGAAGAAGAAGAAGAAGAAGAAGAAGAAGAAGAAGAAGAAGAAGAAGAAGAAGAAGAAGAAGAAGAAGAAGAAGAAGCCCTATCTTTAACACAGGCTTACTTGGATAGCCATGTAATTATGGAAAGGCCTGGTGGAAAAAAATCCCATTCCCCTAGGAGCCCCTTTGATGCTCAGAGAGTTATCCTTACACCTTGAAGCAAACAGGAAGGAAAGATATGATGGGATTGCCCTTTTAGCATATACATAGAGTTCTAGCTTAGCAACCAAGTGACTGATATCAATGAAATGAGTATTCAGGGTTAATAGGAAGGGTCCTCCACATACAAACCAAAGTGCTTGGGTTAAGGAGGTTAAGTGACAGATATGTTTTCCTTTCATGTGAAAGCCCATACTGAACTTAAACAGGAAAGTCATGCTTCTGAAAGGGAGTGGCTGCTATGGAAACCTCACTCCTTGTAAGGAACTTAAGGACAAGTTATCTAAGCATTTTCACAGGATGCTCTGGCTCAGGGGATGCTAAGCTTTTGTTTAAGTCTGAGGGATAACTTGAAGAATTACAACATTTTTAACATTCATTTAAAAAAATGAAATCCCTACCTCCTTCTATCTCCTCCACCAATCATTGAGAAGGAAAACAATATGATACTCATTATACATGTGAAGTCATGGAAAACATATTTCTATGTTAGGCAGGTCGCAAAAAGCAAGAAAAATAAAGTGAAAAAATGATATGCTTCAGTTTATACTCAGAGTTCATCAGTTCTCTCTGGAAGTAGATTGCATTTTTCATTATGATTCTTTTCAATTGTATTGGATGATCATATTGATCAGAGTAGCTAAATCTTTCATAATGATCTTTAAAATGTTGTTTTTCAATGTTCTAATTCTTTTCACTTCACTTGTGTCAATTCATATAAATCTTCCCTAGTTTTTCTGAAACCATCCCTCTTGTCAAGTCTTATAGCAGAATAATAATTTCTCACAGTCATATACCACAACTTGTTTAGCCATTCCCCAATTGATGGGTACCACCTCAACTGCTAATTTTTTGCTGCCACAACATGGGCTACTGTAAATAATTTTGTACAAAAGAAGTCAAATAAAGGGGAAAAGGACATATTTGTGCAAAAATATTTGGTTAACATGACCAAAAAACAAGGAAAATTGCAAATGCTAAAGGGGGTGTGTTTAAAAAAAAAGTTACACTAATGGCACCATTGGTGGAGTTGTGAACTGACCCAACCATTCTGTAGAATAAATAGGAACTATGCCCAAAGAGATATAAAACTGTTCATTATCCTTTTGTCAAACAATATCACTACTTTTTTTTTGCTCATGTTAGCTAATCTGATAGATATGGGGTGATACAACAAGGTCTTTTTAATTTTCATTTCTCTAATTAATAATGATTGAGAGCATATTTCCATAAGACTACTAATACCTTTGACTTATTCTTCTGAAAACAATTTGTTTAGCTCCATTGACCATTTGTATAGATAGGGCTCTGTTCTCTACATATTTGAAAAATAAGGTCTTTATTAGAGGAATTGGCTGTAAAATCTCCTCCCCCGGTTTCTTGTTTTCCTTGTAAATTTGGCTTCAATTGGTTTAGTTTCTGCAAACCCTTTTTAATTTTAGGTAACTAAATTTATGCATTTTACTTACCAAGATCTTTTCTATCTGTTTGTTCATAAACTCTTCCCTAATCATAAAAATGACAGGTAAACTTTTCCATGCTTCCCTAATTTGCTTATATCCCCCTTTATGTCTGAATCATGTGCTATTTTATTTAACACTTCTCTTTCAATATTCATTATGGAAATTGGTCTAAATTTTTTTTCATCTACTTTTGTTCTTCCTAATTTAGGTATCAAAACCAGATATGAGACTTAAAGGAATTTGGCAGGACTCCTCTTTCTATTTTTTTGAATAGTTTATACAGTATTGGAATTAATTCTCCTTAAATGTGTTGTAGACATCACTTGTAAATCCATTAGTTCAAGGGGTTTTTTCTTAGGGAGGTCATTTTTGGCTTGTTCAATTTCTTTTTCTGAAATGAGGTTATTTAAGAATTCTATTTCTTTTTCTGTTCATCTGGGTAATTTATATTTTTGTAAACAGTCATTCATTTCACTTTGGATGGCTGTTTTATTGGCACACAGTTGGGCCAAATAGCTCCTAATTTTTGCTTTAATTTAATCTTCATTGGGAATGCATTTACCTTTTTCATTTTTGGTACTGGTGATTTGGCTTTCTTCTTTTTAAAAATTATATTAATCAATAGCTTACCTATTTATTCCTTTTTCATTTAACTAGATCCCAGTTTCATTTATTAGTTCTTTTTTAACTTTAAATTTTTATTAATATTTGATTTTAAGGATTTCTCTTTTGATGTTTAATTGGGGATTTGTAATTTGTTCCTATTTAGTTTTTTTTTAAACTGCATGCCCAATGAATTGATTTGATCTTTGTTTTATTCATATAAGTATTTAGAGATTTAATTTTTCCCTGAAGTTCTGCTTTGGCTGCATCCCACAAATGTTATTTAGTTACACTGTTGTCATTAGCTTTAATTAAATTATTGATTTTTTTCTATGATTTGTTGTTTGATCCACTTGTTCTTTAAAATTAGATAATTTAGGTATATGAATGTAATGGACTACTATTGTGCTGTAAGAAATGAGGAGCAGATTGACTTTATAATAACCTGGAAAGACTTATATGATTTGATGCTGAGTGAGGGGAGCAGAACCAGGAGGATATTATATATGCTTAGAGGCACATGGTATCTCTGATGACCAACTTTGATAGACTTGGCTCTTCTCAGCAATATCAGGTTCTAAGACAATTACAAAATACTCATGATAGAAAAAGAGATTCACATCCAGAGGAAGAATTATGGAGTCTGAATGCAGATTGAAGCAAACGACTTGCTCTCTTTTTTGGTTTGTTTTTATTTTAGTTTCTTTTTTGTTTCTTCTTTCTCATGATTCTCATGATTCATAATTCTTCTATACAATTTGACTATTGTGAGATCATGTTTAATATGAAGGTATATGTAGAAACTATATGAGATTGCATGCCATCCTGGGTGTGGAGGGGGGAGGAGAGGGAGAGGGAGAAATTTGAAATTGAAAAACTTGGAAATAAAGTGAGCTGAAACCAAGATGGTGGCTGGAAAGCAGGGACTTGCCTAAAGCTCTCCCGCAGGACCCTCCAAACACCTATAAAAATGGTTCTGAACAAACTCTAGAACTGCAGAATGCACAAAATAGCAGAGGGAAGCAGGGCTCCAGTCCAGGACAGCCCAGATGGTCGCCCGGTAAGCTCTATTGCTGAGCAGAGCCCAGCGCGGGCCGCGCCTGAACCAACCAGATTAGGAACCAGGCAGCAAAGGATGTAGTGCCCTGAATCAGTGAGCTGTGGCAGTTACCAGACTTCTCAACCCACAAACACCAAAGACAACAGAGAAGGTTGGTGGGAAAAAATACGGAGACAGAGTAAAAGGAGAGTGGAGGTGGTGCAGCTCTGAGGCTCCTTACAGAGCTACAGCTGCAGTTGTTTCCAGACCCTGGACCACCTTGTGGGAGGAATTAAGGGACAGATCTGAGCAGCAGTGCAGAGTCTGCATAGATCGGAGTTGTGGTCCTGCTTGGCAGATCTTGAGGGAGGATTAGCACTGGTGTGGCAGAGCTTGCTGTGTAGAAATAGCTCTGAAAACAACAGTGCAGCCTCTCAAGCTTGGGACAAAGTACTCCTTACTCTACAAGCAGTCATACCCTGGTGAAAAGCTCAAGGATCAAGTAGTTGGCTGGGAACATGGCCAGGCAGTGAAAACAGACTCAGATTAAGACTCATACTTTGGAATCTTTCTTTGGTGACAAAAAGGACCAAAACATACAGCCAGAAGAAGTCAACAAAGTCAAAGAGCCTACATCAAAATCCTCCAAAAAAATATGAACTGGTCTCAGGCCATGGAAGAGCTCAGAAAGGATTTGGAAAAGCTAGCTAGAGAAGTAGAGGAAAAATTGGGAAGAGAAATGAGAGTGATGCGAGAAAACCATGAAAAACAAGTCAATGACTTGCTAAAGGAGACCCAACAAAAATACTGAAGAAAATAACACCTTAAAAAATAGACTAACTCAAATGGCACAAGAGCTCCAAAAAGCCAATGAGGAGAAGAATGCCTTGAAAGGCAGAATTAGCCAAATGGAAAAGGAGGTCCAAAAGACCACTGAAGAAAATGCTACCTTCGAAATTAGATTGGAGCAAGTGGAAGCTAGTGACTTGATGAGAAATCAAGATATTATAAAACAGAACCAAAGGAATGACAAAATGGAAGACAATGTGAAATATCTCATTGGAAAAACCACTGACCTGGAAAATTTAACCAGGAGAGATAACTTAAAAAATTTGGACTACCTGAAAGCCATGATCAAAAAAAAGAGCCTAGATATGATCTTTCAAGAAATTACCAAGAGGAACTGACCTGATATTCTAGAGCTAGAGGTAAAATGGAAATTGAAAGAATCCAACGATCACCTCCTGAAAAAGATAGAGGGCATATGGTGAGTTGAATATGAAGGGAAGATATCTAAAAAAAAATCAAATTAAGGGATGAGCGAGGAATATATTGAGAGAGGGAGAAAGGGAGACATAGAATGGGGTAAATTATCTTGCATAAAAGTGGCAAGAAAAAGCAACGGGAAGAGGGGCCAGGTGAGGGGGAGTGAGTGAATCCTGCTCTCATCGGATTTGACCTGAGGAGGGAATACCATACACACTCAATTGTGTATCTTACCCCATAGGAAACAAGGAGGAAGGAGATAAAAAAGGGGGGATGATAGGAGGGAGGGCAGATAGGGGGAGGAGGTAATCAAAAGCAAACAGTTTTGAAAAGGGACAGGGTCAAGGGAGAAAATTGAATAAAGGGGGATAGGATAGGAAGGAGCAAAATATAGTTAGTCTTTCACAACATGAGTATTGTGGAAGGGTTTTGCATAAGGATACACATGTGGCTTATGTTGAATTGCTTGCCTTCTTAGGGAGGGTGGGTGGGGAGGGAAGAGGGGAGAGAATTTGGGACTCAAGGTTTTAAAAGCAGATGTTCAAAAAAAGTTTTTGCACTCAATTAGGAAATAAGATACACAGGCAATGGGCCATAGAAATCTATCTTGCCCTACATGAAAGTAAGGGAAAAGGGGATGGGGTGGAATGGCATGACAGAAGGGAAGGCAGATTGGGGAATGGGGCAATCAGAATATATGCCATCTTGGAGTAGGGGGGAGGGTAGAAATGGGGAGGAAATTTGTAATTCAAACTCATGTGGAAATCAATGCTGAAAACTAAAAATATTAAATAAATTAATGACAAAAAAACTTTCAAAACTGAATGTTGTAAACTAAAAGTAAAACTAAATTTATTAATAAATTTTTTAAAAATAAAAAAATAAAATTACATAATTTAATTTGTAATTAATTTAGCCTTGTGCTTTTAAACCCTATTATTGAATGTATTCTATTGAAAAGTGTCTGAAAAGTGTCCATTTAATATTTCTGATTTTCAGCATTTGTGAGGTTTTTGTGCCCTCATACATGGTCAACTTTTGTGAAGGTGCCATGTACAACTTAGAAAATGGTTTAATTCTTTTTTCCTATTCCCATTCAGTTTTCCCCAAATTTCTACCGTATCTAACTTATGTAAAATTGTATTCATCTCCTTAACTTCTTTCTTATTTATTTTATGATTAGTTTTATGTAGCTTTGAGAAGGGAAGTTGAGGTCTCCCACTAGTATATTTTTACTGTCTGTTTCCTTCTACAACTCATATAACTTTTACTTTAAGACTTCAGATGCTCTATCATTTGGAATATATATGTTTAGTATTGGTACTACTTTTTGTTTATGGCACCTTTTAGAAACATGTATTTTCCCTCCTTATTTCTTTTAACTAAGTCTATTTTTGTTTTTTCTTTGTCTGGGATCGTGATTGCTATCCGTGTTTCTTTTTTTTAAATTCAGTTGAAATACAGTAGATTCTGCTTCAACTGCTTATTTAACTCCTATCTATCTATCTATCTATCTATCTATCTATCTATCTATCTATCTATATATATATATATATACATATGTATGTATCTTTCTTTTCAAGTGTGTTTTTTTATAAACAAGATATTGTTGTATTTTGGCTTCTATTCTACTTTTTTATCTACTTCAAGTTTATGAGGTAGTCCATCCCATTCACATTCACAGTTATGATATCCTAACAGTGTATTTCCCCCCAATTCTATTTTCTTCCTTTCATCCTTTTCTTTCTGTTTTTATACTGTCCCTCCTCAAAAGTCTGTTTTCCTTCTGACCACAACCTCCCTAATCCACTCTCTTTACCCCCTCTACTTTCTTATTTTCTTCTCCTCTTACTTTCCTCGTAGTTAAGATTGATTCCCACACACAGTTGAGTGTGTATATAAATTCTTCTTCCTCTGAACCTCTTTCAAATAAAACAAGTTTCAATAATTGCCCAGCAGTTCCCTCATTGTGCCCAGATGGAAAAAGGGGTATCAAAGCTTGCCGAAGAAAATCATTCCTTAAAAATTAGAGTTGAACAAGTGGAAAGTAATAACTTCATGATACAATAAGAAACAATAAAAATAATAAGAATGAAAAAAAATAGAAAGAAATGTAAACTCTATCATAAGAAAAACCACTGACCTTAAATGTGTCAAAGAGAGATTCTTTCAGGAGTATTGGACTAAATGAAAGCTGTGAGCTTAAAAAAGAACTTAGACATCCTATTTCAAGAAATTATAAAGGAAAATTACCTTGATATCTTAGATCAAGAGGGCAGAATTGAAATAGATGTTTTCATTTGATTCTCTTCAGAGTTTGTACCTCCAGCTTCCTTGTCACTTTAGTAGATTTTTATGGTTGGGTTCTTTTTTGTTGTTGTCTGTTCTTTTTTTCAAGCTTATTTCTCAACTTTCAACTTTATATTAGAATTTGGCTCTGTCCAGATCTCTCTATCTTGGAAGCATCAAAAGCTTATAGACCCCTAGAGCTAGCTCTGAAAACAACAATATAAAAAAGTCTGAAGCATGGGACAGCAAGATTGTAATGATGATCACCTGTGAAGGACTTTACTACTCTGATTAAAACAATGATCTAGACAGTTCCAAAGGACTCATGATGAAAAAATACTGTCCAGCTCTAGAAAGAGAAATGAAGAATTCTGAGTGGAAATTGAAATATAATTTTCTCAATTTCTTTCTTTTTCTTTTGTAGTATGTCTAATATCAATATGTTTTTCATAATTTATATTTATGTCTATATCATATTAATTGCCTTCTCAGTGGATCGTGAAGGATTAAGAGGGAGGTAGAGAATTTGGAACTCAAAATTTAAAAAGAAAATAATGTTAAAAATAAATAAATAATAAATGTTTAAAAGGTTAAAAAACAAGAAAAAGGATCACTTTTCAGAATACTGTTTGTAAATGTGTAAAATTAAATACATAGGATTCCAAAGAAAAGCAATTATGTTGAAACATATCTAGTACTGTATATTAATAGAGGAAAAAAAGTTCACAAACTGCATGAAATTCCAGGTTAAGAACTTCTTTTTTTGAAGTTAATGAGTAGATCATTCTTCCTGCTCCAGTGCCCAATCTTCTTTTATCTATCCCATCTTCCTTTCTCCGCTCTCATTGGCAATAATGGACTAATAATGGGTTTGCCTTGGTATACTAAAACATATTCCTGTTGATCAAAATGGAATTGGTTCTGCCAACCCCTTAACATTTCATTTCAAAGTGAAAGTCCTTATTACTGAGCCACAGAATTTGTCACCAGTAGTGGCCAAGGGAGCTCTTTTCCTACCCACACATTAACCATGAGATTCCCTGCCCACTCCACATAATAAGACCTAGATCTTGGCCTTTCCACAGGCCTATTCTCACACATGTTCCAAGGGTGTATTCTTAGCAACATAGTTTTGGAGAAGCATGGGTGGTGTTTCCTTGATTATGCCTATTAAACTTACATTTCTAGGTTTTTCCCAATAGGACATAAGCTCCATAAGGGAATGTATTCATTTTCCTTCAGTCTTTGTATCATCCACTGTGCCTAACAAAGTGCCTTACAATAGACATTTGATAAATAATTATTGGGTGGGATTCAGTCGTCCCATTAGAGACCTTATTAACCTCTGTGGCTGAGGAAAAAAGTACTAACGTGCCTACTAACACCTCCAATGTATTGGTGGGAAGAAATTCAGCAAATCTCCTACTCATGTGAATTCAGTTTGGATCCTGTCTCTAATACTAGGTGACCTTGGCCTAGTCATTTAACCTCTTTAGGCCTGAGGTTTCTTATCTCCAAAATGAAGGGGTTTTAGAATTCCCTTATAGTTCTAGATCCTAGGAGCCTTCTTTTCTGTATCATTATTTTTTGGAATAAGATATAACTATTTAGGGCCATATTATGTTTAAGGGTTTTACCATACCAAATATGAGGTATTTTTTCTTTTTACATCAGAATTTATGCATGCCATGCTCATTTGTGTCTAAATATAAGATATTTGAGGTTTTTCATGGGCTTTTTTCTTGGACTTTATCTAAGAATGTATTTAGACTGATGGATTTCTTAATTGCTGCTCTATTTCTTCTATTATATCCTCTGTGACATCTAGCTTGGTAGTATACATAGGCAGTTTTTTTAACCTTTTTTAATTTAAATTTTTATTGAGTAGCTTGTCAAGATAACTAGCCAACACTAACTTTAATAATGTGTGTCTCATTTTAACCAGGTATCTTTAATTCTTACATTTTTAATTGTGGTTCAAAAGTTCAAATCCTAGTCTCAGAAACTACCTTCTAAATTAGGCATCATTTCACAAAACAAATTTGTCTCTTCTGAATGCCTTTTCCTCAATAGCATTTAGCAAAAAAACATGTACCCCTATTGTTCTCAGTTTCTTGGCCAGGGTTTCATAAATCTTTAGCAATCCTTTTTAGATTATTTCTAGCAATATCATTAATGTACCTGACTTGGTACATAGTAATGCTTAATAATTACCTGTTGACTGACTGGCCCATATCAGTTCACAAGATATGAGTAGTAGTCATCTAATTTGAGAAGTCCTGGAAGGTCCTGTTATGTCTGAGATACTTTCCCTAGACAACAGACCTCTCTAGTTCTGTTATCAGGTTGACACTTTGCTCTCTAGGTACCATGGAAGAAGCAGTTGCCAGGTACTGTGCTCTTCACTTCTACCTCTAACCTTTACTGGATGGTTTCTCATCTGGTAGCTTCTGTGGCTCTACCATATTCTTTGAAGGATAAAGAGTCACTTCTTTCTAAAAGCATTTAGGTCCCTCTTCCAGATGAAGAATCTTATGTTTGTTTTGTAGCTATAAGTGTACAAGCTGTCCTTTCCCCTCTCTCTTCGTAATAATCTTTCATACTTCCACCCCCTGCCAACTAACTAATCCATCCTCCCTTACTTTAGATCCCTTTCTTTCTCCCATTGGTGGCTAGTTTTCATTTCCTTTATTTCTTTTCATTCATATCTATTCTCTCCCAATTTCAAGGATTATTTAAATGCCCCATTGACCTATGGCATTCTACATAAAGTCAGTGGGAGAATAAAAAAGAAATCAATAACAGACAAAACTGGAATGAAATGAGAAATAAACCCTGCTCACTGTAGTTGACTTAGAACTGAATAGATACGCACTTACCCAGAATTCCAAACACTTGGAAAGGCAAAAAGTTTTTTTTTTTAAATTTATATAATACTTGTTTAATGAGAAAGAAAGAGGCATGTGGCAAATAAGTGTATTTCAGGAAATTTAAAAAAAGCAACACATTAAGTAGTTTCTGGCATTGTCAAGAACTCAAGTCAGATTCACCTTCAGGTGTTGAAACTTCTTTCTATGGTATTATATGGCAGAGAAAGTATAATACCATAAAGGAGAATTAAAGAAGATCAGAGAAATTCTCCCTTCCTCCTTCCTATATTTGGTCAAAATCTATAATTTTATTAGTGCAGAGCATTCCTAATGAGGAAACTATCTACCAATGCAGTTCAGAAACTGTTCAGAAAGATTTTATTTCTGCTTTTTTTCTCTATATGTCTCTTACACGTACACACATTTTCTGTGTTTCATTGAATTCTTCTTTGTCATAATTTCTTAAAATAAAGGAATATACTATTGCATCAAAATGTGTTTAGAGAACTAAATCCACTTATGGATCCTGCTCTTCCCCTTCATTTTCAAAAGACAGAGGCTTAAATACTTGATCAAATGTAATAGTTTATTAGCAACAGCATAGTCCATTCAGTTTTAAAGAAAAAAAAACAATTTTTTCCACAATTTTTCCTTCTCTCACGGGCTGATGCTGGTTGTGACTCTGAGGATACAGTTATGGAAATGAAATTGTCTGGTTTTTTGGGGGAAGGAGATAAACCAATTATTTTGACCCTCTTAACTTCTAGTCCTTTACTCTTTTCTGAAGAACCAGGAGTTCATAACCTTTTTTTTCATGTCAAGGATCCCTTTAGCAGTTTAGTGAAGCCCATGGATTCCTCTGAATACTATTTTATATGCACAAAATAAAATATTTAGGATCACAAAGGAAACCAAATATATTGAAATACAGTTATTTCTTTACATGTTGTTGCTGAGTTGCTTCAGTCATATATGAATCTCTGTGACCACATTGGGGTTTTCTTGGCAACAATACTGAAGTGGTCTGCTGTTTGTTCCCGAACCTCGTTTTACAGATGAAGAACTGAGGCAAATAGGGTTAAGGTGACTTGCCCAGGATTACATAGTAAGTATCTGAGACCACATTTGAACTCAGGTCCTTTTGCCTCCAGGGGTGGTACACTATCCACTTTGCAGCTGAGCTGCCTATCAACATGCATACATATATACCTTCACATGTACAGCATTCACATTGTTATATGTATATGTGTGTATATGCACATAGATGTATGCATGTGTATATATGTATAAACACATCTATATATCAAGTACATAGAGCTCATTATGAATTCTTCCTCTCCACCATGTTTTCTCCTTAATTATCAGTCACATGTTTTTCTACTGGGGTTCATCTGTAGAATGACTGTTGAATTTGGAATTAGAGGACCAGTGTTCAAATTTTAATTCTCCCACTTAAGACCTCGTGGAATTTGGTTAAGTCACTGAATATCTCTCAGTCTCAGAATTCTTATATATAAATTATGAGATTTGGAATAGAGATCCTTCCAAGGTTCCTTTTAGCTCTAAATGGATGTTCTTATGATCCATGAGCAATGAACTCCATTCTCAAAAAATTAAGAACATATGAGAAGAAACAAGTCTTTGAGAGGTCTGGTTCTTAATAGTAAAGAACTGATCCATCAAAGGATCCATCAAAACCAAATATCTTGAACTCGTTCTGTTTGCTCGTAAGCAAGCCCTGAATTTCTTTTCTAGCAGGGTTGGTATAAAATACACTTATATGGTAAAGTTATATTGTCACAATAACACCTTTATGGTATCCAAATATTGTAGCAAGAAATAAAAATTCATCTTTTTTCCTAAGAACTAGGATGGCATACATTTTAGAACTTTAATTCATAATTGTCGTGGTCCATGTCATGTCCAACTCTCTGTGATCCCATTTGGGGTTTTCTTGGCAAAGATATTAGAGTGGTCTGTCATTTCCTTTCCCAGATCACTTTTACAGATGAGGAAACTGAGGTGAACAGGGTTAAGTGACTTTCCCAGGGTCACACAGCTTGTAAATGTCTGAAGCAAGATTTGAACTCAGGAAGATGAATCTTCCTGATTCCAGATCTACCACTTTATTCACTGTACTATCTACCTGCCCAGTTTATAATTAGATTGATTTAATTACCATAGTATATTTCAATCCCAGTGTTCCACTTCATTGATCTGTTTCACATATCATTCCATGTTGAGTTTACCCTTGGCTTCCAACATTCTCTCTGATTGTATCATGGATTATTGGAGGAGAAATCAGTGCTGCCACCATTTCTGCATACTCGTGTGTTATTTTATTTACTGTTTTATCCTCTCCTTCCCCAACTTTTGATTAGGCATTGGCTGCCATGGCCTCTCCTTCTTCTGAAGAGGTTCTGGGCTGCTTAGGTCATTATCAGTTTGATGTAGAGCTATTCATTAGTGGCTGTCTAGCCAGGCAGGGCTGATCTAAAAGTACTCATTTTTAATTTAATTTGAAATATATGCAGCTGAGTTGTTTATTTTCATTCAGTAAGGCTTCCTCCTTTTGATATTTTTGAGTTACAGGCACCAAAAGCATATGAATGAAGTATAATGATTTGGGAGTGCAGAGCAGAAGCTGGAGTTTAATCCTAACCCTATCCCTAGCTGGCCATATGACCTGAAGCAAATTACTTCACCTCTGAATGTTTAAAATGAAGAAGAGAGACTAAATGTGCCTTCTTCTCTTCTTTTCAGAGGTAGGGAGCTATGGCTGTAGAACATTGTGTAATGACAGAATAAATTGATTTGAGGACTAATGTTGTTGCTTTTTCCTCTTTTTAGTTAAAAAGAGTAGTTCATTAGGAAGGGAAGGATGGAGTGATATATTCATAAATGGTGTGATTTAAAGGCAAAATAAATAAAAACAAAATATTTTTAAAAATATTTACCAAAAAATAAAATAAACAAATAAAATAAAGATGTTGGACAAGATGACCTAGGAGACTTCTTCTAGCATTGACATTTTTTGTTTTTTGATCTACAAACAGGGTTTGTGGTGAGAGGATGGGTTTGAAGTCACTCTCTTGATGACTACCATTATCCTCAGCTTTACATTCAATAGCTTGTGAGAAATTTCAATGCATGCTATTGTTTTGGGGGAAAACAAATAATAAAGATTCATCATAGTTGTTTGGGTTTCAAAAGCTACATATGTTGAATGGAGTTATAGGCATGGAGGTACAGTGTGGATGCACATGCTTCTTACAGTAGCAATAGAAATATAAATTTGATCATGGTTCTAGAGCATGTAGGTAAAGGTAGGGGACTGATATCTGGATGCTGGCAGGCAAGAATATGGGCAAATTCTTAGCTGAAGCATGGCTCAGGGTAGCTAAACATAGTGGGCTGTATAATACTCTCACATATTAGAAGGGAATAGTTCCTTAAAGAGAAAATCCCAGAAGCAAAAAACTGAGAGCATAGCCTTGGAGGTTGAAGAAAAAAATGTCCAGTCTGAAGACAAATCTATCTAAGTACTATCTCTTTATACATTAGGATGAACTTGCCAATGAAAATATTAATAATATGAATGAATTTTATAAATTACTTTATGTTGCCCTCCTCCAAAAGTTTGATCTGCATGCCTAGGAAACAATGATAAATTTCAGGTCACATTTCCAAGATATATAGATTTTAAGTAGTAAGTTTTAGGGAGATAGGCATAAAGTTGCAGAGAAATTAGGAATTGAAAGATTGGAATAAAAGTCTCAATGTACATTGAAATCACTTACAAATCCCGGAAGAGTACTGAATTCATTCATAGAATGTATGAGTTGTGTGACCTGGAGCAAGTTATAGAGCTCAAAAAGACCTTGAAGGTGATCTCGTTGAACCACCTTATTTTGAAGGCTGACATATAACAAACCTGGGGACTACAGATGTTAAATGAATTGACCAAGTTTATATATATTAACTCATCCTCATTTCCCCAAGCTCAACCATCTTCTGAACTTCCATATCACTGTTGTAGACACCACTATCCCCAGTTACCCAAGTGTGCAACTTTGTTGTAATCCTCTAGTGCTTACTCTCACTCCACATATTTCATCGTCCTGATAAGTAATGAGGATCTGAACAAGAATGAGAACTGAATGAGGAGAGAGGAGGAAATAGATATAAGTGATCTTGTGGAGATATAAACAATATGATTTGGTAATTGACTAAACATGTAGAGTGAGAATAAGCAGTTGAGGATGATAATAAAATTGCACACTTGGGTGACAAAAAGGGATGTGATCAATGATTTCCTCACTACTACCAGGAGTCTTCTTTTTAAAATACAGCATGTTCAACTGCAGGTTATAGCAGGGAAACGGTAATGAGAAAACCACCAAAATGCAATTTAGTATTAGAAGGCATTGAATCAAATAATGATCATCCCCCTCATTTTACCAATGAGGAAACTGAGGCAGAGAGTGGTTATGTGACTCACCATGAATCATGCAGCTAGTAAGTGTCTGAGGCAAGATTTAAATTGAGGTCTTCTTAACTCCAAGCCCAGTGTTCTAATCACTTTGCCACCTAAATTTACTCTTTTATAACACCTCACAAGTGGTTGATATTATTACAAGGGGATTGTTGAAAAGAGAACCTTTACTATCAATTTATTGTGCTCACATTGCAGGGCCACTCCACATTATCTATTATAGTAGTATAGAAGTTTCCTGATGTAGCCCTCCTTGCCCTGACAAAGTTTTTTACTCTTACATAACCCACATAAAACTTCCTTTGGCCCCAGTTTCCCTAGAGGCTTCTCTGGTGAAGCTTCCTTCTTTCATGAAACCTCATTGGTCTCAACTTCTCTAATGTAGCTTCCTGATTAGGGCCAATAGAAAGCCCAAGCCATGCTGGCTCTATGCCCCTCAGACTTGGTGGGTGTCTGAAACCTCATGAGTCCCTGTACTCTGATGACAGACCAGACAAATTTCTAGATGGAGATGAGGGGGACTGCATCTGGAAAAGCTAAGAGTCTATGTATTCTTGCTGTATATCCTTATTGTGTATCCTTTCTGCGTGTGGGCACAGTTAACCTCCTCCTTTGTCAAATATTGATTGCCTTGTGAGTGCCTCATTTTCTTCCACCATAGAATCTGAACTAAGAAAGTACTGAGTTTAGAGCCACACCTATGACATGTGTTAAAAGGGGATTGCTCCTACTTGCCTACATGAATGGGCAACTTGCCTCTGTTGAGATCTTTGGTCACCTATCTTGGTTACGTGTCTATCCCTTATCACTGACCGAGACTCAAATCTTAGGTATGCTATTCTGCTTACTCCTACTTCTCTTTGTTGACATAGACTTGTCTTGCCATTCTAGTTATAAGTATTGTGCCTTGTGTCCCAGTTATTCTTTGAACTGTTAAGCTAAATCCATTTTTCAGTTGGAAATCTCCCATTCTTGCCTCCTATCAGATTGGTGAAAACCTTGCTGGTCTGTTACTAGTGCCTTTGGTCTAAAATTATAACTTACCCTCACATTATCAATTGGTAATAGCAACCCCAACAGCCCTTGGTAATGTTACTGTTGCCATCTGCTGAAAAAGAGAAAGCTGCAACTGTACTGGGACAGTTCTGTCATAAGTAATTTGCCTTCCAAACTTGGATCGAAAGGGGACAGGTTCATTGAATTTAAAATGGGAAAGGATTTTGAAAGTTGGTGAGTCCAACCTGATCATTAACTGATGAGCAAACTGAGTGTCACAAGACCCTTGCCTAAGGTGGCTGTAAGTAGAGCTAGGATTTACATCCAGGTCACATATTTCCATATGCAGTACTCTTGCCATTCCACTGTGGCAAAAGTTCTAAAACAGAAATGTTCCCAAGCAAAAAGCCTTAGAAATTTCATCTAAACTTCCTTCCAGCATTCATTTCCATAAACCTACATTTGCCTAAAGTTGTGATAAGTGATAAGGAATAATCAAAATAGTCTAGGGAATCATGGTCCCTGCCTGTGAGCTGTTGAGATAGACACATGAAATAATTTACACAGGGAATAGTCAGTGAAAAACGTATGATTCTTTATCATCATTAGCTATGGTTATAGAGAAATGTGAAATTATAAAATAGGTCACTATTCCATATATTATGACACTAACCAAATAATAGGCATTCTTCCCTATGCGGATTCAATTATAATAAATGTTTTTTAACTGAGTCTCCACAAATTTAGAAGCTGTGGTAATTCCAAGAGGACTTAGCTAAAGATACCTTTTGCACTAATTATGGAGAAAGGATTTTACAATGTAAATTAAGAGTGTGAACAATATTGTAGGGGAAATGTTTAATATTCTTAAGAGCACAAAGTGTGCTCAGGAAACCTCCACACTATGAGCAATATCCACTAATATAAAAATTATTGGATGTAAAATTTGACCCATTATTTTATGTCTTTATAGCAAGCTTCCTAAGGAACTCTATGAGGTAACAGTTTGTTGATATATATATATATATATATATATATATATATATATATATATATATATATGTATATATGTATATATATGTGTATGTATATATATATATATATATATATATATATATATATATATATATATATATATATATATATATATATATATATATATATATATACACACACACACACTTTGGGGTTGTAGAATTAATGAGTAAAGAATTATCAGGTTATGGTATGTTGTTGTGAGGAAGGAGGACAAAAGTCACCAGAATCTTCAGTCTTCTACCAGTCCAGGCTCTTGTGATCTGTACAGATGAGAAAAGTGTGATGGGGGAAATTGAAAGTGATTTCTTCACCTCCTTTTCTGTCTGGGGAAGCAGAACCATGGGAGTACTCACCTTGGGCAGATAGGGGTTATTAGAACTAGCCAGCTACCCTGCTGGTATTTGTATTGTTATTTAAGTATTATCTCATTTGGTCCTCACAACACGCTATTATCATTCCCGCTTTACAAATGAAGAAATAGGCTGACAAATGTTATGTGACGTACTTAGGGTCACATAGGCTTTAAGTATCTGAGGCAGGATTTGAACTCAGGTCATCCCGACTCCAAGTCCAATGCTGTCTCCTCTCATGTGGATACTCTGGAGAAGATGCTCCAGACTTGTTCTTAAGTCCTCTGCACTTTTTTCATTAACTTGCACATAAAACAATTCCCATTTTAAACCTTCTGAACCTGAGGGTTTACAAGAGGATCTGGTACCTGTCCATGAGGAAGCATTGAGCACAGAGGTATCCTAATCATTGAAGTGTAAACATAGAGTCAAAAAGGGAAAAGCCAACTCCTGTGTCAGAATACAGCCATAGATAAAAAGATTATATAATTACTCTCCTCAGACTAACTGTTAGGCTTTTGTAAATTTCTTTTCACTTTGAATTTGCCACTGCTCGTTTTCACCTGATTTCACATTGTGATTTATACCAGTTTCCCACAACTTCCACAGGAAATAGAAACCTACAATAGGTACCCAACTTGAATGGGGACATATGGAAGAACATATGAGTAGTAAATATGGTGTTACATCACTTTTGAATGACTTCTTTGTAATTCCATCCCTTCCCTAGGAAGTATCAGACTTTTAATTAATCAAAAAGCCAATAAGAATCTACAAAGCGCTTACTAGTGCTGCTAGGCACTTAGATAAGTGCTTGAGATACAAATACAAGTCAAAAAAAGACAGTCATTGCTCTCAAGGAACTTCCATTCTAATGTGGAAGGCAACATCATAAAAGGAAGCTGAAGGGAGAGTGAAATAACCTTGATGGATAAGTCCAGGGTAACACAGCCTAGTGGCAAACCAAGAGACAGCATGTCTTTAGAGTTTCAGGGAGAAGCTCTCTGCCCTCAATATTGTAGTGTCAAGGTGAAATAGAAAACAAGGCCACTAAACCATATATATGTATAAAGATCTCTGTACCCACATGATTGTTATTCAATAACAATGCAATTCAGTGGTCATTGAGAAAGACAGTGGAGATATAATAAAATTATTTGGACTTCTTAGGATATTGATTTAGCAAATCACATTAACATTATCTCTGTTTTATTGCATTTTAATTTTCTTAAATCTTTCCCACTTATATTTTAATCTGGTTCAAGACATTGAGGATGTTGTGGGCCATGTATTTGTTATTTCCTCTCTAATCAGAGGGAGCAACCTCAGGAGCAGAAGGTATTCTGAATTGTGAGATTCAGTGATCTTCTAAGAAGACAAGCTTTCTGAGGCATGATGGAGAAGTCCAGAGAAGAATAGGAAAATATTACGTGAAATATTTGTTTCCTATAAGACTATGATGCAATGGATTCTTTATCTCAGGAATGTAGTATAATCTATTTTCTTGAAGATTGTTAGGAATTTAAAAAAATAGTTTATGTCTTCATTTAGCCAGAAACCTAGCATTGATATTAGTTCTTATGTTAAATTAGGAGTAAGATATGGCCTGCCTATCACTCTATGTACTCGGAGAAAAAGGATGTTTTAGACAGCCCTGTGTATCTATTGACCCTGCCAAGTCCGAAAGCATCATTATGGCCCAGTCTTATTCTTAGCTGAAGTAGCTTACTTGCATAGTGCAACTGGAATTCTAAATCCTTGCATTCCACATGGGCAAGGTCAGGTTCACGCTATGGAGCCAACCTGTGAAGAATTGATTTCTACAGCAAGGACTGTTTAGGATAGCTCATTTGGGCTACATTTACTGTACTGGAAACCACTCATCATTTATTGTAAAAATCACTCAAAATAGTTGTTTTTTTCCTTCATGTAGCCAGTTTGTCCACCTGTTTCCACCCAGTTCCACCTTTTCAAGATAACCATGAAACTTTTGCAAAGGTCCCAGGACAACACCCAGTTACAAGAGAGCTAAATAATTAGGTTGGCAAAGGGTGATCCTAAGAAGGCCAAATACTTTATTATACCTTCCCCCTTCCTTAATGACCACTGAATTTGCAGTATTTTTCAAGAACAATCATTCATCAATCAAGCAGCCCATGCATTTGATCCAATTTGGTTCAGATGAAAAAAAGAACCAAGCAATGATTTTTCAGCCCCATATTTTTGGTTTCATTTTCTTGTTTTCCATCCACTATCATCCTCTTTTTTTTTGGCCAGTCAGATGTGACTTAACAGTCTTCATTGTTACTGAAATCCTCTTAGGGTTATAGGAGCTTAGATATAGTACTAGAGGAACCTCAGACAGCATCTTGTGATACACCTTCATTTTATGGAGGAAGAAAGTGAGGTTTAGCCAGATAAAGTGACTAGGGGTGGTTCATACAAATAAAATATGTCAGAAATGGGATTTGAATACACATCTGCTTCCCAAGCCAGTGTTCTTTGTTGGCTACCATACTAAATCATAAAATCGTCCTCCTGACAACATCCTCCACTCTTATTAAGACATCTCCATCTACAATAGAAAACCTGCAACTTAACTTTATTTAGATCAGAATTGGCAAGCAGTGTTTAATTGAGATGAATAGTATGGGGATACTGCCTCAATATCTTTTTAACAGTTGTAATGCCATTTTAAGTCATGGACCTTTTAAGAATGTCTGATGACAAGGCTCAGAATTTCAACTGATATTTCCCTTCACCTGCATTTTAAAAAAAGTATTATTGGCTTCTAATTTCTGATTTTCATACTACTGTAAAATTCAAAGGAAAAAAAAAACAATCATTTTCCAGCTCAAGTACTTTAGCATCAAATCGGAGTTCAATCAAAACCTGAAATTAGTTACTGAATTAAAATATCCTTTTGTTTTCTACCTTTGTTATGGAAATTACATGCAATTATTCATGCTGCTTTGTAGACATAATCTTTTTTGTTATCTATTTAAAGGTGTCTAATAAAACTAACATAAAAAGATTGAAAGCATAGAAGGAAAAGAAAACAATGGTTTCTAAAAATGTTTGCTTATCAATCTACTTTTTACACTAAAACTTTACTTTGCATAAGTGCATCCCTTTCCCCCGATCCATTAATTTTTCTAGACAAATGAATGTACTAGAGGATCAGTATAATAACATTATCTTATAGCTTTTTAACAGATAAACAAAACAACATTATGATATGCCCTAGATAATTTAGCAAGTAGCCCTTCCACAGTTTGGATACAAGATGACCTGCATTTGACTAAATTCTTCTTTGCCACAAATTATTTCCCAATGTTTATTTTCTGAAATGTTCAGCTCATTCGGTCTCAATAAGGAAGATGTAGGCGACAGGTATACAAGATGTGATGTCAAGCCAAATCAGACCTCCTCATCACTACCCATTTCTGATTCTTCATTACTTCAATATTTAGATGGATTCGTTGTCTTATCAATGTGGACCCACCCTCCACTGGTACAAAGTAAAGACCACAGCTTTTAATGCTGCATCCTCCCATAAGTCTTCTACAGGGAGTATATCCAATGTACTTCTTTTGGCACTAATTTGACACTGATATAGCTTCTCCTCCTTCTCAATTGTCCACATGGGGAATCATAGCCTTATATGTGGGTGCTCTGTCCAAAGGAATATAAATTTTGATTGCTCATACTTTGTAGGGTATCTTGAGGTTTGGGGGCTAGATTTTTTTCTGTCCTACTTATTCTATAACTTTTTTGAAAACTAGGACAATTTTGTCTCATGTGGTTTTCATTTATAATTTCTTGAAATACAGCACTGGGAAACCAGGTTTTGACAAAGTCCCTTGGGATTCAAATGGAGCTACCACTTTAAAACAAAATCATTCTTTCTCACATTCATTAGCCAGTAATTGGCCCCAGCCCAAGTGTCATTTGCTTATTGTTTTAATTTTGATGGTTCAGAGTAAATGTAAATAGCAATTGTTTCTGTTCTGGCCAGAAACTCAGAGAGTCTTCCCTACTCTGACTGATTCTTTTGTGAAGATAATGTAGGCCATATTTTACCTCAATTCTTACCTAGCCTTTAACTACTGAATGGATGTTGCCTCAGACAAACCGAGATCTGTGAAAGGGTTAGTGGTAGACATATTTTTTTTTGTTATCTATTTAAACATGTCTAATAAAGCCAGCATTGAAAGCATAGAAGAAAATGGAAAGAATGGCTTCTGAAAATGTTTGCCTGTCAATCTACTTTTTCCCCCAAAGCTTTACTAATAATCTAAGATTGTCTCTTTAAAGAAGTAAAACTGAGAATGCAATATAGTTACCTATGTCTATATGGTAAAAGACAATCTGGAAGAAGAGACACAAAAAGTAACGGAATTGATATGAAAGTTAAGGTATATTAAAAAAAACAGCAATGTAAAAATCTTTGGCCTCCTAGAAGAACAAGGCAAAAAACCTGAAGAAAATACAAGAAATAAGTCAGGAAAACAGCCCAAATTTTTGAATGTAATAAACAAAGCACAAATTGAAAGGGCCAGCAGATTTCATATGGGGAGTAAGAGAGGTAGGCACAATCATAATTCAAACTCCTAGATGCAGAGTGCTTAAATTTGCTAATTTCAATAATAGGAAACATTTTATATAAGTAAAGGCTCATAAAAGGGAAGGAAATTAGAATAACACAATACTATTCCAAACCCACTAGTAACATCATATGGGAATTGAATACTGTGTTCTCCAAGTCACACAGAGCTCAAAATGCACTCTAAAATGATATGTTCTGCAAACCTGAGCATAACCTTCCTGCAAAAAAGATAATCATTCAATAAAAGAGACACCTGAAGAATTCCTGAGAACAACAACAAAGCAAACAACCCTCATTCCTCTACGTGACTGACTTATTTCATCTTCCTATTATTCATTTCCTTAATAATTGCTTTAATTTCACTTTTGGTGCACCTTTCTTCACTGGCAATTTGCAGCCATTTAAAAAAAACGTATCTTGATTCTCTCTACAATCTTTTGGTGAGTCTAATGGGAACAAACATTACAGTAAGAAGATATCTGGAATGAATGTCCAAAGACTAAGAAGCTCTGAAAAGAAAACTGAAAGCTTAGAAAATAATTTCTTCATGCTAATGGCTATGATGAGACAGAGAGAGAGAGAGAGAGAGAGAGAGAGAGAGAGAGAGAGAGAGAGAGAGAGAGAGAGAGAGAGAGAGAGAGATTCAATACCTTCCTATCTACATGGGGGCAAAGTACAGAATTCAATTTCTTTAGCTATAATCTACATGGAGGAATGATCAAGTGTGGGAAAATATGTATGGCATATATGGTAGCAGCATTAGTAATATCATTATGTATTAGTGGATTCATATGATAGTATCAGTCATGAGTGCTTTAATAGTCATCCTTGACAAACCTTGATCAAATACTGTCTCTGAGATTATAGGAGAGTCTCCAGTTGAATGCTACATGGCATATGTTTTAAATTGTTGAATTGCTAAATTTATATTGAACTAAAATTTGTAAAGAATATGAACATATGTATAATTTATGTCTATATATAGAGATACACACATATGAAAGTATATGCATATATGCGTATATACGAATATAGGCATATGCATGCATATATGTGCATCTGATTATGGATAGATACACACACATAAATATATACCACACATTTTGTAGATACAAAGCACTGTATAAATTTGAGTCATTTTTATTTTTTTTCTCATTTAAAGTCCTAGTCTTGTGCTACGGAAGATCCATGTGTGTTTAGTGAAGTATACTCAATGTGAGTGATAGGAAAAACACAATGAAAGAAAACAAAAAAATTGAAATATAAGATTATTAGACTCTATTAACATAAGCCCTATGTTTAGATGAGCATTGATCTGAATTTGATTTTCAAAGGCTGTGTCAGAAGTGCACAAGCACTAACAAATCTTACCAACTTGGAAAAGGCTTTCTAAAGTGTGAGGATGGTGAAGGAATGTATATGTCTCTTATTACAGAACCAGTCTAAATTCAGAGATGACATATTCAGAACTTTGTAAATGAAGCTTTACAGAAGTTGATAATAAAAGTCAATAATTTTCTAAGTAGTCAGATACATTAGATAGATAAGTAGAATATCTATTAAATATGCAATGTATTCCAGGCAATGCACTAAGCACTGATGATACAAACACAAGCCAAAAATCCATTTCCTCACTTTATGGAAGTTACTCTCTAATAGAAGATAATACATAAAAGGGAGCTGGGAAGTTGGAGAGGGTGGCAAAGCTTCTTGGAGAGAGTAAAGAGATCAGGAGAAGGAGAAAGAAGCTGGAAATTAAGTAAACATAGCCTAAGCACTTCATGTTAGACTGGACCTGGGATTCAGCAATGACAAAGAAGGAATTCAGGGTGGAGGCATTTGGAGAATGAAAAGCCCCCTGAGGGGAACTTTAGTCATTCAAAAAATGCAGAATGGATCTGGGAGTGAGCAAACTATTGGTATTTTTTTCTAGATTCAATAGAATGGTTTTAAACTTAGTTTTCATTGAGAAAAGAGGCCTTTCAAAGTATAAAAATCAGATCTTGAACTTAATTCTTTCCAACATTCTAGAATATGTAGAGAAATCGTCAATGATCATCTAGAAAAGGAAACTGCAATGGCAAAGGGATAACATTGCTCATCAAGAAGAGAGTTTCCTGGTATAAACTAATTCCTTTATTGACAGGGTGACTTGGCTGGTAGTATGGGGAAATGTTATATAGTCTTTATTGTTGCTCTTCAGTCTTTTCAGTCCTAACTCTTCCTGGCCCCATTTGGAATTTTCTTGGCAGAGATACTGGAGTAGTTTACCAGTCCCTTCTCTTGCTCATCAGCTCATTTTACACATGAGGAAACTGAGGCAAAAAGGATTAAGGGATTTTGCCAAGAGTTACAGAGCTAATAAGTTTCTGAGTCTGGATTTGAACTTAGGTCTTCACAACTCCAGCCACAGCTTTTTATTCATGGTGTTACCCAGCTGCCAATTCTAACCATATACTCCCATAAAGCCCCTTGGTCCACCCAAAGTGTTGTTATTAGTCAGTCAACAACCATTTATTAAGTGCTTACTATTGATAGCCACTGTATTAAGTTCTGGGCATAAAAAAACAAAAAAAAGCTGCAAAACACATTCTATTGAGTGGACAACATGCAAATAATTATGTGCATAAACATATACACATATGTAGATAGATGGAATAAAGCTTTGGAAAGAAAGGAAAAACAGGTTGAGGTATAGAACAGTTAAGATATCCTCACTTTTTCCTAACATTGATGGGATACTGATGGATAATCATGGCTATCTGTCTCTCATCCCTCATTCATCACCCATGGCCAGTTCACCTCCTTTCTTCTTCATACAGCCTGTTGAGAAAGTCTTTTGCTCTATTTTTCTTCACAGTTCTTTGAAAATTATATGTTGATATCTTTTCATACCTACCACATCCAGGGAACCACCATCTTCCAAGTCACCTAAGCTTACATCCTTGACTCTTCACTCTCTCTCATCTCTTTGTATCTGTTTGGTTGCCAAGCTCCCTTGATTCTACCTTCACAGCATCTTTCATATATACACCTTGTTCTCTCTTCTGACACTGTGACTAGCTTGTGCACACTGTCATGCCTGAACTGTTACACTAGTTTTCAGCTTGGTCTCCTTGCCTCCTAGTTCAAGTGAACTTTCATATAGCTGTCAAATTGATTTTCCTGAAGTGTATATCCAACCATGTTACCCCCTTATCCCAAAATCCAATAAACTCCAGTGTCTCCCTATCATCTCCAGGATCAAATATAAAATTCTGTTTATTTTTTTCAAATCCCTTCATAAAATAGCCCCGTCCTACCTTCCAGTCTTCTTATATCATATCCCACTCCTAAAAGATTATTTTACTATTTTACAAAGAACTCACACAAAGTAAGTAATAACATGATGGTCAGAAGAAGCTATACAAGGACACTCTCAAGATCTCTTTAAAGAACTTGGGAATTGATTGGACGACTTGAGAAACACTTGTAAAGAACTGCCTGGCATCAAAGAAGGCTCTGTAAGCTAATCAGAATTACAATAGCTCAAAAGAAATGTGAAATGAGAAAGTATAGAGACAATTTCACTCCAAATGTTCACGCAGACTATTTGTGCCTGACTGGTAGTAGAGCCTTCTGATCTTGTATTGGTCTGATCAGCCACAGTGTATGTTACTGTGACTCCAACGTAGTGATATTGTGACAGATACTCATGGTTATTTTGATGGATAATCATGGCTATCTGCCTCTCATTCCTCATTCATTTACCCATGGTCAGTCCACCTCCTTTCTCCTTCATACAGCCCATTGAGGAAGTCTTTGCTCTTCTTTTTCTTCAAAGTTCTTTGACCATTATATGTTGATGTCTTGACTCCAACATAGTGACATTATTGTTATCCTCTTTGAGAATGAAGGAAAACAACCAACCAATATTATCCCACTCCACATAATCTGTGATCCAGTGACACTGGCTTTCTTAGTGTTCTTCAAAGAAGACACTCCACCCCTTCCTTCATTCCTGGAATTGTCTCCCTACTCATTTTAATCTTTTGGTTTTCCTGATTCCTTTCAGGTCTTAGCTAAAATCCTGCCTTCTGTAAGAAAATTTTACTCATCCCTATCCCCCAATACTAGTGTCACCCCTCTAAGATTCTACAATGTATACTGTATATAGATTGTTTTTCCAAGAAATTTTTTTATTGTCTCTTCCATTGGACTGTGAGCTCTTTTAGAGCAAGAACTTTTTAAAAAGGATCTAGGCAGGGTTTCTTTGTATTCTCAGAGCTTTGCTCAGTTTCTGGCACACATTAGATACTCAATGCTTGTTGTCTTCACTTGACCATATTTCTCTCCATTCCTCTCTGTGCAGTACTTCACCCCTTTTCTTAGTGGGGGAAGAACATCATCAAAAAGAAACCGAAAAATATAATGATTAGATTTGTCTTCAAAGAAGAGATAAGGAAATGTAGTTCTCTTCCTACTTTGGAGAGGTGGAGAATTTTAGGTGTGGATCATTACATATGTTGACTTTTGGTGATCTGTGGGTTCATTTTCCTGAACTATTTTTGTGTTTCCCTTCTTGTCTTGTGGTTTCTTAGAAGAGATGGCTCAGTGGGGAGAGGAAGTGATATATTCACAAAAGACACTAAGGCAAAACCTAAATATATAAAATTAATTTTTCAAAAGGTAAAAAATGTGTTCTATATGAAAGCTCAGCAGATTAGAAAATGGTTGAACTGTTAAATTCAGAGAGTAGTAATAAAGCTTTGACATCAGTTTGGAAGGAGGTCTTTAATGAGGTCTATCATAGTTTTGCTTTTGGCCCTCTGTATTTTAAGATCTTTTTCAGTCCCTTGAATAAAGGCATAGGTGGCCAGCTTAAAAAATTTGCAAATGGCACCAAATCATAAGAAATACTTACTATTTTGCATGACATATTAAGGGTCCTAAGAAGTTTTGGCAACATATGACACTGGCCAGAAATGAATCAATCAAATGACAAACATTTATTATGTGATTAATATGTTCCAGGAACTCTGCTTGGTGATAAGATAGAAATATAAAATGTTAGATGGATAAATAAATATTTGAGTTTAAAGAATCAACTTCACTAGGACAATATGGAAGAAGTATGGTTTGATAGAATTTTATCCAAAATAAGTTTTGTTTTTAGTGGTTTTCAAGATCAATATAAATCCATAGTGTGATATGATAGCTCAAAATGAAAATACATTCTTAGCCTATATCCAAGCAAGGCAACCAAACATGAGAGGCATTATTCCCAATATATTCTGTCCTGTTAAGAGTACCTCTGGGATATTATATTGTGTTCTATGTTCTATATTATAGAAAGGATATGGATGAACTGAAAACAACCTAAAAGAGACTATCTATGACCATAAAAATTTTGAGATCATGTTATATGAAGATTTGTTGAAGGAAGCAGAGATATTTAATAAGAGAAGATGATGGGGAAGAGTGATACTGGGTATCTTCAGGTATTTGGAAGGTTATAACTTGAAAGTCTTATTAGATTTATTCCATTTGGTCTTAAAGGATAGACTTGTAACAGTAAATAAAAAAGCCAATTCATGCCCTTTACAAAGGAAACAGAAAGCTTCCCAGTAATTTGAGTTATGCAAAAATGGAATGGGTCACATTAGAAGATAATGGATTCAACTCCACCTCATTGTAGGTTTTCAAGAAAAGGCCAGATGACCACTTGCAGAGGGGATTGAGACCAATCCTATGTTGGACTATGCAACCTTTGGGATTATTCACATTCCGTTTCTGAGACCCAGTGGGAGCAGGGGAATGCAGAGGTCCACAGGTGTTCCAGGGTAAAAAAGACTATGGGGGCTGAGAGTATTTTCCAGTGGTCAGCATGCTCTGCTTTGTAGGAAACTGAACAGTGCTTTCATTGATACTAATTTTTGTCAATGACAAAATCTCACCATTTTAACATTAATATTCTCCCAGTGATAACATGTGTCCGTGAACCAACATATATGAATAGCAATTATGATAGAGGAGAAGGACTGCACCTATGATTTCATTGATATAAAAAAATACCTGGAAGAAAAAAAAAACCTTCCATGATTAATGCAGGCCCTCAACTTTTCTGCAATATTCAATCTTAGAGAATTGCATAGGTACTGAGAAGTTAAATGACTTACCAAGATCGCAAAGCCAAGGTGTGGCAGAGGCAAGTCTTTAACTCAGATTTTCCTGATTAAGTCTATCTATCATTCAACACTTCCTCATAAAGTCTTAGAAACATTTAAATTACTAATAATCTGGAGGAAAATGGAAAACCGCATAATAGACTTCCCTAGTTTGTAACACGGTATCAATAATGATTTCCATGTAAGCAGATTACTGGATTTGGATTCAGAGAAACTGGGTTCAAAATCAGATATTCAACTCATTATCTGTGTGATCTTGAACAAATCACCTAATTTCTCTGTATCTCATTTTCTTCCATTTCTGCCACTTCTAATTCTATATCACAACATCCTGTAAATGACAACAAAGGGAATGTTCAAAGTGATTTCAAATTGAATTGGGCTAGCAGTAACAATGAAAGGCTAGAGATGAAGAATTTCAGTGGTTGTATTCTAAGGGACCATCCATGAATAAAGGTAAGGATGCCACCAGTTTGGAGAAAGCATCCTTGAAAGTTTCTGGGAAAATGGGGGCGATAGTCACACATAATAAAAAGGTGCAAAGGTGTGAAGGGATTCTAATATGCATCAATGAATGGAGAACTGACACAAAAAATCAGAAATCTTCAAAAATGTTATAGGTCAAAGCATTCAAATATAGAATAGTGAAAAAGCTCACGTTAAAATCACAGAATTAGAGCAGAAGCAGAAAAACAACCCATCTCAGATCCTGAGAAAGAAAATGTTTGCTTTGTAAATACTGTCTTAGAGCAATTTTCCAGGCTTACACCAATGGCAGAGAGTAAGGCAATCTGTATTTGATATGTCAGGGATCAAGGGATTTGTAGTATTTTATTTGAAGAAATTAAGAAGGAATATATGTATATATATGCTTATATAGAGAGACATACTATATATATATGTGTAGGTATGCACATATAATACATGCATATAGAGCATACATGTTCTTATGTTGTACATCATGTGTGTGATATATTGTTTATAATAGAATATATATCATATGTGATATATTCTGTTATAGAGAGGCAGAAGTGACTGGTACATGTATACATATATGTATGTATATATAAATATCTCTATGTATGCTGCCTGAAGACATCACTGTTCATTTGTATTGAACCTGAATTGGGTGCTGAGGGTATTTTCAGGTTTATTCACTCAGCACCTGAATTGAACATATCATGTTGGACCTGAATAGATTGTTCTAAATGTTCACTTACTGTGCTTCTATGATATTTCAGTTTAAACATCATAAGCCAGGATATGTCAACTGTTTCCACATGTAGACAACAAACAGACTGCACACAAGAAGGCAGGCATGCAATACTAAATTCAGCAGTGAGAAAAGAAAACCCTCCTGCTATTTTCTGCAGTCAGCTGCTTAAAACACTAAAATGAACGTTGATGTATTTACTTCTAATAGCATTATAAATTGAAATCAATATAATTTACTTTGTGGGCAATCTTTCTCCAAGTAATGTAATACACAATTGAAGGTAGGCAAATCAGCGCCGATTAAATAAGAGTCAGGTGCCTCTGCTTGAACATAAGCATCCTGCTGACTGAGCCTTAGAGACGGAGTTGACACAGTAACTTGCCCTGCAGGGAACAGCAGTCATTATCCAGAGCAGAGACTGGACATGCCCTGAATAGGGCAAGGAGCTTGAGGCAAACAGGAGAGCACCAGCCATCAGTCCAATTCAAGTATGTGTAATGGACTGCTATCTATAGCACTGAACTTCAGATATTTAACTAAACTTCTTCCTTTAAAATCTACTTAAAAAAATAAAAACAAATCCTCATATGTATAATTTCATTTAACTGACCTTATGCTCAGTATAAATGTTTATCATTCAAAAGAGCCTGCTCTTTCACATGACTCTTTCAAAGGTGTTATTCCATGGAACAAACATTCCTTAGAACTCCATATGACAGGGATATTCAAATATTCTGTTTTTAAAGGTATGATAGGTTGAAAACAGGAAATTAACATAGATGCTATAACTCATGCCATAATTACCTTGGCCCTTTCTTTCTTAAGGCCAACCTTTACTCAGTTATGCATGTGGTAACCCAGTAAGTACGTATTTCTACTCTCAGGAAGGGGACAGTGTGTGCTAGATTTGTCTGCAGTCTCAGAAGATCTGAGTTCAAATCCTGGCACTGCTACTTGATAACCTATGTGACCATATGCAAGCCACTTAACCATTCCGATCTTTGATAAGCTTAGTCATCAACACTTTTTTTTAAAAAAAAGTCTCTTTGCACTGTTCAGGACAAGGAATGCTGGAGGTGTTGCCCAAAGGCCTGGCTCCAACTCCCTAGTTCTTGATCATTTATTGATGTGTGCTTTTTTGCCAAGTCACTCATCTTCTCTGTATCTCAGTTTCCTTATCTTTAAAAGAGGAATTCATTAAATCAACATACATTTGCTGAATGCCTAGTACTTTTAAGCACTGTTCTGCATAAACACTGCTGTAATGCTGGATATACAAGACAAAACCAAAAATGGCCACTGTCTTCAAGGAGCTTACATTTGACTATGAGAACTATAAAGTAGATGGTACAAATAGTCACATAGATAAATATCTATATCTAGTATGTATGTATGTATGTGTATACAAGATCAGTACAAGATACACTGTAGTAGGGGAGGAACCAAGAAAGGCTCAAGGTAGAAGGTGGCTCTAGAGCACAGTGTGAAAGGAAACAAGGGATTCTAGAGGCATAAGTAAGGAGGGAGTACATTCTAGTTATGGTATATGGCCAGTGCAAAGGTGTGGATTATTGTGCATGAGGAACAGCAAGAAAGCCACTCAGGCCAGATCAGAGTATAAGAAAAGGACTATAGTCAATAAAGTTGAGGACAGATTGCGGAGTGCTTTAAAAGCCAAGCAGAGGAGTTTATATTTTAATGCTGGGTTCAAAATAGGTCATAGAGTAGAGAAGAAAAGACTCATTGATATAATAATGTTCTTCAAATATTTGAAGACATATCATATGGAAAAAGGGGGAGGAATATTATTTGTTCCTGGTGGGCAGAAACCAGAATACTGGATAGAAGCTGAAAAGCAACAAATCTAAGCTTAATGTTAGAAAGAAATTCCCAACAATTATAGTTGTCAGAAGTGGAATAGGTCATTACAGTAGGTAGCTCCCTACTCTTTCCTTTCCCATTAAAAGTCAGCAATCACAAGCTACAATGGCTACTTGCTGATTGTGCTATAATGGGGATTCCTTTCTAGTATTGCTGGGAGTAAATGGCCATTGGTGTTTCTTCAACTCCGAAAGGAGTCCCTGATTCTATGATGAATGATTTCATTTGTATCACTGAATCTTGATTCCAGCTCTAAGTTTATGATTCTATAGTCCTAGTCTATTGGATTAAATGCTTCCTTCTCACCCACTGAAATAAAATTAGTATCATCTATTCTGTGAACTGTGCCCTGCTCTTGTTGGCACACTTGGATTAGTTTGCCCCAACCTATTAAAGTTTTACAAGATGGTGGCTTAACTGTCGTCATTGTTTTTGTATTTTGTTTGGCTTGTGTTCTTGTTTGTTTAGGTTTGGGCTTTGATTAATGGGACCTAGCTTGCCATTTGTTTGTTTATTTGTTTGTTTATTTTTGGGAAGCAAGAAGATGTATTTCTGGGTATTTGTGATTGTTTTGAAGACAAAATTCAGATATACATGGGCTACAAAAGTATTTGATATCTTTATATAATATCTTCTTTCCTCATTCTGACTCATCATTGGATGGAAAATAATAGTTTAGGCCCAATATATCCCACCCCACCCCCCAGGGAACATAGGATTGACTTCTTTAATACAATTCCCTTCAAGCTAAATGGAAAGATTTTTCTTTCCTTTTTTTACATGAAAGGAACAGATTGGTGTAAGGCCTGGATATCAGCATATTCAAATGTGCTCTTTAAAACAAAGCCTTTTTGTGCTGATTGATTCCCAAGATGGTCAGAGGAATAATGAAAACCAGACAGACATGTTATAAAAGCTCCACTTGGAATTCATGAGTTGAAGCACATTTATTGAACTATGTATCCAACATTATGGTAGGCATCCTAGAGAATGCAAAGTTAACATATGGTAAGATCCTGAACTGAAATCTTTTTCTAAAAGAAAAATAAATTGTATGTTTGGGGTGTATGTTAGCTGGAAATAGGTTAAATGAATGATGAATTAGTTATGGCAATATTTTATTTGGTTGCTTTCATGGGTATGTTCTGTTTGAACATGGAACATGATCACTGATCAATTCATAATCTACTTATGATACAATTACTACAAATACATTAATTAATGGATAACATGAAATGTTATATAATTATTCATGCACACAAACACACACATAAGGTGATAGGAAACACAGCACTTTAGTGTCAATTTTTCAGGTTCTTGAAAGTTAGAGAGAATAATTTGGCCTTGATTGTACAAATAAATAGGAGGGAAGGTTGTTTCTTTTTTATTTTAAAAGTAATTTTACTTCATTTATTAATGACATGGAAATTTTTGTTCTCAAATTATCAGTAAAATATCTTAATGAGAATTATATTTAATTTTCTCCAATAAAAAAAATCTTGGTATAAGACTTGTAATAAACTAAAAGTATAGTTCTGTAGTCTGCTTCTAAGATTAATTTGTTTTGATATTTGCCTTTAATGACCAAGATAGGTGAAAAGATAACTCATAAAACTGCATGGATAGAAATAAAAGAAATTCATGGCTGACTGTACTT
Organism: Trichosurus vulpecula; assembly: GCF_011100635.1. Taxonomy (NCBI): domain Eukaryota; kingdom Metazoa; phylum Chordata; class Mammalia; order Diprotodontia; family Phalangeridae; genus Trichosurus; species Trichosurus vulpecula. The sequence continues at coordinate 134,042,499 of NC_050581.1, forward strand.
ACTAAAATAGGACACTCATTTTTTCAATGCTTTCCATCAATTATGCAAAGGTTTAAGGTGAAATTCATCCAGTCAGTTTTAATCTTCCTTGATACCAATCATCTATTCTTGGACACCAATTCAAAAGCTTTATATTTGTGTATGTTTAAAAATATTATTCATTCATTTTTACCATTCTTTTCTTTTTTAAATTTTGAGTTCTAAATTCTCTCCCTCCAGCTCACCCTCTATCCACATGTTGAAAAGACAAGCAATATGAAATGAATTAACATGTGAAATCATACAAAACATATTTCCATATTTGCCATATTGAAAAAAGGAGCAAGGAAAAAAGACAATTAAAAAAGAAAATTGAACTTCAATTTGTACTCAGAGTTCACCATTTCATTTTCTGGAGGTGGATAGTATTTTTTTTATCATGAGTCCTTTGGAATTGTCTTGGATCATTGTATTGATCATATAGCCAAATCTTTCACAGATGGTCATCATTATCAATTGGTGTTTCTATGTGCAATGATCTCCCAGTTCTTCTCACTTCAATTTGGATCAGTCCATATAGGTATTGGCATGTTTTTTTTTTCTGAATCTATCCCTATTTTCATTTCTTATAGCACAATAGTACTCCATCACTATCATATACCTCAGCCATTACCCAACTGAATGGACATCCTCTCAAATTCCAAACTTCTGATGCCACACACACACAGCTGCAATAAATATTTTCATAAATCATGGTCCTTCTCTTTTTGCTTTGATCTCATTCGTTTATAGACCCAGTAGTAGTTTTTCTGTGTCAAAGAACATGTAGAATTAAAACTTTGTGCATAGTTTCATATTGTTCTCTATCATGGATGGACCAGTTCACTACTCCACCAGTAGTTTATTAGTTTATGTTTTTTCTCTCATCCCCTTCAGCATTTGCTACTTTTCATAGGTGTGATGAGCTACCTGAGAGTTGTTTTAATTTGCAATTCTAATCAATAATGATTTAGAGCATTTTTTCATATAACTATAAAAAACTTTGATTTCCTTTGAATCATCTTATTTTTATCCTTGTCCTCTAGCTATATAAACTCCTCTTCAATGCCCTAATAATGATAAAGTTCTTTGGAGTAACATGGCTCATCTTCTTTTATAGGAATATAAATAGTTTAAATTTTTGAGTCCTTTATGATTTCTTTCATGTTTATCTTTTTTGTGCATCTCTTGATTCTTGGGTTTGAATATCAGATTTTCTTTTCAGCTCTGGTCTTTTTATCAGGAATGTTAGTAAGTCATCTATTTCATTAAAAATCCATTTTTTCCTTGAAGGATTATATTGAGTTTTGCTGGGTAGGTTGGTTATTCTTGCCTGTAATCCCAGCTCCTTTGCCTTCTGGAATATCATATCCCAAATCCTCTTATCCTTTAATGTGGAAGCTACTAAATCTTGTGTGATCCTGACTGTGGCTCTGTGGTATTTGAATTGTTTATTTCTGGCTGGCATCTTGCAATATTTCCTTGTTCACCTGGGAGCTATGGAATTTGGCATAATATTTCTGGGAGTTTTCATTTTAGCGTCTCTTTCACGAGGTGATTGGTGAATTCTTTCAATTTCTGTTTTATCCTATCACTCTAAGTTATCAAAGACATTTTCCTTGATCATTTATTGAAATATGATGTCATGGCTTTCAGATAGTCCAATAACTGTTAAGTTATCTCTCCTTGATCTATTTTCTAAGTTAGTTATTTCTCAATAAGATATTTGACATTTTCTTCTTTTTTTCATTCTGTTGATGTTGTTTTATTGTTTTTGATGTCTCATGGAGTCATTTGCTTCTACTAGTCCAATTTTAATTTTTAAATAATTATTTTAATGAGATTTTTGTATCTCCTTTTCTATTTGACCAATTCTGCTTTTTCGAATAGCTCTTTTCGTCAGATAATTTTTGTGTCTTGTTTTCCATTTGGACTATTTTGCTTTTAAAGAAGTTATTTTTGTCAGTGAGTTTTTGCACTTTTTTAACCATTAATCTAATTCTGTTTTTAAGCCATTTTTCTTCAATATTTTTGTACCTCTTTTTTAACCAAGCTGTAAATTCTCTTTTCATAACTTTCTTGCATCATGCTCATTTGTTTTCCCAATTTTTCCTCTAACACTTTTATCTTTAACTCTTCCAGGAATTTTTATTGAGTTAATGTCCAATTAACATTTTTCTTTGAGGCTTTAGTTGTAGCTGTTTTATATTCTTATTTTCTTTTGAATACGTGATCGTCTTCCCTTCCATGGTAGTCACTTTTTATGTTCAAATACTTTTTGTTTTGTTGCCATTTACTCATTTTTCCAGCCTATTTCTTGACTTTTAGCTTCATGTTAAATTTAAGCTCTGCTCACTTTTGGATGGGGAGCCATTGTCACAAGCTTCAGGCCTTTTTTATGAAGCTTTTCCCAGAGCTAGTTATTTGGGGCAACAAGCTTTTGGTAGTTCCAAAGTAATGTGATCTGGGCAGAGGGGTGGCCATTGCTTGTCTGGTCTGCATTCTAGTCTTTACCCAGGAAGAGCCCCTGCTCTCTGGCAATAGCAAATTCCAATACTCCTCTTGGTCCTGGAATCAAGTCCCTTGTTTCCTTGACATGGCAAGTGCTGGTGCTGGTTTTGGACATGGAGCAATGGCTAGGGCCTTGCTCCCTCTTAATTATGTATAAGCTATACTCTCTGCCCTGTAACTGTGACCCCTAATTATGTATGGGCAATAGAGTTTCCAATCAATGCTAGCTATACCCAATGCCATCAAAGGTTCCCCTGTAATTTCCTTCTCAGCAGTTGTCCAATTCTTTTACTGCCTCTATGCTGAGGGGTCCTGAATGTGTTGATGCTTCTGCACTTGCTGCTGCTACCACATCTTGTGTTCACTGCAGACAGGCCTCCATCCTGGAATCACAGACTTCTCCTATGGATCTCTCAAGTTTTCTTGTGGCAGAAAAAAATGTCTCGCTCTGACCATTTGTTGGCCCTGCCACTCAAAATTTTATTTGAGGCATTACTTTTGTTGTTTGGATGAGAATATTTAGAGTTCAGCTTGACTGCTTCCTCTAATCCACCATCTTGGTTCCATCTGTGATGGTTGTTTCTTAAGTGGCATGATAAAAGATATCTCTTCTTCTCCATGTTTTGTTTGTATTAAGAACTCCTTTATCTTAGAATTAAGTATGATCCTATAAGTATTCTTAAAAATTACTAGAGTTATGGAGAGAAAAAATCTAAATCATTAGAAAGAATAGGTAAAATGGATAAATATGAATATATTCTTTGAGCTTAAAGGAATAGAAATAATAACGAATGTTGGTTTAGAAAGTGAATGTAGTTTAGTATGAAATCACATTTGAAATTTAAAAAATCCCAAACAAAATTTCATTCATTTGAAATGGAAATCATGTGCTTCTGCCATAATTATGATCATCATCCCTAAAATTACCTCCTATGCTTTTTGCTTCCTATTCTCTCTACTCAATGTTTTAAGGTACTAGTAAAAACTCTCAGATGGAAATTTTTGCTACCAATACCCAACGTTATTTAAATTAATTAAATTGTGTAGTTAATTTTTTTTTATGAAAATATGTTGACATTTAAAATAACCTACAGGAGGCACTGATGTGTCCTGTGAGGGAAATTTGGGTTATGATGCTATTATTCTCATTTTACATATGATAAAAGAAAGGCTGGTGTAGATTGGTGACATAATTTAAAAATAAAATAAGATTTTACAAAATGGTGTGGTGTCAGGCTTCAGGAAGGAAATGAAGATTTGGGCGGCATCAGTCATAGGACTAAGAACATGGTAACGATGATATTCCACTGATGAATTCATTTATTTAATGGGAACTTTTTTCTGAGCAGCTCAGAATTATTCAATAGGCATTGCCCTCAAGACTGAATTTTTTATTTTTAAAGGGCTTTGACTAGTTGGGTAGGTCCTTGTCTCTTGGAAGCAAAGGATCTTTCTTCTCCACTTAGTGGTATTTCATATTAGTGTTTTGAGGGAAAGCCAGCTCTCCTGAATCCATCTGAAATTCTATTGTGGGAACTGTATCTCTAAGAGTCTTTATTGAATGTATACTGGTATGTTATAACAGGCTTCTACTTCTCTGTACAAAAGTCTTTTTCTTTGTCATTACTCAGCCTTTAGACCCTTGATGATTCCTGACAGGAAGATAAATGAAGCAAGAGTTGAAGCAAAATCTTATGAAATTTTTCAGTGTATACAAACTATCTGAATGCCAGTCAGTTTTTCCTCATTGCTTCAAATTACTGGAAAAATTGCCTAATCAGAGATATTCTCTTTGCTGTGCAATGATATGCTGTGAGGAATTTGAGCTATTTCTTATGCCACAAATGATTTTATTTTTTAAATGAGAGGGAGGAACTGGGAAGATAAGCACCCATTTCATATTTAGCCCCTAATGGCCTTGCCAGCAACTGAACTGGTTGTATTTAATAAAGAGAGTCAGACACTAGGCAAGTCCCACATTCACCATGGTGGTTTTGTACTCTATCCAGCTAAGAGAGAGTCAGGGAAATGCAACACAGTTTGAAGAGTGTGGACAAGTTTCTATTCCCTATCTTTAACTCCCTTTGAGTAGTTTGCTTCATCTTATTAGTCTACATGGCAGATATATGAATTTTAGCTCTGAGATATTCACTGAGTAAACTCTTTGACCCCACTCTCTTTCACTGAGTCTTAGCCATGTAACTTTGATATCATAGAATCTGCCTTACAGGGTGATAGACATGCATGCTTGGATATTATCTAGTCATTGACTTTTCATATGGAATCAATAAAAAGACTTAATAACACATAATAAATTTTCTACCTCACAAGTGAATGCTTATAGTTTCTCTGAGACCTAACTGCTGGTCCTGAACACCTAAATTAGAAGTCCAAGAAAAGATAAAGTTCAGTTGTTTAGCACTGAGATTGTCATTTCCTTGTGCCAATGGACAAAGAAGTGTAGGGATTACAGCAAATTTCCTGACTGATTTTTAAGTCATAACATGTAGTAAGGCGAGTCATTAGATGAAATAAATAGGTATTCAGGATCTACATCTCAGCTCCTCCTCCTGTCTTGGGGACATATCCTTAGTTACGGGAAGAAGTTCCTATAGCTGATGCTTTCCCCACCTCTCCATTTAACGTCTTATCACTGCAGAAATCACTAATTCATGGAGACGTGGGAGTGGACTTAAAAGCAGACCTTAGCAGAGGCCAACCACCCCCATTTTGTACTTCCCACTCTGACCTTAAGATGTTCAGTTCTTGACTCTTCTCATCAATGCAAGGTTCAAAGACAGCTCCAAAAGACTCATGATGGAAAAAGCTATGCACATCCAGAGAAAGAATTACAGAGTCTGGATGCAGATTGAGGCAAACTATTTGCTCTCTTTTTAAAAAAAAATTCTTCCTTCTTTTTTGGTTTTGTTTCTTCTTTCTCATGATTCATTCTTTTGGTTATGATTCTTCTTTACAACTTGAATATTATGTAAATAAGTTTCATGCGAAGGTATATGTAGAACCTATGTTGGATTACATGACATCTTGGGGGGACGGTGGAGGAGAGTGAAGGAGAGAAAATTTGGAACTCAGAAACTTGTGAAACTGAATGTTGTAAACTAAAAATAAAAAAAAAAAACTAAATTTAAAAAGCAAAAAAAAGATGGTTAGTTCTTTTTTTCTGTTTTTTAATAGCTAAAACATGTATAACATTTTCTACCTCTTTTGTTCTTGGCTTTTGGGTTTTTCCCCCACTTTATGGGTGGGACTGACATAAAGAACAGAGCAACACACTCAGGTTGAACATAGAAATTAAAATCTAGCCTTCTCCCTTTGCACTCTTCATTACACACAAAGAGACCTGCTTATTATTCACATCACATTTGTTCAAAGTATTTTAAAAGGGTAGTCATGATGAGAAACAATGTTGGTTGGCAGTGCCATTTTATGTTTGAAGTACACTATAATTTCTTCTGTTTTTTTTTTTTACTATTGCCTTTATAATTCTGTGAGAAGCTAGAAAAAAATCACACTAATCAACAAATGTACTGTAGCTCCAAACCATGTTTAACCTTTTACAAAATCTCTCATATAGCTAATAATGCCTGGCCTGTTCCAATCTGGTGGAAGCTTACAACTCCAGAATATCTCTGTTGGAATTATTTATTAAAAATCAAATCATACCACAATTCCTTTGAATAATTTGCATAATTTCATTGTTTGGGAAAAAATAAAGAAAACTTACAGAATTCTCTCAGCAGGTATACAAAGATATGAACATTTGATTTAAGAGCAGGTGGCCCTGGGCTTGATGAAAACTTTATTCAGGCTGAATCAAATCTAACATAACCTCTTTTCCCTTTTTTCATTTTAAGTAAATTTTTGAGTTTCCAGTAAAATAAGGAATATGTGTATGTCTCAGAAAGGGAACAGGAGGGGGAAAAACTCATTTTAAGATTATCTAATTTCTCCCTCTCCCCCAAACTAACAGTCCTGAGTCTTTCTGAAATATTCAAGTTCACTTTAACTCCAAGGAATAACTTGACTAGCAAATAGCAATGGACTGAGACATACAAAATTCTAAGACTGTTCATGTTATGTTTTACCTGTGGCAAACCTTTGCAGTCACAGTTTTAATGCTCAGAGAGATATTGGCTAGAAAGAGAGATAGAGATTGTTTCAGAAAAAGACACTTCCAGAGAAGGATAGAGACTTATCCCATGAAATAAGCAAGACAAACACCACTGAGTTGTGACAGAAATTTCCTGTGTAGAAATACAGAAACATTCCTGAACCCATTCTCAAGTTCTCAAAAACCTTCCTTTCCACCTGATTCCCCTTTTAATTTTTAATACCCCTAGGTCTAGAGAGGTTGTTTGCTTTTGTATCCTCTTAGGTTCACATTGGGGGTACATATGGGCCATTGGTTCTTCATTATTTCAACCAAGGTTTATCTATGGCTTTGCATGTCTATGTTATGTGGATGAGTCCTCAACAAATTTTGGTTCCAACCAAATCAAATTACGCCTTTTCCTGTCTCTCCCTCAACTTTCTGCCACCTCCAACAAGGAAGATAAGGAATTTATTTGTCTGGGGAAGTCATTTACAACAAACAGGCAAGATAAACTTAAGGGAGAAAGGAGCTAGTTTCTTTGTCATTTCTAGGTATATCATAGTTTGGCCTTTATATTTTATGTTTAAGGAAGCTCAGTGCTGGCCTCCATATGGAGAGCCCAGTCAGCTGATTTCATTGATATCACTAAGGATCTTTGATTGAAAACTCTGTAGTCTCATTATGTTTATATCAGAATGTAGGGAGTGGGTCAATGTGGGCTTCAAGTAAAATGTGAAAAGCAGTTCTTGCCCTCCAGGTCCTTACAGTCTATTTGTGGATACAATATTGGTAGATATAATAAACAGATGAATAAATATAACATTAACAAATTAAGATATCAAGAAAGATTCATTCCATATGTGTGAGTGCCTGATATTACTCTTAAAAGTAACTAAGGATACCTTCTTTCCTTCCTTCCTTCCTTCTTTCCTTTCTTCCTTCCTTCGTTCCTTCCTTTCTCCCTTCCTCCCTCCCTTGCTCCCTCCCTTCTTCTCTCCCTTCCTTCCTCCCTCCCTCCCTCCCTTCCTTCCTTCCTTCCTCCCTCCCTTCTTCTCTCCCTTCCTTCCTCCCTTCCTCCTTCCCTCCATCCCTTCCTTCATCCCTCCCTCCCTTCTTCCTTCCCTTTCTTCCTTCCTCCATCTCTCCCTCCCTCCATCCCTCCCTCTCTCCTTGTGTATGGGTTTGATTACTTGGGTTTCTTCCTTGGAGAACTGACTATGCGTATCCTTTGAATTCCTAATTCATTAGAAAGGTTAGGGTTTCTAGGGTAGACTTAGTCCTAACAAATTGTACTTTATTCCACAAAAGTAGTAAATCAGTTAATGCTACCAGTTGATAATCTTTATGATTGAGATTTCTGTAAATAACCCATCATCCCATCAATAAATATGTACTAATCACAGTGAGTCTATATGAGAAGTGAAGGAAATACAAAGAAAGGAAAATAATTTGGTACCTCCAAGAAAGATTTCAGTCTCATGGAGGAGATTACATGCAGATAGCTATGCACATGTAAGATATGCACAGTGTTTATTGTATGTAACAACAGTGAGGATGGACTAGCAGTGAGGGGATGAGGGTGGGAGAGAAATTGGAATGGAAAAGATATCCTACAGAATGGAGAATTTCCGTTGAGTTTTAAAGGAAGCCACAGAAGTCAGTAGGTAAGCATGATGAGGGAGCACATTCCAGACATGAAAGACCTTCATTGAAAAAGCATGGAATTGGGAGGTGCAGTGACATGTAGGAAAAGGAATTAGCAAATAGGCCCATGTATGTGGATCATAGAATTCATAGATGGTAAAATACAAGAAGAGTATAATAGTAAGAAGAGGCTAGGTTTTGTAGGACTTTAAATGCCAAGTGGAGGATCCTATATTTTATCCCTAGCCCATGTGACCTGGCTTTGAGATTGGCTCTCTATCTGCTACACTACACTACATTTCACTAATTATGAATATGCATGTAAATATTTCATACCAGACTCTTATTTTCTTTTTGGAATACATTTGAAAATGCCCTGGCCTTGTAATGAAATCCTAATTTTTCTTTCTTCCTCGTTTGGAAATCTGGTATTGTCATGCCCTATTAGACCATGTTATCTTGTGTTGGTATCTTGTTGTAATTGGGTTGCATTGTTTTTCATGTGATTGTATTGTTGTAGAATATGGCCATCCTCTTTCTTAGAATGTATCTTACTTTTTATTATCCCATAATAGCTCAATACGAAAGAATTGAACCATTTCCCCTGACAAAACCATCTACATTTTTGTCAACATCCATATTATTCATTTTACATAGGTAAATTCAAATGTTAGGCATCATCCATCACCTTGACATAGCCTAAGAAGAGTGTACTGACACTGGAGACAGAGCCATAGAATTCATAACTCTGAAGGCCCTATGAATCCAGGAAAAGGCATTTTGTATAACTTGAGAGTTAGTAGACCTTCATCCATTTTTGGAGCCCCTGGGGGTTGATTTTTACTCACCTATACCTTTCATTGACTTTTCTAAAAGAAATATAAGACTGGGAATATTTGGTAAGGATTTAGACTTTATTATGTGTTGAATATTTCATCCATCATTTTTCATGTGTCAGAAGCCTGTATAAATGACATTCATCAACAGCATATGGAATCTCTGCAAAGTCTTACTCATTTATACTACTCCAACCCAGAGAATTTCATGTCTTGTAATTTATTTTTATACCTATTATATTCAGGAGAGACAGTATCAAGTAAATGCAATCAATTAAATATTCTCTATTTAGGCACAGTCTATATTCACATGGGGAACTGTCCCCACCTCCAAACTGTTTAGAAACTGCAGGGGTAAAATGAAGTTAGCGAAAAAGGAATACAAAAGGAACTGCCTTTTGTTCTCCTCCAGCCCCTTAATATCAAAGATCAATAATTATTCATCTGCATTTAGTCAGTAGCCATATCCTGTCATTTCAACCTGCATAACTATTCTCAGAGTTGTCCCATTCTGTCTGGTCATATGACTACCACCACAATTGCTGCACACAACACCACTTATCTTAAATAGAGCCAAATCTCAAACAATCTCCTTCATTCTACTCTCACTTCTCTCCAATCTTTCACTCAAATCCCACGTCTTTATGGAGAAAGAGTTTTGACTTTGTTCTCTCCTTGCTCTAAAGTTTTTCACTATTCTATTTTACCTCATAAAAATGCTATACAAAACATCATGCTCATATCTAATGATCCCTATAAATTCATTCCCATTTACCTTTCAAATCTTATACCATCCTATTCCCTCTTACATGCTCTACATTGCAGCCCAACTGGACCTCTCTAGATATTTCCCATATGTACCATTCTTGCTCAAAGCACCCCCTCATTCTAGACCTTTGAAAATCCTAATTTTTTTCCTTCATAACTCAATTCAATTTCTACTTTCTATGTGAAATCTTCCTTCATCTCCCTAACTGTTAATAATCTCTCCCTTTCATGGTATGCTATTTTTATTCTTCTGTCTATGACCTATATCTCCCAAGCAAAATATGAGCTTTTGAAAGGCAGGTTATTTAGTTTATCTGTCTTTATATTTAGTGCTTAACAAAGTACCTTGCACAGAGTAGGAGCTTAAAATGTGTATTGAATTGAATAGCAGATCTTATTATTTAGAACATGTAGAATAAATAGCTAGAAATTCTTGAGTAAACAGCCTGGAAAATATAGATTTCACAAAGTGATGACCCAGATTTTCAAGTTGTTTGTATTGGTTTGTATTATGCTTTTTGGCTCACTGCATAGACCAAATGATTTGGCAATTTGTTCAACTCTCCACATTCTACAGTGTTGTATACCCTTAACCATTTTAGGTTAACAAAGAAATAACTACAATGGGAGATAACAAGGGTATCCTGGCTTTCTGATGTCTTTTCACTCTGGGGCTCAAAATCTATAGCAAAAACGAGATCTCATTAAAATTAATATGTGCATACTGAAATAGATTATGTTTATATGTAGCTTCTCTAGTTCTGGGGACATAGCTGTGCAAATAATGATACTGTTTAACTGGAAAGAAAAGAAAATCTTGTGTTTATCTCTACTCTGTGTCTAGTTTGAGTTGGATTCAGTTTGATAGAAGATAAAAAGATGTGTTTATGCTTAAAATGCTGGCAACACAGAGTAAAGGCAAAAACAAGACAAACCCAAGACCTTACTATTTTACTTGACCAATTTTCTCCAAGAATCTGAATCTGTTATATGGGACTGTTCTAATATTCCCTTAGGTGACTCTTCTTCCTCTGCAAATAATTCTTTTGCTGTGCTATTTCAATTTTAAACACAACCCTAGAACCCCAAGAATATGAAAAAAAGCCTCAAATATACTTATTTTTTATTTTTAGGAAACATGGTCTTGAGCAATGTCAAATCTTCAGGAATTTACATTTCCTCTTTTGATGTTGCACCTATTCAGTGCTTTTTTTTCAAGAGAATGATAAGCCCTACACTTAAACCCTAAACAGTGGTCCAAGTGTTCAGGTATACATGAAATCTAGATTTTTACAGTGAAAATCATATAGAAGTTCTAACAAGAAATGCAGTATCCTCTCTTTTTATTTTCTCTTTTAATTTGGATTACATATAAAGTGTTTACAGAAAAAATCTATTAGGTAATATCAATCAAATAAGCATTTTGTTAAATGCAATTTATAGAAGTTACTATATGACACAATAACATAAATGGGCAGTATATTATATTATTGTAGCTTGTATTTATGGACTTTACTCTTTATAGAACATTTTCTTCACAAATCTCATGACAGATGTGGCCTAAGTATAATCATCCCTGTTTTAGAGGTACATAGGTTGAGGCTCAGAGATGTTCACAGAATCATAGATTTAGAATCAAAAGGGACTTTAGAAGTATCTATTCCAATTTTCTCATCTTATACATGTTACAAGTTAAATGGCTTGCCAGTGATCACATGGGTAATAAGTGGAAGAGGTAGAATTTTAAAACCAGGTGTTCTGATTCCATATCTAACATGCTTTCCACTATACCAGGTCAAGCAATTTGCTCACAAACTCAGGGCACAAGATTTGAATCTATGTATTATGATGCTAAGAGACAGCTAGTTTGCTCAATGAATAGAGCACCATGCCTGGACTCATGAAGATCTGAGTTCATATCTAGACTTAGACTCTAACTAGTAGTGTGACATTGGACAAGTCACTTAACCTCTGTTTGGCTTAATAAACTGGAGAAGGAAATGGCACACCACTCCAGTATCTTTGCCAAGAAAACTCCATGGACACTATGGTCCATGGTGTCATGAAGAGTCAGACATGATGGAACAACTTTAAAACAATTATAATTATAAGTCTAGGGCTCTTTCTATCATACCAGAATAATATAGGGGTAAATGTATGTAAGTGGTAAGATATTTCCCTGGAGTCAATGGTAATAAAGGTCAAGAAGAAGTGAAGTCTACAGGGAAGACCCACAAAGGACATGAGATTTTAGCAGGGTTTCAAAAGCTTGTTAAGATGTGAACAGGCAGAACAAAGAAGGGATGTTCCTTGATCTCCTTAGCAAGGAGTGCCCCATTCTATCTGATATCATGGAATTTCATTTGAATCTCATACTATTCAATTTTGTACAATTTTTCCTTGTTTACATACCTCCCCCTACCCCCCGATTAGATTACTAGCTCCTTACAGGAAATAATCATGCTATTTTTCCACCTTTTTTACAGTTTGTTACCCTCTCCTCCCATTCCTGAAGCACTCTCTTTTCTTATTTCTATTTCTTAGATTCCTCAGATTCTTTAGCAATCCATTGAAATCACCTCCTACAGCTGACTTTTGTATGATGTGCCCCCAAATGCCAGTGCTAGTGTTCATTTCTCTCATCAATAGTGATTTAGAGCATTTTTCATATGACTAGATATAGCTTTTATTACTTGGTCTGAAAACAGCATGTTCATATCCTTTGACTGTTTATCAATTGAGGAATAGTTCTTCTTTCTATAAATTTGATTCAATATTTGATAAATGAAGTCTTTATCAAAGAAACTAACTAAATCTTTTTTCACAGTAATGATTACCAACAATGTATTTCCCTCCATTCTACATTACGAATGTGTTATGAAATGATCTAAAAATGAAGGTTCAAAGAAAACTCCTTGTATCTATATCAATGGCACAAATTGTTGGCAATGAGCAAGGTGTATCTGATACTAATTTAAGGAAATAAATTTGACCTTATCCTGGAAAGCATTTCCTGTGGAGAGCCAGATATAGAAAAGAAAATTCTTGCTACTAAAGTCCCTGGTATTGTCAAATGGTTCACCATCAGAAAGTGACATCATTTTGTTAGTGAAAATAGCATTAAAGAATAATCACTAGTATTTGTTTTGCTATTGGCACCCAAAGGGCCATGAGACTTCCTTATCACTTGCAACTAAAACCTCCATAGGCATTGTTTCTCTCATTAGAAAGTTGCTTTAATGTGCATGACTGTATTATTTTTCTATTTGTATTCTCATCACAGACAACTAGGTGGTGTGGGCAGCTAAGTGGTGCAATGAATAGGGTGCAGGGGCTGAAGTTAGAAGACTCATCTTCCTGAATTCAAATCTGCCCTCAGAGACTTACTAGCATACTAGTTGTGTGAACCTAGGCAAGTCACCTAAGCCTGTTTGACTCAATTTTCTCATCTGTAAAATAAGCTGGAGAAGGGCATGGCAAAGCACTCCAGTATCTTTGCTGAGAAAACCCCAAATGGGGTCATGAAAAGTTGGACACAGCTGAAACAACTGAACAGATCTTCATCACTTAGCACAGTGCTTTAGCTTAGTAAATGATCATTTTGGGATAGAATTTGTGACTAAAATATTTTTCTGAAATGGAGTAACAAAAAAATGAAACAATGTGACTGGAAGAGTATAGATACTATGTATTTATAGATACATATATAGTTTTATAAATACAGTATGACTACAAGTGTATATACACACATATGTATACTCACTCACATATATATGTGTGTATGCATACTCACACATATATGTATATAATATAAATATATTTTCTTGTCCATGTCTCATAAATTCATCACAGGGTGGGGACTGCCAATATTATAAGGTGTCCTTCCTTATATTATGTTGATATTGTATGGTTGCTAATGGAGCATTTGGGCTGTCCAAAAATTATAATGTTCTCTGCTTGTGTACTGTCATATCTTTATTTTTAGTCATATATTTCTCTGATGGTATCCTTCTATCACTTAAGCAACACACAAATGTTAAGCAGCTACTAGGTGCAGTCAGTGTTTTAGGCACTAAGCAATCAGTACAAAAGTGAAACATCCCTTGCCTTCAAGGACCTCACCAAGACAGACAACATGTAGTTAGATACACAATGTATACAAAATAGAGTCAAGGTAATTTTGAGGAGAAGGTACTAGTAGAAGGGATGTGCATCAGGAAGGTCTTCATGTAGAAGGTGACACAATATGAGTTTTGAAGGAAACTAGAGATTCTAAAAGGTAGAAGTGAGGAGTGAATACATGTGAAGGACAACTAGTGGAAAGGAATGGAGATAAAGAGGAAGTTTCACATGCAAGGTATAGGAAGATGGCCATTTTGGCTATTTTATAGAGTACATTAAGAAGAGTAATGTAAAAACTAGTAAAGTAAGTTGGGACCAAGCTGTAAAGGTCTTCAAATGTCAACCAGATGATTTTATATTTGATTTTAAACTAGAACAACAGCAAGATTGATGGTATTGTGAGATTTCTGGAGTAATTCTAGGGGATGTCCCTTTTATGGGTCATGGACCCCCTCTGATAGTCTGGTAAAACCTAGGAACCTCTTTTCAGAATCATGTTTTTAAATGTATATGATAAAATACATAGGATACAAAGAAAGACCATTAAATTGACTAGAGTTATCAAAACATATTTTTAAAGACAAATCCATAGACCCCCAATTAAGGACCCCTGTTCTAGGTCTTTAAATCAAATTTTATAATTTAAATTTATAATCATTCATAAGTACCATCCTTCATGCCCTATTCCCACAGGGATGAAATTTTTTTCCTAACATTGTATTGTAGAAAGATTACTCATTCATAGTAATATTAAATAACTCCTTACTATAGAAAAATTAAATTAATAAAATGAATTTTAAATTTGCTTAGCAATTGATGGCCCATTGAAGCTAGTGAGGTCTGAGATCTCAGTTTCCTCATGCATTTCTCTACGTTTGGGATTTTTAAGGTAACCCCCAAATATTTGGGTCTCAAAGGTAAGTAGTTTAAATGGCAACAAGGATATGGTCCTTATGTGTCTAGTCAGGAGAGCTGCCATATGGAAGGGGGATTATATTCTTTTTCTATGTCCCATAGAAAAGAACCAGGAACAATTTGTGGACATTATAGTGAAATACGTTGTTGTTGTTTGTCTTTTGTTTTGGAAGAGGATCAATGGCATTACAAAGTGATATTGTGATTTGTGCATGAACTGGATTTGAGAGAGTTGCAAAGTTGTCAGCCTTACTCTCTTCCAATCACCAAAGTCCAGTGGCAAGACAAAAATCAAGACAAATAGCAATGGCCTGGATTGCAGTGGAAGATGTTGGCATTTTTGTTTTTGACCAAGCTCTAAGGGCTCCACAGTACTTGCTTCAGCCACCATTATGGCCATTAGAAAATAATTGTTCTCATTTCCTCATTCTATGGTGAAAATCTTCACATGACATTCCCCTAACTCATAGACAAGTCAGTGATCTTTCAGTTACCTTCAACCAAGTTTAGCTCCTCAGACAAGATGGTTTTATTGGGGTGTGAACACTGTGAGGATTGCATAGAGAGGTAATATAAGGAAAAGCTTCCCAACCATTAGAATTCCTCCAAAGTACAACAGACTGCCTTAAGATAAGGTGGCCTCCCCCTTCATTGAAGTTTTTAAAGCAATTGCCTTTTGATGATGTTGTAGAAAGGCTTCTTTGCCAGTTGTACATTTGTCTCCATAACACTTGCAGTCTTTCCTCCTAAGACACTGTGATTCTTTGAAAAGAGGAAACTAGACCATATAGTATCATCATATTAAAGTAAGAAGAGACTTGAGAGATGGTTTAGTCCAAGATCCTTGTTTTACATATAAGAAAATTGTCATTCATAGATTTTAAATGATTTTATGACTGCAAAGGCAATGACTAACATAGTTAGAGTTGTAACCCTGGACTTTTCCACATTAACTTGCTGTCCCATTGATGTGATTGCTTAAGGTTCCTTCTAGTGCCAGGAATTTTTTTTGTCCATAACCATAATATTATCTAAGTAGGGCACTCCTGATATGAAGAGCCACTGGTGCCCATCAGCAGCTGGTCTTAATGATAGTCATAGAGAATTTCCTGGAGGTAGTGAGAGATTCTTATGAGGGTAATTTATCTGATTCTTTAAAAAACAAAAACCTAAACCTGGAAAAACCTACACGACATAATGCTGAGTGAGCGGAGCAGAGCCAGGAGAACATTGTACACAACCACAGATATATGGATTCTGTGAGGACCAACCCTGATAGACTTCGCTCTTCTCAGCAACGCAAGGTGCAAGGACAACTCCAGGGGACTCAGGATGGAGAATGATATCTTCATCCAGAGAAAGAACTGTGAAGTGTGAATGCAGATTGAGGCACACTACATGCTTGCCTTTTTTCTTCTCTTTTGTTTTTGTTTTTGGGGTTTTTTTGGGGGGGTTCTGTCTCTTCTTTCTCATGGTTCATTCCATTGGTCATAATTTTTCTCCACAACTTGACTAGTGTATAAATTAATTCAATGTGAAGTTATACATGGTAGTTATATGAGATTCCATGCTGTCTTGGGGAGGGAGGGGGGAGGGAGGGGAGAAAATCTGGAACTCAAAATTATGTAGAACCATGTGTGGTAAACTAAAAATAAAAAAAAATATTAAAAAAAACAAAAAACCTATCAGATATCAGAAAATAAACATTAAAAAGTAAATTACAGGAAAGTCATCAACTGGTTGGATGAGAGTGGGAGGAAACAATATAGTGAAGGGGATGGAAAGTTGGCCTTCAAACCATTAAGACCTGTCTCTGAAAGATAGGTTTTGTAGCCCTGGACAAGTCATGCAACTTCTCAGTGCTTTAGGAAATTCTCTAAAGCTGTAAACAGTAAAGGACATACTGACCTACATTGGTTAAGAAAGTTTCCTCTCTTGAAAGTGCCATTAAAACAATGATGTTTTAGATGTTGCTACTACTTATCCATGGCAACAAAAATCTCCATTTTCATAGTTTTAGATGCCTTTTTAAAAACTAGGTTCAGGTGGCTAGAATCCTAACCCCAATCTCTAACTACCTTTACTTCTGTTGCCTTCTGAGACCTTGAGCCTGGGGGGGGAGTGGTTTTAGTACTTTTAGAAAGGGAGATTAGGAGATGTTACAGACATATTTGAACCCAATTAATGTCCTCTTTGTAGATATAACCCAAGGGAATGAAAGAGCATGGAAATAAGAGAAGTTTGTAGATAAAATGGGCAGTTGTCTAAATCTTGTGTTCTTGGGAACAAGTGCTCCTGGATTTTGTCTGTTTATAAGGATATTTAAAATCCTTCCTGCACCGATGGCAAAATTATTCTTCATTCAGAAAAGACTTGTGTTTGTTTGCTTTGTTTGTTTGCTGAGGAGGAGAGATTTTTAGAGAGCTTTGGAGCTTTTTGGAACTTTGTCTTTTTCTTATATTGCCTAGAGTATAGCACATTCACTTGTGTATATTTACTGATTCACTTCTAATCTCTGATGGGCAGGTGCTCATCACTATATACAATAGCTTGAAAAAATATCCTTTGGACCATATATTCATAATATTTCCGTTCAAAAGATCCAATGCAATGTGAAATATGACTGAACACTAGAGATTAGATGGAAGTCCTAAAGGCTTTAATTTTTTTTATTTACTGAGACATGAACTAATTAAGAAGCAGACATTAAATATTTCTCCATAGTTTTCTTTTTTTTTTTTTTTTTTTTTTTTTTTTTTTTGCTTTTTGGCAGGGCAGTTGGGGTTAAGTGACTTGCCCAAGGTCACACAGCTAGTACATGTGTCAAGTGTCTGAGGCCGGATTTGAACTCAGGTCCTCCTGACTCCAGGGCCGGTGCTCTACTGACTGCGCCACCTAGCTGCCCCACCATAGTTTTCTTAAAATTAATTTTGTGTGTTTCTTACTAAACAGGAGGACAGATTTCTCATTCAACTTTCAAATCCATTTTCATTGCTTATATGAATTCTGATAATAAATACCCCTCCTAACTCTCCATAGATTAAAGGTGAGTAGCTCTTCTCTAGTACTTGCTTTTACCTGCCCTCTCATCCACCCAAATCAGGAATTTAAGAACCACATTCCTTGAGAATTGGTTGACCCTTTTTAAATCTACCTTCTTCACCTAGGGATACCAGAAATGCAACATGTCTAGTTGAGCACTTTGCACATGATGAAAGAATGTGTGAGTATCTCTTATTTCCTGGTCCTCTCCACATGTCAGAGTAAGCTTTACCACTAGAAAGAGCCATTGTCAGTGCTTGTGATACTTGGTGCCTTATACAATAATCTTATCAAGGTGTCCAAACTTCCAGTCCAATCCAACTGCCACCTTAAACATAGTTATGCCTTTAGGTTTTCTCCTTTTTTCATACATTCTCTTTTGGTGATCTCATTCATTCCCATAAGAAAAAAAGTATGCATCTGTATATAACAACTTTTATACATAATTGCTTCTAGCTATCTGTCTCTAGCCTTTCTACTTAGTTGTGCCTACAGCACTTCCAACTCAACATGCTGAAAATAAAAATTCACATCTCCCTTTCAAAAGTTTCTCTCAACTTTATTTCCATGGAAAACATATCTAACCCCACCCCCCCTCCCCATCTCACACCACAACATTCATAATCTCAAAGTCATCTTTGGCTTTTCTCTCTTACATCCCCTCATATATAATCAAATTCATATACAACCCATTCTTCCTCTCTAAGATTTCTCAATCCTTTCTGTTCATGTTGTCCTTTACTTCTTCCAGCTGGACAACTTTTAGGGTCTCCTTTCCACATTCCACAACTTTCAATACTACTGATACCAATATACTACAATATAATAATGAGGTTGGTAAGCTTCAGGATTGGCAGGTGTTCAATTTAAGGAAGAAGAAACCAACATAAAATGGTGTGGAAATCACATAAGAAAAATAAAAATAATTATATTTATATACTTATACATAAAACTTATACCTGTTTACATCTTCAAAAACTTCTCATATATAGTATGTCCTATTGATAAAATCACTTGTTTTACTCAATTTTTCATTATATTGAAGATGTATATACATATTCTATAATTCTTCATAGTGAAACCATGATTTTATCTCAAGTATATTAATAATAACTTTTAGAGACAGCTCCTTTTTTTCTAAGCTCATCCTGAATTACAGGGGCATATGTTTTCAAAAGGGATTTGAATCATGTGAGTTTACATGCCATTGGAGCATGCTAATTTCCATCTCTTGGATAAATTTCATAACTTTTGATGACACCTAACATAATAAAAGATCATGTTGCAGTATTCCACCTCTACTTAGGATTGTCTCTTATTTCAGAACAATTCTACTCATTATATAATCATAGTTATCAGATTTCATCATTCTTTAAATAGAGCCAAGCCTTCCAGGCCCATTGAAAATAAAATATCCCCCCCAAATTTTTGATTAAATGATTTCTAATTAGATGAAGTGCCCAGATATTCTAGTCTTATTTGGACTTCTAACAATGTTAATGACATGCCATTGAATGCAGAAGTAACTTTAATCCATAAGGTTTTCATTTTCAAATCTTCAGTAATCAGGGCTTTGCGATGTCTTGTCTTTGAGAAACTATTTGTTTTTTGCTTGATAGCCTTAATTGCCATATTAGAATGCTACTGTTATTATCCTTCCAACTATAAGAACCCTCCATGATGCTGTGAAAAAACCAGTAACAATCCCTCTCACTGCCTACTCTCTCTAAAAATATCACTAATTTTATATGGATTGAAATAATTTGTCTTTTTTTAGCATTGCTTTTCTTTTTTAGATTATTTTTCCTGTCTTTTAAAAAGCAATTATTTACTTATTTATTTTAAGCATTTTTTTTCTTTTTAAGTTGAGTTTCAAATTCTCCCCTTCCATTCTTCCCTCAGCATTAAAAAGGCAAGCAAAAATGATATCCATTATACATGTGAAATCATGCAAAACATATTTGTATAATAGCCATATTTTAAGAAAGGAAAAAAAATATAGAAAACAAGAAATTTAGACTGCAGTTTGCATTCAGAGTTCATTACTTCCCCCTGTGGAGGTATATAGCTTTTTTCATCATGAGTCCTTTGGAGTTTTCTTGGGTTATCATACTGATCACTGTAGCCCAGCCTTTCAGAGTTTATTATCATTACAGCATTGTTGTTACTATGCACAATGATCTCCCAGTTCTTCTCACTTCACTTTGCATCATTTCATATAGGCCTTGTCATGTTTTTTTTTTTAAATTACCCCTTTCATTTTGTCTTACAGCAAAATAGTACTCCATCACAATCATATACCACAGTTTATTTAGCCATTCCCCAATTGATGGGCATTCCCTCAATTTCTAATTCTTTGCCACCCACCACAAAAAGATCTGCTACAAATATTTTTGTGTAAATATATCCTTTTCCTTTTTCTTATTTCTTTTAGGCACAGACCTAGTAGTGGTATTGCTGGTCAAAGCATATGAAAAGTTTGAGAACGCTTTGAACATAGTTCCAGATTATCCTCCAGAACTCGGACCAGTCCACAACTCCATGAGCAGGTTATCATTACCTATTTTCCCTCATCTCCTCCAACCTTTGTCATTTCTAATAGGTGTGAGGTAACCTCACAGTTATTTAAATTTTTATTTCTCTAATCGATAGTGATTTAGATCATTTTCCTCATGATTATATGTAGCTTTAATTTTTTT
The DNA here is from genome assembly GCF_011100635.1 of Trichosurus vulpecula. NCBI lineage: Eukaryota > Metazoa > Chordata > Mammalia > Diprotodontia > Phalangeridae > Trichosurus > Trichosurus vulpecula. Next base: position 134,063,168 of record NC_050581.1, read on the forward strand.
CTTTTAAAATTACTTTTTAATCTCCTTTCATTATTTATCAGTTGGAGAATGGCTTTTATTTTATAAATTTGATTCAGTACCTTATATATTTGAGAAATGAGAACTTTATAAGAGGAATATTTTGTAATCATCAAAACAATCTGGCTTCAAAATATAGTGGATCAGTGGAATACATTACATATACAATATACAGTAGTAAATAACCATAATAATTTAGTGTTTGATCAACCCAAATATCCAAGCTTTGGGGGTAAGAAACTTTGATTTGACAAAACATGCTTTGAAAACTGGAAAACAGTTTGGGAAAAGAAAGTAGGCATAGACCAACATCTTGCACCATAAACCAAATTAAGATCAAATGGATAAATGATAAACATAAGAGGTTATAGCATAAGTAAATTACAGGAACATGAAAAAAGCATGACTGTCAGATATGTGCATAATAGAAGAATTTATACCAAATAACAGAGAAGATCATGGGAAGCAGAATGTATAATTTTGTTTATTTGAAATTTATAAGCTTTTGGAGAACCAAAACTAATGCAGCCAAAATTGGAAGGAGAAGAGAAAAATGAGGGGGAAAGTTAAAGGAAGTTTCTCTGATAAAGGCCTCATTTCTCAAATAGATAGAAACCTGAGTTAAGTTTGTAAAAATAGAAGTCATTCTACAATTGATAAATAGTCAAAGGATACAAACAGACAGTTTTTAAAAGTAGAAATCAAAACTATGGATAGTCACATAAAAAAGCTCCAAATCACTATTGATTAGAGAAATGCAAATTAACAAACTATGTGATACAGCCTCATACACAATCAGATGACAAATGCTGATGAGGATATGGAAGAATTGGTACACTAATGAATTATTGATGGAGTATGGAGTTGTTAGCTGGTCCAACATTGTGGAGAATAATTTGGAACTATGTCCAAAGGGCTCTAAAACTGCACAACCCCTTGAATTAGCAATGCCACTATTGCATCTCTATCCCAAAGATATTAAAGAAAAGGGGAAAATACAAAAAGTACAAAAATATCTATAGCAGGTTCTTTCTATCACAAAACAATTTAAGTCCTACCTTAAACTCCTTACAAGTTTTGATTTGTCTAAGCATAACATAGCAAACAACATCAAAGGTCTTAGTGATATTGATCATAAGAACGTAACCTCATATATCACCATGGTATACTCAGGACTTTTTTTCAAAATAGCCTTGAGAGGATTTTAATAGAAATATTATTCTACCCATTTTGTAGATGAGAAAACTGAGGTCCAGAGAGAGTAATTGACTTCCTCAAGGTCAAACAGACAATAAGTGAAAAAGCTGACACTCCAACATATCTTAAATTGTGCTGCAGGAATTTTACAAACATCATCTCAGGATTAGCTCATACTTCTAGTTAGAAGCAATAAATATTAAATATTGCCCTGAATAGGAAGCAAACTATAAATTCCTTTGTGTGTTAATAAATGATTTCAAAACCAAGAAAATACATTCTCCCTGAAGGAAAAATACATCAGATGTTATGATTGCTTTCCATAAAATTTAAAAAAATCACATTGGTTCTTCAGAACCAAAAGTAATTCTGACATTTCTAAGAATGTTTTATCTTTGTTCTTTAAGTACAACCTAAGTTCTCAGATATTTACCTTTTCATTCTTTAATCATTCAGACTGTCTATTCAAACTAGATGGTCATCTCTTGACACAGCCAAAAATGTCACTGGGGCTTTGACCTTTGTCTTCACCAATTTCCAGTCTAAGAAATGGGAATTGAGCCTCCAAATGGGAGGTTGAGCCATGAGTACTCAGAGTACAGAAGTCCAGGCCAGATGTTGTAGTCAATCCATCAGTGAAACATTGGAGAGGAAGGGTCTGAGGTACACTAGCTCAATAGGACTTACAACTTGAACATAATAGGGCTAATGCTATGTAGGAACGGAGTTAAACTGTGAATTAAATTCCCCCTCCTCCTTCCCAGAGACTGTGATGGTAGTTTAGAGGAATGATTTTGCCCATGAGGTATTGGGGAAAAATGTTGGCACACTTGTTTTTGTTGTGTCATTGATATAACAAAATGAAATTTATTCGTATAAGCAGATTAATATTATCAATATCAATAAAGAGTATTGTTTTATATAAACTAATCTGATCACAAGTGGTTAACTAAAACTGAAGTACTGATCATAGAGTAGAACATACTTGTCTGGGATCTCAAAAAGCTAGCAGAGAAAATTGGGTTCAGAACACCTCAGAGTTTTCTAGAAACCTATGGGGTAAAATACAACAGGTGCATACCTCTAGTGGGGCCAGAACACCTATGATGCACTGCTTTTCCAATTTATTTGCAACTTGCTTTCCTCCTTATACACTACAATCTAGCAACACTGGCTTACTTTGTCTTCCTCACATACAGCACTCCATCTGTGGAATCCATGGAATTTTGCTGGATGTCCCTCATGCCTAGCTTTGAGTTTTCCCTCCTTAGTTCTATATCCTAATTAGCCTGCTTTCCTTGAAGACTCCCTTGAAGACTCAGCTCAAATGCCACCATCTGCAAGGTCTGAGTCCTCTTTACAGCTATATTAGTTGCCATTTATGCTTATATCTTATTTATATATAATTGCTTAAATGTTGTCTGCACATTAGAATGTGAGTCTCTCAGGACAGTATCTGTGTTTTTACTGTTCTTTATTGTACCATGTAGTTTAATAAATGCTTATTGACTAACTAACTTATAACCCAGAACAGAGATCAACATTGATTCAGAATGCAAAGCTGTCTTTGTATATTCCTGAAGTTCAATTGTAATATATTTGCTGTTTCATCATTTTAGTTGTGTCTGACTCTTCATAATCCCATTTGGGGTTTTTTTGGTAAAGATCCTGGAGTTGTTTGCTGTTTCCTTCTCCAGCTCATTTTACAGATGAGGAAACTGAGGCAAACAAGAGAAGTGACTTGTCCAGGGTCACATGCTTGTAAGTGTCTGAGGCCAGATTTGAACTAACAAAGATGAGTCTTTCTGACTCTAGGCCTGGTGTCTAGGCACCACCTAGATGATTATTATTAGAATAACTGTCCTCAATGACATTTTAAATATAACCATTTCTGTAGTGTCATTAACATATGGTTGACAATCTCAGCCAATCCCTTCAAAAATTGCTCACCCTTTTGTCAGGTTGAAACATTCCCTGTGTTATAAAGTGATCTAAAAGGCAAGGTTCAAAGAAAACTCCTTGTGTCCATTTCAATAGTAGGACAGAAGTAGCCTGGTTGAATGAATTTCTCATGCCTCATTTATAAAATATAACCTAGTACAAAGTTTATTTTTAAAGGGCTATTGAATTTCTTGGATGATTAATTTAGTGTTCATTCATATAGCTTATAGTAGCATTAGGGAGGCAATGCAAATAGTCTCCTAGCAAGCTCTCTATTTGTTTTATTATCTAATTCAATTAAACTCAACATTAATTAAACACCTATTGTATGTACAGATGTAGAGTGTTATCTTGGGTCCCGAGGATGATTCAAATTTGAGATCAGCTAAGGTTCTTGCACTTATAAAGAGCACTGTCCAGCAAGAAGATAGAGTGTACAAAGAGAACCATGAGAAATAATGAAAAGCACAGCAGAGAGGGCAAAACAGTGTTACTGGAGATCTTTAGAGGAAAGTCTATCACTAATGAGGTTGACCAGGATAAGTTCATGGAGGAGGTGAAATTTGAGTTGTCTTTGTTGGATTAGCAAGGATTCAATAGAAAGTTAGTGGAAGTGGCATGGAATATTCCAGGTATAGGGAGTTTAGTAAGAACAACAAAGTCACAGGGTGGGTAAGTGGCTGTTCTCTCTTCTGTATCCTGGTACTTTACTCCACCAAAATAAAAACTCTGAGGAACCATGATTATTACCTCCTGTCAGATTCAGTATGAATTAAATGGCTTGAAATTTTTGTAGTCACTGAATGGAAAGTATTTCTTGGAGAAGGTGGGGCATAGAGGGTGACAAGAGGACATAGGTAGGTAGGGGGCATAGCAGATAGAAAGCTGAATTTGGAGTCACAAAAACTTGTTTTAAAATGCTCCCTAAGAGACTTAGTAGCTGTGTTACACTTAGTCAAATATATCTGTCTCAATTTTGGTATCTGAAAATGGGGATAGTGATAGTACCTCCATTATATTGGTATTGTGGCTATTGAATGGCTACACACACACACATGCACACACACACTACATATATATATATACACACACACATACATATATATATATATATATATGTGTGTGTGTATATATATATATATATATATATATATATATATATATATACAATTTTACAGTAGCAATGGAAAAAAGGATATATGTGTGGATATGTATATGTAAAATGCAACATACATGTACACAATGTTCCTTCCTCAGTACATGAAAAAATTGGTGAATGAATTCATAGTGTTATTTTTTCTTATGCTATTTATTTAATGCCCCAAGGAGCCATCCCAGGAGAAATTATATGCCAAGCTCATTATTTATTATGTTTTCCTGAAGTATAGATCTTTTTCCTTTTAGTATAGATCTTCCATCAGTAGATTCAGTAGATGGTTTTAAGTTCATGCCATTAATCTCCTGACTTAAAACTAAGGGGGGATTTTAATTTTATGTATATTTATACACATACGCATATGTATATGCATAAGTTTATATGTGTATGCACACATATATGTGTATATATATATATATATATATATATATATATATATATATATATATATATATATATATATACATTCGTCTCTCTCACACACAAACTCTGCAGACGTCCTATCACTAGCACTTTTTCCTTATAACATTTTGCTGAAAAATTTTGGTAATAATGGTTGCTAAAAGGGTGAAGAAAATTTAAAATGGAATATTATATAGCCAACATCCCTGGGTGAAGATATCAGATGAGTGCTGGACCAAGGAGTAATCAAATATTTAAGGATAAACCACACGGGGTCATCTTTCCAGCATTTGGTCAGAAATTTGATCAGGAGGCAAGGTGCCAGTACCGGAAATATGAAATGGGTGTGAGCCAGGTCTAAAGAGCCAGAACACATGAGGCATTGTTAGTATAAATCAGGACAGGAGATCTCGGAGACAGTTGCTGAGAACAGAAGAGGAGTATAGATGTGAGGAGTGGTATAGGACTATCACTCTGACCCCAGCAATACAATACCAGATAAGCCTGTACAGGATCATATAAGATCACTACAATCCTGTTAGAAGTGTTCAAAGCCCAGAACTAATATAAAATCTCAGTCCAATTCTGGAAGTAAAATTGGAAAAAATGAGCAAACAAATGGGAGTGGGCAGAGATCTACTATTGGGATGCCATGTGCACACAGAACATAAAATTAGAAGAGGAGAGTAAATCCAAAACATTTCTGGGCAAATCCTTAAAGAAAAGCACTACTTCCCCACCAGATCAACGAGAATTACCAAAAAAAAAAAAAAAAAAAAACAAGAGCTGTTTTTAAGATAAAAATGATATTATAAATGAGAGTGTTAGAGGAAAAAGCTAAAAAAGTTCAGAAAACTATGAAGGAGAAACTTAATATTATTAATTCTTGAGAGCTTAGCACAAAAGGAAGTTAATTTACTTAATTACCGACTAAACCAAACTACCAAAGATTACTTTATAGAACTAAGAAAAAAAATAATAAAATTCATCTGGTGGAGCCAGATGTCAAGAAATTCAAGAGAAATGATAAGGAAAAAATAGGTAGAATGCCTAACAATGCTAAATCTCAAACTATATTATAAAGCAATAATTATCAGAGTTAGTGTAGAAAGTTCAATGTAGAAAGTAAAAGCAGTGGGAAAATTTACGTACAAAACATATAGAAGAAAATTAGCACAACAGAGTAGTATTTGATAAATACAAAGATCTGAGTTACTGGGGTATAGAAAAAAGTCACATATATCAAGATAAACTCCAAATGGGTAGATGACTTAGGCATATTAGAAGATAGCATAAATTGGATTTGCAAGGAAGAAATTCTCTTTAAAATCTATGAAGAGAGAAAAGTACATTACCAAAAAAGGACAGAGGATAAAGATTATTAAAGGGATAATTCTGATTATATTAATTTTTATGCAACTTTTCCAGATTACAGGAGTGCTGTACCCCTAACTCCTATGATGTGGAAAGGTTAACTGTATAATAATATGTGATATTTAGATTGTCTGCTAAGATTTTTTGGGTACTTTGTTTATACTTCAATACACCTATGCAGATCCAACGTTAATTACCTATGGAACTTTAAGAATTTTTATTTCCATTGCACAGATGAGGCAACTGAGGATCATAAACATCAGTTAGATGGTTGAAAGTTATACAGTTAATAAATGATAGAACCAGGGCTAAAATACAGATCTTGTGGTTCCTGGTCAATTTTTTTTTACTATACTACCAAAAATAAAGTCCAAAAATAAAGTGTATAAATTTCAGTAGGACCAGGAAGCGGATGGAATTAAGAATCCTTGGAAAACCTTATGGAACTATTTGCTATTAGAAACACTTGTCCATGATCCTGAGGTGTTAATTCAAATGATAAAATCCTTTTTATGAAGAGGAAATAAATTCATTAATATATTTCAAGTGACACTGCCACAAACCAAGAGGCCATCGATGACTATCTTAAGAAGTTATTAGAATAACTTGGTGGTAATGATCTTTGATTCATTTTTTCTGTTTCTTCATGGCACTTTATTAAGGGTTGATCTGTATCAGTGTTGGGACATTGCTATTAATCGCTGTGGAGGTTAAAGCAGAGTAAAGTTACCTAAGTTCGCTGAATTAAATAATTGATGCTCATTTAGCACAAACCAGAAGTGACAAACATATCTCTTAGAGACAGAAATAATTTCCCTTCTTATTTTGGGCTCCATAGACTAGAATCTGTTATGGGTGTTTCATCAATTTCCATGTTACCTTTGGGATTTCCATCACTGTTCCACCAGAGCATTATTCCCTTGTAAGTTCTATAAAATGACAGAAATGTCTGTCATATCTATCTTATACAATTGGAGGCAGGCGTTGCATTTAACTATGGGGACACAAGCTAAATTATTTTTTGCTACTATTGATGTTCTTCACCTGGAGTATTTATGACCATATGACTGCTGATCAGATAAGACACCAAAACATATTTAATTGCCAATCAAACCACAAAAGAAATTTCAAATATCATTCAGTGTAGTTCATGATAAGCATACAGTGATAATAATAATGATGACTACCTGATATTTATATAGTACTTCAATGTTTTCATAGTGTATTACAAAAGCATACCATTTGATGGTCACAACAGCCCTGTGATGTGAGTAGTATTGGCATTATTATCACCATTTTACAAATGAGGAAACTGAGGCTTAAAGATATTAAGGGACTTGCCCATTTTATAAAACCAACAAATACAAAGAAATGGAATTCATTTTTAGTCCACCATTCTTTACAGCACAGTATTCCTCTTTGCATTTCTACATTTGTTCAACTTTGCACAGTAGTTGAGAAAATTACCATACATCAAACATACCAAACAAGTTCTTTTCTCTGTTCATTCAGATAGTCTGATTCTCAGAGTTATGAACCATAGCTTTATATATCCTAAATGTGAGAATGGAAACTCTCTAGATTCATATGACCCTAAAGTAAAAGGAGATCACAGTTATTTTACATACCCATCAGACTGTCTGTAGTGAGTAGACATTGGTTTTCAATTGTGAATTGTGAGCTTACTTGATTGTGAGCTTTATGAGGAAGGAACTGTGTCTTGTTCCAATTTGATTAGAATGAAAGACAAATTGTTCCTCTCCTGATTTCCCCCCATCTTTCTAATCACTTTTTACTCTCCTTTACTACTTCTTCATCCAGACCACACTGTCTTCTCACTTGTTTTCCCCATGCATTAGTTCCATATGCTGCCTCTCTCTGCCTCTCTGTCTCCCTGACTTCTTTAGATAGCATTGGAATAGTTACCTGCATTAAGCCAATGACTCAAGGATCTAAATATCCAGCACCAGGCTCTCCTCTGATCTTCAGTCCTTTGTGAACAATGGCCTAATTGATCTTAAACCCTACTCCTGCAGACTTATTGAACAAAATGCATCCCAAAATATAGTTCATTATACTTTGCCCAAATCATTCTGTGTAGAAACTTGGTTATTTCTGTTGAAGGACCATCATTTTTCCTAGCATACCTATTTTATAACCTTGTTGTTACACTTAAATCCTCATTCTCCCTCATCCTACATATTCAATCAATTGCCAAATTTTGATATTTTTAACTTCACAACATCTCTTGAATCCAACCCATCCTTTCTACTCAAACAGCTGTCAATTTAGTTCAGGTACCCATCAAATCTCACATAAAATATAGTAATGAACTCTTTTTTTAAAAGTATGCATTTGATTTATTTTAAAATAATATTTATTTTCTTCCAGTGACATGTAAAGACAATTTTAATATTCATCAAAAGAGTATCTCTTTCTGCTTCACTACTTCATCCTTGAGATAGTAAGCAATTTGAGATAGGTTGGTTATATATGTTCAATCATTTCACAGAAAGTAGAAAATAGTATGCTTTGATCTGCACTCAGACTCCAACCCTTCTTTCTCTGGAGGTGAATAGCATTTTTAATCATGAGTCCTTTGAAATTTCCTTGGAATGTTGTATTTCTGAGAATGGCTAAGTCATAATAGTAGATCACCATACAATATTGCTGTTACTGCGTACAATGTTCTCTTCGTTCTGCTCATTTTTTAAAAAATTAATTTACTTACTTTTAGTTTGCAACATTCACTTCCACAAGCTTTTGAATTTTAAATTTTCTCTACCTCTCTCCTTTCCCCCCTCCCCAAGACAGCATGCAATCTGATATAGACTCTACATATACATACTTATTGAACATATTTTCACATTAGTCATGTTGTAAAGAAGAATTAGAAGCAATGGGATGAACCATGAGAAAGATGAAACAAAATGTGAGAGAGTGAGTGAGAGAGAGAGAGAGAGAGAGAGAGAGCGCACAAATATCATGCTTCAATCTACATTTGGACTCCTTAGGTCTGTCTCTGTATGTGGATAGCATTTTCCATTATGAACCCTTTGGAGCCTTAGAACCTCGAATTGCTGGAGAACAGTCAAATCTATCAAAGTCAATCATCGCACAATGTGGCTTTAACTGTGTACAATGCTCTCCTTGTTCACAATTTAGCCCAAACCTCTCTTTCTAGCCTCCTTATATATTACTAACCACCCTATTCTGCTATAAAATGAGATTGAGCTTCTCTCTGTTCCTCTATTGAAGTGCTGTCTTGACTTTCATGCATTTTACTGTCTGTCCTTCATATTTGGAATGCACTCTCTCCTCACTTCTACCTTTTAAAATCCCTCTCCTCTGTCAAAATCCAGCTTAAGTACCATCCCTTCCTTCCAATTGGCCCAGTATTTAAATAATTTGTGTATGTTTATATACTCTTCATATTTATATAGCATGTGCATATGTCTACATATACATACATACTTCACACACATATACATATATGTATATTTGTGTATCTTTGTTGTCTCTCCCATTAGAGTATAAGCTCCTTGTGAACTGGGATTGTTTCTTTCTTTGTATTTGTATCCATACCAAATAACACAGGTGCCTAGAACATAGAAGATAATATGTATTCATTGAGTGATTGAACATTGGAGAAAAAGAGGACAATGAAGACATATGGTGTTTTTGATGTATATAGTAGTAAATACAAAGGGACTTATGTTGCATGATCTTGCTTTTCTTAATAAAAGAAGGAAGCATATTTATTCTTTCAGTGAAAAAACAATTTATAAGAGTTAATTATATGCAATCCCAATCATTATCATCATCAAACAATAAAAATAATAAGGATAAAACAACAGCTGTTAGAATTTATGTAGCATTTTATGTTTTCCAAAATGTTTTACAAATAGTATCTCATTTGTATCATTATACAAAGACTTGAATATCCAAAGGAAAAATACTCCCCGTCATCAAGGAGTTCAGATTCTACTGAGCTGGGTAGTGATGGTTCTAGTATCTAAATAGGAAAAGAATAAAAGTTAATTTGAGGAGAGACAGCACTAATCCCTGGGAAGACCAAGTAATATGTCTCATAGATAGTGGCTTCTATGATATTTTAAAGCTTTCACGAGATTCTAAGTATTAGCTGTGGTCAAGAGATACATTTTGAATAGAGACTTCCAAAGGCTTTAAGGCAGAGATAAAATACCTAGATCAGGGTAAACAAATGAACTAACAAACACTACAGAGACACTGGAATATAGAATTCTTTAAAGGTGGTACTGGGGAATAATGTGAAATAAAGGTAGGTTGTAGATAGACTGTGAAGGATTTTAAATGGTAATCTAGTTTGTACTTCATTCAAAAGGCAATAAGAACAAACAAAAAATCTTAAACAACAGAGCAGCATAGTAAGACTTCTGATTCAGCATGATTAGTTTGGCAGACATGTGAAGGATAGACTCTGGAAACCAATTAGAACAGTATTACATTATTCTGAATGAAAGGTCATGTGGCTCTGAACCAGGGTAATCACTTTTATGAGTAAAGAAAAGAAGACAGATGCAAGTGATATTACAACAATAATGAAAATAGCTAGCAACTTAGTGAATATGATAGGGGGTGAGTTGAGGAAAGTGCAAAGTTTTATGTTGACAACCTGGATTTTTGGAAGGATGATGAGGTATTCACAGAAAATGCAAGTTTTGGAGTAAGTTTTTATTGTTATTAAATAAAATTATCCTGATAGCATTGGAATTTAAAGAGAGAAGTTGAGTCAAAATAATTTTATAGATGATACGATAAAGAATCAATTAGAAAAGATTAAAATGATTATCCTGCAGCAGGGAGATTCCAGCTGGGATTATATAACAGGTTTCTAATGGATTGAGTCCTCATGATTGTGGGATTTCATCCAGCAGCAATCAATAGCTTTGAAGTAGAATTGGAGAAGGCAGATGATGGAGACCAGCAGTGGATGAACGATGAATGAACAGGTGGGTTTGAACCAGCAAATATGGTGAAGTAAGAAATAAAAGTAAAGCCCAGCATTACCCACAACTACACCAATGAATATGCAAGATAAGCAAACTGAGTAATGACTGGAAAATCTAAGAAGCAAAAACGGTGGGTCATTTTGTCAGCCCCAAATAACATGCCTACATACAGATGACCAGAATAGGAACTATGGAAAAGTGTTGGGCTACCAGCTCTCTAGCTCTGGACCCAGAGCAGGATCACACCTTCAACCACTGGGTTCATAACAGGTATATACTCCCAAGTTTGTTACTCTGATCTTGGAGCTATATGGCAGACTTTGCCTTGAAGTAAATATCAGATCAGAGCCTTTGGACAAGAACGTTGTCCTACATTTCTATAATTGTGAGCCTATGGAGATTTACAGTTAACTGACAAGATTTCGGTCAAGCAACAATCTCCTGTAATTCCAAGTAAGCCTACAGATGTGTTGCCTAGACCTAAACCAAGACCTAAAATAGAGCATGCATAGTCTATTCCAGGAGGGCAACAATTAGATGATACTAAAGATCATTTTGCTTAGGGTCCACCAAGAGTTTTAATTTCCCTGACCTTACCATCTCTGATATCCTTGAAGGTATAGCACCTGATTCCTTCAGAATGTAGTGATAGGGCCCCAAATAATACAGACTAAGGTGATAAAGGCCCTGACATACCATCCTAAAAGTTCATAGATCCCAGCCCTAAAACAGTCTCAATTGAAGAAATATAGTGAAAATATTATTTAATATTTGTTATTTTATTTGAACTTAACTTTATGTAGCCAGATATTGTTTAACCCAGAATGTGAAGTATGGATTATGCTGATCTCAGAGATGCTCCAAGGGAACTGGAACTTGAACTCTACCTAAGTCTTGTTTGGGATCCACCTTGGTCTTGGGTCTACCCAAAATGCTTGTGTTTGGGGTCTGCCTAATAGCTTGCGTTTTTGCTTAACCAAGATTCTATTGAATATTTGTACTTACCAGATAATGTAAACTCTCAAGTAAACTTCCTGTGTGCAGCAGTTTGTATGCTTGTACTCTTGTTTGGACTCTATCTAATGTAAGACTTAATAGAGATTTGGGGAGCAGCACCTTTTCTCCAGCTCTCTCCTCCTATTAAAATTCTTTTAAAAACCATTTTAAGTTTGGGATTTATTCTCAAATGATAGAATGTAAGGTAAGGAGTAAGCAACAAAAGACTTACACAACAAAGAGCTATTAAGCTGCCAGGAATGCTTAAGATATAGACCCAGAGAAATGTAACTCCAAAATATCTATAGGCAAAGTTCTAGAAAATTACTCAGCTGAACACAAGGTCAACAAGAATCCAAAGAAGGGATGATGTGAATTCTTTTAAAGAGTTAAAATGATTGTATATTCATTGAAAAATGGTGTTCTTGCCTAAAGCTATGGAGGAATGAAGGCTTTAGAATAAAGACATAGAAGTAGAGTTATGTCAGGATCCTCCTGCCAAGTCCATCCCTCTCTTTTCACTCCTCTTTTTTACTATTAGGAGACACCCTGTTTTCCAGAGCTATGGTCCGGCAAGCAATCTGTGCCCTGAGTTTGGCATAACATTAATCATTTGTACTCACCCTCTAGATGGACTCTGCTGCAGCAAAATCCCAGAATTGTTTCACGTCAGCCCCTGAGTTTGGACAAGCACCTGCAGGAACCATATTTTGATCATGAGACAAACTCACCTCATTGTTGCTGTTACCCCTTCATTGCCATGTCTACAGTTCACACTGCATGTTTCTTTGTCTAGACACTAGAATATGTATCAATGTTTGGCCTTACTGTAGTGGGTCTCCTTGGTATTAGAGGAGACCCCAGCATGTGTGTCTAGTTTCCCTCTTCTAATGGAATGAAGAAAGCCTTTTTGCTTATAACAGCTGTCAGCATTTTGGTTTTATTTTATTTTATTTTCCATAGTTAACTATGGGTATGTTAACCTCTGTGAGCTCTTTTTTTGTTTTTGTTTTTTTTTTTCAGAGTCAGAAGTGGTTGTATAACCTCTGTGGCTCTTTGGTCATTTTTTATTTGTGGGTGTGACAGGTACAAAGCCTTTTATAATGATGTAATAATGTACTCCTTGTCACACAGGATCTTTCAGCTTCCACTTTAAAAGACAGGAGAAACTGGAATATGATATTCCGAAGGGCAAAGCAGCTGGGACTACAACCAAGGATCAACTACCCAGCAAAATTAAGCATAATTTTTCAGGGAAGGAGATGGACATTCAACAAAATAAGGGAATTCCAGATCTTCCTGATGAAAAGGCCAGAACTCAATGGAAAATTTGATTTCGAAATACAAAACTCAAGAGAGACACAAAAAGGTAAACAGGGGGAAAACCCCCCACAAATCTTATTAATCAATAAGGGCAAATTATTTGCATCTTTATATAGAATTACATCGTCTTATGTATGTTTTATATGTATACAAATAGTACAGCTATTATGACAATTGAAAGGGACACACATAGACTGTGAATGTCTGTATAAAATAACTGATATAAGGATAAAAAACATAATTAAGAGATGTAAAGGGAGAGATTGAGAGAAGAGGTAAGGAGGGTGTAGAAAAGGGTAAATTACACCAAATGAAAAGGCACAGAAACACATTTTAGTAGAGGGAAAGAAGGGAGGGAGAAGAGCAGTATTTGATCTTTACTGTCATCTGATCTGGTTCAAGAAGGGAATAATATACCCTGATAAGTACAGAAATCTAACTTGTCCTACAGGAAGTAGTAGGGGAAAGGGGGGAAAAAGGGGAAGTGGGTGGTCAGTAGGGAGGGGAGAAGTAGCAAGTGGGAAACGGTAAGACAAGGGAGGGGAATAAAGAGGGAGGGTAAACTGAGGAAGGCAGCAGTCAAAAGCAAAACTTTGTTGAGGAGTGGAAGGGGAAAGGGAGAAATAAAAGCATAAACAGGGGGAAATAGGATGGAGAAAAAGACACAGAAAATAATGTACTCCTTGAAAATTAGGAAGAATCAAACAAAAAAGATAATAACTTTAAGAGACAACAAGAACTATTGAAATAAAGCCAAAACATTGAAAAAATAAGGAAATATAAAGTATCTCATAAAAATTGAGAGCTGTAAAACAAATAAGAAAGGAGAATTTAAGAATCATTGAACTACTTGAAATTGAAATGAGTATATTTTATATTTCAAGAAATTGTGAAAAATACTTTTCAGACATATTAGAATAAGAGAGTAAAATGAAAGTAAGAATTCACCCATCACTTCTTGCAATAAATCTGAAAATGAAAACTCCAGTTTTCATGGTCAAAGAAAAAAAATAACGTAAGCAGCTCAAAAAAAAAGATGTGAAATACTCGGGAACCACAGTTGGCATTACATAAGATTTAGCAGCTACCACATAAAGGAACAAAGTGAATGGAGTATGATATTTCAAAAGGCAAAAAATTTAAAAATTGCAACTGAAAATCACTTACCCAGTAAACCTGAGTAAAATCCTAGGACTTTAGGAAAATCGACCTTTCATAAAAAAAGAAAATGACTTTCAAGCATTCCTGATGAAAAAATTGGGGTGAGTAGAAAAATTTAAATACAAATGAGACAATAAAGAGAAACACAAAAATATAAATATAAACAGAAAATAGAAGATACTTTATAAGAATGAAGTATTTCCATTTTAATATGAATGGGAGGAGGAAATTCAAATCCTATGGAAATCATAATGTCAACAGGAGTCATGGATGGAATTGAATAAGATGAAACTGGTTTTTCTTATATTCTGATAATCTTAAAAAAAGGAAATGGAATGGAGAAAATGATAGAGTAGAGAAGAAAACAAGAGGAATGGGAGGAACCTATATGACTGAGGCAACTTGCCTACCTCAATGGGAATATAGAAAAGGGTTACTCCTTTCTTCTCCCCTCATCTCTTTTCCTGTCCTCTCCTCAAGGACAAGGACCATTTCCTCATTCATCTTTCCATCTCCTACAGTGCTTATCCTAGCACCTTGCTTGTAGTAAACAGCAATTTTGAAAATTCGCTTCCACCTCCTGTTAAAGATTGTTATAACTGTTCAGATATATATCATCAAGATGACATGTTCACGTAGTAGTTGACACAATGTTATTTTCTCTAATACAATTTTCATGAAAACCAATAATAAGAACATTAGACTCATTTTAAGGTAAAGTTTCCAAAGAAAAATGTTTAGAAAAAATTGAGTTGGTATGGCACTCAAAATAGGACTTGAATTTTTAATTTAAAAATGTGAGATCAAATTCAAGCTTAGTCACTTGGTAAAAATGAACCCGTAGCAAACAACTTGAGTTTTTGAGTCTATAATAAAGCTTATGCTACCACTTAGATACGGTTGTGGTAAGAATAAAATGAGATAAGTCAGACAAAGTACTTTTTAATCATAAAGGACTCACCATATAAATATGATCTGCTGTAGAGTGACAAAAATCTGAATTCACTAAAATTAATGTAGATGTGAAAGGTGGTTTAAGGTGAATGAGTTTGGTTTGAAATTATTCAAAGACCTCTTTCTGTCAGGTTGTGGGAGTGTTTCTATAAGGCTAATTTCTGAATTTATCTTTAGAAAGCTATTGAAAATAGCTAATAAGGGAAGGGAAATTAATGGGATTAGTAGAAAAAGTGATTCCTTCTGGATCAAGGTTGGAGAGGAGTAAAAGTTTAATTTTTTAATCAAACTGAAAGACAAAAACAAGACAGACTAAATCAACTTTCCTAAAATATCTGTTTTTAAATCCTTTCATTTAATCACAGCTAATTTATTTGCAAAAATGAAGAGTTTTGCTTAATGAGAAAGAAGAGAAATTTAATAAACAACTCAAAATGAAAACTACATTTCCATTTAACTGTAATTTAAGTTGTAATATTTCAGAACCAAATTGGGATAAAATGGAAAATTCAACAAATAAGTTCTACTTTGCACAACTTGACTGGCTTGTTATTATGAAGATATCCATTAAAGATAACCTATGATTCTTTACCTTGATATTTGTAGGTGCTTTGATTTTTGAAGGCTATGTCAGCAGAAGACATACTCTAGTAGAGAGGTATACAAATTATTTGTGTCAAAGTGAAAAATTAAATTTCTTGACATATAACAGTCTTTTATTTTCACATTAAAATTTTTATGCAATATATACCTTTACTGTGTTTGTTGCTTTACATGATTTGACATTTAGTTCACAAGATTTTGACATATAGATTTTAATTCTTTGGCAATATTATTCATTCATTCTCACTTCATACATTCCTCTTCAAACCATATTTTTATAACCTTAAATAATAAGAACACCTTTAACAAACAGTTTATTTTTCCAAGCTCAGCCTCGATTATATACCATAGGTCTTCACTGAGTTTAAATCAGGGGAGTTCATGAGCCACGATCAATGACATTTATTGGATCTGTTGAATAAATTTCTTATGCTTTCATAATGTTTGTCACGGTGCAAGGCTATGATGTTGCAGTGTTCCATCTTCTTTGGAAAAGT
Organism: Trichosurus vulpecula; assembly: GCF_011100635.1. Taxonomy (NCBI): domain Eukaryota; kingdom Metazoa; phylum Chordata; class Mammalia; order Diprotodontia; family Phalangeridae; genus Trichosurus; species Trichosurus vulpecula. The sequence continues at coordinate 134,079,784 of NC_050581.1, forward strand.
TCTGCAATCTCCAGAACAATTGCTTCTCTATATGTCAATATGTTTATGTGTTCATCATTGCCTCAGTATGGGCAAGACTTTCAGGTCCAAGCCCACTTTAAATAAAAAAAAAATCCTGAAACATTTTGAGGGTAGATGTTTTATACACTTATCATTATTCTGAAATATTGTAGTCTCACCTGGACTTCTTCTAAAATGATTTTAGTGTAACCTGAAATGCAAGTTAGTTTAATCCATATAAATTATTTTCCAATTTTCATAACTTCATACATTACATTCTTTCCCATAAGAAGTGTTTTTTTTTCCTTCATAACAATGATGGCTGGAAAGCAGGGACTTCCTTAAGCTCTCCCCCAGGTCCCTCCAAACACCTGTAAAAAATTGCTCTGAACAAATTCTAGAGCTGCAGAACCCACAAAATAGCAGAGGGAAACAGGTTTCCAGTTGAGGAGAGCCTGGATGGTTGCTGGGAAGGGTCTATCCCATGGTGCTAGGAGCAGAGCACAGCCCAGCATAGGCCACACCAGGACAGACCAGGCCAGGAGTCAGCTGGCTGGAACAGGCTGAATCCCTGAGCTGTGGCAGTTACCAGACTTCTCAAACCACAGACACCAAAGAGCAGGTTAGCAGAAAACTGCAGGATAGATTGTAGAGTGGTCTGGCTCCATCCCTAGGGGTGGTGGAGTTGTTGCAGCGGTAGTGGTGGAAGCTGCAGGACGCTCCTGAGGCTGCTTCCAGAGCTCTGATATCAGCTGTTTCCTGAGTCCCTGGCTCACATGGTGGGAGGAAGCTAGCAGTGGATCAGAGCAGGAGTGCAAGGAGTGCTTTGTGGGTACAGAGGCAGGCACTCTTGCTATGCCCTGCTTGGATCTGGATTGAGGTCTTTGTTGGTGGTTCTTAGGGGAGGAGGAACACTGCTATGATAGAGCCTGTGGGGATAGTGGAGTAGAAGTAGCTCTGAAAACAGCAGAGCTTGGACCCTAAAGCTTAGGACAAAGTACTCTGTATTCTACAAGCAGTCATACCCTGACAAAAAGCTCAAGGATCAAGTAGTTGGCTGGGAACATGAATAGGAAGCAAAAATGAACTTAGACTCAAATTTAAACTCTAGATTCCCTTTTTGGTGACAAAAACGGTCAAAATATACAGGCAGAAGAAGTCAATAAAGTCAGAGAGCCTACAACAAAAATATACAAGAAAAATATCAATTGGTCTCAGGCCATGGAAGAGCTGAAAAAGGATTGGAAAAGCAAGTAAGAGAAGTAGAGGAAAAATTGGGAAGACAAATGAGAGTGCTGCAAGAAAAGCATGAAAAAAAAGTCAATAACTTGCTACAGGAGACCCAAAAAATACTGAAGAAAATAAGACTAACCCAAATGGCAAAAGAGCTCCAAAAAGCCAATGAGGAGAAGAATGCCTCGAAAGGCAGAATTAGCCAAATGAAAAAGGAGGTCCAAAAGAACACTGAAGAAAATACCACCTTAAAAATTAGATTGGAGTGGGGGATGGAGGCAAGATGGCGGCAGGAAAGTAGGGACTAGCATGAGCTCCCCTGCTGAGTCCCTCCAAAAACTTATAAAAAATGGCTCTGAACAAATTCTAGAACTGCAGAACCCACAAAACAGCAGAGGGAAGCAGGGCTCCAGCCCAGGACAGCCTGGATGCTCTCTGGGTGAGGTTTATCCCACACGGAGCTGGGAGCCTGGAGGGGAACGGAGCAGAGCTCAGCATGAGTGGCATGGACCAACCAGACCAGGAGCTGGGTGGAGCAGGCCCTAGTGCCCCGAATCAGTGAGCTGCAGCAGTTACCAGATTTCTCAACCCACAAATACCAAAGACAACAGATAAGGTTAGTGGGAAAAGCTAAGGGAGTAGAAGGAGTTCATGGTTTGGCTACCGACCCCCGGCCAGTGGAGGTGGGGCAGCTACACCTGCAGTTGCTTCCGGCCCCAGGCCCACCTGGTAGGAGGAATTAAGTGGCAGATCAGAGCAGGAGTGCACAGCCTGCTGAAGATTTAAGCCCAGTCCAGGTTGGGGGTTCTTGGGGAAGGAGGAGTGCTGGTGTGGCAGAGCTGGCACATCCCCCCCCAAACGTGGAACATAGAACTTTCTAGTCTACAAGCAGTCATACCTCACTGAAAAACTCAAGGGTCAAGTCAGTTGGTTGGGAATATGGCCAGGCAGCAAAAACACACCCAGATTTCGTCTCAGACTTTGGATTCTTTCTTTGGTGACAAAGAAGACCAAAACATACAGATAGAAGAAGTTAACAAAGTCAAAGAGCCTACAACAGAAGCCTCCAAGAAAAACATGAACTAGTCCCAGGCCATGGAAGAGCTCAAAAAGGATTTGGAAATGCAAGTTAGAGAAGCAGAGGAAAAATTGGAAAGAGAAATGAGAAGGATATGAGAAAATCATGAAAAACAACTCAATGACTTGCTAAAGGAGACCCAAAAAAATACTGAAAAATACACTAAAGAAAAGAACACCTTAAAAATAGACTAACTGAAATGGCAAAAGAGCTCCAAAAAGCCAATGAGGAGAAGAATGCCCTGAAAGGCAGAATTAGCCAAATGGAAAAGGAGGTCCAAAAGACCACTGAAGAAAATACTACCTTAAAAATGAGATTGGAGCAAGTGGAAGCTAGTGACTTTATGAGAAATCAGGATATTATAAAACAGAACCAAAGGAATGAAAAAATGGAAGACAATGTGAAATATCTCATTGGAAAAACCACTGACCTGGAAAATAGATCCAGGAGAGATAATTTAAAAATTATTGGACTACCTGAAAGCCATGATCAAAAAAAAGAGCCTAGATATCATCTTTCAAGAAATTATCAAGGAGAACTGCCCTGATATTCTAGAGCCACAGGACAAAGTAGAAATTGAAAGAATCCATTTGATCGCCTCCTCAAATAGATCCCAAAAAGAAATCTCCTAGGAATGTTGTCACCAAATTCCAGAGCTCCCAGATCAAGGACAAAATACTTCAAGCAGCCAGAAAGAAACAATTTCAGTATTGTGGAAACACAATCAGAATAACCTAAGATATGGCAGCTTCTACATTAAGAGATCGAAGGGCTTGGAATACAATATTCCAGAGGTCAATGGAGCTAGGATTAAAACCTAGAATCACCTACTCAGCAAAACTGAGTATCATGCTCCAAGCCAAAATATGGATTTTCAATAAAATAGAGGACTTTCAAGCTTTCTCAGTGAAAAGACCAGAGCTGAATAGAAAATTTGACTTTCAAACACAAGAATCAAGAGAAGCATGAAAAGGTAATCAAGAAAAAGAAATTGCAAGGGACTTACTAAAGTTGAACTGTTTTGTTTACATTCCTACATGGAAAGATGACGTGTCTGATTCGTGAGACCTCAGTATTAGGGCAGCTGAAGGGAATATGGATATATATATATATGTTTATGTATATATATATATATATATATATATATATGTATATATGTATGTATATATATGAATGTGTACGTATGTTTATATATGTGAATGTGTATGTATGTATATATGTATGTGTGTGTATATATATACATATATACACATATACACATATATACATATACATATACATATATATATGTATATATATATATATATATATATATATATATATATATACAGAAAGAGAGAGAGAGAGAGAGAGAGAGAGAGAGAGAGAGAGAGAGAGAGAGAGAAGACACAGGGTGAGTTGAAGATAAAGGGAAGATACATAAAAGAAATAAAATCAAATTAAGGGATGAGAGAGGAATATATTGAGAGAGGGAGATAGGGAGAGATAGAATGGGGTGGATTATCTTGCATAAAGTTTGCAAGAGGAAGCAGTTCTGGGGGAGGACAGGAGAGGGCAGGTAAGGGGGGAATGAGTGAATCTTGCTCTCATCAGATTTGGCCTGAGGAGGGAATACCAATACTCAATTGGGTATCTTACCCCACAGGAAAGAGGGAGGAAGATAAAAAGGGGGGGGGGATAATGGAGGGGAGGGCAGATGGGGGTGGAGGTAATCAAAAACAAACACTTTCAAAAGGGGACAGGGTCAAGGGAGAAAATTCAATAAAGGGGGATGGTTTGGAAAGGAGCAAAATATAGTGAGTCTTTCACAACATGAATATTGTGTAAGGGTTATACATAATGATACACATGTGGCCTGTGTTGAATTGTTTGACTTCTTAGGGAGGGTTGGTGGGAAGGGAGGAGGGTGGAGAATTTGGAACTCAAAGTTTTAAAAACAGATGTTCAAAAAAAAATTTTGCATGCAACTAGAAAATAAGATACACAGGCAATAGAGCGTAGAAATTTATCTCGCCCTACACGAAAGGAAGGAAAAAGGGGATGGGAGGGGAGTGGGGTGACAGAAGAGAGGGCCAACTGGGGAACAGGGCAACCAGAATATACTCCATCTTGGAGTGGGGGGGAGGGTAGAAATGGGGAGAAAATTTGTAATTCAAACTCTTGTGAAAACCAATGCTGAAAATTAAATATATTAAATAAATAAAAAAATTAAAAAAAGTTTATCAACTGAAAAAAAATTAGATTGGGGCAAGTAGAAACTAGTGACTTTATGAGAAATCAAGATATTGTAAAACAGAGCCAAACAAATAAAAAATGGAAGACAATGTGAAATATCTCATTGGAAAAAACCACTGACCTGGAAAATAGATAGATCCAGGAGAGATAATTTAAAAATTATTGGACTACCTGAAAGACATGATCAACATAAGTGCCAAGACATCATCTTGCAAGAAATTATCAAGGAAAACTTCTCCGATATCCTAGAGCCAGAGGGTAAAATAGAAATTGAAAGAATCCACCAATCGCCTCCTGAAATAGATCCCAAAAAGGAAACTCCTAGGAATATTGTCACCAAATTCCAGAGTTCCCAGGTCAAGAAAAAATACAGTAAGCAGCCAGAAAGAGACAATTTGAGTATTAAGGAAACACAATCAGGTTAACACAAGATCTAGCAGCTTCTATATTGGGGGATCAAAGGGCTTGGAATATGATATTCTGGAAGTCAATGGAGCTAGGATTAAAACCAAGAATAACCTACCCAGCAAAACTGAATATCATGCTCCAAGGCAAAATATGGATTTTCAATAAAATAGAGGACTTTCAAGCTTTCTCCATGAAAAGACCAGAGCTGAGTGGAAAATTTTCATTTTCAAATACAAGAATCAAGAGAAATATGAAAAGGTCAACAAGAAAAAGAAATCATAAGGGACTTACTAAAGTGGAACTGTTTTGCTTACGTTCCTACATGGAAAGATTATGTGTGTAATTCATGAGACCTTTCCCAGTATTAGGGTAGTTGAAAGGAATATCTATCTATCTATCTATCTATCTATCTATCTATCTATCTATCTATCTATCTATACACATAGACAGAGGTCACTGGATGATTTGAATATGAAGGGATGATATCTAAAAAACAAAATAAAATTAAGGGATGAGAAAGGAATATATTGAGAGAGGGAGAAAGGGAGAGATAGAATGGGGTAAATTATCTCACATAAAGTGGCAAGAAAAAGCAGTTCTGTTGGAAAAGAAAAGGTGTCAGGTGAGGGGGAATGAGTGAATCTTGCTCTCATTGGATTTGACTTGAGGAGGGAATAACATACACACACAATTGGGTATCTTACTCCACAGGAAAGTAGGGGGAAGGGGAAAGAAAAGGGGGGGATGATGAAGGGAGGGCAGATAGGGGGAGGAGTTAATCAAAAGCAAACACTTTTGAAAAGGGACAGCATCAAGGCAGAAAATTGAATAAACAGAGATGGCATAAGGTGGAAGGAAATATAGTTAGCGTTTCACAACAAGAGTACTGTGGAAGTATTTTACATAATTATACATGTGTGACCTATGTTGAATTGCTTGCCTTCCTAGGGAGGGTGAGTGGGAAGGAAAGAGGGGAGAGAATTTGGAACTCAAAGTTTTAAAAGCAGATGCTCAAAAAAATTGTTTTTTCATGCAGCTGGAAAACAAGATGCATAGGGAATGGGTCATGGAAATCTATCCTGCCCTACAAGAAAGTAAGGGGAAAGGGAATGGGGGGGAGGAGTGGGGTGACAGAAGGGAGGGCTGACCATGTAATGATGCAATCAGAATATATGCTGTCTTGGAATGGTGGGAGATTGTAAAAATTGGGAGAAAATTTGTAACTCAAAATCTTGCGGAAATCAGTGTTGAAAATTAAAATATTAAATAAAAATGATAAAATTAAAAAAAAAGAAAACAAAACTAGTTTCCTTGTTAAAGTAAAAAAGAAATCTATGTCACAATGTAGAGGAATCAATAACAATACTTCTGGTGGGTCCCTCTGTTCATACTTGTTTGTTTCCAGAGGATTAATTATGCTCTTTTGCAGCAATATTTTTTTTTCTGTTCTCAGTGTTATTTTTTGTCACTATGTGCTTCAGTGCAATGATTTTGTGGACTTGAATAATGGTTGGAATTATTTATTTCTTACACTTTGATAGTTGCTGTATTATTTCTGAATTTACTAACTTACTTTTTAAAGGTTATATTTTTGCATCTTTCCTTGGAGTAATATGTATTTGTAAAACTACAGAGTAGCTATGCAATCAATAAGATTACTGAAACATATAAGCATTGGTTGAAATCTAACATTAAACTAATAAAACAAAAGATGGGGAAATCAGCTCAATTTTGTTTCATTGGCCAAGGTCATATATTCTCACATGGCCTAGTGTCAGAATAAGCCCACAAAAATGGCCACTTTAGCTGCAAAAAGAAATTGCATCAAAATTGTTGATTATCCCAAGTAATCTGCACAATACTATAGTTTTACCAAGCCAGGAAACTTTAAGTTTAGGACTCCTGATGGCTTTTGTGGCTGTGGTCCAAAGACTACCATAGACAATTTAGAGAGGCTCATTACAAATTTGACTGCATAGTGACTAATTTTATTGGCAACAGCAACTCTTATGACTTCAATTAGAAATTTTATCTATGAAGCAATTGTAGGAAGTATTGAGTTGGGGGAGGAGTTTAACCCAGAATGTTTGGGTTCAAGTGGTTGAATAATTCTGTGATCTCTTTCAAGAATAACTTTTCATCATGTAATTCAGTACTATTTCAATCTTTGAGGTAGAATACACTGAACAGTTTCAATCAAAGTAATTTTAACAACTGTATGTGGTCTCTTGTATATAAACAATAGTATTCCATAGAACTCTCTCAAATTTCAACACTAAGGGATAGTAATGTCGCTAAAGGGTAGGATTTTATCCTTTACTTTGCTGATGTTGAACTCAAGCCATTTAGCTTTCAATTTAAGTCCCATGACTTAGCCAGGAAGAATCACATATCCACAAAGGTTGTCAGTAGCTTGTTTTTTCAATGTTTGTTGGTGGGGAAAAAGTGTTTTGAATCTTTATATGTGTTTGTGTATGTGTGTATATTTGTATGTATATGTATGTATGTGTGTATGTATATGTATGTATGTATATTTATATATGTATGTGTGTGTGGATATCTATATCTTTCTATAAATATATATGAAAGCATTTCAGAACAAGTACATTCTTAAAACATGGAGAGAGATTTTTCTCTGCAAAAACTATATCTTACTGTTGTGAGTAATTGTTGTAATTTTTCACCCTTCATTCTCAAAAAGGAGCAATGACATCATAGGTGGTATCTTGACTTGCCTGTTAATTGAAATTAAGTGAGACAGAATTGCACAAACTTATTGGCCACATTCTCTCTCCCAGACTCATCAAAGTCTAGTGGAAAGACAGAAGTCAAAATGACTGGTGATGGCCTGTGTTGCAGCAGATGACCTTGGCATTTTAAATGTCTCACCAACTTTTAAGCCATCCACAGTGCCTGCTTTAGCCATATTCACGGTCATTGGAACAAATTGTTTTCAGCTGTCCATTGTACCAGGTGAGTCTTCACATGCTTGGAATAAATATCTCCTTACCTCCTCATGAATTTAAGGTCTATTGGTTACCTTCAAATTGGTTTAGCTTGTCTGCCAAGACTGTTTGACTAGGGTGTGGCCGCTGTACATCATACAGCTTCTTGGAGCAGCAGGTGAGAGTAGGATAGTAGGTAGACACCAATGGTGAAAGAGCAGCCCTGAAAAGCACTCAGCAACCCACACCAGAGATGCTAGTCTTCCTGGAAAACCCCATGCACTCTGTTGTGAGTAATATACTTTATATAACATGGAGAAACTATTCTAGATATAAAACAAAACTACCAGATATTGTTGGACACTAAGCATTCAGCACTTTTTTTAAAAGCCCAGAGAATATATTTTTCTTTTTTTTCTTTTGTGGGCTTAGTCAGTGTAATGATAGAATACAAACAGTAATTAATTATTCAAATGAAAAACATGAAAATCAAAGTTAAGATAAACAGCCCATGAAAGGTAATATCATTAATAGTTCTTTCAATGAGCTAATTAGTACATTATCCTAAGTACACTATTACTTTTCATTTTGTTGCTTTATACTTAATCAATCCAGAGAAATATCATTGGTTCATAGATTTGGAGAAACAGGTGCCTGTCCTACTAATTTGACAGACAAAGAAAATAACGAACAGAGAATCTAAGTGAATTTCCATGGTCACAAAATTCATAAGGAAGAAATCCATATTCAACCCCTCATCTTTCACTTCAAAGCTATCCCTTCACTGTGGCCACTGACTGTTCAAACACTTGAGGATATTTACACTAAGCTATTGTTTCTTTCATTGAGACTCAGTCCATTTTATGGCCTGGAATGAAACACAGTAAGTGTTCAGTATGCCCTGGGTATGTGTTTCCTATATTCCTGTTACATCATGTAGTCCTGAGTGTCTTAGCAAGAATATTGTGGCAGAGACCTTCTTATATGATCTGCTTTAAAATGAAAGAGAATTGACTGCTATTGTGGAAAATCTTTTTTGAAAGAAGGACTTAGGATGGTATGTTCAAAAATATAAAGATAATAATAGATTCTGTAAATGAATCAGAGCTTTGAAAGAAACTGTATAAGCAAGACTATGGCTATAAACTCAAAACTGTGACTTATTTTTTGACTGATGGTGCCAACTCTCATTCTGCTTTTTTTACATTCCCAAAATTAACTTTAGAAAACATGGCAACTGTCTGCATCTAGTTTTCACACTAGAGGAGAGGCTGTTGGAAATATATTCTCTATATGTATACAAACATACAATATAAAACACAGAGGGAGATGTATATATTGGTAATGCTTTTGTGAGAATGTGTGCTGGTATAATTCCATTGGTGCAGTTAGTTTCTCATAAGTAAGTTTACTCTGTGAGTTAAGATCAACAACTCATTAGCAGTTTAGAGTTTGAGAGATAGTTGCATAGTGTTCTGAGCAGGTAAGGGACTTGCTCACTGTCACACAGCCATCATGTGTCATAGGCTAAACTTATGGTTAGGTCTTTTTACCTTAAAGATTAACACTCTATCCATTATAGCATGCTAACTCTCTCACAGTGCAGACTAAGCACATAGTAAATGTGATTTAGAACTACATTACCAGTTGTCAAATGCTATTCTATTTTGAAACTTTTAAATAAAATAATAGTAGAAATATTAATTTAAATTTTTTTATTTAGGAACATAACAAGGCCAATCTTGAATAATATCAATAATAACATTATAGAAGAGTCTCCCCCCACCCAATACACACCCAATAACCATGCACAAATAAATATGTAAAAACCTGTAATTGGCTTGCTTCTAGGGTATTAGAATCAACTTTAGGTAATGTGGGAGAATCAAGGACATTTCAGAATTAAATAACTATTTTGGACATAATAACCAGTAAAATGGGACTTTGAACCAAGAACAGTAATGAGAAAGAAAACTGCACCATTAGGGAAATCCATTTAATATAGTTTGAGCTGGACCTTCTTTTGTGAAGACTGAATTGGTGCCTGTTATTGACTCTAGTCCTTTATCCCTTTTCTCTTGTTGTCTCACTCCAATAATGCTACTTGATGCAGGAACTTGGTAAGATATATTTCCTTTCTTTGATCTAGTTACTAACAATACTTCAGGAATTTTGTGAACTTCACAGTTCACATTTACTTTTTAAACTTGGTTTAGGAGTAGAAATATTCTTTGCCTATGTTCACTATTCTTTTTTAATAAAAATCTGTTTACTCACATTTATAATTTTAGTTGCGTTTATTTTCTTTTTTTGATTTCTGTACTGTATTATTTGATAGTTTTTAGTTTTCAGCTTTGATTTCCACAGGATTCTGAGTTACAAATTTTCTCCTCATTTCTACCCTCCCCCCCTTTCCAAGATGACACACATTCTGATTGCCCTGTTCCCCAATCAGTGCTCCCTTCTATCACCCCACTCCCCTCCCCACATCCCTTTTCCCCTCACATTCCTGTAGGGCAAGATAGACTTCTATGCTCCATTGCCTTTATATCTTATTTCCCAGTTGCATGCAAAAACAACTACTTTTGAGCGTCTGCTTTTAAAACTTTGAGTTCCTAATTCTCTCCCCTCTTCCATCCCCACCCACTCTCCCTAGGAAGGCAAGCAATTCAACATAGGCCATACATGTATCATTATGCAAAACACTCCCATAAATAGTCATGTTGTGAAAGACTAACTATATTTCCCTTCCTCCTATCCTGTCCACCTTTATTCAATTTTCTCCCTTGATGCTGTCCTTTTTCCAAAGTGTTTGCTTTTGACTACTTCTCCCTATCTGCCCTCCCTTCCATCATCCCCCCTTTCTGTCCCCTTCCCCCTACTTTCATATGGGGTAAGATACCCAATTGAGTATGTATGTTATTCCCTCCTCAAGTCAAATCCAATGACAGCAAGATTCACTCATTCCTCCTCACCTGCCCCCTTTTCTTTTCCTACAGAACTGCTTTTTTCTTGCCACTTTTATGCGAGATAGTTTACCCCATTCTATCTCTCCCTTTCTCCCTCTCTCAATATAGTTCTCTCTCATCCTTTGATTTTATTTCATTTTTTAGATATCATCCCTTCATATTCAACTCATCCTGTGCCCTCTGTCTATGTACATGTATATTCCCTTCAACTACCCTAATACTGAGAAAGGTCTCCTGAATTACACATATCATCTTTCCATGTAGGAATGTAAGCAAAACAGTTCAACTTTAGTAAGTCCCTTATCATTTCTCTTTCTAGTTTACCTTTTCATGCTTCTCTTGATTCTTGTGTTTGAAAATCAAATTTTCTATTCAGCTCTGGTCTTTTCACTGAGAAAGCTTGAAAGTCCTCTATTTTATTGAAAATCCATATTTTGCCTTGGAGCATGATACTCAGTTTTATGGGTAGGTGATTCTTGGTTTTAATCCTAGCTCCATTGACTTCCAGAATATCATATTCCAAGCCCTTTGATCCCTTAATGTAGAAGCTTCTAGATCTTGTGTTATCTTGATTGTGTTTCCACAATACTCAAATTGTTTCTTTCTGTCTGCTTGCAGTATTTTCTCCTTGATCTGGGAATTCTGGAATTTGGTGACAATATTCCTAGGAGTTTTCTTTTTGGGATCATTTTCAGGAGGTGATTGGTGGATTCTTTCAATTTCTATATTACCCTCTGGTTCTAGAATATCAGGGCAATTTTCTTTGATAATTTCTTGAAATATTATGTCTAGGCTAAAAAAGAGCCAAGATCATGGCTTTCAGGTAGTTCAATAATTTTTAAATTATCTCTCCTGGATATATTTTCCAGGTCAGGGGTTTTTCCAATGAGATATTTCACATTGTCTTCCACTTTTTCATTCTTTTTTTTCTGTTCGATAATATCTTGATTTCTCATCAAGTCACTAGCTTCCACTTCTTCCAATCTCATTTTTAAGGCAGTATTTTCTGCAGTGGCTAATTCTGCCTCCCGAGACATTCATTGGCTCATTCAAAAGCCTCATTGGCTTTTTGGAGCTCTTTTGCCATTTGAATTAGTCTATTGTTTAAGGTGTTATTTTCTTCAGTATTTTTTTGGGTCTCCTTCAGCAAGTTTTTGACTTATTTTTCATGGTTTTCTCACATCACTCTCATTTCTCTTCCCAATTTTTCCTCTACTTCTCTTCCTTGCTTTTCCAAATCCTTTTTGAACTCTTCTATGGCCTGAGACCAATTCATATTTTTCTTGGAGCCTTTTGAGGAGCCTCTTTGACTTTGTTGACTTCTTCTGGCTGTATGTTTTGGTATTCTTTGTCACCAGAGAAGGATTCCAAAGTCTAAGTCTTTATCTGAGGCTGTTTTCACTGCCTGGCCATTTTCTCAGCCAACTACTTGACCCTTGAGCTCTTTGTCAGGATATGACTGCTTGTAGAGTAGAGAGTACTTTGTCCCAAGCTTAAGGGGCTATGCTGCTATTTTCAGAGCTCTTTCTGCACAGTAAAATCTGCCACAGCAGCACTCCTCCTTCCCCAAGAACTACCAGTGTAGACTGTGACCCAGATCCAAGCAGGTTCTGCACTCCTGTTCTGATCCACCACTTAATTCCTCCCACCAGGTGGGCCTGGGGCCAGAAGCAACCTCAGTTGGAGCTCTGAAGCAGTTCAAGGACTGCACCACTTCCATGCCCTCAGGGCTGGGGCCATCTGTGTACTCCTTTCACCCTGATCCAGCAGTTTTCCCCACTAACCTGCTCTGTTGTCTTTGGTGTCTGTGGGTTGAGAAGTCTGGTAACTGCCACAGCTCACTGATTCAGGGCGCTATGGCCTGTTCCAGCCGGCTCCCAGTCTGGTTGGGCCTGGCTGGCCCATGCCAGGCTCTGCTCTTCTCCCAGCTCTGTGTGATAGACCCTTCCCAATGACCATCCAGGCTTTCTTGGGCTACAGCCCTGCTTCCCTCTCTTATTTTGTGCATTCTGCAGCTCTAGAATTTGTTAAGAGCAATTTTTTACAGGTGTTTGGAAGGACCTAGGGGGAGAGCTTAAGCAAGTCCCTAATTTCCAGCCACCATCTTGGCCCTGCCGCCCTGTATTTTATTTTTATTTTTAATTTAAAGAATACTACAAAAGAGCAATTTCATAATAAACTAAAATGGAACATAAAAAGAATTATGTGTGCATGTGTGTACACACACACATGCACACACACAGACACAGACACAAATCTAAAATATATACATCCTTTTAAAAATATACTTTAATATTCAATGTGTTATGTTCCAAAGATATCCAGACAGTAATTTATTTTTTCTGTGCATTAAAAATGCTTCAATATACCACTTTTATTTCTTTTTTTCTTCCTTGGAAATTGTATCACTAAGGCTACACTGCTTCCCTCCCAGGAATCCTTTGAATCCCGACTGTTTGTTTTTGTAAACAATATTCTTGCAACAAATAACACAATTGAGCCGAATCATCCACAGATTTCTTATATCTGCAAGTATATTTCTTATTCTCCATCTCAAATTTATCACCCCACTATCAGTAGCTAAATAAGAATGTTTCTTCATTAGTCCTTTGAAGTTGTGTTTGGTCATTGTGTTGCTGAGTGGTGTTATGTCTTTCAAAGTTGTTTTTCTTTAAAGTGCTATTGCTGATCAAACTGTTATTCTGGTTCTAATCATTTCATTTTGTATCAGTTCATGCAAATCATTCCCAGATTTTTCTGAAACTGTCTCACAGTTCTTTCTTGGGAATGCAAATTTTCTGCTAATTTACACATATACATAAGGATATTGTGCAGTAAGTAAGCCAATTTAAAGTGGGTTTATTATGACTACAAGTTAGACTAGTAATTATCCAACAACTGACGCTACAAGGAATAGACAAATTCTCTCTCAGATCCTTCTGTCACCTAGAGTCTATGATTCTGTGACATGATACAATTACTATTTTTTCATTGTGAACATTTTTATTTGATCCCAAATACTTTCCTTTCCCTATATTTACTGTTTTGCAGTGTGAGAGAAGAACATTTATGTCTAATAGATAAACAAGGTATTTTTGCTATAGAACCTAATTTGGAATGATTTATTGATAGCCAATTAGAAAACTTTGTATAAAAGTCTAGATCAAGAATGAGAAAAAAGTTAGATGATTCCATTGACTAGAAATTCTTTCCAATTTGGAGTTAGTCATTAAGATATTCCTTTTTCCCTTTGAATTGATAAGATTGTCTTAGTCATTTTTTCCACATCATTTCAGCATGGCTTACATATTAAGCAAGAATATATGGAGAATGAGAGAATGTGTTTCATTGTGTGGAGGCATATGGGGAAAATCCCTCTTTTCAAATTTCTCTAGAAATATTATTTCTCCTGCCTAAAACACTTTCCAGATCTTTCCCTTTGGAAAGGGGGAAGAAAAAAAATCCTAGAATCTTCTTCTGAAATAGAGTAAGGATGTTAACCAAATTTAATTCTTGTCTATATGGTATAATTACCTCCACGCCATAAGGCTTTGCACAGTTATCTACCTATCAACATGATCTCTTTTTGAAATTCAAGGTTAACGTATTGAGCAAAGGAAAGAGCTCATAAGAAGAAGTACTGTGGTAAAGTGGGGACTTTTCTAAAACATTCATCTAAAACTCTAATTTAATTTTATCTTAGTCTAATAAATGTTACCTCAAACTCTTAGGATAGAGTCATTTCTCAGGGCATGATGGACTGTGCAACTTTGTATATTTCTATTTCTTAAAGGAAAAATGGCCTTGATTTTATATAAATGAAATTATTTCTGGGAAAATTGAGCCAAAATAAAAGAGTATATTATTAGTATTGATATTTTTTCAATAATTGGACTTTGAATGGAGACTATTCATCAATTCCCTGGTTCTTTTTTATATATGTTTATGAGTGTGTATGTTCCTTTCTCATATTCCACTTTTGACTATCAAAAAAGTTCATTGATCTACAATTAGAAAGTACCTCAGAGTGGTTCAAAAACCACATTAAAGATGAAACAAATGCAAGCAGGTTAAGTAACATGCCCAAGATCATATAGTAAATAATGATCACAGGTGGAATCTAAACCCAGGTCTCTGACTCCACAACCATAACCTTCTTCACTGTAATTTCTTCATACACTCTAATTCATATTACATCTTTTTTCTTCACCTAGCTATGAATGAATCACCTGGGCCCTTCTTTAGAACTGTAGAACTGAAAATTCTACACTCACTTTCAAAAAAATCTATTTGTTTCTTCTAGATTTTGAAACTTTTAATTTTATAATTGTAAGACTCTGATCACTGTTGAATCTCAGATGTTCTGAATTCGTATGGTCATTTTATCTGGCAACAAAGGGAATGTCATGAACCAAGCAAGTTTGTGTAAAACTATAAAGCTATCTCTTCAGAAGTTTAGAGGAGAAAGGGACTGTGGTCATCCAATTATACCCCCATTTTAATGGAGGGGTAAAATGAGTACCATATAAGTTTTGATCTTTTGGCAATCACACAGATATTTTAAAGTTGAGGTCTGAACACATTCTGGGGCTCTAAATTTGGTGCTCAAATAGTCTTAAATTCAAATAATTAAAAATGAATTCTTTATGTTTCTGTTCAAAACACCATTCCTAGCAAATCCTTTTTAATCATTTAGTACTACACTAAACAGTAGGTCCTAGAGGAGACTTTTCCTTCTCTCTTTGTTCTTATTGTTAATTCTTTTTTTTTCTTTTTATGCCACTGAAAGAAAATTGTTCCAATGTCTTGGATTTAGGGAAATAAAATATCCAGTTTTTTCTCTGACCCCTAAGGTTCAAACTACATATGAAAATGAATTTTTAATCTTCTATCTTACCTTTTTAGGGAAAAATAACATTTAGATAGATTGCTATTGAAGGCTAAAATAATTTTTGCATAATTTATTTCCCTCTATATTCTCACTATTCTCCCCAAAATTTCTGAGCATTTTGTTGGCAATGTTTTAACAATTTTTGTTCTTGTTAGTCAGAATTAGTATAGCCTACAAAACCAAATAATCAAAGTAAAGAAAATAATTAAAATATCATGGAGCTAATATTTTAGAGAGGTAAGGGGCCTTAAATGCCACCGTATCCAGGCTCTCATTTTATAGATGTGGTAACTCATCTGTAAAATAGGGATGTTAAGTAAGAGGCATAATAGAGGGAGGTTAAGTGAATTTCTCAGGGCTGCACAGGTAATTAATGATTGAAGTAGGATTTGAAAGTAGACCTTCCTAACTTCAAGTCTAGTGCCCTATCTGCAACATACACTATATACTTTCACAAACATTCCCTTGGTATAAGTATATTGGGGGAAGGTTGTCTACTGATATGGAATGCTATCTGTATGGTTGTTTTTTGTACTTCATTCTTGAAGAAAACCAAAATGACATCACTATGCTAGAGTCAAGTTTTAGTGTGTCTGACTATGGCTGATCAGACCAACACAAGCTTGGAATGCTCTACCACAGGTCGAGCACAAATAATCTGTGTGAACATTTGGGGTGGATTCTCCAAATTTGTGCATCTTTTGTTTCTTTTGAGCTCTTTCAATTTCGCTTTGATCATAGAGTATAGCACTTTCTCTGATGTGGGCATGCCATGCTGAGCTATCCTGTGCCAGTGTCTCCCATTTCAAACAATCAGTTCCAAAGTTATTGAGAAAGACCTTGACATTGTCCTTGTATCACTTCTTCCGATCGCCTTGTGAATGCTTGCCCTGTGTGAGTTCTCCATGAATTAGTATTCTTTCACATACATTCCCTTGGCATAACTTTATTGGGGAGGGTTGCCTACTGAAATAGAATGCTATCTATACATTACTTCCAAAGTAGTTAATTTTTTGATGATTTTAAACAATTGATTAAAAGGCATTTATTTAGTGTGGTGTGTGTGTGTGTGTGTGTGTGTGTAAGAGAGAGAGAGAGAGAGAGAGAGAGAGAGAAGAGATTACCTTTTAATATCACTATTTCCACAAACATGTATATATATGCATATATACATATATATATGAAACAGAGGATGCAAAGATAAAAATTAAATGAGGAAACAAAGGAGAGAATATATACACAAATTTAGAAATATATATATACATACTGTATATAAGCACATCTATAAATATAGATTCATATAGATATCCTTATTTATTTGTATACATACACACATACACACACGTATATATCCCAAGTGCACCATTTAGCTCATTATATACATACATATATATATATATACATACACATATGTGTGTATGTATATGCATATAAAAGGATATACATATATATATCCCCACTGCACCATTTAGCTGATTATATACATGCATGCATGTACATACATGTATGTATATAATCAGCTAGGAGGCAGAGAGGACAGAGTGCTTGGCCTGGAATCAGGAAGACTCATCTTCCTGAGTTCAAATCTGACCTCAAATATTTCCTAGCTCTGAGACCCTGGGCAAGTCATTTACCCTGTTAACCCTGTTTCCCTCAGTACCTCATCTATACAATGAGCTAGAGAAGGAAAAGGCAAACTACTCCATTATCTTTGCTAAGAAAACTCCAAATATAATCATAGAGAGTCTGAAATGACTGAAATGATTGAACAATAACAATCTTTATGTACAGATATATGATACATATTAATATATTTGTGTGTGTATGCATACGTATGCATGTATATTTGTATGTATACACATACACACACACACACAAAGGGAGGGAGAGAGACAGAGACTAGACCTGTTTTCATGGGTAGAAGAAATTCTCAAGTTTGGAGATTCCCTCTACAAATGAATTTGTTACCTTCTCTGTAGTTTTTAGTCTTTGAAAATTCTCGAGATTATTAAGAGGTTAAATAAGTTGTACAGAGTCATATATCCAGTTTATGCCACAGGGAGAACTTGAACCCAGCTGTATCTACTATAGGATGCTGCCTTGAATAGAAATACATGTGAAATAGTTAAGGTACTTTCAGGGAGAAAGAAGCTAGCAGTTGGAGAATTCTTTAAAATTCTTTTCTTGTACCTCCTATTTGAGTTCAGCTTTAAAGAAAGCTAGTAGATTCTAGGTAAGAGGGACCTCCTGTTCAAAGCTAAGGCCATGGGAGTTGAATGTCCTGTATGAGGACAGTGTGCTTATGTTGTAGAGTACATAAAGGGGAATAATGTTTACTAAGCTCAAAAAGCATAGAATTTAATGTATGGTGAAGAAATTATATATAAAATTATGACAGTGAATTCACAGTTATTTATTAAAGAATCTAATGTCATGTTCAAGGCCACAGGGAAGCAGCAACCTGTGACCTAGTTGAACCATTAGGAATAAAGGAGCCACACTTTCTCATGCTTTTAAACCTTAAAGCAACACCAGTACTCCTAGGTGCTACCAGAACTAATAGGGGATCATGATTTTGGACATGTTACATGTAAATGACCAACACATGGTCCAGATTTTATTGTCAAGCTATGTGATGCCTGAATCTATGAGTGTGTTGCATTGGTCTCAAATCTCTCTACCAACTTTTCTCATTGAGTGAATATCTGTGAACCTCAGCTCTTTGCTCATTACTCTTCATGTATCTTGAATCCTGCCTGGGAAAAAGGGTCAACTGCTGCCACCACATCCATCATTCCGTGGAGGAGATACCAAATCATCACTTTATTTCTTGTAGCTATGCATTTATGGAGAATAGTATATTTTCATAAAGGTGGATGCCCCTCCCTTTTAAACTCTTTGAATACAACTGAGCTTATGAGTGTGGTGGTATCCTATCTGGGGAATGGATTTGGTGATTAAAAAAATAAATTCTGATTATTGGGGCTAAATTTTATATATATATGATTGATCTATTATTCCAAAAATTTGGGAATTTCCTACAACACTGAAGGTAGAAATCCATCCCTACTGGCCCATACTGAGTCAGTTTTGTCCATGTCCTCCAAATATTTACTACAGGGAGTACTTTCAAATGCTGCAGGTCCTCCTTGCTTTCAGATGATATTGTGAATATACCAGTAGAACACTTTGGCTATCCATCTCTCATTCTTATCATGTGATCAGTCCATCTTTTCTACCTATCATACAATTCTTTAATGATGTTTTTTATCCCTATCCTCATTCATTGTATGTCCTACCCCTTCATTGTTCTTTGTATGATGCTTATTTTTTTGGACATTAAAAGGCAGTTTAATTCATGTCTCATTAGCAATAATAGTGTCCATTCAGATGTATCTGAAAGGTCGAGCAATAGAAAATTTTCATCCACTTGGTTTTTTATGTTAGAATGAATAGGTCGAGATTCTTTGAATGATCACAGATATTTTCTAAAAGGCTCAGCCATGTCCCAGGGCTGATATAAATAGTCTAGCCATCTTCAGAGAGGAGTATCTGGAGGTCCTCAACATTCATAAGGAATCTCTTTTCTACATTTCTTTTCTCTATTCCAGTTGAAATTATTTTTTGCTAAGCATAAATTTTCCTGTTTAATACCTGTTCAGACAACTGAACAGGAGCATTTGTTTTTGCTTCTCCATAGAATATTTGCTTAAAAGAAGGATAAATTGATCAGTATTTGTTTTATTAAGTCCCTAGTAGAATGCTGTATGTTTGTTTGTGTGCATTGTATTCCCTGTCACTTCCAACCCTTACACATAGGATGCAATTTCATTGAAAGTCTCTAATATATTGTGGGAAAGCTGAGAAGGTGCTTTTGGGAATCACATTGATTCCATGTATTATATAAAGCACCAGGTGAAAACATTATTTGGGAGATTGATTCCTTAGAGTGTTGGTTCTCAGTCCTAGTTTTATGACAACCCATGATGTCTGTAATTATCTCAGGGTTTTATAAAATGCTTAAAGCACAATAATAAAATTAATTTTAATTTTGATAAGAAAGGTATGTTTCACAGACCTTCCTTTGATGGAGTTAAAAGAAAATTCCTTTAAATAACACTCAAATAGTTGGAAATTGTTGCTGTGCTATGGATACATACACATGTACATATATGAATAAATATATCAATAATCCATACACATACATATATGTTATGTGTATATGTATACATATATGCACATACAATTATATTGTAGTAGCAAAGTGTTTTAAATATATGATCTCTTTGGCTCCTAATTTTTTTCAAAACTAAGACAAGTGTTAACTGTTGTATTTGGCCTTAAGTTTTAAAAATTAATTAATTAATTTTTAGTTTTCAATATTCACTTCCATAAGATTTTGAGTTCTAAATTTTCTTCTCGTCCATCCCCTCAACCCTCCCCCAAATGGAATACAATCTGATATAGGTTCTACATATACATTCATATTAAACATATTTTCACATTAGTCATATTATAAACAAGAATTAGAACCAATGGGAGGAACCACAATAAAGAAGAAACAGAGAGAGAGAGAGAGAGAGAGAGAGAGAGAGAGAGAGAGAGAGAGAGAATAATATAGTTCCATCTGTATTCAGACTCCATAATTCTTTTTCTGGATGTGGATAGCACTTTCCATCATGAGTCTTTTGGAGTTATTGTAGATCCTTGGATTGCTGAGAAAAGCTAAGTCTATCAAAGTTAGTCTTTGAATACTGTGGCTGTTACTGTATAAAATGTGCTCCTGGTTCTGCTTACTTCACTCAGTATCAGTTCATATAAGTCTTTCCAGGTTTTTCTGTTGTCTGCCTTGTCATCATTTCTTATACCATAATAGTATTCTATTATATTAACATACCACAACTTGTTTAGTCATTCCCCAATTGATGGGCATCCCCTCAATTTCCAATTGTTGGCCACCACAAAAAGAGCTGCTATAAATATTTTTGTCCATGTGGGTCCTTTGCCCATTAAGTAGTATTGCTGGGTTGAAGGGTATGCAAGTTTTATAGCTCTTTGGGCATAGTTCCAAATTGCTCTCCAGAATGGTTGGATTAGTTCACAACTCCACCAACAATGCATTGGTGTTCCAATTTTCCCACATCTGCTTCAACATTTATCTTTTTCCTGTTGTGTTGTGTTAGCCAATCTGATAGATGTGATATGGTGCTTCAGAAGTGTTTTGATTTGGATTTCTTGAATCAATAGTGATTCAGAGCATTTTTCATATAACTATAGGTAGCTTTAATTTCTTCATCTGAAAACTGCCTGTTCATGTCCTTTGACTATTTATCAATCGGGGAATGACTTGTATTCTTATAAATTTGACTCAGTTCTCTATATATTTCAGAAATGAAGCCTTTATCAGAGACACTGATTGTAAAGATTCTTTCTCAGTTTTCTGCTTCCCTCCTGATCTTGGTTACATTGGCTTTGTTTGTGCAAAAGCTTTTCATCCTAATGTAATGAAAGTTATCCATTTCACATTTCATAGTGTTCTCAATCACTTATTTGGTTATAAATTCTTCTGTTCTCCCTAAATCCGACAGGGAAACTATTCCTTGCTCTTCTTGTTTGCTTTTAGTTTTAGTTTTTAAATCTAAATTGTGTACCCATTTTGACTTTATCTTGATATATGGTATAAGATATTGGTCTATGGCAAGTTTTTGCCACACTATTTTCCAGTTTTCCCAGAAGTTTTTGTTAAATAATGAGTTCTTATCCCAGAAGCTGTAGTCTTTGTATTTTTCAAACAGTAGATTACTATTGTCATTGACTACTGTTTCCAGTATACCTAACCTATTCCACTGACCCACCACTCTATTTCTTAGCCAGTACCAAGTGGATTTGATGATAGCTACTTTATAATACAATTTAAGATCTAGTATGGATTAGTCCACCTTCCCTTGCATTTCTTTTCATTAATTCCCTTGATATTTGGGACATTTTGTTATTGTTTAATTTTTCTAGCTCTATAAAAGAATTTTTGGTAGTTTGATTAGTATGGCACTGAATAAGTAATTTAATTTAGGTAGAATTGCAATTTTAATTATATTGGCTTGGCCTACCCATAAGCAGCTGATATTTTTTACAATTATTTAGATCTGACTTTATTTGTGTGAAAAGTGTTTTGTAACTTTGTTCATATAGTTCCTGGGTTTGTCTTGTCAGATAGACTCACATTTGTCCTTTCTTTAACTTCATCCGCCCACAAGGAACCTGTCTTAAAAAACTGACTTCTATTTATTTTGTATAGTCTTATCATATATACTGTTTGTCTTTCCAGAAATAATGTGAGTATCTTAAGACTTGAAACTTTTAATTTTTTTTTCTTTTTATCCCAAGTGCCTAATGTAGTAGCTGCTTAATAAATCAGTAGTGATTTCTTAATGGATTTGGCCTTAACAGAAAATGTGTGAAGTAGGCAAGACATTTCTGATTTTCTATATTTAGACATAAGGCAACTGAAATTCAAAGATCACTGATCATAAACTCATAGAGTCAGAACTAGAAGGGACAGTAGAATCAATCCAACCCTACCTCTTCATTTTGTAGAAGAGGAAATTATGGAGAGATGTGGTTAAATAATTTGCTTATGACTACACAAAAAAGTATGGTAAAGTCAATAATTCTCCATTTAAAAATCCCTCAATTGTTCTTTTACATCATTCTCACACTTAGATTAAATGACTTCACTAAGTTTAAAAAGTGGAGAATTAATAAGTGGAGAACTGCAAATGAGCTCTTCTGATGCCAAGTCTAGTCCTCTATACATTATAATTTAGATGTAGTCACCTAGTTTCTATTCAGCTTGGAACTTAGCTGTTCAGATTCTGGCTTACTTTTACCATGACTCCAGAATCACTTTTACTTTCTATTGTTCCTTCTTTACCAGTCTTAATCTTGAATTATTCCCAACACCTTTCCCCCCCTTTTTTCTCTTTTGTCAAAAATTGATAACAATTGAGAGCTATTAGACTAGGTTTTCAGCTTTAAAAGTTTTGGTAACTCTCCAACAATTTCTTCAATGAACTGATTGACTCTTTAGTGAATCCTTTCAATAGCTGCTTCTCATCTCTTTAAAACAAAACAAAACGAACATCCTTACATTATTTCCTTCACTGCCAGCTGATATCTTTGCCCTTTAGTTCATTCAGTGAATTAAATCCAAACAAGACAAGTTTTCCCATATATCCTCATCCTTACGCACTACTTTCCTTATGTCACTCCTTTGCTAAATCATCCAGATAGCATAGTGGCTAGAGTGCAGAACTTAGACACATCAAGATGTGAGTTCAAATTTTCCCTTAGCCTCTTGACCCTGGGCAGTCCTATGTTCTCTCAGACTCTTCAAACCTATAAAATTCACAAGATAATACCAGTATCCTCACATGGATGTTGGTGATCACATTAAATAGCAAGAAATGTTTTACAAACTTTCAAGTACTATATTATGCAAATGTTAGCTATTGTTGTTATTATTATAAACTTATAATGACTGACTGTGGCCTAGAAAGTGAAGTTTAAGCTTATTTGTTTTGCTTCAATGCCATCTATAAATTGACCCTAACTTATACAGCTAATCTTATTTTTCATTATTCCTTAATGTGAAAACTTAGTCAATCAACAATCCTTTATTAGACAGTGAGGTTCAATGACAAGAGTGAAACTATATCTGCCTCAGAAGATAGAGCTTACGATCAAAAAGGGAAGACAACCTGTGCACACATACGTACTTATAGAATATGTGCAAAACTGAGTACAATGGAGTTTGAGTAGGGAAAGTCCTGGCAGCTGGGAAGATCAGGAAAATTTTCTCATAAAACAGGAGTCAGCTAACAATGGTCATGAGCTTCAAATAGTGACAACTGCTAGCTTTTGTAAGACCAAGTTAAAAACAGTTGTTATTTCCTTAGCTATCTTGCGATAAATATGAAAGCGTGTGGTTGAATTTGGGCTCCCAACCCACTGATTTTGTTGTTTTTGTCCGTCCTTGAGTCACTTCAGTTGTATCCAACTCTTCCTGATCTCATTTGGGGTTTTCTTGGCAAAGATATTGGAGTAGTTTGCCATTTCCTTCTTCAGCTCATTTTAAATATAAAGACCGAGTAAATGGAGCATACAGTTTTAAGTGATTTGCCTGGAGTCACACAGCTAATATGTGCCTGAGGCCAGCTTTGAACTCATGAAGATGAGTCTTCCTGACTTCAGGCCTCACACTCTATCCATTTCTCCACCTTCCTGAGTCTTAATATAGAAAGTGGAATTCAAATTCAATATTTATAAAGAGAAGGAAAACCAAAAGCAGAGGTAGGGATAGAGTGCCTTCTAGGCATATTGGATAATCACAGAAAAGACATTTAGAGGAGATGGAGAATGCTGTGTGCAGGACCAGAAGTAAATCATTATAGCTAGAATAATAGTTCATGAATGGTAGGAAAGAAATAGGTTGTGGGTTCTAAAAGCTATATGGAAGATATTTTATTTGAGCCTAAAATAACAATAAGCCACTTGAATTTATTGAGTAGTGGGTTTGGTGTCATCAGACTTCAGTTTTTTTTTCTTTACCTGCCCAGGAACTTACCACCTCATCATCATCATCATCGTCATCATCGTCATCATTGTCATCATAATCATCACTAGCATTTATATAGCACTTTAAATTTTGCAATCATGTTCTCAGACAAAGCAAAAGCAAAAATAGAGCCAATTAAAAGAGATAATCAGGGAAACTACAGTTTACTAAAATGAAACCATAATCAATGAAGTAATATAAAAAAATTACAGCAAGTTTCTCTGATAAAGGTGTCATTTGTCAAGCATATAGGGAAGTGAGTCAAATTTGTGAAAATAAGAGCCATTCTGCAATTGATAAATGATCAAAAGAGATAAAAAGGCAATTTTCCGAAGAAGAAATCAAAGCTATCTATAGCATGTGAAAAAATGCTCTAAATCACTATTGATTAGAGAAAAACAAATTAAAGCAATTCTGAAGTACTACCTCACACCTATCAAGAATGACAAATGCTAGAGGAGATGTGGGAAAACAGGTACCATAGTGAGTCATCAACTGATTCAACCCTTCTGGAGAACAATTCGTAAATATTCCCAAAGGACTATAAAACTTCACATGTCCTTTGACCCAGAAATATCACTATAAGCTCTATATCCCAAAGGGATCAAAGAAAAAAGAGAAGTACCTATATGTACATAAAATATTTATAGTATCTCTTTTTGTTGTAGCAAAGATTTGGAAGTTGAGGGGATGCCTGTCAATTGGGGAATAGCTGAAAAAGTTACGATATATAATCTTGATGCAACATTATTGTGCTATGAGAAATGATGAGGGGAATTGTTTCAGAAAAATCTGGGAAGGTTGTTTTTTATTTAAGGAAAACCCAAATGAAATGATGGAAAGTGAAGTGAGCAGAAGCAGATCATTGTGCACAGTGACAGCAATATTGTAATGATGAACAACTGTGAAAAACTTAGCTGCTCTAATCAATACAATTATTAAGACAATTCTGAAGGACTCATGATAAAAAAAAATTCTATTCACTTTCAGAGAACTGATGAGTTCTGAGTGCAAAGTGAAGCACAATCTTCTCCCTTTATTTTTATTGCTTTTTGTGACATGGCTAATAAGGAAATATGCCTTGCATGATTTCAAATACATAATTTATATCACATGCTTGTCTTCTCAGTCAGTAGGTAGAGGGTCTGGATGGAGAGAGAATTGGTAACAATTTCTAAAAAATGTTAAAAATAATAAATAATAAATCATCAAAGCTAAGATAGGAATAATATCTTTAGTTCTTCAAGTAGTATTATCATTTAATGTGATGATACAGTATAACCCAAATGGAATTGCCATGTACTTCAGTCTACTTGGCTTAGTAATTAATGATTTTTTAAAAACACACTTTCCATCTCTTTGATCCTCTACAGGATTTTCTTCCCATGAGATGGAGGAACTCTTTTATCATCCTCATAATAATAATAATATGGGTTAATAGCAATGTGAGTTAGTGAATCATCATCACGCTGATTATCAATTTTATAATTTGCAGAAGGTCAGGTTCGGACATGTTGATTGCAGTGCTAACCATAGTTTATATACTGGCGGATCAAGGACTATCTTCCAGTTTTCTGTCCAATACTTTCTCTAAGTGGGGTTGACTATTAATATATTCATAACATTTTGGGTAGTCATTGAAAAAGCCATCTAAATGTCATTGCCTTGGAAAAGTAGAAAGTATTTAGCTTGCAAATAATTCATTAAAAAACACAACTGTAAATATACTGGGAACAAAAACTAGAATTTTTCACCCTCATTTAACTAATCTACAGTTTTATCAATACCTATATAAAGCATATAAGGCATATGGCATCCCAGTTGTTCCAGGAACAAAAATTCTAAGCAGTGAAAGCATTTTTATTCTAAAAGAGCAATTGAGAAAAGCATGTAAAATATATAGACATTTAACATATGCTATCAAGAGCATGCAGTTGATTGTTCAATTTCTCTTTTCCCTTGCCATTGAAAACACTTAAAACTTCACCTCCCTCTGAATTCTCATTAAATATCAAAACCTGAAGCTTACATTCATTATACTTTTGTTAGCGTTAGCTGAAAATGAAATATTGGCTTTTATAGTATTCAAAGAATTTAGGAAAGAGTAATTGAAGTTACCCTGACTCCATAAAATACTTTGGTTCTCTCTTCTAAGTACGCTTTTGTAAATTCCTTTTGAATTAAATTTGTATGCCTCTGCTCTCTGCCTCCGTAAGTGATTTAAAAGATTTGAGGAAATGTTAAACCCAGAATTCTGTCAAAAATAATTCCTTCTTCATTAAGAAAAAATGGAATGCAACCAGAACACTCCCCAAGATAGATTTCAATTTTGTGGTTTGCTAAAGTATAACATAGGAAAATAAAATTTTGTTTATCTCTCATGTGAAATTAATTGTTATGTATAGTCTTTACAATCTCATAGAAACTGTAGACAGTGCCAGTTAAACTGAGATTCTTATCCATTTTCAACCCTTGGATGATTTTGCTTTTCTTGAACATTATTTGTTCCTATACATTATGCTAAAACTGAAAACTTGCCTACTGTGTGTAAGCCATTGTGCTAAGTGCTTGAGGATATAAAGGTATACAAAAGAAAAATCCCAATTCTCAAGAGCTCACAGTCTACTAGGGTACAAAACATGCAAACAACTGCTTACCAACAAGAATATGCATTCTTTATTTGTAATAGATAGGTAGACAGACAGAAAGACAGATAGATAAACAGATGGACAGACAAGATTAACAGAGGGAAATCACTAGAATTAAAGGGGATCAAGAAAGGGAATCAGATTACATTTTCTTGTAGGAAGAGGGGTTTTAGTCAGGACTTGCAGTAAGCCAGAGAAGGCAAGAGGCAGAGATAAGTGGTGGATGGGGGAGAGAATTTTAGTCATGATAAGTAGTCAAAGAAATTCATGAAGGCTGGTGACAAGAATGTCCTTAGTGAGCATCACAGTATTGAAGAGCATGTGGAGGAGAGTGCGAGGTATAAGAAGGCTGGAAAGGTAGGGAGGGGCAATTTGGGGATGTACTTTAAACAGTAAACTGATCCTAGAGATGGTAAGAAGCTACTGCAGTTTATTGAGTAAGGGGGTGACATGGATCAGATTTCCCCCTTAACAAGATCACTTAAGAAGCTGAGTGGAGGATGGGCTGGAGTGGGGAGAGAGTTGAGAGACAGACCAAATTGTAGCTTTTTACAGGAATCTGGACATCAGATAATGAGACATCACATATAGCTTTTGTGAAGGCACAAAGTCTTTATGTCAAATTATGAGACCAGTTGTTACTTTAATTTGGCTAAAATGTAGTTCATGAATGGGAAGAATGTGAGATGAGTTGGGAGAACCAGAACCACACTATGGAAGATCTATAATACCAAGAATTATTTAAGGAACTAATTTGGCTAGCAGGTGTCCAGCAGGTTGTCGGCTATATGGGACTAGAGGGCAGAGGAAGACATTTATTTGGGATATTTATATTTATTTTATTTTTTTTTTCGCTCAAAGTTGTTCTTTTATTTAAATTTATTTATTTAACATATTTGGTTTTCATCATTGACTTTCACAACAGTTTGAATTACAAATTTTCTCCCCTTTTCAACCCTCCCCCCCACTCCAGGATGGCATATATTCTGGTTGCCCTGTTCCCCAGTCAGCCCTCCCCTCTATCACCGCCCTCCCCTCTCATCCCCTTTTCCCTTCCTTTCTTGTAGGGCAAGACAAATTTCTACACCCCATTGCCTGTGTATCTTATTTTTAGTTGCATGCAAAAACTTTTTTTTTGTTGTTTTTGAACATCTGTTTTTAAAACTTTGAGTTCCAAATTCTCTCCCC
Organism: Trichosurus vulpecula; assembly: GCF_011100635.1. Lineage (NCBI taxonomy): Eukaryota > Metazoa > Chordata > Mammalia > Diprotodontia > Phalangeridae > Trichosurus > Trichosurus vulpecula. The sequence goes on from NC_050581.1 coordinate 134,107,993, forward strand.
TCTTCCCTTCCCACCCACCCTCCCCAAGAAGTCGAGCAATTCAACCTAGGCCATGCATGTATCATTATGTATAACCCTTCCACAACACTCATGTTGTGAAAGGCTAACTACATTTTGCAGCTTCCCAACCCATCCCGCTTTATTGAATTTTCTCCCTTGACCCTGTCCCCTTTCCAAAGTGTTTGTTTTGATTACCTCCACCCCCATCTGCCCTCCCCTCCATCATCCCCCCCTTTTATTTTTTTTTATCTTCCTCCGTCTTCTTTCCTGTGGGGTAAGATACCCAATTGAGTATGTATGGTATTCCCTCCTCAGGCTAAATCTGATGAGAGCAAGATTCACTCATTCCCCCCTCACCTGCCCTCTCCCCTCCCCCCACAGAACTGCTTCCTCTTGCCACTTTTATGCGAGATAATCCACCCCATTCTATCTCTGCCTATCTCCCTCTCTCAGTATGTTGCTCTCTCATCCCTTAATTTCATTTTATTTCTTTTAGATATCTTCCCTTCAACTTCAACTCACCCTGTGTCTGCTCTCTCTCTTTTACATATATATACAAAAGAGCTCCAAAAAGCCAATGAGGAGAAGAATGCCTTGAAAGGCAGAATTAGCCAAATGGAAAAGGAGGTCCAAAAGACCACTGAAGAAAATACTATTTTAAAAATTAGATTGGAGCAAGTGGAAGCTAGTGACTTTATGAGAAATCAGGATATTATAAAACAGAACCAAAGGAATGAAAAAATGGAAGACAATGTGAAATATCTCTTTGGAAAAACCACTGACCTGGAAAATAGATCCAGGAGAGAGAATTTAAAAATTATTGGACTACCTGAAAGCCATGATCAAAAAAAGAGCCTAGATACCATCTTTCAAGAAATTATCAAGGAGAACTGCCCTGATATTCTAGAGCCACAGGGCAAAATAGAAATTGAAAGAATCCATCCATCACCTCCTCAAATAGATCCCAAAAAGAAATCTCCTAGGAATATTGTTGCCAAATTCCAGAACTCCCAGATCAAGGGGAAAATACTGAAAGCAGCCAGAAACAAACAATTTGAGTATTGTGGAAACATAATCAGAATAATCCAAGATCTGGCAGCTTCTACATTAAGAGATCGAAGGGCTTGGAATGGGATATTCCGGAGGTCAATGGAGCTAGGATTAAAACCTAGAATCACCTAACCAGCAAAACTGAGTATCATGTTCCAAGGCAAAATATGGATTTTCAATAAAATAGAGGACTTTCAAGCTTTCTCAGTGAAAAGACCAGAACTGAATAGAAAATTTGACTTTCAAACACAAGAATCAAGAGAAGCATGAAAAGGTAATCAAGAAACAGAAATTGCAATGGACTTATACTAAAGTTGAACTGTTTTGTTTACATTCCTACGTGGAAAGATGATGTGTATGATTCATGAGACCTCAGTATTAGGGTAGTTGAAGGGAATTTGCATATATATATATATATGTTTATGTATATATATAAGTGAATGTGTATGTATGTATCTATGTGTATATGCATGCATGTGTATGTATGTATATATATATATATATATATATATATATATATATATATATATGTGTGTGTGTGTGTTTTTATATTTATTTTATTTTTAGACATTATATAGGAGTTTACCTACTCCATTCGAAGTTCCTAGCACAATGCCTTCCATATAGAGTAAGTGCTGGTCATATTCAGAGATACCACAATTCTTGGTTCTCCTACTTCTCTAATTCCTACTTCACTAAATTTCTATCCTTTTCATTACGTAGTAATTTAGACATTCTCAAAGATTCTGTCCTTCATCCTCTGCTCTTCTCTGTTTATACTTTTCCATTTGGCTTTCATTATGATGGCTTCAACTACCACTCCTTTAGATGGCCCCCATCCATAAACATTTTACCATCCTACTGTGGCATCTTCCCACCAGCCTGATGCTTCTCCATATTTTTTCCCATCTAGAAGTAGCAGCTTCCATACTTGACTATCCAACACCATGATCACTTATCCCCCCACATCCCTACAGTTAGCTTTCAGATGCAATTAATCCATCCATTTTGGTAGCCTCCACCAAAGAACTTAGATGTCCTAATTGGTCAGTCATCCACTATATCTAGGTGACTCCAGACAAAGCTTAAAGATTAAATATAATTTACAATGTTTAAAATCTTTCTTTTAAAAAATAACACTCCATTTTTATGACAAGATACAATATGTTTTTTTGCCATGCTTTATGGGAGTAACACTACTCAATCAAACATTTTTGCCTGAAAGTAATGACTATATTATGTTATGTTAAGCAGCAAAATATGGAGGAGGATGTTTTATTGATTTTTGCTTGTTTCTATATCCCAGTCATTTTAGGAATACATCTCTCATCTGTGTATAGAATGAGCTCTCCTTATAATAAAGAAAAAATAGTTACGGGAAAACACCTGATAAAGTGAGTGAATCTGATAATAAATAATACACTCTCACCTAGTAATCCCCTAGTAACAGGCCATGTAGAAGATGATGTGTTTCATTATGAGATGATTATTGATTGCACAGTTGGAGAAGTTATGCATATTCACTCTACTCACAAAAGGTGAGAAAGTGAGTTCTGTATTTACCATGAAATGTCCTATTATCACTTAAAAATGAATTATGCTATTTCTCTGAATACTTTTGCACTGAACTAAATGTGTTTTTTAGATGCCAACTAAAGAGACCATCACCTTTGATTTGAAGAGAATTCTTATACATCACATGCTTAGTTTTCACTAGGTAGTTTTCTAATGGTCCATGAGTTTGGAAAAAAACCTATTTTTTAATATTAGGACAATGTATGATGTTTTATAATGATTTTCTTATGTAAACTGAAATTTGAGGGGATTGTTTCAATTCATCACAATTTCACTTTTCTCTAAATCAATATTTGTTTATTTTTGTAGGACAATGGAAATATTCTGTTTGTCTCTTTATTTCTGTTTTAATTTGCTAACATGACACACATAGCCCATCATTGAAAGTAAACCCTGATTTCTGTTAGCTAGCAACATATTTATATTTCTTCTAGTCTTGAAATATGCTATTCTAACAGTAGAATCATGCTGCTTTTTTCCATTTTCAGAGTCTTGGCATGGTGGTAACAATATTATATTCTCTTCTACATTCTCTTCTCTCTAGGTTTTCAAGACATGGTTCTCTTGCTTCTTCTTCAACTTGCCTGTCCACTATTTTTCTAATCTCCTTTGCTGAATCACTATCAGTATCACACCTCCTATTAGTTTCTCTTATGGTTTTGTCCAAGGCACTTTTTTCTTCTTTCTTTTCCTTCTCTATCTCCTTGTGACTTGATCAGTTTTCATGGGTTTATTTATATCCTGATGACCTCTATACTGATGACCCCAAATTTAAAGGCAACTCGGTGTATCAATCAATACAGCATTGAGCCTAGAATGCGGAAAACAGAAATTCAAATTTGGTTTCAGACACTTCCCAACTGTGTGAGGGCAAGTCGGTAAGCCTCTCTTTGCTTCAGTCTCTTCAACTCTAAAATGGGGATAATGAGAGCATCTATTTACCAAGGTTTTTGTGAAGATCAAAGGAGACAATATTTGTAATGTGCTTAGCATGATGCCTGGTGCATAGATGGTGCTATAAATATGTGTTCTTTCTCTTTCCTTCCCATTATAAAGCCACTATGTTATATTATACTATGGTATGCTATATACTATGCTATGCAATGTGTGTATATATGTATTATATGTAATGCATATATAGTATAATATATGCCAATATCATATGTTATATAATTCTATGTACTAATATTATTTATAAATGTGTATATGCAAATACTACATATGTATACATATAGTATAATGTGATATGATACGTACATATTCTTTATATTTATTCTCCTTCAGCTAGATGGTAAGCTCCTTTAGGGAAGAAACAGGATCATTTTGTTTTCGTGTCCCCAGTATTTGTTTAGGTGTTTGAAATATATTTGTTGCTTACTTGTTTCAGTAGTGTCTGACTCTTTGTTTCCTTGATAAAGATATTGGAGCTGTTTGAAATGTCCTTTTCTAGCTCATTTAATTTGAATTCAGGTCCACCTGACTCCAAGGCCGGTGCTCTACTCACTGCACCACCTAGCTGCCCCTGTTACTTTTATTCTGACAGACTAATAATTGACTTATTGCATATCAAACAATTGTCAGTAAAATCCAATCATTTATTTTATACAAGTTAAAAAATTACTTTTTGTTCACATAATTAGTTTCAATTAATCACAAGTGCCTTGTTTAAATGTGTCTGTTGTATGTAACTGACACAGTAAAGTGGATATTGTTGCTGTGCACACTTATCTACTATTATACTTTTCCCCACTTTTAAAAAACCATTGACCCATATCAGAGAGCTACAAAGATCCCTGGCACATGTGAGAAATACTAGCATATACTTGCAAAGTTATGGGGCTCAAACCAAGAGAGATTATAGTCCTGTGGTTCTTGTTACTACTCAGAGGACATCAAAATATTATGTTCACTTCTAGGAGACTTGAAATTCAAGACTTCCTTGAAATTCAAGACTGTCTTTAGGGCTTACCTATTTAAAGCTTAACTCATCCAATGAGGTTGTGCCCTTTATGTCCAGCAGAGAAAGGTGTTCATATACTATAAAGGAATCTCTGGCTATTACATTTTGTTAACACATTAAAGCTTCATCTTAGCCAACTAAATCTTGTGACTGTTATCAACTGAGTTGGAAGAAGAAATCTTATCTCTCCTCTTTTATATTTATTTACAATGCTTTAAAATGCTTGTTCAAAAAATGTAATGCTCAGATCTAAGCATGTTCCAATATATTCTATTCCATACACATACAGCATTTTATTGATAAAGTGAAGTTCAAACTTGAGGGGAACTCATTTATACTTAAAAGGAGGATTCCATGGAAATCAGCCTGGTCTTAGAATCAGATATGCTTAGTAAAATAAGACAATTAACACGTGGGTAGTATTTAACCTCAATGGAACTCAATTTTCTCAGCTTTAATGGCAAGAGAGTACAATCCATTACTTCTAAGGTCTCTTGCACTTCAACCCACATGGGGACCTATGAAGTATTTGAATAACTGTCAAGAGACAGAAGGATAGAGTTTATTTTGTGTGGCCCCAGAGAGCAATAATAAGATAAATAGACAGCAGCTGTCTAAAGACAGATTTCTGCTTAGTACAAGGCAGGTCTTCAGAAAGATTAGAATCATATCCAAATAAGAAGTTTTACCTCTTGGATTAGTGAGTTCCCTGTTACTATAGGTTTTCAAGCAGAGGCTGGATTATTGGACCAAGCTCTTATTAATGTTTCAGAGAGATTTAAAATCTGAGGGCCCCAACTCTTTAATTCTGTGGTTTTGAGATACCTTACTAGGTCTTTAAAAGTCTTTTACTAACTAAAAAAATGTAGATTTTAGGAAGTAGGGAAAATGCATAAAAATGACTTGTCTGCCTCTCTAATGGATCTTAACATCCACAAAACAGTGGAAATTTCAGGGGTAAGCTGCCTGGCAGTGGTTACAAAGTTATGCTTGACCAGCAATAGATTACCATTCAAATAAAGATGAGTAGGAGTTTTACCAATTAGTTAAATCAGGGAGTTAATCAATACAGATTAAAAAAAATAAAATGTGACAGAGAATACTATTTATACTCACACTGCCATTTTATGAATACTTTCCCATAGATAGGGACTGGAAAGAAGACTTTTTTTCCTGATGGCTCTTTGTAAGCTAATAAGGATTTTGTTTGTTTACCTGCTGGTACAACATTACTTGAGATCTCTACCTTCTCATTAAAAGCTAACATTTAAGAATTACATAGAATATATTAAAATATAAGGCACCATATGGAAGTATAAATAATTCACTGGTTGTGTGTTTTGCACTAGCTCATAGGGAATAAATTTGGCAGGCATCAAGGTGAGTGTCCTGATTAGTTATACTTAAAATGCTGAAGCAGAGATACTTTCCCTGACAAAGCAATGTTCACATGGCCAAACTCTGAAGTCAGTTTAGGAACTGAATAGAAATTATAATTTTGAAGTAGATGTCATAAGTCAATTCAGTTAAAAGTTGTTAAATGTTTAGTGTAAGACACTTTGCTAATTGTAGGGTAGAGAAAGAAAAAAAATAACAAAATAATTCCTGCCCTCAAGGAACTTATATTTTACTTACATGGGGAGAGGAAATAAAGGATATATGGATTTAGATGTATGCAAATAAACACATATGTTATAGTAGGTAGAGGTGTGCTAAAAACTGATATAACTAAATACCAAGAAAATTATGTTAGTATTTTTTATAGAATTGACGGATAAAAATAATCTGTTTAATTCTTACTACTTGACCAATAGTTTATGTTTTGCAATTGGAAAACGACACTTAGCAAAACTGGCAGTTGATGTGAGATATAAGTTTATAGGTAGTGAATAACAACTACACAGACTCACAGGACTTATAGAATCTCGGAAGGAGATGGGACCTCAGACATCTACCTAGATTTTATGAATCTAAATATAAATTCTCTCTACAATATTATTGTCATCAAGATTTGATTTCTAACACCCAGTGAGGTAGAACTTGCCTACTTATAGAGAAAGCTTATTCCACTTTAGTATGGCTGTAAATATTAGGTATTTCCCTAGAATCCAGATAGATATCCTTTTTAAGAATGCACCCATTTTTCCTATTAAAGTTCACCAGGTATCTTATTTTTTAGTTGCATACAAAAACTTTTTTTGTTTTTGAACATCTGATTTTAAAACTTTGAGTTCCAAATTCTCTTCCCTCTTCCCTTCCCACCCAAAAAAAAAGTTCACCAGGTATAAGTGGAAAAATGTCAATAGTTCTTTCACTTTCAAGAATTTCAAATACTTAATTATATCCCATAAAAGTCTTTTCAACTAGAGACTGAACATTCCCAGGTCTTTCTACAATCTGATCAGGGCAGAATATAAAGGGATTATCACTTCCCTTGTTCAAAACTTTGTCTCAATGTAGCTTAATATTACTAGGCTTTTTTTCTGGTTTATTGTTCTATTTTGTTTTGGCTATCAATACAATGTTCACATATTAAATTTACATTTTGTTAAAGTGCTAAAATCCTTTTTAAATAGATGATTGTCTAGCTATGTGTTGCATTTGTGAAACATTTAAAAATAATATAAAACATTACAATTATTCATAACATATTAAATTTGTATAATGTTTGAGCCTATGACAATCTCTTTGTATTCTGATTCTTCTTCTATGTGTTACATGCTTAAGTTTTATGCCATTTGAAAAATTGAAAAGCATATCACCTAGACATTAACCAATTAATTGATTAGAAATGTAAAGCAGCAGAGGCACTAGGATAGATTTCTCAGACCCTTTACTTGAAACTTATTTCCAGGTTGACTTTCTAATCGTCCTGACTCTTCCTCCAATGGTGAATTTTTATTTTATTTTTCCAAACAACTGTCCTATTTTTTCCAGCAATTTTTATCAAATAGACATACAAAAACCATTGAGAATTTAGGTGAATTGCCTAGGGTCACTCAGCTAGTATGTGTCAAAGACACAACTTGAATCAAATTTTTCTTGACTTTGAGACTATTCTTTCTATCTATGCCACACAATGCTGCAAATAAAACAACCATAAAATTAAATGAAAGGAACAAACATTCCAATATTTCACAGAAAACTGTATAAGGCAGCTACTATCACAGTAATTTCATACCAGTTAAACACTTTTTAAAAAAGGAGATCAATTAAACTGATGAGCTAGAGAAGGATAAAAAAGAGTTGAACTTAGTAGCCCAGTGTGTGATAAACCTAAGAACAAAACTCTTTGGGAAAAGATGTCCCTATTTGATTTTCTTTCCCAAGGCTTCATAATCTTTAACACTGATTTCTAGAGTGTTTTTTTTTCAGTATTAACTGGGCTCATGTAAATCATGATAAGTAGATAGTAGTCAACATTTTTTCCTATTGAGTTACTATTCATCATAGGTCTATCGATCTAGCACTCAAAGGGAACATAGAGACCATGTAATCCAAACTGTTCCTTTTACAGATGAGGATACTGAGGTCCATGGAGGTTAAGAGACTTGCCTCATGTCACACAAGAGTCAAAATCAATTACGCCCTCTTTTATTAAGGTATTATCTGTAATCCCCATATGAATAAGGGCAATGTGTTTTCCATTTCCTTAATATATTTATCATGTATTGTTGTATGATATAGTTTTCTCAATTTCTTTCTCATCACTTGACTAGTAGCAGAAAGCCTGTTCTTTAGGTGTTACTATTTGTTAATATCCTTTTGATGGAATATAGATAGAAATGAACTAGCGAAAATATCCCTGTCATTTATATTTAATGTTCTGAAGACTATTAGTTTGTGAATTTATCTCCTGTATGTCCACTCAAATCCCCTTCATGAAAACTCAAGTAGTAGGTAGGATGACAGTGGCAATATATGCTTCATTCTATTCCTATATGACTTTTATTTCTTCCATTAAATTTCTATATTTTAAAAGTTTGTCATTCATAAATTTGGTTATTCTTATTCATATAGAAACATTTCTTTATAAGGGTACTTTTTAAATTTCTATGCATCAATATATCTGGACAATTGTGGGCACCAGTTTTATCTGTGATAATGTTCATTTGTCGATTTTTAAGTATATTTGAGACCTAGGTTTATAATGAAGAGATTGGTTGTTTGTTAATTTATGAAATTAATTTATAAAATTAAGGCTACTTTCAGGTATATAATTAAGTTTATTTGATGGTATCTACTTAGGTATTTAATGGGTACTTAAAAATATTTTATTTCATATATTGTCACCATTGTTATAGATGATAATAATTAAAACAGCCTTTTCCCTCATGGAATTTGAAGTCTAGAAGAGTTATAGAAAGAAACCCAGGTAACTATAATATACCTTACATGAGAAGTATACTACTAAAGTGGAAAATAAAATTCTGGGTGAAGTACAAAGCAGAGAGTCATTACTATCGCAGGGATGATAAGGGAAAGTAGATAGCAGAACAATAACATCTCTTTACAGTATGTCCTCTTTGTCCCTGCCCTATGTCTGATATCATACCATAAGATGTATTCTTCTGTTCCACATGTTTTTGAGTTCAATTCACTTTAATTGGACATATATGTCCTCTCAAATGATTCATTGCTTCTTTCAAAGAACAACTACATTATCTTTTCCTATATGAGGCCTTTTTGGATCTCCAAAGTATCAGCAATTTTTTTGTTAGAATTATACTTCATCACTTCATTTGTAGCTTTTATTTTCTTCTCTGTTTATAAATTATACTTCTTCAGTAGAATGTAAACTCCTTGTAGACAGAGACTGTTTCATATGATCTTTGTATAGCTCAGTGCCAAGCACAGTGTCTGAAAAGAGTAGTCCATGAAACGTTTGTTCTTACAGTGGTGTTATTTCACTTCCTTTCCATTAGCGAAGTTTTCTATCTTTCTTTTACATTTATCGTTTCTCAAGTGAAGAAGGAAAAGTTAAAAATCAAAATGGTTCAGTGTGAAGAGCATTTTTTTCTAAGCTGAGAAGAAGTGGTTTCAAATCCATCTCTAACAAATACTATCTCTGTAACCTGGGGCAAGTCAAACAACAACAACAATAGTAACACAAACAACAACATTTATATAGCATTTACTATGTTCCAGGCACTGGGCTAGGTACTTTACAATTATTATCTCATTTGGCCCTCACATTAATGCTAGGAGGTAACTTCTCTGGGCCTCACTTATTTCATCTGTAAAAATGAGGGTATTGGACTAGATGGCCTCTAATGACACTTTCACTTCTAAATCCATAACCTAAAGTAGAGGAAAAAACAAACAAATAAACATAATACTGAATTTCATTTGGGCAGCATACATTGGTCTCACAAGGTGAGAGAATACAATGCCATCATTGAAGTTAGGTACTCATAGTTCTTCCTCACAAAGCCTGAATCCCCAGATGGCTCCTGCCTATTGGACATGAAAGCACCCTATTTCAGGGTTGCCTAGATACAATGAAAGTGGAGTTTGGCAGCCACTGCCATGGTCACCATCAATTTGCTACTACACCATCTCTCTGCTTGAAACTTTAGCAAGTATTTCCAGGAAGAGGGTTGACCTTCTAATAAAAATGAAACTATCTACAATACAGCAATTCCTCTTCCCCATTTTTTCCAATTTTTGCCACCATGATAAATGTATTTTTATTATAACATTATTTTCTGTTCTCAGGTTATATTGAATCACAAAGGCTAGAGGTATATGACAGATCAAAGTTTCTGTTTAGAATAGATAATTTTTGCCACAGGCAACACATGACTAAATATCTGTTAGAGCAAGAAATTAAGGATTTTCAAGTTAAAACTTACAAGAAAATTTTAATTGACAATTGAATCTATAAATGTTACTACCTACCTTTTAAGAATATGTGTGTGTGTGTGTGTGTGTGTGTGCATGTGTGTGTAATTAAAAAAGTAAATAGCTGGGGCAGAGCCAAGATAATGGAGAGAAGCCAGGAAGCTGCCTGAGTTCTCCACAGTTTCCCTTGGAAACAACATTAAATCAAGCCTTTAAATGGATTCTGAATCAACAGAACACACAAAAAAATGCAATGAAACAATTTTCCAGCTTAAGATAAGTTAGAAGGTCTTCAGGAAAGGTCTGTCTCACTTGAGTAAAAGGGGAGTGCAGCCCAGCACAGATGATGTCTGGGCAAGCCAGCAAGGCTCTTAGCTACAGTAGAGATCAGTAACAGAGGCCCCTCAGCCCTGGCTGAGTCAGCCAGCAGTTAGGCCTCTAGCCTCAGTGAAGAAGGCTAATTGTGAGCTCTGAAACCAAGGAACAACAGGCATGACTAGGCTGGACAACCCCCAGAGCAGTGGGTAAGCCATAAGCACCTGAGAGCTGATGTAGAAAGTCAGGGACCAGGCCCCTGTCCCCTGTCCCCCAGCATAAGAAACTTGGGATATTTCCCCTTGTGCCCCAGGAGCAGAGTTCAACTCTAAAACTCACAAACTAGGCTGAAAATGACTAAGAAATAGAAGAGAACCCTAACCATAGAAAATTACTATGGCTACAGGGAAGATTAAAACATAAACTCAGAAGAGGACATTATCAAAATGCCTACATGTGAAGCCTCAGAGGGGAATATGAATTGGTTTCAAGTCCAAAAAGTCCTCTTGGAAGAGCTCAAAAAAATCCTAAAAATCAAATAAGAGAGGTAGGAGAAAAAATTGGAAAAGAAATGCGAGTTATTAAGGAGAATTACTAAAAAAATGCAATACCTTGGAAAAGGAAGCACAAAAATTGACTGAAGAAAACAACTCCTTTAAAATAGAACAAGTCAAATGGGGAAAAAAAATCCACTGAAGAAAAAAACTTCTTTAAAAGTAGAATTGGACAAATGGAAAAGAAGGTAAAAAAGTTAACTGAAGAAATAATTTCTTAAAAATTAGAATTGGGCAAATGGAAGCTAATGACTCTATGAAACATCAAGAATCAGTCAAACAAAATCAAATTAATGAAAAAAATAGAAGACAATGTAAAATATTTCATTGGAAAAAGCAATTGCTCTGGAAAATAGATCCAGGAGACACAGTTTAAGAATTATTGGACTACCTGAAAATGATGATAAAAAAGAGCCTGTACAGCATCTTTTGAGAAATTATCCAGGAAAACTGCCATGATATTCTAGATTCAGAGGGAAAACAATAGTCATTGAAAGAATCCATCAATAGCCTCTCAAAAGAGATCCCCAAATTAAAACTCCAAGAAATATTGTTGCCAAATTCCAGAATTATCAGGTCAAGGAGAAAATACTGAAAGCACCCAGAAAGAAACAATTAAAATATCAAGGAGCTACAGTCAGGTTTACACAGGACTTGGCAGCTTCTACCCAGCAAAACTGAAGGTAATCTTTCAGGGGAAAAGATGGATGTGACTAGAGGGACCCTCCCTCATACCCTAGGACTAAAGGTGATTACAAAAACCAAGCTACTAAAAATTTTAAAAATGCACAGGCAAAGAAGATATTAACCAACCATAGAGAGTTCCTATGCTAATAGAGAAAACTGGGTTTCATCTTCAGAGGAGGTTACTGAAGCAAAGAAATACTCTTCTGCCCTAAAGAGTAATGTCACATGGTCACCTACTCAAAGAGAATTAATAGAAGAAATTTTTAAAAAGACTTTAAAAATGAAATGAAAGAGATTGGGGAAAAACAAAAAAGTGAGATCAATCCAAGAAAGACAAGATTATGAAAGAAAGTTAAACAATTAGAAAAGGAGATCCAGAATATTAAAAAAGAAAATGACTCCTTGAAAATCAGAATTTGGCATGGTTAAGCTAGTAAAATTATAAGAGATCAAGAAATAACAACAAAATATAAAAAGTGAAAAAACAGAAGAGTATGTGAGACATGTCATAAGAAAAACAAGTGATCTAGAGAACAGATCTAGAAGAGAAAACACAAGAATAATTGGACCATCTGAAAGCTATCGTTCAAAGACAAATCTTGATACAAAAAAGAAAATTGTCCTGAAGCATCAGAACAGGAGGGGAAAGTAGAAATAGAAAAAATCCACTGATCACCACCTGAAAAAAAAATCCTACAAGGAAAACCTACAGTAATATTATTGTCAAATATCGAAACCCCCAGCTCAAAGATAAAATATTATGAACAACGAGAAAGACTAATTACAAGGGACTCGTAAGGACTCCTTGTTTACCTTTTATGTATGCAAAATATAGAACATATGTCTAAGATTGTTATTAGTAATTGGTTAGTTCATAAGAAAGATTGGGGTAGAACTGAGGATGATATGGCTTATAAAAGTAAAACCATTTAGAAATACCTAAAAAGAGTAATTATCTTTTACAAATGAAGTACAAGAAAAATTAGATGGAGAGGAGGGCTGTTCTTGAAATCTACTTTCATCATGAATAGGTTGAAGAGAGAACAATCTTATTTATCTAAAAGAGTATAAAAGTCTTCTAAGTTCAGGAAGAAATGAAACATCAAGGGGATAGGAAGGGTGAGAGGACAAGGGAGGGATCTCTAGAGGGGAGGGTGAGGGAATAGATTAAATAGGGGTATAGAAGGGTATATAGATTTATGGGAATAGGAGTATAAGGGAAGGATCCTTAGAAGGAGAGTAGGTTAAGTAATAGGAGGGCAAGGTAGCAGGTAGAAGTAAAGTAGAGGACTCGGGAGGGATAGGAATAAGTGATACATGAACAAAGAAGCAAAAATTGGGAGTAGAATTTGTAGGAAGGTATATGTCTCTCTATATGTATGTATGTATGTGTATGTGTATGTATACATAAGTGTAAATATATATATATATAATATATATATATATATATATATATATATGTGCATATATATTATATGCACTTAATTGTAGCCTTCTGGAAGTGAGGGAGAGGAAAGAAGAAAAAAGAATAGAGTAAAAAGTGCACAGCAGAGAGCAAAGAAAACATAATGAAGCAAAGAAACGATACACAGTTTTCAACACAATACATAGTATTTATTATATAGGCTTTCTTGAAATTGAAACTTATTGCTATATATTTTGAATTCTCTCACATTCTGCTGTGCATATGACATGCTTTTTTTCTCTTATTATTTTGTATTTGTTTCAATGTTTATGTTTATAATACATTTCTTTTTCTTTTCTGCACTGTATATTTAGGTTTCAGTATTTAAGTTTAAAATTTTAAAAAATTGGGAAAATGGTACTGACACGTAAACCAGGAAGAGCCAAAACAGAGAAAGAAAATTATAGACCAATTTCCCCAGTGAATATTAATGAACATATTTTGAATAAAATATTAGCGAAGAAATTACAGCAATTCACAATGAGGATAATACACTATGACCATATGGGGTTTATACCAGGAATGCAAAGCTGTTTTAATATTAGGAAAACAATAAGCAGAATTGACCATATCTACAACAAAACTAACAGAAATCACATGATTATCTCAATAGAGGCAGAAAAAGCTTTTTGACAAAATACAGGACCCATTGCTATTATAAAAATTAGTGATTATAGGAATAAATGGAGTTTCCCTTAAAATGATAAGCAGTATCTCTCTAAAACAGTAAGCTGTATATGCAATGGGGATAATCTGGAAGCATTCCCAATAAGATCATGGGTGAAAAAAGGATGCCCATTTATTCAGTTTTGTGCTATTATTCAAATTGTACTAGAAATGTTAATTAGCAATAGGAGAAGAAAAAGAAATTGAAAAAACTAGAATAGGCAATGAGGAAACAAAACTCTCACTTTTTCTCAGATGTTATGATGTTATACTTAGAGAATCAACTAAAAAACTGCTTGAAACACAACTTTAGCAAAGTTGCAGGACATAAAGTAAAATCATATAAAACATGAGCATTTCTATGTATTACCAACAAAGCTTAGCAAAAAGAGATAGAGAAATTCCATTTAAAATAATTGTACACAATATAAAATATTTGAGAATTTACCTGCCAAGACAAACCTAGGAACTATATGAACACAATTACAAAACACTTTTTACACAAATAAACTTAGATCTAAATAATCAGAAAAAATATTGCTCATAAGTAGGCTGAGCTAATATAATAAAAGGACAATTCTACCTAAATTAAGTTACTTATTCAGTGCCATACAAATCAAACCATCAAAAGATTTTATAGAGCTAGAAAAAATAATAAAATCCATCTGGAAGAACAAAAGATCAAGCTTTTCAAGGGAATTAATATAAAAAATGCAAAGATAGGCATCCTAGCCATACCAGATTTAAAACTATATTATGAAGCAGCAACCATAAAAATTTTTGCTATTGACTGAGAAATAGAGTGGTGGATCAGTGGAATAGGTTAGGTACACAAGCCACAGGAGTCAACAATTATGATAATCTACTGTTTGATAAACCCAAAGACTAGCTTCTGGGATAAAAATTCACTATTTGACACAAACTGCTGGGAATACTGGAAAGTAGTATGGCAGAAACTAGGCATAGACCAATATCTCATACTCTATACCAAGATAAGATTGAAATGGGGATATGATTTAAACATAAGGGATGATACCATAAGGAAATTAGGAGAGCAAGGAATAGTTTCCCTGTCACATCTATAGAGAAGGGAAAAATTCATGACCAAACAAGAGATAAGAGAACATTATGAAATATAAAATGGATAATTTTGATGATATTAAATTGGTCATGTGCTCGGGTGATCCTTTGAAGACTAGTTGGGATAGGGCTTGCCTAACTTCTCCTGTGCATGTCTACTGCATTCCCAACATAATTTTAAATTCCTTATGATCAAAGGCCACTTCTTATTCATCCTGTGCCATGTTCAGTGCTAAGCTCAGTGCTTTGTCAAAATAGATTCCCCATATACATTTATAAGATCTAAATTCAAAAGAGAACTTAAGAGATCATCTAATTCAACTCTTCATTTCTCAGATATACAGAAAATGTATAAATGGAGGTGCAGAGAGTTTGAGCAACTTGTATAAAGTCATTTGATACCTACTAAATACAAAAACTATATAATAGACCTCATTTCTATATAATTTACTTCAACTACAAAGATATAGAAAAATTACAATGACTAAGTTAGGCCCCTTAAAAGAGATGATCCCTCCCTTTTGTTGACAGATGAGTTACTATAAGACTCAATTTTTTTTGATGCTGCCATACATGGGTAGTAAGATTTCAATTTTCTGAACTTTTTGGAATTTTTAAAATATTTGCTACATGAGAACATTCAGTTGGTATGGGGAGGTGGGTATTTCAGAATTTAGTGTAATATATTAAAAAGTTATCTACCTATCTATCTCTATAAATCTATTTATTATCTTTCTAGTTCTGTCTGTCATCTATCAATGTGTCTGCCTATTATTTAGCTAGCTAGCTGTTCTATCTTCCTATCATTTATCTATCATATATCTAACTCTATTAATCTCTCATTTATACAGCTTTCTAACTTTTTAAATCAATTTATCATCTATCTCAATTGTATGCCTATCATCTACCTTTGTCTCAAAAACTTTAAGGTTTTATATAGTGTTAGCTTTATTTTATTTTTAGCAGAAAAAATAGGTTTTTTTTCCTTTGGGATAGAGACAGATACCCATCACACACACACACATCTCTCTCTCTCTCTCTCTCTCTCTCTCTCTCTCTCTCTCTCTCTCTGTCTCTCTCTCTCTCTCTCTCTCTCTCACACACACACACACACACACACACACATATGGTGAGATGGCTTTAATAGGGTTCATATTCTTTAGCTTCTGTTTGAAAGGCACAGTTCTGAAGATGCAGGGCCCTTTGAGCATCTTAGAAATCTGAAGTCTCTATTAGAAATATCTTTTGATGGGCATCACTCTGAAATTCAACTTTAAGACATCCATAATAACTATCCTCAAGTCTGGCCTAGCTCTCATAAAGATAAAAGAGCTTCCTGTTTGTTCAGCTTTTATAGTGTCTAGGTCAATTACCAAACTTCACATTTTATGAAGGTGCAGAAAAAAAGACTTGAAAATTCCTTAGAAGCATTCACTTTCAGAATTTGAAATTAGTTCTCAAAAATAAATGTTATATACCCTTTATTAATATTATAGTTCTTTAGAGAAATCAGCCCAAATAAGAGTAATGAGTTACCAAGTTTACAATATTAATGGTTTTTTATCAAGTAATATGATTTTCAGCAAATTAAAGCAATGTGGAGAATAAGTAAATGTCATTTTTTTAAATGAGCAAGAGGATTAAGAAATAAGAATGAACTTATTCAAGCAGCATATAAAAGTGAATGGAATAAAGAAGGTTGATAAAAAAAGAATTTTTTTAACCTCAAAGTTATGGGAGATAAGCTCTAAGATTATATGAGCAGGGTAGGAAAATGAGTCTCCAACTTCTTGATTTTGAAACACACTTTCCTTTTTAACAATGTTTGGCAATCGTTGCTTAGTAATTGTTCAGTCATGTCTGACTCATAGTGACTCCATTTGGGGTTTTCTTGGCAAAGAAACTGAAGGAGTTTGCATTTCTTTCTCCAGCAAATTGTACAGATGAAAGAACTAGGTAAAGAGGATTAAGTGACTTGACCAGGGACACACAGCTAGCAAGTGTCTGAGATCAAATTTGAAATCACAAAGAAGAATCTTCTTGACTCCATGCTCAGTATGGTATCCCACTGTACCACATAGCTGCCCAGCCTGGCAATACCCAAAGTCAATTTAACTTAAACTTTGCTCACGGTTCTGGCAAATAGTGACTATTTTATAATGTCAGTGTGTAAAGTCATGACTAAGTAAAGCAGCATTCACTGATCTCAGTAATAGAGGTCTCAGGAATCATTTTATGTTAAGGATCTATTTTCTAGTAAGTATTAATACACCTAAGCAGGGAGATAGTCTTACCTTCTACTGAAATATTTTGAGTGACCACTACAGACTCCTTCAAACATCTGTTTCACGCCTTTACTGTATATTTATTAGGATTTCCTCAAAATAAGGAAATGACCTTTTTCTCAAACCTTCCTTTGAGCTGCACTCTGAAATTACTAGAAAAGCCTTCTAATGGTCTTTCTTGACACCAAGCTCCCCAACTCCTAATTCTCAGCAATCTTTTATACCACTGGCAAACCGGTCTTCCAAAAGTAACATATTAATTCTGTCAGTCTCCTTCTCTGAAACCTTTGATGCCCCTCCACTGTCTACAGAATAATCTAATATTTTATCTTGCTTTTGTAGGTTCTCCACTAATTGCTACTAAAAATTTTCCTTCTAGTAGTATTCCTTACTGCCCCTCTCCAATATTCTGTGTCCTTGGCAAATGCTGGACTCTGTACTATCCCTCAAACACATGCTTTAAATTTCCACCTTCATTCTGTTGCCCAATGTGCCTTCCCCCACCCCTGTGAAGGAAATCATATCCATCTTTCAAGGCCAATCTCAAATGCTGCACCATTTTTGAAGGCTTTCCTTATCTCTCAATGAAAATGATCACTCCTACCTCTCTACTCTGCCAATACTTCGTTTATTTCTGCCTTTGGACACATTGCATCAATCTTATGTCAATTACACACATACATATCCTAACTCCCAGGCCAGAGTGTAAATTGCTTGAAGGTGGACAGTATCTTATACTTGACTCTTTCCTCCTCACATCCAGTTGATAGTGCAGTGAACACACACATCAGGTTCTTAGTAAGTAATATTTATTGAATTGAATGGAATTTGATGCTTTGCAGGCCATTCTCTTGCTTATAACACAACCATTTCTTAATATACTCTCTCCCTTCTCCCTAAACCAGGAATCTTGACCTTGTACCAAAATCAAAAAAAAGTTGTCAAACCAAAGGACAAATTGTATATGAAGACTTGCTCCTTGTCCTAAAAGGGTTTATGGCTTTTAAATCCCTGCAAGGCAATTTTCTGAATAAACTAATTTGAAATTCCATTTTAAAAATGTGATACTAAGCTGCTCTGGCAGTCAAATAATACTAGTATTCATTTTTAACAAACTAGAGCAAGAATAGACAAAATGATGCAAAACTGGAAAATATAGAAATGGGGTAATTATACCAATAATTAAACTGAACTGAATATGCCAAGACAGGAAGAATGAGTTTGCTATTTTGGGCATCTAATTGATATGGAATTTAATATTCTCCCTTTATTCCCTAACCCAAGAGGGCAGAAAAACCCTTTTCAATCCAATTGTCTTATCATAGGAACCATAAGCTGCAGTCTCTTATTTAATCAAAAACAGGTTCTTCTCTTTTACCTTCAGGACCAAATATAAATTCTGTTTTGCTTTTAACTTCCTTCATAAACTGACCTTCTTCTACCTTTTCTGTCTTTTATACTATACTTTTCTACATACACTCTGGCTTCCCAATCATACTGCCCTCTTTATTGTTTCTCAAATAGGATACTCAGATAAGATATGTTTTACTGGATGTCTCCAATGCTTGGAAGTTTCCCCATCCTCATTTTTACCTCTCGGCATCCCTGACTCCCTTCCAATCTCAGATAAAATCCCACTTTTTCGAGAAGCCTTTGCTTAATTCTAGTGCACCTAAGAGTATTTCTAATTTATCCAGTTCATCTCATTTGTATGTAGCTATTTGCATATTATCTTTGTATCAAGATATGAACTCTTTGAAGACAAGGACTCTTTTTGCCTTTCTTTATATTCCCAGTTCTTAGCATGGTGCCTAGCACATAGTAGGTACTTAATAAATGTTAGTTGATGACTTACTTGAAACATATTTGAACTGAAAGAGACTTAGAGATGATTAATTCTTGTTCTATTATTTTAGATGAAGCAGCAGAATTATATTTTATTCTTCAGTATTAGCTCAACTCTTTATATTCTTTCCTCAGGGAAACAAATGGATCCTTAATATTCTCTATCTGTCTGTTTCTCTGTCTCTGTCTCTCTGTGTGTCTCAGTGTTTGTTTCTCTTTCTGTGTCTCTTTGTCTCTGTGTCTGTCTGTCTCTGTCTCTGTTTCTCTCTCTGTCTCTCTGTGTCTCTCTGTCTCTGTCTGTCTGTCTGTCTGTCTCTCTTGCTCTCTCTCTCTCTCTCTCTCACACACACACACACACACACACACACACACACACACACACACAAACACACACACAAACAGTAGATAGGTGACTTCTCGGATTTCCAAAAAGCTATGTTACTTGGAATAGGAGAGAAATAAGATCAGCAAGATGGATAGGATGAAACATTTATTAAACATTTACCACTAAGTAGTCCTTACATTCCAAAGAAAGAACATCACTCATAAAAGGAAGCCATCTATCTTGGAAATGGGGAGATGCATGCTAGGTGGCATGGTAGTTGATGTTTGGGAAGTCCTGTGGAGAACTAGGACAGGGTAAATTGTAAGTTTACCTACTTAAATCCATAGAGGTTCCAGGAACAGATACCAGTATTTTAGTGGGGAGAAAGTAAAAGTGAAGGACTCAAGAAAGCCACTTAATAATTACATGCAAAACAAGAAAACAAAAAGCAAATTCCTAAAGTGTGAATTTGGGATGAAAAAAATGATTTTCTATTTCCTAGCAATTATAAAGTTAAGCAGTTCTAACAAGGAGGTACATAATCATAAGTATGTAACTAGTCAGCAACAAATGGAACACCTTGCTCTAGATTTTCTTCAGGTAAATGTTTGTAAAACATTTTGGAAAGATGGCTTAAGGGATTTGGGAGTGCATATAAATATGGATGGATTTGATTGGATGGATTTGAATCATTTAAGTATTGAAGAAGATGACAGCTGGGAAGCAGGGACTTGTGTGAGCTCAACCCCCAGGTCACTCCAAAAACCTATAAAAAATGGCTCTGAACAAATTCTAGAGCTACAGAACCCATGGAGTAGCAGAGAGAAGCAGGGCTCCAGCCCAGGACAGCCTGGATGATCTCTGGGTAAGATCTATCCCACGGAGCTGGGAGTGGAGCAGAGCAGAGACCAGCCTGGGTTGCCCCTGGACCAACCAGACCCAGAGCTGGGTGGAACGGGCCCCAGTGCCCTGAATCAGTGAGCTGTGGTAGTTACCAGACTTCTCAACCCGCAAACACCAAAGGCAACAGAGAAGGTTAGTGGGAAAAGCTGTGGGGACAGAGTGAAAGGAGTTTGTGGTTTGGCCACTGCCCCAGGGGCAGCGAAGGTGGTGCAGCTCTGAGGACATAACTACAGCTGCAGTTGCTTGAGGCCCCAGGCCCACCTGGTGGGAGGAATTAAGTGGTGGATCAGAGCAGGAGTGCAGAGCCTGCTTAAGATCTGAGTCCAGTCAGGGTTGGCAGCTCTTGGGGGAGGAGGAGTGCTGGTGTGCCAGAGCTTGCTGTATAGAAATACCTCTGAAAACAACAGTGCAAGCCCTCAAGCTTGGGACAAAGTACTCTCTACTTTATAAGCAGTTGTACCCCAACAAAAACTCAAGGGTCAAGTAGCTGGCTGGGAACATGGCCAGGCAGCAAAACCAGACTCAGATACAGACTCAAACTCTAGATTCATTTTTTGTTGACAAAGAAGGCCAAAACACAGCCAGAAGAAGTCAACGAAGTCAAACAGCCTACATCAAAAGTCTCCAAGAAAAACATGAACTGGTCTCAGGCCATTGAAGAGCTCAAAAAGGATTTGAAAAGCAAGTTAGAGAAGTAGAGGAAAAATTGGGAAGAGAAATGAGAGTGATGTGAGAAAGCCATGAAAAACAAGTCAATGACTGCTAAAGGAGACCCCCAAAAATACTGAAGAAAATAACAACTTAAAAAATAGACTAACTCAAATGATAAAAGAGCTCCAAAAAGCCAATGAGGAGAAGAATGACTTGAAAGGCAGAATTAGCCAAATGGAAAAGAAGGTCCAAAAGACCACTGAAGAAAATGCTACCTTAAAAATTAGACTGGAGCAAGTGGAAGCTAGTGACTTCATGAGAAATCAAGATGTTATAAAACAGAACCAAAGGAATGAAAAAATGGAAGACAATGTGAAATATCTCATTGGAAAAACCACTGACCTGGAAAATAGATCCAGGAGAGATAATTTAAAAATTATTGGACTACCTGAAAGCCATGATCAAAAAAAAGAGCCTAGATATCATCTTTCAAGAAATTATCAAGGAGAACTGCCCTGATATTCTAGAGCCAGAGGGTAAAATAGAAATTGAAAGAATCCATTGAACGCCTCTTGATAAAGATCCCCAAAAGAAAACTCCTAGGAAGTTGCCAAATTCCAGAGCTCCCATATCAAGAAGAAAATACTGCAAGCAGCCAGAAAGAAACAATTTGAGTATTGTGGAAATACAATCAGAATAATACAAGATCTAGAAGCTTCTACATTAGTGGATTGAAGGGCTTGGAATATGATATTCCAGAGGTCAATGGAGCTATGATTAAAACCCAGAATCACCTACCCAGCACAACTGAGCATCATGTTCCAAGGCAAAATATGGATTTTCAATAAAATAGAGGACTTCCAAGCTTTCTCAGTGAAAAGACCACAGCTGAGTAGAAAATTTAACTTTCAAACACAAGAATCACAAGAAGCATGAAAAGGTAATCAAGAAAGAGAAATCATAAGGGACTTACTAAAGTTGAACTGTTTTGTTTACATTCCTCCATGGAAAGCTGATGTGTATAATTCATGAGACCTCAGTATTAGGGTAGCTGAAGGGAATATGCGTTTACATATATATATATATATATATATATATATATATATATATATATATATATATATATATAGACAGAGGGCACAGGGTGAGTTGAATATGAAGGGATGATATCTAAAAAAGAATAAAATCAAATTAAGAGATGGGAGAAATATATTGAGAGAGGCAGAAAGGGAGAGATAGAGTGGTGTAAATTATCTCACATAAAAGTGGCAAGAAAAAGCAGTTCTGTTGGAAGGGAAGAGGCGGCAGGTGAGGGGAAATGAGTGAATCTTCCTCTCATTGGATTTGACCTGATGAGGGAATAACATGCACACTCAATTGGGTATCTTACCCCACAGGAAAGAAGGAGGAAGGAGATAAAAAATGGGGGATGATAGAATGGAGGGCAGATGGGGAGGAGGTAATCAAAATCAAACACTTTTGAAAAGGGACAGGGTCAGGGGAGAAAATTGGATAAAGGGGTATGTGATAGGAAGGAGCAAAATGTAGTTAGTCTTTCACAACATGTGTATTGTGGAAGGGTTTTACATAATGATACACATGTGTCCTATGTTGAATTGCTTGCCTTCTTAGGGAGGGTGGTTGGGGAGTAAAGAGGGGAGAGAATTGGGAACTCAAAGTTTTGAAAGCAGATGTTTAAGAAAGGTTTTGCATGCAACTTGAAAGTAAGATATACAGGCAATGGGGAATAAAAATCTGTCTTGCCCTAAAGAAAGTAAAGGAAAAGGGGATGGGGGTGGGCAGTGAGGTGACAGAAGGGATGATTGACTGGGGAATGGGGCAATCAGAATATATGACATCTTGGAGTGGGGAGGAGGGTATAAATGGGGAGAAAATTTGTAATTCAAATTCTTGTGAAAATTAATGCTGAAAACTAAAAATATTAAATAAATAAATAATGATTTAAAGTAAAAAAAAAGTATTGTTGAAACTTTTACTCATAGGCAAGGAACAATATGTTTAAAGTGCTTCTTGCACCTGTGGTTGGGGGTGGTGGAGAAGGGAGATTCTGACTTTGTGGAATAAGATGATTCGGCATTTTTAAAATTTTAATTCTTTATTTATTTATTAATTTCATTTTGAATTTTGAGTTCTGAATTCTCTCCCTCCCTCTCACATCCTCCTCACCCACTGTGCAGACAATATGGTATCAATTTTATATGTAAAAATCATACAAAACATATTTATATTAGGCATAGTTAAAAAGCTAGAGAAACATAGTGAGAAAATTATACTTCCCTTTGCACTCAGCATTCTGCAGTTCTCCCTCTGGTGGAGAATAGCATTTTTTCATCATGAGTCCTTTGGAATTATCTTTGATCATTGTAATGGTCAGAGCAGCCAAGTCTTTCACAGTTGGTCATCATTACAACATTGCTGTTACTGTGCACAATGATATCACAGTTCTACTCACTTCACTTTGCATCAATTCCAATAGGTCTTGCCAAGTTCTTTTTTCTAAACCCCCCACCCCCACATCATTTCTTATGAGTGCTCCATCACAATCACATTCTGCAACTTGTTCATTCCCCAACTGATGAGCATCCCTTCAATTTCCCGTCCTTTGGCAGCGTGAAAAGATCTGCTATAGGTGTTATTGTATGGAAAGATCCTTTTTCTTTTATCTTTGATCTCTTTGGGATACAGACCTAGTATTTGTATCGTAGGGTTAAAGGCTAGGCACAGTTTCATAGCTCTTTGGGCATAATTCCAAATTGTTACAGAATGGTTGGACCAGTTCACTACTCCACCAGCAGTTCCTTACTGAATTTATTTTTCCCTCATCTCCTCTAGCATTTGTCATCTCCGCTAGCTGTCTGGTGGTACTTCAGAGTTGTTTTAATTTGTTTTCTCTAAAATAATTTAGGACATTTTTTCACATGATTTTAACCTCCTTTGTTGTGCTACTGCATTTCTATTGAAGAAAAGAAGCTAAGGCTCTATCAAGATACTGCTATTATTGTCTTTATTATTATAACTTGTATTCTGGAAATATAAGTTCAAATTACATTTTGTGAGAATCTTTTTAAAGTCACAATATGCATTTTATTAAGTTTTATTATAGTATCAAATGTTGAGTTAACACATTCATTAGAAGAACAGCTGCTTCTAACTGTCAAGTGGCCTGACAGAATCCTAGGCCTGGAGTCAGGAAGACTTGCATTCTTAACTAGGTGTGTGACTCTGAGCAAGTCACTTATTTTCAGTCTGCCTGAGTTTCCTTATCCATTAAATAGAGACAATAAAAGTGCCTACCTCACAGGATTGTTGTGATGATTAACCAGACATATAATAAGCACTTAATAAATACATATCCTCCCTTTTTCTCTCATGAAGTAACTTGTTCAAAGTACAACCAATATTTTTCCAGTTTTTTTGAAAGTTCCTCTTTTTCTCCTTCCCCCACCTTCTTTCCATCATAGCAATAACTTTTGAAAATTTCATCCTAAAGATCTTTATGTTTATCTAAGCTGAGCAGATTGCCTATTAACATAAAACTGCTACTTCTTAATGTTACTGATCATATATCATATTTAGTTTAATTAGGAGAACTAGTCCATGATTAGTCTCTCATGTTACATCTATAATCACATAGCATGCCTTTCTTTTCTTTTTTAAGTTCCTGTTGATATTCTTTGACCACTTACCTTTAGGGAATATATTTTGTTTGTATACAGTCACACTATATTCATCATATGTGTGTTTGTGTGTGTGTGTATATATATATATATATATATATATATATATATATATATATATATATATATATGTATGTATAATGTGAGATACTTGTTAGAAATGCTTTATGAAAGTGACTTGTTTTCTTGTTCCTGATGCATTTATTTAACCCATACGAAAACTCCCAATGCAAGAAAACAAAATTTGATATTTCATCTCATAAGACTGTATTTATCCCTCATTCAGTTAAGATTATTTCCCAGTCATAATTCTTCAAGGAACCACCTTCTATTCTCCTTTCATTTATTTTATTAAAAAAATAAGGTCACATTCATTTATAGCATGGAACAAATCCATATTCTAATCTTCATTTTTACCAAAATGCTTTCCAGTCTTCAGAGCTGTTCTTAACTATTTTGTCCTTACTCCAGTAACAATATTGCCTGATTTATTGGATAGTTGTTTACTAGAGTATGTTTGATTGATTCTGAGATCTTGCTTCCCTATTTTTAATGGATCAATATTTCTATTTCTAAAACATTTCTATAACTATAACATAGTTTTATTGATTATTGCTTTATGAAATAGTGTGATATTTGACAAGCCCCCCCATTCCTATTTTTTCTACCATTATCACAAGAACCTTTAGAGTTCTCGATTTGTTTTTAAATATTTTTGTATTATTTTTTTATGTTCATAAGGTAATCCCTTGGAATTTAGAAATGTGATATTAATAATTTATGTGTTACAGGCATTTTTATTATGCTTGCATTGTTATAATAGTAATAATGGAACTCTTTCCAGTTATTTATCCATTTTGTAATTCTATTCATATATTTCCTGAATGCTTCTCAGAAAATCAGTGCCCAGATAGTTTACATATTTTTGGTTATATAGTTGGAATATCATTTTTTATCTCCTTTTTTTGTTTGTTGATTTAGAGAAAAGATAATGATTTTGTAGGTTTCTTTTACATACTGCCACTATGTTGAAGCTCCTAATTGGTTCTATTATTTATATGAATTTCTAAGATTTTCTTCCCACTCTTAAGTTTATGATTTATTTTTTCTTGATAAAATTGACAATGGCTTCATGAATGAGCAGACTCATAGACTATCAAAAAGTAAGAAGTGAGCTCATAGTTCATCTAGTTCAAAACAGTAGTAGAGAATATTAAGGGCCTTATGAAAATGAGGTATTACAGATACCTTTTGCCCAGAGTAAATTTAATCAGTCTTCCCATCAATCAACAGAATGTCAGAATGAGTCAAGAAATTAGACCCCATAAAAAGCTCTATCCACTAGTTACAAGAAGTGATTTGGAACCAATATGACCATTGTGGATCACTGATGGTAGCCAGCTGCGACAGAAGAGTGAGTATACCATGTGAAACTAGAGTCATTGGCAATATAGAAGCTAAGAAGAAACTGAAGCACATGTGGATGAGGAAACAAGTCAATATTGAAGGCCACTTCCCACAGGATAGGAGGGAAGCTAGCATAGAATGGAGCTGCAGCAGTATGATTGCCACAAGATAGAAAAATTTCAGTATGTTAAGGAACCACTGAACTGAGAACTGGAGTAGGGCCTAGAAATGAGGAGTAATGAAGCATAGAGACTTGACAGAGAAAAGGAAATATGGGCCCTGCTGTTTGCTCATACTCTAAGTTATACACATTGTAAATCTAGAGATAGATGGGCTCTGTAATTATCTCAAACCACAAAGGGTAAAACTATAATTTGTAATGACTGTGATAGGAGGTACCTGTGGAATTGAAAGGGTTCTCTTTACTTGTTCATTAGTTCAGCTACAGGTTTTTCTTTTTGTTGGGTAAATACAACTTTATGTTTAACATCTTGATAACCTGAAGATTTTTAAAGAAGCTGAGAGCTATTTAATGGGAACAAATTGAGGCTCTTTTTGAAGTTACATGGAGCTTCCTGAGTAGGAGCATGAGCTGGAAAGATTTTATGAGAATTGCTCCCAAAATTGTACCTCCTGACTGGAGGGATGTTCTAACAGCTGTAGGACATAAGCAGGGTCTCCTTTTTGGTCTTTTCTGTAGTATAAGACTTATTTTCTGAAAGGAAAAGTACAGGGATGGGTTGGTTTATTTTAATGAAATAGAATGATTTAAACTTGCTTATTTGAAGCTCTGTATAAGTTTTAAATCAATTCCATTTATCACTAGCCCCGTTAGTTTTAAGCATATATGCTTTTCAGGGATTTTGCCAGTGATAGTCTCATTGGATCTATGCTAATTTAACATCTGCTGTTTTTCTATAATACTCTAGAGTAGGCTCATGCACCTAATGATATGCTTCCAATTTTATGGCCTGTACTCTTCTAGTTAGATATTAGACAAACAAAACCAAGAAAACTAGGTTCTTCTGCCTTCCTCTGTATCACGACTTCTCTTTAAACCAACCATATTGGTTGATATTGATTCCAACTCTGACATTTGGAGAAAGCATCCATTTTTATGGCAAATTACACAATTCACAAAAAAAGAATTACACAGTTTAAGCTCATTTTTCTTTGGCAATCCCCACTCAATACTTTTTTTACAATGACATATATTATTGATAGAAATGCACTCTTTTGGCAAACAATTGTCCCATGGTTAGTATAGAAAGAAGTAAAAATTAAACTCATTTACAAAGATTTTTTTTTCTTAAGCTGTTTGTAATTTTAAGTAGTCACTTTAGACAAGATAATGTCTACATTATACTTAACAGCTGTTTCTATTTAAACATTACCTTTAGATTCGATTTAAGAATACTTAGAGTGTTAAAATGAATAGTGAAACCCAGAGTTTTATGTAAAAAGAAGAAAATTCAGTAACTAAAGAAATGTTAGATATTCTGGAATTTGTCTCTCATACATTTGGATTTCTTTCAACTAATGGTAAAATGATCTCTTCTAACACTTCTTTCTTTTCTGACATTTTGACTAAACACATTTCTAGCTCCTTCATTTTGGATAGAGACATGTTTTTCTATTTTTTTGCAGCCAAAATGCAAGTTAACTTAGTTGGCTATTAAAATATTTGGCAAATGCTAAATTTATCCTTAAATATATTTTATAAATTGTACTCACCAACATAGATATGAAAAGCTAAGTTTACCCATGTGCTGAAAGTTATGACAATTTCTCCTCATAATTTCTTACAAAAAATGCAGAGATAACCTTTTGTTTGTCATGATAGTGTGAACTACAATGACTAAAGGTAAAGTTAGAGGGTGAAACTTTCAAGTGTTCAGTGTTATCCTGGGAAGTTTGGGTAAGTAAGGCTTTATCCGAATTTGACTAAAGGCATTAATTAGTTCTTCAGAGCTAAAGTATTTAGCGGAGATTTGAATCCACAATGTAGGACTAAACATAGAGAAAATTGAGTGAAGAGGGCAGGGAGAAGTGGAGATAGGTATGATCAAATAAGCAGAGATGGATAGAGTATAGCTAACTTAGAAACCAGATTTTGGGGAATCAAAGAACACAGAATCATAAGCTATGTTTCTTACATTCTGCATATGGTAGTTCCTTGGTCAAAAGTTGAAATAAAGGAAATGTATTTGGGATGGTTTCCTTTTTCTTGTGGTCTTACATTTTATTATGATGATAACACTGTTAATGTTAGCTTCATATCTAGTCCTGGGACATTTTCTGTGTATAAGGAGAATCCAAACTGGTAGAGGGAAGTCTTTCATGAAGCAGCATGTCTACATGAGGATAGTCTATGCAAGAGGTGCTTGCAAGAGATTCATGTATCATTCCAGACTTTCATCAAAATTGATTCCAGTGAAGAAAAAAAGACTTTGGAAGCTGAAGAAGATATGCAAATGCAAATGCAAAAGACATTTCAATATTTCCTGAATTCCAGCTTGCCTGCCTAGCAATTTCATAGACTTTCCCCTTAAGCAAAATTGGCATTTATTCATTCATTTATTTGTTGTTTGTTTATGAAGTTTGAGTTGAAATCTCAGCTTGCTTCCAGCAAACAACTCATTTACCTTTTTATATTTTCTGATAGGTTCTGATCTGTAGAAATTCTCAAATTTCTGTTGATGTTTATTAAATAAATGGGTTTACTATTATGTATTTTTAATATTTTGATGATTTTAGATAATTCGGGATACTTTGTATAACAAGTGTCTGGTGAGAAATTTTTAATCTGGAGCATGCAAGCTAAGGATTAGAGAACAAAAGCTTCTATTCTTAGACCATCAATATTTAAGGAGGCAGAAAGTCATAATTCTACTTTGATACTACTTTTAGTAATAGGTGAAGGGGCTTTGATCCAGCAACACCATTGCTAAGTCTATATGCCAAAGACATAAAAATGGAAAAGGACCCATTTGTACACAAATATTTATAGCAGCTCTTTTTTGTGGTAACTAAGAAATCAAAGGATGCTCATCCATTGGGAAATGGCTCAACAAGCTTTGATATATGATTTTGATGGAATGTTATTGTGCTATAAAAAAATAACAGGCAGGATGATTTCAGAAAAACCTGGAAAGATTTACATGAACTGATGCAAAGTGAAATGAACAGAACCAAGAGAACGTTGTATACAGTAATAGCAATGTTGTATGGTGAAGTGCTGTGAATGACTTAGCTAATCTCAGCAATATAATGATACAAGACAATCCTGAAGGACTGATGATGATGTATATTATTTGCCTCCAGAGAAAGGACTAATATTTTTGAATACAGACTGAAACATTTTCTTTCCTTCCTTTTTCTTTTATTTGAGTCTTCTTGTACAAAATGACTAATATAGAAATGTTTTACATGGCTGCCCATGTATAGCTATATCTCATTGTTTACAATCTCAGGGAGGGAGGGAAGAGGGGCTTTTGGGAAAGAAGGACAGAATGTGGAACTCAAAATTGTAAAAACAAATGTTTGTAAAGTTTTAACATGTAATTGGGGTGAAATAAAACATATTAAATAAGTGGAATGAAAGAAATAAGTTAAAGAAAAAGGAATCAATCACCTACTTCCCTTCTCTACATTCTTTTAAAATTGGAAAAAAACAGATTTTAGTATACCTCCTGCTAGCTCCATGTCTATAGGTTTAGAAAACCAATGTGATTATTCATACATTATATAAGCATACACATCATAGATTAAAAATGCTGTTGGAGTTATACAATCATTTTTTCAGATTCTTACTCTGCTCATGAACATAAATTGCAACACAGAAAAATTCTACAGCTAAGGAACAGAAGATAGGATAACATTTTCATAGAGCATTCAGCTAATGTTACAGAAACTATACTTTCACATGTAATCTATGTAAAGTCTGACAATCCTTATCCCCCCCTCACTCCCATAACTAAGTTGGGTGCCCATGACTTGACAACATATCATCCACATGGTCTGTGGGTGCTCCTTAGTAGTTTGGGTTAGTTCTCTAAAATCATCAACTAACGCTCAAACTGGTACACCCTCATTCTCTGGTTATCACCAGAAAATTATTTAGGTAACCACATTAAAGTAACTTTTTAGGGAGCGGCATTTATTAAGGTAGATCAGTATGTACCGTTGGTACAAAACATAGTTCCAAAAGTCTGTGACATAATCTCCCACAGACATATAAATTCTAGGAAGAAATGAGCTCAAGCATAGAAAACCTATATGATACAAAAATAATTAACATTTTTGGCTGTTGGAAAGTCTTTTAAAATTCTTGAGGTCCTCAAAAGTTACTTTTAAGTACAGAAAATATAAATCTATCTGTCCTTGGCTTGTAATGTAAACACTGATATCAGTGAATCTGAGGATACCATTATGACACAGATGAGATGATGGGAAGCCTAATACCTTCTTGATCTTTTGAAACTTTCAAGGTCCTCCTGTGTCCAAAGTGATGCAGGAGGAGAGGGATTCTGGTCAATGCCAATTTTGAAGACTTTCCTCCTTCCTCTTCCACTCCTCCCCACCAAAAAAAAATCACACTACTCAGGGGTGGGCTAGAACTATGCACTTAAATCAGTTTCTAGATTCCTCCAAGTCTAACTCATTTTCTTTTAAATAAAAACTCCAGAGGATATGATGGAACCCCCCAGCTCATCAGAATAGAATTCCTCTCTGGCTTCATTGCATTTCTTCACATGGCTTTCAAAGATTTTTAGATTTTGTCTGAATCCTATGATTGAAATTTAGCAATTGGGTATCATCACTTTTAACATGGTAGAGTTGAACAAACTGATCATTATCATTCTTACATATATAGTAACAAGATGTCTTGATATCAACCCATCATGTACTAAAATAGAAGCAAATGTGATCATCTGGAATGGAATGAGATAGGTAGGATAGGATAGAACAGAATTCCATGAGCTGTTTCCTTTTTTTTAACTGGGGACATGAACTGTGTTTCTTGCTGATTTTCCCCCTCCCCCCATATGACCATGGAGAGGCAGCCTGGAATAGTGGGTAGAGCTCTGAACTTGAAGTTAGGAAGACCTGAATTCAAATCTAGACTGAAAAAATTACTAGCTGAGGGACCATATCCAAGAACGACAACAGTAGCTAGCATTTATATATCATTTTAACATTTATAAAGTGTTTTACAAATAATAATCTTATTTTATCCTTACAACATTCCTGAGAGGTAGATATTATTATTATCCTCATCTTATAGATGAGGAAACAGAAATTAAGTTAATTTCCTAGAGTCACAAAGCTAGTAGTTTTCTCAGACAAGACTGGCTCTGGATTGGGCATTCTTCTCTGATTCTCAGTTTCCTTACTTGCAAAAAGAAGAGATGGGTCTTAATGATTCCTTCTCATTCAAAATCTATAATATTATATAATCCTTTTCCAATTTGGAAATATTTGTATTCTAAATCTTCAGATCAGAACAATCCATAGGTAATATCTTTGTTCACTTTCTAATTATCCTCTTTAGATATTTAATAAGCAAGTCTTTTCCTTCCCCCTCAAAAACTTCTGTATCACCTGGCATCTGATGAAATATATCTCAAGAAAGTCAACTTGTTTTTACCACAATAGCACCTAATTTGTCTGGCATCAACAGAAAATGAGACATTCTACATAATTTTCAATTGAACTGACTCTTACCTCCATTAAGCACCGTATTTATAAAAAAGTTTTAACTATCATCTCCAATGGAAATCTTAAAACATAAGAAACAGTCTCTTCCTTTTAAAACAGTTTGTACCTAATTCAAAACATCAAAGATTCTATTTGTGTAGTCAGTTTCTCCACCACAAAAATTACCTCCCTTCTTCATATCGGGCAGACAATCTTCATAAATTGTGGTCAAAAGAAAGCTCCTTCATGGCTAAGCTCACAGTGTTGTACATCTTTTAAGTTTTCTGTACCCTCAACCTATAGATGCATCACGTCTTGTCAGGTCCAAAATTGAAGACTTCCCCTCATGATAGTCATTGTTGGAGCTTGTGTTACATTTGTAATAGTCTTTGAGTACATAGAGTCACCCCCTCATCACTAGATATCAGAGAATAACTTTCATAGAAAAAAAAGATGGTAATGACAGCTTTTAAGACTTTTAGAAAAATCAGTATGTATTACGGGCATATTTTATTGTTCTATAATCCAGTGGTACCCCCAGGGGCTGGTGAAGAGTGGAGAATTGTTGACTCTTTAATCAAAATGGCCCCATCCTGCTTTGCTTTTGTCCTTTAATAGAATTCCTTGTCTCCCTTTATTGTCAAACTGTGAGCTACCATCTGATGTCACTGGTTGTGATTGATTTTAACATTTCACAGAGTTTTATTGGTCTAAAAGCTCAGAAAAGAAAGTTTTCTCCACTATAGCCCTCAGTGTACATGTCTGTCAGACACCTTCATTCAATGCAAATGATGCTAAAGAAGTTGAATATTTTTTCTGCTTTGCTGTTGCACCATAAGGGCCACTGGTCCTCTCCATGGCTCTGCAGCTGCCCCTCTTATTAGAATGTGAGGTCCTCAAAAGTAAGGACTATCTCCACTTTTCTGTTTGTTTTCCCAACACTTAGCACATTGATTGACATATTGTAAATACAAATGGATTCTTTTAAATGCCTTTCATGCTTTTCAGCATGTAGACATTGGGGAATTCTGACTGTACTGATTAAAATTAGCTATAATATAGTAGTTTCTTCATCCCAGATTCATATTTTTGAAAACTTGCTATGTTTTTATTTTGTTTTGTTTTAAATTGTTATATAGCTAATGAGCATCTCTAAATTGGGTGTGTTGAACCACATATTTATAAGTTCCCTTCTACCTCTAAATTTATTTTCTAAATTTATAATTTCACGTAAAAATTTATACATTTATCTATCTATCTATCTATCTATCTATCTATCTATCTATCTATCTATATATCTATTTATTTATTTATCATAGATTCAGAGCTAGAAGGGACCACATAGACCATCTAGTTCAGCCAGGTCATTTTAGAGAAGAGGAAACTCTGGCAGCTAGATAGTGTAATTAACAGTTAAACATGGAATGGAGTTATGAAGACTTGAGTTCAAGCACTGATTGAATATTTACTATGTGTGTAATATTGGTCAAGTTACTACCTCTCAGCTTCAGTGTTTTTCATCTATAGAATCAAGATACCAATAGCATCTACCTTACAGGATTGGTATGAGGATCAAATGAGGTAGTGAAAAATTCTTTCGAAATCTTGAGATGTTATATAAACGATAGTTATTATTATCATCATGACTACTATTATAGAATTTGGATAAATCAATTACTATCATGAATTGGTTTAATACATACCTAGTACACATCAGAGGTTTGACTACAATCCAGGTCCTCTGCCTTCAGAACCAGCATTGTCCCCCCACTATACCATGCTGTCTTTCATATTTAGAGGAAAGTAAAAATTAGTAATTACTCTTTTTGTCATCCTCTCAGTATATGTTATTGAGCAGCCCCTCATTTCTAATTTGTTTATTCTAATCTGCTATAGACAAATAGAGAGTAACCAATTTGTTATAATTATTTATAAAATAAAGGTCAATAGATATGATAAGAGGCCTTAAGAGCTCTTCTATGAAGTAAGTGCACAAGCTTTCATACACACACACACATATACATATATATGTGTGTATATATATACATATATGTGTGTATATATATACATATATGTGTGTATATATATATATATATACATACATACATCGTTTGTGTTATCTATTATGTTTGCTCAGATGCATTTATATTGAAGTTCTTGGACATGTTTCAGATCAGCTAATCACTGAGCTCTGGTTAATTGAAATGTTACTACATGAGCCAAAGCCAGAAGTATTAGGAAAATAAATCTATTGATGCGTTTATTAAACATTACAAGGCCAAGTGGTTTGTATCGCACCCTATTTTTCATTGTGTCCTCCCCTCCATTAACACAGATAATCAGGAATTGACTGAACCATATTCATAACCCATGCCTGCAATTAACCACTCTTGTCATTACAAATAGCTGTACTTAATCTCCAAGGAACATTTATATTTATGTACTGACTTCACTGGGGATGAGGATAAGAAGGGCATGGCCATAATCTTGCTAAGTGTGAGAAAACCTAATAATCTAAAGCTCACAAATATCTAGAGAATAGTGCCATAGATTTGGATTGAATTACATTTCTTCGCAAAATATTGCCATTGAATTCTGTCTACATTTGATAAATTCAAATGTACTTATTCTGGGTTCCCGAACACATTGAGTTGATCATTAAGTCCAGGTAAGGAGCATGTGGTTGGCTGCCATCATGTTCTTCTTCCTTAGCAACTCACTATGTATTTTGGGTTGTTGTTCCTATAATAATAAAGATGATAATAACAACAATAATGATGATGATGATGATGATGATAATGTTTAACACTTATATAGTGCTTACTGTATACCAAGCACTGTGTTGAGTACTTTATCTTTATCTCACTTGATTCTCACAACAACCCTGGAAGACAGATATTATTACAAGCCTCATTTTAAAGATGAGGAAATTGTGGCAAACAGAAGATAAGTAATTTGTCCAGGTGACATATCTAGAAATTATTTCAGGCTGGATTTAAACTCAGGTCTTCCTCACTCTAGGTCTAGTGTTCTATCCATTCTTTCCCTTGTGGGCTCACTGCCTCTTACAACAGAAATGTCAGAAAGGCCCTGGAAGCAAGGTGTAAAGATGGTTTGGTGTTCTAGGTCCAATGTCTTCCTGATTCCTCAATAGCATTCTCTACTCATGGCATCTACCATTAATCGTTATTAAATCAAGAACATATATTCTATAAGCAATAGCTATGAACCCACTCCATAATCCCAGGAGAATTTTCAGCCACAATGCACTTTTGTTTGTTATTATTATTATTATTATTTTGGCAGTTGGGTTGAGGGGATTTACCCAGGGTAATACAGCTAATAGAGTCTGAAGCTGGCTTTGAACTTAGGTCCTCTTGACTCCAGGGCTGGTGCTTTATCCACTGCACCACCTAGCTGCCCTGGTAGCACATCCAACTCTTTCATTTTATAGATAAAGAAACTGAATCTGAAAGAGATGAAGTGATTTCCTCAGGGTCATACAGCTAGTAAGTGTCTGAGGCTTGAATTGAATTCAGTTCTTCTCTACTCCAAATTCAGTATTCTATCCACAGTACAACCTAGCTATAGCACATAAAGTTCCTGAGTAAGCAACATGTAGCAAGACCCTGTGAACTCTATGGAGTCACAACCTGATCCTTGGCAAATTCTTCCATGTACTTAGTCTGGCCTCTTTTGTGAGTTTTTTGATTGATTGCTCTCTTCATTTCCTTTTTATTGTCCTTGTAACTACTTGAAGTTATTTCATAATATCATCATATTCAGCTTATTTCTTAACCTAATACTTCAGGGATTATCAATGCAAACTTTACCCACACACATACCTACCCTCTTACTGTAGAGAGGAAAACCATCCTCCCAGTCTTTTAGGCTCACAATCTAGGGATCATTTTGGACTCCTCACTATCTCTCACCCCTCATATCCAATCTATTGCCATGACCTGTAGATTTCATCTTCGTAACATCTCTCCTATAGTACCCCTTCTCTTCTCTGACACCACCACTCTAGTGAAGGCCCTTGTCACCTCATGCTTTAATTATTTCAATAGCCTGCTGGTGGGTTACTGACTTAAGTCTCTCCTCACTCCAACATATTATCCATTCTGTCATGAAAGTGATTTTCTTAAAGTGCAGATCTGATAAAGTCATATACCACCACCCCCACCATGACCACAGCTCAATAAACTCCAATACTTCCTACCATATCCAGGAGCAAATACAAAATGCTCCATTTGGCATTAAAAGCTCTTCATAACCCAACCCCCTCTTACCTTTCCTGTCTTCTTACACCTTGTTTCCCAACATAGTCTTCAATTCTGTGATACTGGCCTCCTGTCTGTTCCATAAACAAGATACTCCATCCCTTGACTCTGAGTATTTTCTCTGGCTGTCCCCCATGGCTCTCTCCTTTTGTCTGATTAATGACCTCTCTGGATTCCTTTAATTCCCAACTAAAATCTTATCTTTTACAGGAAGCCTTCCTCAATCCCTCTGAATTCCAGTACTTTCCTTCTATTAATTACTTCTTATTTATCTTGCACATAGCTTGCTTTTTATATATCTGTTTGGTAATTTATTGTCTCCTCAATTATATTGTGAGCTTCTTTAGATCAGGAATTGTCCTTTGCCTCTTTTTTCACCCTAGTGCTTAGCACAGTTCCTGGCACATGGTAGGTGCTTAATAAATGTTTATTGATTGATTTATTATAATGCCTTAGTATTGTCATACATGGTAGCTTTTCAGAATGTAGATATTAGGGATCTCTGACTGTACACATTAAAATTATAGTAAAATTTTTTTTTCATCCTAGATCCATATTTTTGAAAACTTATTACTTTATATTTTGTTTTGTTTTCTTTTGAATTGTTATATGGTTAATGAACATCTGTAAATTGGAGATATTGGGCTACATGACTTCTAAGTTCCATTCTACCTCTAAATCTTATCCTTTTTCTCTTCTCACATACCTTTAAATGGAATTTTTGTCAGAAATACATACACATATGTACATATATACACACATATGTATAATATAATATACATATATGTACATGTATGTATATACATAATATACACACATACATACATGTGTGTGTATATATGTATCTGTATATATATATTCTTGTTTTGCTTTGTTTGAGATGTGTCTTTTATCTCACCCAGGCTGTAAATGCAGTGGTCATTCACAGTCTCAGTCTCACTGTTGAACAGCATAGAAACTTCAATTTGTTCCATTTCCAACATTAGTTGATTTGCTTTTCACCCCTGCTTAGATATACTGACAGCTCCTGCTCAGGGGAGGCTTACCATATTTGTACCAGACTTAGTGCAAACAATGTTTAGCTTAAATTACTGTAGTTTAGCAGCCCAGATCCAAGAAAGCACCAGTGCCAGCCTTCCTGGTAGCAGAGATTACAAGTATGCAACCTTGTGCCAAGCCAGAAATATTCAATCTATTACTTCTAACTCTGCAGGCCCTCCTTGCTCCTTACCCCAATCACATATCTACCACTTCTCCCAATGCTTTAAGATTCATCTCAGGTAATACCTCATCCATCATTTTTTCCTGATCCTTTCTAGTTCTCAGGCATCTTTCCAAGCCCTGGAATTGGCATGGCTCTTTATGACCCTCCTGTGGACTTCTCATGTTCTATTTTGTATTATAATTACCGATGTCCCTATCTGAGCTCCTTGAAATCAGAGATTGGGAATTACTCATGTTTAGATCCTCAGAGCCTAGCACAAGCCCTTAAGAAGTTATCGTATTAGATATTTGATAAATCTTTCCTGAATTGGATGATACTGAAACTGTTTGTTTTCTGTAAAATAAAACTGTCAGATTTCTGAGACCTTCTCTCCTTATTTCTAAATGCCCTTCAACTTTAGCAGTCAGACTGAGCAACTTGTTAAAATAAAGTGCCTTTAGCACTTGCTGTCAAGATTTAGTAACTTAATCTGGATCCCTGCTATGCTACCAATGGCATTGAAACACTGAGGTAGTGCTCTGGCTGAGGTCTCATTGCCTTGAGCTAAATATATACTGATTATGGGAGTAACTGTGAGCTGCCAGGCATGCCAACAAACTAATAGACCATCAAAATGTTAACTCTGACACTTAAGGACATGAAGAGCTGATCACCAAACAAACCTTCCATTTTACAACTATTTTTCCAAAAAGTGATTGCTTGTTCAAGATGCAAGTTTTTCAAGGGACATGAAAACTGGTAGGTTACACCAAGGAGTTTAATGAGGTAAGATCTAAATATGAATTCCTGAAAGGGTGAAAACCACATTAGATCACCAAAGAGAGAAGTGAAGAAACAATGAATATTTTTAGGGGCAACAAATCCAAAGAACAACATAAGCGGACAGATGCATGTATCCTTTAGGCACATAATTTTGGGGTAGCTATTGCAGTATGTCACACTCAGAGCAGGTATCAAACACAAATTGAAAAGAAGTCTGTGGTACTGGAGAAACTTACAGAAGGATAGTGGGATGTTGACATTATTATAATGTTATAAAATTGTTCTAATCCTCCTTAATAGCACCAGCTAGCCGCTACTGGACTAGTACATGTAGATTTTCCCTCAAAGTTTGAGAGACTTGGACAATATGGATAAGATATGAGCCAAGGAAAGAACATGATTGAAGACTGTGAAATGGACTTTTAGGGAAGGCTAAAGGACTTAGAATTATTAAGCCTAGAGAAAAGAAATTGAAGGAGTAGTATAATAACAGTCTTCAAGTACAATAAAGGTTTATTGTTCAGAGGATGGCAGCCAGCTGTCCTTCATTTCTACAGAGGACTGAATGAGAGGAAATGGGCTTAAAGGGGAGGAGGAGGAATTAAAATTAGGTATAAGGGAGAGCTTTTTTTTGATAGAGAAGGCTGTAAAACACTGGGTTTGCTGGGCCCTGAACATCTGTTAATAAAGAATAGATAACCACTTGTCTGGGCTGGGTTAAGTGGAGTCCTGCCTTAGGGCCTAGCATTTATGTTAGGAAAAAGCATAATGCAGTTGAAAGAGCCCTGGGACAGAATACAGCAGATAGGAATTCCACTCTTGGCTCTCTCCCCGTAACCAACTTTGTTACCTTTGGGAATTTGCTTAACCCATCTGGGCCTCAGTTCCCTTGCCTGTGAATTGAAGATGTGAGAATACAAGACCCTCTTGTTCTAATGTTCTCCAGTTTTACAGCACTTCAGGGTTCTTCTCACATCCTACTATGAAATACATATTAATACATTTGATCAATAAACATTCCTCAAGTCCTATTGATTCTATCGCTGAAATATTTCTTATAACCAACTTCTTTTCATTTCCAGTGTCACTTTCTTTGTGTAGGTAGGTCCTTCTTACCTTGATGTCACAATAGCTTACTTAAAAGACTTCCTGCTTCTAGGTTACCCTCATATTGATATGCATTTCACACTGCTGCCAGATTAATTTATTTAATTTGGAGCTAGGATCATGCTTCTTCAATGTTTCAAGGATTTAAATTGCCTATTGAATGAAGTCTGAACTTTTCACTTGTCATTTAAGACCTTTGGCAATCTGAAAGCATCATACATTTCTGGACTTTTCTTAAACCTCAATCCTTCACTCACATGTGCTCTAAGTATTTTCTACCTATTCCTATTTCTGAGCTTCTGTTCACACTATCGTCTTTGCCTAAAATGTCCTTCCACTTTCTTCTAATCAGTTTAAATGCGACCTCCTTCATGAAATCTTCTTTGATAATTCCCACCCATTAGTCGTCTCTTCCTCATTTTATCTGATAAGTACATTTCTGGCCTTTGATGCACTTACTAGAAACTACCTTATTTAGCATTGATTTTTTTTCTGCCATCATTTCTACTGAATTGTAATACCCATGAAGGCTGAAATTGTGTATTTTTTTCTTTCTCCCACAAAAATTTACAAAATGCTCTACATGTAGTTTAAGATTAATAAATATTTGTTGAATGAGTGAATGAATGAATGGATGGATGACGAAGAGTATTTTTAATCAAATTTTAATCTAATTCAGTGTTAGGATTATGCCTATGATATGTTCCTTTTTCTAAAGGAACCCTCCTAATAAATATCCCTGAGCCAATCACATACAACACTTTTTAAAAGGAGTAAAAACCAAAGAGATTAATTATTGTGAGAGCAAGAATGTGGGTAGCTAGCCAAGATAGGCCAGAACTAAGCATGCAGGCAGTAGAATTACATCCAGATGAATTTAGGGGCTGACATATAGGAGTTAGGGAGGGGTATATTAATCTAGAAAAGGAATATGAAAATAAGATTCTGGAATATAGTTCCACAAGCAAAGAATTAGTTTCAGGGTAAAAGGTAAGTGGAATATGAGCATGGTAGATAGACATGCAAGTACAAACTCCTGATCATCAAGTAAAAACATTATGAACCCATAATTAATGATGGAAATACTATTTTACAAAGATAAATTGATTGAAAGAAGTCCATACAAATAGATAGAAAGTATCATACCCATCTGTCCATCCATACCTTCATATCACAATGTAAAACAGAGTGTATACAGGGTGGGCAACAAGAATATTGCAATGATGAAAAACCAAGTGTTTTAACAACCCAGCTAGCAGCTTCTGTGGGGGTGTAAGATCCCCCCCACAGCCAGCACCCAGGAGGCTGCCAGCACCCAGGAGGCTGCCGGGACTCCGGCAAAGCACCCAGCTAGCAGCTTCTGTGGGGGCGTAAGATCCCCCCACAGCCAGCACCCAGGAGGCTGCTGGGACACTGGGAATGCACAGGTTCTTTTTATCTGCTTAAACAAGGAAAGCACAGTGAAGGGGTTGACTAGCTTACTTTAATCCAGCATTCAGTTAGCATACAAGCAACATTCACTTATTTCAAAGGAAAAATGCCAGCATTCAGTTAGCATTCAGTTAGTTCAGGGGAGCATACAGACAAGCATCAAGAGACATACCAAATACAGATTCATTCACTTACTTCAGGGGAAAAAGCCAGCACCCTGAGGTTCAGAACATTCATTTAGTTCAGGGGAAACGAACCAGCACCCCAAACCTCAAAACCAAAATACAAACAAATTACAAATATCAACAGACAGACCCAATACAATTCACAATTACCAACATCTGGGCTCGGCCCGAGAGCAAGGGCTGGCCCAGAGTCACGCTTTCCGCTGCTCCCACACCGGCCGGAAAAGGAAAGAGAGCTCTTCAAGCTGTCCTCTCCCCTCTTATAGAGGTTTTGACATCATCAAGCGCCACCTGAATGACCAGGGCTGATTGGTTCTTAAGTTTGCCCCTTCCCCTAGGTTAACACCCAATAGGGCGTGGCTCTGGAGTCAACACCTACCCTCAGCCAGCCCCATGATTCATCACACAGGAAGTTCTCTGCTTCCAGGCATGGTCTCTGGGCTTCCTGCCCTGGAAGAGAAGCCCCAGCACCCCGCAAGGCTCAATGAGGTAAGCTGAGTCATTCAAAGAAAACAAAGGCCATTCTGGTCACACCAAGCTGGGTTATGGTTATTTCAAGGAAATCATGATATTTAACCTGAAGAAGAAAAAGAACTAGGTGAAGATGTGATGGCATTGCATGTACAAAAAGGGATTAATTTTGTTCTGGGTATCTCCAAAGGATAAGTCATTGGATCAATGAATGAGAATTATAGGAAAACAGATTTTTGGCCCAGTACAAGGAATTTTATTTTCTAACACTTAAAGCTGTGCAACAGCGCAATGGGAACTGGGTCTTTTCTTTCCAAGCTGTACCCCCAACCTCTTTTTACCATGACCCAGATCTTCATTCTGAGCCAACTCCTGAATTTGAATTCACAATTAGTAGTACTCCCTTCTCTTTCATCCTCTCCCGCTGATAAGATGGCTCTTCCCAGAATATCCTTTTAAGGAGAATGTCCAAGCCAGCCATGTATAATTCCTCTCCAGATTACACTCCAGACTCTCTCTACCATGCCTCCTCCATGCTGGGTACTTTTGTCTTACTCATCTACTTTCAGCTTCTTTTTATTTCTTATATTCCCATATTAGAATGAAGTTCCTCCAGGGCAAGGACTGTCTTAATACTTCTGTTTTATACCCTTCATTTAGTACAGTACCTCACTTACAGATACACAAAAAGAGATTAATAAATACTTGTTGCTTGAATACCTTTTGAACAGGAAGAGAAGGTAAGAAAGGTAACTTGGTGTTCTTAAAAGGACCTTTGTCTTAGAATCAGGAGAACTGGATTTGAATGTTGACCTCTGCCCTTTATACCTATGTTACATTGGGTGACTTGCTATCTCTGATTATAGGTTTCCTCATCTGTAAAATGTGTGTATGTGTGATAACATTCATTTTGTACATAGCACCTATGTCACATAATTGTTTTAAATCTTATTTTGTTACAGAAATATCAGTTCTTATTGTTGTTAGTGAAGGGAGAGGAAGAGGAAAGAATGGTCTGAAAGAAGAAAATGCTTGCTTTCAAATGTAGACATTTTTCTCTGAATATAGTTCAAAGGTGAATATTGTCAAACATATTCTTTCTCTCTTCCCCATTTCTCTCTCCCTTTTTCTCTCACTTTGTCACACTCACTGACTCTTTATCTCTCTGTGTGTCTTTCTGTTGGTCTCTGTTCCTCCCTGCATCTTTTGATTCAAAAAGTAAAGAGAACTCCTTGAATGAAAATTCAGTCCACTGTTGCAGATCTCCAACTGAATACAACATAGTCTTCAAGAGTGCCCTGGGGACTTGCCCAAGATGATGCAACTAGCACATAGAGTTTTGTAAGACTTGATCCAGCTCTTACTGCTTTCAAAGCCAGGCCTTTTCACCATTCTGCCATACTGGCTCCACATTAAATATTTAAGAGTTAAAAAAATAATACCAATAGAAATGTGTGCAGAAAATGAAAATAAATTAAGAATCAATGTCAAAGATGAAACACGTTTTCTGGTGAAGATTGGAGAACTAGGTAGGATTAATAGAAGAAGATATAGGCTATTTGTTCCAGCAGGTAGAAATCCTGAACACCAGAATTTAAGTAAAACTACAGAAAAGCAAAGCCTAAAAAAGCAAAGGGATTTTTTTTAAAGAAGAAAAATCGAAGAGACAAAAGAGAATAGGTAAAGTACAACAATTCTCTGAAGAATTTTAAAACAAGATTGAACTGGATCTTGAAAGGAATAAGGAATGACAAGTAGTGAGGATGAAAAATTAAGGGCTTACACTGGGTATATACTCAGCATGAATCAATATTTGAAGAGCTGGTACTTAGGGAGGAAAGTTATTGAAAGGAATTAATTATAATGGAAGTGATAGGAGATGAGAACAATGATCATAGTCTTAACTGAAAGGAATTTAAAAAGGATGGTGTATCTTCCAGAACTTCAATTGCTTTAATCATTTTGATAAAATAATGTTTATTTTTGGTGTGATGCTATAACTAGGAAGCAATAAACATGATTTTTAAGTCCAACACAGTATATTTTTGTGGAGTCCCATATACACGCCTCTTTGGCTCTGAGAAAATCATGGAACCTGGAGGAGGAAAGGCCTGGAGTTGCTAAAGCTTAAGGACCATGTTTAAGCATTACCCAAAGGGACAGTTATAGAATATTATACTGCCACAAAAAGGACATATATTATTAGCTCTGAGTCACATAGTAAAATACAGAAGCAGGAGAACAATATACAGAAATTCAATCATAGTGTACATGAAAACAACACTTAAAGGCAGTCAGATTCTGATAAACTATAATGACCAATCTCAATCTTGGTGAACAAATGACAAAACATCAATTAACTGTCAACTGTAATGCCTAACTTTTAAAAGAAAATTGATACAAATGAATATTCAAAGTTGGTGGGGTGGGCTCAAGGGTGTATAATGATGATGTAAAAGCAAAACGCATTAATAAAGCATTGGGTTTTTTCCAAGTGATAATTTTACAAATAGGTAAACTGAGACCCAGAGAGGTGAAGTGATGACCAAGGTCACATAAATAGAAAATGATGGAGGTGGGATTTAAACTCAGGTACTTTGACTCCAAAATTGTGTTTATCCCACTCTAATGATTTTTTTGTTTAGAGTCAAATGTAGTATTCAAAATGAACTAATACAAAAGCTCTTTGAAATTTGTAAAATGCTATACAGACATAGTGTTATATTTGGCTTTATTACAGAAATGAACATATGGTAAGATAGGAAATTTGGGAAAGAAAAATCATTTATGAAGTTAGTTTATAGATATTAAGAACTTTGAGAAGTAGGAAAACATAGTGA
The DNA here is from genome assembly GCF_011100635.1 of Trichosurus vulpecula. Classification (NCBI taxonomy): domain Eukaryota; kingdom Metazoa; phylum Chordata; class Mammalia; order Diprotodontia; family Phalangeridae; genus Trichosurus; species Trichosurus vulpecula. The sequence goes on from NC_050581.1 coordinate 134,152,307, forward strand.
TTAGAGAACTGGACTTGAAATCAGGAATACTTGGGTTCATGTTCTCCTTGTGGGAACCTGCACAAGCCACTTAATGTCTCAGTGCTCTAGGCAGCTCTCTAAGCCTAGAGGTTGAAGAACAATTATAGATCTTCACTGATAGAGGTAGTGTTGACATTTCTTATCTGGGAATTTCCTTCGTCACTGAAGTTATAGTTCTAGAAAGAAAAAAAAATAAAAAAAAAGCTTTGTCAAGCATGAAACTTGACTGGGTGTTCTCCAGACTGCAAATCTGCCCTAGGCACTTCATTTTAATGTATAAGAAAATGCCCATTTGAAAAATAAAAGGGCAGACATACCATTAATAGAATCAAAGAATCTGAATAGTTGTAAGAAACCCTAAATGTCATCTATCTACTTCAAACCCTACTTAACACAAGACTCCTGTTTCTAGCATGCTTCCTTACCACCTTCCTTTAGGATGCTAATCTTATCACATTTGTTCAGTAGTTTCTTTTCTCTGTGGGCTTTTCTTCAACATGGCTAAAGCTGTAGCTAACATGAGTCTAATGAGACTTTGCCCAGAGCATCAAAATGCAAGGCATGTATTTCCTTCCTGGGGATAATTGACCACTATCCAATGTCTTTCCTATCAATGCTTTATTATCATATCTAGCTGATACTATCACCCCTGAGCCAGTGAGGATGTATAGGCAGTCTGCCATCAGAATATCTTACTGTCTCTCATTCTTTTTTGACCTCCATGAAATCCCTTTCATTTTTAAAAATATTGTTGCTCCAGGTAAAATAATTCTAGTTATATTAGAATTTTATCATCCTCTAATTGTTGAATATAAAGCTATCTCACCAGTACTATATCATCTTACATTAATAAATTCTTCAAATATCAAAATAAAATAAATGATTGAAAGAAAACTCCATGCTTTAGCATCTATTATAAATCAAGCAATTGATCAAGCATATTGTTGGCACCTGCTACATGCAAGGCAGCATGGAGATATAAATATAATCAATGAAATCATCCCTGCTGTCAAAAAGCTTAGTTTAATCTAGAATTAATTTGTGCCCACATTGTGCAGGTAAAGTTTTGCGGATCTGGATTCACCAAGCTTGTAAGAGATAATTTATTGGAAGTATCTCTCTGAAAGTTCAATAGAGCTCAGCTCGCTTGAGATTGTTCACTGTACTTTCCTCATCTCTGTATGTTTCCTTTTATAAAAGTGTCATTGTGTCAGACCAGATATTTTATGGATGTGGCTGGCTTGCTGCAACATGCATGGGCCAATGAATATACAAAATTGTATTACAGAAAATAAACTAGATTTTATTTTTGTGTGCCATCTCCTGGACATAAAAAGGTGAAAGTGATAAATGCCCTCTATTTTCACTTATTCTTTGCACAATTCCATACTTTTCATCCTGACACCTCTCTTCACACTTTGGGCTTGAATTTTTAATCTTCTCCTTTACTTTTTTTCTGCTTTGCAAAAATGCATCTTTCTCTGTCTGATGCCTGAGTCTTCCTTAGAAGGTCTTAGGACTGAAGCATTTGAAAAAGTTTATTATAGACCAATCTACCCTGTAATCCACTATTAAAAAAAGATAGTGATCGAAATTTCATGAATGCATTATCAGAAAACAAAAGGAAGCCTAGAATTAAAAGCATAATTCCAATTTCTTATAACCAAAAAGAAACGGGGAGATTTTACTGCTCAGGGGAAAGAAAACCTATTCTCATGGAATCTTGTAGTTTAGATAATTTATTTAAATTTTCAATTAGTGAGATTGTACCTTTTACCAAAATGCCTTGGGATACGAGTGCAAATAAAAATGTGTTCATTAAATACAAAAATGCTTTAAATCCAACAGCAATATGTGCAAATCAATATAAAAATATTCATCATTCTGCAGTGTCTGTGGGAGAAACTGAAGAATCTACACAATTTAACAAACGTTTATCAAGTAACTGCTTTGTGCTAGATACTTTTTTGTGCATGGTAGAGACTCAGAGGAATAAAACATATGATCTACCCACATGGAGCATATAGTCAAGATGGAAAGTAAAAAAAAAAATGTGAACATACATTGTTATAAGATGCTATGGGAAATTCAGAGAAGAGACACTTCACTTGAGTCTGTAGTATTTTGGAAGAAAGGATATTGTATCAAATGAGGTAATTCATAACGTACTTTGTGAATTTGAAAGCATTGTATAGCATCAGAGGATAACAGATTTAGAGCTGGAAGGGACCTTGTAAGCCATCTAGTGCAGCCTTTATATGTTATAGATGAGGCAATGCTAATGAGTATCAGGGACAAAATTTGAATTCAAGTTCTGGAATCCTTCTTTCCACAGTACCATGCTGCCTCCTGCTGTTGGATCTCTACCTGGAAATGTGACTAGGAAGCATACAGGTAGATTTGAGGGTAGAATTGGAAGTGGGCATTAAAAGGGCAATTTTAAATGGAGGGCATAGCATGCTTAGAGACAGAAAACTAGAAGTGTGTTTGGAGACCATCAAGTAGTCCAATTGGATTGGAGCCTAGCAATGCATGAAGAGAATGAGTGGGAAATAATGTGGTGAGGAGGATCAATCTAACATGATGGCTAATATGATAGCCTTGACTTTAGGGACTCCAGCCTCTCAGGTACATTTATTGCTTGATCATAGACAAGTCAATGAAACACTATTCTTAAAACAAGTAACTAAGAGAGCAGATTTTAGAGGGGTTGCAGAAGTACATAAGCAGAGTTTCTCATACAGATGAAATCACAGATCAAGATAAAAATAGAGGTTGGGAAGTTAGGCAGCTTCTAGTTAAAGCATTGGGAGCCTTGAATGCTCCCTCCTACTGCCTCCCAAAGGCAAGGGACAAACTAAACCCTCCACAAACATGGACATTTATTGGGTTCATTAAACTGAACTACTGTTTTTTATTTAGTTTTATTTTTTGAGTAAGGGGTGATAGGATCAGTGCTTTAATTCATCTTTGCTTAGGAATATCACTCTCATAGAAACTTGCAGGATGGTTTATAAGATTGGAGAGTGTTTACAATAATCCAGGAAAGTTGTAATGGAGGTTCAAAAATATTTTTTTATCCAATATAACCTTTAGATGGCATTTATTCTACTACACTGTAGTAGAAGTATGGAGAAAGAAAAAAAATGCAGACTTTGAGGTCCAGGATCCAGGTGTTAATTTTGATAGTCATTGGCTCCATGACCTTCTACAAGTCACTTCAATCACCTAAGCTTTAGTTTTTTCACATATTTAATGGAGTGTCTACGTACCCCACAATACTGTTGTGCAATCTTCCTATCAGAAAATTTAAATAAATACTTCAAACCAAAACATTTCATAAGTATATACTTTCCTTTCCTGGTGCAGTAAAATTCCCTTCTTCCCTTTTCTTCCATTGTAAGCTGTAAAGTACCAATAAAACATGCAGTGCTTTTGGCTAGTCCTTTCAGACATGACACATTAAAGTATCCCCTATGCTTGCTAATAAATACTAGTTTCCAATTCTTGCAGAAAAGATTGCAGCTGTTCTTGATAATTCATTTCTTCTTTTGTTTCACCACTGTTGTCAGAAAACTCTTTGTTAAATTTAACTTAAAGGCCTCATGCTTCAATTGAAATCCCATTCTTCTTGTTCATTCTACAATAGAGATGGACACAGAAGTCTTCCTTGGTCCCTCTCATCCCCACTTCTAGTACTGTCTTTTCTTCTGAAGTTATCTTTCATGTACTCAATGTATCTTGCATACATTGATTGTGTTTTTCTTATCTGTCCTATGCGAATGTAAACTCTTTCATAGAAGGGAATAGGTTTTTTGTTTGTGTTTTTACCTTTTCTTTATATTACTAGTATTTAGCACAGTACCTAATACATAGTAGGCACTTAATAAATACTTGTTGAATGATTGATAATAGAAAGAATATTGGAGGAAAGGCACACAATTTGAAGTGAGAGCAGGAGTTGGAAGTAGAAGACTGGGTTAGAATTCAGATTCTTCCTGTTACTATCTGTGTAAGCTGGAATAAATCACCCCTATAGGCCTTGGTTTCCTAATTTATTAAAATTAGGGGCTTAGAGTAAGGAATTTCTAAGGTTCCATTCATTTCTAATATTCTCTGAATCTGTATAAAAGCCCATAGTGGACTTAAAGATACTTATATTCCCCCTAATTTTTTTCTTTTCATTTTTTACTCATTTATCCCTTCCACATTTAACATGCATTTTATAAAGTTTTTTTTTTAAGAATGCAGAATATGTTGCTAGGTGATATACAGTATTTACATATCTCTACTTCTAATATCAGAAAGTTGAAAGTCTATATTCCTTTGAAATATCTGGTGAATGGTTACAATTACTACTACATGGATTAAAAAATTGACCTTCCTTTTATGTAGATTTAAAGGAAGACTTCTCAGGCTCCATAAAACACTGTGTTAAGATACACTATTTATTATAATGAAATGTCCTAAAGAGAAAAGACTAAGGCTATATTTTCAAGGTAATTCTATGTTTTTAAACTAGAGAAGTGTTGAGTTTGTAGGGGGAGGGAGTAGGCCTACAAGGCTGAATGGCTGTTGCATGTACCTAGAATGTCTGTCAATCAGTAAATCAATTAATAGGCATTGAAGTGCCTCATATGTGCAAGTCACTGTGCTAAACTCTGGGGATACAAAAGGTTCTTGCCTTCAAGGAACTTACAGTCTGAAGAAGGAGAGGATATGCAAACAAATACAAAGGAAGTTATATACAGGATAAATAAGAAATAAGTAATAGAGACAAGGCACTGGGATTAATATGGTTAGAGGAAGGCTCCCTGTAGGTGAGGGTTTAGTTGGTAGTAGGAGTAAAGAAGAGAAAGTGTTCCAGATGTGGGAGACAGCCAGAGAAAATGCCCTGAGCTGGGAGATGGTCTTGTTTGTAGAACAGCCAGGTGGCCAGTGTGACTGGTGACTGGATTGAAGATTGTTGGGGAGTAAGATTTAAGAAGCCTGGAAAAAATAGAATGGTGCTAGGTTATGAAGGGCATTGAATGCCAGACAGAGGATTCTTGAGCTTAATGAAGGGGGGTGTTGATATGATATGACCTACACTGTAGGAAAATGAGTGGCTGAATGGATGATGAATTAGAATTAGGAGAGACTTAAGGTAGGTAGATTCACCAGCAGGCTATTGCAATGATAAAGGCATGAGGATGAGGACTTGCCCTAGAGGGTTGGCAGTGTCAGAGGAAACAAGGGGTATATTGAAAAAGATTTTTCAAAGGTAACAGCTTGTGTGTGTGTGTGTGTGGGGAGATGTTTGTGAGAGAATTGAGGAATCCAGGATGAATCCTGGGTTGTAAACCCAAGGGAAAAGATATACAGAATTCTTCACTCAAAATTAATCAGTTCTCCACCTGAAGGTAGGGAGCATTTTTATCATGAGTCCTTTGGAATTATCATGGTTTATTGTATTAATCAGTTGTTAAGTCTTCCATAGTTGATTATAGTTATAATGTTTCTGTGTACATTGTTCTGTTTCTGCTCACTTCAATTTGCATCAGTTCATGTAAATCTTACTTCCCCATTTTTTCCTGAAACCATCTTCTTCATCATTTCTTATAGCTAAATAATATCCCTCCACAATCATTTGCCTTAACTTGTTTATTCATTCCCCAATTGAGGGGCATCCTCAGACTCCACTTATTTGCTATGACAAAAAAAGACACACTATAAATTAATTTTATCTAGTTAACTGCCCATTATTTTCCCCCTAAGGTATTGTATAATCAAGTCAAACTGGTTGACTTTTTATCCTCTGACCAGGATTATCTATCTCTCACTTTTAATGTCCCACTTCTTTATGTGTACCTGCAGATATCCTTATCTTTCTCCAAAGTTCTAAATTTTCCAGTTCATTGTTTCATTGTTCCTCTAATAAACTATTTTATATAGTGATTAATTACTTGGTGTATATACTATTTACCCCCAGTAGAATATAAATTCCTGAAGGTCAGGATGTTTTTCATTTTCATCATGTTATCCTCATCTCACTTTAGTTCCTGCTGTGTGATACCATGTTTGAAGAATTGAGTCAGAAAAAACAAAAATCAGAATTGTGTTTAATCGTAATTCATCCTACATTTATCCCTAGATAGTGCTATTTTCTGCGAAGATATTTTATTATATCTGCCCATCTCAATTCCCTCCCTACTTTACCAGTATGTTAGTGAATACTTCTTGAAACCAAGAGAAAGTTTTTTTTTTTCCCTACTTTTCCCTAAAGCTCAATAATGAGTCTCTGGTGGATGCCTGCAAGACTAACACTATCACCTTTTTTGATAGGGTTATATAGACTGAGGCTACGGACCTTGTGTCTCTTGATTTTCACAAAATGTTTTACAGAATATCCCAAGGTATTCTCTAGAGACAACAGAGAAATGTGGGCAGGATAACAATGCAATTAAATGCATTAAAATTTGTTGGATATCCAGTCCCAAAGAATGTCAATTAATGGTTCAATGTCTAGGATATGATGCCACAGGGAACAGATGACAACTTATGAAATTCATGAATCAAGCTAAGAGGCTACTTTATATATAATAGGAAAGACTGAAAATATTGACAAGATAAGAATTGTGGATCAAAGGTAACAAGATGAACTTTAATAGACATAAGTGTTAAATTCAAAAAAATTGACTGTACTATTATAGGAAGGAGGATATAAGCCATGGCAGCAAATCATGTGGAAAAGTCTTAAGGACTTTTGTTGATAGAAAGCTAGATAAAATTCAGCAATATAATATAGCATTTTTTTAAAAAAAGCTAATATATACTTAGGGTTCAAAATATGACTTCTCTTCCACATGAGTGACCTTCAGACACTTATAAAGGTAACTTTGTCTCAGCTAAATCCATAAGTCTTCCCTTCATCCTACTAAACATATAATACTGATTTTGTATCCTCCATACTATCTTTGTCATACTCCTTTGTACAAACATTTCAGTTGTAAGTATCCAAGTTAAAACTTGATGTCCAGAAATAAACAAAATATTCTAAATTTGGTATGGCAAGGGCAGAATACAACAAGACTATTGTGCAATACTACTGGAAAATATTGTGGTCCTAATCGTGATTAAAGGTCTTCCCCACCCAGGAATCCCCTTAATAGGCCTCAGGTGGAACAAGTCAAGGGAAACTTGATTAGGGGAAGCTTGTTTGTAAGAAGGCCCACACCCTTTTCCTAAGTAGGTATGAAGCCCTCAGGCTCTAAACAATATATATATATATCCTGAGGGTAGCCATTAAACTCAGAGAAGACAGAGCTGCCAAGAAAACAAAACTAAGAGAAGAAAAGAGTACTGTGAAATAAGGAGAACTGGAAGAGACAAAGACACAGAGAGAAAACTGCAAGGGCTTTCAGAACTGCAGGTGGAAAGGATGCAGGCGAGCAGACAGGATTCCTGGGAGACAGTTTATGGGAAGGCCCTGGTAGAGGGGATGGTTACAGGATGCCTTGGCTCCTTGCTGTGATATTGTGTTTTAATTTCCTTGCTGTTACTTTGAAGTAGACTTACTGGTTTTGGGATACAATTGTTGCTACTTGAATTGGATTTTTTGGTTTTGGGATTTGAACTTCTGGTGTATGAATAAATGTTTTACTTCTTCTGCCTTCTATATAGAGCACCTCTTGTATTCTGTGTTTCCTGAACTATACATGCATATTTGTGGTCAACATTGATATCATGAATCTTGTCTTATTGATACAAATATAGAAGTGGAGACATTTCCGGAAAGAAGATTGAGGACAAATGGGAGAAAATTATAGGGTAGAATTTAACTGGAATTTAAGATCATTCACAATCTGTCTGTAATATACCTTTCCAGTATCCTTTCATATGATTTCTTTTCCAGAACTCTGTGTTTTAATCAAATTGCAACATCAGGAGTTCTCAAACTCTATATTACTTTTTCTGATCTCTATGCATTTGCACAAGCCAAATGACCTGCTAACTATTTCTGGTACATAAAATCACATCTCCCTCTTCAATGCTTTTGCACAAGCTGTGCTCCATGGCTAGAAGCCTCAACTCTGTTTCTGAATCTCTTCCTCCCTTTAAGTCTCAGCACAGGTGTCATCTCCTATAAAAGGCACTTCCTGATAATTCCTGATTTAGTATGTTAGTACTGTCCCCCCCCTCATAGATTAATTGTCATAGATAAATTGCTAAACAGATATAGAAAAAGATATACATATAATGTAAACACATATATGTGTATATATGTATATACATACATACATACATATACTGTAAACCACAAATATTGTATATATTATCTATCTGTCTGTCTATCTGTCCATCCATCCATCAAAATGATATAGATAAACACAAATTATGTAACTGTGGTAGAAAGAGCATAAAATTTGAAATGTGGAAGATCTGAGTACAAATTTGGCCTCTGATACTCACTAGCTTTGTGATCCTTGACAAGTTTTTCAACTTCTGCCTGATTCATTTTCTTTACCTATAAAACAAAGAAAATAAGAGCACCTACCTCCCAGCGTTGTTATAAGGAAAAAGAAGATAATATTTGCAAAACACTTTAGAAATCTTTAAATACTCGACAAATGCTAGCTATTTTATATATATATATATATATATATATATATATATATATATATATATATATATTTGCATACACGTTGTCTGCTATAAACACACATGATAAAATTTTGAGTTCTGGCTTCAAGCCCCTTGGTCATTCTTTGGGCTATCTGAGTGCTGCTGTGTTAGCCATTTCTCCTCAAGCACACTGGGAGAAGGCCAGACAGTTTGCTTGAAGCCAGAACTCAAAACTCCAGAACATGGGCAGCCTTTGGAGGAAACAGTGCCAATAAAATACCAAGGCAGCCCAAGTATTGTAGGACCTTACAGGACTACAAGAAATTTTAGAACATAGCCAAACAATAGAAACACAAAAGACAATGTGCTGTTAGGTATCCAAAGTAAAAAAAAAATGACCTCTAAAAACAATCAGGAGGGAAGAATTTAAGAATAACTGGATTCCTTGAAAACTATGACCAAAGTTGAACCATCTTGTCACTTAACAAGTTTTCATTTAAAGGCAATATTGAAGCAGTATTCACTTGGTCAGAATGCTCTATAGAAGCTTCATAGTTAATGTCAACCTCTAAAGGATTCATTTTGAACTTCCAGGAAATTCTAGCAGTGAGAAAATTCCATTGAAAAGTAGATTCCCAGTAGCATTGATTGATGGTGACTGTAAGAGAATCTTGGTGGAGAGGACCTGGGAAGCTCTAACTCCGATGCCTGTCTTAGTTTTTTTCTGGATGCCTGGCTGGCAGCCACATGTCCCAACTTGGGTGCTGGCATCCATTCTACGGGTGCAAGGTCATTCTCTCATCCATCGGTATTTCAGTTCTTCATGAATCCCCCTCCTCTTCTTGCCCTTCACTCCTTCTATAGCTCCTTACAGAGGTCCTGCAATCCTGTTAAATTAAGATTTGGCAGAATTCTGTGAACTCCATAGAGGCCAGGCCCCATTACTGTTATACATACACTGTAGTGTATATTTTATTTGTTTACTTTTTCAAGAATTTAGTCACTAAATAGATAAAGCTAACCAAAGCCCCACATGAAAATCACTGTAATAATTTTTGGGATCGTGAATATGTTTTCAAACTTGGAAGCCCATAATGTTTCTTTTTCTTAAAATTACTTTTTGATATATCATAAGTTGTATCTTTTCTCTTACATAGTTATTTATTGACTTAGTTTTTTGCCTAAAAATAATCCTCAAAATCTATGAAAGTATTACTTCCTAGATAACCATCAGCAGTGAAATCGGATAAAAATGGAAAATGGTCTTGTTGGATATACCTTTACACTTTGATATCCCTTTTTACCTAGGCTGTGTTGTCTTGGGGAGATGTACTTTCATGATCTATTGATTTATCCCATATAATTTATTCAACAACACCTAGATGAATATGTTTGTTATAATGACTTTATTAGGAAAGTTACAGAATCAAGTATTTCCATTATTTTCTTTATTTAGTTGTACTTTTTGCAGAAATTATGTCTTTTTACCCTTCCTAAGTTTACATGTTTGTAGAGTAGTTTTATTATCTCAATGTTTTATTCATGTCAAAGCTATTTTCTTTGCAGAGAAGTCAAAATAGTTTAGAATTCTCAATCCTACTGTGTTCGTGCTGGTATAAATTGGATCTAAGAAGTTTCCTTGAGTTATAATTACTACAAGCTGAGACTTTGCAGTTTCCCTAATTTGTTCACAGGCAAACTGGCTGCTTTCATAAATTGTTGTATGGTTCTTTTGTGGCATTCGGAATAATGTTCTTCCTAGGGTTGTAATATAACAGGAGAAATTATATTAGTGATAAGTTTCCCAAGGTAACACTATCTTATAGGTTGATTAGACTTTTCTCCCTATAAAGCAGCCCTTCCATATATGTTCATCTAATTCATTCCATAAAGGAGTCAATAATGGTTTGGCTCCTTAAATTGTATTGTGGAACACTGAACATAGAACTCTTTTAGGATATTCTTCAGTTTTCTGGAGTTTGATGCATACAACAACATGAAATCTCCAAAATGAAGTATCTGGAGGACATACCATTCTAAGGGGATTTCTCTTCTACTTGTATTCTGCATTGAATGTCATGTATCACAGTGGCAAACACTTTCAGCAAGTACACATTTGCTTATTATATACTTTGCCATATTTTTAAGATCAGAGGATATTTGAACTGTATTATAAATATGTGAATTTATTATTACTATCCACACAGGAAAAACTAAATGAATGAAGTATATACATTGTCTGTATTACGATATGCAGTTTTGTTGATGAGGAGGAGTCAAACATTTCTGTGGGATGCATGCAGCAAGAAACCCTCCCAAATGTAGTGGGAACCAGGTTAAAAAGTAATTTGGAAATATTTAACAAATAAATTAAAATGCACTTCGTCACTCATTTTTTCTGTCATGTCCAGTTCTTTGTAACCCCATTTGGTGTTTCTTGGCAAAATACTGGAATGGTTTGCCATTTTCTTCTCCACCTCATTTTACAGATGAGGAAGCTGAGGCAAACAGGGTTAAGTGACTTGCTCAGGGTCACAAAGTTAGTAAACATCTAAGGCCAATTTGAACTCACGAAGATGAACCTTCCTGACTACAGAACCAGCACTTTGTCCACAGTACCACTTAGTTGCCCATAAAAAATAATGCACTAGAACAGAGGTAATGTTAATATCTGGTTTTCTAAGTAAATATGAGCCCCAATCAGCCTCATTTCTACTTGAGTTTGAAACTATTTATCTATGGCTATCATGCATCAGTGTGTATACCTAGAAGAAATAGTACAAATTTCACAAAATTAAACTTGAAGAGTTAAGCATGATGAATTGTTTTCACTAAGTTACAAAATTCTTTGATGACCCCCAAAGTTTCACTTAAGACCAAAGGCTAATCATTTTAATATTAATATTCTGCTAGTATTATTTTGTGATTATGAGATATGAAAAACCATTTTATTGTTGTTCAGTCATGTCTAACTCTTACATTTTTCTTGGCAAGACATACTGGAATGGTTTGCCATTTCCTCCTCCAACTCATTTTATAGATAAATAAACCAGAACAACCAAGATTAAGTGACCCTCCCATTGTCACATTGCTAGTAAGTGTCTGAAGTCAGATTTGAACTCAGGAAGACGAGTTTTTCTGACTTCAGGCCCAGAACTTTATCCAATATTCCACTTAGTTGCCCAGGACATGGTAGACTATATTCTCTCAAGAATGGAAAATGAATAGTACACAGAGAGCAATGGAAAAATGCATTGCATATAACATTCTACTCCATAAAACAAATTTGGAAGTTCCACAAAAAGGAAAGTATATAACTTTTAAAATATATGATTAAAGAAGAATTGCTTTTCTTTTTTTGAGATTTTTTATTTTTAATTTACAACACTCAGTTCTACATAATTTTGAGTTCCAGATTTTCTTCTCCTCCTCCCCCGCCCCAAGACAGCATGGAGTCGGATATATCTTCTACATATAACTTTGCATTGAACTTATTTACACAATAGTCAAGTTATAAAGAAGAATTAGGACCAATGGAATGAATTATGAGAAAGAAGAAACAGAATGGAAAGACAAAAACAAAAACAAAAACAAAAGAGAAAAAAAAAACAAAGGGGAAAAAAGGTGAGCATGAAGTGTGCCTCAATCTGCATTCAGACTCCATAGTTCTTTCTCTGGATATAGATAGCATTCTCCATCCTGAATCCTTTGTAGTTGCTGAGAAGAGCAAAGTCTATCAGGGTTAGTCATCACAGAATCCATACATCTGTGGTTGTGTATAATGTTCTCCTGTTTCTGCTCTGTTCGCTCAGCATTATATCATGTAGGTTTTTCCAGATTATTATGAAGTTGGTATCTTACCTATTTCTTATAGCACAATAGTATTCCATTACCTTCATATACCACAACTTGTTCAGTCATTCCCCAATTGATGGGCATCTCCTTGATTTCCAATACTTTGCTACTATAAAAAGAGCCACTATAAATATTTTTGTACATATGAGTCATTTTCCCACTTGTGTGATCTCTTTGGGATACAACCCTAGAAGTGTTATTGATGAGTAAAAGACTATGCACATTTTTATGGCCCTTTCAGCATAGTTCCAAATTGCTCTCCAAAATGGCTGGATCAGTTCACAACTCCACCAGCAATGTAACAATGTTCCATTTTTCCCACATCCTCTCCAGCATTTATCATTTTCCTGTCTTGTCATTTTAGCCAATCTGACAGGAGAGATGTGGTACCTAAGAGTTGTTTTGATTTGCATTTCTCAAATCAATAGTGATTTCGAGCAAAAAAAAAGGATTGCTTTTATTTAGGTAAGGGTGCTCTACTGGTATTCTCACAATGAAAAACAACAGAGAAAATGTCACTAACCCATTGGGAGGGACATTAAATGTGAGCCTTACAGCATGGACAATATCATACAAGATGGGTAGGCTGAATAATTTCTGATTTGCATTGTTGGAGGGAATCTTCATATTCTTTAGGGAACAGATTCATTTGATTGTTGAGTGGTCAAGAGAATGGAAAGTTGACTTTGAAAGCAGCAAAAATGGAGATGGCTTGAGCCATAGGATCTTACCAGAGAAGGCAAAGGCATTTTGTGTAAAAAAGTCATAGCAGGACAGAGCAAATTATATTCTTCTTCCTCACACCCTTCCCTTCTCTCTCCCTTCTACCCTCTCTTCTTTTATCCCTTCCTCTCTCCCTCCTTCCTTTTTGGAAAACTTCATAATTATACTAAAATTGTAATTAAAATGTTTATGCATTTTGCCCAGAAATTTTCTCAAAGATGTCAGACAGAATAAAAAGGTCCCATACCTAACGAAATAATTATTGAAACACATTTTTGATGGTTAAAAACTGGAAATGAGGGTGATACCCAGCAACTGAGGAATAGTTTAGTAATAACTTAATATGAAGGACATGTTCATAAATGAATGAGAGGTAGATTGATTTTTTGTAAAAGAAAATCATGTCCCTTACTTAGGCAAGTCTGATTCCAAACTCTTCCTTTGGAACATCACACCTGGATCTCTCTTGGTGAATCCCTCCTTATTGGCATCATTATTCTAATGTAACAAGATTCTCTGCCATATTTCCTCAGTTCCCTTCTGACCAAACTTGTGCCAATCCTTAGCTACCAGAGTTCCTATCCCCAAGTCTGAGATCACATATATAAGATTATTTTAAGGGAAAAGTTTCTGAACTTATACCAAAGCAGCGGACCAAAAGAAACTTCTTCAACTATTGATTTCCCTCTTAAAAACAAGCCCATGTGAAAGACACATTCACATGTAACCAATCTTAAACATATATTTTGCTTATTTTCCCTGACCTTCTTTCTTTACACATTTTTAAAGAATGTTTTTTGCATCACTTTTGAGAGCTTGAAATAAGTTGTGTGTATTAAGCTGTCAATGTTAAGTCTGTGTCTAATCCAGAGGGACACATTCCACTATCCATATTCAAGTGTGAACCTTTCAAGTGTAAAGATGATGCATCCAAAATGAAATAAAGGCAATGTATGCTAGCATTCAGGGATACTAAACCTGCCCAGACTTTAAAACCAGCCTAAGTATCTAATCCATCATATCCCCACACTATTATGTAGTATATGGCTGGGAGATCACAGAATCTGAATTGAAAGGAATCTCAGTAGCCATCTAGCCAAACCCCTGTTGTTTATTATGGGAATTATTCAATAAAAAAGACAAAGTGATCATGGCATTAATGGGTGAAGGTTGGGAATCTGGAGCAGATAAATAGTTTTATTTGCTTCCAAAATAGACTGGTGGGTGCTATAGGCATGACATAATGGCCACTCTATATGCCATCAAGCAGTCAGTCAACCAGGATAACAACCTTTCCCAGGAAAATATTCTAAAATTTTACCCTTGCTGAACTATCCCATCCCCAGGACAATGACAAGTCACAAGAAAAGGAAGTATGTACTATTTTCAATATTTCTATAGCCATAATATTTCATATCTCTATCTATCTGTCTATCTATCTATCTATCTATCTATCTATCTATCTATCTATCTATAACTTTAAGGCATATAGATTACTTTTAAAAAGAGACCTCTAAATTTATAATCAACTGCAATTTTTAACTTCCTAATTTTTAAGAAATTCAAATTTAGATATATTCATTAAGTGTCTCCTGTGGTAAAGGTATTGATGATGCAAGGACACTGTATGGCATATTCAATATTCAATTACATTTCAGTAGGGAGAGATAGAGAAACAAACACATATAAACATATTGAGGTATTTACATATATATGTATGTACATAAAGATACACATGCCTGTATAAACATGTGTGTGCCATTTAATTTATGCATATTATATATTGTATATTTATACATAAATTATACCTGTGTGTACATATATGACATTATATATTAAATAATAATTTAAGTTGATTGCATGATAAGGACAAAAATCAATATGCTCACATACACACATTACAGCTACATCAAGATATTTTTCCATATTTAGCATCTAAATTATAGTTCTCTATACTGCTATGGAAGGACTTTTTTTTAAATCAGAGTTAGTAATTCAGATTCACAAACTCAGAAAAATATGAAGGTTATGGCAACTTTTCTTTTGAGACAGAAATTTAAGAAGATGGAGACTCCTTTGGGATGGTCTTACATTTATCTTAGAGTTTGAGGAAAACCATCAATTTGACCTATCCAAAAGGCTCTACTGGGAACCACCCTGCCACAATAATAATTCCCACTGTTTTCACCTACCTTTGGGATAGACTGATGTCTCTAGAAAGCTCTGTTTAAAATTCATCCCTCTTAACTGATAGTCATTATTCATAACACATTATCATGGATTAAATTCTCAGGGTAAAATTCATCTCAAAAAATTGTTTATTTGAAGTGAAATGAGCAGAAGAGGGGAGAATATTGTACACAGAAATAGCCACATTGTGTGATAATCAACTATGACTGACTTAGTTCTTCTTAGGAATATAATAGTCCAAGGCAGTGCCAAAAGACTCATGATAGAAAATGTTATCCACAGCTACAGAAAGAACTGATGGAATCTGAATGTGTATTGAAGCATACCATTTTTACTTTCTCTATTTTTTCATTTTTTTTCTGTGACATTCTTTCTTTTTTGCAAACTAACTATTTTCACAATATAATTAATATGGAAATATGTTTTACATGACTGTACATATATAAGCTGTACCAAATTGCTTACCATTTTAGGGAGGGGGAGGGAAGGAGAAAATTTGGAATTCAAAATTTTATTAAAAAGTAAATCTTAAAAATTGCCTTTAAATGTAATTAGAAAAATAAATGCTATTGCTTATTTGTATGATGTTATTGACATGTGTATTCATTTGATTTTGTTTTTCTCTGAGTCTGTGGTACAAGTATTATCCTCTAATTATTCTTACTATTGAGAATCACTATACACTAAATGGTATAACATCCAAATTTTCAAAGGAAAACTTGAGGAAGTAGTATAAACATTCTAGTGGGAGACCACAACTTGACCTTTTTAGAACTAGATAAATTTTAAAAAATATATAAAAAGAAAGAAGTTAAAGAAATTAATAAAATCACAGAAAAGTTACATATTATGGACTTCCAGAGAAAATTAAATGGGAATAGAAAGGAATAAACTGTTTTCTCAGTGGTATATGACACACAAAAATTGACTATGTATTGGGCATAAAAATTTCAGAACCAAATGCAAAAAAGCATAAATATTAAATATTTGCTTTTTAGTCATTCCCCAGTTGATACATTGTCAAAGGATATGAGAAGATGATTTTCAGATTAAATAAAAGCTTTCTATAACCATATGAAAAAATGCTCTAAATAACTATTGGTTAGAGAAATACAAATTAAAACAACTCTGAAGCACCACCTCATACCTATCAGATCAACTAAAATAACAGAAAAGGAAAATTATAAATGTTAGAGAAGATGTGGGAAAATTAGAACACTAATGCATTGTTAGTGGAGTTGTGAACTGATCCATCCATTCTGGAGAGCAATTTGGAACTATGCCCAAAGGGCTATACAACTATGCATTTCCTTTGATCCAGCAATATTACTACTAGGTATGTATCCCAAAGAGATCATAAAAAGGGTAAAGAACCCACCCACATGCACTAAAATATTTAGAGCAGCTCTTTTGTGGTGGCAAAATTGGAAACTGAGAGGATGCCGATCAATTGGGGAATAGCTAAACAAGTTGTAGTATATGAACATATCGGAATAGTATTGTCTGCAAGAAGTGATGAGCAGGTGGGTTACACAAAAACCTGGAAAGACTTTTATGAATTGATGTTGAAAGAAGTGAGCAGAACCAGGAGAACATTTTACACTGCAATAGCAACATTGTGCCATAGTCAACTTTGATAGACTTAACAATTCTCAGCAATATAATGATAGAAGACGTTTTGAACAGACTCATGATGGAAGCTAACTACATTAATAGAAAGAATTGTCAAGTCTGAATGTAGAGCAAAGAATATTATTTTCATTTTTCTTGCTTTTTCATGGTTTTCCCTTTTTGTTCTGATTCTTCTTTCACAACATGGCTAATGTGGAATTGTGTTTCATATGATTTAACTGTATAACCCATATCAGATTGCTTGCTGTCTTGGAAAGTGGGAAGGGAAGGGAAAAAAATTGAAACCCAAAATCATACAGAAATGAGCATTGAAAACTATCTTTACATGAAATTGGAATCCTTTTCAGATCATGACACAATAAAATTAAATTTAATAAAGGACCATGAAAACATATATTAAAAATTAATTGGAAACTAAATAATCTAATCGTAAAGAAAGAGTAGGTCAAACAACAAATCATGATAGCAATCAAATTCATTAAAGAGAATGACAACAATAAGACTAAATATCAAAATTTGTTGATGTGTTGTATGCAACCAAAGTAATACTTAGGGGAAAATTATATCACTAAAAGCTTACCACAATAGAATAGAGAAAGAATAGATCAGTAAGGTTAGGCATGCAACTAAAAAAAAAAAACTCTAAAAAAAAGTCCCAGTTATATAGTGAATTGGAAATACTGGGAATCAAAGGAAAGAATAATAAAATTGAATGTAAGAAAACCAATTAACTAATAAATAAAATTTAGAGCTGACTTGATGAAAAAATTAATAAAAAAAAACTTTGGTTAATTTTATTATAAAAGAAATATGAAAACCAAATATCTAGTATGCAAAATGAAAAGGATAAATTCACGGCAAATGAAGATGAAATTAAAACAATTAAGAGCTATTTTGTGGGGGTCAGAGCCAAGATGACAGCTACAAAGTAGGGACTTGCCTAAAGCTCTCCCCCAGGTCCCTCCAAAAACCTATAAAAATGGCTCTGAACAAATTCTAGAAGTGCAGAACACACATGAAATAGCATAGGGAAGCAGGGCTCCAGCCAAAGACAGCCTGGATGGTGGCTGGGTAAGGTCTATCCCATGGAGCTGGGAGTGGAGAGGAGCAGAGCCCAGTGTGGGCTGCACCTGGACCAACTGGACCAGACTGGAAACTGGGCAGAACGGGCCCTATCACCATGAATCACTGAGCTGTGGTGGTTAGCAGACTTCTCAATCCACAAACACCAAAGACAACAGAGAAGGTTAGTGGGAAAAGCTTCTGGGACAGAGTAAAATGAGTTCCCAGGGTCAGTTACTGCCCCAGGGGCCGAGGAGGTGGTGCATCTCTGACCCTGCTTTCAGAGCCACAGCTTCAGTTGCTTCTTGCCCCAGGCCCACCTGGTTGGAGGAATTAAGTGGCAGATCTGAACAGGACTGCAGAGCCTGCTTGGATCTGAGTTGTAGTCTGGGTTTCCAGTTCTTGGGGGGGGGAGCACTGGAGTGGCCGAGCTTGCTGTGTAGAAATAGCTCTGAAAACAGCAGCGCAGCCCCTCAAGCTTGGGACAAAGTACTCTCTACAAGCAGTCATATCCCGAATAAAAAGCTCAAGGGTCAAGTAGATGGCTGGAAATATGAACAGGCAGCAAAAACAGATGCAGATTCAGACTCAGACTTTGGAATCTTTGGTGAAAAAGAAGAACAAAACATACATCCAGAAGAAGTCAACAAAGTCAAAGAGACTACCTCAAAACCTTCCAAGAAAAACATGAATTGGTCTCAGGCCATGGGAAGAGCTCAAAAAGGATTTGGAAAACCAAGTAAGAGAAGTAGAGAAAAAATTGGGAATAGAAATGAGAGTGATATGAGAAAACCATGAAAAACAAGTCAATGACTTTCTAAAGGAGACCCCCAAAAATACTGAAGAAAATAACAACTTAAAAAATATATGAACTCAAATGGCAAAAGAGCTCCAAAAAGCCAATGAGGAGAAGAATGACTTGAAAGGCAGAATTAGCCAAATGGAAAAGGAGGTCCAAAAAGCCACTGAAGAAAATACTACCTTAAAAATGAGATTGGAGCAAGTGGAAGCTACTGACTTTATGAAAAATAAAGATGTTGTTAAACAGAACCAAAGGAATGAAAAAAGTGGAAGACAATGTGAAATATGTCATTGGAAAAAACCACTGACCTGGAGAATAGAACCATGAGAGATAATTTAAAAATTATTGGACTACTTGAAAGCCATGATAAAAAAGAGCCTAGATATCATCTTTCAATAAATTATCAAGGAGAACTGCCCTGATATTCTGGAGACATAGGGTAAAATAGAAATTGAAAGAATCCACTCGCCTCCTGAAACAGATCCCCAGAAGAAAACTCCTAGGAACATTGTTACCAAATTCCAGAGCTCCCAGATCAAAGAGAAAATATTGCAAGCATCCAGAAAGAAACAGTTTGAGTATTGTGGAAACACAATCAGGATAACAAAAGATCTAGCAGCTTTCACATTAAGGGATTGAAGGACTTGGAATATGATGTTCCAGAGGTCAATGGAGCTAGCATTAAAACCAAGAATCACCTACCCAGCAAAACTGAGTATCGTGCTCCAAGGCAAAATATGGATTTTCAATAAAAGAGAGGACTTTCAAGTTTTCTCAGTGAAAAGAGCAGAGCTGAATAGAAAATTTGACTTTCAAACACATGAATCAAGAGAAGCATGAAAAGGTAAACAAGAAAAAGAAATCATAAGGGTCTTACTAAACAGCAACTATTTTGTTCACATTCCTACATGAAAAGATGATGTGTATAATTCATGAGACCTCAGTATTATGGTAGCTGAAGGGAATATACATATACATATATATATATATATATATATATATATATATATATACACATATGTATATATATATATATATACGTATACATATATATATACACACACATATATATGTATATGTATACATATATATATATATATAGAGAGAGAGAGAGAGAGAGAGACAGAGATAGAGAGAGAGAGACAGAGAGACAGAGAGACAGAGAGAGAGAGAGAGAGAGAGAGAGAGAGAGAGAGAGAAAGAGAGAGACAGAGACAGAGAGACAGAGGGCTCAGGGTGAGTTGAATATGAAGGGATGATATATAAAAAAATAAAGTCAACTTAAGGGATGAGAGAGGAATATGTTGAAAGAGGAGAAAGAGAGAGATAGAATGGAATAAATTATCTTGCATGAAAGTGGCAAGAAAAAGCAGTTCTGTGGGAAGGGAAGAGGGGGCAGGTGAGGGGGAATGAGTGATTCTTGCTGTCATCGGATTTGACTTGAGGAGGGAATAATATACACACTCAAATGAGTATCTTTCCCCACAGGAAAGAAAAAGGAAGGAGATAAAAAAGAAGGGATGATAGAAGGGAGGGCAGATTGGGGGAGGAGGTAATCAATAGCAAACAGTATCAAAAAGGGACAGGATCAAGGGAGAAAATTGAATAAAGGAGTACAGGACAGGAGGGAGCAAAATATAGTTAGTCTTTCACAATATGAGTATTGTGGAAGGGTTTTGTATAATGATACGCATGTGGCCTATGTTGAATTGCTTGCCTTCTTAGGGAGGTTGGACGGGGAAGGAAGAAGGGGAGAGAATTTGGAACTCAAAGTTTCAAAAGCAGATGTTCAAAAAAAAGTTGTTTTTACATGCAACTGGGAAATAAGATATACAGGCAATGGGGCATAGAAATCTATCTTGCCCTACAAGAAATTAAAGGAAGAGGGATGGGGGGAGTGGGGTGACAGAAGGGAGGGTGGACTGGGGAATGGGGCAATCAGACTATATGCCATCTTGGAGTGGGGGGAGGGTCAAAATGGAGAGAAAATTTGTTATTCAACATCTTGTGGAAATCAATGCTGAAAACTAAAAATATTATATAAAAAAATAAAAAATAATAAAAAAATGTATTTTGCCCAATTATATGTCAATAATTCAGACAATGCAAGGAAAATGGATGAATATTGGGGCAGCCAAGTGGTGCAGTGGGTAGAGCACTGGCCCTGCAGTCAGGAGGACCTGAGTTCAAATCCTGTCTCAGACACTCACCCCATGTATTAGCTGTGTGACCTTGGGCAAGTCACTTAACCCCAATTGCCCTGCTAAAAACCAAAAAAAAGAATGATGAATATTTACAAAAGCATGAATTGCCTAGATTAACACAAGAGGAAGTAGAATACTTACATAACCCTAGTCTAGAAAAAAATTGAACAAATCATCAATTATCTCCCTAAGAAAATTCACCAGAACTATATGGAATCACAAGTAAATTCCACCAAGCATTTAAAAAACAATTAATTCCAATGCCATATAAACTATTGGGGAAAATAGGCCAAGAAGGAATATTACCAAATTCCTTTGATGACACAAATATGGTGTTGCGACCTAAACTAGGAAAAGCAAAACCAGAGAAAGAAAACTATAGACTTATTTATATAATTAATATTGATGCAAACTTTTAAATAAAATACTAGCTAGGAAATTACAGCAGTATGTCATAAAGAATATATGCCATGACCAGGCAAGATTTATACCAAGAATGTAAGGCTGCTTTAAAATTAGGAAAATTGTCAGCACAGTTGACTGTATCAATAACAAAACAAAAAATGTATATGATTATTTCAGTAGATTAAGGAAAAGCTTTGGGGAAGATATAATACCCATTCCTATTAAAAACACTAGAGAACATACAAATTAATGGAACTTTCCTTAAAATGATAAGTAGTTTCTATCTAAAACTAGCAGCAAGTATTTTCTATTATATGTATAAACTAGAAGCCTTCCCAATAAGATCAGGGGTGAAGCATGGATCCCCTTTATCTTCACTATTATTCAGTATTATACTAGAAATGCTAGCTATAGCAAATAAAAAAAGAAAAAAAGAAATTGAAGAAATTACAGTAGGCAATGAAGAAACAAAACTATCGCTGCAGATGATATGATTGTGTACTTAGAGAATCCTAGACAAGTAATTAAAAAAGCTAATTGAAATATTTAACAACTTTATCAAATTTGCAGGATAAAAAATAAACCCCCAGAAATGATTCACATTTCTGCATATTATGACTACAGTACATGTAGCAGGAAGAAATAAAAAGAGTAATTCCCTTTAAAATGACTGTAGACAATATGAAATATTTGAGGGTCAAACCAAGGAACTATATGAACATAAATATAAACACTTCTTACAAACAAAACACTTCTCAACAATTAAAAAATATTAATTGCTCATACTTAGGCTGAGCCAACATGTCTGCCTAAATTGATTTATTTATTCAGTGCCATACCAATCAAACTACCAAAACTTTATTTTACTATGCTAGCAAAAAAAAATAATATTCATCTGGAAGAAGAAAAAGTCAACACTATCAAGAGAATTATTGAAAATAACTAAAGGAACGTGGCCTAGTCACACCAGATCTCGAGCTGTATTAACAAGAGGTACTCATCAAAACAGTCTGCTGCAGGCATAGAAATAGAATGGTAGATCAATGGGGTAGGTAAGGTACACAATAAACTGAAGTAAATGTCCACGGTAATCTAGCATTTGGCAAACCCAAAGATCCAAACTTTTAGGTCAAAGACTCACTATTTGACAAAAACTGCTGGGGAAAATGGAAAACAGTTTGGCAGAAAATGGCTATAGACCAACATCTCACACCATATACCAAGTTAAGATTAAAATATGTACATGATTAATACATAAAGCATGATACTATAAGCAAATTTGTGGGACATGTAATGCTTTAGCTGTCAGATCTATGGGGGAGGGAAGAATTTAGGAATAAAAACAGAAAATATTTCTATATATAAATGGAAAATTTCGATTATATTAAATTAAAATGGTTATGTTCAAACAAACCAATGCAGCCAAGATTAGAAGGAAAGCAGAATACTGGGAACAAAATTTTTACAGTGTCTCTGATAAAGGCCTTATTTATCAAATATATAGAGAACTTAGTCAAATTTATAAGAAAACAAATCATTCCCCAACTGATAAATGGGAAAAATCTATGAACAGGCAGTTTTCAGACAAAGAAATCAAACTTATCTATAGCCACATGACAAAAAATGCCCTAAATCACTATTGATAAGAGAAATATAAATTGAAACAACTCTAAGATACCACCTCACACTTATCAGATTAGCTAATATCACAGAAAAGGAAAATGATAAATGTTGGAAAAGATGCAGGAAATTTAGGACACTAATACACTATTGGTGGCGTTGTTAACTGATTCAACCATTCTGGAGAGCAATTTGGAACTATGCTCAAAGGGCTATAAATCTGTGCATGCTTTGTGATTTAGCAGTAACATTACTAGGTATGTATTACAAAACAAAGATTAAAAAGGAAAGAAAAATCTACCTCTGTAGAAATACAGCAGTTCTTTTTGTGGTGGCAAAGATTTGGAAAGTGAGGGGGTGTTTATCAATTGCTGAATGGCTGAAGAAGTTGTGGCATATGATTGTAATTAAATAGTATTGTGCAATAAAAAATGATGAGTGGAATGGTGTTAGGAAAAACTGGAAAGACTGACATGAACTTATGCAGAGTGAAGTGAATAGAACTAGAAGAACATCATACACAGTAAAAACAATATTGTACAGTGATCAACCGTGAATGACATAGCTATTCTCAGAAATGTGAATATACAAAACAATCCCAAAGGACACATGATAAAAAATGCTATCTACTTCCAGAGAAAGAATGGATGGATTCTGAATGCAGATCAAAGAATAATATTGTTCACTTCTTTTCCCGTGGTTTTTTGGTTTGTGTTTTCTTTCATAACATGACTAATATGAAACTATATTTTGCATGATTGGACATCTATAACATGCATAATCTATACAAAATTTCTTGCTGTCCCTCAGCAGGCAGATATGGAGGGAGAGAATAGGGAACTCAAAATTTAAAACAAGTTAAAATTATTTTTACATTTAATTGGAAAAATTAAAACATTATTCAAAAATAAAAAAAAAAAACTTATCTAGGAAGCTAGTTGGCATAATGGATTGAGAATGAGATTTGAAGCTAAGAAAATCCAAGTTCAAATGCTGACTCAGACATTTACTAGTTGTATCACTTTTGGCAAATCACTTGCCCTTTCTATGTCTCAATTTACTCATCAATAAAATTGAGATAATGATATTACGTATATCAGAGGGTTGTTGTGAGTCTCAATTGCATGAGTTTCAAATGTGAAAAAAGTTTTGCATACCTTGAAGCATTTAATTCTAGCTATTATTACAGTACAGTACAGAGTATTGTCAAAGTCAAAGATCATGAATACAAATAATGTGTCTGTGACTAAGAAGATGACCTTGGATTTCTAGAGTTTTAATTCATTTAATGAAGTACTTGAACTAGATAAATTTCCCTTCTAGCTCCCAATCTATCATCTTAGGATTTTTTCTTTCTTTTCCTCTCATTTCCTCTCACTTTACCTTTCATCTCCTCTCTTCTTCTCTCCTCTCCTGTCCTCTGTTTTCTCTGTTTTTCTTCTCCTCTCCTCTCCCCTCCCCTTGCCTCTCCTCTCCTTTCTCCTCCTTTCCTCTTCTCTCCTTTTCCACCTCAGATTTCTACTTTCTCATGGTACTATAATTCTAAATGTGGTGACTATAAAATGTTCACAATATTATTTTTCAATAATCTTTTCAACTTTTCATCTGTTTGTTGTCTTCCTTCCAATTTAACATTCTTTACCAAATCTGTGGTTCAATTATACCTATTTATAAGCTTTCTGAATTTTTATACCTCTAGTGCTTCTCACTGTTTTATGGGGCAAAAATGCTTAAAGCCTACCACCACCTTGCCCTATAAAATTTTATAAATGAATTGCTGTCCTAAGTTGGTGCTGCCCTTGCCGGCTATATCTCTTTGCTTGGCAAATAGATCAAACATTGCTGGCTGTGACACTTTTTATTCCTTTGTCATCCCTTGCTTATTGTTTTTGATTTATGTGTATTAAATTGTTTTTGTGTTGAAGTCACCTTTCCTGTTTAGTCCTCTTCAGCATCATCAGCTTGTTTAAATAAGTTGGGTGTTTTTTGCCTACATTATAAAACATATCTTCTCCTTTTTAATCTTTATTCCATTTTGGAATTGATTTTGGATCTTGATTCTATATAGTAAATCTGTATAAATGGCTATTTTTGGAATTACTTTGGACACTAGTAGTTTTATGTTTGCTAAATTATGATTAATTTAATTTGAGGTTACTCAGTGTTCAACATATCCATTTTCTTCATACTATCTTCCTAAAAAAAGTGTATTCATGATATTTAGAGGTGAGATGGCTTTTTGAATGATTAAATAAAACTATTAATAAAGTATCTATTTGTAGAGGTGACTGAAATAAGTAAGTCAACTTAATAAATATGAACTCAGTGGACAGACAGAAGCAGAGACAGAAAGACAAAGAGATTTGACTATTTTCAGTACTGTTTTGTTTCCATTGCTTTAATTTTTCATGAAGTTCGCTAAATCCCAGACTGTGTGTTCACAAAATTTTGTTCTATACTTGAACACCAGTAAGGCATAGGAAAGAATAATGATATCTCCAATGAATTTTGAAATTAAATGATAAGTGTCTCAGAAACTTATCTTTAAATGATGTCTATCTTTTAAGTATTCCATGCTTTAAATTTTGAGTCAGATCTTTTCCATAACTGAAAATGAGGTAGGGGTAACAGTCTTGTGAGCTTTAAATAAGTAATTCCCCATTGAGACTTTGTTAAAAAGGTTTTCTTTGACATTTTTTTCTTCCAGAGATGAGAAGCTACTTGAGAATTCTTGTGGGGAATTACATGGTAGTTCTACTTATTTTAACCGAACTCAACTGAAATGAATATGATGTTATACGTAAATTTTGCAGGTTCTTTAATAGGTTCAGTAGATAGGTATTTGAACTTACTTTACCCTTAAGCTTTGAACTTACTTTTTAGGATTTATGTAATGATGCCAGATAGACAATTAAAGTATGCTAAGATTGCTTCTAAATTATGTGCCTCCTGATTGAGATGTTTGAGTCAAATTATGTAGAATGTAAAAGTTATTAAACAAAGATATTAATAGTGAATAATCACTGTTAATTAGTTCAAGAAAATAATTTTGATTTAAGTCACATTTTGGACAATATTTAACCAGTGTATTTTCCCTTTTTAGTATATTTATTTTATTTGGATTACACAAGGTACCACTCCTACCAATTATCAGGAAATAACATATAAAATCTCAGGAACATTGATGACAAACTCTACTTCACACATACCTCAGACACTTTGCCTTCTAATTTTGAATTCTTTATACAAACCAAATATATAAAGATCAAAAGGTAATACATAATTTTTGACTTTACTTGGTATAATGTGGCATCAGGGCAAGGACTTGCCTGAGCTGGTTTCAGGCTCCAAAATAATTCCTAGAAGGGCTCAAAAATACATTTGAAAATCAAGTGAGAGAGGTAGTGGAAAGATTAGGAAAATAAATGATAGTGATGTAAGAAAATCATGAAAAAAATTAATGGCTTGGAAAGAGTCACAATAAATGCTGAAGACAATAGCACCTTAAAGAACATAATAGGCCAAATGGTGTATAAAACATATACAAAAATCCAGTGAAGTGACCTCCTTAAAAAGCAGAATTCCACCAAATCGGAAAAAAATAAGAAAAATGCACTAAAGAGAACTCCTTAAAAAGTAGAAGTGACCAAATAGAAAAAGAGGTAGAAAAGCTTGTTAAAAAAAATAATTCCTTAAAAATTATAACTGGGTAGTTGGAAGCTAATGACTCTATAAAACATCAAGAAACAATAAAACAAAATCAAAAGAATGAAAAAAATAGAAGAAAATGTGAAATATCTCATTCATAAAACAACATCTGAAGAATGGATCTAAGAGAAATAATTTAAGAATTATTGGACAACCTGAAAGCCATAATAAAAAAAGCCTAGACGTTATGTTTCAAGAAATTGCCAATCTGCCCTGATATACTAGAGCCGGAAGGTAAAATAAAAATTGAATGAATCCACTTGTCACCTCCTGAAAGCGATCCCCAAATGAAAACTAGAAGGAATATTACAGCCAAATCCCAGAGCTCACAGGTCAAGAAGAAAGTATTGCAAGTCATCATAAAGATACAATTCAAATGTTATAAAGCCACAATCAGGATGCCACAGGATTTAGCAGCTTCTATATCAAAGGATCAGAGAGCTTGGGATGTGATATTACAGAGGGCAAAGGGGGAAGTATTAGAAGCAAGAATCACCTGCCCAGCAAAACTGAGTAAAATCCTTTAGAAAGAAAATATATATTCAGTGAAATTTAAGCATTTATGATGAAAAGACCAGAGTTAAATAGAAAATTTCACTTTCAAATACAAGACTCAGGAGAGGCATAAAAAGGTAATTAGAAAAGTGAAACTATAAGGTATTTAATAAGATTAAACTGTTTACATGCCTACATGAGAAGATGATGCTTGTAACTCCTAAAAAAATCTCATTATTAGGGTACTTAGAAGGAGTATACACGGACAGAAATGAGAGGTGTGAATTGACTCTGATTGTATGATTATCTAAGAAAATAATTAAGGGATTAAAAACAGGGATGCACTGGAATAAGAGGAAACAGAGAGGTAGAATGGGGTTAAATATGTCACATTGAAGAGGCACAAAAGGCCTTTTACAGTGAAGAGAAAGATGGGGGACTTGAAGAAGGAGCAGTGCTTAAACCTCATTCTCATGCTTAAATCTTACTCTCATCAGAATTGGCTGAAAGAGGGAATAGCATGTATACTTATTTGGGTATAGAGATCTTTCTTACCCTACAGGAAAGTAGGAGGGGAAGGGGATAAGGAAAGAAAGGTACCAATGAAAGGGAGGTCAAATTGGGGGAGGTGGTAGAACAAAACACTTTTGAGGATGGACAGGGTGAAAGGAGAGAAAACTGGAAAAATGGAGAAATAGGATGGAGAGAAATACACAATAGTCATAACTGTGAAAAAAATTACAAAGACCTTCTTCAATAAATCCCTTATTTCTCAAATGTATAGAGAACTGAGTCAAATTTATAACAATATAAGTCATTCTCCAATTGATAAATGGCTCAAGGATATAAACATGCAGTTTTCAGACAAATTAATAGTCACATGAAAAAAATGCTGCAAATCACTATTGATTAGAAAAATGCAAACAAACAATTCTGAGGTATCACTCCATAATTATCAAACTGGTTAACATAACAGTGAAGGCAAATGATAAATATTGTAGGAGATGTGGAAAAATTGAAACACTAATGCACTATTAGCAGAGTTCTGAACTAATGCAACTATTCAGGAGAACAATTTTGAACTATGCCGTAAGGGCTATAAAACTATGCAGTCCCTTTGACCTAGCAATACTACTACTAGGTCTATACCCCAAAGTATTTTTTTTAAAAAAGGAAAGGGACATATTGCATTAACAATGCTGCTAGCAGGTGCTGTGAGGGTGTAATACCAATAACACCAGCACACAGAAGGGCTGCTAGCACAGATCCTTTGATTTGCTTTTCTAAGGAAAGCAACTTTAAGGGCTTTATAATCTCACTTGAATTAAATATACATATTACGTTCACTTAGTTCAGGGGAAAAAATCAGCACCCTAAACTCCAGAGCAAATACAAACAGAAAATACAAACAGATCAATAGATAGACTTTTGTCTGATCAAGACATCATATACATAGTTACCAGAAAGAGAGCCACCAAAATCTGGATTTTCAAAGCCTAGGAGGTTCCTTAATAGCTACCCAGAGTTTCCACACCAACACTCTTCCAATGAATAAGCACCAAACAAAATGCTAACCTCTGAGTATATAAACACTTCTTTAAGGTCAGAGCACTTCACACCTGTCAAGGGTTTCACACCTCACACTCTTGTGACCTAATTAGCAAAAGGGTGTGGGACTTCCTACAAACAAAGGCAAGACTCAATCAAAGGCACTTGGTTGCCTTAGTGCTGAGAAGAACTCCAAAATAAAAAACAACAAAATGTTCCACTTTGGTTGCCCTTACACATATATGTACAAAAAATATTTGTAGCAGTTCTTTTTTTGTGGTGGTAAAGAATTAGAAATTGGAGGGATGTCCATCAATTGGATAATGACTGAATAAGTTTTGTCATATAAGTTGTGATAGACTACTAGTATATTTTATTAAAAAATGAGCAGTATGCCCTCAGAAACACCTAGAGAACCTTACTTCAACTGAAGCAAAATGAAAGGAGCAGAATCAAGAGAATTGTAATGACAGTAAAAGCATTATCATATGATATTCAACTATGAATGACAGTTATTCTCAGCAAGACAATGTTCCAAGACATTTCCAAAGGACTTATAATTAAAAATGCTATCCATCTTCAGAGAAAGAAACACTGGAGTCTAGAGGGCATAAGTACCACCTATGACAGTGATTGAACCCCAGGCCTCTCAGCCTAGGAAGGGAGTCTATAATCACTATGGTAGACACCAGCGCAGAGCCTGTGGCCCATGGGAGAAGCTACCCTGGAGGCCTCCAGCCCACACACAGTCTAAAGGTTTGAAACTCACCTTCTTGAACTTCCAGAAGCCATAATGAACATGTAAATCATCTCTCCCTCCCACCCTCTCTTACCCAGAGAATATTACCTCAGGAGAAACAGAGGAGCCAGAAATGGAGCTTCAGTAACTTTTTAGTGAGAGAAGTTGTGGTGGCAGAAAGAGACTAGTGCAGGAAGAGAGGTCTTCCAATAGGTGTCCCAGCAGGCCTCACCTCAGTACAACAACAAGGGGGTGGAGCTAACAAACATCAACATCAGGACTCA
The DNA here is from genome assembly GCF_011100635.1 of Trichosurus vulpecula. Classification (NCBI taxonomy): domain Eukaryota; kingdom Metazoa; phylum Chordata; class Mammalia; order Diprotodontia; family Phalangeridae; genus Trichosurus; species Trichosurus vulpecula. The sequence goes on from NC_050581.1 coordinate 134,182,199, forward strand.
GACATGCATTTGCACAGACAAGCTAAGTGGCAGGCAACAGCACAGACAACAGCTGACACTACCCCTGCTGTAGAGCAGTCCTGGGAAAGAGGAGACTCCCAGCAGCCAGACCTCCCCTCCCCCACACAAATCCAGTGAGCAGGCCTACAGATCCCAAACAAGGAACTTGGGACATAGCCCCCTGAGCCCCAGAAGCAGAGATCCACTTTAGAAGCCAGGAGAAAAAAAAACATTAAAAAGCACACTAAAAAGCCAAAGATCATTGAATCATATTATGAAGACAAGGAAGATCAAAATACCAATTCAAAAGAGGACAGCATGGACACTATACCCATTTCTGAAACCTCAAAAGGAAAAGACAACTGGTCTCCAGACCAAAAAGGATTAATGGAAGAACTCAAGGAGGACTTTAACAATCAAATTAGGGAGGTAGAAGAAAAAATGGAAAAAAATTCACTAATGAAAACAAATTTTTAAAAAGTAAAATTTGTGATATAGTTAAAGAGAATCAGAATGTCAATGGAGAAAATGTCTCATTGAAAAGTAAAATCAACCAAATGGACGAGGAGATAGAGAAACTAAGGGAAGAAAGCAATACATTAAAAATTAGAATTGGGCAAGTAGAAGCTAATGACTCTATGAGACATCAAGATTCAGTCAAACAAAATCTAAAGAAAGAAAATATAGAAGAAAACATGAAATATCTGACTGGAAAAAAACAACTGACCTGGAAAATAGATCCAGGAGAGACAATCTAAGAATTATTGGCCTATCATAAAGACACAATGAAAAAAAGAGCCTGGACAGTATCTTCCAAGAAATCCTTAAGGATAACTGCCTGGAGATCCTAGAAGCAGATGTAAAATCATCATCAAATGAATCCACTGATCATCCCCTGAAAGAGAACCCAGATTGAAAAATCCAAGAAATATTATAGCCAAAGTCCAGCACTACCAACTCAAGGAGAAAATAATGCAAGCAGCTAGAAAGAAACAATTCAAATATCATGGAACTACAGTCAGGATCATCTTTCTGCTTCTACTTTAAATGATGGGAGAAATTGGAATATGATATTCTGAAAGGCAAAGGACCTTGGGCTACAACCAAGGATCAACTACCCAGCAAAACTGAGCATAAATTTCCATGCAAGGAGATGGATATTCAATGAAATAAGGGAATTCCAGACCTTCCTCATGAAAAAGCCAGAGCTCAGTGCAAAATTTGATCTTCAAATACAAAACTCAAGAGAGACATAAAAAGGTAAACAGGAGGAAAAAATAACCTTTGTTAATCAATAAGGCAAGTTATTTACATCCTTGTATAAGATTAAATTGTTTTATATATATATATATATATGTATATATATATGTCAATCTTGAGAACAGTACAGTTATTATGACAATTGAACAGGATATACATAGAGTGTGGGTATCAGTATAAAATATCTGATATAATTATAAAATATAATTAAGAAATAGAAATGGATGATTTTGGGAGAAGACGTAAGGAGGTAGTAGAAAAGGGTAAATTACATCACATAAAGAGGTACAAAAACATGTTATAGTAGAGGGAAAGAAGGGAGGGAGAAGAGAATTATTTGAGCTTTACTCTCATCAGATTTGGTTCAAGAAGGGAATAACATATTCTGATAAGTATAGAAATCAAACTTGTCCTATGAACAGTAGGATGGAAAAGGGGAAAGAAAAGGGAGTGGGTGGTCAGAAGGGAGGGAAGAAATAGCAAGGGGAAAAAGGTAAGATAATGGAGGGGAATCAAGAGGGAGGGTAAACTGAGGAAGGCAGTGGTCAAAAGCAAAACCATTGAGGAGTAGAAGGGAGAAGGGAGAAATGAAAGTATAAACAGGGGGGAAATAGAATGGAGAAAAAGACAGAGACTGTGAATGTGAATGGGATGAAATCTCCCATAAAAGAGAAGCAGATAGCCAAATGGATTAAAAATCATAATCCTACAATATGCTGTTTACAAGAAACACATCCGAAACAGGGGGATACACACGGGGTAAAGGTAAAAGGCTGCAGTGGAATATATTGTGCTTCAGCTAAAGTAAAAAAAAAAAAAAGCAGGGGCAGCAATCTGAATCTCAGACAAAGCAAAGCAAAGATCTAATAAAAGAGATAAGGAAGGACACCATATCCTGGTAAAAGGCACCATAAACAATGAAGCAATATCATTATTTAACATATATGCACCAACTGGTATGGCATGCAGATTCTTAGAGGAGAAGTTAAGGGAGTTACAGGAAGAAATAGACAGCAAAACTATAATAGTGGGGGACCTCAACTTCCACCCTCTGAACTTGATAAATCTAACTTCAAAACAAACAAGAAAGAAGTTAAGGAGGTGAATAGAATTTTAGAAAAGGCAATATAATAGACCTCTGGAGAAAACTGAATGGGGATCAAAAGGAATACACTTTTTATTCTCAGCAGTAAATGGCATGTACTCAAAAATTGACCATGTACTAGTGAATAAAAATCTCAGTATGCAGTGCAGAAAGGCAGAAGTAGTCAAAGCTTCCTTTTCAGCTCATGATGCAATAAACATTATTTGTAATAAAGAACCATGGAAAAATAAACTAAAAATTAATTGGAAATTAAATAATCTAATTCTAAAGAATGAGTTGGCCAAAGATCAAATCATAGAAATAATTACTAACTTCATTCAAGAGAATGACAATAATGACGCAACTTACCAAAACTTACAGGATGCAGCAAAAACAGTTTCGGGGGGAAATTTTATATCTCTAAATTCTTATATGAATAGAATAGATAAAAAGATGATCAATGAATTGGGCATGCAGCTGAAAAAGCTAGAAAAAAGAATAAATTTAAAATCCCCAATTAAATACCGAATTAGAAATACTGAAAATCAAAGGAGAGATTAATAAAATTGAAATCAAGAAGGCTATTAAATTAATAAATAAAACTAAGAGCTGGCTTTATGGAAAAACAATAAAACTGATAAAACTTTGGTCCATTTCATTAAAAAAGAAGAAAACCAAATTGCCAGTATTAAAAATGAAAAGGGTGAATTCACCTCTAATGAAGAAGAAATTAAAACAAAAATTAGGAATTATTTTGCCTAATTTTGTGCCCATAAATTTGACAACCTTCAGGAAATTGATGAATATTTACAAAAATATAAATTGTCCAGTTAACAGAAGACGAATTAATATACCTAAAGAACCTGATCTCAGAAAATGAAATTGAGTAAGCCATCAATGAACTTCCTCGGAAAAAATCTCCCAGGCCAGATGGTTTTACATGTGAATTCTGTCAAACATTTGAAGAACAATTAATTCCTATACTTTATATTCTATTTAGGAAAATAGGTGAAGGAGTCCTACCAAATTCTTTTTATGACACACATATGGTCCTAATGCTCAAACCAGGAAGAGTCAAAACAGAGAAAGAAAGTTATAGCAACTTATCAGGAGAATAATACACTACAATCAGGTAGGATTTATTCCATGAATGGAATGCTGGTTTGATATTAGAAAAACTATCAGCATAATTGATCATATCAACAACAAAACTAGCAGAAACAATATGATCATCTCAAAAGATACTGAAAATCCTTTGACAAAATACCACACCCATTCCTATTAAAAACACTAGAAAGAATAGGAATAAATGGAGCCTTCCTTAAAATTATAAATAGCATCTTCCTAAAACCATCAACAAGCATTATATGTAATGCAGAAAAGCTAGATGCATTCCCAGTAAGATCAGGGGTGAAACAAGGATGTCCACTATCACCCTTATTATTCCATTTGGTGCTAGAAATGTTAACTGTAGCAATAAGAGAAGAAAAAGAAATTGAAGGAGTTAGAATAGGCAAAGAACAAACTAAATTATCACTTTTTGCAGATGATATGATAATTTGCTTAGAGAATCCTAGAGAATCAAGTAAAAAAACTACTTGAAATAATAAACAACTTTAGCAAAGTTGCAGGATATAAAATAAACCCACATAAATCCTCAACATTCCTATATATTACTAACAAAGTCCAACAGCAAGAGATAGAAAGAGATATTCCATTTAAAGTTACTGTAGACGCTATAAAATATTTGGGAGTCTACCTGCCAAGACAAACCCATATATGAGCATAATTATGAAACTCTTTTCACACAAAGTCACATCAAAATAAATGGAAAAACATCAGTTGCTCTTGGTTAGGCAGAGTTAATATAATAAAAATGACAATTTTACCTAAATTAATTTATTTATTCAGTGCCATACCAGTCAAACTACCAAAAAATTATTTTACAGAGCCAGATAAAATAATGATAAAATTCATCTGGAAGAACAAGAGATCCAGAATATCTAGAAAATAATTGAAAAGAAATGCTAGGGAAGGTGGCCTAGCCATACCAGATTTCAAACTGTACTATAAAGCATCAGTCATCAAACTACTTGGTACTGGCTAAGAAACAGAGTGGTGGATCAGTGGAATAGGTTAGGTACACAAGTTGCTGTACTCAATTACTATGACTCTTCTTTATTAAACCCAAAGAATCCAACTTCTGGGCTAAGGATTCACTATTCTGCAAAAACTGCTGGGAAAATTGGAAAATGGTAGGGCAGAAACTGGTCATAGACCAATATCTTAGACCATATACCAAAATGAAGTCAAAATGAGTTCATGATTTAGAAACAAAGGCTGATGTTATAAGCAATTTGGGAGAGCAAGGAATAGTTTACCTGTCACATTTATGGGAAAAAAAAAGAATCCATGACACAACAATAGATAGAGAGCATTTCAAAATGCAAAATGGATAATTTTGATTAAGTTAATTGAAATGGTTTTGTATAAACAAAGCCAATGCAGCAAAGATTAGGAGGGAAGCAGAAAATTGGGAGAAAATTTTTACCACTAGTGTCTCTGATAAAGGCATCATCTCTAAAATATACAAGGAATTGAGCCAAATTTATAGGAATGTGAGTCATTCCCAAATTGAGAAATGGTCAAAGGATATGAACAGGCAGTTTTCAGAGGAAGAAATTAAAGATATCTATAAGCACATGAAAATGCTCTAAATCACTACTGATTAGAGAAATGCAAATAAAAATAACTCTTAGGGACCACATCTCTCCTATCAGATTGGCTAACATGACAAAATAGGAAAATGCTAAATGCTGGAGAGGATGTGGGAAAATTGGAACACTTTTACACTGCTGGTGGAGTTGTGAACTGATCCAGCCATTCTGGAGAGCAATTTGGAAAAATGTGCATGGACTTTGACCCAGCAATACCACTTCTAGGGCTGTATCCCAAAGAGATCACACAAGTAAGAAAGAGACCTGGATGTACAAAAATATTTATAGTGGCTCTTTTTGTGGTAGCAAAGAATTGGAAATAAAGGGGATGCCCATCAATTGGGGAATGGCTAAACAAGTTGTGGTATATGAATGTAATTGAATACTCTTGTACTATAAGAAATGGGGAAGTTACAGACTTCATAATAACCTGGGAAAACCTACATTATATAATGCTGAGTGAGCAGAGTAGAACCAGGAGCACATTCTACACAACCACAGACATACTGATTCTGTGATGTCTAACCTTGATAGACTTGGCTGTTCTCAGTAATACAAGGTTCAAAGACAACTCCAAAGGACTCATAACAGAAGAGTTATCTATATCCTAAGAAAGAACTATGGAGTCTGAATACAGATTGAGGCAAACTATTTGCTCTCTCTCTCTGTTTTTCTTCTCTTTTGATTTTTTTTTGGTTTTGTTTCTTCTTTCTCCTGATTCATTCCGTTGGTCATAATTCTTCTTTACAACTTGACTATTCTATAAATAAGTTTAATGAGACGTTATATGTAGAAGATATATTGGATTCCATTCCATCTTGGGGAGGAGGGGGAAAGGGGGCAGAAAGCAAATCTGGAACTCAAAATCCTGTGGAACTTTGTGTTGTGAATGAAAAATAAAAATAAAAAACAAAAAACTTAATTTAAAAAAAATACTGGAGTCTGAATGCAGTTTGAAGCATACTTTTTTTAAACTTTGTTTTCATTTTTCATGTTTTCCTTTTTCTTTTTTGGTACATGTTCTTTTTCACAATATGACTAATATTGAAATATGTTTTGCATGCTTGTACATATATAACCTATATCAATTTGCTTATCATCTCAGGGAGTGGGGAGGGAAAGAATTTGAAACTCAAAACTTTTAAAAAAAAGAATGTTAAATTTTTTTTAACGTGTAATTAGGAAAATATAATATTAAATTTTTTTTTAAAAGACACAGCAACAATAAGAACTCTTTAAATAAAGATACAATATGGCATCATAAACAGAGTCCCGACCTTTGGAATCTAAGATCTACCACTATTTGACCTTGAGTAAATCATTCTTTTTCTTTCTACTTTGGAGTCCTCTCTACAAGTTATAGTAGTCATACCTTCTTTATCTCAAAGGCTTGTTGCAAAGCTCCAATGGGAAAGATACTATATATGTATGTATACATATATACACACACATATGTATAATAAAGTATAATACATATATTATATATAATTGTCTATAATGTAATGTTCTATTATCTATCTATCTCTCTATGTAAACTAATAGCAGAAATACCAGTTGCTATAGTTGTGATTGTGATATCTGGCCAGGAAAGATACATAAATTTCATTCTATAGAGGTGAAAATTGGAAGTTGATGGTAATGGGAAAAGGCTCAAAAGAGAAATAGACTTTGTTCCTGATTAAAACTATCCAACCCAATGCTTTACAGGATTTTTTCCCTGCATGATTGTGTTTAGTTCATCAAATTTTAAGGCTGGAAGGGATTTTAGAAAGAATATTTTTCAATCTTTTGTTTTCATATAGGGAAGCTGCCAAGGTCAGAGAATTAGTATGTGGTAGTCATGACACTACCATTTTCTCCTGTGTGTTCTCTAAGACATCATTAAATATCTCCAATCCAATCTATTTATTAGTTAAGAATTTGTGCAATGTGTAGGATTAGGTGCTAGAGTTTCAAAAACAAAACTTTGAACTTCTCCTTTACTCTCCAAGTCAACCAATCTCACAACCTATCTTTCATCCTTAATTTTTATCCCCTCCACAGCCAATCTTTTGCAAAATTCTGTCATTTCAATCTTCATAATATCTCTCATATGTCCTATTTTCTTCTTTGATATTGTAATCACTCTAGTGCAAGACTTAATCACCTTATACCTGGGACTATTGAAATAGCCTACTGGTTGGTTTCCCTGCCTCAAATCTCTCCCTACTCCATTCTGCCTTCCACTCAGCTGTTAAATATTCTTCCTAAAGATAGGACTGATCAGATTACCACCACCCACCATTCAATCAATTCCAGTGGGTTCCTGTCATTGACAGGATCAAATATAAAATCCTCTGGCATTCAAAGACCTTCTTAAGCAGGACCCCTTTTCTCCAGTTCTTCATACACCTTACTCTCCCTCACTTATACTGCTATCCAGTGGTATTGGCTTCCTTGATTCCTTCCTTGAAGAAAATACTCCATGTTTGTACTCCATGCATTTTCCCATTCTCATTGACATCTCCTGGTTTTCCTGTCTTTCTTCAGGTCCATGCTAAAATTTTATCTTCTGCAGGGAGCCATTCCTGGTCACCTTTAATGCTAGGACCTTCCATCTTTCTATTATTTCTAAAGTATCCTGTGTATATCTTTTCCATACATAGTTGTCTTCATGGTCTTTCCAATTAGACTATGTGGTTCATGAGAGTAGAAATTGCCATTTGACTTTGTTTGTTTTCCCAGCACTTAGCACAGTTCCTGACACAAAGTACTCACTTAATATAAGCTTATTGACTTTATTCCATTTACAGGACCTGAGAAAAACAGGGCTAGTCAGAGGATGGGAGTTATAGCACAAGAGGACATAAGCTTATAATGATAAATTGAGAAGGGAGGGTCCACTAAAAAGTAAGGGGGGCATGCAATGTTCCTGTAGAAAGTGGCACATGACTTAAGCCCTGAAGATAGCTAGGTAATAAAAAAAAAAGTTGAGGTGAAAAGTGGTAAGTCTTTTAGGCATAGTGAACTTATCTTGGAAAGTCAGAGACAAAAGATAAATGCAAAATTTGGAAATAACACATAGGAAAATGATTGGATCGTAAAGTATATCAAGGAAAAGCAAGTACAAATAAGTCTGAAAAGGTAGGCCAAATCTAGATTGTTAAGTGCTTTATACATTAAGCTTAATAGTTTGTAGTCAGTAGGGAATAATTCAAAGAATTATTTCTTCTGATACTTTAAACATTCCCAGTTCTGATGTCTTAAGGAATGTAAGGAAAAAAAAAACCATTCTTTGTATTTCTCTTGGGCAATGTTATTTTGAGAAAAGGGCATGGGGCTAAATCCTTTCTTAGTTCTGTCTCTGCCTTTCACTAGCTGTATAACCCTGGGTCTGACTTGCAACCTCTTGGATGCCCAGTCAATTCAATGTATAATGGTAGTTTGATCTTACTACATCACAGAATTTTGTGGTTATAATGTAACTAAAATCAATTTTTTTTTGTATTTCTGCTTCTTGATTAGACAAGGAAAAAAATTTTCTATTGGTTCGAGTTTTCAGAAAATAACTCTCTAAAATGATTCAGTTATCTTTTGGTATTTGTGGGTTTAATTAAATTATATTTTAAGACAATAACAGATGAAATTCAACTTTGATGAATCCATTATAGAAAATTAGTTTAAACTGTAGAAGTTTTATTGTATCAATCATTTGTTAGAGTTTTATTAATTAGAACTTCTCACCATTTTATGATTAAGTAGCTTTAATTTCCAAACTTGGGGGAAAATAATTTTACCTATGGCATAAAGTATTTCGTTATCTGTTTATCAAAATATAAAACTGAGTTTTCCATATAAGGGAAAGCCTTTTAAAAACAAATTTCCTTCTCATGATTTATTTATAGTTTACTCCCTGAAATTAGCTTTTAAGAATTAATATTTAATTCTTGTTCATTTTTCTTTAATATATGTATAAAAATACATTGTTTAATTCCTTTCTTACCTTCATCACATCTTCTATTCTCTTCACTCCAAAGGGGAAGTGTAGATGGTTAAAAATTTGACAGGGAGTAATTTCTTAAGAGAAACATATCTTCCCAAAATATGTTCCCATGTAATATTTATTCAGCTGGCATGCACAGGTTTAGTATTACATGCTGGAACACCACAGCTGGGTTGCAGAGAAGTCTGGGTCAGTCTGTGGCAAGTTGTGAAGATGTGAAAGTGTGCTGTGGATACCCCTCCACCACACTTTCCATCCTGTCCCTACCATCTCTGGTCACTATTTCATATTTGGAATCCTTGGTCAAAACGTATCTGCCCAGCACCCTCTGGATTTGCACTCTACCAGTCTCAAACATTTCTCCCTTTTCTCCAAACCCTTCCTTTTCAGTTTATCCATCTTTAATCCTGTCTCTCCCTCCCACCATGTGATGGTAGATGGCAAGGATTTTTAAATAATTAAAAAAATGTTTTAATGAGAATTACTCCTCTTATAACATAGTGTCATATTCATATCTAACCCAGAATAAAGAGAAATGCAAGAGTTGACTTCTTTTACACATCTTCCTCATTGGGCCTCTTTATCTTCTCTATATCCTAAGGACATAAGGACCCCTGGACCTTGGTGTCCATTCCATTAGCACCTTTAAGACTCCTGGGCTTTTTTTATCTGTCCTAAAGAAGAACTTTATTGTATCTGTTATCTCTCACATTTAGAGTGTGAGCTTCTTGGGAGCATTATGATATTTGAAACAGCAACCCTTACCACAGTGCTTGGCATATAGAAAAATGCTCAAGAAGTGCATTCATTCATTCACTCTTTGTCTCCTTGCCTCCTTTTGTACCCTTTAATATATTTTTAGATCACGCCTTCACATTTTCAATATAATTCTGAGATCTTGCATTGTCACTTGCCTAAGAACCTTAGAGACTATGGCTGGAAAATTACAGAAGGAAATGATACCTGTTGGCCAGCCCTGCTCAACATACTTTCAATTAGGAAACATGACTTTTGAGGTCTTTAGCTCCCAGGAGCAGCACCTGTGGCAGAATCAGTGTGATCATAATATTATGCCATAAAAACACACGCTCTTTCAGGCTAAAAACTGACAAGGTCAATAAGTTACAGTAGAAATAAGGATTGATAGAGATGAAATTATTTTATGACAGTGTGGTAGTTGTATGGGTTTCAGAAAGTAAATTATCACAATGAGTAGCTGTCACAATCTTCAGCATGTGCCTAGAAGAGAGAAACTCAAGATAAATAGCAAAAAAAAAAAATCTGAGTGTTAAAATAAAAGGACTATCACATAACGTTCACATTTGAGAAAATTGCAGCTCTCCTCTCTTCCCATGCATGCACCTAAGTACTTTAAAAAAAAGAAAAAGATTGCCCTAAAGATTTTTTTTTTCGTAACTTATGAACTGTCTGGAATATCAGACTTTAGCTTTTCTTGACAACAATAAGCAATCTTTGCTTCACTTTTGTACTACTTTCAAACCTTGCTACTAATAGATTTATATCTGTTATTAACCTCTCTGTGTTAAGTCATTTATATGTAAAGACAAACAGCTTGACTCTAGCTAGCAATTGGAGATTTCTTTTTCTTAGCATGTGTGCAATCTGTTTTTTTTTTCTGACATTTTTACTGAGATTATGTAAAGTGAGACAGAGAAATGATAAGGTCCCACCTAGATCTTGTAGCATCAGATTTCAACTTGAAGACCTTATCCTGAAATGTCAGTAAAGCTGTTGATATTTGGAACTCATTAATCCAATCAGGCTAACTCCTAGATTATTTCTTCCCATTGTTTTAAATAGTAAGTATACTCTGTATAATTCTACTTTACAAAGGCCTGGTGTCAGCTGAATTCTGAAGTGTTAGCTGATTCCTGTTTTCTCTCCTGGTGTGCACAAAGGTATCATGGTGTGATGGAATAAGAACTGAATCTGGTGTCACAAGAGACCTGTGTAAAAACCCTGTTTCTGATTCTTAAAAGCTTTGTGAATCTGGAAAAATAATTTACTCCCTCCAAGTCAAACATTTTACATATGGAAAATAGAAATAATGGTGGCAGAACCTCATGGGACTGATATGACCAACAAGTGAAATAATATATATAAAATGTTTTATCAATCTTAAAGTCTATATTAACATCAGTGATTGTTTTTGTCATAGAAGTTCTGAATGTCCACTGGAAATTCTATGCCTGATGGAAGGAATGAAGAGACATAAGATAAGCAGGCTTATAAAGTCCAAAAGATTTTATTTTACTGTTTTGTTGGCCAGTGAAATGGAGATAGATGAAACACCCCTTTCTATGTCTCATATATATGTATATGTATATGCATATGTATATGTATATGTTCATTCTAGTACTGCAAATATTTGTCATGATAAATAGAATATATCCCAATATTTCAGGAGCCATGAAGAGCCAACATTCATTGAAGACACATTTTTTATGCTGCTTTATCTTGAATGCAGATCAAAGGTTATCTAAATTAATATTGTAATAAGTCCAAAAATGCGATTGCATTTAAAACCATAATTACAAAGACTTTGAATTTGACCTTGGGCCTTATTGAAGAGACCAAAAGGGAGTTACAGGAGGAAAAAAGTGCATTCCACACACTACCTGGCATTAATAAAGACCATTCACTAGGATAACACCATCTAGCCCAAGAATTTTCAGCTGTTCTCAGAACTGTATGACAGTATTCAGCTCAAGCAAGCATTTCAGCTAATGAGACCTATCTCAAGAACTTGCCAGGAATGAAGCCTCACTGAAAGCCAGTGACCAATATGGGTGATTTATCAGGGATTAAAAGAATACTAATGAAGGAAATGTGTATATTTACATCCCTGTAGAAGAAAGATTAGGAGACTAGCAAGTTAGATGGTTCAGAGTACTTATTTATTAGAGAAAATGAATGACATTGTTTTTTGTTTAAAAGTATTAAAAAGCAAAAAATAAAAAAAAAAGTTTTCAATATCCCCATTCCTCTTTCTAAATAATGACTCCAACTGTCAATAGACATTTAAATGATTTGTTTAAAAGATCATTTGTCAAATTCCTAATTCGTTGATTAAACCTTCTTTAGGTTATATTTTTATTTAATTTGAAATGTTGAGTCACTTCATTACACACACACACACACACACACACACACACACAAACACTGTACTACCACCACTACCACCACCACAGTTCAATTTGGCTCTAAAGTTCTCTATTCATTCTTGTTCCTTCCAAATTTTAAATTTTTTTCTCATATTCTGGCATAAAAGTGAGGACAGGAGTTTGTTGACTATATTTCTCTACTTTTCTGTGAAAAGAATACTTAGGAAGTTAGGTTTTGCCAGGTAGAAGCCCTGTTATGCCAACAAAGTAAAGGGGGCTAGGGCCATAGAGCTCTTTGGTTAAAAAGCTAAAGATTTCATTTACCTTTCTGGAGATGGGAATCCTAAAAACAAATATATTTTGAGCATAGAAATCCTCAGAAATGTACTCTCTTGTCATGATTATTTTTTCTGTTTTTCTGACCAGCTAGTGCTGTGGTAAGGAGGGTAGAAGGAGGAATGTTGATGAAATGAGGTAAAGAAGAAGCCACTTACTGGTCCTTCTCTCAAAACCTTGACTATTTCAATAGCTAGAGTTGCAGAGGAATATGCTCCAGGTAACTTGCTAAGGAGAAAAAAAAAATAACTAGGATTTATATAGGTTTACAAAGTGCTTAAAACAAAATAAAACAAATACCTTTGTATAGTAGATGCTACTATTATCCCCTTTTTTTAGAAGAGGAAACTCAGGGCAAAATAAGTCAAATGACTTGCCTAGTGTTACATAGTCAGGAAATATCTGAGGCAGGGTTAGAATTCAAGTTTTCATGGCTCTAGACACTATCTACAAAACCAATGAGCTACCTAATCATATTGGCTTGGAAGATTTCTGAAAGCTGGGCTTCTGGTCTTTAAAGTAAGATACTAACAGGCTAGATAAATAGTTAGATGTGACATGGATATATCTATCCATCTATGTCTGTCTGTCTCTCTCTCTGTCTGTCTATATAACATTTATTAAGTACTTACTGTGTACTTTAATTTCTTAAGGACTGGGAATACAAATACAATCAGTAAAGACAGTTCCTGTCCTTCAGGAGCTTATATTTTAATTGGAGAGTCAAGATGTATGATGAGGAGAGGTATGGGGACAGCAACTGGTGAAGAGTTGTAAAAATCTGAAGAGTAAGAAATAGATCCTATAGTGAAGTGGACATGGCCTGGATATTTCAGGAAATGGTGGTATGGGCTGGGTATTCATTAACAGAAGAGAAGACAAATGGCTCCTTAACATGAATTAATTAACTTCATAACTGAAATTAGCCACTATCTGTTTTAAGAAATCCATGTAGTATTGTGTGGTTGTTGTCCTTCTGTTTTAACAATCTGGCTAGCAGCTTCTGTGGGGGTATAAGATTCACCCACAGCCAGCACCCAGAAAGCTGCCAACTGCACAGGTTCTTCTGATCTGCTTAATTAAGGAAAGCAAGGTGAAGGGGTTGACAAGCTTCTTTTAATTCAGCATTCAAATATCATTCAGTTAGTTCAGGGGAAAAAGCCAGCACCCTGAACTTCAAAATAAAATGCAAATAAATTACAAACATCAACAGACAGACTTTGTCTGATTCGATCCCAACACATAGTTACCAGAGTTCAACAAAATCTCAACATCTGGGTTTACAAGCTGGAGGGCTCCTTAGCTACAGCTGCCCAGAGTCTCCTCATCAACACCATCTCCAGAGCCCCACACAAATGGCTCTGTCCTCCCTTCTTATAGGGCTTCAGACATCATCAAACTTCATCTGAATCACCAGAGCTCAAGCTCAAGCTCAAGCTCTGGTGATTGGTTCTTGAGTTGGCCCCTCCCCTTAGGACCCTGGGAGGTTCACATCCACATGGATTACGTTAACACCTAATGGGGTTTGGGCCTGGAGCTTAGCACCTAGTAAAGCTCACTGAGATAAATTGAGTCACTCAAAGAAAACAAAGGCCATTCTGGTTACACCTTCATTCTTGAGAAAGACCGCAATGGCATCAGTATGTTAGAGTTAATTTACAGTGAGTCTGACTGTGGCTGATCAGAGAATATGAGCTCAGAATGTTCTACCGCAGGCCGGGCACAAGTAGTCCATGTGAATATTTGGGGTGGATTCCCCAGATTTGTGCATCTCCCATTTCTTTTGAGCTACTTCAGTGCTGCTTTCCTCATAGAGCAGAGCACTTTCTTTAATGAGAGTGTTCCATACTGGGTAATCCTGCGCCAGTATCTCCCATGTCATGCAATCAATTCCTAAGGTCTTAAGAAAAACCTTAAAGGTATCCATGTATCGCTTTTTCTGTTCACCATTTGAATGGTTGCCTCATCTGAGTTCTCCATAATATAGTATTTTAGGCAACCATATGTTTGTCATTTTGAACAGCATGGCCAACCCATCTGAGTTGTGATTTCTACAGTAGAGTTTGAATATTTAGAAATTTAGTTTGAGAAAGGACCTCTGTATGTTGCCTTATCCTGCCAGGTGATCTTCAGAATCTTCCTAAGACAATTCAAATGGAAACCATTCAGTTTCCTGGCATGGTGCTGGTAGACTGTCCAGGTTTCACAGGCCTAGAACAATGAGGTCAGCACAAGGGCACGGAAGACCTTCAGTTTGGTAGTCTCTCCCACACTTTCCTTCAGAGCCTCCAAAACACTCAGCTCTGGCAATGTGTACATAGACCTCATTGTCAATATGTACATCGCTAGAAATTATATTGCCAAGGTAAGTGAACTTATCCACAGTATGCAAAACTTTCCATTTGCTGTAACTAATGGTTCTACATATGGATGGTGTGATACTGGCTGGTGAAGAACCTTTATTTTCTTGGTCTTAATTATTAACTATTAGGCTAAAATTAGCCCAAGCAGTAGAAAATACATGGATACATTGTTACATCTCAGCTTCAGAGGCTGCATTGAGCGTGCTATCATTGCAAACAAAAAATCATGCACCAATTCTTCTTCTACTTTAGTCTTGGCTTGTAGTCTTTTCAAGTTAAATAATTTACCATCAGTGCAACAGCTGACCTTGTTCTCATTGAAGGCATCTGACAACATACCTGAAAAAGCCAAAAAAGATGAACAAAAATCAACAACAACAAAAAGAGAATCTGATCATAGAAAGTTATTATGGTAACAGAGAAGGCCAAAACACAAACTCAGAAGAGGACAACAATGTCAAAACACCTATGGGCAAAGCCCCAAAGAAAAATGAGAAGTGGTCTCAATCCCAGAAAGATCTCATGGAAAAACAAAAAGGAGCTTAAAAATCACGTAAGAGAGGTAGAAGAAAAATTGGGAAAAGAAATGAGAGTGATGCAAGAGAATATGAG
The DNA here is from genome assembly GCF_011100635.1 of Trichosurus vulpecula. NCBI lineage: Eukaryota > Metazoa > Chordata > Mammalia > Diprotodontia > Phalangeridae > Trichosurus > Trichosurus vulpecula. The sequence goes on from NC_050581.1 coordinate 134,197,678, forward strand.
AAAAAAGAGTTAATAGCTTGGAAAAACAACTGTTTAAAAAATAGAGTTGGCCAAATGGAAAAAGAGATACAAAAATCCACTGAAGAAAATGCCTCCCTAAAAAGCAAAATTAGCCAAATGGAAAAGGAAGTACAAAAGCTAACTCAGGAAAACAATTACTTAGAAGTTAGAATTGGGCAAGTGAATGCTAATGGATACATGAAATATCAAGAATCAATCAAATAAATTCAAAAGAATGAAAAAAATAACAGAAAATATAAAGTACCTCATTGGAAAAAAAAAAAAAGTAATCTGGAAAATACATGCAGGAGAGATGATGTCAGAATCATTGGACTTCCTGAACACCATAATCAAAAGAAGAACCTCAACAGCATCTTTCAAGAAATTATCAAGGAAAACTGCCCTGATATTCTGGAACCAGAGAGCAAAATAGGCATTAAAAAATTCACTTATTACTTCACGAAAGAGATCACAAAATAAAAATTCCAAGGAACATTACAGTCAAATTTCAGAACTATCAGGTTCAGGAAAAAATATTGCAAGTGGCCAGAAAGAAAAATTAAATATCAGGGAGCTACAATCAGGATTACACAGAATTTAGCAGCTGCAATTTTAAGGGACAGATTAAAGGTCATGGAATATAATATTCTGGATGGCAGAGAAGCTAGGATTAAAATCAAGAATCACCTACCCAGTGAAATTAATTATTATTAATTTTATTATTAAATATTTAATATTTAATATTTAAATAAATAAATATTAAAAATAATATTAAATATTAAATATAATTCTTCAAGGGGAAAAAGATCATTCAATGAAATAGAAGCACTTCAAGCTTTTACAAGGGGAAGACCAGATTTGAACAAACAAAAAATTGATCTCCAATATCAAGACCCAAGAGAAGCCTAAAAAGGTATAAAAGGCAAAGAAAACATCAGGGAATCAATGGAGCTGAACAGTTAACATCCCTACATGAGAAGATGATACTTGTAACTCTTAAAAACTGTACCACTGATGATACAGATAGGAGGAATATACGCAGACAAGAAGGTACAGGTATAAGGTGAATTTGAGCAAATGACATGAAAAAAATTGATATGAGAAAAAGGAATACATTGAGTGTAGAAGGGAGGGAGAGGTGGTATGGGGTAAATTATTTCACATAAAGTGGTGCAAATAACCTACGACAGTGAAGTGAAAGATGGTGGGTAGGTGATGGGCATTGTTTGAAAGGTGGAAAGAAGCCCTGAAAGGACTCAGCACACCTCACACCAGAAGTACTAGTCTTCCCTGAGCACACCCAGTATTGTGTAAAGTGAAGGGAAGGTACATCTGAGACCTATGTTTGAATTACTACTCTGCAGCTTACTGTACTACAAGGGGTGTAGTTCAACTTTTGGATCCTCAATTTCCACATTATAAGAGAGGGATATTACTATAATCTCTTCCAAAGAAGATTATTATAAGTAAAGTACTATTTAATTATAAGTTTTTTTTAAATTTGTTTTAATGTCATATAGGATATTTATAAATTCTAAATTCTTATACTGTTTGCATATTACTTCACATGTCAGACTATAGATCTAGAGTTTGTAGGAATTGCAGAGAACATCTAGTCCAAACTTCATCTTTTTGTAGACAAGGAAATCACGGCCTAGGAAGAAGGTGAACTTTTCATGGTGGCATAGGTAGTAAGTGTCACAGGTGGGATTTGAATTCAGATCCTCTAAGATGAGTGTACTTTTCTTATCGCCATAAGAAGCACCTTATGCATTTCTTGTGTACTCTGGACATTAGATATGGAGTTGGAAAGGAAGTCAGAGGCTGTGTAGTATACCATCTATATTTTACAGTAGAGGAAACTAAAGCCCAGAGAGGCTAAGTATTAACCACAATCACATAGATAAGTCAATATCAGTAGCTGTTTTGAGTCTAGGTCCAGTGGCTCCAGAGCCAAATCTCTTTTTGTGGTACCATTCTGTCTCTTTGCCATGAACGTACTTGAATTCTGCTTATCTATGCATGCATTTTCATTCTCTACAAACCTTCTTCAAGGTTCAGTCCATTCATATGAATTGCCTAATCAATATTTTAGATTGATCAAATGATCAGGATTGTTGCTGTGTCCTGACCTTTGGCTAATATGATAAAAATGAGAGTTCTACCTAAATAAATTTAGCTATTAAGTTCCATAGCAATTAAACTACCAAAATTAATTTTATAGAACTAAAAAATCATAACAAAATTTGTTTGGAAGAACAGAAGGTCAAGAATGTCAAGGGGATCAACAAAGGTAGCTTACCAGTACCAGATTTCAAACTATATCACAATGCAGCACTAATCGAAACAACCTGCTACTGGCTAAGAAATAGAATGGTAGATAAGTGAAAGAGATTAGGTAGAAAATACGCAATAGCATATGACCATAATAATCTTGTGTATGATAAACACAAAGATTCAAGTAGATTCAAGCTTTTAGGGTAAGGCCTCACTGTTTGAAAAAATAAAAGGCTGGGAAAACTGGAAATCACTTTGGCAAAAACCTGGCATAGATCAATGTCTCTTAACATATACTAAGATAAGCTGAGAATGGATAAATGATTTAGAAATAAAAGGTGATATCCTAAGTCAGTTAAGGGAGCATGGAAAAATGTACCTGTCAGATCTATGGATAAAAAAAAGTATATGACAAAACAAAAGATAGAGAGATTTATGAGAAAGAAAACAGATAATTTTGATCACATGAAATTAAATTTTTTTCCCAACCAAAAGTAATACAGTCTAAAATGTAAAGAAAAAAATCTGGGGAAAATTAAGTTTCTCTAATAAAGGCCTAATTTCTCAAATATATAGGGAACTGGTCACCCACAGTGGATAGAGTGTCAGGTCCAAAGTCATGAAGACTCATATTCCTGAGTTCAAATCTGAACTCAGACTCTTACTAGCTGTGTGACTCTGGGCAAATCACTTAACCCTGTTTGCCTCGGTTTCATTGTTTCTAAAATGAGCTGGAGAAAGAAATGGCAAACTACTTTAGTATCTTTAACAAGAAAATCCCAAAGGTGGTCACAAAGAGTTGGACACCATTGAAAAATAACTAATCATTAGCCAGCCAAATTTATAAAAATAAGAGCCATTCCCCAGGTGACAAATGCTCAAAAGCTATGAAGACAGGCAGTTTTCAATAGAATAAACCAAAGCTATCAATAGCCACATAAGGAAATTCTCAAAATCATTGATTAGAGAAATGCAAATTAAAACAACCTCACACCTATCAGTTTGGCTAACTGACAGAAAAGGAAAATGAAAAATGCTGGAGGAAATGTTGAAAAATTGGGACCCTAAGGCAATATTGGTGTAGTTGTGAATTAGTCTCACCATTCTATAGAACTGCCCAAGGGCTACAAAACTCTGTATATCATTTGACCCAGCAATAATACTATTAGGTCTATATCCCAAGGAGATCAAAGAAAATGAAAAGCATCCATTTTTATGGAAATATTTACAGCAGTTCTTTTTGTGATGGAAAGTAATTGGGAACTAAGGGGATGCCCATTAATTGGGGAATGACTGAATGAGTTTTGGGAGAGGATTGCGATGGAATACTATTGTGCTATAAGAAATAATGAGCAGGCTGGGCAGCCACGTCTGCCTCGGCGACGGGGACTCGGAAACCTCCACCACCGAAGCCCAGCTGCCCGCGGGGAGCATCTGCCCTAACAGCTGGCTTGTCTGTCTGCGCTGCCGCTGCAGGATGCTGACTGGCCTGTACGAGTGGTTTTGGAGGGATGAGTACTGGTTCCCTCCTGGGTACTCATGGGCTGACACAGAGGATTCAGATGGGGTCACCTACCCTCACCCCAGGGACCTGCTGTCATCCATTCCCATAGCATTGGTCTTAATGGTCATCAGATTTGGCTTTGAGAGGGCCATCGCGATGCCTCTGAGCAGAGCTTTGGGTGTGCGTGATCGACTCAGGATCAAGGCTGCCCCCAACCCCATCCTGGAGTCCTTTTTTTGGACCCACAATAAGGATCCGAAAGAGGGTCAGCTGAGTCATCTGGCCAGCCAGTGTGGCCTCTCTGTGAGGCAGGCCCAGCGCTGGTTTCGGCGCCGGAGAAACCAGGAGCGACCGTTACTGAGCAAGAAATTCTGTGAATCCTGTTGGAGATTTTTATTTTACTTCTGTTCTTTCTTTGGAGGCTTCCTCGTGCTCTACAATGAAACATGGTTATGGGAACCCAAGACATGCTGGGATAGATACCCCTTCCAGCCTCTTCAGCCTGCCATGTACTGGTGGTACCTCCTTGAACTTGGCTTCTACCTCTCTTTGGTGCTGATGCTACCCTTTGATATTAAGAGGAAGGACTTAAAGGAGCAGATCATCCACCACTTTGTCACTATCATCTTGATTGGATTCTCTTATTCTGCCAACCTCCTGCGCATTGGTACCCTGGTATTACTGCTACATGACACAGGTGACATTCTCCTGGAGGCCTGTAAAATGTTTAATTATGCACAGCGGAGGCTTATCTGTGACACACTCTTCGTCATCTTTGCCCTGGTGTTCATCGTTAGCCGGCTCATTGTCTTCCCAACCAAAATCCTCTACACTACCTACTATGATTCCATGATCCAATTCAAGCCCTTCTTTGGATACTATTTCTTCAATATCCTCCTCATGGTCCTTCAGGTTCTCCATGTCTTCTGGTCCGGCCTCATCATCCGTATGGTCTACAAGTTTGTTTTAGTTGGCAGGATGGAGAATGACATAAGGAGTGACTTGGAAGAGCAGAACACAAGTGATGAGCAGTCCGAGGCACCCCGACAGAAGAATGGGAGTCTCCAACCCAGTGACAGAACAGACAATTGTAACTTCCCCCGGGCTCGGGGTGCTCGGGGGGCTGGGTCCAGCCAGCTGGCCAATGGGCACGTCCCAGCAACATAGCCTGGTCTGGCTCAGGGCTATCAGATGGTTTGGCTCAGGGATGAAATCTGGATGACTGGTCTGCACACTGAGGATTTGGTTGTTATGGGAAATCTCCCAGAATCTAATGGAGCATGGACTCCATAGGCCTGGACTAGGGCCTTTACTTGTTTTTCCATCTCATCTCTGTCCCCACCTCTGCTGGACCTGAGGGAGGAGGAAGAAAGATAGAATCTCTGCAGATTTGGGGGTGGGCTTAATGATCTTTCTCCTGAACAGCCTTTATCCTGAGACAGTATCCCTGGACTGGCTACTGAGGCCTTAGAAAGCCAGGGTGATGGGGGATACTAGGGAAAGGCTCCATTTCTGCTAATCAGGTACACCTGAGGAGAGAACTGAGGGACCCCTCAGAGCACCCCCTCCCCCTCCCCCCACCTCCCAGGGTTGCCCTACATCCCCATGGAGGCTAAGAAGGAGCAGGCTTCTTCCTGAGCCAGTGAGAGGAACCTGGGCTTGTAGGCCTGGGTCTGGATTGGGCTGACCAGCCTAAGACCTCTCTTTCCATCCCAGTCTGAAGCCTCACCTCTGCAAACCCTAGGGAACAGGGAAGCCCATTCAGGATAGGGATTGGGGTGTGCATCCTGGGTTTCCCCAGACTCAGAGAGGGAACAATAAAACTTGAATTGGAGTAGTTTTCACTGTTAAAAAAAAAAAAAAAAAAAAAAAAAGAAATAATGAGCAGGATGTTTTCAGAAAACAACATGTGAAGACTTATATAAACTCAATATTGTAAGGATGATCAACTCTGAACAACTTAGCTATTCTGATCAAGACAATAATTCAAGACAATTCCAAAGAACTAATGAACTCTGAATGTAGATTAAAGCCAAGTTTTTTAAACTTTATTTTTATTGTTTTATTTTGTCTGTGCTTTCTTTTGCAACATTGGTATTATGGAAATATGTTTTGTGTGACTTCATGTGTATAGTTGATATCAAATTGCTTGCCTCCTCAAGGAGGGAAGAGGGAGAGGCAGGAACTCAAAATTAAAAAAAAAGAATGTTAAAAATTTTTGTACATGTAACTAGGAAATATTAAATGCAATGAATAAAAAAATTTAAAAATAATCTTCCCAGTGATTAGATGAGATAGGTAAATGCAGGCGGCCCAAGTACCTGTTTCCCTTCCAAAACCAAACATCATAGGGTGGCACCAAGTATACAGAGGGGATATAACAAAAACAACAAAAATAAAAAACTAATGCTTAAATGACCATTTCTAACATGTATCATCTCATTTAGTCCTCAAAACAACTGTATAAATAGGTGCTGTTACTATCCTTATTTTATAGGTGAAGAAAATAAAAATGAGAATTACTAAATAAAATGCCCATGGTCATATAGACAGTATGTGTCTGAGACAAGGTTCTACCTTAATTCTTCCTGACTCCAGGTCCAGGGCTCTCTCCAGTCTACCACCTTGACTCTATATCTCAACCACTATCTTTGAAAACACAGAAATAGTAAATCTGGATTTGGAAACATACTTTTTCATTCTCTTTTGCTTTGAAATGGGGTTGAGTTGAGTAGGGTAGAGATTAGGAGTGAGTATAATTTGCAAGGAAAAAAATTTCAGCACAATGTAAGGAGCTTTTGAGAGGTAGCCTAGCTTATAGCAGACTGTCCCTTGACACCTTCTAACTGTGAGAAAATGGACAAGTTACTTAAACTCTAAGTGCCATAGTGTAGTATTTGCCAAACTACTGCGAAGGTGTACCCTTAAAAATGTTTCTTTATAAATTATATGCATATATTGCTTTAGAAATATGCTAGATTAGGAAACACCCAAAAATTTATTAAAAAGGAGAAGAAAATGAAATAAAGTATTTAAGATATATTAGTTTACTTGACACAAACCATTTTTGCTCTTGCTAAAATATTAACTTTAGAGAGTACATGATTAAATATGCTTTATTATTTTAAAAAATATGTGTATCTTGATAGGGTAAACAGAAATAATTATTGTTTTAACAATTAATTATCTAGTTAATTTGATGTATGTAGTTAGCCAACCAAGTGAATATTTTGTGTACTTTACTGAAAGATACATAAGAACAATCAGCAACAAATTGTGTTAGTTAACATTTTTATATTAATCAGAGAAATTACTCTTTGGTTATGTACTACATTTATGATTTTATTTGTACTGGGAAATCCAATTTGAAGAAATTCCCTCTATCAATGCAGGCCTACATCTTCTTTGCAATTTATATACTTAGCCAGTTACTTAGAATGGTGAGAGATTTTAATTTGCTCAAAGTCATACAACCCATATTTCTTGGAGGCAATAGATTTGAACCTGGATTTAAAATCCAGGTCTTCCTATGAGAATAAAGAGGGTGTATATGTAGCAAATGTGCTTATTATATGATGTAATGGAATTTTTAAAATAAATTTTGTTTTCCCCTTTTCTCTCTTGTCCAGTGTTTCTCTCCTCCAGCCACTGGACAATTTCTCCTTCTAAAAAAATACAAAATTGAATATTATCATTTGGATTTGAATTCCCCAAATTAAAAATAGCTATTCTTTGCTTATTTTGGCTTAGCTTAGAAAGCCCAGAAAGCTGTTTCCTCCTTCTGGCAAAAGGCTTAATAGATTTCTTCTCAGTAAGGGTCGGTCATCTGTGAGCTTTCTTCTTTCTTTTCTGTACAGTGCTTATTGTAAAAAAAAAAAATGGCACATAGTGGTTGGAAAGGCCTGTTCATTATACAGGACTCCCTTCTGCCCAGCAGCAACAATTGATACAACCCTAGTATCTTCTCAGTTTATGCTCAGACAAGGAATACTTCAATTCTTCAATACTTCAAAGAAACCATCCATTCAGAGGTTTTTTTTTTCCCATTTACTCCATAGAGCTCTTTTAAGCAAATTACAGAAGACAAAGTTTTATCTTCTGTCTGAAAATACTAAGTAGCTTCTTAAGTTAATGTAAGCTCTGTGCTTGAATCAGGTCCACTGATCAAAGAATAATAACCATAGCGTCTCTTGATTATTCTTTATTATACATGCAACTATTCAGGTTTTTCATGTTTGGAAGCTTACAACACATTTATGTTTAGGCTTTAAGACACTACTGATACAAAATTGATAAGGGTATAAGATGGACAGAACAGAGCCAAATTAATTTCATAATAATCAAATTCTCAGCAATACTCAATCACACAGTTATATGATCCCAGCAGCTGAAAATATAATTTTCTTCCAAGGAAATCCCAAGGAATATTATTCCTTTCTTTCAAATTAAAGCTTTATTATAGCTTTTGGTACAAATATCTCATGTCTCCCCACTACAGTTTTAAGAAGTCATGCAACATGGACTAGGGAGAGCACTAGACTTGAATTCAGGGATCTGAGGTCTCCTCCTGACTTCACCACTCACAAGTTGTGTCATTTTGAGCAGGTGCCTTAACTTTTGCAACTCTCTATTTGTTAATATATAAAACTTGGGGCTTAACCCAATACACATTTAATAAGTAGTTATTATATTCAAACATTGTGCTAAGGGTTTGGGGTACAAAGGCAAAGAAGAAAGGAGAGAATACCCACAACTAAGGCATGAGAAAAAGCTTCTTATTGGAGAAGGTCCATGAACCAAGATTTGAGTAAACTAGGGATTCTAAGAGGATAACATAACTTAAATGATTAACCTTGCCAAGTATTTGTGAAGATCCAATTAGAAAATGTTTAAAGATGCTGTTTGTCTGTCAGGATCTATTCCTAGAAGACAAATTTCTGATCACATAGTCTGAGATATGAAATAATTTGTGCACATATTCCAGGGCTAGAACTGGAATCCAGATTTTTTTCTGACTCCAAATCTAGTGTTCTTTCAACTTTGTATATAACTCATATAAATGCTATATACAAAATAAGATTTTACCATCATTTAATGTCATATGTTACTCATCCTCATTCCCCTGTCCATCATATCTAGGTGGTCAGTGACTGTTTGTGGACTGAAGAATGAAAACCATGTGCCCAGATTGAAACACAAGGAAAAATATGCTGTAGAGATGAATGAAATAGGATTAATCAGGTCAGGTTTCATGAAATAGAGATTCTTTGAGAGGTATTTTTTTATAGTAGAATAACATCTATATCAGTAAGGCAAAATTCATGACCTTGGAGAGGACCATGGGTATGCCTGAATGGTTCGGAATTGTGAAGTATAAGGAGTTCTCTAGGTAGAAGGCAGAGGAAGTATAACATTTATTTAGACTCCAAAGGATCAGATTCAAGGACCAATGCCACCAACTTGATATTGTGGCAATAATGTTCCATAATCAGTAAGCGCACCTCACTATAGTAACAAGGAGATTATAACAAAATATTATGGCAGGAAACCAAGGCATACTTGTGCTTCCCCTAGATGCTAGGGCCCTCCTATAAGAACATCACTCACAAATCCTAACTCTCTACTCAGCACTCTCTCCTGTAGCTCTGCTGATTCTGAATTCCTTGATCTCTGCAACTCCCTCTTGTGTTCAGCACTCTCTGCTCTGCACACTCTAGATCACGGCCCTCAGCTTCTGAATCCTGCTGCTCTCCACTCTGCTGCTTCCAGTTCTGTTGTGTCCAGTTCCATTCTCAGTCCTCAGTCCTCAGTTTCTGCTCTGCTACAAGTTCTGCTCTCTCTATTTATACAGTCCTAGATGTCATCTGATTGACTAGAACTCAGGCACATACCATTGAACTAGAACTCAGGCACATACCATTGACTCTTGTCTTAGCAACTCCCCTTAGGGCCCTGAAGGCTTCACACCTCTCTGGAACTAGCAAACTAGTGTGCTAACTAGCCTGGGGCCTCATATCTAATTAGTGAAAGGGTCTGGGCCTCCCTTTGTTGGCCTCACCTGTATCCCCACCTGATGCCTATTCAATGGTCAGGGAAAGATGTTTCATTTACTGATTGGCTTTACAACATCATAGGTAGGGAATAGGCATTCAAAAAGATTCAGGTTTAGATCCTTGACTTTGGGTTTCATCATCATGATCAGCATGAATTCAATAGTCAACAAAGTTTACATATAGATAAATCAATAAAGTGAGGATAAAATTCATTTATGATTTCTTTTTTCTGGAAATATACATTTGATGTAAAGCTACTGCATAACTCTCTTAGATATGCCCTAAAACATGAGGAAACTACAGAATGTTATTTATCTGAATGTGCATATATCTATCTGTATTTTATCATATATAATAGACCAAAAACCAAACACCAGCTAAAGTACATAGAGAGAAAGAACAATTAGCAAATTTGTGAATGATAGAACTCTGTTATCAAGATAACTTATTTTACTATTTAAATTTAAAAAATGACAGACTAGTACATAGAAGTGTAGGTCAAACTTGGTTTCATGCATAATAGGTAAGCTTTATAAAAGTTTAAATATGCTTATTGAATACAGTAAAATTGTATTTTCTTTTATTCATTATTCTAATCAAAGCAGAGCCACTGACTTAAACACAATTTTGGGAACAGGATTGTGAAGAAAAATGAATTAAATGTATTTATTCTTCATCTCTGCTGCTGGACATTAATTTGCAATTTATATTTAGTTTTGATGAGGTAAAAAGAGGATAAAAATAGGAAGCAAACCACCTTAATTAAGTGTTCACATACTCTAAATTGTCCTTCCCTCTGGCACAACCTTCTTCATAATGTTCCCCTGTGACTTTTCAGTAGGTAACACTGTTAACGGCTTCATTTTGGCATACTTCATGAATCTATTTCAAATCCATGGAATTAGATAAAAAAATTTAAATGCAAACTTTTCTGCTTACCTGTTGGATTTTGTCTCATATGATATATGTGTATGTGTCTATATATATATACACACACACATATATATGTATATATGTATATACATATATATGTATATATATGTATATATGTATACATATATGTATATATGTATATGTATATATACACATATATGGACTTATATACTATGATTTAGTAATTGTACACTATGAATATTCATAATACATTATTCTAATGACACTGGGCAGAATTTATGTCAATGAACATAAATATAAGCTATGTTCCACAAATAATACATGGCACTAGAAAAATCAATCCACAATCAGCAGAATAAAACCTTTCAGTCATTTTTCTACTAGTGTACAGACTTCTACAGTGTTCCATGCAGGTCACATTATTCCCCTTATTAACAATTACAATATATAAAATGTGGCTGATTAGGGCATGGATCCATGATGGCAGAGTAAAAGTAGCATTTTTTTTTCCTGCGCTCTCTCAACATTCCTCTCCAAACAATTTTAAAAAGTGCATCAAATTGAATTCTAAGGGGCACAACCAACAAAAATTCAAAGGCAACACATTTTTTTCTAGCTCATAACAACTTAAAACCACAGAGAGGTGTGTGCACATGGGTTGAGGCTGTCTGAGAGTACATCAAAAGGGAAATAAATGATGAGTTATATGGCTTGAAGGCATGGCAGCAGCAGAAGCAATGGTAACAAGAGTTTTCAGTGTCCAGAGATGGAACAATGATTGCATATCTGGTTTAGAAAAAGATTACAAGGGTCTTGTGCTAATACAGGGTGCATGGCCAGGAGCTCTTTGGAAATTGTAATGTCCTTTACCTACTTCTGGGTCTCAGTTTCAGGGTGGGGAGGATCACTTTTAGTCATAAGGAAAAGGAATCTTTTCCTGCATGAGGACCAGAGCACAGAGCAGAAGAGCAATAACCACACTTCTCTCCACTGTACCACCTTGGAAGCACCAAAAATTACAGATTCCTAGAACTAGTTGTGAAAATAGTAGGATGTAAAAGATTAAAACTTAGGATACTCATCTTCCCAACCTTACCACTAAAGGAAAGCAGAAACTACCTTTATTTTACAGTCCACAGTAAAGAAATAGGCTGGAAAAATGAGCAAACAACAAAAGAGAATCTGATTGTAAAGTCTTGGGTAATAGGGAAGCTCAAGACATTCACTGAGAAGACAATGACTTGAAAGTATCTACAAGCAAAGCCTCAGAGAAAAAGACAGATTAGACACAAGCCCAAGAAGAACTCCTAGAAGAGCTAACTAAAGAGATAAAAAAAGGCAAAAATGATTTTAAGAATCAAATAAGAGTTGTAGAGGAAAAAGTTGGAAAAGAAATAAGATCACTGCAAAATAAAATTACGAAAAGAGAATTAAAAGCTTGGTAAAAAGAAATATGAAACCTTATGAAAGAAAATAACTTCTCAAAATTCAGAATAGGACAAATGATAAAAGAAATCTAAAACTTCAGTGAAGAAAATATTTTTTAAAAACTTAGAATTGGTCAAGCAGGAGCTGTGGAACACATGAAAAATAGAAATTAAATTAAGAAAAATGAAATGTGACATCTCATCAAGAAAAACAAGTGACCTAGAAAATAGATTGAGAAGAAATAATGTAAGAATCATACAACTACCTAAATATATGATAAAAATAGAGCCTTGGAAATCATATTTCAATAAATTATAAGGGAAAAATTTCCAGGTGTCCTAGAAGCAGATGGTAATATAGAAATAAAAGAATCCACTGATGCCTTCTGAAAATTCCCAACTGAAAATTCCCAGCAATATTATAAGAAAAATCTAAAGCTCTGATTTAAAGGAGAAAATACTTCAAGAAACCAGAATATCACAGAGCCAGTCAGTATCACACAAGATTTAGCAGGTTCTACATTAAAGGGTCATAGGGCTTAAAATACGATATTCTGAAAGGTAAAGGAGCTAAGACTTAAGTAATAAGAATTACTTATTAAGCAAAAGTGAATATAATCCTTCAGGGGAAAATAGATATTCAATGAAATAGAGTACTTTCAAGCATTCCTGATGAAAATACTGTAGCTGAATAGAAAATTTGACATTCAACATAAGACTCAAGAGAAGTGAAGTAAACTTGAAAGAGAAATTATAAGGGTTTCAGTAAGGTTATACTATTTACATTCCTACATAGGAAGATATAGAATTTAATCATTATCAAGGCTTAGAATATGAAATTCCAGAAGGCAAAAAAGATAGGATTTTTATCAAGGAAAACTAGAAAAAACTGAGTATAACCAGATGGGGAAAAATATATATTAAGTAAAATAGAGGAATTCCAGGAATTCCTGAAATAAAAGAAATGACTTGAGCAGAAATTTTGATGTTCAGACAAAACTCTCAAGATGAATAACAAGGTAAACATGAGTGAGAAATACTAAGTACACAAAGTAGGTTAATCTGTTTGCATTTTTAAGTGGGAAAATGAACTGTGTAACAACTTAGAATTTTATCAATATTAGGGCTGTTAGAATGAGTCTGCTTTAAATAGAAGGCATAGGTTTTGTTCTATTAGTTGGGAAGATATCCAAAGGAAAGTGGAAGATTGAGAAGAAAAATTTACTGGAAGAAGGGAGGAGGAAGAAGAATACTGGGGACAATTATCTCACATAGAAAGAGGCATGTAAGAAAGAGTACAAGGTAAGGACAAATGGGAGGGAATAGTGTCTGACTGGTTAGAACAAGGAAAATATACTTGTATACAGACACAATTGGGTATCTAAATTCATCTTACCTAACAGGGAAGTAGGAGGGAAAGTAGGATAAAAGAAATGTGGGGGGTGATAAGAGCAAGAGCAGATTAAAAATGGGTTTGGTCAGAAGCAAAACTGACTTTTGAGGAAGAGACAGTTAAAAAAAGAGAAGAATAAATTTATAAAATAAGCTTAGGACAATAACCCTCCAACATGGAAGTGGAACCCAATTTTAACATAATGTTAAAAATCAAGAAATAAAACCCTGGTCATAGAAATTTACTAGGGTGACAGGGAAGATCAAAACAGAAACTCAGAAGAAAACAATGAAGTTAAAAAAATGTTACTTCTAAAGCCTCAAAGAAAAATGTGAATTGGTCTCAGGCCCCCAAAAAATTCCTGGAAGAGCTTTAAAGGTATTTTTAAAAATGAAAGGAAGGAAACACATAATCAGCCATCATAACTGTGAATAGAAATGAGATAGACTCTTAAAAGAGAAAAAAAAAAGAACAGAATGGATTAGAATCCAAAATCCAACAATATGTTGTTTACAAGAGACACACTTGAAAAACACAGAGAGAAAATAAGGGCCTGGAGCAGAATCTCTAGTGCTTCAGTTGAAGTAAAAAGCAATCAGGGTCTCAGACAAAGCAAAATTAAAAGAAGATAATTGTTGGAGCCGAGATCATAAAATAAAAGTGGGGGCTTGCCTGAAATCTCTGAAATTACTCTCCAAAAACTTTGAAAAACACCTCAAAAAGGAGTTGCAAAAACAACAAAAGGAAGGAGCGAAACAATTTTGCAGCCCAAGACAACTTAGAAAGTCTGCAGGAAAAGTCTATCTTACTGGAATAAGAGTAGAGCATAGTCAAGCACAAGCCACACCCAGGCAAGAGAGAAGCAGGAATAGAGAGTCAATGAATCAGTGGCAACTGCCAAAGCTCCCAGACCACAGATGATACAGGAGTCAGACAACTGGTCAGAAAAAAGAATCCAGGGGACGCTTTACTGGCACTGAGTGCAGGATTCTGTTGCATGGACAATAAACAGCACCCTGTTGCCACAACAGGGAGATGAAGAGCACTAGCACACAGAAACATGAGGCCACAAGGGAGCAGGAACCCTGGTTACAGTTCCAGAGCAGGAAATAGTACTTGTAGTCCCTCAAAGAAAAAGTATAGGCCAGAAGAGAAGTGACCACAACTCTCTTTCAATCATAACACTTTGGAAGAACTGTAAAATTGCAAACCCTGAGAACTGGCTATGATAAAAAAGGCTGAAGCTTAGGACAATACTCCCTCCAACATGGAAGTGGAACCTAATTTTAAGATAAAAATCAAGAAATAAAACCCTCTCCATAGAAATTTTCTATACAAACTCAGAAGAAAACAATGAAGTTAAAACATGTTACATCCAAAGTTTCAAAGAAAAATGTGAATTGGTCTCAGTCTCAAAAAAATTCCTGGAAGAGCTTTAAAAGCATTTTTAAAAATCAAGCAAGAGAGGTAGAGGAAAATTTAGGAAAATAAATGAGAGCAATGTAAGAAAATCTCAAAAAAGTAGTCAATAGCTTGGTAATGGACAAAGAAAAAATACTGAAGAAAATAAGTTTAAACAAAAACAGAATGGGCAAATGGTAAAAGAGGCACAGAAATCCACTAAAGAGAAGAATTGCTTTAAAAAGCAGAATTGGCCAGATGTTAAGAAATGCAAAAAAAAAAATCACTGAAGAGAGCACCTCATTAAAAAGCAGAATTGTACACATGGAAAAAGAGGTACATAAACTCACTGAATAAAGGAACACCTTGGAAAGTGAGTTGAGTAAAAAAAGAGATACAAAAGCTCACTACAGAAAATAATTCCATAAAAATTAGAATTGGGTTAGTAGAAGCTAATAACTCTATGAAACATTACAAAACTATCAAGCAAAACCAAGATAATAAAAAAAATGTGAAATATCTGATTGGCAAAAAAAATTGACCTGGTAAATAGATTAAGAAGACATAAGAATA
Organism: Trichosurus vulpecula; assembly: GCF_011100635.1. NCBI lineage: Eukaryota > Metazoa > Chordata > Mammalia > Diprotodontia > Phalangeridae > Trichosurus > Trichosurus vulpecula. Next base: position 134,213,200 of record NC_050581.1, read on the forward strand.
ATATCAAATGCTCACCTGTCCCCCATAAATAAAAAAAACATTCATAGAAGAACTTTAGAGTAAAAGGAGCAACTTGCTTGAGTTCTCCCCCAAATCCCTCCAAACATCTGTAAAAATGACTCTAAACAAATTCTAGAACTACAGAACCCACAACATGACAGAGTAAAACAAGTCTCCAGCCAAGGCAGCCTGGAAGATTGAGTGGAAGGGTCTATCACACTGTGTGGGGAACAGAGCACAGCCCAGTGTGGATCACTCCAGCACAGACCAGGCTGGAGAGACCTGGCAGAGCAGGCCTCAGGGCACTGAATCACTGGCACCTGCAGTGGTTTCCAGAGTTCTCAATCCACAAGTGCCAAAGACAACTTAGCAGGTCAGTAGTAAAACTCTGTTGGACCTGGTTGAGAGAATGGCACAATCTAGCCCCAGCCCCACTGCAGTGGATGTGGCAACTGCTACAGCAGCAGCGGTAGCAGCAGCAGCAGCTGCTTCCACAGCTCCAGGCCCACAGATAGTGAGGGAATCAAGCGGCTGATCAGAGCAGTAGTCTAGGGATCTCTTTGCTGGCACTGAGGTATGATTATCTGGCTTTGCCCTTCTCAGATCCGGGTCACAGTCCTGGGTGAGGGTCCTGGAGTGAGGAGGAGTGCTGGTAAGGCAGAGCTTCTGATAGCTGTGAAGAGGGAGTCCTCCTGGTAGTTCTAAGGCAGAAAAGAGTGTTGAGTAAGGTCAGGAGAGGAGTAAATACCTCTCTTTGGATCATACCACCTCAAAAGAACTGAAAATTTACAAGTGCCTAGAAGTAGCTCTGAAAATAGCATCACAAAACCCCTGAAGCTTGGGACAGAGCACTCTCCACACTGGAAGCTGAGTTATACCTTGACAAAGAGCTCAAAAGTCAAGTAATTGGCTGTGAAACTGAGCAGACAGCGTAAAAATCCTCAGACTATAGAATCTTACTTTGGCGACAAAGAAGATCAAAACATATAGCCAGAAGAAGACAACAAAGTCAAAGATCTTACATCAAAAGCCTCCAAGAAAAACATGAATTGGTCTCAGGCCATGGAAGAGCTCAAAAAGGATTTGGAAAATCAAGTAAGAGAAGTGAGGAAAAATTGGGAAGAGAAATGAGAGTGATGCAAGAAAATCATGAAAAATGAGTCAACAGCTTGCTAAAGGAGACCCAAAAACATACTGAAGAAAATAACACCTGAAGAAAATAGGCTAACCCGAATGGCAAAAGAGGTCCAAAAAGCCAATGAGAAGAAGAATGCCTTAGAAAAACAGAATCTTCCTTCCTTCCTTCCTTCCTTCCTTCCTTCCTTCCTTCCTTCCTTCCTTCTTTACTTTTTTTTGTTCGAGTTTTCTTGTACAAAATTGCTAATATTGAAACGTTTTGCATGATTGCACATGTATAACCTATGTCAGATTGCTTACCATCTCAAGGATTGGGGGAAAGTAGGAAGAGACAGAATTTAGAACTCCAAATTTTAAAAAGGTTAAATTATATTTTTTACCATGTAATTAGGTCAAAATAAAATATTAATAAATAAGAAATGATGACTAATTTTGTTTTAATATATGTGTATGCATATGTAGGTATATAACAATATATGATATATATTATACTTGTATGCATAAGTTTTATACATACAAGTTTTATACATACATATATATATATATATATATATATAATGTGTGTATATATATACATTCAGAGGAACACTAAATAATTTTATTCTACATATGATACTCTCTAATTGCTGTGATTCATACAAAAGTTACCTTTGTGCAAATTTCAGCTCATCAATGTGCAACATATAACTCTTCTTGCACCAGATGTGAGATGAAATTATAATTAAGCTGAATTATGATAGATCAAGCCTGAGTGTAAAAATGTTTTGCATAATTATGTTGTCTATATTAAAACTATCTAGGATACCTGTACTCTAATGCATCACCAGGAAGAAAAGCTAACTCTTCCTCCTGAAGCATAGAAAGCTTAAAAGAAAACTGCAGACCTGAATGATCTGAGAGAGATAGAACCACTCTGAACCACTGTTAAGCCCATCGAAGAACAAGACCTGGAATCTTAATGAAACAGTGAGTATTTATTGAGTACTTGCTCTTTGCTTTGAATTGTGAGAGATACCAAAGAAGCATAATATATTTACTATTTACCCTTCCTTTAAAGAGCATGTAATTTAAGTTGCAAAATATCCATTGAAATTGAACTAAAAGGAACTAAGTGATAAAAAAGGAAAAGTGCTAAATGGTGAACTATAGACTATAAGTAATCATAAAGTAGCTTTCATTTATTTAGTTCTTCAAGGTTTATAAGAACAGTTTCCTCCCTAAAACCCAATGTGATAGCGTATATCATTATTCCATTTTTTAACATGAGGAAATTAAGATTCAGATCGATAAGGGGTGTTCAGTAGGATCACAAAGCTAGTAGATATTGGAATTGTAGTTTAAACTAGTTCTGACTCCATCATTAGGAAGTAGTTAATTCCTTTTTACATTGAAGTCTAATCAGGATTCCTTCAATAAACATTAACTCAATGCCTGTTATGTTCCAAACTCTATTGATATCAAAAAGGTCATCTTTTCGGGGAAGCCTAATACAGCATTGAAAGCTAGGTTAATAAGAAGAAAAAAATTGTTTAGTCATGGATAAACCAGTTTGGAGACAATTGTAATGCAGGAATAAAATTTAAAGAAAACAATAAATGAAAGTGAAGGCTGAAGGAAAGAGGAAGAGGGGATGACTGTTACAAACAGGAAGAATGAGCAACAATTTCTGTCTGACTGGCATCTAAAGATTGCAAGACTGGGTGTGTAAGAGAATGGTGATGTGCCTGAAAAAAATGGTGAGAGGAAGAAGCAATTACCGTTCTTCCTTTCCCCACTTTTCATCAGCACCACCATTCTCTTACACATCCAGCTTTCAAAGCTTTAGATATTGTCTTTGAGTTAACTCTGGCACTGCAAGTGTCAACCTCAGCATCAATGTGCACAATCCTTTAAAGTATACTACCAAGATAAATGAACTTATTCACAGTATTCAAAACTTCCATTTGTTGTAACCTATGGTTCCACATATGTATGGTGCAGTGCTAACTAATGGAGTACCTGTGTTTTCTTAGTGTTAGTTATTAGGCCAAAATTAGCACAAGTACCAAAATCGATCCATATTTTGTTGCATCTCAGCTACAGATGCTGCACTGGTTGCACAATCATCTGTAAACAGAAAAGAAAGGCAGGCAGTGGCAGATGGTACGCTGATAGTAAGGAACAAAAAAGAATTTACACAAAAAAGCAGACACTTAAAACAAGTCCAGTGCCATCTAATGCAGGAGCAAATAGACCTACAAACTTCAATTTCATTTAATGTTTCTTGTGATCAAATAAAAAAAAATAATAACTCAGTAATCTGAGACTTCCATAATCTAAAATCTGCCCTTACTTTTTAGTATTCATCTTCACCTTTAGAAAAACAAGCAAATGAATGTAAAACACTTGAAAGAATGAATATGTCTTAGCCATTGATCTGGTTAATAAAATTTCAGTGGTAAATTCTTCAAGGGCAGATATATTTTAATTTCCATTTTTGTAACTCTGGAATCTAGCATAATTTTTTGTAGTAAATAAAACTTAATCTTCATAGTACTATCATGGTTTGACTGGTGCAAATATATATATATATATACATATATATATGCATATGTATGTATGTATATATATGTATGTATATGTTTTAATATAATTGGAGACAAAATCATTACTTGACCACTGTGACATTTACTAAGTGTGAAGTAAGATTTTATTTCCGGTCTTATAACCTAATTTGAGGTTCTTTATAGTAGAGTAGTCTTAACTTCTGCTAATAATGACAAATTAAATACATTTTTATAACTTCTCCTTATTTTCCTCATACATTATAAGTATTTACCAAATCAGTTGCAAAGAAAAGGTTATTTAAAAAAAATTTTGGTGATAACAGAATGAATAAATAAATAAACAAATTGATGAATGAATAACATAACATTTATCAAATATTTACAATGAATTACAATGAATTATCAATGAATTAAGAACTGGAGATAAATATGGAAATAAAAGACAATAATTGCTCTCAAAGAGCTCACACTCTACTTGGAGAAGAAACCACATATAGGAAAGTTCAGCTACAGGATAGATGAGGATAAAGATTCTAAGAATCTTTAGGAAATATGGGATGGCTTCCCTGGAGTGAGGCACCTGGAAGAGAGTGGTCTACCATCATTTAGAAAGGGAAAACTGATCTAAAGGTCAGAGTGAAAAAGGGATCCTCACTTTTACCCAGCAGGGGTGGGGATAAGGCATCAGGGTTTGAACCATGACAGGAAAAGCAGAAGGGGAAAATAATATTTTTAGGCCAGGGTTGAGGCAGTGAGGGAGGGAGGGAGCATCTGGAGCAGTCTAAGTGGGAAGGAAGAGGTCAGTCTGTTGACATTAGCTCTAGTTGGTACACTCAAGGCATCTCTGATGGAATTTAAGGGAGTCTGGAGAAAGAAAGAGGGAAAATGTGAGAGAAAAAAATATTATGCTCTCTGAATTTGTTCTGTTGGCATTCTAGAGCAGTTGTTTTGATCTTTTTCGAGTTCTATTTCTCCAAGGCATCATTTTTAAAAGCTGCTCATTTATTAGGGTACGTACATTTGTTATAGCTGCCTACAGTGATCCAGAACATTTTTCCCCAGTGCTTAGTGACATTAATATCATTATTCTTGACTTAGATGGCCATTACTAATCATGTTTCCTTCCTTCCTTCCTTCCTTCCTTCCTTCCTTCCTTCCTTCCTTCCTTCCTTCCTGTTTATCTAATTGTGCATGCAGAAATTTGAAAATCATAACCATTACTAAAGTTCTTGGTAAAATAAGCAAATGGATTATCTAAAATGTCAATTTGTAGTAATGGCCTCAATAGATTGGGTGTTACGTTTATGCCAAAAAATTACACATTAGTCAAAGTCTTAGTCTTTTATTATACTGTGGCTCTTCAATTATAAGCTCTTCCTGACACAGTCTAAGGCTACATTTTTGATAATACCCATCTACATAAGATTCTATTTTATCAACCTCATGGGCACAGATCTAAAGATCATAAATTTAGAGATGGAATGGACTTACAAGTCATCAAGGTAGAGGTGAATCTCGCTATACCTCTCATTTTATACATGAGGAAACAGACACAGAGAAGTTAAGTGATTTCCCAGGGGTCCCACAGCTATTAAGGGTCTGACACATAAGTTGCAATCAGGATTTTTGAATTCCAATACATTATTTATTTATTCAATATTTTAATTTTGAGCATTGATTTTCACAAGAGTTTGAATTACAAATTTTCTCCCCATTTCTACCATCCCCCCTCTCCAAGATGGCATATATTCTGATTGCCCGTTCCCCAGTCAGCCCTCCTTTCCATCACCCCACTCCCATTCACCCCTTATCCCTTACTTTCTTGTAGGGCAAGATAGATTCTATTCCCCATTGCCTATATATCTTATTTCCTAGTTGCATACAAAAACTTTTTTTTCAAACATCTGTTTTTTAAAACTTTGAGTTCTAAATTCTCTCCCCTCTTCCCTCCCCACCCACCCTCCCTAAGAAGGCAAGCAATTCAATATAGGTCACATGTGTTTCATTACGTAAAACACTTACACAATGCTCAAGTTGTTGTGAAAGACTAACTATATTTTGCTCCTTCCTATCCTATCCCACTTTATTCAATTTTCTCTCTTGATCTTGTCCCTTTTCAAAAGTGTTTGCTTTTGATTACCTCTTTCCCCTATCTGCCTTCCCTTCTATCATCCCCCCTTTTATCTCCTTCCTCCTTCTTTCCTATGGGGTAAGATACCCAATTGAGTGTGTATGTTATTCCCTCCTCAGGCAAAATCTGATGAGAGCAAGATTCACTCATTCCCCCTCACCTGTCCCCTCTTCCCTTCCTACAGAACTACTTTTTCTTGCCACTTTTATGTGAGATAATTTACCCATTCTATCTCTCCCTATCTCCCTCTCTCAATATATTCCTCTCTCATCCCTTAATTTGATTTTATTTTTAGATATCATCCCTTCATATTCAACTCACCCTGTGCCTTCTGTCTACTCTGTCTATATATATATATATATATATTCCCATTAGCTACCCTAATCTGAGGTCTCATGAATTATACACATCATCTTTCCATGTAGAAATGTAAACAAAACAGTTCAACTTTAGTAAGTCCCTTATGATTTCTCTTTCTTGTTTGCCTTTTTATGCTTCTCTTGATTCTTGTGTTTGAAAGTCAAATTTTCTATTCAGCTCTGGTCTTTTCACTGATAAAGCTTGAAAGTCCTTTATTTTATTGAAAATCCATATTTTGCTTTGGAGCATGATACTCAGTTTTGCTGGGTAGGTGATTCTTGGTTTTAATCCTAGCTCCTCTGACCTCTGGAATATCATATTCCAAGTCCTTCAGTCCCTTAATGTAGAAGCTGCTAGATCTTGTGTTATCCTGATTATGTTTCCACAATACTCAAATTGTTTCTTTCTGGCTGCTTGTAGTATTTTCTCCTTGACCTGGGAACTCTGGAATTTGTCGACAATATTCCTAAGAGTCTTCTTTTTTGGATATGTTTCAGGAGGTGATTGGTCGATTCAATTTCTATTTTACCCTCCAGCTCTAGAATATCAGGGCAGTTCTCCTCGATAATTTCTTGAAAGATGATATCTAGGCTCTTTTTTTGATCATGGCTTTCAGGTAGTCCAATAATTTTTAAATTATCTCTCCTGGACCTATTCTCCAGGTTGGTGGTTTTTACAATGAGATATTTCACATTGACTTCCATTTTTTCATTCCTTTGGTTCTGTTTTATAATATCTTGATTTCTCATAAAGTCACTAGCTTCCAGTTGCTCCAATCTAATTTTTAAGGTAGTATTTTCTTCAGTGGTCTTTTGGACCTCCTTTTCCATTTGGCTAATTCTGCCTTTCAAGGCATTCCTCTCCTCATTGGCTTTTTGGAGTTGTTTTGCCATTTGAGTTAGTCTGTTTTTAAGGTGTTATTTTCTTCACTATTTTTTTTTGGGTCTCCTTTAGCAAGTCATTGACTTGTTTTTCATGGTTTTCTCGCATCTTTCTCATTTCTCTTCCCAATTTTTCCTCTACTTCTCTAACTTGCTTTTCCAAATCCTTTGCGAGCTGTTCCATGGCCTGAGACCAGTTCATGATTTTCTTGGAGGCTTTTGATGTAGGCTCTTTGACTTTGTTGACTTCTTCTGGCTGTTTGTTTTGGCCTTCTTTGTAAGAAAGATTCTAAAGTCTGAGTCTGAATCTGAGTTCATTTTCTCTGCCTGGCCATGTTCCCAGCCAACTACTTGGCCCTTGAGTTTTTTGTCGGGTTATGACTGCTTGCAGAGTATAGAGTATTTTGTTCCAAGCTTGAGGGGATGTGCAGTTGTCTTCAGAGCTATTTCTACACAGGAAACTTTGCCACACCCGTGCTCCTCCTCCCCCAAGAACCTCCAACCAGGACCTCGATCCAGATACAAGCAGGCTCTGCACTCCTGCTCTGATCCACCTCTTAATTCCTCCCACCATATGGGCCTGGGGCTGGAAGCAACTGCAGCTGTAGTTCCATAGCTGCACCACCTTGGCTGCCCCCAGGGTGCTGGCCGAACCGTGAACTCCTTCCACTTTGTCCCTCCAGTTTTTCCCAGTAACCTTCTCTGGTGTCTTTGGTTTTTCTGGGTTGAGAAGTCTTGCGACTGCCACAGCTCACTGATTTAGGGCCCTAGGGCCTGTTGCACCCAGGTCTGCTCCACTCTGCTTCCAGCTCTGTGGGATAGACTTTATCCAGGAACCATCCAGGCTAACCTGGGCTGGCATCCTGCTTCCCTCTGCTATTCCATGGGTTCTGCTGTTCTAGAATTTGTTCAGAGCCATTTTTTATAGGTGTTTGGAGGGTCCTGGGGGACAACTTTAGGCAAGTCCCTGCTTTCCAGCTGCCATCTTGTCTCCACCCCCAATTCTTTCATTTAAAACAAGATGCTACTAGATACTTGAAAATCCTAGACATAACAGTACAACTGACTCCATGGATTCAAATTCTAGGAATATCTTAATGAAAGGACTGGAAGAGATTATTCACATGCATGAAGAGCAACTGTATTATCTACAAAGGTTTCATTGAAGGGCATTGTTATAGCAGAATTGACCAAATTGGCTTGCAAGGTGCTATAGGAATACCACAATATTTACCACTATTGTATCACCAACCACCTTTAAGTAAAGTAGTGGTCTTTGGGGCCCAGTATGAATTACCATTCAATACAGACCTTCTCATTTTCATGACAGATAAATTACTGGTAGTGCTAATGACAAGGAATTTTGGAAGAGTTACTACAGATTAGTCATTTCTCTTTATCAAAGAGGGAAGTCCCCTTTGGGAAGGGTAGTTAAAAGACAATTTACCATATTAATTTTATTCAAGTTTCCTTACTAGAACTGTGATACTGTGCTATGTTAATATTATAGCACGTAGGCCAGTCACTAATTGCCTGTATCAATGTATTTCGCATATCAGTGAGGAAGAGACGGTGATGGTAGAGATATTTAGGAAAGGGTTCAATTAAGGTTTAGAGATTCAATTTAATTTCTAAACACTTGGCCAGAAGGAAAGATTATATATATATATTTTTACCTCTAATTGGCTATATTGGTGAAGAAGGAAGTGGACTCAGACTGAGGAATATGGGGAAGATGTGCGATTAATTATAATAAAGCAAGAACAAGAATTATAATATCAACAATGATGATAGCTAACATTTATATAGCAAGTGGTATTTGCTAGGCACTGTCCTGAGTGCTTTATAATTATTATCTCATAGAACCTTGTAAGGCAAGAAGTTATTATCTTCATTTTGTAAATGAGGAAATCAAAACAGAGTTTAAGTGATTTACCCATTGTAACAATTATTAGGTGTACAAATCTGGATTTGAACTCATGTCTTCTTGACTGCAGATCCAGTGCTCTATACAATATCCTAATTAGTTGCCATTAGACACAAATAATCTCATAGGCTCTTGTAGTTTTACAAACATAATTTTTTTTACCCCATTGTAATGTGCACAGTCAATGGAATGAAGTGTTTAAAAAAAAAAAAACTTCCAATGGGGATCATTAGAATCAGTTTGTTTGGCCTCTTTTGGGTACTCATTTTCTTTATCTATAAAATGGGAAGGATGGGCGAGATGGCCTCTAAGTACCCTTGCATTTCTGATGATTCCATCCAAGTCATATAGATGAAGGAAGAGCCAATAGTTGAATAATAATAATAATAATAGTTACACTATTGGTCGCCCTGTGGGTTTGGGGCAGATACATTGTATCTGACACTGTGACTAGTGCCGCTATATGAAATTACCCCCAGATTTGAGCATTGTAGGTCAAAGAATAGAAGAGCCATAGGATCACAGATTTAGAGCTGAAAAGAATTTTAGAGGCCATGTAGTCCAACCCCATTATTTGATAAATAAATAAAAAGAAACTCAGGGTATTTAAGGGATTTGCCCAAGTTTGTAAAGGAAGCAAATGGAGCAACATAGAACCTCTACTTCGCAAAGAAGAATATTTGCCACGTCATCATGCAATATCCTTGATTATAATTTTGAGCCAAGTCTGTCCTTTGAGATATTGGCATCCATGCTTCCAATTAATAGAGAAATACTACTTTGATTATGGCAGATTACTCCTCAAGAATATGCCCATATGGTCCCACATTTCAAGCTCCTACTTTACACTAACCTAACAGATTTGCCTACATTTCCTTCTCATTCTGATTGTTTCAGGTGGGACTCTTAGTTTGTTTTCATGTTCCAGAGACACCATCAAAAGAAGATAAGACATCAATTACTATTTACTATGCCTACTACCTGAAAGGTGATGGGTCAACAGAGGATGTTAAGGAAATTAAATTAAAGAATATTTCTATTGTTACTTACATGGACACACTTTCATATATCCTTAAGCGATTTATTCATCAAGGTCTGTGTTTCGACATTCATCCCTGGCTAGGCATTCTCTTTTCTTCCTCAGAACTATGCCTGCCACTTTTAATATCTTCAGAATTTTTTGGTCATTACCCATTACCACCAAATGCAAGAGTTGACCTGTTATCATAAAATAGTTAATATTTATATAGATCTCTAATTTTTGCAAAGCACTTTACATACATGACATCATTTTTATCCTCCCCAAAACTCTTTGATGTAGGTGCTATCATTATTTATCTTCATGTTACATATAAGGAAACTGTGGCAAAAAAGAGTTTAAATGATTTAGACAGCCTCTTTCTTGGCTTAGAAATTTTCTTGGGGCAACATCCAGACATGCTTCAAGCACTTTCCACTAAGCAAGAAAAGAGGGAACCATAGGAGCAGAATACTCTCAGAGCAGGGGTGATGGTAAACCTGAGTATCTTCAGTACTCTCAGTGAATCATCACTACCACATTAAGGATTGTTCCTTGCTATACCACCATTATGTGAATGGAGGGATAGTTTATAATGATGGATTAAAGGAAAAGTAAATCTCAACACCACTAGAAATAGACTAGCTTTGCAGTCTCTTATGTTAATTTTGGTTGCTTTTAGACAGTGAAATTCCAAAGTGAGCTATGGGAATCACTAAGAGATAACTATAAGTTTTGGCCCTGTAGCAACCTTTCTTGATGTTAGTATGTCCTCTGCATCTCCAGGTAAACAAGACATTGAAGGGGTGGCCTGATAGCCTTAGGCATGTGTCTGCATTTCTCATCCCATTTTATAGTATGGTAGTATAACTATTTTTGGTATATCTCCAATAATTAGGAAGTTAGTCTTCTGGTAATAGGAATGTCTGTGATTTTTTAGGATTTTGTGGGGGGGGCACTATAGGATCTGTGTATATATGTGAGCATGAGGCACTGCCACCATTATCTAACATGTCTGTAGCATTTTAATGTTTATAAACCACTTTGTATATTTTTAAAATTTAATTCTCACAACAATCTGTAGGTATGTGCTATTTTTACCTTCATTATACAAGTGAGGAAACTGAAGTAGAGAATGGTTTTCAGTGGAAATGCCCATGGACTGGCATATAGTAAGTGCATGAGGCAAGATTTGAACTCAGTCGAGCCTGATGCCATGTCCATATCTATACCATTTTGCAAACTTTGAGTAAGGCAGTCCCTAAGAGAAAGAGCAGAAATCTAATTTTTCTACCTAGAGATGTTAAGGAGACTTTACAACAAAATCCACCCCCCCCAAATTCAACCTTAGTCATGAAAAGAAATCCTCATACCTCTTTATAGTATGAGTTGCATAGGTTGAAAAAATAGTCATTTTAAAAAAGGAAACCCAAGTGTAAGTTAATACCATAAAATAGCCCACCCCTCAATATGCACAGAAATATAATAAACTCTTAAAAGGGACTATGGCATCAAAAACAAATTAGACCAAAAAAATCAATGTCATTTATTATTTGTCTTATCTTCTAAACATTCCATGTTTCCATCTGTTTTTGTGCACTTCAAGATTTTTTCCTCTAAGTAATCAACCCTATTTTGTTCTGAAAATTTCCCTCCATCCACCTCCAAAGTAGCCTGATAGTGAGTGGGAAATGGACCAGGGAGGACTAAATCATGGTGGCAACTTTAAGCTTGGTTGTTTAGCACTCTGTAACACCTTCTGGCGATGTTTATCCATGTTTATCATCTAGAGGGTTGTTATTTACTGTCCCTGCTGTTTGTCTTAGATTTAGGCTGCTTCAGGCTTTTGCATACTGAATGGTAAATTCAACCAGTATATAGAAGTCTTTCTTTTTTCATTTTCCCAAATAGGTTAATTCATACAAATAAACCTTTTGTTGTTGTATTTTTAGGTTGAATCACAACTAGCTCTGTTATTATTTTTATGGCTATTAACAATAGAAAGATGCATACTAGGACCTTTGATATTGCTGATGTGAGTAATAACTCTAACAGTTTCGAGTATATCTCATCCATATCTGCTTCTTGTTAATGTCCTCCTGTGAATCCAGAAGACTGCTTCCCAGGGTGCTGGGAAAGAGTTAGAATGATTGATAAAAGAAAAAGATGATAAGGCAAAAATCCTGAAACTATTAGAACAGGTGGAAGACTTTCTTGATTAACATTGCCTCATAAAATGTAAAATAAAAATCTCCAGCTACCAAAAATCTCCTGGATATGTTTTATGGAGTTATGCCTGAACAATCAACCACCTTTTTCTTCTTTAAGCCTGTGGGAATTATTTTTTGCTCATTTTTCCCAATAAATCATCATTTACTTAGACCTTGAGTAATTTCAGATCAATGATTTCCACAGTTGTCAACAGGCCTGGATAATGAAAGGGTAAATGACTCACACAAGACCATTAGCTAATGTGTCAAAGCAGGTTCTGGGTACATTTCCACTGTACACAGTGATGATTTATATTAAGTTTTACTTCCCAGGATGGAGCAGGGGCAACTAAGGATAGTTTGGAGGAGCTGTCAGGTATCAGATATTTGAAAACAGAAATGACATTCTTTTTTAATTGTCTTTTGCTCCAGGAAAAAAAAAAAGTACTTAACCTCATTCAGTTGTGCTTCAGAAAACACACCTTTAAATCTTTTCAATACATTGCTTGCCTATATTTGATCATACAGTCGCTTATGAATAACTCTTCTAAAATGTAGTAGCCAAACTAGGCACGATCTTCAACAGAATTTCTGAGTGGCAGTAGAGCATAATGCCACCATTGCTCTCCTTAGCCTATCTATTATAATTTCATGATAAGATATCAGTAGGTGTTTTGGCAGACATTTTGTCTGAATCGTAATTCTTTCTCACATCAACTGATATATAGTCTGATTCTGACTTCTAGCATATTAGATATCCCTCCCCAGCTTCTTCCATAATTTGATAGGCATGCCATGTATATTAGCAGGAAAGTCACTGAAGAGAGGTTGGACACAGCAGAGCTCAGGATACTATCCTACTTTATGCCGTTAGATAGCTTTCTTCATTTGAAATTGATTTATTGATCAACACACTTTTGATCATATTGTTCAATTACATATCTGTATCCAGGTTCCATTTCTACATTTAGTCTCATATTGATATAATGACAGATGTTTTTCAAATACCTTGCTGGAATTAAAATATACTGGGAAACTAAAATATATATACTATATATCATACCATGATCAACTAATCAAATAAAAGGAAAAATATATTCAGGAATGTATAAGAACTTCTTCATAGTGAACTGCTCACTTTGGAAATGTTTGGGCATAGCAAGGAATGGTCTTCAATTCTCTTGATTCCCAGTGGTCTTTCCATTATACTATATCCATTTAACCTACATTCTCACTACTATAGTTAATAACATTTTACCTTTTTATAATTACTGATACTTAGGATCATGTAGCTGAAATGTATTTCCTCTTTCTCATACACTTTTCATTTGAGAGATTTCTCTATATTTTCTAAAAGATTTAAAAAAAAACCCAAATCCTCAGTGTCTCAATGGATTCTTGATCTTACTGATGTAAGTACTCAGCCTCCCAAAGTACAGATCATGAGTCATCCATGCCTTCTAAACCTGGGCAACTTTTCCAACTTCATTCATGTAAATACTCCACAGGGGGTACAAATGATGGTGGGTATCCCTTTTGCTCTTTTGTCATTATGTGAGTGACATTATAGCAGTGCAGGGTATCAGTCCTCTATTCCAAGCTCTCATTGCATGACTAGTGCATTTCTTTTCCTAGTTATGTATCTCTTTAATAATATTTTACAGCCTATCTGTTGTTCATAACCCAATTCCATCTATTTATGTCCACCAAACATTTCTCCATTGCCCTTTTAAGTTGCTTGGAATGTAAAATCATCAAAAACTCTAGTATACCATGATTTACCATCATATGCCATCAACAAACAAAAAAATAGCATTTTCAAATAGAATTTTGTTTCAAAAAATTTGCTGTTATTAAAAGCATAGAACAGACATAAGTCAGCCTACTCTCTTCTTGATAATTCCATTATGGGCACAGTTCATTATGCATAACCAGTATTTCAATCTTTTGCTTCCCAGGTGAAAACACCCCTTCAGAATGTCATTCCCTTATATGTACTGTATTACTTTTTAGAATGTAAACTCCTTGAAACTAGGGACTTCCTTTATTATAATAATTGCATTTATTAATATATTTAATTATTATTATATTTATTAACATAACTAGTTTTCCACTCAGTTACTTATGCAGAACAAATATTTGATAAATAATTATTCATTAATTTATTCAGTTGGAACAATGGCATTTTTCTTATGACGCCACAAGGATGAAAGTAATAGAATGCTATATTGTTAAAAGAATTGAAGGTCCACGGCACCTAAAAAAGGCAATAGGTGGAGTGGAAAGTCTAGTTATGGGTGCAGGTAGACTCTAGCATGTTACCAAAGAGCAATTGGTCTTAGAATTGTCATAAAAGATAGCAGGAAGATGCCTAACTGAAAAAGAATATGGGCCTATCCTATCTTGAATGATATATAATCAATGAATGGCACATTAATTCTATTCATATCTTGAAATTTCAGGTCACTCAAAGGAAGACCTCTAGTATGATAGGTAAATCCTTTGTGGAAGATTTGTGGTAATAAATAGACAAGAGTCACATATAACGAGATGACAGGAATTGGTCATGATCTATATTTTTAGAGAAAGTACGTATGTTGATGAAATCATATATCCATTGAAGTATCTATGGAGACCAGTGAGATTATAAGGTCCTTGAGTTCAGGAACTATGGTTCGTATTTAATTGTATCCTTTAATTTCTAATACAGTTCTGGGTACAAAGTAGAGTATGTGCTGAAGAAATATGGAATGGTTAATTAATTGACTGAGCAGATTCTTTTGACTTAGCCCAATCCTAATAGAAGAACCTTTAGCAATATTCATTTTTCTTTCATAAAGGACATTTCTTTGTAATATTTTAGTTTTTTAGACATGATATATGTTCAATTTAGATAAGGAAGTAGGAATTAATTAACATCTAAATGATGTTCATTTTAAATGCTAATTATAACTAATTAATCTAGAAAATATGTTCCAATATACCATCTGATGAAAACAGCCATGTGGCTA
Source organism: Trichosurus vulpecula (assembly GCF_011100635.1). Lineage (NCBI taxonomy): Eukaryota > Metazoa > Chordata > Mammalia > Diprotodontia > Phalangeridae > Trichosurus > Trichosurus vulpecula. The sequence goes on from NC_050581.1 coordinate 134,228,421, forward strand.
TTGATATTGAGATAGAATACATGTCAGATAAGTCTATAAATGGACTAGAAAGGACTGATTTGAATGTTAGAGAAAACACTTTTCATAGTAATTAGAACATCCTCTGAATTTTGAATAGACATATCTATGAACTCGTTTTCTGTTTATCTTTTAAAAAGGAAAATAAAAATGACACTTTTGATGTGTGTTGAAAAATGATTGAAATCTGATTGAATTAAAGCCCCTCCCCAAAATTGTATATGTTATGCCAATAAATCATGGCTCTTTGTCAGCCATTTCTACCTTTCTGTTTTGTTTGATTCCTTTCCATCTTTCTCCTTTATTCTTTCACACTTTCTAGTGTTAAACTTTGGAGTTATTTTCAATGGAAGATATTTGATAAATGGACATGATTGAAAATGAAAGTCTTTCCTTGGTCTCTTCCATGAAAAGACTCAATTAGAGAAGATAAACTGTCCTTAGTATAATTTTGAATCTGTGATTACTCTTTTTATAGCTACCCCTTTCTTAGACATGTTTAAGATGATTCTAGACTAGGATTTTTTTTAAGGATTACTCAGTCACTATGAATGAGCCACTTAATTTCTCTAAAATAGAGCCATCCATACTTTAAAAACAGGCTTTATTGTTATACATAATTTTACCTGGGTATAATCCAATTGACCATTCAACATGGCTTACTATGAAGGGGATTTAAAATTCTAACATGTAATATAATTTATTTTTTCATCCACATTCAACTTTACTAAGCTCCTGCCTATGCATGGAAAGGGCATCAGGACAACCTCTGTTTTGATTTAAATTTCTAATCTCGTTGTGCCTTTTAAAAGAGAATGAATCTGCTAATGTATCTACCTCACCCATTCCTTGTTATCAAAAGAGAAAAGGTTCAAACATTTGCCCTTAGCATGAATAATACAGTAACTAATTCTAATAATAACAATAGGGATCATAAAGTGAGCTGGCATTATTATTTTTAAGAAATAATATTTTTTACATTCTTTTTAAATTTTTTTTGAGTTCCAAATTGTCTTTCTCCTTTCTGACCCTCCTGCATACATTGAGAAGGCAGGCAATGTGATATCTATTATACACTTGAAATCTGGCAACTTACTTCCATATTATCTGTGTCACAAAAAAAGTATATTTTATACTTCAATATATACTGAGAGTTCATCAGTTCTCTCTCTGGAAATGTATAGCAGTTTTCATCATGAATCTTTCAGAACTGGCTTGGATCATTGTAATTCTATGAGTAGCTAAGTGTTTCACAGTTGATCATTATTACAATATTGGTATTACAATTATCTCCTGGTTTTTCTCACTTCACTCTGCATCAGTTAATATAGGTCTTACCAGGTTTTTCTGAAACCATCCACCTAATAGTTTCTTATAGCACAGTAGGATTACCTAACAATCATATAACACAACTTGTGCAGGCATCCTCCAATCAATTTCCAATTCTTTGTCACCACAAAAGAGCTGCTATAAATATTACTGTATACATAGGTCCTTTTCCTTTTTCTTTGCTATCTTTGGGATAAAGACCCCATAGTGGTATTACTGGATAAAAGGATAGGCATGGTTTTATAGCCATTTGGGCATAGTTCCAAATTGCTCTTCAGAATGGTTGGGTCAGTTCACAACTCCACCAACAGTACATTAATGTACCCATTTTCTACATTCCCTCCTTATTTTTTTTCATTTTTCTTTTCTGTCATGTTAGCAAGTCTGATATATATGAGGTGGTATCTCAGAGTTGTTTTAATTTGCATTTCTCTAATCAATACTAATTTAAAACATTTATATATGACTATAGATTTGATTTCTTCTGAAAACCATTCATATCCTTTGACCATTTATAAATTGGGGAATTGCTCTTAGATAAATTTAACACAGTTCCCTATATATTCGAGAAAAGAGTAATTTATCTGCGAAACCTGCTGTAAATTTTGTTGATATTACTTCATTGTCTATGTTACCTTTTTTCCTTTACCAAAATGTAGTTTCCCTGGTTATCTCTTTTACTTCAGTTTCTTTTTGCTTTTTCTTTGTCTGAGATCATGATCACTAACCCTGCCTTTTGTACTTCAGCTAAAGCGCATAGGTCCCACTCTGGGCCCTTATCTTAATTTTGTATATATCTTTCTATTTCATGTGTGTCTCTTTAAAACAACATTTTGCTGGATTCTGATTTCTAATCCATTCTTCTAGGGAATTCTGTTTTATAGGTGAGAGATGTTTAAGTGTTGCCTGCTCCTACCTCCCATTTCCTCCTCCATTCTAAAAGGTCTTGTGTGCTTCTTCTCTTACTTTCCCCAGTGCATTCCTATTTGCCTCTGCTTCCTTTGTTTTTGAGATTGTCCCAACATAATCTACTCGTTTTCATGCCCTTTGTGTAGGTAGATTCATTTTAACTGCCCTAATAATAATAACATTCTTAGGAGTTACATGTATCATCTTCTCACATAGGAATGCAAAATGTTTAACTTTATTAAATCTCTTATTATTTCTCCATCATGTTTATGTTTTTATGCTTCACTTGAATCTTGTGTTTAAATGTCGTGTTTTCTAGGCAGAACTAGTCTTTTCATCAGGAATACTTGAAAGTTCTCTACTTTAATAAATATCCATTTCCCCCTCAGTTTTTAGGGGAGATCATCCTTGATTGTAATGTTAGATCCTTTATTTTCAGTAATACTACATTCTAAGACATCTACTTTATTTTTTTTTTAACATGGAAACTTCCAAATCTTGTAGGATGGTGATTCTAGCTCCATATTTGATTTCCCCCCTGGCTGCTTGACCTTGGAGCTATGGAATTTGGCCATAATAGTCATGAAAATTTTCATTTTGGGATCTCTTTCAGGAAGTGATAGGTGGATTCTTTCAATTTCAATTTCCAACTTGGATCTAAGATATCAGGGCAGTTTTCCTTAAAAGTTTCTTAAAATGTGATGTTTATGCTCCTTTTTTTTTTTATCATGGCTTTCAGGTAGTTCAATAATACTCAAATTATCTCTTCTTGACCTGTTTTCCAAGCTAGTTGTTTTTCATATATTTTCACATTTTCTTCTATTTTTCAGTCTTTTGAGTTAATTTTAGTGTTTCTTGATGTCTCAAAAAGTTATTAGCTTTTCCTTGCCCAATTCTAATTTTTGAGGAATGATTTTCTTCAGTGAGTTTTTGTGTCTCTTTTCCCCCCATTTTGTCAATTATGCCTTTGAAGGGCTTCTTTTCTTTAGTGAATGTTTGTGCCTCTTTTACCATTTGGCCAATTCTGCTTTTTTTTAAAGATATTATTTTCTTCAATATTTTTGTGTCTCTTTTGCTAAGATGTTTTCACCATATCCTTCACACCTGTCAATTCACAGTCCCAGATCATTCCCACCATCTGCCTTCTCTGCTCAGATTCTGAGAGAGTAGCTGAAGGAAATTACATAACTATACTAACCTGGTTCATTACAAATTCATGTTATGGAATCATAGCTAGACCCTCACAGCTGCATAGGGATTCTGTTATTTTTCCTTGATGGATTTTCTTCTCAGTTCTGTAAGCTGTTCTAAATTGTTTTTTTTCTCTCCTTTCCAAACCTTAATGTCATGTCAAACTCACCACCCATTGTCAGCTTTCATTCTCGGCTACTTATATAAACTTGAGGAAGTCATTTATGTTTTTTGTTTCCTTATTAATAAAATTGACATTAATGATACCTAACACACAAAGCTGTCAAGAAACAAAAAAAAGAGATTTTATGTATATATATATATATGTATGTATGTCTATCTATCTATCTACGCACATACATACACACTCATATTATATATATATATATATATATATATATATATATATATATATATATATATATATATAATGCATGTATACACATGTAGAAAGAATTTTGTAAACCCTGAAAAGTTTGTATAATTGGTAGTTGTTTCTTATTAGTATTAGTAGATGATGATGATGGTAATGATGATGTTGCCAATTCTAACTTGCTGAGAAAATCAATTCCTCAGTTATGAACTTCCATATTTTCCTGACTCCACACATGAATCCTCTCTACCATTCAATCCTCCTTTATTGCTGTCTCTGTTGAAGGGAAGCCCTTCTTGCCAGGTCCAATTGTAGAATGGGGGAATTGGATTATGTAAACATTATTTTCTACCCTGGCTGCTTGACCTTGCAACTGTGGAATTTTAAGATATAGAGGAGAGAGCCATAAATGAAAACTGTAGAGTTTGTGCCTTATCTCGAAGGCAATGGGGAATCACTCTGTTTTTAACAGGATTACTACTTGTTCTCTAATCTTGACAATCTTTATCCTGCTTCTATTCATTCTCACAGGCTTAACTTTATTTGTCAAATGTAATGTCCCTCCCGCCGGCCTATCAGAAATCAGGTTGAAGGTAATCATTTTTCACTAATTTTCTAGCCCACCCCCTTAATATACGAACACTCTCTCTTAAATTGTTAACTTTTATTATAGTTATGTGTTTGTAGATGGGGACTAATTTGTTTCTGCCTTTTCAGTCAGGCATTAATCATAGATTAAGCATTTAAACTGTGTCAGACATTATGTTAAGTACTGGGGATAAAAAATAATAACACACACACACACACACACACAATTTACCAGATCATGCTCTCAGTGAGCTCACAATCTAACATACACAACATTATGAACAAGATGTCATACAGAGTAGACAATGAATAATTTTTTGGCTTGACTAATTGTTACAACTTCCGGTCCATTTCCTTATGCAAATGTTCAAACTGAGAAAGTACTGATATGATGACTATTTTTATAGAGTAATTATATTAGAAGCAGTCCATTATCTTAGAAAAAGCAGTAGTTAGGGGACTTGAATTCTAAATCTGTCTCTGTCATTAACTGTGTCATCTTGGGCAAACTGCTCTGGCCTGAATTTACCTAAGTTGTTAAATGAGTGGATGGGACTGGATGAATTCTAGAATTACAGAAAGTTCCTTGGGGTAAAATCCCCACTCAATAGACAAGTAAGAAGTGATGTTCTAGCAAGTAGGGCTTAGTAATCAGTCTAAAAGGAGGAGAGCTAGGTCAGAGCAATGTCATGAAACCAAGGGGAGAAAGATCTTTTATTACTGAGTAAGGATCTTTTCCACTCTTATATTTCTTTATATATTATAAATGAGGATACCCACTAGGATATCAATTTAGACAGCTTTATCTGAACATTTTTGTTCTCCTCACATTTCAGTTGAAATTTCCCTCAATTATATCACAGATGCTCTTGACTTTGGAGCTTTTAAGGCAATATATTAAGTTACGAAATAATGCATCCTTGCCTATTAACCAGGTTCATGTAAACATCGGTGAGAAGTCATTGCCTACACTTCTTGATGTCACACTACTGAAGTGTCACACTACACAAAATGCCTCAGCACACTCTTCAAGGCCTGGAACCAAAGGGACCAATCTACTCTTGTCACTTTTCAGCAGACATCTGTTGGTTCGTTCCTAAAAGCAGATACATTAATTGCCCAAACACAGAATGGTTTGCCCCTTCTTAGGAAGGGGGATCAATCATCTAGTGACTGATTAGAGGAGGAAAATCATAATGGTGAAGGGGCTTGATCTTATATAATATAGAGAGCAGTTGAAGAAACTGGGAGAGGATAGGATTTAGGGGAGGTATATTTGCTGCATTTAAGTATTTGAATGGCTGTCATGTGGAAAGGGAGTTAGACTAGGTCTCTTTGCTGCCAAAGCAAAGAACTATCAGGGTAAGGTAGAATGTATGATGAAGAAGCGAATTTAAGTTTGATATAGGGGGAAAAGCCCTAACGTTTCTAACACTTAGCTCTATCATCCATAAGTATAAGGGTCAATTTCAAGACCTTTCAAGATCTTTCATTGGATCTCCACAAACAGAAGCTATATAATCCCTTGTCAGGAAGGCCAGAGTGGAATGCTTTTTTTCAGAATGGATCAGGCAAGATGGTCACTGAGGTACTTTATAATTTTAATTTTCTATGATTTTTTTAAATATAGAGTTAGTCGGAAGTGTATGTAGTTATTACTGTACTTGATAAACATTATTCCAGAGTGAGAAAGATGATCAGATTGACTGAATCTTAATGCTTTTCAAGCTTACTTTATTATAATTTAAAATATGAAGTGTCTTGATGTTTAAGAATCATTGATTCTAATAGAATCTAGGTGTATGAATGAAAAATTAAAAAAATTAAAACAAGCTCTATTAATAAAATGAAAAAAGCATAAGTGAGCTAGCTGACTTAGAATAAAAACAAACAAAACACATGGGGACCTTTAATGGAGGTGATGTCATAGTACAAGAAAGGAACAATACTAATGTGATGTTCTTATTGCCAAGAATAATAGAATTTATTAAGCAAATTTATTCTCAACATGCATGGCATAAATATGGACAGGTAATTTACTGCTTCAATACTTTGGGGAAGCATTACAAGGCTGGATAAATAGAAACAACTAGACTTGTACATTTTTAAAGAAAACGTTGGCTCCCCTTCTGTTTGGCCATCATTTTTCTTCCTTGCACATGGAGTGCTAGTGAAAGATAATAATGCCATAAAACCTAGTTTATAGCACAAAGAGAAGACTGCATGCCATCAACCATGTTTTACAGCATGTGTCAACCAAGTCATTGTTGGTCTGGCTTACCTTGTATTTGGTAAGGAACATAATATTAAAAAAAAAATAACAAATGTGCTGTTGTTAACATAAAACAAAATCTCAGTGAGACACGCAGACTCTTCTGCTTGCTTTTGATTATGTGCAAAAGCAGAATCCACTATTGGCGAAGAGGTAGTGTACTTTTCTGGAAACAAAATGTGCTGCTACGCTTTTCTTTTAGATGGACCTAGGCTTATGATACTTTTGTACAGGCTTAATAGCACTGCCATGTATCCTGAAGAGTGGAAAAATCTTATTAGAGAATAAGGTCATTATAAAACCTACCAAATTTAAATAGTTTTTTAAAACCAAATAGCAAGTCCTGTTTTCTGATGAAAAATACCAGTATAGAAAAAAAATTAATGTTCTTGTGTTTGGAAAAGATGGTATAAAGGAGCAAAATAATAGAAACAGCCCAGAATTTATGAACATATGTAAGAAAGAAAAATAGCCTAGGTACTAAAACTAATCACTTTGTCATTTTGACTTGTATATGTCCTAAAAGGGCATGAAAGGACACTAGTGTTCTACCTGCAATGTTCTGGGAGGAAAAAGCATTTTATTGGAAGATGGAAGACCTGTCTTCTCGTCTCATGCTATTACTAACTAGTAATGTGGCTTGTACAACTTTTCCCTCCTTGGGCCTCAGTGCTTCATCTATAAACTGGGAGAGTTCAGCTAAATGATTTAGGATTACTTTTTGCTCTATAACTGTATTGGCATGAATATATATGTATATATATACATATATATACACATATAATACATATGTGTATGTATTTATGTATATGTGTGTATGTGTGATTGCCTCTTGCAGGATAATGTCATACCACCATCATCAATGTCTATGCTCCCACAATGGAGAACCCTGATCAAAGAAGGTCAAAGAAAAATTTTATGAACACTGTCTTCTATTTACCTAAATACACATACACACACACACACACACACACACACACACACACACACAAACTTCATGGATGCAACCTCACAGCAAACATTCAACAAAAGCAGTGGCCCCAAAGAAAAATGACTACCAGAAGAATTAATTTCAACAGATTAGACACTTCTTTGAGTAGAAACAGTATGTTTCTAACTTGGAAGGAATGTTGAGCCAACACATAGCTGGCAACTGTGGAGCAGAAAAGGAGAGTGGGCATCTTTCAGAGGTTTAGTGTACAGTACTGAATTTACATATTTGGGTCAGAACACTCTCAAACATCTCTAGGAGAAATGTCAGGAACAGAACAGAAGTCTGTACAAAACATTTGTAGATGTGACCATGGCCTTTGGCATTATCAGTTGTGAGGACTTATAGAAAATTATGTCAAAGTTTGGTCACCCAGAGAAGTTCATTAGTATTGTATGTCAATTTTACAATGGCATGCTTGCCCAGGTTCTGGATAATGGATGATGCTCTCACACCACTTTCCCAGTATCTAATAGAGGGAAAAAAGACTTTTAATAAAGCATGTTGTTTTCAGCCATATTGTCGAACTCCCTCAATGAAGATGAACTCGGCATCAAGGTCTGCTACTACACTAATGATGTGAAATGTGAAAAGGCATAGAGTCAGTGCAATACTCATGGCACTTATGGTGGCTATGAATATGCTGGTGTAGTTCTGAATCACAAAATATAACTGACTCTTTTCATTGAAGGCAGAATCAAAATATTTATTCAAACATTAGAATGCCAAATCCCAACATCAGAAAGCCAAATCCATCATAGCAACAAAGAAATCTATACACTTTATCAATGCAGAGTACCCCATCAACCCCAAGCCTTTCCTCTGTTTGGGCCTTCCCACAACACAAGGGCAAAAGCATTCCCTCTATCATTCACATTAGCTGCTGCTCTGTCTCTCTGTCTCTCTCTCTCTCTGTCTCTCTCTCTCTCTCTCTCTCTCTCTCTCTCTCTCTCTCTCTCCCAGCTCTGGCTGCTCTGTCACACTTCTTCTCAGTTCTGCTCCACCCCTTCTTGCTCCACCCATGCAGCAAGCTCCTACCCCCTACCCCCACAGGTTCATGTGACTCAGACTTCAATGTGACTCAGATAGGTCACATGGGCCTATTAATGGATGGGAAGATCTTTAAATTGTATTACCATTAGAAAAGGCTAAAAGCCAAGACTAAAGTGAAGGGAGTATTGGTGCATGATTTTCTGTTTGCAGATGATTGTGTCCTCAATGCAGCCTCTGAAGTTGAGATGCAACAAAGTATGAATATTTTCTCTATTGCTTGTATTAATTTTAGCCTAACAATTAACACCAAGAAAACATAAGTGTTCCATCAGCCAGCACCACACTCTCTGTATGTGAAACCATCAGTTATAGCAGATGGAGAAGTTTTGAATACTGTGGATAAGTTTCTTACCTTGGCAGTACACTTTTCAGGGGTATACACATTGATAAAGAGGTTAAAACATACATTGACAGAGCTAGCTCAGTGTTTAGGAGGCTCCAAAGAAATGTGTGGGAGAGAAGCATTATTAGACTGACTATCGAACTAAAGATATACAGAACCATTGCTCTGACCTCATTTTGTGTGCTTGTAAAACCTGGAGATTATAACAGAGTCATGCCAGAAAACTAAATCACGTCTTTTTAATTGTCTTAGGAAGATTCTGAAAATCATCTGATAGGATAAGATATCAGACACTAAGGTTCTTTCTTGAACTAAACTGCAGAGCATTCAGAGAGTACTGTAGAGAGCACAACTCTGATGGACTGGCCATATTGTTCAAATGTCAAACATATGCTTGCCTAAAAGACTATTTTATGGAGAATTCACACAGGTTAAGCAATCACATGGTGGTCAGAAGAAGCTATACAAGGACAGACTCAAGGTGTCTCTTGAGAACTTTGGAACTGATTCCATGATAAGGGAGACACTACCACAGGACTGCCCAGCATGAAGGCGGTATACTCTGTGAGCAAAAGAGAATTGAAACATTTCAAAAGGAATGTGAGATGGGCAAATTTAGAGAATCCAAACCAAATGTTCACATGGACTATTTGTGCCCGACCTGTGGTAGAACATTCTGGGCTTGTATTGGTTTGGTCAGCTATAGTCCAACACACTGTAACTTGACTCTAATATAGTGATGTAATTTTTGTCCTCTTTGAAAATGAAGGACAACAAATTTTATATATATATTATATTACATATAATATATTAATATATATATTATATAATATATATTTATATATAAATATTATATATAATTTCCACACATATATGCACATGTATATATGTGTTTTGTATCTATATATGTATATATATGATATATACATAATATTTATATGAATATGTAATGGCAATCAGGGAAGGACTTTTTTGCTGTTCATCTCTTTTGGGATGCTAAGGCTATCAAGTGCCTTTAATAAGTCTCCCCTTTGTTTGAATGGGGAAGGTAAAGTGGATCCATTTTTGTTTTGGAGTGTTTCTCAGCACTAAGGCAATCGGGAGTCATTGATTGAAAACAATGTATATGATGTGGTACTAGTGATTGAAGAACTATCCCACAACCTGATGTTGTGATTGAAAAACTAGCTTTCCCACACCCCAGTCCTCAGGGTCCTGAACAGTGTATAAGTACTAGAAGGTTAGCATTTGACTTTTGGGGGCACGCTCGTTGGAAAACTGTGGGTGATGAGACTCTGGGCAAGCCCTTGAAGCAGCCCCCTGTCTTTGAAAACCCAGCTGTTGGTGCTTCTCTTTTTTGGTAATTATGTATATGATTTGATCAGACAAGGTCTGTCTGTTGATCTGTTTGTAATTTCTATTTATATTTGCCTTGAAGTTCATGTGGTTGATCTTTCCCCCTTGAACTAAGTAAATGATATGTGTATGCTTAATTAAAGTGAGATTATTTACCCCTTAAATGTGCTTTCCTTAGAAAATCAGATCAAAGAACCTGTGTTGGCAGCCCTTCTATGTACTTGTGTTATTGGTCTTACACAGCCACAATAGCTGCTAGCAACATTGTTGTTACAGTGTGTTGTGTGTGTGTGTATGTACCTAGATTATAATGTATATATATATATATATATATAATTATATATGTATATTATGTATTATACATGTATCTAGATGTACATATGTATATATACATGTATATACTCATATGTGTGTATATGTATGTATAATGTATGTATAATCTGCAAGATTAAAGTCTAGTTATGCATTGAAATGAATTACTTCATTATTCCAAATCTTAACAAAAATGAAAAGAATTATATCTAATTTAGGAGCATTAATCACTTATCCAATAATATGAATCATGGAACACCTCAGACATTTTAATATGAAGTGACACAAAAATTAATAAAGAAACTCATAGTGGGTAAAAGGGACTTGTAGCTACTACTATTTATAACTAGAATAAAAGTCACTGTGAAGGACATGAAAGATTAGAAAAAGAAGTGGGACAGCCACATATTAGGAGCAGTTAATGAATATTGTGCTGTTAAATTCATTACTTAAAAAACCTAGAAGTGATCTTCAATATTTTAAAGATACTTTTGTGGAATGTTTAAGGGAGAGTGTGAATAAGCATCACATAAGACAAATGGGTATTGATAAGCCATGCATCCATAGTAACAGAGGGCTTATATACTCTGATAAGAACATGAATCCACTGAATTATCAAAATAGAGTATTTATGAAAGAACTACTGGGAGGGCATGGTATTTTGGGGAACTGCACAAATTTCACAATAGCAAAGAGAAATGAAACATTACAATAAAGAAAGGAAACCTAGGGACTCTGAGGCACAATGTTGTGAAAGGGAACAATAATAAAAATATCAGCAAAATAAGGAGAAAAATAAATAACTGAAAACTTTTGACATTCTTAAGCAAAGATTGAATTTTAGGGAAGGAAATTTGGAAGAACTTGATAAGTTGAAAGCTTATAAAGAAGAGAAGTACTTCAACCAAAAGAGGATTAGAAATAGGAATAAAGGAGGAGAATCAAAAGGAGGAAAAAGTTTTGACAGAAGCATCCATTGGGTAGGTAGAAAAAAAGGAAGAACAGCAGCAGCAGAAGGATTGAAGAGGAAGAGAATGAATTAAGCTTGAAAAAAAGTAGAAAGGGAAAGTCAGAAAAGGAAGATAGTCGTTTATCAGATAAGTAAAGTAAGACAAGTTGATAAGACAAGCTATTTCCTGTCTGTTGAAATATAACATCACCTTTTTGTGATTATTCAGTGCTTGTTAATTCCAAGGATTCTATTGAATATATACACATATACATATATACGTATATATATATATATAATGTGCATAAATATAATACATACATGTGCATATGCATACATATAAGTATATAAATATGTGTGTATGTATATTATATATGGGTTTATAGATATACATTTGTGTAGTTTGCATGAGTATATGTATACAAATGTATAAATATGTGTATATTAGCATATTATATATTGGTATATACATATACCTATGTTTTAAATGTGTATGCAAACATATCTTCATGATTTTAAGTATGAAACTTCTATGCCATATTCATGTATGTGTATATATACTTAAACACAGAGAGGCATATAACGTGTACATGTAGATGTATGTGTGTATAGATATGTGTATAAACATATATTCAGGATTTATAGGTGCAAGATCTCTGTGGGGTCTACAGATTTTCAATATTTACACTCCTGAGACCCATTTTCTAATATGTCACAATCGTCCCTTTCCATGACCATGCCAAGTTCCTTTACATTGAGGTCATGGAGTATCAATGTTTATCTTCATTTATCTGAAGACCCTTATATAATCCTCCTTTGGATTTCTCTTCTTGTTGATATCATTCAAAATGGATGCATAAAATTGTTGGGGTTTTTTTTAACCTTCATTTTGTAAGAGGACCAATAACATCACAGGGTGATGTCTTGACTCATGGGTGAATTGGGTTTGAGTGTGGCAGAGTTTCACAAAGTCGTCAGCCTCACTCTCTCTTCTAGAATCACTGAAGTCCAGTGGCAAGCCAAAGGTCAAGATAACTGGAAATGGCCCGGGTTGAAGTGGATGACTTTGGCTTTTTTCCATGTCTGACCAAGACAAACTCCACAGTAACTGCTTAAGTTGCCTTTATGGCCAATGCAACAAATTGTTCTCATCTTCCTATTACACCAGGGGAAGTCTTCACATGCTTGGAGTAGAGACCCCCCTAATTCACTGGCAGGTTTGTGACACATCAGTTTTCCTCAACCTGTTTAGCCTATCTGCTGAAATGGTTTGCTGGAGTGTGGCTGCTTCATGTCCTACAGCTTTTTGGAGCCATAGGTGAGATAGTTGAGTTCTGGGTGGACACCAAAGGTGGATGAGCAGCCCTGAAAAGGGCTCAACAAACCCTCATGCCAGTGGTGCTCATCCTCCTTGAAAACCCATACTCCCCATATTTTTGCAGATGTTTATCATGAATACTGTAGTGTGAAATGATAAAATGTCTTATGAAATCAGCTTTCATGTTGCCTTTGGTTGCAAAATAAGAACAACTCTGATGGCTTTTTTTTCTCCCTCTTCAAGATTAACCTATGAGACATCCTTCCATTTATCTTCTGCTTGAGTTTATAGTGAGGATGTCAAGATTGACACAGTAGTATTTCTACTCACTGTCGCTGGAAAAAAGATCTTACCTACCCAACACTTAAAGTTTATAGGTGTGTAACAAGACTGCTTTGGCCTTTTCTCTAATGGCAAGATGGGTTACATTTCCCTTCTGGGTTACAAAGTACCCTGAAGGGCTTAGATTGTGTCTCTTTTTTTTCCGATATATATTTGTACTAAAGGTCATTTCCCCTTTTCTGCTCCATAGGTTTTTTGTTTGTTTGTTTTTATTTTTCTTTTTAGGCTTCAGTAATAGACATTGCAACACCCAGGCTGGTTTTCTGGATGCCCCTATTCCTGTGGTTTGTGCTTAGGGTCTTTGAATCTCCCAAATATGAAGACTCAACTATCTGGGCCTAAGATGTTAAATGATGAACTAACAGGCCAAGGAGGCCAGTTTCTCAGAGAGAAGAGATATCCACATGGACTCAGAGTAGGGAAGAAACCCTAAGTCTTTCCTCCTTACTGAAGGGTTTCACCAGTTAGTACCAGTGAAATCACTGCACTTCCATAGATATAAATTCATTGAGAAAGGCAACTGAAATTTAAACAAGCCCTTTTGCTTTGTTTTTAATATATTTTAATTGATTTAATTAAATAATTCCCAATCACATATAATAACTTTAAACATTCATTTTTTTATTTTTAAGTTATAAATTCTCTCCCTCCCTCTTACCTATCTCTGTGAAAAACAAATCAATTTTATATCAATTATATATGTGTAATCATGCAAAACATATTTTTATATTAGCCATGTTGCCAAAGAAAACAGCCAAAAGTTTTTAAAAATAGAGTAAAAAAACTATGTTTCAATTTGCATTCAGAATTCATTAGTTCTCTCTCAGCAGGTAGAGAGCATTGCTCATGGATCCTTTGGAATTGTCTTGAATCATTGTCTTGAACAGAGTAGCTAAGTCTTCCACAGTTGATCATCCTTAAAATATTGAGGATAATAAGTACAATTTTCTCCTAGTTCTGGTCATTTCACTTTTTCTGAGTTCATATAAGTCTTTACAGGTTTTCCTTAAACCATCCAGTTTGTCATTTATTATACCACAATTGTACTCCACAATTTGTTTAGCTATTCCCCGATTGATAGACATCCCTTTGATTTCCAATACTTTGCCACAAAAGAGCTGCTGAATATATATTTGTACTAATAGGTCATTTCCCCTTTTCTTTAATCCCTCTGGGATACAGACATAATAGTGATATTGCTGGATCAATGTGTATATATAGGTTTTTAACCCTTTGTTTGTAGTTCTGAATTGTTTGCCAGAAGGATTAGATTGGTTCACAGCTTGACCAAAAGGGCATTAGTGTCCAAATTTTTACATCTCCCCAGCATTTTTCCTTTTCCTTTTCTGTCACATTAGACAATTTACTAAGGGTAAGGTGGTATTTCATATGACTTTTGATAGCTTTCATTTCTTCTTTGGAAAACTGCCTGTTTATATCCTTTGACCATTTGACAACTAGGAAATGGCTCTGATTTTCATAAATGTGGCTCAATTCCCTGTGAATTAAAAAAATGAAGTCTTTATCAGAGAAATTTGCCATAATTTTTTCCCAGTTACATATTTTCCTCCTTAATTTGGCTGCATTAATTTTTTGTGTGGAAGATCTTTAATGAAATCATAATTATTCATTTTACTTCCCAGGACCCTCTCTAGCTTTTGTTGAATTATAAACTCTTCTCTTATCCCTACACAAGTCACATTTCTTACTTTTTTATTATTTTAGTTAAATAACTATTTCATTGATTTCATTTTCTCTTTAATGTAGACATTTAATGACATAACTTTTTACTGCCTTAGATGCCTTCCAAAATGTTTAGAGTGTTGTCTCATTGTTATTATTCTCCCTAATGAAATTATTGGTTGTTTCTATGATTTGTACCTTTACCCACTAATTCCATAGAATTAAATTAGTTTCCAGTTAACTTTTTCTTTAAAATTGTTATCACTGTACTAAATATTTCTTTTATCATTTATTTAATATTTTAGTTTTCAACATTGATTTCCACAAGATTTTGAATTAAAAATTTTCTCCCCAATTCTACCCTCCCCATGACCCCAAGATGGCACATATTCTGATTGCCACATTCCCCAATCAGCCCTCTCTTCTCTCACCCTCCCACCCCCATCCCCTTTGTCCTTGCTTTCTTGTAGGGCAGGATAGATTTCTATGCCCCATTCCCTATAGATCTTATTTCTCAGTTGCCTGCAAAAACAACTTTTTCTTTTGAGCATCTGATTTTAAAACTTTGAGTTCCAAATTCTCTCCCCTCTTACCTTCCCACCCACTCTCCCTAAGAAGTCAAGCAATTCAACATAGGCCACAAATATATCATTATGTAAAACACTTCCACAATACTCATGTTGTGAAAGACTATCTATATTTCCCTCCATCCTATCGTGTCCCCCTTTATCCCATTTTCTCCCTTGAACCTGTCCTTTCTGCCCTCCCTTCTATCATTCCTTCCCCCTACTTTCGTGTGGGGTAAGATACCCAACTGAGTTTGTATGTCATTCCCTCCTCAAGTCAAATATGATGAGAGCAAGATTCACTCATTCCCCCTCCCCTGCCCCCTCTTCCCTTGCAAAGAACTCCTTTTTCTTGCCATTTTAAGTGAGATAATTTACCCCATTCTATCTTTCACTTTCTCCCTCTCTCAATATATTCCTCTCTCATCCCTTAACTTGATTTTTTTATATATCATCCCTTTATATTAAACTCACCCTGTGCCCTCTGTCTATATATACATACATATATAACTTCTGCTATCCTAACACTGAGAAAGGTAGCATGAATCACACACATCACCTTTCCATATAGGAATGTAAAAAAAACAGTTCAACTTTAGTAAACCTGTCATGATTTCTATTTCTTTCTTACCTTTTCATGCTTCTCTTGATTCTCGTGTTTGAAAGTCAAATTTTCTATTCAGCTCTGGTCTTTTCACTAAGAAAGCTTGAAAGTCCTCTATTTTATGGAAAGTCTATATTTTCCCTTGGAGCATTATACTCATTTTTTCTGGGTAGATGATTCAGGGTTTTAATCCTAGCTTCTTTGAACTCTGGAATATCATATTCCAAGACCTTTGACCCCTTAATATAGAAGCTGCTAGATATTGTGTTATCCTGATTGTGTTTCCACCATACTCAAATTGTTTCTTTCTGGTTGTTTGCAGCATTTTGTCCTTGACCTGGGAACTCTGGAATTTGTTGACAATATTCCTAGGAGTCTTTGGGATCTTTTTCAAGAGGTGATAGGTGGATTCTTTTGATTTCTATTTTGCCCTCTGGCTCTGGATATCAGGGCAGTTTTCCTTGATAATTTCTTGAAAGATGATATCTAGGCTCTTTTTTGATCATGACTTTCAGGTAGTTCAATAATTTTTAAATTATCTCTCCTGGATTTATTCTCCAGGTCAATGGCTTTTCCAATGAGATATTTCAGCTTGTCTTCCATTTTTTACCTTCCTTTGGTTCTGTTTTATATTATCTTGATTTCTCATAAAGTCACTAGTTTCCACTTGCTCCATTCTAATTTTAAGGTGGTCTTTTCTTCAGTGGTCTTTTGGACCTCCTTTTCCTTTTGGCTAATTCTGCCCTTCAAGGCATTCTTCTCCTCATTGGCTTTTTAGAGCTCTTTTGACATTTGGGTTAGTCTATTTTTAAGGTGTTATTTTCTTTAGTATGTTTTTGGTTCTCCTTTAGCAAGTCATTGACTTGTTTTTCATGGTTTTCTTGCACCTATCTCATTTCTCTTCCCAATTTTTCCTCTACTACTCTTACTTGCTTTTCCAAATCCTTTTTGAGCTCTTCCATGGCCTGAGACCGATTCATATTTTTCTTGGAGGCTTTTGATATGGGCTCTTTGACTTTGTTTACTTCTGGCTTTATGTTTAGATCTTCTTTGTCACCAAAAAAAAGACTGTAGAATCTGAGTCTGAGTCTGAGACTGCATCCTTTTTGGCTCCCTGGCCATGTTCCCAGCCAACTACTTTTCTTTTTACCTTTTGGTTAGGCTATGACTGCTTATAGAGTAGAGAGTGCTTTGCCCTAAACTTTTGGGGCTGCGCTGCTGTTTTCATAACTACTTCTACTCCACTGTCACCAAAAGCTCTGCCACAGCAGCACTCCTCCTTCCCCAAGAACTGCCAAGGAGGATTGAGACCTCGATCCAAGCAAGGAAAAGCAAGCCCTGCACTCCAGCTCTTTTCTGCCATTTCATTCCTTCCACCGTGTGAGCCACGGACTCTGGAATCAGATGATGCTGAAGCTCTGGAAGCAGCCATAGGAACCTCCTACTGCTGCTGTCACCACCGCTGCACCACCTCCAGCACCCCCAGGGCTGGTGCCAGACCACTTTCTACCCCAATCTAGCAGTTTTCCCACTAAACTGCTCTGTGGTCTTTGCCATTTGTGGGTTGAGAAGTCTGGGAACTGCCACAGGCCAATGATTCATGGACCTAAGGCCTGCTCCAGGCCAACTCTGGGTCTGGTCTGTCCTGGCACTGCCCACACTGGGCTGTGCTCAGCTCCCAGCACCATGGAATAGACCCTTCCCAGCTACCATCCATGCCATCCTGAGCTGGCGACCTACTTCCCTCTGCTATTTCGTGGGTTTTGCAGCTGTGAAATTTGTTCAGAGCCAGTTTTTACAGGTGTTAGGAGGGATTTGGTGGAGAGCTTAAGCAAGTCCCTGCTTTCAAGCTGCCATTTTGTCTCTGCCCCCCACTGTGCTCGTTAACTATTTTTTGGAGCAGGGAAGGCAGGGCAGTTGGGGTTAAGTGACTTGTGCAAGGTCACACGGCTAGTAAGTGTGTCAAGTGTCTGAGAACAGATTTGAACTCAGGTCCTCCTGACTCCAGGGCCAGTGCTCTACTCACTGTGCCTCCTAGCTGCTCCTCCAATTAGCTTTTAATGAATGATTCCATGGCCTTTTATCAAATTTTATTGCATTATCATCAGAAAATGGTACATTTAATATTTCTGCTTTTCTCTATTTGTTTATGAGTTTTTTTATGTTCTAATTCATAGGCAGTTTTGGGGAAGGTGCTATGTACAATTGAGAAAAGGTATACTCATTTCTATTACCATTCATTTTTTCAGCAGTGGTCTATTGCATCTAGCCTTTCTAAGATTCTATTCATTTCCTTGATTTCTATCTCATTTATTTTATGATTAGATTTATCTTGTTCTGAGAAGGGAAAGTTGAGGTCCCTAAATAGTACAGTTTTACTATCTATTTCATTCTGCAACTTATTTAACTTTTCCTTAAAAAATTTGGATGTTATGCCATTTGGTGCACATACGTTTAGTATCAGTATCATGTTGTTGTTTGTAATGCCTTTTAGCAAACATAGTTTCCCTGTTTACCTCTTTTAATTTGGCCTGTCTTCACTTTTGCCTTATCTGAGTCATAGTTGCTACCCCTACCTTTTTTACTTCAGCTTAAGCATAATAGAATCTGTTTCAGCCACTTATTTTATCTTTCTTTCTTCTCTCTGTTTCAAGTATGGTTCCTGTTTTGAATGCAACCATCTGAGCTGGCCCTGTGGCTTCCCTGGAAATTCTCCATTGTTGCACCTGGAGACTGCTGTTCTGGCCAGATGTTACCACCCCAAGCCTTCTTTATGAAGATGGTGACATTTGGTTTGGATAGAAGGAAGACTTCTATTCCCATAAGGCAGTTGGTAGAGAAATGCTAGAATGATGCTGCTTCTGTTACCACCACCTAGTCCCACCACTGGTGTTTGGTACATGTGGACACCATCACAGCATCTATTCTTGTGTCACAGATCTTTGTTTCTGACCTCCTAAGTTGTATTGGGCAGGAAAATTATTTCACTCTGATCTATTTTTGGCTCCGCCACTCCAGCATTTGGTCTGAGGTGTTATTTTAAAGTTGTTTTAAGGGGAATGTTGGGAGACTTCAGATGAATGCTTTCTCTACTCTGTCATTTTGCCTACATGCCAATCAAGTTATTTTGAAGACATTCACAATTTCAAATACACCATTAGGTTCCTCCTAACCATGTGGAAAGCCAAGAAAAGCTGGTTACAGAGTGTCCATGTATTTACTTTTCTCATAAGACAGCAAGATTTTTCTAGAAGTAGCTCCCTAGAATCCTAGAATCCTTCACACAGAAATCATACACACACACACACACACACACGTATATGTATATATACACACATACACATATGTGTGTATATGTATATATATGTGTATATATGTACGTATGTATATACACACATACATGTACATATACACCATGTATATACACATATGCCTACACACATATATGTGTGTATATGCACATGTATATATGCACATATATGTATAGGTATATGTATACGTATATGTATATGTATAGGTATATATGTGTGTGTGTATATGTATATATGTAAGCATATTGGGTCTACATACGTACCAGACACCCATCACAATTAATATTGAAACTGTGTTATTATAAGCATGCTTTTCTTTCTTGAGGGTCATCCTGCTTCTTTGTTTCTTGGTTTGCAATGATCATATAATTAATTGCCAAGTGTACAACTCACTAATGATGGGCCTTCGTTAAGATGTTACTTGGACGGTAGATTTATTACATTGCTGAGACCTTATTTAAACTATTTCTACAAATGTTAGAATTGTCAGATCTTTTGTTCTCCTGGCATAAACTTCAAGCATTCAGGGCAAATTCTAGTATACAATAAGACATTGAAATACAACTTTGTGGAAAAATTTCAAAGATGATAATATCTAAGTAATTAATCAGAACTAATACTCCTGTCTTCAAAGATCTGTGCACAAATTTGTCAAATATTTGTAACAAGGAAAATGAAAACTTACCCAAAGCATTGTGACATTTTGGACTTCAAAGATACCACTGATACTTGGAGGCTAAAATTTATGGCTGCAACGTGACTCTGGAATACTTATTAAAATAAATCTTGACAGGAAGCAAAGGTTGGAATAGCATTGCATATTAAGGCAGGATACTCATATCAGGAAATACGGTAACTTAGGAGGGGAGTAAGATGAGTGGGGAGTATGATGGAGTCAGGTATTATGATTAGAAAACAATGTGGAGCCCCTGGACAGAAAGACAGAAGAGATGAGAAATTCGATAATATCACAAGTCTGGCATAGAATCAACGCAACAATAATGATGGGGGGAGGGGGTTACTTATCAAGATATCTGCTACGGATTTCTCCCTACCAAAAGCAGAGCAGCTAATAATTTCTTGTCATTCATTAGTGATGATTTCATCTTTCAAATTTCATCCAGAAGTATTGTTCTGGATTTATTTTTTAACCAGTGAAAGAACTTGTTGGAAATGATGAGAACCATGGGTTAGAATGAATATTCCTCATTATAGTGATACAGGAGAGGATGGACAAAAAGGGTCAGAGATGCACTCTAGATTGGGGAATGGGTTTCAGACATTTAGAGGAATGATAGATGGCATCTCAAGAGGGTAAAATGATAATGAGAAATAAAGCCAGAAGGGATTTGAGATTTTCGAGTGTTAAATTTTGAATAAACAAAGGAAAACTTTAATGTGGAGAAAAAGTGAAAGCTACTTCAAGAGAATGAAGTAGACGCTCAGGGAAATCATCAACTAATTTAGACTAAAAATAAATAATGCATGCACATGCAAAAATTGGACATAAGAGCATTAGTCGATGACAAAATGACAAAAGAGGAGCATGGTCCTGGAAGAATAATATCTATTCCACAAAAGCTCAAAAGCTGTCATAGATGGCAAAGAAAGTGAAGTATCACAACAGCATAAGCAACAACAGCAACGATGTGTTTTATTTATTTGTTTATTTTTAAGTTGGTTGAAAAAAAGGTAGGATTAAGGAAGTATATGAACATTATTCATTGAGGGTAGAGAGAATAAAGAGATGCTGAATAATGAAGTGTTAATTAGGTCTACTTGCAAAATGTCAGTAACTGAGCTCAGATGAAATACATGCTAGGCTACTGGAAGAACTTTCATATTATTGTGGGGTCATTGTCAATGACATTGGGGAGATCAATGATATGACTAATAAATTATCAGTAGGACAGAAAGGGCAACTAGCATAAGAAAAAGGAATCTTATGCAGGAGAAGCCAGACGAGGTAAAGAAAATACAAGGAGAAAGAGAAAAAGAGTTTTCTAGGGAAGGGTCAATTCTTAGTTATAGAGCAGATATTCTAGAGATCATAGTCGAATGGGTGGTGGATGTGGAGTTGTGTATAGTACTGTGATTGACTGGACTGAGAGAATGCAGAGTAAGGGTCAGAGGGGTAGGTGTTCTATTCAGTCATCCAAGACTCAGTATCACAGTAATGGGAGTGGTGAGAAGTACTGAGAGTTTACTCAAATGGAGTATTGAGTCCATGGAAGAAAGTGTCCAAATAGCAAAACAGTTGTTGACTGGAACTCTTCCAATGAAGGCAGGCAAGACAGATGTTTTCTGCTTGATCATTCCTCATGGATTGCATATGTTCTTTCCTGCAGTAGTAACCCAGTGGTGTGTGACTCATGAGGGGCATGCTATCCTTGTTCTCAAGAGTAGTCTCACTTATCTGACATAGTATCTGACCTTCCGTGTCTCAGTTTGGAGCTATTGGTACTAATTGTTTGCCTTGAGTTTTTGCTCTTATTACTTTCCATGACCTTGAACAAAAAAAACTTACCTCAATTCAGTCTATTTATCTCATATCTACTTGTACTCAGTGAAATATATTCACTGATGCTGTGATGTTGCCTATCATATTAGGTTCTGAGAGAAGGACCCAATCATTCTAAGAGAGAAGTGTCAAATTAGAGGCCCACTGGCAGCAAGAGCCCCTCAGCTCCCAAGTTGGGTAGGAAACAGATTAAAATCTAATTAGGAAAGGTTTAACAAAATAAATAAAAATAAAATACAATATATTTAATATTAATTTGCAATTTTCTAAGTCAATACACTCCCCACAGGTATCTAATTCTCTTGAGTTTGCTACCTCTGGTATGGAATGGAGCACTTTCTTAGCATTCACTATTCACCACATCCCTTGCCCTTCCACATAGTTTTTTGTTTTTGTTTTATTTTCCCTTATGAATGTCAATGAGTTTTCTTAACCCTGAAAAGTGATTTAACACAGAACATAAATTGACTTGGTAGCACTTTCAGTGAGATGATGTGAGGTGGCTTCCTGATTAAAGAGAAAAAAAAGATGACTATAAACCCACAAAGAAACAAACTTATGAAAATATATGCAGATATATGCAAATATACATGTAAATAAAGTATTCAACAAATAGAACATGGCTCTCATTCTGTGACTTGTCATTCCCTGGTACTATTTGCTGGACAAGTACTTCACTACATTGATAAAGATGAAAAAAGAAAAAAAAAATCTTCATCTCTTGCCACCTGAATAGATAAGGAAAGAGAATTGGGCAATATGGGAGTGCTAACAGAACAGTGATGATGCACTTTCAGTTCTACTCTCTTGAAGAATTTAAGGCTTTTAATATTTTTTATATCAACAGCAATCTAAGGAAGAATGAAAATAATTAAATTATTTTGCATGCCCTGCTGTAAATTATGGAGAATCAATACCATTCAACATGTTTGTGCTATTGAGTTAGCACAATAGAATTATAGTATTTTGATAGACACTTCATGCAGTCCTTTTGCCTCTGTACATCCTTCCCTTCCATCACACATCCACTGAAGTGTGTCATATTTCCATTGATATATTGAATCATTGCACTGTCACACTTATTAATCTATATCAACCAATATAGTAGCAAACAATGTGAGTCTAAATGTTTGAGCATTTACCACAAGAGTGGGAGCAAAGGTTCTGATTTCCCATTAATATCTACTCTTTGAAAACATGGTGGAGAGCCCTCGAAAAGGTCTAAAAAGTTAATTACTTCTTCTTACTTTTAGCAAATGTATTAATTATATATAACTATATCTCTTGGCCAGTTCTCAACACATCCTAGGAGTGTCAAAAATGCTCCTTAGTAGTAGCAGCTAGGGGAAATATTATATATAGAAAAAAATCTTGCATTTCTTCCACATATAGGCATTAGGGGAGATTCATGAGGCAGAATAAAAGAAGAGTATAAAATCAGCATATTTGTTCTCTCAAAGCTGACTAATTTGGAAGGCTGAAGCTGAGAGATGTGGAGTAGTGAGTTCCTCATCATTCCATAAAATGATAGCTAGTTCTTTATAATTAGAAATCTGGAGCGTTATTTGAGGGAGGCAAAGCTAGTCACACAGACCAGGACTTCCCCTTGGCACTAGATTTTTAGTCTTCAGGTAACATTTTGAATATTAGAAAATTCAATGTATATCCTCAGCAACTAAGATTAGAAATTATCTAGAACAATTTCTGCCCTTCACTCTTTTGTTCTTTTTCTCTATTTCTACCAAAAGTAAAGTTGAAATAATACATAGGGGATCTTCCTTCGAACTTCCTCCCAGTTGCACATGGCTGGATCTTGGGCTTTCAAGTCATGGATGTGAACAACTCTGGCCTGGTTACTCCCAAAAGAACTGTATTATCTGTCAGTGCAAGAAAAATTAAGGACAATGTTGCAGATTGGCACAATTTATTATTGAAATGGGAGACTCAATAATATGGGGTTTTCTGTTACAATCAAAAGAGGAAACATCAAAATCAGTGCACTTACTGAAGACAAGATAGAACTAGAATGCAACAGCATTGCCTCTGGCTTCCATTCTCAAAAGGTACATGCAAAACACAATGAGGAATTTGAGATATTGTGCAAGGAACTTCATGACACCTTGGAAAACTTGGCTAAGGTACAGGTGAAAATGGAAAAGTCAACATCACCCACTAAAGGAATTTGTAACATAGAAAATGACCATCATGGAAATGGAAATTATCAAACACCCTTTTTCCATACATGGCCCACTACCTACTGCTATGACATTTCCCATAAGCTTTCAGAATGTACGAGGAGGAAATACTCCTCAAATACATCATTGTTGAAGAGTGCGCCCATGTTACAAACCAGGATCTCATTTTAAGCTATTTATCTATGTGGTTGTACCAGCCCTATATTGAGAACAGCAGGCTTGATGTGAAAAGCATGCTACTTGAAACTGAACATCAAGCATTATAATTTTTCCAAAACCATTTTGTTTTTAAGTCCAAACTCCTGAAACGAGAATGAATCTTTCTTTCCAGATCTTATGATATAGGCCCATTGTTGCCTCATACATTTCCTTCTAGGGTCACAGCTCTACTTCTTTTCTCACTTGCAGAATGACTTGCTTCAATTCCACCTTATGTATCTCTTAACACCACTCTGTTGATGCTAGTCATACATTTGGTAACTAATATTAAAACCATGAGTCTCCTTATTTGACAAAAACTAGTAGGAAAACTGGTCATCTTTGGCAGAAAATGTCTAGATCAGCATTTATTTCCCCTGCAAGTTCTAAATGGATTCTCAGCCTATAGTTTAAAAATGAAATAACACCCACACAATGGGGTGAGATCAGGAAAATGAAAGGAGGTATCTTTCACAAGTATAAATAGGAGAATTCTAAACCAAAGGATAGAAATATAAAATTAAAATGCATGTATACAAACAAAACCAAGAGATATTAGGTTTGGAAAAAGTAGTTTAATCAAATAACAGAATAAAATCTGTTGAAGGAAACTGATACAAAAATATGAGACCAAGAACCATGTCCTAGCTAAGTGTTCAGAAGACATGAACAAACAGCCTTCAGAATTAAGAAATTTTTATGGTAATTCAGGTGGGATTTCTTTTGTTTTCTCTTTTAGAGTGCTAAGGTAATCAAATAACATTAAGGAGTCTTGCCTTTCAAATGCAAAGGCAAGCAAAGTGGAGTTTTTGCTTTCTTATTTTTTTGGAGTGCCTTTCAGCACTAGGGTAGTCAAGTGCCTTTGATTAAGTCTTGCTAGGTACAAAGCCCCAGGCCCATACCCTTTTGCTGATTAGGTGTGAAGCCTTCAGGCCCTAGGAAGGGTATATATACTCAGAGGGTAGCATTTTGCTTTGGGGCTCTCACTCACAGAGAGAGTGTCATGTGATTTGACCAGATGAGACTTTGGGTAGCCTCTGGAGCACCACCCACTCCCTGCTTTGAAAAACCAGATGTTGGTACTTCTCTCTCTGATAACTATGTAATTCTTTGGTCAGACAGCTAGAGGCCTGTCTGTTGATAACTGTGTGTGCTTGCTCTGTTTATATTGTCTCTGTTTGTAATTTCTGTTTGTATTTGCTCTGAAGTACAGGGTGCTGGCTTTTCCCTCTGAAGTAAGTGAATGATATATCTATATTTGATTAAAGTTAGATTGTTAACCCTTTAAAGTTGCTTTCCTTAGAAAAGCAGATCAAAGAACCTGTGCTAGCAGCCTTCCTGTGTGTTAGTGTTACTGTTCTTATGCCCCCCCACAGCAGCTGCTAGCCACATTGTTCTTAAAGAAATGCAATTAACAAACAAAATATTACAGGAAATCAATAAATGAACATTTAACAATACTGGTTTCACCTCACACTAAATTGGCAAACATGGGGGGAAAAAACAGCTGCTGTTTTAATACAGGAGATCTTAATACATACTGGTGGTAGAGATTTGCTTTGGTCCAACCATTACAGCAGTTTGGAACTTTTCAAGAAAAGTCACTAAAATATTTGAACCCTTTGACCCAGCTGTCTGTCTACTACAAAACTTGTAACAAAATGAGGTCAAAGAGGGATTGAGATGAGGGAGAGCCCCATTCTTGCTAATGGCACTTTTTGTGGAAAGCACAAGGAATTTGAGTTACTCAGAGAAAATAGGGAAAATTTGTATGAACTTATGGAGGGAGAAGAAAGCAGAATTAAGAGACATGTTTTATGGAAAGAAAAATAGTAAAAAATTCAGGTTAAGGTAAATAACTAATATTAATCAGAAGGCTGACGAGAGGTTGTTTTTCTCTCAGCAGGATGGTGGGGTTTCTCAGGTGTGGAATAGTGTGTCAAGAGTGTATCAGTTTCACTTGCTTAACTGCTTTTGTTACAAAGGGAAGCAGGGGCAGAGATAAACATATAAATGCCTTTTAAAAGAAAGAAATAAATCAAAAAAATAGTACCTGGGTTTATTTTATTATTGGTATTGTCTTTATTGTAGGAAAAAGTATGAATTTAAAAATCTATCACAATTTTTTTTCCTCTTTTTAAATCGTAATTTTTGCCAAAGGTTTCGTTTGTGGGTATTGGTTCTGTTAATTCAAAAAAAATATTGATAGAACAGTTTTCTGAGGGAAAAAAACCAGAATAAGCCTGAGAGAGGAAAAGAAAATCTTATTAAGTGATTGATAGTCATTCTTTTTCTAGGAAGCAGTGTAGACATCCAAACTGGCTTCTCATATGTAACCAAGTATTCAAGAATAAGGTGGCAGGGAGATGGGAGAAGGCTAAATGCTACCAACATTCTAATTAGAACCATCCACCCTAAGAAGGCAAGCAATTCAACATAGGCCATACGTGTACCATTATGTAAAACCCTTCCACAATACTCATGTTGGGAAGAACTGGGAACAATGGTTGGAAGCAGAGAAGCCAGTTTAAGTTTGATGCTCTCCTTTGACAAAGAGGAAGAACTGAGAAAGTTAATTGGGAAGATGAAGTCACATTTTTTATCTTCACATTTATCCTACTAAGGCACATTTTACTTTGTTCCCTGACACCACCAGGTGCTATAACCATTTGTATATAGGGCAATAGTTATGGTGATTCAGCACCTAGAGTCAGAAAGACCTTGGCATTTACTAGTTCTGTGAGCACTCACATGCAAACAAAACTCTAAGTTCTAATTACCTGTCACCTAGACTAGTGTAACAGGCTTTTCAGTGTTGTCGTGGTGTCAAAACTCTCCCCAGTCCAATTCACCTTATACTCAAGAACCAAGACGATTTCTCTAAGACATAAGTATATGTGAACAGTGCTTTCCTCTTACTCCTCCCCACTGCTTGATGAGCTCCTTATCACTACCAGGATCCCAGATAAAATCCTTTATTCAGCCTTCAAAATTTTTGAAAACTATATTCCTGCCTTTCTTTTCAGTTTTTACCATATTTTTACCCTTCACAAATCCTGTTACATATACAAATGCCTACTTGCTTTTCCTCCAACATAATGTTCCATTTTCCATCTCTATGCCATTGTACCGGACATTCCCTATTCCTACAATGCACTCCCCCACCCCACCACTACCGCTTTGTTTCCCTGACTTCTCTAAAGACTGAGGTTAAATCCTAACTTTGAGTGTGGGATTCATCATTCCTATTTCTTTTGATTGCTAATATCTTCCTTACTCTGCACATATTGTCTTTCTACCCAGTTATTTACATAGCACCAGTATTAAAAAAACATATTCTTTGAGGTCAGGTACTTTTTGCTTTTCTTTGTAACTTCAGTCCTTAGCACAGTCATTGACAAATTGTAAGTATTGTGTGTTCTGTGACTGACTGATTTTCACTTCAAATATAAAATTTAAAAGCATGCAAGGAAAAGCTTTTACAGTGGAGGGGGAAATGGTGGATGACTGGGCAGGCAGTAATAATTGAACCTCATGCACATCTAAATTGGTTCTGAGTGAAAAACCTGTCTATATATTCAATTGATAATGAAAAAAGTCTAGTTTACCTGACAGGGAAGAAAGGAAAGGGGATAAGAAAAATTGGGGGACAGATAAAAGGGAAGACAGATAAAAGGAATCAGTGGTTAAAAACAAAGCAGATTTTAGAGAAAGGCAGGACAAAAAATAGAGAGTGGGAAAAGCAGAAGAAAATAAGATGGAGAGAAATGCAGAGTTAGGAATCTTAACTATTAATGGGAATGGAATGAAAAGATAAAAGACCCAGGAGAGAGGAAAAGCTCTTTTCTGGAAGAGGTAGATTATTGGGGTAAGAATGGTACAAGGAGAGGAGATGTTTTTTCCCCCTTACGGTAAGAAACCTATAGAGAAGACTATCAATTTAGTCTGTTGTAGCCATAATGGCTTTTGTTTTCTTTGAATGGCTCAGCTTGCCTCATTGATCCTCTGGACACTGTGGCTTGCTCTTCCGGGGCAGGAGGCCCGGGGAGCATGCCGGGAGGCAGACGGCTTCCTGTGTGGGGAGTCATGGGGCTGGCTGAGGGGAGGTGTTAGCTCCAGAACCTGGTCTACCCTAGGGGGAGGGGCCAACTCAGGAACCAATCGGCCCTGGTCATTTGGGCGGAGCTTGATGATGTCAGAGACCCTATAAGAGGGGAGAGGACAGCTCGGAGAGTTCTCTCCTCTCTTTCCTTTTCCGGTTGGAGCCAGCGACAGTTACGACAGTTACATCGTCAGTTACAGTTGCAGCTTCAGTTTCAGACACAGACACAGCTGAGGCAGGAGCTGCCAGTAGCAGAGCTGATCTACGGGAGGAAGCTGAACAAAGACTTCAGTCCAGTGGGTAATCTTATTACCATCAAGGGGGAAACATGATTTTGCTTTACGCAATCATGGTTCTCTGTAGCCTCCTGGTTACTCTTTCAAGGCATACTTATTGGGCCTGGAAGATTTGGATCAACATATCAAAATGGGGTTGCTGGTTCATGGGTTGGTTACTGTTGAGCCTAAATAAATGTTTTGATTCTTCTGCCTTCTACTTTGAGAGTTTCTTCTATCCGGCGATTCCGAACCTTTCAGACATGTTTATGATCCTCTTTGAGATTATAAACTCTGCCCTCTTATTACATTTGGCGTCACGAACAGGATCGCTAGGTATAAGATCTCTATTTAGAAGCAGAACAATTTCAGAGGAAGAGATAAATATCCCAGGATGGGAGGATCCATTTTATTCCTCCCTAGCAAAAGAATTGGCTAAAAAAGCTGGACCCTGTGAAAACTGGGAACCAAGGCTACGGAGAGGAGATCCTAGGGATTTAGAAAAGTGTTTACGAGAAGTTGGGATTCAGTCAGGGGCATCACTATCTAGGCAAAGCTGGATAGTGTTATCAGCCTACCGGCTAGTATACGAAAGATTGAGATTAAGTGAAAGACATAGGGGCACTCCTACCCCACAGGAAGAAGAGGAATCTCAGATAGCAGGAGACCAAACTGACTCAAATGAGAACTTTTCTATTAATGTGGCTAAGAGCAACAGGAGACCAAAAAAGCCCAGAGTGCATTTCAACCCAGCCCAGAAAGAGCCGGCTGAGGCACAAAACACTACTGGGGTTCAGGATGTGCCTCACATAGAGAATAGGAGATGGTTAAATGATCAGACAAGGGCTCGACCCATACAAAGGAGGAAGACAGAAACCCGAGGTGAAGATTCAGTTACAAGGGAAATTCAGGAAGATTTCTCACCGCAAGAGGTCACAGATATTTTGAGTAGATTCAGCCAAAGAATAGGAGAACCATTGATATCTTGGATGGTAAGACTCAGTGATCAAGGGGCCGGTGGAATATCAGTAGATGGGACAGACTGCATGAGATTCATAGGTATCAGCCATGATCCTCTAGTTCAACAAGCTTTTAGGGAACATCATCAGCAAGGAGATGGTGATAGCAGGACTACTCTGTTGGCATTAGCCGCTGTGGGATGCAATAAGAGATATGATACTGATTCTATGTGGCCCACTGAGCACAGACCCTGGTATTCACTTAGAGATTGTATCATGAGACTAAAGGAGGAGGTAATGAAGACTGCCATTATGATAGGAACTGCAGACAAATATTACAATGATCCAATGGGACTGTCTCATAGGAATTTAATAATTAGGACAGCTCCCCCTGCTTATAAACAACTAATTTTGAATTTATTGCTTGGAGAAGTAGGGAGCCGTCTTACAACAGTGATAAATAAGATTTTACAGTTATATGACTTAGGTGACTGGGGAAGGGATAGATCTCCTCGAGAGAGAAGGGTGAATAACCAGCAAACTTGGCGCCAAAGGAGAGTAACAAGGAAAGAAATGTTTACTACTTTATTGAGAGCAGGGGTAGGTTTTGAAATGATAGATGGAATTCCAACCAATGAATTATACAGAATGTATAGAGGACTTGATAACACGAGAGATAGGGAAATCAGAACTGCTCCTGCAAATGCTACAGATGTTGAACCTTCAAACCCAAGTGAATCATATGAAAGGGAATACTAGGGAACAGGCCGAGCCCCAGTCCAAATTAAGGAAATACACAGGCTGGATTGTAGACCTCACATTAACTTGACCATATATTGGAAAAATGGGTCAAGTACGGTAACTGAGGCATTAATAGATACTGGGGCCGAGGCCACCCTTATTTATGGAAATCCAGACAAGTTCAGCCATGGAACTCCTATTACCATCACAGGACTAGGAGGGACTGAAATATCAGCCAGACAAGTTAAATTGATGATGAAAATTGGACAGTTGCCCAAGAAAGAATATAGTGTGGTTATTGTGCCTATTCCTGAATACATCATTGGAATAGACATTTTGAAGGGTATGACCTTAAATTTACCTGAAGGGAAATACCAATTTGCTGTGAGGAAAATAGGCATTAATGCAGTCTTAGTGGGGAAAATCAAGATGGATCCAATCACTTTGCCCGAACCTTCTGAAGTAATTACTTTGAGGCAATATCGTGTGCCAGGTGGGCAAGATGAAATTGCCAACACTATAAGAGAATGTGTTGAGGCAGGAGTGTTAGTCCCTACAACTACTCAATGGAACAACCCTGTCTGGCCAGTCCGAAAGTCAGATGGAACATGGAGGATGACAGTAGATTATAGACAGCTGAACAAAGTGACTCCTCCCTTGTATGCTGCTGTCCCAGACACAGTTACTTTAATAGAGAGAATACAAAAACGTGAAGGGACTTGGTATGCAGTTATTGATTTGGCCAATGCCTTCTTTACAATCCCAATAGACCCCAAGCAATGGAATCAGTTTGCTTTTACTTGGCAAGGCCGACAGTATACATTTACACGCCTGCCGCAAGGATATATTCATAGCCCAACTATTTGCCACAGGATTGTAGCTGAACATTTGGATGAATTAAAGTTACCTGGTGTACAGCTTACACATTACATAGATGACATCATGATACAGGGAAAGAATATAAAGGAGGTGGAGGAGAGTTTAGCATTATTAATTGACCATATGAAAAGCAAAGGATGGGAAATCAACCCCGCAAAGGTTCAAGGGCCAGCTCAAACTGTAAAATTCTTGGGGATACAGTGGAATAGAGGACTGCGAGAAATTCTCCCACAAGCTCGACAAAAAATCCAGGATTTTCCCACCCCTACCAATAAGAAAGAGGCCCAAAAGTTCATAGGGCTGTTTGGTTATTGGAGACACCACATCCCACATTTGGGACAGATTTTAAAACCCTTGTATAAAGTCACCAGAAAGAAATATGAATTTGACTGGGGACTTGAACAAAGTAGAGCTTTTGAGGAAGCAAAGGCTGCTATTCAATTAGCTCTAGACTTATGGCCTATGCAAAATGGGCCAGTGGAGTTACAAGTGACTGTACAAGATGACTATGCAAATTGGAGTCTGTGGCAAAAACAACAAAGCCGAAGTGTACCTTTAGGCTTTTGGTCAAGGAAACTGCCCTCATCTGGAGTGCAATATACACCTTTTGAGAAGCAGCTGTTAGCTGCATATTGGGCTTTAGTAGAAACTGAGCAACTAACTCTGGGTCATGAAGTGGTATTAAGGCCTGGAATTCCAATTATGACTTGGGTAATGAGTACCCCAGCTTCTCACACAATTGGACATGCACAAGAGGCAAGCATAATCAAATGGAAGTGGTATATTCAGAATAGGTCCAGAGCAGGCAAAAATGGAGTTTCTGCTCTACATGAATCTGTGGCGAACATTGATACTGAGAGCAATGAAAAGCCCCTTGAATCTAAGCAACAGATGGTACCATCCTTAGTGAAATGGAATAATGGATATGACGGACTAAATGAAGAACAGAAGAAACATGCTTGGTTTACTGATGGGACAGCAAAATATTTAGGACAGAAGAGACATTGGAAAGCAGTAGCCTATAACCCCTGTACAAGGAGAACTCTGGAAAGTTCTGGGATAGGTGGAAGTAGCCAATATGCTGAACTGATGGCAGTGCATCAGGCCATCAGAGCAGAGAAAGGAGGACAGTGTCATATATTTACTGACTCGTGGGCGGTAGCTAATGGATTAGCTACGTGGATGCCTATATGGAAGAATCAGAATTGGGAGATTCATGGCAAACAAGTTTGGGGTAAAGAGTTATGGGAAAATATATGGGACATGTCTTTGGTTACAGATCTGTCAGTTTTTCATGTTGATGCTCATGCAACCCTGACCACACCAGAACGTGAGTACAATGCACATGCGGATCGACTAGCAAAGATTGCTACTGAATGTATTGTCCCTACTCCGACTCCAACTGATGACCCAGCCTTAGCAAGATGGGTCCACCAGACTGCTGGCCATTTAGGGGTCCAGGCCACCCATCGATGGGCACAGGATCGAGGTATCAGTATTTCTCATGCGTTGTTAAAACAAATAACAGAGGAGTGTTGTATATGCCAATTAGAAAAAGAACGAACTCTTCCTAGGATAGTTACTGGAGAAATAGCAAGGGGAAAAGTTCCAGCCCAAATTTGGCAGATGGATTATATTGGCCCACTACCCCAGGATAAAGGATGTAAATATGTATGTACGTGTGTTGACACCTATTCAGGTGTACTAGTGGCTTGTCCTTATAAAGACGCAACTCAGAAAAACACCTGTAAAACTCTAGATATTGTAAGTTTATATTATGGAACCCCAATGCAGATTCAAAGTGACAATGGGTCACATTTCAAGGGCAAAGAAGTGAAGAGATATTGTGTGTTGAATAATATAGAATGGATATATCATATTCCATATTACCCACAAGCATCTGGGCTAATTGAAAGAATGAATGGATTGTTGAAAGAACAGCTGAGAAAATTAAGCTCAAATAATTCATATCGACATTGGAAGGATAATTTGTCTATTGCCTTACGTAATTTGAATAATAGGCCCTTAGGGGGGAGTACACCTCTAGCCAGAATGATGACCCCAAATCTGCAGATCAGAGAACAGCAAACATGTGAGATCCAAAACATTGAATTTTGGACTGTGAGGGAAGATGTCCCACTACCAAGTCCAGGAACACCTGGTTCAGCAGGATATGATTTACATTGTATAGAGAATTTTAGGTTAAATAGGAAAGAGATAAGAAAAACCCCTACTGGAGTATGTATGAGAATCCCCAAGAATCATCTTGGATGGATATTACCTAAACCAGGATTAGCGGCTCAAGGAATACATGTATTGGCTGGAGTGATAGATTCTAATTATCAAAAAGAAATTGTTGTGACACTCCAGAATATGGGTAAAAAACCTGTACAATTTTGTAGAAATGATAGGATGGTTCAAGTCATTATTATCCCCTGTGAAAAAATACCCTTTGTGAAAACTGACCCTCCTCCCAAAATAACTACTAGAGGGGCAAAAGGGTCTTGCTCCATTGATAGAATAAAGTCAGGAGCTAAGGTATGGGTAAAACGGAAGCCAGATGATATTCCAAAGGCTGCAGAAGTTATAGCCCATGGGAAGGACAACACTGTAACAGTTGTCTATTCAGGGGAAAATAATTACCAAATTGTACCCCTGAACCATATATTTTACCGTGAATAGGTTATAATAATAGATTCACAGACTATTCTTTTTGTCCTTTGTTTTGGCTAACCTTGTTGCTAGTTTTGTTTCCTTCAGGCTTAAGCACCCTGCACTTTCCGGTGACTGCCTAAGCATGTAGCATTCTTGGAATTCCTGCCAGCTCGTTAAAGAAATGACCTCTGGAATGGGACTTTTTGGGGGCAGGGCCATCTCTACATCCAATTTCAGCATGAAGAAGCTATGGAAAATGAGACCTTCACCCCTCACCCCAAGATTTTGAGCCCCAATCGTTCAAGGGGGGGGGTGGAAATGATGATAGTGTTCTGTTTACTTATTTTGTGTTATCCTTGCTGTGTTGTTTTATTGTTATGATATTATTGATCCTATGTAATGGATACAAGGATTTAGGGGTGGACATTTAAATTGTTGATAATTGTTTTGGGGATGATTGATTGAAGAGATTGTTTTGCTGGGATCTAGGGGTGGATCGCATTTGAATCGTTAACCAATGTTTGGGAATGTCACTGAATGATATGTTTTGCTTTATAATGAATGATATGTTTTAGTTTCCTTTGTAATTAGATCACAATGTATGTTCTAGGATACATGGCTGATTAGATTATGTATCCTATAACAAGGGGTGGAGTGTAGCCATAATGGCTTTTGTTTTCTTTGAATGGCTCAGCTTGCCTCATTGATCCTCTGGACACTGTGGCTTGCTCTTCCGGGGCAGGAGGCCCGGGGAGCATGCCGGGAGGCAGACAGCTTCCTGTGTGGGGAGTCATGGGGCTGGCTGAGGGGAGGTGTTAGCTCCAGAACCTGGTCTACCCTAGGGGGAGGGGCCAACTCAGGAACCAATCGGCCCTGGTCATTTGGGCGGAGCTTGATGATGTCAGAGACCCTATAAGAGGGGAGAGGACAGCTCGGAGAGTTCTCTCCTCTCTTTCCTTTTCCGGTTGGAGCCAGCGACAGTTACGACAGTTACATCGTCAGTTACAGTTGCAGCTTCAGTTTCAGACACAGACACAGCTGAGGCAGGAGCTGCCAGTAGCAGAGCTGATCTACGGGAGGAAGCTGAACAAAGACTTCAGTCCAGTGGGTAATCTTATTACCATCAAGGGGGAAACATGATTTTGCTTTACGCAATCATGTTTCTCTGTAGCCTCCTGGTTACTCTTTCAAGGCGTACTTATTGGGCCTGGAAGATTTGGATCAACATATCAAAATGGGGTTGCTGGTTCATGGGTTGGTTACTGTTGAGCCTAAATAAATGTTTTGATTCTTCTGCCTTCTACTTTGAGAGTTTCTTCTATCCGGCGATTCCGAACCTTTCAGACATGTTTATGATCCTCTTTGAGATTATAAACTCTGCCCTCTTATTACATCTGTATAGGGTGGGTGGGAATTGGGAGGCAATCTTACTAAAGCTATACCTTTCTTTGGGTGGGAATAAAGCAGGGGAAAACTCTTAAGCTCTTGAGAGGGCAACCATTAGGAGGAAGGGCAGAAAATGTTTTTGTTTTTGTTGGTTTTTTTTTGCATGCTAAGGAAAAAGGAAGGTAAGGTGGACAGGTCATTTGTCTAAGTGCATGAAAAGTGACAAATAGTCACACAAAAAAGAAAGTAGAAATAGAAAGAAGTAGAATAGAAAATAAATAGAAGTGAGAAAGAGGAGTAAAATATGAAGTTAATAAAGGTTGGGTAGAGGACATGGAGAAGAAAATACCTAGAGAAGGCCTCTTGGGAAGAAAAGGAAGGGAACCAAAAGGGGAATGAAGGGAAAGTATGGTAGAGAAGTATACATCATTTTTAAGGGGGAAAGATTTTTTTAGGAGTTTTGTGGAATCTGAAGTCTTTGTTCCTGCTCTTAGTTTCTACAAAAAAGGATTTTTTAAAAGAAAAGAAAAAAGAACCAATTGGAAATCCCCAATTAAATACCCAAATCAAAATCCTAAAAATCAAAGGAGAGATTAATAAAATTGAAAGCTTAAAAAATTCAAACAATGAAACTGGGGAAAAAAAATAAAGTAGATAAACCAGTGGTTTCTTAAAATAGAAAAAAATTACTAATATTAAAAAGGAAAAAAGGATGAATGTACCAATATTGAAAACAAAATTATAGCAATTATTAATATTTTGCCTAATTATATGCCACTGAAACTGTTAATCTAAAAGAACTGGATGAATATTTACAAAAATACCAACTACCCATGTTAAATGAAGAGAAAATAGAATACTTAAATAACCAGTCTTAGAAAAAGAAATTAAACAAGACAATATTGAGCTCCATAAGAAAAAAAATATTCTCAGAACTAAATAGATTCATGAGTGAATCCTCCAAACATTTAAGGAAAAATTAATCACAATACTATATAGACTATTTGAAAAAAAACAGGTAAAGAAAGAAGTCTTACCAAATTCCTTTCATGACAAAAGTGTGGTTTTTATACCTTAATCAAGGAGAGCAAATATAAAGAAATAAAATGATAGATGAATTTCTTCAATGAATACAAATGCAAAATTTTAAAATAAAATACTAGCAAGGGGATGACAGCAATATATCAGAAAGTTTATATACTATGACCAGGTGGGATTAATGCAAGGCTGGTTCAATATCAAGAAAACTCTGAGTACAATCGACCATGTCAGTAACAGCAACAATAAAAATCATATGGTTATATCCATAGATGCAAAAAGGTTTTAACAAAATACAACATCCATTTCTATGAAAAATACTAGAAACCAGAGGAATCAGTGGATCCTTTCTTGAACTGATAAGTGGAATCTATCTAAAACCAAGAGCCAGCACCATCTTAATGGGAATAAACTTTAAGCCTTCCCAATTAGATCAGGAGTGAAGCAAGGATGCCCATTATCACAATTCCATATTGTGATATTATTATTCAATTTTGTACTATTATCCAATATTGTACTACAAATGCTAGCTATAGCAATAAAATGGAAATCAAAGAAATAAAAATAGGCAATGAGGAAACAAAACTCTCACTCTTTGCAGATGATATGATGGTATACTTAGAGAACTCTAGGGAATCAACAAAAATAACTAGTTGAAGCCATTAACAACTTAAGCAAAGTTCTGGATACAAACTAAACTCCCATAAATCATCACCATATCTATATATTACCAACAAAACCCAAAGCAAGGGAGAGAAATTTCATTGAAAATATTGCAGATAATATGAAATACTTCAAAGTTTACTTGCCAAGGCAAACTCAGGAATTTTATGAACCCAAGTATAAAACACTTCAAACAAATTAAGAGAGATTAGAGGAACAAAAGGAGAAATATTCATTGGTCGTGTGTAGGTTGAGCCAATATAATAAAAAATATATCCATGGGATCATAGGGGACTTAAATAAACATGCTTGCTACCCTTTCAGAGATTGTGGCTGCAAAGAGGTACAAGCTGAACACTTGATAATATGAATGTTGCCTCAGATTGTAAGTGAAATATGGGTGCTATTTTCAGAGGATGGGAAGAAATATTTAATGTAGTATGGCCTCCAAAATTTTTAATATACAGTCTGTGAATTTAATGCATGCTGAGTTTAGGAAAAAGAAATTTACTAAGAAACTTTGGAATGTGAAACGACACACCATGCGATATTGACTTCATAAAACTTACCACCAGTTTGTCCAGTTATTCAACTCATTTTCCAGTTGTTTAAAATGGTAATCAATTAAGAGACAGCAAGGCCTTCTGAAGTATCAGACTTCTTCTGCAACCTCTGATCATTTATCGAATAGCTAAAGCTGTTTAATGAGAAGCCATTACTTTTCAGACTGTTACAACGTGGTTATATGTATGAGAGAGTAGTGAAGATGAGAGGAGATAATTCTGAACAATTTTATATGAAACCAGGATTTAAATGTGAACAAAAGAGAAATTTTAAAGAACTGTTGTAGTGGCTAACTTTTTTTCTAATTGGCTTGCTTCAATGAATTGCCTTGAGTGTTACCTCATTCAGTCTGTTTCAGAAATTAAAAAAGAAGAATTTAAAAATCCTTATTTTATCTTCGTTTAGTATATTAGATGCTCATTATTAATCAAATAACAACTTGCTTAGTAACTGCTTTTACATTAACTAATTAAATTCAATGCATTAATTTGCCATAGCACTATTCAGTTGCTTTCTTTAATTCTCCATCAAGATCCTTTATGCATTAAATCTCATTTGAATTTATAAATATGGTCATAGGTAATTTACCACTTTTTTTGGTTTTAAAATATTTCGTAATGATTTTCCAAATTTAGTTACGTTTTTCATATTCAGCAGTCTTAAATATTTGTCATGGACAGTGATTTCAGTTCTTGGGAACAGGTTCAGTGTATTTTCCCTGATGAATTCTCAATATCGAATTTGGAGCATGCAACAGCATTCTCTAGGTGGATTCAGACTGCTAGCTATACAATGAAAAAGACCCTTTCGGATTGTTTACGTAGCTGGAACTTTAGATTCATTCCAAAGGTTCTACTGCGACAGAATATCTTCCTTCTTTTTTGCCTTATTTCTTCATTACTTGCATTCTGCTGTAGAAAAAAAGAGAGAGTGCTACAAGGAGAGATGACTCAGAATGCATCCATCAGAGAATGACAAGTGGCCTGTGATTATGGACTATAATCCTTTGCCTCAGCACATGGCATTTTGCTTTAGTTGAAGGAGTTTGGAGGCTGTGACCTTATAATTTTTAAAGATCAAGAGAGTGATTCATTAGTAGGTCTTGGGAGTAAATATTAATGCCAGATTTTGAAGCCAGTCTAGCACCAATGCCCCAAAATCTATGAATGGCATTTGATGCCTAGAGTCTCATGCAAGAATAATGTTGCATATGGACCTAAATTTAGGGAGATCAATACTATGTAGATATTGCATGAAGGTTCATCTTGGTGGCAAAATGGAAAAAAGCACCAGTGCTGCAGTCAGGAGTTCCTGAGTTCAAATGTGTCCTCAGACATTTACAGGCTATTTGACCATAGACAAGTCATTTAAACCTGATTGCCTCCCCATACCAACCCCCCCACCATTACATGAAGTATGAGCAAATTTTCCCTGGAGACTGACATGTATAGGAGACAGTTCAAGCAACCCAGTGTTTGTTCTAGTGTTCTCACTATGTCTGAAGTAAATATCCTGTTTTCAAAGCTGATTGAAGTAAACTGGAGAAATGGCCTTAGGATCTAGTCAGTGGCCTAAAATAGTCAAGAGAAAATACTAAACATCTTCACCTTATCCTTGAGAATTTCCATATACATGTTAATACTTTCTAATATAATATGCTCTAAATTTAGAGTCCCTCAAGTTATTCCTTTCTTATGACCTACTCTTCCACTTGACTTCAACTACATACAGAGATGACTATACCTTCAATTTTCTATCATCAATAAATATTCCAATTCTTTGTTAATGAACTCTGAAATTGCTTTATATGATGATAATCTTTTGTAATTTCACCTTTACCTTACAACCTTTAACCCTGTTCTTCATTCTCAAAGTGTTATCTTATCCTTTTACTCCTCAGCTCTTTGCCAGGTCATTGTGCCTGCACTTACTACACTCTTCTTCCCACCCCCCCCACGCCCCCATTTGTTTTTTTTTAGGAATGTAAACAAAACAGTTCAACTTTAGTAAGTCCCTTGCAATTTCTTTTTCTTGTTCTTTTTCTTGATTACCTTTTCATGCTTCTCTTGATTTTTATGTTTGAAAGTCAAATTTTCTATTCAGCCCTGGTCTTTACACTGAGAAAGCTTGAAAGTCCTCTATTTTATTGAAAATCCATATTTTGCCTTGGAGCATGATACTCAGTTTTTCTGGATAGGTGATTCTTGGTTTTAATCCTAGCTCCATTGACCTCCGGAATATTGTATTCCAAGCCCTTCAGTCCCTTAATGTGGAAGCTGCCAGATCTTGGATTATTCTGATTATGTTTCCACAATACTCAAATTGTTTCTTTCTGGCTGCTTACAGCATTTTCTCCTTGATCTGGGAGCTCTGGAATTTGGCAACAATATTCCTAGGAGATTTCTTTTGGGGATCTATTTGAGGAGGCGATCGATGGATCTTTTCAATTTCTATTTTGCCCTGTGGCTCTAGAATATCAGAGCAGTTCTCCTTGATAATTTCTTGAAAGATGATATCTAGGCTCTTTTTTTGATCATGGCTTTCAGGTAGTCCAATAATTTTTAAATTATCTCTCCTGGATCTATCTTCCAGGTCAGTGGTTTTTCCAATGAGATATTTCACATTGTCTTCCATTTTTTCATTCCTTTGGTTCTATTTTATAATATCTTGATTTCTCATAAAGTCACTAGCTTCCACTTGCTCCAATCTAATTTTTAAGGTAGTATTTTCTTCAGTGGTCCATTGGGCCTCCTTATCCATTTGGCTAATTCTACCTTTCAAGGCATTCTTCTTCTCATTGGCTTTTTGGAGCTCTTTTGCCATTTGAGTTAGTCTATTTTTTAAGGTGTTGTTTCCTTCAGTGTATTTTTCAGTATTTTTTTGGCTCTCCTTTAGCAAGACATTGACTTGTTTTTCATGGTTTTCTTGCATCCTTCTCATTTCTCTTCCCAATTTTTCCTCTACTTCTCTAACTTGCTTTTCCAAATCCTTTTTGAGCTCTTCCATGGCCTGGGACCAGTTCATGTTTTTCTTGGAGGCTTTTGGTGTAGACTCTTGTACTTTGTTGTCTTCTTTAGGGTGTATGTTTTGGTCTTCTTTGTCACCAAAGAAAGAATCCAAAGTCTGAGACTGAATCTGGGTGCGTTTTCGCTGCCTGGCCATATTCCCAACCAACTAACTTAACCCTTGAGTTTTTCAGTGGGGTATGACTGCTTGTAGACTAACGAGTTCTATGTTCCACGTTTGGGGGGGATGCGCCAACTCTGCCACTCCAGCACTCCTCCTTTGCTAAGAACCCCACAACCCGGACTGTGCTTAGATCTTCAGCAGGCTGTGCACTCCTGCTCTGATCCACCACTTAATTCCTCCCACCAGGTGGGCCTGGGGCCAGAAGCAACTGCAGCTGTAGCTGCCCCACCTCCGCTGCCCTGGGGGTGGTGGCTGAACCGCAAACTCCTTCCACTCCCACAGCTTTTCCCACTAACCTTCTCTACTGTCTTTGGTGTTTGTGGGTTAAGAAGTCTGGTAACTGCCGCAACTCACTGATTCAGGGTGCTAGGGCCCGCTCTGCCCGGCTCCTGGTCTGGTTGGTCCAAGCAGCTCATGCTGGAATCTGCTCTGCTCCGCTCCCAGCTCCTAGCTCCATGTGGGATAGACCTCACTGAGAGACCATCCAGGCTGTCCTGGGCTGGAGCCCTGCTTCCCTCTGCTGTTTTGTGGGTTCTGCAGTTCTAGAATTGGTTCAGAGCCATTTTTTGTAGGTTTTTGGAGGGACTCGGAGGGGAGCTCATGCTAGTCTCTGCTTTCCAGCTGCCATCTTCTTCCCTCCACTCTTGATTCCTTTTGAACCAATTAGATCCTACACCATTCTCTTCTTTTTAGTCTCTTGCCCCCTTAACCTATCTCAAATGTTGTCCCACCAAACTCTAGCCTTGGATTACTTCTACCATCCTCTGCCTTCACTACTATTCATGCAATACCAAACAAAGATGGAGAAAATGATGAAACTGTGATAATTGAGTCCACTATAAATATGTTACATAATCTCAACTGGGTCCTGATTACCATAGCAATGCTTTTATATATCCTTGTGCAATTCACTATTCCATTCACTACAGGGACTTTTCCAGGTCTTTTCATCCCTTATTAAACCTTGCACAGCTTCCCCCCTCTCTACTCTCTCAGCTGAGAAGATTGGCTACTATTTCATTGATAAAAATGTTAAGCTAATTGCTGAACACCGCCTCTTATTTTCTTCTTAATTCACATCATTTAGATATTTTCTCCTACTATCTCCACTTTCACTTCTGTCTCACATGAAAAGATGACACTTTTCCTTACTAAAGCAAAACCGCTCTATATGCACAAGTGATCACATTCTATACTGGGCTTCTTTAGTAAATTATATCCTCCCACCCAATTATCTCCATCCTCTCACTAATATCCACACTTTTCCCATCTACCAGCTGATTCTACACTGCCTACAAACAAATCCAAGACTCCCCCATCTTCACAAAATCATCCATGTATTCACTGTAGTAGCTAACAGTTTAAAACTTTCTTCCCTTTAGTGGATAAGTTCCTTGAGAAAAAGTGTTTGTAATCATCTCTTCCATTTCCTTTCCTCTCATCCTCTTATTAACTCACAGTAGTTTGTCTTTTTTATTTTATCATTTAACTGAAAGAACTTTCTCAAAAGTATACTCTTTTCTACAGTTTCTTTGACATTTCTCTGTCCTTATCCTCCTTTCTGAATGATTCTTCTCAGTCTCTCTTTTTGACCTATTTCATGGTCATGCTGCAATGGCAAGCAAAGTGGGACTTTTTGTTTTGCTCTTTTTTCTTTTGGAGTTCTAGTTCTTCTCTCCACTAAGGCAATCAAGTGCCTTTGATTGAGACATGGCTTTGTTTGAATAAAGAGTCTTTGATTAATCAAGAGTCTTTGATAACCTGCTTAACTCATGAGATGGCCTAGGTCACATGGGTTTGAGTCACATGGTTGTGATGCCCTCTGACCCTGAAGAAGTGCATATATACTCTGAGGTCAGCATTTTGCTTGGGGCTCACTCACTGGAAGAGTGTTGTGTGATTTGACCAGATGAGACTCTGGGTAGCCATTGGAGCCCCAGGCTTTGGAAACCCAGATGTTGGTGCTTCTCTCTCTGGTAACTAAGTATGTATTGCCATGTCCAGATGGGTAGAGGCCCTGTCTGCTGATTTGTGTTATTTTCTCTGTTTACACAATTTCTGCTTGTAATTTGTATGTGTTTTCTCTAAAGTTCAGCATGCTGACTTTTCCTCCTGAACCAAGTGAATGATATATGTGTGTTTAGTTAAAGTGAGATTGTAAACCCCTTACAGTTACTTGCCTTAGAAAAGCAGATCAAAGAACCTGTGCAGCAGCCCTCATGTGTGCTGGTGTTATTGGCCTTACACAGCCACAGTAGTGGCAAGCAGCATTGTTGTTACCCATGCTGACTTACTGTGAATGTATTTCAAGACTCTGATTAAGCCTTCTTCTCTTCTCTCTCTAAAATACTTCTTCTGGTACTTTCATTATATCCCACACATTCAAATATCATCTCTATGCTGAAATTTCTCAGACTTTTATAGACCTTACTTCTCTGACTTAAAGATTTGTATCTTCAACTAATTCCTAGAAATCTCCAACTGGAAGTTTTATGGTTATCTTAAAGTCAAAATATTTATTATTTTTCATCTAAAACACTGCCCTGTTTCTACTTTCCTTTTTATTGTTGAGGATACCACCCTCCAGTAAGTTCTATAGGCTCTCATCCTAAGTGTCAACTGCAACTTCTTACATTCTCTTGTCTTGATAATATCCAATCAGTTATCATATCCTATTGATTTTATATGCACCTTTTTTGTATAAAAATCATTTTCTTCAAATGCTCTAAATCACCATTGATCAGAGAAATGTGAATTAAAACAATGATGAGGTACATCATACCTATCAGATTGGCTAACATGACAAAACAAAAAAAATGATAAATATTGAAGAAGATAGGAGAAAACTGGAAGACTAATGCATTATTGATGGAGTTGTGAACAGATACAACCATTCTGGAGAGTAATTTGGAATTATGCCCACAGGGCTATAAAACTGTGCAATACACATTTGATACAGCAATACCACTACTAGGT
Organism: Trichosurus vulpecula; assembly: GCF_011100635.1. NCBI lineage: Eukaryota > Metazoa > Chordata > Mammalia > Diprotodontia > Phalangeridae > Trichosurus > Trichosurus vulpecula. The sequence continues at coordinate 134,272,270 of NC_050581.1, forward strand.
TTCTATCCCAAAGAGATCATAAAAATGGGAAAAATACCCACACATACAATATTTATAGCTGCTTTTTGTGGTGGACAAGAATTGGAAATTGAGGGGATGCCCATCAATTGAGAAATGGCTGAACAAGTTGTGGTCTATAAATGTAATGGAATACTATTGTGCTGCAAGAAATGATGAGCAGGGAGACTTCAGAAAAAACTGGAAAGACTTGCATGAACTGATGCCAAGTGAACTGACAGAACCAGGAGAACATTGTACACAATAACAGAAATATTGTGTGATGACTGACCTTGATAGACATAGCTCTTCTCATCAATGCAATCATTTAAGTCAATTCCAAAAGACTCATGATGGAAAATGCTATCCGCATCCAGAGAAAGAACTATGGAGTCTGAATGTTTTGTTTTTCATGGTTTTTCCCTTTTGTTCTGATTCTTCTTTCACAACATGACTAATGTGGAAATATGTTTAATATGACTGTACATGTATAGCCTATGTCAGATTGCATGCCATCTTGGGGAGGGGGAAGAAGAGGGAGGGGCAATTTAGAACTCAAAATCTTATATAAGTGAATTTTTAAAACTAAAAATAAATAAATGTATCTTAAGAATAAAATAAAAACCAAAGCTTTCTTAGAAAGAAAAATAAAAAAACAAACAAATGAACAAAAATTCCAAACCTGTTCTCTTCTAGTACTATCACTACCTTGGAGCAAGCCCTCATCACCTTATGCCTACATTATTGAAATAGTCTTCTATTGGTCTCTATGCCTAAAATCTCTCCTTAGTCAATTCTCTAACTATCTTTCAAAATCATCTTACAAAGCAGTCTGACCATCTCTGTCTCTGTCTCTGTCTCTGTCTCTCTTTCTCTCTCTCTCAGACACACACAAACACACACACACACACACACACACACACACACACACACCACCACCACCACCACCAGCACAACCACCACCACCATCACCACCATTCAATAAACTCTAGTGGCTCCTTATTGCCTCCATAATCAAATATGTAATTGATTGTTCAGACCTTCATATCTTGAGCCTTCCCTAACTTTCCAGTCTTTTTATCCCTTATACCCCTTTACTATTCTTGTACCACACATATCTATCTATCTATCTATCATCTATCACCTTATACCTTCTCGTAGCTTATACCCTCTACTCTCCAGTGACTCTGGCCACAATTAAAGGATTTTCCTACTTGAAATCTAGTTGCTCTCAGTTTTTTTTTTTTCACAATGATAAATTTTTATTTCTCAACTTTTAAAAAGTTCTTATTTAGACAGATTCTTGAACTGGTGGTTCATAGCCATCAGCCCTTTCTACTTTTGTGCCTGTTTCATCTCCTGAAGGTTTTCCAGAGCCACCACCTTCACCATGCAGTTCCATTAGCTTTTCCAATTCAAATTTGGGCTTCTTAAGCATCTTGACTTTTCAGACAAATACATCATGGAGAGGGTAAATGGACTGGCAAGCCTTTTCTATGTCTTTTCCAATGCTATCTGGAATTAGTTTATTGACAACTTCTTTCAAGTCATTTGTCTGCACCTCTCGGGTCATGATTTCCATCATTTTCTTACGAATCTGACGAACCTGTTGGTGCTGGGCATAAGAGGTCTTACGGATCTGGTTGTTGCGCTTTTTGGTAAAACCAACACAAAAGAGGTGGAGCAAGTACCCATCAGTAGTTTTAACATCAACATGGGCTTCAATCATGGTCTGCCACTTTTTGACCATGGAGCACATCTTGTCCCGGGTAAGGTCCATTCCATGGAAATTAGTCAAACAATTTTTACCCTGAACATCTTCAGTAATTAACTTGAACTTACGGAAAGCAACCTCATCATTCTGCAAATCAGCAAGACTCACTTCAAAAACTCGACCTTTGAGGCCATCAGAGGCAATTTTTGTTCCTTGAGTCCTTGTTACCAGTGTTTTGCCAATATTGCGAATGTTGAACATAGCTGGTGCTTTTACATCATACCAATCCTTCTTCAAAAATGGATCAACCACTTTCTTCTTGGCTCCTTTTTTGCCGCCTTTGGTGAGGCGCTTATTCTTGCCCACCGCCATGATCCCGCTCTGAAAGCCAAAAGCTGCTCTCAGTTTTTAAGTTTTTTTTTTCACTTTCACATGTAATGATACTATGTAAATGTCTTCAGACATATTTTCCTATTTTTTCTAAAAATTTAGGGATATAATCAGCAAAATAGAATTATTAAGTCAAAAGTTAGGATTTTGTTGAAATTTCTATTATGTAGTGCCAAATTCTTCTGCATAATAGTTTGACATACTTTCAATTCTTCCAGCAAGGAATGAGTTTATCTGTTTATTCACAACATTGCCAGCACTGAATATTGATGCTTTTCATTTTTTTTTGTCACTTTGATGGATGAGACAGTACCTCCATAGAATTTTAGTTGGTGTCTCTGTTATTGAAATTGAACATTTATTTCAAGTAATTATTATTAATGGTTGTTTCCTCTTTCATATTTTTCAGTGTTTATAGAATATTTATCCGATGTGAAATGGAAGCTATCACTGAAAGATTTTAACAGTTCCTTATTAATATTAAATTTAAAGATTTTGCCATATTTTTCATATTTATTCAATCTGTTATTTTTCTTTTTTTCTTTCAATTATGTTTTATTGTTGTACCTTATTTAAATGTAAGCAGCACATCCATCATGTCCCAAATTATTCTTTCTGTTGTGGATCCCCATCCCCCAGTTTTCACCTCTATAATTTAGATAAAGTCTTCATTATATTCTTCACAACTTTTCCCTCCTTGATTGTGTGCTATCTTATTTGAACTCTCTTCAGTATAAAGTATAGGACACAGATTCAAATTATTTTACTATAAAGCTCAGGCATTTTTTACATTATATTTGCTAACTAATCAATAATTTTTATAATTTTTTAAAGTTCTATTCCATTGATCTCTTTCTCTGTTTTTGTATTTTGCTTTTGTTTTGTTTTTCAACATCTCTAGTTATGATTATGATGGCTTCATAATTTATTTTAGAATCTGGAAGTACAAGACCCACTTTTACCAGCTATTTTCCCCTTTTTATTGTGACATTTATTACTGTGAATTATTTGTTTTTCTGTTCACATTTTCATTTTACTTTTGCCTAATTCTATAAAGAATATTGATTCTGTATAGATATATTGATTGGTTGCTTTAAATATATCAATTGAGGTAATTTTTGTAAAAAGTACTTAGCACAGTGCCTGGTACATAGTAGTCACCTAATAAATTCATATTCCCTTCCTCTTAAAATTTATTAATTGGTTTTGGAGTGTTTTGGAAATTTTATTATATAAATATTATATTTATTAACATAGAATGATATTCAAGTTACTTGAGTCTTTTTGTGTATTGGTCATCACAGTTTTTTAATTATCATGTAAGTTCCATAAATTCTTATGCAGATTCAACCCAAATGTCTGTTGTTTTGCTATTATTTTAAATGTGTTTTCTTTGTTGTGCATATTTCTTCTTTATGACTAGTGTAACTGGGACTTTGCTTTTCAGATGTCCAGATCACCTAAAACAGAGCAAGTTAAAGACGTGCTTCTAAAAGAAGACATTCTATGTTCTATATTCTTGTACCGAGTGGATGAGAGTATTCTCTTTTCATTGGGTGTGTGACTGCAGTAGGATGCGTAATTAAAAAAAAAAATCCAGACTACTACATTCTCTTTCCCTTGGTTCCATTGGGGGGAGCAGGGGACAAAGATAAGTGTTTATCCACAGTGTAGTTGCCACCAATGGGCCAAGTCTGGGAAAGGTCTATCTTTCTCTTCCCCCCTCCTTTTACTATTTAGCCCCAAGAAAGGAGCTTGGGGTTGGGGTTTTGCTTTGGATTGTTCTGTTTGGTTGGATTATTATATTTCTAGACCCAGGAAGTAGACTCCCCTGTAGAATTGGAATCTTATCATTATAACCTTGGAACGAGGATTTTGGGACTATGTGAATGGAGCTAAAAAGTGGGTTTAATCTTAGACCCTCTACTGTTCAGAGACATAAGTAGTACAGGAGAAGATTATTCACCCAGGTATTTGGGGAAAACGTTTCAGTGTTTTTTCTTGCAATAGTTTTAAAGTAAATATTCTTTTGTTAAAGCTATGCCAACTGTTAGTTGGTTAATTTTAACTGGGGTCCAGGGGTCACTTCCATTGGAAAAAACACTTTTGGTGGGAGCTAGAGCCAATGGCAGCAAGCCTGGATATTAAAAAATACTGGCAGACCCTGGGGGAAGGATGAAAATTAACATACCTGGCATTCAGACAGTGAATGCCAAGGTATTCATTGTTGCAATAACAAATAAGAATGAAAATGACTTTTGGAAGTTAATCCTCTATAATTCAACTTTACTGAACTCTTAACTCTTAAATCTGCTAATTTGTAGGTTGAGGTTTTTAGTTTTTCTAGTTGCCCCATGATGTCATCTGCAAAGAGTATTTTCTTCAAGTAAGCCAATTAATCTTAGCATCCATGCATAGATTATTTCATTTGGTTCATAGCTTCAGATAGCATACATATGACTATATATATATACATATGTGTATATATATATATATATATATATATATATATATATATATATATGTGTGTATATGCTCTGTATACATATGATTCAGTACTGTCTAAATGACAATTAGCATTTCCTATGATTTTTGATGTAGATAATTAGGTGTTATTCTTAGAAGGTATTCATAGGTTTCACCAAACTGCCAAAAGTATACAAGAAATGTAAAAGGTTAAGAACCCCCACAAGGTAAGCTCTAAGGTTGCTTCCATCTATAAATCTATGATTTCATTATATCTCAATGTCACCATTACAAAAGATATTTACTTTATTTTTAATCTACATTTGTATGTGTTATTATTGCTAAAATTTCCAATATAAAGTTATATATGTATGGTCAGAACAGATATACTTTGGAAAGAATGTTTCTAATATCTTTGTTGTATATTGTATTGGCTCCAAAATTAAGGTAATTTTTTTTTTATTTTCTTGAAGAAAAAAAGTCCTTTTATACTTTATATGCTTTTTAAAAAATTGTCACAAATAGATATTTTATCAAAATATTTTGTATCTATTATCATAAGTATATAGTTGTTTTGATTTTTTGGATTCCATATTTTATTATGTCTTTCTGAGGATATATCAGTTTGAGAAGTCTAGGCCAAGTTCTTATTGATTATGATTAATAATTTTCTCAACACATTGCGGTATTCCATTAGCTAATATTTTTATAATTCTTTTTTTTTTTTTTTTGCTTTTTGGCAGGGCAATTGGGGTTAAATGACTTGCCCAAGGTCACACAGCTAGTACATGTGTCAGGTGTCTGAGGCCGGATTTGAACTCAGGTCCTCCTGACTCCAGGGCCGGTGCTCTACTCACTGCACCACCTACCTGCCCCACATTTTTATAATTCTTATTTTCATCCCTATATTCATTCATGAAATTGTTCTATATTTTGTTTTTAGGATTATCATTGAACTGTATTTAAATTCAGCAAAATAATTACCTCATAAAATTTATTTAGGCATATATTTATGAATAATCTATATAACCACAAGAATTATCTTTTTTCTTTTAAGTACAAAAATTCTGCTGTGAACCTCGGTGTTGTTTGGATTTTTTTGGTATTTTTTTTTCAATGTGCTGATTATTTGATGATGCCTCATTTTCTTATTCAGAAAGAATTCTGTTCAAATTTTTGATTTAACATAGTTTTGCTTTTTTGGCTATACAAAAAAATACATGTATACGCAGATATGTATGCATATGTGCATAAAAACATGTGTGCACAATGTTTATATTCATGAGTACCTCTATAGCAAGATATATATAGTGTATACACAGTTTATTCATATACATATATCCTCATACATACATGCATGCACATGTTATATATATACATTCACATTAGCAATCAATGTTCATATATGTGATAGCATTTATTTTCTTTTTTTTTCCTTAATTTAAATTTATTTATTTAACATATTTGGTTTTCAGCATTGATTTTCACAACAGTTTGAATTACAAATTTTCTCCCCATTTCAACCCTCCACCCCTCTCCAAGATGGCTTATATTCTGGTTGCCCTGTTCCCCAGTCAGCCCTCCCCTCTATCACCCCCCTCCCCTCTCATCCCCTTTTCCCTTCCCTATTTCTATGCCCCACTGCCTGTGTATCTTATTTTTTAGTTGCATGCCAAAACTTTTTTTGTTTTTGACCATCTGATTTTAAAACTTCAAGTTCCAAATTCTCTCCCCTCTTCCCTTCCCACCCACCCTCCCTAAGAAGTCGAGCAATTCAACCTAGGCCACACATGTATCATTATGTATAACCCTTCCACAATACTCATGTTGTGAAAGGCTAACTACATTTTGCTCCTTCCCAACCCATCCTGCTTTATTGAATTTTCTCCCTTGACCCTGTCCCTTTTCCAAAGTGTTTGTTTTGATTACCTCCACCCCCATCTGCCCTCCCCTCCATCATCCCCCCCCTTTTTTTTTATCTTCCTCCCTCTTCTTTCCTGTGGGGTAAGATACCCAACTGAATAGGTATGGTATTCCCCCTCAGGCCAAATCTGATGAGAGCAAGGTTCACTCATTCCCCCCTCACCTGCCCTCTCCCCTCCTCCCACAGAACTGCTTCCTCTTGTCACCTTTATGCGAGATATTCCACCCCATTCTATCTCTCCCTATCTCCCTCTCTCAGTATGTTGCTCTCTCATCCCTTAATTTCATTTTATTTCTTTTAGATATCTTCCCTTCATCTTCAGCTCACCCTGTGTCTGCTCTCTCTCTCTCTCTCTCTCTCTCTCTCTCTCTCTCTCTCTCTCTCTCTCTCTCTCTCATTTATTTTCTTTAAATTTTCTTGTTTCTTAAAATACATTGATGTATAATGCTCAATCAAAATACTCATTATCGCTATATCTTTCTGGTGATTTCACCTTCAGCATGAACTACTTAAAAGTTTTTCTAATTTTTGTCAACTTAATTTTTAGAGAACTTTCAATTTTACTGTTTTCTGTGGCTTTTTATTTAACATATTTGGTATTTCATTGTGTTCAATAGAGAATGTGTATAATATTACTGCTTTATACATTTGTTTGTAAGGATTATTCATTTTAAATTGTTCAGATTTTATAAAGGAGTCATGTCCAGTTGAGAAATATGTGTTATATTTCGATTCAATAAGCAACAAAGAAGTATTGTGTCTAATTTTTGTTCTAAAATAGTATTCAGGCTCTTTACATTTTTGTTTATTTTTTAAATTAACTGTATCTACAGTTGATAGGGTAAACTGAGTTCCTCTACTGAAACAGTGTTATGGTTTCTACTTGTAATTCGTTTAATTTTTCTCTTTGGTATTTAGTGGTTATGTCATTCAGTGTGCTACCTGACAATGCTATTGATATCAAAGCACATGTCATATGTGAGTATACTTTGTAAAGAGGAGTAAATATAAACTAATTTTGTGGTTACTGAAAATGATGTGTTCATCAGTTGTTATTGGCTATTTTGAAATTCATAGGTGCATACACTTTGGGCATTCAACCTTCCTAAGCAAATGTCAGTATCCTTTAACTTAAATAGTAGTCTTTGGAAGCTGACTGAAAAGATAGCTTTCAACATATATTAACATTGCTACCAATCAACTAATTACTCTGAAGGAATGAGCTCAGTTTAGCTTTAAAAGCAAGAGTGTCAGGAAAAGAATCTACTACTTTTAATTTGGTAAAATATACCTTATGTAAGCATAGTGACTATTATTATGGTAAGTGTACATGAATATGTGAGAAGAGGAAAAGTTCATATTTGATCCTGAGCTTTCTGCAGCATATGATAATTACCAGTATTTTTATTGACTTCATGTTAAAGCTGTAAAATTCCTGTGAATAGTGTAATCTTTGGATGACACTTTGTAAATTACACCTCACTGCCATTTAATAACACCATTTCCATCTTTTCACACTGTAAAACAAAAAATGGAAATTGAGCTTTCATTTTTAAGAGGCGGTAAAAATACCTTGCAAGATCCATGAAAATGGAGTACATTTTATTTTAAAATGGCAACAGATCAATGTTTCATTTTTGTTTCAAAATATAAGATTTTCCATACATTGGACCCACATTTCCTGCAATAATAGGATTTTTTTTTCATTTTGTAAAACTATAGGGAAATTTTTGAAAAGATAAATTACAGATTTAAAGAAAAAATATACTTCATTACATTGAAGAAACAGGAACCTGAATTAGTCTAGCCTATTATCTAGTAGAGTTGCTTAGGAGTGTTATTTTGAATGAATGAGTGAATGAAACATTTGTCAAGTGCTCACTAAGTAAAAAACACTATGCTGAGCACAGCAGATAAAAAAGAAAAGTAAAACTGTGTCTATCATCAAGGAGCTCATGTTATAATATGGGTACACAACACATATGGAAGTTTTCAGGTGCACGTAAGAGAAAAATCCCATAGTCCTTATAGTGCAGTGGCAAAGGAAATGGTTATGAATCTTCTTTCATGCCATTTCCACTATAACAGCATTTCACTTTACCATTTTGAATCATTTTGACAAAGCACAGCCAAAATTCTGGTGGCAAGAATTTTCCTTTCTGGCTCTGTAATAGCTGTGGCTGTCACACCTGAGGGGAAGTCGCTATGCTTCTTCTCTATAGGAGTCATTTTACACAATGTTGGCTGAAGCACTTCTAATTCCCAAAGCTCTTGTTTCAGGGTCCTGGAATATCCCCATTAGGGTCTGACAGAAGACTATGGTTAAGGTGATTGTAATGGCCTAGCCTGGCCAGCACACACTGCCTCCTGTCTTTTTCTCAGGATGTCTCATTGCTTCAGCTAGGATGACTTCCCTTCCTTATGTGTGTCAATTATAAAATATAGAATAGAATAACTTGTGATATTTTTGGGAAAGAGCCAAGATAGCAGAGAAAAGTTAAAGACTAACCTGAGCTCTCTCAAATTCCCCTTCAAACAACTTTAAAATAATGACTCAAAATGAATTCGGGAGTGGAAGAACCCACAAAAGGATGGGGGTAAAACAATTTTCCAGCATAAGGCAATCTAGAAGGTCAGCAGGAAAGGTCTGTCACACCAGGATGAGAGGGGGAGCATAGTCCACCATAGGCAATATCCCTACAAGGAAAAGCAGGCTGTGCCTCAGCAAGTCAGCAACAGGCCTTGAAGGCAACTGAATCAACACCAGGTGCTTCTGAAGCTCTAAGCCTACAGATGGCAAGGAGGTGGAACAAATGATCAAAAGGAGATTGTAGGAGCTTCTTTGCTGACATCTGGTGTATAACTTTGTTGCACTACCCAGATGAAGTTCCCAGTCACAGTACAGCGTGGGATTCTCAGGGTTAGGAAAACCACTAGGACACCAGAGCTGGCAGATACAGGGGAGTTTGGACAATGTTCGCAGTTCCAGGAATTAAAAGAGTGCTTGTAATTGCTCATAGAACAGAGCACAAGCCATGATACCAGTGACCATATATCTCCTTAGATCATACCACCTTGGAAGAACTGAAACAGATGCCTCAGAACTTGCTCTGAAAGCAACTTCACAAAAAACCTGAAGCTTGGACACTATCTTCACTACCCCAGTAGCAGAGCCCATTTTAACATTAAGTTATATGTTAAGGAAATGTCTGGAAAGTGAGTAAATAACAACAACAAAAAAGATCCTGCCCATAGAAAGTTACTATGGTGACAGCGAAGATCAAAATACAATCAGAAGATAACAAAGTCAATACTGCAACATCCAAAGCTACAAAGAAAAATGTGAATTGATCTCAAGCCCCAAAATAATTTATGGAAGAGCTCAAAAAAGAATGTTAAGGATCAAATAAGAGAAGTAGAGGAAAAATGAGGAAAGAAATAAGTGATACAAAAAAACAATGAAAAAAGGAGTCAACAGGTTGTTTAAAGGGGCAGAGAAATACTGAAGAGAATAACACCTTAAAAACAATAGGCTGAATGATAAAAGAGACACAGAAATCCACAAGAGAGAAGAACTCCTTAAAAAGCAGAATTGGCCACATGGAAAAATGTACAAAAATCCACTTCTCAAAAAGTAGAATTTGAAAAATGCAAAAGGAGGCACACAAACTCATTAAAGAAAATAATTCCTTAAAAATGAGAATTGGAGAAATGGAAGCTACTGCCTCCATAAGACATCAGGAAACAATCAAACAAAAACAAAAGAATGAAAAAATAGAATAAAATGTGAAATTTCTCATTAGAAAAACCACTGACCTGGAAAAATAGATTGAGGAGAGATATTTGAAGAATAACTAGACTTCCTAAAAGCCATAATAAAAAAAACAAATATCATCTTTCAAGAATTTATGAAGGAAAATGCCCTGATATTCTAGAACCAGAGGGTAACATAGAAATTTAAAAAAAATGCCATTGACCTTCTGAAAGACATTCCAAAGTGAAAACTGAATATTATAGGGAAATTCTACAGCTGCCAGGTCAAGGAAAAAATATTACCTGGAGCCAGAAAGAAAAAAAAATACATATATCATTGAGCCACAGTTAGTATAATACAAGATTTAATAGCTTCTGTATTAAAGGATCAGAAGCCTTGGAATTTGATATTCCAGAGTGAAAGGAACTTGGGTTATGACCAAAAATCTCCTACCCAGTAAAACTGAATACAATAAATCAGGGAGAAAAATGGATATTCACCAAAATAGAAGACTTTCAAGCATATTGAGAGCTGAATAGAAAAATTCAATTTCAAGTACAAAACTCAAGAAGCATAAAATGGTAAATAGGAAAGAGAAATCATGATGTTAAACTGTTTCATTCCTACATGGGAACAATATACTTATAACTTCTAAGAACTTTCTCATTATCAGGGCAGTTAGAAGGTGTATACATAGATAGAGGGCATAAGTATGACTTGACTCTGATGGGATAATATCTAAAAAGATAAAATTGAGGGGTGAGAAAAAGGGATGCACTGAGAGAAGGGGGAAAGGAGAAGTACAATGGGGTAAATTATTTCATATAAAAGAAATATGAAGTAACTTTTATAGTTGAGGGGATAAATGGAGGGGTCTTAAGGGGGAACTCTTGAAACTTACTCTTATTGGAATCGGATCAATGACAGAATAACATGCACATTCAATTTCATATAGCAATATATATTACCTTATAAGAAAGTAAAGTAGGAAGGGATAAGGATAAGAAAAGAGGGGTTGACAGAAGTTAGGTTGGATTTGGAGAGGTGGTAGTTAGAAGCAAAACACTTTTGAGACTGGATAGGATGAAAGGAGAGAGTGTAGGATAAACAGGGTTTAAACAGAATCAAAGGAAATACAAAGTAATCATAATTGTGAAAACATTTTAGAGCACGTTTCTCTACTAAAGGACTGATTTTCAAAAATATATAGAGAACTGAGTCAAATTTATAAGAATGCAAGTCATTCTCCAATTGACAAATGGTCAATGGGTAGGAATAGAGTTTTCAGACAAAGAAAGCAAAGCTATCTATAATCATATAAAAAGATGCTCTAAATTATTATTGTTTAGAGAAATTCAAATTAAAACAACTCTGAAGTACCACCTCACACCTATCAGATTGGCTAATATGACAGAAAAGGTAAATAATAAATGATGGAGGGGATGTCAGAAAATTGAGACACTAATGCACTGTTAGAGATCTGAATTGATAAAACCTTTTTGGAAAGCAATTTGGAAATATAGCCAAAGGCTATACAATCGTGCATATGCTTTGACCCAGAAAAAGGAGTACTATGTCTATATCCCAAAAAGTCAAAAAAGAAAAGGACCAAAATCTATCCAAAAATATATAGTATCTCTTTTTGTGATGGTGAAGAAGTGGAAATTGAGAGTATGTCCATCAAGTGGGGAATGCTGAACAAGTTGTGACATGTATTGTCATGGAATACTATTGTGTTATAAGAAATGATGAGCAGAATGTTCTCAGAAAGCCCAGAAAGACTTACAATACTGATGCAAAGTGAAGTGAGCAGAATCAGTACACAGTAATAGCAATATTTTAAAATGATCAACTGTGAATGATTTAGTTATTTTCTTATACAATGATCCAAGACATTTCCTGAAGGACTTATGTGAAAAAACTGCTATCCACCATCAGAGAAAGAATTGATGGAGTCTGAATGCAAATCAATGTATACCTTTTTACTTTCTTTTTCTTTTTTTGGGGGAAGAGGGTTGTGTTTTCTTTTACAACATAACTAATATGGAATATATATTTTGCATGATTGTACATATGTAACCTATATCGAATTCTTTCCTTTTTCAAGAAGGTGTCAGGGTAGTAAGGGAAGGAGGGAGAGAATTTAGAATTCAAATTTTTTATAAAAATGAATGTAAAATTGTACTTACATGTAGTTTTGAAAAAAAAGGTTAAATAAAATTCTGGATTTAACAAAATTTTGAAAAAGTAAATGGACCAGACTTGATGGCACTCTGAGGTCTCTTCCAGTTTCACCCAAATACCTAGCTGAAACTTTTGGACTCAGTTTGGCACTGGATTGATCTAATTATCCTCTGCACATGATTAAACTTCATACCAAGTCAATATTGTACCAGTAATGGTAGTTTAATTTAATTAACAATGTATATTATAGTTAGTTATCTTTAATAATGTAGATTGTTAGGTTTAGATTTTCATTGTTGTGAAAAAATGTCTACAACCCCAGAAGCAGAACTCATTCCAAATGAAAGATCACGTCTCACCACATCAGAGAAGGAAACTTTTGGGAAATGGAAGCATAAAATTTGCATAAGACTTGGATGACAATCTCAAATTATGGACTAGAATAGCTGATATTCATATAGTGCTTTTATGTCTATCTACAAAGTATTTTTGTCAGAATTACGATTTTTGATTATTGAAATAAATAGTGTGAACTGGAAAAAAGAGAAATGAGGAAATAGATTATTTAAAGAGATTCAGAAAGACTTGTATGAACTGACTCAGAGTGAAATCAGGAAAAACAGAAAAAAACATATTCCTCATAATATTAATATTATAAAAATAAGCACTACTAAAATATATAAATTCATGAAGACTGAAATAAATGGAGCTTGTAGAATAATTTGTGCAAAACAACAGCCCTCTATTGGTAAATAACTTTAATAGTTGTTAGAACTATGATCAGTACAAATGACCACTCATGAGGATCAATGATGAAACATGCTATTCATGACAAAATGGTGGTGGAGTTAGAGTGTGGAATAAGACTTAAAGTCAATGAGAAAATGTTTTGCTTAGGTACTGAAATTTGTTACGAAGAGTTTGTTGCTTTCTCTCTTTTTCTAGTGGGATAGGGGTAGGAGGGAGAGAAAGTGGATTTCTATTCATTTTTTTTTAAAATAGGGCATTGATGCAAGGCTACAGAAATGGAATATTGCATGTTCTTTAAGCTGTAAGAACACATATTCTTTTGGTTAATTTTATTACTTTGTGATCAGAGTCTCTTTCTGAGTTATGGCAAAATGTAAATGTTTGAAAACAAATGTACATCAATACTTTTTTAAAATGTAATGTTCTCTTAATTAACTTTAACATTCTTTCAGTGATACTGTTTACTAAATGAATTTGCTCAGCAAGCCTATAGTTCATAGAAAGGGGAAAGATAAATTTCAATTTCATCAGAAGTATCTCAACTTCTGAATTTGCTTTCAGAATTGTTATTAAATACCTCATGATGATTATTTTACATTTCAAAAACTGTTACCAAGTCTTTCCCTTCTTGGGGAAAATAAATGGAGAGATATGGACCACAAAACAGATAAGTTTGTTGTTTTTGATATTGGCTGAATGGTCAGATCTAAACGGCAGTTAGTGGTTTAAGGTCAACATATGGCACTCTGGAGAGTAGAGTTCCAGGGATCTTTACCTGACTCTGTGAAAGTATTTTTCATCAGTAGCATTGACAAAAATATTGTTGACATGCTTAGACAAAGTTGGGAGGGGGTAAGCTAATAAACTGAGTGAGTGAGAGTCAACAAGCATTTATTAAACACCTATTCTGTGTCAAACACTGTTCAAAGTGGTGGATATACAAAAGATATTTTAAAAACCTTCTACAGGCTAGAACATTAGTTAAAATCTAAAAAGATGAAATTTGATGAGAGTAAATGTTAATTCTTATACTTGATTTTGAGAAATTACTTTCACAGGTACAAGATAGGAGAAACATTGCTAGACAATGGTCATGGCCAAATATTTGTAGATTCTTCGTGGACTTTAATCTTAACACAAGTCAGCACTATTAAATGGCAAGCCCTCAAAACTAGTATAATTATAGAAAGCACTATGAAACAGATATTGTTCAAGACTAGGACAGTGTATTATGCCCTGATCAGACTGTACTGGAGAAGAATGTTCACTTCTTAGCACTACTTAAATAGAAAGTATCCAGGATGGTGAAGAGCTTTAAGATCATACAATATGGAATTTAGTTGAAGGCATTAGGAAAATATAATCTGGGATGTGATAGCCATCTTCAAGTTCTCATTAGCCTGCCGTGGGAAAGAGAGATTAGATTCTTTCTGCCTTACTCCAGAGAGTCAGCTAAACAAAGAACAATGGGTGAAAGTTCCAAAGAAGCAAATTTAGGCTTGATATAAGAAAATATCTTCTAATAATAGAGGTCCTCCAAAAGTAGGCTGGGTCGTCTCTGCTCAATATAATAGTAACTGTCATTTATGCAGACCTTACTATGTGCCAGGAACTGTACTAAGCACATTATAATTTTCATCTCATTTGATCCTTGCAACAACTCTGGTAGTTAGATACTATTGTTATTTCCCTTTTATAGATGGGGAAACTGAGGGAAATAGGGCTGACTTGCACAGGGTCATACAGCTAGTAAGTTTTTGAGACTGGATTTGAACTCAAGTCTTCCTGGCTCTAGGCCCAGTATGCCACCTAGCTGCCCAGAGAGGTTTTTCCTTTACTGGAGCTCTACTTAGATGACTCCTTGTCTGGCATATTGCAGTAAGAATTCTTGCTCAAGTAAAGGAATTAGATGGCTTCTGGAGTCTGTTCTTACTCTGAAATTCTATAATCCTATGATTGGTGAGGTACAGAATATTTGTAAAACAAAATGTATGGGATTAACACTTTATAACATACCACCATGAAATTCTGGAGACAGGTAGGACATTTTTTTTCCTACCCAAGGCATGTTTTCCTGTGAAGGTCATCCATAGGACTTGTAATGAGTTCTTAACTCTGAAAAGTGTGTCCAATAAAAATCCACAAAGTTGATTTATGTTGGCTTAAACTCACTGATCACTGACCAAAAGGAGGCATAAAAACACCTACAACTGATTGATGTTGACTGAATTCTGCTTGGTAAGAAAAAGGAGAACATCCAGAATGCAGAAAATTTCCCTGGAGCATGTGTACTCTAGAGCAAGAAGGGAAGAGTTAAACAGTATTTATAGACCTTCACTATTTGTTTTAAATATCACAATAGAGTTGAGCAGATTGTAAGAGAAATCATCTACATGTACTCTTTACTCATTAAAACGACAAGAAAGATTTTTTAAAGGCTCATTATTCAGAAAATCAAACCATAATGATCAGAAAACTCAAATTTCTTTTTAACCATAGTACTACTTAAAAAGATTATTTATTTTTCACTTCAAAAGAGGGAGCATGGTGTAGTAGGTATGGTGCTAGATTTGAAGCCAGAAAGACTTGGCCTCCAATTTCACCCATGAAACTTACTAACTAGATCCTGAATTAACCTAATGCGTGCTCAGTTTCCTCACCTAAAAAGTTTGGCTTTTAACATTCTTCAAAACCTGTAGCCTTCCTACCTTTGCAGTGTTCTACTTCCTTTCCTGTCATTTATGCCTCAGCATTTTGTAATCTGGCTTCCACTCTCATTGCTTGGTTGAAACATCTCTCTTCAAAGTTACCAGTGACATCTTAATTGTCTAATCTGTTGGTCTTATTTTTTTTCTTAATCTATCTGGTGCAGCTGCTGTTGTTGACAGTTTTCTTCTCCTGGATACTTTCTCTTTTCTGAGTTTTTTTGATACTACTCTCCCCTGGTCCTCTTTTAACTTGTTTTATCACTCTTCAGGTTCCTTTTCTGTCTCATCATCCACATCACATTGTTTTACTGTGTGTTTTCCTAAATCCTCTGTCCTGGGCACTCTTATCTTCCCCCTCTATATGCTTGCTCTTGGCAAACTCATCAGTTTCTATGAATTTAATTAGCAGTCATCATTATGCAGATGGATCACCAACATGTCAATGACTTCTAAGAATGCATGCCTCATCTATCACTTATAGTCCATCCCTTCTCTACTGAGAGGAAAGATGAATGCTTTGCCATCAGTCCTCTGAAGTTTACTAGTCACTGAATTCATTTTGTTGTCTTTCAATTTGTTTTCCTCTTTTATATTATTGTGGTCATTGTGAAAGTGGTTCTGGGTCAACTTGTTTTATTCTACAACAGTTCACACACATTTGGCTTTTAAGTAAAATCTTATACAGAAAAGGGAAAAGTTATCTTCCCATATATCTGACAAGGGCATTCTTAATTTTCTTTTTTAAAGTTTTATTTAGAAGCACAGCCTGGCACTCAATGAAATTGCTTCTGTAGCAAATAAAGAGTAATCATGAAACTGAATAATCAGTTGTTTTTTTATTTTTAACATTCTTTGATGTCCACCAGGATATTACCAAACATTATTCTCTCAATTTCATAGTGATATTCTCAGAACATGAACACTTTATTCTCAAAAACAGTCAAGTGTAATAAAAAACACACTCACTTTTAGCATTAGCATCTTCAATGCCACCTGCCCTGCAGAATGCAAATGACTGCTAATGTAGTCACATTATAATCATGAGAAACAGCTCTGATGCCTGACATGGACTGTTTTGAAAATTGAAGCACAAAAAAAAATCAGAGATGTAAACTCTCTAAAACAAGTTCATTTCCTGGTTTTACAGTAAAACAATTCCACCTCCCCACCCCACCCCCAAGTGCCAACTATTACTTTTGCCGTCTTTGCCAGACATATTTATCACAATCTAAAAAAGGGGCTGGGAATTCAGTTAAAAAGAAAGTATGGAAAATATACAAACAGAGCCAGCCCAAGGAAAAAAAAAATGGAGCATACTTTTTGTAGAGAGAATCTAGCATCCTGGGGAGGAGAAGGAGGTAACCAGAGATTAGATATCAGGTTAAAAAAACTGAAAAGAAGAAGAAGGTAGACATTTTTAGATAACTGGATTTTATTGTGTCTTTGAATATTCAGTTTATAGTTCTGTTTCTTTTAACAAAATAAAGTAAGCTGACCTTCCCTCCTCCTTCTGGCATGTGGGGATAAGGAGATTGGCATTGGCAGAAATCTGGACATCAGTAACAAGGTGAAACAGAGTGGTGGATCTAATTCACTTTGTGTCAGAAATGGGCAGTAAACCATAGATTTCTGCAAGCATTAGCCAAGAATTTTACCAGAATGAAGTCAAAGGCATTTAGATCTTATTTTGAGAATATATGAAAAGCAAGAGAGGGGGAAAGAAACATCTCAAAATTAAGACCCATTTTAAGTTGTCCATCTCCAACATACTAGCTATGTGACCCTGGGCAAATAACTTAACTCTCAATGTCCTGGGGCAGTCTTTAAAACTATAAAACATAGAGAAGATGCCAAACTATAACATACAGCAGTTCTTTCACCAAGAGTTCAGTATACTGACAACAAAGATCTCTTTAGAATAAAAAAAGAAGGGAAGGAAAAAGAGTGATAAAATCTCTTAAGCTTATACCAATATACTAATACTATGTAACAAATATAAATAAAGAAAAAGTAAATTGTTTTCTAAAAGAAAAAAAAAATAAAAGCGATAGAGAAATGTATTTCTTCTCTGCAGGATGTCAGGGAGAATGAAATATTTCTTGAAAGAATAGAATTACTTCAAGGAAGAGACAAAGAAAAGATTGAATCATCAAGTAGAAAAGAGCATTGGTTCTGTACTCAGAAAATCTGTGTTAAAATCCTAACTCCGGTGCGTATTGCATATGTGAGTTTGGACAAATCATTGGCTTTCATAAACCATTAATTTCCTTATTTGACAAATAAAAATTTGGGACTAGTCGTCCTCTGAGGTCTCTTATAGATGAAAAATATTTTTCTATGAAGAATGAGATTGCCACCTATTTCAGAAGGCTGAAGATAGGAAAACAACTTAGCAACATGTGGGACAAGTCATTATTTCTAGTTATAAAATAAGTGATTAAAGGAGATAGATCATCTCCTTTGGAAGCTGTTTTTAGTGCTGAAAGGAACAGTCGTGGGGCTCCATTGCTGCTATTATAGGAGAAGTCATTTAGTGAAGGTCAGACAGAGGAAAATGAAGAAAACTAAAGAAAAATGTATCTTTAATGGAATAAAGTTCTTTCACCTATCTCTGATAAAAAAGAGTTAAATAGAAATTTTGAAATATAATCATAAGTCTAATAAAAAATCTAGAAATTTAAATTTATTCAAGCAATTAGAAGAAATTATATTATGATGTAGTGCTAATGATTTAATGGAATTGGTGGAAAGTGTTACTACAATAATGTTAATGTTTTTAAAGTTTATTGAGGGTGTTTTAAAAAAAAACAGATGAAGTGGGTTGAATTAGTTCAAAGATGTTAAGAGGAAAAAGAATAGAAAAGACAAAGGAAAGGACCCAATGTAGAAATAAGAAATGAGAGGGATGGGGGAGGGAAGGAGGGCGGGAGGGAGAGAGAGAGAGAGAGAAACAGGGAGGGAGAGAGAGAGAGAGACAGAGACAGACAGAGACAGAGACAGACAGAAAGAGACAGAGAAAGAGACAGAGACAGAGAGAGAACATTGTTTTGTATCAAATTACTGATAAAGTTTGATGATCAAAAAAGTCTGACTACCACTGGACAAAACAACTCTTTAGGACAATAAGTTGGAGAAAAATGTGCAATCTGCATTGTTAATGAGTTTCTTCACTTAGAATTCACTATGATAATGAAAACACATGCTCACCTCTTCCCCCTTTAAAAAGGGGGAGAGGCAGGGGCAGCTAGGTGGTGCAGTGAGTAGAGCACCGGCCCTGGATTCAGGAGGACCTGAGTTCAAATCTGACCTCAGACACTTGACACACTTACTAACTGTGTGACCTTGGGCAAGTCACTTAACCCCAATTGCCCTGCCTTCCCCCCTGCAAAAAAAGGGGATAGGTATTACTGGTACTTATAAGGATTAAATGAATGATTGGGATAGAGCTCTGAAAGTTAATGCTTTATTCAAAAGGCAAATAATAGACAAAGAGATATGGAGTAGTATTGTATTTTAAGATCATAATCTAACTATAAAAGTATAGGTATTTGATAGGATTGACAAAGGGAGAAAACATAAAAGATATTGTGAGGAGATATAATGGAATATGTGGACCAAAAGAAATAATCAAATATGAAGGTGAGAAACAGGTTACAATCCAGTCATCAAAGGAAAATGTTGTACTGAATGGAAATTTTCAAGATCTCTGCTAGAACTCTCAATCTGTCCAAAGAAAAGTTGGTGAAGAAAATTTTACATACCTTAATGATAGCTTCATACTTCAAAGGACAAAGAAAATCACAAAGGAAACTGTTTTTTTTTTTCAAAATCTGACCAATAAAGAATTGGTTATAAAGTTGAAAGAGGGAAGAAATCTCAGAGATAAATGTGTACTCTACTGCTGAATTTGAGAAAGAGGAGAGAAAATCCAGACACAGTTTTATATGAACTATTGGCTTTTAGAGAGTAGATTTCAAGTGTTTCAGAAAAGAATGTTTAGGATCTAATGATCCAATATTTTGAGGGAGAAATTTGTCCAACGGAGATGATTATCTCTCAAGAATGAATTATGAAATTGAAGTAGAAATGATGAAGAGTCAAAAGGATGGCTGCCTATAAGGGCAGCTCTGGATTGATAGAGTACTCAGGGAAAAGTTTGAAATACATATATTAAAGAATGAAATGAAGAAGAGTAACGGAGGATAAATACATAAGGGTAGCACAAGCCTGAAAGAACCATGTCAGTAGCAATAAATTCCAAAAGGAGTGAGGCTGGTTATTAATGGTTATGGTAAAGACATTTTGGTTTCTTTTTCCTTTTTAAAGCTATATTGAAGGAGGCAAAAAGGAGTATCAAAGAATACATAGGATAATTGCTAGGTTGGATGCAATTATCATAAGGGATTACAATGGGAAGAGAAAACAAATTCACATTTTTTTTCTTTTTTTCTCTCAAATGGAGTGAAGGACATGGGAGGACAAAATAAAATTGATTAGAAGAGCTTATAAACCAAAGACAAAGAAGCCAGTAAGATAGCATCTAATTTTCCTTGACATATTCAATGGATCACACTCAAAGTATAAAAAGAAGCAAAGATATTAAAGATTTGAAAAAAACAATATGTTGCTACTGATCCACATTCTTAATTTTCTTACCTCTACAAAATTTTATGAAAATAATGAGTGTGCCCACCAAAGGCTTAATGGAAGTAGCAGAATGGAATAGAAATATGTTATGTGTGATATTCTATGGTCAACCACATCTCTACAGTCACATAATTGACTGAAAATTATAGATCATGCAAAATAAACTTATGCATGTTATTTATTGATTATATAGAAAGATTTATTTTAGTAGAGCAAAATATTCTCCTAATGGCTATCCTGCAATTAAATATCATGAAAGTGTATATCAAAATCACATATGATTCATAAAAGGTTTAACAATAGTTTAAAAAAAATCCTGACATTATAATATAATGTGAAAAGAGGCACAAATGAGTGAGATCTATGATTATCACAATCACAAAAGATGTTTGCATCAATGTTTAAAAAGAAGAAAAATTTCCTGTAGAAGTTGAAATTGTCCTTGTTCTTTACTGATTATATCAAATCCCAGATCCTCCAAAGTAAAATCAATAAATATTCAAAAGAATTTGGCATAATTATTCGTGGTGGAAAAGCAAAGCAGATGGACAAGGCTTATTGCTTAAACAAATATATATATATATATATATATATATATATATATATATATATATATATATATATATATACAGATACACACACACAGAGAGAGAGAGAGAGAGAGAGAGAGAGACCCATTAAATTTGTTCTTTAATGCCTACAGTTAGAATGACAGGGCACACAGAGAATAAGCTATGCCCATACTTGAAGAAGAGTTAGAGAGTAGAAAAACAAAAATACAAGAGTCATTGGCAAAAGTGTAGTATGGCTTCCTTAAAATATCACATTGCTGCTACTGGAATTAACTCTGCCATAAATAAGGAGTCTGTAACCTGTGCTTTGACTGCTTTGAAAATAAAGCCTTAGTTTCAATTTTTTGTCAGCATTAAGTTGTTCAGTTGCATCTGACTTCTCATGACCCCATGGACCAGAGCACTCCAGGCTCTTCTATTCTCCACTATCTTTCAAACTCTGTCAAATTTATTTTCATTTTTTCCATGACACTTTCTACCCATCTCATTATCTGCCATCCCCTTTTCCCTTCATCTTTAGTCTTTCTTAACATCAGGGTCTTTTCCAATGAGTCCCATCTTATTATGTGACCAAAATATTTAGGCTTCAGATTCAGCATTTTACCTTCCAGTAAATAATTTTAATTAATTTCTTTCAATATTGATGGATTTGACCTCCTTCCTGTCCAAGGGCCTCTCAAAAGTCTTTTCAAGCACCACAATTTAAAAGTGTCTATTCTGTGACACTCAGTTTTTCTTATAGTCCAAATCTCAGCCATACAAGCCTACTGGAAAAAAAAAAAAACAAATAAAGCCATAGATTTGAAAATACAGATCATTGTTAGCAAGGTGATATCTGCTTTTTTATTAGGATTTTTTAATTTTAGTTTATAACACTCAATTCTGCATGATTTTGAGTTCCAGATACTGCTCCCCCTCTCCTTCCTTCCCTCCCCAAGATGGCATGAAATCCGATATATCTTCTACATATAATTTTGCATTAAATTTATTTACACAATAGTGAGGTTGTAAAGAAGAATTATGACCAATAGAATGAATCATGAGAAAGAAGAAACAAAAACAAAAACAGAAGAGAAACAAAAAACAAAAGAAAAAAAGAGAGCAAATAGTTTGCCTCAACCTGTATTCAGACTCCATAGTTCTTCCTCTACATGTAGATAGCTCTCTCCATCATGAGTCCTTTCGTGTTATCTTTAAGCATTGTATTGCTGAGAAGAGCCAAGTCTATCAAGGTTAGTCATCACAGTATCAATATATCTGTGGTCATGTATAATGTTCTCCTGGTTCACCTCCGCCCACTCACCATTATATCATGTAGGTTTTTCCAGGTTGTTATGAAATCCGTATCTTCCCCATTTCTTATAGCACAATAGTATCCCATTACATTCATATACCACAACTTGTTCAACCATTCCCCAATTGATGGGCATTCCCTTGATTTCCAATTCTTTGCTACCCCAAAAAGAAGTGCTATAAATATTTTTGTACATATGAGTCCCTTTCCCATTTGTGTGATCTCTTTGGGATACAGCCCTAGAAGTGGTATTGCTGGTTCAAAGGGTATGCACATTTTTATAGAACTTTGTGCATAGTTCCAAATTGCTCTCCAGAATGGCTAAATCAGTTCACAACTCTACCAGCAATGTAACAGTGTTTCAATTTTCCCACATCCTCTCCAGCATTTATCATTTTCCTGTTTTGTCATTTTAGCAATATGACAGGAGAGATGTGGTACCTAAGAGTTGTTTTGATTTGCATTTCTCTAATCAGTAGTGATTTAGAGCATTTTTTCATATGCCTATAGATATCTTTAATTTCTTCCTCTGAAAACTGCCTGCTCATATACTTTGACCATTTTTCAATTGGGCAATGACTTTTATTCCTATAAATTTGGCTCAGTTCCCTGTATATTTTAGAGATGAGGCCTTTATCAGAGACACTAGTTATAAACATTTTCTCCCAGTTTTCTGCTTCCCTCTTAATCTTTGTTGCATTGGCTTTGTTTATACAAAAAAATTTTCAATTTAACAAAATCAAAATTATCCATTTTGCATTTTGAAATGCTCTCTATCTCTTGTTGTGTAATGAATCTTTCCCATAAATCTGACAGGTAAACTATTCCTTGCTGTCCCAAATGGCTTATAGTATCAGCCTTTATTCCTAAATCATGAACCCATTTTGACTTTATTTTGGTATGTGGTGTAAGATATGCCTAGTTTCTGCCCTCGCATTTTCCAGTTTCCCCAGCAGTTTTGTGAAATAGTGAATTTTTAGCCCAGAAGCTGGATTCTTTGGGTTTATCCAAGAGTAGATTGCTGTAGTCATTGACTACTGTGTCTTGTGTATCTAACATATTCCACTGATCCACCACTCTGTTTCTTAGCCAGTACCAGGTACTTTTGATGATTGCTGCTTTATGGTACAGTTTAATATCTGATATGGCTAGGCCACCTTCCCTAGCCTATCATTTCATTGATTCCCCATTTATTCTAGACCTCTTGTTCTTCCAGATGAATTGTGTTATTATTGTTTCCAGCTCTGTAAAATAATTTTTGGTAGTTGAATTGGTATGGTGCTGAATAAGTAAATTAATTAGGGTAAAATTGTCATTTTTACTATATTAGCTCTGCCTAACCACTCACAACTTATGTTTTTCCATTTATTTAGATCTGACTTTATTCGCATGAAAAGTGTTTCTTAATTATGTTCATATAGGCCCTGGGTTTGTCTTGGCAGGTAGAATCCCAAATATCTTATAGTGTCTACAGTAACTTTAAATGGAATTTCTCTTTCTATCTCTTGCTGTTGGGCTTTGTTAGTAATGTATAGGAATGCTGAGGATTTATGTGGGTTTATTTTATATCCTGCAACTTTCCTAAGTTGTTTATTATTTCAAGTAGTTTTTTTACTTGATTCTCTAGGATTCTCTAAGTAAACCATCATATCATCTGCACAAAGTGATAATTTATTTTCTTCTTTCCCTATTCTAATTCCTTCCATTTCTTTTTCTTCTCTTATTGCTACAACTAACATTTCTATTACCCAATTGAATAATGGGGGTGATAATGGACATCCTTGTTTCACCCGTGATCTTTTTGAAATGCATCTAGGTTATCCTCATTACATATAATGCTTGGTGATGGTTTTAGGTAGATGCTATTTATAATTTTAAGGAAGGCTCCATTTATTCTTATGTTTTTTAGTGTTTTTAATAGGAATGGGTGTTGTATTTTGTCAAAGGCTTTTTCAGTATCTATTGAGATGATCATATGGTTTCTGCTAGTTTTGTTGTTGATATGATCAATTAAGCTTATAGTTTTCCTAATATTGAACAAGCCTTGCATTCCTGGAATAAATCGTACCTGGTTGTAGTGCATTATTCTCGTGGTAAGTTGCTGTAATCTTTTTACTAATATTTTATTTAGAATTTTTACATCAATGTTCATTAGGAAAATTGGTCTATAATTTTCTTTCTCTGTTTTGAATCTTCCTGATTTAGGTATAAGTATCATGTTTATGTCATGAAAATAATTTATAGGACTCCTTCTTCACTTATTTTCCTGAATAGTCCATACAGTATAGCAATTAATTGTTCTTTAACAGTTTGATGGAATTCACATGTAAAACCATCTGACCTTGGAGATTTTTTCCTAGGGAGCTCATTGATGACTTGCTCAATTTCTTTTTCTGGGATGCAGTTATTTAGGTATTTTATTTCCTTTTCTGTTAACCTGGGCAATTTATCTTTTTGTAAATATTCATCCATTTCCCTAAGGTTGTCAAATTTATGGGCATAGAATTGAGCGAATTAATTTCTAATTATTGTTTTAATTTCCTCTTCATTGGAGGTGAATTCACCCTTTTTGTTTTTAATGCTGGTAATTTGGCTTTCTTCTTTCTTTTTTAAATCAAATTGACCAAAGGTTTATCAATTTCATTGGTAAAACCAGCTCTTGGTTTTATTTATTAATTTAATATTTTCTCTATTTCAATTTTATTAATCTCTCCTTTGATTTTCAGTATTTCTAATTTGGTATTTAATTGGGGATTTCCAATTTGTTCTTTTTCTTGCTTTTTCAGTTGCATGTCCATTTCATTGATCTCCTTTTTCTCTATTTTATTCATTTAAGTAAGCATATATATACAACTTCCCCGAAGAACTGCTTTTGCTGCATCCCATAAGTTTTGGTATGTTGTCTCATTCTGTTGAATGAAGTTATTACTTGTTTCTATGATTTGTTCTTTGGCCTACTCATTGTTAAAATTAGATTATTTGGTTTCTGATTAATTTTTAGTTTATTTGTCCATGGTTCTTAATTACAAATAATTTTTATTGCACTGGATGGTGAAGTTTTATACCATAGCACATGGTCAAATTTTTTTGTTTTTTTTTTTTTAATTTAAATTTATTTATTTAACATATTTGGTTTTCAGCATTGATTTTCACAACAGTTTGAATTACAAATTTTCTCCCCATTTCTCCCCTCCCCCCAACTCCAAGATGGCTTATATTCTGGTTGCCCTGTTCCCCAGTCAGCCCTCCCCTCTATCATCCCCCTCCCCTCTCATCCCCTTTTCCCTTCCTTTCTTGTAGGGCAAGATAAATTTCTACGCCCCATTGCCTGTGTATCTTTATAGTTGCATGCAAAAACTTTTTTTTTTGTTTTGGAACATCTGATTTTAAAACTTTGAGTTCCAAATTCTCTCCCCTCTTCCCTTCCCACCCACCCTCCCTAAGAAGTTGAGCAATTCAACCTAGGCCACACATGTATCATTATGTATAACCCTTCCACAGTACTCATGTTGTGAGAGGCTAACTACATTTTGCTCCTTCCCAACCCATTCCGATTTACTGAATTTTCTCCCTTGACCCTGTCCCCTTTCCAAAGTGTTTTTTGATTACCTCCACCCCCATCTGCCCTCCCCTCCATCATCCCCCCCTTTTATTTTTTTTTATCTTCCTCCCTCTTCTTTCCTGTGGGGTAAGATACCCAACTGAGTATGTATGGTATTCTCCCTCAGGCCAAATCTGATGAGAGCAAGGTTCACTCATTCCCCCATCACCTGCCCTCTCCCCTCCTCCCACAGAACTGCTTCCTCTTGCCACCTTTATGTGAGATAATCCACCCCATTCTATCTCTCCCTATCTCCCTCTCTCAGTATGATGCTCTCTCATCCCTTAATTTCATTTTATTTCTTTTAGATATCTTCCCTTCATCTTCAACTCACCCTGTGTCTGCTCTCTCTTTTACATATATATATATATATATATATATATATATATATATATATATATATATATATATATATGTATGTATAGATATATACATATATATATACATATATACATATATAAACACACATATATATACACATACATACATATACACATAGATATATACGTACACATTCACTTGTATATATACATAAACATATACATACATATATATGCATATTCCCTTCAACTACCCTAATACTGAGGTCTCATGAATCATACACATCATCTTTCCATGTAGGAATGTAAACATAACAGTTCAACCTTAGTAAGTTCCTTGCAATTTCCGTTTCTTGATTACCTTTTCATGCTTCTCTTGATTCTTGTGTTTGAAAGTCAAATTTTCTATTCAGTTCTGGTCTTTTCACTGAGAAAGCTTGAAAATCCTCTATTTTATTGAAAATCCATATTTTGCCTTGGAACATGATACTCAGTTTTGCTGGGTAGGTGATTCTAGGTTTTAATCCTAACTCCATTGACCTCCAGAATATTGCATTCCAAGCCCTTCGATCTCTTAATGTAGAAGCTGCCAGATCTTGGATTATTCTGATTGGGTTTCCACAATATTCAGATTGTTTCTTTCTGGCTGCTTGCAGTATTTTCTCCTTGATCTGGGAGCTCTGGAATTTGGCGACAATATTCCTAGGAGATTTCTTTTTGGGATCTATTTGAGGAGGTGATCGATGGATTCTTTCAGTTTCTATTTTGCCCTGTGGCTCTAGAATATCAGGGTAGTTCTCCTTGATAATTTCTTGAAAGATGGTATCTAGGCTCTTTTTTTGATCATGGCTTTCAGGTAGTCCAATAATTTTTAAGTTATGTCTCCTGGATCTATTTTCCAGGTCAGTGGTTTTTCCAATGTGATATTTCACATTGTCTTCCATTTTTTTATTCCTTTGGTTCTGTTTTATAATATCTTGATTTCTCATAAAGTCACTAGCTTCCACTTGCTCCAATCTAATTTTTAAGGTAGTATTTTCTTCAGTGGTCTTTTGGACCTCCTTTTCCATTTGGCTAATTCTGCCTTTCAAGGCATTCTTCTCCTCATTGGCTTTTTGGAGCTCTTTTGCCATTTGAGTTAGTCTGTTTTTTATGGTGTTGTTTTCTTCCGTGAATTTTTCAGTATTTATTTGGGTCTCCTTTAGCAAGTCATTGACTTGTTTTTCATGGTTTTCTCACATCCTTCTCATTTCTCTTCCCAATTTTTCCTCTACTTCTCTAACTTGCTTTTCCAAGTCCTTTTTGAGATCTTCTATGGCCTGGGGCCAGTGCATGTTCTTCTTGGAGGCTTTGGTTGTAGGCTCTATGACTTTGTTGTCTTCTTTAGGCTGTATGTTTTGGTCTTCTTTGTCACCAAAGAAAGAATCCAAAGTCTGAGACTGAATCTGGGTGCGTTTTCGCTGCCTGGCCATATTCCCAACCAACCAACTTGACCCTTGAGTTTTTCAGTGGGGTATGACTGCTTGTAGACTAACGAGTTCTATGTTCCACGTTTGGGGGGGAGGTGCCAGCTCTGTCAGAGCCACACTCCTCCTTCCCCAAGAACCCCCAGTCCAGACTGGGCT
Organism: Trichosurus vulpecula; assembly: GCF_011100635.1. Classification (NCBI taxonomy): domain Eukaryota; kingdom Metazoa; phylum Chordata; class Mammalia; order Diprotodontia; family Phalangeridae; genus Trichosurus; species Trichosurus vulpecula. Next base: position 134,300,216 of record NC_050581.1, read on the forward strand.
TAGATCTTTAGCAGGCTGTTGCACTCCTGCTGTGATCCACCACTTAATTCCTCCCACCAGGTGGGCCTGGAGCCGGAAGTAACAACAGCTGTAGCTGCCCCACCTCCACTGCCCCCGGGGCTGGAAGTGGAACCGCGAACTCCTTCCACTCCTGCAGCTTCTCCCACTAACCTTCTCCGCAGTCTTTGGTGTTTGTGGGTTGAGAAGTCTCATAACTGCTGCAGCTCACATATTCAGGGCGCTAGGGCCCCCACCGCCCGGCTTCTGGTCTGGATGGTCCATGCCGCTCAGGCTGGGCTCTGCTCCACTCTGCTCCCAGCTCCCAGCTCCCAGCTCTGAGCTCCTTGTGGGATAGACCTCACCCAGAGACCATCCAGGCTGTCCTGGGCTGGAGCCCTGCTTCCCTCTGCCATTCTGTGGGTTCTGCTGTTCTAGAATTGGTTCAGAGCCATTTTTTATAGGTTTTTGGAGGGACTCGGGTACAGAGCTCAGTCTAGTCCCTTCTCACCAGCCACCATCTTGGCTCCGCCCACATGGTCAATTTTTGAGTATGTGCCAAGTACCGCCAAGTACCAAGTACCTTTTTATCTCCATTCAGTTTTTTCCACAGGTCTATCATATCTGCCTTTTCTAAAATTTTATTCACCTCCTTAACTTCTTGTTTATTTTGAGGTTAGATTTATCAAGTTCAGAGAGGGGGAGGTTGAGGCCCCCCACTAGTATAGTTTTCCTGTCTATTTCTTCCTGTCACTCCCTTAACTCCTCCTCTAAGAATCTGCATGGTGTACTACTTGGTGCACATATGTTAAATAATAATATTGCTTCATTGTTTATGGTGCCTTTTAGCAGGATGTAGTGTCATTCCTTATCTCTTTTAATTGGATCTATCTTTGCTTTTGCTTTGTCTGAGATTAGGATTGCTACCCCTGCTATTTTTACTTTAGCACAATATATTCTACTCCAGCCTTTTACCTTTACCCTGTGTATATTTCCCTATTTCAAATGTGTTTCTTGTAAACAGTATATAGTAGGATTATGGTTTTTAATCCATTCTGCTATATGCTTCTGTATTATGGTAGAGTTCATCTCATTCACATTCACAGTTATGATTACTATCTGTATGTCCTATATCCACATTTATGCTTTTCTTTCTCCCTTCTCCTCCTCAACAGAATTTTTCTTTTGACCACTGTCTTCCTTAGTTTACCTTCCCTCTTGATTCCCCTCTCTTGTCTTACCTTTTTCCCCTTGCTACTTCTTTTCTCCCTTCTGACCACCCCCTCTGTTTTCTTTCCCCTTTCCCCTCCTACTGCCTATGGGACAAATTTGATTTCTATACTTATCAGGGTATGTTACTCCCTTTTTGAACCAAATCTGATGAGAGTAAAACTCAAATACTGCTCTTCCCCCTCTCTTCTTTCCCTCTACTATAATGTTTTTGTGCCTCTTCATGTGATATAATTTACCTTTTTCTACTACTTCCTCACCACTTCTCCCAGAACCATCCCTTTATATCTCTTAATTATATTTTTATCATTATATCAGTTATTTCATACTGACACTTACAGCCTATGTATATCCCTTTCAATTGTCATAATAAGTGTACTATTCTCAAAATTGACATATGTATAAAACATATAGAAAACAAAGTAATCCCATATAAGGATGTAACTAATTTGCCTTATTGATTAAAAACATTTTTCCCCCTGTTTACATTTTTATGTCTCTCTTCAGTTTTGTATTTGGTGATCAAATTTTCCATTAAGCTCTGGCCTTTCATCAAGAAGGTCTGGAATTCCCTTATTTCATTGAATGTCCATCTCCTGGCCTGAAAAATTCTGCTCACTTTTTCTGGGTAGTTGATCCTTGGTTGTAGACAATTTTCATATGAATAAAGTCAGATGTAAGCAATTGGAAAAAAGAAATATCAGTTGCCCAGGGGTAGGCTGAGCTAATATAATAAAAATGACAATTTTATCTAAATTAATTTGCTTATTCAGTGCTAAGCCAATCAAACTACAAAAAATTATTTTATAGAGCTAGAAAAAATAATAACAAAATTCATCTAGAAGAGGAAATGATCAGGACTATCAAGAGAATTAATGGAAAAAAAATGAAAAGGAAGGTGACCCAGCTGTACCAGACCTAAAATTATCTCATAAATCAGCAATAATCAAAACTATTTGTTACTGGCTAAGTAACAGACTGGTAGCTTAGTGGAATAGGTTAAGTGCACAAGACATAGTAGTCAATAAATGCAATAATCTACTACACCCAAAGCCTTCAACTTCTGGTATAAGAACTCTTTATTTGACAAAAACTGCTGGGAAAATTGGAAAATCATATGGCAAGAACTAGGCATAGACCAAACATCTTACACCCTACACAGAAGATAAAGTCAAAATAAGTACATGATTTAGACATAAAGGATGATACCATAATTAAATTAGGAAAACAAGGACTAATTACCCTGTCAGATCTATGGAGAAGGGAAGAATTTATGACCAAACAAGAGATAGAGGACAATATGAAGTGCAAAATGGATAATTTTGATTGCATTCAATTAAATGTTTTGCACAAACAAAACCAGTGTAACCAAGGTTAGAAAGAAAGTAGAAAGGTGGGAAACAATTTTCATAGACAGTATTTCTGTTAAAAGTCTTATTTCTCAAATATGTAGAGAACTGAGTCAAATTTATAAAAATACGAGTCATTCCCTAATTGAAAAATGATCAAAGGATATGAACAGGCAGTTTTCAGAGTAAAAAAAAATTAAAGCTATTTATAGGCACATGAAAAAAATTCTCTAAAATATTTTTGATTAGAGAAATGCAAATTAAAACTACTCTGAGATACCATGTCACACCTATTAGATTAGCTAATATGACAGAAAAGGAAAATGATAAATGTTGGAGAAGATATGGGAAAATTGGAACACTAATGGATTGCTGGTGGAGGTGTGAACTCATCCAACCATTCTGGAGAACAATATGGAACTATGCCCAAAGGGCTATAAAACTGTGCATACCCTTTGATCCTGCAATACCACTACTAAGTCAATGTCCCAAAGAGATGATAAAAATGGGAAAAGGACCCACATGTACAAAAATATTTATAGCAATTCTTTATATGGTGGCCAAGAATTAGAAATTGAAGGGGTGCCCATCAATTGGGGAATGGCTGAACAAGTTGTGGTATATGAATGTAGTGGAACACTATTAAGCTATAAGAAATGATGAGTAGACAGATTTCCGAAAAAAACCTAGAAAGACTTACATGAACTGATGCTGAAAGAAGTTAGCAGAACCAGGAGAATATTGTACACAGTAACAGCAACATTGTATGATTATTAACTATGATAGACTTAGCTCTTCTCAGCAACACAATGATCCAAGACAATTACAGAGGATTCATGATGGAAAATGCTGTCCACATCTAAAGAAAGAACTATGGAGTCTAAATGTAGATTGAAGTGTGCTATTTTCATTTTTTCTTTGTTTTTTTCTTTCTTGTGATTTTTCCCTTTTTTTCTGATTCTTTTTTCACAACATGACTAATGTGGAAATATGTTTAACATGATTGTACATGTAGAATCTACATTATATTACTTGCTGTCTGGGGAAGGGGGAGGGGTGGGAGATAAGGAAAAAATGGAACTCAAAATCTTATAAAAATGAATGTTGAAAACTAAAAAAAAAAACCTTCCCAATTTCAAAAACAGAACATTTTAAAAAAGAAAATAAACTTCTCTTACTACACAGAAACAATAATAAAATAGTTTTATATTTATAAAAGTAATAATAGCAGGGATATTTCCATAATTTTCAAAGATTTGAGTTTTTCATGGATACTTTTTTGTATTGCTCCTTGAAAATATGCATTTCCAAACTTGACACAAGTGTGAACAGTGAAAAAAAAATAGATGATAAGATTCAAAGAACATCTAGTTCCAATCAGTTATTCATCAAATATTTAGAAATCACTTATCCTGTGGAAAAAAACAAAACAAAACTGTGAACTCATAGTAGATTAGTGCCAACACATCAAGAGAACTCCTCCAGAGTAACTCAGGCATTTGTAATTGAACTTACGCTGATAAACATTTTTTTAAGTGACTTAGGGGGCATATACAGTGCACTCATAAACACAGAACTTGCACAGATACTAACACATTGGGCAGAAAAGCCAGAGGCCACTTACATTCAAAACCATTCCATCTGTACTTAGGCTAGCGTATAAATCCACTTCATCTCGCTATCACTGGAACCTTCTATTCTAACCCTGGAATCATACTGGTTTCTGTTAGGTGAACTTTTTCCCATTTTCCTGAACAAGACCTCTATGTCACTTCTTGGACCTTTCAAAACCATGTTACCTTGCATGTACCACCCCCACAGGCCAATTTTTAACACTTCTTTTAATGTGGTCTTTCCCCATTAGAATGCAACCTCTGTGAAGGTGAGGATTGTTTATTTTTTTGTTATTTGTATTCCCACTAATTAGTATGTAGTGCCTGGCATATTGTAAGTTCTTAATAAAGGCCTTATCAATCAAAGACCTTTACACAATTGAGTACTAGGCTTAATAGAATTTTTTTTTAAAAGGGGTAAATGTAAAGACACTTTTCTGCCTTAGTTTCAACTGTTGAATGGGAATAATTATAGCACTAATCTGCTAGAATTTTTGTGAGGATCAAATGAGAAAATAATTGTAAAGTAATTACAACATGGACTGGCACACAGTAGGTGCTATAAAAGTTAATGATGATCATGAAATAAATAACAAGACAGAAATACTGATACAATGTATATGTTAATGTTTCACTCAACAAGCATTTATCTAGACTTTTTTATGTGCCAGTCACTATGCTGGGGATAAAAGATAGGTAAAAACAAACCCTGCTTTCAAGAAGTTCCTATTTTAATAAGGGAGAGAGCAAATCAGTAGGTACATGTAAAGTATTAGCAGGGTAGATGGAAGGCTACCTCATGGAGGAAGTCACTAGCTAGGGAGTTTGGAGAAGGCCACCTGTAGAAGTTAGGATGGAATGATTGTACTCCATGAGCAATGTAATAATGAAAATGGGAAAATGGCAGAAACCACCAAAATGGGAAGGTAATAATCCACTTAGCAAAATAATTGAATTTGAACAGGAAATTGGACCTCTTGAAGAAGACTTTGAATAGACAAAGTAATTTATGATTTAGAATAGAAAGTGAAGAATCATAGTGCAACAGTGCTCACTGACACAGAGAATGGCAAATGTAAAAGATAGAAATGCAGAAATATGACACAATGATAGACCATATTTTTTAAAAAGAAAAAAATAAGAGAACAGATTTCTGTGAAGCAAAGGAATACATTTGGAATTTAGTAAGAAGATATGGGAATTACTGGACTCATTATACAACCATGTCACAACAAAAAGTTTAAATACTACATTACAAGAAGTCATATAAAATACTGTTGTACAGTAGTGGGAAGAAATAGCAAAATATAAGTAAACAAAGAATATACCAAATATTGCTCAGAAGTATAATTGTTCAAGTATAGATATTCAATTTAAAATAAATAATTTAGTGCCAGCCAATTGGACATAATTTACATGTCAAAGAGTTCTAGTTTTTGAAATTAAAAATAATTTCATTTATGAAACACTAAATTAACTTTTTAAATATGATGTGCAAAAGAAGAGAGAAAATTTACTAACAATACAAAATATACTCCAGTTGAAAATGTTTTTTCATAATATTTTCAATTATTCCTTAAAAGAAATAAGATATGTCAAGCTCTAAAAATCAAATTATGCAAAAAAAGTAATAAAAGTGAATCCAAATATCATGAAAGCATTAGATTTTAACTCAATATTACAACATATAAAGAAAAGACAAAGCTATTATTCTTGCATGCATTATCAAAGGCACAGAGAAGAGCTATAGACCAATACCATGAAAGGTTAACTGAGAGAAATATCATAGGGGAAGGTCAAAGTATAGAGGTAAGGACATGAATTAATATTTCTTGAAATCATGATGCCAGAGATAAAATTCTTTCAATCAAATAGACAGGGAGAAATGAATTCCTAAGCAATTCTTTTTAGGGAGTTGTGGAAATGTGTTATAAAAATAATCATATTAATAAAAGAAGATAAAAATATCTGGGTCTAAGATGGGGAATGAAAAATTGATAGACTGTGTATAGGAGCTGATGATGGGGATCAGAATGTTTTTAAACAAAAGAAGCTAAATGCTGCTTATTCATTTTAATGGCTATTTAATAAAATTTGATAGAGGAAACTATCTTTTAAAATGGTGCATAGTTGAATTTGACTATTATAAATTTGAATTTCAATTCTCTAAATTCACCCATAAAATAGAAGTTAGAAAAATGAATGAGAAAACAGAATCTAAGAGTTGGCTGCAAAAAAGAAACATACTTAAGAAATCAAAGAATAAATAATTATACCGGGGATTTGAAATTGAGTATATCATAGTCCACTTAAATATTTAAAAACCCCTGATCACAATAAGTTATTTGGATGACAGCATTAAAAATAGTGTTAAAAGAAAGAATATTGAAGCGGGGTCAAGATGGTGGTGTAAAGGCAGGGACTCACCTGAGCTGTCCGTCAAACACTTCCAAATATGTTTCAGAAATGACTCTAAAAAAATTCTAAAGAAGCAGAACCCATAAAAAGATGGAGCAAAGCAAACATGCAACCCAAGACAACTTGGAAGGTTGGCAGGAAGCTCTGTTCCACCAGGGTGAGAAAGGAGGTCAGTCCAATGCAGGCCATGCCCCAGCAAACTAGGAGCAGGCCTCAGGGCCACCGAATCTCTTCCAGCAGTAGCGGTTTCCAGAACTCTAAGCCCACAAACACCAAAGACAATTCAGAAGGTCAGCAGGAAAGGTCTGTTGAACTTGGATGAGAGTGGAGCATAGTACAGAGAACACAGTTTGAGCACAGCTCTTGCCACAGCAAACCAGGAGCAGGCCTAAGGAATAACTAAATGACCAATGACAGCAGCGGCAGCTGCTACCACAGAAAGTAAGGGAGTTGAAAAGCTAGTCAGAAGAAGTTAACAAGGGCCTTTTGTTAACTCTGAGGCAGGACTCTATTTCTTGGCCCATATTCAGATCTGAGTTGCAGTCCTGCATGGCAGTCTCAGGGCTAGGAGGAGTACTAGCATAGTAGAGCTCCTGGCCACAGTGGAGGGGGGAATCTTCCTTACAGCTTCAGGGCAGAAAAGAATTCTTGCAGGAGCTTACTGAGCAGAGCACAGGAGAGGAGTAAACACCTCTCCTTGATCATACCACCTTGGAAGAATGGAAAACTTAAAGGTCCCTGGAAGTATTTTTGAAAACAGCTGCACAAAATCCCTGAAACTTGGGACAGTGCACCCTTCACCCTGGAAACAGAGCCCTATAGGCTGGGAAAAGGAGCAAACAATGGAAACAAAACTCTGATTATAGAAAGTTACTGTGGTGACAATGAAGATCTAAACACACACTCAGAAGAACACAACAAAATCAAATATCCTACATCCAAAGCCTCCAAGAAAAAAATAGAAATTGGCTTCAGGCCATGGAAAAACTCAAAAAAGGATTTTGAAAATCAAGTCAGAGAGATGGAGGAAAAATTGGGAAGAGAAATGAGAATAATGCAAGAAAATCATGAAAAATAAATCAATAGTTAGGTAAAGGAGAAAAAGTAACAACAACAACAAAAGGACTGAAGAAAATAACACCATACAAACAGACTAGGATAAATGGTAAAGGAGGGCCAAAAAGCCAAATAAGAGAAGAATGCTTAAAAAGCAGAATTGGCCAAGTGGAAAAGGAGGTCCCAAAGCTCACTGAAGAAAATAATTCCTTAAAAGTTATAATGGAGCAAGTGAAAGCTAATGACTTCATGAGAAATCAAGAAACAATATAATAAAACCAAAAGAAAGAAAAAAAAATAGAAGCTGATGTGAAACTTCTCCTTGGAAAAACAACAAACCTTGAAAAGAGATCCAGCAGACATAATTTGAAAATTTTTGGACTACCTGAAAGCTGTGATCAAAAAAAGATCCTGAAAATTGCCCTGATTTTCTAGAACCAGAGGGCTAAATACAAATGGAAAGACCTGAGCTGAATAGAAAGTTTGACTTTCAAATACAAAATTCAAGAGTAGCATAAAAAGGGGACTCATAAGGGACTCATAAGTTTATCTTATTTACATTCTTACATGGGAAGATGATATTTATAAGTTATAAAATATTTTTGATGATTAGGTCAGTTAGAAGGAGTCTATATAGACAGAGGACACAAGTGTGAGTTGAATATGATGAGATGGTATCTAAAAAATAAAATTAAGAGTTGAGAGAGGAACGTACTCGGAGAAAAAGAAAGGGGGAAGTAGAATGGTATAAATTATCTTACATAAAAGGGGCAAGAAAAAGCTTTTATAGTGGAAGGGAAGAGGAGGAAGGCAAAGTAAAGGAACTTTACTGTCATCAGAATTGTCTCAAAGAGGAATAACATACACACTCAATTGGGTATAGAAATCTATCTTACTGCACAGGAAAGTAGGAGGAGAAAGTGATAACAGAAAGGGGAGGTGATGGAAGGGAGGGAAGATTGGAGGAGTAGTAGTCAGAAGCAAATCACTTTTGAGGAGCGACAGGATGAAAGGAGAGAGAGAATAGAATAAATGGGGGCAGGGGGAATAGGAAGGAGGGAAATACAGTTAGCAATAGTAACTGAGAAAAAACTTGAAACACGTTTCTCTGATAAAGGCCTCATTTCTCTCCCATATAGAGAACTCTGTCAAATTCAAAAAAATGAGTCATTCCCCAATTGATAAAAGATCAAAGTTATGAAGTTTTCAGATGAAGTAATCAAAGCTATCTACGGCCATATTAAAAATATTCTAATTTACTATTGATTCGAGAAATGAAAATTAAAACAATTCTAAGGTACTGTCTCATACCTATTGGTATTGGCTTATAGGACAGAAGAGGTAAACATTGGAGGGAATGTGGGAAAAATGAGACATTAATGCATTTTTGGTGGAGTTGTGAATTGATTCTACCATTCTGTAGAGCATTTATGAACTATACCCAAAGTGCTGTAAAAACCATGCATACCCTTTGACCTAGCAGTACCACTACTAGGTCTGTAACCCAAGAGAAATAAAACAAAAAAACAAAAAAGGAAAGGACTTTATCTACAAAAATATTTATTTCAGCTCTTCTGAGGGTAAAGAATTAGAAATTAAATGGATGCACATCAATTGGAGAGTGGCTGAACAAATTGTGGTGTGTGATTATGAAGGGATAATATTGTCCTATAAGAAAGTATGAGCAAGATGATCTCAAAAAAGCTGGAAAGACTTGCATGGGCTGATACAAAGTGAAATGTATCGTGTGTAAAGTAAGAGCAATATTGTAAGATGATCAGCTGTGAATGACTTAGTTATTCTTGGTAGTACAATGTTCCAAGACAACTCTGAGTGACTTAGGACAAAAAATGCTATCCATCCCTGAGAAAAAGAACTGATGTTGTCTGAATATGGATTGAAGCAAATTTTCTTTTACTTAATTTTTCTTTCCTTTTTTGGTCTATGTTTTCTTTCACAACATGTCTATGATGGTTATGTTTTGTTGACTATGCATCTATAACCTATATGGAATTGCTTGCATTCTCTATGAGGGAGTCTGGGGAGTGAGGAAGGGAGAGAACTTGGAACTCAAAGTTTGAAAAACAAATGTTAAAAAATTTACATGTAACTATGGAAAAAATCAAATACTAAATAAAAAAGAATACTTCATTATACTTAAAGGTGACAGAATATGAAACAATACTAAAGAGTAAAATTTAATTCAATAAAATTTTTATTAAATCATTACTACTACAAGGAAATTTACGTATATGCATTCAATGACATAACATCTAAGTACTTAAGGGAAAAGTTAAGTGAAATTCAAGAAGACTTCTATAGAATATTCAGAATAAAAAATAAAGATGTATGGGTTTGTTGACATGCTATCAATGATCTTCTTAAAACTGTGGAGATTGAGAGAGGTCAAAGATGACTGTAAACCTTATTTTCAAAAGGTTTAAACCTGGATCTTCAAGTCCTGGGCTTCAAGTTCTAGAGCTTCACTTTAATTTCCAGTAAAATTGAGAGCATAAATAATAACAAATGTGAGTATATGAAAGGTAAAATGTTGATTATTAGAAACCTGAAAATTTCTTCAAGAACTGTTATTCTCTCTCAGCATTTTGTTTGTTTTTGTATCTCCAGCACCTAATGGAATGCCTGTCATCTAATGCTGTGCCTTGTACATAGTAGGAATTTAACAAATTCTCATTAATGTGATTGGATTGTCTGGTCAGCATTACAAGGTTAGTATTAGAGCAATGAAATGGCATCAATAGAATTCAGCAAAGTGTTAACAAAGTTTTTAATGTCATCCTTGTGATAAATGGAAAGATGAATAAAACGTATATTTGGAACTGGTTAAATCACACAGAAAGAACATTAATTACTTAAATAATTAATTAGTGTCCTTTTGGAAGGATGTCTTTGATAATCTAGGTATCTGTCATTGGCCCTCTATTAGTCCATTCATTTACTCAATAGAAACTATGATGGCTATATGAAAATATTTTTCTCTGATAGACTTCATATTGCACTCCCTGCAGTAGATTTTCCAAATATTTTCTTCCATTCTGAAGCCACTTCACTTCGTATTCTTGGCAAAGAATTCCATTCTATGTTATTGAGAAAAATAGAGGTCATCTGTTGTGAGCTCTCTCTTCTCCCCATTTCATCCCTCATTGTCATCCTCCTCCTCATTCCTTTCTCTTTTTTCCCCCAAGTACCTAAGAAATAGATAACCTGTTTCCCTGGCACAATTTTTATAATGTTGTGACACTCTTTTGTATAACTTCCATTACCTGTAATTGCTTCCATCTTCTGCATTTCTTTTCCAAACATGAGTTGATTAAAGTATTCTCAGTGGGTACTGATTGGCCTCTTTATAGAGCACCCCTCTTTCTATTATTCAGTGTTTGGAGAAGTGAGCTTGGAACCCAGGGTGCATCAGAAGTATTTTACAGAATAAAAGATTTTCTATTTCTTCTTCAACCAAGAGGTATTTGTTTTAGATAACAGGTATTATCAGGAATATATAAGTAATACTTAAGCATAAATCTCATATTCTTTATTTAAGAAATTAAGTCTAGCAAAATGTATGAGTTTATGTCGTTGCTTAGTATGCAATTCTTGCTTTCCTATCAAAGCCTTTTTGGTAAAAATGCTTTTTAAAGAATACAAGTGCACTTAAATTTCCTATCCTGTATAAACATTATTTCTTCATTTTAACTGGCTAAATTGTTTTAAAATAATGTTGCACAATAAAACTAAAAAAAATAAGTTGGCAATGTGAAACACATGCTCTTTGAAAATTCTGCTGAGTAAATTCCATTATGTTTCATTGCATTATCCTTTTCACTTGAGTAAATGTACTGTACTAGATTTGGACTTAGTCGTGCTGTATTTTTGCCTGTCAGAAAATTTGCATTTCTATGATCAAAATGAAAGATGTGTTTGAGCTTTGTGGGGAAAGTGCATGTAGAAAAGACTTTACGTGCTTCTGAGATCATTTTTCTTTTATGATGATTTGTAAAGAGCTTCTCAAACAAGGTGCAAAGCTTTCTTGGAGTGTCACAAAAAAAAATCCAGGTAATGTGGGTGCATTACTTTTTGGAGATTAAAACACATATTATTAACAGATAGTCAATTCAATCAGTATGAGTCATGATGTTTTTTTATAGTGTGAAAATGAGGAAACAACCATGACATTTTTGTATACTCTGAACTTAAAGGATCTAAAAATCTATAAGCAAGTCCTTTAAAATTTCATGTCACTGACCTATTTAGGTTGATTTGTAGGACTGTGCGGTGATTTGCATATCAAATAGCTCCAATGAGGTTTCAGATCTAAACCACATATGCATAAGAGTTTAAGGGAGCATGCCAGTTCTTTCTCAATCTGCTTCCCAGCATAGCCACACATTTATTGCTGGGGCCAAGTGACATCCAAGCTTAGGGTTATACAGGCTCAGAGAATGACCACTGGATTTTAAATCTGGTGTCTCTCCTCCAATGATTGTCTCCAATTTTTCCTCTATATGGCTTCTTTCTACATTGTTATTTTCTTGTTGTCTCTTCAATAACATTTTGAGTTGTTTGAAAACAGGGCTTGTCTTTTGCCTTTTGTTTTTTCCAGCAATTAGTGCAATACTTAAAACATAATAGACCCTTAAAATATTTTTGACTAACTATTGACTATACTTTCATTGGGTTGGCCTAAGTCTATCAAATGCATTTGAATGACTTATTCTCCTATGACCAATTCTGCTATGCTACTGTGTTCTTAACACAAAGGGATTTGGAAGGGGAAAAAAAAAAACAAATGAACAAACAGAGGACAGGGATTTGATAGCCCTGGTTTTTATTCCTTAGCTCTTCCAAGACCTATCTGCATGACCTTGGAAAAGTCAATTTCCCTCTCTGGGCCTCCATTTTTTCAAATATAAATGAGTAGAAAAAAAATCAGTTGATTTCTACTATCCCTTTTCTAACTCTGACATTCTAACATTCTATTAGCCCTGATTTAGAAAATTATTATTATTAGTAGTAGTAGTAATTATTATTATCAATCACCTGCCCTTCCTGAAACCTCCAACACTTCCTAAAGGCTCTGTAAGTCACAAAGAATTTAATATAATATATTTCTTGTTGTTACTGTAGATAGTGAACTTTCATCAGTGATGATAATTGGAAACTAAATGGCCCTAAACAACTTGGTTTTTGGCAGAAGGTTCATTAAGTACTTTCAGTGATTTTGGTATTTCTGGTAAAAACTATTGAGGTACATATAAATAGTTATTGGAAAATTACAGAGAACAGATCTTTTGTAAAACAATAAAAGAAAAAGAGACGAAACAGATAGAGATAGAAAGAGAGAGGGAGAAAGAGATAAGAAAATAATAATCTAAATTTTATCATACATTACTGACATACACATAATTGACTAGTTAGCAGAAGAGGAAGCAGTTTTCCTTGGGAAAAAAAAGGAGTGGGTAATGAGAGAGGGAAAAGGAAGCCTGCATGTTGGAATACATAAGCTTTTTTCCTTACCTTTTTATTTCCAGTAAAGGAATACAATTACTTGCTTTTTGTCAGAAGTGAGGTTATCAAGCTCGTTATTGTTTTAGGATTTGTACTCTTGAGATACTGCCAGGCTCACATGCAGCATGTGATAGGCCCTGTATTAAACTGTTACTCTGTGACTGAGAGGGGTAAACTGCCTTCTCACCAACAGACTCCCCTCCCTCCCCATCCCAATCCTGTTCACCTCATTTGGGACCAACCATAATAAATCAACTCTGAGCTCATTGCAGCAAGGGTGAACAATAAATCACAATAATTCTCTTACTGTTCAGAGAGATTTCAGTTCTTGGGAGATTTTTAATCACAATGGAATGGCAAGAGTGTTAATGAGAGCTATAAATTAACTTAAAGGAGGGTAATTATGTCCTATGCTGTAATAAAGGCTGGGTTGGCTAATATCATTAAAGCAATTAAATACTTTCTTAGATTGTTAAGATAAATTAGAATAAAAATATTACAGTATACAAGGGGCTTATTGATAATGGCATAACTTAATTATAGAGTGGACTCAGTTAACATTGCATTGACATATATTAATTCTAGGAGCTCAACAAACTTTTCAGAATAGCATGTTTTCCTGACATGAGTAGGATGCTATCACATAATCATTGTTGTCAGAATCAGTGAGTAGAATCTATCTAGCATTTTTATCAGATTCTGTACCATGTAATGATACTGATTTTTCTAGCCAGGTTTAATATTCTTCTTTCTCAATATAGTCTTATTTACCTTTTAGATTTTTCTTGCTGATGCCATTATTTACGTGACATAAGGCAGGCATCATAGCATGATAAGTTTATTAAGGGAATTCAAGAGAAAATCAGAAAACCAAAAGCAGGAAATGAGAAGAAGCTTGAGGATAATATGATGGGTTCCAAACTTTTTACCCTGAAAGTTTGAGTTCATCTGTCTTATAGTGGAATTGACTTTTTTTTCCACTCAAAATAATGCAACAATACCAGAGACAGAGAAGTACAAAAGGAAACTATGGCAATTGACAAGGACAGAAAATTCCAAACATATTTCAGTCAATAAACAAAGATTTTTAAAAAAAAAAATCTCATATTTTATTCCCATTCCCAACCATTAATATTTTTGATAGCAAAAATCTGCTTCCATACTTTTTCACCCTCCTACAATACCCCATTAAAAATAAAAGAAAACTATTTGGTTGGAGTATTGCTGTCATGTAAGAAATGATGAGGTGGTTGATTTAGAAAACCATGGGAAGACTTGGACTTATGAAGGAAGATGCTATTTGTCTTCCAAGAAATGGACAGCAAGTAGAAATAAGCATAATATGGTCTTAAATATATGTGTATGAGTATATATGTGTATGTTTATAGATATCTATATATATGTATGTATGCATATGTCTCTGTATTTCTGTGTATGTATATACATATGTGTATGTGTGTGTATATATACACACATGTATATGTATGTGTATATATTTATATGTGTGTATATATACACACATATTATATATGTGTGCATATTATACATATAGACACACACATATATATGCTTAATTATAGCCATCTTTAGGGAAGGGGTGGGAGGAGAATAATAAAGTTAAAAGTGCACAGCAGAAAAAAAAAGAAAACCGACAAGGATACAAAGAAAAGCTGGGCAGTTTTGAAAACAATTTGTAGTATTTATCATATAGGTTTTCTTTAAATGGAAATGTATTGTTTTATATTGAATTCTCTCATATTTGGTGGTGTACCTGGCAATGTGTGTTTTTTGTTTTCTCATTTGTATTTAAATTTAAAATAAATAATAATATGTACAAAAAAATAGAGCTTCTAAATTTTTGTAATTTGAAGTTTCCCAACTTGAACATCAAGAAAGTACTCTAGGAAAAATAGTAGCAACATCAAATGACAAGTGAAGGAGGAGGGATTCCCCCATGGAGTAGTTCAGTGGAGGGAACTCTCATCCATAAGTTACAAATCATTGGTTAAAGTCCCATGTGTGATACTTCTAAGTGTGGCCTTGGGCAAGTTCTTTATCCTTGCTTACTTTCAGTTTCCTTGTTTTTAAAATAATGAATTTGCATGAAGTATCCTCTTGAGATCTTTCTAACTCTCTATCTATGGTGTTATTGTTTTTAAGGTCCTTCTAGCTCTCGATCAGTGATTTTATGAACTTATCTTCTGACATGGAAAATAATTATTCATAGATTTGAGTTGTAAAGCAAATAAAAGAAAGAAGGAAAACAAACCAATCCAACAACCATCATGAGTTTGTCAATCACTAACTAGAATTCATCTAATTTCCTTTGAGAGTAGAGTGATAAGGTAGGCAAATCAAGAAGTAAGTGATGTAATTAATATTTTTGTAAGTTCAAGAAGACTTTTGATCTTATCTGAGACAACGAAATCAATTAAATGAGAAATTGTGGTGTAAAGAAGATTGGATTCTAAGGCAGGTACTAAACAGACTGAGAACTTCTACCCTTTGGCAGCAATCCATACATCAAGATCAAAGTGAGGGAGTCTCAGAGTAGTTTCAGAAGGCTAGCCCTAGCAGGGTGTGGAGGAGGGGAGAGAAAGGAGGACCAAGAAAGGCTTATAGCAGAAGGCAGAATTCAGGCTGAGTCTGAAAAAGGCCTCAGAAGTCAGGAGGCCAACTGGGAGAATATTTCAGACATGGAGGACAGCCAGTGAAAATGAAATGAGTTAGGAGGTAAAATATCTTTTGTGAGGAAGAAGAAAGTAATTGTCACAGAGGATATGAAGCAAAGCAAAATTTAAGAATACTAGAAAGGGTGAAAGGAGGAACCTTGAAGAGGACTTTAAATGCCATTTTCAATTTGATTCTGGAGGTAATGAGAAGCCATTAGAGTTGTTGCATAGGGGAAGGGGATGACATGGTCAGATCTTCTTTTTAGGAAGATCAGTTTAGCACCTGCATATACAGTGCAATGGGGAGAGACTTGAGGAAAGGAGACCAAACAGAAGTCTTTACCATTAAGCCAGATGAGAGGCAGTCAGTCTGCATCAAGTTGTTGTTTGGGCAAGTAAGCAGAAGAAGTTTACCAGATACATTAGGGAGGCAGAAACAATAAGACAATGAAAAATTGAATATGTAGGGTGAGTGAAAGTAAGGATTGACAGAGGTTGTGAACCTAAGCTACTGGGAGAATTATTTTGCCTTCATCAGTAAAAGGAAACTTAGCAAGATCCAGGAGTTTAGGGGAAAACATAAATTGCCCTTGGGACATGTACATGCTGAATTTGAAGTAACTATAGGACATCCAGCTTGAGATGGTTAAAAGTCAATTTGGAGGCAGAGCCAAGATGGCTGAGTAGAGGCAAGGACTCACTTGAGCTCTCCCTCAAACACCTACCAATACCTTTCAAAAATGACTCTAAACAAATCATAGATCAGCAGACCCCATAAAAAGATGGAGTGAAACAAATTTCCAGCCCAAGACTACTTGGAATGTTGGCAGGAAAGGTCTGTTGTATCAGGGTGAGAAAAGAGCAAAATCCAATGCAGGCTGGAGGAGCACTAACCTGGCCCTATCAAACTAGGAGCAGGCCTCAGGGCAACTCAATGACTGCAGCAGTAGCAGTTTCCAGAACACTCAGCCCATAAACATCAAAGACAACTTAGAAGGTCAGCAGGAAAGGTCTGTCACACTTGGGTGAGAGAAGAGCACAGTGTAGTACAGGCTGTACCAGCACAGCCCTGGCCACAGCAAATGAGGAGCAGGCCTTGAGAGTGACAAAATGAGTAGTGACAGCAGCAACAGATGCCTCAGGCACTCTTACTCCACCAACACTAAAAGGTTAGAACAACTTGTCAGAAAAAGGTTAGAGGGGTCCTTTGTTAGGACTGAGGCAGGACTCCGTTTCCTTGCCCATGCTCATATCTGGGTTGCAGTCCTGGGTGGAAGTCCCAGGGCTAGGAGAAGCACTAACATAGCAGAGCTTGGGGCAATGAGGGAGGTGTGTGTGTGTGGGGGGGCAGAGTCGACCTTCCTCACAGTTCCAGGGCAGAAAAGAGTGTTTGTGGTCACTCACTGACCAGAACACAGGAGAGTAGTGAATACCTTCCTTAGATCATACCACCTTGGAAGAATGGAAAACCTACAGGTCCCTGGAAGTATCTCTGAAAAGCTTGCACAAAACCCCTGAAGCTTGGGAAAGTGCCCCTTCCATCCTGAAAACAGAGCCCTACTTTAACAAAGACTTAAAAATTAAGTAATAGGCTGGGAAAATGAGCAAACAATTGAAACAAAACTCTGATTATAGAAAGTTACTATGGTGACAATGAAGATCTAAACACACACTCAGAAGAACACAACAAAGTCAAATCTCCTACATCCAAAAACTCCAAGAAAAATAGGAGTTTGCCCCAGGCCATGGAAGAACTCAAAAAAAGATTTTGAAAATAAATTAAGAGAGATGGAGAAAAAAAATTGGGAAGAGAAATGAGGGTGATACAAGAAAATCATGAAAAATGAATCAACAGGTAGGTAAAGGAGAACAACAACAAAAAGTACTGAAGAAAATAACAACATAAAAACAAACTAGGCCAAATTGTAAAAGAGGTCCAAAAAGCCAAAGAGGAGAAGAATGCCTTAAAAATCAGAATTGGCCAAATAGAAAAGGAGGTCCAAAAGCTAACTGAAGAAAATAATTCCTTCAAAATTAGAATGGACCAAATGGAAGCTAATGATGTCATAAGAAATAAAAAAAACAATAAAACAAAACCAAAAGAAGGAAAAAAATAGAAGCCAATGTGAAATATCTCATTACAAAAACAACAAACCTGGACAAGAGATCCAGGAGAGATAATTTGAAAATTTTTGAACTACCTGAAAATCATGATCCAAAAATAGTCCTAGACATAATCTTTCAAGAAATTATTCAGGAAAACAGCCCTGATATTCTAGAATCAGAGTGTAAAATAGAAATGGAAGGAATCCACCAATTGTTTCCTGAAAGAGATCCCAAAATTAAAACTGCCAAGAATATTATAGCCAAATTCCAGAGGTCCCAGGTGAACGACAAAATATTGCAAGCAGCCAGAAAGAAACAATTCAAGTATGGTGGAGCCACAGTCAGGAAAACCTAAGATTTAGAAGCTTCTATATTAAGGGCTCTGAGGGCTTGGAATATGGTATTCCAGAGGGCAATGGATCTAGGATTACAACCAAGAACCATCTTCTCAGGAAAACAAGTTTAATCCTTCAGGGGGAAAAGGGAAATTCAATGAGATAGGGGACTTTCAAATATTCTTGATGAAAAGACCAGAATGGCATGGAAAATTTGTCTTCCAAATACAAGAATCAAGAGAAGCATAAAAGGTAAACAGGAAAGGGACATTATGAGGGATTTAATAACATTAAACTGTTTACATTTCTAAATGGGAATATGATATTTGTAACTTGTGCAACTTCTTGGTTATTAGGTTAGTTAGAAGAAGTCTATAAAAACAGAGAGGACAGGTGTGAGTTGAATATGATGGAATGTTATCTAAAAAATAAAATTAAGAGGTAAAAGAGGAATGCACTGAGAGAAAGTGAAAGGGAGAGGTAGAATGGGATAAATTATATCACAAATATGTAAGAAAAAGCTTTAAAAGTAGAGGGAATGAGGGCGGAGGTGATGGGGCATTAGTGAACTTTACTCTCAACAGAATTGGCTCAAGGAGGGAATAACATAAATGCTTCATTGGGTATAGAAATCTATCTTACCCTACAAGAAAGTGGGAGGAGAAGGGGAAAAGAGAAAGGGAGGTGATAGAAGGCAAGGCAGATTGGGGCAGGGGGTAGTCAGAAGCAAAACACTTTTGAGGAGAGACAGGATGAAAGGGGAGACAGAATAAATAGGGGGAGGAATAAGATGGGGGGAAATACAGCTAGCTATAGTAACTCTGAAAAAAATTTTGAAGCATGTTTCTTTAGTATATGCCTCATTGCTCAGAGAAGGATGGAAGAAAACCATGAAAAACAAGTCAATAACTTGCTAAAGGAGACCCAAAAAAATACTGAAAAATACAATGAAGAAAACAACACCTTAAAAAATAGACTAACTCAAATGGCAAAAGAGCTCCAAAAAGCCAATGAGGAGAAGAATGCCTTGAAAGGCAGAATTAGACAAATGGAAAAGGAAGTCCAAAAGACCACTGAAGAAAATACTACTTTAAAAATTAGATTGGAACAAGTGGAAGCTAGTGACTTTATGAGAAATCAGGATATTATAAAACAGAATCAAAGGAATGAAAAAAATGGAAGACAATGTGAAATATCACATTGGAAAAACCACTGACCTGGAAAATAGACCCAGGAGAGATAATTTAAAAATTATTAGACTACCTGAAAGCCATGATCAAAAAAAGAGCCTAGATATCATCTTTCAAGAAATTATCAAGGAGAACTGCCCTGATATTCTAGAGCCACAGGGCAAAATAGAAATTGAAAGAATCCATCGATCGCCTCCTCAAATAGATCCCAAAAAGAAATCTCCTAGGAATATTGTCGCCAAATTCCAGAGCTCCCAGATCAAGGAGAAAATACTGCAAGCAGCCAGAAGGAAATAATTTGAGTATTGTGGAAACCCAATCAGAATAACCCAAGATCTGGCAGCTTCTACATTAAGAGATTGAAGGGCTTGGAATGCGATATTCCGCAGGTCAATGGAGCTAGGATTAAAACCTAGAATCACCTACCCAGCAAAACTGAGGATCATGCTCCAAGGCAAAATATGGATTTTCAATAAAATAGAGGATTTTCAAGCTTTCTCAGTGAAAAGACCAGAACTGAATAGAAAATTTGACTTTCAAACACAAGAATCAAGAGAAGCATGAAAAGGTAATCAAGAAACGGAAATTGCAAGGGACTTACTAAAGTTGAACTGTTTTGTTTACATTCCTACATGTAAAGATGATGTGTATGATTCATGAGAGCTCAGTATTAGGGTAGTTGAAGGGAATATGCTTATACATATATATATATATATATATATATATATATATGTTTATGTATGTATATATATATGTTTATGTATGTATATATCTATGTGTATATGTATGTGTATGTATGTGTATATATATGTGTTTTTATATATATGTGTGTGTGTTTTTATATGTATATATAAAATATATTTATATGTATATATATATATATATATATATATATATATATATATGTAAAAGACAGAGAGCAGACACAGGGTGAGTTGAAGATGAAGGGAAGATATCTAAAAGAAATAAAATGAAATTAAGGGATGAGAGAGCAACATACTGAGAGAGGGAGATAGGGAGAGATAGAATGGGGTGGATTATCTCCCATAAAGGTGGCAAGAGGAAGCAGTTCTGTGGGAGGAGGGGAGAGGGCAGGTGAGGGGGGAATGAGTGAACCTTGCTCTCATCAGATTTGGCCTGAGGGGGAATACCATACATACTCAGTTGGGTATCTTACCCCATAGGAAAGAAGAGGGAGGAAGATTGAAAAAAAAAATAAAAGGGGGGGGATGATGGAGGGGAGGGCAGATGGGGGTGGAGGTAATCAAAACAAACACTTTGGAAAGGGGACAGGGTCAAGGGAGAAAATTCAATAAAGCGGGATGTGTTGGGAAGGAGCAAAATATAGTTAGCCTTTCACAACATGAGTATTGTGGAAGGGTTATACATAATGATACATGTGTGGCCTAAGTTGAATTGCTCTACTTCTTAGGGAGGGTGGGTGGGAAGGGAAGAGGGGAGAGAATTTGGAACTCAAAGTTTTAAAATCAGATGTTCAAAAACAAAAAAAAGTTTTTGCATGCAACTAAAAAATAAGATACACAGGCAATGGGGCAGAGAAATTTATCTTGCCCTACAAGAAAGGAAGGGAAAAGGGGATGAGAGGGGAGGGGGGTGATAGACGGGAGGGCTGACTGGGGAACAGGGCAACCAGAATATATGCCATCTTGGAGTGGGGGGAGGGTAGAAATGGGGAGAAAATTTGTAATTCAAACTGTTGTGAAAATCAATGCTGAAAACCAAATATGTTAAATAAATAAATTTAAATTTAAAAAAAAAATATATATGCCTCATTTCTCAAACATATAGAGAACTGAGTCAAATTTATAAAAATAAGAGCCATTCCCCAATTGATAAATGATCAAAAGGTATGTGCAGTTTTCAGATGAAGTAATCAAAGCTATCTATATCCATATGAAAAAATACTCTAACTCACTGTTGATAGGAGAAATGAAAATTAAAACAATTTTGTGGTACCCATTACATTGACTCACACTTTTTAGATTGGCTAATAGGACAGAAGATGCA
This sequence comes from Trichosurus vulpecula, assembly GCF_011100635.1. Taxonomy (NCBI): domain Eukaryota; kingdom Metazoa; phylum Chordata; class Mammalia; order Diprotodontia; family Phalangeridae; genus Trichosurus; species Trichosurus vulpecula. The sequence goes on from NC_050581.1 coordinate 134,321,733, forward strand.
AATTACAAATGTTGGAGGGGATGTGGGAAAAATGAGATATCAATGCACTGTTGGTGGAGCTGTGAACTGATTCAACAATTCTGTAGAGCTATTTAGAACCATGCCCAAAAGGCTATAAAACCATGTGAACCCTTTGACCTACCAATACCACTCCTGTGTCTGTCTCCCCAAAAGAGATAACAAACAAAAAGGAAAAACATCTATATGTACAAAATTATTCATAGCAGCTCTTTTCTGAGGGCAAAAGATTAGAAATTCAAGGAACGCCCATCAGTTAGGGAATGACTGAACAAGTTGTGGTGTGTGATTATGATGGAATACTATTGTACTATAAGAAATTATGAGCAGTATGCTCTCAAAAGAGCCAGGAAAACTTCCATGTGGCTGTGGATGTAGGAGATTTGACTTCATTGTGTTCTTCTGAGTGTGTGTTTAGATCTTCATTTTCGCCATAGTAACTTCTATAATCAGTTTTGTTTCAATTGTTTGCTCATTTTCCCAGCCTATTACTTAATTTTTAAGTCTTTGTTAAAGTAAGGCTCTGTTTTCAGGGTGGAAGAGGCACTTTCCCAAGCTTCAGGGTTTTATGCAAGCTTTTCAGAGACACTTCCAGGGACCTATAAGTTTTCTGTTTTTCCAAGGTCATATGATCTAGGGAAAGGTATGTACTACTCTTCTGTGTTCTGGTCAGTGAATGAACACAAACACTCTTTTTTGCACTGGAACTGCGAGGAGGGTCCACCCCTTCCCCCAATGTGGCCACAAGCTCTGCCATGTTAGTGGTCCTCCTAGCTGTGTAACTGCCACCCAGGACTGCAACCCAGATATGAGTATGGGCAAAGAAACAGAGTCCTGCCTCAGTCCTAACAAAGGACCCCTCTAATCTTTTTCTGACAAGTTGTTCTAACCCGTTACTGTTTGTGGGGGAAGAGCTCCTGAGGCATCTGTTGCTGCTGTCACTACTCATTCTGTCACTCTAAAGGCCTGCTTCTGGTTTGCTCTGGCCAGGGCTGTGCTGGCACAGCCTATAGTACACTGTGCTCTTCTCTCACCCAGGTGTGACAGACCTCTCCTGCTGACCTTCTAAGTTGTCTTTGATGTTTGTGGGCTGAGTGTCCTGGAAACTGCTACTGCTGCAAACGATCTAAAGTCTGCAGAGATGTAAAACTCATAGACCTTGGTTCATGGAAAACTCCAGAGAGTTGAGCAACGTTTAACAAAATAAATAAAAATACAATGCAATGTATATAGTGTTAAGTTGTTGTTACAACAAGTTCTCAGAAGTCAGCTTTTTAATCCTTGATATAGAGGTGGAAGGGAAGGGGTCATAGATCAGACCTTTGGGAGACACCTAAGTTTAGTGGGCATGATAGGTGAGAATCAACCAAAAAAAAAAAAGGACTAACAAGTAGTAAAAAAACAAGGAGGAGAACAAGGAGAGAGGAGTGTAATAAAAATCTAGAAAGGAGAGAACCCCAAATGAAAAGGTTATCAATAATGTCAAATGCTGTAGATACATCAAAGACTAAGAATAGCCCAGTAGATTTGGCAATTAAGCAATCATTTGATAAATCTGGAAGAGAAATTTCAATCAAAAGTTGAGATCTAAAGTCAGATTGATTAAGGTTTAGAAACAAATGACAGGAGAGAGGAAGTGGAAACACCATTCTCAAGGATTTTAGCTGGGGAGAAAGAGGAAAGATATAGAATGACAGCAAACAGGGGTGGTTAAATGAAACATCTCTGTGTGTGTGTATACATGTTATAAAATTGGGGAAAACATATAGGTACGTTTGTAGGCATAAGTGAAGGATCCAGGAGACAGGTAGATACTAAAGATTTGATAGAAGTGGTGAAAATAGAACATTCTACAGGAGAAAATGGGAGAATAAAAAGGCTCATGTTGATAAGTTTGCTTTGTCAAAGATAAGGGATACTTTTTATGTAAGGCAGAGTGGAAGAGACAGTGAAGGAGGACATCTCATTGAAATGAGATGAGGAGGAAAGGGAAATAAAACACTCTTGGAGAATCATCTTATTTTCTTTCTATGAATTTGGAGGAAATATCCCAGGCTGAGAGAATGAGGTGAGGGATGCCATGTAGAGGTTGAGGAAAAATAAAAAAAGTACTTGAAGAGCTACTGTGGTGAGAGAGAGAATTGGTCAGGGAAATGTAAAAAGATTGCCCGTTTGAGATGATATAATATAAATTTGCAGTGGACCTAGTAAACAGTTTCCTGTTTTATGTTTTATTCTTGCTGCATTTTGTACTACTTGAATAGGTGGATATTGGGGGGTGGATGGTGGGAGTAAATGTAATTTGGGTTTTATGAAAGTGTGATCAGGGAAATGGGCCAGATGTTCAAGTATGAACATTAATATAAATTTTACTGATTTGTTTAGGATTTATCATAGGAAAAGGAGGATAACATAGCCTATACAGGGATAATAGCCTGGGAAGAGGCTTAGGATTGAAGGGTTTAGAGTTCTTGATGAAGAGAAAAAATAGGGTAAGGGATCATATGGCTGACAAAAAGATGGAATGATAAAATCAAAGCATCAGATAAAGTAATTTTTGAATTTATCAACATGGAAAGGATCACATGGTGGAAATGGCAAGATCAAGACTATGACCACTTCTGTGTACAGCTGAAATGGTGTGGGAGAATGAGCAGTCTGATGATCTGGGATGTTAGGGCATTTGTGGGAGCAACCATATGCATGTTGATGTAAGGAGCTCTTCAAATGTAGAACATGTTCCATCTCTCTCTCTCTCTCTCTCTCTCTCTCTCTCTCTCTCTCTCTCTCTCTCTGTGTGTGTGTGTGTGTGTGTGTCTCTCTCTCTGCCTTAAGTCCATCAGAATTAGAAATTTGAATTTTCTTATCCATACATAGATGTGTTCCTTTGTGTGCTACTCTCTCCATTGGGCCTACCTAATAAGAGATTAAAATGCAATCAGCATAATGTAATTCTCATCTATAGTCAGAGTACAGGTACGCTAACTTGGTCTACACTGGCCTAGAGACTGGAATATTTGATTATGAATACAGGTTGAAGCTGTCATATTTCTTCAGTTTTCCTTCTTTTCTTCTTTGCAAGTTGAATTCATACATATCCTTTAATGGACCACAGCAATCCTACCTTCTCCATGAAAGCTTTCCTGATCCACTTCATTAGTAATGACCTAGAACCTCATTCAACACTTTATATCTACTGTATAGGTTTTGTGATATTATGCACTATCCTTTCCTGCATGTTTTATCTTCCCTAGTTTCTACCACAATACTCTGTAAACAAACAGTGTGCTAAATAAATATTTATTGAGTGAATGAAGTAGATATAATAAATGGTTATTCTTGGAGGAATTTATTCAAGCATTCTTTTTCTTTAAATACAGATGAAGCAAAGTCAGCACATTCTTAATTAGAATAGGTATGTGCATTCATGGTTTCTGATTAAAGATGAAGAAAAGGATATACATTTAATAAACTCTCCTTAAAGTGTATTTTTTTCCCTGGACATCAATAAATAATAAATGCATATGCATGCATACATACATCAGTTTGTTTGCACATGTGCCTGCACACATTCATATACAGAGACAGGCATACATGCCAATAGAAGTATATGTGTATATGCACATGCATATTATGACCTAATATTTGAATGCATTGTATTTTTAAGATATTTGTATGTGTGTGCATGTGTATACTAATATATGGAATATGTACATTTTATGTGGGAATTGATGTGTGCCCAAAATATATGTATGTTATATCTGGGTTCATATGCATTTCCCTATATGAATAATACTATATTTTAATATAATTGGTTTCCTTTGTAATTATTTTTATCTTTAAAATGTATTTAAAAAACTTTATCCTGAGAAGTGGTCCACAGTTTTTCACCAGATTGACAAGAAGATGCATGACACACACACAAACAAATCTGAAACTTCTATTTCAAGCATATAATTTATTCCTGGGAAGTAATTTTTGAGGTCATGAAATTTAATCTCTTTATTTTTACCATTGAGCAAAATGAAACCCAGGGAAGGGGTGCATTTCAGCTATGGCCACAGGAACAGAAATAGAGATGAGGTCCAAATTCAGCTACCTTGATGTCAAATAACAAGTTATTAGAGAAAAATATTGGCTAAGTGGTGGCTGTATATACATAACTACTCTCTTGAGTATAAATATGTACAAAAATAGATAACCTGGAAGGATTGTTTAGACAGAACACAACGTGGGCAATGTACCCAGCTCCATTCCCTAGACAACCAAAATCCTGAATTTTTTACTGGTGAGCTTCTGATCCGTTTCTTTGTCCCCTGAAAGATGGTTTTCAGACTCTTGAACAAGAGGTCAGAGACTCTAAATAGCATCATTCCTTCAACCACATTCAAAAGGGAAGTTTTCTTTGATCCAAGGCCAAATTCTGCTCATTCATGTACACACACACAGTAATGCAAACCTCTCAGAAAAATTGTTCCCGAACCACTGATTCTAATCAAATAAGTTCCTTTTTAAACAAACCATTCTTTTGAAAGTTGGCACATTTATTTTATTGCCCTCCCTAAATCTTATTACTCACAGGTTTAAAGGTCTATTCTTTCTAGGGTGTGAAGAGACAGATTGGCCTTAATTAAGGTCACTGGGATTGAAAAACAAAAAGAGCTATGAAATTAATTTTCCATATGTCAAAAGATACTTGATGTGATTGGTATGTGGATAATGATAATGTCTATTGATTCAAAAAGCAATTTTTCATCACTTATGGAGAAAATCTTTATGAATTGCTTTGGATATGTTTGATATAATGGGAGAAAACAATTTCCATTTTGGACATATTGAGACTGAAATGCTTGTTGGAAATCTAAATGGTTCCTATCATGAATTTTTTGAAGTGTGACAGAGTTCAGGAGAGCAATTAGAATTGGGCATAGAGATTGGCAAGTTATCTATAGATGTATAATAATTATATCTATGGAAAATTATTAGATCACTGAGGTAGAGAGTACAGAACTAGAAGTGAAGATGGGGGTTAGAAGAGCAGGACAGAGGTTTGTGGGATAGAAAAAAGAAGACGAGTGCAAAGGAGACAGGAATAATCATCTAGGCAGGACAACTGAGAGCAATTTTATAAAACATCTCTTTCTTTCTATAAGTTTCACTGTTACATTTTGTGAAATTATTGCATCCTATGGAAGGGAAGTAAGTATTTTAAAAGAATTATCATAATATGCAGATTGGCTTCAAAGTCAATAAGACAATTAATAATACTAAAAATAAGAGGAACTGTTCTTGAAATAATGTACAAAGAGAAAAGGGAGTCCAAAAATAATACTCTCAGAAAGCAGGGATTTTGTCTATTGTTGGCAGGATCATTTCCCCAAGCATCAAATTCTCAAAAGCATATAGGCCTGACAATAGGAAGTACTTAATAAAAGTTTAAAGAATTAAATTGAATGAAGCAAGGGGAAATTGTCTTCACTGTAAGAGCTCACAATCCAAAACAACTATTACTAAAACAGGAAAAATTGCTTTAATTTTTAAATATAGGAATAATACATCTGACTAATTAATATGTAACAATTGGGTGCAATGTACCCATTTTGTATTAAAGAAGATTTTTTAAAAAAAATAGTTTTAGTGATGATATAGCCTGAGTAGTTCTGATTACTTTGAATAACCAGTGTGGAAAGTGGAGTAAGAGGAAGTGAGAATGGTAAAGAAACAGGAAAAAAATCCATTGGGTTTCATTTTAGATAGATGTCACACTCTGCTCTTCATTTAAGCTCTAACCACAATTATTTATCAATAAATTAGCTAATTTAAGCATCAGTCATTTATAATGAATGGTATCTCCAGGTCAGCCAATCATAGCTTATTTTTTTTTCTGGGTACCAGCCACCTTGAAAAAAGCAGTGGTGTGTAGGAGGAAGAGTGTGGGGTTTTGAGTCAGATGATCTGGTTTCAAATTCCAGCTCTGCTATTTATAACTGTGGAGCCTTGGCCAAAGCACTGAAACTCTCTGAGTCTAATTATTTTCATCTATTGGGAAACGCTCTCTTAGGTCTCTTACAACTGTATAGTGAATCAATGATCTTATGATTACCTCAAGGAGTACAATCTCTGTATTTACATAGCATTGGCCAGAATCACAAAGATAGTGTCAAAGCCAGAACTTGTACTTAGGTCTCCTGATTCTAAGACAAGAGCTTTACCCACTAGTTCCACAAGTAACAGGATGCCATAGGAGGGGGGGAAAAGACTGGTTCTAGATTTAGTAGAATCTTGGTTCAAATCCCGCCTCTGATGCTCATTGCCTATATGACTTTGATCAAGTACTAGCCTCCTTAGTCTTCTTTTTTTTTCTCATTTGCAGAATGAAAGGGTTGGACTAGAAAGCTTCTAGGATTCTTTCCAGAGATAGAGTTTGGTAGTGGTGATGTTGATGATGATGAAGCTTATGAGAGTGATCATAATAATGATAACAACAACAGCCATCATCAACATAACAACAATGATGGCCAGCATTTGCATAGTGCTTCAAGGTTAGTAAATTATCTTATTTACAGCATCAGATTTGATCCTTATAACAACTCAGCAAGGCAAATGCTATCACTACCCCAATTTTATAGATGGAGAAATTAAGGCTGAGAAAAGGTTAAATGATATGCCCCATATCACACAGTGAGTGATTATCTGAGGCAAGACTCAAACACAGATCTACTTGGTTCCTGTTAATCTTGAGAACAAACCCCCAAATATGTAATAGTTTTAGAAAGAAATTTATTTGGTAGACAAGATGGGAGGAGGCTCCCTGTCTACTCAGTAGAGTTTTATATTCCACAGGGTTCAGGGAAGAGTATCAATACAGGAACCATATGTAGCAATTAAGCTATTTTGTAGAGAGGACTGTTCCAAAACTCCATTGAGATCTATATCAATAAACACAAATGTTCAAATTTGGGAGCCTAAGACATAATCAATGGGTGCTCCCAACACCTGGGTAGGATCCGAGCATTCCCTGTAGCCATCTGGCTTCCTCAGGAATGTTTCTGAGGTCAACCTGATCTCTACAGTAATCTCTTAGGTTAGACAATCTCTAGCCAAATAAAGCTACATTCAAACAGTATTAATAAATGGTAAATAATAAAATATTTTCCACACCCCTGGTCTAGAACTGTCTTTACTGTATTATATATCTATGATCTAGTCCCCAAGCTAGAATACACTCCCTCACCCTAGTTTCTAAAATAATAGGACCATTTTTTTCTTTAAATCCTTTTTGTCAATATCCAAGGAAAGAAAGGCATCACAACATACTGCAATATGTATTCTCATAATTTCCTACACTTTCAAATACTCTGATTTGTGATCTCATGAATTTAGGAGAATGCAGACGACAGTTTTTCCATACCTATCTATACTATTTAATTCTTAACCATGTCTTCCTCAAAGTTCCTCACATCTCCCACTCACTGTATTGGAGGTTTTTTGTTTTTTTGTTTTGTTTTTTTTTTTACTACTTTCTCCCCAGTATCACTAAGGTACCAGTGGGACACTAGTTCTGCCTGTCATCACTCACTCTGGCCATGTGATCAGTCTCATGTTTTTGGTCATACAATTCTCGATGACAACCTTTACTCCTTTGGAACACCTAATTTGTTATAAGTTGCAGTTTCCTCATACCCACTATGTGCTTTTTGATTTCTTTCTCTGTGATGTTCACCTTTAGTTCTTTGGAGAAAAACTGCCACACAGCAATACTGATTAATTTTTTTTTCATATGTTGGCAGCAATTATTTAAGTTGAAGAACAGGTTATGAAGGGGTGGGATGGGGGAGAGGGAAGAAGGGAGGAGACAGTCTGGGGACAAGAGCCTTTATCTGTGTCTGCTCTAGACAGGTTGATCCTGATTTCTGAGCCTTGGTCCAGGGCACACCACGAAGCACATGATAAGATGAAGTTCCAGGGGGTAGAGGTGTAGGAAAACATTGGGGATGGCCAGAGTTCCACAACCAACCAGAGGTGGGGGCTGGAATTCTTCTTGGTTCAGCAGCACTGCTTCTGCATAGTGATAAGTGCCATCCCACCTATTTCAGCTCTTACAAAACATTCTTGGATTTCAGTATTTGTGCTAAAGAATTCTTTCGTTGCCTCTCTAACTTCTTGTACTTTGCTTTTAGTTTCTTCGAATATGCATCCAGCTTGTAAGGTACCTGCTCTAGAGCTGCTACTTGACCCTCAATTATGGTGATCTGATCCAGATAAGGCTGAAGCGCTGCATGTTTCTGGTTTAAGTCCTTTAGGTTTCTACTTATATTTACTGCAATATCTTTCATTTCTAGATACACCAAGCTAGTCAGTTTGTTCACATTTTCCAGAAATTTATAGTCTCCACTGGTGGCTGTCAACATGACCATTTTGGAGAACAGGTCCTGGCACAGGCCTGTGATGTCTGTCTCGGTGGCTCCATGGTTTCCTTGACTGTCTCTACTACAGCATCATCTAGGCTGGGGAAGGGAGGAAGGAGGAAGCATGGAGGGAAGGATGGGGATGGGGGAGGAGGGGAGAGGGAGGGCAAGAGGAGAATGACAGGGAGGGTGGGGGAGGGACTAATTAAATGTTTTTTATTAAAAAGTTAGTCATTCATCGTTATGGGAAATTTAGGGTAGAGAAAGTGATTTGAAATTTCACAGAAAACAATCCAGCCTGTTTTTTATTTCCTGTTCTTTCTCTCTGGGCTCAGTGCATTATCCATCTGTATTGTCTGTCCTAGAATATGAGTTGACTTCCATTGATATGTAGGTCAGCAGCCACCATCCTGCCCAAGCAAGTATCTCCAGAAGTAAGCTCATTGAAATATGATGCCTACTACAAAGAATTATTCTTTAGGAGTGTGGTGCAGAAAAGGGGTACTTTCATCTCACTGTAGAAGAATAGGAATTCAAACTGGCCTAGTGACTAAGAAAAAGATTAGTGCTTATGAGATCGATGTCATCTTAGAGGGAAGTTTTTCTTAGATAGACTATTACTAGGGCTCTCTTCTTAGTTCTGCATTCAGTGTTTTTCATCAGTGACTGATGAAGATATAGATGGACTACTTGAAAATGTGTAGATTATGTGTATCAATAATAAACAATTAAGCACTAGATGACACAGTCGAGATACTGAAATATATTGACATGGTAGAAAAATAGACCAAACCAATAAGATTTCATTGGTTTCCATTAAATTTAAATTAAACGAACTTCAGAAATACAAGGCAAAGTGAGCAATGAGTTCCATAGAAATTAACATTTTGACCCTCCAGCATTTTAGGCTGAATGTAGAGAAATACAGTACACAGAATAAGGGATATGATAATCCCTTTGCAACTGTTCCCTGGTTATGTTAAGTGTCTAATATTGTGTTCAGTTCTAAGCATTTTATTAAAAACATAGGAAAAATAGAACTGTACAAGAATGATAATAAAGATGGTAAGAGAACTAAAGTTAATATTTTTAGGGGTGGGTCTAATGCCAGCACCAAACTGGTACAGGTTCTAAGTTAGGACAAAATAAGGCACTCACAAGTCATTGAACAATTTTTATAAAGGACATTTACTTTATCTAACACAACAAAAGTATGTAAAAAGAATATATTGGCATTAATCTTGATATAGCAAGGCATCTGGTCAGTTGGGCAGGCTACAGTGACTTATCTTAAGACACCCAGCAAGTTGTAGGGGCTCAACTCCATGTGAATGATACTTTTTATGCCCTTAGGTGTCTAGAAAACTGCACCAGTGAAACAGGGTCAAGTCATGTTTCAGGGAAAGCTTTGTTTCCTTTCAGGAAAAAAACTCACCATCTTGGAGGATGGATATAAGAAACATGTTGTGGGTAAAAAATGTTAGATATTAGTTCTACAACATTTGCCATATGAGAATTTGTTAAAGCTGAAGGGGATCCTTAGATTTTGGAACGGAAAAACAAAGGGACATATAATTTCTGGCTTCAAATAGTTTCAAGACTGTTGTAGACAAGGGATTAAGCTTATACTTTGTTCTAGAAAACAAAATTGGAAGCAAGGAGTAGAACAATTCTCCTGAAGACCATAGCAATATCCCTTTAAAGAGTTTCTCTTCTTTATTACCTCAACCTCCCACACATAATGCCCCTTTGCACTATTACTACTCTTGCCTGGAATCAAATCCCACATGAGTTTCCAATCCCCAGACAGCTTTCCTGCCTCACCTTCTTCCTCAAAGAGCTTCAGAATTTGATATATAGCTGATAAGTTTGGGAGCCCTAATCTAGATCCTCACAGACACAGTCTGGATTTAAATACTAACAAAAACATGGCTCAATCTATAATGACTTCAATATTGTAGAATTTATGTACTGGGTATATACTATTTACTAGTTCATGAGTCATATATTACCTAGAATGTATGTGGGATTTTTTGGTACACAATGATCTTAAAAATGACTTGAGGATATAAAGCAATCATCACATGAAGTAATCAGTGAACAAGATAATATCCAACATAACAGCACTAGATGCCAATAAAGTATTAAACCATGCATTTTGATGGGGGAGTAAAATGATACAACTTGTTAATTGTGCAGCCTATACAATAAAGGGCTCATATTTATATAGTACTTTATGGTTTGCAAAGAACTTCATGTACATTATTTCATTTGATTCTCATAACACTGAGTTAGGTGCTACATTGATCCCTGTTTTGTAAGTGAGGAAACAGTAGCTTAGGGAAATGAAATGATTTGGGTCACTCAGGGTCACACAGATAAGAAATATCCAAATGAGGGTTGGAATCCAGGTCTTCCACAACTCCAAGTCCAGCACTCTAGAGAAAAGTGGAATTAAAATATGGAGCATATAATTGTTGGAAAAGACTTAAGACATCAAGGACTAAGTGAGAAACGAATATCACCTGCAAGGTTGGAAAAGTTCTGGAAAGATGGATAAATTACAAATAAAATTGATTGAAAATAAGAGTAGTGTCATTTCTGCTATAATGCTTGGTTTGAAAACAAGAGTTTATTCTAATGATTGAAATATTAAGGGATATTTTGAAAATAATGAAAATTTTGGTTTGCTTATGCTCTATTTCTTCCTCAAGAAATAACAAGAACACAGAAAATTGTACCACTTAACAGTAGTAACTCACAAATCACAACCATTTTAAAGGTTAATTTCCATCTTTATTGTATATCTTCTTGTATAATTGAGGCTGTGTATAGAGGAGAATCAGCACAAACACAAAATCTCTAGCCACAATCCCCCCATCTTCTACTATGGCTGTGGCTCCCACATCCAAGTCTATCTACTGAATTTGTCAGTTCCCCTCATGCCCCCAACACTGAACAAGGTTTTGAATATTGTGTTGAAAACCCCATTTCCCCCATAAACACTATGGTTTTTGTTAATTATCTTGCATAGCACTGTGATTTTTAGGAATTTATATGTTGACTTATAGCAGAACTGACTGTACATTTCAGACAAGGCAAACAGCAGATCTAAATATAGAAATAGCTAATATTTGTATAGAAATTTAAGGATTACAAAGCATTTTCTATAAATGTTATGAGTTAGGTGCTATTAGGATTCCCATTACACATAAACTGAGGCTGACAGAGGTTAAATGGCTTACTCAGGGTTCCACAGCTAGTAAGTTTCTGAATCAGGAATGGAATCCAGTTCTTCCTGATTCCAAGTTCAATACTTTATCCACTAGACTACTTAGATGCTTCTATAAAAATATCCATTCACTGTCTTTGACTTTATACTGCATGACAAAATGATCTCCAAAATATTAATGCAAATGATTTATAATAGTGTGGCTTATAGGCATTTATACACAAGGCATAGGAGCCAAATAAGTTGATTAAGGGTCTTCCTGTTTTGTAACATTTTGTCATTAGATAATTTAATGCTATTTTGGGAATGTACCCCTTATGTTTTGGAAAACTTAGATGGATTTCATTGAAACCATAGTTTCCCCCCAATATTCCATTATCAATCAATTCACAAGTGTTTTCTCTAAATTTTTCTTTGACAGATTGATCATATCAGTTCTTACAAGCTATCAGGGCTAATAAGTTCCCTTTCTATTGCTACCTATGAGAAAAAATTGATAGGAAAGAATGATGAATAGGACGCTTGACTTGGAGTCAGGAAAATCTGGGTGTCCCTGGGAAGTCACTGTAACTCCCTAAGGCTCCATTTCTTTCCCATGTGAAATATGGGGGTTGACTTCAATGATATCTAACTCTGTAGGTCTGGGGAAAACTGAAAAGGCAAGTTTGGCCCTGCAGGTACTTGTGTATTTTTATGTTTCATAAGTTCATGGACTCTATATTCATCATCTGGTGGCCACTCTTCTAGTGGTAAGCCCTTTGTACTTAATTAAGCTGGTTTGGGGAAAGCAGATCAAACCAATCACAAAGACTTTATTCAAAGACTTTCCATTTTCCTTTAAAAACTCATTCATCAGTGAGCAGGAGAAGAGAATTTTTGGAGTAACACCCTTTTTTGGCTATGAAAAAGTCACACTAGGCAGGCAGATGGCCTATTCCCTTCACAAAGGGAAAGTAACTCTTATGATCTTTTATGGTCCTTGTTAATTGTTTAAAAAACAGCTCCCTCAGAATATCATGGGGTCCTTTTCACTCTTGCTAATTGTGGTTTGGTTACAGAGTCCACGTTCAGTCTCTCTTGAAGACGTATGCACTGAAAGCATCTTTCAGTCTTGAACCTGTTAGTCTAAAAACCAACGGTTTTGTAATATCCAGATTTATTGTTGTTTTTATATTTAGATACAATCACATCATTGACTATACATTTTAAGCGAAAAAGATAGACTGTAATTTGAAGTTTTTCTGCCTTATTTTACGACTCTTTAGGGGATTGTGGTAATTCTTCAGTAAGTTTATGCTGTTCTGGTTCTGGATGTCTGTCAAGAGGCCATTGTAACAGGTACATTTTCAGTTCTTTATTTTTTTTTAAATTGTGACTATAAAAATAGAACATTTTTAACCAGAGGAAATTATGCACATTACTACTCCCTACTTAACAGGCTGATAGAAAATGAACATTTGTCATATTTATCTCTTGTTGCCTATTTCAGAAGTTTTTATATGTTGATAGCCTGCAGCAATATGCTCACTCTTGTTTTTAGGTAACTTCAATCAACATCTTGTTTCATTAAACATTATAGGTATCACAAATTGCACCACAAACTTAGAAAGCTTGAAATATAAACACCTCATAGCACATCTACTTGCACTCAGTGTCACTGGTATTAAGATCTTCAAGATAATTTCCTTTTGCAAGAATTTCAGGGGGATGTTTGCTTCTTATAAAAGCTTGTCAGATACTTTTGGGTATCTGACAAGTAAGGGCAGTAAGGGTTGGCCATCAATATTTGTGAAGGGAAGGCTTGTGTGCATGTGTGGGAGAATCTTCACTTTAGATATCAGTAGAATCAGGGCAATTCTATTATTATTGTCCTAAATTTAACTTATACTTTTTTTTCAACAAATAGTACATTAGGGAAACTAATGGTTCATATACAATCCTCTTTTTGTGTTCTTTGTACATTAAAACATTTGTGTTTTGATGACTGTTAAATTAAAAACTTTAAAAAAAATGGGATAGTGTATGTAGTTAAGAAGACTCGAGTTTTATATTCTGAGATAATTATTTTGAGCAAATAATTTAACTTCTATTTGTGTCAGTTTCCTCATTTTTAAAATGAGCATAAAAATAGCACATACCTCCCAGGGTAGTTCTGAAGATCAAAAGAGATAATAATTGTAAAATACTTTGTAAATCTTAAAGCAATATATAAAACATAATTACTACTTCTACTACTACTAAAATGAATAGGGAAGACTTATTATATCTGTATTTCATGTTAATTTTGATGTTATTCTATTTTTCTGTATCTTGGCTGACTCCTGACCAACTATGGCCAGTTCGTGTTGGCAAAGTGTTTCCTGATGCTCTTGATAAAATGTTCAAGGGAATTTTACATCCTGCCAGGCCTGCTTTTTTTCTGATTGAATCAAACCCCAATGATTACATTTGCAATTTAATTAATGTGGGCTTATTTTTAGACTTTATACTTAAGCCTGATAAGGAGAGGTACATGTTGTTTCCTTTAACCACAGAAGCAAAAAAAAAAAATTCAAACAGTTTTTAAATAAACAAGAGAAATGTAGGAAAGCAACCAATTTCAGAATAAATAAAATCAGCAAAGTATTGGCACCATTTCTGATTGTCATTCTTTTGTGAAGGGAATAGGCCATCTGCCTGCCTAGTATGACTTCTTCATAGCTAAAGAAGGGGGTTACTCTGAAAATTACCTTCTCCTGCTCACTGATGAATGAGTTTTTAAAGGAAAATGGAAAGTCTTTGAATAAAGTCTGTGTAATAGGTTTGATCTGCTCTCCCAAGACCAGCTTAATTAAGTACAGAAGGGTTTACCACTAGATTGGCCACCAGATGATGGATATTGAGGCCATGGACCTATGAAAAATAAAAATACACAAGCATCTGCAGGGCCAAACTTGCCTTTTCTGTTTCTCCAAGGACTATGACAAAATGGCAAAAAGAAAAAAAGTCACTAAAAATGTCTTCGATAATGTCTACAATATAATGCCCTGTCTATAAACATGTATTTAATGCTTATTATTCTTAAAGTAGTACATAGTAAAGAGAGAGTCCATCTTGGAGTCAGAAAGAGCTGGTTTCAAGTCCTCTCTCTGATACATTCCACCCAGAGCCTAGGCAAGTCACTTAAAGTCACTTGTTGGAAGAATAAGTTACCGAAAAGATGCTGACCTGCATTGGGAGAGGGTCTTCTTCACTAGGAGTTCTTTACATTTATGAAATCACAGATGTGCTATAAAATAAATAAATACACACATTTTGTAACCAGAACTATGATTTGTATGCATATGTGTGTATATGTACATATGTGTCTACACACACACATACACACATATAAATTGTATGCACATACACGGACATATGCATGTGTATACTGGGTAAAGGAATATATTCTGGCTGTATGACTAAGCAAGTTATTTAACTTCTCACTGTCCTCAGCAAAACTCATCTTTGTTTAATGATCAACAATAATATACATTTCTGGAAGAAGCAAATATTGTTCACAGAGATCTACTCAGTAGAAATAAAACAAGGGGGATCTATAAGAAGCTTTCTCTATTTCCTCTTTATTTCAGGGCTTTTCTTACTTTAATTATATCCTATTTATCCTGCATATAACTTGCTTTGTATGTATTTGTTTGCATGTTATCTCCTCCATTCAATTGTAAGTGCTTTGAGAGTACACTCAATGAATATGAAAACAGGAATTTCAGGAGCATATTATTTGTTAAAACAAAGGCTAAATTTATAACAGTAGTAACAACATTGCCCTGATTCTACTTAGGTCTGAAGTGAGGATTCTCCCACACATGCACACAACTCTTCCCTTTATACCTATTGATAACCAACTCTTAGTCCTTGGTAGCAAAAGTATTTGACAAGCTTGTACATTATAGGAAGCAAACTTTCCTTTGAAATTCTTCCAAAAGGAAATTATTTCAAAGATCCACTCCCAACCCTTAGCAGCAGTGACACTGAGAACAAGTAGATGTGCTATGAGGCATCTGTATTTAAAGCTTTCTGGGTCGGTGGTGAAATTTATGATACTTATATTGTTCAATGAAACAGCACTAATCCCCAGCGTTTAGCACAGTGCCTAACACATAGTAGGCACTTAATAAATGTTTATCGAATTGAAGATTAAGCAGGTACAGATATCTGGAAGGAAATTTCATAATTTGTTCTTGGAGGGGTAACTAAAGGAATAATTTCTCTAGGATGCCAAACTCAACAGGAATAAAAAAAAAAAGCCCTAATGGACAATCAGTACTCAACTCACCTTTTATTATTCATGAGGAAGCAAAGTCCCCTCTTAGAAACATGAGATGCTTCTCTTTTTCTCCTATCGTCCCACAGACCTGGAGCCTGCATTGCTGTTGCTTTGACCAGTGCTAGGGGTAGGGAAGAAAGCAGGCTGTTCTAGGTCCCTTTGGAAAGAGAGGAGGAAACACTTGGACCAGCACTAGCCACAGCTCCAGAAACTGGGTTTTAGAGAAGTTTGCACACACTTTGGTAGCTGTCTAAAAATATTTAAGAGCTGTCATGGTAAGCGGGTTTGGACTTGTTCTGCTCTGCCCCAGAAAGCTGAATGTGAAACAAAGGAGTCGAAGTCACAGATCTGGGCTTAACAGAAAGGAAAAATAGATTAACAGTGAGAGCTCTCCCAAAGGAAAGTTCAGTCAGAGGGAGTTTTCACCTGAAGTTTTCTGAGACTAGACGACTACTTTTGGGATCTGTTTTAGAGGAAATTTTTGTGAATTTACTCAGCAGGATTGGATTCATTGGCCCCAGAGGTCCTTTCTGGGAGGGCACAATCTGCCTCTGAACCAAGCCTGGGTTTATAGTTTGGTCCTATCAGGCTCTCCAGGTGTGGAGCACTGAGGTTTCTGAAAGCAACAAATACTCAGAGAAGGAGCTTTCCAGTAGACATGAAGGAACCTGGACCTGTGAAATGGCAGTACCTTGAGCAGTGCCTGGGGCAGAGGAGGTGCAGTCGCTAGCAGCACTCATACCTGACCTCTGGGCTCTTCCCAAGCCAGCCTTATCTAAGGCTAAAAAACTCCTGAGTGTTCTCATTAGAGCCTGACTGGTGACTGTTAATGCAAGATCCCTGACACCAAATCACTCAGACTTTCTCCACTCAGTTGAGCTTCTTCTGGCTCTGGACTACACCCAAGGGCTCTGCTTTGAGGTCAGGTCCTGGACGTGGCAGCCCACATTGATCTCTCCCTACCAACCTATCTCCTCTCCAATCGTATCTGTACCTTTTTATGTGACTGCCTTTCAAATCTATCAACAGGCATTTTTGTTCAGATGTTTCAGTCATGTGCCCATTTAGGGTTTTCTTGGAAAAGATAGTGGAGTAATTTGCCATTTCCTTCTCTAGTTCATTTTACAGACGAGGAAACTGAGGGAAACGGGTTTAAGTAACTTGGTCAAGATCACACAGCTAGTAAGTTTTTGAGGTCAAATTTGAATTCAGGTGTTCCTCATTCTAGGTGTAGCACTCTATCTACTGCACTCTTTCAGAGCTATCCCTGAACAAACATTTACTGCTCTTTTTTCAAGTAAAGCCCAACTCCCTTAGTTAACCTCAGTATCTTGATGAAGCCCAGGCATTCGCCCAAGCACTGTTTATACCAGGCACATATCCCCACCCCTAAGCAGCTACTCAAGAACTGAAGCAGGCACTCTCTCAGGTTCCTTGATGTCTAATTGAAAGCCCCTTCCTCTACACATATGAGGGGAGATGACCTTTGGGGCCCCCATTCTAGGAATTCTGTTAAAACCTGGAGATACAAAGACAAAAGTGAAACAATCGCTGCTCTAAAGGAGCTTAAATTCTAATGGAGGGTACAATGTGTACACAAAGAGATATGTAACAGATACTATCTACATCCTGAAAAATAACTGACAAATAGAAGTATGGATGGGATAGTTTTACACATATGTGCACACTTGCACACACACACACACACACACGCATCTAGGGAAAGAGGTAGAAAAAGGAAAATTATATTATAGTTTGTTTTATATTTGAAAGGAATTTCAAGTTGTGCATAGTAGATTTATAGCTTTATGTACAATCTTTTTTTTTATTGCACTGTCATGGAAATGCTTGTTTTATTCTATAAATTCAAAATAAAATTAAAAAGTAGATACTAGAATAGCAACTTTAGAAGAAAAGACATTAGGAACTAGGGATGGGGCAGGGGAAGGCAGAGACCGTAAGATGTGCCTTAGAAAGGGGCCACGAGTCAGGGATTCCCACAGGCAGAAACAAGGAAGGAGAACATTGGCTGGGGCCTGCAGGGCCAGGGGGAGACAGCCAGTGCAAAGGTGTATAATAAATGTTTATTGAAATGAATTGAAGTTCTATCATTCAATCAATAATCTTTGTCAAGAGCCTACTATATGCCAGGCATAGTTCTAAGCACTGGGGATATAATAAAAGAAAATCCTACCCTCAAGGAGTTTACTCTCTACTGGGGGAGACAACATACAAACAAATATATACAAAGCAAGCTATATATGGGATAAATAGGAAATAAAGATTCAGAAAGCACTGGAACTGAGAGGTTAGGGAAGACTTCCTTTAGAAGGTGGGATTCTATTTGTGGCATAAAGAAAGCAAGGATATCAGTGGTCACAGCAAAGGAAGGAGAACATTCCAGGCATGGGGGACAGCCAGAGAGAATGCCTGGAGTCGAGATATGGAGTCTTTTGTTCATGGAGCACTCAGGAGGCCAGTGTCATTAGATCAAAGAGGTCATGTTGAGAAGATCAGAAAGGTGGGGGTGGGGCTGGGGAAAATTTTGAAGGGCTTCGAATATCATAGAGAGTCATGTATGAAGACTAGCAAGTAGACCTGGATAGCTGAGTGCTAAGAAATGAGTAATGCGCAAGAAAATTAAAATGATAGAAAGGAGACACAGGCTGAAGTGTTTCACATGCCAGAGAGAGAACTTAATATTTCATCCTAGATGTAATAGGGAGCCACTGGAGTTTTTAGTCACTCATCTGCCAAATATGAAAAGAATAAGATACCTCAACTTTGCACAAGAGAATTGTGAATTCCTCATGTAAATATCACCTGTGCTCAGAAAAGTGAATTAAATATATACACAGTGAAGGAAATAGTTTTTCTATTAGATGAGAACAGCATTTCAAGCATTAAATGAATCACGATTTGGGATTTTATGGGAAGTATTGTTTATTCTTACTCTAAGTAGTCTATCTAAATTGTTTGTCATGAGTCCATGGAAGCTACTCAGGGATATTAGGCAGAAATCTGGTTTCTCCCTTAAATTATAGTCTCAGACAGTTTTTGTGCTTGCAAATTATCAATCCATTTTATAAATTTGTGCTTAAATTCTATTCATCAGAAGGAGAAAATGACACCATTTTCATAGTAAATTTGTACACATTTAGTCCTTCCCTTCCCAAAATATTTACATCCATTTTCTTAAGTATGGAGATGTTCTGTATCTATACTGATCTCATAAGTGAATGGGAGATGAAATAAATATGAGGTTAATTGCTGTATGAGTCAGGTTTTTTTTTTCCCAGAATACTTTGTGCTTGGCTCTGTCTTGGATTCCCTTTTTCTGTCTTACTGTCTCCTAGGTAACTTTAAATGCCTGTTGCTTTTATTTTATTATCTGTCATCAGAATTTGATTGATATGCTATAAGGGAAAGGTACCATTCTGATCCTGTGACTTAGCACAGGGAACCAAATCCTCAGTCCTCCTTACAGACATATAGGAAAACAAAACAAAACAGAAGAATCATCAGGAACATTTTCAGCCACACAAATTATAAAACGTAAAATTTAGAAGGCAAAAAACTTAGTTCAATTTAATAAAATGGATCACTTTTCTGTAGCTTAACAATTTTTTTTTCAGGGGCAGGTGTTGGCTCTGTACAATTAAAGAGATCACAGTGATTATAAAAGCCAGGCTAATACCAGGCTTTTGACTACCCTAGATAAGATTTGGAATCAAACTCTCCTTATTCCTGCCTCCCTTAATATCCTCTGGTAGCTTTGACTGTATCAAATATGATTTGCCAATACAAACCAAATGCCTACATGTCACAAAGTCAACAAATTTCTTATGTCAAATGTATGGCCATTTATTAAAAATGTAATATTAAAAGATGACCATGAAGATAACATTGTTATGTTTTATCTTTTTTATTTCCCTACTGATAAAAGTTCGGTAGATTTTCTTTTGCTTTGGCTTCTTGTAAATATTGTTGGAATGGTACTGTAGCATTTGGGGGCTTGGTGCAAACAATACAATGCCTTCTGCAAACAGGAGAATCTGTAGAAATTCTGAATGAATGAATAACAGCACTTAAGCACTTACTATCCCACTCACCACAGTGACTTTTCTAAACCTTTAAATACTTCCTAAAAACTTTCATGTATCCCTATCCTACTACCCTCTCATATTTCATTGAAAATAATATGAATCCACTTACAGAGATGTTCCTCTGATGTCTGTTGCTAACTCTCTCCTTCCATCTGTTATCACAGGAAAAGGTGGCATTTCCCCTTTCCAAGACACATTACTTTGCATGCATAAGTGATTACATTGCATGCCATCTTCTCCAGCAAATTGCCCCTTCATTATTCCAACTCTCTCACTAATCTTCAATCTCTCCCTTTCCACTTGCTGCTTTCCTACTGACTATAAGCATATCTATGTCTCTTCATCTTCAAAAACCTTTCAATTTATCCAGTCATCTTTACTAGTTGTTATCTTGCATCGGCTCTCCTTTTGTGACTAAACTTGAGGAGAGTGTGTCTAATCCGTGTCTAGGATTTCTCTCACTCCCTTTGGACTCTGACTTCCAGTCTCATCATTCAAATGAAACTTCCATCCAAAGTTACTAATGACTTCTTAATTATCAAATGCAGTTTATTTTTTACTCTTCACCCAATTTGACCTCTCTGTAGTCTTTGATATGATTGATCATCATCTCCTTCTTAATATTGTCTTCTCTCAAGGTTTTTTTTTTTTTTTACACTACTCTTTCCTCACTCTCCTCCTCAGTTTCCTTTCTGATACTTCACCCAGGTAATGTCCACTTACCCAAGGTGTTCCCCAAGGCTCTGTCCTAGGTAATTTTCTTTTTTTTTCTTTTTTTTCTGTTTATTCTTTGAGTTGGTGATCTCATCAGTTCCCATAGATTAAATTATCATCTTCAGGAACATGATTCTAAGATCTATTTATCTGCCTTTATCTTCTCTCTTAACCTCCGGTCCCAAATTTCTAACTGCCTATTGGACATCTCAAATAGGAAGTCCCGTAGTCACCTTAAATACAACCTACCCAAAACTGAAATCATTATTACTGTCCCTTCAGCCCTCTTTTCTTCTGCTTTCCTCTTACTGTCAAGGGAACCACCAACCTCCTAGTGATCCAGGCTCACAATCTAGATTTCATTCTCAATAACTCAGCCCTGTCCCAAATCCAGTCTGTTGTTGAGTTCTGTCTTATATAGTCTACCTATCTGTCATCTCTAGGATTTACCCCCTTTTCTCTTATGACACTGCAAACACCCCAATGGAGGCACGCATTGCCTTATACCTGGTGTATTGTAATACTCTTCTGAATAGTTTCTGTTTCATATCTCCCTGTTCTAGTCCATCCTGTACTCAACTTTCAAAATTATCTTCCAAAACTAGAGCTCTGACCACATTACTTCCTATTCAACAAACTCCAGTGATACTCTATTACTTCTAGAACCAAATATATCTTAAAGATCTTCATATTCTGGCTCCTTCCTACCTTTCCTGTCTCTTTATCCCTGAGTCCCTTCCATGTACTGTTTGATTTATTCCTCATATAGTCTGTCTTCTGACTTCATTTTCACTGTATGTCCACCATAGCTATAATTCTCACACTGCTCATCTCTATTTCCTGTTTTTCCTAACTTCCTTCAAGACAAGTTAAAATCATATCTTCTACAATCCTCCAGTTTGCATGTTGCTTTGCTCTTCAGACTGTAAGGCTATCCTGGAAAGGGGTGGAGATGTATAAGTAATTAAGGTGGGACTTTCTTTTACTGCTTTCTCTTTTAGCACTTATTTAATCAAGTGCCCTTTGAAGAGTCTGGCCTTTGTTTCTTTGATTGGATCAGGAGTCTTTGATGACCTCCTTGCCTCAAGAGAAAATCTGGTTTGCATGGGTTTGAGTCACATGTTTGTGATGCCCTTTGACCCTAAACAAGATATATAAACTCAGAGGTTGGTGTTTTTCCTTGGAGCTCTCACTCACCGGAAGAGTGGCATGTGACTTGAAGAGACTCTGTGCAGCCATCATTAAGAGCTCCCCAGCTTGTAAACTCAGATGTTGATGCTTTCCTGGTAACTATAAGTTGTGATTTGAATCAGACAAGGTCTGTCTGTTGATGTTTATAACTTCTATTTTTATTTGTTCTGAAGTTCAGGTTACTGGTTTTGCCTCCTGAACCAAGTGAGTTATATTTGTATGTGTGATTAATGTGAGATTGTTAACCCCTTAAAGTTACTTTCCGTAGTAAAGCAGATCAAAGAGCCTGTGTTAGCAGCCCTTCTATATGCTGGTGTTAAAGGCTCCTCTCAGGATTTTTTTTCTTTTATCTCTGCTGCTTAGCACAGTACATGGCACAAGTTAATTGTTTTTAACAATTGCCTGTTGACTTGAGTTACTTTGTACAAAATATTATGCTAAGCACCAGGGATAAAAAAAAAATAAAATGGAAGACCCTCAAAGAGCTTACATTCCGATAAGGTGAGATAAGATATAGAGTGTGGCCAGGAAAGGGGAAAGATTTTAGGTTAGTACATTATAGATGTGGAAAGTAGAAACACACAGAAATGACATAATTGATTTGATCATAATTCCAAAACTGGAAATGAGAGAAGGGAGAAGTAGGGATACATTCAGAGCAGTACAGCCATTCTTTGGAGAGGATAGTAAAATATGAATGGAAATGGTCCTAAATATGACTTGCCATTTGTCTTTTGTTCTTGAAGATGACCATGGCATCAGGAAGGTGATGCTATAACATGCAAGTGAATTGAATTTAAGTGAGGGAGGGATATGCAAAGTCACCACTCTCACTTTTTCCTCCAGAGCCATCTGGGTCCAGTGGCCAGATATGGGTCAGGACAACTGGAGATGGCCCAGGATGCAGTGGGGTACCTTGGCCTTTTCAAGCTAAAGTCTTTAGCAGGTCTCAGTTTGACTGAAGCAGTGCCCATTTAGTGAGTAAGGCTTAAAAAAAAATGAGGTGAAGAAGGGCCTTTAAAAAAAAAAAGATAGATCTGGGAGGGGAAGACCCTCAGAGTTTCTAGTGAAAACAGAAACAATTATTATTTACATTCATTCTGAGCCAATCATAGCCCAAACAGTGACCAAGTAGATCTTGGTCTGGGACCAGAGGGATTTGGGGTTAAGGCTAGTCTTTAAGAGAAAAATGAAACAAGAAAAAAAGAAAATATTTCAGAGATGTGGTGGAATGCTGAAGCACTCCTCAGTCAGTGAGGGAAGGGGAGGGGAAGAGATGTCTACAGCAAAGGAGTTCCAGGAATGAAAGGATTAAATCTTCCAGAGCCTGCTTTCTGTTCTGGGTGACATGCCAGCTGGTGAGATGACTGGCTTTCCAGCTACATAGGGTTAAGTTCAAACAATGCAATAAAATATTCTCACAATTGAATAAAATTTTCTCACCAGACAGAGATAGGACTAGACCTGTAATTGAAGAAACGGAACTTAGTTGGCTCCAGAATTTGGGATGAACTGAAGATATTCCCTCAATAGGGATTCCATTTTCTATTTCGACTTTAAGTGTATTCTGTATGACACTGGAAAACCCTTTACGTGCGCACAACTCCCTCTTTCATGCTTCTTGAGTTAATATTGATTCTCACTGGATCAGTGAATGTAGTTACCTCCATGGTCACATCTACCATGAACTACAAATAAATTATACGTGTGTGGCAAAGACTTTTGTTTAAGGGAGGCTTAAGGCTGCATTTTGCTCTAATGAAACAAATGAAATTTTGTCATCAGTAAAGAGACAGAAGAACATCAAGTATCTTCCACAATTCTTGCCCCATTGTATAATTATAGAGAAATATACCACTGTAGAAAAATATCTGTGAAAGCCTGTCTAGCACAGCAGCTAATTCAGTAGTGTTAAGTTGTAACTTCAAGGACAGGTGACCTTAAATTTCCAACCTTGCCTATTTGCCACAGTTGATGTGGTGTAACCTATTTCCTAAATAGGCAAATGAGGTTCACCATTATTCCAATTCCACTCCCACCTCAAATTCCAGATAAACAATTCTGTTATTGGATCTGTGGTTGTTGAAAGATGAAAATGACTGAGGAAACAAAGTTCCAGCTTCTAAGTGTTTCATTTTATTAAGCAATGAATGCTAATTGCCTACCAAATTGGGACCAGGCCTCCTCAGCTTAGGGCTAAATCCTGCATACAAGGGGAGGCAGATTTTTATGCATTAAAAACAATTAATAAAACAAAATCAATTAAAAAATAACCAGTAGACAAAGTTAGCTAATCTGATTTCTAATTGGAGGAAAGATTAGGGACTTTTCAAGTAAGGAAGGGGAGAATGAACAGGTGCAGTGGCCTGAAATAAAAAAAGAGGTATCCCACTCCCCCTAAGTGTCTGTATTCAATCAAAAGAACACGGAAACAGTATCTGATTGACGAGTTTCAAGTAAAAGCATATGAGTTACTTGAGATATTATTTGTGAGAAAACTCCTTGCCTTGATCTTTGGTTCTGTCTGGACTTTTGGTAAGCATAACCTAGGTCCCTAGTTAAGGGCCTCTAATCAGCAAGGAGAGGTGGTCTGGCTTCCCAGCTACGTAGGGTTAAGTTCAAACAATGTAGTAAAATTTTCTCATAATTCCCACAACTGAATGAAACTTTCTCACAGGACAGAGATAGGACTAGACCCATAATTGAAAAGAAAGGGAACTTTGATGGCTCCAGAATTAGGTCACAAGTTGAAGTCAATGTGCTTCCCTCAATTCCCCCTACTACTTGCTCTTATAATTCCCTTAGCTCTTGTCTAAGGGGTCTTCTCCAACAAGAGCTAAGATGGGTAAGTAAAAAAAAAGGTATTTAGAATACAAAAATGAATCAAATAAGTAAAAGGATATTTTATTCCCACATATAGAAATGGGAATGCCAAACTATAAGAAGCAATCATAAGATGATTTCAATCAGTTAAGAAAGGGTCTTGGCAACCCTCTTTCTCTGGTGGGCAAACTGCCCTTCTTACAGTTTCAAATTGACTATTTCAATGAATTACATAGCAAGCATAGGGTCTAGGACATGTATCAGTTTCTAACCTATCACTGTCTTCTTTTGAGGTATATCTATCTATCTATCTATCTATCTATCTATCTATCTATCTATCTATATATATATATATGCGTGTGTGTGTGTGTATGTGTGTATATATATATATGTGTGTGTGTGTGTATATGTATATATATATATGGTATGTACATATAAAAAGGTTGGTTATATCCAGTGAGATAAGGTGAAATTTTCTGCTACATGTGGCTCCAGAATATTTTTTAAAGTGCTAAAATTCTAGAATTGTAGTCATTGTATACTGAAAGTGTTAGGTTTTACCAAAGGGTTTGAAAAGTGTTTTTATTTTTTATTGTTATATCTTTAAACAATGGGTGAACATGCTCATAGCCTTTAAGTACTTTCAGATGATTTTGGAATCAGACCAATCCTGTCCTTTAACAATAATGTATTCTGTAATATTGCATTGACCTTCTCTTGGAAAAATCAACATTTGAGGTAGTTATTCTATCTGCAGCTATTTGCTAGACTAAGCTCATTTAAATGTTTATATAGGGCAGAGGTGGATGTGATTTGACACAGTTGTGTTGTAGAATCAACATAATGACAGATTCCCTTTTCTTTTGAGATTCAAGGAACTGTACAAGAAAAATATGAATTATTTGTTGGACAACATATTAGTTTTATATATAGACACACATATATATCTATATATTGATATCTATACTTATCTATATCTATATCTTTCTATAGCTATCCAACTATCTATCTACCTATCTATATATAATGTTTATTTTTGCCTATGACACATTAATTTGTTGTTGAGGATTAAATTGTTGTTCACTTGGAATTAAGTCCACAGCTTTTATGAAATTGTTGTTTTAGCACAGTTATGACTATTGATGTGGCAATGTACTATGTCCAAGTGATTTGTATATGTTGACATAAACTGTTTCTAAGGAGAATACATAATGTTGGCTATAAATTTTCATCAAATTATTTTGTTGTTTTAGGGATGGTTTTATTTCTTAGAAAAAGTAGGCTTTCTATCATAAGCATATGAAAATATAAGATAGTTACCTTTGAGCTACGGGGCAGTAGTGCCTATCATCTTATGGAAGATTGGGATAGAGGATGGCCTCACCATAGCTAAAACTCTTGGATCATTATTTTCTGTAATTACATAAAGCCTAGAGGAGAAATGAAATATCTTCCTTTTCTGTACCTTTTGAGAAATGGTCTTAGAAGTCAGATCTGAACTATATATAATCACTCACCTGGGTTTAGAGATAAACATTATATTAACCATAACTTTGCCAAATTCCAGGTTTTCTTTGGGCTTTGTAGAAATCTATTATGGGGGTGGATCCAAGATGGCTGAGGAGAGAAAGTACTCAGATTAGCTCTCCCAAAATTCCCCTCCAAACAACTTTAAAATAATTCCTCGAATGAAATTCTGGAGTGACAGAATGAACAAAATTCAGAGGGATATATTCTTCCAGCCTAAGAAAACTTAAGAGTTCTGAAAGTGAAATCTGTGACATGGGTGGAGGTTTGTCCACAGCCAGCATTAGTGATGGGACAAGGTGGTAGCGGCAAAAGCTGAAGCAGGTAAGATTGCTCCCATGACAGAAATGGTAAGGAGACCTGGCAAATGGTAAGAAAAAGACTGGAAGGGACATAGGACAAGACACTGTTTGGCAGCTCCATTGTTTACACCAACTTCTGCATCATAGTTCAAGGGCAGAGAGGAGCATGTTCATTCATGAGGCAATGGAAGCCCTAAGGGGCAACTGTTTGTTAATTCCATTGTCTAAACCTATTTCTTGGTTCCAGGAAAGGGGGAACTTTTTACCTTTAAATATGTAACTTAATAAAATACAGAAAGGAGTAGATCAATTAATTGGGTATGCAATTAAAAAAAATAGAAAAAGAACAAATTAAAAATCCCCAATTAAACCCCAAAATGAAAATCCTGAAAATCAAAGGACAGATCAATAAAAATTGAAAGTAAGAAAACCATTGAACTGACAAATAAAGCTAGAAGATGACTTTATGAAACAAAAGTAGATAAACCTGTGGTAAATTTCATTAAAAAAGAAATAAGAAAAACAAATTATTAGAATCAAAAATGAAAAGGATGGAAGTACCAATGATGAAAATGGAATTAAAGCAATCATTAAGAATGATTTTGCTTAACTATATATCAGTAAAAGTGCTGATATAAGTAAAGTAGGTGAATATTAACAAAAATATAGATTGCCTAGATTAATAGAAGGGACAAAATACTTAAATAACCCTGTTTTAGAAAAAAAAAAAAAGAGAAGTTCAGCAAGTCACCAATGAGCTTCCTAAGTAAAAATCCCCAGTACTAGATTGATTTACAAGTTAAGTCTACCAAATAGTTAAAAAAATACCAATCCAAAAAAAAATAAACAAACCCACTACCCTCTTTGAAAAAAATAGGTAAAGCAGGCATTGTACCAAATCACTTTTATGACAAAAATATGGCTTTGTTGTGTGTAAACCAGGGACAACAAAAACCGAAAGAATAGACCAATTTTTTAAATGAATATTGTTGCAAAAATTGAAAATAAAATATTAACAAGGAGATTACAGAAATATATCACAGAGATCATACAGTAAGTCCAGGTGGGATTTATACCAGGATTGCAAACTAGTTGAAGATTAGGAAAATTATTCACATAATTGACCATATTAATAACAATAATACCAAAAATCCTGTGATTATGTCAGTAGATATAGAAAATGCCTTTGATTAAATACAACTCCCCTTAGTATTAAACAAAGACACACACACACACAGCACACACAATTGAAAGCAAGGGGATTAATGGAGTCTTCCTTCAATAGGGGTAAATTTGAACACACCCCAATAAAATCAAAAGTAAACCAAGGACATCCATCATCATCATTATCATTCAACATTGCACTAAAATTGCTGGCTATACCAATAAGAACAAAAAAGTAAATAAAGGAACAAAAATAGGCAACAAGGGTTAAAAAGTGATCTCCCTTCACAGATAATATGATAGTATATTTAGGAAAACCTAGAGAATCAACTAAAATACAAATCAAAATAATGAACAACTTTGGCAAAATAATAGGATAAAAAAATAAACCTATGTAAATCATCAGCATTTTTAAGGACTACCAACAAAATCCATCAGGAAGAGATAGAAATTAAATTTAAATAACTGCAGACAATATAAAACACTTAAGAGTCTATCTGCCAAGACAAACTCAGTCATTAAATGAACACAATTACAAAACATTTTTCACACAAATAGGCCTGTTCTAAACATCTGGAAAAATATCAGTTGCTCATAGGAAAGCTGAGCCAATATGATGAAAATTACAATCTTCCCTAAATTAGTCTATTTATTCACTACCATACCAAACTACCAAATAATTATTTTATAAAGCAAGAAAAACTAGTAATGAAATTCATCTGGAAGAACTAAATGTCAAAAATACCAAAGAAATCAATGGAAAAAAAAAGGTTAAAGAAGGTGCCATAGCAGGTCCAGATTTCAAACTATATTACAAAGAATTAATCATTAAAACAATCTGATATTGTCTAAGAAATAATGTGAGGCATCATTAAAACAGATTAGGTAAAACATCAGAAAATGACCACAATAATTTACTGTTTGATATATTCAAAGACCCAAGATTTTGGGAAAAGAAATCACTATTTGCAAAAATTTCTGGAAAACTGAAAAGAGGTTTAGTAGAAAGTAGGCATAGAACAATATCTTACACCCTCTACCCAGATAAATATAAAATAGATAGATGATTTAGACATAAAAAGTGATATCATAAATAAACTAAGGTAGCATGGAAAATGTGTCTGAAAGATCTATCGATAAAGGAAGAATTTATGACCAAACGAAAGATAGAGAGGATAACAGGAAGTAAAATAGATAATTTTGATTGCATTATATTAAAAGTTTTTCTACAAACAAAACCAATGAAGGCAAAATTAGAAGAAAACACAAGGAAACTGGAAAAATTTTATAGTGAGTTTCTCTGATAAAGTCCTCATTTCTCAAATATATAGAGAAATTAGCCAAATTAGTAAAAATAAGAGCCTTTCTTCAGGTGTCAAATGGTCAAAGGGTATGACTCAGCAGTTTTCAGAAGAAGAAATCAGTGCTATTAATAGTCACATGAAAAAATGTTCTAATTCACTATTGATTAAAGAAATGTAAATTAAAACAACTCTGAGGTACCACTTCTGTAGCCAGAATGGACTTTGTTTTCTTTGAGTGACTCAGCTCGCCTCGTTGAGCTTCCCTGGACGCTGGGGCTTGCTCTTCCAGGGCAGGACCAGAGCTTCCTGTGTGATGAGTCATGGCGCTGGCTGAGGGGAGGTGTGTTAACGTGGTCTACGCTGGGGGAGGGGCCAAGTCAAGAACCAATCGGCCCTGGTCGTTCAGGCGGCGCTTGATGATGTCAAAAACTCTATAAGAGGGGAGAGGACAGCTTGAAGATCCTCCTTTCCTTTTCCGGTTGGAGCCAGAGACACCTACAGCTGAAGCTGAGCTGCCGGTAGCAGAGCTGACTGGAGGCTAGTGGGTAATCTTCTTACCGTAGAGGGGAAGCATGTATACAATTTTGCCTTATACCATCTCGCTTCTCTGTGGCCTTCTGATTACCCTTGTAAGGCGGACTTATTGGGCTTGGAAGCTTTTGATGAAAATATCAAAATGGAGACGCTGGTTTGTGGGCTTGTTGTTGTGGAGTGTAAATACATGCTTTAGTTCTCCTGCCTTCTGCCTAGAGAATTCCTTATATCCTGCGGTTCCGGACCTTTTAGGCACATATGAGATTCTCTTTGAAATCATAAATTCTGCCTTCCTAATATAACTTCATACCTATCAGATTAGCTAATATGACAGAAAAGGTAAAAGACAATTGCTGGAGAGGATGTGGAAAACATGGATCACTAATGCATTGTTGGCGGTGTTGTGAACTGATTTGATAGTTCTAGAATACAGTTTGGAACTATGCCCAAAGAGCTAGAAAACTGCATACCCTTTGACTCAGTAATACCAATAATAGATCTGTAAATCAAAGAGATCAAAGCAAAGGCAAAAGAAACTACTTGTATAAAAATATTTATAAAAGCTCTTTTTGTGGTAGCAAAGAATTAGAAACCAAAAGGATGATGATTAATTGAGTATGACTGAACAAGTTGTGGTATGCTTTTGATGGAATACTATTGTGCTATAAGAAATGACAAGCAGGATGGTTTCAGGGAAAAAAAACCAAAAACCAAAAAACAGAAAAACCTTGAAAGACTTATAAACTCATGCAGAGTGAAGTGAGCAAGACCAGGAGACCATTGCATATAGTAACAGGAATATTGTGAGCATGATCAAGTTAGACTTAGCTACTCTGTTCAAAACAATGATCCAAGACAATTCCAAAGAACTCATAATGAAAGATGCTATCTTCCTTTAGAGATAGAACCAATCAACTCTGAATGCAGAGTAAAGCCTTTTTTTCACTTTATTTTTATTGTTTTATTTTGTTTGTGTTCTTTTCACAACATAGGGAAAATAGGTTTTGCCTGAGTTCACATGTGTAATCAATATCATATTTTTGCCTTCTCAAAGAGGGGGATGTATGGGAGAGAATTTGAAACTCAACATTTTAAGAAATGAGTGTTAATTTGTTTTTACATATAATTGGGAAATATTTAATGAAATAAATAAAAAATAACAAAAGAAAACTATAATGATATATTACTTTCCTGGGTATAAAATGTCAAAGAATTTAGGGAGAACAAAAACAATTGATCTCATTAGACATGTCTTTCCATCTTGAGATAAATTTATGCTTAGGAAGTTTTCACTTAACATTGAGATCAGAAATCTCTATCTCTGAAAATTTCATCCACTAGTTTTGTCATTTGAAACCAAGCAAAATAAAAATAGTCCTTATTTGACATGGCATCCCTTTAAATAATTGAATAGCTATGGAATCTTCTCTTTCCTATGATAAGCATTCCCAATTCCTTCAACTGACCTTAGTACAAGCATAGTTACTAGTACTCATGACTCTGAAAGATTTTATTTACACAAGGACTATAATGTTTAAGGTACCTACATTTTGGGTGTATTCTTATTTTCCAGTTACTATTTCTAACACATCTAGAATTGGTGCCTCCGTGCACAGCAACTATTTAATAACAAATTTAAATGAATAAATAATCAAAATATTGGTTCCCCCAAATTTTTCATTTGTGTATGTACACATATTATATAATTAAATTTCTGTCTAACCCATAGTAGATATCATATATTCTTACAACTTATGCAGCCAAATATAGATGAATATATACCTATGATTATTTATAAAGATTATCTAACCAAAGCATGAGAAATTTTACCACACTTCATAAGACACAATTTCCAGTGGCAACTATATCAAATAACTTTCTTACTATAGAGATTCCATGCATGAAAATAAATTTTATCTGCCAAAAGAAAATAAAAATTGTCTTATTTCCATGGAGATTTGCAATAGCAGAATATTTGAAGATGGGGTTCCATACAAATACTTTCCATCTAAAAGATCTTTGTGGTTTTGTGTTTAATTATTTTAAGTGGTAAGTATAATTGATTATTGACTGTATCTGTGAGTTTTGTCAAAAGGGGAAAATATCTTCATCTCAACTTCTTCATCTTTAAAATAAGGAGATCAGAATCAGTGAACTCTAAGATATTTTCTAGCTCTGAAATACTGAGATGTATGAGAGATACAGGCAGATCTCTGAGGAAAAGTGGAACTGGAAACTAACTGGTACTAGGGATGGACAAATATAAACTTGATTCAGGATGTGGTGAAACAAAGTGTTCAAATGGATACAGGTAGCACTAAGGTTATTTTAAGGAATTAGTGTGATCAGCAGTTTATAGAAATTAGGTCCCAAGTGTCAAGGAAGAGTCAGGAAACCAGGATGATATTTAGAAAATGCCAGCTGTGATAAGTCAAATCAGCAATAACTAGCAATATGAAAATCCATTAAGAAAAAATGACTCACTTCTTGTTGTAACATCTGTGCCATGTAGATTGGCACAAAAATAACTTCTTGAAATAACAACAACACAAAGTTCCAAACATTTACAAATGATTGTGCTAAATAAACCCTGTGAATAATAACAGAAAGGGACTATGCCAAAAGATGGAAGAATATACAGATGATGAAGCATAATTTCCTCAGCACTGTGGTTTATCCTACTTATTTATTGATTTAGAAATAAG
Organism: Trichosurus vulpecula; assembly: GCF_011100635.1. Lineage (NCBI taxonomy): Eukaryota > Metazoa > Chordata > Mammalia > Diprotodontia > Phalangeridae > Trichosurus > Trichosurus vulpecula. Next base: position 134,354,067 of record NC_050581.1, read on the forward strand.
AAATTTAACTGGAATTTCAAAGTTCTTCATATTGTTATGATCCATATCACTTCAGTTTCAAGATAACCCAGTCCCAGTCAAATTTCACTGATTTAAGGAAAGCATTTTCAGACAATTGTTTTGACACTGTAAAATCACATTATTTACATGTTTTTAAAATTGGTTTTAATTGCTTGATTAAACATATACTGTGTGACATTTATTTTCATAATTATAGTTCCATGAACACTACTTTGTGACACTAAAGATAATATTTTTGATGTATATGCTGGAATAATCCCAACAAATATTAAAAGGGTAAAAGGGATATACAAAGGAAATGAGTTTAATGAGATTTTTCCTCCACCACAAATATTTTTCCCAAATTAATTTCACTTTCTCTTGGCTGGGGGTAGTCATGTGGAGTGGGGTGACTCATAATACTTAATGATTTTTTATGGGAATACAACATGATTTTATATGAGTAAATACCACGAATAAAAAGAATTAATGGTATTGCTTGAAAATTTATGAATTAATCTATGTTCCATACAACTTACATGATTTTTCTGAAGCACAGATCTTACCAAGTCATCTGCCATTCAGTGAGCTCCAATAGTTCCCTGTGACATACAAGATCAAATATAAATTCCATTTAGAATTTAAGCTCTTCATTACTTGACTTCTTCCAACCTTTTCATTGTATGTACTCTATCATCTGGTAGCAATGAGCTACTTTTTGTCTGATAAACATGGCATTCCATCTCCAGTTTCCATGTTTTTGCCCAGTCTATCAACCCCTTCTGGAACAATGTGAAACCTCAATTTTGCCTTTTAGTTTCTCTGGCTTCCTTATAGATTCAGCTGAAATCCCATCTTCTGCAAGAAACCTTTCCTGGTACCCTCATCAATTAGTGCCTTTAGTTCCAATATTACTTCCCACTTATTCTGCATATATCTTGAAAGCTCTTCATTATTTAAGTGTTGTTTTCCCCACTGGAATATAAACTCTTTGAGAGAAAGGAGTATGTTTTTTTTTTTCCTTTCTTTCTTTGTATTTCTATTTCTTAGTATAGTTCCTGGCACATAAGTGTATAATAGATGCTTGTTTACTGACTAACGGAGAATGGTGCTCTGTAAACCTTAGAAATTTATACATGCTAGCTATTATTAATATTTAATGAACTTGAACATAATATATAACTCATAGCTTTAACTGTATATTTCTAACATTGAGCTAACGTGAAAAGTATTGCTTCAGAATATTGGGTATTCACAAATTGAATTAAAAACCAAAGCAGTTATAAAAATAATTTGAGGTGAAAATATTTCCTCTAGTTTATTTCTTTTAAAAATACTTTTTACTGATGTGATTTACATTGATTATTGCTCCTCCTATGAACCCTGTTTGACTTTAATGAATAACAATTAAGTTAGAAACATCCCATACTGAGACTGTAACCAACAGTGTATACAACAAGTGTTTGGCATGAATAGCACCCCATCTCTCTGACATACATAAGGGGAAATATATTGCATATTTCATTATCTGTTCTTTGGTGTTTCAATAATTATTCTCCAATGTTGTGTGTGTATTTGTAATTTTCATGGGTTGTAAATGTCAAATGGTTTGACTTTGTGCATGATATTGTACTTGTTACCAAGAATATTACTAGAAATATTACTAGAAACCAAGAATATTACAAATTATCTTAGCTATGTTTCTCCTACATCACCAGATCAAATATTCTGGTTCAAGTTGGTGAATTTTTATTGCTGTTTTCTGTTTTGCTTTTAAAGAATTCTCTTAACAAATTCTCTTAATTGGTGGCAATTTAAAGGTTGTACATATATGTATTAAAAACTATAACCATGTTTTCTGGTCGTCTATACCAGGGGAGTCAAACTCAAATAGAAATGAATCTCTGAAGGGAACATACTTATTTAGAAAACCACTAATTAACATTATCTATGTTGTATTTTTTAATCATTTCCAATTACATTTTAATCTAGACTTTGCTGCCTCCAGGTCATGAATTTTACATCTCTGAACAGAGACTATAGAAATTAGAAAACGCTACCAAGTTAATGTGATTATAACAAATGGTTGGTGAAGTAGTATATGAACTAACAGGAACTACAGTTGATAAATTTAATACAAGTGAATTTGTTTAAAAAAAAGTTTCAGGTTAAAGATAGCTATATTCATAGATGTCCCCAATCTACTGCCATTGTCTCAGGCAGAATGGAAATAAGCCCCAAGTGCATCTCTAAAATTGCCTTGCCAATGTGATCCTTATTATATATGGATATCAATATTTACATTGCTTTTGATTTTTAATTGGTATATAACAAAGGAATTTAACTGGCATTGATCCTATTGTGAATGGACCTACATTGGCATTCCTATTACTTGTGAAGTATTTGCTTGCAATAATTCTTATTGGGGCAGCTGGGTGGCTCAATGGATAGGGCATTTGCCCTGGTGTAAGGAAGACCTGACTTCAAATCTGGCCTCAGGCACTTACTAGATGTGTGACTCTGGGCAAGTCACTTAACTTCTGTTTTCTTTAATCCATGGGAGAAGAAAGTAGCAAATCATCCCAGTATCTTTGCTAAGAAAATCCCACAAACAGTACTGGAATGCTATGGTCCACAGGATCACAAAGAATCAGATACCACTGAACAACAAGAAGTCATTATTGCGGTTCTGTAGAACATACACCTTCTTCTTACTGTAGAAGTTTCTATTAAGGTTCATCTTTGTGTTCCTTTGCAGTTTGTGCTGTTTAATCTGTCAATTCATTTTTATTACTATGTTTAATTTGTCATTAAGATGTCCACCCTCAAATTCATTCCCATTTCCTAAATGTGCTAGTTTGAAATTTGTCTAGTCCCGTATATACTCTCTCTATTACACCTTAGATCCTTGATAGATGTCTTCCTCTCCAGTTATACCTAGGTTTACTTTTTCATTAAATGATTAACTCTTCCCCCTACCCCCCCCAAAAAAAGTGAAGTCGGTCTATACAACTCTTTATGATTTGGTGTCTTTTTTCAATAAGACTCTGCAGATGAAAAACCAGGAGAAATAAAACAGAAAGATGAGAGCTGATTCTGTATTGCATGACAAACTGTATGTTAGGTTATATAGTATAAATAAGATACCATTTTGCTATAAAATTATCAATAGAATACTCATCCTTCTAGTACCAAAACCATGTTTGTACACCATTCATTCCCTCTTTCTCTTTAGGTAGTTCATTGAGATATAATAAATAGTTTATAAGACTGCTTTTCTACAAGGAGTTTACTAAAAAAGGACCTTGGAATCTTATGGTTAAAACTTGATCTACCACTCAAATCATACATTTGAGGATACTGAGGGTCCAAGTGATGGGCACTGGCAGAGCCCAGTTTTAAACCTAGATTCCCTCATTGCAAATTTAGCACTCTTTTACTACTTGGGGCTGCCTCCCAAGAGTACAATAGTATTTGGAAGAAAAGGTTAAGTGGTTCTATTGAGGTGAGAAAAGGTGTTAATGCAAGAAAACAAATTAGAACCCAAAGGTGTCATTGTGATGATAATCATTACCCGCCCCCTACACACACACATTCCCTCTCACATACCATTACCTTTCAGCCAAGAAAAATGTAAACTCCTTTAGGTTAGCAGATTTTTGGTTTATTTTTTTTTCTGCTCTTTGTCTTTGTATCCTTTGTATTTAGTAGAGTGACTTACACATAGATACTTAAGAAATTGTTGTAGTATTAGTTTGTAATAAGGATACACCTCAATTTGAAGCCCACCATTTACAATACTGGCTGTGTAAACAAGAACATGACAATTGATCTCTATGAATAATAGTTTCCTCACCTAAAAAAAAAAAAAATAAGGCTCCAAACCCCTGTAATATCTACCTAACAAAGTCACTGAAAATCAAATTAGACTGTATATGCAATATATTTATGTCACTTTACAAAACATGAAGAGAAATATGTAAAGTGGCATTTCTTATTAATGCTTCATTGCACCTAAGAACTATTAAAATAAAAATCCCTGTGAACTACTAAAATAGAAGAAACCTCATGTCCAAAAGGGGTACCTGGAATGAACTAGTCTGTAAACAGTTTGCAAAGATTATTACTGCATTTTATTTCCTGAGAAGTGCTTGAAACCTGGAGCAGTGAGACAATTTCTCATCTGCTCAAAGGGGAATGGGAAAGTGTGAGATACTTATACATATTGGAGGTATTTAAAACTTTCTAAAGTATTTATAGCTAAGTCAGAGTTAAGGGAGAAACACAATTGAGAAGTCAGACAGAAAGTGGGGGTCTAGGGAGAAGATATCTGTAAATACAATAAATCAGAAAGCAGGATGTTTGTTGTCCTCTTTGAGCTGGTCAAGATTGGTTTTAGCAGTTTCAAGCATTTCTGAGTTCAGCTAAAGTTTACTTTGCAAAGGATCACTGGTATGTCAAGCAGCCCTGGCCATCAGAAGGACTTCTGATTGGCTAATAGTTGTGCTACTTCATTGTCTGTTTCCCCTGAGAAAAAAGGGAAGCTCTAGCATATTTAATCAGTTAGTATAAGCATTATAGAACTCATGTTCACAGTACAAAGGTGGAACTTTGCAGGTTCTCTAGATTTTCTAATCTGTTCCTGATTGATTTGTCTATATGATCTTATATTGGATAACAAACTGTGAAAATGACTTTGCTTTGTATGATTTAAGGGGAAATTTAATCCCACAAATACCAATAAATAAAGCCGCATGCTAATATCTCAGCAATTATATTAACTGAGTATTGACCTCAGGAGCACAACTCTTTAGGAATTCATTAGTATACCAATGTGGTTCTTTGCGTTGTAGCTTCTGCTTGAGAGAAACATTATCTATTTTAAGGTAAATTACAATTATTCTAATTATTATTGTTGTTACTAAGTCTTTCAACAAGTGAAACATTAATTTCACCTGTAAGCCAATTAAACTTCAAAAAAATCAAACTCTTAATCCTGCATTGGGTTTTCTTTGCAGTTAGCTTTACTTTGATAGGACTCTTGAGGTTTTTAATATCTATAAAAAAGACTATTTGTATTTAGATGATATTTTTCCCACTCTTTTCCCCTTTTTGGCTACTGAAAGTCAAGATTTGATTTCTGCAACATGGACAAAGACATCCATAGAAAAAGATCATTTCAGACCTTTGGGGAAAAGAATGGGGATAAAAAGAGGAAAAAGAGGAGGAAGAAGAAAGAAACAAACAAACAAACAAAAAAGTGAGGAAAGAAAGAAAGAAAAGAAGAAAGAAAGAAAGAAAAAAGAAAGAAAGAATTGAGGATAAACTGCAATTTGAAGCCCACCATTTATAATACTGGCTGTGTAAGAAAGAAAGAAAAGGAAGAAATGAGGAATAAAAGAAAGAAAAAGAAAGAAAGAAATGAGGAAAGAAAGAAAGAGAAAGAAAAGAAAGAGAGGTAGGAAGGAGAAAGAAAAAGAAAGGAAGAGAGGAATGAAGGAAGAAGGAAGGAAGGAAAGAAGGAAGAAAGGAAGGAAGGAAAGAAGGAAGGAAGGAAGGAAGAAAGAAAGAAAGAAAGAAAGAAAGAAAGAAAGAAAGAAAGAAAAAAGAAAGTAATACAGATAGTAAGAAAGAAAGAAAGAAAGAAAGAAAGAGAAAGAAAGCAGGAAAGCAGGAAAGAAAGAAAGAAGGAAAGAAAGAAAGAGAAAAAAGAAAGAGAGGAAGGAAGGAAGGAAGGAAGAAAAAGAAAGGAAGAAGGAAGGGAGGGAGGGAGGAAGGAAGGAAGGAAGGAAGGAAGGAAGGAAGGAAGGAAGGAAGGAAGGAGGGAAAAATAACTTGGTCACTAAAGAAATAAATATATAACGTGCTAAAATAGAGATCAATTCCAGAAGTATGGGATTATGTGAGAAAGGAGAAAAAAAGAGAAAGTCAGAACAGAGTCCAACAATATAAAAGGAGGTTTCAGAAGCATTTCTCTAAATTTCTGACCACCTTAATCATGACAACAATTCCAGAGGTAAAAGAGAAAGGTGATATCTTCTCTCTCTTGTTCCAAATCTATCAGAAAGGTCCATAATATTTAGCAAATTTGCTGATCACATGACATGGTTAACGTAAGTTGTTCAGAAAAAAATGAATTCACATTTTTTCTTACTAATGTCTCATTATTTTAATCATAATCTAGAATTGTATTAAACAAATGATTCTCAAAAATATTTTTTCAATGTTAGTACAATTGAATTATCAACTTTCATAATAGATTCAGAATTTCATTTGTCTAGCTTATTAAATTTAATATGATAGGTTTTTTAAATAATTCAAACTTTCTTATAAAACAAGAGAAAAATAAACCTAAGACCAAAAATATGAATATTTCAAACTTGTTTGTTGTAAATCCAAGAAACAAAATAAATAGGTAAGAAATTTGTGCAATTTTCCATATGTTTTTATAAGTTAGATTATAACAAGATAATTTCTCCCACCTTCTCCTAATCCTGTAATTTAAATTCAGAGAATCAATGTCGAAAAAGTATAGTAGATTAGATTAGAAATCCTGAGGCTTGAGTTCTAGTACTAGGTCTGATGCTCACAAATTTTGTTTAATATGGTGAATTATATCACCTTACTCAATTTTTTGATTCTTTACCTATTAAAAAATAGAAACAAAGAAATAACTAGGTTAAATAATCCTAAAATTACTTCTATTTCCAGAAAAAAGTCTCTGTTGATCTAATGCAGGGGGTGCAGAGCCAGAAAGAGAACCTACTTTATGGGTTTTAGCTCACTGCCTAACAAGAACGTACATTCATATGAATTCAGAGATCGTTATTCACATCCCATCCTAACATAATTGTGGCTTAAAGACAAATAAAATAACAAAACCTGAAAAGCTGTCATAACTTCAAAATATCAGATTTGGAGGAAATAGTGAAATATTTAGGCCATAAAACATCACATTTTTCAGTTCTCATTTCCAAAGAACACACAATGTTATCACCTACCATTCTAATTATCTCCCCAGATACTTACAATTATCACATCATTATTTTGTTTTGGCTTCTTGCCATTTATCTGCTTACCCATTAAGAATCCCTCCCCCCAATACTGCACCCTCTTCTTTTGCTCATTTTACTGCTATCCCTGCCAGGAGATGAAATAGAATTTTTTTCATTTGATGCTGCAATTTAGTTGATACTCATTTATAAGTGCTTCATTATTTACACTAAATATTCAACTACATAAATTCCAGTTGTCAATACTATGATGGATCTTTTGTTTAATTGATGTAGGCATCCGAGCCAATGAAGTGGATCGTGGTCTATCAATACCCTAACAATTTATGTGATTCTTGTCAATGTCCTCCCATACATCATCCATAGAGATTCCGATCAGAGTATTATTGACCTTCCTCTAGCTCCCTTAAAACTATATTACAGGACAACTAGGTGGTACAATGGATGGAGCACTGGCCCTAGAGTCAGGAGGATCTGAGTTCAAATTTGGTCACAGACACTTGCCACTTAACTATATCTATGTGGCAATGGGCAAGTCACTTAACCCTGATTATTGTGCAAAAAACCCTCACAAAAACTATAACAGTGAGGTAGATGAGACCCCCAAATTCCAAAGCACTTCCCACATAATGATGAAAATCCATAGGTAAGAAGAAAGTAACACATAAGGCAGTGTGTCATAATGGAAAAAAGAGGTGAACTGAGTTAAACAAATCAAATAGTATTTAGCACAGTAACTAGAACAAACAGGGACTTAACAAATGTTTATTATTTGACAGACTAAGAGCAGGTGGTACTTGCTGTCACTCATACGTTTTAGACAAATCATTACAGCACTATAATTTTCAATGTTCAAATTTATCAAATGATTGAGATGAACATACTAGTCTTGAAAATTATTTTAACTTAAATTTCATGTTTCATAATGAAGTATAATTAAATGGTATTTTCTCAAATACAAAGACATTACTATAATATGAAATACTGCAATAGACCTTTACTATATATTCTAGTAATGGTTAAATAATCAAGAACTTAGAAGAGTATAAAGAAATCTGAGCTGGAATCACAAAGTCTCTTCCACAGCTCATGGTACTCTCTCTTTGCAATGAAAGCTGATGAGTTCTGCAAAATTCATAGAAAATTCAAACACCATTTAGTCTAGGAGAAAATAGGGAAAAAAGAATGTATCAATGCATGTATACATGCATATTTTAACATGTGCTTGGTGTCATTTTTTGTCATTTCAGTCATATATGATTCTTTGTGACCCCATTTGGGGTTTTCTTGGGAAAGATATTGGAGTACTTTCCCATTTCTTTGCCCAGCTCATTTTGCAGATGAGGAAACTAGGAAAAATAAATTAAATGACTTGCATAGGGTCACAAAGCTAAGTGTCTGAGTCCGGTTTTGAACTTGTAAAGATGAGTCTTCCTGATTCCAAGACCAGTGCTCTATCCACTCTACCACCTAACTATCTTGTGTGTGTGTGTGTGTGTGTGTGTGTGTGTGTGTGTGTGTATAATTTATGTGTAGGTAGATAGGTGTATATATGCACATGTATATATACATATCCATGTGTATATGTATAAATGTATGTCTATGGTGTGTCTGTACACACACAGACAAACACAGAGACACATACACTGACAGGGTAAATTCTAGTATGTCTTTTAGGTGAGGAAACTGACCTTCAAATATGTTATTACATGCCCATGGTAACATAATAAATAAATGTGTGGTTGAATAGAATTTGGAGACAAAAGATGAAGATACAAATCCTAGCTTTGCCATTTTCTGCCTGTGTAATCTTGGATAAATCACTTATCTTCTCTTAATGGGGGAGGTTGGCTTTAGAGTCCTGCAATCTCCTGAGCTCTAAGTCTATGAGCTCACTAGATAGGTTTTGAAAATAAGTTGGAAGAGCCAAGATTGTGAAAAAAAGGCAAGACCCTCTTGAGCTCTCCCAAAGTCTCTTTAAAAAAAAAAACTTTAAATAATGCATCAAAACAAATTCTAAACCTGCAGAACTCACAAAAAGATAGTGGGAAAGAATTTTCCAGCCCAGTACAAACCTTAGTAAACAAAGAGCAGGCCCTGAGATAGACCAAACCAATAGGATCAGCAGCTGATTTAAGAAATCTCAGAAAGAAAACTTGTTGGATCACAAAAAAAAGTCAGTCCATCTTACTCAGGTAAAAATAGGGAGCAGACCGGAATGGAAGGCATTTCAGCAAGTCAGCAACAAGCCCCATCTCAGCAAATTACAAGGAGATACTGAGGTCCAGGGTGGTGGAGCTGGCAAGTATCGGCATCAGGACCCCACCACATGCCTTAACATAGCCAGGGGAGCCTGCAGACCTCAGCTTGGAGAATAACCACATGCACTGGCAGAGCCCTGGTCAGAAAGGGGTCCTATAACAGTGGACATCCCCGTGTGTCAGCACAGCTCTGAATGAATAGGCATCTTGCAGAGGCCAGACCTCCATGTGCTTCAGTGTAGCCCTGGGGAAATGCAGAAAAACCCCACCTGGAAATCAAATGATTATCTAATAATGCAGAAAAAGCTTTTTGACAAAATCCAACAGGCATTCCTATTAAAAAATACCAGAGAGCACAGGAATCAATGGAGTTTCCCTTAAAATTATAAGTAGCATCCATCTACAAGCCGCAGCAAGCATCATATGTAATGGGGGTAAGCTAGAAGCATTTCCAATGAGATCAGGGGTGATACAAGAAATTCCGTTATTGCCACTCTTGTTCAATATCCTACTAGAAATGTGCACTTCAGCAATGAGAAGAAAAAGAAATGGAAGGAATTACAATAAGCAATGAAGAAACAAAGCTGTCACTCTTTGCAGATGATATGATGGTATACGCAGAGAATCGCCAAAAAACTAATTAAAGTAATAATCAACTTCAGCAAAGTCACAGGATATACAATAAACACACAGTTCATCAGTATTTCTATATATTCCTATCAAAGCCCCAAATCGAGAGATAGAAAGAGAGATTCCATTTCAAACTGTAAAGAATATACTTGGCTGTCTACCTGTGAAGACAAACCAAGGAACTATATGGACACAACTACAAAACACTTTTCACACAAATAAAGTCACATCTAAATAATTTGAAAAAAATATTTTCTCATAAATAGGCTGAGTTAGAATACTAAAAATGACAATTCTACTTAAATTAATTTGCTTAATCAGTGCCATGCCAAACTACCAAAAATTATCTTACAGAGCTAGAAAAATCATTGCAAAATTAATCTGGAAGAACAAAAGGTCCAGAAGACCAAAGGAATCAACGAAAGGAAATGCAAGGAAAGGTGGCTTAGCCATACAAAATCTAAAACGATATTATAAAGCAGAAACCACCAAACTACTCACTGGCTAAGAAAGAGAGTGGTGGATCAGTGGAATAAGTTAAATACACAAGACACAGTAGGTAATGACTATGATAATTTGCTGTTTGATAAAAAACCCAAAACTCCAGCTTCTGGAATAAGAACTTACTATTTGATAAAAACTGCTGGGAAAACTGGAATAGTATGGCAGAAACTAAACATAGATCAACAAACATCGTAAGAAGACTTCATTTCCAAAATACATAGAGAACTGAGTAAAACTTATAAGAATACAAGTTATTCCCCAAGTGATAAATGCTCAAAGGATATGAACAGACAGTTTTCAGATGAAAAAAAATTAGAACTATCTATAGTCATGAAAAAGTGCCTTAAATCACCATTGATTAGAAAAATGCAAATTAAAGCAACTTTGAAATATATCATACATCAGATTGGCTAACATGACAAAAGAATAAAATGATAAATGTTGGAGAAGGTGTGGGACAATTGGAACATGAATGCCCAAAAGGCCCATAAAACTGTGCATACCCTTTGGCCCAGTAATAGTGCTTCTTGGTCTGTATCCCAAAAAGATGAAAAAAGGGGAAAGGACCCACATGTGCAATAATAGCAGCTCTTTTTCTGGTGTCCTAGAATTGAAAATGTGGGGATGCCCATAAATTGGGGAATGGCTGAACAAGTTGTGGTATATGAATGTAATGGAATACATAAAAATGATAATAATAATAATTGATAATAATAATAATAAATGATAATAATAATAAATGATAATAATCCATAAAAAATGATGAGCAAGAAGATTTCAGAAAAAAAAAAAACTGGAAAGACCTCAATTAACTGATGCTGAGTGATGTGAGCAGAACCAGGAGAACACTGTACACAGTAACAGCAACGTTGTGAGGTTTTGACCTTGATAGACTTAGCTCGTCTTAGCAATGCAACGATCTAAGTCAATTCCGAAAGACTTATGATGGAAAATGCTCTCCACATCCAGAGAAAAATCTATGGAGTCTGGATGCGAATCAAAGCACGCTATTTTCTCTTTTTTCTAATAGTTCAACAGAAGAAAAGAAAAGAAAAATCCTTGCCATATGCACAACAGAATGTGAGAGAGGATTCAAAACATACAGCAACAAATTTCCATTTCAAGAAAGCCTATATAATAAATAGTGCATGTTGTGTTAAGAGCTGTTCATCTTTTCATTCTTCTTTGTAAGTTTCCTTTTGTCCTCTGCTGTGCACTTTTTACTTTGTTCTTTTTCCCCCTTCCTCCCCCTGCCCCCGAAGACTATAATTAAAAGCACATATAGATAGATAGATAGATAGATAGATAGATAGATGTAGACATACATATAGATATAGAGTTATAAATATAGATGCATAGATGATATGTACATATACACATGTGCATATATACATACATGTGCATATATGCACATTTGCATACAAATATATATGTGCACACAGATATACACATATACATAAATACCCATACAACCATATATATACTTAGATATGCATATACTTAGATATCAATAATCATATTCATATATAGACATTTATATCCCTATGCATCTAAGACCGTATTATACTTATTTATCCTTTGTCTCTCTGAGGGTGGATAACCTTTTCCTTCATAAGTCCAAGTCTTTCCATATTTTTCCAAGTCCACCAACTCATCATTTCCTATACCATAAAAATATTCCCTCCTTATACTGTCTGGTTGTTTTAAATAGTCCAAAACAACATTTATAAGTATGGATAAGACAGTGTAGTTTACCTCTTTTTCTCTTTTGGTTAAATCTATTTTAATGTTACCTTTGTTCAAGATCATGATTGCCACCCTTTCTCCTTTTTCCCTAATAAATTCTACTCTTGATCTTTACTTTATGTTTGCTCATATCTCTTATTTCATATCCCTCTTTGTCTTCCTATTACTTAACCTACCCTCTCCCCCTTCAATGATCCCTTCCTTATCTTCCCATTCCCATTAATCTAAACCCCTTTTATACACTCCTTTAACCTATTCCTTCATCCTCCCCTCTAAAGACCTCTCCCTTATTCTCTCCCCCCTCCCTATGCCCTTAGCATTTTCTTTCTGAATTTAGAAGACTGTTATACTGGTCTAGTTATATATGTATCATTCCCTATTGAACACATTCCCATTGAAAGTAGATTTCCTTAATTACCAGCCCTCCTTCCCCATCTAATTCTTCCAGTTCTTCTTCTTGTACCTCATTTGCAAAAGATAATTACTATTTTTAGCTGTTCCCAAATGCTTTTACTTTTTAAAATCATATTATACTCAGGTCTACCCTAACATTTTTTATGAACTACCCACTTACTAAAAACAATCTTAGGCATATGTTTCACATTTTACATACATAAAAGGTAAACAGATTGTCCTTATAGAGTCCCTTGTAATAAGTCTTTGGTATGTACCTTATATTTCTCTTGGCTCTTGTATGTCAAATCTTCTAGTAAGTTCATTTTAAAAAACAAATTTCTAAAAGTCTGGCAATTCATTAAATATCCATCTTTTTTTCATTCAGGATTATGCTTAGATTTGCTCGTTATCATATTTTTGGCTGGAACCCCAGTTCTTTTGCTCTTTATACAGGTCTTTTAGTGTTGTAACTGCTCAGTCTTGTGTGAGTCTAATTGTGGGAAATTCAGATTTTGACTATGATATTCCTGTGGGTTTTCCTTGTAGAATGGCTTTCAGGTGGTGATTGATTTTTTCTACTTCTACTTTCCTCTCCTGTTCTAATGCTTCGGGGCAATTTTCTTTAATTATTTCTTCTATTATTATATCAAAATTCTTTTTTTCCTATCATAGCTTTCAGGTAGCCTGATTATTTTCATATTTTCTCTTTGTTATCTGTTCTCTACGTTAGTTTGCTTTTCTTATGAGATGTTTCACATTCTCTTCTATTTTTTATTCTTTTATTTTGTTTTATTGTTTCTTGATCTCTTATAACTTCACTAGAGTCCCCTTGCCCAACTCGGATTTTCAAGGAGTCATTGTCTTTCTTAAGATTCTGGATCTCCCTTTCTAATTGGTTGACTTCCATAATCTTATTATTTTTCTTGGATTGTTCTTATTTTTAAAGTTTTTCCTCAATCTCTCTTACTTGATTTTTAAAGTCTTTTTTAAAAGTTCTTCTATGAATATTTTTTTTCAGCAAGTGATCATTTGAAGGGAAGGAAAGGGAAGGGAAAGGAAAGAAAGAGAATGGAAGGGAAGGGAAGGACATGGTAGAAAGGGTTTCTTTGCTGCAGTATCATCCTCTGAGGCCAACAGGGAAAAGTGACTTTACCACAGTCAAACATGTATTAAGTGTGTGAGACCAGATTTGAACTCAGGTCCTCCTGACCATGGGGTTGATGTTCTATCCACTGCACAATGGTTGCTATGGTGTTTGATGCCTGACAACTCCAGAAGGAATGCCAGTAGCAGAAGAGAAATCTATACACAACGTTTGTAGATCTGACCAAGATTGTTGATACTGTCAGTTGTGGGAGGTTATTGAAAATTATGTCAAAATTCAGTTTCCCAGAGAAGTTAATCAGCATTGTATGTAAATTTCATAATGGTATGCTTGCCTGGGTTCTGGATAATGGGCAATGCTCTTGTGCTTTCCCAGGTACCAATGGAGTGAAACAAGGCTTTGTGCTTGTACCCATGCTCTTGTGCTGACCTCATTGTTGTATGCCTCTGAAATTCATATGGTATACCAGTGCCATTCCAGGAACCTGAATCACTTCCATTTGGAATGACTTACAAAGATTCTGAAGGTCACCTGGCAGGATAAGGTACCAGACTCTGAGGACCTTTCTTGAATTAAATTGCCAATTATTCAAATCCTAGGTCAGAGTGCACAACTCTGATGGGATGGCCACAAGGTTTGAATGAAAAATAGGTTTGAATGCAAAATTGCCAAAAAGACTATTTTATGGAGAACTCATGCAGGGGAAGTGTTCACATGGTGCTCAGAAGAAGTGATACAATGACACTCTCAAGGTCTCTCTTAAGCACTTTGGAATTGATTGTGTAACATGGGAGACTCTGGCACAGGACTACTCAGTATGGCATGCACACATCAGAGAAGGTGCTGTGTTCTATGAGCAAAGCAGAATTGAAATATAACTCAGAAAAACTGCAAGAGGTGCAAATTTAGAGAATCCACCCCAGATGTTCACATGGCCTACTTGTGGCCAACCTGTGGCAGAACATTCTGAGCTCATATTGGTCTGATCAGCCACTGTCAGACACACTGAAACTTGACTCTAGCATAGTGATGTCACTTTGGTCCTATTCAAGAATGAAGGACAACAACCAACCATCATCCTCTGAAGATGAACCTTGGTCTTCTCTATTTCCATAGTAAATCTCTCTGGTTGGATTCTTCCTCCTTTGGCTGCTCATTTTTTTTTTTTTTTTGTAGCAGCTTTCTATAATCACCACAAGAATTTTTGAGGTTCTTTTCAGGGGATCCACCGAACTGTCTGGCTGCCACCCTAGAAAGAAGATTGCCTCTACTTGTAAGTATTCATAATGATTGATTAAACTACTTTTTACAATAATTCTTGAGCTCCGTGGCCTTTACCTTGGGAATCAAAAGAATAGCCCATGGTTATGGGGGAGGTACAAGGGAATTCTGGACCTTATATCTGGAGAGCTTGGAATTTCCTGACCTACTCTTCCATCTTCCCAGAATTATCTCCCACTCTTTTCAATAAACGATGTTTTTCATATTATCTATCTACTCTGTCTACTCTAGACTCTCATTCTCTCATTCATGACCCATATAATTATCTGATCTCTCTTTTCTATATATTCCTCATGTAATCAGAGCTTTCAAGATATCCATTCTAAGCTCCCACTCTAGGTGGTTTTAGACACTGCCTTGTTTCACCAGGTTCTCTGCAGACTGCACTTTTCTATCTATTCACTTTTATTTTTGTGGTATTTCTATCTTCAATCCAGACTGCCTATGTACATTTAGGAAGAAATCTATTACTTTTCTCTCTTGGCACTCTGTTGCTGTTTCTGTCCTACTTTGCTTTATTTGTTCATTCCTCCTACATTTCTATTTTGGGGTTTTTGAAAGGCAAATCATCTCTTCAGTTCTCATTTTCCTTCTAAAACTCTTCTGAATGTTTCCTTCTGTTTTTTTTTTTTAATCTGGTTATTTTTTTTGTATAATTAAGCTCAGATTTACAGTGCAAATCATCCTTAGTTGCATCCTGAACTCTATTGCACTTCAGAACTGATTATTCCATAACCTCCTACATTTCCTAGTGAATATAGAATAGTCTTACATTATTTGAATTTCCTTTCCTTTGTATTTGAAGGTCTTTCTAGTGATCACTTACAGAACTTGTTTCTTTTTTTCCTGAATTTAACACTGAGATTTAATCACTGTGGCAGGGTATGTATCCTTGTTTGTTTGCTTGCTTGCTTTGGGAGACAACCTGAAATTTTTTTTTTTAATTTGGAATTTCAATTTCTATGCTCAGAAGTTCTAGGAAGTTTCCCTATGTTCTTGCCTTCCTAATGATGTTAAGGTATGGTGTCCCATTGTGTTTTTCTGGGAGACCTAAGAGCCTTAAGATCTATAGAGACATCCTGTCTTTGAGAGCTGTATGTTCTGCTTGCATGGTAAGCATTTTTTTCTATTGAAAGTTATTCTTTTTTCTTCTCCTAGATTGTCCTTACCTTGAATTCCCAATATATTTTTTTTCTCTTTTGCTTCTTTTGTAAGGCTTACAATTGTAGGTTGTAGATCTTTTTATTTTCTATTTTGCCCATTATGTTTGCTATACAGGCTGTAAATTCTGCTCTCATAATTTTCACTTGTGTTTTGAAGCACTCAGAAACAGTACTTTGTGGTTTCCTCAAAATCCACAAGGTCCTCTGTCTGTTCAAGTATTTTTTTTACAGTGTTTATTTGTAGATTCCTGACCTCATTTATGAAATCTGGAGGCCATATTTCTTTCCTTTTTTTGCTATTTTTTACATTGATTTTTTTCTTATGTTCAAGATCTTTGGATTTTCTTCTTCCTGGAATCTTTGGTAATTTGTCTTTTTTTTCCCTTACTTTCCTTATCATTCAATTTCTTATTCCATCCCACCTGTATGCGTTTTTCTGGGGTGCTGGATCTTAAACCATCTCAGGCTCCTCCAGTGCTGAGCAATACATGGTTCACTCTCCTTAGTCTCTGCCCAAGTGACATGTAGATGGTCAGAACTAGCCTCAGATGGGTGCTATGCTCTCTCTTTAGTGGAGTGTTGCATAGCATCTCCCTCACCCTACCCCACACAAAGTGTCCTATCCTATCCTTCTCCCCCCATTCCTTAGTTCTTTGTCTCAACACTAGCAGTTTGAAGATGTACTGTGCTGGTGCTATAGAATTATATTCCCTTGCTGGACTTTGTTCATGATGGGCTACACCTATGCTGACTGTCTTTTACATGGCAAGACCTTTATGAATAGATGCAAAATGAAGTGAGAGGAACTAGGAGATCCAAGTAACAGCAATGTTGTTATGATGATCAACTGTGAAAGACTACATTACGCTGATTAATACAAGGATGACAGAAAATTACAAAGGACTCAAGATGAAAAAAAAAATGTTTTCTACTACGAGAGAGAGAACAGATGAACTCTGAGTGCAAATTGAAGTATAATGTTCTTACTTTCTTTATTTTTCTTGCCTTTTTGGTAAAATGTCTAATATTGAAATGTGTTTTGCATGATTTCACATGTAAAATTGATATTGTTTTGCTTATCTGCACAGTGGGTGTGGGAGGAATTGGAGAGGGAAGAAAATTTGGAACTCAAAATATAAGAAAAATAATGTTAAAATAAATAAATAATATTTTTGGAAAAAAAAAGTTAGACATTGGATGAACTGAAGTGATGTTGCAAAAGTAAGACTGTTCAGGCTGATTGAGGAACCTTGTCATGCCTTATGAAGCTTGTATTAAACCAGTAGTATAATTTGGAATTGAATATTCCACTTTAGTAGTAAAAGCCTCCAATATAGCTCCTGAAAGGAGTAACTTGGAGGAAAAATTGACCTCAGTGTTGAAGGAAAGTATTTTTTCCTGTTATATTGATAAGCAATTATCAAACTAGGATCCACTTTTTTTATCCTTTATTTCCTCATTTAGGGCCTAGCCCTTGTAGCTCAGTCAGTCTCAGAAGAACAAGGCTGATAGATTAGATTGCCTAAATCCTTCAAGAACTAGTTCTTGGAATTTGGGAAAGACTCCACCCAACTAGCCCTGCCTTCTGTTTATAGTGTAAACAGAACCTAATTCTTGCCCCAAAGCAATGAGCTCAAGCCCTTGCACCCTCCATTAAAATTTATGGCAACCAGGCTTATAAAGGAGAAAACCAACCAGAGCACTCTATAGTAGATAGAGATGCATTCCTTTGTGGAAATTGCAGGAAGTGGCTGAGTCTCATGATCAAGCCACATTCTCAACAGGAAGAGGTGAAACTTCTTAGCCTGACCCTTCATTATTTTTCACCAATAAGACTTGATTTTCACCTGCCAGGGACACAGGCTTTTCTGAAAGTATATTAAGATTTTCAGGTTTTTCATACCTTTGTCTTTGGTTACCAAAAGAAACCACCAACCATTAATTAATTTATTAATTATTAGCTAGTCTAATTAAAAAGTTGATTATAAATTTCCCAGAAACTATAAATCTCAGGTTTTTCATTCATCACACATTCACTTGACTAGAGGTTAACCTCACGTACTTCATAGTGTTAAAAATTGTTTTTTTTTTCTTTTTCCCTCAAGTGTCATGTTATCAGTGTCCCCAGGAGAGCACCAGCTGGTGGCATTATCTGCAATGGGAGTTGCAAATAGAATGATTAAGATGAGGAAAGCCAAGTTCAGGTCTCCAGAAGAAAAGTAACACCATGCCCAAGGAGAACATATCGAAAACAACTTCAAAGGGATCTCAGTAAGTTGTGAGTTATCACAGTTGCCCCATGGGTCTAAATTTGATTTCATCTTCCCCTGCACACTGTATGTACTTGTATTTATTAACCCTTAAGTATGTCCCAGGAACTATGATAAGCATTAGGGATGCAAAGAAGCAAATAAACAACAAAAATATAATTCTTTCTTCATAGAGAGAGTACAAAGTAGTAAAAAGTGTGGTTTCTTCACAATACTTCCCCTCTCTCCTTTTAAGTTAACTATTTCTTAACGGATAGGAAGTGACTACAAACCAATACAAGATTCACGTAAAGAATCTGCAGCTCTATATTAAGTCAAATAATTGGCAAAGCTCAAACTTTACACCAAAGAGGGGAACAAAAAAATTAAAGATGAGAAGATAATCTCTAATAATTATGACAACAATGATTTAGAATAAAAACTCATTTTGGGGGGAAAAGGACACATTATGGAGGACAATGAAAAACAGCAGTATCATGTTATGAAACAGTGAAAAGCTATGGAGTAGAAAATCAGCCTATAACATGTTGGCATGAAAAAAAAATCATGCCCTATTATATTTCAGTTGTTAGTTGTCTTTTAATATGTATACCTTTTTCTCTCTAAAATTATTTGAGTATGAAGATTGTGTCCCCTATCCCTATGTGTCCTATCTAGTAGCTAGCACCCTGTCTCAGGCACTTAATAACTGCTTATGAATTAATTAATTCTGAAGGAGGAAAGCATGAAATGGGACTGTCTAGTTCTGATATAAATGTATACTGTCCAAACTAAATTATTTCTTTACTATTACATGGCAGTTCTTTTTTGTGTTTTTCATATGTGCCCTTTCACTTTTGGGAATCTTACTTTCTCAATCAAAGAAAGATTAAAGTCTTCTGATAATATAATCTCTCATCTCCTCTGGTTATCTAAATATCAGTATTGCCTCACCCATGCTTACACCCTGTTTCATATGGAAAGTCATCTTTCCTCCTAGAAAAGGATGACATATAAAAAGGTCTTTGATCCCATTCCTTCATATCTACTCCACCAATCATTCCTTCTTTCTCATGCATTTTAATTTCTTCTTTTCTAACTGGCCACTTGCCTACATAGATGCTTAGGTTTTCCTTTTCCTAAAGACAGTCTTCCCTTTATCTTGTTACCTATGTAAGTGACCATCTATTTCATGTTTTCCCTTTCTTTCAATAGGAACAATAAGCTTTTTAACATGTTTCCATGTCTAATATTTATTTACATCCATTTGTAATCTTCTCTGTTGATTTCTGAACTTCTTGAGGAAAGGGGTACTGTATATTATTTCCCCTCCATATACACAGGCACATGCTACCATATTTTTCATGAATTGATATTTTATAAATACTGTTGAATTGACTTATCAGGTTGGATGCATACTATGTAAATATATTCTTCTTAAATAGTGATTGTCTGACATATTCTAAATATAAAATAATAAGAGAATTTTGTGAATTGATATGAAGAGTGAGCAATAATTTCATAGATCACTAACATTTTCCCTAGTATAACTGCTTATAGATTGTCTCATTTCATTGTTTCTCCCTCCCTCCCTCCCTCCCTCTCTCTCTCTCTCTCTCTCTCTCTCTCTCTCTCTCTCTCTCTCTCTCTCCCTCTCTCTCTCTTTCTCTCTCTCTCCCTCTCTCTCTCTCTCTCTCTCTCTCTCTCTCTCTCTCTCTCTGATTGGTTGTGCTATACTTTTTGTCCTTTCTGAAAAAAAAAATAAGCTCCTTCCTCTTTACTCTTCCTGTATGCTCAAATTTTGTAAAATAGCATAAGATGCAGGAGTAAATCAAGATATTTATTACATTTAATTATAAATATGTTTATGCCCCTTAAAGCAAACTTAATAATCCCAAGATTCAAGGTTACAGAAAAGATAAATCAGGTGGTTATTGAATAAACTTGCAGAATTTTTTTAACCATCCTGTTATTAATCACCAAATAGCTACCCTGAGTGACAACATTGCATTTATCCTTTATGAGACCACTCTAGCAAAGGGGACCTTCATTTGGCAGAAAGGATTCACTTTAGGGGTCCTTTGAAATAGCAAGATTTCCTAATGCATTTGAAATAGGGTTAAAGTTAAAAAGTTTGATTTGCACACCATTTTCAGGACAGCATTGATGACATAAAATTAGACACACTTATTTTATTCTTAGTTCCTTGCTTGCATGTACACATTATAATATAATGAATAATGCCTATCATGGTCTATAAAACAAATGTGATAGATTGAGTGGAAAGTGATCAATAAAAACCTGTGGCAAGTCATCTCTGGTTTGCAAAAAGAAAAAAAAGTTACAAGATAGAATTGCCAAGTTTCTTTATTGGAAGAGAACTTTAAAATAGTGCTGAATCACTCAGATGGCAAAATCCACATTTCAGATGGCACTCTTTGGACCATAAGGACAAAGTCAGAATTCAGGGGGGATTTGCCTCAATAATCCCTTTTACAGTAATTGCTTGTGGCTAAAGAGTGAAATTACAGGGTTATGTGAGGAACATGCAAATGCCTATGGGACTGAGAAGCAGGTTTATTGAAATCTTTACATCAAGTTTCTGACTTTCCTCAAAATTATTGCATGTATTCTCTTCGAAGAAGTACAGTTTTGATCTTTGCTATTTTCATGATTATCCCATATGGATATATGCTGCAGAAAGATGGCCTTAACTTTATGTACCAATATTAAATGAAAACCTCTTACTTTTTCTGAGCAGAAGTAGGAAGACAGCAATGAATACCAAAGAAATCATTCCAACAATTTTCAATAGAAGACCAGTAGCATAACATGCAACTGAATATACTGCAGCTAATAAAGCTGACTGGGATGGCTTTAATTATCAGATAATTAGACTAGATTGTGAGTTTCTATTGGAGCTTTAGGAAATGTGTACAAGCATGCATACATATGTATATGTGTGTATATAAACACATATATATGCATGTGTGTGTGTGTGATCACAAGAGGATAGAGACTTAGTTCTTGTTCTCTTTTGCTTATTACTGTATTTAACTTCACAACCTACCTTATGGGCTGCTAGATGGTACAGAGCATAGAGTGCCAGATCTGGTGTCAGGAAATTTCATCTTCCTGAATTCACATATAGTCTCGGATACTTGCTAGCTGTGTGACCCTGAGCAAGTTACTTAACCTTTTTGCCTCAGTTTCCTCATCTGTAAAATGAGCTGGAGAAGGAAATGTCAAAACATTCCATTATCTTTTCCAAGAAAATTCCAATGGATGCACAGTCAAACACAATTGAATGACTGAATAACAACAAAAAAAGGTTCTAACTTCCATAGCATTCTCCCATGTTGAATTCAACAAACATTAACTAAGCAACAATTACATGCCTGAGACTACAATGCATAGAATGATAGTTGTGACACAGAATCTACCTTCAAGAATCTTAGAATCAACTGAGAGGTGAAGGCAAGATGGCAGAGTAGAGCAGGACTCAGCCTACCTCTCCCAAATTTCCTTCCAAACTAAGCTAAAATGAAACCTCAGGGGCAGAGCCAAAATGGTGCTGTGAAAGGAAGGAAATACTGGAGTTCTCTCACAAATTCTGTTAGATATGTCTAAAAAAGTGAATGTGAGCAGATTTGAGAGAGTTAGAAGCCAATAGTAGACTGAGAGGTGTAGGAGTGCCAGGCACGAGGAATGGCACCAGACCAAACCAACCAGGAACAGCAGAGGAATCCAGCCAGTATGCAGGTCTGGGTGAGTGCTGGGTGAGCAAAATGCTAGGGCAGGAACAGGCCCAGGGCAGAAGTACCAGCTACGGTTGCAATTGAGCCCCAGGCCTCTCAGCCTAAGACAGGAGTCTGTCAGAGTGCAGAGCCTGCAGCTGTGGGAGCAGCTAGCCTGGAGGCCTCCAACCCACAGTGTAAAGGTTTGAAACTTGCCTTCTTGAATTTCTGGGAGCCATGATGTGCAGGTAAAATGGCTTTTATCCCTCTGTTGAATAAACCCAGAGAATTCTACCTCATGAGAAACAGAGGAGCAAGAAAGGGGGCTTCAGTAGCAAGAAAAGTTGGGGAGAGGTCCCTTCCAGTGGTGGTGGAAGGAGACTAGTGTAGGAAAAGAGGTGTCCCAGAAGCCCTCACCTCAGCAGAACAACAAGAGTAACTGAGCCCCAGGGGGTGGAGCTAACTAACATCAATGCCAGGCCCCCGATTTGGCTTAGCACAGCCAGGGGAAGTGGCAGAAACCAACACAGAGAAGCTGAGAACTGAGCCCACCTATGCCGTAGAACAGTCCTGGGGAAGAGGAGACTCCTAGCAGGCAAGCCACCCCTCCCCCACACCGCACAAAACTAGAAACCATAGTACATAAAGCTAGATTCCAACGCCAGAAACTTGGGACAGAGCTCCCTGAACCCCAGAAGCAGAGATTCACTTCAGAAACCAGGAGAAACAAAAACACCATGAAAAAGAATAGTAAGAAGCTTTCAAAGTTGATTGATTCATATTGTGGCAACAGGGAAGATCAAAATACCAATTTAGAAGAGGACAGCATGGACACTACACCTATATCCGAAACCTCAAAAGGGAAAGTGAACTGGCCTCCAGACCAAAAAGCATTCCTGGAAGAACTGAAGGAGGACTTTAAAAACCAAATTAGAGAGGCAAAAGAAAATATGGAAAAATAGAAAAAAAATTCACTGATGAAAACAAATTTTTAAAAAGTGAAAGGAGAGAAATGGTTAAGGACAATCAGAATATAAATGGAGACAATGTCTCATTGAAGAATAAAATCAACCAAATGGAAAAGAAGATAGAGAAGATAAAGGAAGAAAACAAAACATTAAAAATTAGGATTGGGCAACTAGAAGCTAATGAGTCTATGAGACATCAAGAATCAGTCAAACAAAATCTAAACAACAACAAAAAAAAATAGAAGAAAACATGAAATAATTGATTGGAAAAACAACTGACCTGGAAAATAGATCCAGGAGAGACAATCTAAGAATTATTGGTCTACCTAAAAGCTATGATGAAAAAAGAGCATGGACATTATATTCCATGAAATCCTTAAGGAAAATTGCCTGGAGGTCCTAGAACTAGCGGGTAAAATTGTCATTGAAAGAATCCATCGATCACCCCCTGAAAAACATCCCAAATTGCAAATTCCAAGAAATGTTATAGCAAAATTCCAGAACTACCAGGTCAAGGAGAAAATACTGCAAGTAACTAGAAAGAAACCATTCAAATATCACAGAACTATAGTTAGGATCGCGTAGGATCTTTCAGCTTCTAAATTAAATGACAGGAGAAATTGGACTATGATATTCCAAAAGGCAAAGGAGCTTGGACTACAAACAAGGATCAATTACCCAGCAAAACTGAGCATAATTTTCCAGGCAAGAAGACAGACATTCTGCATTGCCCACAGCAGATGCTTTGGGAGCTCTCAGTCCACAGATGGTCCAGGGTTGGGGTGTGGGTCAGACAACAAGTAGGAAGAAGATTGCAACAGACTCTTTGCAGGTTCAGGACCCTGTTGCTTTACTCATATGAAATTCTAGATCTTGGGGCCAAAAGGAATGATACCACTCATGGCCACAGTGGAGCAGAGGCCATGGTTAACATTCCAGGGTAGAGAGGAGATTTTGTGGTCAATCATAAGGAAATAGGGACCCTGATCTCACTTCATGACAGAGAAGATATGCAGCAATACTGAGGGCAATAGAGAAAGGGATCTGGTCAGTCCAGTGCCAGGAATAGTGTTAGATCTGGTGGCTACAGGGGAACAAAGTCCCTTACTGGATAAAGACCAGAGTACAGGGCAGGAGATCAGTTACCACACTGCTCCTTAGATCATACCACCTTGGAAGCACCAATAACTTAAAAACCCCAGGGCTACCTCTGAAAACAGCAACAACACAGGTCTAAAGGTTGGGACAGTGCCTTTTCTCCCCCAGACATGGAAACAAACTTTAATATGAAGTTAAAAGTCAAGAAATAGATTGGAAAATGAATAAACAACAAAGAAAGAACCTGATGATAAGTTACTATGGTGACAGGGAAGATCATGATGCAAAGCTAGTAGGAGAAAATATTGTCAAAGCAGCTACAAGCAAAGCCTCAAAGAAAAATGTGAATTGGATGTAAGAACAACAAGAATTCCTGGTAAAGCTCAAAAAGGAATTTAAAAATCAAGTAGGAGAGGAAAAGAAATAGGAAAAGAAATGAGAATGATGCAAGAAAATTGTCAAAATAGAGTCTATGCCTTAAAAATAGGCACACAAAAAAATTGAAGAAAACAACACCTTAAAAAGCAGAATTGACCAAATGGCAAAAGAGTCACAAAAATCAACTGAAGAGAAGAGTCCCTCAAAAAGCAGAATTGGCCAAAAGAAAAAGGGGTACAAAAGCTCATTTAAGAAAATGATTCCTTAAAGAATAGAATGGCACAAGTGTAAGTTGAGGACTCCATGCGACATCAAGAAATAAAACAAAATCAAAAGGAGAAAAAAATAGAAAAAAATGTGAAATATCTAATTGAAAAAATACTAACTGGAAAATACTTTGAGGAGAGATAATTTAGAGCTGTTAGACTACCTGAAAACCATGATGGGGGGAAGAGGGAAAGGTCCTAGACATCATATTTCAAGAAATTGTATTGGAAAACTGATTGATATCCCAGAACCACAGGGTAAAGTAGAAATTGAAAGAATCCACTGATCACCTCCTAGCAGAGATCCCAAAATGAAAACTCCCAGGAATATCATAGCCAAATTCCAGAGGTCCCAGGTCAAGGAAAAAAAAAATGGAAGCAGTCAGAGAGAAACAATTCAAATAGCAGGGAGCCAGTCAGGATCACACTAGATTTAGTGACATTCATGCTAAAGGAGCAGGGACTTAGAATATGATATTCTAGAAAGCAAAGGAGCTAGGATTAAAACAATGAATAACCTATCCAGAAAAACTGAGTATCTTCTGGGGGGAAATGGATACTTAATGAAATTAAAACATTGAAGCATTCCTGATAGGGGTGAAAACAGAGATGAATAAAAAAAAAGACTTTCAAATACAAGACTCAAAAGTAGAATAAAAACTTAAACAGCAAAGAGAAATTATAAGGCAATAAATAAGGTTAAACGGTTTGCATTCCTAAATGGGAAGATTATACTTGTAACTACTAAGAACTTTATCATTATTAGAAGGACTATACATCAACAGAGGGCACAGGAGTGAATCGACTGTGATGGGATGATATAAAAAATAAAATTAAGGCATGAGAGAGGGATAATATGGGAGAAAGTAGAAGCAGAGGAAAAATGGGGAAAATTACCTCACATAAAAGATGTGTGAAAGGAAAAGTTTTTACAATGAATGGGAAAAAGGTGGGTGGTGGGCAGCTAACACTTCCACCTTACTCTTACCAGTATTGGCTCAAGGAGGGAATAACATATTTGCTCAGTTGGTTATAGAAATCTATCTTACCCAACAGGGGAAAGGGATAATAGAATGGGAGGGAGGCTTATAAAAGGGTAGATAGATTAATGAAGCTAGTGACCAGAAGCAAAACAGACTTTTAAGGAGGGACAGGGTAAAAAAAAAAAAAGAGAAAAAGGATAAATAGAGGAAAATAGAATGAAAGGAAATACATAGTTAATAATTATAACTATAAATGTGAATGGGATGAACTCTCCAATTAAACAGAAGGGGATAGCAGAATGAATTAAACTCTAGAATCCTACAATATCTTGCTTACAAAAAAAACACACTTTAAATAGAAAGATGCAGAAAAGTAAAAATAAAGTACTGGAATGGAGTCTATTATGTTTTATCTGGGGTTAAAAAACGCAGGATAACAATCATGATCTCAGACATAGAAAAAGCAAAAATATGTCTAATTAAAATAGGCTGCGCAGCTACATTTTGTAAAAAGGTACTATAGACAATGGATAATATCAATACCAAACACATATGCACCAAATGGCATAGTATCCAAATCCTTAAAGGAAAACTTAAATGAATTACAGAAGGAAATAGACAGTAAAATGATATTAGTTGGGGACCTCAGCTTTTCCCTCTCAGAACTAGATAAATCTAAGCACAAAATAAATAGGAAAAAAGTTAAGGAAATCAGTGGAATTTTAGAAAACTTAGATATCATAGACCTCTGACAAAATTTTAACAAGATTGGAAAGGAGTGTATATATATATATATATATATATATATGTGTGTGTGTGTGTGTGTGTGTGTGTTTTTTCTCACCTGTACATAGCACTTTCAAAAAAAATTGACCATGTATTAAGGCCTAAAAATTTCACAGCCAAATGAAGAAAATCAGAAATGTTCAAGGCATTCTTTACACATCATAATGCATTAAAATTTACATTTCATAAAGTGTCTTGAAAAGAAAGATTAAAAATTCTTTGGAAACTAATCTAACCCTAAAGAATGACTATGTCAAAGAATAAATTGTGAAAATAATCAATGAATTTAATTAAAAAATGACAAAAGTGAGATGACTACCAAAGTTTATCAGATGTGACCAAATTAGTACTTAAGGGAAAATTTACATCCCTAAATACTTACATTAACAAAATAAAAAGAAGATGGATTAATTGGGCATGCAACTAACCTGATAGGGTCAAAATGGGTATACAATTTATGCATAAAAGTTAATATCTTACGCAAATTAAGGCAGTATGGAATATTTTTCCTGTAAGATTTATGGATAATCCAAGAAATTATGATCAAATAAGAGATAGAGAACATTATGGGATACTAAATGCATAATTTTGATTACATAAAATTACAAATGTTTTGCATGAACAAAACCAAAGCAGTCAAGTTTAAAAAAAAAAGAAACGGGAAAATTTTACAAAAAAATTCTCTAATAAAAGTTTTATTTCTCTGATATATAGAGAACTAAGTTAATTTTTTAAGGAATGTGAATTATTCTCCAATTAATAAATGTGCAAAGGATATGGACAGGCAGATTTCAGAAGAAAAAATCAAAGTGATTAATAGTCATACGACAAAATTATCTAAATTGCTATTTAGATTGATTAGAAAAAAAACATGAATTAAACCCACTCTGCCATATCACCTCACATCTTTCAGATTGGCTAATATGACAGAAAAGAAAAATGTCAAATGTTGGAGGAGATGTGGAAAAACAGGGACATTAATACACCATTGTTGGATTTGTGGACTAATCTAAGTGTTCTGGAGAGCAATTAGAAACTATAACCAAAGGGTTATAAAACTGCATACCTTTTGACCAAGAATTACTGATTACTAGATCTGTATGCTAAATACATCAGAGAAAAAGGAAAAGGACATGTATGTAAATATATATATATATATATATATATATTTATGGCAAGTCTTTTTTCATGGAAAGATAAATGAAAATTGAGGGGATGCTCATCAATTGGGGAATGGCTGAACAAGTTGCATGTGGTTGTGACAGAATACTATTATGTTATAAGAAATGAAGAGTAGAGTGCTTTCAGAAAATCTGGGAAAATTTACATGAATTGATGCAAAGTACAATGAGCAGAACCAGAATATTGTACCTAGTAACAGAACTCTATATGACGGTCAACTGTGAATGACTTAGGTATTCTCAGCAATACAATGATATAGGACGATTCCTGAAGGACTTTGATGAAAAATGCTATCCATCTACAGACAAATCATTGCTATAGTCTGAATGCAGATGGAAACATGCTTTCTTACTTCTTATTCTATTTTTTTCTGTTTTCTCTTTTAACATGGCTAATATGGAAATGTTTTACATTACTGCACATGTATAATCTATCTCAAATTAATTACCTTCTCAAGGAGAAGGTAAGAGAGAGAGAACTTGGAATTTTAAAAAATGAATGTTGATCTTTTAGTTTACATGTAATTGAAAAAAAAAAAGAAAATAAAAATCAAATGTTAAAAAAATATTTTCAGAATCACAGAGATCTGGCAGGGTCTTTAATTAGGAAATTTAGGCACAGGAAATTTAAGTGACTTGTCCATGGTCACGTAGGTAGCACATATCTAAGACCAGATCTGAACTCAGTTTTCCCTGACTGTATTCACTATGCCAAGAAGCTTCCATGCTTATAGTGTATAACTAAGAGGCTTAGTGATCCTATAAAATGAAATTTGTATTTAGAATTAGTTAAAAAAGATTCAAGTTCCATTAATGCCTCTTATTATTTAGGTGAGTTTTGTCAAGACCTATTGTCTTTTATAGACCTTTGTAAAATGTTATAGTCTTTAGATTATTTCTAAGGTCACCACTTCCACGTGTAGGATTGTGTTAATAGGAAGAAAAAAAAGCACAAAAATACTTATGATGTAGCATTTCTCATGTCCTCAGAATATATGAGGTCTAGCTTAGTGATTTTTAATCCTTTTCAATGTATCATACATGTAGACTTAAAAGTTTATGGCTAAGTTTATACATGTGTTTATAGCAACACATGTGAGCTTGAGACAAAAAATTTTGAATGGTTAGGAAGAATTATTTCTGTATACTAACTTTGACCAGAGATCACAAGGATGCTCTCTGTTATGCTATGATATGTGATGCCATGCCTTGTCACCCTATAATATAATACTACATTAGATACTATACTCTATAAATCTATCTTATCCTGGTCTGTTTCCCTAAATGACGATTTGTAAAATTGTGAGATATATATATTATAGGTTACCTGGCAGATGGAAGAAATGATGATGAATTCTTTATGTACATCACCAAACTTGCACAGGGAAACTATACCGTTGCAATAACAGCTTATAGATGTTGGCATATCATGAAAGGAAACACTGTCCATTTCCCTCTAAGTAGTTGAAATAACCTACCTAGTATCTCTCAATTCTAGGTGCTCAGTTAGCCAACCAGATAACATTATTAACCCAGTCACTGAGTTAAATAGTGGGGTTACAAAAAAAGGCAAACCAAACAAAACAACCAGCTTAAATAATACCATCATTAACAACAATGTCAAAATAGTGCCAGTTTCTTCAGGTGCTCAAATTTTAATGGTGGAGACAACATGCAACCAACTATGTACCAGCAAGATATATAAGGAAAAATTGATTGTAATCTCAGATGGAGGGCACTAAGATTAAAGAGAATTTGGCAAGACTTCTTGCAGAAGATGTAGCTTCAGTTAAGATTTAAAACAATCCAGGGAAGCTTGGAGGTAGAAATAAAGGAAAGTCATTGAAGGAGAGGGAACAAGCACTGAAACTTAGAAAGTTGAAAAGCTCTATGGTATGTTGCACAGTTGAACACAGAAATTATGGCAACACACGGGCCTGAATCTCAGCGTAAAAAGGCATAGATAGGTTGTGTTCTTCACAATTGAAGGAAATATGCAATCTGTGGGATCAAAGATCCATCCGATTACTTCAGTATGTAGGAATAATGGGAGAGAATGGAGGAAAAATATAAGATATGGTTCTCTTTCAAGTCACAAATTCACTTTGCATTCCCCTTAACTTCCAAATTTGGTTTTTTGGGAGCGTGAAGTAGGACAAAAATGATTAGGTCACTGATTCTAGAATTCTGTGTATTATCTTACCTGCCCTTAGAACTTTCCTGTGTTTTTTATGAGTTCTCAGGAGGCTCTAGGCACCACCATTATTCAGAATCAGCAGGGTATTCTTGATATGCACACAGAAAAAATGAAATGGATGTCATTCCACTGTAACACCAAATACTCCTTTGTGTTGCTTAATGAGAAAGCCAAATTCCTTTCTTTTTCAAAAGAACTATTTTAACTATATGGGGATATTTCTATGACTTT
Source organism: Trichosurus vulpecula (assembly GCF_011100635.1). Lineage (NCBI taxonomy): Eukaryota > Metazoa > Chordata > Mammalia > Diprotodontia > Phalangeridae > Trichosurus > Trichosurus vulpecula. The sequence continues at coordinate 134,384,240 of NC_050581.1, forward strand.
AGAAGTTGTGTCCTATGTGCTAGGAGTGTCCATGAGGACAGAATTTCTTAATCCCCAAAACATTGCCCAGGTGTTCAAGCCACTGAAGTAATGAACCATTTCCCACACTGAACCAAATAGAAAGCTGTCAGTTTCTGAATTTATGCCAGCAAAATGTCCACTTTCTGGATGCACCCCCCTCAAACATCAGAGGGTTTTTCACTAGATATATCTCTAGCTGAGTCTCAGTCTCAACATTATGTGGAAAACAAGCCAAGAGTGTACATTCTCTATTTACCTTGACTCAGGGATCTCAATTTGCAAATTTAGTAATATTCACAGTGCCCTATTTATGTAAGAGCAGTACAATGTGACTTGTGTTGAATGATTCATCAGCATTTTGCATTTTCTAAGAGAATGCCTGCCAACAAGTGGACTGATTGGAAACCTTTTCTATTTCCTTTAGGAGTTGTAATTTGAGCTGAAAGGAGGAAAAAGAAAAAAAAAACCTTTTACTTTTAAAAGAACATTTTCAGAATTTCTAGATGATAGGCTAAAGAAAAGGAAGGATGATGGGTCTAGTGGGAAGGGAAGGAGAGGTTGTGAGTTAGGTTAATTCCAGTCCACACTTGTGTATTTGGAAATATATAATGAAGGTTAATGAGTGATTATCATTCAGAAAGTATACACATAAGGACAATAATTAGGAGAAGAGGGAATGATCACAAGGAGCTCGGCCTGTGGCCTTGATGATTGGATCATAGCCACTAGCTCTAGTGGTACCATGACAATCAGAAATACAACATGATTGATTCAATACCGATTTTCAAGTGATCATAACAACCTGAGTGTACATGATGGAACTTACTTTCTCTCTTATTCTATGTCCTATCGCTGTTCTTCCTTTCTTCTCCACATACAGCTTCAAGTTTACCTGTCTGATCTGGTTTCATGAACAATAAGGACCCACTTAACCAGAAATACATGCTCCACTGGCCTTACTGAATTTCTCATCACGAAATCACTTTTTCAAGATAGATTAACATGCCCTTAGAGAAAATACATCTTCTTTTCAGAAGGAATAAAGTAATAGCACATTCATAAATCCCCCTATTCCTTTTTGTATTTGTGAAACCAGCATCTGGTATAGTGGCCTGGCATAGCAGATGCTTAATTAGTGCTTGTTGATTGATTGATCGATCTATCTAAAGCTACACCTGGGGCAGATCAACTGGGTCTTTGTGTGAGGTTGCAAAGAGCCCTTAAACTTCTTCAGTGGCTTAAAACAAAATGAATTAAAAACAACTTACCAGATGGTTAGAAAGAGTAGCAAACTAGTAGTCAGTCAGTAAACCAGCATTTATTAAGTATCTCCTATACACCATGCTTTGTACTAAGCTCTGAGGATACAAAGAATGAAAAACCATGGTCTCTGCTCCTAAAGAGCTTATATGTGAGTGGAAGAGGCAATGTGGAAACATTCATGAATGTACAATATATGTTCAGATTAGATGGAATTTAATCACAGAAGGTAGATAACAGAAATGCAGGGTGGAATAAGCATAGGAGGTCCAGAAGAGACTTTCAGAAGAGGTTGAAATTGAGCTGAATCTTGAAGGAAGACAGGGAATAACATATCTATTGAATGTCATTTCTTCTCCCAAGTCAATGCACTCCTGTTGAGTTCCTCTCTGGCTTGGTACACTTCATTCTTTCCCCTTGAAGAAGAATCTCCAGCAGCAGAACACATGCCCTAGGGTAGTTTTATTTTATTTTATTTTTGAAGGGTGTCTCTGTTTCCCTCACACATGGGTTGATATCTGAAGGTCATCTCCTATCTGGCCTTATGTGTTGAGATCTAAGGAGTGTCTTTGATGTCTCCTTCCTCTGTATCTCCTACCTCCTTGCCTCAAGCATGTCTTATGATGTATATGCTGGGTGCCCAAAGAGAAGGGGCTCTAGGTGGTATAGTGTTATAGGTACAGTTCTTGGAATCAGAAGATAAGACTATGCATGTTGGCTCTGGCATTTCCTAGATGCTCAACCCATGTCAAGTCCCATAATCCTCATTTCTGCAATGGAGATTTTAATATATGCACGAACCATTTGCTTCATAAGATTATTGGGAGAAAGACATAGATCTGTTATAGAAACTTTAATAAACTATAGAATTTTGAGTTAATGATGATCATTTTGATGAGAAGAAAAGGTTCATGGAATTGAGTTATTCTCAGGGGATCTAAATCAGCAAGTGGGATTATATAGCCTTGGGGGTGCAGGATGAGGAGCACTAACAGGATGTTGAGAGCCACTAGTAAAATTTCAATTCATGCAAGGATATCCTAAATTCATCCAGTATTTTACAAGTATTATTTTTTTTCATGAACTATTCATTGCTCCACTCCAACTTCACTTCATTTGCCATTACTGTATTTGTTTTGAAGAGGAAGAGTCAACAAAACATCCACAAAACATAAGTTGAATATCAGGCAAGGCACTTAACCCCAATTGCCTTGCCTTCTTTTCTCAAAAAATGAAAAAAAAAACATAAGTGGAAGAAAGAGTCCATCTATTAAAAATTATTGTGTCTACTATAATAGGACAAATTTTGGCACCTGGAGAAAACATACACATACATACAGACACACACACATGAACATACACACACACACACATAGATTATACATATGTATGCACACAGTTTTTACCCTCATAAAATAGTTTATTAGGAAGAGATAGAGATGAACATTCACAGATAACTATATAACAAATGGATTTGAGAGACTCAAACACAGTACTCTAAAGGATCCAGTGGGGAAAGGGGCAACTACCAACAAGGTCAGAAGGAGAAGAGAGGAGGTGAGGTGATTAAGGGTCAAGTGTTGCCCTGGAAAAGCAGTTAGAAGAAAGAATGGATTTAAGGGGAAATACAATAAACTAGGATTTGTAAATATTATGAAAATTTGTTTTTTATTGTATTTGTGTCTATGATCTATCCAGGTGGTGATATCCTATTGGAAGTTGAAGATGTGGGTGCTCTAGGGGAATGATCAAGGCCGGAGACAGAGATTCAGAGGCAGATGTAAGAACTTCAGAGCTAGAGGAAAGAGGATTTGATTAGGTTAAATATGAGAGGCTATAATGGGAGAGATTAAGCTCAAAATACAGGAAAAAGATTTTTCATAATTGTTAAGTATTACTTTAACCCAAACACATAAAAATTATGATTGTGATATTGTCACATTTTATGCATATGCTAACATTTTAGAATATGCCTCAAAACCATTGTATTTTCTTCATAAGGAGCCAACTTCCTAAGAACAATAAAATCTCATGATTCTAAATCCCACTGATTCAGAATTTGTGTTAATCCCACAACAAGCAAAATGGGAGTTTTACCTGTATGCCATCTAAGGAGAAACAGATTTGTTTGCTAAATAGAATAATAGATTGAATGATATAAAGAACAAAATTATGATTTAATAAAACAAAGTCATTTTCAATACACACAAATTGTTGAGAAGTACCTACTGACTTCCCAACACACACTGACACAGACACAGACACACACACAGACACACAGACACACAGACACACAGACACACACACACACACACACACACACACACTGGATTTAGAGTCAAAGACCTAAATTTCAAACCCTATTTATGGTCATTTCTACCTATAAAATTTTATACATTTTCCTTCATTTTTTTCTGGACCACATTTATATTCTGGATAGTATTCATAAAATAAGGAAATTTATTTTGATGAGCTCTAAGCTACTTTTCAACTCTATAAGATGCAATCTATGTTTCACATTTTTTTTTAAAAATGGTATAAGCTGCTATATGTGTCTGAAGGCAATGGAATTTATGTGATTCTAAAAATCTAAAAATCTTGCATTCTTGAATGAGTTCTGTCCTTAAATTAGTCTGAATGTATGTGGACTAACTGTACTCCTAAATAGCCACTTTGAACTCTGGGCCAGTTCCAATGATCCCAAAAAATCTCCACAATTTTGTACTTTTGAATAAATCTCTCCATCATTTTTCTTCTCTGACCAATTCCTTTTCTAACTTTAAAGGTGTCAGTTCTAACAGCAACTGCTGTGTGATGGGAGCATGAGCTTTCAGATCTTTTCCAACCACTATGCCTAAAACACAAACAATCACTTCTTGTCAAAAATGTAGGCTTTCATGTCAGTAGTTTCTACAAAGCTGTGAAAACAATAAGCAAGAATAAAAGAAAATGTGACACTTTTCTCAGGTTTTTTTCTCCCATGTAAAGTGCTATTTATGTCATCTGGGCACCTTGGGCACAAAGGAAATAGTGGCTAAGACATTTTCCTTGGCTAGGTAAAACTGGCACAGTATAAGAATAGAGAGTGAACACAAATAAAATTTTTTTTAGCATCTGCATCTACTTGAAAGTCTAAGAGAAAAAGCTTTAAATCACTTGGAAATCATAAATCTTTTTTTATGTTTCAAACTTTTAGAATTTTACTTCTTAAAAAATTGAATTGCATAAAATGTATAGACACATAGTAAAATCACTCAGAACAAATTCATAGATAACATCCTTTATAGAAAATATGATGAATTTGATTTTACTTAGTAACCTATTTCTAATATACACATTCATTATTTTTTTCTTTAATGTTTTTCTTTAAAGTTTTGGGTTCCAAATTCTACCTCTCCCTCCTTTACTCCTCTCCCCTCTCCCTGAGATGGTAGACAATCAGATATAGGTTATACATGTGCAATTACATAAAACATTTCCATATATGTCATTTTGTATAAGAAGACTTGAGTAAAAGAAAAAATAGAGAAAGTGAAAAATAGCATGCTTAAGTCTGTATTCAATCAATATCAGTTCTTCTCTAGAAGCAGATAGTATGCTTCATCACTGGTCCTTTGGACTTGTCTTGCATCATTGCATTGCTGAGAATAGCTAAGTCATTCAAAGTTCTTCATTGAACAGTATTGCTGTTAGTGTATACAATGTTCTCCTGGTTCTGTTCACATCACTATGCATCAGTTCATGTAAGTCCAGTTTTTTTTCTGAAATTATCCTCCTTGTCATTTCTTATAGCACAATAATATACCATTTTAATTACATACCACAACTTGTTTAACTATTCCCCAATTGATTGACATCTCTTTAATTTCCAGTTATGAGCTGACACAGAAATGGCTGCTATAGATATTTTTGTACAAATAGGTTCTTTTTTTTCTTTTTTTTGGATATCTTTGGGATATCCAAAGCAGTGATGTTGTTGGATCAAAGGGTATGCACAGTTTTGTTGCCCTTTGGGTATAGTTCCATATTTCTCTCCAGAAGGGTTGGATCTGTTCACAACTCCACCAACAGTACATTAGTGTCTCAATTTTCCCAGATACACTCCAGAATCTAACATTTTGCTTTTTATTGTGCTAGCCATTCTGACTGGTGTGAGGTAGTATTTCAGAGTTATTTTAATTTGCAATTTTTCTCATATGAAATTAGATAGCTTTGATTTCTTTGTCTGAAAACTGCCTGTTCATATCCTATGACCATTTGTCAATTGGGGAATGCTTGTATTTTTATAACTTTGACTCAGTTCTCAATACATTTGAGAGATAAAGTCTTTATCAGGGATAATTGTTGCAAAAATCTTCCACCAGTTTTCTGCTTTCCTTATAATTTTGTCTGCATTGGGTTTGTTTGCATAAAACCTTCATGATTTTATATAATCAAAATTGTTTACTTTACATTTTGTAGTGCTCTCTATATCTTCTTTGGTCCAAAATTCTTCCCTTATTGATAAATCTGAGACATAAACTATGCTATGGTCTTTTAATTTGTTTATGATATCACCCTCTATGTGTAAATAATGTGCCCATTTTGATTTCATCTTGGTATGTTGTGTGAAATGTTGGTCCATACCTAGTTTCTGTCTTTTTTTATAATGTATTGAATTTTTATTTACTTCATTATATATTTCCCAGTTACAGTTTTTTTTAATTATTTAACATATTTAGTTTTCAGCATTGATTTTCACAAAAGTTTGAATTACAAATTTTTTCCCCATTTCTACCCTCCCCCAACTCCAAGATGGCATATATTCTGGTTGCCCTGTTCCCCAAGCAGCCCTCCCATCTGTCACCCCACTCCACTCCCATTCCCCTTTCCCTTCTTCTCTTATAGGGCAAGATGAATTTCTATGCCCCATTGCCTGTGTATCTTATTTCCTAGTTGCAGGCAAAAACTTTTTTTTTTTTGTTGTTGTTTTTGAACTTCTGTTTTTAAAACGTTGAGTTCGAAATTCTCTTCCCTCTTCCCTCCGCTCCCACCCTCCCAAAGAAGGCAAGCAATTCAACATAGGCCACATGCGTATCATTATGTAAATCCCTTCCACAATACTCATGTTGTGAAAGATTAACTATGTTTTGCTCCTTCCTAACCTATCCCCCTTTATTGAATTTTCTCCCTTGACCCTGTCCCTTTTCAAAAGTCTTTGTTTTTGATTACCTCCTCCCCCCATCTGCCCTCCCTTCTATCATCCTCCCTTTTTTATCTTCTTCCTCCTTCTTTTCTGTGGGGTAAGATACCCAATTGAGTGTGTATGGTATTCCCTCCTCAGGTCAAATCTGATGAGAGCAAGATTTGCTCATTCCCCCTCACCTGCCCCCTCTTCACTTCCTACAGAACCACTTTTTCTTGCCACTTTTATGTGAGATAATTTACCCCATTCTGTCTCTCCCTTTCTCCCTCTCTCAATATATTCCTCTCTTATCCCTTAACTTGATTTTATTTTTTTAGATATCATCCCTTCATATTCAACTCACCCTGTGCCCTTTGTGTGTGTACATATATATATATATATATATATAGGTAAACATATATATGTACATATATATACATATATATACATATATATGTACATACACATATACCTACATATATACATACATAGACATACACATATGTATATATATGTATACACACACACACATATATCTATATATATATACACATAGATGCATATTCCTTTCAGCTACTATAATATTGAGGTCTCAGGAATCATACACAGCATCTTTCTATGTAGGAATATAAACAAAACAGTTCAACTTTAGTAAGTCCCTTATGATTTCTCTTTCTCTTTTACCTTTTCATGCTTCTCTTGATTGTTGTGTTTGAAAGTCAAATTTTCTATTCAGCTCTGGTGTTTCCACTGAGAAAGCTTGAAAGTCCTCTATTTTATTGAAAATCCATATTTTGCCTTGGAGCATCATACTCAGTTTTGCTGAGTAGGTGATTCTTGGTTTTAATCCTAGCTCCATTGACCTCCGGAATATTGTATTCCAAGCCCTTCAATCTCTTAATGTAGAACCTGCTAGATCTTAGGTTATTCTGATTGTGTTTCCACAATACTCAAATTGTTTCTTTCTGGCTGCTTGCAGTATTTTCTCCTCGATCTGGGAGCTCTGGAATTTGGTGACAATATTCCCAGGAGATTTCTTTTGGGGATCTATTTGAGGAGGCGATCGATGGATTCTTTCACTTTCTATTTTGCCCTGTGGCTCTAGAATATCAGGGCAGTTCTCCTTGATAATTTCTTGAAAGATGATATCTAGGCTCTTTTTTTGATCATGGCTTTCAGGTAGTCCAATAATTTTTAAATTATCTCTCCTGGATCTATTTTCTAGGTCAGTGGTTTTCCCAATGAGATATTTCACATTGTCTTCCATTTTTTTCATTCCTTTGGCTCTGTTTAATAATATCCTAATTTCTCATCAAGTCACTAGCTTCCACTTGCTCCAATCTAATTTTCAAGGTAGTATTTTCTTCAGTGGTCTTTTGGACCTCCTTTTCCATTTGACTGATTCTGCCTTTCAAGGTATTCTTCTCCTCATTGGCTTTTAGGAGCTCTTTTGCCACTTGAGTTAGTCTATTTTTTAAAGTGTTGTTTTCTTCAATATTTTTATCAGTATTTTTTTGGGTCTCCTTTAGCAAGTCATTGACTTGTTTTTCATGGTTTTCTCACATCCTTCTCATTTCTCTTCCCAATTTTTCCTCTACTTCTCTAACTTGCTTTCCCAACTCCTTTTTGTGCTCTTCCATGTCCTGAGACCAGTTCATGTTTTTCTTGGAGGCTTTTGGTGTAGGCTCTTGCACTTTGTTGACTTCTTCAGGCCATATGTTTTGGTCTTCTTTGCCACCAGAGAAAGAATGTAAAGTCTGAGACTGAATCTGGGTGCATTTTCGCTGCCTGGCCATGTTCCCAGCCAAGTTACTTGACCCTTGAGTTTTTCAGCAGGGTATGACTGCTTGTAGATCAAAGAATACTTTGTTCCAAGCTTGAGGGGATGTGCCATTGATTTCAGAGCTATTTCTATATAGGAAGCTCTGCCACCCCAGCACTCCTCCTTCCTCAAGAACTACCAACCCGGACCTGACACAAATCTTCAGCAGCCTCTTCCCTCCTGCTCTGATCCACCACTTAATTCCTCCCACCACGTGGGCCTAGGGCCAGAAGTAACTGCAGCTGTAGTTCTGTAGCTGAACCTCCACTGCTGCCCCTGGGGCAGTGGCCAAATCTTGAACTCTGTCCCCCGCAGCTTTTCCCACTCAGCTTCTCTGTTGTCTTTGGTGTTTGTGGGTTGAGAAGTCTGGTAACTGCCACAGCTCACTGATTCAGGGTGCTAGGGCCTGTTCTGCCCGGCTATTGATCTGGTTGGTCCTGCTACCTCCCATGCTGAGCTCCACTCCCCTCCACTCTGCCCATGATAGACCTCATCCAGCAACCCTCCAGGCTGTCCTGGGCTGGATCCTTTCTTCCCTCTGCTATTTTGTGGGTTCTGCAGTTCTAGAATTTGTTCAGAGCTATTTTTTATAGGTTTTTGGAAGGACGTGGTAGGGAGCTCACACAAGTCCCTGCTTTCCTGCCACCATCTTCCCTAGTTTCTGCCTTACTCTTTTCCAGGTTCCCCAGCAGTGTTTGTCAAATAATGATTTTTTTTCCAAAATCTTAGACCTATGGGTTTAACATATATTGGGTTACTATGTTCATTCGGTCATTCACTATAATATAATTTGTACCTAATCTATTCCACAGATCCACCACTCTACTTCTTTTATTCATTCATTCATTCATTCATTCATTTCTTAGCCAGTACCAGATTGTTGTGATAATTACTTCTTTGTAATACAGTATGAAATCTTCTTTCACATTTTTTTTCATTGATTTCCTTGAGCTTCTGTTCTTCCAGATGAGTTTTGTTATTATTTTTTCTAGTTCCAAAAATAATTTTTGATAGTTTGATTGGCATGCACTGAATAAATAGATTAATTTAGGTAGAATTCACATTTTTATTATATTGGCTCAGCCTACCCGTGAGCAATCAAAATTTTCCAATTGTTCAGTTCTGACTTTATTTGTGGGAAATGTGTTTTATAATTGTGTTCATATAGTTCCTGGCTTTGTCTTGACTCCCAAGTACTTTCTGTTGTCTACAGTTATATTAATAGAATTTTCTTTCTATTACTTGCTGCTGGACTTTGTTAGTAATAGGTGAAAATGCTGATGATTTATGTGGGTTTATTTTGTATATTCAAAATTGCTAAATTTGTTAATAATTTCACGTAGTTTTAGTTTTTCCTCAAGCATTTTCTCAGTATATGATCCTATCATTTGCAAATAGTGATAGTTTGGTTCATCATTGCCTATTCCTTTAATTTATTTTTCTTCTCTTATCGCTATAGCTAATGTGTTTAGTACAATGTCAAATAATTGAAGTGATAATGGGCATCCTTGCTTTACCCCTGATTATATTGGGAAGGCTTCCAACTTGTCCCCTTACAGTGTTTGGTGATGGTTTTAGATAAATATTACTTATCATTTCATTATAAGCTCCATTTATTGCTATACTCTGTAGTGTTTTTAATAGGAATGCCCCCTGTATTTTATCAAAGACGTTTTCTGATCCTATTTAGATAATCATATTATTTCTGTAGGTTTTGTTATTGACATGATCAATTATGCTGATAGTTTTCCTAATATTGAACCAGCCCTGAATAAATTCCTGTTGTAAATCCCACTTGGTCATAGTGTACAATCCTTGTGATATATTGATGTAATTTATTTGCTAGTATTTTATTTAAAATTTTTGCATCAATATTCATTAGGGGAATTGGTCTATAATTTTCTTTCTGTCTTTTGGCTTTTCATGGTTTGGGTATCAGTACCATGTATGTGTCATAAAAGGAATTTGGTAGGATTCTTTCTTCACCTATTTTTCCAAATAGTTTATATAATATTGAGATAAATTGTTTTTTAAAAATATTTGGTAGAATTTGTGTGTGAATCCATTTGGTCCTGGGGATTTTTTCTTAGGGAGTTCATTGATGGCTTGTTCAATTTCTTTTTGTAGATTAGGTTATTTAAGTATTTTATTTCTTTTGTTAATCTGAATAATTTATATTTTTATAGATATTCATCCATTTCATTTAGTCAAATTGATTAACATATAATTGAGGAAAAAATAGCTCTTAAAATTGTCTTATTTTGCTCTTCATTGGTGATGAATTAACCCCTTTCATTTTTAATACTACTAATTTGGTTTTCTTCTTTCCTTTTTCAAATCAAGTTATCCAATGGTCTATCTATTTTACTGTCTATTTTTCACAAAATGGTTTTCTTACTTTCAATTTTATTAAGCTCTCCTTTGAATTTTTGGATTTCAAATTTGGTGTTTAATTGGGGAATTTTAGTTTGTCCTTTTTCTAGCTTTTTATTTGCATACTACAGCAGTAAGGCAAGATTAATGACCTTGAGGATGACCATGAACATGTCTGAATGGTTCGGGATTGTGAAGAATAAGAAATTTTCTAGATAGAAGTTAGAGGAAGTATAACATTTATTTAGACATGAGACAATCCAATCCCAGGACCAATAATTCTAATTCCGTATAGTAGCAATTATATTCCAACACTAGTAAGCTCACCTCAATGAAGCAACAAGGAAATTGTAACAAAGTATTATGGCAAGGAGCCAAGCCATATTGTAACCTCCCCCACCCCCACTAGGGTCTTCCTGTACACAATCACTCAGGAATCCTAACTTTCTGCTCAACACTCTCTCTTGCAGCTCTACTGACTCTGAGTTCCTTGATCCCTCTTGTTTTCCATTCTCTGCTCTGCAGTCTCTCTTGATGCTAGATCTCCCTCAGTGTCTGGTGCCTCAATCTCTTCTTGATGTCTGCTTCTGAATCCTGCCACTCACCATTATGCTGCTCCCAGTTCTGCTGCTTCCAGTTTGGGACTCTCTTTTTATACAGTCCTAGCTGGAATCTGATTGGCTAGAACTCAGGTCTCTGATTGGCTGAATTCATGATTGATAAGAACTAAGTGCACATACCATTGGCTATGGTCTTAGCAATTCCCTTTAGGGCCCTGAGGGCTTCATGCCCACATTGGCTTAGCACCTAGTAAGTAGGGGCTTTAGGCCTACTTACAAACAAAGATATAATCAGAGTCTCCCACTTAGGCCCACCTAAGGCCTATTGAATGGGTGAGGAAGATCTTTGATCTCATGAATACTATACATTCCTGTTTTCCTGATGTAAGCAATTAGAGATATACATTTTTCCCTAAGTACTGCTTTGGCTGCATCCCATAAATTTTGGTATGTTGTCTCATAGTTGTAATTTACTTTAATGAAATTCTTGATTGTTTCTATGATTTGTTCTTTGACCCACTTTTTTATGATTAAATTATTTAATTTCCAATTAGTTTTTAATTTCTCTTTCTATCTTTATCATTGAGTATAATTTTGTTGCATTTTATATGAAGAAGTGTGTGTTGTCTATTTCTGCTTTTCTACACTTGATTGTGAGGTTTTTATGTTCTAATACATGATCAATTTTTGTGTAGGTGCCATGTATTGCTGAGAAATAAAAAGTATATTCCTGTCTATTCCCATTCATATTTCTCAGAGATCTATCATGTCTAACTTTTCCAAATTTTTATTCAACTCTTTTTAATTTAAATTCTTTCTAATTTTTCAATTAGATTTATTGAGAGGGGAAAATTGGGGTCCTCCAATAGTATATTGTTATCTATTTTCCTCTGTAACTCATTCAACTTCTCTTTCAAAAAATTACATGCTATACCATTTGGTGCAAATATGTTTGGTATTGATATGACTTCATTGTTTATGGTACCTTTCAGCAAAATATAGTTTCCTTCTTTATCACTTTTAATTAGATCTTGTTTTGCTTTTAGTTTGACTGAGATCATGATTGCTACCCCTGCTTTCTTCGCTTCAGTTGAAGTCTAAGAGATTCTGCTCCAGCCCCTTACCTTTACCATATATGTGTCTCTCTGCTTTAAATGTGTTTCTCGTATATAACATATTGTAGGATTCTGCTTTTTTAATCCATTCTGCTATCTGCTTCCCTTTTATGGGTGAATTCATCCCATTTACATTTATAATTATGATAACTAATTATGTATTTTTCTTCACGAAATTTTTCACTTGTTCATCCCCTCACACACACCTTTTTCCCTTCACTTTTTTCCTCCTCACAAGTGTTTTGCTTCTGATCTCCACCTTCCCCAATATAGCCTCCCTTATACAGTAAGAAAGATTTCTATATCCAACTGAGTATGTATGTTATTCCCTCTTTAAGCCAATTTTAATTGAGAGTAAAGTTCAGTTTTGCCCACAATCCCCTCCCCTCCATTTCTCCTCCATTATAATACCTCTTTCAAGACTCTTTTATGTATGATAATTTATCCCATTCAATCTCCCCACTCCTTCTTTCAGTGCAATTTTTTTTTTCTCACACCTATATTTTATTTTCTAGGGGGTATCATCTCGTCAAAGTCACATTATATTCACACTCAGTTTACATATACTCTTTTTAATTTCTCTTATAGTAATAAAATTAAGAGTTATAAATATTATCTTTCCATATATAAATATAAACTATTTAATTTTATTGAATTGCTTATGTTCTATCTTTCTTGTTTCTTTTTTATCTGTTTATGTTTCCCTTGAGTCTTGACTTTAGAGGTCAATTCAGCTCTGGCCTTTTAGTTGGAAATGTTTGAAAGTCCTCCATTTTCCTAAATATCTATTTTCTTTCTCTGAAAGATTATATTCAGTGTAGCTGTGTAGGTGATTCTTGGTTTTAATCCTACCTCCTTTGCTTTTTGATATATTATGTTCCAAGCCTTCCATTTCTTTAATTTGGAAGCTGCCAAATCCTGTGTAATTCTAACTGTAGCTCCATGATACTTGAATTGTTTCTTTTTGACTGCTTGCAATACTTTCTCCTTGATCTGTGAGCTGTAGAATTTGGCTATGATGTTCCTGGGAGTTTTGATTTTTGTATCTCTTTCAGGTGGATTGGTGGATTCTTTCTATTTCTATTTTGCCCTCTAGTTTTAATATAGCAGGGCAGTTTTCTTTGATAATTTCTTGAAAGATGTTGGCCAGGCTTTTTTTTTTTTAATTTTTTATCATGGCTTCCAAGTAGTCCAATAATTCTTATGTCATCTCTCCTGGATCTATTTTGCATGTTAGTTGTTTTTCCAGTGAAAAATTTCACATATTATTCTATTTTTTTAATTTTGAAATTTGTTTTATCATATCTTGATGTCTTATTGAATCATTAGTATCCATTTGTTCCATTCTACTTTTTAAGGAATTGTTTTCTTCAGTGAGCTTTTGTACTTCCATTTCCATTTTGCCAATTCTGTTTTTTAGGGACTTACTTACCTCAGCAAATTTTTGTATCTTTTCCCATCATATTGACTCTTTTTTCATGACTCTTGCATTACTCTCATTTCTTTTCCCAATTTTTAATCCTACTTCTCTGCTTTTTAAAATCCTTTTAAAGCTCTTCTAGGAATTCTTTTTCGGTCTGAGACCAATTTATATTTTTCTTTGAGGCTTTACATGTAGCTATTTTGAATCTATTGTGTTCTTCTAAGTTTATGCTTAGATCCTCCCTATCACCATAGTAACTTTCTATAGTCATACTCTTTTTTTTTTGTTGTTCATTTGTTTTGTCTTTTTTTTTGTGACTTCCTGTTTTTATGCAAGAGTTGGGCTATGTTGCTACACTGCCTCAAGCTTTTGGTACTGGGGCTCTGGATCTTATTGCTGGCTTTCATTTGCCTTCAGGGATTAGCTTCTTGCTTTCTCTAGAGAGTAGACTTCCTTTCTGGCTTCTACTGGGAGGGAGGTCTCCCTGTTGACCTCTTCTGGAGGTGAGGTTTAGTTGCTGGCATGCTTTTGGGTGGGACCTTATGTCTGGGTTGCTATGGGTATAAGATTTCTGATGGCTGGCCCTGGGTGAAGGATCTTCTTGCTGTTCTGCCCCAGGGTTGGGATCCTGCTTCTGAGTTGCTGCGGAAACAGAGTCTCTCTGCTTGTAAGCCCCAGGGGTGGGCTCTTGCTATTGGCCTGCCCCCGGGCAGGGCTTCACTACTGTCCAACAATGGGGTGGAGGCCTGAGGGGCAGCTTGTCCTGGGGATGAGATAGTTTGGGTGGGGCCTTGTTGTGCTTGACTAACTGCTCACATGCCTGGGGGATACTGGTTTACAGGAGTATAGGGCCTGGTTGGTGGATTGCTGAGGCTCAGAGCCTTGCTGCAGGTCCCCTGTTTTGAGGCTGGCTATTGCTAGTCATCTTGGACTTGCTCACTTCTCACCCCAGTGAGACAGACCTTTCCTGTGGAGCTGGTAGGCTGCTTCTCTGCTCCTAGACCAATTGCAGTATTGTAGTTTTTTGGAGGGGAATTTGAAAGTGCTTCATAGGGTTCCTTCTTCACTCTGCCATCTTCCATAAATTTTTAACAAATATTTTCTAACTACTTTCATTAGTCTAGAGGACAAGACTAGTAAAAAATACAGTCAGGGTACACTGCAGCCTCTGTGAATTAATATGGTGTGTGTGTGCATGCGTGTGTGTGTGTGTGTTTGTGTGTGTTTCTGTATATGTGTCTGTGTCTGTAAGAAACCTAAATTACCCCTGTAGAGTTCTTTGGATCTGTCATAGTCAGCCACTATTGAAATAAAGTTATTTTCCCTAGAAGTATCCCATTACACTATCTTCCTCCCTTTAAATCTATTTCATAGAATTTACCAAATATTTATTAAGAGGTTTTGATATACTACCCTGTTTCATAGAGTATAGTTAAATCCTTGACATCTTAGGCCTCAGTCTCCTTATTTATAAAATCAATTGTCTAGAAAAGATTAAGCATTCTTAATCTTTTTGTATATACATCATGGACCTCTTCTTCAGTCTGGAGGAGTTTTATGAACCCCACTGAAGAATAAAGTTTTAAATACATAAAACAAGACACATACATTTATAAAAAGAACTAATTATACTGACATATAATTGTCAAAAGTATTCCAAAAATGTTTCCCAGACCTGAGTTTAAGAAACTCTGTACTAAATGATGTCTAAGTGATCCTCTAGAGTCCCTTCCAACTCTTAATCTACTGTTCCATGAGTTGACTAGCATTGACCCTGAGGGATTCAAATAACAGTTCTAAGTTTTGATGGGAAGCCAGAATAGAGAAAGGATAAGAACTATCTGTGCTTCCTGAAAAAAGAAGATAAGTTTAATAAATTTTTGAATAAGGAATCTCAAGCAGACAAAAGTCGGTATAAAGGAAATATATGGCTAAGAAATACTAAAACAGAGGGATATTTGGTTATAAGAGATAAGAAACAATAAATGAAGTACTAAAGGACATTAGAAAAGTATCCAATGAAGACCAATTTATTACAATTACAGATGATTGCTACAAATTATGAACGGCAAGGGAGATAAAAGTTGAAATAAATCAGCAAGGTAGCAAAGATGATAGATTTTTAAAAAGTAGAAACAATCATTAAGGTAGCAGCCATGGGGGGGGGGTCAGGGAAATATGTGCAGTAATACAAAGTTGGAGGAACTGTGAATTAGGCCAAAAATTTTGGAAAATAATTTGGAATTATTCAAGCAACATCATTAACCTGTCCATAAATTTGAACTGTGTTATCCCACTAGTGTATTGCGGCAAAAGCTATATCCTAACCCCTTCCCCATGAAAGTCAAGCTAGTTTTTACCTGAAATGCAACACAGATGTCCAATTCTCACCCCCAAGTCTCAAGCTGAGCCTTTTTTGAAACAGTTTCCTGGATGTCTCTGGCCTGATTGATATTGCTTCCTGGTCACATACTAAAAAAATACTAAGGTGGTTTCCCATTTCAGCTCATTTTACAGATGAGGAAAGTGAGGCAAACAGGGTTAAGTGACTTGCCCAGAGTCATACAACTCTTTAGTGTTTGCGGCTGGATTTGAACCCAAGTCTTGCCTGACTCCAGACCCAGTGCTCTGTCCAGTGTGCTACCTAGCTGCCCTTCCTGATCACATAAGGAAAAGATAAAGAGCACTCATGTGTAGTCTGGATCCTTCAGACTTGGCAGATATCTCAGGAAGCTTAGGAGTGCCATACATTTTCCATATAGATATGAGGGGTGCTGTGTCTACGCAATCTAAGTGCTGAAGTATATGAATATCCTTTCTTTCTTATAATTAAGTAAATATCCTTTTGTTAATTGCTGGTTACATTTGTAATTAGGACATATATTCTAGGAAGAACAATACTATATATAAATGTCTTATAAATTAAAATATTCACAGTAGCACTGTTTATGGTAGGGAAAAATACTGAAAGTGGGTGCTGCTCAATTTAAGAATGGCTGAATAAATTGTGTTTGGTGAATGTAATAAAATTGTATTTTTCTGTAAGAAATAAAAAAAAATTCAGTAAGGAAGAAAAATGGAAGTTGACTGAAGAGACTAATGTGAATGTATAGAGAATACACAATCTACCTAAGATTATAAAAGTGTATATACAGAGGGACAGCATTGTCTATTATATATAGATGTGACCCCACAGCTAGAAAGACCTGTTTTCAAGACACACCTCTTGCATATATTGGCTACGTGACCCTGAGCAAATAATTTCTTATCTCAGTGCTCTGGGCAGCTCTGACTACAAATTTCAAGGAAGGTGCTGAATTGTGGAGTGGTGAGGTTTTTTCATTTCAGGTTTAATTATACCAATGGAAGCACAGCTCATTTTCCTATTCCCATGGCAATTGTCTTTATAGTGTAAGGAACACTGAAGCTCAGGCTGGCAAGGAAAGTTTAGGACCATAGAAACACACTGCTCTTATTTTTGCTTTGTGTCATTTTTTTTTGTTGTTGTTGTTATAATGGGTAAAAAAATAGAGTCAAAGAAGGGATGGAACTACAGGCAGGTAAATAGGGCAATAAAAACCATAAAGTGACCCAAACCATATTTTGCATGTTTTCTCTACCAAGAATTCCTGTAGGCTATAAAAGAGAGTTAATACCCAAGAGAAATAAGAAATTAACAAGAGAACAGCTTCATTCCCTTAATGAATTATCAGCTGGACCAGATAAATTGTACACTTGGATCCTGAAGAGGGAGGAAGGGGGAACTGTCATATGCAAATATCTAGCCACTGTCAGAGACACTTGAAAAAAAAAAACATGGAGAATGAAAGATAGATTAGAAAAGGGTAAATTTTGTGCCATTTTTAAAAGAAAAGTTAAGAGAATGGAGCCTACAAAATATCAACTTCTAGGCTTAACTTTGATGTCTCAGGAAATTCTAGAATGTATCATTAGAGAGATCTTCAGCAAAAATCTAAAAAAGGAAATTAGTCAATAAGCATTGATGATTACATGTCAGGCCCTGTGCTAAACCTTGAAATTACCAAGAAAAGCAAAAATAGTTCCTCTCCTGAAAGAGCTTACATTCTAATGTAGGGGG
Source organism: Trichosurus vulpecula (assembly GCF_011100635.1). NCBI lineage: Eukaryota > Metazoa > Chordata > Mammalia > Diprotodontia > Phalangeridae > Trichosurus > Trichosurus vulpecula. The sequence continues at coordinate 134,402,077 of NC_050581.1, forward strand.
AAGCATGTAAATAAATAGTTACATACAAGATATATTCAGTAGAAAGAGAAAATAATGTCAGAGAGAAGTCAAGGTTGGAGGATAGGGTGGAAAAGACCTCTTTCAAAAGGTGGAATTTGAGCTGAGTCTTAAAGGAAGCCGAGAGCATCCAAGAGGTAGATGGGAGAAGGGAGAACATTTCAGTCATGCTGTACAACCACTGGATAGACATGAAGTAGGGAGATGGAGCATCACATGGAAACAGTAGCAAGAAGGCCAGTGTCATTGCATCATAGAGTACATAGAGAAGAGCAAAGTGTAAGAAGATTGGAAAAGGTAGGAAGGAGACATGTTATGAAGGACTTCAAAAGCTAAAATGGGGATTTTTAAATTTAATCTTCTAGGTAGTAGGGAGCCATTGGAATCTATTCTTTGGGGGACAGGCAGAGTCTTTTGCATTAGAAGATCACTTTGGCAGCTGAATTGAGGATGGATTGGAGCAGGAGGGACTGGAGGTGGGCAGATAAACCAGAAGGCTATTGCAATAGTCTAAGCATTAGGCAATGTAGTCCTTCACCATGTTTCATTGCCTTCTTGACTGTGTGACTGTACTTCTGACTGTCTAGACTCGGCCACCATTTCCTGGAACTTCCCTCAGTGCCTTGAGTGTTCTTACTCTGGAACATTCAACAACCATTCTAGCCCTATTCTCCTATTGCTGAGTTCCTGTTTTCTTTAGGGGCACTATTTTTCAGGGCACACATAAGGCAGCCATCCTTTCCCTATCAAATGGTTCCTGAGAATTTGCCAGCATGCTTCTGAAATTATACCTCATTGCCCTCTCCCGCCAAGATTTTTAGTTTCCTTTTCAGTGATTTCTTTTGCCATTAGAATGTAAACTCTGAGGGCAGGGATTATATTTCTTTTTGCTTATGTTTGTAACTCCAGAATTTAGCATATTGAGTGGCATATTATAAGCACTTAACAAAGACTTGTAGTCTTTCCCTCCTGCTTGCACCAGCATGAGTGTGTGAATAGAGAGATAGAAGGACATCTGAAAGATTTCCGAAGGTAGAAATGACAAAATTTGACAACAGATTGGACATTTCAGCTCAATATGAGATGATAATTTATAAGAATGAAGCCTGGGAGACTTGGAGGAGTGTCGTGCAAAAAGAGACACACACAGAACAGGTGAAAAAGAAAATGAATTCAAATATGGACAGTGGAAAAGAGACTAGAGCGGTGTGAGTTGAATAAAATCATGTATTGCTTGGTAGTTGTTATAACAGTTTAAATGAGAATTAATAAGGACCTGGTAGTTTGTGTGAGGGGTTAAATACTAGTGATGGTGTGGAAGTAGATTTATATAGCTTTATGTGGCAACTGCTTATAAGGTACAATGGTAAGACAGTTATGAATTGGCAGTCTTCTAGACTGTAAAACAAAAAAAAATGGTATTTGCCTCAACAAAAGTTAAAAAGGAGATGTTGCTTTTTTGTTTCTTTGATTTGTGATTTAGAAAGATGAGTTATTTTTAGACATGTTGAATTTGATATGTTTATGTGATATTCAGGTAGTAATGTCTAAAAGGCAGTTGTAGGGCTGGAGCTCAGGAAAGAGATGGTGGTCAGATGTGTAGATGTTGCAATCATCAATACAGAGATGATAGTTGAACATGTGCAAACTCATTAGATCACTAATATCAATGAGACTGGGGAAAAGAGATTCAGGGGAAATGACAACTGAGGACAAATAAAGGGAATTTATGAAAAGGAAATGGGAAGAAGGAGATGAAGAAAAATTTTCATCACTCCCCAATTTGGCTAGAGCCATTTCTAAAGCCATGTGAAGGATTACCTTCAGATAATCAAAGCCACTGCACTTCAGCTACAGAAGTCATATATTCTCTTGCATTGTAGACTCTTACACTTATCTAGGAAGGTACCTCGTTGCTCACACCCACATCAACTCCATGAGGTGCCCCCCAAATTCTCACTTTATGATGGTACACCTATTATTTGATTATAGGGAGAGTCTTTTGGCTTTTGATTGTTTTTACTAATTGTGAATACCATATGTGGACATGAATTTAGGAAGAAGAGGAGGAACACGAATGATTCTTTCCCCACCAAGAGAAAGTTTGAAGACAATAAAAAGAGGTGAAAACTCTTTTGGGAAGAAATATAAAGCCAAGTTGACCCTTGCACAAATTACCACCCAATGAGTTGCTGTGAATTTTGAGGAGTGAGGAAGAAGCTTAAAAATCCTAAGGAGTTTAATTTCTAGAAGGCTCTTCAGCAGCAAGAAATTTCTATGGCATACTAAGTGGATCCATAAAATACTCATATATGTCAATAAAAATGTGCAAACATAAAATTGTTATCTATTCCATCAAGATCTACAACTCAGTTTGAATTGACTCAGAAATGACTAAGGAAAACTTCTCAATGGAGGGATAGCTAGATTTGCACTAAAGTATTGAAAAAGGCTTTGCCATTGCAAGTGAAACCATTGCAAGACTGAATCTATTCAGACGTATCAGATTTTACTATATAATTTACATTGGTTTACACTATATAATAGTATATTCAGGTACATTGGATTATACTATATAATTACAATAAGTATGTTAATTTTTTTCCTGAAAAACTGATGATTCAAACATTATTGAGCCAGAACTTAGTATACAAAAGGGATAGCGTACCCCTACCTTGTGATTTTTCCCCTTTGCTATGCTCAAGGTAGGACCCATTTGTGTTGGTCCCCAAACCCTTCCTCCTACCAGACCAGGCAGCTGTGAACATATGATTGTCTCTGCCTCTTTGTATTTAGCCTTTCCTTAGGCAAAAGAATATTTTGAGATGGAAATGCTCATCTGACCTTGTGAATTTAGGAGATCTAAAACTCTTAGCTCTGTTCCTGTGTTTCTGGAACTCAAAGTCATGCTTGGAACTTCTCTCAGTACTGGTAAATCCCCCTCCACCTTGAAATATGCTACTATATATAATATATATATATATATATATATATATATATATATATATATATATATATATATATATATATATATAATAGACTACTCAATGCAATGGAGTATCCCTTCCCCATTGGTGAATTCCTACTGAAGGCTCAATTTTCTGAAGGTGCTGGAGTCTGTATATCTTCATTTCCCTCCAAGTTCAGCTCTGAATGTTCTGGAATTCAAGTTCATACTCTCATGTTGAATTGCTTCATATCCTTCTGCTCCCATCAGCTTTTCAGCTCACTTTTTTGTATTGTCTTATCCCATTAGTAAGTGAACTCCTGGAGAACAGTGTCTGCTTTTATTTAGCTTATCCCAGCACTTACTATAGTCACTGGATCATAATAAATTCTTAACAAATATTTGTTTCCTTCCTTTAAAAGCAGGAAGAGATGGAATAGAGGGAGGAATGGAAGTAGGTCACAAATAATTTCAAATGAATGCTCAGTGGACTGAAAGTTTAAAAAGTGTTAGCCATCAAGGGACAGTATTGTGGTGTTTTACAGGGCTGCAACCAGCCAATCCAAGTACAAATTAGAATAAAACACAAAGTTCTTTAAATAAAATATATTGCTGAAATAATATCATTGTGGGTGATGATCAGATCAGATGTTTATACATTTCCTTGTGTACAGCATGGTTGAGGACAAAATGCAGGGCATGGACATTACAGGGTTGATTACTTGGAAGGCTTGGTTGAGGGCACAAAGAAGTGCATATTGAAGTCCCCAAGCAAAGGGTAGGGCTCTTGGAAAGAAGGACTGCAAGTGAGGTACTGAACTCCTTGAAATACTGATGGATAAGCATGGCAAGGATTCAGGCAAGGTGAAAAAGATGGATGGAATAAAAATCTCAGAGGAGAAATTGCTAAGTGAGGGTGGCAAAGAGGCAGACTAGGCATGAGAATGGGGAGCAAGAAGCATATTTACTCATTATGGCCCATTGCTACAGAGGATTTGAGAGAAGGAGGACTTGAGAGGTTAGCCAGTGAAGCAGGTATTTTGTTTTTGTTTTTGTTTTGTTTTGTTTTTGTTTTTGGTGGCAAGAGTCAGGTTTCTTTTAAAAAATTTCAGAGATGCAGGATAAAAGGTAGGAATGGTAGACATTATCAAGTCTATTCTATCTGTGGTGCTAGCTAACTGTATAAATGAGCTTTTCTCCTCTTTCCCTTTAGTATCTTTATATGTTTACCATAGCGCCTGCCGTTCAGTTTGTAACAGATAATGTTCTCCAGCGCCTGTCTGAGATTTTTCGGCCTCTGATCTTTTGATTTAACTCTTGTTCTTTTTGTTGCTATGCCTCAGTCAACCAGTATCTTTAATCCACTTACTTTAAAAGTTTAGTTTCTTACCCTAGAGAGTTTAATAATGCTATTAACTCATGCAATGTTTGATTGACTTTATCTTTTTGCACTCAGCTCTTCTGCCCTTTCAATTATCTGCCAACATTCCTAGTGACCCTATGAACAAAGCGTTCCAAAAACCAATCAATAGCAAACTTTTTCTTCCCAATATTCAAGATATATAATTGTAATGGTTCTCAAATAGATCTCTTGATTCTCCTATACTTAATCCCTGGAGACAAACTCTTTCCAAAGAATAAGGATATAATCCACATATCACTTTTTTCCTAATTAAATTGTGGTTCTCTTTTTTACTTTATGTGACTTTTTTAATGTAAACATTATTGTCACAGTTAGATAATTTCAAGCTTTTTTTTTTTGTAATGGGGAATTTATCTACTTAACCAGTCTGTTGACTTTAAAAAAAAACTATCATCAAGCAACATCCAGGAGATGAGCAGTTATCCCCATTTAATTCTTTTCATGATATTAGCATGTTAAAAGTCTTATATTGTGTTCCTTTGTGATCACTGGTAGGCATTGAGTAACACTGCAGAAAACAGGATTTGTCTCAGTACTTTATTGATTCTACATAGTCTGGCTAAAAGCTCTGGGGAATGGGTTTGCTGTATCTGTTTAATGCAGGCTCCCTACTCAGGTGGGATCCCATAGTTAGCCACTTCACACTTTATCCATCATTAACCCAGTTTCATGGTTCATAAACTTCTGACTTACAAAATGTTGCAATCTCTAACATAGACATATGAAGAAATAAATCAAGCCTTAGAAGATGTTGGGACATAGGCTAATGCAAGGTCTTTCCTCTTCTGTGCACAAGAATGTAACCTAGATTGACCTATAATTTTTTTGAGGATACACACAATTTTAGAGAATTTAGCAACAGGTAAGGGAAGACAGTAAGGGCAACTGATACTCAAAGCCATAAATGCTTCTTGACTGTCTGAAATCATATTGCTTTCTGCCAGAGTCCTTCTCTGACTCATCTTATATCCTTCATCTTACCAAAATTAGCCCTGTAAGAACAGAGTGATGTGTCTTACAAAGACTAACTCAGAAGTTATGCTTCTCCCTGCTTTTAACTGCAGCCTGTAGGAAGTCTCCAAATGGGAGAGAGGCTGAAGGAATCCTCAAAGCCATTGCCTCTAGCTGATGCCTGCAACCCTCAAGTCATTTGCTTTGATTTCTTCACAATGAGAACACTCACTACCTCTCTTCTAAGCTCTTTCTCTGTGTCTTGAATTACATGGTGGACAGCTCCACTTTGATGCCATGCCATCAGGTCAAATTCAACATGTCCAGCCCTTGGTCGCCTCTTGATTTATTTGTTTCATTTGACAAAGCCATCATCCTAATGAATTCCCAGCTTTGAAATCTCAGTCATTTTTATTGGTTCTGCTTACCCCCTGCCCCATGCACATGCACACATGCACACACGTGCGCACGAACACACATACACACACACACACACACACACATGCCATCATTTGATTTGCTAGGTTCTGTCTGTTCTACTTACACAGCATCTTTCGATTTCACAGTGACATTCCAAATTCAAGCTACATCAACTCCTAACTATTAACACAGAATAGTAAATGGCCTTCTCATCTCAACATTCTCCCTCTTTCAGATCCAAGCTTTACACACCTTCCAACATAAACTTACTAATGAAAAAAATCATTCCCTTGAAGACCTGAATTCAAATCCAGCCACAAACACTTATTGAATTACTACCCTGGGGAACCCACTTAACCTCTGTTTGCCTCGATTTCTTCAACTATAAACTGGAGATATTAACTTTCAGGATTGTTGTGAAGATCATATGAGATAATATCTGTAAAGCACTTGCACAGTGCCTGGCACATAGTAGTTTCTATGCAAATGCTTATTTCCTTTCCCTCCCAATGCTTTCCTGTATTCTATGAGATAAAATACATACTTCCTTAAACTGGTCATTAAGACCCTTGACAATCTGGTTTAACTTACTTTTCCAGCTTTAATTTACATTTGTACCCTTCATGATCTGCAGCATGGATAAAAAGCCAGGGTCAAAGACAAGAAGACCCGGGCTAAAGATAAATTGATCCTTGGAAAATTATTGAACCTCTCCATGCTCTAGGCAAAATTCTAAATTCTAAATTGCTGAATAGGTAGTGACTTGCATAGTTGGAAGAAATTTCCTCAATTAACAATTCCTGGTACCATGACATCACAGTTCCAATTCCTCTACCATTCACATACTGTTATATTTCAACTATTACCAACTTATATCCTCCCTCCATTAATCTCCAGAGACCAGATACTATGATTTGAATAGACTTATTCCTCCTTACCACCCACTTTTTTTCTTCTTTCAAATAAAGCTCAGGTGCCATTTCTTTGGAATATGCTGCAACCATCCAGACAGAAAGATGAAATAGGTAACTCAATCAATTTTAGAAATTGATAAGAAGTTGGGAAAACAGATCACATTCCTGGCACAGAGGCATGGTATAGTAATGAAGTGGGACTTCAATTATCCAGACATCTGCTAGCACTTTATGCCTGCCCAAAGCAAAGCAACTGATATATTCTTAACTTGCCTTAATAATAATTTCAACTTTCAAATGGTAGAGGAAGCAACAAGTGGTAATTCACTTTTGGATTTGATTCTCACCAACAGGGAGAGACTGGTAGATGGGATGGAAACAATGGGAAAGTTGAAGGAAAGTTACTACTATGCAAGAGCTTGAGATAGAGAAAGAATGGAAAGCCAAGCAAAATCTGAAATGCTCCCAAACTTTTAGGAAAGTAACTTCCCGAGTGTTAAGAGGAAGGATAGTTTGGATCCCATGGACTAATATTATAGAGGAAAAGTTAGGACAGGAGGGAAAGGGAACTCTCAAGAAATAAATTCTGAACTTACAAAAGAAAACAATTTCACTGAGCAAGAAAAATGGGAGAAGTCTGAAGAGACCACTTTGGTTGTACAGAAAACTCACAAGCTGCACACACACACACACACACACACACAAACACACAAACACAAACACACCTCCCCCCACCACCCCCACACACACACACACTGGCCTTGGCTGTGTCAATTATTACCCATCACAGTTGTTGGAGGCATGGCTTTAATTGCAGTTCACCATTCATTCAGATTTGAGGTTGGGGCAAAATGAGATACTCTCAAATCACTGAACGTTTTCAAAAGGCAGTTTGCTTTGCCTTAACAAGAATATGCAATAAGGATGCAATGGCAAAGAACTTCTCTGGATGTGCCCCTACCTCCTATCTGCTTTTGGAAAAGTGTCTAGACAGTAAGTCATCAGAATATGATGACTTGCACGGCCCTATTCTCCTATTAAGTCTGTGAATCCCAGATTCCAAGTCCTGGGACTTCGTATGCTCCCAGAGGACAATAAAGCTGCTTCAGATTACAACTAAGTCCCAGGGCTTCTTTTTCTCCTCATGTTCTGGGTTGGGGGGTAGTGGAAAGCTACTCAGTTATATAGTGGTTTGATTACAACAGGTGTAGCTAATTTCCTTTTTTGACAGTTACTAAAACTAGAGGAAGGAGAGCTAGATAAGTAGATAGATTTTTAGGAAATCATTTAATAAAGCATGCCATATTCTATCTTTTTGGAAAGATGAAAATGCAATTGGTTGGATTTTGAACTATAATTGAATGACTAGGCTCCTAGAGTATTCATCAATGATTTGAAACTATTTTGTAAGGAGGTCTCTGTGAAGTGCCTTAAGGATCTTTGCTTGACCTTGTGCTATTGAACACTTATTCTCCATCCTATAGATAATGGCAGAGATTTTTTCTGAGAAAAAAATGACTAATTCATTTCTCCATCTTGTACTTTTGAATTTGATTTTTTTAAAACTGAGGTATATGACTTTAAAGATTTACCTATTATATCCCCCTTTATTAGCTTTGACTCTAAGATCTATCCTTTCTTAATATTTTTTACATGTTGCCTACAATTGAATTAACTGTCTTACTCAGTTTTGGAGTTAAAAGGAAGGTACCCAGCAAGAAGTTTTTTAATAGCTTTTCTCATACTTCCCCAAAACCAATTCTCTCTGGAAAGAAATAATCATGATTATATATGACATGACTTTTTATATATTGTTTGTAAAGCAATACATGTGTAATATAGGCTATGCCCTTAACGTTGGAGAAAATCAAGGAAGAATCTTTTATGTTGGGTGGCTCCCTGTGGCAAACTTTCTGGAGGACATACATGAATGAGACTCACTGAATAGGCAGGAAAGAATGGGTTGCTATGAAGAGAACTCCCAAATTAATAAGATCACAAATCCATTTGAGTTCACATCTTTTATCCTATTTGTGTCTCATAAAAGCTCTATGAAATAGGAGCTGCAAGTAGTTTTATCTCAGTGTCATTAAAGAAAATGAGGATCAGAGTAGGCAACTGACCTGCCTTATAAGCTCATAAGATAGGGACAGGTTTGATATAAATAAAACTTTCCAATATTTGGAACTATCCAAAAATAGAATGGGCATCCTGGGGTGGTAGTGACCTTCCCCTCAAATAACAGTCTTCAATCCAAGGCAAAGGGTTGGTCCAAACTCTGATCTCTCATGAAGGAATCTGACAGTCATTCCATTATGCTATAATGTTAGCATATATAAACTTTCTCTCTTTTGTGATCTGATCTCTTGTTTTTTGTTCTTTATCTGACCACTATGTCTGCTTTGTTCACTGAAGACCTTCATTTTTTTTTTCTACCGGTGCTCTAAAAATCTCTTCCTAATTGCTTTCTGAGTTTGTTCTTCCTGCTTATGTCTGGTCTCATTTGATACAGGCATTCTAAGTATTACCTAAAGGAAACATTATGAGCTTCGATCCACCTGGTAAATTCCTCATCCAATAACTGGTGACACCTGGCCCACCCTTGTACTTGGACTTTGCTACCACACTTCTAGCTATCTGTCTTACCACCTAATAATTGGATCTGGTAATCCTTTCTCCTTTCCTCGATTATAAACTCCACTTGTGTAATTATAATACCTTGTTCATCCTTACATCTTCCTAAATACTTAGTATAGCATCTAGCACATAGTCAGTAGGCGTTTGATAAATGATTGAATTTAATTTGTAAAATTGAGCAATGTCTTATTCCCATTTGGTCTAAATAAATGACTGTATTTGCCTTGTAATTTTGTAGTAGTTTTAAAAACTGGAAACTTCTTCCAGACATCTTGGAGCTTCTTTGGAATAAAAGAGAATATATATATTACAGCACTGAAATTTCATTTTCCTTTGGCTCCATAACATCATCTTGCTGGAGGAACATCTATTGCTAATCATGTCAGTCCACTCTGTGTTTTGGAAAAGAAACGAGTTTGTAGATCTTCATAAGATTTTGGAAAGAACTGTCATGGCTATTTTTGCTTTTATTGCTTTAACTTTATTTTCTCTAAATGGTGCACATTAATATTACTTACAGTGATTTCCATTTAAACAGTATTATGTGACATGGAAAATATGATGTAGTGTCCCTAAGAGATACTATTGTATTTTGGCAAATGTCAAGTGTCTCTCTGGGTTGGATGTTAAATGTGCCTTCTAAATAAATTATCTTTCACTTTTTTTTCTTTCAAAAAAGGGAGGGCTCACTGAATTAAGTGTATTACACAAAGAACTTGAAGCTCACAAAAAATATTTGAAGAGACAGTAAAAAGAGGCCATGTAAGCACAGAAATTATATTTTAAGAAGTCTAAGGATAAATTGTGTGCCACAATAAATGCATTATTTTTGAGGTGTTGAAAATCCTGTGTGTATCATTTCCATTTTCTTATTTTCCTTTAATGGTAGTCTGTTTTCTAGTCAGGTACCCCAAAAGGAATGTGAGTGGACCATCTCTAACCAATCATGCAATCAGAAAGATTCCTGATTGATGAGACATGAGCCCAGGACCAGATAATGAAATTATAATTTTGCCCAAGAGATTCTAGGCAGACTACTCTTGATTCAGTAGGTAAAATTCTAGAACAAGAAGCACCATTTTGGACTAGGGACCACAGAGGAGTGGATACACTAGAGAAAATCATGATTGGCTAAACTAATTTGAGAAAGCTATAACAGAATAGAGAGCTGAGGAAATTCTGCCATCCAGTCTGTCATGGAACCATTTTATTTGATTTGCACTTTTTTGAGGAGGAAGCATTTACACAGTATCTTTTCATGTATCAGGCATGATGCTAAGTGTTTTGCAAATATTATCTCAATTCATGATCACAGCAACCCTGAGAGATGGGTGTTGTTATTACCCCCATTATACAGTAGGAGAAACTGAGGCAGGCAGAGACTTGCCCAGGTTCACCCAGGTAGTAAGTGTCTGAGACGATTTAAATTCAGGCTTTCCTGACTGCAGGCCCAGCTCTCTATCCACTGTGCAACCTAGCTGGCTATTTATATACCTTATCTTGGTGAATTATTTATGAATTTGTATATGCCTTTTTATGTAAATAAACTATGGAAAGCCATAATCTTGTTAATTATCTGATATGTCATGGGGAAGGAAAGAAAAGGGTGACCAGAAACTAGATAGAACATCCAATTTTAATAAGGACAGCAGGAAAAAAAAGCACAAATTTTCCCATGTCTTTAAAACTAGGGAGCCAAGCAGGCCAAGGTGTGAGTAATGGTCACAAAGAATAATATCAATATCTTGAATCATCATTCAGTGCTCAGTGGTATTTAATAATAATTAAAATTGGCATTTTATAAAGTATTTTCAAGTTGTAAGGTATAATATTTTAATTATATCATTGTTTCAAAAGAACCCTGTAAGGTAAGTATTAATTATTGTTACTTTCTCAGTTTCACAGATGAGGAATCATGGTCTCGAGTTCAGTTTATTTTAAGATTTAAAAAAAATAGTGCTGGAGAAAACTGGCTTCCAGTTTTGATATTTCAGGTTTTCTTTTTCCTGGCATAGAAACACACTATAGTGATAAGTTCAGTTAGACCCAAATATGCCAGCCAAAGTTAGAAGACTTTTCTTTGTAAATCTGATTGGAAGTGATTCTTGGGAAGCCAGCTGGGATACTTATGAATAGAAAGTTCCCCCTTGATGCAACAGATATTTGCTTTCAAGCAAAGGTTTTGATGAAACATAATTTGAGCATTGTATTCATATTTAGTATTGTGCACCCTCAACTACAAATTAATAACAACACCAATGAAAATAATAATAATAACCCCACCCTTACCTTCCTACAATTGTTCATTTGCCTAAGTTTTAGCCATTGAGCAAGTGAATGGCTTTAGTAGTTCTAAAAGAAACCCAAAGTTCAGGAAATTGGACTGAATAATTCAACATGCTCCCAACGTTAATTAGAATCTTAGGCTATCCATCAACAGGTAAACAGGTTCATAGCACAAAAGAGAAAAAAAATGTTTAACAAAAGAAATCTCTTTCAAGCTCCAAATGTGTTTGAACCCATGCTGTTTTCACCATGATTCATTATTTATCCATGATTGTTTTTTCAATATATGTTAAATGTTGACCTTCTGTGGTCAAATAAATCTCCAATCAATTTGTTTCATTGCCTTAAGTCTAATTATTCCATTAGAAAAATTTCTTCATCCTCTAAGTGAAACAATTGATTTTTAAAATTGTACAAAATTAGAATGCTTCTCATAGAATTAATCAAAGTATTGTCATCTGATGGTTGAACTACTGCCACACAGTTAATATCGTGAGTGTTCAATCAGTCAGTTACGAATTATTCCACATGACTAATGTCTTTCATTTAAAAACATTTACTGGAACTTTATACAAGGTTCTTCAATTGTTTTTTTTTTTCCTTAATTCTGACAAGATAATATTTTCCCCTAATAAATAAGTGAATATGTCCACATGCTTTTAATTCAAAGTTGCTACAGTATAACCTTGCTATAAGGTTCCTAAAAACAGAAATACAAAAGACTTTTTACATGATTTATTCCTGCTTGATCCCTAAGAAATATGCTTCCATTTCTCATTTTCCACATCACCTAATATACTGCTCTTGTAAAGTGATTGATGAATTTCCAAAGATACTTGTCTATATGTTCAGAGACAGTATAAGAAACAGCAAGCTAATGTTGAAGTCAAGAAGAACTGGGTGGAAGCCTTGCTACTGACAAATACTGCCCATGTGGCCCTGGCCAAGTCACTTAACCTCAAAGGTAACTAAGATTATTACTGTTGTCAATCCATTTTGGTAGGGGGTTCCTTACCAGTGAGCTTCCTATAATGATGAAATCTTATGTCCAGACCAGAGAAAAGCAGAAGAGAAAAAAGATAAAAAGATTTAAGTAGCTTGTAGAAATAGAAGTGTCAGCAAGATCAAATTATTATTGTGTTGCAATTCAGGAAGATTGCCCCTGGTCAGTGGGAACAACATTTCTTACTACTGTTATTTCTTTGTGCTATATAAATTTGTGTAGAGGATTAAACTGAAAACTATATTTTTAATTATGTAGTTAACAACTCAGCTAAAGTCTATGTGGCATTTTATTACTACTAGAAAAATGGTATTTTAAAGATTGAGGGAGAGAGGACCTGTGACTTCATCAATATGAAGAAATTCTAGGAGTGAAAAGGCTTTCCACTAGAGCAGATTAGTAACTCATCTGTAACCTATAATCTTAGACAATTGACCAGGCTATTGAAATTTTAAGTGCTTTGGCTATGATCACATACCTAGTGTGGGACATAAGCCCTGATTTTCCTCCTTGTCACAGTGTTTCTACATTTAGGGATTGTCAAGTAAAAATGTAATCACATATAAAGTTAACTGCTACAGAGTCAAAAGTGAGTCCAGTAATTATACCTCATATTTATAGTGTGCTTTCCTCATGGTAACACTGCCAGATATATGATATAAACATTTCCATTTTAAATATAGAAAAATTAAGGCTCAGAGAGGCTAATGGCTTTCCAGTAGATGTATATCTAGTAAATAGCAGAACTGAGCCTCAAATCCAGGTCCTTGAAATCAAACTCTGTTGCATTGTTCTCCTATGACTTACTGTAGTACAAAGAATATTGGCAATAACCATGAGCCATAGGACACCAGAGTTGAGAATTATATATATTTTTTTTATAATCTGGCTAGATGAGGACGAACTTCTTTTAACAATATAATTGGGGGAAAGGTAGTATGAGTTGCATTAGTTTGTCCACCTTAGAAATCTACAATCTACATGGCAGAATCCAGTTAAGATGTTCTGATATAATAGTTCTAATGATCTCTCTACTGATCTCTCATATTATCCAAGTGAGTATTCCCTCTAACCATTAATATTTTAATCCATCCATGCCTACCTATACTGTGCAACTCTATTGAATGCCTTTGCTTCAATGGATGTGCTCAGGCTTCTGGGATTCTCCTGTACATTTTTAACATCAAGTAAATAACATAGAATATCACTCATCTTTTATTCTGCTCATACTTTATTTTGATGATATCTTTTGCCCAACTTTTATGAAATTTCCCGTTGGTAATGTGTCACCTATACCTGTCATTCACCTCCCCATTGTTTCATGTGTCCCTTTTGAATAAATATCTTTGGAATCAAATTCGGAAATTTTGTAAATAGTTACTAATGTGGCACTAATAATGATGTGACCTTTAAATTCACATATTTTTGGCATATACAAGACAGATGAATCTCTAAGAGTTATATTCTTTGTCAGTAAGAATATATATAGAGTTCAAGTAATTCATTGGCTAAGGTAGTGATGAATCCATGAAATGCCTAATATCTAAAGGTCATAGAACCTATTCATATCAACATTTTGAATTAGCTATAGCCATGGATTATTATAAACAAGATTTAGAATTCAAGATAATCAACTGAAAAACCAGACACAAGATGAGAATCCCATCTGGAAGCTGCATGCATAGCAGAGTTTATAGTCCATAGACTAAACTATCATTCCATCACTGGAACAAGAATTCCCAATGTATGCACGTGTACATTAAGCAGTCTATAAACTGAGCATGCAGAATGTTTTTTTCCTAATCTGTCATTAAAGGAAAAATCAGACTAATCCCATGCCTGGCTATGAGCGTTGAACTGGACATGATTCAATAATTTAGTTGCTCTGATTCACCAGAGCTCATCTAAAAAAGCTGCATGAGCAGGAGGGCCCTGAAAATACTCTCCTCCTCCCTGCCATTGGCAGGGCTTTCTTAAAACACTGTGGGGAATCTGACTGACTCTCTCTGTCACATCTGACTCCACTGTGTGTCTGAACAGACCTGGCCTAAAAATGCCTATTCTCAGTGTGGTCCATTTGGTTTTATTATTACCCAATTTGCACTGACTCCACTTGAGCAGCTCCCTGTATGGGCTTTTATCATTTGATTACTTAACAATGTAAGTGATGCCTTCTTCAGTGCTTCCACTCTCTTGGTTAGCATCCCCTGCCACAAACACATATCATTGTTAGAGCTGAAAGGATGATTCCCTATAAGTAATTACCGGAGATACCAAACATGCTTTACACAGTGTCAAGTACATTTCAAAATGTTCTAGCAACTCTTTTCCAAATATTAAATTTCTAATGTTTTCCAATTTATTACTCTTTATTAATGGAAGACCTGCTTGCTATCTTTTCTCTTCATTTTTTAATAGCAGATAATGTGCAATGGCTTTCTTTCTCTTTTTCTTGAACTTTTTGTGTTTTCTCATTGGATAATGAGGAAAGTCCTGTTGCTGAAGCAGAAAACCTCCTTCCAGATGTTGAGCTTCCATTTGACAATGGATTTATTTAGATCTTGTGGGGTTTTCCCCACCACCCATCTGTTAAAATGTTTAATGGCAAGTATAAACCACTTATGTTTGCGATTTTTATAAATATGATTTAGAATGCCATTGCCAGATTATTTTATGCTATTATTTTTAGAGTAACTTTTATCAGACTTATTTAGATTAAGTATCTAAGATGATTTTAACAACATGACAATTTTTTTTACATTTATTATTTTTTTAATTTAAATTTATTTATTTAACATATTTGGTTTTCAGCATTGATTTTCACAACAGTTTGAATTACAAATCTTCTCCCCATTTCTACCCTCCCCCCCACTCCAAGATGGCATATATTCTGGTTGCCCTGTTCCCCAGTCAGCCCTCCCCTCTATCACCCCCCTCCCATCTCATCCCCTTTTCCCTTCCTTTCTTGTAGGGCAAGATAAATTTCTACGCCACATTGCCTGTGTATCTTATTTTTTAGTTGCAAGCAAAAACTTTTTTTGTTTTTGAACATCTGATTTTAAAACTTTGAGTTCCAAATTCTCTCCCCTCTTCCCTTCTCACCCACCTTCCCTAAGAAGTCGAGCAATTCAACCTAGGCCACACATGTATCATTATGTATAACCCTTCCATAATACTCATGTTGTGAAAGGCTAACTACATTTTGCTCCTTCCCAACCCATCCCACTTTATTGAATTTTCTCCCATGACCCTGTCCCCTTTCCAAAGTGTTTGTTTTGATTACCTCCACCCCCATCTGCCCTCCCCTCCATCATCCGCCCCCTTTTATTTTTTTTTATCTTCCTCCCTCTTCTTTCCTGTGGGGTAAGATACCCAACTGAGTATGTATGGTATTCCCCCTCAGCCTAAATCTGATGAGAGCAAGGTTCACTCATTCCCCCCTCACCTGCCCTCTCCCCTCCTCCCACAGAACTGCTTCCTCTTGCCACCTTCATGTGAGATAATCCACCCCATTCTGTCTCTCCCTATCTCCCTCTCTGAGTATGTTGCTCTCTCATCCCTTAATTTCATTTTATTTCTTTTAGATATCTTCCCTTCATCTTCAACTCACCCTGTGTCTGCTCTCTCTCTTTTACATATATATATATAAACACACATATATATGCACATACATACACATACATACATATACACATAGATATATACATACATACACATTCACTTATATATATACATAAACATATATATATGCATATATATATATATATATATATATATATATATGCATATTCTCTTCAACTACCCTAATACTGTGGTCTCATGAATCATACACATCATCTTTCCATGTAGGAATGTAAACAAAACAGTTCAACTTTAGTAAGTCCCTTGCAATTTCTGTTTCTTGATTACCTTTTCATGCTTCTTGTGTTTGAAATTCTTGTGTTTGAAAGTCAAATTTTCTATTCAGTTCTGGTCTTTTCACTGAGAAAGCTTGAAAGTCCTCTATTTTAATGCAAATCCATATTTTGCCTTGGAACATGATACTCAGTTTTGCTGGGTAGGTGATTCTAGGTTTTAATCCTAGCTCCATTGACCTCCGGAATATCACATTCCAAGCCCTTCGATCTCTTAATGTAGAAGCTGCCAGATCTTGGGTTATTCTGATTGGGTTTCCACAATACACAAATTGTTTCTTTCTGGCTGCTTGCTGTATTTTCTCCTTTATCTGGGAGCTCGGGAATTTGGCGACAATATTCCTAGGAGATTTCTTTTTGGGATCTATTTGAGGAGGCGATCGATGGATTCTTTCAATTTCTATTTTGCCCTGTGGCTCTGGAATATGAGGGCAGTTCTCCTTGATAATTTCTTGAAAGATGCTATCTAGGCTCTTTTTTTGATCATGGCTTTCAGGTAGTCCAATAATTTTTAAATTCTCTCTCCTGGATCTATTTTCCAGGTCAGTGGGTTTTCCAAGGAGATATTTCACATTGTCTTCCATTTTTTCATTACTTTGGTTCTGTTTTATAATATCCTGATTTCTCATAAAGTCACTAGCTTCCACTTGCTCCAATCTAATTTTTAAAGTAGGATTGTCTTCAGTGATCTTTTGGATCTCCTTTTCCATTTGGCTAATTCTGCCTTTCAAAGCATTCTTCTCCTCATTGGCTTTTTGGAGCTCTTTTGCCATTTCAGTTAGTCTGTTTTTTTAAGGTGTTGTTTTCTTCAGTGTATTTTTCAGTGTTTTTTTGGGTCTCCTTTAGCAAGTCATTGACTTGTTTTTCATGGTTTTCTCGCATCCTTCTCATTTCTCTTCCCAATTTTCCTCTACTTCTCTAACTTGCTTTTCCAAATCCTTTTTGAGTTCTTCTATGGCCTGAGGCCAGTTCATGTTTTTCTTGGAGGCTTTTGTTGTAGGCTCTATGACTTTGTTGTCTTCTGTGGGCTGTATGTTTTGGTCTTCTTTGTCACCAAAGAAAGAATCCAAAGTCTGAGACTGGATCTGGGTGTGTTTTTGCTGCCTGGCCATATTCCCAACCAACTAACTTGACCCTTGAGTTTTTCAGTGCGGTATGACTGCTTGTAGACTAACGAGTTCTATGTTCCACATTTGGGGGGGAGGTGCCAGCTCTGTCAGACCAGCACTGCTCCTTCCCCAAGAACCCCCAGTCCGGACTGGGCTTAGATCTTCAGCAGGCTGTTGCACTCCTGCTCTGATCTGCCACTTAATTCCTCCCACCAGGTGGGCCTGGAGCCAGAAGTAACAACAGCTGTAGCTGCCCCACCTCCGCTGCCCCCAGGGCTGGAAGTCAAACCGTGGACTCCTTCCACTACTGCAGCTTTGCAGCTTTTCCCACTAACCTTCTCTGCAGTCTTTGATGTTTGTGGGTCAAGGGGTCTGGTAACTGCCTCAGCTCACATATTCAGGGCACTAGGGGCCCCATTCGCCCGACTCCAAGTTTGTTTGTTCCACGCCACTCAGGCTGGGCTGTGCTCCACTCCGTTCCCAGCTCCCAACTCCCAGCTCCGTGTGGAATAGACCTCACCCAGAGACCATCCAGGCTGTCCTGGGCTGGAGCCCTGCTTCCCTCTGCTGTTTTGTGGGTTTTGCCGTTCTATAATTGGTTCAGAGTCATTTTTTGTAGGTTTTTGGAGGGACTCGGTATGGAGCTCACTCTAGTCCCTGCTTACCAGCCGCCATCTTGGCTCTGCCCCTCAACATGACAATTTTAATAAAGTGAAAATATCTTGATAGGAATGGGAAAGTAAAGAAAGGGATTCTAGAGTCATAAGTTTAGACATAGAAAGGACTCTCAAGGACTGTTAGTCCAAACCCCTTATTTTACAGTAGAGAAAAGCGAAGGTAAGTAGTTACTTATATTGTTCAGTTTAAACAATCACTCTGAAAACTTAAATCTTATGCAATAATTACACTAAAAAGGCAATATTGTATAGAGGAAAAGAAATTGCATTTAAGATCAGAACATGGGGATTAGAATAATGGCTTTTATGTATCACTTACTCTAAAATTGGATCAAGTTATTTCACATGTGAGGGCTTAAGTTTAATTAATGTAAAATACAGGAATTGACATAAATAATCTTTAAGATCCCTCCTGCTCTAGATACCATGTTTGCTGTTTTTGCTATTATTTTCTCATTTGTTTTGAGACTATCTCCCAAGCTGGTAGTACAGTGGCCATTTACTGGCCTGATATAACCAGTGATCAACATGGAAGCTTTACCTTGATCAATTTCCAACCAGGCCTGGTTTCTGTCTCTCTCTTTATGAAGTCAATCTCCCCTATCT
Organism: Trichosurus vulpecula; assembly: GCF_011100635.1. NCBI lineage: Eukaryota > Metazoa > Chordata > Mammalia > Diprotodontia > Phalangeridae > Trichosurus > Trichosurus vulpecula. Next base: position 134,420,982 of record NC_050581.1, read on the forward strand.
CCCTCCTAGAACATCATTGTATTGGTCCTAAACTTAGTACAGTAACTTGACCATCTTGAAGCTGATGTTGACTCAGAACCCCAAAGCTCAAGCAAACTGTGTTTTTTAGTCTTCCTTGTATCAGGAACTACAGTTGTGTGCCACCATGACCATCTATTTTACGTCATATTTCTCAGCATGTTACAATTAAATTAACACTAGACTGGGAGTCAGGACTCTATTCCTGCAGGAATAGAGCTCTGTGATAATAGTCACTACATTTCACCTATGCTGAGAGGTAACTGGAGCACGGAATCTCTTAGATATGTTCAGTTCCATTTCTCTCTTTGTATATGAATTCTAAATAGAATGGTAATTCTAATACAAGGATGGTATGTGCTGCCAATACTTCCTCTTACATGATTCCAAGTGGAATATTTTTTGTAGGATTATGCAAAGTAAAAAGATAAGCAGGGTTTTAACCCAACATACTGGAAATATGGGGAACTGTTCATTTGTAGTTGAATATTGGTGTAAAAAAATAACTAGAATCCTTACTGGAAGTAAAAGGATAAATTAAATTATGTCCAAAATTCTCTACCATAACAGTATTTAACACAGTGGTTCCCAAATGTGTAAAAATACAATTTCAATTTTTTCATATGGTCTAGTTTTTCTTAAATATACTTTCCCTATTAGCTCAAAAGAAAGAATTATAGAATTACTTTAGAGGTAAAAGGAACTTTAGAAGTCAGCTAGTCCAATGTCCTTATGATCTATGAAGGAGAAATGTTAGAGGTTGTTTTTCCCCCAATACTATCAGGGGTAAAGCAAGAATGTTCATGGGTACCACAATTATTCCATGTAGTTCTAGAATGTAGCAAAAGAACTATGACTGGAAAAGATTAAGGAATAAGATTAAGCAATGAAGATGAAAACTAGAAAACACTCTGGGGGAAATTAGACCATTATTTCATATAATCTACTGTAACAATCTTCAAATAGATATATGACCCAAATATAACAGTTTGTGTTATTTTTTAAGCATGAAGAAAGAACAATGCCACTTATAAATACAGATTGAGAGAGAGTCATTGGTCAAATAAAATGAACGATATCGTTTACATAAAATGGATGTGTTTTTGCTCAGAAAATTCAGTGCATTTAAAATTAAAAAGAAAAATGGAAGGGGAAGCATATTTATTGCAAATCTTTCTCATAAATGTCAGGTATCTCAAAAGAAAATAATGCAAGACATGACAAGATACGAAAAATGCTCTAAGTAATTAATAACAAGTGATGCAAATTTTAGTATTTCATTGGTTCTCATGGGAGCCATCAGAATGTCAAAAATAACAAAAAAGAAAATGACAACTGTTAGAGGGGCTTCGTACATGATAATAAGGTGCCTTTAATGCAAATGTGAATTTATCCAACCATCCTGGAAAACAATTTGGAATTATATACCCAAAGTATATACTATGACCTAGAAGTATCATTACTAGTTATTGAAAGGATCAATAAATCCCTCCTTTCAAAGTTTTTCATATATAATGCTCATATATGAATTAAATGGAATATTATTCAGCCACAATAAATTGAAAAAGGGACAAATTCAGATAGACATGGGCATACTTATGTTAATGGCTATAGAGTAAAATCAGTACCACAAGAAGAACAAGTCACATAAAGAATGTAGTCATGGTGGATTAGGGAAGGAGAAACAAACAACCAGTGTAATCTTCAAGTAAATTAAGAGGGACCCTTTGTCCAGGAATAGAGAAACCATAATCCTACCATCCTCTCTCTTAGTTTAACCACAGCAGGTGAATTATATTCAGTTATGGACAAGTACTTTTTTGGATTACCTGTGATGTTTAAGGGCCTCTAATTCATGTTGTATTAAGACAATTTGAAAATATTCAGAAAGTTTAGTATGGAGATAAGATAGGGGGTACATGAGAATTGTCAAGTATTTAAAAAGCTACTATTGATTAGACTTGCTGAACTTCACTACAAAGGGTGTAGCTACTTTCAATGAGTATAACTCGCAAAAAAATCAAAGTTAGGCTTGATGTAAGGTAAAACATTTTATGAATTAGGGATATTAATGGTTTTTATTTGGATGTAGTACCTTCCCCATGACTACAAGTTTTCTAAAGTTGTATAAGAACTTGTTAGGTAGATTGAAAAGAGAATTCTTAACCAAATATGGTTTGGACTAGGTCTCTTAGATATATTTCAGCTATTAGATACCATGATCTAATTTGTTAAATTTACTGTCCTTGCTGGTCAGTAATTCCCTTCTTTTTACACATTTACTATGGATTTTTTTCTTAACTTGGGGGTGGGAAGGGAGGCACTTTGAATTTAGGTAGAATGTTGGACACTGTTTTTCTTTGGATTTTATGATCTAGGAATGTTTTACTGTGGTTGGAGCTTTGGTGATTGACCAGCACTAGACCATCACACTTCTTCAATTTGTACAATTCATTTTGCCATTGAAACATATGTCACTTTTATTAGAACCTTTATCTCTTCCAAAATTATCTATTGCTGTTATAGACACCATCAATCTTTTAGTCTCTAGGATTTGTAACCCGAGGATTATCCTTGATTTCTCACTTTTCCCTACCCCTCATATATAAGTAGTTGCCAAATCTAGTTGTTCCTTGTAGTAGAAGATCTTTCTGGTCTGTTCCATTTTCTCGACATATACAGCAACCACCACTGTTCAGACCTCCATTGCCTTTCCCCTATACTACTGAATTGGACACCTTATTGGCCTTCTTTACTGGTCTCTCCCCAATGCAATAAATCTTCCACCTAATGGCCAAAATTATTTTCTTTAACTGCAGATCTGACCATGTCATTTCCCTATTCAATAAACTACTGTAGATTCCTGTTGCCTCTAGCACCAAATATAAATTCACTTGGCTTTTAAAAATCTTCACAACTTGATTTCAATGTAGCTTTCAAGATTCCTTATATATTATTCCCCTTCTTGACCTCTACATTGCTTGTCTTTTTACAAGGAAGAGTTTTATGGAGAGAATCTGTATATATGCTTGCGAGTGTATGTGTTTATGTGTGTGGGCAGTGGTATTGGAATTTTCATAGAAAAAGCAAAAAAAACCCATCAAAATGTTTTAGAATGTTTGTTGAATTTTCTAGTGTTGTACATGAATAGGGGATTCTAATTAAAAAGAAATATTGTTTATGCAATGCATTTCTAAGATAAAAGGCTAATTTAGAAATATGAAAAGGCTTCACCTGTCCAAAAGGAGGATGCCAATCTATTTAGAAAATCAGAAACTCCCAAAAAAGACAGAACAAATTTAGCATGGTAAAAATCCTGGAACTCAAAGATTTGAGGATTCAATTTGTCATTTGTCCTAATAAAAATCTACCAAATGCACCATTGCCCCCAAAACATCAATTTGAAATAACATTGTTAATATATCATGACAGCCAAATAAAAATATTAACTATTTTTTCAGATTTAGATACCAATAATATCTATGGAACTCAAATAGGTAAGCAATAAATGAATCACCTTAATGCAGACTCAATCTATGTATTACGTCTAACAAACATAACTTTGTAATACCATCATGTGTATGCCATAACTTAATAAATAATATCAACTGACTTTTTGTTTATAATTAGATACCAATAACTTTTGAAATATTAAGACTGATAGAAGCTTTAAGACTATATGTAATAGCCATTCCCCAACTTCTGTCCTAGTTAGACTGTGTCCAAATTCTCCTTAAAAATGTATGTCACTTTTTTAGGCCCTATTCATAAAAAGGTAAATTATTTCACACTCAGTCATAGTCATTGTTAAAGCTGTGACCAATAACTACCATGTTGGCTAAAACTCAAGGTCACAGAAATGCCTATATCCTAGAATTTTAGGGTGTATATAAGATTATAAAATATAATAAGACCAAATATAATGTTTACATAAAATTTACTTAACAAGAAAAAGGAGGCATAGACAGACAACTGTTCTTTTGAAAAAGCTGAGGGGACTTTTAAAATTGCTATATGAGTTGCAAGAAATGTAATTCCAGTTTAGGTTGAATTACAAAAGAAAAGATACTCTTTGCTCTTCTGCCACCAAATCATATCTCAATGTTTTGTGGAAGTTTGGGTACTACATTTTAAAAGTAGAGTAATAAGCTAAAGAGTATTCACAGGCTAGCAATAGTGCAGTGAAATTGGACCTCAAAATCATGGTCTACATGGACGGGCTGAAAGATACAGTCCCAGGACTACTTAACATGGAGAAAAGAAGGCTGGGGTAGGTAATGATAGCTGTCTACATATATTTGAAGGGCTGTTCTAATTGAAAGGGGATGAGAAATGTTTTGTTTGATGACAGAAGTAAGAATTACTAGTAATGAGAAGAAATCACAGGTGGAAAATATTGATTTGATATTAGGAAACACTTCTTAAAATTAGAGTAATCCAGAAATGAAATACTCTATCTCAGAAGGTAGAGGGTTCTTGGTAATTGTAGCTCATTAGCCAAAGTTTGGAGAGTTGGATTAGTACGCTGCTTCCCTACCCTTAGATCAATTCTGAGGCAGTTTTCTAGTTGTTTACAGGGGATTTTGGGAGGATTTTAGAGGATTCCTTTCTCAGTCTGTCATCTTAGCACCAGAAGCCAGGAAGATCATTCTTATAACTTTCTGTACTAATGAAAAATAGGTATATGATTTGATATTACTGATAGTTTCTTCACTAACTTTTTATCATTGTTGTGTCTGTTTTTCCTAACAATTTGGTAGCATTTATTTGTCTTTCAGATATTTTGAGAATTAATGTTTCTGAGTGCTCAAGATTGTGTGACTTCTAACATGTAAATTTTATTTCTATGCCTGGTTGGTCCATATACTTTCCAATTTTGGTGTAAAGACATTTGCACTTTTGCATAAAACACAAAAGAGTTGAAGTACAAATACATTTCTTTTTTTCTTTCATTGATGCAGAAAATGTTGCAACATACACTTTAAATTAACCCTTCCTTTTGTATATGTTATCCTACTTCAAGGTTCATTCTTAATGTTCTTAAAATGATCTACAATTGGCCCAAGGTTTCTATAAACTCAATTTTCCCTCCAACACTTTTTACTATTTTATTAATTAATATTATTCCTAATTGTTCATCATCTTCCTTCATATGATTTTCTTACAAATGAACTTATGTTTTCTAAATTTTTTGACATTGGCTGCCATATTTCTCCACTTGGCAGGGAGATGAAATATTTGTTTTATGAGAACATTTCCAAGACAGTTTGGCCTCCATATTGTGGTAACTGCTTGACATTAGGTTAGTTGCCCTGGAGTTAATCTGAGTTCAGATCTACATTTTTATTAATTTCATTTTTTTTACTGATAATTTCTTTCAGTACTTCAGTTTAATTTGTTTTGGGTATATTCTGCAGTTTCTCATTTTCAGTCTTCATTCTTATTTGGTGTTGATTTTGGTCTTCGAAGTCAGTGCCAAAGAAAGTTGATTCAGAATTTACTTATCCTTTGGTAATCAGTTATTTATTCTGGTTGATAAAATAAAGGTCTTTTCACATTTTGTATTATGTTATTCAACAGTCTCCAAATCTACTAACTTCCAACTCCTTTATTGAAAAAAAAATTTATGAAATCTGTCTGTCTTCTGTGAAATCTATAACACTTTGTCTATTTTGTTTTTGATTCTGAAACACATTTTCCAGTCTACTTTTCCCTTTCTTTTCATCTACTTTTTCATAAATATCATTTCATCGTAAAATATACAGTTTCAATTTGGAGTTTCTTATCAAATTCTACAGATGTTGCAATTATCTTTACTATCTTTTTGCTTATGCTCAATATGATCTCTGAAATATAAGATGACCCTATGTCATCTGAATAATTTTATTCGTTGCCTTTGGATGCATAGTAAAACCAAACCACCAATGACATTACATTTCATATGAGCACCAATGTGTGTGTGTGTGTGCATATGACTATATTTATTGTTTATGCCATATCTGAAATTTTAGTAGTTTAGGTGCTGAATCTTTTTTTAAAAAATGCTGTGATTCTGAATTTCATAATGTTGCAAATTTTTTTCCACCCATAATTTCTAAATATACACGGATGGCTCTGTTCTTCTTCCATAATGAGTACTTTTTTATCCTTTTTTGTTTGATTTTCTTTTTCCTATTACTAGACTTTTTTGCATTAAATTTCTAAGCCAAAGTTTTAGCTTATTGAGATATACTGTATCTAAACACCTGAAATAAGTGGCTTCAAGAAAGAACTTTATCTTTCTTTCCTTATTTGTTTCCTTCCCTCTTTTCCTTCCTTCCATCTTTCCTTCCTTTCTTCCTTCCTTACTCTCATGCCTCCCTCCTTCTTTTCCTCCTTCCTTTCCTCCTTCATTCCCTCCTTCCTTCCCTTTCTTCTTTACCCATCTCTCTCCCTCCCTCCTGCCTTCCTTTTCTTTAATACTTGCTAATTCATTCATTAATATGTGGAAAACATAAAATTAAATTGTGGTGTGGGGGCTGGAGGGAGGCTTGGAAAGAAAAACAGTGTAAGATTCTGATCTCAAGGGAATAATCATTCTTGTGGATCCCAGAAATATTTTTTTCTTTCTAAAATACAGAATTGTTTATTGGAACACCGATATAGAGCAATGTCAAGTAATACTTGCTGTAACTTAGCTCTGCTAGACAAGACATAAAGGGCTTAGAAGACAGTAGGATAGTTCAACAACTAAAGAATGCTGATTGGAAGTAGTATGGCTACAAACTGAGCAAACAAAAGAAATAGACTTAGTCATCCATCACAGCTGTGGAAGCTTGGGGAATATCAGCAAACAACAAACTATGCAACTAGATACATGCTGAGGTAGGTTGAAGAGGTAAGCGATACTTTTAGACTGCTGGTTCCATAGCAGCAACTAGCACAGTGAAAAAAAAAAAGAGTCAAAATGTGTCAGATAATACAAAGGTAGTAAGTGGCCATCAGGAAATACACATTCCCATTTGGCATAGGAAGTTTCCACCACATCCATCCATCACTCCTTTCTGCCAGATTGTTGAGTCCAGAAATCCATACTACTCTAAACTCCAGAAGACTTACAAGTCATGAGGGCTATTGAAATAGGCTTTATTTTCCACCAGTGTCAGAGCAGGTCTGAGGGTCTAGAGTCTCTGTCAAATATCTTTGTTCCCTGTCTGTGTATGTATAGGGTTTGCATGTATACATATATTCATATATATGTGAATATGAAAGCAAGTCTATACACATATATGTTTGTATGCATGCATATGCATCCATGCATACATGTACTATTTGGTGAATGTAATGTTTTACCCTAGAGAGAGAAAAGAGGAATTTGTGAGGAAAGACAGCATTAGCTTCCTGAAGATTCAGGTTTGATTTCTGTTTCTCAGAAGGTGTCAGATATTTGAAAGAGTTCTAAATCATTGGTGATTTAAAGGGACCTCTCCAGAAGCAAGTGGAACATCATTGTACATTAGCTTAATGTTTAAAATTTGCAATGATACAGTGTATTTCAAAAGTTTTGTTGAAGTTTTAAGCTTTAATAGGTTAAAGATAAAGAAATAATCTTAAATGCAAAATTTTATAGAATGACTACTTACTATGTACAGAGTACTACGTTATACAATAAAGTTTCACTCAACTTCTGCTTTCTGAATTTGACTGGTATTTTAATGGTGATGTCACATTGCAAGATGAAACTGTCTTGGGGATGCATTCAATTTAAAGGGATATTAAAATTAAAATAGAAGAATAAACTAACAATTTGTGATGTGTTTTGATTCACATCATTGATTCCTTCCCTCCATGATCATAAATAGCTCCCTTAGAAAACTTATCAGATCTGTGTAGTTGTTTTAGGACATTTCTGTCAACAACTCTTTAGGGCCCCTTTAATACATGAAGCAATGACATTATAGACAGTAATTGCTCCTGTGAAGTTGTTATTGTCAGTTTCTGCAAATGCTCACTTAGGAGGGTTTTCCAGAGAAGGACAATTATGTGAAGGTATGTAATAATAGCACAGGACATTTTATCATTAACTTTGTTGATGCAATATGTTATTGTACAAAAAGAATATGGGAGTCAGAGAGTTATCATGGAAAGTACACTGGGGAGGAAGAGCCAAGATGGCAAAGGCAAGCACTCATTTGAGCTCTCCCCCGAAGTCCTCCAAATTCCATTAAATAATGCCTTTAAACAAATGCTACAGTAGCAGAACCCACAGAAAGATAGCGTGAAACAATTTTCCACCCCAAAACAACATAAATTGTAGACAGGAAAGATATGTTGCTTCAGAGTGAGAGAGGAGTACAGTCCAGTGCAGGCCATGCCAGCACAGACCAGGCCCCAGAAAACCTGCAGTAGGAATCAGGGTGACTGAAACAGTGGCAGCAGTGTCAGTTTCCAAATCTCTTAGCCCAGAGACAGGAAAGAAAACTTAGAAGGTCAACAGGAAAGGTCTATTGCACCTGAGAGTGGAGCATAGTTCAGTGTAGGCAACTCCAGCACAGCCCTAGTCCAAGCAAACCAGGAGCACCCTTTGGGAACCACTGAATCAGCTGCAAAGACAGGTGCTTTTGGAAATCTCAACCCCCAGATAGTAAGGGGATCAAACAACTGGTCAGAAGGGGATTATAGGGGTCTCTTTGCTAACACTGAGCCATGACTATGTTGCTTTGCCCATACTCAGATCCAAGTCACAGTCCTGGGTGCCAGTCTTAGAACCAGAAGAAGCACAAGCACACCAGAACTTGCAGCTGCAGAGGAGAAGAGACCCTCATCACAGTGCCAGGGTAGAAAAGAGTGTTTGTGGTTACTTACAGACCAGAGCACAGGCCAGGGGAGGGAAGAGAGAGAGGGAAAAAAATTTGGAACTCAAAATCTAAAAATGAATGGTAAAAATTTTCTTGATGTGTAAATAGATCCTCTCCTTAGATCATAACACCTTGGAAGAACTGAAAACTTACAGATCCCTAGACATATCTCTGAAAACAAATGCACAAAAACCCCGAAACTTGGAACAGTGTACCCTCCACCCTGGAAGCAGAGCCTATGTTAACAAAGAGTTAAAAGTCAAGTAATAGGCTGGGAAAATGAGCAAACAACAGGGAAAAAAATTCTCAAAGAGTTACTATTGTGACAAAGAAGATCAAAACATACACACAGAACAAGAAAACAGGGACAGAGCCAAGATGGCAGCTGGAAAACAGGGACGTGCTTAAGCTCTCCCCCAAATCCCTCAAAACATTGGTAAAAAATGGCTTTGAACAAATTTTAGAACTGCAGAACTCATAAAATAGCAGAGGGAAGCTGGTCTCCAACCTAGGAAGGCCTGGATGGTCCATGGGAAGGGTCTGTCACATGGTGCTGGGAGCAGAGAGAAGCCCAGCATAGGCTGCACCAGGACAGACCAGACTAGGAGTTGACCCAGAGAAGGCTTTAGGGCCATGAATCATTGAGCTGTGGCAGTTACCAGACTTCTTAACCCACAAAGGCCAAAGACCATGGAGCAGGTTAGTATGAAAACTGCTAGATTGGCTTAGAAAGTGGTCCAGCCCCAGCCCTGGGTGCAGTGGAGGTGGTGCGGTGGTGGTGTCAGCAGCAGCAGGAAGCTCCTGTGGTTGCTTCCAGAGCTCTAGTGTCAGCTGCTTCCAGAGTCCCTGGCTCACATGGTGGGAGGAATCAAGGGGCAGAACAGAGCAGGAGTGCAGGGCTTGCTTAGCCCTGCTTAGATCTGGGTTGTAATCCTGGTTGGTGGTTCTTGAGGGAGGAGGAGCACTGCTGTGGCAGAGCTTGTGGTGACAGTGGAGTAGAAGTAGCTCTGAAAAGAGCAGCATAGCCCCTAAAGCTTAGGACAAAGCACTCCCTACTCTACAAGTAGTCATACCCTGACAAAAAGCTCAAGGGTCAAGTAGTTGGCTGGGAACGTGGCCAGGCAGTGAAAAAGGACTCAAAGACAAACTCAGACTCAGACTCCAGAATCTTTTTGGTGGCAAAGAAGATCAAAACATACAGCCAGAAGAAGTCAATAAAGTCAAAGAGCCTACATCAAAAGCCTCCAAGAAAAAATGAATTGGCCTCAGGCCATGGAAGAGCTCAAAAAGGATATGGAAAAGCAAGTAAGAGAAGTAGAGGAAAAATTAGGAAGGGAAATGAAAGAGATGCAAAAAAACCATGAAAAACAAGTCAATGACTTGCTAAAGGAGATCCCAAAAAATACTGAAGAAAATAACACCTTAAAAATATATTAACCCAAATGGCAAAAGAGCTCCAAAACACAAATGAGGAGAAGAATGACTTGAAAGGCAGAATTAACCAAATGGAAAAGGAGTTCCAAAAGATCACTGAAGAAAATACTACCTTAAAAATTAGATTGGAGCAAGTGGAAGCTAGTGACTTTATGAGAAAACAAGATATTATAAAACAGAACCAAAGGAATGAAAAAATGGAAGACAATGTGAAATATCTCATTGGAAAAACCACTGACCTGGAGAATAGATCCAGGAGAGATAATTTAAAAGTTATTGGACTACCTGAAAGTTATGATCAAAAAAAGAGCCTAGACATCATCTTTCAAGAAATTATCAAGGAATACTGCCATGATATACTACAGCCAGAGGGTAAAATAGAAATTGAAAGAATCCACAGATTGCCTCTTGAAAAAAGATTCCCAAAAGAAAACTCCTAGGAATATTGTAACCGAACTCCAGAGTTTCCAGGTCAAGGAGAAAATACTATAAGCAACCAGAAAGAAACAATTTGAGTATTGTGAAAGTACAATCAGGATAACAGAAGATCTAGTAGCCTCTACATTAAGGGATCAAAGGGATTGGAATATGATATTCCGGAGGTCAAAGGAGGTAGGATTGAAACCAAGAGTCATCTACCCAGCAAAACTGAGTATCATGCTCCAAGGCAAAATATGGATTTTCAATAAAATAGAGAACTTTCAAGCTTTCTCAGTGAAAAGACCAAAGCTGAATAGAAAATTTGACTTTCAAACACAAGAACCAAGAGAAGCATGAAAAGAGCATCCAGGGTCCCTCATGTCAGTGAGAAGCCCTGCAATGTATGGGACATTCCAAGTGCTCCATCCTTAACTCTGAGATACTAAGAGAACCAGAAGCAGGTCTCTGGCTGGAACCCTGCTTTAAAAAATTTAGGGAAGATTTACCAGAGGAATGCATAATTAAAAGATAAAGAAAGGCTCTGATGTACCTGAGAGGAAGGAGTGCCCACAAAGATGAGATTACATGTCTGGAAAATATGAAGGAAAACTGAAGACTGGTATGATTGTGGTAATGCCTAAGAATGTATTCTATAATTTTTAAAAGAGATATTAAACTTTGATATATACAAACTATGGGGATAAAATATAATCTTTGTACACACTCATAAATTTCTGTACACTGCTGTCAGATTGAGCTTCCCAATGTATACATAGGATCATGTGACTGTACTACTTAAAAAAACCTTCAGGAGTTCCCTATTGCCTACTGAATAGAGTTCAGGTTCTTTAGGCTGTCATTCAAGGCTTATTGAAATCCAGTTTTAAACTACTCTTTCAATTTCGTCTCATAATATTCCCCAGCAGATACTCCATACTGAAGACAATTGACTCATTTCTTACTACATTTGTGCCTCTGATCTTGCTGTTCCCTTTATCTGGAATGCACTGCTTCTATTCCTCTGTCTTTATGTTAAAATTCCACAGGATGGGGATCAAGTACTCATGATTTTCTTAGAGATACCTCCCAATTGAATAGTGTCTGACTCAGAGGTTCCACTATGTGGCACATCTCATATATTCCAAAATATTTGAAGTGCAGAAGCATCATTTACAGTAGCAAAAAATGGAGGCAATATATATAACCATTGATTAGGTAATGGTTAAACAAACATTCATTTGTGAAGATAGCGGAACATTACTGCATTTTAAGAAATTATAAATATAAATATGAAGTATTGGAAAATTTATATAAATTAAAGGAAACAGGATAATTAAGCAGAACCAGGAAATATATATATATTGATGACAACAATGTAAATTCAAAGAACCATAACACTAACAACAAAAATGAAACTGAATACTGCATAATTGAAATACTTACATCTGGCCACAAAGAGTGAAAGAAGAAAGTGTACCACTCTTCCTTCGTTGAAGATATGGGGAACTATGTATGTGCAACATTGCAGATTCTGTCTGACTCAGTTGATATGTTAGTTTTACTAAGTTATTTTTTCTTTTATTGTCTCTAGGTATTGGAAATGGGAGGTAGATATTTGGAAATGAAGGTGATATAAAAACAAAAGTTATATGTATATATGTACACATATAACATATAATTTATGTAATAATAATATAAATGTAAATAATACAATGCCCCACAATGAAGCCTACAGAGTAAGAAACAATGAATATTTTAAACTTTTTTGCTTTTATATTATGAAACTACAAAGAAATTTGATTCATAAATTTTAGTGGGGGAGGGAAATATGCATTTAATAATTCAAAATCATTTGGATTTTTTGGCTAAGTTTTTACACACTGTTTGTGTAGAGTGTGACCCTTTGGTTATTGAAAAAACAGAATGACCAGAATAAAATCCCAAGGTTTTTTTGGAAAAAAAAAGACAACAAAGTCAAAGCTCAAAGTCAAAGTCAAAGCATCCAAAGCTTCTAAGAAAAATATGAATTGTCCCCAGCCCATGGAAGAACTCAAAAAAAAAAATTGAAAATCAAGGAAGAGAGGTAGAAGAAAAATGGGAAGAGAAATGAGTGTTGAAAGAAAACCATGAAAAAAAGAGCCTACAGCTTGGTAAATGCGACACAAAAAATACTAATGAAAATAACTTAAAAACCACACTAGGCCACATGTTAAAAAATAAAAAAAGTACAAAAATCCATTGAGGAGAAGAATGCCTTAAAAAGTAGAATTCAAGGGGTAGTGAGGTGGCACAGTAAACAGAGCACAAGCCCTGGAGTCAGGAGAACCTGAGTTCAAATCCAGCCTCGGACACTTGAGAGTCACTCGTATAACCTTGGGCAAGCCACTAAACCCTAATTGCCTTGCCTCCCCCCTTTAAAAAAAAGTAGAACTGGCCAAATGGAAAAGGAGGTACAAAAGCTCATTGAAGAAATTAATTCCTTAAAAATTAGGATTTGGCAAATGAAAGTAAGGACTTTATGAGAGATTAAGAAACAATAAAACAAAACCAAGAGAATGAAAAAATAGAAGCCAATGTAAAATATCTCACTGGAAAAACAATTGACCTGGAAAATGGATCCAGGAGAGACAGTTTGAAAATTTTTGGACTACCTGAAAGCCATGATGGAAAAAAGAGTCTTGACATCATCTTTCAAGAAATTATCAAGGAAACACTGGCCTGATATTCCAGAATCGGAGGGTAAAATAAAAATTGAAAGAATCCACTGATCACCTTCTGAAAGAGATCCCATAATGAAAACTCACAGGAATATTATAGCCAAATTCCAGAGCTCCCAGCTCAACATAAAGTATTGCAAGCTGCCAGAAAGAAACAATGGAAGTATAATGGAGCCACAGTCAAGATAACACAAGATTTAGCAGCTTTTACATTAAAGTATCAGAGGGCTTGGAATATGATAATCCAGAAGACAAAGAGCTAGGATTACAACTAATAATCTCCTACCCAGAAAATTTGAGTACAATCTTTCAGGGGGAAAAATGCTATTCAATGAAATAGAGAACTTTTAAGCATTCTGTTTTTTTTTAAATTTTTTGCTTTAAATAGCATTTTATTTTTTCTTCCAATTACACATCAAGAAAATTTTTTTTATAATAATTTGTCTTTTTATTGAGCATCTTAACAAATCATGCCTTAACAGCAAATTTCTGAAGGGGGTACAGGTGTTCCTTCCTCTGCTGTTTTTTGGTCTTCAGGCTTTCCTCATGCTTATTAAGTCTGCGGCACATGGCAAGGGTCTTCTTGGGCCTAAGGTCCAGAGGCTTGTATTTCTTGCCCTTATAGAATTTCCTGAGGTTCTCTTTCTGTGTCTGGTTGATGACAGTTAGGACTCAGGCAACAGATTTTCGGACAACTCGGATCTTAGATAGCTTGGATGCAGCTCCTCCAGTGACCTTGTCCACTCTCAACTGGGAAAGTTCCACCTTTAAATCGTCCAACTGTTTGAGGAGCTCCTCCTTCTTCTTCCCACGAAGATCCCTGGCCTTGATTTTTGCCACGATCACACACGCCGCCACTGCCTCTGAGGGGAAAGAGCCATCAAGAAAATTTTTAGCATTCGTTTTTGCAAGACTTTGAGTTCCAAATTTTTCTCCCTCCCCCTCTTCCTTCCCCTCTTCTGAAAGTGGCAGACAATTTGATATAGTTTGTATGTGTGCTATCATGTAAAACATATTTCCATATTTGTCATTGTTGTAAAAGAAGAAACAGATCAAAAAGGGAAAAATGAGAAAGAATAAAGTGAAAAAAATTTATTACACTCTATATTCAGAATCCACCAGTTATTTATCTGGATACAGATAGCATTTTCCTTCATGAGTCCTTTTTACTTGTCTTGCTTGGATCATTGTGTTCCTGAGTAGAGCTTGTGTTCTTGAGATGAGCCAAATCAGTCATAGTTGATCATTGCATAATGTTGCTGAAATTGTTTACAGTGATTTATTGGTTTTTCTCATTTCACTTTGCATCAATTTGTACAATTCTTTGAAGGAGTTTCAGAAATCTGCCTGTTCATCATGTCTTACTACACAATGGTATTCTATTACATACATATAACACAGCTTGTTCAGCCATTTCCTAACTGATGGGCATCTCATCAGTTTCCAATATTTTGCCACCATTAATAGGGCTGCTATAAATATTTTTGCAGATGTATGTCCTTTCTCTTTTTTATGATATCTTTGGGATATAGTCCTATTAATGGTATTGCTGGGTCAAAGGGTATGCACACTTTTTATAGTCCCTTTGGCATAGTTCCAAATTGCTCTCTAGAGTGGTTGGATCAGTTTACAACTCCACCATCAGTGCATTAGTGTCAGAATTTCCCTATATCCTCTCCAATATTTATCATGTTTTTTTTGTCATGTAGGCTTATCTGACTGGTGTGAGATGGTATTTCAGAATTGTTTTAATCTGCATTTCTCTAATCAAAAATGATTAAGAGCACTTCTTCATATGACTATAGATAGCTTTAATTTCTTCATCAGAAAACTGCCTGTTTATATTCTTTGAAGATTTACCAATTGGGGAATGGCTTCTATTCTTATAAGTTGTGTGCAGTTCTCTATATTTTTGAGAAATGAGGCCTTTATCAGAGATACTTGATGTAAAGTTTATTTCTCAGCTTTCTGTTTTCCTTCTAATCTTGGTTGCATTGGTTTTGTTTGTATAAAAGTTTTTCAATTTAATATGATCAACATGAGCTATTCTACATTCTATAATGCTTTCTTGTTTGGTCATGAATTCTTCCTCTCACCATAGATCCGACAGGTAGACTATTCTTTGCTCTTCTAATTTGATTGCTTTATTGTCTATGATACCTTTTAGAAAGATTTCCTTATCTTTTAATTATGTCTGTTTTTGCTTTTACTTTTTCTAAGATCAGGATTACTACCTGTCCTTTTTTTTTTTTTAACTTCAGCTGCGACATAGTTGATTCTGCTCCAGCCCATTACATTTACTCTGTGTGTGTGTGTCTCTCTTCTACAAGTGTGTTTCTTGTAAGCAACATATTACAGGATTCTGGTTTTTGATCCACTGTACTATCCACTTCCATTTCATGGGAGGGTTCCTCCTATTGAAAATCACAGTTATAATTATGACCTATATATTTCCCTCCATCTTATTCTTCTTCCTGTTTATTCTCTTTCTCCTTTCATCCTTTTCGACCCCACTCATGTTTTGTTTCTGCCTACCACCTCCTCTGAGCTGCTCTGCCTTCTGTCAGTTCCACCCCCTCCTTTTCCTTATCTCCACCCTTCCTACTTCTCTCTTGGGCAAAATAGATTTCTGTATTCAACTGATTATGTATATTATTCCCTCTTTGAGCCAATATTGATTAAAAAAAGGTTAACATGATGCCTACCAACCACCCTCTCATCTTCCCCTCCACTGTCATAGGTTCTTCACACCTCTCCATGTGAAATAATTTACTCCATTTTATGTCTCCCTTCCTTCTGCACCCATTGTAACCCCCTTTCTTATTCCTTATTTTTTTCATTCCCTCAAATTAACCTTATACCCATATCCTCTGTCTATGTATATTCCTTCTATCTGTATTGTCTGTGATTTTAAGAGTTACTAGTATCATCTTCCCATGTAGGGATGTAAACAGTTTAGGGTCATTGAATCTCTTATATTTTATTTTCCCCTTTTACCTGTTTATGCTTCTGTTGCTTCTTGATATTGAAGGTCAAATTTTTGGTTTAGTTCTGGTCTTCTTATGATGCCTTGAAACCATTCTATTTAGCTGAATGATCATTCTTTCCCTTTGATGCTTGATTGTAGTCCTAGATCCTTTGGCCTCCAGAATATCATGTTTCATGGCCTCTGGTCTTTTAGCATTGCAGCTGCCAAGTCCTGTGTGATCCTCATCGTGATTCCCCAGTATTTGAATTTTTTTCTGGCCATTTTTAGTATTTTTTTCCTTGAGCTGATAGTTCTGAAATTTAACTATGATGTTCCTTGGGGTTTTTAATTTGTTATCTCTTTCCTGAAGTGATCAGTGGATTTTCAATGCCTATTCCGCCTTCTGGATCCAAGACATCAGTTAAATTTTCCTTGATAATTTCTTAAAAGATCCTTCCAGATCCTCCATTTGATTATGACTGTGAGGTAGTCCAGTGTTTCTGATATTGTTTCTCCTGGATCTATTTTCCAGGTCAGTTTTTTTTCTCATGAGGTTATTTTGCATTTTGTTTTCATTTTTAATAATTCTTTTGAATTTGGTTGAATGATTCTCAATGTCTCATAGAGTCATTAGTTCCAGTTCCCCAATTCCAACTTTTAAGTTGTTGTTTTCCTGAATTAGCTTTTGTACATTCTTTTCAATTTTGTCATTTGAACTCTTTAAACAGTTTTTGAGTGATTTTTTTTTTTTGCATTGCTTTTTCCACTTGGCCAATTCTACTTTTTCAGGAGTTTTCCTAGCTGTCTTTTTCTCACAATTCTCTTGCCTCACTCTCATTTCTTTTTCCATTTTTTTCATCTACCACTCTTATATGACATTTAAGCTCCTTTTTGAGTTCTTTCTGGGCTTGATACCACTTCCTGTTTTTCTTTGGGGTTTTGCCCATAGATGTTTTTACATTATTTTCCTCTTCTGAGTTTGTGTCTTGTTCTTTCCTGTCACAAAAAAGAAGGAGGTCTAGTCCCTGGAGGATGCTTGTTTGTTTGTGCCTGTATGGAAGTACATGGTGGTTCTCAGAGCTGGAGTCTTTAGTTCCTTCAGTGTAGCTAAGTTGATAAATAAGCAGGGATGTCTCCAGAGTGGGGAAAACCAGGATTGTAAAAGACCTTGAATCCATATCATATGATGATTTAGAAAGAAGGAGAAGAACTGAGAAAGATAAGTATTTTTGATTTCAGACGCAGCATCCTATCCACTGTGCCTCTTAATTGCCAACCTAGGAAGTCACTTTTAACTCTCCACTTATACTCCTATGCTCTCTCCAATTTATCCAGCATTTGACTGTATTAAGCTACATCCATTCTCTTACCTACCACTCTAGATGCATCATTCTATTGAAAATCTTTTAGTATATGACTGTGGCCATATGAACAAAATATGTATTCCTTAACCTAAACTCAAGGTCCACAAAGTATGACTTTGATCTACTTTTTCACCCTTGCTCACTGATGCAACAATCTGCTAGCAGCTGAGGTAGGGGTATAAGACCCACCAACAACCAGCACACAGAAAGCGGCCAGCACAGGTTCTTTTGATCTGCTTTACTAAGGAAAGTAATGTTAAGGGGTTAACAATCTTATTTCAATCCAACATACAAATATCCTGAACTTCAGAGAAAATGCAAACAAATTACAAACATCAACAGACGGACCTGGTCTGACTCAAATCTCAATGCGTAGTTACCAGAGTTTAACAAAGTCTGAACATCTGGGTTTACAAGCTGGAGGGCACTTAACTACAGCTGCCCAGAGTCTCTACATCAGCACTCCACCAAGAGTGAGAGCTCTAAGCATATAGCTCTATTCTCTCTTTTTATGCACTCTTTAGCCTCATCTGAGTGACCAGAACTTAAGCTCTTACTATTGGCTCTGGTCTTAACAACTCCCCTTAGGACCCTGAGGGCTTCACACCCACATAGGCTTAGCACCTAATAGATAGGGGCTTGGGCCTGAGGCTTTAGCACCTAGTAAGACTCAATCAAAGACACCCAACTTAATTGATATTATACTCACACTGCTTCATTCTTAATTCTTCAGTAGCTGTGGAAGAAATCCTCATTTGTCCTTTGTTGAGATAAGAAAAAAACATTATTTTTTTCTTCCTGTTCAGATACATAGCCATAATGCTGAGCTAATCTCTACCTAAGACCATTATGGAGAATACTGGTACCTTCTGAATAGTTATGGATTAACATATGTACCAACAGTTTGGATATGAAAGTATAATTTTCTATAATTGTCTTAAGGGCATTATTTTGTCTGGAGATACTTAGCTATTGATCAAAGATAGAAGAAGACTGTCCTAGTTAATACAGTGTCCTTTTGAGAATTGCATTTTAGGGTATGTGACATTGTTTGACCTCCTGTCTCTTGTGAAAATAGAAATCTGATCTAAGAATTTCAGCTATAGTATCTAAAGTTTTTCTATCTAGCAGAGCCCAGCTGAAATCATTATTCTTTGTAGTTCTTGGCCAAGGAGTATGTGATGCACTGTGGTGTGAAGTGTAAACATGGAACAAAGTAACAGACAGCTATAATTGGCTCCATTAAAATAATCTCTGTGGTCTGAAATATCTAATCTGTGTGCCAAATTCACTTTCCCTCTTTGTAATTCCCTCTCAAAATTTTTTCTGAAGTTCCAGTAAATGTTCAAAGTTGTTTGTGTTTCTAAAAGTGCTTTGTTTTTTCAATAAGTCAATTTACTAGATGTATAGTATTTCAAATGGAAAATAATGAGATGGCCTAATTATCACTAACAAAGTTATGATAATTACTGAAATGTTGATAGCAATAAACCAACCTGCCATCTGAGTTATGTTTGAATTTCTCAAAAATGGAACCTAAGGAGAAATATCAGTTCATTAAATGAGACACAAAGTAATTTACTTGCTATAATCAAGTTTTAATGCAGTAATTAGATTTTTTAAGTCTTCAGTATAATACAATATTTTTCATATTTTGTGGGGTAATATTTCCCAAGAATGCTAGACTCATTAATAATGTATGCATAATTATTGCTATAGGATGAGAAAGGGATTTCATCTGCATATAAAAGGAAAAAAAATAAAATGTAATTATGACATTGTAATTATTTTCTTTTGTGATTAATGATAATGACACCTGCTTCACAATAATATTGCAGTACCTTTAGTTTGTGGAACATCCTTCTTTAAAAAACTTCAGGATACTTTTTATGTGCTATTAATTTAATTTTGTAATATCTGTGAAAGGTAGGTAGTAGGTAGTGTAGTCTTCAATTTACATACTTAGTGAATGTAATGTTAAGTGGGGTGGGACCTTTTTGTTGTCTTCTCTTTTGGAATGCTAAGGCCATCAAATGCTTTTCATGCAAACTTGCCTTTGTTTGAGTCAAAAGTCTTTGATTGGATCAGGAGTCTTTGACCTGCTTAAGTCACCAGGAAGACTTAAGTCACTTGGGTTTGAGGTTCATGGTTGTGATGCCCTCTGACCCTGAACAGGGTATATAATCTCTGAGGTTGGCATTTTGCCTTGGGGCTCTCACTCACTGGGAGAGTGTAATGTGATTTGACCAGATCAGCCCCCGCCCCGGCTTTGAAAACACAGACATTGGTGACTCTCTCTACTAACTATGTGATTCTTTGTTCAGACAGAAAGAGGCCTGTCTGTTGGTTTCTGTGTGTTATTTGCTCTGTTTATATAATCTATGTTTGTAATTTTGGGTTGTATTTGCTCTGAAGTTCAAGGTGCTGACTTTTCTCCCAAATTAAATGAATGGTGTATGTATGTTTAATTAAAGTAAGATTGTTAACCCCTTTAAGTTGCTTTCCTTAGAAATGGAGATCAAAGAACCTGCACTTGCGGCCCTTCTGTGTGTTGCTGTTATTGGCATTTTTGCATCTTGAGTCCTTTGAAATTGTCTTGGATCATTGTATCAGTTGGAGTAGCCAAGTCTTTCATAGTTAATGAACATTACAACACAGCTGTTACTGTACAAAATGATCTCCCAATTCTTTTTCGCTTTACTTTGCATCAGTTCATATAGGTCTCATTATGTTTTATTAATTTATTTTTTGTTTTTTTCTGAAACCACCCCCTTCAGCTGTGTTCCACCCTTCATGAACCCATTTTCTTGGTAAAGATATTAGAGTGGTTTGCCATTTCCTTCTTTAGCTCATTTTTTTTTTAATTTAAGATTTTTTTTTGGTTTTTAAATTAAGATTTTTTATTTTTGGTTTACAACACTCAGTTCTACATGTTTTTGATATACAGAGTTCTTTCCATCATGAGTCCTTTGGAGTTGCCTTTGAACATTGTATTGCTGAGAAGAGTCAAACATATCAAAGTTAGTTATCCCAGAATCAATATATCTGTGGTTCTGTACAATGTTCTCCTGGTCCTGCTTCACTCACTCAGCATTATATCATGTAGGTCTTTCCAGGTTGTTATGAAGTCTGTATCTTTCCCATTTCTTAGAGCAAAATAGTATCCCATTACAGTCATATACTACAACTTGTTCAACCATTCCCCAATTGATGGGCAACCCTTTGATTTCCAATTCTTTGCTACCACAGAAAGAACTGCAATAAATATTTTTGTACATACGTGTCCCTTTCGCACTTGTGTGATCTCTTTCAGATATAGCCCTTGAAGTGATATCGCTGGGTCAAAGGGTATGGACATTTTTATAGCCCTGTGGGCATAGTTCCAAAGTGATCCCCAGAATGGTTGGATCAGTTCACAACTCCACCAACAATATAACAGTTTTCTAATTTTTCCTCATCCTCTCCAGCCTTTATCATTTTCCTGTTTTGTCATGTTAGCCAATCTGACAGGAGAGATCGGGTACCAAGAGTTATTTTGATTTGCATTTCTCTAATCAATAGTGGCTTCATTAATTCCTATGCTTTCTAGTGTTTTTATGGGAATGAGTGTTTTATTTTGCCAAAGGTTTTTCTGTATCTATTGAGATGATCATGTGGTTTCTACTAGTATTGTTGTTGATATGATCAATTATGTTGATACTTTTCCTAACACTGAACCAGCCTTGCATTCCTGGAATAAATACTACCTGGTCATAGTGTATTATTCTTGCAATAAGTTGCTGCAATCTTTTTGCTAATATTTTATTTAACATTTTTGCATCAATATACATTGGGGAAATTGGTCTATAATTTTCTTTCTCTTTTTTGACTCTTCCTGGTTTGGGTATGAGGACCATATTTGTGTCATAAAAAGAATTTGGTAGGACTCCACCTATTTTCCTAAACAGTCTATAAAGCATAGGAATTAATTGTTTTGCAAATGTTTGATAAAATTCATATGTAAAACCATTTGGCCCTGGTGATTTTTCCCAGTGAGTTCAATGATCTCTTGCTCAATTTCTTTTTCTGAGATGGGGTTATTTAGGTATTTTATTTCCTCTTCTGTTTACCTGGGCAATTTATATTTTTGTAAATATTCATCCATTTCAGTAAGGTTGTCATATTTATGGGCATACAATTGGGCAAAGTAATTCCTAATTATTGTTTTAATTTCCTCTTCATTGGAGGTGAATTCAGGTTTTTTCATTTTTGATACTGGTAATTTGGTTTTCTTAATTCTTTTTTTTAATCTTTTGACCAGTTTTATTGGTTTTTCATAAAACCTCATCTTAGTTTTATTTATTAATTTAATAGTTTTCTTGATTTCAATTTTATTAATCTTTCCTTTGATTTTCAGTATTTTTAATTTGGTATTTAGTTGGGAGTTTTCAATTGGCTCTTTATGTAGTTTTTTCACTTGCATGCCCAATTCATTTATTTCTTTTTTATCTATTTTATTCATGTAAGCATTTAGAGATGTAAAATTTCCCCTAAGAATTACTTTTGCTGCATCCCACAAGTTTTGCTCTGTTGTCTCATTATTATTATTCTCTTGAATGAAGTTATTAATTGTATCTATGATTTGCTCTTTGGCCAACTCATTCTTTTATTTTATTTTTATTTATTTATTTATTTTTATTTTTAGTTTACAACACACAGTTCTACATAATTTTGAGTTCCAGATTTTCTCCCCTCCCTCCCCAAGATGGTATGGAATCTCATATGACTACCACGTACAACTTCGCGTTGAATTAATTTATACACTAGTCAAGTTGCGGAGAAGAATTATGACCAATGGAATGAATCATGAGAAAGAAGAAACAGAACCAAAAAAAAACCCCAAAAACAAAAACAAAAGAGAAGAAAAAAAGGTGGGAGAAAAGGCGAGCATGAAGTGTGCCACAATCTGTATTCAAACTTCATAGTTCTTTCTCTGGATTGGCCTACTCATTCTTTAGGATTGGATTATTTAGTTTCCAGTTAATTTTTAGTTTGTTTTTCATGGTCCTTTATTATAAATAATTTTTATTGCATCATGATTTGAAAAGAATGCATTGACTATTTCTGTGTTTCTGCACTGGATTGTGAATATTTTATGCCCTAGTACATGATCAATTTTTGAGTATGTGCCATGTACCACTGAGAAAAGTATATTCCTTTTTATCCCCTTCAATTTTCTCCAGAGGTCTATCATATCAGCCTTTTCTAAAATTCTATTCAACTCCTTAACTTCTTTCTTGTTTGTTTTGAGGTTAGATTTGTCAGGCTCAGAGAGGGGGAGGTTGAGGTCCCCTACTAGTATTGTTTTGCTGTGTATTTCTTCCTGTAACTCCCTTAACTTCACCTTTAAGAATTTGCATGGTATACCACTTGGTGCATATACGTTAAATAATAATATTGCCTCATTGTCAATGGTGCCTTTAGCAGGATATAGTCCTTCCTTATCTCTTTTAATTAAATTTATCTTTGCTTTTGCTTTGTCTGAGTTTAGGATTGCTACCCCTACTTTTTTTTTTTTTTTACTTTAGATGAAGAACAATATATTCTACTCCAGCCTTTTACCCTTGTCCTGTGTGTATCCTCCTGTTTCAAATGTGTTTCTTGTAAACAACATATTGTAGGAATATGATTTTTTATCCATTCTGCTATTTGCTTCCATTTTATGGGAGAGTTCATCCCATTCACATTCACAGTTATGATTACTATTTGTGTCTTTTTGTATTTCCTATTTCCTCTATTTATGCTTTTATTTCTCCCTTCTCCCTTCCACTCCTCAAAAGAGTTTTGCTTTTGACCACCACCTTCCTCAGTTCCCCCCCCACTTGTTTCCCCTCCCTTATCTTACCTTTTTCCCCTTGCTACTTCTTCCCTCCCTTCTGACCACCCCCTTCCTTTTCTTTCCCCTTTCCCCTCCTACTGCCTGTAGGACAAGTTTGATTTCCATACTTTTCAGAGTATGTTATTCCCTTCTTGAACCAAATCCAATGAGAGCAAGCTCAAATACTGCTCTTCTCCCTCCCTTCTTTCCCTCTACTATAATACATTTTTTGTGCCTCTTCATGTGATGTCGTTCATCCTTTTGTACTATCTTCTTACCTCTTGTCCCAGAACCATCCCTTTGTATCTCTTAATTATGTTATCATTGTATCAATTATTTTATACTGACACCCACAGTCTATGTATATCCCTTTCAATTAACATAATAACTGTACTATTCTCAAGATTGACATATGTATAAAACACATATAAAACAGTATAGTCATATATAAGGAAGTAAATAATTTGCCCTATTGATTAAGAAGGGTTTTTTTCCCATTTATATTTTTATGTCTCTCTTGAGTTTTGTATTTGAAGATCAAATTTTCTATTGAGCTCTGGCCTTTTCATCAGGGAGGTCTGGAATACCCTTATTTCATTGAATGTCCATCTCCTTGCCTAAAAAATTGTGCTCAATTTTTCTGGGTAGTTGATCCTTGATTGTAGTCCAAGCTCCTTTGCCTTTTGGAATATCATATTACAATTTCTCCTGTCCTTTAATGTAGAGGCTGAAACATCCTGTGTGATTCTGAATGTACTTCCATGATATTTGAATTGTTTCTTTCTGGCTGCTTGCAGTATTTTCTCTTTGACCAGATAATTCTGGAATTTGGCTATAATATTTATTGGAGTTTTCCATTTGGCATTTCTTTCAGGGGGTGATCAATGGATTCTTTCAATGATTATTTTACCCTCTGGTTCTAGGACCTTGGGGCCAATATCCTTGAAGATACTGTCCAGGCTCTGTTTTTCATCATGCCTTTCTGGTAGACAAATAATTCTTAGGTTGTCTTTCCTGGATCTATTTTCCATGTCAGTTTTTTTTTCCTCCAATCAGATATTTCACGTTTTCTTTTTTTTTTTTCATTATTTAGATTTTGTTTGACTGATTCTTGATGTCTCATAGAGTCATTAGCATCTACTTGCCCAATTCTAATTTTTAATGTATTTGTTTCTTCCATAAGCTTTTCTGTCTCCTTTTCCATTTAGTTGATTTTACTTTCCAATGGTATATTTTTTCCATTTATATTCTGAATCTTCTTAAGCACTGAATCGATTTTACTCTTTAAAAATTTGTTATCATCAGTGAATCTTTTTTTTCCATTTTTTCTTTTACCTCCCTAATTTGGTTTTTAAACTCCTCCTTGAAAGTGAGCTTGAATAAGATTGAGCAAAAGCTACTGTCCCTATGACCAGTGTTATCTCTTGGTAGACAGGGCTTGTCTCTGTTGGTGCTGTGCTGAAAGGAGATGTAGCCTTAGTCAGGAAGGTGGTCAAAGTAATGCAAAGGCTTGTCCATGGTGCTATGCCTCTACCCATGTTGAAAATGGATGTACTTTTCTCTGAATACCCAGAAGTTCCACTTCTGACAACTTGCTCACATGCCATGTGTAGCCTGGGTTTTTGGGAGAAGCATAATTGCCCTTCTGGCTGAGTGAAAGTGAAGTACAAACAAATTATAGCCCAATGAATGTCATGGACTATGATTACTTTGGAAGAAATGCCAAAAGGGTCAGAGAAATCTAGGAAGATTTATATGAACAGATCCAAGGCGAAGTGAGCAGAATCATAAGTATTTATATTTTACTCAATATTTTAATGATAAAGAGTTTGGAAAGACTTTAAGTACTCTCAAAAGTACAGTTACCACCTAGAGTACCAGTGATGAAGCACGCTTTCCATCTCCTCAGAGAGGTGACAGACTCAAGATAAACACTGAGACATTTGGTCAGTGTGGAAAATTGAGTTGCTTGACTGCATATTTGTTACCAGGGTGTTCTGGCTTTTATTTCAGTGGAGGAGTAGGGCGTTGTTGGGAAGGAGAGAAGATTAAATACTTGTTAAATTAAAAAAAAATAAAGTTCTCCTTGGGTCCTTCCAAGAATGCTTTTTGGTCTGGAGACCTGTTCACATTACCTTTTGAAGTTTCAGATGTGGCTATAGTGTCCATGCTGTCCTCTTTTGAAGTGGTACTTTGATCTTCCCTTTCTCCAAAATAGGAATCAATGGTCTTTGGATTTTTAGTTTGATTTTTCATGGTGTTTTTCTCCAGGTGAGGAAAGGAGGGACAGATGATTTACCTGGCCATCATGGCTCCTGGGAGTTCAAGAACTCAAATTTCAAACCTTTAGGCTGTGGGGTAGCTACTCCCATGGCCACAGGCTCTGCACTGGTGTCTCCCATAGCTCAGACAGACTCCTGTCCTGGGCTGAGAGGCCTGGGGCTTGATTCCTGCCACAGCTGGTACTTCTGCCCTGGGCCTGCTCCTGTTTCTGCATTTTGCTTGACCAGCACTCTCTCAGACTGGCACGCTGGCTAGGTTCCTCTGCTGTTCCCAGTTAGTGTGGTCTGGTACCATTCCGTGTCACTGGTAGTCCTGCCCCTCTCAGTCTACTAGTGGTTTCTAACTCTCTCAATTCTGCTTACATTCACTTTTTTAGATGTATCTGACAGAATTTGTGAGAGAGCTCCAGTGGTTCCCTCCTTTCACAGCTCCCCCTTGGCTCCACCCCTCTCTTAAGCTCATTTTACAGATGAGGAAACTGAAGCAAAAGGGTTAAGTGACTCATCCATGGTCACACAGCTATTAAGTGTCTGAGGCCATATTTGAACTCAGGTTTTCCTGTCTCCTGACCTAGCATTCTATCCATTGCACCACTTTCCTTCCCTCCACACAGTAGTATTCCATTGTTATATATTCTACAACTTGTTCAGCCATTCCCCAATTGTTAAACATTCCCTCAATTCCCTAGTCTTTGTACCATAAAAGCATTTTGCTCTATTTTTTTTTTTGCACACATAGATCCTTTCCCTTTTTTGAAATCTTCTTGGGTGTGTAGACCTAGTATTGATATTGCTAGATCAAAGGGTATGCACAGCTTTATAGCATTTGGTGTATTGTTCCAAACTGTTGTGCAGAATGATTGCACCAGTTCACAGCTCCACCAAGATTTCATTAGTTTACTTATTTTCCTCATTCCTTCAAGTGTTTGGCATTACTGATGGGTGTGAGGTAGTGCCTTATAATTGTTTTAATTTACATTCATCTGATAAATAGTGATTTAGAGCATTTTATATGACTACAGATAAATTTGATTTCTTCTTCTGAAAGCTATCTGTTCCTAATTTTTACCATTTATCATTGGGTGACTGGTTCTTACTTTATATTTATTTT
Organism: Trichosurus vulpecula; assembly: GCF_011100635.1. Lineage (NCBI taxonomy): Eukaryota > Metazoa > Chordata > Mammalia > Diprotodontia > Phalangeridae > Trichosurus > Trichosurus vulpecula. The sequence goes on from NC_050581.1 coordinate 134,447,990, forward strand.
TAATATCTTACATATTATTATAATAAATTATTGTGTTATATCTTGTTAATATATAATTATAAAATATATAATTGTAATGAAATGTTATATATATGTATATATGTATATGTATATATATGTACATATATGTTATATATATGTTTTATATATATATCTTTGGCTCAGTTCCCTATATATTTGAGAAGTAAAGCCTTTATTGGAGAAACATGCAGTGTTATTTCTTACATTGCTTCATTGCCTATGGTGTTGTTTAGCAAAATTTGGTTTCCCTCATTATCTATTTTAATGATGTCTCTTTTTGCTTTTGTCATGTCAGAGATCATGATTGCTACCCCTGCCTTTGTTATTTCAGCCAAAGTATAATAGATTCTTCCTCAGCCCTTTATTTTTAACTGTGTGTATGTTTCTATTTCAAGTGTATGTCTTACAAGGAAGTTATGGTTGAATTCTGATTTCTAATCCATTCTTCAGTCATTTTATATGAGAGCTTGTTCATTCCCATTCACAGTTAGGTTTACTAACTGTATTTCCTTCCATTCAATTTTATTCTGTTTATCCTTCTCTCTTTCTTTTCTCTCTTCCCTTCTCAAACAGTGCTTCTGATCACTGCCTCCATTAATCTACCCTCCCTTTTATCACCTCCTCCCATATCTCTTTTTTCTTTCCCCTCCTTTATTTTTCCTTTTGGGTGTTATAATATACCCAACTGACTCTGTGTGTGTGTGTGTGTGTGTGTGTGTGTGTGCGCGTGTAGTCTTCCCTCTTTGGATCAGTTCTGATGACAGCAAAGTTCAAGCTTTGTCCACAACTTAACCCCTACTATTTCCCCCTCAACAAAAAAGCTCTTTGTTGTATGCCTCTTTCATATCAGAGAATTTTCCTTTTTCTACCTTTCTCTTTCCCCTTCTCAGAATCCATCTCTATCTCACCTCTTCATTTTTTGAGATTATCACAACTAATGACTTCTATCTATGTAGACTCCTCCTAACTACCTTAATGAGGTGTGGCATGTATCATCTTCCCGTATTTGAATGTAAGCAGTTTAACTTTATTGAGTCCCTTATGATTACTCATTGACATTTTCCTTTTTATGCTACTCTTGAGTCTTGATTTCAAATATCAAATTTTCTATTCAGCTTTGGTCTTTTGATTAGACATGCTTGAATGTCTTCTATTTCATTAAATATCCTTTTTTTTCCTCTGAAAGATTATACTCACTTTTGCTGAGTAGGTTATTCTTGATTGTAATCCTATCTTTTTTGCCTTCTTGAATGTTGTGTTCCAGCCTTCTACATCTTAACCATTGAAGCTGCTAAATCTTGTGTGATACTGACTGTGGTTCAACAATATTTAAATTATTTCTTTCTGGCTGCTTGTAATATTTTCTTCTTGATCTGGGAGCTCTGGAATTTGTCTATACTGTTCCTGGGAGTTTGCTTTTTGGGATCTCTTTCAGGAGGTGATTGGTGAATTGTTTCAATTTCTTTTTCTCCCTGCTGGGTCTAAGATACTGATACAATTTTCCTTGATAATTTCTTGAAATATGATATCCAGGTTTATTTTTCATCATGTCTTTCAGATAGTCCAATAATTCCTTTTTCATAATTTATATTAAACATAAACACTGAAATTTAAATACTTAATAAAAAGAAATGGAAACATTATAAACTTAAATATTAAAACAAATACAAAATAAGAAAAGAAAAAAATGTATTTCCATATGCACAGCAGAATGTAAGAGAGGATTCAAAATATACACAAATAAATTGCCATTTCAAGGAGTCTATATAATAAATTATGCATTGTATTGAAAGCTATTCATATTTTCTTTCCTTCCTTATAAATTTCTTTTGTTCTCTGCTGTGCACTTTTTACTTTGTTCTTTTTCCCCCTTTACTCCACCCCTCCCCCAAGAAGGCTACAATTAAGAACAGACAGACACACATGTATACATATATACACATACGTGCATATATACATATATAAAGGTACATATAGATCTACATTGATATATGCATGTGTATATACATATATGGTGTGTGTATATTATATATGTGTATATATGCATGCAGATACACACATATATACATATATACACACAGATACATACACATATATATACATCTATGCATATACATATTTAGATATTTATAATCATACTTACATATAGACATACACATTCATATGCTTCTATGTAAGACCACAGTATACTTATTTATCCTCTGTTTCTCTGAGGAAGGATAATCCCTTCCTTCATAAGTCTGAGTCTTCCCATATTTTTCTAAGTTCATCAACTCATCATTTCCTATACCATAGCAATATTCCAACCTTATACTATCTAGTAATTTTAAATACTGTAAAACAAAATTGATTACTATGGCTCACATGTAGTGTAGTTTCCCTATTTTTCTCTTTTGTTTAAATATATTCTAGCTTTAACTTTGTCTGAGATCATGATCACTGCCCCTCCTTTTTTTCTAATAAATTCTACTATTGAGCTTTATTTTATATTTGGGCATGTCTCTTATTTTTAATCCCTCCTCACTCCTTACTCTACTTTACTTCTACCTGCTCCCTTGCCCTCCCATTGCTTAACCTACACCCCCAAAGATCCCTACCTTATCTTCCCATTCCCATTAACCTAAACAACTTTCTATACCCTCTATTCTATTCCCTCACCCTCTTATTTCTTTATAAACTTAGAAGATTTTTACTCCTTTCTAAATGTATATATTGTTCTCTCTTTAACCCAGATGTGATGTAAGTAGGCTTCCCTCTAGAAATCCCTCCCTTATCCTTTCCACTCTCCTTATCCCCTTAGTCTTTTATTTCTTGCTGAATTTAGAAGACTTTTATATTCATATATATATATATATGTATATATGTATATATATATATATATATATATATATATATACATAGATGTATGTATGTATGTATTGTTCCCTCTTTGACTCATTCTCAATGAGAGTAGGCTTCCAGATCTACCAGCTTTCCTGCCCCATCTTATTCCTCTGTGTCAGTTCTTCCTCTCACATTTCATGTGTATAAGATAGTCCAATAATACTTGAATTATCCCTGCTGAATATGTTTTTATGTCTCTTGTTCTTCCAATGAGATATTTCAAATTTTCTTTTATTTTTAATTCTTTTTGTTTTGTTTTCTTGCTTCTTGATGTGTCATGGAGTCATTAGCCCAATTGCAATTTTTAAGTAATTATTTTCTTCAATGAGCTTTTATATATCTTTTGTTGCTTTTGGTTAATTCTGGTTTTTAAGGGATTCATTTCTTTAGTGAATTTTGTGCTTCTTTTACTACTAGGAAAATTATATTTTTAAGCTGTAATTTTATTCAATATTTTTGTGCCTCTTTTACCAAGCTGTTTATTCTCTTTTCATAATTTTCTTGCATCATTCTCATTTCTTTTCCCAAGTTTTCCTCTATCATTCTCATGTCTTTTTTAAATCACTGCTGGTAATTCTTTTTGGAATTAGGTTCAATTAGCATTTTTTTTTGTGGCTTTGATTATAGATATTTAAACATTGTTGTCTTCTTATTTTATGTCTTGGTCTTACCTGCCACTGTATTAACTTTTTATGGACAAGTTCTTTTTGCTTGTTCATTTTTCCAGCCTAATCCTTGACTTTGAACTTAAAGTTGGGTTTTGTTCACCTAGTGGTAGAGAGGCACTGTCCCAAGCTTCAGAGTTTGGAGGGGTGGGGAGGTGGTGTGTGTGCTGATGTTTTTAAAGCTAGTTCTGGCGTGTTTCAACTTTTCTCTGTTTCTGAGGTGTTATGAACAAAGGATAAGTGTGGTCACTGCTCTGCTAGTCTCCACTCTGGTCTTTACCCAGAAAGAGTCCCCTTTTCCCAGGCAGCCACGTGTCCTCTAGGCCCTGAAATTCCAACCAGAACCTCTGCTCCTTTTTTTACCAATGACAAGTGCTTCTCCCTGCTATGGAACTGTGATCCAGAACTGCTTATGGGCAACAGCTCCTGATGACAGTTATCTGCACCTAGAGCCATCAAAATGTCCCTAGTAATTTCTCTCCCCACCCCCCACCAATTTATGCCTCTTGCTTGAGAGCCCCTGAAGCTGCTGCTGTTGCTGTTACCATTACAGGCACTTCTAAATCACAGCACTAGAGCTGGAGCTGAAGCACTGTGCTCTGGCCTGGTGCCCACCCCTCTATCACAGAACTCTACTGCTGACCTCAAAAGGTGTCTAAAATTGAGGGAAAAAATCTCACTCTGACTTCTCTTTGACTCTGTCATTCCAAAATTTTATTTGTAGAGTTATTTTTTTTAAAAATGGAGGTGAACGTAGGCAGAGTTCTTCTGGCCTGGTGCCTGTACTCTTCCATCTTAGCTCTACCCTGAGATTTTCAATTTTGAAATATCATGAAGGATACAATTTAAGACTGGATCTAAGGTCTATAAAGAGGTCACAGACAAGAGCAGATATGGAAAGCTAAACCATATGATGTCTGATCTACAGTAAGGAGGGACCTTCCTTCAGAAGTTTCCTACATCTAATTCCTTTTTTTTTTTTACTGATGAAGAAACTCAGAATGAAAGAGATTAAGTAAGCTGTTCAGAATCACTGAACTAATACATTTCTGAGTCAGGTTTTAAACTCAAGTCATTCTAGCTCTAAATTCATCACTCTAGCCAGTAATCTTCCTAGTTGCTTATCTGTGTACCTATTAGTTTTCCTGGTAGAAGGTAAGTTTCTTGATGCTTAGGGCTGATTTTTGTCTTCAATTCTTAGACCAATGTTTGATGTACAATTGGAGCTTGATCAACACTTTTAGAAATATAATCATTAGCCATAATTACTTCAATTATTTTTATTTCTAAGTTAGAGAGGAAAATAATCGTTGACATTTAAATAGAGGCCCTTCATGAGGATTTGTTGAGATCTAAGTTGAGGTTGAGGTTGGAAAATCAAAATTTCATAGGAGCTTAGAAGTAAAGGTAGAAGAGAATAATTATCTTTCCCTATTAGGAATGGTACACAGAAGTTCTTACCATACTGTCTCTAAAAAGATCGCATTGCCGTTCATGCTGAACATAACTTCAATTTATCACCAAACAAGACCTTCTTTCCAACTCACCTATTACTATCAAAAGTATCATTATCCTCCTGGTCATCTAGGCTCATAATCTTGGTGTTATTATCTGAATTCCCCTCACACTCACTCCACACATTTAATCCATAGCCTTATCTTATCTCATCATTTCTCCCTTCTCAAAATATCTCCTTTGTCTTCAGTCAAACAACTCCTTCCCTAGTACAAGATGACATTGTCTCATCCCTGTGTTATTGCAATAGCTTGATGGTTAGAAGTCCAGCAACAAAATATAAATTGTAGGGGGAATGGTAGCTGCTGTGATTAACAGTCACACCAGTGACCAGGAGAGTGAAAGCAATGGAGTAGGCAATGCCAGCCATGACATACTCAGTGCCAGTATCCAGAACTAGTTCATTATGAAAGAACCAGCAAGGGATGTTTTGGTTTGGATGCTGTGTAGCTGAATCCCTCCCGGGCTGCAAACTCAGATGGTGGTCATTTTCCATCTTTCTTCTTCCCTTTCCTGCCTCTCTTAAGAGGTTATGTACAAATTTTCCTAGATCTTCATTTCTTAAAAGTTTATTTGCTTTCCTTTTCCTTCTTTTTTATTTTTATTTTATATTTTAGTATGATAAACACGGTTGGTGCATTCAATGACTAATCTGTGTGTCTCTTTACTGAAATTCAGTGTATAGGGGCAATAGAGATAGCTTTATAACTGCAATATTTGGTCAGTTTTGGCTGAGATTTAAGAATTGTATGAAAGAGAATTAGATTCATTTTTGCACAATTTTCATAGACCAAGAGAATACTTATTGGAGGATATTTTGGCAGTGAATGAGTCAGAATTTTGGCTAGGGATAATTGAGTTATTGCCTAAATGTATCAATGATACACAGTAGAGAATGTAAGAGATTTCACCAACTTTGTTCAAAAGGAAGGGGAAATATCTTGATTAATAAGAGACAGCTCTAGCATCAAGGAGAATAAAATCTGAACATCATGACTTCCACTGTGCTGTACAAATAGGAGAAATCACTTGGTAAGTATATGTTGAATACATGAGTGAATAATTCAACTGTTCACCATTGAAGGTGAATTTTGTAAAATTATATAAACTACCCTGAACTAAAACTCTACATCAGTGTCTATTAAGGATGACTCTGTTGTCAAAATTCATGGCACCAAAGTGTAAATCTGTTTCAACCTGGAAAGACTTTGAGTAAGGAAATGATGACTAATTATTTTCATTCTCTGAGGACCAGCTTGTGTAAGTTTGAAGAGGTTCACCACTAAATTGACCACAGTTTTATGAAACATGGTGTGACAGTGCTTCAAGTCTATTGTATCAAGGAGTTGTACTCTATATCAATGGAAGGAGTATCTACAAACTGAAAATTTTAGGTTCTTAGTTCATTAAGGACGTGTCTCAGTCAATCAACAATAAATTCATAAAGCTAACAAATACCAATAGAATTCAGGCATCAATATCTAGTTACTTTAAGTATATTAATGAATATATTAGATACATAGTTGCCCCATGAATTCATTCCTCTGGTCATTCTATTTTTAATACACTGCCCCCTCAAAAAATTAGAAGTCAACCATAAAATAGTTGATTCAGGACTAAAACCATACCTAGCATCCTAGTCTGACTCAATATTTTATTTTAACATATTTGTCTCTCTGTGTATATACATACATAATTTTTCTCCCTTTGATACTTCCCTATCTCTACAATTCAATGAAGGGGTATATGTTTATAAATAAAAAGCATAATTAGTGATTTCAAGCACTTATGCTTCTCATTTACTACCCTATCCTCCATTCTAAAGGATAACTTATTGGAAAAGTGGAAATTATTTCCTCAAATTCATTGTCATATTAAAGTAAAACTTAAGAAATTTTACCTTATTAAAATAAATATCAACATATTTTAATTTATTAATGACCATAATCAAAGTGTAAATTTAATTAACCTGCAACTAACTTTAGAAATACAAATACAAACTGACATAATATTTGTTAACATTTGTATTTATCTTTCCTGCAGAGGATGTTACATAGCATTTAAGCTAGAATCTTAACATTTATTGTTCCAAACATGGAATAATTGGATGGTTGATAACACTTTTGAAATTTTCTAAATGAATATATTTTTTAAATAAAGTAGTAGACAAGCTATCTGTTGGAATGACTTTCAACAATGACAACCATTCACTTTTACAAATAAAAAGAATCGTCATGCAAGCAAACTGTATAGTGTACCAAACAAATAAAGTAACCTATTTAGGCAGCAAGGTGGCAGTTGCTGGAGAGTGAACCTAGAGTCAGGAAGACCTGAGATCAAATCTAGCTTAAGATACTTTCTCACTATGTGACCCTGGGAAAGTCAGTTAATCTCTTTTAATTCAGTTTCCTCATCTGTAGAAAGGGAAGCTACCCTCCAGAGCGACTGTGATAATGAAATGAGATAATGCATGACACGTAGTAAGTGGTATATAAACATTATATAAACTACCATATAAATATTAACTATATTAACTATTGTTATTTTGGCATCATTAGTTAGTGCATTAATATTATTAACAATAATAAATTCTGAGTCACTGGGGGTTCATCAAAATTTATAGGACAATCCCACAGTCCTTCATTCATAACATAATGATACCATTTACAATAAAATTTAAAGTATACTTTGTATACCCAGCACCTTATACAATGTTGGGCACAGAGTAGTCATGTACTTCCTTTCTGTTGATTAATTCTAATAATATTGGCTACATCACTTTTCACTTCACAGGATATTGAAAAAATTGAATTGGAAGGAGAAATTGGGACACTGATAGCAAGAGAGGAGAAAGGAAAATCACCACATTTTAGCTTAGCACAATCATTGGGTGGTGACACAGAATCATCAAGCTAAAGATAAATTATGGTCAGAATACTTTGTAGAAGAGGGCAGGAAAAATGTGAATGTTACATTAAGAATACAATTCATTGTTTTTTTCATGAAAATTATTTAAATTTGGGAAATTCCAGTGCCTTTGGGAAATGTCCCTTAATGTGTTAAACTGTATCTATGAACAGAAGACATATTTGATGTACCCCATTCATTAATAATGGTTAATTGTGATGTGGACACTCTTTTGAAATCTTTAAATATTTGTATCTCATTGTTCCTAATCCTACACTAAGGTAGGGAAAGACAAATATGCCCTCATTTTCATTACTGTTTAACTACATGATTTAAGTGAATGTTCATTCAACAGGTAATTAACATACAAGGGCAGCTAAGCGATGGACAGGATAGAGTGCTGGACCTAGAGTCAGGAAGACCTGAGTTCAAATCAAGTTTCAGACACTTATTAGCTGTGTGACCCTGGGAAAGTCACTTGACCCAGTTTGCCTCAGTTTACTCACCTGAAAAATTTGTTGGAGAAGGAAATAGCAATCTACTCCAGTATCTTTAGCCAAGGAAACCCCAAATGATGACATGAAGAATGAGAGACAACTTACACAACTGAATAACCTCCATCAATATGCAGAACTTAGCTATGATAATTTTCTTCTTTTCTTAGAATTATAATATTTCTTTATGTGATAAAATTTAAAAATGCCTATGTTCTAAATAAGGTAATTTTCTCTCATTAAAGTTTCTTTCCAATATGACATTCAATTCTTCTTTACTTAGAAAAAGAGTTGTTCCATTAATAATAATAATACTCTATTACTGAATAGTAAACATATTTATATAGTTTTACCTTTTTCTTCAGAGGTGTGAAATAGTTTCCAAGCAAATAAACAAATTGAATTTAGAATACAGCATATAACAGGATAACAGATGATCTTAGCTCCATAATAGTCTATTAAGGACCAATTTTAACCACAACTGATGACTGCACAAGAATAATCCAGGAAATGAAATAAGAAAAAAAGTTGTGGTTGTTTACATGAATGGAAAGAAAAATGACTCAGGCAGCTTTCAATGAATTAAAAAAAAATATGAAACAAACCCTTGCTATAAACAGACTACATTATTAGATACATTTTTTAAAAAAAGTAAAAATAGGAAAGAAAGGAGAGAAAAGCCATTTTTCATTGAATAAGTGAAACAGGCAAAAAAAATGAAACTGAATTCATGAATGAAGTTCATTCCTAAATTCTTCTCCATTTTTCCTCCCAGGTGCTTTATGAATTGCCAAAGAAGAACTCACAATCCCTAAACTCAGAGCTTATAATATTTTGGCAAATTGACGACAAAAAAGAAACATAAGTAAAATGAAGTGGAACAAAATTAAATGATAACTTCAATAAACTAATAATCATATGATTTTAGAGTAAGACTATTATAATCTAGTTTACCTTCTCTTCTGGTTGTAGAGATCGTTGTTCACACCAATTGTGTCACTGAGCCCAGATCCTACCTGCAACATTACCATAAAAAGATAACTTAAAGGATCATTTATTTATCACTATGGAAAAAGAATCTGCTCTTTCTAAAGTCATGGTTGCCACAAAGCTTCAAAGGGCTTGGAATCACACAACTTGACCTACAAAATAAAGAAAAAAAGATTTTCAAACAGTGCTTTAAAACCAGTAAAGATAATGGTTGACTAGATAGGCTATGCCTAACATAAGAAAGCCAATAAGAAACAACTTGAAAGAGAAGAGGTATGTTACAGGCAATGAATAGATGATTGTAAACTAGAAATGGAAGAATAAGCATGAGTATTTATTTGTGACTGAATGCAGAGGCAAATGGAAAAGATAAGGATATCCTCAAGGTTACAGAATTGGAAAACAAAGAGGATGGTAATGTCACTGATGATAATGGAGGAAATAAGGGAATTGTGGGTAAAAAAATACATTATTTTCCATGTTCAGTTTCAGAATACCCAAGTAGAAAAGTTATCAAAACATCATAATTATCTTGTGTTGGATAGAAGGTTGGATTGGACCTGGAAAAAAGGAGTTATTAATTGCACAAAAGTGATAACAAATGTACCAATGTTGTTTTCTAAGCAAAGTACACCTCAGAATTTATTTATACCATCACTTAGATCATTGAAATTAGTAAGAAATAATGGAAATATGAAAAATCATCATGATATGGATTAAACAATGACCTTTACCAATGTAATTGCATTCAGCTTTGTTGCTTCTGAGCCTTGCTCGATACTACATGACAGAATAGGATTTCCAAACACGGATAATGTAACATAATTCTACAATTCTAAGATTGCAAGCCATTATAATTCTTGAGATTTTTAGCTCTTTTTCCTTGCAGTTTTCACTGCTTCATCTTGCTTTGGAAATATGAGACACCCACATCCTCTCTAGGAGCTGAGCTCAATTTTGGTAGACAGCTATTTTCCTTGTAAGGTAACAGCAGGAGGAAAAGAGTAGACTGAATTGCCTTTGGGAAATTGCACTTTTCTTTTAATGACCTCAAACTTCTAGCTGATATAAAGGGCCATCTTTGCCTTTGAGCCTTACGATGCCCCAGTCTCTAAAGAATTATATATGACATTCCCTGAAAAGGACAATGGAGTGGCACATGATAGTCGTGAATCAGGTACAATAAATTACAAATATATGATTATTAAAAGTGCCATAAAATATTGCTCAAGAAACTTCTGATTACAAATAAAAAAAAAGTAATTGGCAAGTCTTGAAGTAAGGGTGGTGGATAACCAATGGAAAAACCACTTGTTGCACTTGTATCCACACAATGTAAAGAATATGCAAGAAAAGAATGTGAGCATGTTGGGAGTATTCCCTATGGTGATCATTGGCAGGAATTGTTGTCCAGGTAGAAGACATAAAACATAACATAAACCAACATACCAATCTCTGAGCCATTGAAATATCACAGTCATAAGATTAACCAGATGTCAGATTAAATAACTTCTTAGATCCATTATCTCTAGAGCACATACACACACAAGGATACACATGGGATTAGAAGCCAGATTTAGAGTAATTACAATTTAATACACAAGAAATGGAAGAGAAAACCCTAATAAAGTAAAATTCTTATAAATTAATGCCAGAGAATGCTAATTCTTAAAGCTCCTCTTTCATCCCAGCAGTAATGTATACTGGACTGTCAGGCTTGTGCTTGGAGACAATTTTGTCATCTCTCCTTATAGCAGAGACTGTCACAGTACACATCACCCCCTGCTAAATGTCCTTCAAAAAACAAAATCACTTTTATGTGCCATCCTTCCCTCTGCTTTTGTGTTGGCAATCAAAATGGGCTCTTAGCACTCATTTCAACCAAGTGCCCTTGAAAAGTTTAGCCTTTATTTCCTTGATTAAATTAGGAGTCCTTGATGACCTCCTTGCCTCAAGGGAAAGCCTAGTTTACATGGGCTTGAGGGACATGTTTGTGACATCAGAGGCTTTTAGACCATGTGTGTTTAAGTTGAATCTTCATGACGATTTTAGGTCACATGGGTGAGTTGCATGTATGACTAACCGTTGACCCTGAAAAAGATATAAAACCAGGGATTGGCTTTCTCTTTTTCGGAGCTCTGACCCACAGCCGTGGTGGTGCATGTGACTCTGGGCTAGCCTTTATTATGAGCTCCCGGGCCGAACTTAGATGTTGGTAACTATGAATTGTATTTGGTCTGTCTGTTGATGTTTGTAATTTGTCTGTATTTGCTCTGAAGTTCAGGGTGCTGGCTTTTTCCCCCGAACTAAGTGAATGGGATTTGTATGCTGAATTAAAATAAGCTTGTTAACCCCTTAACACTGCTTTTCTTTCTAAAGCAGATCAAAAGAACCTGGGCTTTTGCAGCATTCTGTGAGGTGGTTGTTGTTGATTTTACACTGTCCACAGCAGCTGCTAGCCAGATTGTTGAAACAGCTTTGGACTACCCTTGCCTTTAGTCTATAAAGATTGATTCAGTATTTCATCATCATTCCTCCAGAGTCATTATTAATCATATTAATCAGAGCTCTCGGATCCTTCAAAGGTATTTTTCTTTATAGCATGTATATTGTATTCACACATAAGTATGTATATGCATGTTTACTTACAGACATATGTAGGTATATGTCTATATATACATATTTGTTTATATGAATCATTTTCCTCTTAATCTGATCTCTTTTGATTATAAATTTTCGGGTCCCTAATTGATCCAAGCTTCCCAAGTTTGACATCTGGAAATAGAGAGGAATTGGCCCAAATTTAAATGAAGCAAGTCAAATCCCCCCTAGTGATGTACAATGAGATTGGCCCATTAGTAGCTCTTGAACTTCCAACATAGAAGACCAAATCTCAAAAAAAGGAAAACAATAAAATATGTATATAGAATTTACAGAGTATTTATCGTAGATGAAGAAAATAGTAGCTAAGTGAACCAGGAAAGTCTTGCAAAGGATGGAAAGCACAATGTATTTAGCAAAAAGTATATGCTATGAATATAAAAGAAACCCTTATTACAAAATTTGAGTAAAGATATTAGGTGATCATTGTTATTTCTGTGTCTATAAAAATTACTTATTCCTGAGCAATTGTGACAAAATGAAGTTTTAAGTATTAATGACTTTTTTAAATGAAAAATTTTTTTTATTAATCTCTACACAAAAGGATCTTATTTAATTGTTTTTTATGAAGAAAACATTTGTTTTTTCTTTGCCATATGGTTAACAAACAGCTTCTATACTTTTGCCTTTCTTTGGGCACATGTACAAAATTATAAAGCATCTCAACAAATTATTTGGCAACAGGTGGTAGAATATAAAAATTCCATTAAATTAAGAACTCATCAAGATTTTTACTCCTAAATTGTACCATAAAACAATAATAAAACAATTCATAAAGCAAAGGTTTTGCCCACAAATAATTATAGTAAGAAAGAGATGGAGGCCTTAACTGCACACAGACAAATGATCCTGTTTCCATGACAAGAAACCATTATTATTGAAAGAATGTGCCCACCATAAAATACACCAATTCTTGGCAAATGGATTTATGATGAAATAGCTACCTGTGTCCTAGTGGGAATCTGAGCCCATGCTTAAGCTAGGTTGAGGCAGCCAGGAATGCCCATCAGAAGAAGGTCTATCAGGAATAGAATAGAAAGGCACTGCCACTCAAGACTTCCAAAGGTATTTCTAATCATAGGTCTCTTGAAAAGTTTCCGGAAAGTTTCCACATCATTACATTTCTAAGGCAATGCAGAAAGAACCAAGTATCAGAAAAAAAATGAATAGCAGTAAAAGTAGAAAAAATGCCAATCAAAATGGAACAGAAAACAATTTTTAAAGATCAAATTATTAAAGAGGACATTATTTTTACTAAAGTTCTTTTCTTCAAAACATGATTATAGAGAAAGCAACTAGTAGTACAGAAGACAATATGTTATTGAATTCACACTTCATTTGGACAAAAAATGTGAGTCCTTTTGAAGTCTTTAAATATAATTAAATACAAGACCCTAACTTTGCAGATGAGTAAACTGAGGCACAGGGACCTAGTTGATTAGGCCATAGTCCCAGAAACACATTATGTATTGGTAGAGATAGAGACAGAGATAGAAATACGTATACATACAAATACATCTACTTACCCATATATAGCTGACATGCATATGTGTCTTGCAATTAAAAATCCTCATTTTATATAGATTCAGAGATTGTCATGTAAATATGAGTGATCAAGATTTTACTCTGTAGAACTGTAGGTAATATAGGTAATTTACTTTATGGATTTCAATGATCTAATCATCCTAACACTGACATTTTCAATAATAATTTAAAGAAAAGTTTTATTAGACTAGCACAGATGTTATTTTCAACTAACTTAAGCAGACTAATTGTTTATTGAGCTTTACTAATAGCAAAGCCATGCACAAATATATTATAGGTGAAGGAAAACATTGGTCCCAATGGCCTGCCCTTCCTTTCTCCTGTCCTACCTAATTTGTGAGTGAGACAAAAAAAATGTGCTTTTGTTTCCTCTTCCTTGTGTCCACTATAAAAAATTCGTCTTAGCAAACTAAGACAATTCCCACTATGTTTTTTTTAAGATGAAGTTGAAAGATTTATCTCCTTAGGGAACAAAGGTGGAAGAGAAAGGAAGGAATCTTTCAGATACTGCAATCATTTTGTTCAATGTAAGTTTCGATGAAACTCTGATTTGACCCTTTTTATTATCTAAAACTGACATTTTTCTTATTTCATTTCAATTTGTTATTTTACCTCTTCCCCTTCCAGTTCCATCTACTCCACCAGTGAATTGTCTTATGAGAATGGAAATTGTTTTAGCTCAGTGAGATGGATTGTTTGAAACCCTATACAACAAGCCAATTCCAAAGCTTAATATGATTATTTTGTAATTATCATCTGAAGAGCAAAAGTGATATCTCTATACTTTGTTGGTGCTCCAGTTTTTTCTTGACCCACTTGGTCACTGACACACTAAGGTCTCTGAGTGATGTCCTTGGAAGTGGACAAGTCTTTCTTTTGTCCAGAAAATATCCCCTACCTTTGAAGTCACTTGGATCAAAAAGGCTGAGGATAGTGTTATAAAACATTACAGGATGAAATAAGATCTTACTGTATTATAAGAGATGATAATACAAAGAAGCACAGGAGAACTTACATAGACTGATACAAAGTCAATAGAAACAGAAAACACTAAACACAATCAGTACGATAAAGTAAATTCCAAGAAAAAAAATAGCCAGTCAAAACTGAATGATCTGAAAGTATAAGGATGAAACTTGGCCTTGAAGGTAGATCCTACATTTGAAAATTCTTTATAAACAATAAAAATGCTGTAAAATTTAAGGTATTATTATTGTTTTAACTTATTTGGAATGATTGATAGAACTTTTAAGGGGAAGTGAAAGGCTATAAGGCAAATTGCCTATGACTCTTTGTATCAGTAAGGCAAGATTTATGACCTCAAGGATGACCATGAACATGCCAGTATGGTTCAGAATCACAAAGTATGAAAAACTCTCTAGGTAGAAGGCAGAGAAAGTATAACATTTATTTAGATACTGGGGGATCCAATCCCAAGACCAATAACCCCAATTCAATATAGCAGTAATTATATTCCAAAATCAGTAAGCCCACCTTAATGTAGCAACAAGGAAATTATAACACAGTATTACAGCAAAGAACCAAGTCATCTTGTAACTTTCCCCCTGCTAGGGCCTTCCTATAAACAATCAATCAAAAATCCTTACCGTCTCCTTGCCTGCATCCTCTCCCACAGTTGTAAAAGCCTTTGCAGTTCTGAGCCCTTGCCATTTCCTGGATTCTCTGGATTCTCAGTTCTCCAATCTCTCAATCCTGTAGATTCTCAGTTCTTTGATCTCTGCAACTCTCTTGTCTACACTCTCCACTCTGCAGTCTCTCTCTATGCTGGCTATTTCAGTGTCTGCTCTCTCAATATCTGCTCTTCAACACCCTCTTGACGTCTGCTGCCCCAATGTCGTCTTGATGTCTGCTTCTCCATTCTTCTTGATGTCTGCTTCTCAATTCTGCTGCTCTCAGTTTTACTTCTCTCACAATCAGGGCTGTCTTCATATACAGTCCTAACTGCATCTGATTGGGTAAAACTCAGGTCTCTGGTTGGCTGAATTCATGCACATCTGATTGGTTAGAAATCAGTGCACATACAATTGGCTCTGGTTTTAGCAACTTTCCTTAGGGCCCTGAGGGTTTCATACCTCTCCTGACCTAGATAGCAAAAGGGCATGGGCCTGGGGCCTAAGTAAAGGGTGTACATAAAGGCCCTATTGAATGGGTGGGGAAGGTCTTTAATCACATTAACACTACATTTCTTTTAGCAATTATCTTTGGCTTTCAATGAAGATTAAGGCCTAGGACTACTGGATATGTCCCCATATTTGATGTTATAAGGTAAGAAGCACAGTATGAAACTCTTCATGAAAGACTTGATCAGATTGTCCAAATCAGAAGCAGTCCTAAAGAGAAAGCATACAACAACCAGATGAAATAATCTCTGGGACATACGACTTTCTGCATCATTCATCATTTTTCATGAATCTATTTGTTGAAGTCATCCACAAGTTACATCCACAAAAGACTTGCTATTTTTTATGATTCAGTTTCCTATTTAGATACCAGTTATTTTACCAACCCAACAATTGAATCATCCTTTATAGTGAGGTCCTTGGACTTTACATTATTTCTTCAAAGATATAACCAACTCTTCCCAACTTTACCTTTCATCCATGCCTAAGCATGGTATACCTGGATGTGCAAATACACTTAGCTCATATTTTATACATGTTTATATATGATAACAGTCTCTTTTTTATAGACACATTGGTAATAACCACCACTATTATTCTTGAGTTTGAGCCCAACAATGCTTTCTGATCAGTTCCATCTATCCTGCCTCGGTACAATTTCAATCAATTTCACTGATTTCTTTTGAATACATTATTTTTCAGGATGGAATATAGTCTTGAATATAGTCCTATAGCTGACCCCCAAAAGCAACAATTACAAAAAAAAATCAAAAGAAAAAAAAACAGACAAACCAGTTTTAGCATATTCCTGATTCTTGAAATCCTCCCATGTCCTTCCAGTTTCCAAGGCCATGTCTCATCCATTTTCTAGACACCTAGATTTCAGAGGCACTAGCCAACTTTCCATTCTAGAACTACATATACACAAATTGTTCCCTGTGGATTGCATTAAGATGGGTGACCTTGTAAGATATGTGTTTTAAGAATATGAAATTGGATACTTAGAGGATCCTAGAGAATCAAGTAAACAAAAACTACTTGAAATAATCAACAACTTTAGTAAGTGGTAGGATATAAAATAAACCCACATAAATCATTGGCATTTCTATATATTACTAACAAAGCCCAACAGCAAGAGATAGAAAGAGAAATTCCATTTAATGTTACTGTAGACACTGTAAAATATTTGGTAGTCTACCTGCTGAAACAAACCCAGGAATTATATGAACACAATTACAAAACATCTTTCACACAAATGAAGTAAGATCTAAATAACTGGAAAAGATGTCTGTTGCTTGTGCATAGGCAGAGCTAATTTAGTAAAAATGACAATTCTACCTAAATTTATTTACTTATTCAGTGCCATACCAATCAAAGTACCAAAAATTATTTCATAGAGCTAGAAAAAATAATAACAAAATTCACTTGGAAAAACAAAAGTCCTGAATATCAAGGGAATTAATAAAAGAAATATGAAAGAAGGTGGCCTAGCCATACCAGATCTTAAATTGTATTATAAAGCAGCAATCATCAAAACTACTAGGTACTGGCTAAGAAATAGAGCAGTAGATCAGTGGAATAGGTTAGGTAAACAATACCCAGTAATCAGTGATTATAGAATTCTACTGTTTTATAAAGCCAAATATCCTAGCTTTTGGGATAGGAACTCACTTTTTGACAAAAGCTGCTAGGAAAACTGGAAAATAGTATGGCAGAAACTGGGCATAGACCAATATCTGACATTGTTTAACAAAATAAAGTCCAAACAGGTACACAATTTAGATATAAATGCTGATAATATAAACAAATTAGAAGAACAAGGAATAGTTTATCTGTCAGATTTATGGAGAATGGAGGAATTTAGAACCAAAAATGTGGTAGAGAACATCATGAAGTGCAAAATGGATAACTTTGATTTCATTAAATTGAATTTTTTTTCACAAACAAAGCCAATGCAACCAAGATTAGGAGGGAAACAGAAAAGTGGGAAAGAATTTTTAAAAACAGTGTCTCTGATAAAGGCCTCATTTCTAAAATATATAGATAACTGAGTCAAATTTACAAGAATACAAGTCATTCCCCAATTGATAAATGGTCAAAGGATATGAAAAGACAGTTTTTAGAGGAAGAAATTAAAGCTATCTATAGTCATATGAAAAAATGCTCTCAATCACTATTGATTTGAAAAATGCAAATCAAAACAACTCTAAGGCACCATATCACATTTAGCAGATTGGCTAACATGACAAAATGGGAAAATGATAAATGTTGGAGAAGATGTAGGAAAATTGGAACATTAATTAATTGTTGGTGGAGTTATGAACTGATCCAACCATTCTGGAGAGCAATTTGGAACTATACCCAAAGGACTATATAAATGTGCATACTCTTTTACTGCTTCTGGGGCTGTATCCCAAAAAGATCACAAAAATGGGAAAAAGGACCTACATGTACAAAAATATTTATAGCAGCTCTTTTTGTGTTGGACAAGAACTAGATATTGAGGGGATGCCCATCAATTGGGAAATTGCTGAAAAAAGTATGGTTTATGAATGTAGTGGAAAACTATTGTGCTATAAGAAATGATGAACAGGAGGACTTCAGAAAAATCTGGAAGACTTATAAGAACTAATACTAAATAAAATGAACAGAACCAGGAGAATATTGTACACAGTGACAGCTACATTGTGCAATGACTGACTTTGACAGACTTAGGTCTTCTCAGCAATGCAAGAACCTAAAACAATTCCAGATGACTCACGATTGAAAATGCCATACACAACCAGAAAAAGACACATGGTGTCTGAATGCAGATCAAAGCAGACTACTTTCTTTTTATTTTGTTTTGCTTTGTTTTATGTTTTTCTTTCTCATCATTCCTCACCTTCATTCTAATTCTTCTATACAACATAATTACTGTAATATATGTTTAATAGGATTGCATATGTAGAGCCTATATTGGATTTCATGTAATCTTGGAGAGGGGGAAGGGCAGGGTGGGGGAGAAAATTTAAAACTTATGGAAGTGAATGTTGAAAACTAAAAAATAAATAACTTATTGAAAAAAAAGAACATCAAATTGGAAGCTGGGTGGAAGAGAGATTGGAATGCAGAGAGTGGAAATAAGATCAATTAGAAAACTAATGAAATAATCCAGTAGACCATTTAGAAGCTATTGTAATAGAAGTAATGAGGGCATGAAATAGGGTAGAAACTATGTGAGTGAAAATATATGAATGGATGAAAGAAATATTGGGAAATTAGAATAAAGACTTGGCAATTCATTGGATGGGAGGGTGAGGTGAAAGGGAAGAGTCAAAGATGATTCTGAGTTTGTGAGGCTGGACAGATAGATGGATGGTGGTGATAACCACAAAGACTGGGAAGTTAAGAGGAGGAGTAGGTTTTAATTAACTAAGTTTTTAATTCACCTTTCTGAGAAAAGTTAAAGGGAAGAAGATGAAAAGCAGTGGACCATTAAGGGCAAGTTATTATGTATAGCCCACATTTCTCTATTCTTTTTCTCAGCCTTTTATATCTTAGTCATATTTGACAACCAGTTGGACCTCTAGGGGCTTGCAGATATTCATTATTATTTAATATATTTGAAAGGCTGTGCTACAGATACAGTATGGGCAATGAGTATAGCATTGTGCTTCTTGCATTTTTCAATTAAACAGGCATTTTTAAGTGCTATTTTCTATACTAGGCACTGAGGATCCAGAGAGGAATGAAAAACATTTTCTGCCCCAAGCAACTTACATTCTACTGAGGGATACCTACAGGTAAACACAAATAAATACAAGCTAATCTGAGAAAGGAAACACTAATGAATATGGTGATCAGAAAAGAATCTGGATAGTATGTGGGATTTGAGGTGAGCTTTGAAGATAGCTAGGAATTCCAAGAAGCAAAAGTGAGGTAAGAAATTAATTACAGTCATTGGAGAGAGCCCTTGATAAGGGACAAAGTCTGAAGTCAAATGCCAAGTTCATGAAGCAACAACTAGATCCATCCAACTGAAACATGTAGTAGGCATAAGGTAATGTGAAATAAGCCTGGAATGGTAAGCTGGCACCAAATTATGGAGGACTTCAAATGCCAAGCTGATGAGTTTGTATTTTATCCTAGAAGCAATGGGGAACCACTGAAAATTCTTTTTTTTTAAACTGGGATGAAGGGTGATGTGGTCATATCTGTGCCTTAGGAAACTTATTTTTGAAGCTATTTAGAGGATGGATTAGAGCAAGGAAAGACTGCAAGGAAGAAGAACAATTAGGAAATTGTTTCCCTAGACCCACTTAAAAATAACCATATCCTGAAATAGGGAAAGATCTATGTGAGTAGAGACAGGAAATGATGTCAGAGGTTTGATGAAGATAGAGTTGGCAACTAACTAGATATGGGCAAGGACAAGATTGAAGGAAAAGAGATGGAATCAAGTTCATAAACATGAGTGACTGGAAGGTGGGTGGTAGCTTCACCATAAAAAAATAAGTCTGGAGGAGGCCTTCCCACATTAATTTATATTCTTAAGATTTTGTTCTGTTAGCAATTTTCTGATATTTTCTAAGTTGTGTTCTCTGGCAGAAGCTCTGCCAATGTTTATTGCATTCATAAGATTGCTCTACAGAAAGAATTCACTAGTGGGAAGGAATGGCTAAAACTTACCCAATTTTATTAAATTTGTAGAGTGTGCCTGTATTTTGCTATAGGTTTTGTAATAATATCTTTAGGAATGAGAATGTAATTATGGAGTGGGAAGTAAGCTCTATGAAGGAAGGGGATATAAATATTCATTGAATGAATGATGGCTGTACCAATAGAATTCAAGCTCTAATGGGTCCTATATACCTGTCTAATTCAGCTATCTCTTTTACTATACATTTAGAGATGCTAAATACCAAGATTATCTTCACAAATATTGGGCATTAATTAGTAAACATGGACTGGTGGCCGGTTTACTAAAACTTGTGACGTTTTAAAACCCACATAAATTAGAGAATATCTGTGAAAGCAAAATAAATTATTTTTCAAATTGTCTAAGTTCTCAATCCTAAGTTACACCCTCAAACCCTGTACCACTCCTTTGTTGAGAAAGTGTACTTCTAATTTGTAACTGAAGCACACCAGGAATCATGAAGCACAAAAGTTATAGTTCATCTCAATCACAACTTCAAACTTCATGGAAAAGGCAGAAATTGCTCACTGTAGCCCAGATCCATCCAAAGTGAATACCTGTTCTTATTTTTCCTGAAAAGTCAATTAATCAAATTACTTATTTTGGGGTTTTCTTCCAGATTGTTGTTCTCTTGTTTGTATTTGCATTCTCAATCAGTTATTATCTCTTTTGATTTTTTGTTTGTTTGTTTGCTTGTTTGTTTTTGATGAGTCTTGCTATCATAGATGCAAGGCTATTGTTTTTTTTTTTTTTTCCTGTTCTTCAAATGTTTATTGCTGGGAAGGGCAAAAATTTTCTTTCATAACTCCTATTTCTCTTTTAAACAATTTAGACATATCCAGTTGTGGTTTGACTCTCTTGGGAATCCATGGCATTCTCTGCCACATCAGGCTTTGATTCATTGTCTTTAGTCTTTCAGTGCTTATATGAAGACTTAGTTGATCTATTCCCTTCTCTTATTTGTATCTTTCCCATTGATTTCTCTGCTCATGCTCAAGGTCCTTAACTGATTTTCCTTCCTCCTAAGGTATTTCATAATTTCAGTCTTTTTTTTCCTCCTTAGCACTCACTTTCTGATTTAT
Organism: Trichosurus vulpecula; assembly: GCF_011100635.1. NCBI lineage: Eukaryota > Metazoa > Chordata > Mammalia > Diprotodontia > Phalangeridae > Trichosurus > Trichosurus vulpecula. Next base: position 134,469,575 of record NC_050581.1, read on the forward strand.
TCCTCTTTGACTGTGATTTCCATGAGGGGTGGACCTCAGAGCCTTCTCATTCTCTTCCCTCTCTTCCCAGGCTCAGTAATTCATGAATCTCTCTCTCTCTCTCTCTCTCTCTCTCTCTCTCACACACACACACACACACACACACACACACACAGACACAGATACATACACACATAAACACACACAAATGAGGAAAGCATTTATTGGGTTCTTGCTCTGTGCAATTCACAGTGCAAAGTGATGGGTTTACAAACAGAAAAATACAATAGTTCCTTTTCTCAAGGAGCTAACATTCTAATAGTGGAAGAAAACACACATGGAAACCTTGTTGGCAGGTCAGGTATATTATAGTCCTTAGGGTTCTCACCTATTTTTCATCATCCTCAGGTCTCTGGTTGAGCAGGTCCCATAAGTGACCAGAGTCAGTAGGACAGTCCATAGCTGGTAATAGCAGTAGATTCAAGAAACAGGAGATAACAGGGACAATCTGAGTATGACTAAACTCAGGAAGGAGCTAGTTAACATAACAAAATCCAGACAATTTAACTCTGGACCAGGCCCAAGCTTGGCCATATCATAATTGTTATTATTTGCAGTGTTTTCTTCTTAACGTTTTAAAGGCTCTTTGGATTTAATAAAATGACTAATTTTAATGTTAATGAAAGATAGAAGAGAAGAAATAAACAAATGGAGAAAATGACATTGGCAAGAATGTATCATAGGAGAATTAGTTGAGGGAATAATATCCTTTCATTCTTTTTTTAATTAATTAATTTATTTATTTAATATATTTAGTTTTCAGCATTGATTTTCACAAGAGTTTGAATTACAAATTTTCTCCCCATTTCTACCCTCCCCCCCACTCCAAGATGGCATATATTCTGGTTGCCCTGTTCCCCAGTCAGCCCTCCCTTCTGTCACCCCACTCCCCTCCCATCCCCTTTTCCTTTACTTTCTTATAAGGCAAGATAAATTTCTACACCCCATTGCCTGTGTATCTTATTTTCTAGTTGCATGCAAAAGCTTTTTTTGTTGTTGTTTTTGAACACCTGTTTTTAAAACTTTGAGTTCAAAATTCTCTCCCCTCTTCCCTTCTCACCCACCCTCCTTACGAAGTCAAGCAATTCAACATAGGCCACATGTGTATCATTATGTATAACCCTTCCACAATACTCATGTTGTGAAAGACTAACTATATTTTGCTCCTTCCCAACCCATCCCCCTTTATTGAATTTTCTCCCTTGACCCTGTCCCCTTATGAAAGTGTTTGTTCTTGATTACCTCCACCCCCATCAGCCCTCCCCTCCATCACCCCCCCTTTTTATCTTCTTCCCTCTTCTTTCCTGTAGGGTAAGATACCCAATTGAGTATGTATGGTATTCCCTCCTCAGGCCAAATCTGATGAGAGCAAGATTGACTCATTCCCCCCTCACCTGCCCTCTCCCCTCCTCCCACAGAACAGCTTCTTCTTGCCGCCTTTATGTGAGATAATCCACCCTATTCTGTCTCTCCCTATCTATCTATCTATCTATCTATATATATATATATATATATATATATACATAAACATAGATATACATCTATGCATATTCCCTTCAGCTACCCTAATACTGAGGTCTCATGAATCATACATGTCATCTTTCCATGTAGGAATGTAAACAAAACAGTTCAACTTTAGTAAGTCCCTTGCAATTTATTTTTTTTGTTCTTTTTCTTGATTACCTTTTCATGCTTCTTTTGATTCTTGTGTTTGAAAGTCAAATTTTCTATTCAGCTCTGGTCTTTTCACTGAGAAAGCTTGAAAGTCCTCTATTTTATTGAAAATCCATATTTTGCCTTGGAACATGATACTCACTTTTGCTGGGTAGGTGATTCTTGGTTTTAATCCTAGCTCCATTGACTTCGGAATATCATATTCCAAGTCCTTCGATCTCTTAATATAGAAGGTGCCAGATCTTGGGTTATTCTGATTATGTTTCCACAATACTCAAATTGTTTCTTTCTGGCTGCTTGCAGTATTTTCTCCTTGATCTGGGAGCTCTGGAATTTGGCAACAATATTCCTAGGAGATTTCTTTTTGGGATCTATTTGAGGAGGCAATCGATGGATTCTTTCAATTTCTATTTTGCCCTGTGGCTCTACAATATCAGGGCAGCTCTTGATAATTTCTTGAAAGATGATATCTAGGCTCTTGTTTTGATCATGGCTTTCAGGCAGTCCAATAATTTTTAAATTATCTCTCCTGGATCTATTTTCCAGGTCAGTGGTTTTTCCAATGAGATATATCATATTGTCTTCCATTTTTTCATTCCTTTGGTTCTGCTTTATATTATCTTGATTTCTCATAAAGTCACTAGCTTCCACTTGTTCCAATCTAATTTTTAAAGTAGTATTTTCTTCAGCGGTCTTTTGGACCTCCTTTTCCATTTGGCTAATTCTGCCTTTCACAGCATTCTTCTCGTTGGCTTTTTGGAGCTCTTTTCCCTTTTGAGTTAGTCTATTTTTTAAGGTGTTGTTTTCTTCAGTATATTTTTCAGTATTTTTTTTGGGTCTCCTTTAGCAAGTCATTGACTTGTTTTTCATGGTTTTCTCGCTTCCTTCTCATTTCTCTTCCCAATTTTTCCTCTACTTCTCTAACTTGCTTTTCCAAATCCTTTTTGAGCTCTTCCATGGCCTGGGACCAGTTCATATTTTTCTTGGAGGCTTTTGTTGTAGGCACTTTGACTTTAACTTCTTCTTTCTGTACATTTTGGTGTTCTTTGTCACCAAAGAAAGAATCCAACATCTGAGACTGAATCTCGGTGTGTTTTTGCTGCCTGGCCATATTCCCAGCCAACTAACTTGACCCTTGAGTTTTTCAGTGGGGTATGACTGCTTGTAGAGTTTCGAGAACTATGTTCTATGCCGTGGTGGGGTGGGGGAGAGATGTGCCAGCTCTACCAAACCAGCACTCCTCCTTCCCCAAGAACCCCCAACCCGGACTGGACTTAGATCTTAAGCAGGCTCTTCACTCCTGCTCTGATCCACCAATTAATTCCTCCCACCAGGTGGTCCTGGGGCCTAAAGCAACTGCAGCTGTACTTCTGTAGCTGCCCCACCTCTGCTGCCCCGAGGGCAGTGGCAGAACCACGAACTCCTTCCACTCCTGAAGCTTTTCTCAGTAACCTTCTCCACTGTGTTTGGTGTTTGTGGGTTGAGAAGTCCGGTAACTGCCATAGCTCACTGATTCAGGGCGCTAGGGCACATTCCGCCCAGCTCCTGGTCTGGTTCATCCTTGCTTCTCATGCTGGGCTTTGCTCTGCTCCACTGCACTCTGCTCCCAGGTCTGTGTGGGATAGATCTCACCCAGAGACCATCCAGGCTGTCCTGGGCTGGAGCCCTGCTTTTCTCTGATGTTTTGTGGGTTCTGCAATTCTAGAATTGGTTCAGAGCCATTTTTCATAGGTTTTTGGAGGGACTCGGAGGGGAGCTCATGCTAGTCCCTGCTTTCCAGCCACCATCTTGTCTCTGCCCCCTGTATCTTTTCATTCTTGAAAGGGAATAAGACTAGTTTTTGACCAGACTTCATTAGAAACAGATAGAATCTTTCTGTCTTATTTAAAATAATAAAACATAAGATTTAAAGGACATACTTGCATAATTATAACTATATATCAAATTGTCCATCTGACACAAAGAGTCAATAAGGTTTAAAATATCAGAAACATCAAATTAGGTCATTCTGATTTGGGTGCCATAAGGGAACAGAATCACATTCTGGAAGAGGGGAAACAAAATTACTCAATCTAGCCAACCAGCACTGATTTGTGCTTAAACTAAAATCACTTGTTTGAGTTTTAAGAGACATCAACTTATTTGGCTTCTTTCCTTTCAAATTTATCCATCTGTTTGGCCCAGTTGATGAAGTTAGAACAGGTGGTGATCCACTTTTAAAACTTATGCTATTCACCAACCCTGACCAAAATAAAAGGAGGTTTGGGGATTGGTAGACAAGAAAATGTATCTTCTTAAACTGATACCTTCTCTGAAAGAAGAGGTCTTTACAAAACCAAGATGCTTACTCTATCGCCTGCAGTTAAGACTGTATTTACATCAAGAGATATCTAAAAGATCTTTTAATATTTCATTTAAATATTTAAAAATGTAAGGTTTCTCTACAATTGCTGAATTCTAAGAGTTTGAAGTACTAGTGAATCAGCCTTTGGAAATATTTCAGGAAATGGGGCTTTTCCATTGTCAGTGAAACCTCGTATTGTCTGAACAGCTCCTAATGAGATTTAAAGAATATGACCGCCAAAGAAAATGAACTAGTGTTGGTACCTGAAGTGGTTCCTGCTGGGTCCATTATTCTTAAAAGAGAGGAAAAAAATTCTCCTACTGTGACAGTCGATCAACTGAAGAGCCTCACTTAACTTCAGGTCCTCGTCATGGTTTTGTAATTATTATTTTCTGTCTGATAAGTCCAATGCCAGCTGTGAGGCACTGAATTGCAGATCTATGTGAGTTTCAAGAAGCTAACTAGTGTGAATTAATGATGTGGTGCATTCTTCAGTACTCTACAATATGTTTGCATGCAGACTGATGTTTTTAATACAAAGCAATGTACTTTAACTGGTAGAGCATTGGAATTGGTGTCACAATGTTTATTTTCAAATGCTACTGGCTCTCTTTTTCATGGTACATTGGAAGAAATCCTAAATTGGGAATCAACGGCCTTGGACTTAAATCTCAGCTCTGCCACTGACTGCCCGTGTGATGTGGGAAAAGCGACTTAATTTTTTTCTTGGCCTTAGTTATGTCTCATCATAAGGAAAAGGATTTGGATGAGGTAACCTATAAGATTGGTCTATATGTCATTCTATGATCCTATATATGTGTAACTGTGAGCAAATCACTTAGCATCATTAACCCCCTCTTTCTTCCTTTGTACCATGTGGATAATAGTACTGGCACTATGTAACTCAATGATGCTTGTGAATACAAAGTGAGAACAGTGATTTCTGCATTGAAATATGGTATGTTTAGTGAAAAAGAAGTAGCAAAATCCTGGTGTTGATCAGGCTTGTGAATTAAAGCAATGGAAAAAAGAGTATTATCTAGTCGAGGTCATCTTTTCTTCAATATTGTCTGGATCCTTCTAGTCCACCCAAGACATATTGAGGTATAGCTTATTTTTTAGTGTATTTTATGTGTATTCATGGAGTAACTCAAGAAATGGCCATAAAACAAAAAATGTATGGCAATTTCTCAATTATTTGTAAGCTATCACAATTTGTATGACCTACTTTTTCATTAATAGAACAACACAGACCTTTGTCAAATACAGGGATTTTCTTATAGCTTTCATCAGCAAACATAATTTCCAAAAATGCCACTGCAACTTTTGGATTTCCCTAAAATTGGCTTGAGCCCAAAATGAAATCTACCACTTAAGATTCAATAGATCCATGATACCTCCATTGAGGGAATTCCTTCTCTTTGTGTAGGTTACAACATACCCATAGTTTTCCTCTTGTGCAATTATTTTTCATGCTTTCCCAAAAATCTTACACAAAAGTCACATCCAATGTAACTGAGGCCTTCTGGGTCTCTTAACATTTTATTATTACCAGAGCCATAGCCAGGTTTGGCCTCCATTATGCCTTTATTTCATTACCTGATAAGCCTACCTCCATTTCTTGCCAGGCAGATTCTTATTCATGTCTTGTCTACTACTTCTTCACAAAAGTCGTCATTGGTAATAAGTAGTAGTCAACTTATATCCATCACATAACTTTACATTATCCTTTTGGTTATGCGCAAGTCTGAATATTCCAAAGTTTGGTGGTTAGTAATTAACAACCATGTACAATAGGCTCATAGGGAGAAGAACTGTTGTTTAAATGTGCATGTGTTTGTATTTGCATCCGTAATCAGGGATAACTGAAAATGATATATAACTTTTCAAATACAATACATTGTGATTTCCTCTTAGACAGTTATGGGCCCAATTCATTATCCAGTGACATTTCATGTTGAAAATATATACTGATGGAATAACTTTTTAACGGAATATCATAATCTGGGCAAGAGTTATTCTTTATTTTGAGTATGGCAAAGCCAATGCTCTTTAAGTGACCATGGCTCACAATGAGGAGGCCCCAGAAATAGAAACATATGTAAAAGTCTGTTACATAATTGGGCAAATATCTCATATTTTTATACAAAGTTAAATTTATATTTTTAGACATGTGAAATGTGTGATCCTCAGTACCTCTAGCTTCCTTTTTTTCCAGTTTGTCATCATCATGATGAAAAAAAAAGGTGTATGTCATGATTCTGAAGGATATACTCTATTTTTGACTTTTTTCATGGATCTTACTGTCAATATATACAAACACATAAGTATACGTACATATATGCATATTTAAATGAATATATATATGCATTATTTAATAGCTAATCTCCTGCTAATATGCCTATGTACTAAGCTACACTGGTCATCGAATGAGAGACATAATTATTTTATTCTCCTACACTATGCTTGCAAAGCCTTGAGTAACTGAGGGCCATTTGTTTACCATGATTAAGGTAAGAGTAGAGAATCTACTGAGGGAATTTACCAGATCAGGTATAAAGTTGTGCTTTTTCTCTCAAAAGGTGATATTTTATAAGTAATACTGTAATTACTCAGGTAGCAAAAGTAATAAAAAATTCTTTAAGCAATTATAGTACTTCAGAATTTCTAGATTTAAGAAAATAATAATTACAATACTTCACATGTATACAGCTATCTAGCTCCATAAAAATCAAATGACTCTTTGCTTAACATTCAATGATGTCAGGAGATGAAATAAGGCTGCGTAATACAATATCTCATTTCTAATTTTGAAAAAAAATGTATTCATGAGGAAACACTTCTTTATTTGAAAATAATGAATTGTTTTTGGTAAGAAGATATATTTTCACTTGAGATTTACTTTTACTCCTTCAATTTTAGGCCTGGAATCATTACTTTACACACTTTCATTGCTGGATATGACCCAAGTTAAGATTTTGATTACTCAGGGATCCCCAGACACTATCATGATGATTTTCCCTCTGTAGGCTATGTACACTTAAAATGTGCAAAACCCACCTCTCTTAGATAGTGGAAATGAAAAACTAGATGTATCTAATGTTCTTAAATGGAAGTTATTCATTACGCAATGCTGACAAGTTTTATGTCGTCTTTGTAGTTGTAGCTTACTTACATAACCATAATGTACACATGAATTTTATTTTGGTTGAGCTGCAAATTATTGTTTGTAAGGCATTGTAGTTTTCATAATATACTCCTCTCTATAATCACTGGAAAATATTTTTTGTTAAAAAAACAACCTTGTGTTTTTATGGGAGAATGTGTGTATGTATGTGCGTATATACTCCATTGAAGTTTTTGCAAAATTTTCTAAATGGAAAAATAAAATAAAAATTTAAAAATTATGAAAAATATTTACTTGCTATTATAATAATTTTCATGTGACCTAATGAAATGGGAGGGAATAAATGGTGGAATGGACATCTAAACAGATTAACACATTTCTCTGCAGATGTTTGTCTGATGCAAATCAAATGCTACAATAAGACTCAAAGAGTCTATATAATCTCTAAGTAAGGAAACATTTTATCTCCTTGTCATTTGGAAAGATAAAATACAAACTATAAACTTGATCATCAAATCTTATAGAAAAGTATAGTGGAAAATTTTTAGAAGTGATATTTTGTGCTACTGAGAATTGGTGAAGGATGGGATTGGAGGAATAGGGATAAAGAAAACTTGGGAAGAAAACCATAAAAATAAAAACATACCAAGGGTAAACAAGGACGAAATTAGAATAAGGACAACAAAAAAGGACAACGGAAAAGATTTATGATGATGCTCTATAACAAATACTATTGACCATTATACAAATTATATAAATACATCATTTCCAATAAACAAAACTAACTCTAATATGAAAATGCATGTTGCTGCCAGTTGGATAGATTTGTTTAATTTCCTCATTAAATTCAATAAGAAGTTATTAACATGTCAGCCATGTTCAAGGCACATGCTAGGTGCTAAGGATAAGGAGATAAACTTAAAAACCACCCATGTACCAAAAGAGGTCACAATATACAGAGGGAGATGTGTCATATGGAAGAATAAGTACATGGAAGATAATATTAAGAAAGAAAGAGTACCAGCAATTCATTAAATCAAGAGAATCTTCTTATAGGAGGCAAAACATAATGTGAGTCTTTCAGGAAGCTAAGGAATCTAAAAAATGGAAGAAAGAGAAAGAGATGTATGTGAAGCATGAAGAAGAGTCTCTGTAAAGGTATAGGAGTGGGAGGTGGAATGCTGAGTTGGAGGTATAATAAGTAACTGGTTTCCCTGAAACCTAAAGAATATGAGAGAAAATAATGTGAATTACACACAAAACGTATCAGATTATAAATGGTTTTAAGTACAAAGCTGAAAAGTTTGATCTTTTTTATAATAGGGAGTTAAATGACATAGACAGAACTTTATCTTAGGTTGATCAGCCACAGTTGGACATACCATGATTTGATTCTAGCACAGCGAAGTCATTTTGGCCCTCTTAGAGAACAAAGGACAACAACCAACATAAAGCAAAATTCTGCACATATGTATATGTGTGTGTGTATAAATATATATATATATATATACACACACATATGTGTGTATGCATATGTATACATATATGTATATATTTTATATATAGATACATGTGTTTATACATATAGGTATGTGTGTACGTATATATACTTTTATAGATGTATATGATGTGTGTGCCTATGTGTGTGTATCTGAAAAGAAACCATAAGAAATAAGCTAGAAAGTATTAAAAGCAAACATGAAACCAAAAGAAATTCTAAAATCATTGTTTAATGCAGAAATATATTGTTTTGTTAAAACATGGACTTTATATTTAAGTTCTGCTATAATTTAATATTGAGTAAACCACAAATTGCTGGCATTGAGCTTTTTCAGGAGGCCAGTATAGTCTCTCATATTAAACTAGCTGACTTTTTATTTCAAACCTCACTACTGTATTTTGCCACCAGTCAATTCTTCTTTCACTGCAAAGCTCAGTCATAGAGGCTGATGAGAGGTTGGGGAAATGCACTCCTGCTTCCACTCAGACACTGCCTCATGACATTTTGCCTCTCCCTTTTTACTTGAGTAAACTAATTTAGTGAGTCATCGGAAAGAAAATAACAGGCTGTGAAGGTGACAGACAAGGCAGCTGCCTCATTTGACCTAGGATGATCTGCTAGCAGGAGGGAAAAGCAGAGGGAATGTACATTTTAGCTTGTGAGCTACATTTCATATATAATATAAACAGTCAGCCATGAAATATTATAGGACATACCATTATTCACATTGTATTTTACACCTGTCCTGGATAAACATCATATGCTTCATTTTAGGTTAACCAACTGAAGTAATTGAGCCATGGATCCCAATATTCTTTTAAATAAATAGGGAGGGAAAGGGTAGGGGTTTTTGTTGTTTATTTTGTTTGCCTATTTGTTTTAGCAGACAGATCTGAGGTCAACGAAATAATAGAATCTTATAGATGAAAGGCTATCTTAGAGGTCATTTACTCCAACACGTTGTCTGATAGATGACTGCCATCTGTAATGTGGTCAACAAGTAGTTATCCAGTCTCTGTTGGCACAGATCTAATGATGGGGACCTCATAACATTATGGAACAGCTCATTCAATTTTCAGGCAGATATAATTTCTAGTTCTACTATTAGAGAGCAATGAGATGCAGGGAGAAGGCATCCAAGGCATAGGGCCATCCAAGGCATAGGGCCATCCAAGGCCAAGTGATCTTCCACAATTCTGCTCTCCCTAATTTAGACACACTATAGATTCTAAGCAGTCATTTTAAAATGTGACCACTATAATGAAATAAAATTCCACTTGAGATAAAGGCATGTAATATTTGGAGAAATAAGTATAATAGAAAGTGTAATATGCTTTAAGATTGAGTGCTCTATTTTAGGAATTGAACACTTTCAGTTGGAAGGAAGTGGTCCCTAATTGAGTCTTAAAGGAAAGAAGGATTTCACCATAATAAAATAGGAGGAATTGTGTTCTGGCTTGAGTGGATAAACTGAGGTATAAGGGTTCAGGACAAAATGATAGAACAGCTGGTGATGCGTTTTGAAGGGAGAAGAAGCATTTAGATTTCATGAAAGGGAATAATAGGAAATCAACTTGGAAATGCAGGTAGAAGCCAGATACTGGAAGGTCTGAGGCAACACATAATCTGGAAAAACTCTGAGACAAACTATAGATTTAGTCTCAGCAAGACTTGAGAACTGAATGGATGGTGGGAGTGATGAGTGCTCAAAACTCCTGGGTTTTTAGCCACAGGAACTCTGAAGATGATGCTGTCATCAACAGAACCAAGGAAATAGAGGAAGTGTCAGTTTGGTTTGAATATGTTGCATATTATGCCATTAGTGGCATATCTATGTCACGTCTAAAGATATGTCACTAGAACTCAAGGAAATATAATTTCATTGATAAAAAAGGAAAAGGAACTAATCATGTGGCATATCACAAAACTTCTTTGCCACTTGATTTTGCCTTGTATTAGTTTCCCTAATTTTTCTTGTTTATCAGCCATACCTTTTCATAGCCATCAGAAACCAGGATATTTATTGACATCTCTTCACTAATGTCTTGTTTCAACAATTCGGCTAGCAGCTTCTGTGGGGGTGTAAGATCTACCCACAGCCAGCACCCAGAAAGCTGCCAACAGCATATGTTCTTTTGATGTGCTTAACTAAGGAAAGCAAGGTGAAGGGGTTGGCAAGCTTACTTTAATTCAGCATACAAATATCATTCACTTAGTTCAGGTGAAAAAGGCAGCACACTGAACTTCAGAGCAAAATACAAACAAATTACAAACATCAACAGACAGACCAAATACAGATTCATAGTTACCAACATCTAGGTTCAGCCCAGGAGCTCAGAACAAGAGCTGGCCCAGAGTCACATGCGCCACCACTGCTGCAGGAATGAGCTAAAAGGAAGAGAAGGCCAACCTCTGGTTTTATATCTTTTTCAGGGTCAACGGTTAGTCACACAGGCAACTCACCCACGTGACCTAAAATCGTCAGAAAGAGGTGACTTAAACCCATGTGGTCTAAGAGCCTCTGATGTCCCAAACCTATTACTCAAACTCATTTGTAAACTAGGTCCTCCCCTGCGTTAGCCCCACCTTGGGCCCCACCTTAGTTACCAATCCACACCCACATAGGTTTTATACCTAATAGGGGTTTGGGCCTGGGGCTTAGCACCTAGTAAGGCTCAATGAAATACACTGAATTACTCAAAGGAAACAAACCAAACTTTTCAAGGGCACTTGTTGAACTAAGTGCTAAGAGCCCATTTTGCTTACCAACACATGTCTGTAATTAAATACTAATTCTTTCTCCTTCTTCTTTTCTTTCTATATTATACCTATTAATTTCTGTGATGTGTGGCTTGGTAGATATGAGTAGGAAATTTCCACCCTCTTCTTCCATATCCAGTCTAAGGTCTCCTCTTAATCAGATTTAGAAGATTCTAGCCAAACATATTTTAGTGACTCTTATTAGATGCACTCTATCCCTTGCCAATCATGGTCCAAAAATCTAAATCTCATTTTGAGATATCATCTACTCAACATGTTAAATGATGATTGCTAATATATAAAATATATACTGTTGTATGGATTTCAGTAGAATCAAAATAACATGTGGTCCAAAGGCCAATGAAAAAATGGTAGGGATAGGAAGGCTAAAGTATGTTATCAGTCATAAACTGTCCATGAAATGGCATAAAAACATCACTGTATGGCTCTTATTCATCTAGCTAGAGGTATTAAAAAGGCAGTTTTAAATAGGGTGAGTGAATCTAGGAAAAAAGATTAAGCCTGGGTATGTAGATCTGGAGTGGCATTCATGTAGAGAATATCTTTTATCACTTGGAGTTGATGGGATCATCCAGACTGAACAGGTAGAGATAGACAGTAAAGAAGGCCCAGGGAAAAGAAAAGTCTTAGGAGATACCCTTGGGGGTGGGCCATAGATACTAATGATGACAAGACTAAAGAAAATTAGTTATTTAGGTAGGGGGAAAATCAGAAGAGAGGAGGCACAGAGACCTATGGAGGAAAACATATTCCAAAAAGGGATGGGGGCACATGTGGTCAACAGTGTCAGAGCCTTCAGAAAAGTTAAGGATGGGGACTAAGAAAAGGCTATCATAATAAATCATTAAGGGATATTTAATAACTTAAGAGAAAGTTGTTGTAGTTGATTGGTGAGGCTAGACTATAAACGGTCAATAAATGAGAGTGAGAAGAGAAATTGGAGGTAAGGAATATAAGTGAGGTCTTTTCTAGGAGTTTGGCTGTTAAAGGAGAGATAGAGAGCAAAAAAAGCACATCATTATTAAGGAAGGGATGAGGTCACTGTAGCCACATACACTGACAACAATGAGGAACAGCAGAGAACACAGATAAAAAAAGCCACAAACAGTAACAGAAAGGCACAAAAAGTAGAGAAAAACTCAAAAAGAAAAAGCAATCTGGGACCATTAACACATCTGAAAAGTCAGGTGGAATCCTTATAAATAAGTTCCTGCTTATAAGAGCCTTAAGTGTGTTGTTGTGTAAAGAGATAACAAAGAAAGAAAGAAAGAAAGAAAGAAAGAAAGAAAGAAAGAAAGAAAGAAAGAAAAAGAAAGAAAGAAAAGAGAGAAAGAAAGAAAGGAATGAAGGAAGGAAGGAAGGAAGGAAGGAAGGAAGGAAGGAAGGAAGGAAGGAAGGAAGAAAGAAAGAGGAGGAAAGAAGGGAGGGAAAGAAAGAGGAAGGATGGAAGGAAAGAAGGTAGGAAGGAAGGAAGGAAGGGAAGGAGGAAGGAAGAAAAATTTGAAAAGGACATAGAAATGCTTTTAGAATGACTTTGAATGAATAAGTTATTTTGTCTATTATAAATACCCAAATGAACTTTAAAAGGACATATGAAGAAAGACTTTATCTGCATTTAGAAAAAGAACTGAGTAATGGAAATATGTATAGAATAATTACATATACATGTGAGTGTTTGTGTATATTATGTATATATATATATATATGTGTGTGTGTGTGTGCATGTATATACATATACACACATATAGGTATGTATGTGTATATATTCATATATACACATATGTATATATGTGTATACACATATACATATACACACATGCATGCATACATCCACCCATTTCTGTGTAATGGTAGCCATTTCTGGGTCATAGAGGAGGGGAGGAAAGAAAAAAAGAAATTTACTTAATAATTTTGTTGTATATTTAAAAGGCAAGTTGTTCATAGTAGGTTGGCAGTGTCATGTATAATCATCTTTTTTATTGTCCTATGCTACCAAAATGCTTATTTTATCCCATAAATTAAAAATAACAGTTTTTAGAAATGAAAAAGGATGTAGAAAATACAGGCGTGTCTTTGGCAGAGGCCCATGTATGGGAGAAGAAATGGATTAACTCATAAAATCTTCACAGCTGTTTCTTTTTCCAGGTTAGTTTCTTCTCTACCTCAAATGCTAGAAAGATGAAGTATGGGAGATGATTGACCATGTTTTTTTTTTTCACAAGAAGTAAAGAAAAATGAACATTTCCTATGTTTTTAGCTGTGAAGTGTGGGGGTGAAAGATGTACTTTTATTGCCCAGCACAAAATTTCATTGATTTTTTTTCCATCAACAAGTTTCATTTTTCTAAGGTATATGAAATGGCATCTCCTGCACCCTGTTTCTTATTTGGTTGCCTGGTGTGTGATTCCATTGGGAAATATTCCTGCTATTCAGTGACAATTTGGTTGATATCTTCAAAATCAGCAACTACAGAATTTGAATATTTGTTTAAGATACACATTACTATGGTTAATAATTTACAGAATCACAGAATTGGAAAGAACCTCAAAGGCCATCTAATTTATATCAAAATGGATTCATTTTGATCTAATTCAACAAGGTTTCTATTCCGTGCCAGCCACTGTATTAGGCGCTGTAACTACAAAGACAATTCCTGACCTCTAGGAAGTTACATTCCATTTGGAAAATTACAAGTACATAAACAATTAAACACAAAATTTAAACAGTCATTTCCATGAGCAGAACTCAGTTCAAATGAAGTCAGTAGACAACAATAAAAAAGTTGTAGAGGGCACAATAGAAGAGTGGGGTAGGTTGGGATAGGGATATGGGAGGGGTTACACAGATTCTGAGTGGAGTCATAGGTTGGGCAAGAGGTGGTCACATCCTTCAACACATTAATGGTAATATGCTTTTGCACATTTGGGGGCAGCACATAAGTGGTGGCAGGGGATATCTTCTGACAAGTCTTTAGTGCATCCTGATGGCCAATGCAGAAGCCAGCGAAGTTCTTGTTATTGTGTGGAGGGAATGAAATATGGTCATCACTACTCATAAGGACTATTATAACAGTCTCCTAATTTTTTCCCTGCTACAATCCATCCTTCACCCAGATACTAATTTAGTCTTCCTTTTAACAGCATAGGTGTGACCATATCACAGTTATCCTCAAGAAATTACCATGGTCTCCAATTTCCTTGAGGATAAAATACAAATTTCTCTACCTGGCATTTAAAACTCTTCCCAGTCTGGTTCCCATCTACTTTTCCAGTCTTACTGCATATTTATTTCCTTTATGCTCCCTATATTCTAGCTAGATTGGCCTGTTTTCTGTACTTGTGACAAAATATTCTATGTTTTAAATTTCTGTCTTTGCAAAGTCTGTGTCTGTGCCTAGAATGGACTTTGTCTCATCTACCTCATGAAATCCCTACCTGCTTACAAGTCTTGGCCTTAGTACGCCCTATGATGTCTATCCTGATCCCTTCAGTTGCTAGTACATTTGCTCCTGGGAAATTATGTTGTATTCACATGTTGTGTTTCCTCTACCAGCTCCCGTCAAGTAATAGAATTAAGAGGCTACTTGAGGACTCTGAATGCCCTATTTTTGGTATTTTCATCACCAGCATAGTGCCTAGCACATAGTAGGAACTAAAAATATATATTTTTTAAAACATGTGTTGAATGAAAGATTAACTGACTGGTATTTTCCATTCAGTACTTGAAGATCCCAAGTGAGAGGAATTCATTACCTTCCTAGGCAACAAATACAACTTTTAGACAAAAATGTTTGTTTTTCCCTTATATTAAAGCCAAATTTGTCTATCTACAACATTTAACCATTATTCCTGTATATTTCCTCTAGGGCCAAACACAATTTGAATGCATATTGCAAATATTTGAAGACAATTATCATTTTCCCACCACCTACCTAACCTGAGGCTGCTCTTATCTGCAGCAGATATTCTTTAACCAATATTTGTATTCCATTATCTCAAAGCCTTTAATGCCCTATTTACCCTCCCTGGACACTCTCTAGTTTAGAATGACTTTTCTAGACCATAGTACTTAGAATGAAAAACACTACTCCAAGTGTAGTCTGATTTAGACTCATGTTTCATGTATTCATAAACTAATATTTTCAACATTTAATGGGGTCAAATTTAGAATCCAGCTTCATTTGGGAGGATTTCACATACTTTCAAGAATTGTAAAGGACATTAAAGGTCAACTAGTTAACCCTATACAAAATAAAAATTATCTGTACAATATCATGACTTCTACATAGGTAAGAATTTAGCCAGTGGAAACAGGACTGACTGCAATAGGATCGGAGGATTCATACCCAGAGGGACAATGAAGGATCATTCCATTTTAATTCTATTTTAAACTTATCTATAGATAATATTATGATATAGACAATTTTAACTTCTTTATTTTAGTTTTGGTTCATGTCATTTCCTTAAATTGAAATTAAGGAAGGGGACAGTACTTACTTGGTCAAACAGCCCTTTTGATTATTTCCATACATGGAATTCCAATTTGCATTTTCATGCCTCTGAACAAGTAGTCTAAAATGCACTATTTCCTTACCTCTCCCTTGGAAAATCTTGAGATTTATTCAAAACAAGATTAACCATTAGTTATACGGACATAAAAACAAGATTAGGAGTTGAATCTCTTAGGAAAAATATACGTTTATATATGTATGTATGTGTATATACATATACATGTAAGTACAAATCAATACCTACACATAAATATATCCATGCTCAATTATAGCTTTGGGGTGGTGGGTAGGGGGGAGGAAGAGGGGTGGGAAAGGCAGAAATAAAAAGTGTACAGCAGAGAACAAAAGAAAACCTACAAGGAAACAAAGAAAAATGGATAGCTTTCAACTTAACATATAATACTTAATATATAGGCTTATTTGAAAGGATAAGTAATTGCTATAAATTTTGAATCCTCTTCTATGTTCTGCTGTGCACATGACATGTATTTCTCTTTTCTTATTTTACATTAAGTTTAATATTTAATTTCATAATGTTTCTTTTTCTTTTCTTATGTTTCTACGTTTTAGTATTTGTCTAAAATAAAAAAAAATCAAGTGATTAAAAAAATGGAAAGGACATCATTTTACAAAGGCATTTATAGCAGCTCTTTTTGTGGAGGCTAAGAATTAGAAATTGAGGGCATGTGCATCAGATGGGGAATTACTAAACAGATTGTGGTATATGATTATAATGGAGTACTATTATGCTATTAAAAATGATGAGCAGGATATTTGAGAAAAACCTGGAAAGAGCTACACGAACTGATGCAAAGTGAAATCAGCAGAACTAGGAGAACATTGAACACAATAACAGCAATATTGTATGATGAGCAACTGTGAATGATTTACCCATTCTCAACAATGGAATGATCTAAGACAATCCTAAAAGGGGCAGCCAGGTGGTGCAGTGGATAGTGGACTAGCCCTGGAGTCAGGAGGACCTGAGTTGAAAATCCAGCCCCAGATTCTTACAAGCTGTTTGGGCAAGTCACAAAATGCTGATTGCCTTTAAAAAAAAGATTGAGCATTAGGGAAGGATTTCCTTTAAATGTGCAAAAGAAAAGAGAAGGAATTTCAGAAGGAAATAAAGATAAGGAGAAGGGCTTCCGAACTAATACATTGATTTTATGATAGAGTTTTTAAAAGTATGCAGAACAAAGATTGTATGATATGCAAACTTTTTCTGTTCTTCATATGTGGAAATAGTTAACCGATATTTTTCAAATGCAGAATTATTGTTATTTTTGTGGTAATGAAGATGAAGATGAAAAAGATAATGATGGGGGGGGCGGAGCCAAGATGGCAGCAGCTGGAAAGCAGGGACTTGAGTGAGCTCTCCCGCAGGACACTCCAAACACCTATAAAAATGGCTCTGAACAAATTTTAGAACTTCAGAACCCACAAAATAGCAGAGAGAAACAGGGCTCCAGCCCAGGACAGCCTGGATGGTCTCTGGGTAAGGTCTGTCACACAGAACTAGGAGCAGAGCTGAGCAGAGTCCAGCATGGGCTGCGCCTGGAACAACCAGACCAGGAGTGGGTGGAACAGGCCCTAGCACCCTGAATCAATGAGCTGTGGCAGCTACCAGACTTCTCAACCCACAAACACCAAAGACAAAAGAGAAGGTTAGCAGGGGAAAAAACTGCTGGGACAGAGTGAAAGGAGTTCACGGTATGACCACCACCCCAGGGGCAACGGAGGTGGTGCAGCTACAGAACTATAACTGCAGTTACTTCTGGTCCCAGGACCACCTGGTGGGAAGAATTAAGTGGCAGATCCGTGTGGGAGTGCAGAGCCAGCTCAGATCTCAGTCATGGTCCAGGTTGGCGGTTCTTGGGGGAGGAGGAGTGCTGGTGTGGCAGAGCTTGCTGTGTAGAAAAAGCTCTAAAAACAACAGTGCAGTACCTCAAGCTTGGGACAAAGTACTCTATATTCCACAAGCAGTCATAACCTGATGAAAAACTCAATGGTCAAGTGAATTGACTGGGAACATGGCCAAGCAGTGAAAACAGACTCAGCTTCAGTCTCAGACTTTAGAATCTTTCTTTGGTGACAAAGAAGACCAAAACATACAGCCAGAAGAAGTCAACAAAGTCCAAGAGCCTACGTCAAAAGCCTCCAAGAAAAACATGAACTGGTCTCAGGCCATGGAAGAGCTCAAAAAGGGTTTGGGAAAGCAAGTTAGAGAAGTAGAGGAAAAATTGGGATGAGAAATGAGAGTGATGTGGGAAAACCATGAAAAACGAGTGAATGATTTGCTAAAGGAGACCCCAAAAATACTATAGAAAATAACACCTTAAAAAATATACTAACTCAAGTGGCAAAAGAGCTCCAAACAGCCAATGAGGAGAAGAATGCCTTGAAAGGCAGAATTACCCAAATGGAAAAGGAGGTCCAAAAGGCCACTGAAGAAAATATTACCTTAAAAATTAGATTGGAGCAAGTGGACAGTATGAAAAATCAAGATATTATAAAACAGAACCAAAGGAATGAAAAAAATGGAAGACTGCAAAATATTGGAAAAACCACTAACCTGGAAAATAGATCCAGGAGAGACAATTTAAAAATTATTGGACTACCTGAAAGCCATGATAAAAAAAAGAGTCTAAATACCATCTTTCAAGAAATTATCAAGGAGAATTGCCCCGATATTCTATTGCCAGAGGGTAAAATAGAAATTAAAAGAATCCATCGATCGCCTCCTCAAATAGATCCCCAAAAGAAATCTCCTAGGAATATTGTTGCCAAATTCCAGAGCTCTCAGATCAAGGAGAAAATACTGCAAGAAGCCAGAAATAAATAATTTGAGTATTGTGGAAACACAATCAGGATAATACAAGACCTAGCAGCTTCTACATTAAGGGATCAAAGGCCTTGGAATATGATATTACAGAGGTCAATGGAGCTAGGATTAAAATCAAGAATCACCTACCCAGCAAAACTGAGTATCATGCTCCAAGGCAAAATATGGATTTTCAATAAAATAGAGGACTTTCAAGCTTTCTCAGTGAAAAGAGCAGAGCTGAATAGAAAATTTGACTTTCAAGCACAAGAATCAAGGGAAACATGAAAAGGTAAACAAGAAAGAGAAGTCATAAGGGACTTACTAAGGTTGAACTGTTTTGTTTACATTCCTACATGGACAGATGATGTGTATGATTCATGTGACCTCAGTATTAGGGTAGCTGAAAGGAATATATAGATATAGATATAGATATAGACATAGATATATAGATATACACACACACACAGAGGGTACAGAGTGAGTTGAATATCAAGGGATGATATGTATCAAACTAAAATCAAATTAAGGACTTAGAGAGGAATACATTGAGAGAGGGAGAAAGGGAGAGATAGAATGGGGTAAATTATCTCACATAAAAGTGGCAAGAAAAAATAGTTCCTTAGTATAGGAAGAGGGGACAGGTGAGGGGGAATGAGTGAATCTTGCTGTCATCGGATTTGAACTGACAAGGATATAACATACACACTCAAATGGGTATCTTACTCCATAGGAAAGGAGGAGGGTGACTAAAAAGGGGGGACGATAGAAGGGAGGGCAGATAGGGGGAAGAGGTAATCAAAAGCAAACACTTTTGAAAAGGGACAGGGTGAAGGGAGAAAATTGAATAAAGGGGGTTAGGATGGAAGGGGCAAAACATAGTCTTTCAGAACATGAATATTGTGGAAGCATTTTACATAATGATACATATGTGGCCTATGTTGAATTACTTGCCTTCCTAGGGAGGGTGGGTGGGGATGCACAAGGGGAGAGAATTTGGAACTCAAAGTTTTAAAAGCAGATGTTCAAAAAATTTCTTTTGCATGCAACTAGGAAATATGATATATAGGCAATGGGGCATAGAAATCTATCTTGCCCTACAAGGAAATAATGGAAAAGGGGATGGGGGGGAGTGGGGTGACAAAAGTCAGGGCTGACTGGGGAATAGGGCAATCAGAATATAGGCTGTCTTGGAGTAGGGGGGAAGGTAGAAATGGAGAGAAAATTTGTAATTCTAATTCTTGTGAAAATCAATGCTAAAAACTAAAAACATTAAAGAAAATAAAAAATATAAAAAAAATTTTAAAAAAGATGATGAGATGACTTGGGAAGAAGGCAAAATAAAACATTTCAATTACACCTCCTACATGTCAGAAACTGTTCTAAACACTTTAAAATCTTATCATATTTGATCTTCACTCCAACCTGGAAAATAGATGCTATTAATATCTTCATTTTACAGTTGAGGAAACTGAGGTTAAACAGAGGAAAAGTGCCTTGCCCCACATCACATAGCTAGTAAGTGTCTGCAGCCAGATATGAATTCAGGTCCTCCCAACTTGAGGCTTAGTGTTTTATCCACTGTGCCACCTATATGCCTCTAGTAAGTATTAATATACCACCTACTATGTGCTAGGCACTGTGCTAAGCACTTTTTTACATATAATATCTCATTTGATCCTCACAAAAACCCTCTAAGTTAGATGCTAGTTTTATCCCTCTTTACAGTTGAGAAAATTAAGTCAAACAGAGATAAAGTGACTTGCTCTGGACTATACAGCTAGTATACATCTGAGGACAGTTTTAAATGAAACTCTTTTTAATTCCAGTTCCAGAACCCTATCCACTACATCACCTAGATTTGTCTGAAATCATCATCATCATTATCATCATTATCCTCATCACCACCACCATTACCATCACCAACATCATCATCATCACCATCACCATCTTCATCATTATCATCCTTGAGGAAAACCTCGCAGCTCAGGCACCACCATCTAGAAAATATTCTGCCAGATATCCTCAACACACAGCATTCCCATTAATTAACATCCCTTCCCTTTTAAAATTACTTTGTTGTTACTCATTTGTTTGGATGTTGTATTCCCTGTCCCCAGTAGAATATGAGCTCCAAGAGAGGAGACTCAGCTTCGTTTTTTGTCTTTGTATCTCTAATACATAATAGATACATAATAAATGTTATATTGAAATGAATTGACCAACATAAAAGAGAAAAACAGAAAAATAGAAAAGCTAGGATCCAAACATAGCTCTTTTAAGTCCCCATCCAATGCTATTTTCACTATACCAATTTGCTGCACATTTCTCTTTTGTCTCTGACATTCTGTCTCTGTTTTATCTTTGTCTCTGTCTCTATTTCCTTTTCTGTCACTCTGTCTCTGTCTCTCTGCCTCCATCTCTTTGTGTCTCTGTTTCTGAGTCTGTCTACCTGTCTCTGTCTTTGTCTCTTTCTGGCCCTTTCTCTGTCTCTGTCTTCCTGTCTCTCTGTATCTGTCTGTCTGTCTCTCTCAATTACTCTCACTCTTTCAGCTTTCCAAGTCAGTGAGGGGAAAAAATGCTTTGGGGTACAGCCATTTATCCTCCACATAATGTAAGCCAAGAGCAAATTTTGAAGAGACAGTTTAAGACTTTGTTTACAAAGGAATAAATAAACATTTACACAGAGAATTCAAAGACTGCAAAAGTGGATTCCACTGTCTTAGTGGTTTTTTATGGTATTTTTTTAGCCTTTGTTTCTAAATATTTGTTTTCAGCAAGAACATTTTAGCATTAGTCATCATTGTTAGTAAGTTTCCTCATTGGTTGTCAGGGAGGGATTTATCTTATAGAGTATTGACAGTGGATGGCCTTGGAGTCCAGAAGACCTGGGCTCCACTCTTGCCTCTATGCATCCTAGCTGTGTGACTCCGTACAAATCATTTAACTTCTCTTTCCTCCCAGGCAACTCTCTAAGACTGTAAGTTCAAGTGGAGTTCCTGATCCTTTGAGTGGTAAAGAGAGTCTACACATCAGAACTTCCCCACAAAGATGAAATCTCAGGCACAGGTGAAAAAGAAACAAATAAACAAACTACAACAATAAAGAAACAAATGATACACAAAATTTCTGGGAGATAGGCTTTGAGTCAGAGTTGAAATCTCTTGTCCTAATTAATACTTGGTCTGATTTGAGCATATCCAAATATTCCCAATGGTCCAGAACACTCATCATTTGTTTTTGGAAGTGAAACAATGCAGATCTCTGGGCATATGTTAGCGTTGCCACATCCTAGTCAACTCAAAATTTATGAGCTATTCTTTTTCTGCCAACATAATTTGTAGCTCAGTCCTCAAGAGAAAAAAACAAGATAGTAAATAGCCCTTCATAAATACAAGAGAGGAAAAACAAATCACTCTATAATTCTCCCTGCTACCTCCAAGGACTCTGGATCTCTCAAACCCATGAAATTATTGGCAAGTAAAGTGAGTCTCAAATAGAAGTTCAGATCCAACACCCAACAGACAGTTCTTTTTCATAGAATTTTTAGTTATGTAAATAATATTGCTGTAGATAAATGTTTTGATGACCTTTATATGGGCTCAGACCCATTAAATTATAGACTTGATCTTTGGTTTTTTCAGGTTATATATGCTTTTCCCCTTTACAAAATCTACATTCTACCCCAAATGGGATATTAGCATTTCCCCATATTGTTTTACCTCCCATCTATGTACAAATGCACAAATGTTGGGGGGAGGAGATCTGTGGCCTTGAGCCACTTGTAGCCCTCTAGATGCTCAGTGTAGCCCTTCAACTGAATCCAAACTTCATATAACAAATTCCTGTAATAAAAAGATTTGTTTTGTAAAACAAACAGTTTGGACTGGACTTGGAGTCAGTCAAAAGGCTGTACCCAAGGACCTAGAAGGCCATATGTGGCCTCGAGGCCACAGGTTCCCCACCCTTGAAGATGGAGAGCAATCTAGAGATGGGGAATGATTACTCCATCTGCATCTCCATCCATCCTCTCAGAGACCATTCAATTCAAACCATGTACATTCAAATATCTCTTCTGGACCACATACACTACATGGTAGTACAACTTCTTCTTACAAGTATCTAGTCCCAAAGCATCCTATTCCACTTTTGGACAGCATTAATTTTGGGGAAGTTTTTTTTTTTTTTTTTCTTTACATCAAGACTATTTCTTTATAACTTCAATTCATTTCTCCATATCTGCTTATTGGAAACAAGCATAATAAATACTATCTTTTTTCCCCAATGTTACAACCTTGGAAGATATATTAAATTTTATTAAAAACTACTCCTTTAAAGGATCAGCTCAGGTACCAATATCTGAACCATTGACCGAACCTTGATTTTCCATCACTTCTCTCCTCCCTCCCAATTCTAATTACCTGTTCAGTTTTCCTTGTCTTATACTTATTTGCATGTTACATACTCCTAGTAAAATATACACTGTTTTTCGGGAAGAGAATGTCTTCTATTTGTCTTTGTACTGTCAGTCACCTAAAATAATGTCATCACCAATAGCCATTCAAATATTAGAAGGCAACTTCTTGGCTATTGTTAAATACAATATTACCTGTTCTGGCTGAGCAGGGAAGTTCTGAGCAGCGTGCACTGCTCACAGTTTTCCTCCTGCTTGCCTGAGGGTGACTTGAGGTTAAATCTCTGACTTGTCTAATTGAATTATATGCACAGAACTATGCAAATTAATGCAAAAGAAAGCTCCTAAAGTTAAGATGTTCCTCTTTAACCTGATACATCATTAATATCCAAAACAAGATCTCTAATTACTTTTCTATACCAAAGTACAAAGCTACTGAACATCACAATCAGCAGTCCAAAATTTGTGATTGCCATCTTTGTCCAAACAGTTGGATCATTGGCTCAGCCTATAGAGGAGGTACAATTTTGTTATTTATTTTTAATTCCATGGTAAGCAATCTATTAGATGGGGAGTCTGTCTTTTATTTTTTATTTTTTGGTCTTCTATATAATGTAAATATGTCTAGGATAATGAATATATTACATTCAAGGGGTTTTAAAAATTGAATAATTTTAAAATTAAATTGAGATAGTATCATTAAACTAGACATACGTTAATTTGCCAATTACTAGTTTTCTTCCCCTCTACAGAAATTATTTTTAATTTATTTTGGACAAAGTTTGTGTTCATGTTTTTGCCTCCCTGTAGAATGGAAAATATTTGAAGGGAGAGACAGTCTTTTGTTCTTGCCTATGTACCATGTTGAGTGAGTGGAGCATAGTAGTTCTTCATTAAATATCTGCTTAATGAATGAATCAACTAGGAGATGCTTCCAGAAAAGATATATTTTTCAACCGCTTTAGTACTTAAAGAGTCAGAATATGTTGGAAATGTGACCAAAAGAAAATTTTGTATTCACTTGCAGTTCCTAGACTGAAATTCCTTTTGAATGGTGCATTCCAAGCAAAATTCTTGGCAGAGTTATGCAATCCTAATTTATCTGAGGCTTTTGGACTCACTTGAAAGTTTTTTAATTAGAGTTCAAAGTGTTCTATTAATTAGGACATAAAACAATTAGGTAAATACAGACCATCTAAATATAATTAGAGCTGTTCATTAGGGATTACTTAATAGGGGTGTCCACTTAATTGGTAGAGCATGCCTGGAGCACTGTTACCTGCATTGTACAGACATCAAAAGCTACTTCATTAGGACACTTCTAAGAATTGATATCACATAATAGTCATAGCTCACTCTGAGTACAGTATATTGATGCTCTCATTTTCACATGAAGCCAGGGCACAGAGAGACATGAGTTGGATTTTTAAAGCTGCAAGAAGGGTAAAGTTATGAATTGCTGATAGTTCCAAAATCTGGGAAGAGAACTATCTTTTGTTGATGAACTTTTAATCAGCCATTGAATAAACAAGCAAGCTCTCCCTCACTTAAATCCAACTCACTTGTCTGTCATGGCATCATTTCCCTAACGTCATAATCCTCTTTGAGCACGAAGGACAAATAGCAACAATCTGTTAAATGGGGTCAATATGGCAGGCTTAGGCCTAAGTACTGAGGATACATAGAAATGAAACATTGCCTGTCTTCAATGAGCTTTCATTCCATCACAGGAGATAGTATTACATACGTAAGTATATACTATCTCTCTATCATCTCTCTATCATCTATCTGTCTATCTATCTATCTATCTATCTATCTATCTATCTATCTGCATCATTTTGGGTGGAAGACATTAGCAACTGAAAAAAGTAATGGAAGTGCTTGAATTGAGCTTTGAAGAAAACTAGGAATGCTAAAAGGTGGAGGAGATAGATACGATAATCTAGGTAAGGATAACAACCTAGGAAAATGCAGAGATGACAAATAAAATGCTCCAGGTAAAGAAGAGTAAGAAGGACAACTTGGCTAACAGAAGAATATGTGAAAGAAAATTATGTATAATAGTCCTCTAAGGGTTATTTGAAGCCAGTTTGGGATACTCTTAAAATGTCAAAGAGAGGAGTTTTCGTTTCTTCCTAAACAGAATCAGAAATCATTCAATTTTATTGGGTAGAGTAATTCCATGGTTATACTTGTGCATTTGGAATATCATTTTAGCAGTTATCTGGTGGAGTGACTGAAGAGCGGAGAAAGGAGGTAGAGAGAACAATAAGGAAACCGATTGAACTAGTATAGACAAGAGGTAATGAAGGCCCGAACTAAAGTAGGACTGTATGAGTATACAGAAAAGGATGGGTTTGAGTCACTCAAAAAGCATTTATTAAACATTTGCTACGTACCTGGCATCTTGCTAAGAGCTAGAATAAAGGGGGACAACTAAAAACAACAACATTGTCCCCAACCTCAAGGAGATCGCATTCTAATAGGGAAGACAACATGCAATCAGCTATATAAGTGCAAATATAAACTGTAAATGTGAGGTAGTCTCAGAGAGAAGGCCCAAGTAATGGTGGAGAGTTAGGAAAACAGCAAGAAGCTTCTTGCCAAAGTAGGCTTAGCACCATGTCTTTAAAAAAAGTCAAAGAAGACGAAAGATTGAGATCTTGAGGGAAAGCACTTCTAGGTATTGGAAGCAAATAATGTAAAACAAAGGAAGTTGTGTGTAAGAAGAATGACCATTTTCTTATTATATTAATAACCAATTTTATATAAGGGACCCACAGAGGATTTTCTTTTTTTTTAATTCCTTGTGAAGGAAATGGCTGACAATGAAACATTATCTTCAATCTTGGGCAGGACCCCACTCAACTAGAAGAATTTACTTCTTATTAAAGGTAACAACAATAACAAAGAAAATCTAATCTAGGTGAATTCTAGCTCATAGTTCAACTACTTAAGTGGTCTGGGTGGAGAATAAGCCATTTTGTATAGATTGCCCCAGGTAGGAATCATTGGGCTTGAGATGAGTGTCTTTTTCTAAGAGTGATGTGATCAGAGTCCCAAGGCTTTCATGAGAATAAGCCCACCTCTCATTATAATATTCAATTTCTTATTGTTAACCAGTCAGAGTTAATTTCCACCCATCCAGGACAACCTCTTTTCCAAAAGGTATTTAATCATTCCTGAGGCCTCCAAGTTTTGTCTTTGGTTACAAAAGAAACCACTGACCTCAATTTATTGATTATCTGCTAGTCATAATTAAAAAAAATATTATTAATTACTCAGAAACTAGATGTCTCAGACTTTCCATATATCTCAGAAGGTAGAGTATTTTCATTAGCCACAAATGTGTTCTATTAGAAGGAAATGGATAGATTTACATATTGATATAGAAAATGCCTAGGAATTGAATAATCTTGTGAACTACAATTCTCTTTTTCTAACCTCTTTAAGGTCAGAATAGCTTCTGATTCAGAGAACTTAGTGGGAGTCAATGCTTGGAATTCCTACTTCCAGAGCACTGAGACTTGAGCATAGAAGACAAGGAGGAAGCAAAGATTTGTAGGTGAAGTCTATAAGACTTGCCATTTGACTGTGCATGGGAGGTGAAGGAGAGTGCAGAATCAATAATGATTGATTTTGAATGTTGGTGACAGAAAGGATGGTGGTCATCTCAGGAAAAAAAAGTAAAATTTGTAAGAAAGGTGAGTTTTTGGGGTAGAGTTTTCTTTCAGATATAAAGGATTTAATATTTGTTTAATTGAATAGATATATCCTAGAGAATCGCAATTACAGATGAAAACTACATCCTTGTTTCCTTAAGGTATCTATTGATTTGATTATACCCACTAAGGCACTTTCATTTTCAGATAGAGATTACTGTTGCAAAATATAATATCATACTTATTTTGTATTTTACTTTTACCTGGGGGAGCTAAAAAATTGATACAATTTCCCTGTTAATCCTTCTATTAGCCCTTTGTTCTTTGCTTTTAATTTATTGATAGAAAAAAGAGGCTAGAGGATGTAAAAAAGGCAGAACAAATGATAAAACCCAAACTTCAAGGTTTTGATGTTGTGTGAGGTAAATAAAATGTGAAGACTTCACAGGGAAGATATGTATAAATATATATCTATATCTATACTAAGAAATGTTTAAAAATCAAGAAATAGGGAAGTGAAAAAAAATTTCTGAGGCCATGAGGATCTGATGGCTCAGCCTCTGGGAAAGTTTACCCTAAAACTTTTTGTTCTTTCTTCTGGTTCTGGTTTATAGATTTGCTCAGTAAGAATAGGGTCACTGTGACCTGCTTTCCTTTACTTTAAAAGTACTGTAAGAGAATGGAGAGGGTCTTCCCCTCCCCTTATCCTACTCTTCTTCTTTAGATTTATAGATGTCACCTCAGTTGTAATCATTAACAAAGGGAATGGCAATTGGAGTTTCTGTGCCTCAATTTCCTAGTTCCTTGCCTAGCTTTCGTGCTCAGATTGTAAGCCCACCTCCCAGCCAATGGTGAGAAGGGTCAGAAGTGGGCAGGAATTCTCTTGTGTTAGGTATAATTATGGGTGCTTTGCCTCTTGTAAAGCTCCTCCTTTTATGGTTCTGCTCTGTGCTAGGAGAGAATGCCCAATTCTCAGGAATTGAATAAAATTTACTTCTGTTCCCATCCTGAGATGGCTCCTTTTTAACTTTTAATGGTGAGGGTCTTTCATCCCACACAACATCTAACAGATCATATAAAAAGCTGATAAGAAAGATTGTTGACTAGCATGACAGTCTTTTACCCTAGATTCCTCCCAAATTCTAGAAATGATTTTCATTTCATTCACTGTCACATTGTTCTCTCCTATCAAACTTCTGAAGAAATCTTATCTAAATCTGATGGCTAATATTCCTCTGTATTTCTATTCTCCTCAAATAATAGAGACAACTTCATAATCAACAAATTCAATGAACTTTTTATTTTCCCCTCTCAGCTGTCTATTCTCCATGACATTCTTCCATATCATATATTGTCTGGAATACCTGGATTCAAGTCTCTCCTCAGACACCTACTTAGGTGTATGAACCTGGGCAAATTAATAACCTCTCTTAGACTCAGTTTTCTGATCTGTTAAATGGGGACAATAATAGCACCTGCCTCCCAGGGTGGTTTTCAAGACCAAATAAGAACCAAATGAGTGTGTGTATACATATATACACATATACATATATGTGTGTATGTATATATATATATATATATATGTGTGTGTGTGTGTGTGTGTGTGTGTGTGTGTACATACATATATATGGAGAGAGAGAGAGAGAGAGAGAGAGAGAGAGAGAGAGAGAACTTTATAAACTTTAATGTGCTATATAAATGATAGTTATCATCATTGTTATCATCATCAGTTCACATTCTGTCTTTTTGCATATTCTCTCCTACTTTGGTTTCATCTCACTCCCTTCTTCTTCACCTTTCCTTTTGACTTTCTAACAGCGCTTTTTCTTCCTCCTCTTGTTCCCTCTTTCTTTTGTTCCCTGACTCCTTATGGTGTGTGTTCATGATGTTATATCCTCGAACCTCTTTTCTCATCATTTTCCTCCCGTGACAATTTCATTCCTGTAATATCACATCAACTACTTGCCTCTATTCAGATGAATTTCAAATTTTATATCTGCAGCTCTGACTCTAATGTCAAATTCCAGAAATGAGTCTCTACCTCCTAAAGACAATACCATCTGGCTGTCCCACTAGCACCTCAGCAAATCCAAGATCATTCTTCCTTCTTTTAAACTTTGTCTTTTTCTTGACTTCACTATTTACAAGAGTAATAATATTACTACTGACTTAACCTCCCATGTTGGAAACTTGGCCTTATATTGTATTCTTTTCCTTTCATTCTTCAAATCTAATATTTTTATATGCCTTGTTGGCTCTATTTTTACATCTTATCTTTATCCCATAGCCAGGCCTTTAAAACCATCCAATTAGAATATTGCAATAGACTTATGAAAGTTATTCCTGCCTATATCTTGTTCTCTTATCCACTCTAATCTTCATGCTAGTGACAGTGTCATCTGACCTTTCACATTAACTATGTGACATTAACATTAACATCTCACATTAACTATATGACTAATATTAACACACACATCTCACATAATTATGATCATAAGCCAAAAAAAAATTAAATAAAAAAGTTTAGTTTTTTTAGTTTAAGTGTAGTTTAAAGTATTTGTCTGATATTTAAGGCCCTCTGTGGTTTACCTCTTTAGTCTCAAATGGAAGAACTAGGAACAACAGGTACAAGTTTGTAAAGGGGTAAACTTAGGTTTCATGCCAAAGCAAACTCCTCAAATCCAAAGTCTTCCTAAAAGTTAATGTTACATAAAAATGGGAATTTCCTACAATCAAAGATAGTAGTTTTCTTTTCTTTGAAGATCTTTTTACCATAGGACGGATGATCACTTCTCAAGTATACACACACACACACACACACACACACACACACACACATAAATTCTGATTCTTACTATTCTCAAATTCTGCAATTCTGGGAGGTAGGAGTGATACTGTCACAGACCAGGAGAATAGTGCACAAGGAGTGAATGCAGGGAATGGCACAGTCATTTCCTTAGGACCAGATATATTAATGTCATTCTCTTCAGTGTATGTCCCAAACCAAACTCCCTCAGTTACTGGTAGTCTAGCTGTGTGGATAACTCAAGGGCTTGTGGTGCCTGAGATTCTTGTAGTTGTGAGCAATTTTGCTGGGAAGTCCAGCTGGATGTCTATGATCAGAGAGCCTTTAAAGGTGCTTAGTAAATTGGACAAAAGTTACTCCCAACAGAATTTAGATACTAATTGGGTTTGGATGATAGTGTGCTAACTACTAAGCAGC
Organism: Trichosurus vulpecula; assembly: GCF_011100635.1. Classification (NCBI taxonomy): domain Eukaryota; kingdom Metazoa; phylum Chordata; class Mammalia; order Diprotodontia; family Phalangeridae; genus Trichosurus; species Trichosurus vulpecula. Next base: position 134,499,674 of record NC_050581.1, read on the forward strand.
TACAATTTGCTATTTGGAAGCTGTTATAGGTTTTGCATTTTTCAAGAAATCAATAGTAACTCTTAACCAATGCTCTTTGATAGTACAGTTTCTTTACCCTGGTGGGACCTGATAGGACCCTACCACACATCTCACAAATGAATTTACTAAGATATCAAGATATAATTCAATTTTCATCCTTAATGCCTCCTATATGGACATGTGAAGGATCTATGCTTTTGTCAACAGGGGAAACTAATAGTAAGGCACAATAAAATCAAGTGATGTACCCAACAGTACGTATCAGAGGCATAATTTGAATTCAGGTCTTCCTGATGAACTCTACTTATTCTAACTTGTTTCCTTAAATCTGTAGAATAAAATAGGCAATTAATAAATGTGTTTAATTGTTCATTTGCTAATTTGCAGATGTTTAGTGTATAGATTAAAAGATGTTTGTCAACCATTGGTTAAAAATATATTAGTTATTATATTTAGTCTAATTCATAGAATTCATGGAAATGATTTTCATGTCAACTTCTCCTAATTCTTAGAAGACCAGTTGAGTGAATGATAATGTACATGGTGATTATAGCTGATGAGGTGACCAAAGAGGTAATCAATGTTCTGGCAAGTAAGTAAAATTAAATTGGATGGTGTCATATTAACACTGTTTCATGTGCTCTTCTGCTATGTTCGAAGACTCCATCTCCAAGGATACATTTAGAGGCAATAAAAATGGACAAGAAGGGTAGTTTTGAAAAGAAAGTACCAACATCAAATAAATTAAAATTAAGGATAATGTGCCCACTGATCATAATTCTCGATTAAGAAAACAAACAAACAAAAAAAGGATAATAAAGACTAACTTGAATTCTCACAAATTAAACATTTTCACAATAACAATATGGAAGAAAAGTGAAAAATTAAGTCAATTACCTGAATCTCATTGTATTATAAATTAGATCAAATCAGATACTGCATGTATACATACTTTGTAAGCTGTTATGTCATACAAATGTAAGATATTATTGGAATGTAGATACAACCATCAATTAAGCTTAAATCTTAGAGCTTGTTGAAAAGCTTTTCTTATTCTACTTAGTAACTTTTTAATGACTTGATTCCCTAAAGAGAAGGAGGGAAGGTATTCAATTTAATTAAATCTGTTAAACACTGAAACCAGAAGATCACAACAACCAGCTGCTTCATTCTCTTCAATTAATGACACTCTGAGTTTTTGTTATGCAATAAGGACACTGACTAGATCATATGTAAAGCTTTGTATAGGAAGAACAAGGAGAAAAGTGAACAGATGTTGGCAACATATGTTCTACTTAATTTTATGAAGTGGTCTTGGCAACAATTTTTCACTGTATTCACTGGTCAAAATGACAGTTAATGCACAGTAAGGAATATCAGTATTTTAATACAGAAATATTCATAAAGAGTTGCATGCTATATATATATATATATATATATATATATATATATATATATATATATATATATATACCCTTGTAGTTCAACTTCAAGCTCACCATGTCACAAAAGATTAGAGTTGGATGTCTCCAATGTATTCTTTGTGAAAGGAAGCTGGATAGGGCTTTTGAGACCACCTGTCTAGATGTGCACTCTCTATCCCCATCAAATTGGTCTTTGAAATGTTCCTCATATACAACATGCCATCTTTCACTTTCTTACTTTTATACAAGTGGTCTCCCATGTCTAGAATGTACTCCTTTTTTATCTTTGCCTCATGTGATCACTAACTTCCTTTGTATACACCTCAGCTTCCATCTCTTAGAATGGGTCTTTCTTTGTACTCTATTAATGCTAGGTTATCTTGGAATGATTTTGTATCTTACTGTCTATAGTCATGTTTGTAGGAAAGCTGAGATAGAATGTAAATTACTTGAGGCAGGAACTACTCTTCTGTTTTATCTTCAATACTCTGCACATGGTACATTGTTGAATGCTTGTTGAATTTAAGAAAGAAATATAAATATTTTGAAACATCATTCTTGTTTTTTTTTAATTTAGATTACTTAACATAATTCAAAAATGGTCCTAAAAAAATAGGCCTTTTTCTTCTCCATGTTGATTTTGTATTGTTAAAATTCATATAGGCTCATTTGCATTATAAATATAGTGGCAGGTATGGCTATTCTACCCCTTCCTCAAGCCAAAGAGAGGTGGATGATGGGTAAGATTTTCATATGTAAATTTTAGGAAGAGTGGACACAAGAGAAGTTTCTCTTCAAACTTGAATCTGCCTTTGAATCAGAGTCTATTCTTCAAGTTGGAATATCCAAGCAGTGAACACCAAGTGACTTGTTCATCAGCTTAGAAATAGGAAGTCAGTTTTTCAACACATATGCATCAGCCAGGTTTTTGGTGTTATAGTGGACAAAGGCTTAACCTGATGATGAGTTAAATCAACTGGCCTAGATCTAGCTAAGTAATAGTTCAGGTCCAAAGTCACAATGTACCTTGTTGTTTAAGGAATGCTATAAGAATCGTCCCTCCTCAGTAAACTCCATTAGCTCTCTTATCACCTCTCAGATCAAAGATAAAACTCTCTGGCATTTAAAGCCCTTCACAACATAATTTTCCCAACCCAAAACTTTACAATTCATCCTATTCACATGCACAGCTATGATTATTAACTGTTCATTTCCTTTCATCCTGTCTTCTGTTTATCCTTCTCTCTCTCTCTCTCTCTTTTTATCCCATCCATCCTCTACAATCTGTTTCACTTCTGAATACTCTCTCCTTTCATCTGCCCTTCCTTTTATCACCCCTTCATTTCTGTTCTTTTCCCCTCCTACTTCCATTGGGTAAGAGAGATTTGTATTACCACTTGAGTTTGTATATAAATTTTCTCCTTTTGAAACCATTTAAATGTGAGATAAAAACATTGCTCACAACCTCCACCATTTGCCCTTCATTCTAAAGTCTTTTCCTAACCCACTGCTTTTGTGAGATAATTTTCCTCATTCTTTGTTTCACTCCCCAACCACCTTCTCCCAGGTTGTTTTCTTTTTTCCTATCCAATTTTTTTTATTATCCTCTTTCTTTGTAGAGTCTTTCTAAGTGCCCTCTTAGGAAATAGATGGATCATCTTCATATGGGTAGGTACATATGGATAGAGAGAAAATATATTGTTATTATTTCATTATCTAAGATTTTTTATGCTTAATATTTTTCTGTTATTTTTAATTAAATCCATTTTTACTGTTCTCTTGAATGAGAAAATCATTACTACCTATCCCTGATATTTTTCAGCTCACTTGAAGCAAAATACAATTTGCTTCAGCCTTTCTTTTTAACTACATGAATATTTATGTTTCCATGTGTAAGTATATTATATATGTATATATACACATACATACATACACACATATATACATGTATATATACGTACATAGATATATCTATGTCTACATTTACATCTATATCTATCTATCTATCCATTTAGCTTGGTTTGGATTTCTAATCCAAATCTCCTTTTCTGTTTATTTTGAAAATTTATCCCATTCACACTCATGGTTATAATTATCACTTGTGTATTTACCTCCATCATTTGTTTTGATGTTTTTTGTCTCCGTCTCCCACTTATTGCTTTACAAAAAGGAGCATGGTAGAAAGGGGAAAGGCAAAGGGAATAAGCCATTTATATTGCACTTACTATATGCCAGGCACAGTGCTAAGCGCTTTACAAATATTATCTCATGCGAACCTTACAACAAATTTGGGAAGTATATGCTAGTATTATTCTCACTTTAAAGTTGAGGAAATTTGGGCAGACAGAGGATATATTACTTATCCATGTGTTTGAGGTTAGATTTTAACTTAGCTGCCACAAGAGGACTGTGATCAACAGTAGTGATTTATAACTGAAGCAATGTACTTCCACTCCACTGCCTTTCTTCTCTTCCCTTCACCCACCACAAATCACTACTCTTATATTTTGTTTCTTCTTTTTAATCCATCCTTTGAAATCTTCCCTCAGAAGTCAAAATGTGTTTTGCACCTGATTTTCTTGCTCAATACTATTTTCCCTCTAAAACCAGTCTCTCCTCTATTCATATTCTCACTCTTGTCCTGTTAGTTTAATTGATTACCACAACAAAATCCTTTCTTTCTATTTGTATGTGTGCTTGTGTGTTTAACTCTCCTCAGTTCAGACAACCTTTGATTGAAGAGGTTAGAGGGTGGTTATTGGAGAGCTCCTCCTAATTCATGTGCCATTGAAGCAGGGCACTCAGGAAATCCTCATCACTCCTCAGCTAGCTGTTTTCCTGGATTTCATCATTTCCAGAAACTTGTCATCTGCTAAATTAAAACAACTCAGAGACTTTCAGCTCCTCAGATCATTTCCCAACATGGTCCTGTGACTTTATCATTTCTCTGGGGAATCCCTCCCCCACACCCGATTTTTAGCTTCTTTTTGTGCATTGTCTCCCCCCATTAGACTCTAAGCTCCTTGTGGGCAGGGACTGTTTATTCCTTTCTTTGTATGCTGAATATTTAGCATAGTATACCTGTCATATAATAGGCACTTAATTAATGTTTATTGAATCTGACATTGTCTGATTTTACATTTACACACAGACACACACACACAGCATGTTTGTGTGTGTGTATGTATGCATGTGTTTTTGTTTCATTCCTTCATGTTGGGCTCATCCTATCATTCCAGTTTTTTGCTATACTTTAAACTGAACTTAATTGCAAACTCCTACAATATACTCTTCCTGATGCTCCTTGGGGGTTTTTTTTCCTTCCTTCCCAAATCATCATTTATACACCTGCCTATTTATAGGTTGTATTCTCACAGTTGATGGTATGTTTAGTTAACTTCTGTGTAAAATAAACAAAAAAAAAACCGAAACAACAAAAGGGAGGATGGGGGGAAGGTGAAATCTTTTATATCTTAGACAACTTCCAGTTGTAAATCTATATCCTATGGATGCTGTGGTCAGGGACATTATTTTGTTTTGTATTTGTATTGCCAGTGACTAGCAAAGTTCCTAGTATACAGTAGGTCCTGAATACATATTTTTTATATTGGGTTGGTTTTTTTTTTAATTTCAGTTTTACATAACATTAGACATTCCACTTTGGCATTTTATGAAATGTAATCATTATGTGTTTTCTTTCTACTTTCAAATTGTTGATAAACTTTCTTTCAACTCAGTACACTCTCTCTCCTGGTTAAAACTGGCCTGTTTTTGGAACCTCCCTGGGCTTTGATAGGCCAGCTTAGACCTTCATCTTGCTCATTTCTAGTCCTTCGTTGCAATCCCCAGGAATCTTCAGCTACAATAATCTCCCTCACTACTTCTTTCCAGTTTTCCTTTAGAATGAACCTTCTTGTAGGCAGGGACCCTCAGAGATGCTTTTATTTGTATTTCCAGCACTTAGCACAGTGCCTGGGATTCAGTAAGCATTGAATAAATTCTTCTTTACTAAATGACCTCTGACTTCCCTGATCCATCCTACCAAGGGAAAGAAATAAGAAAAGCTAATTTCTTTTTCCACTCTACCATGTAATTATTTTATTGATTCTCTCTGTTGGAAAGACTGTCAAAAACATGTTGGAATTGGAAACAGAGCCAATAGGTCCAAAGGTAAAGGGGAGAGGCAGCAAAGTAGCATGCAAGGAGCCCTGAACTTTGAGCAAACTGAGTATAAACTTTGCATCTGACAATTAATAGCTATTGGGCAAGGTATTTAACCTCTTTGAGCCTCAGTTTCCTTATCTGTAAAAAAAAGATAATATAGGTTCTGTGAGAAAGGTAGTTTTTAAACCTATTAGAATTCATTAGAATAAGAGTTAGCAGTTCTTTTCAGTTGGAAATAAAAGATAAATTGAAAAGTCATTTTCTTCTTACTGTTAGGGAATTTGAATTCCTTGTAGCATTATGGTCCATCAGATTCATTTTCTTACATATGAAAACTTAACAGAAATATAATGAAAAGAAATGAGAGCACAGGATATAATGAGCTACCTCAGACCACTGACCCAGCTTTTACTGTTGTCTGCCTTACCTTTCAAAGAAGGTGAAAAATCCTATTAATGTTCCTGGATAATTGCGCTACTCTATTTAGAGGGGTGCTTTTTTCCAGACACCAGTGGCAATCAACTGAAGTTCTCGAGCATGAGATTTGATTACTGCTATCTTGGCATGTAAAACCAAAGCATAATTGTCATAAAATTATCAAGCACCTCTTTTAAAATATTCAACAGAGATTACATTTTCATGTCAAAAGGTAATCATTTCTACCACAAGGCACTTTGTGAAAATTCAACACAAAAGTTTCAGTTGCTTTAAGAAATTGGAAATGGTTGAAAAATAATTTTCAATATACGCTGTGAAAGTATTTTGTAATTTCCAGAAAAGAGAGGTTAATAATATACTTTGAAAATAGGTAACATTTTTCTTCTGAAGCATTCTATCATATTTACAAATATTCTAATGAACCAACACAGAATTCTTAAGTAAGAAGATATAAAGTGCCAGATTTTTCTGAGATCTTCCACTGTTAAGAATAGTAAATGCTGTATACATCAAGAGCATTGCAAATATATTATATAATCAAGCAATCAAGAATTTATTAAGCACCTCAAAAACTTTTAAAGCAATCTGTATATAATATGTGCCAGGCACTATGCTAAGTGGTGGAGACATAGACACATAGTTGCAAGAGTCCCTTACCTCAAGGTACTTGCAAACTATGAGGTAAAAAGAGGAGAGGAAAGGAAGTAACATATTCATGGATATGCAAATATAGAAACATATGCAAAGAGTTTAGAGGAGACATTTTGTAGCTTGGGGAATTGGGCCAGCGGGATCAGGAGAGACCTTCTGAAGGACGTGGTGTTTGTTTGAGAAGAGAGGGTGTTTATAAGAGTAGTGGAGAGAAAGCTCATCTTAGAGTCAGAAAGAATTAAGTATATGTCCATCTTTTGATCTGTATTAGCTATGTGACCATGGATAACTTGTCTAGCTTCTGATTGTCCCAGGCAACGTTCTCTGACTATGTTTGTTGTTCAGTCATTTCTGTCATGTAGGACTTTTTGTGACCCTGTTTGGTGTTTTCTTGGCTATGATTCTAGTGTGGTTTGCCATTTCCTTTTCCAACTCACTTTACACATGAGGAAACTGAGGCAGAGAAAGGTTAAGTGATTTGCCAAGGTTCACATAGCTAGTAAGTGTCTGAGGCCAGATTTAAACCCTGATCTTCCTGATGCCAGGTCTGGCACTCTACCTGCAACACTGTGGGATATTTTCACTTTGAAAAATCTGATGGGGGGGGCGGAGCTAAGATGGCAGCTGGAAAGCAGGGACTAGCATGAGCTCCCCACCAAGTGCCTCCAAAAACCTATAAAAAATGGCTCTGAACCAATTCTAGAATTGCAGAACCCACAAAATAGAGGGAAGCAGGGCTCCAGCCAAGAACAGCCTGGATGGTCTCTGGATGAGGTCTATCCTGCATGGAACTGGGAGTGGAGCGGAGCAGAGCCCAGCGTGGGAGGCGGACCAACCAGACCAGGAGCCAGGCGGAGCATGCGCTGGCGCCCTGAATCAGTGAGCTGTGGCAGGTACCAGACTTCTCAACCCACAAACACTAAAGACAACAGTGAGGGTTAGTGGGAAAAGCTGCAGGAGTGGAAGGAGTTCACGGTTCAGCTACCACCCCGGGGGCAGCGGAGATGGAGAAGCTACAGAGCTACAGCTGCAGTTGCTTCCAGCCCCAGGACCACCTGGTGGGAGGAATTAAGTGGGGATCAGAGCAGGAGTGAAGAGCCTGCTGAAGATCTAAGTCGAGTCCGGGTTGGGGGTTCTTGGGGAAGGAGGAGTGCTGGTGTGGCAGAGCTGGCACATCCCCCCAAGCTTGGAACAAAATTCTCTTAACTCTACAAGCAGTCATACCCCAATGAAAAACTCAAGGGTCAAGTTAATTGTCTATGAACATGGCCAGGCAGCAAAAATGCACACAGATTCAGTCTCAGACTCTGGAATCTTTCTTTGGTAACAAAGAAGACCAAAACATACAGCCAGAAGAAGTCAACAATGTCAGAGCCTACAACAAAAGCCTCCAAGAAAAACATGAACTTGTCTCAGGCCATGGAAAAGCTCAAAAAGGATTTGAAAAAGCAAGTTAGAGAGGTAGAGGAAAAATTGGGAAGAGAAATGAAAAGGAGGCGAGAAAACCATGAAAAACAAGTCAATGACTTGCTAAAGGAGACCCAAAAAAGTACTGAAAAATACACTGAAGAAAACAACACCTTAAAAAATAGACTAACTCAAATGGCAAAAGAGCTCCAAAAAGCCAATGAGGAGAAGAATGCCTTGAAAGGCAGAATTAGACAAATGGAAAAGGAGGTCCAAAAAGACCACTGAAGAAAATACTACCTCAAAAATTAGATTGGAGCAAGTGGAAGCTAGTGACTTTATGAGAAATTAAGACATTATAGAACGGAACCAAAGGCATGAAAAAATGGAAGACAATGTAAAATATCTCATTGGGAAAACCACTGACCTGGAAAATAGATCCAGGAGAGATAATCTAAAAATTATTGGACTACCTGAAAGCCATGATCAAAAAAAGAGCCTAGATATCATCTTTCAAGAAATTATCAAGGAGAACTGCCCTGATATTCTAGAGCCACAGGGCAAGATAGAAATTGAAAGAATCCACAGATCGCCTCCTCAAATAGATCCCAAAAAGAAATCTCCTAGGAATATTGTTGCCAAATTCCAGAGCTCCCACATAAAGGAGGAAATACTGCAAGCAGCCAGAAAGAAACAATTTGAGTACTGTGGAAACATAATCAGAATAACCCAAGATCTGGCAGCTTCTACATTAAGAGATCAAAGGGTTTGGAATACGATATTCCAAAGGTCAATGGAGCTAGGATTAAAACCAGGAATCACCTACCCAGCAAAACTGAGTATCATGCTCCAAGGCAAAATATGGATTTTCAATAAAATAGAGGTCTTTCAAGCTTTCTCAGTTAAAAGATCAGAGTTGAATAGAAAATTTGACTTTCAAACAAAAGAATCAAGAGAAGCATGGAAAGGTAATCAAGAATGTATGTATATGTGAGTGTGTATGTCTGTATATATGTGTGTGTGTGTATATATACATGTATATATATATATATATATACAGAGAGAGAGAGAGAGAGAGAGAGAGAGAGAGAGAGAGAGAGAGAGAGAGAGAGCGGGCACAGCATGAGTTGAAGATGAAGGGAAGATATCTAAAAGAAAGAAAATCAAATTAAGGGATGAGAGATGAATATATTGAGGGAGGGAGATAGGGAGAGATAAAATGGGGTAAATTATCTCGCATAAAAGTGGCAAGAAAAAGCAGTTCTGTAGGAAGAGAAGAGAAGGCAGGTGAGGGGGAATGAGTGAATCTTGTTCCCATCAGATTTGACCTGAGGAGGGAATACCATATATACTCAATTGACTATCTTATCCCACAGGAAAAAAGGAGGAAGAAGATAAAAAAATGGGGGATGATAGAAGGGAGGGCAGATGGGGGAGGAGGTAATCAAAAACAAACACTTTCAAAAGGGGACAGGGTCAAGGGAGAAAATTCAATAAAGGGGGAAAGGTTAGGAAGGAGCAAAATATAGTGAATCTTTCACAACATGAGTGTTGTGGAAGGGTTATACATAATGATACACAAGTGGCCCATGTTGAATTGCTTGACTTCTTAGGGAGGGTGGGTGGGAAGCGAAGAGGGGAGAGAATTTGGAACTCAAAGTTTTAAAAACACATGTTCAAAAACAAAAAAGAAAGTTTTTGCATGCAACTAGAAAATAAGATACACAGGCAGTGGTGTGTAGAAATTTATCTTGCCCTACAAGAAAGAAAGGGAAAAGGGGATGGGAGGGGAGTGGGGTGACAGAAGGGAGGGCTGACTGGGGAACAGGGCAACCAGAATATATATGCCATCTTGGAGTGGGGGGGAGGGTAGAAACGGGGAGAAAATTTGTAATTCAAACTCTTGTGAAAATCAATGCTGAAAACTAAATATATTAAATGAAAACAAAACAAAACAAAAATCTGATGGTATCCTATATCTTGATCCCCAAAAGATACAAAACTATAATAATAATGATAATAATAGTTAAAGGATTGACTTTGTGTCATTGCTCTTTTGCACCATGTGGATTTGACCCTATTCATATTTAACTTCTTTATCCTTGTTGCCACTTTCCTGATGATCTGAAATTTAATGTATTTGACCACAGAGGCAGACAAAGATACAATGGAGACTATACCTGAAGCATCTTGTTAATTCCATAGTTTGCAAAGGTAATATTGTAGTGAAAGGAAGCTTTGCCACAGTAAACCAGGTTTGGACAGGTACACTGCCACTAAGCTGAAGTTTCCATTTACAAAGTGTCTGGATCAATATGAACAGATAATAACTCCAATGGCCTTTTCACTCTAATTCCTACCTTTCATTTTCTCTATAGACTCTCCCTCTATAAGTCTTCTTTCCAGCAAGTTCTTATTGTTACTAAATCACTTTTCTTGAGGTTTTAGGCTGTTGTACTTACAACTATATGGGATAGATTGCTGTAATCTTTGTTTAAAGACTAATTTACTCTCTATATTTTATCTAAAAAGAAAATTAATTCCATAAAAAATAAAAGATCAAGAAAACAAGATTAGTAAGATTATTTCTTTCACTTCTCTCCTTTCATTTATTTTATTCATCTTCTCTTTTATTATGATTAACTTTCTATTTTTTTCTTTATATTTTCAGCCTTTTAAATCCTGAAAGAGATGAAGAGGAGATCTAGTGAATGAATCAGTCCTTTAACATTTAAAAAAAATTCATTGAGAGCATTCTTTTATAGGCCTAGCACTGTGAAAGGCACTGTGGGGATACAAAGAAATAAATTTAGTACATGTTATTTAACTTCAGCCAATTTAAAATCAATTTGAAGGAGTCCCAAAGCTATTTTTGGACCCAGAAAAAAAAAAAAACTTCTGAACAAATATTATATTCTTAATTATTTCATTCCTCACAATTAATATTTTTGTTTAACATCTGGGGATGTTTATGGTGACACTAGTTTATGATGTCACTAAGCCAAGCCCTAAATTGGAAGATACTTTCCAATGTGTAGCCCAAGTCAATTCAGAAATGACTTATTAAGTGCCTACTAAATCCTGACCATTATACTATATGTTGGGAATGAAGACAAAAACGAAACTAGCCCTGCCCTCAAGAAATTTACATTCATTCTATGAGGCTGAAGAAGTACAACATGTCATGTAGATAGATGAGTTGTTGTAATTTAGTCATTTCAGACTCTTTGTGGAGCCTTTTAGGCTTTAGGGTTTTATTGGCAAAGATACTGGAGTAGTTTGCCATTTCCTTCTCCAGCTCATTTTCCAAATGAGGAAAGTGAGGCAAATAAAGTTAAATGGCTTGCCCAGGGTCACACAGACAGAAAACATGTAAGATCAAATTTGAACTCAGGTCTTCCTGACTCCAGACCTGGAACTGTATTCACTATGCCATGTAGCTTCCCTAGATCGAGGAGTAAATACATATAGATTTAAAAAAGTAATTTAGGGAATGGGGATATCACAGACAGTTAAGAAATCAATCAAGAAAGTCAGAAATGAAGAAAGATCAATGACAGCTGACATGAACATAGCCATGAAACGAGTTAGGGATTCCAGGAGGTGCAGATAAAGAGAGAAAGCTTTCTATTCATAAGGGACAGACCAAGCAAAGGAATGGAGGTGGGAAACGGAATGACATGTTTGGAGAACAGAAAATAGAATAGATTGACCAGAAAGAAGAGTCAATAAATAAACATTTGTTAAGCACCTAGTACGTGTACACAAGGCAGGTTGCTTGAGAGGGAAGATGTGAAATCAAAAGAAAAATAGGTTAGATCCAGATTATGAAAGGCTCCAAATGTCAAACAAAAGGAGGTTCTATTTTATCTAAAAGACAATTGGAGGCATGATAGGCTGGCTACAATAATCCCTGGGATTTTTATTTCTTCCCAGTTTGGGAAGAAATTAACCCTCAGAAGGGGGAAGGACTGAAGGATTTCACAGGGGGTTTCCACCATTAATGACAGTGGGAGTTTTGATGTGACTCTTAAGGCAAAAGCAGAGAAAAGGGCCAAGTGACAATTACCCCATGAGAACAGCATGATGAGGGCAGTAGTTAGTACCAATAAAATATGCATTTCCCTTCATTAGAAGATGAGATCTTTTACTTAAATGAACAGTCTTGGAGATATGTGAGACTGTGCGGTTTATCAAGGTCACTCATCCACATATCAGGAGTGCTAAAAGAAACAATCCAGCTGATAGGAACTAAGGGGCTGGCCTTTTTCCACCTTTGGCTTTCTGTTTTATTTCTAATTAATTGCATTTTTTTTTAATTTTGGGGGGCAGGGCAATTGGGGTTAAGTGACTTATCCAAAGTCACACAGCTAGTACATGTGTCAAGTATCTGAGGCCAGATTTGAACTCAGGTCCTCCTGACTCCAGGGTCGGTGCTCTACTTACTGCACCACCTAGCTGCCCCCATTTTTAAAATTTATTCTGTTAAAGAATGTATTTATCATATTTGATATTACTTCCCATAAATACCTGTGTCTAAGCCTGTTCTTATGTTGCCAGGTGGTCCTTTATGTGTACCATTGAGGTAAAATAGGAACCACACAGGACAGTGTGACCCTTCCTTGTGCATGACTGAAAGCTCATGCCTAGTTGATTGTTAGAAAGTTGTGTTCTTTAACTGAGAATAGAAGCAGAGCCATTACCAGCCTTCTAAGTAGAGAATTACTATGAATGGCAACATTTTATAAATTTGCCTAATTGACAAGAGCCAAGGTTACATAATGTGACAGTCTGATGGTATATTATGGGAGGGAAGGAATCATGGACCTTAAAGGATTTAGTTACTAATTAAGACAGTAGGCTGATGACTACAGCTAAATATGTTACCATGCTTCTTGTGTACCCCTTAAATTGTTGTATTTTTTTGCAGAAAAGAAAGAATATTGATCAAAGCAGTGGAACAAGCAAAAATGTCAGATATATGGGAATGCTGGATTTAAAGTTCATAAAATCTATTCAAATGATTGTATTATTTTTGTCTTCAATCCAATTTGAATTGGATTTATTGTAAGACTATTAAAAACAGACTAAACTGTGAGAAATGATAGAGGTCTTACAAATTACAATGCCTAACCCCCAAAGAAGTAAACTGAAGTCCAGTGAGAGAGGGAGCTCACCAAGGTTATATAACTAGAATGTACTAGAACCAGGACTCAAAACTTTGCCAAACCTTTTGACTCCTCATCCTGTTTTCCCCCATTATTCCATATAAAAGATATGATTTTAAATTATTTTTTAAAAATTCATGAAACATTTACTGAGCACCTTCTACATTTATAATACACTAAAATTTTCAGTGAGGATAGATAACCATATAATCTTCCTAATCCCTACTCTCTAACTCAGAATGTGGAAGGGGAATTATAACATAAACAAGGGTGGGAAATGCGCTAAGGATTAATCTGCTGGGGGAGAGGGCTGCATCATGCCTACAGTCCCTGCCAACTCTAATACTAAGATGCTGAAAAGTTAACTTGGGGTCAAATTTTGGTCAACATGATGCATTTGATTTTATTTCACCCAAACTACCTATAGAGGGCAGAAATACAGAAATAGTGCCATATTAGTACCTATAATAATAGACACATCAGAAAACTGGCCTTCAAAAATACATAAGGTATAGAGACTTGTCCTCACCTCTTAAATAAAAGAATGATAAGTAAACACTTTCCATTTCTGGGAAAACATAATTTAGGAAATACCAGAAGTTTGAGGTTGGCAGCTACAATAGAGATAGTCAGTCTTGAAAGAACTATCCTATGATTGTAGAATATTAGAACTTGAAGGTTCCTTAATGGTCATTTAGTCCAGCTTTCTCATTTTTACAGATGAGGACACCTAACTCTCCATTGTCAAATGAGTCATCCAGTAGGAGTTCCAATATACTTTTCCCATTTATTGACATTAATCTGTTACTTTCCCATGTTCCAGCCAAATTAGTTGTGATTTCTATTTCCCTTCCACAACATTCTTTCTCTTGTTTGCATGGGCTTCCCTCATGTCTGAAATGCCCTTCTTCATCATCTTTACTTCTGAGAATTTTCAACCACCTTCCAAATTTATGTCCTTTTGATTGCCCAAGTGCTAACCTTCTTCCCTCACCAAAATTATGATGTGTGGATTTCATACTCAATTTTCTATGTATATGCTGTTTTTCCCCAATAAAATATAAATTCCTCAAGGGAAGGAACTGTTTCAGTTTTTTCTTTGCTGAGTAAATAGCACAGTGCATGACACATAGTAGGTATTTGTTGACAGAAATGATTGAATGCATGATCTAGATTTTAAATTTTCCATATTCAAAGGTATTTTGAAAATGCAGGTCAAAAAATAAAGTAGAAATGTAAGCATTAGAGTCTTCTGAAGAAATGTGACTACTGAACAAATGAATGAATTAGAAATATTTATTAAACACATATTTTGTGCAATAAGCACAAGGCATACAAATAACAAAGTAAGACAATCTCCATTCTTAAGAACTTCACACTTTCATGGAATATATATTGAGGTGTCAAATGTAAAGGTCATTTTGCCTTTAAGGTAAAGTCACAAAACAGATGGTAATTCTTCTTCTTTAAAATATTTCTCACTGGGAAAAAATCACATCAGTTACTGGTGTTAAATAATCTTACAGTGCTTGGGTACCTTAATGGCAAAGATTTTCTTTCCTGAGTCTTCAATAGCTGTGGATGCAGCACATTTAGAAGCAGTTGCCAGGCTGCATATCTATGGGGATTTTTTCCTTGGATGAAGACTGCTGCTAAGGTTTGGCTGAAGCAGGTCTGGCATTCTGAGATGTGCTGTCACTCCTAGGGGTCTTGATAGTTGGTCAACAGTTGGTTTTTATTCTCATTTGGCCAACAAAAGAATTATTAATGTGTTTACTAATTCAAAAGTTTCACGGTTCAAGTTATTGCATTTTAGAGTCATAACATTTCTCCAAGAGCAATAGACAATTGGAAGTAAATGACAGATACAAATGAAGACAATGGTAGCCAAAACTTAGAGATAAAGGAGAGGCGTATGTTACAGTATAACAGAGTTACAGATCTTTTAAGTTTCAAAAATAATAAAAGACTGCCATAATATCAAGTCACAAATGAGCGTGAGACAGAGAGAGAGACAGAGAGAGACAGAGGAGGAGAAGGAAGAGGGGGAGCAAGAGAGACAGAGAGAGAAGTACAGAGAGAGAAGAAGACGGAAGAAGATGAAGGAGAAGATGAAGAAGAAGCAAAGATGAAGAAGAAACAGCTTTGTTGAGCCGATTGACCTAAAACCAGGACCCCTAAAGTGACAGACACTGAGAAAGAAAGTAGTCTTTGTACCAAGGCAAGGGATTTCTGGTAAAAGTAAGCAGATTTAAGAGCCAAGACCAAGTGTGGGACTAGAAGAAAATATCTGTGTGGTAGGGAGGCCCATACCCAGGAATCAAAGGTGATTCTGTCACCAAGGATAAACAAATCAGAGAGCAACATGTTGCAAGAGCAAACCCAGATGTGGGAGAGAAGTCACAAAAAGAAAAAAAAAAAAGTGAAAAGATAGAAGTGTTGAAGTCATATAGTAGGAAAATACTGGGAATTAAAACTTTTAAAGCCTTGTATTTAAATCTCCAGCTATGGTACTTACAACCTTTGTGACCTGGATACAAGTCACTGGACTTCAGTTTTGTCATCTTTAAAACAATTAGGCTGAACAAAAGGATCTATAAATATACTTTCTAGCTCTAAATCTTCAAAGGAAGACTAAGTAACAGGTTTTGAGGAACATCTATATTAAGGCAGGCAGTCTGAGGAATGAAGGAATGGTAGAGAATTAGGGGAAACCTGGGTAGGTCTTGCAGCGAGAACTACATATCAGGCCTTTTTGTAAATGAATGGACTTGATCTTTCTTCTAATGAAATAGATCTTTCCTTTAATGGATTGGATCCATCTGCTAATGGATTGGATCATTTCACTAATCGCTAAGTGGAAAATCAAAAAAAAATGATGAAATGAGATAACAGTCTGTCTATTTATTGAGACTGGGATCCAAATTATTAGTGTCACACTGCCAGTTTTGATGCTCAGTGGCTATGTGTGCTTGAGGAGCAGTATTAGCTCCAAATGTAAATATGCTCCCCAAAATGAATAAGGGCATTTTGCAAAGTTAAAGCCATATAAAATTAAAATGAAGAGAACAAAGCCTAGTTAAAATAAATGTGCCAGAAGCCTGGGTGGTTACTGCTATTGAGTACCAATTTAACTCAGAATTATGTTTCCTGGCATCAAAGAAAACATCCAGGGATAAATATCTCTTGTGGGATTTGAGGAAGTACACAGAGGTAGACAAGAGGAGTTGCATACGAGAAAGGCAACCATTTTTATCCACAAATGCTTTCAAATTTATGTGAGCATTGGGGAAAGGACAAAGGTGAGAATATAGGTTTTCATGTCATAGAGCAATGGAAATATCTTTTGAGTTAAAAAAAAATAAAATAGTCATTAGGAATTGATTAACTTGACAATTAAGGAAAGAGAATAAAACACAACAAAAATGTACAAGCATAAAACTTTAAGACATCAAGTTTTTAATAGGATTGTGAGTTTATGGACTTGTATGAGTGAAGTAAGGAAAGGGAATATGCATTTAAATAAAACCTACTATGTTCCAGGCACAGTGCTAAGAACTTCCAAACAATTATCACATTTGATCCTCACAGCAACCTTGGAAGGTAGATGCTATTATAATCCCCACTTTACTATTGAGAAAACTGAGGAAAACAGAGGTCATGTGACTTGCCCAGGGTCACATAGCTAGTAAGTGTCTGAAGCTGGATTTGGACTCAGGTCTTCTTGACTCCACGCACAGCACTCTATCCATTGCACCACCAATTGCAAAATTTACCTCAAGTAACAGAAAGTATTGGCTTCAAGCATGTTATTGCCTGGATTATCTATTTTAATATTTAAAAAAAATTCTGTTAAATTGAATTTTACTTTTAACTTAATCGATACTGTTATTCTTTCTGACAATAGTGATTCGAGAAGTTCAGCTCCTCCTTAAGGCCATTTGTTGGTCAATGGAGGTATTAAAATCATGGAATAAACATAAAAGAAGATTATCCTAGTTCACACTGGGAGATGGGCAGTGGGAGGTTTGCATCCAGTCCATTTAATATCTGAATTGAATTATTTAAACAAAAGTTACAAAAAAGAGGGACTGAGTTATGATCCTGTTTTATACTAAAAGGAGATTTAAATCTATCAGGAATATTCTGCTATACTGTGATTCTTCTGCAGGATTGTAACTGAGGGAACAGCAACAACATAGGATCAATACAGAGATTATACAATTTGTTTCATAATGTGTCTATGGAATCAAAAGCTACTGAGCTCATGTGTTGCTGAGAGGAATAGAAGGAAAATACTCACCTATTTAAAGTAGAGTTTAGCAACAATCAGTCATGGGGGAAAATAATAATTGTACCTAAAACCATCTTGTTTTTTAATACAAAGTGAGAAAGCAATACACACAATGTCATGATTTCTGAGATGACGAAGAAAATTGAAAGCATACGTGTTGTACTAATTAATTCAAAATTTTTGAATAGACATACAAAGATTTCTTTTGGAAAGAATGAATAAAATAATGTGGATCTATCAGGAAGAGTTTCTACCTATGGAGTTCTTTAGATAAAGAGCTTGGCAAGTTTTTGAACTAGCTACTAAAAATAATATCTAAAAAATTCTGGCAGCAAGGGATCTTCTCCTGGGGAACGTTTTAACTTTCAGGGGTTGACTGACTGTCGGAGTTTGCTGAAGGGTAATTCAGTAGCCAAGTCCAAACTCTCCAGAGGCAAGTGACTTCCTCAAGGTCACACAGCTAGTCTGAAGTAGTATTTAAGCCCTGTTGTTTTATTTTTATTTTTTTTCTTCTGACTGCAGTACATGGTATAGTAGATAGGGTACTGGACTTGGAGTCAAGAAAAAATAGATTCAAATGCCACCTGACATAAACTTTGAGACCTTTTGCAAGTTACTTCAATTTGTACTTCAGTTTCCTCAATTGTAAAATATAAGCATTATACTCACCTTCTGTGATGTCTTTCAGCTTTAAACATATCTCTCTCTTGTAGAACCCACTCTGGGCTCACACTCCCAGGCCTTACTTACTCTGGCAGCTTGGGTTGCCTGCCAGTGTTTCTCTAACAGTGTTCAGAGGTCTCCATTTAGTTTATTCCCTATTGATTACTAGTTAGCCTGTCAGAGTTAATTAGATTTTAGTTAAGGGTATTTCTTAAGTAGGCGTGATAAGAGCTGTTGGCAAAAAGGCAATCTACCCCAAGTTCTAGGATATATTCTCCAACGAGTACAAACAGAGTACAAGGGTAATACACTTGAAATTAGAAGTCATATATAGCTGAGGGACAACTCACAGCTCCTACTTACTAGAGGTCATTTTCTCCCACTGTGGAGTCCTCTGGAAGTTCCCCTTCAGTGTGTGTGGCTCTCTGCTGACCTCTGAAGATAGTTGTCCTAATGGAATCCTGAAGTTGCTGTTCCTCGTTGTTGTTGAGTCATTTTCAATCATCTCCAACTCTCCATGACAACATTTGGGGTTTTCTTGGCAAAGCTATTTCAATGGTTTGCCATTTCCTTCTCCAACTCATTTTACAGATGAGAAAACTGAGACAAACAGGGTTAAATGACTTGCCCAGGGTCATACAGCTACTAACTGAGGTCAGATTTGGACTCAGCAATATAAGTCTTCCTGAATCCACCAAGTGCTCTATCCACTGTGTGACCAAGCTTCCCTGCCTTTCCTTGGTATATCTTGTCATCAGCTCTTGATACAAGTGGACATTAACCAATACCGTTCCAAGGAAATTGCTGCTGATGTCAGTGGGAAGCAATATCTTCCCATCTTTCAAGTCTTACCAAGTTTATATATTTGATTGATTCAATAGAGAAAACTACACCTTGTTCAACCCACTTTATAATTTGATTGATTCTTTAGTTCAGTTAAAGGGGCTTTCTTCTCTGATAGAGATAACAACTAACACATCTTGTTAGTTACATTAATGGTGGATGAGGGGGGTGTGGAAAATCCCTCATACTATGATTCCATGACTATCATAAATCTATGACTATTCCTAACAAAAAAGTAGGAGCATGGATTATAAAATAAAATGGAATGACTTGCCTAATTAATGGAAGACTGCTATTCTATGATTCTTCTTGCATAAGCTAACCTTGGAACAAAGTGTTTCTAAAGTAATAGTCAATATTGGCCATGAAACCTCAATCTGTTATAATTCAAATGTTTTGAAACACTTAACTCTGTCTACATTTTCACCATGTAGCCCTCACTAGATTTCCATTTGAGATGATGTCACAATAACTTATGATGTTTTGGATTCCCCTTAAATATTTTAATCAGTTCTTAAGATCATAAGGCATAAGGCTGAAAGGTACATTTGAGATTCTTTACTTATGGTTCAAAGCTCTCATAGGACTTATGCACTTGTTTCAAGGCATGCAGAAAATAGGTAACAGAGCATGCATCTGAATCCAAGTCCTCTGACTCCACAACTGGTACTCTTTTAACCATGCTATTCCATGCTTCAGCTCAATTCAATAAGATTATGTAAAGTACCTTTTTGTCTTTGGTGGGAATGCTAAAAAAGGAGGAATGATTTCACTGCTACAAAGGTGCATGATAAATGTAGGAATTTAGAATGTCTGGAAAGCTCTAATATGGCTGATATACAGTTAGGAGATCTGTTAGAATGGAGCTTCTTTGTCTTACCTCCACATAAAACCTTTGGAGGTCTTATTGGCCATAGTTTCCAAAGAGGTCTGAGGTAACACAAACCGATGATATGGAATTTGATAGAAAGTTTCTAGCTGTAAGTCAAATAGTTGGCCACTGTCTTAAGAGGGTTGTTGCAACCTTTCTAAACCCAAATAACAGAATGATGTAAATGACTGATCCAACACAAGCAAGGAGTATAAAAGATGTTTTAATTAGCTTTTGAGGATACAACTGTCAAAATACAGGGCAAGGAGATATATGTATGTATGTAAAAATGTAAGCATATGTATGTTTTGTGGTCTAGGGGTCTTGGGAACCCAGACATGCAAGGGCAAAGGGCACAAGTCTACCTCAAAAGAATTCAACCACTCAAGTCTTCTTTCAGTCTAACATATGGCCTCGAGGCCACAGGTTCCCCACTCCTGTCCTATATGTAGTCTATGGTTGAGCCATATTTGATTACTTGTTCCACACACAGGATGTTCCATGTTCCCTTTCTGCGCCTTTGTGCTGGCTTTCTCCTTTTCCTGTAATGTTATCCCTCCATGCCTCTACTCTTTAAAATATTAGTTCTCTTTTATATCTCGTATGTATGTATATCCATATGTAGATAAATATACATCTATAAACATACACACACATACACACACTTTGTCATTTCCTTCTCCAGCTTGTTTTACAGATGAGGAATATCTGAGGCCATATTTGAACTCATGAGTGAGTCTTCCTAATTCCAAGTCCAGTGCTCTACTTGTTGGACCACCTAGCTGTGGTTCTGTATATATCTGTTATGTGACTATTTGTGTGCATGTTTTCTCCCTCATTAGAAGTTATATTCCTTGAAGGCAGGATGATTCCGACTTTTTCTTTGTGTCCTAATGCTTAGCAGAGTATCTGGCTTCTTTCTGTTTGTTGTTGAGTTCTTTTAGTCATAACTAATCCTTTGTGACCCCATTTGGGGAATTTTTTAGCAAAGATACAGGAGTGATTTAACATTTCCTTCTCCAGCTCATTCTACAGATGAGGAAACTGAGGCAAATACGGTTAAATATCTTGTGGAAGGTCATACAACTAGAAAGTGTCTGAGGCTGGACTTGAACTCATGAAGATTAGTTTTACCTGATTCCAAGCCACTATACCACCCAGCCTGACTTTTAAGTGCTTAATAGATTCTTTTTGATTGTTTGCATTCTAGTATAATTATGTAGCATTTTTAGCACTAATATCTTATGATTATGTATGTGCTTCTTTTAAAAGAAAAAAAAATACTTATTTACTAGTGGCTGTTACTGTGATGTTGGGGATATACTTAAAAAAAAGTAGAACAGGAGATAGTTCCTGCCTGGTGGACAGGGAAGGGAGTTTTGGTCTGGGAATCATAGTGATGATAATCTGATCCATACCAGAGGCAATTACCAACCACTTTCCAAAAACATTGGTAGTATTATGAGATTACTCTGCCTAGAGCAGGAGATAGAACTGGGTCAGGATGCAGAATTGGGAAGACAGATCAGTGAGATGGCTTGGGAAGATGGCAGAACAAAATGGCAATCCTTAACATAAAATATGTGAAGCATGGTCTAGGTTTGGGACCTCTAGATATAATAGGCTGAGGGACTTTACACTCACCTTATGAAATACTCATTGGGACTGAAAATTCCTATTATTACTCCCCTATGAGAGCATATTTATGCCAAAAATTTCTGTTAGAAAACATCTTTTCCCTTGCATTGCTGAACAGTTTACAACAAGAATCACTTTTTTTTTCCATTAGGTGTTCTCTTTGAGTTGAAGGATGAAGTCATGGAGGATGGGGACCACTGTTCAGCCAGGCAGATGAGCTGAATCTACCAGGGCAATCAGTGGGGAGACAGGTGTCAAAGTCTGACTGCCCTTACATCAAAATCAGGATGCGTAAGAGCCTTTGGAAAAATCAGTACACTTAAGATGTAAGAACAGTATATATTTGAGAGGCAAAATTTTAACCTATGGTGCTCTTAAAGTTACAGCTCACTGATTTTTTAAAATTTCACTAAATGTAGGAAATACAATGATCAGTCCAATGAAGGTTTTGAAAGCTTGAACTTATAAACAACACAAGGCAAATTTGCGGGCCATTGTCTCCTCATTAATTCCTGTAACCTTTTCAGAGCTCCAGACTTCATAACAGAGGTATGACAAAGAAAATGTTAACAACAACAACAACAATAAAATGGAACCATAAAGCCTGGCAGGAGTTATAAGTCAAGTTTTTTTCTTCTTCTTCTGTGGTATCTGATGTTTATAATTTCATTTGCACCATGTTGGGACTTGCGTGAATATTTAACTTGGCTGGACATTTGCTTTTATATAAAGAAGGCTATTGGATTACTCCCCTCCCATTCCCACCCCCCCACCCCCTCCTCACCCTGCTTCTGAATGGCTTGCTTCAAGCTAAGTGCTCACTAGGGAGAGAAAAGTCTGCAGATATGCAATCACTTTAGGTATATATTTCTATTGCTCAGGGATGAAATTCACAAATTGTAGAGTTTTAGTCAGGTTTCACAGACAGATCAAAACTTAAAAATATATGTACTCCTTGCTATTTCCTTTCTCCAGGAGACTGTGCTCTTATGTATTACAGTATGTTGCTCATATTTTCCATAGGGTTGTGTGTGTGTGTGTGTGTGTGTGTGTGTGTGTGTTACTGATCTGCAAAACAAATACCTAATCAATATAAACATCTAATCAACATAAAATTATCCTATGTGGCCTCAGGGAGTAAAGTGAGGTCATCACTGCATCACTGCACAATGAGGTCAGTAACAATTAGGATGAACTGAGTTACTTGTTTACTTGGTATTTTAAAGGGTACTAAGTCTTTCCTTATGACCACTTTGTGAGGTAGGAAGTGTAGGGATTTTTTAGAATTATTTTGGAGTAGAAAAACCAAAAACCAGAGGTTTACCCAAGCTCTTATTATTAGTAAAATTCTGGACAAAGACATGAACTCAAGTTTCCTGGCTCCATGACCAGGACTTTTCAAACTATTCCCTGACATTTAGAACTTTAATGGTCTAAAATTGATTTAATTAGTTTATCAGCAGTTTTTTTTTTTCAGAATTCTATACAAGAGGTTAACAATAGTTCCCACCCTGATGTTAACAGTATCCATAATTTGTTGAAGTGATTCTTCAGATCCATATGCATATAAAGGATTGTCATCTGGATTTTTTTTTTAAATGTGTGGTTTGAATTAGAAAACTATCATGTTGGAATATGTCCATAAAGTGCTTAGACATATAAAAATGTTCCTCATATTACTGAAAATATTAGGGATAATTGGACTATTTTTTAACCTCAAGTGATGTGGATATGTGGTATTTCTTTACTATTATCAAGAGACAAACTGAAAAGAAATGAATATATATTCATTCAGTTTTGACACAAAATCATAAACTCAGAATTTCTGAATTGGAAGGGATCTCGAGGTTATCTAGTTCAAATCATACTTAGATAAGAATTCCTTGTACAACTTATTAGACAAGTAATATTCCAGCCTTTACATGAAGACTTCCAGCACTGCTTTGTAAAACAATCCATTTTGCTTTGGGATAGTTCTAGTTGTTGGAAAGTTCTTGTTTTTTTCCCTCTCATTAAGCCTACCTTAATTTCTTCTCAATTTCCACTCACTGCTTCTAATTCTGTGTTCCATGGTCAAACAGAAAAAAGTGAAATCCTTTTTCTATATGACACTTTAAATACTTGCAGACAGTTATCATACTTCTCAACTAGGTCTTTGCTTCTTAACACTACACATTCCCAATTCCTTCAAATATGGTATGAACTCCAAACCCTTGACCCGACCATCCTATAAGACCACTCTATTTTATGAATAAGCTGCTTAAAATGAAGTTCGCAACATTTCAGTTATGCATAGTAAAGTGGGAACATCACCTTCCTAGTTCTAGAAATTATGCTTCTCATCTTTCTAATAAAGATCATATTAGCTCCTTTGTCTGCCATATCACTATTTTGACTCCTGTTTATCTTATGATTCCCTAAAACTTCTGCAATGCACAATGTCCTGCACTTTTGCATGTGAAACTTATTTTTAAAACCAAATAGGAAGACTTTACATTCATCGCTAATAAAATTTGTCTTCCTAAATTCAGGCTAGTGTTTTAGCCTATCAAGGGGTGATCCTGGCTCTCTCTTTCTTCTGTGTCTCATCTGTATATGTGCTAAAGATGGCACATTTACTTTTAGGATCAATGGATGATAGATTTAGAACTTAAAGGGCCTTCAAAAGTCATTCAGTACAACTCTACCATAGTATATATGGGGAAATTTAAACTCAAGATTAACTGCCCAATAAGAGTAAGTGTCGGATGTGGGATATGAATGTATGTCCTCTGACCTGGTAGTACTTTTTTCTCTGTATTACTTTGAGATTACTAAACATACAGGGACAAGTAAAATGCATGAGAAATTCCATTGAAAATTCCCTAATAACTGATCAATACAATGGAACTAATAGGAATTCCAGAGGAATCATGATGAAACATACCATCTATCTCCAGATAGAAAAGTGATGGAATTAGTGCAGAATGAATGTTTTTCTTTTTCCTCTTCTTGGTCATGGCTAATACAAGAATTTGTTTTCCTTGACTATACATTTTGTGCTGGGTTTTGTTATTAGTGTTTTCTTGTTAGGTAATCATAGGAGAAGTGGGAGGGAGAGAATTTGAAACTGAAAATAAAATAAAATTGAAATACAAAATGAATAAAAATAAATTCTCCATAATCTTTCAGAGATCACTAGGAATACTTGGTAAATAACATCTACCATATTTCCATCAGTATCTTGCAAGGTAATTCGCTTATGTCAGGTGTGAAATTAGCTCATCAAGAACAGATGAAAGCTCTTACTATCTCCTTCATTAATTTTAGTTCCAACTCTTTATTAATTCTTTTTCTTGTTTTCTTTGTAATCCAGAGACTTTTCTCTATGATACAGAAAACAGAAGCAAAACAAATTGAGGAACACTGTTTCCTCTGTGCTGTCAGCTATCATCATCCAATTTGCCCTGAATTGAGCAGTGGCATTTCCTTCCTTCCTTCCTCCCTTCCCTCCTTCCTTCCTCCCTTCCCTCTTTGCTTCCCTCCTTTCTTCCTTCCTTCCTTCCTTCCTTCCTTCCTTCCTTCCTTCCTTCCTTCCTTCCTTCCCTCCTTTCTTCCCATTTTCCGTCCATCCTTTCCTTCCTTCCTTCCTTCCTTCCTTCCTTCCTTCCTTCCTTCCTTCCATCTTCTCTATGATTTTATTTATCCTAATTCTGAGGAGAAACAAAATTTGAATTTAAATGTATAATTGCGCTAATATTTCGAGATCACAAAAGGTCTCATTTATTATTGTATTTTAAGTGCTAACAGAATGATTGATTCCTTTTTTGCTAGTTTATCCCTTTCTTAAAGTAATATTACAATCTATTCCTGACCATAAAATGTCTTTATTGAGTATCTTCTCTGCTGAGATAATGCTACATCTCAAGCCTCCAGAGGTGAAAGAAAGTGATTTGTGTTATTCAGAGACATGAAGTTAGGTGTTATCTCGGCAGGGATTATAACTATGATGGTTTCATTCAGAGTCTTCTGAGTTACTGGAGTTTCCATTGTCTATCTCCCCTTTTCCTGACCAAACACACATCCTACTGAACCAAATATCCTCTTCATTTCTTTCTCTTGTTGAAGTTGCAGTCTGGGAATACTTCTAAAGAATTATTTTGTGGGTGAAGGGGTCTTATAATTGTCCTGTGTGGTGAGTAGTCTTATTATTTACATTGTAATGCTAAGGAAGCTAACACAAAGTAAGGTTCTGTGATTTTATTTGCCCACTTTCACAGAGCTAAAATGTGTCAAAGCTAGGACTACAATTCAGACCATCTCACTATAAGATCAGTTAATTTACTACTATACCATATAACCTTGATATTGCTACTTGGTGAAAACTTTTCCTGTATTAATGGAATGGGTACACATATCTCCAAATGTTCCTGAAAGTAACTGGTAGGAGGAACATTTATCTACCTAGACCTAACAAACTCAAATACTTACATCAAAAATGCTTTTGAACAAGTCTTCTAAGTTATAGTGAAGAGTTGGAGGGGGGAAATATTAACCAGATAGTGAGGTCTGCCACTATGATTAAGAATAATTCAATCAGGACAAAATAATGTCCTGATCTGATAGGAATTAAAAAGGAGATGAATATAGGATTAACAAAGCAAAGAAAGACTATCAGAACAGTTTAGATAAAGAAATGTCTTTTTAATGGGGTAGAATCAGTTGTCTATCTGTACTGAACAAAACACCAAAGTTCTTTTTTACTGCATATTAAATGAGAGCTTTAGTGGCATTAGCTCATTTTGTTTAATTCATTTGACTTTCAAAGAATATATCTACTCACAAGTAACAACTTTGTATTTGTATTTTCAGAGCTAAACTTAGCATCTACAAAATGTTCTGAAACAGGGGATTGAAGAAGTAGTCACATGTGTCATAAGTGATTGTCATTGCTTCTTTCCTTCAAGGTTATTGAGGACTTGTCAAGGGCAAAGATATAAAAGTCAATGTTGCTAGTGGCAACACAAGAAGTGGCCATCCATGGAGGGAATGTACATGTATTTTATGTAAAATTATTCAGTAAAATCATGATTATGTGATACCTGCAATTCTGTATACAAACAAAATCATTCCTATTACTGACAAAATATCCAAATCTGAGACAGAGTAAGCAATTTGCAAAAAGTCCACTTAGAGATTTGGTATCAGACTCAGAAATAAAACCCAATATCCTATGATTGGCTGCTCTGGGTTCCACCTAAGTAGATATGACAAAGGATTTAAAATATATTCAATGTGATTCTCTGGTATTGCTCATCAAATTATGTCTTTTCTGTTTTACTTGTGAGAAATTTATGTAATTCAACTGCTCAATTTATAATTTTTTTTTTGGTAAATGAGGAAATGGAAAATGTGAAAGAGGTCACTCATAGAATTATACCATCTGCTGTGTTCTCTCCTCCAATTATATTGGATTGGCTTTGGTCGATTTAATATACACCCATTATTTTTTAGCTCTGGGTAGATACAGCACTCATTTCCTTTCTAAACACTTCACAAATGTAGAACTAAGCAATTATTTCTCACATTTTGTATATACATGTAGATTTTACAACTTCTATTTGCAAACAGAAAATGTGAGGTTGCATACTAAATTGTCTTATGCCAGGGTTAATATTTAAATTTGAATTATGGATTCCTTCCAGCATGATGATTTATGTATTCCTCCAATAGCCAAAACACATCTACCTGGCTTAAATGAAGATAAATGGAGTAAATCCTTTTTCATTCACTACTTTACATATTTGTATAGTAAAATACCTGAAGGATTTACAGACTTTATGTTTGTGAAGAAAATCATTGGGAGCACTCCATTTACCAATGGATATTATTGGTTGAGACATATAGAAATTAAATTATTTGCTTAAGGCCATGTAGGGAATAAATGTCAAGGGTCACATTTGAGTCCTCATTTTCCTGACTCTAACAAAGCCCACCATTTGGTATGCCACAGTGCCTCTATTAATATTTAAAAATTATGTTTGTTTCAGTCATAATTGTATTCCAAACAATTTGTCAACCAAACTTTTAGAGTTTTTATTTACTACCCAATTAGTGAAAAAAAATCTCAGGGCAGTGGAAGGAAATGATTTATATTTCTTTGAAAGCACAGAGGAGTTTTAGAGGTTTTGCACAGATATTTGGTATGTACAAGTCAATATGTGAAGATTATTAGGTCTGTATGACACTTGTCTTCTAAACAAGGTAATTCATTGGAGCTACAAAGTAAATTATTGTACTTATAATGAAACAAACTTTTGATAATTGAGTTAGTGTGTGACTGGTATCTCCATGGTCCCATGGTAGACCGAAAAAATAGAATCTTTCTTTTTGTCTCAGTTTTTATATAGATAGCACCTTTTGGAATATAAAGGTTAAATAGCAATGGCAGATAAAAGATAGTTTTTAGCAGTGCCATTGAAGGAGGAAAGCTGCTTCTTCTCCTTTTTTTTTTGTTAACATGGAGATTGTTAGGGAAGCATTTTCAAAATATTGTGATTAATTTAATTTGTCTACATGAATAGGCTGGATGTTACAGCCAATTAAGACCCAATTCTTTAGCCCTGGGGCTTCAGTCTAAAACATCATTTAGAAGGGAACTAATGAAATTATCCTTATCTGAATGCTCTAAAGAAGATAGGGAAGCAAATGCCAATTTCACTATTTCTACACAAGACAACGAGTTACAGTACTCAACACATAATCAAAGGAAGCATTTCAAATAATCTGTGCAGCCTAATTAAAAGTTCAATTATGGAAGCTCCAAGGATCCTCACTGATGAACTTTTATAAAAGACACTCTTTTGATAGATGGAATTTTATTTTGTCAAAAGTTTTATAAATATTCACTTTTTCAAAGTAAATCCATTTACTTTTTAAAGTGTTTCACTGATAGCACTCAATTCAATGCTCTTTGCAAAAGGTCTGAAGTAGATAAATATTTGCAAACCGCAAGACAAACTATAAAAAACCTTTGGAGTAGAACCCTTTTAAGGGTTATTCTAGAGAAGAATCAAACCTCCTTTTCTTATACCCAGTCCAGTAAATATGGGAGTGCAGTGTGCTATAGAATCATGGATGTTTGGACATTCTTTAAGGCATGAAACAGCAACTCTTGTGCAACCTGAAAAAATTGTCTCCTAAATGTCTCAATCTTTGCAGTACTACTCAGGAAACTCAGTTACTGGGTCACTAAATGATAAGCAGGGAGGTTTGCAATTGGCCATAAAATGCAGTAGTTTATTAGGAGAAGAAACATTGGCCTTGAAATCAGAAAGCCTAGCTTTAGATACCAGCCCTATCATGGTTTCTACAACTGTAAAAGTAGGACAAAGATACTTGCACTAATTACCTTGAAAGTTGTTATAAGAGGAAATCATTTTTTAATCCTTAAAGGCCAATGTTAATGTGAATTATTAGTTTTTGTTTCTAGATAAACATTACATAATTGTCGATTCCATAAATCAAAATTTGTTAGTAATACTTAGTGCAACTATAGTCCGCTTTATAGTTTTTTATGTTCCTTTATTTTATTATGTTTTTTAAATAAGTGTTCAAAAGTATCTATTTCATTGTCTATAGTTTTATTAGTTAGGCATTCTTTCTCTAGCCATAGTTTTGAAGGATACCTGACCTCATTTTCTTCTATTTCTTTTAAATATTATGTTCTATTTAGGTATGATTGATTTCTGAAAAGAAATCAATCATTTTCAGTGAGGGTCCAGAAATTCAAGTCTCATTCTTAGCCATCAGTTTTTAAACAAATTATTTACTGTATGAGCAGGTACACTGGCACACCCAGGATGGCTGCTACCACAGGTTCTTAGATCTGCTTTTTCTAGGAAAGACTGCTCAAAAAGGGGTTAACAACCCTATTTTTAATTACATTCACTAGTTCAGGGGAAAAAGCACCCTGAACATCAGAGAAAGTGCAAGCAGAGAAAATACAAGTAGGTAAATTAGGCCAATAAACAGGGCTCTGACTGCCTGAATAAAAGCAATATTGCTATACACATTACATATACCACTGATTGAGAAAGCCTTTACATCTGAGCTGTCCTGGGGTCTTAACATATGGCTACTCAGAATCTTGACCAAGGAATCACAAGGTCCTTCAGATTAGCAAATCCCCAAAGCAAAATGCCAACTCAGAGTATGTATACACTTCTCAAAGCCAGAAGGCGTCACAATCCTCATGACTCTTTGCCTAATTAGAAATTAGGAAAAGGTGTAAAAGCCTTCCTACAAGGAAGCTTCCCCCACACAGTCTCCTCCTTAGACAAGCCCCTCCCCCAATGGGCTCCACAAGAGGCCTGTTAATTGGTGGGGAAGATATCATTATCCCATTACTATTACAGCCACCCATTCACTTTTGAGATTTCTTCTTTCAGTTCTTAAGTTATATCTTCTAGCCATTTGTTGGATTCTTTTAACCCATTCATTTCTCTTCTTTGGTTTACCTAGTAGTATTATTCCATTCTGTATTTTTATCCTGAAAGTCTCTTAACTCATATTATTTCTTTATCATATTAGGAGTTTTCTTTTTGTTGCTCTTTTCCTCATTCTATTTCATGGAGGAAATAACTCAAGAGAAAACTTAAAATATGTGTTCATGGAAACTGTAAAATAGGTAATCCTTTTAACCAACAAAGAGGGGGATGTTGTTGGAAGACCCTTTAATATGAAGTCTCTGGATAGTTATCTCTCCTTATTAGAACAGAATTATTTATATTGATAAAATCAATGTAATAGGTCAATGATCTTTGGAATGAGGGAAGGGACTTTGCACTAAGCTTTGTAACTGTTCCATGCTGAAAACCATACTATGAAGTCCTAATATACTGCTAAGCTGTTCTAGGGGTTTATAAGTAAGAAGTAGTATTTTAACAAAAAAAGAACACTGTTATTCACCAGATATGATCTCAATTTGATCTCTGCCTTTCAGAATAAAAAAAGATTGCAGTGTGAAGATAGGCATTCACTCAATATAGACTGAACTATCAGGTAAAGATGTTTTAATTTCCTTTACATTCTGATAGATTTTGAAGATCAAATTATAAACATCCTGTTCTGTTAAGAAGGAGGAAAAGGATGAAACAATTGAGTATTTTGCAATTTCAAATAGTTTTTTTTTTTCCCTATAATCTTGGAAGCTATGTACTACCTACAAAGTGAAGTACTATGGGTGACAATCTATTCATTGACTACTTATCAATGATTCACATCTTCCCAAGTAGCACAAGTCAAAACAATCGTGCTTGCTAGGCCTGGGTGGGGCTCAGTGGAACACCTTTCCCACAGTTCTGTAAAAACAAATAATGGATGTCCACATTCTTCCTGACTTTTACAAAAAGAGAGTTTGTTTCTACAAACTCAAATATAACCACATGTTAAGGAAGATGAAGGAAAAAGAAATAGTTATGAAGAGTCAAGAAAAATGGTGTTTTTGCCCTCTACCAAATTTAAAGTAACACTTGTCCTTTTTTAAACTCTGAAACTCAATTTTTCTTTTAGTCTTTTCCACCCCTCTGATTAAACATCTACAATCTGGCTTTATTTTTTCCCAACACTCCATTGAAAAGGTCACCAATGATCTATTAATTCACAATAGAATGGGTCTTTCAAAGCTTGCATTCTTCCAAATCTTTCCTTAGTACTTAACATTGACCACTTCCTTTTTTGCAGAAGTGTCTCTCTCCTTTGCCTTGTTCAATATGTGGCATCTTGATTCTTGTACCTCTGTGGCTTCAACTTTGTCTCCTTCAAAGGAATAGACCTGGCTTCTCTTTCTTTTGCTCCTCCCTGCCTCCCCCCAATATCCTGTCTGCCTTTCTCTCTTTCCCATGTAAACTTCAATAATTCCAGGCCTTCAAGATTTGCATCTGACCTCTATCACAAAAACACCTTGCTTCATGGTCTGACAGCTCTGGCAGCTACATCCTGGTTAGGAGAAGTGGGAAAAAAGGACCTAGAAAGTGGAATAGTTTTAGAGAGCCCTGGAAGCACTGGAGAAGGGGACCTCCAGTACTCTACAGACCACTGTCAGCCTGCAGGCTGGTCCCAGGTATAAAACCACTACCTCAGGAAGTGAAGGGAAGGACAAGGAGGAGGACCAGCATGAATCCTTTTCCAGATGAGAGGCCTTGCAGGGCAGGGTTGGCTGTCTTGTTCCTTGCTTACCCCTGGCAATCAATTTCTGACCTTAAGTTGAAATTGTTTGGCCAGCCTTCTCTTCCCTCTCCTACCCCCTCAGCAAGATCCCCTTTCTCTCCTTTTGTAGGGCAAAGACCAAATCATAGGACTTAGAAACAGAATGGACTTCAGAACTCATCAAAGGCAGCCATCTAATTTTAGAGGAGGTAGTATAGGAGAACCAGAGAGATGAAGTGGTTTACATTTATTTGGGATCCAAAGATCAATTATTTAGAGCTGAAATCATCCTTAAAAGATAACTTGAAAGACAGTCCAATTCTGGTCTTTTATAGATGAAGAAACTCATATAAAGAGAGGGGAAGTCTCTTGGCTTAGGTCACATAGGTGATAAGAGAGGAACAGTGATATTAACTTGAATCGTCTTATTCCAAATCACCCTCTCTTTTCTTGCAAAAGGTAATAACTGAGCTGAATCTTGAAAAAAAGGATTCCAAGAAATTGAGACAAGAAGGAAAATAATTCTAAGCATGATAAACAGCCAACTAGAATGTGTTAAATAGAGTAAGTAAAAGAAAACTGGATAGGTAGGAAGGGGGCAAGTAATGGAGGGCTTTAGATGCAAAAAAAAATGTAGTTTGAGTAGAGATATATGATCAGACTTTCACTTTACTAATATTTCTTTTGTGTGTTAATAAGATAGCCAGAATCATGATAATTAGTAATTGAAGTCTGTTAAGTTCTGGAAATAACTTCACAAATATTTTCTCATTTGATGAGAATATTTGTTATTAAAAAGAAAGCAATGCTAAAAACTCTTAATAACCATCTAAAATGTTCAAAATTACTAATATGACAAGCAGATAAATGCAAATGAGGTTTTGCCCCACAAGCTTCAAGACAGCAAAGATGGGATAACTAATTATTGGAGAGAGTGTGGTAAGACACAAATGCCAAATAATGGGTGTTAAAAATTGATTATTTCAGTTGTTCTAGAAAACAGTTTGGAATTACAAAAGAAATGTTTACAAACTCATTTGTATCCTTTGGCCTAGCACTGTACAATTGAGAATTTATCACAAGAGAATTTTTAGACAGCACATAAAGATGCATAAATTCAAGTGTCCATAGCAGCATCATTTGTGATAATTAAAAAAAAATGAAACCTATGTATCTAGTAACTAGAGAATGGTTGAACAAATTATATGAAAGAAGCTGATCATTACTGTGCCATAAGAAAGGAAGAATATGATGGATTTAGTCTAATATTAGAAAAAGTGGATGAAGTTATACTGTATGAAAAAAAGGAGAGTTCAAAAGGGCAGTAGAAACAATGACTTTAGCAATGTAATTAAATTTTTCTTGCTCGAAGATGTTATAAAAAATCAATAGATCCTACCATATTCCAATAATACTTGACTCAGTGATGCTCTGTTTCTGGGTATTGTGCATTCTGTATTGCTTTAAATTAAAGTAATTTGTGAATGAGCTTCAACACAGTACTTCTAGGTTCACCTTCTGTCTACCATTTACCAAAAGACTTGGGCCATTTTGATAGCTTATTCACCTGAAATAGGGAAGAAGAAATTATAACATTTTAAAGGCCAGTGTTTTAGAACTGTGGTTATAACATGTAGGCAATTAGATTTTTAGGGAGACAATTAACAGAAATTAAAATGGTGTCAAATAATTTTTAAAAAATGCTATTCATTATGTTTATATTAAGAATGTACTTCTTTGTAAACTGACTTCCAGGAATTATTTAGCATTTTGTGACCCAAATATATATGCTCAATTCCTGGTATAATTTTTTTTTCCAGGTTCAGGATGCTTTGCTACGGTTGTTTAATTCACCTATTTGAATTAATCTTCTCTTTCAATTCACAGCTTTCCTAAAACTAATTTCTATGTAGTCTAAAAGATAAGCTATGCTACAGGCTTTCTGGAAATGAAAATTTATTGTTACATATTTTGAATCCTCTCTTATGTTCTGCTATGCACATCACATGTTTTTTTTTTTCGTCCTTTACATTTAAGCTCCAATATTTAAGTTTATGATATGTTTTGTTTATTTTCTCTATTTGGTATTTGTGTTTTGGTGTCTGAGTATAAAATAAAATCTCATAAATAAATAAATAAATAAAAGATAAGCCATGTAGTCATCCTATTTTCATTTTTTTAAGTGGATGAAAACAATAGATGAACTACTTTTAACTCAAAAAGTTTTGTTTTGTAAGCATAATCTGAATGAAATGAGGATGTAAGAGAAATGGAAATAACTATAAGAACTTATCTTTTCCTATATGATTTATGTAGAACATTGAACTGATTAATACTGATTGGGATAGAGTAGGGGTACAAATGAATTAATTTATATTAGACATATATATATATATATATATATATATATATGTATGTATGTATATAGATTCTTGTTAAATTTATTTTTATACCAAATCTTTCTTTCTTTCCCCTTACAATATTTTTTCTTTTATTTACAAACCATGGATTTTAGCCCTAATATTCCTGAGAGTTTTCAGTTTGAGATTTCTTTCAGCAGGTGACTAGTGGATTCTTTTTATATTTTCCTCTAATTTTCATAGATCTGTGTAGTTTTCATTCATATTTTCTAGAAATACGATTTTTCAGCTTCTTAATATTAAAGTTTTCAGGTAGTATGATGATTTCCAGGTTACATCTTTTTATATACTCTAATATTTAATTAATATTAATATATTAAATATATAAATATATTTCATACTCATATATACTGTATATATATATATATATATATATATATATATATATATATACACGCTATAATGGATTATTGTGGCATTTGCTCTATATTTGAGAAATCAAAATTAGGTTAATAATATGAAATATCTGTATATGATTACCAGTGTGTTTATATACTTTGAAGAATATGAATATGGACTTCTGATTAAGAAGGTGATCGTGTATCAGGTCATGAAGGTGCTCAATTCTTTTGCTTTTGTTCCAGAAATTTTCTAAGGGAAGCATCATTTTGATGAATGACCTAAACCATTCAAAGAGAGACTTCATTAAGGCATAGATAAAAGTCACAGAAACAGAAAGAGAAGTCTTCACAGAAAAACCATCAAGAGCTCAGCTAAACAGATAGGAAACCCTCAGAATCTCCATAAAAGAGGCAGTCTAAGGTAGAGCTAGGGACTGCAGGAATACTTGGGAATACAGAGACCACATAAAGCCCTGACAAGGAATTCATCAATTTTCTGTCAGTGATGTGATGGATTTGGACAAATGTGCCTACAACAAGTCCAAAGAAGTCCTGGAGGATCAGAAGACCAACTGAAGCTTTGACTAGGAAGCTCCAGGAATGACAGAAGAATAGCAGGCACCACAACTGGGGCAACACCGAGTAGGAAAAGAAAATGACCTAGAACTCTGAAAAGGAAAATCCTAGGGTTGAAGTTTCATGAAGTTTCAGGTGGGAAGAGATACTCCCAGAAGTCCTCATCAGAGTATTCTCAAGAAGAATATTAGACTTCTCAGACTTAAGCCTGAATACAGGCAAAAAAAGTAGAATCAAAAAGAAGAGACTCAAGAAAGCATGGTCAGGGAAAAATAATACCTGAGAACTGCATCAAAGAATATGGGAGGAAACAGAGTCTGGCCCCAGCACAAAGTTCCAATTCAGGAAGTAAAACTAAAAAATATAAATGAATAGATGCACTTTTAAGCAGATATTATGTAACCAGAAATTCTTGTGATATAAATTCAGAATAAGAGAATAACTCCACACCATTAATATCCAGAGCCTCAAAGAAATGAACAGAAACACAACAAAGTATACTAGCTTATGCAAATTAAAAATGATGTTATGAATTAAATGAGAGCTTTAAATAAAAGAACGGGAAGAAAATGAAAGCTCTGAAGCAGGGATTCTTAAACTAAGGTGAACTCTTTTTTAAAGATTTTAATAAATATTTTAATATAACTGTTTTCCTTTATAATCATATTCTTATGTCTTTAAAAACATTATTTTGAAATGGGGTTTATGGATTTCACCATATTGCTAAAGCATTCCCTTACAGAAAAAAAATATATATATATATATATATGTGTTTATATATATATATATATATATATATATATATATATATATATATATATATGTTATGAGCTACTACTCTAGAAGAAATGATTAGGAGAATAAATACCATAGTACAGGAGAGTGTTAAATTTTATTCAAGTTTAAAAATAATTATTGAAAATTATAACTTGGTGAAAAAAGAGAGCAATGGCTTCATGAAAATAGAAAATACTGGAAAAAAACTGAAAGAATGAAAAAAAAAAATCAGAAAATGTTGGACATCTCCTATCAGAAACAACCTTCCTGGAAAGTATATCAGAAAGATGTAACCTGGAAATCATCATACTAGCTAAAAACTTTAATCTTAAAAAGCTGACAAATCATATTTTAACAAATTATGAATGGAAATCTGGTACAAACTGCTCCTCCTTGTCAGGACCTCAGTTTCCATAAGCCAGGTGTCCCAAAATTGGCTCAAGTGATCTTCTGACTTGGGGGCAGCAGGGAGCCAAGGTACATTAATTTCCCCTGTGTGATCAGCAGAGCTCGGCTCAGACTTCCATTTTCAGGTGATTTCTGGGGGTGAGGGTCAGTGGGGGAGGTCAGAGAGAAGGGCCCAATGGACCACGGGTCATTCTTATCTAGACTCAGTCTACTTTGGTATCTTTTTGATTTGAATCAGGTAAATTTGTCCAAAAATACTTAAGGAGATTGCAGTCTTCTACTATCAAAGAGCACAATTTTGGGGTGCAGTTAAACATATTCAGCCATCATGTTAAACTTTCCTATTCAATTTTGAATTTAATGCATTCTACAAGTAAAGCATGATGTAAACAAAGTTAATGTTTTTGGTATTATTTTTGCCTTGCCTATTTTAAAATCTGCTTAAGAAATCACTGCAACTATGTATATGTGTACTTGTTAACAAGAATTGTTTCCCAATCCTTAGGTAGGGAAATGTTTGTCAACACTTATACAAGAAAAGAGAAAAGCTTATTTTTTAAATGTAGCAATAAAATTCCTATTGCTAGAAATTTCTTCCTTTTCATTTTAGTTCTCTGCAACGCTAGAATACTTTCATAGACTCTATGAGAAGAGCTACAATATTGGGAGGAACAAAGATAGAGTTTTTTGTTTTGTTTGCTGCAAGTCTTTCTCTTCTGAAGTCCATTTCTTCACACTGCTGCCAAAGTGACACATAAAACATGTCTAATAATTCATATCACACCCCCTAACATCAATAATTCCCTATTACTTAATTATGAACTCTTGTGTTTGGGAGCATAGTCCTTTATGACCTGTCTTTACCCTACCAGGTGTTTTAGAAATTACTACCCCTTCACCTCTTCATTCACTCCATGATGTAGCCAGATTGGCCTAACTTTTCCTCTCACATGGCATTTTATTTCCAATCTTTTTGCATTTGTTCTAGTAATCCCCGTTACTGAAATGTAGTCCCTTCTTATCTCTGGCTCTTAGATACATACTTTCCTTTAAAATTCAGCCCAACTTGAATTTGCTTTATAAGGCTTTCCAGGTTCTTTGTCTACTCTAGCTAGTTCCTCCTATATATTACTTTTCTCCTGATAGAATGTAAACTCTGTGTGAAAAGGGATTATTTTCATTTTTTTCTTTGTGTCACCAACACTTAGCAAAAGGACTAAAACAAAGTAGCACTTGATAAATCATGGTTTATTGAATAATTAGTGTAACGCTAGGTCAAAGCTGCCCTAGTTAAAATTTCTTCTGTTAGTGGACTATGCCAAGAAATTGAATTACCAATCTACTGGCATTTGATTTATTAAATAAATTGAACAAATGTATTTTATTATTTACTAGATTCAAGGAGGATTACAAAAACAAGAGTTAATTGTTTGGACAATGGAAAGCCAAGATTTCCTTTCCTTATGTCCTGATATTATCAGCATGGAAAGGGTATTGGCCAAGCAGGAGAATAAGTGAAAGTGATGTCTTAAAAAGTTGGAGAGGATGATTAAATTAAAGAACTTAGGATACTTTGTGAAGATTTGGAGACACTGATTAATGATATAATTTTTTTTTTATGTTTACCAAAAGAGGAAAAGGAGAAAAGCTGATGTTTGCAACATGATGGCACCTCATGGAGGAAAACAAAAGGAAAGAAAGAGAAAGACATACTTCAGCAAAGAAAGAAGATTTATCTCTAAAAGACCTAAAAGATCTAAAAGACATGCACCATTTGTCCTTGTCTTCCAGGAAGTTAAATTGACTACTGACCTGTTAAATCTTGGTATCCAGCACCCTATGCCTGGTGCTCCCCTTTTCCTTCTCTTAATGTTTTCAATAATTCTTGCAATTTCCCTTCAAATTGGGCATGATTCAATTTAAATTCCTGCCCCACATGTCCTGCTAAGATTAATTTTGTTTCCACTGCTTATCAAAGGGACAATTAGAGCTTTTAATTCTGGATTTTCATGTTTTTCTTAATTGCCACTCTCAATTGTACTCCAGGGGATATTCCCCATTACTAATAGTCTTGCTTTTAGTGAATGAACACTAAAAGATTTTTAGTCAGGCTAAGATATGAATTTCTCTAAATTTTTTCTGCTCATTTTGTTATGACTTAAAATATTACACTGCCATCTGGCATTGACTTTTAAATTCTGATAATTTATTTTTCTTTAAATTACCATTTTTTAAAAAGTGTCATTTACAATGAGATATGTATAAAGCACCTTGAAAATCTTAAAGTACTATATAAATGCTATTGCTGTTGTTCAGTCATGTTTTCTGTCGTGTTCAATGCTTTGTGACTCCATTTGGGGTTTTCTTGGCAAAGATATGGGAGGGGTTTGACATTTCCTTCTCTAGGTCATTTTATAGAAGAAGAAATTGAGGCAAATAGGTTTGAGTGACTTGTCCATGGTCACATAGCGAGTAAATGTCTAAGGCCAGATTTGAACTGAGTGAGATGAGTGTGCTCGCCTCCTGGCTAGGCACTCTATCCGCTGTGTCAACTAGCAGCCCATATAAACGGTAGCTAATAGTATAACAACAGCTGTGGTTGTTGCTTGTGTTGTGGTTGTTATTGAGTCTTTAAAAAATTATTTCTTATACTTTTGGTAATACACAGGCTATAGAGTTATTCTTGGTTGAGATGTGAACTACAGTCTTTTTCTTTTCCTTTTTTTTTTCTTTTCATCAGGGAATCAAAACCCCTTTTCCTTGATATCTTCTTCTGTGTAGCAGCATGCCTCCTGAAGGTTGACAAAGTTTTTAGTTGCAATATAGATTCCCCCCTCCACTCCATGGGTGATGAGAATACCTTGAACTGAAAATTAATTTTTAAATTGAGAGGAATGAGTCTTTGTGGAGTTTATTCTTTCAGTCCTGATGTTGATTTCCTGGGACTCTTGACTTCAGCCCTGATGAAATCAGTTCTGTAACTTAGGGGTTTCTATGTATTGTATTATTTGTGATGATCATATATGCATAGGGGATGTACCAATAGGTTTAGTGAAACAGATCACAAATTTTCCTCCTCCTCCCATATCACATGGTTTAGAGAACCCTTAACCTTTACTTGTAGGTCCCTATTACTGCCCTCCTACTATACTGAATCCTTAATAGTCACTAGGCTAAGCAAATGCAGGTGTATTGGCAGTTTACACACAAACACAAGGTTTTCAAGGATAGATACAACAGCACCCTCAATCTCCCCCCCCAAAATAAACCTTAAAGTAGAGATCCTATATATTCATCTTAATATTTATTAATTGATAACTTATGTTATATGTAGGGTATTAAGAGATGTAAAGATGAAGGCAAAATCTCTACCTGCAAGGAGCTTGGGATATAAGTAGATGAATTAATAAATGTAGACAAAGATGTGGAGCCTAGTGGCACCCTCCAACTCACTGATGGATCCTCTAGCTGTTGACTAGACCAGGTTCAACATGCTCTGTAGGTGAACAACCCAAAAACTAGAGCTCTAAAAACCCCAACAATGTGTTTAGTTTTAATAGCCAGCCAGAAGTAGTGATTAGTTTGTTACCATGATAACAAAGG
The DNA here is from genome assembly GCF_011100635.1 of Trichosurus vulpecula. NCBI lineage: Eukaryota > Metazoa > Chordata > Mammalia > Diprotodontia > Phalangeridae > Trichosurus > Trichosurus vulpecula. Next base: position 134,539,569 of record NC_050581.1, read on the forward strand.
AATGCATAATAAAGAAAGTGGCAATTAAAATTTCATAGCACTAAAATATTTCCCTCACAAACCCAGGGCATAGCCTACTACATATACATATCACTGGGGGATAATTTGGACAAACATAGAGAAACCACTTGAAAAAGCACACCTATATGTAACATGCATGATGAGGGCATACATGTGGAGAGATACATATGCAGGGGACCTATGTGACCACGGCACATGTGTGACTTTGATATGACAACACCAATGAAATCTTCTGGTGACCAATTAATGAACTATCATTCATTTTTGGTTAATATATTTCATGCATTATTTCTTTTTGTTTTGTACTTTATAATTAGTAAGTTGAAATATTAATTAACTACTTTTTAGATTTTTCAGTTCCTTAGATAATTTTCTTTTTAAATTAAATTCTATATCTTTAAATGTTAAGTATAAATTTTTTGTTCTCTCTCTATCCCATCTCCCAACCATACCCCAAGGATGAGGGTAGTGGGGAAGAAAAACAAAACAGGTAACAAATAAGCGAAGTCAAGCAGAATGACTTCATATATTGTCCCTATCAAAATGCATCTTACTCTGCATATTATTCCATCACTTCTTTGTTAGAAACTGGGTAGAATTTTTCATCATCATCCACTATCATTAAGTACCTACTATGTGTCAGGTACTATGCTAGACAATGGGAGGCATATGGAATGCATGAATGAATCAGTTTCTCAGAAAGCTTGCAATGAAGGAAATAATGAATACAAATTAATACAAAGTTGGTAAATATAAGGTAGTCAGGGAGGAAGGGCACTAGCAGGTGGGGTACAAGGATCAGGAAAAATTTCATATAAATGGTGCTTGTGTTATAACTCAAAGGCCAAAAGGGATTTGATGCAGCAGTCATGAGGAGGGAGTGAATTGAATGCTGGGGGTCAAGACACCTGAGACACAGAGAGGGAAGATCATGTGAGGAACATAGAAATCCAGTTTGGCTGTATCACAGAGTGGGAGGGAAGGAGGTTGTAATGTTTATAATGAGTCTATAAAAATAGATTGGGCCCAGATTTTCTAAAAAGGTTTAAAAGCCAAAAATGAGTTTATAATAAATGCTATGTAGGTGAAAGGTAGCCAATGTAGTTTTATGGGAGTGATCACATATGCAGTTAAAACAAAACAAAACAAAACTAACACTTTGGACCACATTGTGAGAGACTAGAGACAAGCAAATATAATTTTGAGACCATCGTAATCTAGGCCAAAGATAAAAGGGGCCTCAAGTAAGAAAAGATGTCATTGTGTCATCCATGCTGATGGTAGTTTCAATGGGAGTCAGATCGATTGACCTAATGATCCACACTGGTCTCATGGTCTCATGCGTCTACCAGATGCTGCTCTACTTTTCCCTGAAAGAGATTCCTTTATTATAATCTATTCTCTGCCAAACCCTGCTTGGAAATAATCCACATCATCTCCAGCTCAGCCCTGTTCTCTAAACTTAAAGCTTATGGGTTTTCTTCAGTTCTTTTAGAAAATAAAGGGGAAAACAAAATAAAATTTGTTCTAAGACTAGCAAAAGGCCTCCCTTGTTTTGTTACCTCATGCTTTCATCTACCCATCAGGAGATTCTCAGTCTTAGGCACCAAAGACTTTAAAGCAAAGGGCAAGATAGTCCAGGTGCCTTCATGCCTTCATGTTTAGTCTTTTCTTCAGCTTCTCTTCCTGGCCCAGGAATTGAGGCTCCTAGTTAAACTCATCATTGCAGTTTATGTTGAGTATTCTATAACTTCTTAATTTTCATTTCTGTATGCCAAACTATGCTTTTAGTTGTGGTTGTTTTCTCAATTATTGTTAAACAGCTCAAGGAGAAAGTATTCCACAGTTTTTCAGACTATAAGTCTCTTTCATTTGTATATGCTGATTGGCGATGGATGAAGAAGTGAAGATACAAGCTAAAATTATGCGGCAAAGCCATTAAGGTCATTCCCTTTGGTGTCCCCTTAGCCATACTATAGGAGCCTAAATATGTAGATTGTTATGATTCAGTCATTCCGTTGTGTTTTCATTACCCTGTATGGGGTTTTCTTGGCAAAGATAGTGGAGTGGTTTGCCATTTACTTCTGTAGTAGATTAAGGCCAACAGAGATTAAATGACTTGCCCAGGGTCACACACTTAGTGAGTGTCTGAGGCTGAATGTGAAATCAGAAAGATGAGTCTTCCTGACTCTGGGGCCAGCACTCTATCCGTTGAATCAAATAAGTGCCTCCAAATTTATAGATAGACCGCACAAAAATGTAAAATGATATTTGCTTTTATAATCATAGTCTATTATCTGCTAGGGGATTGTGGTTTATTTCCATCCTCACCTCCCTCTTCCAGACCCCATCTAGAAGGAGGGATTTAAGGATCAGGAAAGGTAGAAGTATCTCTGAATCATGGAAGCCCTGGGACATTTGCTCTCTTTGGAGAGGGGAGAGGCCAAGGTGAAAGTGCACCAGTAGTGACCCAATGACAAAGCAGGGCACAGCTACACTTTTCTGAATACAATCATGAGCAGTTGGAGCCTTGTTTTCCTCATTGGCCTACTTAAATAATAAATGTTATGAATAGAATTTGCTTTTTGACTGGATGTACTTGTTGTGCTGACATAGACAATAAGTAAACATTTATTAAGCACTTCCTATATGTCAGGCACTGCATTATGGACTGGGGACAAAAAGATGAAAAAGATAGGCCCTGCCTCAAGGAGCTCACTATCTAATGAAGAAAATGAGCAAGAGAACATGTTCAAACAAGCTACATACAGAATAAAGAGGGGGGAAATTAAGAGAAGGATGAATAAATAGAGGTTTGGGAAGTCTTCCTGTAGCAATATGATTTTAGTTGGGGCTTGAAAGGAAGCCAGAGAAGTCAGTGGGCAGAGATGAGAAGGGAGAGTATTACAGGCATGGGAGATGATCAGAGAAAATACCTAGAGCCAATATTTGGTGTGTCTTGTTTGTAGAACAGGAAGGAGGACAGTGCCACTAGAGTGAAGAGTATGTGGAAGAGAGGAATATGTATTAAGATTGCAATGGTGGGATGGGGCTAGGTTATGAAAGGCTTTTAACATCAAGAATTTTGTACTAGAAAATCATGAGAGTTATTTAGTAGAGGAGTGTAACAGCAAGCACCCTAGCATACCCTGCTAGTACAGGTTCTTTGATCTGCTTTTAAAGGAAAGCAACTTTAAAGGGGTCAACAATCTTACTTATAATTACATTCGCTAGTTCAGGGGAAAGGTCAGCACCCTGAACATCAGAGACAATACAAGCCAAAAAATTAGCACAAAGAACAACAGACAGGGCTGTGACTGCCTGATCAAAGCAGTATCGCTATACACTACATACACCACTTGATGGAGAGAGCCTTTATATCTGAACAGTCAGAGGGGTCTGAACATATGGCTACTAAGAGTCTTGACCAGGGAATCACAAGGTCCTTCTCATAAGCAAACCCCTGAAGCAAAATGCCAACTATGAGTATGTATATACTTCTCAGAGCCAGAAGGCTTCACAATCCTCATGACTCAGAGCCCAATCAATTTAGTACCAAAAGGTGTGAAAGCCTCCCTACAGGCAAGCCTCCCCTAAGCAAGCTTCACTTAATGAGCTCCACATGAGGTGGGGAAGTTCTTCATATCCCATTAACATTACAAGGGGTGACATGATGGTTGGGCCTATATTTTAGGAAAATCTCTTTAGTAGATGAAATGAATATGTATTAAAATGGGAAAGAGATTTGAGGCAGGCAGAATCCCCAGGGGGCTATTGCCAATATGAGGTCATGAGAGCCTACACCAGAGAGGTGGCAATGTCTGAGAAGAGAAGAGGGTGTATTTGAGAGGTTACAAGGGTGAAGTTTATGGGCTGTGCAAATAAATTGTATATAAAGAGGGAGAGAGAATGAACTTAGGTTACAAACTTGAGGGACTATGAAGATGATGTTGCCTCTATAATAATAGGGAAGGTAGGAGACATGGGGAGGGTTGGGGGGAAAGATAATGAGTTCCATTTTGAACATGTTGAGTTTAAGATGTCTATTGGATTGGGGAAGTTATCTCTCTTACCTCATTGCTGTTTGGCCAATTGGCACGACTACCTTAGTTTTTTTTTCCCCTGCCTTATTTAAACACTATTTATTGACTACCTATATTATTAAGGTGTTTTGCTCCCAGATAAAAATATGCTCATTTTTATTGCATTCTGATTAAGTCTTTTTGACAAAGAAATAGACCATGTAAGAACAAGAAGGTGAAAAGAGAGTCTGAGAACAATAGCCTAAATTATATAAATTCAATTGCTAACCATAAAAAGGGCTTCCTAAACTTAATACAAAGGAGAATATAAACACATGATAGAATTACAATAAAAGTTATTCGATGGTTCAGAGGAATAGAGTGAGATCCTTTTAAAGCTGTGGGAAGAGCATTCAAAGACTCCATCATGGAAAACATAGAACTTGAGCTGGGCTTTGAAGAAGAGGTAAAGCTTAAAATGACAAAGATGTGGAGAGAGGGTGTTTCTGGAATATAGAACTATGTGATTGAAGACACAGTGAGGGAAAAACACAAGATATATGTGACAAGTGTCAAGTTTAGCCGAAGTACTCAGTGTTTGAAAGAAAACTTGAATTCAGGTTTTGAAGGGCCTTTCTTTGAAGGCAGGATGAGTTTGTTTATTCAGGAAACAATGAGGAATCATGAAAATTTATTTGTTTTGTTTTGCAAAAGACTAGAAAGTTCAATACTGCATTCTGAAGAGTAACCTGTCAGTCATGGGGATATATCAGAGAAGAACTGGAGACTATTAGAACAGTTCATAAAGAGGCGGTAAATTGAACTAGGGTAAGGTCAGCAGAAATACAAGGGAAAGGCCAATTTTCAGTGACTTTTTTGAATACACAATCCACAGAATTTGACAAAAGATTGGATACGAGTGAAAAATAAGTAGAGCAGCCTATAATTTTGAGATTTTCAAAACTAGGTGATTGGGAGGATAACAGTGGGTTATATTGGGGAATTCATTGCAACCACCCTGAACTACTGTAATACCCTTGTAACTGTTTTCTCCAAGCTTCTTGTTCTCAAAACCAAGCCATCTTTCATACTTCTGCCAGATTTATATTTGTTATTCATAAGCTGTGTTAAATTCTCCACTCAGAAACTATCTCTAAATGTTATAATTTTTTCATCCTATGACAGCTGACCCATTTCTACCTTCTTTCTTCTCCCAACTCCTAGCATTTTCACTGGCTACCTCCCATGCCTGGAATACTCTCCCTCTGCCTCTTTCCTGGCTTTCCTGGCATCCTTTGAGTCCTAGCTAAACTCTCACCTTCTGCAAGAAACCTTTGCCAATCCCCCTTAATTCTCATGCTCTCTCTATTTTGTTTATCTTCGATTTACCCTGCATTTAGCAAATTTATACATAGTTATTCACATATTGTTCTCCCCTCCCGCATTAAAACTGTGAGCTCCTTGAAAGCAGGGACTGTCTTTTACTTTTGATTTTTTTGGCTTCTCACAGTTGAGAACAGTGTCTAGCACATGGCAGGCACTTAATAAAGTTTAATTAACTGACTGGTTTCTTAGGATCCAAAGAACATCCAGTCATTGGAATGTAGCTCATTGGCTTTGCATAGCTGTTCAGCTAGGAAAGAGCTCTGAATTTGGAGTCAGGGAACCAGGAATAAAAAAATTTATTTTCCTTTTCCTTAAGACCTACTGGTTTATCATTGGTAAAAAAGGGTTCACTAGTAAAATCTATTTATTAAAGCTCATTTTCCCCTATAACATTGGTCTTAACCAGATTTTTAAATCAAATTTGATTAGGAGGATGTGAATGTCTTTATGTGTATGTCTCTCTGTGTGTGTGTGTATTTTCTTCTTCTACTTTTTTTTACAAAAGTTGCTGGAATAATCTATAAGTGGATGTGGAGTCAGAGCACCGGGAATCAAAGATGGATTTTTTTTTCTTAAGACCTACATTAATAAGAAAGTTCAATAGTAAAGTGTATTTATGAACGGTCTTTTTCCCCATAAAACAGTGGTTTAGATCAGATATTTTTAAAGTTAGAGGGTAAGGATATGAATGTGTTTCTCTGCATGTTTCCTTCCTTCCTTTCTGCCTGCCTGCCTGCCTTCTTTCTCTCCTTTCATTCTGTTGTTTAACAAACATTACTGGAATAACTTACAAATGACCTTGAAAATTAAAAAAAAATAAACTAAAATAGTGGGTTTAAGCAAATCAAGTAATCATGTGACAATTTATCTCATACTCACAAAGTGAAATTACCAGATTACTAGGAGAACTATAAAAGGGTGTCTTTATAACTTGTAAATGTCCTCAATAGGGGAAAAAACATTGAATATGAAAAACAAAGGTAGCATAAGACATAGACTGTGTCTTTGTAAGACTACAGCCAAATGAATTACATTTTAAAAAGTCAGAACAAAGGGACTAATATGCAAAAATCCTTACTTCTTTGTGAACTCTATAAATGGATTTCAGCTAATCTTTTACTCACATCCAATCCTATATATGTGTGCAGAACATTTGAAAAATAATGATTATACCCCAAATGTATAGGTTAAAAGAGTTTTTAGTAATAGTTTCTGTGAATGAATCCTTTTACTAGTAGTTGCTATTGCCCCCCAAATTTTCCAAATTTGAATACAGGATCTCTCATGACAAGTCCATTGCTCTTTCTATTGAACTATAGATATGTAAATGGTGCCATTAGAACCATATTCTCATCACCTGTCATTCTTACAGGAACATTGATATAACCATTAGTTCCAGGCTTTATTCACTAATTTCAGAGCCCAATCCTGTATTCTACCAGATATGTTTCTTATTTTATTGAAATAGTTAATTAAACAAAAAAATTCTCTGCAATTTTACAGTTGGGATAGAAGTAGAGATTTCATCCAGGAAGTTTTCTTCCTCCATTGAACTATATCAGCTCTCTCAGCTGGTCCTTTTTATGTGGAATTCTTGTGTCTTAATCTGGGTTAGGTCAACCTTGAGAACAACGATGGAGACATTTCCTGTCTGGGTCTTAGAGCTAGATCTGGAACTGGAAGAGACCTTAGATGTCATCTAGACCAAACGTCTTAATTTGCAAATGAAGAAACTAAGATCCAGGGTAGTTAGATGACTTATCCTAGTTACCTCAGGGAGCAAGAGGCAGAGTTAGAGTTTAAACTCAAATTGTGTATAAATTCAATGTCCTTTTCCATTATGCCATGTTGGGGAACTGGGGACTCTGGAGTAAATCCCTCATTAGTGTGAATAGGAATGGGCAGCATCAAAGAACCAGAGAAGTAGAGAACTTCTCTGAACTGGTCAGGGTGTTGTAGGTAAGTGTGCCATGGAAATAAAAAGTAACTCCAGGCAACACTAACTAAACTTTTAACTGAACAACATAAACTACTTGCCATTTCCCTTGGGTACAAGTAAAGAAAACAGGATCCTCCCAATATAAATTTAAAATTATGGACGTTCAACCATGACTATCAAAAATTCATGTCATCCTCTCTTGCTACTGTACCTCCTCATCTCATGGATTTATTAAGTAAAGCAAACAACATTTTACTTTATTTTTAAATTTGCAGAATAGTATATTTCAGCAGATGGTTACTTCTAGTAAATTGTAGGTTCACACTGTGCTATGCTTTTATGAGATCCAGCTGTTAACTGATAATATTTCACTGCTGAATCTATCATGTGTGATATAATTGCTCATTATGGGCCTTATAACACCAGCAACATAGTTATTTTCAACTCCAAGCAAATTAAAATCTTATCAGCATTTTTAGAACTACAGTTGCCTCCTTATATTTAATTATTTTTAAAGTCTTATTTTGTTGTGTTTATTTTTCTCCTAAGTTGTTTGTGAAGGATAAGAACTCAGCAGGATGAATCAGTCATTTTTCACACCTAACCTGCAGGAATGCCAAGCTATTCATTCATTTATATTTGGCATATAAATGTGGAAAGAAGTGATACCGCTTTATTAAAGTCAGCAAGCATCCCAAATCTCTTCATGAGTGCTTTGATTAATACGCACATTTATCCATAGGTCTGTTTGTCTCTCACTATAATGATTCCACGAATAAGTGTGGGGAAGTGAGAGACACCAATGGCCTGAAATTTTGCTCATCTCAGGGTCACAGTAACAACATTGAGTCAGTAGCATGTACTGCTATACAATAGCATTATTCACTAGGGTAACTTTACCAGAACCTGTGTGCCTGACATATCTTGGCAATATATTAGAACTATCTCCAGGCTCCATCTTGTTTGCCTCAGAAGACTAGAATTTGCTTTAAGTTATCCTTTCCAGTATAAAGTTGCCCCTGAAACATATAAGAACAGAAGCTCCAGGGGGTGGCCACAAACATCATTTCTATTCCTATGCCTACCACAAGTTGGGAATTAATTTTCCCCTTTAACTTCCTCTTGTATGGTGCCAACTTTCAGCATCTGTAGATATAAATGGACCTACTCTGGTTCATATTTACATCTTGGGGAATATTCTTATCACCAATCCTCTTCCATTTGTAGAGTCAATTTGTACTTTACTAAATCCAAAAGACCATGTGGTATAAAGCTGGACTACTCCTGTGGTGCCACCTAATTACCTTCCCATGGCTGATAATTGGAGGACAGTTTCCTAGTTCTTGATATACATTAGAAAATGGTACATTATGGAATATCTGTAAATGGCGATGAAATGCCATTGTTAATTCCAGCTTTGGCATCTAAGCTTATGTTTTACCTTCAGGTCAAATGTTCTTTTATGTACAGAAGAATTAAAGTTACCATGTCACAAACTGTTTGCAATATTATTTAGAATATTTTGTTTGGAATATGCTACAAATTTTGTTTTAGTCCTCCTCTGAATGTTTGAAATCAATAGAGAATGAAATAACATGCAACATATTAGCAATAACAGAACTCCAGAAGTATTCATAGGACACTTGACAATGTGAAGAATAATTTGGTTAGGGAAGAGATACAAAGAGATATTTCATTCAAAATAACTACAAAAACAATAAACTATTTGAGAGCTAACTTACCAAGGGACACTCAATATAACTAAATTAAGAGTGTAACTAAAACACTCATTACAGAAATACTTAATTCTTACTTATAAAAATAATTCTTGTTTGCTAGCTCTGTTCATTTTACATCAGCTCTAACAAGTCTTTCCAGTTATCTCTGAAACCACCCCTTTTATAATTTCATATGGCAAAATAGTATTCCATTACATTCATATACCATAATATGTTAATTCTCCAATTGATAGACACTCCCTTAGCTTCCAGCAGAATAAGGAAACATATTCTTTTGGACAGATCCAAAGTGGGAATGTTTTGCTTGATTATGCATATTTGTTACAGGTTTTTTTCTCTAGTAGGGAAGTGGAGGAGGTGGGGTGTGAAAATATATGTTTATTAATTGTATATATAAAAACTAAAAATGAGCAAAAATTCCTCTTGCATTTGAAGAGACTTGTTCATTGTTGGGCTCTGCTAATATAGTAAGAATTAGAATAGGATATACATTAGTTGATCAGTTCATTGCCATAGCTATCAAATGGCCAAGGTATTAGTTTCATCAAATCAGGCAAAATTGAGGGAAAATAAATCAGGAATCTCCTAACACAATGACCAACACTTAATTTATTACCCCATCTCACTATGTCTCAAAAGGCTAAAACTGTCAAGAAATAATGAAAAAATAAAGTAGGAATGAAGGTTGCCTATAAAATTAGCAGATCACAACTGTATTAGAAAGCAAGAATCATTAAAGATAAATATGCTACTGGTCATAATATAGAATAACAATAATATAAAAAGGTAGGTTCATGTGACAGAGTAGATAAGACAGAGGAGCAACCAAAATAGCTCAGTGTTAGAAAAAAATAGCACTCCAAATTACTGTAGGAAGGACTCCTTTTTTGAGAATGACTGCTGGGGAAAATGAAATGTAGTATAGCAATAATTAGGTTTAGAACAGATTATATACCAAAAGAAGCTTCAAACTGAAAAGTGAAGACAATAGTTACATTCTCTTTATATTGAGATTAACAACCTGAGAGAAGGGGAAAATGTTATTGTCATTGACAAAAACAGGGACATTGGAATTGGGATAGGTTAGGGATGAGGGGAAGATGAAGTCTGTTTCCAATAGGGGATAGATGGCATAAGATTGTAGCTCAGGGTAGAGTCTGGAGCTAGCTATATTAATCTGGGAGCCATCAACACAGAAATAATAAGATTGTGAAAACTGATGGGATCATTGAGGAAGAGAAGGGAGACACTTAGAAGTGGAGGCATTGAGTGTAACACAAGGTAGTTTGAAGAGAAAACAACATACTAACTTCTGGGAGAGTAAAGAAAGATATCTGGGAGGATATAGTATGTGAGTTATCTTATAAGGATTGTGGGGGAAAAGGCAAAGATAAAATTCATTCCAGGCTTAGGGAACAAACTCTGTGAACACACAGAGGTAGGAGAAGCAATATTAAATTTGGAGAAACCTAGTAGTCTAAGTAAACTGGAATCTAGAATATGTGAAGCAGAATGATGAGAAATAAGGCTGGTCAAGTTGATTGAAGATATAATGCAGTAATGGTATACTAGAAGATAAACATATCCTGGTGAGACACACATTAATTTAGAAAACCACAAAGTAACATTTATGATACATTGTATTTTTATTTATTTTAGCAAACATTTCCAAATTACATTTTAATCTTGCTTGGGCTATATTCAGGAGTATTTTGTACCTCATGAATGCTGGGAGTTTGGCACTTCTAGTGAAATATATGGTGTCAAATAAATGTCTAAAGTAAAATACTCTGATTGTTTTAGGTCATAGATGTCAGTTATGCACTGAAGATTATTTTTGGATTAAAGCCACAGGAATAAGCAATATAAAAATACAATTGAATTACTCTTATCTTTATCATTCTTTAAATCTGCACTATTTTATTCTGGTCCATTAATATAGATAGTCTTCCTCAATTGAAAATCCTATTGAATGAGTCATTTTTGCTAACTAAATAAATGGCTAAATAGTATTTTGTGAAAAATTCATAAGTCCTTTCCTTCCCCTCCAAACATCATCCTTTGTTTTTTCATTTCATTAGCCATCAGCAATACTAAACAAATGGTAGTTACTCCATACACTGAAGAACAGAGTCACAAAAGCCTAACTACAGTGATGAGAAAGGTATGTCCAACTAGAAGCATTTGTCAGAGCTTTTTCTAGTCTCACTGAAGTGTCTGTGATTTTGAGATGACTCTAAGTTGCTCTATATATGAGTTTCCAAAGAAGAGGATGAAACCTAGGGTAGAGAATAAAGTCTGCATATCGTACTTACTAGATGTTGTGGAGGAGACTTAAAACATTCATCTTCCTGTGATTGTGATTCAGATAAAGAACAGTAGGTCCAAGCCAAAGTGGTAGTAGAGAGACATTCCCCATCTGTTTCCAGGACTAAAATAGGAGAATTAAACCCGTAGTGTTTCTATCATGAGGCTATAGAACTGAAAGAGGAAGTGTAACATTTGAATTTATCTATGTGCATCATTCCAAAAGAATTTAAGAAAAAAATAATGACTATGAAATTCAGTGAATGGGCTGAATAGAAAATTTCTCTTTTCTTTCCTATCCTTGAAGGTACCCTGGCCAAGTATTTTCACGTGGCTATCCAATGACTATATCCTATTGAAAGAAATATATAGTTGTATGTAAACATGAATATAAGCTGATGAAAACCTTGAACTTATAAATTTAAAGCTGAAAAGCTGAATAAAAGCAAAGCTGAGGACTGAATTGAAATGTCCCTGCATTTGGTAACAAAGGAAAGAAACAAAGGCAAAATATACAGGGTGTTCCTAAACTCTGGACACATAGGCAAAAATGCATATTTTCAAGAAATGAAATTAATGAGATTTTATTTAATTGGAATATTAATCAATGACATCTTCAATATGATTTCCATTATTTGTGATGCAAAGGTTGATGCGCTTTGCAAGATTCAAGTGAACTCGATACAATAACTCCACATTGCCGTCAATTGCTTATGTGTCCAGACTTTAGGAGCACCCTGTAGATACCCAATCCTAGAGTAAGTGGGACACATTTAGGAAGTGGAAGCCCAGTCTGACAAACAGAAAATGACAAATCATGATAAATACTTGTTTCCTTCCATAGGGTCAATACAATTTCAGCCACACTGCTAGCCAAAAAAACAAAACAAAACAAAACAAAAAACAATAAAACAAAAACAAAACAAAACAAAAACAGAAAAAAGAAACCAAGAAAATCATGAATTCTTTAGATCTTAATATAGTACAGCCTCTACAAATTGACAATAACTTTCATATTTCATAAACAAACACAGCACAGAACTCCAGAGTATGTTAAGTTTTAACGCCATCTAAGAAGATCTCAACTGCGGTGCTATACATTGTCTTAGCTTGCTACCCTCTTATTACTCTAGGGCAACGAACTCATAGGCGTAGAATATTTGATCACATTAAATTCTCAAAACTTAAGTATGCTTGCATTTTCATGTGTATGTTTAATTTAAAACAGAGAATAGGATAGTCCCCCATTATTCTATGTGGGTTGGGTCAAAAGTAGAAGCATGATATTCAATTGTCACAAAGATTGCTTAAAAAGAAATATTGATGAACTGGAGTGATTCTGGAAGAGGGCAAAAGAAGGTTGAAATGCTTGCTAAAATAGAAAAATGAAGAACAATTGGAGGATTTAGACATGTTTAACCCAGTAAGGAAAAACATGTATTTGGTACATTCAAGTAATTAAATGTGGAACAAATTAAAAAATATTATTTTCTGCACCTCCAGAGATCAAAACAGAGGTCAATAGATGGAAGTTGTAGAAAATAATATTTAGACTAAATGTTAGGAAGTACTTTCTCAAAATTAGAAATGTGCAAAAATGCAATAGGCAATCTTTCCAGTTAGTGGGTTTTCCATTGGTAGAAATTTTAAAGAAGAATATCAAAGGGTGACTCTGCAATATGATCTTTAAAACTTCTCCTGACTACCAGAATTTGATTTATTTTCTATAATTTATGAAAATTAGGAGGCTATATTAATTACTCTGATTCAACTGCAGTTTTCTTTAAAAAAAAGGTAGCTTCAAAAACTACTTTTTCATTTCAAAACTATAGTGTAGAAACAAATTGAATATTACATTGAAAACCTAATAAAGGAAACTCATTATTTCCCTCATATGCTGCCAAGAAAAAAGGATCAGAAGCAGGACTCAATTTTAAAAGTCTTGAAATAAGTTTTAAAAGGAGCAAAAAACAGAAAAGAGCCCTGACCACAGAAAGCTACTATGGTATAAGGGAAGATCAAGACATAAATTCAGAAGAGGACAACAATGTCAAAATGCATACATTTGTAGCCACAAAGGGGGATATGAATTAGTCTCAATCCCAGAAAGCCTTCTTAGAAGAGCTCAAAAAGCATCTTAAAAGTCAAATAAGAGAGGTAGAAGAAAAATTAGGAAAAGAAATGAAAGTTAGGCAAGAGTGAGTCAACAACTTGGAAAAGGAAGTACAAAAATTGACCAAAGAAAATAATTCATTAAAAAATAAAATCGGACAAATTGGGGGAAAAATTCACTGAAGAAAACAACTCCTTAAAAAATAGAATTGGCCAAATGGAAAAAAAAAGGAGGTACAAAAGCTAACTGAAGAAAATCATTCCTTAAAAATTAGAATTGGGCAAGTGCAAGTTAATGATTCTATGAAACATCAAGAATCAATCAAACAAAATCAAAAGAATGGAAAAATAGAACAAAATGTAAAATGCCTCATTATAAAATCAACTAACCTGGAAAACAGATCTAGGAGAGATAATTTAAAAATTATTGGACTACCTGAAAGTCATGATCAAAAAAATCCCCAGATAGCATCTTTTGAGAAATTTAAAACTGTTTTGATATTCCAGAACAAGAGGGTGAAATAGTCATTGAAAGAATCCACCAATCACTTCCTGAGAGAGATTCCAAAATGAAAACTCCAAGGAATATTGTAGCTGAATTCCAGAGTTATCATGTCAAGGAGAAAATACTGCAAGCAGCCAGAAAGAAACAATTCAAATATTAAGGAGTCACAATCAGGATTACACAGAACTTAGCAGCTTGTATATTAAAGGATTGTAGGACTTGGAATATAATATTGTCAAAGGCAAAGGAGCTTGGATTATGACCAAGAATAAACTACTCAGAAAAATTGAGCAAAGCCTTTCAGGGGAAAGATGGATATTCAGTGAAATTGGGGACTTTCAAACTTTCCTGATGAAAGGAACAGGAATGAACATAAAATTCCAATTTCAAATACAAGACTTAAGAGAAGCATGAAAAGGTAAACAGTAAAGGAACAACATCATCAACAACATGTTATTCAATAAGGTTAAATTTTGTACATCCCTAAATGGGAAAATGATGTTTGTAATTCTTGAGAATTTTATCTGTATTAGGAGAGTTAGAAGGAGTATATAGGGGTGTGGGAATAATTTGACTTTGATGTGATGATATTAAAAAAATAAGGGGGGAAAAGGATTGTACTGGGAGAAGATGAAAGGAGGAGGAATAATAGGGTAAATTACATCACATTAAGAGGCACAAAATACCTATTACAACAGAGAAAAAGAAGGGAGTGGATGAGAATTGTTTAAACCTCACTCTCATTTGATTTGACTCAGAGAGAATGACATATTCACACAGTTGAGTATAAGAATTTATCTTACCCTATAGAGAAGTAGGATGGTAAAATGGACTGATAGAAGGGAAGACAGAAGGAAGGGCAAAAGTAAGAGGAGAAAGGGGAAAAAAGGAGGGAGCCTGATTGGAGGGAAGATTGGGGAGATGGTGGTCCAAGGCAAAACTCAGGTGAGGAGGAACAGGATGAAAAGAAAGAGAAAAGAATAAATAGGGGATAATATGATGGAAGGAAATACACAGTAATCATAACTGGGAATGTTAATGGGATGGACTCTGCCATAAAACTGAAGTGGAGAGCAGAGTATATTAAAACCAGAATCCTACAATATGTTTTTTTTTTTTACAAGAAACACATTTGAAGCAGAGGGATACACACTGAGTAAAGGTAAAAGGCTGGAACAGAATTTATTATGCTTCAGCTGAAGTAAAATTTAAAAAAAAGAGCAGGAGAAGCAATCCTGATATCAGACAAAGCAAAAGCAAAAATAGATCTAATTAAAAGAGATAAGAAAGGAAACTACATCTATTAAATAGATAACATAGACAATGAACTAAAATAAACACTAAACATAGAAGCACCAAATGGGATAGCAACCAAATTATTAGAGGAGAAGTTAAGTTAATTACAGGAAGAAATTGATAGCAAATCTGTAATAGTTGGGGAACTCAACACTCTCCTATCAGAACTAGACAAACTTAATGACCAAATGATCAAGAAAGAAGTTAAGGAATAGTTACCGGCTAAGAAATAGAGTGGCGGATCAGTAGAATGTGTTTGGTACTCAACACACAGTAATCCATGACTATAGTAATATACTTTTTGATAAACCCAAAGACTCCAGCTCCTGGGAAAAGAACTCACTATTTGACCAAAAAAATGAAAAAAGAGGTGGGAAAACTGTAAAATAGTATGGCAGGAACTAGGCATAGACCAACATCTTACACCCTATACCAAGATAAAATCAAAATGGGCACATGATTTAGGAAACAATTTTTATAGCCAGTGTCATTTCCAAAATATATAGAGAACTGAGTGAAATTTGTAAGAATACATGTCTTTCCTCAAAGCAATAGATGGAAAAAGGATATGAAAGTCAATTTTCAGAGGAAGAAATTAAAGCTATCTATAGTCATATAAAAAATGCTCTAAATCACTATTGATTAGAGAAATTTGAATTAAAACAACTCTAAGGTACCAGCCCACACCTCTCAGATTGGCAAACAGGACAAAAAAGGAAAATGATAAATGTTGGAGAAGATGTGGAAAAACTGGAATATTAATTCATTGTTGGTGGAGTTGTCAACTAATCCAACATTCCAGAGAGAAATTTGGGACTATGCCCAAGGAGTTATAAAACTGTGCCTACTCTTTAATTCAGCAATACCACTTCTAGGTTGGTATCTCAAAGAGTTCATAAAAATGGAAAAGGACCCACAAGTACAAAAATATTTATTGTAGTTCTTTTTCTTGTGGCCAGGAATTGGAAATTGGAGGTATACCCATCAATTGGGGAATTGTTGAACAAGTTGTGGTACATGACTGTAATGTTATTCAATTGTGCTTTAAGAAATGATGACCAGGCAGATTTCAGAAAAAAAAAATATCTGGACTTATATGAACTGATGCTAAGTGAAGTGAGCAGAATCAGGAGAACATTTTACAAGTAACAACAAGATTGATTGATGATCCACTATGATAGACTTTGTTCTTCTCAGCAATACGATGATCCAAGACAGTTCTAAAGACCTGTGATGGAATATACCATCCACATCCAGAGAAAGAACTATGAAGTCTGAGTACAGACTGAGGTATACAATTTTCACTTTTGTTGTTGTTTTTTTCTTTCTCATGGTTTTTTTTCTTTTTGTTCTGATTCTTCTTTTACAACATGATTATTGTGGAAATGTGTTTAATATGATTGTAATTGTATAACCTATATCAGATTACTTGTTTTCTGGTGACAGCAAAAATGAACATTGAAAACTAAAAAGAAAAATATAGAGATAGACATAAAGGGGCACAAGCATATGGTTGCATTTATATGTATACACATAAATACATATTTCTGTAAATAAGCTATATTGAAGTATAGTTTATTTTTAATCCTATGTATTATAATTCATAAAAATATATCTATCAGTATCTACCACTCTATACACATATGTTCACAGATGACAAATTAAGGACTTCTGATAGAGGAGTGTTGACATACCTTGTCAGTATATGGCTTCAGTTTTCCCTTTTTTCATAGGAAGCTTAGGATCCAAGAAGTATGGGCTCTGAATGGATAAGTACTTAAGGGTGGATATATTGAAAAGATCACTGAAAGAGGAGGGATGGAGAGAGGGGGAGAGAGAGAGAGAAAGAGAGAGAGAGAAAGAGAGAGAGAGAGAGAGAGAGAGAGAGAGAGAGAGAGAGAGAGAGAGAGAGAGAGAGAGGAGATGCAAACTGTCATGGCCATGAGGCTTTAAAAACCATGCCTTATATTACTGAGATAGAATTATGGATTCTTACTTTTCTATGCCTGAATCAAGATCCTAGCTACTCTCTGGATTCAGCTCTGTTTGAAGGATGGCACATGCTGGAAAACCAGAAGAGCTAGGAGGCGACTGATATCTATTATTCTAGGCCAATTATTAGCATAGTGCAAGAGCACAGGATATGGAATGACCAAGGAGTCCCATGATACTCTCAGCCATGCAGAAAGAGTAGTGTGGTATCCCATAGCTGGCCCCAACCACCTCAGTCACTTTCTTGTATGATTGATTAGTTTCCCTTCCCAAAGGGCAAGGTAACAGAGTAAGAAGTAGGAAGAGATTAAAGTCAAGCTTCAGATGGAAATGAGGTATGGAGACAACAGGCTGGGGAGCATGGAGGGGACATTTGGTGTCAAAATGAAAATAATTGTCATTTATGTCTTCTCTTTATTAAGCTTTTTAGTCTTATCTATTTTTTCCTAATCTGTTACAGTTTTCTTTGTGATAACCTGGTGTCTAAGAGTATCATAAATAGAGTTAAAAGGCAAAAAAGAAAAGAAAACCATAGGAGATAATGGCTAAACATCCTTAAAGAACCTGTTATACCATTAATCTTATTTAAAAAAAAATTGGCATGGCTTAGTCTTAATGGGGCCATGATGGCTCTAGTGATCACCTACTCCCTTTCTAAGGGTACACAAATCACCTTTTAATAACATGTTCTAAAACTTTATGAGCAATCTACCAATCTTTCTCAAGCTAACCACCTATAATTTGAAACATTTAGCTTCTCATAAAAAAGAAAATTGTAAAACATTTGTACATATTCATTCCAAAACTGTCCCTCTTTTCCATGATCTCTTAATTATCACTGATAGAACCTTAGCAATTCAATCAGAAAGTTATTTCATTATTTCAACAATTCAAGTTATTTCAAAACACAGATGCTTTGAGCTCATCTCAGAACTCTCTTAACTTCTAAAATAACTGAGACAACTTAAAGAGGTGGCTACATGGTACAACTGGAGATGTGGCCTAACAAGTCAGCAATATGTGAGTTCTAGTCCTTCCTCAGTTTCTACTTTTTTAAAGTGAGAGGATAGAGAAATTCCATTTCTTCCTTGATCTCCTGTTTGCCCCTGACATAAACAAACACAACTCCTTCTATTTATTATTTATCATTTTAGCAGGACAGTTAATGTCTTGCCTGATAATTATTGGACTGTGCCCTTATTTTCTATGCATCATAAGTCATCTTTATTCTTATCCATCTCTTGCATATCCATTTTCTATATTTGAGATCAGTGAGGAGCTTCCTATTTAGGGAAGTTGTAGAAATTATTCAAGATTTTGGTGGAGATTGAATTATATTACTATCAAGATCCCTTATAACTCTCAAATTATATCATCATATGCAATGTAATTTTATGTAAATTTCTCTTTGATATGGAAAAACACATGATGAACAAATTTCTCAAATGTTGTACTTTTATATCAAAACCCTATAGTGCCTATGACATTTCCCTGACCTTCCAGTGTGATCACCTCACAAAGAAATGGGGTTAGTGTAATGACAACAATGTGGCTTGCTGCTACTGTGGCTGTGTAAGACCAACGACACCAGCACACAGAAGAGCTGCCATCACAGGTTCTTTGATCTGCTTTTCTATTGAAAACAACATTAAGGGGTTAGCAATCTCACTTTAATCAAATATACATATATCATTCACTCAGTTCAAGGAGAAAAGCTAGCACCCTGAACTTCAGAGCAAATACAAACAGAAATTACAAACATACATTATATAAACAAAGCAAGTAACACAAACCAGTCTATCCATAGCAATACATAGTTACCAGAGAAGCACCACCATCTGGATTTTTCCAAAGCCAGGGGGCTCTTTAATGGCTACCCAGAGTCTCCACACCAACCCTCTTCCAATGAGTGAGCCCCAAACAAAATGCTAACCTCTGAGTTTATATACCCTTCTTAGGGCCCAAAAGATTTCACACCTAATCAGCAAAAGGGTGTGGGCCTGAGGCTTAGCACCTAGCAAGAGATAATCAAAGGCACTTGCTTACTTTAGCATTCTAAAAGAGAAAACAGTAAAAAAAACCTAACTTAATTAATATCACAGTTAGTTTATCACGAGATATTCATACTGAATGTATGCTAACTCCTAGTGATCCTTAACTACCTTTTAAAATAATTTACTCTTTTTTTCTAGAGATTGTCAGGTTCTCATTTATTATTTCTGAAATGTAGTTTATTCTCCTTTGAAAAGTGTGGTAAGATTTGTCCATCTTCATTCTATTGGCATCTCTAGTTCATGAAGTCTCAAAGATGACCAGGAGTGGTTACAGAATTGTATGCAAATTATTTCATTACTCTGAAGCTCATAGTCATTTGTATTTTGAGAAGTAAATTCAATTAAAGCAGAAAATATGTTCAACTGTCCTGGATTTTAATATTGTTGTAACAATAACTTTCCTAAACTTTTGTGATTGTAATTTTTTTCTCAATAGAGAAAATGGACAAAATATAGGAACTTGGTATTTCTGTTTTCACTATATTCTGTGCACATTTTTATCCCTCAATGTTTGTTGAGTTGAATTAAACTATTTGCCATTATTTTATGGTCCCTAAGGAGTAAATTAAAATTTTCCTGTGATTCTCAATATAGCTTTTAAAAAAATGAATTTTATTATCTTTTTTTTTTCAAACATCATTTCTTTCTGGAAAATTTGGCATTATTTTTAAGGTCTAATTCTTTTCTAGTTTATTAATCCTTAGTTCCTTATCCCTAGAACTGGAGCTAAAAACTTTTCTTAATCTGGGGTAAAAATAGTTGAAGGGAGAATGACAGTATTGTGCACCAATCAATTAGTTACTAAATCAGATTACTAAGTGTTAGGCATTGGGGTAAAAAAAAAAAACTATAAGACATGAAGCTATGTCTATTTGCAACGTGCTCATATTCTAATCAGGAAGACAGCAAGGACATATGCATGTAAGTATATACAGAGTAAATAGAAAGAGAATAAATACAGCTAAACACAAAGTAGTTAAATACAAGGTAGTGTAGGATGGAGGACCCTAGCAATTAGGGGAATCAGAAAAGGCTTCATGTAAAAGGTCATGCTTAATCTGCATCTTGAAAGAGAAAATTTCTATGAGATGTAGGTGGAAAGGGATTGCATTGTAGGTAGGTTCATTAAAGATAGTCCAAGGGGAGAAGGGAGATTAAATTCTATGTGTGGGGAAGATCAAAAAGAGTATTTTGTCGGATTGCAGACTGTGGGAGGGGAGCAATGTCCAAATGAAATTGGTAAGATAGGTTGAAACAGAGGAATTTATATGTCTTTCTAGAAGCATCAAGGAACCAGTAGATTTTATTGAATCTGAGAATGACATGGTCAGGAAAATACCTTTGGCAGCAGTACAGAGGGTAGAATAAAGTAGAGATACAGACAGTAGAACACCTGAGGTGCATTTGAGCAGGGAGAGGCACTGGCCCAGAATTTCTGGGAAACGAGTTAGATAAGAGGCCCAGAAAAGGGGTGTGATGTATTACTGTGAAACTGGACTTTTACAAAGCAGAGGTGATAAATAAAAATAACCCAAGAATATAATGCTTTAAGGGATCTTAGCACTTATCTTGTGGAATTCCTTAATTTAACAAGGAAACTGAGGCCTAGAAAAACTAAATGCCTTGATCGACATCAAATTAATGTCTGATCCAGGACTATATGTTGTTTGTAACTTGGGCCCATATATGATTTGCAGATTAATGAGACTAACTTGTTCGAAATGTAGAGATCTATGGAGCCTTCAAACCTAATCAAATATCAACATAATTTGAAAGAGGGCTATTAGCAATTCAAAAATTAATCACTTTTATCCAACAGCATAAAACAATCATCCTTTGAGTGAATTTGTGAAATTTTGTTGGTTTTACTTTTGGTGGTATCATTTTTATGAATTTTTGTTGGGTAACAAGGCAGCAAAGCTCCTTGACCCTGGGTTAAATACTGAATTCTACTTGAATCTTACCATGGTATATCATCATGGTATTTGAGGTGATCCTGGATTCTTGAAAGTTGTGTAGGCTTCTACCAAGTGGCAAGGTTCTGAATGTAACTTGGAGTCAAATCATATTTTTCCTCTAAGGATCAGTCTAGCTAATTTTTAAGTTGTTCTTCACCAGAGGGGATACATTTTGTTACCACAAGACCTCATTCAACTGTATAACAAGGTGTAGAGGGGGCTGAAATCTGCTTTAATGAAAGCAGTGCCATATCAATAAAATCACAAATCCTCGAATATTTCAAGCACTCTGATCTAAACCCAGATGTGGTCATAATGTATTTAAGCACCTTAAGTGGCAATCTTCAAATGGGCAAAGGTAAACTTGACTATTTGCCAATTATTTTAGGACCGCTTTTATTGCATTTAACATATTCTGCTTTTTACCACAAATATTTGTGTATGTGTTGTCTAATCACACTTTGTTTTTTTGTTGTTTAGTCACATTCAATTCTTCATGATCCCATTTTGGATTTTCTTGGCTGAGATACTAGATTGGTTTGCCATTTCCTTCTCCAGCTTATTTTACAAATGAGGAGACTGAGGCAAACTTGGTTAAGTAACATGCCCAGAGTCACACAGCTACTAAATGTCTGAGGGCAGATGTGAACTCAGCAAGATGAGTTGTCCTGACTCCAAACCCACAACTCTATCCACTGTGCCATCTAGGTGGCTTAATCACACTACAAGTCTATAAACTTATTAAAGGGTGAGATCTTGTCTTACTTAATCTTCATATCTTCCCTAACTTGGCACCGTGCTCAGTACACTGGTAGTACATCCTAATACTTTGTTAAATTGAATTGGGAAGATGTCCACATCTGACTTGGAGTTAGAAGAGGCTTATATTCAATTTATAGATTTCCTACTTCTATAGATTTGTAACCAGGAGTAAATCACTTCAGCTCTTTTTGGCCTAAGTTTTGTTTAACCATTGATTAGGAATAATAATAGCATATGTAATATCTCAATAGATCATTGTGATTAGGAATAATTATATTCTTTGTACTTATAATTCCCAGAACCTAGCAGAGTACCTGGAACTTTATGAGTACATATTAAAATTTGATAGTTGATTATTTTGAAAATTAAATCAGATGATGAATATAAAGCCCATTGCAAGCTGTAAAGCATTAACACCCTGACAGCATCACTCCTCTGCTCAAATACGTCATCAGTTCCCTGTTTCCAGTAGGACAAAAAAAAAGTTCTATTTGGCATAATAATTTGACTCTAATCTATGTACACAAACTTAAATTCAATTATGTAGTCTCATCTTCTATACTCTGTAGACAAACTCATCTTAGTGCAGTTGCCTAGGTACAATATTCAACTTCTCATCTCTGGGCTTTTTAACAGAATGGTCTGTATTCAGACCTCCTCCCCTATTATCCTCTCTGTCTCTTAGAATCTGTCCTTTCCTTAAGCTTCCTTTTGTTAAATATTTGTCCTTTGATTGACTAGGAATTGCTTGACCTTCCCAGTTGGAAATGCTTTTTACTTGTCCTCCCCCAATATTTTTGAATATTTCATCCAGTCGAAGGTATGGATTTTAAGCACCAGGGATACTTAATTTTTATCCTTGTAGTTTTGTCACCTAGCCCAAGACCTTGTATGTAGTAGGGCACATATGTGTGTGTGTGTGTGTGTGTGTGTGTGTGTGTGTGTGTGTGTGTGTATATATATACACATACACATACATATATGCACAAACATATATACGTATATATAAATACACACATATATACATATATGTGAGTAAAAATCAGGTCAGCAATTATTGTTATTTTCTTGTTATTATTGCACTATTTTGACTTTCAAGCTTAAAGAGTATCTCTCATCAAATAAATAAATACTAAAACAGAAAGTACTTTCTGCTGAGGCAGGGTATAGAGAAGAACCGAATGTCCAAATTACTGTAAAACTGTCCTGATTGCATTCTATTCATCATTTTAAAATTTATTTTGTTAAATATTTTTAATTATATATATAATTAATACTAATTTTAAAAAATGAATTCCAAATTCTCTCCCTCCCTTCCTCCCCACCCCCGTCTTTGAGAAGACAAGTGATTTGATATTGTTGATACGTATGAAGTCATGTAATACATGTTCCCATATTAGCCAAATACATAATAAGTTAATAAAAATAAAGTTTAAAAAAGTATTCTTCACTCTGCATTCAGAGTTCATCAGTTCTCTCCCTGGCAGTAAACAGCATCTTTCATCATGGGTCCTTTGGAGTTGTCTTGAATCATTTTCTTGATCAGAATGGCCAAGACTTTCACAGTTGATCATCCTTACAATATTGCTGCTACTGGATTGCACAATATTTAAAAGACCTTCATTTCATTTGCAGTTTGCAAAAAGCCTTCCAATCCTGCAGTGAAACAAAATGAATTTAATGAATTTGGGTTAAAATTATTATCCAGAAGACACTAAAGCTGTAAGATATTATTTTTCCTTTTTTTCTGTTAAACTGCTTTATCAGGAAGTTTATAATGCCATAATTAATCATTTTAAGTAAAAGTACTTTCTTAATCAAGACATACCCGTTAAGCTACATTAAAATTTGATGATTTTTAAAGCCTCTTATTAGTGAGTTCATATAAGTGGCTCAGATGAATCATTGCGGAAGGTATCGACTAGCCGAGTTAAAGAAAACTTCTCTGAGATCGACACCATATTACTTCTAATTTTAAAATCTCCTTCATAATCAATGTTTTCCTTTGTCTTTAAAAAATGCTATGCATTCTATATTTAAAGTTTAACTGAATTAGCAAAATTTTTATTTGATTTATTTTTAATGGTTATAACTGTGATAGCTTTAGAGATCATTTCTGGCCCTGTGAGCACCATAGATTTTGTATCAAGTTATAATGTATCTTGTTATTTTCTTTGCAAGCTGAGTGCTTGTGTCTTATGTAAGCCTCTCATGAAGTCCTCGAGTTCTTCCACAATGACCAGTGAGTTCAGCTTATTCATCTCTATTTTAGACAGCAAATATTTTGTGGGAACTTTCTACCAACTTTGTGATGAGCAGCTCTTCATGCTTACACTGAAAGAGTTAGGGGATTAGAAAGCAAGAGCTTTTAATGCTAGCCATGTCAGCAAAAATCTGTTTAACTGATAATGTTCTTAATGCATGAGCAAAAGATATGGGTTTCACCCTAATAAATATATGTGGTGACAATCATGAGGTTTCTGTGTTTTCATTACCAATAGATCATTTACCATTCAATTACATGTTTCAAGTAAAAATTTAAACACTCTACAGCCTGGGTATAGATATAGCAAAGTGTCAATGGTTGTCAGAGGAGAAAAATAATAAACATTTACAAACTCCTTCAAGGTTTCAAAGCTTGAAACAGAGGGGCATACAGAATACAGGGGAACTTTCACATCCTTGGTCATGGACCAAGGCTAAAACTGAGTCAACAAATTTGACTGACATCTCACACTACTGAATGTGGCCTTGGACCCTCAGATCTTCTTCAGAGGGACCACTGTGTAACCATACATCCTTTATATTTATCCTTGGGAGCCTGATGTTTGTTTTAAGTTAGGTGCAACACTTTACATTTATCCCTGTTAAGCTTCATTTTACTTAGATTCAACCTAATGTTCTAGTTTGAGAAAAATCGATTTGGCTCTTGACTATAGTCCAACATTTTAGCTATTCCTTTTAGCTTTGTGCCATTGGCAAATCTGATGTGTCTCATCTATTCCCCTGGCCCAATATCTGATAACAATGATAAACAAGAAAGAGTTAAGTACAAATCTCTGGAAGATTTCAATAGAGACCTCCTTTCATTTTATTAATGAAACTCTTTCTCAATTATTCAATCATTTCATAGTTCACGCAATTCTGCTATACCACAGAATGAGAGACTTTCCCCCCAATGATTTGCTAAAATACAGGAAAGCTCTATCTACAGCATCCCCCTGACTTCTCTACAACTAATCAAAATAAATAAAGTCAGTCTTACATAACCTCTTCTAGCTCTCTTCCATTGTTCCATGTTGCTTCCTGGTTCTTCTGTAGTTACATCAAATAATTTCTCAATTTATGCCTAGTAGATATTTGTGAGAAATAATCATAAAAGAGACCTGTAATGATATAGTGTAGAAGGTAAGTGTTAAAAGAGTATTCATCCAAATACTGAGAGCACAATCATTTCACTCTAACAAAAATGTCAATACTTATTTAGGCCACAGGACAAAGACTTTCTAAGGTAAGCAGACCTGCTTTCAAATCCCACTTCTGGGGGTACATGCTACCTTTCTGATCTTAGGGTAATTAATGAACATTGCAGAGCCTCAGTTTTCTCAAACATAAAGTGAAGGAGTTGGCCTACACATCTTTTGATCTCCATTCCAATTCTAGGTCTATGGTATTTGGATTAAACTACTTATTCCTGAGTTTCTGTTTCCTCAAATGTAGAATGAGAAGGTTGGACCACATCAGAATTTTTTAAGCTTTTTGTGTGTCATGGAATCCTTCTCAATATTTTTGAATAACTGAAATAAATGCTAATTCTTTTAAAGGTTAGTGAAAATAATAGTCTATTTTTTTTCATCAAACTTCACAGACCTGCAAGATCCTTAGATCCATTCTGTGCCTAGGTAAAAAAAAAAAAATCCCTTAACTTCATGTTGTCTAAGGAAAATTCATTCTCTAGATCTTATGATCTTAAAATCCAAATGTTAGGAAGGATGACTTTTATGAGTTCCTAATTCAGGGAGGTCTGTTGTAAACCCTACTTCTCTGAAGGTTGAAACAATTAGATTTCCTTTTCCCCCATCAGATTAAAATCAGTGATGTGTAAAATTGCCAGCGTAAAACTCAGGTCTGGTTATTATTTCCTTCATTCAGAAAAAAATACAAAGGGCTTATCTGTACCAGAATGAAAGGCCTTCTGATTAAACAGAGTCTTGACAAAAAGATCAATGCTGGCCATCATTCTCGTCAGGGATGTGCATGATTCTCAGGATGTGCTTTTAAAAGTGTTTGGGGCTAGCTTTATAGCAACTTGATCACTTCTTGGAAGACATGGTTATGAGCAATCATTTATTGACGAATCCTCTGTTGAGTACTGTCAAAAACAAGGCAACAATAAGAACTGAAATGTGGCATTTGATGGTGATGATGATAATAATAGTGATGATGAGGATGAGGAGGAAGAGGAGGAATAGCATCTGATATAATGCCTTAAAATTACAAAACAGTTTACATACATTATCTTACTTGTTCCACTCAACAACCCTGTGAGATATTATCATTATCTCTATTTTGCAGATAAGGAAACAGATTAAGTGTCACATGGGTTGTTCAAGGTCATACAGCCAGTGTCTGAGGCAAGATTAAAACTTTAGTCTTCTTGACTGTAGGTCCAATACCCTATATACTGCAACATCTAATTACATACGGATTAGATAGGGAGATAGCATATAGAAGCATTAAAAGACAATAAACAATAAAACTTAGCACTAAGCCTAATAAATGGTAAAGAGGAGTGAAGACTAAGAATCATAGCAGTCATGTGTAGACCTAATATAAGCAACACTACAAAAGAGAGGTAGGAATTGTATAAGGGAGGATTGCATTCCAGATTCAGGAAAAGGGTACATCCAAAGACTCTATTTGGGTTGGGGAAAAAGAGCATAGATCATCTTGTTGAAAGGGAAAGGGAATTTTATACTTATGACAGATTTATACTTATGGCAGATTTGTTAGAAAAAAATGCCTCTGTTAACCTGGATTAACATTTTGAGTTGCCTTAATATATGTGTTGTTGATTTGAATTGAGCTTAATCTCAATGCAAACACCTAGATATTTTCTTTTAGATATAATCATACATTTCCCCTTCATGTATATGTGAAACTGCCTTTTCAAATTTAACAGGGAAAAATGATTCATACTTAATTAAAATAGGAAACTTCCTATATCCTGACATTTATCACTAACAATTCCCTTTGTGTTATTCAGTGTGCTTCAGTGTTCCACCGCAGTAAAATGCTGCAAGTACTGACTAGTATTAAAAGTGATACCTGTCCTGCACCTTCACAAAACAAACACGGGAACAAAATTTTAGGTAATTTGAAAATCTGAATAGTATTCTTCCCATGCTTTTACCTGAGGCATTGATTAAAAACAAAACAAACAACAACAAAAACCCCTCTTAAACTGCAAAGGAAGAAACATAGACCCCAGGGGTTCTTCGTTAAAGATATCCACACTAAACAAGTTATTCAATAACCTACCAATTTTGCTAAACTATATACTTATCTAACGTTCATCTTTCTACCTCATCTCTGAATACAGGGAGAGAGACATAGCAAATGTCTTACTGAAATGTTGGCCACATTTAAGCGTTATGAAATGGACACAGAATAGAAGGTTAAGCTTTTGACATTTTCTGGAGAACTGTTTTATAACATTGCAAACTCTCTGCAATTAAGGGAATGATTATCAGGTTTGTGGGAATACTTAAACAGTGGAGCAGATACTCATTTGTTCGAGGAGATACATTGCATAATGTCTGCCTCTTGCCATTTAATTTCCACATATAGGGATTCCAGAAGACTTATCTGAATGGTCCTAGCCACAAATTATGTAGTCAGTCCTTTTTTTTTTTTTTAATGCAATTTATTTATTTAACATATTTGGTTTTCAGCATTGATTTTCACAACAGTTTGAATTACAAATTTTCTCCCCATTTCTGCCCTCCCCCCCCACTCCAAGATGGCTTATATTCTGGTTGCCCTGTTCCCCAGTCAGCCCTCCCCTCTATCACCCCCCTCCCCTCTCATCCCCTTTTCCCTTCCTTTCTTGTAGGGCAAGATAAATTTCTACGCCCCATTGCCTGTGTATCTTATTTTTTAGTTGCATACAAAAAGTTTTTTTTGTTTTTGAACATCTGATTTTAAAACTTTGAGTTCCAAATTCCCTTCCCTCTTCCCTTCCCACCCACCCTCCCTAAGAAGTTGAGCAATTCAACCTAGGCCACACATGTATTATTATGTATAACCCTTCCACAATATTCATGTTGTGAAAGGCTAACTACATTTTGTTCCTTCCCAACCCATCCCGCTTTATTGAATTTTCTTCCTTGACCCTGTCCCCTTTCCAAAGTGTTTGTTTTGATTACCTCCACCCCCATCTGCCCTCCACTCCATCATCCCCCTGCCTTTTATTTTTTTTTTTTTAATCTTCCTCCCTCTTCTTTCCTGTGGGGTAAGATACCCAACTGAGTATGTATGGTATTCCCCCTCAGGCCAAATCTGATGAGAGCAAGGTTCACTCATTCCCCCCTCACCTGCCCACTCCCCTCCTCTCCTAGAACTGCTTCCTCTTGCCACCTTTATGGGAGATAATCCACCCCATTCTATCTCTCCCTATCTCCCTCTCTCAGTAAGTTACTCTCTCATCCCTTAATTTCATTTTATTTCTTTTAGCTATCTTCCCTTCATCCTCAACTCACCCTGTGTCTGCTCTCTTTCTTTTACATATATATATATATACACATACATACACATACATACATATACACATAGATACATGCATACATACACATTCACTTAAATATATACATAAACATATATATATGCATATATATATATGCATATTCCCTTCAACTACCCTAATACTGAGGTCTCATGAATCATACTCATCATCTTTCCATGTAGGAATGTAAACAAAACAGTTCAACTTTAGTAAGTCCCTTGCAATTTCCGTTTCTTGATTACCTTTTCATGCTTCTCTTGATTCTTGTGTTTGAAAGTCAAATTTTCTATTCAGTTCTGGTCTTTTCACTGAGAAAGCTTGAAAGTCCTCCATTTTATTGAAAGTCCATATTTTGCCTTGGAACATGATACTCAGTTTTGCTGGGTAGGTGATTCTAGGTTTTAATCCTAGCTCCATTGACCTCCGGAATATCGCATTCCAAGCCCTTCGATCTCTTAATGTAGAAGCTGCCAGATCTTGGGTTATTCTGATTGGGTTTCCACAATATTCAAATTGTTTCTTTCTGGCTGCTTGCAGTATTTTCTCCTTGATCTGGGAGCTCTGGAATTTGGCAACAATATTCCTAGGAGATTTCTTTTTGGGATCTATTTGCGGAGGCGATCGATGGATTCTTTCAATTTCTATTTTGCCCTGTGGCTCTAGAATATCAGGGCAGTTCTCCTTGATAATTTCCTGAAAGATGGTATCTAGGCTCTTTTTTTGATCATGTCTTTCAGGTAGTCCAATAATTTTTAAATTATCTCTCCTGGATCTATTTTCCAGGTCAGTGGTTTTTCCAAGGAGATATTTCACATTGTCTTCCATTTTTTCATTCCTCTGGTTCTGTTTTATAATATCCTGATTTCTCATAAAGTCACTAGCTTCCACTTGCTCCAATCTAATTTTTAAAGTAGTATTTTCTTCAGTGGTCTTTTGGACCTCCTTTTCCATTTGGCTAATTCTGCCTTTCAAGGAATTCTTCTCCTCATTGGCTTTTTGGAGCTCTTTTGCCATTTGAGTTAGTCTATTTTGTAAGGTGTTGTTTTCTTCAGTGTATTTTTCAGTATTTTTTTGGGTCTCCTTTAGCAAGTCATTGACTTGTTTTTCATGGTTTTCTCGCATCCTTCTTATTTCTCTTCCCAATTTTTCCTCTACTTCTCTTACTTGCTTTTCCAATTCCTTTTTGAGTTCTTCTATGGTCTGGGGCCAGTTCATGTTTTTCTTGGAGGCTTTGGTTGTAGGCTCTATGACTTTGTTGTCTTCTTTAGGCTGTATGTTTTGGTCTTCTTTGTCACCAAAGAAAGAATCCAAAGTCTGAGACTGAATCTGGGCGCGTTTTCGCGTCCTGGCCATATTCCCAACCAACTAACTTGACCCTTGAGTTTTTCAGTGGGGTATGACTGCTTGTAGATTACAGAGTTCTATGTTCTACGTTTGGGGGGGAGGTGCCAGCTCTGTCAGAGCCGCACTCCTCCTTCCCCAAGGACCCCCAGTCCAGACTGGGCTCAGATCTTCGGCAGGCTGTGCACCCCTGCTGTGATCCGCCACTTAATTCCCCCCACCAGGTGGGCCTGGAGCCGGAAGTAACAACAGCTGTAGCTGCCCCACCTCCGCTGCCCCCGGGCTGGAAGCCGAACCGCGAACTCCTTCCACTCCCGCAGCTTTTCCCACTAACCTTCTCCGCAGTCTTTGGTGTTTGTGGGTCGAGGGGGGACTGGTAACTGCCGCAGCTCACATATTCAGGGCGCTAGGGCCCCCTCCGCCCGGCTTCCGGTCTGGATCGTCCACGCCGCTCAGGCTGGGCTCTGCTCCACTCCGTTCCCAGCTCCCAGCTCCCAGCTCCCAGCTCCGTGTGGAATAGAGCTCACCCAGAGACCATCCGGGCTGTCCTGGGCTGGAGCCCTGCTTCCCTCTGCTGTTTTGTGGGTTCTGCCGTTCTAGAATTGGTTCAGAGCCATTTTTATAGGTTTTTGGAGGGACTCGGGTACGGAGCTCACTCTAGTCCGTGCTTACCAGCCGCCATCTTCGTAGTCAGTCCTTTTAATTACAATGCCTACAACATGGCTAGTATGCTCAGAGGTAGGACTGCTAATGTAAACCATATAAAGGATCCCTGTGGGAAGCCCCTAATGCTTTACCAGATTCAATGATGACTCACCTACTGAAAACCAATCCATCAGTGTCTGTGCCATATGTGTCTCCTTGGGAATAATGGAGACCCAGGAATCAGCACATTAGCCAATCTCTGAGATGCAACTACGGATACTTCTGGGGTTTTGGGTATTCTTGATTTTATTATGTTTTCTGATAGAATAAACTGTATCTATGGGAAGGAAAAAAGTACTATGACTGCCTCATTATTTTGAAATTTGAAAAAAGAGTCCTGCAGAGAGGTTCTTTCCTTTTCGTCTTTCTGCCTCTCTTCTGACAATGTTTCTTCTTAGCACCTCACCTAGAGAGTAGAAAAGGTAAAAGACTTGAGGTCTGACTCTTTTCACCAGGAGCAGCAAAACAGTTGCTGTGTAGTTGCAGGTATAGCTTTGGAATGAAAAGTTAAGCTGCATTCCTGGCATAACAGCATGATTAGAATAGAATAACTAATAGGGTTAGTTCTCTAACAATTAGAATATGCTAATAAATCCACAGATTATCAGTCTAATAAGGTTTAAACTTGGAAGAGTTCCATATCCATGTTTGCATATTGAATAAAGTATTGGGCCTGGAGTCAGGAAGAAAGATCTTAGTTCAAATTCAGCTTCGCACACTTACTCGCTATATGACCCTGGGCAAGTCACGCAACCTCTGTTTGCCTCAATGGCCTCAACTGTAAAATGAGTATTATAATTATAGCACCTATCTGACAAGATTGTTGTAAGGATCAAATGAGATAATACATGGAAAACACTTTGAAAAACTTTAAATTGAATTTTAAATGCAAATTGCTATTAAACCTCACTATACCCATCTTCCACCAGGCCCAATGCCCTCTTTTGCCATTAAATTCCATCCACTTCTCCCAAACCTAACCTTAGAAGCATGCAGAGACTAAGGCCCAATGTCCTTGATCATGGATTGATAATATACTCCCTTGGAGCCTGTGAGGGTTATAGTTGATTTGCCACACACTACTACCCCTATTACTATGAACTTCATTTTCTATTACTCTCCCTTTCCCTCTATCACTTAATTAGCAGGTGCCCAAGAGTAAATTATGCTTATCTGTATCCTTCTCTCATTCACATCTTCCTCTACTGTGTCACACCAATACCCACTCTAGATTTGCCCACCTTTTCAACTCTGCTTTTTAGAATTCTCATTCCATAATAAAACAAAAATCTTCTTTTCTTTCTAGACTTCCTCCTGTCATACTCTTCATTTACAATCTTTTCTGAAGACCTGGTTTTCCTCAATGACACTACATCATTAGTCGTCATCTCCAGGGTTGTTCCCCTCTGATACACTGCTCCTGCAAGGAGTCATCATATATATAACTACTTCTAGACTCTCTGCGCTTCATAAGTCAGCAAGCTGTTTCACTTTGAAGTTCACTATATTAAAATTTTTAACACCAAAGAGATTATGATGGCATTTGTCTACCAGAGAACAGGTCATTCTCTTTCCTTTCTAAAGAAGTTCTTCATGTTCCTCAGGATCTTCCTTTTCTGCCTTTATACTAAGAAACTTCAAAATAGAGGTCCCTCAAACACTATAATATCCTATCTCCTGAACTTTCTCAAAACCCATCACTTACCCACTCCTCCACTCCACTTTAACCATCTATAGGGATGATCACTCCCTAGGTCATACCATTGACTACAAATATATTTAATTGATTAAATTTATTATAGTCCTTTGTCTGACCATAACTTCCTATCGTTACATTTCTCCCTTTGTCTCATTTCTCTTATACTTCATACTTACTACATACTGTAATCATATCTCTCATATCCTTCCCCCACTCAGTATTTTCCCAGGCCATTATGCTTTTTCTCCCCAGACCCTCTTCTCCTCTCTCTCTACAGTCTTTCCTTTGTTGATCTAATTTTCCATGCATATAATTATTATTTTTATGCAGTGGATTCACAGACCAATATGTCCATCCCAGATTTCACACTGTCAGTCCCACATCACCAATTGTCTTTTTAGATATTTTGAAATGTGTGTGCCATAGACATTTCAAATTTGAACATGTCCCAAACTGGATTTATCTCCACAGAACCTCTCATCTTCCAAACCTTCCTATTTCTGCTGAAGATATCACAATTCTTCCAATCTGCCAGATCCATAGACTTAGTGTTAACCTTTATAAACTATTGCAATGGCCTTCTAATTGGTTTCTGTGTCATGATCCCCTAGATCCACTACATGGTCATTCATATAGCTTGCAAAGTGATTTACTTTAAGCACAGTTCTAACCATAAAAAATTCTTTGGCTTTTAAACTCCTTTCCAAACTTCTTCCAGTATACCTTTTCATCCTCATTATATATTACTCTTTTTTCTCACACTCAGAATCCTTTTCCTTCAAGACACAATTTACTCAGTAATACTACAAGAATTTTTCTCATTTAATTACCCTCTATTAAGATATCATGTAATCATTTTATGTTTATTCTGTATGTCATTTTATATGTATATTTATATTGTACTTGGGTAGAACCTAAACTCTTTGAGAGCAGGGATCATTTTTTTTCTTTTATTTGTCTATTAATTTTCTATTTGTAAATTTTAAAGAACTATATAAATGATAACAGTTTGTTTTTATTTTGTACCACACTTATGATGTCATTTGTGAGAAATGAGCCTGAAGGAAAGCTACTACCATTGATGAAAATGTGCAATCTGTCTGTTAATTATAATCCTGTAAAATTTCCTAGGATTCCGAGAGTTTAAGTTACTTACTCATGATCTAGCTAGTATGCCAACCAGTCTTCAAACTTTTATTATTTATTAGGTGGCAGACATTGCACTAGGCACAGGAAGGTACAAATATGAAGTTCACAACAAACCTTACTTTTAAGGATCTTGTATCAATAATATGACTTGAACCCATTTCTTGATCATCCTCCTCCTCCTTCTTGTGATGATGATGATGATATATGTAATAAGCTAAATCCTATTCCCTGACACTCCAATCAGAGATCTGGCAAAAGATATTTGCCTATATTACCACTGCTAATTTTACATCCTAATGCCAATATTTTAAAGTAATTTTTACTCAAATCTACCCTGGAATCACTGGATTTTAGAGCTGGAATGGATCTTTTGAACATGTTCAACAAAAGTCTATCCAGGCCAACTCCAAAGTGAACTGTTGGCCTTTTAATCACAGTTCATCAAATAAATGAAATAAATGCCATATCTCCATTTCACCTAGAATCACAAAGGACTTAGTTTTTTATGTATATGGCAGTAGGCAAACTGATTAAAATCAAAGTAATCAGTCAAAATAGTGCACCATAGCTTTATTTCATAGTTGTATGTAATAGGCGAGGAGGTCAGCATGGAAATAACTCAAATTGTTTTCCTTGTTAAGATACAATTTCCTGAAGAACTGGGCAAAGGCAAATTATTTGGAAATACATTCAATTACATTCAATTAACTTGTTCCACGTAATATGTAAATAATGTCCAAGTCTCTCACTAATTCAAATATAAATTAAATATTCCAAAAGGTACACTTACACTTGGGTGCTTAGTAAGCCAGAAAAATTTTCATTGATTGATAATCAAATGTGAGGTCAGTCAACTAAACATTTGGCATGGCTAGACACATATGTGTAGTACTATTTTTAAAAGCTTCCTCTAGAGAAGTCTGGAATGCAGCTTCTTCAATTTGGCATTTAGCTATAGGCACAAGATGATAATCAGTGAAAAAAAGTCTCCATATTTAGTACTACACTGTATGTACACCATTGATTTGTTTATTTTCAGAAAATTAATTTTATTTATAACATTTTGCTTTTTGATTTTGAAAGAAAATAGCTTATATTGGCTAATATGTATTTAATGGCTAAAAAGAGAAGGATTAATTAAAACTTGTTCACTGAAGCTAAGGAATCTGCAATAGGAAAAGTAAAACCCAAGGTAAAAGGTCCAATCTTTAGTCTTAACTATTCCTTTGATAGACACAAGTACATAAAATTGTTGGGCCCATTAGCTATTCTATGCAAAAAAAAATACCTTATCCCATCTTTCTTTTTAATTTCATATATATTTTGTAGCATACCAAAGTCTTTTTAATCACCATAAACCAGTATAGGAGAGGTCAGCAATCTATAAGGAATTTTTTTTTTCATAACTGTACCAATATGTCATCATGACACCTTTGTGAATTTGATGGCATTTGATGCCATGGAAATATGTACCTTAAAAAGCAGTTTCTTCTTTTGAGTCTGTAGCATAGTCCAACAACTTGAAAACTAAAGCTAGTCAGAGATGAAGACTATTTAGAATGTTAAAAACACAGTTACAAACAATGTGTAAAAACCTAATCCCCATGGAAATTCCTTAACAGGCAAATAAAATAATGCCTGTATCATTATAAATTGAGCCAAGAAACTCAATCTTCAGCCTTGTGGCCCAAATAGAAAGGCTTTGCAGTGCTTCTGAGTCATCAATTTTTGAGTTCACAGATACCTTACGATATTTAGTTCAACTTCCTAATTTTAGTGATGAGGAAACTGAAACTAAGGCAGGAAAAGTCACTTGAATGAGGTAATACAGCTATTGAGAGACAGAGATAAAAAGCCACTTTTGACTATCAATCCAGTGTGTTTTCCCCTCCTCCAAGAAAGAAAAAAAATGGAGCATAGGATTGAGACATAAAAGAGACCTGAGTAAACAACTAGTCAAATCTTGTGGTTTTATTGATGATGAAATTAGGGCCCAAAGAGGGAAAGAGACTTGCTCATGATCACAGAGTAAGCGAAAAATTTGGGGTATTACAAAGGTATTTGGCAAATGGTGTTTTACTAGAAAAGGTAGCAAAAGAAAGAAAATGTACTTTAATGGTGTAGCAGGTAGAGAATGATGGGGGAGATAGTGTTGGTAACCAAAAATGGGCTCCTTAGCACTTAGTCAACAAGTGCCCTTGACTAGTTTGGCTTTTTTCCCTGAACTGAATGCTGTTTGTATGTTGGATTGGAGTAAGCTTGTCGGCCCCTTCACCTTGCTTCCCTTGCTTAAGCTGAGCGAAAGAACCTGTGCTTTCCCGGTCAACCCCTTCACCTTGCTTAAGCAGATTGAAAGAACCTGTGCTTTCCCCGGCGTACCTTACACCCCTGAAGAAGCCGGATGGTTAAAAGCAGCTTCTGTTAGAGCCAGAAGCTGCTACAGGCACAGCCGAAGCTGAAGCAGGAGCTGCTGGTAGCAGAGCTGACCTACGGGAGGAAGCTGAACAAGGACTTGAGGCCAGTGGGTAATCTTTTTACCATAGAGGGGAAGCATGTACATGATTTTGCTGTGCACCATCATGCTTCTCTGTGGCCTCCTGGTTACTCTTGTGCTGCGTACTTATTGGGCCTGGAAGCTTTTGATCAATACGTCAAAATGGGGATGCTGGTTCATGGGTTGGTTACTGTGGAGACTAAATATATGCTTTGATTCTTCTGCCTCTTATCTTGAGAATTTCTTATATCCAGCGGTTCCGAACCTTTCAGACATATATATGATCCTCTTCGAAATTATGAACTCTGCCCTCCTAATACAGAGATATAGCACATATGGGTGTGGACAGTCAGATTGAGTAGAAAATGGCCTGGTTTGAGGTCAAAAGATCTGGGTTCAAAACCCAGTTCTGCCATATAGTATTTATGTGACTTTAGGCAAACAGTTTGACCTTTGGGGATTTCAATGTGTTCATCTGTAAGATGAGAGTTTGGGACTATATGAATTCTAATGTCCCTTCCAGCTCAAAATCTATGATGTTTGAAACTTTGTTTATGTTTGTAGGAAATCTAGGAGATTTCAAACCAAGCTTCAGAGAGGTTAGATGAATTGGCTTTTACCACAGAACAATAAAGTGATATGGTATAAGGCATGAACCTATAGAGTTCCTCTTTATCTTTTTCATTTATTTATTTGATTATTCATTCATTCCTTATTGTTATTTAGGTCATGGTTATTATTATTTCAACATCACTGATGTTTTTTATATCACATTATTATGTCTTATATTCCATAGAATTTTAGAACCAAAGTTGCTAGGGGCCTCAAAGTCCTTCTCATTCAGTTCCTTTGTTTTTCCAGATAAGGAAACTGAGGCCAAAGTTGATTAATAGACTTGGCAATGGACACACAATTAGTGAACATCAGACACAGGATTTTAACCCAAATTGTCTTATTCCTGTACCGCACAGCTCTTCCCAGCAACACAAAGATCCAAGACAAGTACAAAGGACTCACTATAGCATTGTACCATACAGTTTCCTACTCATGTAATGTATTCTGTTTGTTTTTTTTAACATTGCCTTGTGGACTGATGTCCAAACTTTTATTAAGGATGAAACAGCTCTTTTGGCTGAAGAAATGTCTACAATGACCATTTTACTCAAAGGCTGCAATATGCCTTTTCAGTATTTGCAGTTTTTTCTATATGTAAGTGTAAAATATGTGTTCTCTGCATATTTTTATTTTACTCAACAGGGCAGCCAATTCATTAAATTTCCTTCAAAATCAAAGTAATTGGGGGTGAATCCTGAACTGAATTAGTGAAAAGTCTGAATATAGAATTTAGATAAATGCATGTAAAAATAATTGCATACTATAATTAAAAGTACTGTTGCCTAATAGAGGTCCTTAGATCTGTTTTAATGAATCTGTTCAATTTAAACAGTGATTTAAAATTAAACTATCAATAATGTTTATGTAAATTATACTTCTAAAGTACTTAAACATTCTTAATATATTTTTTCATTTCTTGTTGAAATCCTACCAGTCTTAAAGACCCAAGGCTTGCTCCTAACGAATCTTAACCCACATTGCAGCAACCCACTTCAGCCAGATGTGATCTCTTACTGTTCTTAATTCTGAAGCATTTTATATCTCTCTAAAATGGTCTAGTGAGAAGGGGCAAAGACTAAATAAAAGGGTAAAAGTTCAGCTCAACCCCCAGTTCTGGCCTATTCTACCAGTGTTACTTGACAGAAATATAGGGATATTCTGAAGCCATCCCAGAATGGCTCTTGAGAGCTAATTGTTAAATTTTCTGTGTTAGTATTTTCACTTTGGAAAATGGCAAATCATTGTGAATCAGGGCTTGATTTATTGTTCTGTTGATATCTAGATTTAAGAAAG
Source organism: Trichosurus vulpecula (assembly GCF_011100635.1). Lineage (NCBI taxonomy): Eukaryota > Metazoa > Chordata > Mammalia > Diprotodontia > Phalangeridae > Trichosurus > Trichosurus vulpecula. Next base: position 134,577,742 of record NC_050581.1, read on the forward strand.
TAATGGAGAAAATGATGATAATTCAGTTTAACTTAAAACTATGTCACAAGTATATTTTTTCCCCTGGAGAGCTGATTGTTAAATATTTACTAGTATACCTCTGGTTTTTGATCAATTGCTAATTCTTCATTCTTAAATCTAGAGGTGAATGAATAAATTGGGAAGTGGAGATAAGAGGAATGAGTGAATCAGGTACTATGCATGACTCAAAGCCAGTACTTGTTGTAGTTATTAGTGTTGTTATTCACTTGCATCTGTATCTTTGTGACTCATGTTGGGGTTTTCTTGGCAAAGATACTGGAGCAGTTTGTCACTTTCATCCCTGAATCATTTTGCAGGTGAGGAAATTGAGGCAATCAGGATTAACTGACTTGCCCAGGATCAATCTGTCTGAGGCCAGATTTGAACATGTGAAAATGAGTCTTCTTCTTTTAATAGTATTTTTCCCAATTATGTGTCAAGACAATTTTTAGTGTTCATTTTACAAGATTTTGAGTTCCAAATTTTTCTCCCTCCCACTTTTCCCTCCCTTCTTCCAAAAATGATAGGCAATTTGATATAGGTTACAGTGTGCTTTCTAAAACGCATTTCCATATTTGTCAAAGTTGTGAAAGAAACAGATCAAAAAGGAAAAAAAGGAACATGGAAAACAATAAAGTAAGTGAAAGATGAATGCTTTGATCTGCATTCAGAATATATCAGATTTTTATGTGGATGTGGATTGCATTTTCCTTCTTGAATTCTTTGTACTTGTCTTAGATCATTATGCTGCTGAGAAGAGTTGAGTCATTTATAGTTGATCACTATAAAATGTTGTTGATACTACATTCATTGTTTTCTCGGTTCTGCTCATTTCACTTTGCATCACTTCATACAAGTATTCTCAGTTTTTTTCTGAAATCTGCCTGTTCATAATTTCTTATTGCACAATGGTATTCCATTGCATTTATATGCCACAGCTTGTTCAACCACTCCCTAATTGATGGGCATATGCTCAAATTCTAATATTTTGCCACCACAAAAAAAGCTCCTATAAATATTTTTTGCATAAGTAGGTCCTTTCCACTTTTTTATGATCTCTTTGAGATACAGACCTAGTAATGGCATTGGTAGATAAAAGGACATGCAGAATTTGGTTGCTTTTTGGGTATAGTTCCAAATTGCTCTCTAAAATGGTTGAGTTAGTTCACAGCTCCACCATAAGTGTATTATTATCACAATTTTCCCACAACCTCTCCAACATTTCTAATTTTCCTTTTTTGTCATATTAACCAATCTGATGTGTGAGGTGGTATTTCAGAGTTGTTTTAATTTGCATTTCAGAAGTGATTTAGAACACTTCTTCATATGCGTAAAGATGGCTTTGATTTCTTCATGAGATGAGTCTTCTTGATTCTAAGTCCAGTGCTCTATCCACTTCACCATCTAGCTGCCCCATTATATAGAAGTCATGGTTCTAATACTTTCAAATAGAAGTAACTTTCTAGGTAGTTTAAAAACAGTCCAGAGGATAAAAAACAAAACAAAACAAAATGGCCCAGGCAAGAAGTCTACAATGGTGTTTCTTTCGGTCTCAAGACTTCCTTATCAAAGTCTTAAAAATTACTTTTATCCTCCATCTGCCTATATGTCCCACAACTAGGTCTCAAATTGACAAATGTGAGTACAAAGTTATTCCCAACTGCTCCTGCACTATGTGTGTATATATTCATACATACATATATGTGTCTGTACACACTTAATCCTCAACATTTGAATGTTTAACTTTTGTAACTTCAAGTACTGGTATTATTTTATTAGAAACCTCACTTTCATTTTTGTGTTGGCAACCACGCATGTTGGTGGCTCTGTGCAGTAGGAGAAAAATGAGAGCTGCAATCCCTGCAAGTTTGTGGAGCGTCTGGTATCCTACTAGATGCTTCACTGGTCTTGTTTATCCTACTGTTGTAGAGTACAGAGCTTCTGGTGCATTCATTGCATATTTTCATTACCTTTAAAACTCAAGTTCTGAAATGCAATTATGCCTTCAAAGCATAGTGCCAGTGCTTTGGGCTCTAAGCTCAACTGTGCAAAGTCAGTGATGTAGAGTAGTGAGAAAATAAATGTGCTAGATACACCATGTGCTACAATGTCTGCAGCCACTGTTGGCCACAGAAGATTAATTTTTGTGGTCATAGGAACATAATCCCCTCATTTCTCACAGGTACAATGGATCAACATTCAGCTTTTTTTTGATTGTGTGCTGTTTTCTAGGACCATTATTCCCAGGAAAATTGAGGATTGTTTATACACATACACACACGTATGTATATGTCTATATGTGTAGGTATGTGTTTATATATACTCTTTCTCATCCCAGTAGACTTTAAGCTCCTTGAGGAACAGAATTCAGTTTTACTTCTCTTTGTGTTATGTTTAGGTCATTCCTAGCATTGCAACACTTACAAGGCAATGTTTAATAAATATTGATAGTATAAATAAAGTCATGGCAAATTTTCAAACTTCTATCATGTTTATGTTAGTAATACAAATATCAAGCTCTTTCTTTAGGACAAGTATTCTTTAGCCTTTTTTGATGTCATGGATCTCTTTGGCATCCTGGTGAAACCTATGAACTCCTTTGGGAATAATGTGTTTTAAGGAACATAACAAAATACATAAAATTTCAAAGGATGTCTCAGGAGAACAGTGTAGAGTTGAGATGGTTTACCAAGGGGTCTATGTATGGAAGAGATAAAATTGTAGCTGGTACAAAAGTGATGGCCTGGGAAAGAACTGAGAGGTCAAAGAACTAGAGGTCACCATATGGAAAAAGAATAGGTTTAGGGTTTCAAGGCAGAAGGAGAGGTAATGATCATATATTTTGATCAGAAAAAGGAATTTCAGAATTCATGCATGTGAAAGTGATATATTTGTAATTGATGCAAGAGCCCAGGTATGACCATGTATGTGGCTAAGGCGAGATGGAAGAATAGATCATGTAAGATGACAAAGTTTTACATGGTGCTTTGCATTCATTTTCTTATTTGACTTCTGTACAGTCATCATGTAAAGTTAGTACTACGGCCATTATTGCCTCCCTTTTGTGAAAATGAAGCTCAGAGATATTAACTATCTTGCTCAGTGTGACATGGTTAGTGTCATAAGCAAGATTTGAACTTATGTTTCTACTACTGAGTCCGAGTCAAATATCATGTGACTACTCAGACTCAATGGATACTTTTGCTATCTATGGATGGACACATACAAATGTGAGAGTGAATGTGCATCATATTAAAATCCATAAGTCCATCTCTACATATTTGTATTTGCGTGGGTAGTCAGAGATAATAACATTTTTTAGCTAAATGGTCTCTTATTGATGCTGTTTAATTGGAGTCCTGGACCCTTCCCTCTGTCCTAACCTGATTCCTCCTTTGCTGGTCTACAGATTCTCTCTATATTATCTTAGGGGAATTGACTGACCTGACATATCAGTGTTGCAGATCATACATCAAACCCCAGTTTAGTAAAGCAAAAAAAAAATAGGTATTCTGGAAATACTTACATGAACTGATGCTGGGTGAAGTGAACAGAACAACATTGTACACAGTAACAGCAAAATTGTGGGATGAGCAACCTTGACAGACTTTGATCTTCTTAGCAATACAATGATCTAAGACAATGCTAAAAGACTCCTGATGGAAAAGGCTATCCACATCCAGAGAAAGAACTATGGAATCTGATTGCAGATTGATGAATAGTATTTCCTCTTTGTTGTTGTTACTGGTTTTTTTCCTTCTTGTGGTTTTTCTCTTCTGATTCTTCTTTCACAGCATGGCTAATGTGGAAATAGGTTCTTTTTTTAATAGGTATTGTCTAAAGACAGTGCCTAATAATAGCAGAAATGAAGAAAAATTACAAATTGATTATGTTCCTCTTTCCATTTCCATCATCAAACATAAAATTTGTTTCAAATGAGTTTACCTGAATCAAGTAATAGGTGTCCTGTTTTCGTTTCAAACTTCGTCTTTATTTCACTGAGGAGTCATAAGATTCATTTTTCTTGCCTTTGGTGGATATATATCAGCATATATTTTATGGAGAGGAGATTTTAGCCTAGGTGGAAGCTTATTTAAAAAGGAAACAATTTTACACATGAGGTTGCCCATAAACAGAGGCTTTGCTTCAAGTGATTACAGTATTGATGTTCCCATATCACAGAGGATCTTTAGTTATATCAGATTTTAACATAACTCTATACCTCAATAACTTGAGATTCAGCAAGGAAGTAATATTTAATGTTATAGAAATCAATGGTGGTAGAAGAAAATTAATGAACTTGAACAGTTTTTAAAAGTTACATAGTCAATAAAAACATATACAAAACCTGTGCACTCAGAATTCTGAAATGGAAGGATGTTTTCAATTTAGTAAGAATTAACACCTGAGAAAACTCTCTTTAGTTTCTGTCTAATCAGAGATCATAGTTACTTTTGTTTAAGAGACCTAAGCTAATCATGTTGTTCATTCTCCACTTCGCCCCACACAAAACATGTTTCTAAGCAAATGTCTATGTTATTGCCCTGTTCAAAAGCCAGCCATGGCTCCTCTTTGTCTCTAGTCTAAATCACAATTATTCAGTATGGTCTTTCAGGAAATCTATGGTCTAGCTCCAAATGATCTTTCTACCCCTAATGCATATCACTGTCCTTCATGTATTCTAAAAAAACTAACAAAAAATCACTTTGTTAATATCACACCTATGTATGATTCTATCCCTACACATTTCCTATCCAACAAATCATCACTTGAAACAAAGAACAAAAAACAAAAGGAAAAAATTAATAAAAGTTCAGCAAAAACCATTGCAACAATGTACAGTATTTAAAAGTATAGTCCCCTACATCTGTAAAGAAAGGAGTGAGAAGGGAACATTTTTTTTCAAAATTTCTTAAGGTTTAAGCTTTTGAGTCAAGAAATCATGATTTGACAAAAATTGCTGGGAAAATAGAAATCACTTTAACAGAATCTAGGTATAGATAAATTTCACAAAGTCTATATCAAGATAAAGTCTAAATGGGTACAAGATTTAGAAAAAAGAGTGATATCATAAACAGATTAGGGGAGCATGAAAATTATACATATCAGACCTATGGAAAAAGAAGAATTTATGACCAAACAAGAGTAGAGAGGATCATGGGAAATAAAATGGATAATTTTTTATTAAGATTTTTTTATTTTTAATTTACAACATTCAGTTTTGCATGTTTTTGAGTTTCAGATTTTCTTCCCCTCTCTCCCGCCCTGCCCCAAGACGGCATGGAATCCAATATATGTTCTACATATACCTTCACGTTAAACTTATTTACACAATAATCAAGTTGTAAAGAAGAATTATGACCAATGGAATGAATCATGAGAAAGAAGAAACAAAACCAAAAAAAGAGGAAAAAAAAAGAGAGCAATTAGTTTGCCTCAATCTGCATTCAGGCTCCATCGTTCTTCCTCTGGGTATAGAGAGCTCCTTCCATCATGAGTCCTGTGGAGTTGTCTTTGAACCTTGTATTGTTGAGAAAAGCTAGGTCTATCACAGTTATCAAAGAATCAATATATCTGTGGTTGTGTACAATGTTCTCCTGGTTCTGCTCTGTTCACTCAGCATCATATCATGTAGGTCTTTCCAGGTTATTATGAAGTCGATATCTTCCCCATTTCTTATAGCGCAATAGTATTTCATTACATTCATATACCACAATTTGGTTAGCCATTCCCCAATTGATGGGCATCCCCTTGATTTCCAATTCTTTGCTACCAGAAAAAGAGCTGCTATAAATATTTTTGTACGTAGGGGTCCCTTTCGCATTTGTATGATCTTTTGGTGATACAGCCCTAGAAGTGGTATTGCTGGGTCAAAGGGTATGAACATTTTTATAGCCCTTTGGACTTAGTTCCAAATTGCTCTCCAGAAGAGCTGGATCAGTTCCCAATTCCACCAACAATGTAATAGTGTTCCAATTTTCCCACATCCTTTCCAGCATTTATCATTTTTATTTTAATTACATTAAATTAAAAAAAGTTTTGCAAAAATAAAACCAATGCAGCCAAGATTAAAATGAAAGCAGAAAATGGGGTGGGAAATTTTATAGCAAGTTTCTCTGATAAAGTTCTCATTTCCCAAGTATACAGAAAGAAGTACAATTAATTCTTTTTAGAGGAACCATTTTTCAATTGATAAATAGTCAAAGGATATGAACAAGAAGTTTTCAGTAAAAGAAATCAAAGCCATATGGGGAAAACATGGGGAAAATCCTCTAAATCATTATAGGAGAAATGCAAATTTTAAAAAAAGTACCACTTCATGCCTGTCAGATTGACTAACATGATGAAAAAGGAAAACGACAAATGCTAGAAGGGATTTGGGAAAATTGGGACATTAATGCATTGTTGATGTAGTTTTGAACTCATGTAACCACTCTAGAAATCAAGTGGGAACTAACAACAACAGGGCAAAAAAAACTGTGCATGTAGTTTGACCACGACATCACTCAACCTGCCCTCCTTTTTGTTAGCCCTTCCCCTACTTATTCCTCTCCTTTTTCTTTCCCTGTAGGGTAAGATAGATTTCTTTGCCCAAATGAGTGTGTATGTTGTACCATCTTTGAGTAACATTTCAAGTATTGCTCAACATGCTCTACCCTCTTCCCTCTCCACTGTAATGGGTCTTTTGCATCTTTTATGTCAGATAGTTTACCCTATTCTACCTCCTTCTTCCCCTTTCTCCCAGTACATCCTTCTTTCTTATCCCTGAATTCTATATTTTGGATATTATCCCATCATAGGTAACTCCTGCCCGTGTCCTCTGTCTACGTATACTGCTTCTCACTGCTATAATAATGAAACAAAATGTTCTTGGGAGTTACAAGTATCAGCTTTCCATGTAGGAATGTAAACAGTTTAACCTTATTGAATCCCTTATGAAATTTCTTTCCTGTTTGTGTTTTTATGCTTCTCTTGAATCTTGTATTTGAAAGTGAAATCTCCTATTCAGCTCTGGTTTTTTCATCAGAAATGCTTGAAAGTCATGAACTTCATTAAATATCCATTTTCCTCTGAAGGATTACACTCAGTTTTGATGGGTAGGTGATTCTTTGTTGTGATACTCGATCCTTTGCTCTCCAGAATATCATATCCCAAGCTTTCTGATCCTTTAACAGAAGCTTCTAAATCTTCTGTTATCCTAACTGTACCTCTGATTCTAGGATATTAGGGCAGTTTTCCTTGATAAATTCTTGAGACATGATTGATGTCTAGGCTATTTTGTTAATCATGGTTTTCAAATATCTCTTTGACCTATTTTCTAGATCAGTTGTTTTTTCCAATGCAATATTTCACATTTTCTTCTATTTTTCATTATTTTGATTTTACTTTACAATTTCTTGGTGTCTCACAGAGTCATTAGCATCCACTTGCCCAGTTGTAATTTTTAAGAAATTATTTTCTTCAGTGAGCTTTTGTAACTCCTTTTACATTTTTCCAATTTAACTTTTTAAGGAATTATTTTTCTTTTTTTCTGCAGGGGGGAAGGCAGGGCAATTGGGGTTAAGTGACTTGCCCAAGGTCACACAGCTAGTAAATGTGTCAAGTGTCTGAGGCTGGATTTGAACTCAGGTACTCCTGACTCCAGGGCCAGTGCTCCACTCACTGCACCACCTAGCAGCCCCAGGAATTATATTTCTTAAGTGCATTCTTGTTCCTATTTTAATAACCATTTCACTTATTCTGTTTTGTAAGTTATTAACTTTTTTTGTTTCTCCATTACTAAATTGTTGACTTATTTTTTTCATTATTTTCTTGCAACACTATTCTTTCTTTTCCCAATTTTTCCTCTACCTCTCTTATTTCATATTTTCAGTGCTTCTAGGAATTATTTTTTGGCTGAGCCCAGTTCACATTTTTCTTTACAATTTCACATGTACCTATTTTGACATTGTTACCTTCTTCTGTGTTTGTGTTTTGATCTTCCTTGTCACCATAGTAACTTTCTGTGGTGAGGTTGGTTGTAGCTGTTTGCTTATTTTCCAGCCTATTTCTTGACTTTTACTTTTATGTTAAAGTTGGGCTCTGCTTATGGAATGGAGGAGCCACTATCCCAAACTTCAGATTTTTCATCCTGCTGTTTTCACAACTAGTTGTTATGGTCTGTAAGTTTTTATTTCTTCCAAGGTGATAAGCAGTGGTCACTGCTTTCCTGGCTTGTAATCTGGTCTGCAAGTGACTAAAAACACTCTTTCCCACCCTGGAGCTACGACCAGGGTACCTTCTGTTAGAGCATCTAATTGTCCTGGGGCTGTGACCCTGAACTGGGTATGGGCAATGCAATAGAATCTTTCTCTCCCTGCCAGCAAAGAGTCATCTGTAATCTCCTCAGCCTTCTTACTGTCTGTTGGTTGAGATCTCTGGAAGCCAAAAGCCCTACCTGATGATTCAGTAGCTCCCAAGCCTTGCTACTCTGTTGAGGGGCATGGCCTTCACTGACTCAGCCTTCACTGTATGATGAACCACCCTCACCTCAGTGAGACAGATGTTTCTACCAGCCTTCTAAGTTGTCTTGGGATAGAAAATTCATTCACCCCATCCTTTCATTAGTTCTGTAGCTCCATTATTTTGAGGCAATATTTTACTTAGGAGAGGAATTTGGGAGAGCTCAGGAGAGTGCCTGTCTTTACTCTACCATCTTGGCTCCATTCTCTGTCTTCTGTTTTTGTCTCCAATACCTAGAATGTAATCACTCCCTTCTCATCTCTCATTTTCCTGATCCTTAGTTGGCTTTACTTACTTAGCTCAATTAAAACCTCATGAATAAAGCCATTTAAAGATTGCACACTCTAGTTCTTAATCCTCTCTCTTCTTAAATTGACTTGCATTTTTTTTTCTGTGTAGCATATTTGCATAAGAGAACATAAACTCCTTGAAAATATAGAGAGGTAGCCTCAAAGCCAGGAAGATGAGATTTCAAGTCTGGTCTCTGATTCATACAGGTTGCGTGACTGTAAAAGTCATAACTTTTATATTCTCTAGGAAATTAAAACTATAGTGTGCAGAGATGGTGCAATTTGTATTTTAAAAAGAATTTCTTCACCTGGGTATTCTCTATATGCCTATTATTTTTCCCTTTCCCAGTGCCTAGAATATTGCTTGTCACATACTGGTAAAGATTTTTTATTTCATTGATTTGGAAGTTTCCCTCCCACAATGCCATTCCGTGAGTACACACCCCTGTGTGGGAGGCCATTCAAGATATCTGAAGAGCATATGAAAAAGTGTTCTATCATCCCCATCTTACCAAGCTCATTTTCTCCTCCTATCATATGATTAATTCCTTGCTGGTATTTTTACCTTTCTTGGAATTCTTCATGGGTTATAAATTGCATTCTGTTTACCACCACCAGTTTATAATTCTTTGGATACTGTTATATTGTTTGTCTCGTAGTTGTTATCCTTCATTCTTGAAGTGGACCAAAATTATATCACTATATCAGGGTCAAGGCTGTGTTCTGATAGCAGGGTAGGAACACTTCCTGCCATGATAAGCAGAACAGGGTGAGAAGTGAAACTGACAATTTTAGGGTATCTTTTCTAGCCTCTTCTTCAAGCCAGTAGGTGAGCAGTGTGCTCCATAACAAAGGCTGCTCAGATGCCCAGGCAGCTGCTTAATCCCACTGCTACTTCAGTCCAGTGAGAAGATGACCTTAAACCCTGTGCCACGTATGTAAAGGGTTGTGACTACAGCTTCCACTTTATCCTCACCTGCTATTTCACCACTTGCCCATCGCCATAGGACTTTGAGGTAGGTAAAAACGGTAAAATGGTATGGGTAATGTCTTTTGACTTGCACATTTATTGGATTTAAGTAAGACAGAGTTGCCCTAAGTACTCAGCTTCATGTTTTCTTCCAGAGTCATAGGAGTCCAGTGGCAAGAGAAAAAGTCAAAACCACTAGCAATGGCTTTGGACACAGTGAATGTCCTTGGTGTCTTCAATGTCTAACCAAGTTCTAAGCACTCCACAATGCCTGCTTCCACACTCTTTATGGGCCATTAGAACAAATTATTCGTAATCATCTATTCTGCTAGGCAGGCTTCACATGCTTTGGGTAGACACCCTGCCCAACTCACCAATGGATTTGAGGTCCCTTTGTTACCCTCGATCTGGTTTAGTTCATCTGCTGAAAAGGTTTACTGATGTGTGGCCATCATGTATACTAGAGATTCTTGATTCCACAGGTGAGCGTTTGGTGACAGGTGGGCATCAGAGGTGGAAAGCAGCCCTCACACCCTGAATACCTGTACATGCTTTCATGCCTCACTGTTACACAGAAATGTTGGTAGACTATTAGTATTACTATATGATCTTTATTTTTCTTGGGAAGATTACTGTCCTTGAAGAAGCTTTGTAGTTTCCTAAAGATTATCCAACCCATTCTTCTCTAGTTTAACTCTAATCAAATTCATTATGAATCTCTACTCTCTGTCACAAATGTTAATGATAATGGAAAATCTTTATAGGCTTTCTGTTCAAATGCATGCTGTTATCTCGACAAAAGATACCATTCATTCATTTGGTATTTGTAATGTAGACCATGAAGTCAGATTCTTTTGAGTGATTACAGGTTTCCCCCCCCCCCCTCCCCCGAGTGTCTTGCAAGGCTCTGGGATTTTATCCAATTAGCATATCCTCAAGAAAATAAACCCAAAGAAAATCACTATTCACCAGTTTCATTCCTCAGCTTTCACTCTTTGTTGTATTTCCTCCATTGCAGTGTTAAACATCTGTCTTGAACATATATTTTCTCTAATGTTTATGTCCGGAAGGTTATTGACCACTAGTATTTGTTAGATTTTTCAAAGAATTGTTAATGTCTCTGAATTATCAATGGGAAACACCTTCTTCCAAATGACCCTGTAAAGCAATATTTTATTCAACCCCATCAAATACATGTGTTTTTCCCCTTAATTAAAAAAAAAAAAACAATAAACCCTTTGGGATGTTACATTCTTTATTTCTTTCAGTATATTTTGAAGTGATAAATATTTTGTTCCAATGTTAAGTATCAATTCTGAAAGTCTGTTGGTACCCTACTAATTTCCTTATTGAGGATACTCAGTTCCTGTGGATACACACCTTCTTAAAGAGTTTGGATATGTAGTAAATTTGCATAAAAGTTGGTAGCAATTAATATTCTTTTAGTAGCCTTTTGCAATATTAGTAGGGACTGAGCTTTTTCCTAGTCTTAGATATTTCCTACTCCTTTAGTTATATTGGATAATGTTCCCTTAATTGGGTCACCATCAGTATAAACACTTTCTTTGTCTACTTTATCCAGTTCAGTTATTTGTCTTGTCTTTATTTTCTCTGGTGCCATTCATACTTCTTCTATAAGTACATCTTTGATTATGATTTAGAGACCCAAATATGGAGGTTCCATTGACATTTGTAGATAAAACAATTTGTTATTCATTAAAAGAATAAAAAAAACTAAACATTTTTCTTTTGTCTCATGTCCACATTTTATTTTGATCCTTTAACACCATTAAGATTATCTTGCTTAGCTTAATAGCTCACAAAGCTTCCATTAAACTTGTTTTATCTTCTGTTGTTGTCTCTGATTTATGAAATAATACTGATTTTAATAATCAATCATCCTTCTTCATAAGACTTTTACAAACAAGTTTATATTCTAATCCAGGAAGATCAGTAGCATCCAACTTTATTTATTTGGCCAGTTAGTCAAATGTTTGCTAAGATCCTGCCTGGATTCTTTTCATCTCCCTGTTATAGTGATTGTTGAAGCAACAAATTGGTGCAGTTGATAGAGTCCTAGGCCTGGTGTCAGAAAGACCTAAGTTCAAATCTAGCCTCAGACATTTACTAGCTGTGTGACCCTTGGAAAGTCACTTAACTGTTGTTTGTCTCAGTTTCCTCAACCATAAAATTAAGATAATAATAGCACCTAACTCTTAAGATTGTTCTGAGAATAAAATAATATTTTAAAACACTTAGCATAGTGCCTGCCACATTGTAGACAGTATAAGTATCTGTATAGATACTTATCCCTTCTCCTTCCCTGATTAATTTTATTGGTTAAATTTCATATAAAAATTATTATAGTTGGTGTCAAGGCCATTTCTGTAGTTAATTTTCCATAATTATTTTCAATAATTTGTTTATATAGTTCAGGATTAAGGTGTTTAGTTATATGACTTATATTTCTCATAAATATTCTATTTTTTTTTCTAATACTGCCTTTAGCTCTGCAAAGTTGGTGGTCAGGCTGATAACTCAGGGATATTCCTAAATTGATGAATCTTTTTTCATTCTTTTAAAATAGAAACTTTTTTATATTTTTATCTATCATTTACCATGTCTACTTTATACTTTTAAAAATATTTTGTTTTTTTCCCAATTACATGTAAAAACAATTTTTAGTATTCAGTTTTTTGAATTAAATTTTGATTTCCAAATTCTCTCCCTCCTTTTCTCCCTACTCCCCTCCCTGAGACACATAATATTTTTTTAGAGGAAATTCTTTTTTGATTTCAAAGAATGAGACATCTATATAACCTACAAGTCCTTGATCTCTCTCATTCCATGCCTCATTGTAACACAGAAATATTTTATTCTTATTCATTATCTCATACCACAAACCATGATAACTTCCCAATAGATACATGGCCTTGATATAAAATATATTATGTCAAATAAATGATAAATATGAAAAAAATGCTTGTCAAAATTTATGGATAGGAGAAAGGTTGATAAAGGGACAGTGCAGACAGAAGATAAAATTGGATTTTTATTTTAAGGAATTTTTAAAAAAGTTTTTAATGATTATACGTGTATGCATATATAGTATATATGTACATATATATGTAGTATGTGTTTGTACACACATACATAAATATGTGTCTAATGTTAACCATCTCTAAGGTGGAGAGCAAGGAGGGAAGAAAAAAAAGAAATTTACATGATAACTTTAGATGTAATTTAAATTTATCTTTAAATATTTAAAAGGAATAGCAAGTTGTACATAATAGATTTGCAGATTCATGTTTATCACTTTTTTGTAATTATACTATGTTATGGAAATGTTAGTTTTATTCCATAAATTAAAAATAAAATAAACAAAAAATGTAAAAATGAAATTTTTACACAAACCCCACAAAGGTAAGATTAAAAGGGTAATAACTGAGAAAAAAAAAAACATTGTAGGAAATTTATCTGATAAAGTTCTTGTTTTCATGTTTTCCTGCATTTTTCATTCCATGCTCACACTGTCTCAAAATCAATAAGTATCAGAGTGTATTTTATTGTCATTTGGATGTTCTTTAATTCTGTATGCATTTCCTCTACCTCACCATCCTCAGGAAATGATACTTGTCCATAAGCTGTCATCATTTCCAGAGCAAGCTTTTTGTAATACTAAGCATTAATATTGAAATTCATGATGACCAAATAGCCTGAAGTGTCTTGTTTCCTTTAAGTTTGAGTCACTGAATTAAGTGCTCTAGTTAACTCCCTGAGACTCGGAGTTGCAGAGGAGCTACCAATCTGTATTGGTAGAAGGAATTTCCTCATGAAGTAGTTCTCTTTCTCAATGAAATCATAGATCCAGTTCTTATCCAGACAAAGACTCTTACAGATCTTTTCCATTTTTCTTCTGTTGTCAAATAGATACAATTTTAGGGATCTTCCAACTACAGCTCACCAGCAATATCTGGCCACTGGCTGTTTTTGTATGACCTGGCAAGTTAAGAACATTATTTTTTTTACATTTTAAAAATAAAGTTATACTGTATTTAAAATTGTTAAATGCATTCTTGCCTCTCAAGATGTACAAAAAAAGAAAGTAGGATGCATTTAACACTCAGACCATGGTTTGTCAACTTCTGTTCCATTTTCATCCTTGAGTGGCCTGAGGATGACTGTTTAATTGCATATCGTGCCAAACTTTCTTAAAGCAGGTGTTACTTCATCCTTGGGGTGTATATGGTATTCAGGAAGGACTAGCACCTTTGCTGTGAGGGTTTGGTCAGCCCTTTTCAGGGCTGTTCATTCATCTTTGGTATTCACCTCTCACTTAACTCTCACCTGTGGCTCCAAGAAGCTATAGCATGTGCAGTGGCTGTACTTTGGAAAAACCATCTCAGTAGATGGCTTAAACCAGGTTTAGGGTAACCAACAGGTTACCCTAAACCCATTAGTTAGGGATATTTGTATTTCAAGCATGTGAAGACCTCTACCCAGTCAGAATGGACATATGAGAACAATTTGCTGGAATGGGTCATGAAGGATGTGAAAGCAGGTCTTGTGGAGTACTTGGACCAGGGTTAGACATCAAAGAAACCTAGGGCATCCACTGCCTTCCAAGCCATTGACAGTCATTTTGACTTTTGTCTTGCCCCTTGCCTCCAATGACTAGAAGAGTGAGGTTGATTACTTTGTGAAATTCTGTCTAACTTAAATTCAGTGAACATGCAAGACATTACTTTGTAATGCCATTGGTCCTCTAACAATGAAGGATGGAAAACAACAATACCAACAACAATATTCATTCTGCTGTGTTGTTTCTTTGCCTCTCGGAAGAATAATTCTGAGGAATTATTCCATACACTTATTTGTTTATTCATTTTTCTATTTATTTTCAATTCACGGAAAAAAACAAGCATTTGCATAACCTAATAAAAGAAAAAAAGATGATTGTACAAGAAACTGCAAATCTACTATGTATGACTTGTTATTCCTTTCAAATATACTTCAAAATTATGATGTAAATTTCTTTTTTCTTCCCCCTGTCCTATATATGACTATCATTAGACACAAATATATGTATATAAATAAGTATATATACACATACATACACATACATAATATATAAACCTACGCATATATACATGTATGTATGTGCGTATACATGGAAAATTATTCTATAAACACTTCTATTTTTCAGTTTTTCTCTGGATGTAGATAGAGTCTTTCTTCATATGTCCTTTATAGTTAATTTTGGTATTTATATTAGACAAAATAACTTGTTCACTCAAAACTGTTCTTTTTTAAAATAGATTTTTTATTTTCAGTTTACAACACTTAGTTTCACATGTTCTTGAGTTTCAAATTTTCTTCCCTTCCCTCCCCTTTCCCCCCAAGACAGCATGCAGTCTGATATTGATTCTACATAAACCTTCATATTAAACTTCTTTACACAATAGTCAAGTCGCATAGAAAATTTATGACCAATGGAATGAATCACGAGAGAGAAGAAACGAAACAAAACAACAACAACAACAAAAAAAAAAAACAAAAAAAAAGAGCAAATGGTTTGCCCTCAATTTGCATTCAGATTCTACAGTTCTTTCTCTGCATGTAGCTAGCTTTTTGCATCATGAGTCCTTTGGAGCTGTCTTTGTGCCTTGTATTGCTGAGAAGTTAGTCATCACAGAATCTGTATGTCTTTAGTTGTGTATAATGTGTACAATGTTCTCCTGGTTCTGCTCCTCTTACTTAGCATCAGATCATCTCAATCTTTCCAGGTTATTATGAAGTCCATATCTTCCCCATTTCTTATAGAACTACAGTATTCCATTACATTCAAACACCACAAGTTGTTAAGCCATTCCCCAATTGATGGGCATCCCCTTGATTTCCCATTCTTTGCCACCACAAAAAGAGCAGCTATAAATATTTTTGTACATAGAAGTCCCTTTCCCACTTGTGTGATCTCATTGGGATATAGCCCCAAGAGTGGTATTGCTGGTTCAAAGGGTATGGACATTTTTATAGCCCTTTGGGCATAGTTCCAAATTGCTCTCCAAAAATGGTTGGATCTCCACGACTCCACCAATGATGTATTAATATTCCAATTTTCCCACATCCTCTCCAGCATTTATCATTTTCCTGTTTTGTCACGTTAGCCAATCTTACAGGAGAGATATGGTAGCTAAGGGTTGTTTTGATCTGCATTTCTCTAATCAATAGTGATTTCAAGAATTTTTTCATATGCGTATGGATATCTTTAATTTCTTCCTCTGAAAAATGCCTGTTCATATCCTTTGACCATTTCTCAATTGGGGTATGACTTATATTCCTATAAATTTGGCTCACTTCTCTATATATTTTAGACATAAGGCCTTTATAAGAGACATTGACTGTAAAGATTTTCTCCCAATTTTCTGATCTCTTAATCTTTGTTGCATTGGCTTTGTTTATACAAAAACTTTTCAGTTTAGCATGATCAAAATTATCCATTTTGCATTTTATAATGTTCTTCATCTCTTGTTGGGTCATGAATTCTTCCCTTTCCTATAAATCTGACAGGTAAACTATTCCTTGCTCTCCCAAATTTATTATAGTATCAGTCTTTATTCCTAAACCATGTACCCATTTTGACTTTAATTTGGTATATGGTGTAAGATATAGCTCTCTGCGCAGTTTCTGCCGCACTATTTTTCAATTTTCCCAGCAGTTTTTATGAAATTGTGAATTCTTAGCCCAGAAGCTGGATTCTTTGGGTTTAATCAAATAGTAGATTGCTATAGTTGGTGACTTTTGTGTCAATTTCTCTTGCTGTTGGGCTTTGTTAGTAATGTATAGGAATGCCGAGGATTTATGTGGGTTTATTTTATATCCTATAACTTTGCTAAAGTTCTTTATTATTTCAAGTAGTTCTTTTTTACTTGAATCTCTAGGATTCTTTAAGCAAATCATCATATTATCTGCAAAAAGTGATAATTTAGTTTCTTCTTTGCCTATTCTAATTCAATTTCTTTTTTCTTCTCTTAATGCTAAAGCTAATATTTCTAGTACCAAATTGAATAATAAGGGTGAAAATGGACATCCTTGTTTCACCCCAGATCTTACTGGGAATGCATCTAACTTATCCTAATTACATACAATGCTTGCTGATGGTTTTGGGTAGATGCTATTTATAGTTTTAAGGAAGATTCAATTCATTTGTTTTCTAGTGTTTTTAATAGGAATGGGTGTTGTATTTTGTCAAAGGCTTTTTCTGCATCTATTGAGATGATCATATTGTTTCTGCTAGTTTTGTTGTTGATATGATCATTTATACTCATAGTTTTCCTAATATTGAACCAGACTTGCATTCCTGGAATAAATACTACCTTGTCATAGTGTATTATTCTCATGATAAGTTGCTGCAATCCTTTTGCTTATATTTTATTTAAAATTTTTGCATCTACATTCATTAGGGAAATTGTTCTATAATTTTCTTTCTCTGTTTTGACTCTTCCTGGTTTAGGTATTAGTACCATATTTGAGTCATAAAAAGAATTTGGTAGGACTCCTTCTTTGCCTATTTTCCCAAATAATTTATAAAGTATGGGAATTAATAGTTCTTTAAAAGTTTGACAGAATTCACATATAAAACCATATGGCCCTGGAGACTTTTTCCTAGGGAGCTCATTGATGGCTTGCTCAATTTCTTTTTCTGAAATGTGGTTATTTAGCTAATTTATTTCCTCTTCTGTTAACCTGGGCAATTTGTATTTTTGTAAATATTCATCCATTTCCCTGCAGTTATCAAATTTATGACTATACAATTGGCAAAATAATTCCTAATTATTGTTTTAATTTCCTCTTCATTGGAGGTGAATTCACCCTTTTCATTTTTGATACTGGTAATTTGGTTTTCTTCTTTGTTTTTTTTTTTTAATTAAATTGACCAAAGGTTTATCAATTTTATTTTTTCATAAAACCAGCCTTTAGTTTTATTTATTAGTTCAATAGTTTTCATGGTTTCAATTTTATTAGTCTCTCCTTTGATTTTCAGTATTTCTAGTTTGGTATCTAATTGGGGATTTTCAATTTGTTCTTTTTCTAGCTTCTTCAGTTGCATGCCCATTTCATTGATCTCCTTTTTATCTATTTTATTCATGTAAGCATTTAGAGACATAAAACTTCCCCCAAGAACAACTTTTGCTGCATCCCAAATGTTTTGGTATGTTGTTTCATTATTGTCATTCTCTTGAACGAAGGTATTGTTTCTATGTTTTGTTCTTTGGCCCACTCATTCTTTAGAATTAGATTACTTAGTTTCCAATTTTTAGTTTTTCTTTCCATGGTCCTTTATTACAAACAATTTTTATTGGGTCATGATCAGAGAAGGACGCATTGACTATTTCAGCCTTTCTGCACTGGATTGGGAGGTTTTTATGCCTTAGTACATGGTCAATTTTTGAGTATGTGCCATGTACTGCTGACTAAAAAAGTACGTTCCTTTTTGTCCCCATTCTGTTTTGTCCAGAGGTTTATCACATCTGCCTTTTCTAAAATTCTATTCACCTCCTTAACTTCTTTCTTGCTTATTTTGTTGTTACATTTTTCAAGTTCAGAGAGGGGATGATTGAGGTCCCCACTAGTATGGTTTTGCTATCTATTTCTTCCTGTAACTCCCTTAACTTCTCCTCTAAGAATTTGTATGCTATACCATTTGGTGCATTTATGTTAAATAATGATATTGCTTCATTGTCCATGGTGCTTTTTAGCAGAATATAGTGTCTTTCCTTATCTCTTTTCATTAGATCTGTCTTTGTTTTCATTTTGTCTCAGATTAGGATTTCTACTCCTGCTTTTTTTACTTTAGGTGAAGCACAATATATTCTACTTCATCCTTTTACTTTTACCCTATGTGTATCCCCCTTTTTCAAATGTGTTTCTTGTAAACAACATATTTTAGGATTATGATTTTTAATCCATTGTGCTATATGCTTCTGTTTTATGGGAAAGTTCAGCCCATTCACACTCACAGTTATGATTACAAGCTTTGTCTTTTTCTGCATCCTGTTTCCCCTTGTTTATGCTTTTGTTTCTTCCTCCCCCCTTCTGCTCCTCAAAAGAGTTTTGCTTTTGACCACTGTCTTTCTCAATTTACCCTCCCTCTTGATTTCCCTCCTTTATCTTACCCTTTTCCTCTTTCTACTTCTTCCCTCCCCTCTGACCACCCCCCCTTTCCTCTTTCCCTGTCTACTTCTTGTACGACAAGTTTGATTTCTATACTTTTCAGAGTATGTTATTCACTTCTTGAACCAATCCACTGAGAGTAAATCTCATATACTACTCCTCTCCCTCCTGTCTTTCCCTCTAGTCTAATATTCTTTTGTTTCATTTGATGTGATTTACCCTTTTATACTCCCTCCTTACCTCTTCTCCCAGAACCCTCCCTTTACATCTCCCAAATATGTTTTTATCCTTATATCTGTTATTTCATCCTGACACCCAGTCTTTGTGAATCCCTTTAAGTTGTAATAATAACTGTATTATTCTTAAGATTAACATATGTGTGTGTGTATAACATATGTAAAAGAATATAATACTATATGAGGATATAAACAATTTGCCCTTATTGACTAACAAGGTCTGTCGGGATTTTTTCCTCCTGTTTACCTTTTTATGTTTCTCTTGAGTTTTGTATTTGAAGATAAAATTTTCCATTGAGTTCTGTCCTTTTCATCAGGAAGGTCTGGAATTCCTTTATTTCACTGAATATCCATCCTCTTGCCTGAAAAATTATACTCAGTTTTGCTGGGTAGTTGATCCTTGTTTGTAGTCCAAACTCCTTTGCCCTTTGGAATATCATATTCCAACTTCTCCTGTCATTTAATGTAGAAGCTGAAAGATCCTGCATGATCCTGACTGTAGTTCCACAATATTTGAATTGTTTCTTTTTGGCTACTTGCAGTAATTTCTCCTTGACTTTGTAATTCTGAAATTTGGCTATAATATTTCTTGGAGCTTTCAGTTTGGGATCTCTTTCAGGGGGTGATTGGTGGATTCTTTCAATGTCTATTTTGCCCTCTGGTTCTAGGACCTCTGAGTAGTTATCTTTGATAATTTCTTTGAAGATACTGTCCAGGCTGTTTTTTTTTTTCATTGTGGCTTTCTGGTAGACCAATAATTCTTAAATTCTCTCTCCTGGATCTATTTTCCAGGTCAGTTGTTTTTCCAATCAGATGTTTCATGTTTTCTTCTATTTTTTTTTCATTTTTTACCTTTTGCTTGAATACTTTTTGATTCCTTATAGAGTGATGAGCTTCTCCTCACTCAATTCTAATTTTTAATGAGTTGTTGTCTTCATTTTCCTTTTGAGTCTCCTTTTATAATTGGATAATTTTACCTTTCAGGGTGTCATTTTCTCTATTCAGATTCTGAATCTCCTTAGTCAATTTGACAATTTTACTTCTTAAAGATTTGACCTCATCTGTGTTTTTTTTTCCATTTTTTTCTTTTATCTCCCTAATTTGGTTTTTAAAATTCTGCTTTAGCTCTTCCAGCAATGTTTTTTGGGCTTGGGGCCAGTTCACATTCCCTTTTGAGGTATCAGATGTGGGTATAGTGTCAATGCTGTCCTCTTCTGAATTGATATTTTAATCTTCCCTGTCTCCACAAAAAGAATCAATGGTCCTTGGTTTTTTCCTGTTTTTCTTCATGCTGGTTAGCTTTTTTTTTGGCTTTAAAAGGGCTTTTGTGGATCAGGGTTCTCTGTCCCAGGTTTCTAGTCCTGGGAATTGTGAGCCTAGTTACTGGCTTTGTGGATTATGGTTTTGGTTTCCTGAGGTGTGGTGGAGGGGTCATCTGGCTGCTGGAAGTCTCCTCTTTCCCTTAGGGTGCTCTCCAGCAGCAGTGATCTCAGCTGTTGTCTTTGCTGGTATCTGCCACTTCCCCTGGTTATGCAAAGGCATGCCTGGTTTCCTGATTTTGAGTGTTCTGGCTCCGCCCTTCTGGGACTCAGGAGTTTCCATTGTTTGGCTACTGAAGCCCCACTTCTGTCTCCTCTATTCCAGCATTTTTCCTGGAGGAATTCTCTGGGTCAGTGAGGGAGGGAGTGAAGGATGAGAGCTATTTACCTGGACATTATGTCTCCCAGAAGTTCTAGAAGGCAGGTTTCGGACTTTTGGGCTGCAAGCCTCAGGAACAGATATCTCATGGCTGCAAGTGCTGTGCTTCTGCCTTCCATTGCTTTGACAGACTCCCATCCTGTGCTGGGAGGCCTGAGGATCTTTGCTGGTTTCAGGTGCCCAGCTTTCTCCCAGCCTGGATCACTGGCTCCAAAATTGTTCTTAAAACAATATTGCTGTTACTATAAAAAATGTTCTCTTGATTCTGTCCATACTGCTCTTGATTATTTCATGTAAGTCTTTCAATGTTTTTCTAAAGTCATTCAGCTCATCATTTCTTATAGCACAGCAGGATTCCATCACAAGCATATACCACAACTTGTTCAGCCATTGCCCAATTAATCTCCCATTCCCAAAGTTATAATTGCTGTCTGTGAACTTCCCTCCATCTTATTTTTACTCACTATTTTCCTTCTCAGCCTCTCTTTTCACCCTATCCCTGTTACTTTACCTTCTGCTCTTACCCTCTTATTTTTTATTTTATCCTCCCCTCTATACACACACACATATACATATACATACACACATAAATATATAGTTGCCTATATATACACATTTATGCTTATGTATGTACATTGTTTCCTCTTCAACTCAGATGACAGTAAGTTTCCATATTACCAGCATCAAATTCTCATTTTGATCAGGTTCCATGTATAGAAGACTGGTTTGATTCAACTTCTCCAGAAATATCATCACTCATTAGTCACTGATTAAAAGATATCATGTTTCTTCTAGAGAGACAGTTACCCAT
Organism: Trichosurus vulpecula; assembly: GCF_011100635.1. Classification (NCBI taxonomy): domain Eukaryota; kingdom Metazoa; phylum Chordata; class Mammalia; order Diprotodontia; family Phalangeridae; genus Trichosurus; species Trichosurus vulpecula. The sequence continues at coordinate 134,599,444 of NC_050581.1, forward strand.
GCAAAGTATTCATAATGGCAACCATAAGCATTTCTCATATTCTCCTTCATATTTGGATCCCTTTGTTTCCCCAGGTTTTGAATGAGAATGCCATGCTATATTTAAGCTATCCAACAGAATCAATGACTGCAGCAAATTTAAAGATAGGAGCAGAAGTAGAGAAAAAGTGTACTTTAAAAAATGTCACATATCTTAGGTTTAAATTTGGCCCCCATGTAATGAAACTTCTAATTTCATTTTATGATCCTTAAAAGTAACTTGATTTTTAGAGTTTTCTAAAATGTGTGTAAAGTGAATGATTCTCAGAGAGGTAACATCAGCAGTAACACTCTGATCAATTGTCAGCATGAACCCAAAAATCATGGCACACTTGAGATTACTCTATGTCTGAAACAAAGGCCCCAGTTTGAAATGTACAAGGTAGAACTTCCCTAAGAATATGCTTTCTTTTATGTATACGCACTAGGAAGAACCTTCATCATTTCTATCACTGCAATGAAGAAAGGTTTTGACTAAGAAAGTTTTATTTTTTTCCTTCAGTTTGGAGAGAATGGGACAAGGGTACAGGTATCTGTGATTCCCTAATATTATCTCTAGAGATAAATGCCTAGAAAGAATCTGTCTCAAAACTATTCAAATGACTTTCTATATAAGCCATTGAATTTCCTTCTTGAAAAATATTATTAAAATTATTACATATATGTGCATATATATAACAACTTGTGAATATGTTATATATCAAAAGAACTGTATATAAAATATTACATATTATTATATATTTCTGGCTGAAATCTAAAATGGTAATTCACAGAATACAGAGAAAGCATGATGTAGCTCATATGTTAGAAGATCTGGAAACCACCAAAGGATGTTTTCTTTGTTTTTATTTTCTTTCTAATTACATGTAAAGATAGTTTTCAACATTCATTTTTGGAAGATTTTGGGTTCCAAATTTTCACTCTCACCCCTTCCTCCCCCCTTCCCAAGACAGCAAGCAATATGATATAGATTATATATGTACGATCATGTTAAATATATTTCCACATTAGTAATGTCATTAAAGAGGAATCAGAACAAAAGGGAAAAAGCACAAGAAAGAAAAAAGAACCAAAAGAAGCAAAAATAGTATTTGGCAATCCTCATTCATATACCATAGTTCCTTCTGTGGATGTGGCTAGTATTTTCCATCATGTATCTTTTGGAACTGTCTTGAATCATTGTATTGATGAGAAGAGCCAAGTCTATCATAGTTGATCATCACACAGTGTTGCTGTTGCTACATACAATGCTGTCCTGGTTCTGTTCATTATTTTCTGAAATTTTTCTGAAATCTACAGGCTCATCATTTCTTATAGAACAATAATACACCATTACATTCATTTATCAGAGCTTGTTTAGTCATTCCCCAATTGATGGGTATCCCCACATTTTCCAATTTTTTGCTACCACAAAAAGAGACAGTACAAATATTTGTACATGTGCACCCTTTTCTCTTTTTTATGATCTTTTCAGATACAGACCTAGTAATGGTATTGGTGGATCAAAGGGTATGTAGAGTTTTATAGCCCTTTGGGAATAATTCCAAATTGCTCTCCAGAATAGTTGGATTGCTTCACAAGTTCACCAACAATGCATTAGTTTTCCAATTTTCTCACATCTCCAACATTTATCATTTTCCTTTTCTGTCACATCAGCCAAACTGATAGGTATAAAATGGTACCTCAGAGGTGTTTTAATTTGTATTTCTTTAATAAATGGTAATTTGAAGTATTTTTATGTGATTATAGATAGCTTTAATATCTTCATCTGAAAATTTCCTGTTCATAGCCTTTGACCATTTATCCATTGGGAAATGACTTGTATTCCTATAAATTTGACTCAGTTCTCTACATATTTTAAAAATGAGACTTCTATCAGAAACACTGACTGTAAAATTATTTCTCAGCTTTCTGCTTTCCTTCCAATCTTGGTTGCATTGGCTCTATTTGTGCAAATACTTTTTAATTTAATGTAATCAAAATTATGCATTTTGTATTTCATAAGGTTTTCTATCTCTCAGTTGGTCATAAATTCTTCTATTAGCTATAGATCTGATAGGTAAACTATTTATTGCTCTCCTAATTTGCTTATGGTATCATCCCTTTTGTCTAAGTCATGTACCCATTTTGACCTTACCTTCATATAGGGTGTGAGATGTTGGTCTATGCCTAGTTTCTCTCATACTACTTTCCAGTTTTCCCAGTAGTTTTTGTCAAATAGTGATTTCTTATCTCAGAAGCTGTGGTCTTTGGGTTTATTAAATAATAGATAACAATAGTCATTCACTACTGTGACACTACTGTGTCACTACTATTCTATTCCACTGATCCACCACTCTATTTCTTATCCAGTGACATATAGTTTTGATGACTGCTGCTTTATACTTTAGTTTTAGATCTGGTACAGCTAAGCAACCTTTCTTTGCATTTAAAAAAAATCCCCTTGATATTCTTGACTTTCTGTTCTTCCAGATGATTTTTGTTATTACTTTTTTCTACCTCTACAAAATAATTTTGGTAGTTTTATTGGTGTGGCACCGAATAAGTGAATTAATCTAGATAGAATTGTTATTTTTATTTTGTTAGTTCAGCTGACCGATGAGCATTTTATATTTTTTCCAATTGTATAGGTCTGACTTTATTTGTGTGAAAAGTACTTTGTAATTGCGTTCTTACATTTTCTAGGTTTGTCTTAGCAGGTAGACTCCAAAATATTTTATATTGTCTACAATTATTTTAAATGGAAATCTTCTTTCTATTCTCTTTGTTGGGTTTGTTGATAATATACATAAACACTGATGATTAATGTGGGTTTATTTTATATCTTGCAACTTTTCTAATATTGTTAATTTATTCAAGTAGTTTTTTTTTTTCTGTTGCTTCTCTAGGATTCTCTAAGTACATCATCATATCATTTACAAAGAGTGATAGCTTTGTTTCCTTATTCCCTGTTCTAATTCCTTTAATTTCTTTTACTTCTCATTGCAAAAGCTAAAATTTCTTGTACAATATTGAATAATAGTGGTGACAATGGTCATCCTTGTTTCACCCTGGATGTTGTTGGGAGTGCTTTTTGCTTATCTCCATTACAGAAAATGTTTGCTAATTGTTTTATATAAATACTGCTCATTATTTTAAGGAATACTCCATTGAACCCTATGCCCTCTCATGTTTTTAATAGTAATGGATGCTGTAGTTTGTCAAAAGCTTTGTCTGCATCTATTGAGATAATCATACAATGACTATTACTTTTGTTATTAATAATGTCAATTATGCTTACAGTTTTCCTAATATTGAAGCAGCCTTCCATTCCTGGTATAAATCCCACCTGGTCATACTGTATTATGCTCATGATAAATTGCTGTAGTCTGCTAACATTTGATTTATAATTTTTGTGTCAATATCCACTAGGGAAATTGGTCTATAAATTTCTTTCTCTCTTTTGGTTCTTCCTACTTTAGGTATCAGCACCAAATTTCTGTCATAAAAGGAAAGTTGTGGGACTCATTCTTTGCCTATTTTTGCAAATAGTTCATATAGTATTAGAATTGTTTTTTATATGTTTGGTAAAACACACTTGTAAATCCATTTGGCCCTGGAGATTTTTCTTAGAGAGATCATAAAAGGTTTGTTCAATATATATATATTTTTTCTACAATGGGGTAATTTAAGTATCGTAACTTCTCATCTGTTAATCTGGGCAATTTATATTTTTGTAACTATCCATCCATTTCACTTAGATGATCAGATTTATTGGCATACCATTGGGTAAAATAGCTCCTAATTATGGCTTTAATTTCCTCTTCACTGGTGGTGAATTCACACTTTTCATTTTTGATACTGTAAATTTGATTTTATTTATTCTTGTTTTAAGTCAAATAAAGCAGGTTTATCTATTTTATTATTTTTTTCATAAGAAAAGTTCTTAGTTTTATTTATTAGTTCAATAGTTTTATTACTTTCAATTTTATTATTATATCCTTTGGTTTTCAGAATTTCTAATTTAGTATTGCGGATTTTGAATTTGGTCCTTTTCTAGCTTTTTCATCACATGACCAATTCATTGATCTTTTCTTTCTCTATTTTTATCCAAATAAATATTTAGAGATATAAAATTTCCCCCAAGAACTACTTTGGCTGCATCCAGTAAGTTTTGGTGTGTTGTCTCATTATTGACATTCTTTTTGAAATAATTATTCATTGTTTCTATGACCCACTCATCAATTGGATTATTTTCCAATTAATTTTAGTCTCTTTCCATGGCCCTTTATTACTCATAATTTTATTGCATCATGATCTGAAAAATACACATTTAATATTTCTGACTTTCTGCATTGGATTGTGAGCTTTTTAAGATGTAGTATTTTATTGAGCTAATACATGGTCAATTTTTGTGTAGGAGCCACATACCATTGAGGAAAAGATGTATTCCTTTCTTTCTCCATTAAATTTTTTTCCAGAAGTCTATCATATCTAATTTTCTGAATCTGTTTTTTACCTCTTTGACTTCTTTTTTGCTTATTCTGTGATAAAATTCATCTAGTTCTCACAAGGGGGAGTTAAGGTCCTCTACTAGTATTGTTTTGCTGTCTATTTCTTCCCATAATTACTTAACCTTTCCTCTAAGAATTTGGATGCTATGTCGCCTGGTGCATAAATGTTTAGTGTTGATATTACTTCATTTTCTATGGTATCTTTTAACAGGATTTAGTTTCCTTCCTTATCTCTTGTAATTAGATTTAATTTTGTTTTTACTTTATCTGAGATCAGGATTACTAGCCCTACTTTTTTTACATTAGCTGAATCAGAATATATTCTCTTTTAGACTTTTACCTTTACTCTGTTTGTATCTGTCTGCTCCAAATGTATTTCTTGTAAACAACATATTGTGAGTTTCTGTTTTTTTTTTTAATCCACTATGCTATCCACTCCTATTTTTAATGGGAGAATTGATCCCATTCACATTCACAGTTATGATTACTTTATGTTTCCCTCCATCCTATTTTCTCATCATTCATACTTTTCTCTCTCCCTTCATCCTGTCCCTCCTCACCACTTTTTGTTACTGACCACCACCTCCCTCAGTGTGCCCTTTCTTCTATCATCCCCCCTCCTTTTCTTTCCCCTTTCTCTTCCTACTTCTGCCCTCCCTTTTATTGACCCACCTTTTCCCTTCTTTTCCCCTTTCTCTTTCTACTTTCCTATAGGGTAAGATAAATTTCTACACCCAACTGAATGTGTTATTCCCTCTTTGAGCCAAATCGGATGAGCTTAAGTTTCAAATAATGTTCTCCTCCTCCTTTCTTTCCCTCTACTATAATAGGTCTTTTGCACCTCTTCATTTCATATGATTTATCCTCTTATGCCTCTCCCTTTCCTCTTCTCCTAGTCAAATTCTTTTTTACTCCTTAACTTTTTTATATCATCCCATCAAAGTCAACTTATACCTATACTCACTGTGTACACTCCTTCTAAATGTCATAATAAAGATACAGTTCTTAAGAATTATGATTATCATCTTCCCATGTAGGGATGTAAATAGTTTAATCTTATTGAATAATTTTTTTTCTTTCTTGTTTAATTTTTATTCTTCTCTTGAGTTCTGTATTTTAAGAACAAATTTTCTGTTTAGTTTTGTTTTTTTCATCAGGAAGGTTTTACAGTCCCTTATTTCATCAAATATCCATTATTTCCCCTAAAATCTTATGCTCAGTTTTACTGGGCAGTTGATTCTTGGTTGTAATCCAAGCTCCTGTGTCTTCTGGAATATCACATTCCAAGCCCTGCAATCTTTACTATGAAAGCTGCTAAGTACTCTGCAATCCTCACTCTGGCTCCTTGATATTTTCATTGTTTCTTTCTGGCTGCTTGCAGTATTTTTTCCTTGACCAGTTAATCCTGGGATTTGGCTAAAATATTCCTTGGAGTTTTCATTTTGGGATCTCTTTTATGAGGTAATCAGTGTACTCTTTCAATGACTCTGTTACCCTCTGATTCTAGGATATCAGGGCAGCTTTTCTTGATAATTTCTTAAAACATGCTTCCCAGACACTTTTTTTGATCATGGCTTTCCGTAGTCCAATAATTCATAAATTACCTCTCCTGGATCTCTTTTCCAAGTCAGTTGCTTTTCCAATTATGTATTTTCCATTTTCTTCTATATTTTTATTCTTTTGATTTTGTTTGATTGATTCTTGATGTCTCATAGAGTTGTTAGTTTCCACTTGCCCAATTCAAATTTTTAAGGAATTATTTTCTTCAGGTAGCTTTTGTATCTTCTTTTACATTTGACCCAATATTTTTAAAGGAGTTGTTTTCTTCAGTTTTTTTTGTTCCCTTTGACCAATTCTATTTTTAAGGAATTGTTAGCTTCCATCACTTTTTTTGCTTCCTTTTCCAAGCTGCTGTCTTATTTTCATAATTCTCCTGCACGAATACCATTTCTTTTCCTAATTTTGATCTTTTACTTCTCTTATTTGATTTTAAAAATCTTGCAGGAGTATTTTTTGGGCTTGAGACCAATTCATATTTCCCTTTGAGACTTCACATGGAGGCTCAATATTGTTGTCCTCTTCAGAGTTTGTATTTTGATCTTCTCTGTCACCACAGTTGCTTTCTATAGTCATGGATCTGTTAGATTTGTTACTTATTTCCCAGCCTGCCTATTTCATGACTTTAAAAGTTGAGTTCTGCTCCTGGGGCACAGAGAGCACTCCCCGAAGATGCTGAGGGTCAGGCGCTTGGTCACTGGCTTTCCATGTCGGGGCCTCAGATGCTTTCCTCCATGACCAGGATGTTTTCTTTTACACATATTCTCAGTAGTTTTGCTGTTGTTGTTCTCGTGTTATTCTTAATTCTCCTCACATCAACCCATGTCATATAACCCAGCCTAGTTAAACAAAACCAACTAATAATAACTGTCTTACAGATTATGCACATTTCAGAACCTGTAATCTATTACTTCTCTACCAAGAAGAAGAGTGTTCCATCAGTAAGCCTCTTCAGTAATGCTTTATTTCACTTTTTTGATATAGGAAGTTTTACTCACTTTAGGTCTCTGCCTTCTAGACTCCTTTTCCTCTTTCAAAGGAGAGCTCGGGTTATTGGTACTACACATGATGCCTCCTGGTCACCAAAGATGTTAGCACTCCTTCTATCTTGAATTCACTTTGTATATACTTTGTATTCTGCCAAAAGAAGTTAAATTCCCTGAGAATCTTTTTCTATCTTCAGCAATTTTCCCAGTGACTTTCATGGAGCTGATACTTACAAAGAAGCTGTTGCATTAAATATAATAGAGAACCTGGTAGGAGCAACAGTCTGCTTTTTGCTCAAATAGGTTTCTGGAGATGAGATTCTGATGATGCATACATAATTTTGAAGTCTGTTTGCTAAACATTTACCAAAATAAATATAATAAATAGAAATTACATCTTTGCCTAATTTTTAGAGAAAAAAGCCATTTAAACAGATATTTCTTCTTCTAGAACACCATACACAGATACACATATCTCCTAGTACATATGTTGTTCAATGATTTTTATTAATACAGCAAGTTAACTTTTTCCTTCAAAACTGAATTCTGCCATTCTCTGAATCACTAGTCAAAGAAACCAAGAATACCCCCTGCAACAAGTAAAGACTAATTGGATCTATATGAGCAAAGTCTTTCTAATTGCATTACATACTTTAATTTTTCTCCCTTTGTATCATCTGCCTGTATCGTATGAAATAAAAGGTATTAAAAATGTGCAAGGGTGATAATCTGAGAAAAATTCATCAGGTTCAAAGATCATTTTAAAAGACCCTTTAAGAAGCTCTTGTCTACAATTATCATAATTTTCATCATTGGCATACTGCTTTTGAATAGCTTCCAATATAAAGCTCAGAAGGATGTAATGACTAACTGCTATTCACCTATTAAAGTTCAGCTTCCCTGAAAAAGATAAAGTACTTAGGTTTGAACCAGTTTCATGAAACTGGTATAGTGTAGATCCTCTTTGTTGTTTTTAAACACTAGTGAGAATTCTGGATCTACAAACTCCAAAGTTAATGATCATCTTGCCTTTCTGATGCGTTTTACAGACGAAACTAAAGCCTGAAGAGATAAAGTTGACTGGCTGAAGGTCACTGTGTTTATAAGAGGAAGAATTGGCACTTGAACCCATCTTTGATTTATTAGTTTTCTATATTTTCCCTAAAACATACTCTTTTCCTGGGGTGCAAAAAGGGAATGGTGGTACAGGAGGACATATATCATTCCTTGCACAGCTTCTCCAAGTGATAATATTCTCTAGTTTTGTTTTGTTTTTTAGAGAGAGAAAGAAAAGAGAGAAAGACTAACTAAGAAAGACTTGTAATTGCACAAAGATGGGAATCAAAACATTTAGAAGAGAGGAAATATTCATTTACTAGGTTGTGGGTCACAGATTTCTGCTTCAAAAGCAAAAGAAAAAGAGTAGGAAGTAAGGAAGGAAATAGTATTTATATAGGGTCTACTATATACCCTGCACTGTGCCAAGTGCTTTACAAATATTATCTCATTTGATCCTCACAACGAGCCTGCAGAGGAAGTTCTATTATTTTCTCTATTTCACAGTTAAGGAAACTTAGACAAACAGGTTAAATAACTTGCCCAGGTTCACATAGCTCATAAGTGCCTGATGTGGATTTGAACTCGGGTCTTCCTGACTCCAGACCTGGCATTCTATCCTCTGCCATCTAGCTGCTTAGTAGGACAATTAGTTCAATTCAACCAGCATTTATTGAATAACAGCTGATTCACATAGAACTTTATCATTTTCACAATATTTTATAAACATTACTTCCTCACAAACCCTGTGAGGATGGTCCAATTACTATACGTATATGACAGATGAAGAAACTGAGAAGCAGAGAGATTCATTGATCTACTGAGGTCACTCAGCTAAGAAGTGCCTGAAGTGGGATTTGAATTTATGATGTTCATTCCAGTGTTCTATCCACTTTGTCACACTGCCTTCCCTTTTGGGGACAATTTCATTCCTAGAGAAAAGATCAAGAATTGGGAGAGAGAAGTAGGCTGAGGCTGATTTTACCTTGCCTCACTATATTCACTATCTCCATCCAAAGTGATAGGGGACTGAATGAGTGAAGCCTCCTTTTCCTAGAAATCAGTCTTTTGCATGCATGCTTCAAGCATTGGCTTTGAAGGCAATGTGTAAGGTCCACCAGAAGAAGGCTGCGTAGGATCTTTGATGGTCTGACATAAGATTCTGTTGGTAATAAATGAACAACTTTCTGCATACAGTCTTTTTTCTGTCCCTACACAACCTGTGTAATGAATGCCAGCTTTCCAGGAAAATGCCAGGCTTAAAAATGAATGGAACAAAATTGAAGTTTTGCCTATTAATAATACCATTGAAGATTAGCAGATTGGAAAGATGAAATGCATTTCCATTTATCTTATTTTGCTGTCAAAAACCTGGAAAGACAGATCTCAATCATTGTATATGCAGCCGTAGTTATATTAGCAAGATCACAGCATCTAGGTATATGCAATCTGATATTTTCATAGGTTCATCTTTAATTTTAATGAACAGATCAGATTATAAATACACTGTTAGAGTAGTATAAAGGAAAATACATGAATTCCTTTAATAAGTTAACCTGTAAGTAGCCTCTGCCTCTTCCTCTCCCTCTCCCTCTCTTTCCTCAGCTCAAAGGAAGGTGCGTTTCTATGGTTGAAGGATGCCTCTTTAACTTCAGGTTTACTGGCCAGATTTCTTTCTCAAAAACCACACCTTAAACCCAATTCATTCTGGAGCTCTTAGATTGGACTATAAGTCCCTGACCTCTTAGCACAGAGTGAGTGTAAATACTAAATAGTAACTTTTTTCTCTTTTGGTCAGGAACCCAGAGGGTCTTCCCCTCCCAGTTTGATTTTTTTTCCTAAGTTTTGATTAAAGGGGCCATTCCTTGATTAACTTCTTAAAGAGGCCTATTCACTGAATGGGTGTTACTTCACTCAAAGTGAGAACCTGAAATGACCTTTGCCTAAAAGGGACAAGATCCCCCAGTGTATCCTGGGCCATCTCCAGTCTTCCTGAAGAATATTAGACCACTGGACCCAGATGGCTCTGGAGGAGAAAGCAAAATGATACCTGGCTAGAGTTGTTCTGGCCTTAAATAATGGACCAAATAGACATTCACCTATCAGAATAGTGTGGTCTAAAGGTTAATTAATAGAATGGTTACATAAAATCATATGTTTAGATCTGAAAGGGAATTTAAAAGTCATCCAGTTCTAATACCTTCTTTTTACTGATTTGGAAACTGAGGTAAAGGAGGATTGTAATGGTTTGTTCAGGGTCATACAGCTAGTATCTGAGACAGAATTCAATCGGTGGTATTTCTGACTCCAAATCTAGCACTCTATCCAATATGCCACCCATCTGCCATGAGGTCATGCATTTCCCATTCCTTGAATTATTATTGAAGCACAGGCTGAATAATTATTAAGGAGATGCTGCAGAAGGAAGTCATATTTCAGGGTAAGGGTTGGATTAGCTGAATGAATGGGAAAATTTATTAAATATTTACAATGTGCCAATCACTGTGCTAAACACATGTTATACATATGAAAAAGCAACAAAAAATAAGCCATACTCTCAAGAAACCTGCTTTTAAATGTGACCTCCCCATTTGAAATGAGCTGCTCAGGGACCAAGATTATAACTTCATTTTTCTTTGTTTCATCAGTGCTTAATACTATGCCTAGTATATAGTAAGACTGAATGAATGCTGTTGATTGGTATATATAAAAGTGTTCAATCCAAGGAAAATAATTAGGGTCAGTGGTCACTAGAATATGTTGGCAAATTACAGATGAGGTATCACATTCCATCCAGTGATTCTGATTCTATGATTATTCAATAAAGAAGAACTATTTATTGCTAAATATGGATCAAATTTCTGTACTGAACTCAACCAAAAGTAAAAATAAAGATCCAAGCATATTTTTTTTCTTTTTCTTAGGCTGCCTTTTCATATAATATGATTTGTATTATACAATTCACCTGCACTCTAATTTACACAAATAATTTACCTCATTTTAAATTTTACTGGGCTATTTCATAATTGTCCAAATGATCACTTAATTAAATTTTATCATCCATTTTCTTTATTTGCAAGTTGAATTACACAGTTCTTTGTAGAATTCTGTTGGTACAAAAATATATTAAGTGAACCACAGTCAGAAATATCCTTAAATTAACTTGAATATTTCTAAGTTGGATGTTTTCATAGAAGAACAACATAAAACTCAGAAAGACTTTCATATTCTAGACATACATTGGTGTTTTAAAATAAGATTTTTTGAAATACTTGAATTCACAAGGAGATTCTGTATAGTTTTCTCAATGTCAATAAAATAGCATTTCTTCATGCTTGAACAATTCACAATTGGCTAAAATTATTTTCTTCAAAGTTTTCAGAAATAATTTTTATCTAAAGTGCTAGGAATGAATACAATAGGTTCGATCTGTGAAGAAGCAAAAACAAAACTTGTAAGTGACTGAGGCTGGATACCTAAAAAGGAAATGTTATTTAAGAGTTAATTTTAACTTAACTTTTCTTTCCAAACTCCTATAACAGTTTCAAAATATAAAAAAGTGTAATGACTTTGATATTCTTTTGCAGAAGGAATATAAATGGAAGGCTGATTCAAATTAGTTGCTTTTCCATACACTGAAGTTTTATCATATAAAATATCACATGTTACATATGTTTTCTATTGTATCACAAGTGTATATTCAGTATCATCTACTAAAATAATTTTATATAAATATATTACCATAGTTATTTATGTTTATATGATTACCACATATATTTTATATCACAGAACTTTATTTATTGACATTGAATAGGTGATGTATTTTCATTCAAGACAATGCTTAGAAGATCCATGATTTATTTATTTTGGATGCTTATTGCATTAGTAGAAATCACTACCTCTATTTGACTTGGTAGACAATCTTTGAGAATTTATAGGCCCCCGCCCCTCCGCCACCAAAATTAATAATCAACATGTAACCCAGTAAAAGATAGTGACTTTGGAGTCAGAACACATGGGTTCAAATGACTCTCATACTTGGTACCATAGTATATTTGAGTTAAATCAAGGTTAGTCTGGGGCTTAGTTGCTTAAGGTGTAAAATGAAGTTTTGAAATAGACAATCTATAAAGTCCCTTAGCCTTCAAAATCTATGATTCTATAATTTTTAAATTATCTTTGAACTCTAAACCTTATTTTTTTCTGTATCAATGAATACTCACATCCATATATACTTTTTTTTCTGTGTCTGCATCTACTTTTCTTTATTGGAGTAATAACTATAAAACAGAAAATCATATATGGGTATATGTCTTTTTATATCATGAAAAATACATTATGTATATGTGAGAGAGACAGAATGAGAGAGAGAAATGTGTGTATATATGTATGTACACACATACACACGTACATGGTTTCCATTTTCATAGAAATTTAAAATATGTAAAGTATGGCCAAGGAGACTAAAGAAATGTTGAAGACCTGTCAGCCCATAAACTGATAGAGTATTAGACCTGGAGTCAAAAAGATGTGAGTTCAAATCTGGAATCAGACACTTGCAAGCTGTGTAATGCTGGACAAGTCATTTAACCTCTGTTTGCTTCAGTTTCCTTATCTGTAAAATGAGGATACTCACACCATCTATATTTCAGCATTATTGCAAGGACAAGGTACAATATCTGTAAAGTACTTCACAACCTTAAAGTGCTATACAAATTCTGGTTATTATGATTATTATCATATTTTCTTTCTAAATAGATATAAATGTAGGAACAAACAATGGAGAAAGCTCAATTATAAAGTATTTTTTAAAGATTATGAACAATATTGCTTTAGAAAAATAGTAAAAAAATAAAGAAGTTGGGGGTAGAACCAAGATGGAAGAGAAAATGCAGCGATTCCCCTAGGCTCTCCTAAATTCTCCTTCAAAGAATGTTAAATAATGCCTCAAAATAAATTCTGGAGTGGCAGAACCCACAGAGGGACAGCGTGAAACAATTTTCCAGCCTAAGACAATTTAGAAGTTCTTCAGGGAAAGTCAGTTGCACTAAGGTGAGAGTGAAGCACAATTCAGTGCAGACCATGCCAAAGCAACTAGCAGTAGGCCCTTGGGGACAACAGAATCAGCAGCTGTAGCACCTACTTCCAACATTCTCAGCTCGCAGAAAATAAGTGTGTGGGACAACTGGTCAGAGGGAGATTGCAGGTGTCCATTTGCTGGTATTGGGTCAGGACCCTGTTGCATTACTCATGCTCAAATCCAGGTTACAGTCCTGGGTTGTAGTCCAGGGCAAATAGGAGCAGTAACCCTCCAGAACTTGTGTCTGCAGGGGAGTAGGGTCCTTGTTCACAGTTCCATGGGAGAAAAGAGTGCTTATGCACTCACAAATCAGAGGATAGACCAAGAGAGTAGTAAACATACCTCTCTTTAGAACACACCAACTTGGAAGAATCAAACATTTACAAGTCCCTAGAACTAGTTATGAAAAGAGCTACACACGCACACCCACATCCCCCCCCCCCCAACACACACACTCACATACCAAAAATGAACCAAAAAACAAACAAAGCTAAAGTTAGGGGCACTGCCTGCTACACAAACCTAAAACCAAAAGTCAAGAAATAGGCTAGAAAATGAGCAAGCAAACAAAAGACAATGGCCAGAGAAAGTTCCTATGGTGAGAAGGAAGACCAAAAGACAAACTCAAATGATGACAGAAAGGTCAAAACTGCTCTATGCAAAGAATCAAAGAAGAATGTGAATTGGCCTTGGGCTCAAAAGGAATTCCTGGAAAAAGTCAAACAGGCTTTTAAAAGTCAAACAAGAGAGGTAGAGGAAAAATTGGGAAAAGAAATGATAGTAATGCAAGGAAATCTTGAAACAAAAGTATCAACATTTTGTAAAGAAGGCACATAAATATTGATGAAAATAACAATTTAAAGAAAAAAGAGTAGGCCAAATGGTGAAACAGGCACACAAATTCACTGAAGAGTTGAATGCCTTAAGAAGTAGAATTGGCCAAATGGAAAAAAGATGTACACAAATTAATGAAGAGAAAAATCTAAACAGTAAAACAGGTCAATTGGGGAAAAAAAACAGGTACAAAAGCTGAACAAAGATAATAATTCTTCAAAAATTAGAATTTGACAAGTGAAAGCTAATGAGACATCAGGAAGCAATAAAACAACCAAAAGAATGATGAAAGAGAAGAAAGTATAAAATATTTCATTGGAAAAACAACTGACCTAGAAAATAGATTGAGGAGAGATAATTGAAGAATTATTGGACTGTCTGGAAGCCATGATGGAAAAAAGCCTAGATATACTTAAAGAAGTGATTGAGAAAATCTGCCCTTATATTCTAGAACCAGAGGGCGATATAGAAATTGAAGAATCCATGAAACACCACCTGAAAGAGATCCCAAAATGAACATTCCCCAAAATATTATCATAAATTTCAGAGCTCCCAGGTCAAGAACAAAATATTGCAAACAGTCAGAAGAAAGAATTTAAATATTATGGTGCCACAGTTAGCATAACAGTAAATTTAGCAGCTTGCACATTTAATTATTATAAGATTTGGACTATGATATTCTGGAGGGCAAAGGAGCTAACATAACAACCAAGAATCACCTACCTAGCAAAACTGAGTATAATCTTTCAGGGGAAAAAGGATATTCAATAAAACAGAGGACTTTCAACCATTTTTGATGAAAAGACCAGAGCCGAATAGAAAATATGATGTTCAAATATAAGATTTAACAGAAGCATAAAAAGGTAAACAGAAAATAGAAAGCATGAGGCATTCAATAATGTTAAATTATTTACATTTCTACATGGGAAGATGATATTGGTAACTCATAAGGATTTTCTCATTTGTCAATATTAGGGTAGTTAGAAGGAGTCTACATAGACAGAGGTCATGGATGTGAGTTGAATATGATAGGGTGATATCTAAAGCAAAGTAAGGGTTTAGAAAAAAGAATGTGCCGGAAGAAGGGGGATGGAAGAGTTAGAATAGGGTAAATAATCTCATAAAAGAAGCACCAAAGAACTTTAATACAGAGGGGAAGATTGGGGAGGTTGGCAGGAGCACTTGCATCTTACTTTCTTTTTTTGGAGGAGGGAAAGCAGGGCAATTGGGGTTAAGTGAGTTGCTCAGGGCCACATAGCTAGTAAGTGTGTCAAGTGTCTGGGTCTAGATTTGAACTCAGGTCCTCCTGACTCCAGGGCCAGTGCTCTGCTCACTGGGCCACCTAGCTGACACTTGCATTATACCATCATCAAAACTCAGTTGGGTATACAAATCTATCTTACCCTCCAGGAAAGTAGGAGGGGAAGGGGATAAGAGAAGGTGGTGAGATGCCAATAGAAGGGACAGTAGATTAGAGGAGGCAGTAAGCAGAAGCAAAACACATTTTTAGTTGTTTTTTTTTGAGGGGGGAAGGCAGGGCAATTGGGGTTAAGTGACTTGCCCAAGGTCAGACAGCTAGTAAGTGTGACAAGTGTCTGAGACCCTCCTGACTCCAGAGCCAGTGTTCTATTCACTGCGCCACCTAGATGCCCCAAAGAAAAACACTTTTGAGGATGGACAGGGTGAAAGGAAAGAGAGAGAATATAAGTTCAATTAGAAAGACAAGAGATGAAACACACACTATTCAGACACTGCAAATAATAATGACTTTGTTTTGGGAGGAAACTGAGGAGAATACTCTACTGGGTTACCATTTATCAGCTGCACAGTTGTTTTAATTACTTCAAACTTCTCTCTGAAACAAAAGCTGAATATTTGAAGTTGATATTCCACTGCTGCTGTAACATGGCTATATTTCATCGAATAGCAGTGGTCTTTAAAGACTTGTCAATGAAAATTATTCAGAAGATAATAGAGACAAGTATAAGAATTATGAGCAGGCTACAGCACATGACAAACATGATATTATAAAGGAGAACCACAACAAAAGATATCTTCAGAGAAATGTATGAGTGAAAAATAAAATGAGCTGGGTATGTGACAAGAGAAATGGATATTTGGTGAGGAACCCATCAGCCTTCCTGGCAGTCTTTTGAAGTCAAGAAAAAATGAGGAAGTTTGGCCACTGGTTGGGTAGATATTTTCATAGTAGACTGATGGGAGGATATGCTTAAAAGCTTCACAGGATGGGTAGCTATTGATATGTTATGACCAGTGTTGTTGGATGGAATACATTAATGAGACAATGGAGCCTACCGAATATTTTGAGAGTGTGTTCATTTGTATATTTCTTCGCTCATTCATTTATTCATTCGTTTAGTTTCAACATGTGACTTCCTTTATGTAGAGAACTCATAGTGAGAAAACTCCATGTATCAATCATGTTGAGCAAGAGTTCTGAAATTTAGAATTTAGAGAATTGCCTCATTTATTGAGGGATTAAATGTTTCACTCCCAGTCACACAATTGTTATGTATTGGGAGTAGGACATGAACTCAGTCTGACTACAAGTCCAGCTCTAGATGAAAAGGTTCCAAAGAATGTAAACCATTGGTTAATTTGATTAAAAAAAAGAAAACCAAATTACTACTATCAACAATAAAAAGTCAATATAATGTCAATGAAGATGACATTAAAACAATTTTTACGAGTTATTTTGGGAATTATAGAACGAGGGGTCTGAGATGGATCCTATCATACAAATACTGTGATTATATCAATAGATGAAGAAAAAGCTTTTGAAAAAAGGCAAAACATGTTCTTATTAAAAACACAAGAAAGTATAGGAATCAACGGAGTGTTTCTTAAAATAATAAGTAGTATCTATCTAAAACCAACCACAGTCATTATCAGTAACAGAGCTGAATTTGAACTCTTTCCAATAAGTTAAGAGTAAAGCCAGTATTAAATATTGCACTAGAAATGCTAGCTATACCAATAAGGCAAGAAAAAGAAATTAAACATAAAAATAGGTAATGAGGAAAAAAATTATAATTCTTTGATGATATTATTATGGTATACTTAGTGAACTGCTGAGAATCAACTAAAATTAGTTGAAGTTGAGACAATTAACACATTTAGCAAAGTTTCAGGAAATAAAATAAACACATATAAAGCATCAAGATTTCCATATACTACCAATAAAACCAAGCAGTAAGAGACAGAGAAATTTCATTTAAAATAACTGCAGACAATATCAAATAGTTAAGACTCTACCTGCTAAGACAAATCCATGAAATATAAGAACACAATTACAAAATACGTTTCAAGACAGATCTAAACAGGTAAATAAATAAAGACAAATCAAAACAATTATCCATTGCTCATGGGGTAGGCTGAGTTTGTATATTAAACAATTCTGCCTAAGTTAATTTACTTATTCAGTATTATGTTAATCAAACTACAAAAGGTTATTTTATAGAGCTAGAAAAAATAATAACAAAATTCATCTGGAAGAACAAAAATTCTTCCAAGATGGTCAAAGAAATCAATGAAAAAAACATGTGAAGGAAGCAACCTAGCAGTTCCAAATTTCATTCTGCATTACAAAGTGGTAACTGTTAAAACAATCTGGTCTTGGCTAACACACAGAGTGGTGGGTCAGTGGGCTAAATAAGATGTACAATATACTCTACTAAATGACTATAGTCATCTAGTATTTGACAAACACAAAAATCCACATTTTGGGAGTAAAAACCCATCATTTGATAAAAATTGCTGGGAAAACCAGGAAGCAGTTTGGAAGAAAGAAGGCATAGACCAACATTTCCTACTATATATAAAGACAAGGTAAAAAGGGATAAATGATTTAGACATAGAGAGTAAAATCATAAGGAGATTAGAAGACCATAGAAAAATGCGCCCCTTCATTGTGAACAAACAAGAGACAGAAGGGATCAAAGGAATTAAAACAGATAATTTGTTAAAATTATGAAATCTTTACAATAAAAAAACCAATGCAGTCATTTTCTCTGACAAAGAATCTCTCAACTATATAGGGAACTGGTCTAAATATATAAAAATAAAAGCCATTCCCTGGTTGATAATTGGTCAAAGGATATAACCAGGTAGGTTTCAGATGAGGAAATCAAAGCAATCAATAGTCATATAAAATGCTCCAAATCACTATTGATTAGAGAAATGCAAATCTGAGATACCATCTGATGCCTAGAAGATTGGCTAACATGAAAGAAAAGAAAAATGACACATGCTGGAGAGGATATGGGAAAACCAGGATACCAATGCATTGTTGGTGGAAGTATGAACTAGTCCCAACATTCTGGAGAACAGTTTGGAACTACTCCCAGCAATATCACTACTAGGTCTGTACCTCAAAAAGATCAAGTAAAAGGGAAAAAAGACTAATTCATACAAAATATTTATAGAAGCTCTTTTGTGGTTGCAAAGAATTGGAAATCGAAAGAATGGAAATCAATTGGAGGATGGCTGAACAACTTGTGGCATATGATTATGATTGAATACTATTGTTCCATGATAAATGAAAGTAGCATGGTTTCAGGAAAAAACTGGAAAGACATAGGAATTCATGCAGAGTGAAGGGAGCAGAATCAGGAGAACATTATTTACAATAACTGCAATATTATAACAATGGTCAGCTTTGAAAGTTTAGCTACTCTGATCAATACAATAGCCCTAAACAATTCCAAAGGGCCCATGATGAAAAATTGTAGCCACCCCCAGAGAGAGTCAGAATGCAGATTGAAGCATACCTAAAAACAAACAAACAAAAAAAAACCTTTCTTTATTGTTTTTGTTTACTTTTTCTGTGTTTTGGTGAATATGAAAATAGTTTTTTCATGACTTCACATGTATAATCAATATCAAATTGCTTGCCTTCTCAAAGAGGGAGGATGGGAAAGAGGAAGGTAGAGAATTTGGAACTCAATTTTTTTAAAAAAATGATTGTTAATTTTTTTTACATGCAGTTGGGAAATATTAAACAAAGCATAAATATACGTATATATTAAAAGTATACATACACTTGTATATCTATCTAGCTAACTAGCTACCTATATCTCATTAAAAATTTTCAACTATCTGTGCCATGGACACCTAATTATCAAATACAGGGAGTAGGGAGAGAGCAAAGGGGCAGATTATGAAATGAATTTGGAGATGGGATGATATTTTTTTTTCTTAAAGGTGACATCATTATAAATTCTGAAAAATGAATAGGAAATCAATATAATCTCTTTGAGCTCTATAATTTGAAAAAACTATTGCATTTTGTATCTCAGCCAGATAATATTAGGTTTAGCTCAATTTTAAATTTAATATTATCTTAATTTACCTCAATTTTCACTACCTAATTGTCTCATTTATTTAAGTTAAATTTTTTTATGAAGAATCATTGTAGTGCTATTTTTCTAAACTACATCTGTAGTACTATCTATTAGGCATTTATATTCCCGATACCTTCTTACCTCAGTGCCATCACTGACCACCTGGAGAAACTTTCTTTCATGTCCCAACTGTAATATTTATCTTCACCTATATGTACACTATCATTTTTTATTATGTTCCATAGAGCAGTTCTAGTGTTTTTAGGGAGATTATTACCAGACTGCTACTTTTTAGTTTGACGTGTGCTTCCAAATGAATAACCTTTCAAAAACTCAACATCTTGATAGAATGATTGTATGTTGTGTGGGTATGTTTGTTGTGCTGCTAAGCGATCAGGAGTAAGATCTTACACATTTAAACTAAGTCCAAATTCAAAGTAACTTGTTATAACCAGAAACTGAATCAAGCTAATACAATATTATTTACCTATGCAAGTTTTAATAGATATTTTTATTTGCATTGGTACCTGAGTGGGAATTCAGGGATAAAGACAACTTTGTACAGTAGTACTTTCCACAATCTAGAAAAGATACCAATGAGAACAGGACAGATACAATGTGGCTGTCCACAATTCAATTGTGATATTTTGAAAGAGTGTCTTATTTTACAATTTTTAAAATTGATTTTATAAATAATTTAAAATAATTAACCTAAGATATATGACCAAAACCAAAGGAAATGAGCTAGTCATATAGTAATTCTACTTGTGAGCTTGGGTTTAATTGAATGTTTCTTTCTGATCATTTCTTTCCATCTCTGTCTTTTGTGTCATATCACTCAGCTTTATGAATCCTCCCTATTTTTTGTCCCTGGTATTTGACACAAAAATAAAAAAAAATGCGTTGTTTGGTGTTGTGGAATATAGTGGTCAGCCGGACTTGGCTTCCAATTTGCTTTCTCTCTTATCACAATTCTTTTTAGCTTTTCATCATGTGGCTTTAAGTATCATCTGAGCAGCTGGTATCTCTCATTCCGTCCTGCACACCGCCCCCCCCAAACACACACACATACCCCAAAACAAAACAAAGAAAAACAATAAACAACCTTTCCTTTACTAATTGTAGATATGAGTGATATGCCTATAATAGATTTGGTTAGTTTTTTTTTTTTCTGTTTTTTTTTTGGAAGCAGGATTTAAACTCATGAGGCAATCAAAAAATCTAATTTGGGTGTGAAAAACCAACTCAAGCTTTCCATTTCTATATCTAATTCCTAGGTAGTTTCATTCTACTAAATTCAATAATCTGCTAAGGAGCTGTAGATTTAATGATGCTGAAGTCCTTACTTTAATAGAATTCTATGCAATTTATGTTTCTGAAATCACCAGTTTCAGAGATCTTAAAAAAACTATAAAAATTTCTATTTCATTTTGATAAGGATATTTTAAAGGATAAGTTAAAATAGTAATAAAAAAACAAATTCAATCTTAGGCTTTGTTAATAGAGATTATAAAAGAAAAACAAAAACCTCTAATTCTCTCTTTACTCTAGGCTTAGTCAGAAAGTATTTATTAAGTGTCTACTACATATAATACTAATACAGAGGATGAAGTAGTTCCTAATTGTAAAGAGTTCTTATGGTGAGTATTCTTGATTGACCATAGATGGACTATTATGTCAAGTTCCAGATTTCACATT
The DNA here is from genome assembly GCF_011100635.1 of Trichosurus vulpecula. Taxonomy (NCBI): domain Eukaryota; kingdom Metazoa; phylum Chordata; class Mammalia; order Diprotodontia; family Phalangeridae; genus Trichosurus; species Trichosurus vulpecula. The sequence goes on from NC_050581.1 coordinate 134,620,549, forward strand.
TTAGGAAATGCATTGGCTCACAGGTTTTTTCCAGATGATTTCAGCCCAGGATCATAAGGGAAATTGGTCATTAACTTTCCCAACATTATGGCTTCCTGGAGTCGAGTAATAGTGTACTGTAATACATACATACATATACACACATAAACGCACACATATACATACATACACATTTCATATATACATATACATACTTACACATACACACATATTTCATATACCTATACATATGGACACATTTCATATATATACATATATGTACATACACACACATATATGTATATACTGAACTTGAGACCAAGAGAAACTTTCATTTATCTCGATTCTGACATTTCCTAGTTTGAAAAAAAACACAACTTTGAGTCAATTTCCTCATTAATAAAATGAAGGTAATATAATATGTGAAACCTATCTCACAAAGCTATGAAGGGCATCAAATGAGATAAAGAAGGCAGTGTTTTACAAATGTTCAATCACTACATAAATCTTAGTTGCTGTTACTGTTATTATTCATCAACATTTTCATCATTTGGGAAACATGAATTTATCTAAGAATTTTAACAAAGTACATAAATCTCTGGCTAAAAATGATAGGGAATAATTATATTGTATATATACCCCCCACCCTAATTTTACCTCTTGAGACATCACCCTATTTACCTGACACATGCAGGCATCATTCCAACCTGTTTCACTCAATATCCTCCTCTTTTTTTTGACATCTGGGTTTTGGAATACATGGTTGAACTACTGTCCTCTTCTCTGGCTGGCTATACAAGAACCATATGGCAGTATCCTGTAGAATGTTGCTTGGCCATTTATTAATGCTCAACAAAATAGAGTATGACATATGCTGATAAGTTAATGGAACCAAAGGATATTTATTCCTTCCAGAAAAGATTACAGAGATGCATATTTTAAAGATTATACTCTTTCTGCTTAGTCTTGGATGATACAATTAGGAGGAATGGGTGGAAATAAAAAAGACTTAGATTTTATCCTACGTTTTGAAAACAATTAGAACTTTCCCAAGGCAGAGTGGGCTGTGTTGAATGCTGATAGGTCACCCATTACTTGAAGTCTCCCAACAAAGGTTAAATGACTATTTGTCAAGAAGGCCATAGACGAATTTCCTCTTCAGATAGAGATTGACAGCACAGAATTGTAAAGGCACAAATCTAGAAAGTTACAATGATCATTTAGTCCAATCCTCTCATTTTCAGATTAGGAAACAGAACTGAAACTTTTTGTCAATTTTGTTATAATCCATTCTCACGAGAGGAAGAGAAGACAAGTAGTTCATCAAGTATATGAAAAGAATCTCCTCTACAAAATCATTCAACAAGCATTTATTAATCACTTATTCTGTGTTTGGGACTATTCTCAACACTGGGGATATGAAGGGAGATTACATTTGTGTGTGTGTATGTTCATGCATGTGCATTCATGCATGATGAATGCATGCATATGCATTATGTTCAACAAGCCATCCAGACTGTATTTGAAGACCTCCAATAAAGGGAAATTCAGTACCTCTCAAGGCAGCCTATTGTGTAAATTTACTTATTTTTTTGGCTCTACTACCTTTACTCTGCATATGTTTTTTATAAATCTTGTGTTTCAAAGTGTTCATCATACATCATTTATTAAAACACATACTATTCCATTTAATTCATGTCCTATTGGACATGTTTGTTTAGTCATTCCCCAATTAATGGTCATCTACTTAGTTTCCAATTTTTAACTATAACAAAAGTTCTGCTTTAAATGTTTTGGAGTACATGGGGATTTTTTTTCATGTTAATGGCTTTCTTAGGGTATATGCTCAATAATGAAGCCTTGAGTTCAAAGGGTATGGGCATTTTAGTCATTTTATTTGCAGAGTTCAAAATTGGTTTCCAAAATGGTTGTACTATGTCACAGGTCCACCAATAATGTGTTAGTGTGCCTATCTTTCTACACCCTTTAAAACATTGAGTGGGTCATCACTTTTTTTGTCATCTTAGCCAATTTGCAGGGTATGAGATAGTCTCCAGAATATTTTGATTTTCATTTCTTTTAGTATTAGTGATTTGGAGGTTTTTTAAAATGTTATTGCATTTTGTATTACTAAAGAACTATTTATTCATATTCTTTGACCATTTATCTATTGGTTACATATACTTATTGTTTATATGTCTCAGATTGTTGTTGTTCAGTAGTTCAGTTATGTCCAACTTTTTGTGACCCCATGTAAAACAGCATGCCAGCACTATCTATGGGGCTTTCTTGACAAAGATATTGGAGTGGTTGGCCATTCCTTTCTCCAGTGGATTAAGGCAAAAGTAGTTTAAGTGACTTGTCCAGGGTCACATAACTAGTAAGTGTCTGAGGCCAGATTTGAACTCAGTGGTTCCTGACTCCAGTCCCCTCAGCACTCTATCTACTGAGTTGCTTAGATGCCTCTAAGGCAAATAGAGGTTAAGTGACTTGCCCAGGGTCACACAGCTAGTGTTTGAGGCTGGGTCTGAACTCATGTATTCCTGACTTCAGGCCCACTATTTTATCCACTGAGTCATATATTTGCCTCCTATATCTTGGACACCAAACCGTTATTGTAGAAATTTGATTCAAAATGTTTTCCCCTTATTTGACTACTTCCCATCTTATCCTAAGATGCATCTCTGTTATGCAGCCCACCACTGATCTTGATGACCTGTTTTTGGTTTTGTTTAGTTTTAAATTTGCCTAGAAATCTATTCCCTGTTTCTATGCTCTCCCACTTCTTCAGGTCCCAGTTTCTCTTTGAGGTTCTAAATCCTCCACCTCTCCCAGGACAAAATCAAGCACCAAGCACCAAATCCCCCACACCTTGTCCGTTATAAAGTGCTTATTTTCATTTACTGCTTATCTTTTTATCACCTGTGAGAATATTTGACAGGGAAACCCCCTTTCCCACCTCCAAAAAGAGGCCTATTTCCTTCAATTTTCCCTCACTCCTCTCACCCACTCCCCTCTAGATTCTTCTCTTTCTGATCACAGAAGATAGCTTCCCCTCATTGCTAGCTATTGATTTGATCCTGGCAAATATTCATTCTACTCTATCCCCTTGCTCCAATCCCCTGTTTTCATACCCTCCTACTAGACTACCATAGAAGAAGCTTTCACCTATTGTACATTTAAAAAGAAGTCTTACACTGGTCTCTCTATTATCATTTTGTTGCTGTTATTGTCCTTTCTGATGCATTCATTTACTCCTCCTTATTTCTTCCGTTTAGAATGTTCGAGAAGCAATTCTACTTTTCTTCCTTATTTTTTTCTGAACTCTTCTTTATTATTGAACATTGATCTTTTGTCCTGTATGTTTAACATCACATTTGTAGGATAGACCACTCTGGGATACATTTTGAGCTCCATTGTTTTATATAACACATTCCATTCTCTCCACCTTTTCTAGTGGGTAATTATTGGAAAGTCCTCTCCTTTATATTTAATGGCTTTTCTCCTGATGTCATGTAGGACTTGTTTCTAAATTGAATTGTTAATTTTAATGACTATATGACTTGGAGTTTGTAGTATTTTTCTTTCTTTGTTTTCTGAAGGTGATCTGTAAATTCTTTCAGTTGGAATCTCATTTTCTATGTTAAGAAGTTCTGGGCAGTTTCCATTATTATGGTGTTAAGAATTTTTTCTCCTGTTGTGTTCTATTGGGGGACCTATGATTTATTGGTTATCTCTATACACCTCTCTTAGAGATTCATGTTTTGCTTATATAGTGACAATATTTTCTTTTAATGTTCTTGATTTTTGCTTCTCTTCTAGTTTGTCTTTTCTCTGCATTTGCAATCCCAATATATTGTTCTCTCTTTGGTTTCTTTAGGTAGAATTGCCAATGCAGATTCAAGTTTTTCTATTCTGCTCATTATTTTTGTTATTAAGGACACAAATTCTACTCTCATAATTCTCTTTTCTCCTTTAAACCACTCAGAAATGACATGTTGTGGTTTGTTGTTCTTCTTAACTTTTACAGGGTCCTATGTCTCAACAAATGTTGGATGATTTTTCTTTGTCTTTTGCAGTATATTTATTCATAGATTCCTGGACTTGTTTACTAGATCTTGAGACCATATTTCCATCTACTGTTACTATTTTTCCTGTTGATTTATCTGCTTGTGTTCAGGGTCTTTGAGCTTTCTTTTTCCTGAAATCTTTGATTTTTTTTTCAGTCTTTTTCCCCTCTCATTTTTCTTATCATTCATTTCCTGACTCATTCCCCTCTGATTGTGGTTTCCTTGGGGGCTAGATCTCAAAGTGTCTTACCTTCCTCCTCTGATGAGGATTTCATGTCTGCAGCCTGGATCCCCGCCCAATGTGACTTTTGGGTGGTAGAACTGGCTCCAGCTGGATGCTATGCCCTATCACTCAGGCTTTGTGGAATGTTATGCAGTTCCCCACGGACAACAGTACCCTTTATATCTTGCTGTCAACAGCATGGGAGTTGGGGAAAGGGTACTAAGTGAGCTCAGGGTTGATGAATGTCAGTTCCCAGGTTTGGCAGGGAGTGGATTTTTAAATCTTATTTTGAATTCTGGGTGTCCTAGATCATGTAAACATCTGAAGTTGCTTTATCTTTCATGCATACTTTCTCTTTTGAAGACGTTTGAGAAGTTTCAGGGGTCAGAGAAAATGTCTAGTCCATCATCTGGATATTCACATGGCCAAGAAATCCTTTCCAATTAATACTATCTTTAAATTAAATGTATTTTCTCTTCGCCTCACCACTGATTATTCAAAACAAATGCTCATTCTAGTCGACTCAAAAAATTGTATCTCATTCTACATATTATTCCACAACTTCTCTGTCAGGAGAGAAGTTTTCTAGAGTCTTATTATTAGTGACTTGTAACTGAGATTTCTTGTTTTGAAAAGGACTTGATCATATCCTTTGACCATTTGTCAAATGAGAAGTGAATTATTCCTATAAATATGATCAATTCCATTGAAGTGCATGTTTCTTTGATCTTTAATTTTCCAGACCTTTAAGACATCACACCCAAATTTGAGATCTGCTATATTCTACTTTTTCAATCAACTATTGATTCTATTTATATCCTTGTATTTCAAGTAGCAATGATGTTAATAGGTCTTTTTCTCTTCTTCCTTTGTCTTTCTCCTCATGTCCCTTTCTGCCAAGTGTATAAAGTTTCATGTGCCTTGCAAAATGTGCCCATAAAGCAAAAATATTATTGCTTTTCTCATTATTGAGGGGTTGCTTTTTCTGTGGATATTTCTAAATTTGTTTGTTTTTTCTCAAAACATCTGAAAACAATTGGGCAGAGCTCTAACAGTGTTTGCTCCTGGTGCAAGACGAGCTACACCTGGAGCAAACATTATAAACCTGTTTCAGCAAGAACCTAGGACCCCAGGAGGCCCTGATGAGGAGGCATATCTTGATGAGAATTATTCAGAATACCATTTTATAGTTGTGGGACCAGAGCTGGCCAGAAAGGAGATTTCCTGGGGGTGGCACACAGAAACTGGATGAAAAAAAAATAAGTTATCTAACACTTGCCATTTGAACTCTTTCATCTTTCTAACTCAGTCCTAAGTTATGTTGTTTCTTCTGGTGAAGAACCACAAATGTTGTCAACATCCTCTGAATTTTTTGCCTTGTGGCAAAGCACTTAGCCTAGCCTAGTTTTGGTTCTAGCATTGTTGACACATCTCCACTTCTTTCCACTAGTTTTCATATGGCATGATCTTGAAGTCTTTTACTATCCTCATCAACTTTGATTTCATAAGTGCCTTTCTTAAATTGTGTTGTCCATAACTAAATATAATATTTCAAATGTGGTCTGAGTTTATGTTGTATATGTATAAATTACCAACAATGATCCCTTTTAAATATGTGTCTCAGAAATATTAACAACTTTCTAATGAATCACTAGTCTACTTCACAGAGATTTAAAACACATTCAAACCAACCCCAAAATCACAAGTGTTTTAGAATAACAATCAAATCATGATTAAATGAATGAAATGTAAGGCCTTGTGGTATATGATTATAATAGTGACTTTCATTTAAAATTACTTGCTAAGTGAGGTTAATAATTCAGAAGTGTTTGAATTAGTTAATTAAATTTGTTTTCAATTTATTTACTTCTTATCATAGGAAGATAAGCAAAACACTTCAATTCATTGTTGATTTAAATAGATTAAGAATAAGTCTTCCATCTTTCTCAGATCTGGTAGAATTACTTATTAGACATAAATTTTTCATCCCTGCTAAGTAATGGATGATGTTATATGATAGTCCAGATCATTTGAGTTTGTGTGTATGAAATACAAATATACTATGGGATGAGAGACTAAGGAAAGAAAATGATTAATACTTTCGTAATAAATATCAGCAGATAATTTACACTTAAAAATCTCATCAATGTCATTATAGGACCTATATGCTAGGAAATGAATTCTGTCATTCAAACTTTCTACAATATGCATTAGTTACGATAATCAGCAGAGTGGCTTGTAGAGTTTAAAACTATTGACTGTGTTCACAGATAAGCATTATATTGACAAAACTGTTCCCTTCTGAATGCCCTGACTTAGTAGAGTTGTAATTTTCAGTCAGTAGTGAAATATGTTCCTGTATCAGAAAGCAATAAGGGAGAGGGTCAAATTAGTATTATCACTAAATACTTAACCTTAAAGACTAACTATATAATATGACTTCATTTCACATTCAGGAAAACTGAAGCCCTGAAAAGTTTGGTAATTTTCCCCATGTTTGTTATTGTTCAGTCTTTTTTTCAGTTATATCTGGCTCCTCTTCATCCCATTTAGGGTTTTCTTAGCAAAGATACTGGAGTGGCTTCCCATTTCCTTCTCTCAATTTATAGATGAAAAACTGAAGCAAGCAGGGTTAAATGCCTTGTCCAGCTAATACATGTAGAAAACCAGATTTTAAAGCAGGAAGATCAGTGCTCCTGACTTCAGGCCTGGAAGTCTAGGCTCCATGGTGCTACCTAGCTGACCCTTTCCCAATATTATTCAGGCAAAACTAGGGCCTATGTCTCCTGACCCTCAAGGCCAGTAATCTTATTCATTCCAGACTATAGAGTCAAAACGACTACAACATACAGATGTGCAGCAGTTTGACATATTAAACTTTGCCCTATAGAGCTTTCTTTTGACTAATGTCAAAAGGGTCAAGAAATGTTATGACTGAAGAGATGTTATGATGAAGATTTTTAAAGATACCCAGATATATTGTGGCCTTCTGATCACACGGAAAGATAGCAGTCAGATTATGAAAGAATGACTGACAAAACTGGCATTTCCCAGGAATTGGTAGATAGTAAAATGTGGTTCCTCATAACTTTCATTAAAATGGCAAAAAACCAGGTTTCTGAACTTGATATAGTATGATGGGAAGATGTGTGTTAAAATTACACCCCTGCATATTACTACCTGTATAACCTTGAACAGGTCAAACTTTCTGGGTCACCGTTTCTTCATCAGTCAAATAAATGGATTAAACCAGATGGTTTTTGATGTCTGTTCCATTTCTCTGACCCTATACATTAAAATATACTTGTACAGAAAGGATAAAATATATTGTGAGCAGTCAGATACATCTGCTTGCATCTATATTTAGTTTTCTTGTATGCTAACATATAGAATTACATCAATGGCTGTGGAATACTGTACCAAATTTTTAAGAGATAGCATTGGATTTCTTTCTTTGTAGATCTTAACATGCTAATATTCATCTGTAGAGCTTATTTCAAGGCCATTATAAGGGGAAAAATATAATCAATTAGATGATTCCTAGAAGTAATAAGGTATTTTCTTCTTAGGAGAGTTTAGATCCTTATTGCCTTGGTAAAGATCTTGGATAAAGATTATCAACCAAACCTCAATCCTGTCCAGTCATGACTAAAATTTAAATTAATGCAATATTGTACGTTGTAGTAATTTGATATGCACAGGTCTAAATTTTCCATGTTGAAGTGGGAATACAATCAAGCTTGAATATACTTGAGTGGATTAAGGCAAATCCTGAAAATCTTCTTGATTCATAAGTTATATTAAAAATATGAAGTAAATTAAAAAAAATCTTTAACTGCTCTAATGCAAAAAATCCGTCAATCAATACATTATTGTTTATTAAATGACTATCTTGTGTCAGGCACCATGCTAAAGCTAACCCAGCATGCTACAGTTAAGATTTTTGGCTTGTACCAATCTGCTGTCACAACTTTGTGAAAGAGGATATATAGGCAGTGGTCATGGTTCAGCATTAGAAAAATATAGATCAACCTAAAAATCAGTAAGCATCTTTTGCATCCTATGTGGCAAGTTCTGTGTGGGGTTATTAGGATATAAATCCAAAAAATGAAAATGCTCTATCTTAAAAGAGCCAGGGGACACTGTGCATAGAGTTTTTGACTTGGATTCAGTAACATCTGAGTTTAAATCCTGTTTCAGATATTTACTCACTGTATGGCCCTAAGTTAGTTGGTATCTGTAAACTTGGCATAATAATAGCTCCCACTTTAAAGGTTTGTTGTGGAGATCAAGTAATATAAAATTTGTAAAGTATTTTTTGCATTGGTAACTAAGGTGGGACTTTCTTGTTGTTTTAGAATGATAAATTAAGTCTCTTTGATTGAGTCTTACTAAGTGCTAAACCCCAGGCCCAAACCTCTAATTACTAGGTCCTAAGCCTATGTGGGCATGAAGCCCTCCGGGTCCCATGGGGAGTTGCTAAGACCAGAGCCAATAGTAGAAGCCTAAGTTCTAGTGGCTCAGATGATGTTTGATGATGGCTAAAGAGTGTATAAAAAGAGAGAACAGAACTATTTGCTTGAGGGGTCTGAGCTACAGGAGGAGTGGCACATGACTCTGGGCCAGCCTTTGTTATGAGCTCCCCGGCTCCTAAACTCAAATGTTGGTTTCTTGGTAACTATGAATTGCATTTGGTCTCTTTAAAATGTGTTTGTAATCTATTTGTATTTGCTCTGAAGTGCAGGGTGCTGACATTTCCCCTGAACTAAGTGAATGATATCTGTATGTTGGATTGAAATAAGATTGTTAACCTCTTAACATTGCTTTCCTTAGTAAAGAAGATCAAAAGAATCCGTGCTGGCAGCATTCTTGTTGTTGGACTTGTCTTGGTCTTTTACCCCCACAGCAGCTGCTAGCCAAATGGTTACAATTTTGCAAACCTTAAATCACTATATAAACGCTAACTGTTATCATTACCAGGGGCTCCATATAAACTTTAAGATAAAACACACACATACATACCTACACACACACACATATCGGTGTATATATTTCCCCAGAAGAATATAAGCTCTCAAAGACCAGGAACTGTTTTATTTTTGCCTTTATATTCTTAGTACCTGGCACATAGACTTAGGTGTATCCTTTAGTAAATATTTGTATTGAACCAAATTGGATCCTATAAGATGTTAACATACCATAGATTTGAACTCAAAGATATTCTTAGATAACTTTGCGAAACTGAGGAGAGCATGGAAAAAATGATAGATTGGAGATAAGTCAATGTCCCTGTTTTCAAAAGCAGGATGGGAAGATTCTGAAAACTATATTGCAAAATTCTAAAACCAATTATTAAACACCTGCTGTATAAATATTCAGAAAGGGATGTAGCCACATATGTAGATATATATGTTTATAGATACAAACTTGCTAATCACTAAAAATAAATGGATTTAACAATAAAATAGTGAAAAGTAAAGTTCTTCATGATTATTTTATTTAAAATGAGTCATAACTTTATATCTTTTATTAGAAATCTCTTCCTTCTAATTATAAAATTGAAGATTTTGTTTGGCAATATTTACATATATCTGGGTTCAGATTTTAAAGCATCACATGAAAAAGCAAACAAAATCCGTAATACATTAAGTTTTTAAAATAGTGTTTTTGTCTCATTTTAAAACCTAAGTTCTTGCATTACCAGAATAGAAGCATATTTTATCATTATCCATTATAATTAATAATCCAATAGCCTTCTTCTCAGCTCATACCCTTCTCTAGGCTTTCATACTGTAAACCACCCATTTCTTCTCAATAGTGTCTTCTTTCTAGGTTTTTTGTGATACTCTACTGATATTCTTCCCATGTCTTAGACTGTAACTTCTTTGTCTGTAGTACTGGCTCTTTATCCTTGTCATGCCTACTATAGTGGTTGTCCCCCAAATCTCTGTCATAAACTCTCTTCTCTTCTCCCTTTATATTCCTAACTTTTCTTTTATCATGGAGAACATTATCATATTCCCCATTACCCAGGCTTGCAACCTAGATTTCATCTTTGATTCCTCACTCTCACTCCCCTATAACTGATTATTTGTGAGGAGGTGTCATTTATATATTTGTCACATTCTTTGTATGTGTCCACTTCTCCTTCACTAGCCTGGTGCAAATCCTCATCATCTCATGCTTGAACCATCGCAGTAGACTGTTAGTTGGTCATACAGTCAAGAATGAGACAATTTATGCAAAGCATTTTGCAAACCAAAAAGTACAGTATGAATGTGACCACATGCACATATATCTACATCTAAATATTGACTTTATAAGTATATAATCCAAGGCTATAATTACATACACAGAATAGATAGATACTTTCTGTGTATATTTTATATTACATATCTATAGAAATAAGATGCTTTTTGGAGCTATTGGCATTGCATAGTTCAGAGCTTTGTAATAAGGAAGTTCCAGGCAAAAATGGACATAGTTGTATGATGAATAAGATGACATTATCCTAGTAAAATGAATATTTTTACACTCAATTTTGCATCACATATAAAACAGAGGGGTCTAGGTCAGTGGTTACTTTATTTTTTCCCCAGTAAGGACAAGATATGAAAAGAGGAGGGCCTTGAATTCTTTTGTTCATAAGAATATGTCATAGATACTGGAAAGTGTTCTTCAAAGAAATTTTCAGGGAATGAAACCCAAATGTAGTGCACAGATTGGCCCTCAATGATTTGTTCAATTTTGTTACAAACTTTCTCTAGTGACTCACCTCATACAATGGTTATGAAAAAAAAAAAACTTTATAAACCCCTGCTGAGATTCATGGCTTGCTGAAAGATCTTATTTACTTGTTTATATGCCTCTCTGGATCATTCCAATGCATATTTGGATTTAGACTTGATGAAAATGATAAGAACGCAGAGCTATGCTCATTACAATCTCTTGGAGGTGGTATTGCCAGACATATCAATGATGCAGTGATTTCACTAAAACTACCTGAACTGAGTAAGGACATCAATTGAAGTGTACAGCATCAGTGTACTTGATCTTCTGGATATTATTTTGTTCCTTTATTTTTAAAATTATATTAAAACATTGTGATTTTATATCATAGATATTTATTTATATACCCACAAACACACACTACTCTCAGTGAGCCTCCCCTTGTAACAAAGAAAATAGTTAAGCAAAGCCGACTGATGCAGAAAATTCATTCCATTGCTTTTGAACCTTTATTCTATCTTCTAGGCTAAGAAATCACTATTTCACAAAAACTGTTGGGAAAATTGGGAAATTGTATGGCAAAAACTGGGCATAGACCAATATCTTACACTGTATACCAAAATAAAGTCAAAATGGGTTCATGATTTAGGAATAAAGGCTGATGCTATAAGTAATTTGGGAGAGCAAAGAACAGTTTCCTGTCAGATTTTTGGAGCACTGAAGAATTTATGACTGAACAAGAGATAGAGAACATTACAAAATGAAAAATGGATAATTTTGATTATGTTAAGTTGAAAAGCTTTTGCACAAACAAAGCTAATGCAACAAAGATTAGGAGGGAAGCAGAAAATTGGGAAAGAATCTTTACAACCAGTATCTCTGACAAAAAGCCTCATCTCTAAAATATACAGGGAACTGAGTAAAATTTATAGGAATACAAGTCATTCCTCAAATGATAAATGGTCAAAGGATATGAACAGGTAGTTTTTAGAGGAAGATATTAAAAATATTTATAGTCATATGAAAAAATGCTCTAAATCACTATTGATTAGAGAAATGTGAATCAAAATACCACATCTCTCCTGTCAGATTAGCTAACATGTCAAAACAGGAAAATGCTAAATGCTGTAGAAGATGTGGAAAAATTGGAACACTATTGCATTGTTGGTGCAGTTGCAAACTGATCCAACCATTCTGGAGAGCTATTTGGAACTATGCTCAAAGGGCTATAAAAATGTTCATAGCCTTTGACCCAGCAATACCACTTCTAGGGCTATATCCCAAAGACGTCATAAAGGAGGAAAAGGACCCATATGTACAAAAATACTTATAGCAGCTCTTTTTTTGTTGGCAAAGAATTAGAAATCAAGGAGATGCCCATCAATTGGGGAATGGCTAAACAAATTGTCATGTATGAATGTAATGGAATACTATTATGCTATAAGACATGAGGAACAGATGGACTTCATAAGAACCTTGAGAGCCTTATATGGTCTGATGATGAGTGAAGGGAGCAGAACCAGGAAAACACTGTATCCGACCACAGACACACGGTATCTGTGATGACTAACTTTGATAGACTTGACTCTTCTCAGCAATACAAGGTTCTAAGACAGCTCCAAAAGTCTCATGATGGAAAAAGCTATCCACATCAAGAGAAAGAATTGTAGAGTCTGAGTGCAGATTTAAGCAGACTATTTGCTCTATTTTTTTCCTTCTTTTTGGATTTTGTTTCTTCTTTCTTATGATTCATTTCATTGGTTATAATTCTTCTTTACAGCTTAACTATTGTGTAAATAATTTTAATGTGAAGGTATATATAGGACCCATAGTAGATTATGTGCTGTTTCGGGGCGGGGGGAGGGAGAGGAAAGGGAGCGGAAGAAAATTGGGAACTTAAAAACTTGTGGTACTTGTGTTGCAAACTAAAAATAAAAAAAAAAATTGAAAAAACAAACAGGAAAAGAAGTAAAAAAATATAAAAATGGAAAAAGCTTGAGACATTTTTCAATGAAAGTATGTGAAAAAGTTCAATGCAAAGGAACAACTTTGTATAATAAAGTGACTGATGAGCTGGTATCAGAGTTTACCAATTCAAATAACCATTTGGCAACAGATTCAGCTTATGATCAGAAGACTATTAGGCAAAGAGTTTATGATGCCCTTAATGTGCTAATGGCAATGAAGATGATTTCAAAGGACAAAAGGAAAATAAAATGAATTGGGCTTGCTACAAATTCAGCTGAAAAATGTTAAAATCTAGAGATAGAGATGCAAAGGCAAATAGAGCAGATAAAGCAGAAGAGGGCTCAGCTGCAGGAGTTACCGCTGCAGCAAATAGCTTTTTTAAATGTGATACAAAGGAATCAGCAGGATGAACAGCAGAACCAGGGCCCAGCGACTCTGAACTGCACAATACTTTTATAATCATCAACATGAGGAAAAGAATTGTCATAGACTGCATCATGTCCAGTGACAAGTTCAAGTTTCTTTTTAATTTTGACAGTGCTTCCAAGATCCACAATGATACAGAGGTGTTGAAGCAAATGGCAATGTCTTTTGCCCTGGAAACTGGCAAATGCTCATTCAAAGACCTGAGATCACAAAATCACAGATCACAAAATAAGAAGTCCTGGTTGACATCAACACTATCAATTTACAAAAAAAGGAAATGGAGGCCCAGGGTGGTCATGGGTATATTTTAGACCCAGGCCCTTTCACAGAACCAATGCTGTTTCATGGCTTTGAGTGTGTTTGCCAATACATTGGGTGGTTGACAAGTTCTCAGAGGATTATTGGTAGAAATTTTCATCCCTGGTGTTTATTGAATAGTCTAGGGTCACCAGGAAGAATGAAATCATCTACAAAGGGGTACAGAGTTTGCAATTATCAGACACACCCCACTCATGGATTAAATCCAATTGATTTTAGTAAGTGAACTATATATGTATGTCAGGATGTATTGTTGTGTCATATACCATTCTTTTAAACACCTGCATATTTATCTACACATATGTAATTATTTGTTTCTGTGACTCAAAAGTACTAGTCAAGCATTTATTAAGCATTAACTAAATATAATAAATGCATAAATAATGCATATATAATTATATAAATATGTATTTATGTATACAAATACACACACAAATAACTAAGTAAAACAAATTAAATACAGAGTAGATGAAAAGTAATTTCAGAGGGGAACCAATAACAGTTTGTGGGAGGCGTCATCAGCACAGCATCCTGCAGTCAGTAGAATTTTAGCTGAGTCTTGGAGGAAGCCAGGCAAATGAACAGATGGAGGTCAGGGGACAAAGGTTTACAGGCATGGGGGATAGTAAATGAAAAGTCATGGAGTCAGAGATGGAATGATATGTGTAAGCATCAGCAAGTAAACTAGTTTCTATCTTGAGCTTGGAGTATGTGGAAGGGAATCATGTATTCTTGAAAAGAAGAAAGAAGCTAGGTTATACAGAACTTTGAATACCAGAAAACTTTATATTTCATCCTGAAGATAATATAGTCTCTAAAGTGTATGAGTAGGGAGATGGGGGAGCTTAGTTTAGCTTTAGGAAAATCAGTTTGACAGATAAGTGAAAGAAGGATTAGAAGTAAGAGGAACTTGAAGAAGACTAATTAGAAGCCTATTGTAATAGTCCAGGTGAGAGGTATGAAGGCATGAAGTAGGTTGTTAGCTGTGAGAGTAGAGAGAACAATTCATATATAAGAAATGTGAAGAATAGATATGGCAATAAATTGAGTGTATGATATGAGTGAAATCTAAATGCTGATGCTGACATTGAGGTTATGAAACTGGGTGACTGGGAAGATGGTGGAAACCTTAAAAGCAACACATAAGTTTAAAAGAATGGAAGTGTTGAAGGGAAAGTTAGAGAGTTCTGTTTTAGACATACTGAATTTTAGATGCCTATAGGACATCCAGCTTGAAATGTCTATCAGGTCATGCTGAACTGAGACTTAATAGATAGGCTAGCATGAACACGAAGACTAGGTAATCAACTTCATAGAGATGCTCTCAAATTCGTAGAAGTTACAAGTCAGATAGTATCTGGGAAAAGAGAATAGGTCTCAGAATAGGGTCTTGCATTAATGGAAATCATATGGGTGAATATCCAACAAATAGGGCAGCATTTACAGTAATAATCTCATCCGTCTTAAAGTGTGTTCAAGAGATTTTCTACCATATACAACACATTGAGATCCTCCTTTCAAAGGGCCAGACAGAGATATATTAAAGTGATCTATTCTGTGATTATGTCAGAAAGCGAAGACAGGTTTTCAGCTGTGTTGTTCTGTTGGGAAAGGAAAAATAAGGATGGGAGGGGTCAGCAAGAATGGAGTGAGCCAAAAGGAAGCAGAATGGTAGTTGATAAATTGTCTGAAGCATTGGGGACATGTGCTCATCTCTAACCCAATTTCACAGTTTCAGTGTGTCTGGATGATTTATTTTTTTGAGCGATAAACATACAAGGCTCTGTGACTGTGCATTTTTGTTCTGCAGTCACAATGGATTTGTGATTTTGCTTGTTTCAATTTGAATTTTGGCCTATATTCAAAACTGTGTTTGAATAAGGTAGCTATTGCCCAATAGCACCTGAAGAGTAAAATAGAAAATAATTTTGCATATATCTTGACTATATTTCAAATCTATCAACTTTATGAAAAGCTAAACTCAACAAACATGAAAGACTATTAGTAACCTACTAAATGCATGTTCACTTCTAAAACAAAATATTTATTAAGCACTGAATATGTAAAAGTCACATTTCTGTAGTCTGGGATAAGGGTGATACAAACATGAAATAGGAATGATATTGTCCCTTTCTGCATGGTGTTCTCAGTCTAGAAGGGGATATATGCAAAGATTAGTGAAAATGCTTCCAGAGAATTGTTGAGTAAATTTATCTTACTGAGAACTTACTATAGCAAATGATGCTGATTTCATAGGAATTGTCAGAAAATCACAAATGTTTGTAGAAGGAGAGACTAGCAACACTCATGAAACCATGATTAATCCTATAATAAGAACAACATGTCTAAGCACAAATTTTCATTAATTTACTTGGTAATCTGTTTAAGGAATTTATATTTTTATGTCAGCGTCCCATTAATACCTTGGTTTTCAATGGGATAGAGTGGGACAAGTTTTGATTTAAAGTTAGAAGACTCAGGTTCAGATCCTGGCTCTGTTAAATAATACCTTTGTAAACTTGAGCAGGTTGCTTAACTTCTTAGAGCCTATTTCCCCATTTGTAAATTGAGGGGCTTCTAGAATCCTTTCCAGGTGTCACCTGATGCTCTCACTTTCATTATGCAGAAATACTAGCAAATGACATTGTAAATGGCCTGTGTGAAGAGAGTTAAACCCATTATCAATATTCCTATATCAAAATCCATGCGGTAATCTAGACATAGTTGTGATTCATTAGAAGGAAGAAATCTCTCTCTCTCTCTCTCTCTCTCTCTCTCTCTCTCTCTCTCTCTCTCTGTGTGTGTGTGTGTGTGTGTGTGTGCACCTAAGAGAAAGAAGGAGAGAAGTGGGATAGGTTTTCTCTACTAATTCAAATAACATGGGAACCAAGTCCATGTATCATTTTATATTTGTCTTATTGATGGTTGTAAGGACTTTTCCAGTTGAAAGGATCAAGACTGGCCATCTGTGGGTCAGATTTCTACCCTGCTTTTAATGGTCACTTGGACCTCATGAAGAATAGAACAAGAAAGCACAAGGGTTCATCTCTCATTATCCAACATATCTTATTTATGTAAAATCATCAATCAGAATCACGGAATGATCAATCCATCCAAATGATTTTAATGATTAAAAGTTCAGATTGGACTAGCAATTTCCCAGGGCTAATGGGGGAGTGAAATCATCAGATTGACTTCATCTGACAGTTCGTCTCAAGGTTAAATTCCTGGTTTTAATTTCTGTCACTGTTTGAGGTCACAAACTATGACTTTTGCTATCTACATGAAAAGAACAAAAAATTAAAGGCTGAATGTTTTGGTCAAAGTAGATAAGCAAAACTTAGTTTAACAAATGTATTCAATTCACTTTCAACCAGTCCATGCAGTATTTGGGAAATTGTCCACAATATAGGTGTCACACCTGGTGAAAGGTTTTGTTTGTTTTTCTTTCCACCATAAAAGCGTAAGTCTGAACAGAAATAATAAAAATCATCCCTCAGCAAAGGACAGCTGTCAAATGATTACTTGCTTCTTTTGATTTGATCAACTGCCTGAACACCAAAATTACTGTCAAGGGTGCAGTGAGGCAGTTCTGGTATAGTCATTGCTCCTTGCAGGGTCTAACCAGTTATAGTATCAGATTAAAAGTTAGAAGCAATCTTAAAGGTCTCCAAGTCCACCCCCAGCCTCTTTTTATAGAAGAATAAAAAGCATAGAAAACTCACTCAGGCTAATATAACTCAGGCAGTCTTCCAACCCATTTCTCAGTGATTGCAAGTCAGTGCTCTATCTACTACCCTGCCTTTTAATAAATTAGGCATAAAATGCTCAGAATAACTTAATTGCTTTCCTTAGAAAATTTGTTTTGGCAACAATTAATAGATTAAAAAATACTTTGGGTTACCAAGAAGACCCTTCAATCATAAACAGCGTTCTTGAATGGAAGTGAGTGAAGAGTTAGGACGCTGTTGGATAAATGTGAATTGGATCCCAGGCTTAAATATTCTTTATTAGTTTGTGAAACTAAAGGAATTATAATAGGCCCATCTGTTCATAAAACATATATTTTTAATATTTGGAAATATTGTTATAAGAGCTATGAATTTCCTCATACAATTTTCCTTATACAGTGGAAGGAGCAGTGGTTCTAAAGGAAGAAGACCTGGGTTCACATCCTTTCTTTTCTGCTTTCTACTTGAGAGACTTTTGCCACATCATTTAACCTTCATGGGTCTCAATTTCTTTCTTTTATAAATTAGACAGTTAATAAGATACCCTCTGAGATTCCTTCCAACTCTATTCTACATCTAAGATCCTATGTGGAATTCAGAGTCATGATGTTAGGTGGGAATTAAATGTTCGGATGCAGAAGTATTCAGTAAGCCGAAGGCCTTTCTAAATTTAAACAGTCTATCAAGGCCTGTGAAAAGTATAAAACAATACAAATTTCAGAGGGATAATTAGAAGGGAAATTGCTAAATATGAACTGTGGAAGCAATTGCAACGGAAAATAAACTTTCATTTCCAAATGTACCCACACACACAAAGAATAGAAGATAATATGTCCGCTGAATAGAGATACTATGACTGAAGAAAGAGGACACTAATTACTATGCAATATCTGGGTAATGACATACTTAACTATATCCTTGTATTGATCCATACAGTGAACATACATTAAAGTCAGTGGAAGTTATTTGAAAATCAATGGTATGCTATGCCCCTTAGCAAGTACATATTATACGGTGTATGCATTTATCTCCTAAGCCAGCTCAGGGTACATAGCAATTATTTGGGTTCTGCTCAGTATAATTACTACATAGGACTGGAAAAATAAGTATCGCAATAAAATTTCACCCAATATTCAATTCAGCAACAAATTAACTCATTTTTGTTGTTATTGGTTAAAAATACTTTCAATCATAAATTCTATTTGTGCACAAGATTGCACATCAAAGCATTCAAAAGTGAGGCAGTGAGGAGGTATGCAGAGAGTAGAATGCTATACCTGAATTCAGAAGACCTAAGGTAAAATCTGGCCTCACACATTTACTATTTGTGTGATCCTGGATTCCTCAATCAATTTCTACCTCAGTTTCCTCATCTGTAAAATGAAGATATTAATAAACCTATCTCTCCAAGGTTGTTGTGAAATGTTTGTAAAGCACTTAGCATACTATGCTGGGCATACTGTAGGCACTATATAGATACTTATTCCCTTCCTTTCCCTGACCATATCTTCCAGGGCTGTAATAATGATAAGGCAAGATAATATTTGTAATGCACTTTGCAAAGCATAATATATGAGTGCTTGTAGGGAGTTGGTGCCAACCCTGGGGCTGCTCGGACCCCAGCGCTTGGCCTGTTTCCTGGGTAAAACCAGACAGGCTTAGTAGGAGTTGGAACGGTAGGCTCCCGGAGGAAGGACTTCTGTCCCTAACAGCCCCCCTGACAGTCCCCCTCCTGCTCTCATAGCCATCCTTTCTCATGCAGGCAGAGTCCACTCACCAGGGACTCACAAGCCCAGAAGAAGGAACCCAGCTGGCCACTACCTAATGCTCTTGAACCAGTGCCTAACACAACAATGCTTTGATACTTTACTTACTGGAATATCTTTGATACTTTACAAGGGCATCCTGCCACATGCCTCACATAGCTTATACAGCTCTGATATCAGCTGGCTACATGCCTGAGCCTTCCCATGCCTCCATAGATACTGTAGGACAGCACCCCCCTTTATTCCCATACTCCTTTGGAAACTACCTTACTAAAGCCCTAGTTTTTCCCATACACTTGTAGGAATCATAGTTTACTACAATCCAGATTCTTCCCACCAGATATTGATCTTCCCGTGCTGTCATCCCCTTACCCCTTGAACACCTGCTTCTGTTTATGTAGTGCAAAACCCTATAAAAATGGATAATGTCTCCCAATAAATTGGAGTTGCATCTTCCCTGATTCCCACCTCATCATTGCGTACTGAGATTGGGGTCCTTGCTGGTCAGGGACCCCTCACAAGTGCTCTCTGCAGGATGATATCTGTAACTGAAAAGTCAAATTGTGAATTGAACCCAAGTGAATATGAAAATATTAGTCTTTCCTTTCCCAGTGAGATACATGGGCAAACAAAAGTAAACTTGTCAGGTGTTGCTGGGCTTCTTTTAAATTTAGACTCATTCTTTGAAAAATAAACATATTCCTTCTTTGAAGTTAGTGAGGATAGTAATATAAAGAGAATCACTTCAAAACTGCAATTCATCTATAATCTCAACAATGTGAGGACTTCCTCCTCTCTTATGGATTGCAGCATATCCATGCCGGCTCATACTATGTAATTTTTCACCATGACTTTCAGTAAATCCTGCATAGGAGAGGTATCTAATATTTTTAAGATTTCCTTGGACTCTTTAGGCATTTCATGCAATGAGCCTGTTAAGTGCTAGGACATGAAGAAGTTTGGAATGTTGCTACTATACCTATACTCCAAAGAGATCAAGTAGGAAAAGGACTCATATTTATACAGATATTTATAGTAGGGTTTTTTGTTGTTATCACAAGAAGTTCTGGAAACAGAGGGTGCCCATCAGTTGGAGAATGGCTGAACAAATTGTGATATTTGCATGTAATGGAGTTTTATTGTGCTATGGCAAAAAAAAAAAAAGAAGATGGTTTCAGAGAAACCTGAGAAGACATGCATAAACTGATGCAAGGTGAAGTGAACAGAAGCAGGAGAGTAATTTATAGAACCAAAAACAATGTTATCAAATCTCTTCAATTAATTAACTGTTCTTTTGTTACTGTAGGGCAGAAACTGGGTATAGACCAATATCTTACACCATATTCCAAAATCAAGTCAAAATATGTTCATGATTTAGAAATAAAGGCTGATACTATAAGCAATTTGGAAGAGCAAGGAAAAGTTTAACTATCAGATTTATGGAAAAGCAAAGAATTCATGTAACAACAAGAGATAGAGAGCATTACAAAATGCAAAACAGATAATTTTGATTATGTTAAATTGAAATGGTTTTGTATTAAAAAGCCAATGCAACATAGATTAGGAGGGAAGCAGAAAATTGGGAGAAAATCTTTAAAACTAGCATCTCTGATAAAGGCCTCATCTCTAAAATATACAGGGAACTGAGCCAAATTTGTAGGAATAAAAGTCATTCCCCAATTGAGAAATGGTCAAAGGATATGAACAGGTAGTTTTCAGAGGAAGAAATTAAAGATATCTATAGGCATATGAAAAAATGCTCTAAATCACTACTGATTAGAGAAATGCAAATCAAAACAACTCTTAGGTACCACATCTCTCCTGTCAGATTGGCTAAAATGACAAGACAGGAAAATGATAAATGCTGGAGAGGATGTGGGAAAAATTGAACATTGTTACATTGCTGGTGGAGTTGTGAACTGATCCAGCCATTTTGGAGAGCAATTTGGAACTATGCTGAAAGGGCCATAAAAATGTGCATAGTCTTTTACTCATCAATAACACTTCTAGGGTTGTATCCCAAAGAGATTACACAAGTGGGAAAAGGACCTATATGTACAAAAATATTCATAGTGGCTCTTTTTGTAGTAGCAAAGAATTGGAAATCAAGGGGATACCCATCAATTGGGGAATGGCTGAATAAGTTGTGGTATATGAAGGTAATGAAATACTATTGTGCTATATGAAATAGGGATGATTCAGACTTCATAATAACCTGGAAAGACCTACATGATATAATGCTGAGTGAGCAGAGCAGAACCAGGAGAACATTATACACAACAACAGATATATGGATTCTGTGATGACTAACCCTCTTTGTTCTTCTCATCAATACAAGGTGCAAAGACAATGCCAAAGGACTCACAATGGAGAGAGCTATCTACATTCAGAGAAAGAACTATGGAGTCTGAATGCAGATTGAGGCACACTCTATGCTTGCTTTTTTTCCTTTTTTTTTCTTTTGTCTTTGTTTGTGTTTTGTTTTTTTGATTTTGTTTCTTCTTTCTCACGATTCATTCCATTGGTCATAATTCTTCTTTACAACTTGACTTTTGTAAATAAGTTCAATGTGCAGTTATATGTAGAAGATATATTGGATTGTATGCTGTCTTGGGGAGGGAGGGAAGGGAAGAAAATCTGGAACTCAAAATCATGTGGAACTGACTGTTGTAAACTAAAAATAAAAAATCTCAATTATTAAAAAAAAGAGTATTTTTATTTGACTTGATAAAATGTTCTGCGTCTGCCATGGTAGATTAGCACCTACATGCATTCTTTATTTTGTATTTATTTTGAATGAAAATTCTATTTCTATTTTCTCACTAACTCAGTTACCTTTGACATTTTCAGACAGGGAAGAGAAGGAGACATGGTGGGTGCAGCTTTTGAAGATACAGCATATTGCCAACGGGGTATCATGTGTGACAATTGGTATAAAGGACATCAAGTGTATCATACTCTTCTTCACCAATATGCAGTTGAAATTGTTTTGTCTGTTTCATGACAAGTGATTTTCTGATAACTGCCTACACAGCTAGAGAAAAATGTTAATGGGAGGAAGGAATAATTCTGTATGTTTCACTTTGATTTATGAATAGATCCCTTATTACTTTCATCTCAGAAACTTAATATTTCATAGACACTCATACCACATTCAGTCTGTTATTCTTCATTCTCTATAAATGACTGGCATTTTCTAAATATATACATACCCACACTTATACCTGTGCATGCAGACATATGTTTGTATATATGTGTATGTATAAGTAATATAATCTATATGCACACTATATGTACACAAATATGAAAAAAATACATGTTTGTATATGTACATATTTATATACATGGGCTGTGTATACACACACACACTATATATATATATATATATATATATATATACACACACATATATTCATATGTGTGTATGTATATCTGTCTGTATATTGCTAATGAGCTAACTATATAGGAATGACCAGTTCTTTATTATGAGAGATAATATACTAATATGCTGCTGATCTCTATGAAATATTAAATGTCTTAGATGAAGGTGATGAGGGATCGATTTATATACATAAATGTGGAATGCCTGGAATCATTTTTTTTTCCCTTAAGATCCATAGATTTGTGAGCAGTTATGAGAAAATCACTAGTCTTTTAAGTATTTAATATTTTAGTGAAGAACTTTTTATTTAGTATTTTGGTGAAGAACTGTGAAATCTCATAAAATTATAGGTTCAAATGATGCCATGATATAAACACTTCAAAAATTAAGGAAAATGAATTCTGTTGACTTTAAAGTATTCTCAAAATTGTTTAGTCCTTTTCATAAACCCAGATATACCTTCTGATCTACACCAAATATCATTTTTACAAAATTTTATCAATAAACAAAGTTTGATATTAAATGATAATTTATGATTAAAAATTTAATATTTTAAGTATTATAGTGATAATTGAGTTTTATTAATAAATATTCCAAATGCTTTGCACAAAATGTGAGAATAAATATGTACCCTGGTATTGAATTTAAGAGGTTGTGAAAATAAAATAGAAACCTAATAACAAACAGAGGCTATGACTTATTTGGTTAGAAATGCAGAAAACAAGTTAGCAGAGATTCTCCCAAACCAAGTTCCATGTACTTCAGTTTACAAATCTGTCTGCAGCCATATAATTTGCCAGTCAATTATCAGTGTGCTTGTTAAAACTATAAATCAGATAAAATGATAGAAGTTGATGCCGATAAGACAGCAAGAGCATGTGAAGAGCCCCCAAGAAGAGGGCTGAGGAAATAATTCAGAGCCAAGTTATCAAGAGCTTTCTATTAAAATTATATAGGAGGGAGAATGAAACAATTACTGATAATGGATTTTAGATCTTGTAAATTTTGTAAATAGAATGAACTACCCCCTCTTTAGACTGAATACCCTGAAGAATAGACTATATTCTAGAATTGTTATTCACTCATTTCAGTCATGTTTGACTTTTTGTGACCCTATTTGGGATTTCCTCGGCAAAGATACTGGAATGATTTGTCATTTCCTTCTCCAGCTCATTTTGCAGATGAGGAGCTGAGGCAAACAGGGTTAACTAACTTGCCCAGGATCACACAACTAGTAAGTGTCTGAGGCCTTTTTGAACTGAGGAAGATGAATCTTCTTGACTTCAGGCTCTGAGCTATTTGACACTCAGTGGCTCCAAGAGTTCCTTGTTTAAGTGCACATCAAAGGAAGTCCGTTAGTAACTCCCCTAAAGTTGAAATAGGGCTACTGTACTCCTAATGGCCTAAATTTTAATGTTCATCCAAATTCAGTTCCCTACCCTCAAGTTCTACTCACAGCTCTCAAACACATTCCAGATCTTTAAACATGTATTACAAAGATGATGCATGACAAGTACTACTATTACAACCACTGTTACTACTACTGTTTCTTTTCTTGCTGCTGCTGCTGGTACCAGCTACCATATTGATATATTGCTCTAAAGTATGCAAAGTGCCTTATAAATATTATCTCATTTAATCTTTACAACAACTTGAGAGGTTAGTGCTATTATTATCCCTATTTTACAGATGAGGAAACTGAGGAAGACAGAGGTCAAGTGACTTGCCCAGGGTCACACAGCTAGTGTTTCAAGTCAGAATGGAACTCAAGTCTTCCTTGTTCAGTGCTTTATCCACTCTGTAATGCTGTTACTCCTGCTTGGAACACATTTGGTCCTCAAATATGCAAATACTTTGTATCCTCCAAAGTCCAATTCAGTCCTTCCAACCTTTTACCCATCCACAAATCCTTGCCTAAGACTGGTTCATGCCAGCAGCATACTTTGAACTACTCCCTCTCTGAACACTTTTTTGACTCCAAATCATATTTGTTATTTAATTCTTTTGTTGAATTCCATCTTCTCCAAAATAAAATATAATACTCTGGGAAAGCTGGAGCCATATCTTAAACTTAGCTGTGTTCCTCATTGGACCCAGCAATATTGTATCTATTATATGTGCTTCATAATTAATATGTTGTTTAAGAAATGGACACATGACAGGGATTAGAGCTAAAAACTACTGGATTACTCTTTTGCAGGCTTATACTGAAAGATTAAGGCAATTTTTATATTAATTATGTGGAATCAAACTGGATGACAAGATAAGTAAAGATGTGGTAAGAGAGCGCAAAGCTGCCCTTGAGGAGTTCATGTCACTAAACCCACTCCAAGTATACCCCAGGGTACTCAAGGAATTAGAAGGCAGGAATTTTGAACTATGGTCAATAATCTCTGAAATAATGGAGACTCTAATAGGTGCCATAACACTAGTGATAGGGTAATGGGCTCATTTTAAGAAGGGATGGAGGTGAATTTCTTAAATAGTATATTATATTTTCTTTTGAATTTCCCAATTATGGAATTTAAGAACTTAAAACAGGATGAGTTGATAAATATGAGCTATCGTGCTCATTAAGACCAAGTTATACCAAAATAACTTCATTTCCTTTTATATTTTTTTTCATCCAGTTTACTAGAAGAAAACAGGAAATAAGCATCTATTAAACTCTCATTATGTACCATGCACTATTGTGAGAAAGAGTTTAAACAAAGTTCTTGCCCTTGCAACATCTCTTATGGTCTAGTATTATTTTATAATATAATTGAAAAAGCATTTATTGAGTACCTACTGTGTCTCATCATTGCCTTTGATACAAAGACAAAACTGAAATTGTTATTATTCTCAAATATATTTTACTGGAGGAAAAGAACATTCACATAAATAAGTAAATATGACATATATTTTAAATAAATTCATTATATTTTGTAGATGGAGGAGAGGCTAATAATGGGGAAAATAGAAAGGGATCTTAGAGAGGGTATCACTTGAACTGACATTTTAAAGACCTCCAAAAGATGGAGGTGACAAGAAAGAGAAATTTAAAAGTGTGTGGGCAAACTTTGGCAAAGGCATAAAAGAAGGAGATAAAAAATGAAAGATGATGAATGACATGGGGGCACGTTTAACTAAAATACAGTTCTAATGTGGGGTAATGGGAAATCAATCTGGAAAAATGGGAGTTTACACTTTATCCTAGAGTCAATAAGAACCCATTGACATTTCTTAAGCAGGCATAACAGGATCAGATGAGTGCCTTAAGATTATCAATTGGCCAGCTTGGTGGGGGATGGATTACTTAGGAGAGGTTCTGTATACAGGGTTCATTCAACAAGCATTTACCAAATTCCTACAATATGCCGCAATAGGAAACTAATGCTTGATTCCACATGAAAAGTGATAAGAACCTTGAATAGGAATGGGTGTGATGTAAGTAGAGATAAGGGAATATATGTCAGAAATGATATAGAGATAAATTCAAAAAGCCTTAACATCTGAATGGATATAAAGAGTGAGGGATAGAGAAGAGTCAAGCATGACTAAGTTTTTAACCTAGAAACATGCTAGTACCCTCAATAGGAAAAGAAAATTAGAAGAAAGGATGTGATGGATGGAAAAAAACACACACACACAATTTGGGATAATTATTGAGTTTAAAGTGCTTATAGGATATATAGGTAGAGGTATTGGGCAAGAAGTTGGTGCTCTGGGATAAAAGTGATGGCTAGATATAAACAGCTGGGAATTACTTACATAGAGATGATATTTGAACCAATGGGAACTTATAAGATCACTGAGAGATAGAGCAGAGAGAAAAGAGTTCCCAAGTAAGAGCCCTGGCATAGATCCATTTGCAGAGGGTAAGGATTTGGATGTGCTTCAATGATAGAAAATTTTAAGGTTTGGTACAAGAGCTGAGAGGACACCAAGGAGAGATCAGTGTCATAAAAGTCAAGGGAAGAGATAGTATTTAGGAGGAGGGAAGTAGTTAATAGTATCAAGCACTGTGGAGAGATGGGAAAAAAAACCCACTAATGCCAAAAAACCCTAGAATTTAGTAGTGGAAATATCATTGGTAAGATTGGAGAAAATGATTTCAGTTGAATGGTGAGGTTGGACGTAGCATTATAAAAGTTTGAGAAGTTCATTGATGATAAGAACTTTGAGAAAGTAGGTGCAGGCATTTATTTTTGAGGTGTTTCAATGTGTATAGGAATAAATATATTGAAAATGAGACTATGATAAATGCATAAGAGGCCTAAGGTATTAAGGGTAGAATGTACTTCCTACAAGTTAGAATTCAATAATACCACCTCCAGTGTGCTTTCGTGAAGCTTTGTATCAATTGGGTAAAGAGCCATTCACATAAATATGCATAGCATGTGTCACTGGACTCCTTGGGCTTAAAAATTATGAGAAATCAGCCTATTTGTATTTCAACTCCTGTCTCATTTCCTGCCTTTACATTGATGGACTGTAGGTTCTCTTGCTTTCCCAGATCACCTCAGGCAGTCATCATGCAGAAACTAATCATAAAGTTGTATTATCAGTCTATTTGAAATTATGGTAGTGCGTCCTTAGACAAAATGGCCAAGGGCGAAGTTTGTAATAAATTAAATGAGCATATAAAAATGTGAAAGTCATCCCCCTCCCCAGTATAGTATTACATATTTAGGCTCATTGTTGGTGAATTTTCAGCAAATGTCTCCATTACAAAGAAGAAATTAGATTAGACAGACCATTGATTTCCTCTGATGTGGTGATTCCTATTTTATATTCCTTATCATTCAAATCCTCAAAATAAGACCACCAACTTAAGAAACTAAATCATATCATTTTATTTATTCACAGGCATTTTACATTTTAAATTGATGTTTTGGAAACAGAAATTCTAGTGTCACTTAAGCACTAGTAGAGAATAGTACCACAATGACCTTTCTGATCATCAAGTTCATCTTACGATTTTCTGATAATCAAGTTGACTACAAACTAGTCCTAGGCAAATGTGTGGTGTGTGGTGTGTGTGTGTGTGTGTGTGTGTGTGTGTGTGTGTGTGTGTGTGTATCAGTTAAAGTTTACTTCCATGGCCTTTCTACCTTCCTCAGTTCCCCTTTTTCCCTACTTCTTCTAAAGAATTTGGAGAGAGAGGGGTAGCATCATGTAGTGGATATAGGGCTGCCTTTTAAGTCTGAAATTAAGAATATATGGGTTCAAATTTGACTTCTAACACATATTAGTTGTGCGACCATGGACACTCATTTAACCTTTCTGTTTCCTTGTCAAATGTGTGAAACTGTAAGAACCAGACAAGCTGCGGATGTGCATCTCTTGAGGGAGTTTTGATACCCTCTATTACCTACATAGATAAAATCACAGGCCCAGGCCCTTTTCCCTGACAAAAGAAAAACACAACATATACACATAACCTCCTATTTACAACTGTGCCTGTCTAAACATTATCCCAAAGAATTAACCCATTGAATACCGGGCTCACCCCCAATAATTTGAGGACTTCAAGTGATTCATTTTGGAATCATTACTGAACTCTGACTCTTTGTACCTTGCCAAGCAGTCACAAAAGTTCTTTATATGGGGGCAGGGAAGAGTCAAGATGACAACTTGAAAACAGGGACTCCCTTGAGCTCTCCCCCAAATCCCTCCAAATACCTGTAAAAATGACTCTAAACAAATTCTAGAGATACATAACCCACTAAATGACAGAGTGAAACAAATCTTGAGCCTAAGGCAGTATTGGTGGTTGCTAGGAAGGGTCTATCACACCATGCTGGGAGCTGAGGGCAGCCCAGCTTGGGCAGTGCCAGAAGAGACCAAGTCAGAGTAGACGACCAGGAAGAACAGGCCTCAGGGCCCTGAATCACTGAGCTGTGGCAGTTTCCACACTTGTCAACCCACAAACACCAGAGACAAAGTAGCAGGTCAATAAGAAAACTGTGGGACCTGGGTGAGGGAAGTGTGTAGTCTAGCCCCAGTTCCAGGGCAGCAGAGGTGGCTGCTTCCAGAGCTCCAGACCCACAGATGGTGGGTGGAATCAAGCAGCTGACCAGAGCAGGAGTCCAGGGATCTCTTTCCTGGTGCTAAGGCAGCATTCTCTTGCTTTGCCCTGCTTGGATCTGGGTCACAGTGCTAGTTGGTGGTCCTTAGGGGAGGAGGCATGCTGGGGTGGCAGAGCTTGTGGTGACTGTGGAGAAGGAGTTCTCCTGGTAGTTGCCCTGTTAGAGTTTATTATGCAAAAGATTAGACAATCTGCTAGGCTATGCTATTTTTTTAATCTGTCTTCTGATTTTATTGGTTTAATGCACTGCTGATAAGGATGCTGAAACCCATATCAGAAGAGTATCACAAAGATGGCAATGGGTACCATCTAGCCACCTTGTTGGCCACTATCCAGTTCCAGGTCACCTATCTGGGTTAAACTGAGAAGGTTGTCTGTTCTGGGTGATGAGTGGTCACAGATCTTCAGCAGGATAGGCAGAGAGGAGTAACATCAGTCCTCACTGCTGCTAGGCAATTCTACTATGCCTTCTTTATCAACTCTTTATCCCACTCTCCACTGTAGCACTTCTAGATTTTTTCATCAATTTTCAAACTGTTCATGGCTGCCCCCTTCCCTTACTCTCTCATCTGAAAACATTGCCTTATATTTACAGAAAAACTAGAGGCCATTCACCATGAATTCCCACTTCTCCCCTTTCTTAACTCCTATCATTCAGATGCCTTTTCTCACTTTCTCTTAAACCTTTCTCACAGATTACCTCCTCTTTCATTCCAGTCACTCGCCTATCTTCAATCTCTCCCAGTTCACTTCCTCATTTTCTATTGCCTATCAATATTCCCATATCTCCCGTACGATGAAAAAAATTTAACTTGATGATTCCATCTGTTAACTATTGTCATATGTCTTTCTCTTTGTAGCTAATCTTCTAGAAAAGATGCCTCTACTTTCTATCCTAGGACTAGTTTGTACTCAACTTGATTGTCAAAAAATTATATGATAAACCTGATGATCAAAATAGTTGCTAAACCCAA
Source organism: Trichosurus vulpecula (assembly GCF_011100635.1). Lineage (NCBI taxonomy): Eukaryota > Metazoa > Chordata > Mammalia > Diprotodontia > Phalangeridae > Trichosurus > Trichosurus vulpecula. Next base: position 134,650,188 of record NC_050581.1, read on the forward strand.
TGACCTTTTCTAGGTCCTCATCCCTCTTGGCCTGCTCTGCAGACTTTGACACTCTTGATCATGCTTTTCTCCTTGACACTCTCTTCTCACTAGTTCTTTTGGACATCATTCTCTCCTGGTTCTATTCCTAACTATCTGACTCTCTTTCTTGGTCTCCATTGCTGGATTCTTTAGCAGATCATTTCCACTAACTGTGGGTGTACCTGAGGATTCTGTCCTGGCCCTTCTCTTTTTCCTCTTATTTCACTTGGGGAACTCATTAGCTGCCATGTATTTAATGACCATCTCTATGCTAATGATTCTCAAATCTCCCTTTCCTGCCCCAATCACTCTACTGACCTCTAATCTTGCATTTCCACCTGCCTTTGACATTCCATATGTCCAAAATAAAATATTATATTTCCTCCAAAGCCCTATCCCCCTGACTTTTCTGTGATCATAGAGGGCAATATCATCCTCCCAATCTCTCAGGCTCATGACCTAGGAGTCATCTTATATTCCTCACTGTCTTTCCCCCCTGCCTATCTAAGCTCTTGCCAAAGCCTGTCATTCTCACCTTTGCAACATCTCTCAAATATGTCTCTTTCCCTCCTCTGACACTGCCACCACTTCAGTGCAGGCTCTTATCACTTTATGTCTGGATTATTGCAATATCATGCTGGTGGGTCTGCCTGCTTCAAGTTTCTCTCCACTCCAATTCATTCTCCATTTAGCCACTAATCCAATTATGTTACCCCTCCCCCTTACTAAATAAACTCTAGTGACTTTCTACTTCCTTTAGGTGCAAATTCAAAATGTTCTGTTTATCATTCAAAGCCCTTCATAACTTATACCCTTCCTACCTTTCCAGTCTTCTTACATCTGACTCACTGACATACTCTCATCCCATTTCACTGACCTCATGGCTATTCCATGAACAAGACATTCTATTTTTTGGCTACCTAGTTCCTAGTCTGACCTAGTTGCTCCTCCTCCCCCATGTCTGGAATGCTCTCTCTTCTCTGATCTGACTACTGACCTCCCTGGCTTCCTTAAGGTTTCAATTGAAATATCACCTTCTTCAGGAAACGCTCCCCATCCTCTCTTAATTTCTGTGTCCTGTTTCCTTCAATTATTTTCCTATTTATCATACATGGTTTTCTTTGTGTATGTTTGTTTATATATTATCTTCCCCACTAATTCTTGAGGGAAAGGACTATATTTTGTCTCTTTTTTTATCCCCAGCACTCAGCACAGTGCCTAGCACATACTTGGTTGTTGTGCTTCATTCTTGAAGAGGACCAAAATGACATCACTATGTTAAAGTTACAGTGTGTCTGACTATGGCTGATCAGACCAATATAAGCTTAGAATGCTCTAAAACAGGTCGGTCATGGGTAGTCCATGTGAACATTTGGGGTCAATTCTCTAAATTTGTACATCTTCTGTTTCTTTTGAGCTATTTCAATTCTGCTTTGCTTACAGAGCACAGCACCTTCTTTGATTAGGACACACCATGCTGGTTGATCCTGTGCCAGTGCCTTCCATGTTACATAATCAATTCCAAAGTTCTTGAGACCTTGACAATGTCCTTGTATTACTTCTTCTGACCACCATGTGAGTGCTTGCTCTGTGTGAGTTCTCCATAAAATAGTCATTTTATCAAGCATACAATTGGCATTCAAACATCATGGTCAGCCAATTGGAGTTGTACTCTATGTATTTGTAAACTATTTTGGCAGAAGGCTAAACAAGGTTGAGGATAGCCAAAGGGTCTCAAACCCATTGGTGAGTTAGAGGGGTGTCTGCCTCAAGCATGTGTGAAGACTAGCACATAGTATTTGTTTAATAAAAGCTTTTGATAGACAAAATGACCAATCATGGCCTTCTCCTCACACTGCATAGATCCTGTGTGTGAGGTCAGGACAAAGCCTGGAAAATATGAGAAAAAAGAAGAATTTACCATATCAAGGCAGGGATGCTCAAGACACAAATTCAAAAGGGGATGATTCCAAAACATCTATAAGCTAAGCCTCGAAGAAAAACTAAGTTTAGACAGAGATCCAACTAAAATTCCTGGAAGGAAAGAAGTAATACATTTGGAAGGAGTTTTTAAAAACAAATATTTTATAAATGAAATGAGAATATCAGAGAGGAAAAATGGAAAATAAATGAGAGCTATTGGAGAAAGATCTGCAAAATGAATTAACAGCTTGGCAAAAGAGGCATAAAACCTTGCAAAGCAACACACTCCATGTCAATTAGAATGGACCAAATATATATGATTCCTTGAGACAATACAACATGTTAAAATATTTAAAAGACAAATAATAGCTTTTTGCAAAATGTGTTAAACATTTTCCAGGCAACAAACTCTCTGAAAATTGGAATGGGCCAAGTATAAATGATTCCATTAGATAATAAGAAACATCAAGATAGTGTTGAAAAACTAAAAAAAAATAATGAAAAGAAAAGAAAATATAAATTGTGTCATAGAAAAAACAATAGATTTGTAAAACCAATCAAGAATCAAAAAAATATTTAACTACCTGAATGCTATGACCCAGAAAAAATAGATCATAGGCATCATATATTAAGAAATCTTAAACAAACCAAAACAACAGGGGTGGGGGGAGATGGGGAAGAAAATCTAGAACTCAAAATTCTGTGGAATTGAGTGTTATAAACTAACAATAAAAAAATTAATTATAAAAAATAAAACTATGGGTAAATACTAAAAAAAAAAGAAAAAAGAAAACTTTCCAAGACCTTTAATACCAGAAAGTAAAGGGGCAAAAGAAAAAATCCAGCAGTCACTTCCCCCCAAAAAATTCAAAATTAAAACTCCCAGGAACATGGTAGTGAAAACTCAGAATTTCCAGAGAAAAGATAAAACACTGCAATCATACCAAAAGATAGAAAACAAGTACCAAGGAGCCACAGTCAGAATAGACATGATTTAGAACTCACCACCATAAAGTGGAGGATTTGGAATATGATAATTCAATAGGAAATAAGTTTATAGATGAGAATAATTAATCCAATAATTCAATCTTATAGGGGGGAAATGTACCTTCATGGAAATAGAGGAATTCTTTATAATCATTGCTGATGAAAAGACCAGAGCTGCATAGATATTTTGAAGTTCAAACACAGAAGTTAAAATAAAAATAAAAAGGTAAACAGTAACAATCATAAAGGACTAAAAAAGGATAAGTTGCTTACATTCAAATTTGAGATGATACATGTATCCCCTATGATGGCTATCATCATATGGAGTCATAGAGGAAGTCTAATCAAGCAAGGCCTTTAAGTGATTCTGTTAATCCTATTTCACATATCCCACGACTCACATCTTCCTTACTCCAATACCCCCTCCATTCAGCTACCGAAGTGATTTTCCTAAAGAATAGATTCAATAGTGTCACCCTTTACACAACAAACTCTAATAGCTCCCTATCACCTCCAGGATCAAATATAAAATCCTCTATTTATTATTCAAAGCCCTTAAAAACCTAGCTGTCTCCTACCTTTATAGTTTTTACCCCTTGTTGCCTGCTATCTACCATTCTCTGAACCAATGACACTGGCATCCCTGCTCTTGCATGAATAATTCACTTCATCCAATGTCTCTAGGCATTTTTTCTAGCTTCCCACATGCCTGGAATAAACTGCTTCCTCATCTTTGCCTACTGATCTCCCTGGCTTTTTTAAGCCTCAACTAAAATTCCATCTTCTACAGTAGGCTTTCCCTAAATCCTCTAAATTCTAGTGTTTTTCTTTCTATTTCTTTCCCTATTTATCTGCATGTAGCTTGTGTGTGTCTATATATCTATATCTACATGTAGACACATATGAGTATATGTACATATGTATATATATACGTATACATACACACATGCATACATGTGTATATGTGTCCATTTGCTAGTTGCGTGAGCTTTTGAGGGCAGGAGCTGTCTTTCACCTTTTTTTTTGTCCCCATTGCTTAGCACTGTGCCTGACACATAGTAGGTGCTTACAAAGTTTTGCTGACTGACTGGCATAATCAGCATGCCCAATTACACATCTATGTAAACAAGAAGGTGGGGAGAGGGACAAGCACTGACATTTGAATCTCACTCCTGTCTGACCTGGACAAATGAAGAAGTTGAGTATGGTGGAAAATATTTTACTTAACTGGGAAATAGGAAGGAAAGAAGAGCAGGAAATAGAGGTAGGGAAGATTGACAGAAGGATTCATCCTTAGCAAAACTCTAAGGATCAACAAAAATATGCATAGCTTTTTTTGAGGTGGCAAATAATGGGAATTTGATGGGATTGCCATAAATTGGGGAATAGCTGAACCAGTTATGGTATGCAAATATGATATAACAATAGTGTACTCTAAGAAATGATGAAGAGGGTGGTTATGGAGAAATCCGGGAAGACATACATGAACTGAAGCAAAGTGAAATATACCCTGAAGAAAACATTATATGATGAAAATAATATGGTAAAGAAAAATGTTAAAGAATTAGCAACTGTGATCAGCATTATGAGCAAGCATGATCTTAGAAGACTAATGATAAAAAACATTACCTACTTCCTAAAAGAAAGGTGAAGGATTCAGTACAGAATGGAACATACTGTTTTGAACATGTTCAATATCAAAATGTATTTTATTTGATCATACATGTTTGTAACAGGTTTTTTGTTTTTGTTTTTCTTTTATTCTCATTTAGGGTGGGAGAGAAAGAAGGAAGAATTTTAATGATCAAAAAATTTCTACATATGTAGAATATAACATATATGATGCATACATATATGTGTACACATGTGTGTGTGTGAGAGAGAGAGAGGGAGAGAGAGAGAGAGAGAGAGAGAGAGAGAGAGAGAGAGAGAGAGAGAGAGAGAGAGACAGACAGAGAATGCTTGGGAACTAAGGAGGAATTAATTACTCCTGTCTGAGCCAAAAAAGAAAAAAAAAGCATAAAACAAATGAGGGACAGAGAGAATAACAATAAATGTAACCTACTTAGGTCCAGGAAATAAGAAGGAGGAGAAATTGCCAAAAAAGAGATTGGGATTAAATGAATATAAGAAAAAATAATTAAATAAAACAAAATAGTTTATAAACAAGTATCCATGAATCTTATGTCTTATGTGTTCAATGGAAGAAAACAGAAACTTAATTATTATAACCCCTTAAATGAATGAATTGATTTCCTAACTAAATAGAACAAATAGATGAATAGTTTAAAATTGTTTCCTGCCTAAAAGGAATATACAAAAGCATATAAATATATGGAGTTGAAAAGAGGAGAAGGAACAATATATATAATGCTGCAGGCAATTCTAAGGTAGCAGCCATTACAAATATAATTTCAGACAAGGCAACAACAAAAATTGATAATGTCAATCAATACAAATGGAGAAATCATATTATACTTAAAGGCACCATAAATAATGAAAAAACACTATGAAATACACAGAATGATTCCTATGTCAATTTGAAAAATGAAGAGAAATATTTTAAGGTGGGGGAAAGATCATAAATTTAGAGCTAGAAGTTACTTTCGTGGTCATGAAATAGAACTCAATCCATTTACAGATGAGGAAACCAAGGCAGAGATGTTACATAACTTTCCAGAGTCACACTGCTAATCATCAATCAACAAGCATTTATTAAATATGCATTATATACCAGGCACTATGCTAAATCCTGAGGATACAAAGGGAAAAAAAAATAATCCCTATTCTCAAGGATCTCACAATCTAATGGAGGAGAGACAATCTGGAAAATACATACATACATACATACATATACACATATATACATATATACATACATACGCCCACACCCACACATATATGTATGTGTGTGTGTGTGCGTGTGTGTGTGTGTGTGTGTGTGTGTGTGTGTGTGTGTGTGTGTGTGTATATACACACACACACACACACATACATATATATCTAGAGAGAGGGAGAGAAGATATACAAAGGCTTAGTTGGATATAATAGGAAAGGGAAGTATCTAGGATGAAGAAGCAGGAGAGTCTTTTTGTAAAAGGAGAGACGTTAGCTAAGAAGTAAAGGAAGCCAGAGAAGTCAGGACGCAGAAACGAATAAAGAGTGAGTTCCAGACATGAAAATGCTTGAAGTTACAACATTAAATGTCAAGTGTGAGGAATAGCAAGGAGGTAAGTGTGACTAGAACATTAAGTATTTAGTGGTGAGGTGTCAAGATGACTGTAAAGACATAAAGGATATGGGTTACAGAGCGCTTTAAAAGTCAAAGAAAGGATTTTAGATTTAATTCTGGAGACAATGGGGAGTCATTGGAGTTGATGGACTGCAAGGTTAATATGATAAAACATATTTTAGAAAACTGATTTTGACAACTGAGTAAAGGATGGAGTGGTGCAGGGGGAGTTCTGAGGGAGGGAGACAAATTAAGAGGCCAATGCTAGGATGTGGGTAGAGTAAGAGGAGAGAAGGGGATGTAGCTCAAAGTAGCTTCGTTGCTTGGTATTGTTGTTGTATAAATTGTTTACATTCTGCTTATTTTATTCTTCATCAGTTTGTGTCCTCAAAACTACTTGTTTTTATAATACTGATGTTATGGTATAAATTTTTTTTCCTGTTTTGCTTGCTGTGCTCTGCATTGGTTCATATAAAACTTTCCCATAGTAACAAAATTATTTAGTATTTCTTAAAAAATAGAAAAATGGATCAATGGCACAGACTGTTTTGGCAAGAACCAGACACATTTTAATGTACCTCAATATTTGATAGAATACTATCAAAAGAATGTAAGTTACTATTCTAAAGTATGTATTTATATATTTTGCTTTTATATAACCTAAATTTATTCCAGTATCCATCCTTGCTACTTCCTCTCCTAGAAAGCCATCCATGATAAGAAATATTTTAAAGAAAAAAATAGAAGAAAAATAACATGAGAAAAACATCAGGAAAAGAAATAAGTACATTTAGAGAGTTTGAAAATATATGCAGTATTTAATATGATGGGCCTCTCAGCTCTGGTAGCAGGGAGCAAGGAATGGGTGTGTCTTCTCTTATATTGCCTTAGAGACAATATTACCTTCTGTTAATTCTGACGTATTCACCTTAAATTGTTTTAATGTTGTTATTTGTTCTATTTATGTTGTTTTCTTCATTGTGTATATTGTTACTTGGTTCTTCTTACTTCATCCTTTGTTAGTTCACATAAGTCTCATGTTGCTCTCTGTTCATCATATTTATCATTTCATAGAGCAAAGTAATATTTCTTTAAATGCAGGAAAACTTGTTTATCCATTCCCTGATTGATGGGCTTCAGCTTTGTCTTCATTTCATTGGAACCCCTGACATTGCTGCTATAAATATACTAGTATAAAATATATACAAATATATAATATAGTATAGTATACGGTATAAATAGTATATAGTATAGTAGAGTATAAAACATATAGTATAAATATAACATATAAAATGTTACCAATGACATTCTTAAGGTATTTACCTAATAGTCAAATCTGCATAAAATAGAATGAGGACTGGAAATGTTATTCCCCTGCCCACTTCATTTCTATTTCTCTTTCATTATTTCTCTTGATATTCTGGAATTTTTATGGTTATAAATAAATTTTATTATTGTTTTATTTTGGCAAACTATGCTTTTTATAGTTTTATATGGCATTCAAACTACAAATTAAATTTAGTAGCACAATTATTGTTATATTGCCACACTTAAGCCATAAACAGTAATATTCCTCCAGCTATTTCAATTAGTTTTTATCTCATCTAGAAATATTTTTTTAAATTGAATCTAAATAAATATTTTGCAGGCTTTGGTAGAAAGATTATTTTTGCAATTTTGTATGTCTTTTGAAATGATGTTCATCTTTCAATTATTACCTCTTGTATGTTATAATTATATAGAAACAATGCTATTGAAACAATTACATATCTCAGTTAATATTTTTACTGATTCCCTTGGATTATCAAAACAAATAATTATTAGCATGCCTATCTTCAAGCCTTTAATTTATTTGGCTCATCACATTGCTATTTTTACCATTTCTAGAGCTATATCAAATGACAGTGGTGGTAGGTGGGTGAGGATATTTGCTTTACCCCTGAATTTATTAGGAAAGTTTCTATTATATCATTATTGTATGTGATGCTTACTTTGGGGTTTAAATAAATAAATTTTATAAGATTCAAAAGGTCCCACTATACCTATATTTTACAGAATTTTTAGTAAGTTCTGTACTTTGTCAAAATATTATTTCTGCATTTATTCACAGAACAGTTTTTTTTCAAATTATCATACACATGTATATGAAATATTTCAAATATCTTAGTCCAGTTTTGAGCCATTAAAACATGCATATATGGACATTATATGCATGTATTTATGCATGTATGTACACATATAAACAAATACATATCTATGAATATAGGTGGGTAGATAAATGATATTGGGTTGATATTGATAGCAGCTATAGGAAACTTGGCAACCATCAGCAAATGCAAACATTTTCATATACATACACACATATATGCACATACATATACATATACACACAATTCACATGTGTATATATGTATAAATATATTCATTTATATATAATGAATACAACTAACTTATCTATATTTCCATCTGAACATCCTTCAGGTATCTTATGTTCATTTGTTTAAATGTTTCATTTACTTTTTTCTTCTTTTGGGGGGTATTTTTATCTTTTTCCAACCCTGCATTAAGCTTTCACCTCCTCTCCTCTCTCCTCCTTTCTCCACAGAGGGTACAATACACTTACCTGTGGGTGCTCTGCCCAAAGCAATGTAAATTTTGATTGCTGAAACCTGAAAATATAGCTTGGGGTTTACAGATTAGATTTCTTTCTTAAGGACCATGCCTTAAACCCAAATCACTCTGGCTCTCATTGTTTGGCCAACAATAGGTCCCAACCCAAACCCCACCTTGTCACTGTCTGGGCCCTTATGGCTCAGAATGAATGCAAATAACAACTATTTCTGTTTTGGTTAGAAAGCCTGAGGGTGTTCCTGTTCTGGAATGAATTTTTTTAAACTAGGTAAAAGAGGCCATTCTTCACCCTCATTTCTTAACTAGCCTTAATAACTGAATTGGCATTGGCTCAGTCAAATGAAGCCTGGGAAAGACCTTAGCTTCAAGCTAAGGTCTCCCTCTGTATCTGGGGCCATCTCTAGTCGTCCTGATCTATATCTTGCCACTGGTCTGAGATGGCTCTGGAGGAGAAAGTGACTTTGCACAGCCCTCCCTTGCTTAAATCCAATTCACTTCCATGTCATGGCATCACCTTCCTAATGTCGTGGTCCTCTCTAAGAACAAAGAACAAACAACAACCTCTGAGAAGTATGATCTGTCCTGTTGGGGACCAAACTGGCCAGTTTCAGTTGGACAACAAAGTTCCTTCCTCTCCTCTTCTTCCTTTATCCTCTCCTCTCCTCTTCTTATACAGTGAGGTTAGTGACTTTGCACAGCCCTCACTCACTTAATTCCAAATCAATTGAAATTCATGGCATCACTTTCTTGATGTTATCATCCTGTTAAAGAATGAAGGATATATAATAACAACTTGTAACAGGGGCAGCTATGTGGCTCAGTGAGTAGAGCACTGCCCTGGAGTTAGGAGGACCTCAGTTAAATCTAGCCTCAGACACTTGACACACTTACTAGCTGTGTGACCTTGGGCAAGTCACTTAACCCCAATTGTGCTGCCTTCCCCCCTCCAAACAACAACTTATGATAAGCGCGCACACACACACACACACACACACACACATTTATTCGTTGGTCCTTAGACATAGTTTCTTCATCAACACCATGCCCTGTTAGTGTTCTATATTTTGCACAAAGTAGTAGTAAACAGATCTTAGTCCTGTCCCCAAAAGGACATTATCTTTCTCACAACCAATCTCAATACAGTAGCTGGGGCTTCCAAGCTCCACACCTACCCTAGAATATATTAATTTACTCACTCTCTGACATAGTATCACTGAAAACACCCACAGAATGAACCCACTCCCTAAAACAATGCTTTGTTACTGTAACATAAAATCCAAACTCTTCTCACCAGTTTTTTGGCTTTATTTCCACACTCTTCTCACTGCTCTTCTTTTAGTAGTTCAATATGTATATGGAATAATTTGCTCCCTGAAGCCACTTTATGTTGCCTTTAAAGAGCCCCATCTTCATTGCTTTTTACCATCCAAAGTACATCTGTTGTATTTGTTTGTTAGTTTTCCTCCTTTTTCCTTTGCTTCTCACATTATTCCAAGCTTTGGACATCTGGAGCAGAAGAACATGTTCCAAGGTAAACCATTATGCTCAAGAAATACTAGTTAAAGATCTCTACTCTGCTACTCACTAGGTCATTTGGTGGGCTGTGAATATGCACAGCTAATAAAGATTTTCAAAATGCACTAAAACTTTTGGGACATCCTGTATAATCCGATTCTCATATTCTTGTGGAAATGTAAGTTGTGGGCAAAGGTGATACGCAACAACACATAGGAATATATTTTCATCATCAACATTCAAAGAGACACAGGATTTTGTTTATTCCTATTTTTCTTGCTCTAGCTTGTAGACAGCTCTGGAAGATGGTTTTAATAATAAGATAAAATAAAATCTGGGTAGGAAAATATCATGAAATTTCATCTTAAATTGACAGCAAAACAAAACCAATTTCCCTGGGTAATTTTATTCAATCAAGGCTATAATAAATGAGGATGTTTGTCAAGTGCACTTTACTTTACAATTACATTTAGGTCACAATGTTAAACCACACTTTGGAATACTGTTAGCGAATAGGATGGGGATTTTCTCTGAATTTCAAAAATTCTATGGTGTCTTTTGAGAATCATTTTTTAATATTCAGAAGAGTATCATAGAAAGCAAATTGTAGGTAGAATTGGGAATGCATTTTCCTCAATTTACCTGTGATTTTGTTCTTAATATTAAACCTCAGTATAGTCTATGTTTATGATATTTTCCTAATTCAGTCCCTTACCCTCTAATAGCTCCGACATTTCATTCCCTGTTTCCCCTTCCTTTTACTGAATACTTAAAATGAATATTTTCCATTCTCTCTTTGGATCTTGTCTCTTCTCTTTTCTCATTCTTTTACTTAGAAATCTCATTCATTTCCATGACCTTTATCATCTGCTTTACATAGATGATTTCCCAAAATGTATCTCTATCCCTGACTGCTCTCATGAGCTCCATGCCCACATTCCAAACTGGCTTGAATATATCAATATATGCAGAATTAAATAGATTGCATATCTACCAAAATGTTTCTCATATTAATTCATATTTTCCCCTGTATATATACAATAAATGAGTGGAAATGGTTGACTACTCCCTTTCTCCCTAATTTACCCCATACATGACCAACTTTGAACTTTCATTTATACTCTTCCTGGCACTATGAATGCCCTCCATCTTCCTTTTGTCTACTGAATTCCTATCTATAGATTAAAACTCAAAGAAAATTCTATGTCATGAAGTCATCACTGATAATTTGAATTTGTAATGCTCCCCTCCCTACCTTGGACCTAACTTAGAAGTTTTTGCCTCTCCATGGCAAACTACATGTTACTTGGGATATAATAATCTGTATATGTGTAATATCTTTCTACTGTGAAGTAATTTCCACAAGGTCAGGAATTATATCTTATCTAAACTTTGTATTTCTCTGAGAACCTAGTATGTTTTACTATATACAATAGATACTTATTGAATGTTTTTAATTGATTTGCATCATATTTATATGAACCACACCGATATCCTAAGGAGCATATGCACATGCACACACACAGAGTATGTATGTACATATACATGTATGCATACAAATATACACACTATATATGTATGTATAAATATATGCACTGACATATATAAATACATTCATGTGTATGTATTCACAGTTATACACACACACACACACATATAGAGCAGTAGCCATAATTCTTTACAAGTAAAATGGGAGAAACAAACATATCTGTAGCATCTGAGTTTTAAATCCATTAGAACGCTAGTCACTCACTGCACTGAACTAAGCAGGAGTTAGCATATGACATGTACCCACAGGTGACTGGTTAATACAATTTCCTTCATATTAAAATCAAGGCATATTCAGTGTAATTTAGATCGCTGTTTCTTTGCTGCCACAGGGGCTTGTGTCAACCCCAGACAGCATATGCAGGCAGAAGTATTAGCATAGATATTAAAGTCACTCATTACCAGCATGTCATGATCAGAGAAGGTGAGAGAGGACCTTGTCCCCATGTCACCGTGTAACACTATGTTGAGTCAGAATTCAAATAACTTCCCTGAAGTACAATACGTAACAGGTACTATAGAAACCACAGAGGTCATCTTAAAATATGTAATTTTAATGTACAATATGTAAGACTTTTGCTTTTTACACACAAAGAAGAGTTACTGTGTCATAAAATGTCAAAAACTGAAAAATACTTTCCTTAATGCCCAGACCATGAACTGCATTGCAAACAAAATTGACTATCAAGGTTTTTTTGACCCATCAAAATTTGAAACAGTACCTTCTATGGGGGTCAGAGAAAGAACTACCTCAAAATGAATCCAAGTCTATGTTCTAATTTACTGTTGTTCCAGAATGCCTATTGGAAAACGGGTATGGTATTATATGTTTAAAATCTAGAGAAAATGCAAAAGCATTAATATTTAATTTATTTATGGTCATAGTATCATAGTTTCAGATCCATAAGATAATTGAAAGGCCATATAGTTGGATCCTCCATCTCACAGGTTAGAAAATGGAAGCCCAGAGAAATTAAATGATTTTCCCTTAGTGCCATAAGAGAAGAGCCAGGATTAGAACCTAAATCTTATGAAGTAAAATCTGTCTCACTCTCCAATGTGCTACACTTCCCTTTTCTGAATTTTCTATATGGGTTACAGATTGTGTCATGCTGGCATGTGTATCTTTGGATTTAGGTGACACAGTAGTTTAGCCGTTCAGGCCACTGTCTTCCCCTACTTTCCAGGAAATCCTAAATAGGAGTCCTTAGTCAATTGCTAAGAAATATGGCCAAAAGATCTCTTGCATAAAGTATATTTTTACAGTTTAGAACACAAGAAAGAGGTTTCCTGACACTTTTGTATACTGCCACTGGTTTGACAACATAGACACTTCTGGGTTTTGTTCAAGCTCTTAGAATTTTGGGAATCAGGAGGCATCTTAGAGGCTGTTCTAACATTATCTTAAGGTAAGACTCTCTTGGGCTGTATATTCCTAACAGATGATCACATAATGACAGGAGAGGACCTGAAAGATGATGTACATCATCAACTGATGGCTAGATATGTTTTCCCTAATTACACCTTGACTTATTAAAAGAATTAGGTCAAAAACTAGTCAATGTCTAGTACACTCTACCAGTGGTGCCACTCTTCCCAAATCTACTTAAACAACTTCAATATCGTGAAGTTCCCACAGGATTACAAAGCCATTCATTCCATATTTTTGGATTGTTACAATTATTAGACAATTCTCCCTCAAATTACAGAAAACATCTTCCTATAAGGGAGACGTAGTATAATATAGTTGCAAGAGTTTTGGACTTGGAGTCAAGATCATCTCAGGTACTGATGCCAAGTCTTATTATCTGGGTGACCATGTGCAAATCAAAGTAAATAGAAATTATTACACACATTCTATGTGCCAGGCACCCTGCTAAGTAATGAAGATACAAAGAAAAGGCAAAAAATAGTCCCCATTCTAAAGGAGTTCAGAGTTTAATGGGAGAAACCATGTGAAAAGTGTTTTAAAAACAAACTATTAGAAGAGTGAAAATTATTAACAGTCCTCCAACTCATTGGAGTAAAAGAAAATGTTTTTATATCTTCTAAATGATAGTCCTTCAGGTATTAGAAGACAATACTCCTTTACCATTTTGGCATCAGTTTTTGTTCCAAACTGAATAATTTCTTCAACTACTTTTCATACTGTTCATATACCCTTCACCAGTGTCCCAGAGGGCATTCCCCTCTTCTGATTGTATATATTTTTAAATTCTGGTACCAAGAATTTGATATGTTCTGAGAGTTAAGCATTCATAGTGTAAAATAAAATCAAACAACAACTTCCTATAATGTTGGAAAATTGTGCCAGAAACAATGACATAAGATGTTTTTGTTTTCCTGTCATATCCATAAAAATAGTTGAAACATATAGTACTGTTTTAAATAGTTTCAGATGTTGCCTGTCATTTTTTCTGAACATTCACAGCTTTAGATATTTTCTAAAGTTTTCTTTTTAATTAAACATGATTGTGCTCATTTAAGCACCTAAATCTGAACTACTGATGATTCCTTTCTCTCTATCCAAGATTACTTAGTACGTATACTTGGAATCAATTTGGCAAGCATTGCTTTTCGATTGTGGAGACTTTTAATGGAAGTTTTCCCCATTGTCATCATCATCACCACTCTCAGCACCTTGGTTTTTCATAAATATGTCCAAATGTACATAAAGGAAATGAATCGTGAGTGATACATAACATGCCATAACTGTAGGGGCAATGAGGTCACCAAAAACTTCTTAGCTCATAGCTTAAGCAAAAGATTTTGGTTGCTTGTATAAATTATTTCCATGCAAATATTTTTATTTCTTTGTTCTTCCAAATATTCATCTTTCATAAGGACCTTGACTTAACTCACAAATATACCTCTATGGTTTTAGTCTCACTCATACTTAGCCATTTATTCTTCAGAATTAAGATAACCTGTATCTAGTCTTTTTTTTTTGGAGTGTGGGAGATGAGGCAATCAGGGTCAAGTGACTTGCCCAAGGTCACACAGCTGGTAAATGTCAAGTCTACAAGGCCAGATTTGAATCCAGGTCCTCTGACACCAGGCCGGTGGTCTATTCACTACATCATCTAGCTGCCCTTAAACCTGCATCTATTCAAGCCACTGACTTGCTTTTTTTTTTCATTTTGACAGTAAGCTTAAAATATGATCTCAATTTTTTTTAGATCAAACCAGTGATTTGCCATGCTTTTTGTTCTTTCACAGAATTAGTTGTTTCCTCCAAGACCATAGTTTTGTTTTGTTTTTAATAGTGAATATATTTTTCCATGAACCATATTTCCCCATCTAATCCCTCTTCCCTATTCCCACTAAAAAGTGTAATCCCTTACAACAAAAAATAAGAAAGAGAAGAAACAAATGGTCACCAAAATTCATGGACATTAAAAAACAAAGTCTGACATTATACATAGCATTCCACACCCAAAGTCCCAAACTTTGGCAAAGAAGATATGGACATAACTTCTCATATTTCATTTTGTAGGAATCATGATTTTTAACCATTCAGTTTTAATTATTTTGCTATTTCTATTTCCATGTGCATTGTTGTCATTGTGCATTTTTCACTTTGCTTCACTTTGTATTAGTTAATACAAGTATTCCCAAATTCCTCTGTACTCATCATATTGATTATTTCTTAAATTCCTGTACATTATTTAGCCATTCTCCAAATTAACGAGCAACAATTCTGTTTCCCATTTGGTGTACTACAAAGAGTGCTGTTGGTATAGGTTTTTGCCATTTTCCTCTTTGGGACATATGCCTTCAAGGGGAATTCCTAGGTCTAAGGGTATGGGTATTTTACGTATTTTCTTAGTGTAACTCTAATTTACTTTTGAAACTGTTGGACCAACTTACAACTCCACAAAATGCATTGTCATGTTACACATATACACACATATACAACCAATCTTGATTAGATCAATCTTTTGTCAACCTTGTTACCTCCTGACTCATTGACTGAGCTTCCACTAAGATTATTAATACTTTTGTGACTCTTCATAAAGGTTGGGATTAACTATTTAAAATTTTTTTTCATAAAAGCTGAGAAACTTTTGCCCTGTTTACCATGTATGAATGAATATGTCATTTATATTGTTTAATGGCTCCTAACTGCCTCAAATTGGCATCTTCATTAGATATATTTTCTCAGCTCTTTGCTCTTCAGTTCTAGTGAAACTCTTTAATAATTAGCTGATGTATGCTTCAGTGCTAGGAGCATAGAACAGCACAGACATTTGTTGGGATGACAACTATGTTGGATATAATACGAAAGAAATAAGGTACTGCTATGAAAGTGCATATAGTCCAAAATAGATTTTGCTTCTAATTATATTTGGATAAGAAGTTGCCTGTTGTATTACAGAAAAAAAGATCAATATAACTGAAATGGAATAGGATTTTGAAGGCGAGGACAATTTTTCTGAGCAGATGTGATCAACAAGGTAACATTTGTGCAATTTATCACCACTTACATCAGGCTAGTAATTGGAACAGTATATCTATAGTTGCAATTTTATCCTGGAGAAAGGCTTGCATTTATAAATAAATATGGATATGTAATACAGAAATATAGATACATACAGTGTGGTACAGCATTAAGAACCAATACTAGAAGTGTAGTCAGATAACTCAGGTTGAAATTCCCCCATCTTATCATAAGTAAGGTAATTTCCCTCTCTGGCTTTTGGTTTATTCATCTTGAATATGAAGGAGTTGAACTACATGATTTCTAAAGTCCTCCCAGATCTTTGTCTATTATCCTATTATGTTAAAGGTATCTTACCATGCATTTTGGGCTGCTTGATTCTTTTTTAATATGTGAATAAATGCAAATTACATATATGTGTGTAATATACATATATACAGAAATATATATAATATATATATATTACATATACGCATATATCCTTGTATAAAAGATAACAAATAGATCAGTACATCAGGGATTATTGATTCCATCTATGATTTCAGAACATACTCCATCTTTGATCCATAATGTCACTTTTATAATTACTATGGCTATATATAGATATAGAACTCTCTTAGTGTATGTGCCAGTCTGTGTGTCTCTGTCTCCCTCTTTCTCTCCTTCCCTCCCTCCTTCAATTGAACATGTCAATGAGATTCTCTGGAATTAGCTAAGCTGGTCATTAGATGAAATACATGATTTGTCATCAAGTCCACATGTAAAACTTTTCCAGCTTGGCAAGAGCTGCCAGAGCCTGCGTGCTGCTGTCATGGTCCTCAAAAACCTAAGTTCAACTATATGTCACAATGAAATGTGAATTTAATGGAGCAAAAGATGTAATCTCCTAATGGAAACCTCTTAAAGAATCCTTCAGAATTCTCCAGTTTTCCCTTGGAAAGGTTTGAAAAAAGCCATTGAAAAGCAAATAAAAGCCAATTAAACATGGTTGATTGTGAGTAAGTTCTCCAAAAGTTGAATGCAGAGAGGGGAAAGGGGGCAATATTATCTGTGGTTATACTAATCTGATGGCACCAACTGGCTCTATTTTTAGGATCATAGAGCTGGTGCCAGACTGAACCTTAAAGGCCTTCTATTCTAACACCATCATTTTTTTGCAGAAAGGAAAACTAGGTTTGAGGGAAGTTAAAGCCTTGCATTTGTACAGCACTTTAAGGTTCGCATGTGTCCAAGATCACACTGATACTTAAGCATCACATGTAGAATTTGAACTTAGCACCTTTAACTTCAGAATCATTGCTCTTTTAATGGTAGCATGCTGCCTTACAAGAGAGTCAAGCAATATTTATTTAGAGATGTTTGCAATCTTTTAGGTGTCTTACTGCTCATCTTCCCCTCATTGATTTATCAGTCTCTCCTTTATATTTTTATCTAAATTTTCTTCCTGCTGAGATCCTTGGTGGGTTTTCTACATTTTAAACTATTTTTTTCTTCTTTATATTTGCCATTCCCTCTCTGACTTCTCATTTGCTGGTGAGTTTAGATCAAGAGCTGGACATCAAAGCCATCCGAAACTATTACTATGTTAGAAATTCACTTTTTAATGGCCTTAGTCCTTGCTTCAACTAGCTTCTGTGGGACTGGACGAGCCAGCCCCATTTCCTTTAAAGTGAGTACAGCTTTTCAAATTGCAACTTTGTCCCTATTCTCTCTGTACTGTTCTGACTAGGCTTAATCAGTGTATGTTGGGGTTTTTCTTGTGTATGAGTGGTGGTAGAACATCATATGTCACTGCTGTGATAATACTGTGTAGAGGCCTCCATATTTGGATCTTGAAACAAAACCCAGTTAATTTGCTTGTCCTGGCATTCATGGAAGATAAAATGAGCTCACTATGGATTTAGTAATAGCTTTAAGTATTTAAATTTGGTTTTTCAAGAGGCTTTTACTTTATGCCATGCTTCTGTATTTGTGTCTTGTTTCTATATATTTAATTTCCCTAATTTTTTGCATATTTTTTAAAGTTGTTGGGTTAAAACAGTATGTAGACAATTACTTGGCTCTCTTGCTCATCATGTGACCTTCATCCAAATTCCTATCATCCATATGTCAAGCTCTTTAATCAATTCTCTTTCATAATATCTGAGTAGACTTCAGTTAGGCTTTTCATAGCCATATCACCCCCATATTGTGAAAGTAAGCATTTTTATTTTTAATCATCCTTACATGGTAGTCATTTGCCCTATCCTAGCTTTCCTGTTTCTTTTCTAGCGATCTAGTTAACCTTACAAAATTTTGTCAATAATATAACATTTCCCACTGATTTTTTTTAGTTTCTTTGCTATTTTTTTTAACTTTTGGGGGGAAGTGGATCAAGTGCTGCACTCAGAGTCAGAAAGACCCAGACACTTATTTATTGTTTGAGCCTGGGTAACTGAAACTCATTCTGCCTCAATTTCCTCATCAGAAAAAAATAGAGGTAATAGATATAGTTCCTTATTGAGCTTTTGTGAGAATAAATGGAGAGAAAACATCTTGCTTACCTTAAATTATTTTTATATTAGATATTAAAAGTAAACATTATTTTCTGTGAATTCTAGAATTTAATCTCTTCCATCACTATTTTTGGTACTATGATGCCTCTCTGAATTCAATCTTAAAGCACACCAATGTATGGCTTCTAAATCTTCCTCTAACTCTGGAACTCTAAAATATATGCATTGTAAGGTTGTTTCTAGTTTGGATTTGTCAGTCAGCCAACAATTAGAGATAACTTACATTGCCAGTCCCTCTAATGTAAGTCATGCTTACACTGATAACAAGGTGTAACTGATCATAAGAATTAAAGCTTGAAAGGACCTTAGATATCAAACAAATCCCATAATTTTAGATGAAAAACTGAAGTTGAGACATCTAATCCCTAATGAAAGTCATATAGCTCATTAGTAGCAGAGCCAGGATTCAAAACCATAGCAACTATACCACCACCACCAACAACCAACAATCAACAACAATAACAATTGGTATTTCTATATCATTTTAAGGTTTGCAAAGATCTTTATAGATATGTTCATGTTTTATCCTTGTAAAATTGCTAGAAGTTAGATGTTACTATTATCTTCATTTTAGAGATCAGGAAATTGAGGAAGATAGAGATCAAATGACTTTCTCTATGTCACACAGCTGGTAAGTGAGTCCAGATTTGAATTCAGGTGTTCCTGATTACAGTTCAAACACACTTGTCCACCATTCCAATTAGCTGTAAAATAACAGGGTTCTTTCCACTTTACTATGATATCCACTACCATTGCTCAGTCATAGAATCTGAAAGACTTTAGAATTTTTTTAACTTAACTACCTTAGTTTATAAAGAAAGAAACAAAAGCACTGAGGAGTAAAATTATTTATTCCAGGCAACTAGTTATTGTCAGAGTCTGGACTAAAAACTAAACCTCCTGGCTCCTATTTCCATATTTCTTCTGCTATCCCATAGTGGCCTAGCTAACAGGACCCTGAAATATCATACTGTCTAGCTACAGAAACTAACTTAATGAGACTCGATGAATTTGAATGACCTCTTCCTATAACCAAGTTGAATTTGACCTCAGGCAAATTTTGAGAGCCTGGGGTTAACATTTGAGAAAATTATATTTTTACCTTATCTCTGTTTTTCTGGAATATTAGGGTCTTGGATGATATGATTTCTAAGGTCCCTTCTAGTCTTGGCATTCTATAATTCTCCATCTTTGATAAAACTTTGTAAAGAGATTTGAGATTCCCACTTCAGATATCAAACTACATCTTTAATCAGGAGAGAACTGAAAAACAAAGTTCTCAAAAACTTTTGCTCAAAAAGTGAAATTTAAATATGAATTGAGCCACTGAGATTAGAACTCCAGTTTGGTGATAGGACAGAGATAAAAGTACTTACCATGTTACCTAGAGACATGTAGGTATATGTTTTTAATTTTTCAGGTAACAGTATCTTCCAAATAGTCTCTTTACAGATCATTGGATATTTTTCCCCTTCCAAAAATACTATTTTTTTTTCTTTTCCCAGTAATACATATTTTAAGATACATGGCAAAGAAAACATTCATCAATATTTTAAATTCATTCACCAGAAGCTGATTTTAATTACAAAACTTTTACTCTAAAATAAAACCTCTCTAATTGAGATCTTAATTATTAAAATTGTCATTGGAATTGAATTATGGAAAATATTGTTTCTAAGATATGATAAAAATATTTAGTCTAATTTCTTTTTGCACATCCTTGTCATTTTCTATGAAATGATACATCTGAGAATTCTATAAATTAGGAGGAAAATATTAGATTCACAGTAATATTTTTTTCCAAATATTTAAGACATTAGCTTTCTATTTATGTTATATTTATGCCACCAGTTGACTTTGAAAATTAATGACAATTATAATTAACAATCATTTGGATATTTCAATGAACCCATCATCTCATTGATGTGGATGGATTGACCCACTATAGGTAGATGGTGCAGATCACAACGTACGTACACACTCTCAATATGTGTATTTCTTGTTCACATCCTTTTATAGAACTTTCATAAAAGAACTATAAAAATGATAACAACTTTAAATTTGCTATTTCTACATTTCATGGGGACAAGTCTAACACTTGGGATATACCTTTGGGATATACCAGTGACCCATTTCCTTTTCTGATTCAACATTTCTCGTATAACATACCACTTCTTGGATAGAAACCATTATTGCAAATATGCTACAGGTTATATACACCCATTAGGCATTTCTTCATTACCCTTTGAGTCACATGCAAATCTGATTCTTTTGTCATAGTAGTGTTCCAGAATTCATAATAATATAATGTTAAAGGAAGAACTTTGGGGTTCCAAAAATGTTTTCAAGATGAGAGAATAGCTTAAACTAGCCATCTGACTACATGTATTAGTCTGGGTAATAGGCATCGTTCCCTGTATTGACACTAAAGCTGATAATTTTGGAGTAGCCATGGATTTCATTGAAAATGTCCTAAATATCCTGGCCCTCCATTCAATCAAAATAATGATAATCATAAAAAAGCATCTGGAAAACTTTGCCACCTCCAATCTATTTGAACTCTGAGTAAAACATGTTGCTTGACAGTGGCAAACATCTTTGTAAACCATAGATTTCCTGATTTTATATTTAACTTGACATTAATAATGAGAATATCATTAAGTAGGGTTATTTTGGTTGGTTTTATCTATTATTCTTATATAATATTAATTTATACCTGGAAACTCCTTGTGGGAGAAGACCTGTGAAAGTTGCATTGTTCTCTAAGGGTATGTCAAGTAACTGCCTTATGTATTACTATTCTAAGTCTCCAGACTAAAAATCTCTTCTATAGCCTTCACTCCCCTAAACATGATTCTTCCTCTATAAGAGTATAAGGCTCCTTCCGGTCAAGGAACATACCCTTTTGTGTTTGTACTCACAGTATCTTTTTTTCTAGTGTCTGGCACACAATGAGTACTCAATACATTACTTTTTTTTTTATTAAATTAAACTGAATCAAGTTCTTTTTCCCGATAAATACTAAAATGTACCATGTTTACCTCTTAGTAAATTCATATGATGAAAAGCTCTGACCTTTTGTAATAAAAATATTCATTTCAAATTTTCTTCAAGAATATGTGGCACAGTAGAAATGGTGTTGATTTTGGAGTCAAAGAAGCTAGGTTTATATCCCAAGTCTGTTGCATACAACCAGAAAGACCTCACGTAAGTCACTTCTTGACCTCCTTGGTCTTCAGTTGCCTCATTGACATAGATAGAGAGAGAGAGAGAGAGAGAGAGAGAGAGAGAGAGAGAGAGAGAGAGAGAGAGAGAGAGAGAGAGAGAGAGAGAGAGGGAGGGAGGGAGGGAGGGAGAGAGAGAGAGAGAGAGAAACACTGAGAGACACAGAGAAAGAGAGGGAGGGAGGAGGAGGGAAAGATAGAGATATGGAACAAGAAGGAAAATAAACCTTCATCAAGCACCTGCTATGTGTCAAGCACTGCTTTTACAAATATCTTATTTGATCCTCACAACAAAAATGTGAGGTAAGTGCTATTATTTTCCGTTTTACAGTTGAAGCAACTGAGACAAACACAGAGACTTTCAGAGGATGACGTAGATACTTAGTATCTGAAGTCAAATTTGAATCTGAGTCTTCCCGAGGGTTGGTCATGATGAACTCTGAGTAAGAACAACGGTAGCAATGATTGCCTAGTTGATATCACACTAATGATATTTTTCAGTTTGATTCAATTTAATCAGCATTCATTAAACACTTATTTTTTGATACGGTGTGAGGTTCTGGAGAATATGTAGAAGAAAAAAAATATTTCCTGCAGTCAAGAATCAAACATTCTAGAGACATATCAATCTGTATAGAGAAAAGTAAATGCAAAATACATAAATAATACAGATTAAATTGTGGCAGATGGGGATAAGACATAAATTTATGCTTGGGCTTAAACTTTCAAAGGAGATGGGAGAAAACCAAGAGATATCACAAAATGCAGAATCAGAGCAGTTAGTCAGAAAGGAGTAGGGCTCCTGAGGAATATGACATCTTAGAAACAGCAGAGAGCTCCATGAAGGAAGAGAATCAAGTAGTATCTTCCTAGGATTTGGAAGAGGAAAATAGCAAAGATGAAACCAGAGAATTCCTCCTGAGATACAGACAGACAGAAACACACACACACATTTCTGATTCTGGAATTCTCTTCCATTTCTTAGTGGTCTTTTAATAGCTTTCTGACCCTGCAAGATGCCTTGGCCCTTGTGGCTTTCTCTCACTGGAAGAAGCCTCTGCCCCATGACCTCTCTTATTGGTGACTTCCTCCCAGAACCTCCATTTTTAGGAACTTCCAAGGCCAGACATATTTAATCTCTTAATCCTCTCCTGGTTCTGCTCCTGACTCCTCCTTCATGGTCCAGTATGGGGAATTTCTCCCCTTTCCTCCCCTACTATCCATCTCCTTTTTATATATTATCTTCTTCCATTAGAATATAAGCTTCTCGACAGGAAATGCTGAGAGAGAGAGATACAGAGAGAGACAGAGAGAGACAGAGAGACAGAGAGAGAGAGAGACAGAGAGACAGAGAGAGATACAGAGAGAGAGAGAAAGAGAGATACAGAGAGAGAGAGAGAGAGAGAGAGAGAGATACAGAGAGAGATACAGAGAGCAGTTATGGCTGCTAATGGCTGCTAATGGCCACCCTTGTGATTGTTAGAACTGAACAGGCTAGATGGCGGCTGGTAAGCAGGGACTAGTGTAAGCTCCGTACCAAGTCCCTCCAAAAACCTATAAAAATGGCTCTGAACCAATTCTAGAATGGCAGAACCCACAGAACAGCAGAGGGAAGCAGGGCTCCAGCCCAGGACAGCCTGGATGGTCTCTGGGTGAGGTCTATCCCACACAGAGCTGGGAGTTGGGAGCTGGGAACAGAGTGGAGCAGAGCCCAGCCTGAGCGGCGTGGAACAACCAAAATTGGAGTCAGGCAGATGGGGCCCCTAGCGCCCTGAATATGTGAGCTGCGGCAGTTACCAGACTCCTCAACCCACAAACACCAAAGACTGTGGAGAAGGTTAGTGGGAAAAGCTGCGGGAGTGGAAGGAGTTCCCGGTTCGGCTTCCAGCCCCAGGGGCAGTGCAGGTGGCACAGCTACAATTGCTGCTGCTTCTGGCGCAGGCCCGCCTGGTGGGAAGAATTAAGTGGTGGATCAGAGCAGGAGTGCACAGCCTGCTGAAGATCTAAGCCCAGCCCAGGCTGGGGGTTCTTGGGGAAGGAGTAGTGCTGGTGTGAGAGAGCTTGGACCTCCCCCCCAAACGTGGAACACAGAACTCGTTAGTCTACAAGCAGTCATACCCCACTGAAAAACTCAAGGGTCAAGTTAGTTGGTTGGGAATATGGCCAGGCAGCAAAAGCACACCCAGATTCAGTCTCAGACTTTGAATTCTTTCTTTGTTGACAAAGAAGACCAAAACATACAGCCTAAAGAAGACAACAAAGTCATAGAGCCTACAACAAAAGCCTCCAAGAAAAACATGAACTGGTCCCAGGCCATGGAAGAGCTCAAAAAGGATTTGGAAAAGCAAGTTAGACAAGTAGAGGAAAAATTGGGAAGAGAAATGAGAAAGATGCGAGAAAACCATGAAAAACAAGTCAATGACTTGCTAAAGGAGACCAAAAAAATACTGAAAAATACACTGAAGAAAACAACACCTTAAAAAATAGATTAACTCAAATGGCAAAACAGCTCCAAAAAGCCAATGAGGAGAAGAATGCCTTGAAAGGCAGAATTAGCCAAATGGAAAAGGAGGTCCAAAAGACCACTGAAGAAAATACTACTTTAAAAATTAGATTGGAGCAAGTGGAAGCTAGTGACTTTATGAGAAATCAGGATATTATAAAACAGAACCAAAGGAATGAAAAAATGGAAGACAATGTGAAATATCTCATTGGAAAAGCCACTGACCTGGAAAATAGTTCCAGGAGAGATACTTTAAAAATTATTGGACTACCTGAAAGCCATGATCAAAAAAAGAGCCTAGATACCATCGTTCAAGAAATTATCAAGGAGAACTGCCCTGATATTCTAGAGCCACAGGGCAAAATAGAAATTGAAAGAATCCATCGATCGCCTCCTCAAGTAGATCCCAAAAAGAAATCTCCTAGGAATATTGTCGACAAATTCCAGGACTCCCAGATCAAGGAGAAAATACTGCAAGCAGCCAGAAAGAAACAATTTGAGTATTGTGGAAACCCAATCAGAATAATCCAAGATCTGGCAGCTTCTACTTTAAGAGATCGAAGGGCTTGGAATGCAATATTCCAAAGGTCAATGGAGCTAGGATTAAAACCAAGAATCACCTACCCAGCAAAACTGAGCATCATGCTCCAAGGCAAAATATGAATTTTCAATAAAATAGAGGACTTTCAAGCTTTCTCAGTGAAAAGACCAGAACTGAATAGAAAATTTGACTTTCAAACACAAGAATCAAGAGAAGCATGAAAAGGTAATCAAGAAACAGAAATTGCAAGGGACTTACTAAAGTTGAACTGTTTTGTTTACATTCCTACATGGAAAGATGACATGTATGATTCATGAGACCTCAGTATTAGGGTAGCTGAAGGGAATATGCATATATATATATGTATATATATATATATATGTTTATGTGTATATATATATATAAGTGAATGTGTATGTATGTATATATCTATGTATATATGTGTATGTATGTGTATATATATGTGTGTGTGTATATATGTGTCTGTGTGTGTGTATGTATATATATATATATATATATATATATATATATATATATATATATATATATATGTAAAAGAGAGAGAGCAGACACAGGGTGAGTTGAAGATGAAGGGAAGATATCTAAAAGAAATAAAATGAAATTAAGGGATGAGAGAGCAACATACTGAGAGAGGGATATAGGAAGAGATAGAATGGTGTGGATTATCTCACATAAAGGTGTGTATCAGGAGGGCAGAGTTTATAATCTCAAAGAGGATCATAAACATGTCTGAAAGGTTCGGAACCGCCGGATATAAGAAACTCTCAAAGTAGAAGGCAGAAGAATCAAAACATTTATTTAGGCTCCACAGTAACCAACCCATGAACCAGAAGCCCCACCTTGATACATTAATGAAAAGTTTCTAGGCCCAATAAGTACGCCTTGAAAGAGTAACCAGGAGGCTACAGAGAAACATGATTGCATAAAGCAAAATCATGTTTCCCCCTTTTATGGTAATAAGATTACCCACTGGACTGAAGTCTTTGTTCAGCTTCCTCCCGTAGGTCAGCTCTGCTACTGGCAGCTCCTGCCTCAGCTGTGTCTGTGTCTGCAACTGAAACTGCAACTGAAACTGACGATGTAACGGTCGCTGTAACTGACGATGTAACTGTCGCTGGCTCCAACCGGAAAAGGAAAAGAAGAATCTTCAAGCTGTCCTCTCCCCTCTTATAGGGTTTTTGACATCATCAAGCTCCGCCCGAATGACCAGGGCCGATTGGTTCCTGAGTTGGCCCCTCCCCCTAGCATAGCCGTTAACACCTCCCCTCAGCCAGCCCCATGACTCCTCACACAGGAAGTTGTCTGCTTCCTGACATGCTCTCTGGGCTTCCTGCCCCGGAAGAGCAAGCCACAGCGTCCAGAGGCTCAATGAGGTAAGCTGAGTCATTCAAAGAAAACAAAGCCATTCTGGTTACACTCCACCCCTTGTTATAGGAAACATAATCTAATCAGCCATGTATCCTAGAACATACATTGTGATCCAATTACAAAGGAAACTAAAACATATCATTCATTATAAAGCAAAACATATCATTTGGTGACATTCCTAAATATTGGTTTACGATTCAAATGTGATCCACCCCTAGGTCCCAGCAAGATAATCTCTTCAATCAATCATCCCCAAAATAATTATTAATAATTCAAATGTCCACCCCTAAATCCTTGTATCCATTACATAGGATCAATAATATCATAACAATAAAACAACACAGCAAGGATAACACAAAATAAGTAAACAGAACACTATCATCATTTCCACCCCCCTTGAACGATTGGGGCTCAAAATCTTGGGGTGAGGGGTGAAGGTCTCATTTTCCATAGCTTCTTCATGCTGAAATTGGATGTAGAGATGGCCCTGCCCCCAAAAAGTCCCATTCCAGAGGTCATTTCTTTAGCGAGCTGGCAGGAATTCCAAGAATGCTACATGCTTAGGCAGTCACCGGAAAGTGCAGGGTGCTTAAGCCTGAAGGAAACAAAACTAGCAACAAGGTTAGCCAAAACAAAGGACAAAAAGAATAGTCTGTGAATCTATTATTATAACCTATTCACGGTAAAATATATGGTTCAGGGGTACGATTTGGTAATTATTTTCCCCTGAATAGACAACTGTTACAGTGTTGTCCTTCCCATGGGCTATAACTTCTGCAGCCTTTGGAATATCATCTGGCTTCCGTTTTACCCATACCTTAGCTCCTGACTTTATTCTATCAATGGAGCAAGACCCTTTTGCCCCTCTAGTAGTTATTTTGGGAGGAGGGTTAGTTTTCACAAAGGGTATTTTTTCACAGGGGATAATAATGACTTGAACCATCCTATCATTTCTACAAAATTGTACAGGTTTTTTACCCATATTCTGGAGTGTCACAACAATTTCTTTTTGATAATTAGAATCTATCACTCCAGCCAATACATGTATTCCTTGAGCCGCTAATCCTGGTTTAGGTAATATCCGTCCAAGATGATTCTTGGGGATTCTCTTACATACTCCAGTAGGGGTTTTTCTTATCTCTTTCCTATTTAACCTAAAATTCTCTATACAATGTAAATCATATCCTGCTGAACCAGGTGTTCCTGGACTTGGTAGTGGGACATCTTCCCTCACAGTCCAAAATTCAATGTTTTGGATCTCACATGTTTGCTGTTCTCTGATCTGCAGATTTGGGGTCATCATTCTGGCTAGAGGTGTACTCCCCCCTAAGGGCCTATTATTCAAATTACGTAAGGCAATAGACAAATTATCCTTCCAATGTCGATATGAATTATTTGAGCTTAATTTTCTCAGCTGTTCTTTCAACAATCCATTCATTCTTTCAATTAGCCCAGATGCTTGTGGGTAATATGGAATATGATATATCCATTCTATATTATTCAACACACAATATCTTTTCACTTCTTTGCCCTTGAAATGTGACCCATTGTCACTTTGAATCTGCATTGGGGTTCCATAATATAAACTTACAATATCTAAAGTTTTACAGGTGTTTTTCTGAGTTGCGTCTTTATAAGGACAAGCCACTAGTACACCAGAATAGGTGTCAACACACGTACATACATATTTACATCCTTTATCCTGGGGTAGTGGGCCAATATAATCTATCTGCCAAATTTGGGCTGGAACTTTTCCCCTTGCTATTTCTCCAGTAACTATCCTAGGAAGAGTTCGTTCTTTTTCTAATTGGCATATACAACACTCCTCTGTTATTTGTTTTAACAACGCATGAGAAATACTGATACCTCGATCCTGTGCCCATCGATGGGTGGCCTGGACCCCTAAATGGCCAGCAGTCTGGTGGACCCATCTTGCTAAGGCTGGGTCATCAGTTGGAGTCGGAGTAGGGACAATACATTCAGTAGCAATCTTTGCTAGTCGATCCGCATGTGCATTGTACTCACGTTCTGGTGTGGTCAGGGTTGCATGAGCATCAACATGAAAAACTGACAGATCTGTAACCAAAGACATGTCCCATATATTTTCCCATAACTCTTTACCCCAAACTTGTTTGCCATGAATCTCCCAATTCTGATTCCTCCATATAGGCATCCACATAGCTAATCCATTAGCTACCACCCACGAGTCAGTAAATATATGACACTGTCCTCCTTTCTCTGCTCTGATGGCCTGATGCACTGCCATCAGTTCAGCATATTGGCTACTTCCACCTATCCCAGAACTTTCCAGAGTTCTCCTTGTACAGGGGTTATAGGCTACTGCTTTCCAATGTCTCTTCTGTCCTAAATATTTTGCTGTCCCATCAGTAAACCAAGCATGTTTCTTCTGTTCTTCATTTAGTCCGTCATATCCATTATTCCATTTCACTAAGGATGGTACCATCTGTTGCTTAGATTCAAGGGGCTTTTCATTGCTCTCAGTATTAATGTTCGCCACAGATTCATGTAGAGCAGAAACTCCATTTTTGCCTGCTCTGGACCTATTCTGAATATACCACTTCCATTTGATTATGCTTGCCTCTTGTGCATGTCCAATTCTGTGAGAAGCTGGGGTACTCATTACCCAAGTCATGATTGGAATTCCAGGCCTTAATACCACTTCATGACCCAGAGTTAGTTGCTCAGTTTCTACTAAAGCCCAATATGCAGCTAACAGCTGCTTCTCAAAAGGTGTATATTGCACTCCAGATGAGGGCAGTTTCCTTGACCAAAAGCCTAAAGGTACACTTCGGCTTTGTTGTTTTTGCCACAGACTCCAATTTGCATAGTCATCTTGTACAGTCACTTGTAACTCCACTGGCCCATTTTGCATAGGCCATAAGTCTAGAGCTAATTGAATAGCAGCCTTTGCTTCCTCAAAAGCTCTACTTTGTTCAAGTCCCCAGTCAAATTCATATTTCTTTCTGGTGACTTTATACAAGGGTTTTAAAATCTGTCCCAAATGTGGGATGTGGTGTCTCCAATAACCAAACAGCCCTATGAACTTTTGGGCCTCTTTCTTATTGGTAGGGGTGGGAAAATCCTGGATTTTTTGTCGAGCTTGTGGGAGAATTTCTCGCAGTCCTCTATTCCACTGTATCCCCAAGAATTTTACAGTTTGAGCTGGCCCTTGAACCTTTGCGGGGTTGATTTCCCATCCTTTGCTTTTCATATGGTCAATTAATAATACTAAACTCTCCTCCACCTCCTTTATATTCTTTCCCTGTATCATGATGTCATCTATGTAATGTGTAAGCTGTACACCAGGTAACTTTAATTCATCCAAATGTTCAGCTACAATCCTGTGGCAAATAGTTGGGCTATGAATATATCCTTGCGGCAGGCGTGTAAATGTATACTGTCGGCCTTGCCAAGTAAAAGCAAACTGATTCCATTGCTTGGGGTCTATTGGGATTGTAAAGAAGGCATTGGCCAAATCAATAACTGCATACCAAGTCCCTTCATGTTTTTGTATTCTCTCTATTAAAGTAACCGTGTCTGGGACAGCAGCATACAAGGGAGGAGTCACTTTGTTCAGCTGTCTATAATCTACTGTCATCCTCCATGTTCCATCTGACTTTCGGACTGGCCAGACAGGGTTGTTCCATTGAGTAGTTGTAGGGACTAACACTCCTGCCTCAACACATTCTCTTATAGTGTTGGCAATTTCATCTTGCCCACCTGGCACACGATATTGCCTCAAAGTAATTACTTCAGAAGGTTCGGGCAAAGTGATTGGATCCATCTTGATTTTCCCCACTAAGACTGCATTAATGCCTATTTTCCTCACAGCAAATTGGTATTTCCCTTCAGGTAAATTTAAGGTCATACCCTTCAAAATGTCTATTCCAATGATGTATTCAGGAATAGGCACAATAACCACACTATATTCTTTCTTGGGCAACTGTCCAATTTTCATCATCAATTTAACTTGTCTGGCTGATATTTCAGTCCCTCCTAGTCCTGTAATGGTAATAGGAGTTCCATGGCTGAACTTGTCTGGATTTCCATAAATAAGGGTGGCCTCGGCCCCAGTATCTATTAATGCCTCGGTTACCGTACTTGACCCATTTTTCCAATATATGGTCAAGTTAATGTGAGGTCTACAATCCAGCCTGTGTATTTCCTTAATTTGGGCTGGGGCCTGGCCTGTTCCCTAGTATTCCCTTTCATGTGATTCACTTG
The DNA here is from genome assembly GCF_011100635.1 of Trichosurus vulpecula. Classification (NCBI taxonomy): domain Eukaryota; kingdom Metazoa; phylum Chordata; class Mammalia; order Diprotodontia; family Phalangeridae; genus Trichosurus; species Trichosurus vulpecula. The sequence goes on from NC_050581.1 coordinate 134,680,943, forward strand.
GGTATGAAGGTTCAACATCTGTAGCATTTGCAGGAGCAGTTCTGATTTCCCTATCTCTCCTGTTATTAAGGCCTTTATCTCTGTACATTCTATATAATTCATTGGTTGGAATTCCATCTATCATTTCAAAACCTACTCCTGCTCTCAATAAAGCAGTAAACATTTCTTTCCTTGTTACTCTCCTTTGGCGCCAAGTTTGCTGGTTATTCACCCTTCTCTCTCAAGGAGATCTATCCCCTCCCCAGTCACCTAAGTCATGTAACTGTAAAATCTTATTTATCACTGTTGTAAGACGGCTCCCTACTTCTCCAAGTAATAAATTCAAAATTAGTTGTTTATAAGCAGGGGGAGCTGTCCTAATTATTAAATTCCTATGAGGCAGTTCCATTGAATCATTGTAATATTTGTCTGCAGTTCCTATCATAATGGCAGTCTTCATTACCTCCTCCTTTAGTCTCATGATACAATCTCTAAGTGAATACCAGGGTCTGTGCTCAGTGGGCCACATAGAATCAGTAGCATATCTCTTATTGCATCCCACAGCGGCTAATGCCAACAGAGTAGTCCTGCTATCACCATCTCCTTGCTGATGATGTTCCCTAAAAGCTTGTTGAACTAGAGGATCATGGCTGATACCTATGAATCTCATGCAGTCTGTCCCATCTACTGATATTCCACCGGCCCCTTGATCACTGAGTCTTACCATCCAAGATATCAATGGTTCTCCTATTCTTTGGCTGAATCTACTCAAAATATCTGTGACCTCTTGCGGTGAGAAATCTTCCTGAATTTCCCTTGTAACTGAATCTTCACCTCGGGTTTCTGTCTTCCTCCTTTGTATGGGTCGAGCCCTTGTCTGATCATTTAACCATCTCCTATTCTCTGTGTGAGGCACATCCTGAACCCCAGTAGTGTTTTGTGCCTCAGCCCCTAACATTGTCTCATTCTCTCCCCACTCACTTCCTCTGCCACCATGGCTAGGACGAAGCAGGCAATCAGGCTCTTTCTGGGCTGGGTTGAAATGCACTCTGGGCTTTTTTGGTCTCCTGTTGCTCTTAGCCACATTAATAGAAAAGTTCTCATTTGAGTCAGTTTGGTCTTCTGCTATCTGAGATTCCCCTCCTTCCTGTGGGGTAGGAGTGCCCCCATGTCTTTCACTTAATCTCAATCTTTCGTATACTAGCCGGTAGGCTGATAACACTATCCAGCTTTGCCTAGATAGTGATGCCCCTGACTGAATCCCAACTTCTCGTAAACACTTTTCCAAATCCCTAGGATCTCCTCTCCGTAGCCTTGGTTCCCAGTTTTCACAGGGTCCAGCTTTTTTAGCCAATTCTTTTGCTAGGGAGGAATAAAATGGATCCTCCCATCCTGGGATATTCATCTCTTCCTCTGAAATTGTTCTGCTTCTAAATAGAGATCTTATACCTAGCGATCCTGTTCGTGACGCCAAATGTATCAGGAGGGCAGAGTTTATAATCTCAAAGAGGATCATAAACATGTCTGAAAGGTTCGGAACCGCCGGATATAAGAAACTCTCAAAGTAGAAGGCAGAAGAATCAAAACATTTATTTAGGCTCCACAGTAACCAACCCATGAACCAGAAGCCCCACCTTGATACATTAATGAAAAGTTTCCAGGCCCAATAAGTACGCCTTGAAAGAGTAACCAGGAGGCTACAGAGAAACATGATTGCGTAAAGCAAAATCATGTTTCCCCCTTTTATGGTAATAAGATTACCCACTGGACTGAAGTCTTTGTTCAGCTTCCTCCTGTAGGTCAGCTCTGCTACTGGCAGCTCCTGCCTCAGCTGTGTCTGTGTCTGCAACTGAAACTGCAACTGAAACTGACGATGTAACGGTCGCTGTAACTGACGATGTAACTGTCGCTGGCTCCAACCGGAAAAGGAAAAGAAGAATCTTCAAGCTGTCCTCTCCCCTCTTATAGGGTTTTTGACATCATCAAGCTCCGCCCGAATGACCAGGGCCGATTGGTTCCTGAGTTGGCCCCTCCCCCTAGCATAGCCGTTAACACCTCCCCTCAGCCAGCCCCATGACTCCTCACACAGGAAGTTGTCTGCTTCCTGACATGCTCTCTGGGCTTCCTGCCCCGGAAGAGCAAGCCACAGCGTCCAGAGGCTCAATGAGGTAAGCTGAGTCATTCAAAGAAAACAAAGCCATTCTGGTTACAAGGTGGCAAAAGGAAGCAGTTCTGTGAGAGGAGGGGAGAGGGCCCGTGAGGGGGGAATGAGTAAACCTTGCTCCCATCAGATTTGGCCTGAGGAGGGAATACCATACATACTCAGTTGGGTATCTTACCCCACAGGAAAAAAGAGGGAGGAAGATAAAAAATAAAAAAAAAATAAAAGGGGGGGGGATAATGGAGGGGAGGGCAGATGGGAGTGGACGTAATCAAAACAAACACTTTGGAAAGGGTACAGGGTCAAGGGAGAAAATTCAATAAAGGGGGATGGGTTGGGAAGGAGCAAAATGAAGTTAGTTTTTCACAACATGAGTAGTGTGGAAGGGTTATACATAATGATACACATGTGGCCTAGGTTGAATTGCTCGACTTCTTAGGGAGGGTGGGTGGGAAGGGAAGAGGGGAGAGAATTTGGAACTCAAAGTTTTAAAAACAGATGTTCAAAAACAAAAAAAAAGTTTTTGTATGCAACTGAAAAATAAGATACACGGGCAATGGGGCATAGAAATTTATCTTGCCCTACAAGAAAGGAAGTGAAAAGGGAATGAGAGGGGAGGGGGGTGATAGAGGGGAGGGCTGACTGGGGAACAGGGCAACCAGAATATATGCCATCTTGGAGTGGGGGGGGAGGGTAAAAATGGGGAGAAAATTTGTAATTCAAACTGTTGTGAAAATCAATGCTGAAAACTAAATATGTTAAATAAATAAATTTAAATTAAAAAAAAAAAAACTGAACAGGCTGACTTAGCTGTACTATGAGTTTGTTTTGGGCAAGACCCTAGCAGGTGGTTGAAGAGGTTTTGGGATGGCTAGGCTCCAGCTTGTGATATTGTGTGTGGAATGTTTTACTGCTGTGATAGACTGGATATATGATTCTCTGGTGTCTAAATAAATGGTTTACTTCTTCTAAAAAAAAAAAGAATATAAGCTTCTCAAAGGAAAGGAGTCCTTAGGTTTCACTAAACTAGGAAAGGGTTCTATGAAATTATTATATTTTTTTCCTTAATAGTATTTTTTCCAATTATATGTAAAAATAGTTTTCAACATTCATTTTTGTAAAATTTTCAGTTCCATGTTTTTCTGCTTCCCTCCCACCCTTCCCCCCCTCCCTGAGATAGCAAGCAATCTGATATAGGCTATACATGTACAATCATATCAAACATATTTCCACATGAGTCATGCTGTGAAAGAAGAATCGAACAAAATGGAAAAACCATGAGAAAGAAAAAAAAATACAAAAAAAAGTGAAAATAGTATGCTTCTGTCTGCAGTCACACTCCATAGTTCTTTCTCTGGAGGTGGTTAACACTTTCCATCATGTCTTTTTTGAAATTGTCTTAGATCATTTTATTGTTGAGAAAAACTATGTCTATAATAGTTAATTATTGCACAATGTTGCTGTTGCTGTGTACAATGTTCTCCTGGTTCATGAAATTATGTTTTAAAGAGTTAAGAACTCCTGTTCTATACGAAGTGTGAATCCTGGCTCTGCCTCTTGTAATTTTGGAAAAGTATTTTTAATCTTTTTCAATCACAGTTTCTTCATTTGCAAAACAGTGTATTGGACAAGTTTCCACCCAGCTCTAAATTTAAGATTCTTTGATCTTCTCTTAGTATGTAAGCTGCAAGTTTCTTGTGGAAGAAGGTTTAGCTGAAGCATGAGAGAGAGAGAGAGAGAGAGAGAGAGAGAGAGAGAGAGACAGGGAGAGGAGGCAACATGTACTGGGCATTTCAAACAACCACCACAATTTTAACAACTATCTCCCCTCAGATTCTGATGAAAGCAGTCCAGGACCCTGAACCCAAAAAGTTTGGGAATAACAATTCTTCCAGGGTAATGAGCTTGGACGTCATCCTAGGAAGGAATCCTTGTTGAGATGAAGCTTGGAAATTGCTCCTGTGGGTGTCACAGTCACAGCTAATGAAGACCTAGAAAAGAAAGGTTTTATCCCCTGAAGTCCTTTGCACTCTTAAATGGTTCAACATCAGAAATGACATTGTCAGTGGAAATGACATTAAAGGAGAGGCATTAACATCAACTTTGCTGTCTCATCCTAAAGACCATAAAACTTTTCCATTGAATTTACATCTGAAACCTTCCTTATATGTCATCTTCTCTATAAGTATTTCAACTCCTTGAAAGCAAGAAGTGTCATTTATTTTATTTGTAACTCTAGTACTTAGCACATAATAAGTGCTTAATAAATAATTCATACATTTTCAATCACTTTATCCATACTCATCATGAGCTATGTCTCTTTTATGATCATTGTGATGAAGTGTTCCAGAAAATGATATTTTTATTACATTGCAGAGCAAAATTAAGATGACTCTACCAATTGGTAGAGAAGTTTTGAATTATCTTCAATTGTTCTTTCACTTCAACTTTTTAAAACAGTTTATTCTGGGTTAAATTGTGAGGAGAGGGTAAATATTGACATTTTTCACTTCTTACAAATAATGTCAAGCCATTGCTCACAGAAAAAGGGTTTCACCTTTGAATATGACTAAATTAATATTTATAGACAGTTTAAAAGCTATTTGATTCTTTCCTTTATTTGGTCTTTTTTTTCTATACTCTGCCACCAATTCTTATAGAAATAGAAGTGGGGCATGAAGCACTGAAGCTATTTTTTGTCACTGTTGTTCCTCAGGCAGCAAGGTGGCATAATGGATAGGGCACTGGGCTTGGAACCAGGAAGACTCTTCATGAGTTCAAATCTGGCCTTAGACAGATATTAGGTACATATTCCTGTGAAACTCGCTTAAATCTGTTTGCCTCGATTTTTCATCTGTAAAATGAGCTGAAGAAGGAAATGGCAAACCACTCATGAAGAGTCAGACACAACTGAATTGACTCATCAACAAGAATTCATCACTTAGCCAACAATCTACCACAGACGAGCTCCTCCAACCTCAGCTAGATTGGCCTGTAGCCCACAAACTCAGCCTAATACTGGGATCATTATTCAAACTACATAGAATGAGTGGAAACACCACCTTCTGTGGCAGCCCATACCACATTTGTATATCTCCAGCACCCATACAGAGCCAAAACATTACTAAATTTCATCTACATTCGCAAATTTTTCTCAAATTAATAACAGCTGGCATTTATAATGAAACAAGGATTTTATTACTTAGATTCATTTGAAGAAATGAACAAGTGGTTCTCAGAAGAAATTAAAGCTATCAATAGTCACATAAAAATGCTCCAAGTCAGTATTCGTTACAGAAATGCAAATTAAAATGACTCTGAGATACCACCTTAAACCTATCAGATTGGCAGAAAAGTAAAATGATAAATGTTGGAGGGGATGTGAAATAATTGGAACACTAATACACAGTTGGTGGAATTGTGAACTAGTTGAAACATTCTGGAGAAAAATTTTGAACTATGCCTCAAAATACTCTGCATACCTTTTGACTCTACAGTATACCATTAGTAGGTCTGTATCTCAAATATATCAAAGGAAAAGGAAAAGGACGTATCTGTGCAAAATATTTATAGCAGCTCTTTTTGTGGTCATGAGGAATTGAAAATTAAACAGATGCCCATCATGTGGGAAATGCCTGAACAAGTTGTGACAAATGATTATGATGGAATTCAATTATGCAATAAGAAATGATGAGCAAGAAGATTTCAGAAAAACCTGGGCAGACTTATATGAACTGATGCAAAGTGAAGTGAGAAAAATCAGGAGAATATTGTACACAGCAACATTGTAAGGGTGATCAACTGTGAAAGAATTAGCTACTCTGATCAAGACAATCCCAAAGGATTCATGATGAAAAATTGTGAACTCTGAGTACTGATTGAAGCATTTCTTTTACTATTTATTCATTCATTCATTCATTCATTTTTGCGTGTGTGTTTTCTTTTGGCTAATAAGTAAATATGTTTTGTATAAATTCACATATATAATTGATATCATATTGCTTGCCTTTTCAAGGGGTGGGGAAAGGGTGGTGGGATGGGGAAAGGGTGGTAGGGAGGGAATTTTTAACTCATTTCTTTCAATGAATGTTTATTTTTTTCACTGTAATTAGGAAATATTGAACAAAATTAATAAAATTATAAATTAAAAAAACTTATATTCATTTGAGATTTTCAACAACCCCATGAGGTAGAATCTATAGGTATTATTGTCCTCAAATTGCAGATGAGGAAAAGTTGTTGTTAGAGGTTACGTGGAAAGATTTAATCCCAGGTCTTCCTACCTCTGAGTCCAACACTTTATTGTACTGTTAACTCTTGACTTTTTGTTTGTTTTAAACCAGAACTGTGATTTCATTTATATAACGTAATCCCAATGAAGAAATTCTTTCTATATATGCAGATTAGCACCTAATCTTTATCTCATTGTCTTATGAAGTTGTTTAGGAAACTTCAAGGTTAAGGGACTTGTCTTGGACTACAGTCCAAAAGACTGTATGAGGTAGGACTTGAACCCAGCTCTTCTAAGTGTGAGGCCCGCTCAATTTCTCAATTAAGTATTTCAATATTTTAACAAAAAATGAAGCAGTGTTCTGCATAGTGCCTGGCACATGGTAGGCACTTATTTTTTTTTTGAATGGCAGATTTATAAACAGGTTTTAGGACTACGGAACCTATTTACATCTCAATAAATCTTTTGAAGTTATTATCATATCTTTTCATGGAAATTAGCTAAAAGTCTGGCATTACCCTCTTAAGGAGTTCTAGTAATGAATCTAGTGAGGTGCCTTGGGCAAATAACTTGACATCCCTGAGTCCAGCTTCTTCATCTTTAAAATAAGCAAGTTAGATGATATGACCTATAAGGACCTTATGATGCTTATGATGATATGACCTATAGGGATCTTACAAGCACTAGCATTCCATGTTTTGTAAGGAGAAATCAAATTAAACTTCTCCAGGTGCAAAATCAGTGTGTTTCCAAAATGTAGCCTGAGTTCATTTGTCATACATACTGAATGTTTGGGAAAGGCTGATTTATAGTAAGTCTTTAAGAGTAAAGAAAGCCTCAATCCTTTCACCAGAATGGAGGGTAAAGGAGAGTGAAAGGCAGCAAGTTGTAATACAAAAGTCATCACTTGGCATCAGATGCCTTAAGCACAGATCCTGGCTAGGCCACTTAGTTATTTGATCATGGACAAGTCAATTAACCTCTCTGAGCCTCAGTTCATTCAAGATTAAATGAGGATAGCCATAATGTTCTTACTACTTATTTCACAGTATAGTTTTGAGGAAGGTGCAATGTGTTACATAAATGTGAGTTATGATTCAAACACAGTGGCATAATTTAGAAAAAAGGGCATTGTCTGTGAGCCACCAGACTTAAAAAAGGTAAAAGCTACTCAAACTGTCTAGGCCTCAGTTTCCTCATGTGAAATAAGCAGTGATGCTATATTACACTGAAGTCCCTTTCAGTGTAGATTATTGTCTTAACATGCAGATACAAAAGAGCTATGACATACAAGAATGAGGACAAAAACTGCTTATATTTGGCTAGGAAGATTGGGGTAACCTCTCGGTTTTTAAAAACAAAACAAAACTATTTCAGGTCAAGCTAAGAGCTTATCCAAAATCTGCAAGCATTTTTTAATATATATAGAAAGAAATATTTTTAGGAGTCTCAGAATGAGAATGAACTTTTTGAATAGAAAAGCAGAGTAAAAAATGTGGATTTAATGCTATGCCTATAAGACAAGGAAGGAAAAATGAGATACATCATGTTTCATTAATGAGGTCCCTGCTTTCAAATTTTCTCAACTTCTCCATGCAATGATTATGAACTGCTAGACTCCATTCCACGAAGTGGAATTTCAACTTGCTGACAGATCTAAATTAAACTTGGGAGCCAGAGAAGAAAATGCATTGAGAATTGTGCTCTATGCCAGTTTAATGAAGAAAGATATATGAATAGAAGATAATGTAGATGGTCTATTAACTACAGAATGTTGAAATATTTTTGAAGAGGGAGCATGAGGAATGGAATGGGTAGAATAGAATCCCATTATAATTTGCCTTAAAAAATGACTTAAGATAACCAGGGTCATATGTGAGCTTCCCTCAAGGCTCAGTGAAGATCCTACCTATTTTAAGGGGCTTTTTCTGATTCCCCTATTTGTAATTATTTCCCTCTCTTGAAAGCATTTTGTATGCACTCCAGGTAAGTCTTATACTCACTTAACTGTGAACACAATGTATCTCCTCAGTAGAAGGGAATTTCTTGAGGACAGGGACTATCTCTTTCTTGAATTTGCATCTCTGTTATCTTCCACAGTGCCTGACATATCATAGGGAGTTATTACACTCTAGTTGACTGAGTGATTTATTTCTTCCCAACCATAGCAAAAGTATGAGAGAAAAGTAAATTATTAGTTGCCCAACACTGCTCCTGTCCCCTAAATACAGTATTGTTGGTGTTAATAACTGTATTTTGAATCAAACAGAAAAGTTTTGAAGTTAAATGTGTAAGTAGTGAGGAATTGTGGATGGCCAAAGATCTATATTCTATTAAATTTTCTGTTTTATAATGGTAAAAGTAGAATTCTTTGTTGATTTGGTTTTGAGACTGTTTCTTTTTGCCACCAGGCTGGAAATACAGTGGCCACTCGTGAGCCTGATCTCACTGCTGACCTGCATGGAAGCTTTGATCTTTTCTGTTTCTGACCTGCCCAAATCACCCGTCCTTTGGCGATCTGGTAGGTCCATTCTTAGGGATTCACCACAGTGGTATTAGACTCAGTGGGGATACCTGATCAACTTAACCCACTGAAGTCCAGAGCTCCGGAGCTATCTCAATCTTTCCCATAGGAGGGTGGTGCACTGGACAGAGCATCGGGCTTGGAATCAGGAATACTGAACATCACAAATTCAAATCCAGCCTAAGAAACTTACCAGATATGTGACCCTGGACAAGTTGCTTAACCCTGTTTGCCTCAGTTTCCTCATCTGTAGAATGAGCTGGAGAAGGAAATGGCAAACCACAGTAGGATCTTTACCAAGAAAACCCCAAAAGAGTCACAAATAGACACACATGAACAACAACAAATAGCAGGGATCACAGGCATACAGCAAGATGCCCGGAGAAAGTCAGATTTTGATCAGGTATTTCAAAGTACTGGAGAAACAAACTGAAACAGAATGTTAGATTACATAGGTCTTATGCTATCATACTATTTTGAAATCTCAGTTAAATATGATTTTTAAGGAAACATAGGCCCATACCTTTGCATGACCCTGCCTCATTTAATTTCTACCTCTTGGCAGATTTAGCTTACATCAAGGCTCAGCTGAAGCACCACCTCTCTCATAAGCCCTATTTCTTCTTCCTTTCCCTCTCCCAATCCCTTACCTTCCCTCCCAAAAGATTTTCTTTTATTTTGCTTCTTTTAAACTTAATGAATAACATTATAGGTGAGGTGATTCCCTTCATAATTATTTTTTGTTGATTCTATTAATTATTATTTTATCATTTGTTTCTAATGTTTCTGGGCAATTTTCATGTATTATTTCTTGAAATTAGTTATGCAGACTTTCTTTAATTCTGTTTTTTGTTCAGAAAGACCAATAATTATCATCTTCTTTTCCTGATCTATGTAATCAGTATCAGTTGTTGTTTGTATTTCTACATTTTTTTATATTTCAAAATTGTTTTCTTATATTTGTTAACTTGTTTTTTTATGAGAGCCCTATAATCTTTAAGTCTCTAAACCTCATGGTTTTGAAATCAGTATGTTTTGCATGTATAGTGATAATATTTGTTTGCTTTTTTGCTTTTCCAAGATTTCCTTTACTTCTGTGTATTTGAATTTTCAAAAAGTTATTCTTTTTTTTTCTTTTTTACAATGTTTGCCACCATGAATTCAAAGTTTTAAAAAAATTCTGCCAATTATTTATGCTGTGCAGGTCATAAATTCTATGTTCACCATTTTTTTTTTGCTCCTTTAAACCATTAAGGGCCATCTTGTTGTAATTCTATGTTCTTTTGGAAGTCCACTGGATCCTCTACCACATCGGGTTATTTGTTTTCATTTATTTGTCTTCCAATTATTTAATTCATAGATATCTGGATTCATTTAGTTGATCTAAAGGCTACATTCCTTTCTCTTACTCATACCTTACCTGTTGATTTATTTGCTTATGCTCAAGGTCCTGAACAGAGTTTTCTTCCTCCTGGAATCTTGAGTGGTTTTAGTCATTTTTTCCCTTATATTCCCCCATATCAATCACTTTCTGACTCTTCTCCTTTGATGGCAGTTACCCCACAAGCTTCATCTTAACATTGTCTCTGCCTTCTTCTGCACTGGGAAATTCATCTTTCACCAGCTTTGGTCTATGCCTCAAGTGAGTTCTCAGGGAAGGGGAACTAGAATTGACCCCAAGTGGATGTCAGTATTGTTTCCTTCATTCCTATGGAGTGCCCTGTCCCAGCCCTGCTCTAGTTACCTCTTTTACTCAGTTCCCTAAGCAGGATTGTTCCATGCTACTGTCCTTGCCTAAGGTTTCTGCTTATATTTATAGCAGCTATTTTTGTAGTGGCTAAGAATAAGAAATTGAGGGGATGCCCATCAATCGGGCAATGGCTGAACAAATTCTGCTATGTGGTTATGATAGAATACTATTTTGCTATAAGGAATGAGGCACAGAATGATTTCAGAAAAACCTGGAAAGACTTACATGAACTGATGCAAAGTGAAGTGAGCAGAACCAGGTAAACATTGTACACCGTAACAGCAATATTGCATCATAAACAACTATGAATGGCTTAGCTATTTCTCAGCAATACAATGATCCATGACGATCCCAAAGGACTCGTGATGAAAAATGCTATCTAATTCCAGAGAAAGACCTGATATTGTCTGAAAACAGACCAAAGAATACTATTTTCACTCTTCCTTCCTTCCTTCCTAAATTCCTCATTTGTTGTTGTTCTTGTTGAGTCATCTCAGTTGTACCCAACACTTCATGACCCCATTCGGGGTTTTCTTGGCAGAGATACTACAGTGGTTTGTCATTTTCTTCTCCAGCTCATTTTACAGATAGGGAAACTGAAGCAAACAGGGTTAAATGACTTGCTCAGCAGTTGTAAAATGATCCAGAGAAGGAAATGGCAAACCACTCCAGTATCTTTGCCATTAAAGCAACAAATAGGGTCATGAAGAGTCAGACATAAATGAAAACTAACTAAACAACAACATGGATATAAAACAGATGAAAGGGAATTATATGAACGACATGGAAAAAAACCATAGAGATCATTTTGTGGTTTCTTGGTGTTTAGGCTTCTATTCCATTAAGAAACCAGAGGTTAAGAAATTTTACTTTATGACATACACTGTTATGCATATAATTTTAAAAATTGACCTAATATTAAATGTTATAATAATACCAATGAAAGATTTAGTGTGGGGGAAGGATTGGGAGGAGTCAAATAAATGAATAAATTTTAGTGGACTTTATACGATGCTTATTTTACTAATCTCATGGGTCTTTTTAACCTTTTGCAGCACAGCATATTGAAGCATAAATTACTGCTATTTCCACAAAGGTATAAAAATGATTTTTAAAAATTCTCATTTTAATTGATGCACATTAGCAGGACTAATGTTTTGAGAAGGGGTGGGGGGGCAGAGCCAAGATGGAGGCTGGAAAGCAGGGACTTGCATGAGATCCCCCAGCAGGTCTCTCTAAACACCTATAAAAATGGCTTTGAACAAATTCTAGAGCTGCAGAACCCACAAAATAGCAAAGGAAAGCAGGGCTCCAGCCCAGGACAGCCTGGATGGTCTCTGGGAAGGGTCTATCACGTGGAGCACGGTGCGGAGCAAAGCCCAGCATGGGCCGTGTCAGGACCAGCCAGACTGGTAGCCAGGCAGAAGAGGCCATAGCACCCTGAATCAGTGAACTGTGGCAGTTACTAGACTTCTCAACCCACAAGCACCCAAGAGAAGGTTAGTGGGAAAAGCTGCTGGGACAGAGTGAAAAGAGTTCCTGGTCAGCAACCACCCTGCAGGTGGTGGAGGTGGTGTAGCTCTGAGACTGCTTCCAGAGCTGCAGTTGCCTTCAACCCCTGGCTCAGCAGGTGGGAGGAATTAAGTAGTGGATTAAAGCAGGAGTGCAAAGCCTGCTTTGACAAGTCTGAATCTGGGCTGTAATCTTAGTTGGTGGTTTTTGGGGGAGAAGGAATGCTGGTGTGGAAGAGCTTGCCATGTAGAAGTAGCTCTGAAAAGCTTGGGACAAAGTACTCTCTACAAGCAGTCTTACCCTGACAAAAAAATTCAAGGGTCAAGTAGTTTTCTGGGAACATGAACAGAGCAGAGAAAACGGTCTCAGATTCAAACTCAGATGTTGGAATCTTTTTTTTTGGTGACAAAGAAGAACAAAACATACAGCCAGAAGAAGTCAACAAAGTAAAAGAGCCTATATCAAAAGCCTCCAAGAAAAATATGAATTGGTCTCAGACCATGGAAGAGCTCAAGAAAAATTTGGAAAAACAAGTAAGAGAAGTAGAGGAAAAATTGGAAAGGGAAATGAGAAGGATGGGAGAAAACCATGAAAAACAAGTCAACGACTTGCTAAAGGAGATCCAAAAAATACTGAAGAAAATAACACCTTAAAAATAGACTAACTCAAAGGGCAAAACAGCTCCAAAAAGCCAATGAGGCAAAGAGTGCCTTGAAAGGCAGAATTAGCCAAATGGAAAAGGAGGTCCAAAAGACCAATGAAGAAAATACCACCTTAAAAATTAGATTGGAGCAAGTGGAAGCTAGTGACTTTATGAGAAATCAAGATATTATAAAACAGAACCAAAGGAATGGAAAAATGGAAAACAATGTCAAATATCTCATTGGAAAAACCACTGACCTGGAAAATAGATCCAGGAGAGATAATTCAAAAATTATTTGGCTACCTGAAAGCTTTGATCAAAAAAAAGAGCCTAGATATCATCTTTCAAGAAATTAACAAGGAGAACTGCCCTGATATTCTAGAACCAGACCATAAAATAGAAATTTAAAGAATCCACCAATCGCCTCCAGGAAAAGATCCCAAAACAGACTCCTAGGAATATTGTTGCCAAATTCCAGAGTTCCCAGATCAAGGGGAAAATACTGCAAGCAGGCAGAAAGAAACAATTTGAGTATTGTGGAAACACAGTCAGGATAACACAAGATCTGGCCACTTCTACATTAAAGGACCAAAGGGCTTGGAATATGACATTCTGGAGGTCAAGGGAGGTAGGATTAAAACCAAGAATCACCTACCCAGCAAAACTGAGTATAATACTCCAAGGCAAAATATGGATTTTCAATAAAATAGAGGACTTTCAAGCTTTCTCAGTGAAAAGACCAGAGGTGATTAGAAAATATGACTTTCAAACACAAGAATCAAGGGAAGCATGAAAAGGTAAACAAGAAAGAGAAATCATAAGCAACTTACTAAAGTTGAACTGTTTTGTTTACATTCCTACATGGGAAGATGATGTGAGTAATTCATGAGACCTCAGTATTAGGGTAGCTGAATGGAATATATATAGACAGAGGGCACAGGGTGAGTTGAATATGAAGGGATGATATCTAAAAAAATAAAATTAAATTAAGAGATGAGAGAGGAATATATCGAGAGAGGGAGAAATGGAGAGAGAGAAGGGGGTAAATTTTCTCACATCAAAGTAGCAAGAAAAAGCAGTTGGTTGTAAGGGAAGAGGGAGCAGGGGAGGGGGAATGAGTAAATCTTGCTCTCAGCAGATTTGACTTGAGGAGGGACTAACATACACACTCAATTTTGTATCTTCTCTCACAGGAAAGAAGGAAAAAGTGGATAAAAAGTGGGTATGATATAAGGGAGGGCATATAGGGGTAGGAGGTAATCAAAAGCAAACCCTTTATAAAAGGGACAGGGTCAAGGGAAAAAAACTGAATAAAAGGGGACAGGATAGGAGGGAGCAAAATATAGTTAGTCTCTCACAGCATGAGTATTGTGGAAGAGTTTTACATAATGATACATGTGTGGACTATGTTAAATTGCTTACCTTCTTAGAGAGACTGAGTGGGAAGGGAAGAGGGGAGAGAATTTGGAACCCAAAGTTTTAAAAGCAGATGTTCAAAAAAAGGTGGTTTTGTATGCAACTGGTAAATAAGATATATACGCAATGGGGCATAGAAATCTATCTTGCCCTACAAGAAAATAAGGGAAAAGGGCATGGGAGGGGAGTGGGGTGACAGAAGGGATGGCTGACTGGAGAATGGGGCAATCAGAATATATGTCATCTCGGAGTGGGGGTGAGGGCAGAAATGGGGAGAACATTCATAATTCAAAATCTTTTGGAAATAAATGCTGAAAACTAAAAATGTTTTGAGAAGGATACATAGGTCAGAAATTAAGGAAATACTTAAGTTTGCTCCTCTTAAGTCTCCTATTATGCAATTATTTTATTCATGAGGCAATGAATAATAATCAAAAAGTCAAGAGACTAATTCTAGTTTGGCTCTTAGATGGCAATATGGCCTCAGGTATCTTGTTTTTCACTCTCAGACTGCAGTTTCTTCTTTTGTGAAGGACTGGTCACATTTCTGTAGGACTTTGAAATTGCAAAATAGGGGGGCGGAGCCAAGATGGCCACGTGAAGGCAGCATCTTACCGGAGCTCTCTCACAAAGTCTGTCAGATTCCCATAAAAAAGTGAATTTGAGCAGATTTGAGAGAGTCAGAAACCGCGAGCAGTCTGCGTGGGGCAAATTTCCGAGCCGGGAGAGTCTGAAAGGCCGGAGGCACGAACCTGTAGGCTCGGAGAGTGCTCGGTGCGGAGCTGCTCCAGACTGAGGCGGAAGCGGCTGGCCGGGAGATCCACGTGGGAGACGGGCTGAGAGAAAGCTGGGCCCCCGAAACCGGCGGAGATCCCCAGGACTCCCAACACAGGACGGCAGTCTGTGGAAGCGACAAGAGGCAGCGCAACGCCACCCATGAAACACCATCTCCAGAAGTTTGCTGCCCAAACATATTGAATGCCATTTCCTGAACTTCTGGGAGCTCTTAATGTCCAGGTAATCAGCTCTAATCCCTCCCATCCCCACCCAGAGAATCCCTCGGGAAAAAAAAAAAAAAAGAACGCTGGAACTGAGCAGAAAGTAGTGGGGCTTCAGTGGTTAAATAGCAGAAGTTTATTAGTCCCAGAGGGGCAGAGTCGGCAGGGGTCAACGCCAACAGCCCAGACTAACCTTGCTCCCACAGGGGAAGTGCCAGACATCAGCTCAAACAACAAACAGCTGAGACCATTGCTGAAAAGAAGTGCTGGAGAGCACCCAAAGGGAGTGAGACGCCAGGGAGCCAGACCCCTCCCCCACACCTCAGGAAACTGAAGGTTATAATTCTAGACTCACAACCCCCAGAATAAGAAAGCTGGGACAGAAAGCCCTGAGACCCACAGATAGAAATTCGTTGTAAAGCCAGCAAAAGGCAAACCAACATGAAGAAGAACACAAAAAAACCGAGGACAATAGATTCTTTTTATGGAGACAGGCAGGATCAAAATATCAACATAGAAGAGGATAGCAATGACACGGTAGATACATCAGATACCTCAAAAGTTAATATGAACTGGTCTCCAGCCCAAAAAGCACTGCTGGAAGAGCTAAAGGAGGATTTTAAAAACCAAATTAGGGAGCTAAAAGAAAATATGGAAAAAATGGAAAAAAAAATTCACTGATGAAATCAAGTCCCTAAAGAATAAGATTGGCAAAAAGGATACGGAGATTCAGAATCTAGAGAGAGAAAAGGACACCCTGAGAGGCAAAATCAACCAATTGAAAATGGAGACTCAAAAGCAAAATGTAAACACTAACTCATTCAAAATTAGACTTGAGCAAGTGGAAGCTAATGAATCTATGAGGCATCAAGAAGTAATAAAACAAAACGTAAAGAATGAAAAAATAGGAAAAAAAAATGTGAAATATCTGATTGGCAAAACAACTGACCTGGAAAATAGATCCAGGAGAGACAATTTGAGAGTTATGGGTCTACCGGAAATCCACGATGAAAAAAGGAGCCTTGACAGTATCTTCGAAGAAATTATCAAAGACAACTGCCCAGAGGTCCTAGAACCAGAGGGCAAAATAGTCATTGACAGAATTCACCGATCACCCCCTGAAAGAGATCCCAAACTGAAAACACCAAGAAATATTATAGCCAAATTTCAGAGCTATAAACTCAAGGAGAAAATACTGCAAGCAGCCAAAAAGAAGCAATTCAAATATCGTGGAACTACAGTCAGGATCACGCAGGATCTCTCAGCTTCCACATTAAAAGACAGGAGAAATTGGAATATGATATTCTGTAGGGCAAAGGAGCTGGGACTACAACCAAGGATCAACTACCCAGCAAAACTAAGCATAATTTTCCAGGCAAGGCGATGGACATTCAATGAAATAAGGGAATTCCAGACCTTCCTGATGAAAAGGCCAGAACTCAATGGAAAATTTGATCTCTAAATACAAAACTCAAGAGAGACATAAAAAGGTAACCAGGGGGAAAAACCCCACAAACCTTATTAACCAATAAGGGCAGGTTGTTTACATCTTTATGTGGGATTATATCATCTTATGTATGTTTTTTATGTATATGTATATATGTGTATATGTATATAAACATATATATGTGTGTATGTATGTATATATACATACATACACACATATAAGTAATTCTTGTGAATGGTACAACTATTATGACAAATGAAAGGGATATACATAGGTTGTGAATGCCTGTATAAATTAACCGATGTAAAGATATATAATATAAATAAGAGATATAAAGGGAGGGCTATGAGGGAAGTGGTAAGGAGGTAGTAGAAAAGGGTAAATTACACCAAAGGAAGTGGCAAAAAAAACATATTATAGTAGAGGGAAAGAAGGGAGGGAGAAGAGCAGTATTTGAGCTTTACTGTCATCTGATCTAGTTCAAGAAGGGAATAACATAATCTGATAAGTTTAGAAATCTAACTTGTCCTACGGGAAGTGGGAGGGTAACGGGGAAAAAGGGAGGGGGGTGGGCAGAAGTGAGAGGAGAAGTAGCAAGTGGGTAACGGTAAGACAAGGGAGGGGAATAAAGAGGGAGGGTTAACTGAGGAAAGCGGTGGTCAAAAGCAAAACTTTGTTGAGGAGGAGAAGGGGAAAGGGAGAAATAAAAGCATAAACAGGGGGAATTAGGATGGAGAAAAAGACACAGATAGAAATCATAACCCTGAACGTGCAGGGGATGAACATTCTCACAAAACAGAAGCAGATAGCAGAATGGATTAAAAACCATATGATCATCTCAATAGACGCAGAAAAAGCCTTTGACAAAGTACAACACCCATTCCTATTAAAAACACTAGAAAGCATAGGAATAAGTGGAACCTTCCTTAAAATTATAAATAGCATCTACCTAAAACTATCAACAAGCATTATTTGTAATGGGGATAAACTAGATGCATTCCCAATAAGATCAGGGGTGAAACAAGGATGTCCATTATCACCCATATTATTCAATTTGGTTCTAGAAACATTAGCTGTAGCAATAAGAGAAGAAAAAGAAATTGAAGGAATTAGAATAGGAAAAGAAGAAACTAAATTATCACTTTTTGCAGATGATATAATGATTTATCTAGAGAATCAAGTAAAAAACTACTGGAAATAATAAACAATTTTAGCAAAGTTGCAGGATATAAAATAAACCCACATAAATCCTCAGCATTTCTATACATTACTGACAAAGCCCAACAGCAAGAGATAGAAAGAGAAACTCCATTCAAAGTTACTGAAGGCACTATAAAATATTTGGGAGTCTATTTGCCAAGACAAACCCAGGGCCTATATGAACATAACTATGAAACACTTTTCACGCGAATAAAATCAGATCTAAATAAATGGAGTAATATCAGTTGCTCATGGTTAGGCCGAGCTAATATAATAAAAATGTCAATTTTACCTAAATTAATCTATCTATTCAGTGCCATACCAATCGAACTACCAAAAAATTTTTTTACTGAGCTGGACAAAATAATAACAAAATTCATTTGGAAAAACAAGAGGTCTAGAGTATCTAGGATATTAATCAAAAGACATGCTAGAGATGGTGGCTTAGCCACACCAGATATTAAACTGTACTACACAGCAGCAGTCATCAAAACTGCCTGGTACTGGTTAAGAAACAGTGGAATAGGATAGGTACACAAGTAGGTGAAATCAACAAGTTTAGCAATCTACTCTTTGATAAACCCAAAGAGGCCAGCTTCTGGGCTAATAATTCACTATTTCACAAAAACTGTTGGGAAAACTGGAAAATGGTAGGGCAAAAACTGGGCATAGACCAATATCTTACACCATATACCAAAATAAAGTCAAAATGGGTTCATGATTTAGGAGTAAAAGTTGATACTCTAAGTAATTTGGGAAAGCAAGGAATAGTTTACTTATCAGATTTGTGGAAAAGTAAAGAATTCATGACCCAACAAGAGATAGAGAGCATTACAAAATGCAAAATGGATAATTTTGATTATGTCAAATTGAAATGTTTTTGTACAAAAAAAGCCAATGCAACAAGAATTAGGAGGGAAGCAGAAAATTGGGAGAAAATCTTTGCAACTAGTATCTCTGATAAAGGCCTCATCTCTAAAATATACAGGGAGCTGAGCCAAATATATAGGAATACAAGCCATTCCCCAATTGAGAAATGGTCAAAGGATATGAACAGGCAGTTTTCAGAGGAAGAATTAAAGCTATCTACAGGCATATGAAAAAATGCTCTGGATCACTACTGATTAGAGAAATGCAAATCAAAACAACTCTTAGATACCACATCTCTCCTATCAGATTGGCTAAAATAACAAAACAGGAAAATGATAAATGCTGGAAAGGATGTGGGGAAATTGGATCATTGTTGCATTGCTGGTGGAGTTGTGAGCTGATCCAGCCATTTTGGAGAGCAGTTTGGAACTATGCCCAAAGGGCTATAGAAATGTTCATACCCTTTGACCCAGCAATACCACTTCTAGGGTTATATACCACAGAAATCACACAAGCGGGAAAAGGACCCATATGTACAAAAATATTTATAGCAGCTCTTTTTGTGGTAGCTAAGAATTGGAAATCAAAGGGATGCCCATCAATTGGGGAATGGCTGAATAAGCTGTGTCATATGAAGGTGATGGAATACTATTGTGCCATAAGAAATGGGGATGATGCAGACTTCATAACAACCTGGAAAAACCTACACGACATAATGCTGAGTGAGCGGAGCAGAGCCAGGAGAACGTTGTGCACAGCCACAGATATATGGATTCCGTGAGGACCAACCCTGACATACTGCGCTTTTCTCAGCAACCTAAGGGGCAAGGACAACTCCAGGGGACTCACGATGGAGAATACTATCTTCATCCAGAGAAAGGACTGAGAAGTTTGAATATAGATCGAGGCGCACTAAATGCTCGCCTTTTTTGCTTCTTTTTTGTTTTTGTTTTTGTGTGGTTTTTTTGGTTCTGTTTCTTCTTTCTCATGATTCATTTCATTGGTCAAAATTCTTCTCCACGACTTGACTAATGCATAAATTAATTCAATGCAAAGTTATACATGACAGTTATATGAGATTCCATGCCGTCTTCTGGGAGGGAGGTGGGAGGGAGGGGAGAAAAACTGGAACTCAAGAACCGTGTGTGGTAAACTAAAAATAAATAAAGAAATTCAAAAAAAAATTGTAAAATGGTTTTCTGACAACATTTCTATGGGGTAACATTCTATTTCCCTAAATTTGCATGTGATGTAACAGAGGTCCATTGAGGGTTTAGTGACTTGCCTACAATAAAGAAACTCCAAAATGCCAGAGTCAGTGTTCTAGCCTAAGAATTTTGTTTCAGAATCCAGTCCTTTTCTAGCTTGGCCACATCATCTCTCCCACAATTATCTTATTTGCCTAATAGGGTTGATAATCTATACAGATGATTTCTAAATGGAAATTGTGATTCTTCTTAGTGTTAAGTTCATTTTCTTTTGGGGGGGATGGGTGGGGGTGGTGTAGAGGTAGATAGTAATCTTTTTGTAACTTTAAAATATAGCATCATTTCAGTGGAGTGTTCAACTCTCCAGTGCACCGGAGACTTGATACAAAGCAGCAAATAATGAAAGCCTTTAAGTGAGAAAATACAACCTATACAGACATATCTATTCATCACCCATAGTTACAATCATTGTTTCTTAAATAAGCAACTACTTCATTTCTCTCCTTCCCCACAATTTCTCTTCCAACAAAAATGAAAAAAAATTAAAACAACAAAACAAAAAAAGCTGGGAGAAAAATTTTAACCAATATGTATAGGCATCTCACATCTCATCAGAAGATTTATTAGATTTGAATTTGCCCAGACTCCTCTTCTAGCAATGGCTGAATACATTCCTTTAGAGAGGTCTCTTTGTCAGGCTATGTGTATATTCTGCAGCTGAATGAGGCTAGCATATAAAATTGAATCTTTCCAATTCGTTGAACCTGTTTGACAAATTCCTTGCATTTCCCCCCTTGATTGTTTATTCCTACTGAAACGAGTTTTGAGAAACACATAAATGTGTTTCTTTTAACTTTTTTCTACTTCAATTTTTTGTTTTGAAACACAGAAATTGTTATAAAAAGTTAATTTCTGTGGAAGAGTTTTGAATAATGCCAAAATGAGGGTAAAATAGAGAGTATTCTACTAATTCATATACTTTCAACTCTTATTCTGAATTCTTTCTAAGACCCTACCAATGGTAATTTTGAGGAAATGAGTTCTGGGATAGAAAGAATTAATTGACATCCTCAAAAAAAGTAAAAAAAAAAACCTTCACATTGGCATGTAAGACCCTTTAAAGTATGAAAAAAGGTCCAGCATATTTCCAGATTATTTTCACATTACTCCCCATCATGCACTATATGCTCCTGCCCTACTTTCTGCCCCTTTAATTCAACATTCTTTCACCAAATCTTCACATTTTTATAGGATGCCCCATTTTTCTGGGATGTATTCCTACCTTACGTCCTCTTATTCACCCCAGGTGCCAGACACCTCACATGGGGACCCTTTCTTTATTCTTCCTAACTTTTAGTGCTTTATCTTCTTTGTGCCTCAGTTTCAAAACCTATGAAAAGAGGGAATTAGAAGAGATGATCTTTAGGGGGTAACTTGTGAATTCTTTCAACTAGAACTCTGTTTTCTATATTCTATTCAGTTTTCTCATATTATTACCTGCATTATGGTGTTTGGGTTCTTTTTTGTTTTGTTTTGTTTTATTTTTTTTGATTTGTCAATTTCTTCTGGAAAACCTATAACCTTTAAGTTGTCTCTCTGCAACTGGTCTTTGAGATCAATGACTTTTCCTTGCATAGGGATCGCATATGTATTTACTCTTATTTTCTTTTGCTTATCTTTTTTCAGATTGTCCTTTACTTTTTGGTTTTCCAATTCTATTTTCTCTTTTACTTCTTTATACATATTCATTTTCATGAATTTAAGTTTTTCTAGTCCTCTAATAATTTCTGCTTTAAAGGCTATAAGTCCTGCATTTTCCCTTCTATTTTGTTATGGTGTTTATTTCTTTTATAAACCATTCTGGAATATGTTGTTGCTTCATTTTTTTTTTTTTTTTGGTGCTTCATTGGGTCTTATGGCTTTGGTTCCGTTTCCTTTGTTTTTTTTTATATTTATTAAACAAATGGTTTCTCTTGGAAATTTAGTACTCATATTTTCTTCTAATTTTAGTTTCCTCCCCATTGGTTTATCTGTATACATTCTAGGTTTTTAACTGAATTTTCTTCTTTGTAATAGTATTGGTATTTCTGTCTCCTCCCCCCTGCCCATTATAACACCTTATCACTCACTTGCTGTTTCTTTCCACTTTGATAAAGGATGTAATATATGAGACTACTATAATGTAAATAGAATGAATATAAAACAAAAATGTGTGTTCACGCACATGTGCACACACTTGCGCACACACACACAGTTCAATTTTACTCTTGTTTCATATAATATTCTATTCAATGATAGGATCTATATTATTTTCCCCATAGGTTTATATTATTGTACCTAAGATAGAGATTTCTTGATATTACTTTATTTGATTGCAAATACTTCCCCCCCCCCCCCCATCTTTACAATGTGTTGTTTGTTTGTTTAGGGTTTTATTTTATTTTTGTATTATGGAAACATTTCTTAGCCTGATGAAAACTATGGACACCTTTCCAAAATAATATTTTTAAATTATTGAAGGATGTACTAAATTTCTTTTCAAAAAGGTAGAGCATGATGGAAGAATAGCAGGAAGAAGCAAAACTGAACCATCTCCAAAGCTGAAAAAAAATTCCCTATCTAGAAAATGTATCTGTCTGAGTCCTGATAAGGAAAATCAAGAAAAAATCATGGGGAGTCATTTTGTGTCCTATACCATCTTAGAGAGACTGTGTTCAGTGATTACTGGGATCAGGATCTGGCAATGAATGGTGACATAGAACAGTCTAGCCCAGGGAAAAGCTTTGGACCAGGAAAGAAGAGATACAAAATTGAGAACAGAGAGGCCCAAACTTTTTTTTTTTTTTCCAGGATGAAGAAATAGGTGTCAATTGTAGTTGTGTTGCTCACTACTCAGGTCTAGGACAAAGATCCAGGATCTATCTGAGGATCCACCTATCTTAAGTCTCTCCCCACACCAATCCATCCTCCATTCAACCACTAAAGTGATTCTTCTAAAACTCAGTTCTGACCATGATACTCTCCTGTTTAATAAACTCCGGTGACTCCCTAGCACCTGTAATATCAAATACAAAATGCACATTCAAAGATCTTCATAACTTAGTCCATTTCTACCTGTCCAGTATTCTTACACCTTAATCCCCAAAGTATACTCTTCAATTCAGTGACACTGGCCTCCTGGCTATTGTACAAACAAGACACTCCATTTCTCAACTCTGGAAATTTTCTCTGGCTTTTCATCATGTCTAAAATGCTTTCCTTCCTCAACTCTACCTAGTGACTACCTCCTCAACTCTTCCCTTAAGTCACAACTAAAATATCTTTTTCTATAGAAAACCTTTCTCAATCCCTCTTAATTCTAGATCTTTCTCTCTGTTAATTCTTTCCTTTTAATACAGCTTGTTTGTATATATGTGTTTGCTTGTTGCTCCCTCAAATAGATTGTAAGTCCCTTGAAGACAGGGGCTCTCTTTTTCCTCTTTTTTGTTTCTCCAGTGCTTGGCACAGTACCTGGCACATAGTAGGCATTTAATAAATGTTTATTGATTAGTTGATGGATTGTGAGTGCCTAGGCCTTGGGGTGATGGTCCAGGGTAAGAAGTGGTCATAGGCCCTAGGCTATGTAATAAGCAAGAAATAATTTCAAAAACAAGCAGTGTGGCTTAGATTCCAGTAGTGGAACAAGGTTTTATTTCTGGATTTCAGTCCAGTCTGAAGCCTACAACAAGAGTAACCAGAAAAAAAATACTAGAACAAAACGGAACCTGTATTTCTTTCACTCTGAACTAACAGAGATCTTCAGCTAGTGGATACTGGCTGAGTCTACCAGTAGGCTACTCTAATTCAAACTGGGACAAGCCTTCAGATATTTTGCTCAGACTCAAACTCAGGTCAAGAGCTTGCAGAGCTTTGATTGTGAGAACACAAGTCAGAATTTGCCCCAAATCAGAATGTTTTGGGAGCACTGGAAGCTTCCAGGTCTCCAGCCTGAACTGTTCCTGAGATCCTGGAATTAAATAACTCTCAATAAACCAAGGAAGCTGCAGGAGGACTAACCTAGACATTCCCTCCAGAAGCACTCAGAGCCTGGCCCTAACATACAATTCAAAGTTACAAAGTAAGCTAGAAAAAAAAGCAAGAAAACAAAGAAAAAGAATCGAACCATTCAAAAAGCTATTATACTGACAAACTCAAAAGAAGGGAACAACTCTAAAATAGCTACAAGTAAAGTCTCAGAGAAAGACATATCATGGATAAAAATTCAACTAGAATTCCCAGAAGAACTGAGGGTTATTTTGTAAAGAGTTTATTTTATTTATTTATTGAGAGATGAAATGGGGTAGAGGGGAAAAAGTGGAAAATAAATGAAAGCTATGCAATAAAGAATGAAAGGGAATTAGCAGTGCTACATAGGAGGTACAAAAATCTTGCCCAAGAAAATAGGCTCTCTGAAATTAGAATGAAGCAGAGAGAAGTTATAATTTCATATGACAACAAGAATTAATTGAAAAATTAAGAAAAAACCTCCTATACTTCAGAGAATTTGTTGCAGGTAGGAAGTACAACAAAGGTTTTCATCTCCTTTCTGAAATGACTCATGTAGACATAAACTAATAATTAGTGTCTATAGTAGTCTCTTTATTTCCCCTTTATATTTCCCCTCACTCCTTTGTATTACTCCTTATAAGTACAATTCCTGAAAATTTTAGTTTTCATATACCCACACTAGTGACCAGTGGCATGAGAAGAGTAAAAAAGAAATTCGTATCCAAAACTAAAAACAATTTGTACTAAGAGGAATTTATGGTCATTTATTTTGCTGTGTTGCTTAAAATTAAATGTATTTTGCTTTTGACTAATGCATCCTCAAGTATACAAGGTAAAATTGGTGAGGGCTCATGTCATATTGATTTTGATTAGAATCTGACCCACAAAAATCATTTAACCTAGAGTTATTTTAAATCCTAATTTATATAAGGGGTGAGAAGGCATTATACACTTACCTTTGATTATGAAGGATTCAGTCCTTTGCAGATTACTACTCTTCTGTGCCTTCATTATATTGTAAGACTCACATTCACATTTCCCCCCAACAGAATCCTTATATATAAAAATTATATCTCCCTGAAAATAGTTCCTCTTTCTCTCAGTCTCTTCTTTCTAGTGAAATTTAATTCTAACATACTCCTGCTATTAGCTTATTATTAGCTTATTAAGCAGACTTTTATACAAGCCTATTCTTTTTTCTTCTCCTCTAGATGAACAATCTAGTCCTTCTAATCCTTGCTACCTCCTTGATGCCAGTGTTTTTCCCTTTAACCAACAAAACAGATTAGCCCCATTTCTTTGAGACATAAAAAAGGTCATTCCAATCTGCAGACAATATTATAAACAGGTGAGCTACTTTATGAACTCCATATTTTTTCTTTGTTTAGATAGAGTAATTCACAGAACAATACTCAGCACTTTACAAAATGCCTATAGCAACATTCTGGACTTAGCAACATTTTCTACAATACTTGCTATATAGTATACAGATCAACAAAATCTGGGGTTGTCTTGATTTATTCAATATATCTGATCACCTAAGGTGATGAGCACTTTGCAGATCTTCTTGCAGTCCGTTTCCCTGGGTCAAGCCCCTGAATGAGTTGAATAGTTTATCAGCTGGTTTTGATTACTTGCTACAGTGCTCTCTGATTGTTAGGTTGATTTTATATATATTAACAAAGGGAAGTGAAAAGGGGGTCAAGTCAGTTTAATCCTTACAAATCTTTTGAAGAAACTGGCTGTGTTTATTTCGCCTAAAGAGAAGAGAGGATGCACGTGATGAATGTCTATAAGTATTTTAAGGTTATTAGGAAGAAAACTTCTTCTGCTTCGCTCCAGAAAGTCATGGCACTATCACTTTTGGTCCCAAGGAATCTGAGAAATATTATTGTTTCCAGTCCCCCAAGTCAGATTCTGATGTCTCAGGACTGGATGAAAGAGACTCTAAGAAGAGACATTTGTCTCCCAAGGATTCCAGCAGGTATAACTCTTCACCTTCCCAGGGCTCCACTCATGTCCAGTTCAGACACTAGTCAAGAAATCACCCCCTTGTGATTTCAGTGGACCTTTTTTGAGAATGAAGGAGGAACAACAACAGGGTCCCTCTGGAAATTCCTCTCATAAGGAAGAGCTGCCACTTGGAGACAAAGAATATGTGTGTGTGTGTGTGTGTAGTGCTGACCCAGAAGAATGGACGTGAGAGTACATGAGCACATTTAAGCTAGGTCTACCTAACTTTAATGCTATCTCCCCAAAGCAGAGGACCCACCTTGGGCAAAGACCCTTAGAACTGTGTTTTATTTTTCTTGATCTTCATTAAGTCAATGGAAAGAGTGGTTTCTGTGTCCTTACACCTATTTCTGACTACATCCAACTTTGCTAATTTGAGTGTCTTTATTTAGGTGCTAAGAGGAGGTGAAAGGGGTGGGAGTAAATTTTTCTCTATTTCTTAGGATACTTAGTTCATTTTTTACAAGCTAACTTTAGAGAAATATCCTAGGTGTTAATGGCATCTGGGAGCCTTCCTTCCCAGGGGAATGGGTGTCCTGGAGTAATTGAAACAGGAGCTCAGTAGAGGGCAGGATTATTTCACCTCTCTCATTCTCTCTCTCTCTCTCTCTCTCTCTCATATATATATATGTATGTATATACACATATATATATACATATATATGTATATACATATATATGTGTGTGTGTTTTAAAGAAGTCATTTGTTGTTTATGACATTAGATGTCTATCTTTGTTTTATTATTTCTTTTAATAACTTTGGAAAAGGCAAAAAAAGAAAGGAATGAAATAAGTTTACTAATAATGTTGCAGCAATGATGGGATCAGAATAGAGATTGAAAAGCAGTACAATGGAAGTATATTGGATTGGGAATAAGGAGACCTAAGTTCAAACTCTTTCTCTGACACTTATTCCTCGTATGAGACTTTGGGTAAGTCACTTCACCTAAGACTCAGTTTCTTCATTTGTTAAATGAATGGATGGGAATACATGTCCTCTAATTTAACCTCCCAGCCCCAAATCTGTGATTCATTTTTCTAGCTGTTCCATTTCTTATATGATTATAATCAACAGTCTTGTCAAAGCATGAGACTTTATTTTATCTGCTTCCTGATTTCCATCTGGTTGATTAGGAATCATCTGATTAATTTACAAAAGATTTCAGTCTTCTCACATGGTATGATACTTTCCAGGGAGATGATCTATGATCCGTAATTTGTACTCTCAATTCCAACACCTTGACACAAACTATGCATTGTAGTAATTACACTCAAGGACGGTCTTTAAATCATAAAATATGCTTGAAAGACTGGTTCAAAATACTTTATTCCATACACTTCACAGTTCAACTTCACTGTATGGTTCTCTGCTACTCTAATATGACCATGCTCTTGTGCTTCTGTGCCTTCAATCACATTGTTCCTTCATGCCTGGGATGCCAAGCCCCTTCCCTTCTGCCTGTTGAATTCCACTGTAGCATTTATACTCTGTTTCAAATGCACCCTTTTCCATAAAACATTCCCTAATCCCTCTGGTTCATAATATCCTTCCCCTTTGACTTCAAACAGTACTTTTTATCTCTCTAATGTACCTATCATGGAATACAGTGCATTATTAATACTTGTGTTTTCATTCACCTATTAGCATGCAAGTTTCCTGAAAGCAAAGATTACATCATGTAAACATTTCTTGTAGGACCCAGCCACCTTCTCTGCCACCAAAAATACTAAAAAATGGTGGAGCCAAGATGGCGGCTGGTAAGCAGGGACTAGAGTGAGCTCCATACTGAGTCCCTCCAAAAACCTATAAAAAATGGCTCTGAACCAATTCTAGAATGGCAGAACCCACAGAACAGCAGAGGGAAGCAGGGCTCCAGCCCAGGACAGCCTGGATGGTCTCTGGGTGAGGTCTATTCCACACGGAGCTGGGAGCTGGGAGCTGGGAGTTTGGAGCTGGGAGCTGGGAACGGAGTGGAGCAGAGCCCAGCCTGAGCAGCGTGGACCATGCAAACCAGAAGCCAGGCGGAGGGGGCCCTAGCGCCCTGAATCAGTGAGCTGCAGCAGTTACCAGACTCCTTAACCCACAAACACCAAAGACTGTGGAGAAGGTTAGTGGGAAAAGCTGCGGGAGTAGAAGGAGTTCCGGTTCGGCTTCCAGCCCCGGGGGCAGCGGAGGTGGGGCAGCTACAGCTGTTGTTACTTCCGGCTCCAGGCCCACCAGGTGGGAGGAATTAAGTGGCGGATCAGAGTAGGAGTGCAACAGCCTGCTGAAGATCTAAGCCCAGTTCGGGTTGGGGGTTCTTGGGGAAGGAGCAGTGCGGGTCTGACAGAGCTGGCACCTCCCCCCCAAACGTGGAACATAGAACTCGTTAGTCTACAAGCAGTCATACCCCATTGAAAAACTCAAGGTTCAAGTTAGTTGGTTGGGAATATGGCCAGGCAGCAAAAACGCACCCAGATTCAGTCTCAGACTTTGGATTCTTTCTTTGGTGACAAAGAAGACCAAAACATACAGCCTAAAGAAGACAACAAAGTCATAGAGCCTACAACAAAAGCCTCCAAGAAAAACATGAACTGGCCCCAGGCCTTAGAAGAACTCAAAAAGGATTTGGAAAAGCAAGTTAGACAAGTAGAGGAAAAATTGGGAAGAGAAATGAGAAGGATGCGAGAAAACCATGAAAAACAAGTCAATGACTTGCTAAAGGAGACCCCCAAAAATACTGAAAAATACACTGAAGAAAACAACACCTTAAAAAACAGACTAACTCAAATGGCAAAAGAGCTCCAAAAAGCCAATGAGGAGAAGAATGGCTTGAAAGGCAGAATTAGCCAAATGGAAAAGGAGGTCCAAAAGACCACTGAAGAAAATACTACTTTAAAAATTAGATTGGAGCAAGTGGAAGCTAGTGACTTGATGAGAAATCAGGATATTATAAAACAGAACCAAAGGAATGAAAAAATGGAAGACAATGTGAAATATCTCCTTGGAAAAACCACTGACCTGGAAAATAGATCCAGGTGAGAAAATTTAAAAATTATTGGATTACCTGAAAGCCATGATCAAAAAAAGAGCCTAGATACCATCTTTCAAGAAATTATCAAGGAGAACTGCCCTGATATTCTAGAGCCACAGGGCAAAATAGAAATTGAAAGAATCCATCGATCGCCTCCTCAAATAGATCCCAAAAAGAAATCTCCTAGGAATATTGTTGCCAAATTCCAGAGCTCCCAGATCAAGGAGAAAATACTGCAAGCAGCCAGAAAGAAACAATTGGAGTATTGTGGAAACCCAATCAGAATAACCCAAGATCTGGCATTAAGAGATCGAAGGGCTAGGAATGCGATATTCCGAAGGTCAATGGAGCTAGGATTAAAACCTAGAATCAACTACCCAGCAAAACTGAGTATCATGTTCCAAGGCAAAATATGGATTTTCAATAAAATAGAGGACATTCAAGCTTTCTCAGTGAAAAGACCAGAACTGAATAGAAAATTTGACTTTCAAACACAAGAATCAAGAGAAGCATGAAAAGGTAATCAAGAAACGGAAATTGCAAGGGACTTACTAAAGTTGAACTGTTTTGTTTACATTCCTACATGGAAAGATGATGTGTATGATTCATGAGACCTCAGTATTAGGGTAGTTGAAGGGAATATGCATATATATATATATATGTATATGTTTATGTATATATATATATAAGTGAATGTGTATGTATATATATATATCTATGTGTATATGTATGTATGTGTATGTATGTGTATATATATGTGTGTGTTTATATATATATGTGTATATATATGTGTGTATATATATATATATATGTAAAAGAGAGAGAGCAGACACAGTGTGAGTTGAAGATGAAGGGAAGATATCTAAAAGAAATAAAATGAAATTAAGGGATGAGAGAGCAACATACTGAGAGAGGGAGATAGGGAGAGATAGAATGGAGTGGATTATCTTGCATAAAGGTGGCAAGAGGAAGCAGTTCTGTGGGAGGAGGGGAGAGAGCAGGTGAGGGGGGAATGAGTGAACCTTGCTCTCATCAGATTTGGCCTGAGGGGGAATACTATAGATACTCAGTTGGGTATCTTACCCCACAGGAAAGAAGAGGGAGGAAGATAAAAAATAAAATAAAATAAAAGGGGGGGATGATGGAGGGGAGGGCAGATGGAGGTGGAGGTAATCAAAACAAACACTTTGGAAATCAAGTATTAAAGCATGTGTAGATAAAAAAAAATACTAAAAAATAAATTTATTTTATTTAATTATTTTACTAAAGATAGAAAAAAAAGATTTCATGGATAAGAAAAGAACTTTTCGAAAGGAAAAGGTAAACCACAGGCTTTGAAGTTTAATTACAAAGGGGACCCTTGATTTTCCTACCATAATTTGAGATAGTCTGTAAGTCTATGTGTGTTTGTCTTCTCCCTCTCTGTCTCCCTCTTCCTGGGAATACCAAAAAATAACTGATGAGAACAAGCAACACAGGGGAAAAAGGAAAAAAAAAACTTAACAAAAGCAGTAGACATCCTGAAATACATAATGGGGGGAACACTTAGTAATTCAATACTATAAAAAGAAAAAAAAATAATAGAGCAAAGTCAAAAGCAAAGAAACAAGAGAGAAAGAGAGACAGAGACAGACAGACAGACAGACAGACAGAGACAGATACTGGGTTTCTTTTCTCCCAATTTACAAGTGTAGGTGCTTCCTGCAAGCCATAGGATAAGAAAGCCCAGAAGGTTCACCACTGCCTAAGTGGCCTAGTGCTTTTATAATCTTGGAGTGGGGGCAGTGGCTGCATGGGTGCTTGACTTTGTGCTCACACCAAGTTAACTTTAGCCCTACTATAGCTCAGAACTCTCAAACTCAGGTGATCCTCCACACAGCAGGAACACATAACCATGTACTACCATCCTCAGTTCCAGTGATGCTTAAATTACCTATTTTTATCCTATATTCAACATCATATCATTATATTTGTGTGTGTGTGTATGTGTGTATAAAATCTTCAAAAAACAAGTATTGGTTTATTTGTCTTTTGATTTTGCTGTACTAATTTTTTTCTTCGCATATCATTGTATCTTTAAAGTTTGTCTCTCCTCCCCACCCCACCCTATTATGTGTTTCAGAGTAACTACCAGTATGGTTAAGTTTTTTTGTCTTATGTTGCTTATTCTCATCAGTTATTTTTTGGTATTCCCCAGGGCCTGTTACAAGCGATTTGCACCTACTATGCATTTAATAAATGTTTGTTGAAATAAATTTAATGGAATGATACTAAGTGCTGTATGACATAACTGAATAGCAAAATCTAAAAGAAGGCAAGAAACTCATGGCCATCTAGTTCGACCCATATATCAAGAAAATTCCCTTCTTCACCACCCCCTAACATATGGTCATCAAACTCTTGCTTGAAAAATTTCAGTAATGGAATTTAGTCACTACCTCCCAAGTTAGCATATGCCATTTTTATAACGGTCTAATTATTAGGAAGTATTTTCTTACATTAAGCTAAAATCTACTTCTTTCACCCTCTCCCAACCCTGCTGCATTACTATGGACTTCTCCATCATGTCCCAGCAATCTTTTCAGTCTGCACATAACATCAGCTGTGGACCTCACATGTAAACAGTGCCCTCTGCCCCTTGGGCTTCTCTGATTGAGGGTAGAGTGGAAAACTCCTCCCCAAAACTCCACTTAAGGAAGGTCCACAGGTACACAATCCCTTCATTTCCTGTGTGGTTACAATCCTTTAGATTTCTCCAATGTTCCCACTTTTCCACTCCTCCCCTTTTCAGTTTCCTTTTGCGTGCTGTCTTTCCCCTATTAGATTGTAAGTTTCTTGAAAGCAGAGGCTGTTTTCCTTTTTCTTCCCAATTGTATTTCCAGTATTTAGCACAGTGCCTGGCACATAGCAAGTGATAATAAATGTTTTTTTTTACTAACTTTCTGTAAAACTTCCACCTATTGCTCCTATTTCTACCCTCGGCGAGGCAGCATCAGCATCAGATTGTTTCTCTTCTATATGTCAACCGTTCACAAACTTCCAAGTGTTCAAGTCTCCAGCTGAACTTTCCATCTTGGCCTTTTATTCAGCCTTGTAACTACTTATTAGGTTTATTCAACTGCTAATTCTCTTTGAAATTTAAGCAGTTTAGTGATGCCTCTCTTTAATTAGTTTCTTTTGACATGTTAACATATGGGCATTATGGGTCTCTTCCTGTTAGAATTTACTGATGAATTCAGACAAAGCAAATGCATCCGTAATTACAGCAAAATGACTGGATGAGTGGTTGGGTTTCAGCCCAAGTCTTTGTGGTAAGATGTTTGTTAACTCAGGCCCTTGGGATGGGTTCCTGACAATAAGATTCCTTCAGTGTGGATGCTTTAGCTTGGTCATGCACTAGCTTGGTAAAGCAGGGCGGGAAGAGTTGCACCTCCAAAAGTCAGTGGGGAAATATTATTTTTAAGCACTATTTGATGGTAATGAAAGGGGAGTGTTATATTTGCTTTTGGTTATTTGTTTGTTTGTTTGTTTTTAAATGGTAAAATGGCCCCTAGTAGATTAGTATTTCCTTTACAAGAAGCAACAAGTTCTTGGCTTCCCTGTCCAATCCCTATGAAGGACAAGGGCTAAAAATTCCATTTACCCAGGTCCAGTAATGGAAAAGAGAGGGCCATTTGCTGGTGTAGGAATCTTGATAATGGTGATAGGCCTTTATACCTGGAGATTGTTCAGTACTGGAACATTAATAGAAAGGTGAAGAGAATCTTTGTTGACAGTAAATGCTTTTTGTGCTATTGTGCCTAAGTACACAGTGGCAGAGATTTTAGATTTTGTATATACAGATATAGATGTTAAAATGTCCACAAAAAGCTTATTATCTATTAGGGAAATAAGATACACAAGCATATGTGTGTATCACACACACACACACACACACACACGTGCGCACGCGCACGCGTGCACACACACACGCAAATGTAATGGTTGCTTAGGATGGATCAGAACTCAGCTTTGAAGATAAGCTAATTATTTTAAGAGAGAAACATGGAAGGATTTCATTACAAGCACAGGAGCTGGCCTGCACAATTACAAACAGGTTGTGAAGGGTAAGACAGTCCTTTAACATAGAATTAGAATGGAAGGCCCCTCTATGGTTCCTCTCAAAATGGGGGCCCAGAACATATGGATTCAACAATACAGTTCATGATTACTGATATGGAGCCATTACCCTGGCTAGCTGAACACTATCACACTTCAAAATATGTTGATTAACAAAGCACAGATAGAAGAACAAGAATGACACAGGACAAAGAACATGAGAAGCTGAATTCTATAACAATCATGGCCTTGGATGTTTACAAAGAAATGTGCCAAGTATGAGGAATAAACAAACAAAATAACATATGAGATCTTAAAGTAAGGACATAGATTCAAACTTATAGGCAAAACTGAGATGTTATAAGATGTGGCCCATGACAAGAATAAGGAATTGTAAGGTTATACCCAATTGAAAGGTGCAATTGCATATAAAAGGATGAACTGTCTTTTTTAAAATCTATGAACCAGAGGAGAAAAGGATGGAGAGGATTTGGGTAAGGATCAAGTAAGTGACAAAGAGAAGAGATGTTGAGGTGGGAATATATGATAAAAGTTCCTGTCAGAAAGATAAACTGAATGTTGAGTTCCTAAAGCAGATGACAAAAAGGATGTATGGACAGGAACAAAAGCAGGACACAGTTGTGAATGAGGAGCTTCAACTACTACATATCCATTGCAATCTTTGTTCAAAACAAAGACATTGAGGAATTTTTGCCATGGCCTTCTGGTAATTTCATTTTTCAGAAGATTGAGGAAACAATAAGGAGGAGTGCTTCTCTGATCTTAATTCTGAATGATGAGGAGGGGATTAATTATCAGAGAAGAAATAATAGTAATGGACTCTGATCTCACTACTGAATTCCAGACCTAAGTCATCAACTTCCTGTTGAACATCTCAACCTGGATGTCCTTGGCAGCTGGATGGAATAATGGATAGAGCCTTAAACTTGGAGTCAGGATGGTATAGTGAATAGAATAATGGGCTTGAAGATAGGAAAATCTCAGTTCAAATCCCTCCTTAGACGCTTATTAGATGTCTATCCCTGAGTAAGGTTGGACTACATGGCCTCCAAGGGCCCTTCCAGCTTTAAATTCATGATCCTGTGTATTAAACACGTACAAAACAAAACTCACTATCTTCCCTCTAAAATATACTTCCCTTCCAAACTCCTTAAATTTGTTAAGATTATTCCTATCTTTTCAGCAATATCTGCCAAGTAAAGATTCCATGTCCTACTGAGTAGGGATCAGGACTAGTAATATCATGTGATATTTCTTGAAGACTTTGGTGGTCCTATATTATCAAATCTGGGAAACATCCCACCACACATATCATCTCCACCCCACCTCCTTCGTAGTGCACCCCAGTCAAATTATTCTCTAGAGATCCTCTAGAAATTCTTCACAGTGATGGTGTGTGTATTTGTGTGACCATGGAAATAGGGATGATAATAATAGCATTTAACTCCCAGGGTTGTTATGATGACAAAAGGAGATAATCTTTGCAAATTACTTTGTAGATTTTCAAGTCTATGTAAATAGTACATAATAATAATAATAATAATAATAATAATAATAATAATAAATTCTTAAGCAATTACTCTGTGATAAGTACTGTGTTTAATGCTTGAGACATATATACAAGTAAGCAAAAAAAAAAACCAAACTACTCTCAAATTAAAGTCTACATTTTAAAAGAAGAAGATAATATATAAGGTAACCTAAGAATAAAAAGGAGGGAAGGAAAGGGGGAGGAAAGATTATGCACATTACAGCATGAATTGGAAATGGCCACAAAGTGGAATGGTGGCCTGGTTCCTGGAAAAGATAAGGTAAAAAGGTAAAAACTCATGTATTAAGAGCCCTGGGTCTCAGGGGAAGAGTCTTACTCTGATATTTCATTAAACACTTTTCTGCTAAACTAATTTTGTCTTCCGGTTGACTAGTAAAAGTGGCAAAATAAAAGATGTTGGTTAAGGCTTATGAGCTATGGTTTTTGAAAATCCCTAAACTTGAGGTCAGAGCTCCCTATGTGTCAGCAGAGGATTGCCCTAGTGCCAACAATGTTCTTTTGATTTTTTTTGGCTGATTCCCAATGACATAAAATTGGACAAATAACCATGCTGAGATCTGAAATGGATCTATTTTCAGTACATAAGTAGGACCACATTGGTTGTTCAATAAAATTCTGTTAACTGTCTCATGCTAGACTTAAATATCCTGCTTATCTTTTCTAACTTTACCACTATAAATATGAAAGCTCATTATTTTTTCACAGGTGAAGGCAAGAGAATGTTCAGTTCCTATTATTATCGCTTCTGACTTAACCTTGTATATCTTCAACATTTTTTTAGTCACAAACCTGGCATTAAATTTACTAATGTTTTAAATTCAAAAATTGCATATTTGTTAGATATATTCATAGTAAATTTATTGTAGGGGAATTGAAAATCCAATAGAAAATAGATATACTACTTATACAAACCTTCCAACCAATTAAATTCAAGTAATAATCATTAAAAACTTCCTAGGTATAAGTTGAGTAGTAGCTTGAGGTAGTGGATAGAGAGCTAGCATTTGAGTCAGAAGACCTGGGTTCAGATCCTGCCACTGAATCATAGGAATACTGGGATACTGGGTAAAGCTTTTAACCACTCAGAGTCTCCACCCCCCTGCCCCTACAACTGTCTTTAAGACTAGACTTTGCAGGGGGGTAGAGCCAACATGGTGGAGTAGAAGTAGGGACCTGTTTGAGCTCTCTACCCCAAACCCCTCAAAATACCTGTAAAAATGACTCTGAACAAATTCTAGAGCAGAAGTCACAAAATGACAGAGTGAAACAAATTTCCAGCCCAAGACAATCCAGTAGGCTGACAGGATCTATTGTACCAGGCTTGGAGCATAGTGCAGTCCACCATGGGCCATGGTGGCCTAGACAGGGCTGTAGCAGACCTAGGGCACTGAATCCCTGGCAGCTACAGCAGTTTCCAGACTTCTCAACCCACAAACTCCAACGATACCTTTGAAGGTCAGTAGGCAAGTCCTCTCACCTGAGTGAGAGAAAAGCATTATCCTGCCCCAGCCCCAGCCCCTCCCAACCACTCTACCAGCAGAGGCTGATTCTGGAGCTCTCAGGCTACATGGTGTAGGGGAATTGAGCAGCTAATCTGGGTCTCAGTCCTGGGGCAAGGAGGAGTAGTTGGTGGGGGGCAGGGTGGAAATTCTAGCAGCTATGGAGAGTGAATCCTCCTCACAATTCCAAGGCAGAGAAGAGTGCTTTGGTTGCTCACAGATCAGAGCATAAGCCAGGAAAGGACTAAATGCCTCTCCTTTGATCATGCCACTTTGGAAGAACTGAAAATCTACAAGTCCCTAGAAATATCTCTGAAAATTGCTCCACAAAACCTCTGAAGCTTGGAGCAGTACACCCTCCACTTACCAAAGAGCTCAAAAGTCAAGAAACTGGCCAAGAAAATGAGCAAATGGGGCAGGGGGGGTGGATAAGACTAGAGAACGTTACTTTCTTGGTGATAAGGTGTTTTCTCACATCCTTGGTGATGAGGAAGACCAAAGCATATAACTAGAGGAACACAACAATGTAAAAGCCTCCAAGAAAAACATGAAATGGTCTCAGGCCATGGAAGAGCTCAAAAAGGATTTGGAAAATCAAGTAATAGATGTAGAGGAAAAATTAGGAAGAGAAATGAGAGTGATGCAAGAAAATCATGAAAAACTGGTCAACAGCTTGCTAAAGATTACCCAGAAAACTGCTGAAGAAAATAACACTTTTAAAAATAGACTAACCCAAATGCAAAAGAGATACAAAAAGCCCAATGAGAAGGAGAAAGCCTTAAAAAGCAGAATTGGCCAAATGGAAAAGGAGGTACAAAAGCTCACTGAAGAAAATAATTCCTTAAAAATTAGAATTGAGCAAATGAAAACTAATGACATTATGAGAAATCAAGAAATTATAAAACAAAACCAAAAGAATGAAAATATTGAAGATAATGTGAAATATCTCATTGGCAAAACAACTGACCTGCAAAATAGATCCAGAAGAGATAACTTAAAAATTATTGGACTGCCTGAAAACCATGATCAAAAAAAGAGACTAGACATAATCTTTCAAGAAATTAACAAGGAAAACTACCCTGATATTCTAGAACCAGAGGGTAAAATAGAAATGGAAAGAATGCAATGATTTCCTCCTGAAAGAGAGGCCAAAAGAATACTCCTAGGAATACTGTAGCCAAATACCAGAGTTCCCAGGTCAAGGAAAAAAAAAAAACATTACAAGCAGCCAGAAAGAAGCAATTCAAGTGTTGTGGAAACATAATTGGAATAACACAAGATTTAGTAGCTTCTACTCTAAGGGATGAAAAGGCTTAGAATATGTTACTCCAGAAGTCAAAGGAAATAGGATTAAAAGCAAGAATCACCTATCCAGCAAAACTGAATATAATACTTTAGGGGGAAAATGGAATTTCAATGGAATAGAGGACTTCCGAGCCTTTTTGTTGAAAAGACCAGAGCTGAATAGAAAATTTGACTTTCAAATACCGGAATCAAGAGAACCATGAAAAGGTAAACAAGAAGGAGAAACCATAAGGGACTTGTCAAAGTTGAGCTGTTTACATTACTACATGGAAAGATGATTTTTGTAACTCGTGAGACCTTTCTCAGTATTAGGGTAGTTAGAGGGAATACATATATGCATATGTATGTATCTGTGTGTGTGTGTGTAGACAGGGCACAGGGTGAGCTCAGTATGAGGGTTTGATACTGAAAAAAATAAAATTAAGTGTTGAGAAGAATGTACTGGGAGAAAGAGAAAGGGAGAGGTAGAATGTAGTAAAACATCTCACTTAAAAGAGGCAAGAAAGAGCTTTTGCAATGGAGGGGAACAGGGCCGGCAATGAGAGGGAATAACTGAACTTCACTCTCATCAGATAAGACTTTAAGGAGGGAATGACTTATACTCAATTGGCTATTGAAATCTATCTTACCCCACAGGAAATTAGGGATAAGAGAGAGGGGGATAATAGTAGGGACAACAGACTGGGGGAAGGGGTAATCAGAAGAAAACACTGTGTGGAGGGACAGGTTAAAGCAGAGTGGAGAGTGAGACAGGATAGAGGGAAATATAGCTAGTATTTCACAACATGACTGTAAAGGAGGTGTTTTGCCTGACTGCACATTTATAACCTATGTTGAATTGCTTACTTTCTCAATGAGGGTGGGTGGGGAAAGAGGACAGGAGTGAATGAGGAAATCAAAGCTTTAAAAAGGAATGTTAAGCATTGTTTTTACAGGCAATGGGGCATAGAAATCTATCTTGCCCTATAGGAAAATAGAAGGAAGGGGATAAGCAAAGCAGGGGGGAGGTGCTAGAAGGGATGACAGATTGGAGGAAGAGGTAATCAGAATGAATGCTGTCCTGGGGCAGAGGGAAGCCAGAGATGAGGTAAAAATTTGAAATTCAAATCTTGTGGAAGTGAATGTTGAAAACTGAAAATAATAAAAAAAAAGACTAGAGTTTGCTTTGGTTGAAATGGTTGGGTATTGAGAGATCCCTACAGTGATGAAATCATGTCCCTTACCAAAAATAAATACATAAACAAACAAATAAATAAAATAAAAGTGTTAGGCACTGGAAAGAGAAGGAAAAAAAAAGTATAGTGCCAAGTCACACAGAGCTTATAGTCTAATTGAGGGAGGAAATAGGTACACAAATCCATATGTTACAACTCACAATGAATTAAGTAGATTGCAGAAATTATATAGTAGGTTAAGGGGAAGGAAACTTCAATTAGGATGGTCTGGAAAGATCTCATAAAGGAGGCAGCAGCTCAGTACCTGAGAAGGAATGGAAATATTTTAATAGGCAGACATATAGAGGAAGTCTTTTCTAGGCAAGGGAAATATCATAAAACTACATAAAGGCAAGATGAAGCAAGAGAAAATTATACAACAGCAAGTAGTACAGTGTGACTAGAATATATAATATATACAAGGAAGGAGTTAAAGAAAGCTAGAAAGATAAGTTACAAACAAATCACAAAAAGTCAACAAGCATGTTTACACCGTGTATTACAAGCATGTACAGCACTGGTGATACAAAGAATGACAAAAGACATTTTCTGCCTTCAAGGAACTCACAATCTAATGGGGCAGACAAAATGCAAACAACTATGTACAAACTATACTTATACAATATATTGGAGATAATCACAAAGGAAAACCACTAGCATTAAAGGGGTCTGAGAAAGGCTTTATGAAGAAGGCAGGATTTTAGCCAAGACTTGAAGGAAGTCAACCATTTA
This sequence comes from Trichosurus vulpecula, assembly GCF_011100635.1. Lineage (NCBI taxonomy): Eukaryota > Metazoa > Chordata > Mammalia > Diprotodontia > Phalangeridae > Trichosurus > Trichosurus vulpecula. The sequence continues at coordinate 134,720,377 of NC_050581.1, forward strand.
TGGAAGCCCTTAAGTGCCTGACTAAGGAAACCATATTTTATCTTAGAAGCAAAAGGACTCCCCTGATGCCTTTTGAATGAGGGAAGTGGTTCCCTCATGCTTAATCTCCCCATGTTTCCCCGTATTCTTCATGGTCATTATTTTTAAATACATCACATGACATTCATACACTATACTTTGTTCATCCATTTCCTAAATCAAAGGGAATTTATTTCATTTATAGGGTTTTACACCTACAAAAATGTTCTTATGCATATTTTTGTATAAATGGGGACTACGTATCTTTGATTTTTTTTGTGCAAATGGCTAGCAGTAGGATCTTTGGGTTAAAGGGTTTTGACATTTAACTCAATTTCCCAAAATAATCCTAAAATACTTCCTAGAATGTTGTAGATTCTTAATATGATAAAGTAGTGTTCTGAAGATTAATGTGTCACTGATGTGCAGAAGACCCTAGAGAAAGGAAAGCTGGAGTTAAGAAATGTAATGACTGGTCTGTCTCCCTATTTATATACACTTCCACCCAGGGATCACTTCCAACTTGTGTTTCAAGGTTTAAGACACCATAGTTCCAAAACTCAGGCATCCCAGTCATGGTGCTCTGACCTTGGAGTCCGGATCCATTAACTGAGCCCTTGCTTTCTCCGTTGTGACTAAACCCATTTACTGTTAGTACAGTATTGGTACTAGGATCTTATCATCATCATCATCATCATCATTATCATCTCCTCCTTCTCCTCCTCCTCCTTCCCATTTTCTGGGACTAGGAGTATACCTTGTTCTCATAAGCTTTCATTAAATTGGATATATTCTCTTCTACCCCAGGTCTCTGAGGCAAGATCCCTACTAGCTGCATGTCTATATTTTTTGCAGGGGTGGAAGGCAGGGCAATTGGGGTTAAGTGACTTGCCCAAGGTCACACAGCTAGTAAGTGTGTCAAGTGTCTGAGGCCAGATTTGAACTCAGGTCCTCCTGACTCCAGGACCAATGCTTTACTCACTGTGCCACCTAGCTGCCCCTGCATGTTTATGGACAAGCCATTTAGCCACTCTGTGCCTCAGTTTCTTCTTCTGTAAAATAATGATAACACTGCTTTTACTATTTCAGATGGTTGTTTTAAAGAGAGTAACAATAATAAGCCAGGAGAGATAGGTAGATAGACAGACAGAAAGACAGATAGATAAATAGATAGATATAAATATACAGAACTTTCAGATTTACAAAGTGATTTATGTACACTATCTTGTTTGATCCTTGCTGCAATATTGTGATACAGATGATGGTTTTTGTCCCTATTTTACAGATGAGGGGGAGAGCTGTTAAGAGACTTACCAAGGAACGCAGACAGCTTAAATTTTAAAGAGCTATACAAATGTGAGTTGCTAGTATTATCATTACTACCACCTTCTCTGACATCTTTCTGATGCTTATAATTTAACTCTGGTTTAGCTAATCAAGTCAAGCTCCAGCCATCTGCTCTAACTTTCACTGTCCACCATCAAACTGTCTATATTAGTGATGACCATCAATACCTGCCTGCAACTTTATCTACTGCCTGCTATCTTCATGCCCCCAACAACCTTTACAGGTTTCTTCTTAGCCAAACCACCTGGTGTTAAAAAAATTCCAAATGTACTACTCTACTTTATTGATCCTGAAATCTCCAGGCTTCTTTGTACCCATTTAGTCCTTCTATGGTTAGAGATCCACCAGGTATTAGGTGAAAAGAGCCTATATAAATTTTTGTGATTTTGATGTGATGAAAGAAGTGAAATTCTTTCACTCCTTTATTTTTTGCTATAAATACTACTATATCTTTAAGAAATCTTTTTTGAGTAAAAGCTAGAATACAAAGAAGCCTGCTGCTGCCAACTAGGGGAGGCCTAGGGAGGAAAGCTAAGAAGCTATTAATAAACCAGTAAGTATTGTTTGTAGAATTAAGTTAGACAGGCTCCATGGCTGAGAAAAGAGGGAAGGGGATTGCTCCATTCCTCTCCAAGGGAGGAAAATGTAAAGAAAAAATGACTTCTGATTTGTTGACTGGAAGCATTAGGTTTGACACTTTCAGGGCAGGGATGCTGTTTTGGGCTGTATCTTTTTTCTCTTGTGGAAAGAAAACATAATTAGCAGAAATCTGGGAATCCAAGTATTCCGAATGGGAAGTGGAAAACTTAACAAATATCTCAGCTTAAAGAACTCTCAGAGATGGATTTTGGATGATGCTAAAGCCAAGGGTAACAGCAGATTACAGAATTAGCACTCAAAGGAGATTGGTGTCAAGACTGAAGACAAAGAGTAGGAGTCAGTCAAGGGAATGGTTTGGTCTTAATAAGCACATCAACACTTGGGATCATTTTGATCCTAGTATATCTTATGTCAAGCCAGCTTATAGAGACAAAACACAATTTAGAATCTAATGGTCAAGACAACATTGCTGGTTAAAAGATAGGCACGTAGTCATGAAATACATAGAAGCCAGCAAAGAAACTGAAGAAGTAGGTCCAGATAAAGTTGGTAATCAGGATGGCAGAAGCAGAAACAATATATGAAACAAGGAGACCTTGAGAATGAGATAAACTCTTTCTAGGAAGATGGTCCTATGAGTAAGTAGGAAGCCACTCCCCTTTGTTTATTTTTTTATTTTTTTTAATTAGGATTTTTTATTTTTAGTTTGCAACACTCAGGTCTGCGTATTTCTGAGTTCCAGATTTTCTTCCCCTCACCCCCAAGATGGCATGGAATCTGATATATCTTCTACATATACCTTTGCATTAAAATTATTTACACAATAGTCAAGTTGTAAAAAAGAATTATGACCAATGGAATGAATCATGAGAAAGAAGAAACAAAACCAAAAAAAAAGAGAACTAAAAGAAGAAATAAAAAGAGAGCAAATAGTTTGCCTCAATCTGCATTCAGACTCCATAATTCTTTCTCTGGATGTAGATGGCTCGCTCCCTCATGAGTCCTTTGGAGTTGTCTTTGAACCTTGTATTGCTGAGGAGAGCCAAGTCTATCAAAGTTAGTCATCACATAATCAATATGTCTGTAGTTGTGTATAATGTTCTCCTGGTTCCGCTCCTGTCACTCAGCATCAGATCATGTAGGTCTTTCTGGGTTATTATGAAGTCTCTTTCTGTCCCATTTCTTATAGCACAATAGTATTCCATTACATTTATATACCACAACTTGCTTAGCCTTTCCCCAATTGATGGGCATCCACTTGATTTCCAATTCTTTGACACCACAAAAAGAGCTGCTAAAAATTTTTTTGTACATATGGGTCCCTTTCCCACTTGTATGATCTCTGGGATATAGCCCTAGAAGTGGTATTGCTGGGTCAAAGGGTATGCATATTTTTATAGCCCTTTGGGCATAGTTCCAAATTGCTCTACAGAATTGCTAGATCAGTTCACAACCCTACCCACAGTGTAACAATGTTCCAATTTTCCCATATCCTCTCCAGCATTTATCATTTTCCTGTTTTGTCATGTTAGCCATGTTAGCCATAACAGGAGATATGTGGTACCTAAGAGTTGTTTTGATTTGCATTTCTCTAATCAGTAGTGATTTCGAGCATTTTTTCATATGCCTATAGATATCTTTAATTTCCTCCTCTGAAAACTGCCTGGTCATATTCTTTGACCATTTCTTAATTTGGGAATGACTTGTATTCCTATAAATTTGGCTTAATTCCCTGCATATTTTAAAGATGAGGCCTTTATCAGAGACACTAGTTGTAAAGATTTTCTCCCAATCTTCTGCTTCCCTCCTAATCTTTGTTGCATGAGATTTGTTTATACAAAAACTTTTCAATTTAACATAGTTAAAACTACCCATTTTGCATTTTATAATGGTCTCTATCTCTTGTTGTGTCATGAATTCTTTCCTTTCCCATAAATCTGATAGGTAAACTATTCCTTGCTCTCCCAAATTGCTTATAGCATCAGCATTTGTTTCTAAATCATGACCCCATTTTGACTTTATTTTGGTATACGGTGTGAGATATTGGTCTGTGCCCAGTTTCTGCCCTACCATTTTCCCATTTTTCCCAGCAGTTTTTGTGAAATAGTGAATTCTTAGCCCAGAAACTGGATTCTTTGGGTTTATCAAAGAGTAGATTGCTGTAGTTGTTGACTACTGCATCTTGTGTACATAACCTATTCCACCATTCTGTTTGTTAGCCAGTACCAAGTAGTTTTTATGACTGCTGCTTTATAGTACAGTTTAATATCTGGTATGGCTAGGCTACCTTCCCTAGTATTTTTTTTTTCATTAATCCCCTAGATATTCTGGACCTCTTGTTCTTCCACATGAATTTTGATATTATTTTATCGAGCTCTGTAAAATAACTTTTGAGTAGTATGATTGGCATAGCACTGAATAAGTAAATTAATTTAAGTAAAATTGTCATTTTTATTATATTAGCTCAGCCTATCCACAAGAAACTTATGTTTTTCCATTTATTTAGATCTGACTTTATTTGTGTGAAAAGTGTGCTGTAATCATGTTCTGATAGGCCCTAGGTTTGTCTTGGCAGATGGACTGCCAAATATTTTATAGTGTCTACAGTAACTTTAAATGGAATTTCTCTTTCTATTTCTTGCTGTTGGACTTTGTTAGTAATGTATAGGAATGTCAAGGATTTATGTGTGTTTATTTTATATCCTGCAACTTTGCTAAAGTTGTTTATTATTTTAAGTAGTTTCTTACTTCATTCTCTAGGATTCTCTAAATAAATCATCATATTGTCTGCAAAAAGTGATAATTTGGTTTCTTCTTTGCTTATTCTAATTCCTTCAATTTCTTTTTATTCTCTTGTTGCTACAGCTAACATTTCTAGTACCAAATTGAATAGTAGGGGTGATAATGGACATCCTTGTTTCACCCCTCATCTTATTCGGAATGCATCTAGCTTATCTACATTACATGTAATCTTTGCTGATGGTTTTAAGTAGGTGCTATTTATAATTTTAAGGAAGGTTCTGTTTATTCCTATGCTATCTAGTCTTTTTAATAGGAATGCATGTTATATTTTGTCAAAGGTTTTTTTCCACATCTATTGAGATGGTCATATAGTTTTTGCTAGTTTTGTTGCTGATATGATCAATTATGCTGATAGTTTTCCTAATATTCAACCAACCTTGCATTCCTGGAATAAAGCCTGCCTGGTCACTGTGTATTATTTGCATGATAAGTTGCTGCAATCTTTTTGCTAACATTTTATTTAAAGTTTTTGCATCAATATTCATTCGGGAAATTGGTCTATAATTTTCTTTCTTAGTTTTGGCTACACTTCTGCCACCACAAGAAGGGCCCTCTCCCCAACTTCTCTTGATAAAAGGCTGCTGAAGCTCCCTTCTGGCTCCTCTGTTTCTCCCAAGGGAGTATTCTCTTGGTGAGGAAGGGAGGGAGAGACCATTTACCTGGCCATCACAGCTCCCAGAAGTTCAAGAAGGTGAGTTTCAAACCTTTAGCCTATGGGCTGGAGGCCGCCAGGGTAGTTGCTCACCCAGCCACAGGCTGTGCGCTGGTGTCTCCCATTGCTCTGACAGACTCCTGTCCTGGGCTGAGAACCCTGGGGCTCCATTGTGCTGTAGCCCGTACTTCTATCCTAGGCCTGCTCCTGCTCTCACTTTTTGCTCGCCCAGCACTCTCCCAGACTGGCGGGCTTGCTAGGTTCTTTTACTGTTCCTGGTTGGTGTCATCTGGTGCCATTCCACGTGCCAGGCACTCTTGCCCCTCTCAGTCTACTAGTGGCTTCAAACTCTCTCATATCTGCTCGGATTCACTTTTTCAGACATATCTTACAGAATTTATGAGTGAGCTCCAGTAGTTCCCTCCTTTCACAGAGCCATCTTGGCTCTGCCCCCAAGCCACTGCCCTTTGAAACAACAGAGAGACACATGATGGGCATGAGCAGCATGTAGCACATGACAAATAAAATATTAGAAGGAGAAATGCTATCAAAGATGTCATAAAAATAATGTATGAAGAAGAAAGATGGATTGCTCATATGAAAATCTTGAAAGATATAAGATCTAAATAGGTATGTAATTCATTAGCATTCTTACAATGTCAAGACAAAACAAGGAAGGCCTCCAGTAAAGTGGGTTGAGGTCCTATGGCAAACTTATGGAAGTCCATTGACAAAAGACACACAGAATAGGCAGATCAGTTGCACTCTCCACTGCTGCTAGAATGCCCATTGAAGAAGTCACTGATCCCCTTCTGTGGTTGAGTAATAGGGAGCCAAAGAAAACATTTAAGCAGATTAAAACATAACTAGATTTATGAATAAGAAAGATTACTCTGGGAGCATTTATTAGATGAATTGGGCTAAGGAAGGAGAATAGAGACTGGACAATCTGTCAGGAAACTATTGCAGCTGTCCAGGTATCTAGTAATCACTGCCTATATTAATGGGGTTATAGTAGCTAGGATAAAGAGGAAGGGATAGAAATGGAGGATTTCATGGGTGTAAAATATCCTGCTTTTAGCAATGTCACAGAATAAGAGAAAGAGTGTTTAGGATAAAATGTCAATGGAAGGTGGTAAAGTACAATGAAAGGGGCACTGGATTTGGAACCAGAGAACATATTTTTAAATCCTGATTCTTTCACTTATAGTATCACATGTGTGACCTTGGGCAAGTAACAACCTCTTTGAGTCTCCATTTCCTTGTACGTAAAATGATTTAGTTGGAGTAGATGGCTTCTATGATCCCTGTAAGATGCTATAGCAAACCCAGTATGTATATGCACAGATACCTTCATAGTCATATAAATATTGCCATGTACACACTACTGCTGACCATACATGGATTTCAAGACTAAAGAAAGATAATAATGATATCATAGAGAAGCAGGGTCCTATAGAACTGTTATGTGAAAACAGAATTTCTTTTTTTTTATTCTAATCTTATCTTCCTTCCCCCCAAAGTGTTTTAAATAAGTCTTTGATGGATCCATATATAAAATAACAAAAAAACAAGACAAAACTATTTTTGTAGAGAAATACTAGGAAATTAAGACTGTGCATCAATTGGGCAATAGCTGAATAAATTATGATATATAAATATAATAGAATGTTATTTTGTCATGAGAAATGACATAAAGTTTCAGAGAAGCCTAGTAAGACTTATATGATCCAATTCAGAGTGAAAGAAGCAAAATCAGCAGGACAAAAATAATAGTAGCTAGCATTTACCTTGATCAATGCAGCAATTTTGCAAGTTGGGTGCTATTTTTGTCCCTGTTGTACAGATGAGGAAATTGAGGTAAAGACAGGTTATGTGACTTGCCCAGGGTCACACAGCTAATAAATGTGTAAGGTCAGATTTGTACTTACATCTGGCTGACCCCCAATCCAGTGCTCTTTCCACTCCAACACCTGACTGTCTCCAAAACAATTTATACGATAACTGCAACATCCTAAAGATAAACACCTTTGATAGACTTAAGAACTGTGATTAATAGAATGACTCAGCATTATTCTAGAAGACTGATCTTAATCTATGCTACTTAGCTCCTAACAGAAGAGATATATTCAGTATGCAGAATGAGACATACATCTTTGGACATGGATAATGGGGGAATTTGTTTTCCTTAACTATGTGTACTCCTTAGAAGAATTTTCTAAATTGGGAGCATATTTTGGGGAAAGAAAAGTAAATTTTAATTAATTTAAAATACAATTTAGAAGTCTCAATGGGGTTTCCTCAAATCTTTGTGTTTTGTGAATGTTTTAATCAATTCACCTCTTATAATATACACCAAGGCTGGGTAGTCTTTCATATCTACGTAGAGTTATTTGAGATAATCTTCAGGTATTATTTATTTATTTACTGATGGGTTTGTATTTTCACAGATTACTTTTATACAGACAAGTAAATGCTAGTATGTACTACCCCAACCAATACCTACTTCAGTTGGATTAAATACTTAATTTCTTATCTTGCAGTGACAGGATCATACCACATTACTTCTGTTAAACCGTTAACTGCATCAGTCCTTAAAGAATTACTTTTCACTATTTCATACTGAAAGGCAAAGTGAAAGATTACCACTCTTATAGCCCAGACTAATTTCATGTGGCCTTTGTCCCTCAGTGCAGATATAATTTCCATATTCCCATTAGAATCTTAGCTCCATTAGAGCATGGACTGTGTCGCTTTTCTATTCATATCTTAGCACAGTGCTTTTCAACTGGTAAGCACTTCATAATCCTTCATTCATTGACTTACTGTTGGCTCAAGGCAATACTATATAGCAGATGAAGGGCCAGCCTCAGAGTGAGGAAGATGTGGGCTAAAGCCTTTCTTTTGACACATTCTAATATTGCTTGGTCAAATCACTTAACTTATCTTGGAATCACACAACTCTCTAAGATAAGGAGTTGTTAATTTATGCTGGTAGAGTTTTCTATGTCATTAAGTTATATTAAATTATAAGTCTGAATCAAAACCAAAGCTTTCCTCCCAGGTGATGGCCATTCAGGTCAGTATCTTGATAATTAATTAGCATTCCTAAAGTAACATTTCTCACATTTTATTTTATTTGTGGGGGGTGGATTCCACTCTATATTTTTTCTGATTAGGATATTGTAAGAGCAAGAGATTTGAATATAATTTGCAAAAAGGGCCTCAGAATAATGTAATAAAAACTGGCTTTAGAAATTGTCAAATAAGACAAACCTAGTAGCTCAAATCTGAGCAAAAACACTCTGAAATATTTTAATGTCAATTGGATTTTTTAGAAGATAGATAATAGACTAACTTCTCTAAACTCCCAAAGATACTTTCTAAAAAATTAGTTGCTTTATGTGGAAAGTGTTTAAAATTTGATGGGAGAATAAGCCAGCCCTAACTGTATTTTTTTTAATTTTATTTATTTTTATTTTTATTTTTTTTTGGAAGGGGGAAGGCAGAGCAAATAGAGGTAAGTGATTTGCCCAAGGTCACACAGCTAGTACATGTGTCAAGTATCTGAGACCAGATTTGAACTCAGGTACTCCTGACTCCAGGGTCAGTGCTCTACTCACTGTACCACCTAGCTGGCCCCCCAACTGTATTTTCAAACTAAATTATGAGGTTTAAAAATAAAAGCTATTTGGCAGTGGAGAAAGGACTATTCTAAACTATATGGAATTAGAGCTTCAAAGGCCAGAAATAAGAGGTTAAAATTTCTAGCAGTGCCCACTTCTCAGGTAAATAACAGCGTGACAAGACCATTTTATTATCAATTGATACATTTTCCTCAAAACTTATTGAGCTTCACTTTCTTTGTCATCTTTTCTTGTTTTCTCCCATTCTCTCAGCCCTTGCTTATTTTAAGTTATACCACTAGGCAACTGGTTATATAGTGAGAGGGACACTGGACTTACAACCAAGAAGACCTGAGTTCAAATCCTGTTTCTGATATGGTTTTGATCCTGGACAACTCAGTTAATGTTTCTGTGCCCTAGTTTCTTCATCTGTATATTTAGAACTCAACGAACTTCAAGTTCCCTTCCCTCCACATCTGCTATTCCATCATCCGTATTCGTGTGCTGAAATAAATGTCAAAATTGTGTTTTTAAAAATCTGAGGATTTCCCAACATGTATTGCTCGAGAATTATTCTTGATAAAAATGGAGTATTCTCTCCTTCCTCAAATCACTTTTTTTTCTTTTCTGTCTTCTGTCTCTATTCGCTCAAGAAAATGAAAGCTTTCTGAAGGAAGGAACTATTTTGTTTTTGTTTTTGTATCTTCTCTACCTTATTGAATTCAACTGAGAATGCTTATGTAGCTTTGTGATGACAGGGAATTCTTAATCCTGCTGCCTTCCTTCTGCTGATTATCTCCAATTCCTCCTGTCTATATACTATTTGTAAACATTGATGTTTACATGTTGTCTCACCATTAGAGTACAACCTATTTGAAAGCAGGGACTGTCTTTTGCCTTTATTTGTATCCGCAGTGCTTGGTACAGTGCCTGGCATTTAGTAGGTGCTTAATAAATGCTTGTTGACTGACTAATCACAATGTCTTTGGAACCATATCCTGATCTATAGATTCCTAGATAGTCTATAATTAACCTGTGCTGGTCTAAAAGATCTTTATATAACTCCACTGATCAAAGAGTATCAGTAATTGCTTGTATAACTATTGTAGCTAAAGAAGCAGTAAATATATCTGAAAGTGACATAAATTTGTCCTCTTATTTTCTTTATTGGGTTAACTAGTCATTTTTAATCCATTTGTCTTTTTCACGATAGTGATGTTACTTTCCTGAGAAAATATTATTTTCACTATTCTGGTTTAAATTTCATATTTAGTCTTCTTTAACATGTGGAATATAGTCTTGCATTCATCTGTTGTCATTTGGTGTGTTGCTGCCAAGCAAGAAGCAGCTACACATACATATGCGCACACATGCACATGCGTGCACACATATATACATACACACATACCTTCTATAATAGGAAAATTGCAGAGAATAAGACTGAACATGTTTTGGAAGTTTACCAAGTTTGGCTATAGTTAGTCAAACACCACCACCACCCTCCATTATCCTACCTATGAAATACCCTTGCTCTTTCGTGATAATGAAGTTTAGGTAGCATTCACAAACTGTACCCTAAAAAAGCAGAGGAGATCCAATATAGTGCCTATAAGGCCAGCCTTGGAGTGAGGAAGGTTTGGATTTAAATCTCTCAGAGTCATATAATGTATGATCGTGGCCTGGATTCCTAAACTCTTAGCTCCCTAGGAAACTTCTTAAAGGACCCAGTAAGTGGGTTATTTACATGGAGAGATGAAGTTTTCCACACTGATATTTCCCCACACCAATGAAATTACAAGTCTTGATAAAAACAGAAAAACAAAATGGCAATGCACAATATTTACATAAATGAGCCCACTTTGCTACAGATTGCTTTCTGACACAGTTTACAAGACAAGAAGTTTTGTTCTCCTATGGTTGCTTTGGCCATATTCACCATTGAAAAAATCATCTTGAAAAACATGAAGAAAGTTCTATGATAACAGAATGTTACCTCGATTGTATCTTCCTCCCCTCTTTCAAACCAAACAGATGTAATTTTACTGATTTACAAACAGAACATTGGTGTTACTAAGCTCTAACCAGAACGCTGAAGCAACAACTCCTCCTCCCAGCAATTGCTTTTATTTCCCATATGATGAATACCAAACCAGCCTGAGGATTGCTTGGCAATTGTTTAAAAAGAAAATCTTGTGTGACTTATTAAACCTTAAACTCTCCCCTTCCTCTATTTTTAACCTAATGATTTTCTTTTTCTGTTCTCTCCCCATTTCCATCATATTTTCCAATTTCCACAGTGTTAAATTTTTATTATATCCACTCTATAAGAGGGTATTTCCCCACACTTGATCTACATACAGCAATTGGGTCTTAGTAGAGGCCAGAGGATGAAAGCAGAGCCAGGACAAAGCCCACTGTCCTCCTGGATTTGAAAATTCCCTGTACCAATGAAGACGGGCACTTTTCCTGCAACACAGAGAGATGCCATGGGCACTGAGAAGTTTCAAGTTACTTGTCAAAAGTAGGACACGAACCCAGGTCTTCTTGACTCTTACATCAGTTTTTTATTCACTATACAGGTTGCTTCTCACCTTTAAGATAAATAATTGTCAATATGACTTAATCTTAGCATGTAAATTGGATTGATTGCATGTGTTAGGGGTTCCTTTAAAAATCCATGTTTTTAATACGTTAGTATTTTAGATTCATTGCTAAATAGGACAGGTTGGAACCATGGATAGTGTAGAATAGTCAAACTGTTAGAAGTTATAGTTTTTCATAGGGAAGGGGCATTCATTAATAATTCATTCATAGTTTCATTAAATATACCATTCTTGAATATAGATGGATTCATTTTCCCCTAAAATTACTTAAATTGGATTGTTGCTATATGTAAATGGTAGAGTAGGTCTGCCTTGCTGAGAAATCCGGATGATTGATTATCTAGACTTTAGCAATGAATACATTCTAGAAGCTGTGCTTCTAGAATGGCCTCTGTAGTTGTCATCTGGCTGGGATCAAAACATGTGGAGGAAATCACCATTCCCACTACCACCACTATCTAGAACTATCAACCAACTACTGTCAGGGAAGACAAACTAGCCTGTCTGAAGCAGCAACTTATCCTGAGGGAGGGGCAGCATGCATCAGGGAAGTCAAATCACTGCCACTACTTTGACCACGACCTCATCTAAGTCCTCACTGACAATAGCCAGAACCCAGAGCCCAAATGTTTGGGAAGAGCAATGCTCCCCAAATCTGCAACCCTGGTACCAGCTTGGCTTCCTCAGTCACAATTAGGGAAGCAACACTTAGGGAGAATCAACCTGGTGATACCCTCCTTTGGTGGTATGTAACCTACTTCTATAGCCACAATTCCAGAATCTGAAAAGAAAGTTTTCACTGCCAAAATCCTTGGCATTCCAAATGGTTCAACATCAGAGATATATTTCATTTCAACAATTAAAATGACATTTAAGAAGATGCTTGACCATCTGCTCTATGGCTCCATCCCAAGGACCACTTAAGGCTTTCCCACCTGGCTTGTAGCTGAAGCTTCCCATGTGTTGAAAACAGGGATTATCTAATTTTTTCTATCTGTATCCGCACTGCTTATAACACAGAACTTTGAAAATACTAAGAGCTTAATAAATGCTTTTTTTTGCTGATTCATTTTTTTTTCAAACTAGCATTTGAGATTAGGTGGCTAGGCCTAGTTACTTACAGGGTCCTGAAGTTGGAGTCAAGAACACTTGAGTTTGAATCCATACTCAGACATAAACTAGCTCTGTGACTCTGAGCCAGTCACTTAACTTCTTTCAGACTCAATTTCCTCATTTATAAAATAGGGATTCTAAGAGTGCCTAACTCTTCAGATTGTAGTAATGATCAAATGAAATAACATGCATACAGTTCTTTGAACACCTCAAAGCCCTCTACAGATTTGATCATTTACTATTAATATGGCATCATTGAAGAGGGAAGATTCTTAGAAACTATCAAGAACAGCTTCCTCAATTTAAAAAAAATGTGAAAAAGAAGGACTAGAGAATCAAGGTCGCATAGCAAGTTAATATGATTGCTGGATATGGAACCCATGTTTTCTAAGGCCTATTCTTTTTCTACTATGATTCCACGGCCTCTCTAAGTGTTTCTAAGGCATTGTTCAATAGCAATTAATTCTGTTTAGAAAGAAATATTGCAGTAGAAACATTTAAATTTTCAGCAATAATTATGATTCACATTTACATATAAAGTTTTACAAAAATCTTTTTGAGATAAACAAAATAATATTAATAACTATAAAACCTCTCAGTAATGCCAATATTATTTTCCTTATACTTATAATTAAGGAAAATGAAGCTCATAAAATTTAAATGACTTAATCAAATTATTTACCAACTGTGATAAGCTGATATTTAAGCTGGCATCTCCTAAACTGAAATTCAGAGATTTTTCTCAGTCTACCATATTAGTCAAGATGAGTCATGAGATAGCTCACAAGAGGGGAAAATATGATCCAACTGATTCAGCTGTCAGTATGGCTAAATTCTCCAACTTTATTAAGGGTGAAATGGTCTTGGTGAATTTGAATCAGGTCAAAATTGAATGTTTGGGACATGCTAGAAACTACTGAATAACTTATTTTGCCATTTTCTGTTTTTCAACTTTCAAATTGTTTAAGATAGTTCTATAAAAACATAGACCTAAAAGTAAGCTCACAGTCTGCCTAAGGGAGAAATTTCCTAGGAGGACAGGTAAGCAAATACTGAGACGGTCCTTTGCTACTGCTGACATAAGTAGAACATTATGTTTAACTGAGAGCAGGAAAAAGATTCTGTGGACCTTGACATGTGAAGAGAAATTATATGAGTATTCTTTCACATTTATAAAGTGATAAAACAATAAGAGAATACCAAATCTCCACTATCTAAAGCTGCATGTCAATTTTGTAGTAAAATGATTTGTCCTCAATGAAACTGTCACTTATTTTTTGATAAAAACTGGACTGGGTATTTTTACAATGAATTATTTAAGGTGGATTCATATTAAGCAAAACAGAATATATCTATAATATAAATCAGAAAATGTATTCCTTTCCTGGCATTGAATTAAATTTTACTCACAGTGAATTAAACTTTTATTTTGTGAAAATAAACTAATTGCTCATAAACTTTAAATTCCTATTTTGCCTTCCTCATATAAAATATTTACTTCTCCTTTCAGAGATCTATTAAGGGCCACAGAATCATAAGGTAAAAAAAATAAAGATAGATTCAGTGTTAGATAAAACTATAAAGTATATAGTGTTTATGTAAGATTTTCCTTTATGTCTCTCACTTCCCCCTTCCCATGTGGCCTTCAGCATTGTTTTCTTCTCAAGCAAGTTGCCAGTATTCTCATAATGTATTTTAACTCCTTTGCTCACCATTACCTGTATGTATATCTGCTCATTCCTTCCTTGTCTCAGCCCATCAACATTTCCAGTGAAAATCAGCTACCTGGTGTAGAAGAGCGAGCCATGGACTTATAGTCAGGGGAAGTATGCTCTCATCCTCACTCTGGTATTCTCCAGTTGTGTGAACTATAACAAGTCAGTGAGTTTCTCTGGGCCATTTTCATCATTTGTGAAAATAGAAGACTGAAATAACTAATAACAAAAATGCGTACTACAGTGCTTTATAGTTAATGTATCTACATTCTATAATTTCATGAATGAGCACAAATTCTATCTTTTCCAATCCCTCTTCCTTCTATCAAATGTATCTATCCCATATTCTACTTCCTCAACACCACATTCATCATTCATAATCTGACAAAATAATTCCTCTGAATGTGATAGTTAGCAGAGGTCATATCTAATAAATAACAATGTTTTTGTTAACAATTAATAAGAGAAGAATGATTTAGTGTAAAATATGGGGGAATTCAAGTCAAGGCAGGCTTAGATTTGATTCCTCCATCTGCAACCTTCCTAGCTGTGAAAATATTCTATAAATAATATAATCTTTGAACATCAGTTTCTACATCTGTAAAATAAATAGGAAAATAATAGCACGTATAAACCCTCAGTTTTCTTTATGAAATTTAAGTGAGGTTGTTTGTATAGAACATTTTTACAAATCCTAAAGTACTATATGAATACAAGCTACGGTATGATGATGATGATGATGATGATGATGATGATGATGATGATGATGAAGAGTTTCCTAGAGGATCAAGTTTAAAAAAAAACTAGTAGCAATTAACAATTTTGGCAAAGTTGCTAAGGCCTCATTTCCCAAATACATAGAGAACTGAGTCAAATTTATAAGAATACAAACCATTCCCCAACTGACTGATGTCCAAAGGAAATGAAAAGGCAGTTTTCAAAAGAAAAAATCGAAGTTATCTATGGGCATATGAAAAAAATGCTTAAATTACTATTGATTAGAAAAATGCAAATTAGAACAACTCTAAAACAACTCTAAACAACTCTAAAACAACCTCACATTTATTGGATTGGCTAACATGACAGAAAAGAAAAAAAAAAGATAAAAGTTGGAGATGATTAGGAAAATTTGGCACACTGATACATTGTTGGGGCAGTTAGGTGTCACAGTGGATAAAGTGGATAGGATAAAGTCTATGGTTAGGAAGAATCATCTTAGTTCAAATCTCCCCTCAGACATATACTAGCTGTGTGATCCTGGGTAAATCACTTAACAATGTTTGCCTCAGTTTCCTCATCTGCAAAATGAGCTGGCAAACTACTCCAGTATCTTTGCGGTATCACAAAATGTTGGACACAAGGGAACAGAACTATAACAACGAAAGCACTGTTGTTGAATTTGTGAACTGGTCTGACTATTCTGGAGTTTGTGAACTGGTCTGACTATTCTTTAGAAATATTTGCAATTAGTCCCAAAGGGCCTTTAATTATCATCAAGACCTACCTATTTTACCAGGAAAGAAACAGAAGCCCAGAAAAAGGAAGTGATCTACCTAAAGTCACAGTGATAGTCAAAGACAGAGTCAGAATTTCAACTCAGGTCCTCTGCCTCCAAATCCAACAGGCTTTTCTATTACTTTCTCTCACAAGATTGTAAGCTCAATGAGTATGGGAATTTTCTCCCTATTTTGTCTTTACATCTCCAGGACAGAGCACAGTTTCTTACATATAGTAGGCATTTAATAAATGTTTATTGGATTGTATGCTCTCACTCTCCCAAACTTGATTATTAGCCATTCTGTGAAGATGATTTTCACTTCCACGAGTACATGTCCCTGCTCATACCATTGTCCCTACACTAGCTCCACCAAGAAGTTTTCTCTGTCTTTTAGGACCTAGGGATCTCTTCCTTCTCTGAAATTCTGAAGAGATTTGTACCACTCTAGTACACTCTTTCTTTTAATATCATTTTCTTTTATTTGAGGTCATTGATCTAGACTTGTAAGAGATCCTAGAAAGTATGTAGTTCAACCTCCTTATTTTACAGATAAATAAACTGAGGCCCACAGAGTTTAAATCATTAAATCATATAAGAGTGTGTACTCCTACAGGCCAGGGTGCATATGTCTTACTCTTTTGTGACACCTGACATCCTGGGGTCAGATGCATACATGTTTTGTTCATTGCAGGTTCTCAAAAGCTTGATTTTAATTTCACAAATTAAAAGGCATCTTCTAGTCTACTGGGTCCAGTGCAAGAGAAGGAACGAAGCAATCTCCTTCAATTATTACTGAGAAGGATACAGTGCTGGGCAAAAGGAAATTCATACTGCAACCGCCTATCATCTTTAAAGACTTTTAGGACAGTACTGGATACTTGGCATCTCCTGATGCCCAAAGATAGACTATTTATTTTGTGTTCCATTCAGTGCTTATGTAGCTACTTTGGGGAATTTTGTGTCAATTTCCATGCAATATTCCCTCAGTATAATTGACTGGACCAACCTCAGTCCCCAATGCTTTCTCAGGTTATAGGTCTGGATACACACAAACTAGTTATAGCTCAATTTAGGTAAGATGGATGGCATATTAGAAAAATAAAGACAGGCAAAAGCCCTACTAAATTATTGATAAAGAAAGGAGTTAGAGAGAACAGTGCAGTTTTCTTGAACTATATCTGGGGAATAAACAATCAGTAAAAGGCTGAATAAGAAGCAGGGAAGGTGTTATCACTCAGGATGATAAATGGTTAAATATTATAATTTTTTTAATGACAGAAGCAAACATGATTGATAAGGCATAAACATTAAATTAAAAAAATAAAGACTTTTGCAAAAGCTTACATATTGGTTCCCAAGTCTAACACTCTCTTACAATTGTTACTTGTTCAGTTGTTTTAGTTGTGTCTGTCTCTTCCTGATGCCATTTGGGGTTTTATTGGCAAAGGTACTAGAATAGTTTGCCATTTCCTCTTCCTGCTCATTTGACAGATGAGGAAACTGAGGCAAAAAGGGCTAAGTAACTTGTGCAGTCTCACACACCTATTAAGTGTCTGAAGCTGGATTTGAACTCAGGTCTTCCTGATTTCAGGCCTGATGCTCTCTCTGCTGTGCCACTAAGATATACCACAAGAATTTCAGCTTGTATTTGTTCAGTCCAAAAATGCTTATAGAGAACCTATTATACTATATCCAGGACTCATTCCCTAAACCTTGTGGGAGACTGGGGGTTTACGGAGTGGGTAGAAGAAAGATACAAATTTTGTAAGATATGGTCCTTGGACACAAGGAATTTTCCATCTACTTAAGTTGATAATATGATCTTTGCCCCCCTTCCCCTCCCACCTGCCCTCTGCCAGTTGTCTCGCTCCTCTCTCTCTCCTTTCCTTGTGTCCCCTTCTGTCTTTAACTGTTTGCTTTACTTCTCCCTGTCTGACTCTCTCTTTGTCACTCTCCCCCGCCACACACAATCAGAATATTGGAGATAGATGACATATATAAAGTGCTTTGCAAGCCTTAAATGCCTATGTAAATATTAGGTATTATTATTTTCATGTTAGGTACTTACTTTTCAGAGGAAGGATGTGAGGCCTAGAAAGGGGAGGGGCCTTGCTAACTTTGCATAGCCAATTTCTTGTTGACAAATGAGCTAATGATTAAAAGCTGCCCCAGAAGTCCTAAAAGTATCAGAATGGTGATGCATTTTCCTGCTTTTCCTCCTTTTCTGTTGTACCCACACAGACTTTCCTGCTCCATCTTTATGTCAGATGATTATAAAGTGGATCCAATTTGGTCATTAAAACAGGCCTGGTAATCAAGTCAATGATACAAGTTTAGGCATTTCTGACTCGAAAGTGAAGCATCCACACATTTTTTAAAAGTTGTACTACATACTTAAATAACTCTTGTCCACAGAGCCACTACTATGGGACTCATTCCTTACTGACAGAGATGAAAATCTTGTCCTACATGTGGAGTAGGATGGGGTTCGTGTAAGATAGAAACCTTCAGTTCCTAGTGGTCCCTCACTTTGGGATTGGTAAAGCTTTAAGTTGTCTTCTGATATAGAATTGACTTTCAACTTTAGGTTGGTGTTGGAAAATATTCTGTGAAAGAATCTTTTGAGAGGAGTTGGCAATCTCCATCATGTCCCCATTCCCAGCTTGCTACACAAGAGAGTTTGGGGAGTTTCCTCTTAGGTGAGATCAAAGACACCCTCTTTTGGTTGAACCAAGTTCACTCACTCCCAATGGGAAAGTTCATTCTGTATTGTCTGACATATGTACTTCTATCTATAACTCTGATTTCTGTTTTGCTATGATTTGGATAAATGGATTTCTTTGCTATTCTCTATAGATATATTCATTATGGAAATGGCATGCTGGGGCAGGGGTCAAGTCTTGGATCTAAAGCTTGTATTTGTTCCCTCCAAAAAAAAAAAAGCGACAACATGATTAGAAATGAGATGGAACCCAATCAGATCCCACTTAAGGTTATGTATGCAAAAAATATATATGGGGATATATAAACATGCATGTAAATTTAAATATATAACATATGTAGCATATACTTCTAGTGTGTGTACATACATATACATACATATACATATATACGTACATATATGCGTACATATACATACGAACACACACACACACACACACACACACACACAAACAACGTTTCTGGTATATGCTTCTAGTCCCAAAGAAAGCAAAATGACAGCCTCCAGTCCCAACTTCCTACTTCCCCTCCTGGCAGGAATGAAAGTTTCACTTGAAGAAGGGTAGAGGAAGAGGAGGCTAAAGATTTCGATTCAGTCTTTCTTTAAGCAGTCTATGGTAGCCCACTCCTTACACATGTAGTTACCATTATCACCACTCCTCTCTTTTCCTTATACAAAATTCATTACTTTGAACACACGTATATAAAAAGTGGGTAGTGGTCATTATTCTGTATTGTTGTTATTGTTGCTCTTTGTTTTTTGTTTTGTTTTATTTTTGAGACTGGGTCTCAATATCTCACCCAAGCTGGAAGTACAATACAGGAACTCATGGGCCTCATTCTACTATTCAGCAGCTTCAGCACACTTCTTTCTTTCCAACTTGGACCAATTTTTCCCCTCCTTAGGCTGACCACATTGGTATAAGACTTACTGATGACACCAGATTGGCCTAGGCCATTGCAGATTAGAACTCCTGAGGTCAAGTAACACATGATCCTCACCTATTTCTAGTAGCAGGGACTATCTCTGGTAGCAGGAACCAACAGATACACTACTGTGTTCCACCATTTTCTCTGCTAAACAGTAATCATAAATATTTCTTTCCAGTTTAATTTGCTATTTCCTTAACTTTGTAAACCTTCACAAATTAAGATATTATACTTTCCTTCAAGATTCAGCAGCAAATGAGAGCCCTAGATGTTGAGACAGCCATGAGGTCAGAGTACTGTGATGTAGCAGGAGTGCAGAATTGGTGGAGGGGAGTAATGTCAGATAAGTCTGCAGAGCTAGAGTGGACAGCCTTGAGTGTAGGCAAAGGACTTTGAACTTTATGCTGCAGGCAGTAAGGAGCTGCTAAAAATTTAGGAGCATAGAAATGACATGGCCAGATTTATGTGTAAGAAAGTTCATCTAAGTTGTAATATAGGACAATATAATGAAGTACAGAAAAAGTAGAGGAAGAAACCACTGTTAGGGAGCCAAGGCAATAGTCCAGGTATGTGATAATAAGGACATTTACTAGAGTTATGGTACTGGATAGAAATCCTGGACATGAATAAGAAATTTATATTAGAGATAAAATTGGTAGGACTATGGGAAGTGATTAGCTACAAGAGGTGAGAGAAAGGGAAGAATAAAAAGCAACTTGAAAGTTTCAAATTGAGATAGAATAGTTTTGTCACATATGCCAATACTGAATCTTTTGGGTTCCTGGAGGGTAGGAACATGATTGACAAGGTGAAGTTAAAGGGAAGCACACTAACACAAATGGAGCCGGAAGCATCATTTGATTTAACACAAGAACTTAATGCCATACGTCCATGACAAGGATTGATAGTCTCTTTGCTGTTTCTTCATCCTATAGGTGGGGTGAATTACCATTCTTGGTTGGTGGAGTGATTTACTTGGTACTCCATGTACTTACTAAATGCTTGTTGAATTGGATAGAATTGAAGCTTCTTATTCAATTAGTCTTATCTTTTGCTAGAGTTTTTTAATTATTTATAATGTAATCCCTTCCTTTTGTCTATGTTAAGAAAGTAATTTTATAATGGTAGAGAAGAGCAGCTGAACTTCTACCTTCGAAAAGGCAACTCTCTCAATAGATTGTAGGAGGGAAAGGAAATGAGGATAGAGAGACATTTCAGTGACTGAAAAACTGGGGGCAGGATGGGAAATGAGTAGAGAATTATTGGCAATGAAATGAAAAAGGACCAAAGGAAAACAAGCAATCTCCAAAGGTTTAGTCTAACTGAGGTTAGTTATAGGCAAATTTCCCTTTAACTAATCTTGTCAAACTACTATCAACTTAATAACATTGAAAACAAGCACAAAATTGAAATCCACATTTTGATTCTACCATGATGAGGGCAGCAAAGCCTTCTAGGGTAGATAGAGAACCAATTCTAAGTCCTCTCCCTCTTCCAACTATTCATAGAATCATGGATTTAGGAAGCCAGAAGAGATTCTAATAATCATTTTACAAAGGAAACTGAGGCCTATTATAAGGCTGAATCAAAATCATATGGGAAGTCAATGGAAGAGCTGGGATTCAAACCCTGGTCTCCTGACACCATCCCAGCATTGTATCTGTTAGTACTCACCTTTGATTAAATTGGAGGTTGCCTTGCAAATCCACACCAGAAAGTGTCAAGTTGGTGTGATAATGTAGCAGGCACAGAGCAGGGGAAGGAGAATTAACCAGGTGATTTTAGTGGTGGACTAAGTCTAATATACTCTGCTTTTCATCCACTTTTCTGTCTTTACAATCAGAGCTCTCCTCAGGTGCAACCATTTTCCATGCTGTGTAAATGCCAGCCAAGAGAGATTCAGAGTGCATACTATTGTGGGTTTGACAGTTTGAGCCCCTACCCTACAGAGGAACCTAGCTGACATTCTGTGTCTAAATACATCTGATACCTCCATAAGTAATGTTGAATCCATAGGAGACAGTTATTCCCCAATATTTGCCTGTAACCATTTTCCCCCAATTGAAGATGTGAGTGGTCCTTATCGAAAGCAAATCAGTAGTGTCTTTTTGAGTAATCTCTACATAAGAATGAAGGAGGGAGAGTTACTTTGCATTAGAGAAATTGAACAATGCTTTTCATGATACCACTGGAAAGAATCATCTCTTTAAATACAAAAAGAATTTTGAATTTTGATTCTAGCATGGCAGGAGCAACAAAGCCTTCTAGGGCATGGAAGGGATCAATTCTATCTCCTCTCTCCCTTCCAACCATTCATAGGATCCTTCATCAACATAATTCTGGAACTCCACAATCTATGAAAAATCAAGGTTGCGAGTGGCCCTAAGGATGATGGATACATATTTGGATACATATAAGAAAATTGTAACATATTTCCTTGAATACAAAAAGTAGCATGGAGAAGACACATGGTTACAGTGGGACTAAAGAGAACTGAGCTCAAATTCTGGGTCTGTCACTTTCTATTTACATGGCCATGGAGAAACCATCATCTCTCAGGGCCTCAATTTCTGCATTAGAAAATTAAGAGGGTAAAAAAATGAATGATCTCTAGCATCACATCCAGCTCTAAATCTATGATCCTATTATCCTGTGATCACAAGTGGTGTAAAGGATCTCCTTGAGGAAATGAGCAGAATGGAATACTATTGTGCCGTTAGAAATAACAAAAGAGAAGTTTTATAGAAGCACAGGAAGATTGTATAAGCTTATACAGTGTAGGAGCATCTAAGTGGTGCACGGATAGTGTGCCAGGCCTGGAGTCAGGAATACTTAAGTTCAAATCAGGCCTCAGATATGTTACTAGCTGTGTGACCCCAGGCAAGTCATCCAAGCCTGTTTACTTCAGTTTCCTGATCTATAAAATGAGCTGGAAAAGAAAATGGCAAACCACTCCACAATCTTTGCCAAGAAAACCCTAAGGGGGCTCAAAAAGTGTTGGGCACAATTGAAACAAAACGTGAAGTGAGCACGTTTTTACCCAGAAAGAACTGACGATGACTAATCTTTATTCCAGTTGTCTAATGGGGATGCATGATCCTATCCATCTCCTGAAAAAAGAGGTAATGGAGACAAGATGCAGAGTGAAACATATTTTTAAACATGGATATTATAGGATTTTTTGTTTCGTTATATGTATTTGTCATAAAGGTTTTGCTCTTATTTTTTTAAGGCAAGGGGAAGGGTGAGAGAGAAAACCAATGTTTGGTGATTGAAAAAAAGGAAAATGAACAGGAGCAATCAAGCAAACATATAATGTGTGACAGCAAGCCAAGAGCTCCATTATTCCAAAGAAACCTAAAAGGTCCTTGGGGAAGGCAGGTAGATAGGGAGAATAGATCTGTGAAGGATATGCAGAAGAATATGGCCTAGAATCACACTGGACAAGAAGACCTGCTGTTGTGAAATATGTATCAATGAAAGAAGTAACTAACATTGTGGAGGTGTATGAATGTTATTAATAGAGAGAATAACCATATTGAAGAGATGATTTACTGAATTAGGAAAACATTAGGAGTCTAGAAGAATACCCTAAGTGAAATAAGGGTAGTTAATGCAGCATTAATAGTAAACCAAGCTTTGTAGATTTGAGACTAGGCATGCCTGTTGCTCTAACCTGGAGACTAAAGAAATTGAATGTTCAAAATTAAAAAAAAAGTCTTCAGTGACATGCTGGTATTTTTTTTCTCCAGGGATGTACTACCTACAAGATTTCTGTTGATGACAGAACATCTTACAATACTATGGTGGTGCTTTTCAGGACAGATGGTTTAGAACCTAGTTAGATACCCAGATTTGGCATCACATAAGGCATCCTGGTGCCATGGACGAAGTACTGTATTCAGAGTCAAGAGTTTGGGGTCCAAATCCTGTCCTCTGCAGATCTTCATTTCCTTGTCTAAGAAATAGGAGGGTGGGACTAGATACTGTCTCAAGTCACTTAAACCTCTAGCATTCTATGATCTTATGGTTTTCACAATTTGGGGTTCTGTTATCTTATTCCATTTCCTATATGAAGCAGGTGGCTCCCTCGTAATTCATTTCATAGCAAGAGTTAGTCTTGCCTTGATGTACTTCGGCAGGGAGTGGTAGAGGTTGTTTTTTGAGGTTCCTACTATTCCAGTATGTCTATGAGTTACATGAAGAAACTGGATGAGAGAACATAGGCAGAAAATATGATCAGTTAAAAAGCTGCCTTTGATAAGAAATTATTCCCAAGCTTGGCAGGGTAGCATATGCCTAAAACTACTGAGATTCTTTATTCTCTCATAATGGGGATATAATAGTAGAGGGGAAAAAAGGACCCAATATATAGTAAAGTAGTATCATAGATTTCGAACTTGCTTGAAGGGAACTTTACAGTGCAAATCGTACATCTTCCCTGGGAGCTCTGCATCAGTCTCATCCCAACCTCCTCTGGCCTGTTCACTCCAGAGGCTTCTGCAGTGCTCCACAGGCCTTTCCTAGATCTGGTGCAGCTTGCACTGCCAGCGTTGCTGTTAATCCAAACTCCCCCAGGCTATTTCTTTGATTGTTCCCGACAGCTATAAGGTAGACCTTTTGGACATACCATCTCCCCCTTGTGTAAAGTCAAGCCTCAGGGAAGGATCTTGAACAGTCTATTAATACCTCTCCCTCAATGGACCTCTCTCTAGCCACTGACCCTCTACCTGAACTCAATGTAAACCAATGAGCAAGCTCTTGTCTCCTCATATTCTTCCCATTCCCTGGCTGCTGAAGTAAAAAAAAAACCAAACTCCATTCACTATTCACAAGTGCCCACTCCCTTTCATCCCTCTCAGGTGTACATTCCAATTGTCCCTTTTGAGATCTACCTGTACTTTCCACTGTGCTTTCTGTAATGCCTGTCCCATAACTTTAAAAACACAAATACACAAACATGAATAAAACAAAATAAAAAATCATGCTTTCATCTTAAACCTTTTTATTTAACACTCCTCACACCTTTTGCAACTCTTTGAGACCTAGATCCTTCCTCAGAATAGGGCTTCCCTAGCTACTTTTTTCAGTACTAGTTATACTTCCACTCATTTCCCTCAATAGTGGTAGTAAGGGTTTTGGAATATTCCTTGGTCCCCATTTTCACTTGTAGATTCCATTTATTAATATGAATCTGCAATCCTCTCCTCCTTTGAGGTTCACATAACTCAAATGTAGTGGGAAATGGTATATAACCTTCTTGTTGTGCCAAAGGATTGAGTTAGGGAACAAAGTGTTTCTGAAAGCATCCTGCTCATCATTTCTTATAGCATAATAGTATTCTATCAGAATTATACCACAACTTATTCAGCCAATCCCCAATTAATGGGCATCCCCTCAATTTCCAAATTTGCCCCCACAGAAAGAGCTGTTATAAATATTTTCATAAAAATAGATCCTTCCCCCATCTCCAGTTTTTTGGGTTTTTTTGTTTATCTTTTTGTGATATAGACCTAATGTTGATATTGCTGGGTCAAAGGTATGTACATTTTTATAGCCATTTGAGCATAGTCCCAAATTGTTCCCTTACATGGTTGGATCAGTTCACAACTGCATCAACAACTGCACCAACAATGCCTTAGTGTCTCAGTTTTCCACATCCCCTCCAACATTTATCATTTTCCTTTTCTGTCAATATTCGCCAATATGATAGGTGTGAAGTGGTACCTCAGAGTTGTTTTAATTTGCATTTCTCTAATGAATAGTGACAGAGCACTTTTTTCGTATGATATATAGATAGCTTTGATTTTATCTAAAAACTGCCTATTTATATTCTTTAACCATTTATTAAATGGGGAATGACTTATTTTCTTATACATTTGACTCAGTTCTCTATGTATTTGATAAATGAGGACTTTATTGGAGACATTTGCTGTAAAACATTTTTCACAGTTAGGATTACTAATTGTATATTTACCTCTACACTATGGTTCCCTCATGTATCCTTCTCTTTCCTTCTCTTTTCATCCAATCAGTCCTTAAAAGTGGTTTGCTTCTGATCCCCACATCACCCAATTCACCTTCCTTTCTCCTCTTCTTTTTTCCTCTTCTCCTCCTACTTCCCTGTAGGGTAGATATATTACTCAATTGAATATGTCTGTTATTTCCTCTTTGAGCCAGTTCCTAGAGGAATAAAGTTCAAGTGCTATCTGTCACTCCCCCATATATTTTCCCTCCACTATAAAAGCTCTTTTCCACCACTTTTCAGTGAGATTATTTACCACATTCTACCATTCACTGCCCCCTTCTCCCAGTGCAAACTCTTCTTCATCCCTTAATTTTATTTTTTTAGATATCATCTCATCATAATCCACCCAAAACCATGCTCTCTACTTATGTATACTTCTTTAACTTCCTAATATGATAAAATTCTTAGAAGTTAGAAGTATTATCTTCCCATGTAAACAGTTTAACCATATTGAATCCCTTAAGATTTCTCTTTTCTGTTCATATTAGTAAACTTCTTTTGAGTCTTGAATTTAAAAACCAAATCTTTTATTCAGATGTGGTCTTTTAATCAGGAATGCTTGAAAGTCCTCTATCTCGTTGAATAGGAATTCTTCCCCCCAAAGGATTACACTCAGTCTTGCGGGGTAGGTGATTCTTGGTTGTACTCTTGGTTCCTTTGCCCTCCAGAATATCATATTCAAAGCCATCAAATCCTTTAATGTAGAAACTGTTAAAACTGGTGTTATCCTGACTGTGGCTCCATAATATTTTAATTGTTTCTTTCTGGCTACTTGCATTACTTCCTCCTTGACCTGGGAACTCTGGGATTTGACTATAATATTCCTGGCGGTTTTCATTTTGGGATCTCTTTCAGGAGGTGATTGATGGATTCTCTCAATTTCTATTTTATATTCTGCTTCAAGAATATCAGGGCAGTTTTTCTTGATAATTTCTGGAAAGATGATATCTAGACTCTTTTTTTGACCATGGCTTTCAGTAGACTAATAATTCTTAAATTCTCTCTCCTCGATTTATTTTCTAGGTCAGTTGTTTTTTCAATGAGATATTTCACATTTTCTTCTATTTTTTTTTATTCTTTTGTTTTTGTTCTATTGTTTCTTGATGTCTCGGGGAGTTCTTGGCTTGCACTTGCCAAATTCTAACTTTTAAGTAATTATTTTCTTCAGTGAGTTTTTGTACCTCCTTTTCTATTTGGCCAATCCTACCTTTTTGGGGGGCAGGGCAATTGGGGTTAAGTGACTTGCCTAAGGTCACACAGCTAGTACATGTGTCAAGTGTCTGAGGCCGGATTTGAACTCAGGTCCTCCTGACTCCAGGGCCATTGCTCTACTCATTGTGCCACCTAGCTGCCCCCAATCCTACTTTTTAGCAATTTTTTTTAATTCAGTGAATTTCTGTATATCTTTTTCTATTTGGTCAATTGTGCTTTTAGAGATGGTCTTGTTTTGAATTGATTTTTGTGCCTCTTTTAACATTTGGCCTATTCTGGTTTTTAAGGTCTCATTTTCGTCAGCATTTTTGGTTCCTTTGCCAAGCCATTTTTTCATGATTTTCTTATATTATTACCATTTCTTTTCTTAATTTTCCCTCTACCTCTTATTTAATTTTTAAAATCTTTTTTTAACTCTTCTAGGAATTCTTTATGAGCCTGAGACCAATTCACATTGCTCTTTGTGGATTTGGGTATTACAGTTTTGACTTTGTTGTTTTCTTCTGGGTTTGTGTTTCAATGTTCCCTGTCACCACAGCAACATTCTATGATCAAATTCTATTTTTGTTGTTTATTCATTTTTTCCTGTTTGTTTCTTGCCTTTAACTTTATGTTAAATTTGGGATTTATGTTAAAGTATGTTTTGGGGATATAGAGAGCACTGACAGCTTCAGGTTTTTCATGCTGCTATTTTCAGGGCTAGTTCTGAGAGTCTATAAAATTTCAGTACTTCTAATGTGGTATGATCAAATAAGTGGTGTGGTTACTGTTCTCTTGGACTGTGCTCTAGTCTGTGAGTGGCCACAAATACTCTTTTCCACCCTGGAACTGTGATCATGGTCCCAGCACATCTGTGGCAGCATGCTCTAATATGTTAGTGCTCCTCACACTGGGAATACAGCCCCAAAACACATATGGGCAATGCAACATAGTCCTGCATGCAGTGTCAGCAAAGTATTCTTTTTCTTATCACGTGTTCAATTCTTTGATCATCTGTGGGCTCTCCAAGCCATTGTTGTGGATTCAGTCACCCTCAAGGCCTGCTGCTGGCTTTCTGGGGTGGACATGTGCTGGCACAGCCATGGCCAAGAGTGTGCTCCATTCTCACCTCAGTGATTAAGACATTTTCTGCTGAATTTCTAAGTTATCCTGGCTTTGACAATTGTTTTAACTTGTCTTTTTATTTGTTCTGCTGCTCCACTGTCCATTTTACAATGTTATTTTAAAGGTTTTGGAGGGGAATTTTGGTGACCGCAGGCAAGTCACTGCCTGTACTCTGTCATCTTGACTCTACACTTTCTCCTCCTTTACTTCAAGAAGACAATGTTTCCCAGCTATTGTACTCCCTCAATCTAACTACACATTTTAAAATACTTATTCTGTATTTATTTAATCTAGTCATGCTACCTCCTGGAGGGCAAGGGCTGTTTCATTTTTGTGTTTGTATCCTCACTTCAGAGTAAAGTATCTGACACATAGGTACTTAATAAATATTTGCTTATTAAGAAGAAATGGGATTGATTGCCTTTGGGAAAATATACAATATTTTTAATTTCCTCAGAGTTATCACTGAAAAAACCCACCATCTTTTAAATATAGATATGTAGATATTTCTGGTTATGATAGTATATGCCTGTTAGTCATGAAATGCGAAAGTCACTAAAGATTTGAAGTCCCAGTGACCCAAATGGACTAGCATAAATGCCTCACATATGCTTAAATGGGTTGAATGGATTAAATTGGAGAGCAACTAGCAAAAAATGTAAAAAATACAACGTATTTTCAGTATTTCAATCCATCCCATTTTTATTAAGCATTAAAATGATCAAGACATTTGTGCTATGTTGGGGAAATACAGAGATTATATTCCTTGCTCTTTCCCAAAGTAGCTTATGTTCTACTGTGATACATACACAGATAAATGAAATGGTATGAGTTCTCATTTTATATCCAAATGGAGTATCCAATGTTTAGTATTTTGCATTTAAATGCATTTGAACTTTTAAAACTTTAGAGGTCAAAAACTTGTGAACATTTGCTAGATATACAGAAATCACCAGCAACCTGAAGTGTCAGAATGACTTTTTTTCTTCTTGAATATCAAAAAGCATCTAAAAATAGGTTTCAAGTAGAATTTGTTACCCTAATGTATCACTTCCTTCAGCACTTCACTGAAAACCAAGAGGGTCTTATTTACTTCTATAATAGTGCATATCAGGGCATAAATCAGCAGTCTTTTATTATTCCATGTCTTCTTCAGAACAGAGAGCAAAAAGGTAGAGAAGGAAAATGGATTTTTGAGAGCTGAAATCTAATTTCAATGCTAAATCTTGTGAAGAATAGAGTATATAGCTAAGTTTAAGGTAATAAGAAAAACTAAGTAAACCACAATCATCCTGGCTCCCATACCTTGCAATATTGCCTTATGCTATTGGACAGTTAAGCTAGTACTTAAACGTAACTAATATGAAGTATAAGAGCTGTTTACATAATACCATGTCACCTGCTTCAGCATTTATTTGCAGCCTAGAGCAAATGGAAATTTGATGACTCAAAAGAAATGTAGCTGATCATAAAAAGGAAGAATACATTTCTTACACAGTGAAATCTCTATTTCTCCTTGTACATTTGCAGCCCAGGTACAGACAGCAGAGGACCCCCACCAGATGCCTCTATCAGAGAGGTTCTATAGGAAGACAGAACTACAAGTGCACTGTGACTGACATATTAGTTCTTGATAGGAGCATGAATCATTTTCTGGCTTGTGATTTAGAGAAGAAAGGTCTGCAAGATGGAAAGGAGCTGAAAACTGCAGAGAACAAAAGGATTGCACACACTCTGTCAGAAAAAAAAGGAAAGAAAACAGGCTCAGAAGAAGGAAACTGTGTGACATTCTGATTTCTCTCATTGCAGGAAAGGCAGAGTTGATTTCTGGAAATGGGTTTAGCACCTGATTATTCTTTGAAAGGAGTGTTTGAAATCAGGCAAGCTAGAGTGGCAAATAAGGCCAAGGCATTCTCTGTGTGTAGGAAAATAAGCAGAATGAGTCAAACTCTAGAGTTATGAAACAACCCAGCTGGAATTCTTTTTTAAAATCTTATGTCAAGTTTTTATGCAGGGCACAGAAGGTGTGGTTTAAGCTTCCCACATCATTTCTCACTAAAGAGGTTGGAAGGTATCTAGATGTGGCTTTGAACACATGGAAGGTAATGTGGAAATCCCTATAAACAATTCCAGCAGATCATTTTACGGGTTCTGCTGAACCTCAACCTGTTTTCTGCTTGATAACTAATCTGGTTCTTGAACCCTATGGCAAGCAAAGCAATTTACCCAGATGAAATGCATCTAATCAAATCTGTCCAATAATCACTTAGCTAGGCTGCTGCAGGCCCAATGAGGGATAATGTGTTTCAGCAATGCACACGCCTGTCTTATCTAGATGTTGATATGATCTGGACAGAAATGATATCTTAAAGCATGGGGGAGAGAAATGGGACCTGGGAAAGAAATTTGGAAAATCATGTTTACATCTACTGGGAATAGATCCACAAAATAATATCAAAGAGTAGGAAATATAAAATTTAAAAAAAAATCAGCCAACACCAGTTGTGTTTTAAGAGCCAATGGGGCTAGGGAAAGGAGCAGAAACAGGATCTGATTGAATTCAACCATTGTTTTTGTTTGTTTAAAACATTTCTCAAAACAGATTAATGAAAAAACTTTCATGTGGCTGGCTTTTTTTGGTTGGCTAGTAAATTTTCATCATTATCATTAAATTATAATTATTGAACATAAACATTTATTAATTGAATGTTATATGCAGAGCATTTGGAAATGAGGGGGATACAAAGTTTTGACAAGATATAGTTTCTGTCCTCAAGGAATTTACAATTCACTAGAGGGGTTAAGATACGAAGAGAGAGGACCGTGATGAAGACCATGAAAATTATATTAGAGAGTTGCAAAACAAAGTAGTGTGAGAGGTCAGTGAAGAGGGAGATGCAACACAATCTGAAGTAAGCAAAGGAGATTTACTGAAGGTCATGATTGAGTTAGGCTTTAAAGGAGGAGTAGTAATCAAACAAGCATATGATTCAACATACCTCTTGCCTATATATCATAGTATCTTATTCAATGCAGGTAAAATTTGCATCAAAAGAGATCTATTGTTATAATCTCTACATTGATTTTGGTTCAGCCATCATTTCATTGAAATGGTTAATTCCTGTTGTGGAAGCTTCCTCCTCTTATGCAGATTGACAAATTCTTTATAACTTTTAATTTTATTGAGGTATCTAGGACACTGAGAAGTTAGACAACTTGCCAGTTAGAGCCAACTAATATCAGGCTCAGGACTTGAACCCAGATTTTCCCAACACCAATATCATTACATCCTATTTATGGAATGAAATTAATTTAATTTTTTGTCCCTTGTCATTCAAGGCTGAAATAGAAACACATATATTTTAATGACTGCTAAATTACTGGTTCTACTTTACCTTACCACTTTCAAAAAGGGAAAGGATCATCTCATACACAAAGCTTTGTTTTTAGAAATTGGTGAGCACTTTATTGATATTCAATTAGGTTGTGTTTTCTTTTCAACTTTGAGTGAATTGAACAGTTATCACCACCTAAAGAGTTGTGTCCACAGGCACAAACTGATATTGACTTGTTATGCCATTATCTACAGGTAAAATTCAGTCAAAATCTAGATTTTGGACGTATAGATACAGCTTTAGCATGAATCTAAGTGGATTTTAATAAGCCTGATGAGATCAGTAGAACCATACCCTCCCTGATTTGAGATCCACAGAACTTATTAATATATCTTCCATATTTTGATGAATCTATAATCTCATCAATTTGGATTATCCCTTCAACAAAGTATATTGCAACTCACCTATGCATTACATATTCTACAGCCCTCGCCTTTGGTGTTCCATAAATCTTCTTTTGAGAGTCTTCATGATGGGATTCTAACATGATGAGGGTGATCCTCTAGATCAGAGGTGTCAAACACAGCTCATAGGCATATGTAACACTTAATACTTCTGTGTGTGACTAGAACCAGATTAAAATGTAACTGGGAAATATTTAACAAAATAAATAGAAATAAAATGAAACATAGATAATGTTAATATGTGGTTTCTAAGTCAACATGCAGTCCAACAGGGTCCTTATGGACAGTTTAATGGCCTCATTTCTGTTTAATTTTGACAAGAATAATCTTGAGCATTTGTCATAAAGTATGATTCATTGGGATGAGAGAAGAAATTTTAAAATATTATTCTTTTTTTATAAAACTAGGAAAGAAATTAAACTATTTCACACTTGCTTTGAAGTTACTATCCCACTACTACTTGCACTGATGAATTGAGTCCTCAGAATGAATCTACTACACTTCTCCTCAGGGAACTAGGGGTAGCCCTGAGGTGTTGGGGGCAACCTGGTTAGTATTATAAATCTTATAGATGATGCCAGATTTAATTAGATTCTAGAAAGAGCTATTTATTAACATGGTTTAGTAAGAATAGTTGGTGTAAACATTCCCTAAAAAGTCCCTGACTTCCCCACAAAATCCAGGGAAGGTGGACTTAAGCTGACTTAACATAGGATGTATAACTGTAATTCTCAGAAGTGTTTTCCTCTCATTTGTGGAGCACTCAAGAAATTGCATTTTGTATCATATTTTTTGCAGGGGTCTTTCTGTGTCTCTAAACATGCCCTCTGGAAGGACATTCAGTCAGTGATCCTGATGCAGAAACTGCCACCAGCCACTGCTGTTTTGGGGGGTGATTCAAAAATGATGGTGGGATGGTGGAAATCTAAATCCTTTGCATCCTTCAAAGTTCATAGTGGCCTTCTCCAGACAAGGAGGGAAAGAGAGGAGATCTAGGTCTAAAGCAGAGGTGAGGCATCCCATTCTCTCTGCCAGAAGGGTTCCTCCTCAGGGGTTTTGATGGAATACTCATATAGTTTGGGTTATTTCTACTCCCTCAAAATGAACTGGCTTAATATTTTATAAATCACTCCTAGGGCATGATGATATTGCCTCAGTCAATATGAACATATTTCCTGAGCAACATCAGTCGAATCAGTCAAAGTTTTTTTGTTTCTTTGTTTTGTTTTGTTTTACCACTTAATTTAAAGTATTTGATTTGTTGGTTAATTGAGTTATGTCTTTACCTCATCAAGGTATCACCTATTATAAATGGAGTGGGGTGATATTCTTGATATACTTAATAGAACTCTATGCCTACACTACACCAATATTTAATAAATTATTTGACACTGGCACTCTCAAGCAGTCCCAATAAGGTTTTATATAAAATATGTGAAATGTTCTGAAATTCCATGATATGAAAGGTCAATCCTGGATTCCTCACTTGTTTATTCTCTTTCTATGTAGTATAGTCTACTGCAGTTTGCATTTACTGATTAAGGGATTTTACAGATTATACCATCTTATTTTAACTAAATTATTCTTCATGAAATAGCAAATGGCTTTAAAGGATTTATGAGGATTGTAGATAATACTAATAGTGAACACAATCAGAAACAATGAATAGCAGAGTAAAAATTCCTACTCCTAGTATGAGCTCTGTCATCCACACTTCAAAGTAAAAACAATGGTATCATTAAATCAAATAAAAAGGCCAAAATGAAATTATCAAAATTGTGTGTAATATATATTTATGTGCTATTATTAATGATAAAGGTTATGTTAAATGTGAGTAATGCCCTCACATATTATCTAAGCTTGTGTTGTTAAAATTGACATTTATTTATAAAACATTTCCTATACGAACACAGTACACGACTTTGGGCCCAAGTACAGTAAATACTCATTGATCAACTGACTTAAACAGGATGGAAACCTAACTTTCTAATATGTTTAAAAACTTAAAAATGAAATGTTTCAGTAGATTCTGAATCAATTCCTTACAAGCATAAAAAATAAAACACCATCCAATTAGTTTCCAAAAAACCAATTGATTGGAAGATGAGATTTTGTTTTCATAAATAAAACATTTATTTTTTTTCTGTAGCGAGGGGATTGGATTTTTTTTAAATGGGAATTGTGTTTTACTGAGAACATAAATGATTCATTTCCTGCATTGGGAGAGCTTGATCTCCCTGAATGAGCATAAACTCAAAATTCCAAACCTAGTAACCTGATAGATAAAATGTGGAATACAGTGACGAAAAGGTAATCCAGATGCTTTCAACTTACTCTTCCACCCACCCCCATAATTGACACCAGTCACCATGAACAAAGATAATTTGCAGTAATTTAGATTGTTTGTGAAGATAGCTGAAATGAACAGAGAAGCCTTGATTCAATCCTTTTGATTCATGAACTGAAGAAAGTGCTAATCTTAATTTGAAAAGAAAAAAAATATTGGAGAGAAGAGGCAAAAGCAAACCAAAATTATGTGAATGAAAGCTTCTGAAAGATCAAAATGCATCACTTAGTCCAGAGTTTTCCCAAAATGAGTAATCCTTTCTGCTTTCTGCTAGTTCAAGCATAAAAATCACCACCACTCCACTACCAGCTAAGGAATTCTTGAATTTTCACTATAATAATTATGGCAAAAAGCACTGACAAAATGTGTAATGGTGTAACTGTTCTAAAACAGTTGCTCTGAAGAAGCTTTCATAATAATGTCATGATGGATCTCACTGCAGTCTAATAGCTGCTCTATATGCAAATATATTCAATGAATAAGTGAATGGGTAAATTTTGTATCCCCAGAAACCATGGGTGCACAATCATACCTTTCATGGACCCCAGGCTCACATCTCTACCTGCTTAAACATCACCTTATCATGGTCCTATGTATAGATTAATCTCAACATGTACTAAACTAGATTCATCATGTTTCCCTCAAATCAGCCCTTTCTCTCTAGTCTTTCCTATTTCTATCATTCATCTCCATTCTCCTAAAGTACTTTATCTTTTATCTCACCTTTGCAAGCTTTGTAAGACTGTAGAATTCTTGAGTTCATTGACTCTGGGTTAATTACCTTCATACCTCCAATAGCACCTACTCGATTGCTTAATGCATACTTTAATATTTCAACGGATCCCGCTAATGTGAATAATCCTTCCAGTGGCACAAATAGCAACTCATCTATGTCTTTTCATCATTTGATTTTTGATTTTTGTCCATGACTTTCCATAAATCCTTTATAGAAGAATCACCCAATATGTAGAAAACTGTTTCTTGGGTTTCTTTTTTTTTGGGGGGGGGGAGGGGATGCTATTAAAAATAATAGTTCTTTGCCAGCAAAAAGAGATTTGCTATAAATGTTCTAGAAATTATAGTTTACTTTCCTTTTTCCCTAATCATCTTTGGAAATAGACCAAGTAAAATAGAAGTATGCATAGAATGATTTAGAACAATTTTACATACACACACATACACATACATATACACACATACACACCTATTTGTGTCTAATGGTAGCCATCTCTAGGGTGGGGGGAGGGAAGAAAAAAGAAAAAAAAATATGATAATTTTGTTGCATATTTGAAATGAATAGCAAGTTGTGCATAGTAGATTGGCAATCATATTTTCATTGTACTATGCTATAGAGATGTTTGTTTTATTCCATAAATTACATAAAAAATAAAATAAAATAAGAAAAAAAAATAAAAAATAGTTCAAGGATATTTTGTCCAGGGTAAATGACAACTGTTCATTCATTTTGAATTTAAACACCTCATGTAGAAGTTATTTATTCTCTGTTCCCACTTATTTCATGCCATCTTGACGACTGACAGTCCCAATGATGTGAATGATATTTGCTTTACAGTAAAAAGAGCTTTGGCCTTGGAGCTATATGACCTATATTTCTATTCCTGGCTCTAATATTTGGAGATGTTATCTTGGTTAAATTACTTGATGTCTCTAAGCCTCAAGTTTCCCTAATTTATAAAACTGAACTGATCAAGGAGTTTTTTTTTAAGGAAAGTATGTTACATATTTATGCATTTATGTATAGTATAAAGTGTTTTGAATAATGTAAAAAAATACATTATTCCTCTTAAGTTATTGGTGTTATCTCATATTCTGAGGCAATCCTTATACGACTGCTCCTGGTTTGCCACTATGCTTTATAATTCCTTTTTATTTAATTTCTACAGATTCTTGCAAAGAAGGAGAGAATAATTAATCCTTTTAATTGATTAAAATATTAAGCTGTAAGGTTATCTTCTGATTGAAAGCATCTTCAACACAACTCTGATAGCAGAGAGCAGGAGCTTCATCCTATTCCCACATAATGGCATTTTACCCTGCTAGGACTTTATATAGCTTTTCATTCTATATAGATTGGAGATTGTGAGTATTTGATATAGTGACATTTGTTAAGCATGTTAATCTTAAGCCTTTAATAGATTAATTCCAAATCTCATCCACTGTAAGCAATAGTTTGGTCTGTGATAATGATCTAATTGAAGGATCATTTTATTTTTTGTTTAAGAAGGTTAGAAATTTTGAGGTCTGTGTTTGGGCATGTGGATTTGTCATCCATCAAACCATTAAAGGTGATGAGTTTTGATGTATAATTTTAACCAACAGGTTTGGCAGATGCAGAAGTGTGTTTCAAAACTTTTGTCATTTCTTTGCATAAACTTTATTGATCACTAAGGCCAGGATCTTTAAGAATAATCCTTCTGCAATTAATGCTTATGATGACCTGACCATAAGTGTTGTTATATGCTTATTTCATGAAAATCATTTCAAAGAATTATAGACAGAGTTAGAAGAGTCTATAGAAGTTATCTAATCCAGTCCCCACATTTTGTAAATGAGGAAACTGAGGCCCAGTGAGGTTAAACAATTTTCCCAAGTCAATGTTATCAGTAAGTTGCAGAATAAGGATTTAAACTTTGGTCCTTTGACTCTAAACTCAGTGTATTTCCTACTTTGCCACACAGTGTCTCTTCATGTAATTACATTTTATTTTCTTCCTTCAGTGGGGTGTATATAATAAAACACTAATGTCTTTATATTTTTCAGTTTGAACATTGCAAAGCAGACCAAAATCTGTTGTCCAGTAATGGTAAACTATGTCTGAAGAAGATACTGTTTTCTCTTTTGCAAGTTTTAATGGAGTTCAGGTGAGAGGGGGAGAGGGAGGGGGAGAGAAAGAGAGGGAGGAAGGCAGGGAGGGAGGGAGGGACAGAGAGAGACAGAGACAGAGAGAGAGAGAGAGAGACAGAGAGAGAGAGAGAGAGAGAGAGAGAGAGAGAGAGAGAGAGAGAGAGAGAGAGAGAGAGAGAGAGAGAGAGAGAACTAAGTTCAAGAGGGAGGGGAGGCTAAACTATTCATTATCTCTAGTTCTTACCATTCGCCTTTTATCTTGTTTCTCTTCCCACTCTCTAACCACCACTCTTCCCCCCACTCTCATCAAACTTGGAAATCTTTTTACCATTCTCTCTATTTTCTTAAACCCTTCTCTTTTGCTATAAACCCTTTTTTAAGTTTCATCTATTTGGGGAAGCACTATCCCACCACCTCCCACCCTTGATAAACATGCTTTCCTCTGAACCCCTGCAGTACTTGTCTACTGCTCATTTGATTCATTATGGATTGTCTCATAGTACAACTTACATTTATCTAATTGATTTCTTAAAAGACAGGTTAAACTCTCTGTTAAAATTCAGTGCTTGAGTGCAAACATTGTTTTAGACCATACAACATGGACTATAGAACTGGAAAGCTGGGAGGTACCCAAAGTATCTGACATATCTTGTTTCCCCAGTGCTTTGCACATGGTAATGTACACTTACTACATGTTTGTTGGTGATAATGAAGATGAAAATGTAGCACCTTCTGATTACAAGTTCATTAGAGACTCCTTATTAAAATGATTTATTTCTTAATTTTATGACAATAAAATATCCTGCCTATGGTACTCTGTGAAAAATTTCTTTTGGCATCATTACAGTCTTCCTCCTTCTTTCTCTAAATCACAGAATTCAATTTCCCTTCACTTAATTGCATTAGTGCCATCCTTTAGTCCATTTCTTCTGGATCCTTAGGTTTATGGCCAACTTGCATTTCTAGCCCAATACATGACTCACTAGATCTGGGAGGAAAAAATTCAAAGTTATAGAGGACAATTTCTTGACATTGCTGACTGACCTGGGCCAAGGACCCAGACAGTGGAAGAAACCATCCCTTCATAGCCAAAAATTTATACCTTTTCCAATGCCTGACAATCTGATAAAAATTAAAAGGTTAGACTATTTTCTCCCCTACCTCCTTCCTTTTAACTCATTCCCTTCAATTTCCAAAGCCCTGGATTCAAACCAATCTAATGAGGTGAGAAGTAATGGAAAAACTGAAACTCTAATTCTTTTCACTCCTATGTCTTCTAAGCTGCTAAGAAACATAGGTCTGAATGCTGATCTACTGAGGAGTAACTTATTCTGCTTTTTTCCTCTCCCTGTTGGAATGATTGACGACCTTCATTGGACCAATGGCCCCTACTGACCATAGAATGACTATAAGTTT
Organism: Trichosurus vulpecula; assembly: GCF_011100635.1. Lineage (NCBI taxonomy): Eukaryota > Metazoa > Chordata > Mammalia > Diprotodontia > Phalangeridae > Trichosurus > Trichosurus vulpecula. The sequence goes on from NC_050581.1 coordinate 134,758,773, forward strand.
CTCCACAACTCTTCCAACATGCACTTGTGCTCAGAAAGTATCTGTTACTTCAGGCCCTAGGTGTAATCCCGGGGGTAGCTGTTCGTTACTGTGGTAAGTAATGTTTCCCCATCAATTTGTTTCCAATTTACAATCAGCTGGTAGCTTCATGTATTTGTTTTTTCAAAAGCATTTACTGAGATGAAATAGTAAAAACATATGGTACAAAATATTTCCCAAAATATTCTGGAATGCACTCTCCTACAAATACACAGAGTATCTACGGGAAGAGTGGGTTTATAGACAGTACAATTGTGGTCAGGCACATGTGTAGCATGCATGTATCAAAATCACTAACAACTCATGGAACTTCAGAGACTGGCATTCCTTGTAGAGTCCAAATGAAGCTCACCTGAGTTTTTTTTTTTTTTTCTTACTCTTTCTTTTTTTTCCTGCTGGTTAGGTAACTTGACTGGGCTCCAGGGTCCTATGTCATTCTTGCGTCTTATAGCCAGTAGTTCTCTTTACCATGAGTGGCCATGCTCCCTAAAGATGCTTCCTACTTTGGGTAACTGGTATTTTTCTCCATTCTCAGCTGCATGTCTCTACTTTGGAGTGGCTTCTATGTTTCCTTCTTGTCCAGTACCTCTGAAAGCATAATTTTTGGGGAGGACAGGGGTAGAAGAAAAAGGCCTTTGATATCTCCTTCTGTCCTTTAGTACAAGAAAAGCAATCTGTTTCTTTCTGCATCTGTTTCCAGCTATGAAATTGGAGCTGCTGTAATTCATCAAGCTATGTAAAGGTTCCCATAAGAGTACCTGGATTTGTTTGTTTAGCTAATCTTGATGCTCCTTCCTTGATTTAATCAGACATTTGCATCTCATAAGGAGAACACAGGTTAGACACATCCTGCTTATAAATGAAAACTTCATCATTCAATTATGGATGCATCAGCAAAGGGATCACAGCTCCCTTTATCATCCTTCTTTACAGTTATCTTCCTTAATTTGCTTCTATACTTTGAAAGCCTCTAGAAATCAGATTTTTAAAATGTGATACCTAAAATCACCCTTTATATGTTAGTCATGTTTATACAACTATAAATAAATCACTGAACAATCTATAGTTATTTCTCTTTTTAAGATGGAAAATGTATGAGACCATTTGATTCATTGCATACATTTCTCCAAGAAAGGTATGGATATGTAAAAGAAACACTTCATATTTCTACTGATTAGGTTCCATGTTATATTCAGTGGCTTGCTATGTAATATAGCAATTTTCTTATATATAGACACTTCAGAAATTGATTACTGTACACAGAGGCAGCAGGATCCATAACAATGATCCCTATGTTCTCTGCCACTTTAAAATGATGAATACAATAGTCTAAGAAAAGATTAAACCTAAGTTTACCACTTGAGTTGGCTTGTGATTAAGAACCAATAAATTTCCTGTTAGTAGGAAAAGCTCCTGTTTCACAAATAACACACAGAAGGCACTGGAGCTTTTGGACTCCAGCTTCTCACAGGTTCACTCTTGATCTGGCCAGACAGGAAATACAGGAAAATAGCTTTGGAGGGTTTAATAAGCTAGCTTTATTCTAGTCTTTTTTTCTCGAAGGGAGTTGCTGATAATGGAAGCATTACTACAGCATTCCTTAATCATCCTTCTCTCAGTGGCTCTCAGTGGTTAGGCAAGGCAGGGGCAGGGGGTGGGTTGTGGATGGCAAGTACTTCTATGTTTCGATGGGGTCAGTCAGGACAGGCACAGCATTCCAGCTTGTGCATGCCCTTAAATCCCTTGAAGCCTCAATGGGGACCGGTTGAGGTAAACACACAGATTACCCCCTCCAAGTCTTGATGGGGGCTGATCAATGCACACACAGCATTACACTGTCATACACTGGGTTCCCCCTAAACCTTGATGGGGGCTGATCAAAACAGGTACATGCATTCCTTTACGCATTACCCAAATCCCAAATCACATCCATCACTGTCCTGTGCCCACTTTCTTTATAGAGCAACAGACAAAAAGGTATCTTGCTAGCAACAGTCTCACAAGTTTCACAGTATGTCACCATTGTATCTCACTGAATAGTTGCAGTGGATATTTACAATTTTAAACACAAATGTTTATATTATTTATCATTTTATAACACTACTCAGTCATGGTAGAGATGTTTACAAGTCATGAACCTGAGAAATAGAGATTTTTATGGCCATGGATACTGGGAAACTGAACTCTAAGAAAGAATAACAAAAATCTACCTTGCATACACTAAAATACACCTGACATAAGGTTCCACATTGTATTTTGCTGTTTGTTTGCTAGTTTCTTTTTCTCCCTTTTCCAATCCATTCTTCACTCAACTATCAAAATAATGTTTCTAAAGCATAAGACTGATCATGATATTCATCTGCTCAAAAATCTTGAGTGCATCCCTATTGCTTTTGGATAAATACAAACTTCCTAATTTCACATTAACACCTTAAAAATCTGACATCAGTCAGGACTGTTTAACATTAATCTCCTTTCTATACTCTCTGTTCAAGATAAACTGGTATTCCTGTTCTGCCCTAAACTCAGTATTACACCTCCCAACTCCATACTTGTGGACCTGCTGCCTCCCATGCCTGGAATACATCCTGTCTTCACTTGTTTTAATTAGAATTCCTATCTTCCTCAAATGGAAGTGCATGTGACACCTCCTTTAGCAGGCCCATATATTTCCTCTAGTTGATTATACTTTCTTATTCCTCCTGAAACTATCTCTTTACATGTCATAACCTATGAATAGAATGAAAGCTTTTTGAGGGTGGGGACTGTTTTTGATGTTGCTTTTATATTCCCAGCCCTTAACTCAGTGCCTAGATTACAGCAGAGTCCTTAATAAATAATTGTTAGGTTACATAATTATTGTACTCAACTCTAGGACTCCATGACATCTTCAATAAGTACTAGTAATATATTTGACAGGAAGTAATATAAGCCCCAAAGCAGGCTGCTTTGAGGAAATGGAAATTTACATAATACAGTCCTAGTAAATATGCTCCCTGAATTTTCCTTTCCAAGTCATAGGATAAATAATTCCAGAGTTCAGAAGACAGAGGTATTATAGAAGAAGAAACAGGCCACTCCATTCCAAATGACTCAAGTTTCTCCCAGGCATAAAAACATAATCATATTAATTAGAATATTACACTTCAGAAGTGATGAGATTACATGTGAATGCATTTCCCCCATTTTCCTGTATTCATAAATGATATCGTGTCTTTTTGTTTGTTTTGTTTTTATTTGTTTTAGATGGGAAAGAACACTGAAATTTGAGTCAGAGAGCCTGGGTTTGTGCCCAGCCTCTCCAACTGTTTGATCTTGGGCAAAATAGGTAACATGAAAGAGTTGGGTTGGATGATTTGTAAGGCTTTTTCGTCTTGAAATCTTATGATCCAAATTTTACAGAAAAAAAATGTTTTAAATTATAGCCAGGTGTAACTCAAGTCTGGATCAACTGACTCCTTCATCAGGTTTAACTGTACCACATTGTTAAGGGGGCTTTATTATCTCCATAGTGTGTGCTTTTCTAAATCTAATCTCTGCTAAGTTGGCCTTTCATGTGAGTTACTGGCAGGAAGCATAGCTGCATGAGGCCAGGACTAAAGAGTCAGTACTCCCCAATAGTACCAGGGGCAAGTGCAAGAACACTTGTTAGAAATCCATGGACCTTCACACTCTGACTAATTACATGGAAAGTCATGGCTCCAAGGGAACCCAGAGGCCAGAGTGTGATGTACTGTGACTTAGGTAGAAACTGGAGGGTTCCACCTTTAAAAAAAATCCTTTCATTTCTTCACAAAGTCAAGATAAGAATGAAGCAATTTCTTTTACATCGATCCATATATATTATTTTTCTGTCTTTCTTTTCTTTTGTTTTTCTTTCTTTTCTCTTTTTCGATTCACTGGTAGCACCAATGTTCCTGGTCCAAGCCTGTGAAAAAGATCAGTAGTCCTTGAACAAAACTACAAAGATAATCTCTGCTGAGCCAGCTGCCTTCTCTTCTTAATGAACCTGCTAGTTATCTTATTAGGTCCTCAGTTCCTGGAGACAATTTCCATGCCAAAGAGAGAGTCATAGACTGTTAACAGGACCTACAGGTGCCATTTAACAATAACAAATAAAAAACAGCAAAGACACGCAATTGGAAATTTTAAAAAGCAACTATAGAAAAATGAGGGATAAGGTGATTTGGGAAAAGTTAGGAAGTTCCTCAAGGCACCAAATAGACTGTAAATTATAACAACCATGCACCAGCAGTCCTCAACTCAGGAAGGAGCTGCGTACCATAAGATTGTTTGTAAATCAGTTGTTTGGCCCTTGGAATACATTTTCTCATAGAGGGAACAGTGTATTAAATGATGTTTACTTTCCTAACACATCCCTTAGGAGTATCTTTAACCCATATTATAGCTGAAATGGCACAAGTGTTTTTGAGTCCCAAGTCCCTGTGAACCTGAGCCCACCTGAGCTTTGCTGAAAACGTGCCCATCATGAGACTGGGTTGGGATTCTAGTGACTTGGATGAACCAGAAGGGATGATAGAGGACACAGATAGGAGAGGGCAAAAGGTGTCTAGGGGAGGTAGATTCAGAAGTGGGGATACAGTGAAGTTTAGGCAAGAGCTCAGGTACCTGGGAAGAGCTGTAATAGCTAGCTAATACATTAGAAGTGTAAAGTATCAGCAAGAGGAAGGATTCTTAAGTCAGTTACAACCTATATTGTAATTTTAGCTTTGGGGAGAGGTGGTTGTCAGGATTAGAGATTTATAAACGGAAGGCAGCTTCGTCCAACTCCATTTTACAAATGATGAAACTGAGGCACAGGGAAGTTAAATGACTTGACCAATGTCACACAGATGCCAAGCATTAAAGGTGGAATTTGAACCTTGGTCTTCTAATACTAGAAAGCATTCTTTTTACTCTGCTACAATAATTTGGAAGGCATTGCCTCATCCAATCTACCACAGAGTGTCTGCCTTATTCATTCTCTGTGGTGTTTCCTCTGATACACCAGCAGAGTTTAGAGTGCTGACATTCAATTCAGAGTCACCTGGATTTGAGTCCTATAGCAAATGCTTCACAGACCTTGACCCTGGATAATACTTACATCATTGCACTTCTCTTACAAGGTTGATGTCAGATTAAAATGAATTTTATGTATACATGTATGGCATATACATATATGTATAGCACTTTGTAAGTTTTAAAACATGACATATAAGTATTATTATCAAATACATATTATATCGTGTGTGTATTATTATCATTACTATCTCCAATTTATATATGAGAAAACTGAGACTAAGAGTTATTTTGCCCTGGGTCACATAGCTGTTATCTCAGATAAGACTTGATTCAAGGCTTCCTGTCAATGAGTACCTGAAAAGGCCTTAGCCTAAAAGGGCCAGAGTCTCCCATTGCTTCCTGGGCCATCTCCAGTCATCCTGATGAATATCTGGTCACTGGACCCAGACAGCTCTGGAGGAGAAAGTGAGGCTGGTGACCTTGAATGGCCCACCCTCACTCAAATCAAAAGCAACTGCAAAGCATGTCATCATTTCCTGGTTGCTATAGTCCTCTTCCAAAAAGGACAAACACAACAACAACCATTCTATCCACTATATCACCTAGCTACTTGAAATGGACATTAATATCAATAGGCAGGGATAGAGGGTCTATTTTAGGTTTGGAGAAATAGCATGAGCAAAGACAGGACCAAATGATATTGGGGAAGAGCCAACAGTCCAGCTTGACTGGACCATTGACTGCATAAAGGTGGATATTATGAGACTAGAAAGGTATATTGAGGCCAGATTGTGAAGGGCCTTAATTACCAAGATGAGGAAGGTACATTTTATTGTGCAAGTCAACAGTTCTCAAACTTGGGGTACCTGAGGACCTTTCAAGTGATCCACAAATTCAAAAATAGCTTCGTAGTATTAATAAAATATAATTTGCCTAATAATATCTAAAATACTGGCACCATTCTCAATGTTCTTTTAATTTTAGAAAACATAGTTATATTTCATTAAATATGTTAGCTATGTTAACACATTACAAGTCTATTACTATTTAAATTAATAAATGAATGTTTTAATTATCCATTTTGATTTCTAGTAGAATAAATATATATAGTTAACCCACATTAACAAAAGTTGTTTGGGATTCTTAATAATTTTAAGATTGTAAAGGGGTTTGATACCAAAAAAAGAGTGCTATATCTGTAAGTGACAGAGAAACACTGGAGGTTACTGGAAAGAGGGATGGCTGGATTCTGATGATAACTTCATCAGTAGTTTGAAGACTGGTTTTAAGAACAGGAATGAAGTCAGGGGAGACTGAAATAGTGGGGAAAGTGTCCAGGTTGACATTAAAAGAGATCAATGTTCAAGTCCCATCTGTTGCTATTGATCATGGACACATCATTTCATCTTTTTTCACCCTATCTTTTTTCCTCAGCTGTAAAAAGGCATGATAATGTCTGTAGCATCAATCTTATATGGTCCTATGATGCTAAAATGGGAACAATGTATGCAAATGTTAGACAGTATTTCAGATGAAAGGTGAAGAGAAAATGAGAGCTTATGTTAAGGAAATTTCAGTGGAAGTCTAAAAGAAGGGACAAATGTAAAAGATATTTTAGGGGGAGAAGCAATAGAACTTTGCAACTGACTTGATTTGTTGAGTAGAAGACAAACAATGACTAGTAATATTTTGGAGATTTGTAAGTTACGTTATTAAGATTTCCTTTAAGGTAAACAAGAGAAGGCATCGCCTCCAAGTTGCTGATGTTAAAATACACATATTGCATGAAAATTGAAATTGGCTGCCAATAATAAACTTCTTTAGGGTCATATAACATTTACAAAAGTATTCTTAAGTATATCCTCCCATGCAATTTTCACAAATATGTCTTTAGTCTAGATTAATATATTGGACAACCTTTTAAGTCCTAACTCAGAAACTTAAAGAATTTTTGAGTAACACCTTCTCAACATCTCTAACATTGCAATAATGTATTTTTGTCTTTTACTATGGGCATAGTGATGCATTGTGACCACATTTATTATAGAAAGTTTTTATTCATCTTGGAGCTAGCAGTTAAGGGCAAAAAATGGAACTTTTAATGTAGAAATTGCGGATCTTTCCTACAATATGACAAAATTTATGGAAACAGATACATTGAAGTAGATGGAAACAGATGCATTGAGGTAGAAGGAAAGAAAATAAACAGACATTTGTTAACCACCTCCAGTGTGCCGAACACTATGGTAAATGTTTTACAAATGTGATCACATTTGATCTCACTGAGACCAGTCCAGTATGAAATATAAAAGAAAAATCATAGATAAGGAAAAATATATATTTGAGCTCTATAGTAGAATTTATATTTTTTGAAGGCAGGGATATGTTTTTCATGTTGCCTTTGCTTCCCTAACACTTAATTGTACCACAGTGCTATGTACATAGTAGATTACTAATAAAGGATTCTTCAAATAGACTGGAGTAGAAGTTGTTTTTATTTTTTTTCTGTTTTTTTCCCCCTCAGTAAAGCCTAAAGGCTTCTTTAATTATGGAGGAAACTTCAGTCCTGAGTTACTTTTTTTTTCTTTAAAGGATTAGAATACTCAAGAAAAATTGAAGATTTAAAATATGGGCAATCTTAGTTTACATTAAAATAAAAGATAATATGGCAGCTAGGTGTAGTAGATAGTTTTTATTTTTTCCCCTAGTTGAGTGTTACCTAAATCAATACAATAACAGATTTTTAAAAATAAGAGGACAAGATGTATTCTATGTTCAGGCATTGCAAAAAATAAAATACCTCCTGCCCTTAAGAACCTCAATAAAAATCAGTATAATTTTGGGAGGTCAAAAATTCTAACCAATAAGCAAAATTTGATCTGAATTCTCTTTACTTAGCAGAGATACAGGCACTTAAGCTGAAAGCAAAAATGAGTTAAACCAGTTAGTCATGTTACAGAGCAAATAAAAGGTGATTTAAAGTGATCTTTTGTCTTATCTTTGGCTTTAGGCCATCTCACCACTTTGTGATTACATTTACTCAGTGTTTTTCTACTTTTGCCACTACCTACACCTTTTCCCCAGCAAAATCTTGGACTGTTTTGCTACATATAACTAGTGAATTTTTGCCTTATCTTACTGGGACTCTGGTCTCTGTGCCCCTTCATGTCCATGCAGGTGACTCACAGAGGTATTGTTTCACTGTGCCCCACCACTTTCTAGTACCCCTTTACATGTTACCCTCTCCTGTAAGAATTCAAACTCCTTGAGGGCAAGGACTGTCTTTCTTCCTTGTGCTTACATCCCTATGAATAAGTACAGCACAGAAAGTGCTTAATAAATGCTGGCTCTCAACTCAAAGCTCCATCCTTATACCTTCTCCCTCTCTCTCTCTCTCTCTCTCTCTCTCTCTCTCTCTCGCTCTCTCTCTCTCTCTCTCTCTCTCTCTCTCTCTCTCTCTCCAACCCTTCCCTTAGGGAAATCTAGAGTAGGAAGGAGAAAAAATAAATGCTTTTTAACTTGAATGAAAATTTTAAAATGGGAAAAATAAAAGGATGAGTTTGAATTGGAAATCTCAAAAGTTCTTAGTAGCTCTAAATTGTAGTATTCTATTAGTTAATTAGAACTCTATCATGCCCAGTAACTAAAATCAAAAGGAAACATATCTAAGAAATGAAACAAGGCAACATCACCTGAATTAAATATGTTTTTTTTTCCTTCACTTGTGTGTTATTCTTGTTGTATTGGTATATTTGTAGGTATTTGGAACGTAGACTAAGCCTATGAATTGGAAAATTCTTCAGATTTTCTTCCTACCATCTCAAACCCTTTACTTTTCCCTGTGACGTATCACCACTTTAAGGCAAAGATATTAACATCTAATTTGATTCATTGTTAAAGGCACATGGTGACTGCTGATGATATTAAGGACATATGGAAACACCAAAGTCCTGAAAAAGAACAAGAAGATTTACCGCATTATTCACAATGTCACCCAGAAGCAGAGACTGTCATTCTCTAATTCTCTCATTTCAAGAATGGGATCAGGGTTACCATAAAGATGTTCCACCTTGACAGCTGGGAGGAAGTAAGGGGCATCTATCACACCCAGTGTAATTAGAATTTTATGAATCCATCTTCCCTGACAGTGCAGATTTAAGTGCTCTGGATTTGAGATTATGATGTAAACTTTAATGTAAATTCATAGGATATCAGGAGAGAGTTACAATGATCAACTTTAAGGGAGAAATCAATCAAAAACTTGAGTGGAGGACTGAGAATGTCAAAAAAATGTCAATCCTCCAAAAAAAAAAATCACACTCTTTGGAGGACAGAATTTCATTAAATTGGCATTTATTTTGAATTTATTTTGAGGTTGCATACACATCATACACAAGAAACATTACATGTGTGTATATAGGTATATTTCTTTACTAGTACTCCTTAGTTTAGAGCTTGTCTTAATACATTTCATCACACTATCCTTAGAATGTGACTTAATATTTTCGTTTTTTTTCTCTCTTCATCATCCAAAAAATGGTATTTTATTTTCCTCTTGGAGATCTCTAAGACTGAGATTTTACACCTTCTCTCAGGACCTAGACTTACTATTTGATCACTCTGATAGTCAAAAAAAAAATCTTGTTTATGTCTAGCTGAAATGACTCTTATTTTAATTAAAACCCATTGCCTCTGGATCTAGGATTCAGCCAAAATAGCCTCTGTTCTCTGTAAAAGAGACCAATGATGTTCTACCTTCTTCTGCAAACACAGCCTAAACCTTTCTTTCCTCTTTAAATATTTATCCATCCTTCAAAGACCAACTTGAATACTTCACAGAACTTTACCTGATTCTCCCTTTGACAATATTCTTTTCCCTGTCAAACTTCACATACTTGATTTTGTACCTCTTTAATGTAATTACACGTTAGACTGAATTCTTTCTATCTTTCTATTTCTATCTATCTATCTATCTATCTATCTGTCTATCTATGTCATCCCATCTCTGACACTTACTAGCTGTGAGACAATGGATCCATTTAGTATCACTGAGCCTCACCTTCCTCACAAATAAAATGGTGTGGTAAATGACAGTAGTACTGATGGGGTATGGGCCCTAGAAACCTCTCCCCTTTGAACTTTCCCCTGAACTCTCTTTGAATTTTCCCACTTGGTCAAGTCATAGGTTTTCTCAATGGTGACTCATCTCAGTAATCCTCTCAACTGGTCTTTTGTTGTGACCTATGCCCAATCTCACAATTCTCCATTACCTCTAGCCTAGCCCAGCCCTTCATTGTCTGTTACCTCCAGATGGCCCACAGCTACTCCCCAACCTTAATTCCATCTAGACTGGAATCTACCTTCAGCATTTGGTCCAGGTCCCTGGAATTCACCTAGGACACCTGGCCCTTCTGGGCCTTCTCGGTTACTGCCCTGTCACCCCACACTACTTGGCCACTCCTAGATCCTTCCTACAGTCTTTCTGATATAAGATCCATCTTACCTCCCATTAGACTGCTCAGATTCCTTAAGAGTCTGGCCAACAATCCATAAAATCTGGCCACTGGCAAGGAGTCTCAAAATCTTGCCCAGCCACACCAGTGTTCTAAAAAATCTTGTCTTTAGCTAAAAGAAGGCTTGGGTCAAATTCATTCTAGGCAGGACCCACATGTCAGAATTTTGAAGCCCCAGTACCCCTAAAACTCAACAGTACCAGTAAAGGCAGCCTGTCATAGTATAGGAGTTTGAGTCAGGATATCCTGAGTTCCTACATCAGACACACTAACTGTGGGAACCTGGACAAATTCTCTTAATCTCAATTTCTCCATCTGTAAAAAGAGGGTAACAATACCTTTGAGGACTGTCCTGAGAATCAATTAAGATAATCTATACAAAGTTAGTTTTTGGAAATATTGATGTTTTAATTAATAGTAATAGTATCTTCATCATCAACGTCATCATCATCATTATCCACTACTCTCCAGCCTTGCTCTGAGGAGCAACTAAGTTAATATATAAAACTACTATAATTCATTATTATCAGCTTTGGATCAAACTAGCTAAGTTGTGTCAAGTGCTTTACAAACTATAAAACTTAGAAACACTCTTTCTCTTTTTTAATTGGCCTGGATCAGTGTTTTATTTAAACTTTGAATCCCCCCTCAGTGCCTAACATATTGCTATGAAAATAATAGTTGTGCCAAAGATATTTTGTTAGATTGAATTGACTTGATGACCCTCTTCTACCATCTTCATTTGTAACCTGCTTTATGTTAACACCAATATTCTCACCTTTCCCTCAGATTTGATAAAGAGGTGGCCTCAAGAATAATTCTTCTATGTGTACGCTTGATTTCCTTCTGTCCTGATTGGTGCAAAAGACAACAACCTCAGTCATTCGCTTTCTCTCTCTCTCTCTCAAATCTTCACTGGTCTTTGTCTACTGATTCCTTCTCTACTGCCTTCAATAGTGCCTATCTCCCTCATTCTAAAATCAAAACAACAGCAGCAACACCTTTGCTTGACCCTTAAAAGTATTCAAGTTCAGCACCCTCACTGTACAAATGGGGAAACTGAGGCCCAGAAAGATTAAATGCCTTGCCCTGATTCATACTTGTATTAAATGTCAAAGGAAAAGTTTGAATTCAGGTCTTCTTGAACCCAGGTCCAAAGATCTATTCACCATTATATCCAGAATTGTTTCATTCTGTCCAGTTACAATCCCCAGAGATTGTAAATGCTTGTTGTATTATCTTAGCTATTCATAGAATAAGGTCTTGGCGTCTCCCTCATAAAAGGCATTTATAGGGATAAATATTCTAATCAACTCCTCCCTTCTGCTTTCTCTTGCCTGAATGAAAAGACCTGTTAAAATTGATTATCTGAAATAAAAAGGAAACTGAGGACAAAGTTACCAAGCCATATATGATTTAATTTGCACACCAACTCAGGTCACCTGACTTCTCAAGGTCAGAGACAAACAGTGATTTACAGAGATGATTTTTATAACGAAAAAAAGAGGAACTGGAAAAATTATTTCAATTTGTTTTGAACATAATTTTATTAGACAAGTCAGGTCACCTGACTGGTTAGCTTCTCCCAGCCTTCCTTAATCCCATGCCAGAAGTCCTTTCTTGCAGGTAGTACCTTTTGTAACCAGAAAGTGTAATGGGAACAAGGAATTTGTGATCAGTTGTTATCAGTCACTTCCGATCTTCCTTAGAATAGTCCATTTCTCAGCTTTAGCTCAAGGGGAAAAAAAGGCAGGAGGGGGAAGAGGCTTAACAATCTCTGACTAACCTTTCTCCAGTTGCCAGAAAGAGGAAAAACCTCTAGTCCAACCCACTTTCTGCTAGAAAGGGAAACTTAGCCTTTGGTCAACTCCTCTTTCTACTACAAAGGGAAATTTGGCCTTTTGAAAAACTGTGTCTTCTTATGATTATTTTATTCTTCTAAATTATCTGTTTCTGTATTCTAAAATCTTCTTAATCTATCTATTCACTAAATCTCTTTGTAACCTAGACTTAAGAGAACGCCTATGTTAGCCAGCTTAGCTTAGGGATAGCTGTTCCTAAAGAAGGGAGCCTAGTGCTACAATCAAACTGAAAATAATTCAAAGTGATAAAAAAAATGGCTGATTTCTTTTTAACAATCTTCAGCTTTCTTTTTTTGGAAAACCAAGAGATGATGGGGAAGGGTGGGGCATGGGGGAGAAGAAGGCTCAGAAGGCCTGGGTTCTAATTCTGATATGAGTATTTACTGGGTATGGGATCATAGTTGAAACTTAAGTTTCCTCCTCTATAAAATGGGGGGTACTAATAGCTACCTGTCTCCTTCAGGGATTGTTGTGAGGGTCAAATGAGATAATGGATATGACAATACCCTATAAATTTCTATCTAGGATTGGAAGTTTTTACTATTAACCTCTTCAAGAGAATGTCTTTTTCATGTAATTTTTTAAAAATAATCTTTCTCTGAAGCTTTTTTAAAATGTGGTGACCCATATGGATGGCACCACTTTAAGGGATGGATCAATGCAGAGTATAGCAGAGTATAGCAGAATTTTAGCCAGTAAAAATGATCAAGTTTCAACTAGGTGATTTTAACCTTGCCAACCTTACAAAGAAGTGGACAGAAACATTGTAAATATGATGCTTTTTCCCTACATATTTACAATGAAGATTTTAGGCTGAACTTTATTCCTGATTCACATTTTAGAAAATGCTCTTAATTGGCCTTTCTGCTCCAATTAATTAGCTGGATTCCATCAGTAAATATATAGGTGCAGGGGAATGAGCAGGCACTCAAGAACAATGGATTTAGTCATTATATTTTTTCACCCAAGCAACAGCTTTGATGATTATCTGAAAAGGCTTTTAGCACAAAAGAACCTTTCCTATGAAGTCCCTGAGAAGCAAGGAGACTGCCAGAAGGAAACCCTGGATGGCAGCAAATGCCTTCATGTAGATACTCATCACCCCTGCTCCCAGGTCCCGCCTCCTGGAGAATTAAAGTACATGTATTGATTTAGAGGGTATTGGGACAACCCCTCATGTCTCAAATTATATTCTGTCAATACATAAAATTACACACTTTTTGGGCATCTGTTGAATTGAAAATCCCTGCCAAATATAGTTTTAATCATCTATGTTGTATTTCCCCTCTTAGAGGCACACACCCCTATGGGATAGTAAACTAATTTGGATGTCAGTCACAATTTAGAGAGAATTAGTTTAATTGATTGCTTTTATCTTTATCCACTGCTGAACTTAGAGGCTAAGGAAATAGGATATTTGAAAGAGTGGACTGAAGGAGAAAAGAAGTGACACCGATGCATAAGGGCATGGCCCATGCAGGTGAGCTGAAGTAAATATTATGTCATGACCAGTCAAAGAGCACAGGGTACCTAAGGAGGAAGACTACCCACTGCCTACCTCTTGTCCACCCTGGTTTCCAACCAGAAGATTGGAATAGGACTCAGAAAAAGACATGAGGTATCGAAGCCCAGGTTACTATACTATGCAATTCCTCTGCCCCAACAAAATCCTATATGTTTTTCATCATCCAAATCACATTTACAACAAGGCCATACCCTCAGCATAATTTCAGCATCCCTTCTCCCATTCTTCCTATCCTCCATTTATTTTTTCCAGTGGTTTAGAAAAAAATGCATGGCAGATGGCTGATTGTGAAACATCATCTACATAACAAGTAGTTGTTTTTACATATGATCTCATCAAAGTGTATGCTCCCTCCACTGACATTGAGAAAACACATACACACACACATACACACACACACACACACACCTTGTTAAACTGAGCATGTCTTGTGAGAATCTTACCATATATTCTCCATAAAGGATTTATCCGGAATACAAAAGCACTTCTATTGTACTTCCTCTATCTTAATGATAATAGTGTAGTTCTCAGGTTATTTCTAATTCTCCTTCTGCTACCAGCTAACTCCAAAATGCTTTCCTATTTATACCTATCTTCATTGGTTTCTTTCACTCTACTTTCCTAGTAAGAACCTAACCCATCTGCTGGTCATGACATGCCACAACCCGTTTGCAGCCATGATGTTTAAGGTCTGAATTCTCCAAAGAGCAAGGTGATGGACAGAGCTGGCCTCAGAGTTAGGAAGACTTGGTGACCTGGTTTAGTTCAGTCTCTGACACACAGTGGCTATGTGCATTACAATACTTAGAAAAATGTGTGGCACATAGGAGGTAGTTAATAAACATTTCCTGATTGATTGATTTGGGGCATGTCACTTAAGCTGGATAGCTGAGAGCTCCTCCCTAATCCTTTAACATTTAAGGAAAATACCCAAAAAATTCTCCTGATCATTTCAAAAGCACCTGGCTGCTTTCCTGAATTTCATTGTCTCAGAAACTCATCATTTTTCGAGATAAAATTAGCTTGGAAACTCATAGCTCCTCAGATCATTTCCTACTCTAGCTGCAGAACTTCATCATGCCCACATAACAGGTTAACATCCCCCCCTTATCCCTACCCAGTTTTCTGCCTTTTTAAAAAATGTTATCCCCCCCATTATATTGTGTACTCCTTCAGGGCAGTAATTGTCTTATTCTTTCTTTTATCTCCAGTGATTTACATAGCATCTAGTACACAGCAGGTGCTTAATAAATATTTATTGACTATGAGCGTGACCCTCAGGTCTCAGTGTTCCCAGATATCTCTGTAAAGCTAGAAGTTGCAGGGAAATTCCCAATCTACATCAATAGAAAAGGTTGTCTTCTGGGAACTCCCTACAACAAGGAAATCTCTTTTTTTTAAAAAAAAAATGTTAAAGCACACATGATTTGCCTTTATATTATTTCACCAGAACAATGACATTAAAAATAGGAGCTTCTGACAGAGTGAGCAGGTTGAGGTAACTATCCATTTTTTTTTTCTATGAAAGTCAGTTCAGTTTCCAGTCTAGATTGTGGGAGGATAGTGATACCGTATGTCAATAAAAAGAAGTCTGCAGGATGTTGCTGTTCTGTATCAGGAGGAAAATAAGCGGAGCATCCGATTAAAAACAATCTCATGCTGTCCATCCCCCAACCCCTCCTCTGGGTCTTTTCTTCAGACTAAATATCCCTCAAGACTGACTGAGGCTAATGTTATACTTTAGTAGTTTGGATACTGTGTGTGTGTGTGTGTGTGTATGTATATATATATGTAAGTATATACACACGCATATATATACACACTATATATACACATATACATATATACATATGTATTACATATTAAATATGATATTGTAGACCTTCATCTTTCTGCTCTGAAGGTCTACAGAGCTATTGTGTTAACGTCATTGTTGTATGCCTGTGAAACCTGGACAGTATACCAGCACCATGTCAGGAAACTGAATTGCTTCCATTTGAATTGTCTTAGGAAGATTCTGAACATCACCTGCCAGGGTAAGGCAACAGACACGGAGGTCCTTTCTTGAACTAAACTGCCAAGCATTCAAACTCTACTTCAGAGAGTGCAACTCCAATGGGCAGGCCACATTGTTCAAATGCAAAACATATGCTTGCCAAAAAGACTATTATATGGAGAAGTCACACAGGGCAAAGGTTCACATGATTATCCGAAGAAGTGATACAAGGACACTCTTAAGGTCTTTCTTAAGAACTTTGGAATTGATTGTGTGACATGGTAGACACTGGAACAGGACCACTAAGCATGGTGTGCCCACATCAGAGAAGGTGCTATGCTCTATGAGCAAAGCAGAATTGAGACTGCTCAAAGGAAATACAGGATGTACAAATTTAGAGAATCCATTCCAAATGTTCACATGAAATAATTGTGCCCGACCCATGGTAGAGCATTCTAAGTTTGTATTGGTCTGATCAGCTACACTGGGACACACTGAAACTTGACTTTAGCATAGTGGTGGTTTTTTTGGTCCCTTTTAAAAATGGACAACAGTAGTTCAGTTTCTCAATGTCCTTCCTAAAGTATGTTACCTTGAGCTGAATTTTGTCTGACCAAGACAAACCAAAGCAGAATGATCACCTCACTAGCTTAGCATGCTTATGTTTTAAATGCAGTCTAAAATCATATGGCCTTTTTGGGGTTGCCAATTACACTGTTGGGTCCAGGAAGATGTGGATTCAAATCCCTCTTCTGAAATTTATAAGCTTCATGACATTGGCCAAGACATTTAGTGTTTCTGAGACTGAGTTTTCCAACTTGTAAAATCATAAGGGTGCTGAGAGAATTAAATGATATAAAGCAAAATTTAAGCATTATACATACGTCACTTTTTGATATTATGAAAATTAATAAATAAGTAGGTATAAATCCCCTTCTTATTCTACACTGGTCACTGTCCTGCATATTGAACTTATGAATGCCAAAGTGAGATAGTATTTGCCCTCAAGGACATTTACATTTTCTGTATGAACACCTACTAGCTGTCAATGCTTAACCAATCACTGAACATAATAATCTCTACAATCACTTGTTTCAGATGGCACATTGAAGGATTTTAATATCAACATGACAGATGCATTTTCCTTTTTTGACTCTAAAACCTGTTCAAAAGATTCTAAGAATTATGATTTGATTTTTGTGGGCAGCCTCCTCATTGATGAAAACTACCACTGCTTTAGTAAACCACTGCTTTAGTAAACCATGATTTTCTGCATTGTCCCACCACCAGGAAAAGAAAAAAAAAGAAAAAAAGAGAAGTATTACCGAGTAAAAAGCACTAGAGACAAGTTGATCCAAACATCTGTTATTTCTGTGATGACAGATATAGAGTATAGTTAGTTTGATCCAGACTTCCTTCTTTTGACACACGGTATCACTATCCTCCCACAATCTAGACTGAAAACAGCATCATCTTTGACTTTCCCTTCCCTTTTGTTGACCCAAATCCAATCAACTGTTGAGTTTTATTAATCCTAGCTCCAAAATACCTCCTAGATCTGTACTTTTCCTCTCCATTCTCATAGATAACATCCTTATTTCTTCTACCCTGAGCTGTAGCAATGTTTTTCTAATTGATCTTATACATCCAGTCCCTTCTTTTTCTAATCCATCTTCACACAGCTATTGAAATAGTCTTTCTAATGCACAGATCTCTTAATGGCTCCCTACTCTCTTTAGGAGGCAGCTAGGTGGTTCAGTGGATAAAGTACAGAGACTGGAGTCAGGAAGACTCATCTTCCTTAGTTCAAATCTTTCCTCAGACACTTGTTAGCTGTGCAACTTTGGGCAAGTCATTTAAACCTGGTTGTCTCAGTATCATCTGTAAAATGAGTTGGAGAAGGAAATGCCAAATCACTGCAGTACCTTTGCCAAAAAAAAAAAATAAGAAATGAGGCCACAAATAGTTACACATGACTAAAATGAGTGAACAACAACAACAAATTGTCTTTAACATGCAATTGAGATAAAATAACACAAAAATATGTTGCCTGGCATTTAAGACCTTCCACAATCTACTTCCATTTACCTTTTAAGCCTCACTTCACACAAATTCTTGTCATTCACTCTAGGTTTCAGCCAAACTCGATATTATTATTTAGTTTTTGGTCCTTTTAGTGTAACAATAAGAATGTTTTTATTAAGCAACCATTCTTTAAAACATCCTGCCAAGTTCCTAGCATTGTTAGGTAGGGGTGTGTGTGTGTGTGTGTGTGTGTGTGTGTGTGTGTGTGTGTGTGATTGGGATTAGTTTGGATTTGGAAATGTAGAGAAGATTGAATGAATTAGAAAGGGTTCCTCTCCAGAACTGTGCTGACAATGGATTATCACTGTTCAAAATTTCTTCTTGGTCAGTGCATGTTCTGTGTAAGCTGATGTCAGACAGAACTACAGTTGAAGATGTTTGTCAGAATTGTAGATGTCACTATTACACAGGTCAATGAAAATGCCTTCTCATTCACTTTAAGTTAGCACAATTGAAAGAGAAGATTTACAAATAAAAACCATAAAAATTCCTAACAAGAACATCATACCTATCTCAGTACCTAATTAAAGTGTCAATGCTGATATAAATATATTTTATTCTCTGATGAGATAGAAAGAAATAAATTATATTCCCTCTCAGATATTCTCAGACATAGATTAAAAAAAAGATCCCTAATTGATTCTTCTTATGATTTAAAAAGAACAACGATTTGTCTACTATGGTCCATCTTGTGAGGAAAATGTTGATTTGTTTAAAATAGAATGAGTGATATCTTGTTTGCACAGCACACTCATACTTTACTGGAACACCCATTTAATAGAAATGCCAGTTTTCTGAAATGAAAGTGACTGGAAAAGATTTGAATCTCCCCTACCATCAGCCCTACTGTTTACATTCATCTACCATTCATGGCTAATGATGGTAGGAGCTGTCAGTCCAATTCTTCTCAGCTCCTCTCCCACATTCCATCTGCGCTGTTTTTATCCTCCCACTGTCATCTCTCTCCTTCTTTCCTGTCTCCTGTTGTCAACCTTTTTGCCTTAAAAATTCCAGCTATCTTTCTGTCAGCCGTTTGTTTCCGAAAAAAATACATTTTTTTTCTAAAATGACCTTGCACATGACCCATTCCAGCAAAGTAAAATAGTGGTAGGAGTAGGAATTATGTTTTTACATCAATATTACTACATTGTGAGTTCACAACAACAGAAGATTTAGTCATTTTGACATTTTTCATTTACTCATTCTTTGTTGTTAAGAAAAAGTCCAATTCAGTTAGGATTTGTTGTGGCTCTTACCTGAAATAAACAAACTTTCAATATAAAAATAGGGAACTAAATCACCCCTAAGCACTATCATGTAACACGGTGGGATGCTCAGGAAATCTGAACCTTTCTGTGGAATCCAAATGCCACTCAATCATATGAATCTGCCTTTAGGAATTGATATGTAAGATTTAGGGAATAAGGCAGTCATCTGTGAATGGAGGGTATGAAAAGGACTTAATTGAAGGAAACTTTCTAGGGGATAGTTAGATATAATACCTATCATTTCCTATTCTGTCTTCTCTCTCCCATCCTATCCTCACCTATCCTTCAAACACTTAGTAAATGTTGAGCACTTAGTTAGGTGCTGAAAGAGACAGTGAAATCTAGTCTGTGGATATCCCATAGGTATCTCAAATCCACCAGGTCCAAAAAAACCTAATCATCACACCCCCTAAACCCATCCCAACTTCTAAAACCATCATTTCTATTGAAGTTCCTCACTATCCTTTCATTCACGCAGGTTTTCAACCTTAGGCATTGTTGGGGTTTTCCTCTCCTCTGGGGGTCCTTGTCCACCAAGGACCTGTCTCGGCACGCAATGATGAGGCGGGAGTCAGGATGGGAGGGACTCCAATTTATTGGGAGAAATCATCCATTTTTATAGGGTTTGCACTACATGGGCATAAGCAAGTGGCCAATGGGTATGATGATGACAGCATAGGAAGGGACAGAAATGTTGCAGAGGGATAGGATAGAAATGTTGCAGTACAGGTATTTTGTTGCACTTTGTTTCGGTATGGGTATCGGTATAGGTATGGGAAGGATCTGGATTGTTGCAATGTATGGTACACTATGGTATCTGTAAGGGTATGGGAAAGATCAGGACTGTTGCAAGGCGGTATGGGAATGAGGGGGAATGTTACACTAAAGTACCTACGAAGGCATGGGAATGCTCGGGCATGTTGCAAGATGGTATCAAAGCTGTATGAACTACTTGAGACACGAGGCAGGATGTCCCCATAAAGAATCAAAGATGTTCCAGTAAGTAAAGTAACAAAGCATTGAGTTAGGCACTGGTTCAACAGTATTAGGTAATGGCCAACTGGGTCCCTCCATCTGGGCTTGTGTGTCCCTCGTGGACAGGCTCTGCCTGCATGTGTAGGACGACTACAGGGGCTTCCCAAGGGAGTAGGCCCTTCCTCTGGGTGCCTGCTGTTCCACTCCTACTAAGCCTGTCTGGTTTACCCAGGAAACAGGCCAAGTGCCAGGGTTCCAACAGCCCCGGGGTCAGCACCAACCCCTTATAAGGCATCTCTGACTCTTTAGTCTCTCTCACTCTCCCATATCCACTAATTTGCTAAGTCTTTTTGAATCTATCTCTTCAATATCTCTCACTTCTTTTTCTTTCTCTCTACTGACACTAAAATCACTCTAGTCCATATCCTCATCACATCTTGCCTAAGCTAGGCACTGGACATGTAAAGACAGGTACAACCACAATAAAAACTAGGAAAAACATGTTATCTTTGGGGACATGCCACATTTGGTAGCTACATCAGTGTTCTCTTTAAAGAAGAGAGAGAAAATCTTAAACTTCCCAACCCAGCCTACATTACTCTTAATTTAACTCTAACCATCTAAAACATTTCTTCCCAGAACCCTCACATATGGAAATTTTTGGATAATACCACCTGCATGGCCAATAAAGATATTGGACACTATGTGAAAGAAAACAATTAGATGTATAAATATGATTAAAGAAGTGAAAATATATATATATGTAAATATATGTGTATAACATATATATATACACACACACGCGCGCGCGCACACACACGCACACACACACACATACACATACATACATATACTGAACTTCAGGTCCCTCTCTCCATTGCTTCATAGTTCCTCACCAATGTATACAGCAGGATAAAATTTGCAAGGCTTCCTCTAAGGAATATTCTGCTTCTGACTGCAGTGGGTTAAAATCTAGTTCACATGATGCCCAGGTTATCAACAAATTGATTAGGCTAAATTTTTTTCTTTTTCTACTTTTTCATGTGATATTACTGGAAAAAGTTATATCAACAGTATTTATGCAATTGTAGGGGAATTGTAGGAGAGATCATACAATTTGGGGGCATTACATAGAGTCAAATGAGTGGCAACTTTAGACAAAAAAAAACTTTATAATGTATTTATTTTTCTCAGTATCATAGGACTTGAGACTTTAGCAGACATCCATTCCACTCTATATAAGCAAAATAATTGCCTTCTATCATTTCATAAATAATTATCGAGCTTTGGTTCGCTCAAATAAGGTGGAACCTATAGCCTCCTGAGGTACCCTATTCTACATTTTTTCCTCCTTAAGTTGAAGTGAAATCTTCTTCCTTGAAACTTTTACCTCTCATTCTAGTTCTTCTCATTGTTTCCAAACTGAGCAAGTGTAATTTTGCTTGTATGGACAAACTTTCAAATATCCACTGTCAGCTACTTTTTGTCTCCCTTGACTTTTCTTTTTTCAGAACCAAACATCTTTGGGGTTTTCCCAACTGATCTCCATGTGGTATGAACTTGGGGACAAGGGGAGAGGGGTCTGTTGTCATCTTGATTATCATCCTCAGGACATTGTCTAACATTTGTGAATTTTCTAAAATGTGCTAATCAAAATTGACTTTGTTTGAAGGCAAAACATACTATTGCCAAAAAGACCATTTTATGGAGAACTCACACAGGGCAAGTGTTCACATGGTGGTCAGAAGAAGCCATCCAAGGATACTCTCAAGGTCTCTCTTCATAATTTTGGAATTTATTGTGTGACATGGGAGACAATGGCACAGGACTGCTCAACATGGTGTGCCCACATCGGAGAAGTTGCTGTGCTCTGAGCAAAACAGAATTGAAACAGCTCAAAGGAAATGCAAATTAAGAGAATCCACCCTAAATGTTCACATGGACTAAGCTTGTATTAATCTGGTCAGCCACAGTGGGACACATTGAAGCTTGCCTCTAGCATAGTGATGTCATTTTGGTCCTCTTCCAGAGTGAAGGACAACACCAACCACAACAACAACAACAATACCAAATCAAAGCTGACAACAGTATTACAGATGTGGTTAAGCTAGGACAAAACAGAAGATACTTTCATCTCCCAGGCCTAAGCAGCAAAGGTTAGCCTCTCTTAATATAGGCCAAGATTATATGTATTAAAGTGACTCTGGGAGAAACAGATTTACCTGTTCTTTTTAATAGCCAACATATACTCCTAGATTTCGAGCAGATGTTAAAGCCAGATAGATAAGATCCTGGAAACTGGAGGGGATTTTTGTGATCTTCTCTGCTTTGACTATGTTCCTGTCAGCTTAAATATAGTTTGTGAGAAACTGAAGTCTTCCATTACCACCCCCCACCCCCCCACCACTACCAACAACACCACCAGCAACAACATTTATATAGCACTATAAGATTTACAAAACACTGTGTGTGTTATTTCATTTGACCATCATATCAAACCTATAAAGATTGTGCCATTGTTATCTCCATTTTACAGATGAAGAAACTGAGGCTAAGAGAGATTAAGTGACTTGCCCAATGTTACACATCTGGATTATGAGGCAGTCAGTCTCCAAGTCCAACACTGTCTCCATCATGTCCCCTGGCTGGTTACCTAGGATACTCGATCTCATTCTTTAGTCCATTACTTGTTATACCTCAACTATTACTCTTTCCTGCTCAACAGCATATTACAAGTGTCCTTGCAAATGACTCTTTTTGTATTCTCCAGGTTATGTAGAGTTCAAGAGTGTTCTCCATTTTTCAGTCAGGATTGATTTCAAATATGTTTTATACTCTGGATTCGCATCTTGATTAAAATTAATAAGGGTTTCATGCAAACACAGAGGCCTGACTCATAATTTCCATTCTTTATTGATTGTACTTTAAAATAAAAATGATTATTTCAATAGCAATGTCTTAGATAACTTCATCTGCTTTTGAATACCATTTTCCACCTCTACAAAGGTCAACCTCTTAACATT
The DNA here is from genome assembly GCF_011100635.1 of Trichosurus vulpecula. NCBI lineage: Eukaryota > Metazoa > Chordata > Mammalia > Diprotodontia > Phalangeridae > Trichosurus > Trichosurus vulpecula. Next base: position 134,782,081 of record NC_050581.1, read on the forward strand.
TTGGAGATAATTATTATTTACTGGGAGAATTGAAGACTAATGACATCACCGTTTCTATCATTTATTTCTAGATCTAACATCGGGCATGCTCTCTGACTGCTGTGAAAACTGAGGTATCAGTGTTTTAGCTGAGTCATGTGAAAAAAGCAAATTTATTCTTTCAATAAAGTTATTTTTTAATAAATTCAATGATGTTACCTGGTCATTTTACATAAAGGCAAACACCAAAAAGAACAAAACTCAGTATCGTATAAATACAATGTGGTTGGTTACCCTGAAAAATTCACAAAATTTCAAGTATATCGTGTCATTGTCAGAAGACAGCTTTATTTTAACAAGTACTCTTATGGCTTCTCTGTTGAAAATGAGGGCATCAGAATTTCATTAGATCTTGAATTTATGCCCAGAGGCTGAAGGGCAATGGGTTTCATTTAAAATAAATTAGATAACTAAGAATCTGAATATAGAATTGCTTTTATTTAAAAAGACACTATCTATTTTGTAGGGCTGTTGTAGGTAAATGGATCATCTACATTTATATGTAAATACCTAGTGGGTATAATCAGATATCATAACCCAACTGTAGAAGGGACCTTAAGAGAGGATCACATAGCTTCTAAGAATACCAAACTAAAATCATTACAGCCAGACAAGGAGCTATTTCATTCTAAGAGTACATCAGAAAGGATGGTAGAATGACCCCATTTGTAATCTGTCACTTTGCTACCCAATGTACTACATGAGTTATTGACAGTGACAATTACATTCACTAGGGAAGAAACTAGCAGCACTTGGCCAAATAAGATACAAGGAAATAGAGCTGCATTTGTTATCAGCTGAGTCTTATTTGGGCCAAACTTTGACCCTTACTGGTTGTATGAATTTGGCTATCACTTTACTTTGAATCTCAGTTTCCTCATTTATGAAGTAAGGAAATTGAACCAGATGATCTCCAACATCCCACAAAGCTCTAAATTTATGATCACATAATCCCAAATGAAAACAGAAGAAACCTGGCCCAGAGGCTAGGCAGTTTAAAAATATTTCAAAGAGGAAAATATTTCCAAAGACTAGAGAAAATCAAAATGTTATAATTTGTATGTGTATGCATATGAGTGTGTATGAAACAATGTTTGAGAAACCATCAATTACTAATCTTTCTGCTTGCTCCCATATGCAATAAGAATATACTTGATAAAAAACTGGGAAGAGAACAGCTATTCACCCGTATGTATATTACAATTTCATTAGTACATGTACACATACATGTATATGCGTATGCATGTGTACTCACTCCCATACATGTATTTATATATGGCACAGTAGAAAAAAAATCAACCTTGAAGTCCTCTTAAAATGTCACACAGATGTGTTAAAATATAAAATACTGCATTATAGATATAAGGTGATTTAACAAATCCCCAAGTACTAACATAAAGCAAAGTATAAAATGGAGCATTTGAGGTGGTATCCAAAATCCAAAAGGATATCTCATATAGAAATTAGAGTCTCTCCAGGTGGCAAAATATTTCACAAGTTTCCATATTTTTAAATTTTATCATTTTTATTTAATATTTTAGTTTTCAATATTGATTTCCACAAGATTTTGATTTACAAATTTTTCTCCATTTCTACCCTCCCCCCCATTCCAAGATGGCATATATTCTGATTGCCTCATTCCCCAGTCAGCCCTCCCCTCTTTCACCCCACTTCCCACCCAATGCCCTTTCCCCTTACTTTCTTGTAGGCCAGGATAGATTTCTATGCCCCATTCCCTATATATCTTGCTTCCCAGTTGTATGCAAAAAAACAACTTTTTTTAAGCATCTGCTTTTAAAAGTTTGAGTTCCAAATTCTCTCCCTTCTTCCCTTCCTAGGAAGGCAAGCAATTCAACATAGATCACACAAGTTTCATTATGTAAAACACTTCCACAATGCTCATGTTGTGAAAGACTAACTATATTTCCTTTCATCCTATCCTATCCCCCTTTATTCAATTTTCTCCCTTGACCCTGTCCCTTTTCAAAAGTGTTTGCTTTTGATTACCTCCTCCCCCATCTACCCTCCCTTCTATCAGCCCCCCTTTTTTATCCCTTTCTCTTTACTTTCCTGTGGAGTAAGATACACAATTGAGTGTATATGTTATTCTCTCCTCAAGTTGAATCTGATGAGAGTAAAATTCACTCATTCCCCCTCACTTGCCACCTCTTCCCTGCCAGCAAATTGCTTTTTCTTTCCACTTTTATGTGAGATAATTTACTTGATTATATCTCTCCCATACACACACACACACACACACACACACACATATATATATGCAATATGTGTGTGTGTATGTATACGTATATTCCCTTCAAATCCCCTAATACTGAGAAACGTCTCATGAATTACACACATCATCTTTCCATGTAGGAATGTAAATATAACAGTTCAAATTTAGTACATCCCTTATGATTTCTCTTTCTTGTTTACCTTTTCGTGCTTCTCTTGATTCTTGTGTTTGAAAGTCAAATTTTCTATTCAGCTATACTCTTTTCATTGATAAAGCTTGAAAGACCTCTATTTTATTGAAAATCCATATTTTGCCTTGGAGCATTATACTCGGTTTTGCTGGGTAGGTGATTCTTGGTTTTAATCCTAGCTTTGACCTCCAGAATATCATATTCCAAGCCCTTTGATCCATAAATGTAGAAGCTGCTAGATCTTGTGTTATTCTTATTGTGTTTCTACAATATTCAAATTGTTTCTTTCTGGCTGCTTGCATTATTTTCTCCCTGACCTGGAAACTCTGGAATTTGGCAACAATATTCCTAGGAATTTTCTTTTTGGGATCTTTTCAGGAGGTGATCTGTGGATTCTTTCAATTTCCATTTTATCCTCTGGTTCTAGAACATCAGTGTAGTTTTCTTTGATAATTTCTTGAAAGATGATGTCTAGGCTCTTTTTTTTGATTATGGCTTTCAGGTAGTCCAATAATTTTTAAAGTATCTCTCCTGGATCTATTTTCCAGGTCAGTGGTTTTTCCAGTGAGATATTTCACATTGTCTTCCATTTTTTCATTCCTTTGGTTCTGTTTTATAATACCTTGATTTCTCATAAAGTCACTAGCTTCCACTTGCTCCAATCTCATTTTTAAGGTAGTATTTTCTTCAGTGGTCTTTTGGACCTCCTTTTCCATTTGGCTAATAATGCCTTTCAAGGCATTCTTCACCTCTTTGGCTTTTTGGAGCTCTTTTGACATTTGGGTTAGTCTGTTCTTTAAGGTATTATTTTCTTCAGTATTTTGGGGGTCTCCTTTAGCAAGTCATTGACTTGTTTTTCATGGTTTTCTCACATCCTTCTCATTTCTCTTCCCAATTTTTCCTCTACTTCTCTTACTTGCTTTTCTGAATCGTTTTTAAGCTCTTCCATGGCCTGAGGCCAATTCATATTTTTCTTGGAGGCTTTTGATGTAGGCTCTTTGACTTTGTTGACTTCTTCTGGCTGTATGTTTAGATCTTCTTTGTCACCATAAAAGGAATCTAGAGTGTGAGTTTGAGTTTGTGTTCATTTTCACTGCCTGTTCATGCTACCAGCCAACTACTTGACCCTTGAGCTTTTTGTTAGGATAGGACTGCTTGTATAGTAGAGAGTACTTTGTCCAAAGCTTTAGGGTTCAAGCACTGCTGTTTTCAGAGCTAATTCTACTCCACCATCACCCCAGGCTCTGTCCCAGTAGTGCTCCTCCTACCCCAAGAACCAGCAACCAGGATTGCAATATAGATCCAAGTAGGGCACAGCAAGAGCATCTGCCTTTGTGCCCACAAAGTGCTCCTTGCACACCCACTCTGATCCATTGCTAGATTCTTCCCATTGTGTGAGCCAGGGACTCTGGGAAGCAGCTGATGCTGTAGCTCTGGAAACAGCATCAGGAGTTTCCTGCTGCTGCCACCACCACTGCTGCACCACCTCTGCACTCCCAGGGCTGGTCATCAGACCGCTCTGAACTTGATTCCACAGTTTCCCTCTAACCTTCTCTTTGGCGTTTGTGGGTTGAGAAGTCTGGTAACTGCCACAGTTCACTGATTCATGGCCCCAAGGCCTATTCCTGGTAGCTGACTTTGGGTCTGGTCTGTCCTGGCATGGCCCATGCTGGACTGCGCTCCACTCCCAGCACCACGCGATAGACCTTTCCCGGCAACCATCCAGGCTGTCCTGGGCTGGAGATCTGTTTCCCTCTGCTATTTCATGGGTTCTGTAGCTGTAGAATTTGTTCAGAGCCATTTTTACAGGTGTTTGGAGGGATTTGAGTGAGAGCTTAATCAAGTCCCTGCTTTCCAGCTACCATCTTAGCTCCACCCCCTGCACAAGTTACTATAAACCAAAGAGTAGTTGCATAAACAATGCAATATTAACAAGGCAATAGGGAATATGACAAGAAGAATGAATATGAACCCATGATTGCATCAATGTAGGTAACTCCTAAGTGAAAAAACTAACCTTACCCATTCAGGTTTGCAACTTCCATGTAATTTAATCTCAAAGAAATAGCACCTAAAGGTTATATTGCCAGGAAGTCAGAAACTGAACTTAAACCCAGGTCCTGCTGGATTTGAGACTGACTCTTCAACATATTATGCTTCTCCTCTTTAAATTCCACAGCATTATCTAACCTTTGGTGTTGAAAAACCAAGTGGATAAAAATTCATACTGCCCAAACTGCCATGTACATACAGTTGGTAAACCTATCAATCTGTCAGGATTCTCTTTGTCACTGTCTCTCTTTTTATTTCTTTGTCTCTTTCTCTGTGTCTGACTCTTTCTCTTTCTCTCTCTCTCTCTCTCTCTCTCTCTCTCTCTCTCTCTCTCTCTCTCTCTCTCTTCTTGGCTGTTTCTCTGTCTCCCTTCCTCCCTCAATGCCTCTCTGTTTCTCTCTCTTTGCCTCTCTCTCTTTCCTAGTCCTTCTGTTTCTTTCTGTGCCTCTTTCTCTGTTTCTTTATCCCTGATTCTCTCTGTCTCCTTGTGTGTGTGTGTGTGTGTCTGTGTCTGTGTCTGTGTCTGTGTCTGTGTCTGTGTCTAGCCTCTCTCTCACATCTAGGCTGAATTTAATTTTCAAGCAGAAGAATAATTTCAATGATCCCAGGTTGTTTACTACAGCATAAACTCATCTGTATAATATAGTTCTGGTGATGCTCTATGGCTGAGAATTGTCAAACGTCATAATCTGGAAGAATCAAAATTACAAGTAACCCAAAGGGAAGTGGAAAGTTGCATATTACCATGTATTACTTGAGCATGAAAAGCGACATAAAGAAGATTATCAAGGGCACATGTAACTAGAAACAACAGGGAGACAACCTGACACAAAAAGCAGCTAGACAAGTGCTATGTTAATATCTCTAAGATTTTAAAAATAACCTGAAGGTGTCTAGTATATGATGTGAATCCTCAAAGGGATTTATGGGAAGATAAGCATGAAGAATAATTGCACATGAAAAGATATGAAGGGGTTGAGATACACATCAGTAGAAGTCTCTACAGTGATGAAATCATCTCTCTTTCAATGTACTAAAGGAGAGTAGAGGAAAGAGATCCTATAGCATCCTATTATTGCCAGTGCTTCACAACCCTTCTGTGTTTCTCTAGTTCTCTATTTATCTGATATTCCTTGTTTTAAATAAAAATACATATTAATAGCTATGTTTTATTATCATCTTCATTTCTAAGTATATCTTTGTCTTCTCTTCCTAGAGAATCATTCCTTAAAACAAAAAAAGATAAAACAAAACAGAGACAGAGATTGAGACACAGAGACAGAGAAAGAGAGAAATAACAGTTCAGCAAAAACAAGTAACTCATCAAAACAAATCTGAGGGGACATGCAAGGTTCCACATCTCTACTCCTCTACCTCTGCAAAGAAGAGGAAGTATGGCACATTTTCTCTTTTCTTCTCCAGGGCTACACTTCATCATTATAATTACATAGGACTCAGTTTTATTTTTATTCTTTTCTTTGAAGTCATTGGGTAGAGTGTTTCTTTGGTCTTGTCTTCACCTTACATTACTTCACCTTACATTAGTTCAAATAACTTTTCCCATGCTTTTCAATATTTATCACATTCATTATTTATTAGAGCATAGCAATATCCAATTAGATTAATGTACCACAATTTGTTGAGCCATTCTTTGATCATACTCTCCTACCCAGTGAAAATATTGACTTCATTAAACTTTTTTTCTAATTTTTCCTTAATAATTCTCCATTCTCATCCTCTTAATAGTAAATTGTTCATTAATACCGAATAGATAAGGATGGCCTTATCTATTTAACTCTTTTGCTAGATGCATTCTCTCAGGAAATATTCAACTCTCGGCTTTTAAAATCACGCTTTCCAATGACTTCTCATCTATATGCATGCTCAACTCTGGTTTCTCATTCTTTGGGTTCATGAACCCAGCTTCCTATAGCACCTCTCAAAGTATTTGCATAATTAAAGAATAATAATTCATATTTATATACCACTTTAATGATTTTTCCTCATAGCATCTCTGTGTTGTTATCTACATATTGCTGTTGTTCAGTCCTTTCGATTTGTCTGACTCTTCATGACCCCATTTGGCATTTTCTTGGCAAAGATATTGGACTGAATGATGCATGATATTTTCAGCCATGTTGTCAAATATTTTCGATGGGGATGAACATGGCATCAAGGTCAGCTACCACACTGATGGTAAACTTGAAAAGGCTACAAGCCAAGATCAAAGTGTGGGGAGTGTTGGTGCATGATTTTCTGTTTGCAGATCATTGTGCATGTGGTGCAGCCTCTGAAGGTGAGATGCAACAAAGTATGGATCAATTGTCTGCAGCTTGTGCTAATCTTGGCTCCATCAGTCACCACCACACCATGCATATGCTGTGGGTAAGTTAATTTATCTTGGTAGTGTACTTTTCAGGGATGTACACATTGATAAGAGGCTGACACACACATAGCCAAAGGTAGCCCAGGTGTTTGGGAGACTCCGAAGGAAAGTATGGGAGAGAAGAAGTATTAGAGACTAACTACCAAACTCAAAGTCTGCAGAGCCATTGTTCTGACCTCATTGTTGTATGCCTGTGACACCAGGACAGTATGCCAGTGCCATGCCGGGAAACTGAATCACTTTCATTTGAATTGTCTTAGGAAGATTCTAAAGATAACCTGCCAGGATAAGGTACCAGATGCTGATGTCCTTTTTTGAACTAAACTGCCAAGCATCCAGACTCTGCTTCAAATAGTGCAATTCCAATGGGCTGGCCGACTTGTTCTAATGAGAAACACGTTTGCCGAAAGACTATTTTATGGAGAATTCACACAGGGCAACCATTCACATGGCATTCAGAAGAAGCAATACAAGGACACTCTCAAGGTCTCTCTTAAGAACTTTGGAATTGATTGTGTGACATGGAGACACTGGCACAGGGCCACTCGGCATAGCATGCCCACATCAGAGAAAGTGCTGTGCTCCATGAGCAAAGCAGAATTGAAATAGCTCAAAGGAAATGCAGGATGCACAAATTTAGAGAATCAACCCCAAATGTTCATGTGGACTATTTGTGCCTGCCCTGTGGTAGAGCATTCTGAGCTTGCATTGGTCTGGTCAGCCACATTTGGACACACTAAAACTTGACTCTAGCGTAGTGATGTCATTTTGGTTCTCTTTGAGAACAAAGGGCAACAACCAACCAACCAGTATACTATCTAAATGTGGAGAAATCATATGAGATTGATGGTGTGGCAATGTGTTGTATTCAACCATAGCCACCCTCTAAGCCCTTAGTCATAGAGGGGGTAAATAATACAAAGGCTTTCATTAGAAAAATGTATGAGTGGAAAATATGGGTTGTCCAGATAGCAAAAGTGAGGGAAAACTGATAAATATCTCCATTCTCCATTAGATTCATTGCATTGTCAAGAGACCATGAGATAGGTGCTCAGGTCCTTGAGTGTATCCACCCATACATGATGAGTAGGCCTAAATGAATTGCATCATTGGAGTCATTATCCTTATCAGTGAGACCACAGATGTTTTGTTATACTAGAATATTAACATTAACCTACATTCCAAGTCCTTTTAAGATCTAAGCATGCTGAAATGATTGAAAGGGTGAACCACCTTCTCTTTATTTCCATGTTGGGGGAAGGGGAGAATCCAGATAGTCACCCAAGTGCACTGCTGAACAAAGAACCTATAGAGACAGGTAATCTGGCAATTGGAGAAACCTAATACAAGCTCACCAAATCCATCTTCCCAGTCATTGAATGGCAATAAAAACACCAGTAACAAAAGCAAAAACAACAACAACAACAATATACCCCAGGTGAAAAAAAAAACATAATAACAAAAGCAAAAAGTCTATTAACTGTCAGAGATTCTATCTCAACAACTATAAGAAGGATAAAAATCCGAGTGCTTCCTTCTGATCCCTGGACTATTTTGATTGTAAAATTGCTGCTCCCTTTGCCTCAAATTGAAGTTTTTCCATTTGTTTTTTTTTCCCTAAAAGCCACAGGGATCCTTAGAGCTGTAGGTCTTTTAATTGCTTATTGCCATTGTTTGTAGAACATTAATGCACTATTATTAATCAATAAGATTTCATCTTCAGCATACAACAAAAACAAAACTGTTATTTGTCTGACAAATAGTGTAAATCTCTGCTGACAAGAATGAATATTGGATTTTGCACTAAGGGATGCAGATGGATATTTTACAGATTAGGTGTTTCGCAAAGGAGCCCTAAGGCCAGGAGGAATGTTGGCAGCTCTGCAAAGAATTCATTATTCCTACAGTAATTTTGAAAGTAAGTATAGCAGCTTGCTTTCTAATTTATACAAGTCTCTTTCTCTCCTGGGATGAATGGACAGAGTGAAACACAAAAGTGTGCAAGACAAAACGCGGTTTCAATCTACATACTCCTTGGTAAAGATACACGCACCTGGAGGACCTGGAAATTAGAGTGGTACATGAAAGTGATTGCTGAGAATACACCAGCCAACTTTTCCTCCTTAATTCATCATAATATTTGCCAGAAAATCGTTTAACTTGGATTGAATCATTTAGGACGCATCTACTGAGAGCCTTTTATATGCAAGTTATTGCTAGATGCTAGGAAAGAAACATGTTCTAATGGAAAAAGAATTTTGAAATCTGAAAACCAGAATTCACACCATCTCTCTGATATTTATTCGCTATGCAGCCCAGAGCAAATCTTTGAACCTCAATCTCCATTACCACACCTGTACATTAAGGATAATAATGTTTGCACTATATAGCTCACTGGATTGTTTTGAGAAATGCTCTTTTATGAATCTTAGAGTGCCATGAAAGTGGAATCAATTTTTATGGAAGGATAAATCTTAATAACTCTCATTCCTTTAAGATTTTAGGGTTTGTAAAACACTTTCTTTACAACTAATTTTAAGCAAATAGCATTCTTCTGATGAAGAAACTGAGGCTCAGAGAAGTTCCCCAGGTAGTGCCAGAGCCAGAATCTGAAACATGATCTCCTAATCTGGTAGTATGCTCCTGTCACTGTACTAGTCTCTGACCTTAAAGATATTATTATAGGGTAAGGTCAAAATCAAATCAAGCCCTGATATTTTTATCAAATAAGAATATGTATCAATTATTTGCTAGGTATCAAAAGTCTGAACAACTCCCTTGGTATGACAGGAATTCTATTGAGATTGCCTAAAGACTTTGATAATGCCCCCTGGGACCTAAATAAAGCCACTGATATAGTAGGAATCATGAATTCTTATAAATATAAGGGTGGGGAAACATGTTCTAACACCTAAGCAGAAAAATCTTGACAATCAAGGTGGTGATCTTCTCTACCTGATTTGGGTAGAAGAGGACTTTGTAAATTTTGGAAGGGATGAGAATTTGGATTTTTTATCGGGAACTAAGCTAAGTTGGCTTTTCAGCTTGAATCTGCTTTCCCCTGGAATCTCTTTGCAATTGTGGGAAGGTATTTCTTTTTCTTTGTTCTTTAAAAAATATTTATTTATTTTTAGTTTACAACATTCAGTTCCACAAGCTTTTGAGTTCCAGATTTTCTCTCCCTCCTTTTCTGTTCCCCTCCTCAAGATGGTATGCAATCTGATATAGGCTTTACATATGCATTCATATGAAATATATTTTCACATTAGTCATGTGGTGAAGGAAAATTATAAACAATGGAATGAACCAAGAGAAAGAAGACACAAAGCAAAACAAAACAGAGAGAGAGAGGAAATAGTATGCTTCAATCTGCTTTCAGACTCTGTAATTCTTTTTCTGGACATGGATAGCATTTTCCATCATGAACCTTTTAGAGTTGTCTTAGAACCTTGCATTTCTGAGAAGAGTCAAATCTTTCAAAGTTAGTTATCACACAATGTAGCCGGAACTGTGTACAGTGTTCTCCTGGTTCTGCTCCCTTTGCTCAGCATCAGTTCATCTATGTCTTTCCAGGTTTTTCTGAAGTCTGCCCACTCATCATTTCTTATAGCACAATTGTATTCCATTACATTTGTATATCACAACTTGTTCAGCCCCAATTGATGGGCATCCCCTTAATTTCCAATTCTTGCCACCACATGAAGAGCTGCTATATATATTTTTGTACATGTGCGTCCTTTTCCCATTTGTATGATCTCTTTGGGATACAGTCAGGAGGGTATTTCATAAGCTATTGAAAGGATGTTTGTATCATTATTTTTCTGCACTGAAATGGTAAAGAGCCTTTTAAAAAATAATTGTCTGCCTTAACTAAATGATGTCACCTGATAAAATAATAGGAAGCATATCAACAAAGGTTCATGGTGATAGGATGTCATTAGAAAGATACTTCTAACCTTTCACCACCCTCCCAAAGTCCTGAGAGATCTTAGTAGCTATGTTCTGGGGATATAACTAACGAGTGTGAGTGGAAGTTGGGATAGTAGTTGCAAAGCCTATCTGTACTACATTATAATTATTTGAGAAGGTTAGAAATGTACACAATTAACCATGTGTATTGTTAATGTATTATTAACATAATGGGAAGAGTTTTCCCATCCATTGATAGGCCTGTGTGACCTGCCTGAGTTACATGAGTCTGAGTTACATGAGTCTGAGTCACATTGAGCCTGTCGTAGGAGGAGCTTACCAAATAAGTGGAGCAGGAAGTTGGAGCATTCAGAGCTGGGAGAGAGATGGTGGGAGTTATAGCTTGGAGAGAGGCAGGCACAGGCAGAGCAGCTAGTGTGAATGAGAGAGGGAGAGATTTTGCCTTTGTTTGTGGGGCAGCCCTAACCGAAGGAAGGCTTGGGAATGGTGGTGATCTCTGCATTGATAATGCACATATATTTCTTTGTTGCTATGATGGATTTGGCTTTCTGGTGTTGGAATAAATGTTTTTGTTCTGTCTTCCATGAAGAGAAGCTGTTATATTTTATGAATCAGAACTCTGGCAGCATATTCATAGCAGCCGCAGTCACTGTGGGTATCATATTGGTGCTACCCCATGATACGAGATTGAGCATGATAAGTACCTAAGAAAGGTGTACAGTAATCATAGAGTTCACAAGAGGATTAGAGCAGTTCTATCTGATGGAATATGGGAAAATATTCAAATTTGCCTAAAGTTGGGAAGAACAGGTAGGACATCAATAATAAAATTTTAGGACTAGAAATATATTTATGTATATACATATGTGAATGTGAATGTATATGTATATGTGTATGTACAAGTATGTGAGTATGCGTACATAGATGTATATACACATGGTTTTGCATTTGTAGATGTATTTATTCTTGTAGAAACATATTTAATGTCTGTGATTTTGCTTCTATGACATTGTGCCCATTTTGAAATATTTGCCATTTTCTTGTCAATACTTGAGTCTTAAGAGATAAAAAGTTGTAGGCAAATCAGTAAAAAACACAGGCACAGTCTTTTAATTAGATAGATAGGTAGATAGACAGACAGGTAGATAGATAGATAGATAGATAGATAGATAGATAGATAGATAGATAGATAGATAGATTACTTAGCAGTTTTGAAGAAAGATTAGGGCAAAGGGTCTAATGTCACTTGTCAATTATGTAAGTAGTAACTTGGTATTTCTAAATATGAGCAAATTCATGTCTGCTAAGCTTTTTGGCTTCTGATCTACTTAATGGGGATTTTTTTTAGGAAAACATATCCTTTCACTTCAGCACCTAGAAGTAAGAAGTCTTTAGGACTACATTTCCCATAATGTTCAATCATTAATGAGCAGTACACATTGGAACAAATTCCTAGGACTCCATTTCACATTAGGCCATGTCTCTGGTTACTGAGTTATGGTAAGGACTGATTAGTGCCAAAGTCTTCTGAGAGGAGTTTTTAAAAACACATAGACCAAAACAGAGATCATCATGTGAGTCCCAATGAGCCAAGACTGTGTTCGCAGCACCAGGCCCGGGAAACCTGGATAAATTCTAATGACACTGCAGAGCAAGATGAAACAAATGCCTCACTGAAGAGACTTGCAAAGACCCTTATGCTGCCATCTAGGAACTGAGAGAAAGTCAGAACTATGAGGAATAAAAAGAAAAAGTTTTCTTACTATGATTAAAGGTAGATGGTACTTAATGCTAAATCATTTCCCAACAGCTTGTGAGTTTATCAGAAATATACTCATTTTTCAAATGAGTGTAGAGGATGTTTATATCATTTAATGTTTACATTTCTGTCGCAATTTTTTTTTCTTCATTGTCCCCAGATCAGCACATACACACATACCCACTTATACTGCAAAAATACACACATATACATACATTTCTAACTTCAAAGTGCCTTACATGAACTTATTTGACCCTCATGGCTAAACCACATGAAATAGATACTGTAAATGTCATCGCTGATTTAGACATGAGTAAATTTAGTTTAAGAGAGCTTAAGTGACTTGTTATGTTCTGGTTTTAGAGTCAGGAAGAGTCAAAGGCCAGTAAAGAACTGGGTTTAAATTCCACCTAAAACACTTATTAGTTATCTGACCCTAGACAAGTCAATTGAACTTCCTGCAACTGACTTTTCTCAGCTATAAAATGAAGGGGTTTAAAGACTTCTAATGTCCCCTGGAGCTCAAAATCTATAATACTATGATGCAGTATCACAAAGTAAAGAAGTCAGAGAATAGGGACTTGAACTGAAGCCAAAGTGTCTAGGTCTAGAAATCCTTCCATTATATCCATATCTACTGAAATTTACATTACTGTGTCTACCAAATCCTTCTAACAATCTTTAATCTGGATACATTGGTTAAGATGATAACTTACGCTTTTATTATAATCCAACTAGTTATTTCCAAATCAGTACTAGAATTTCCATTATTGCAGATTTATTTTCTATCACCTTGTAGTATTTGAATCATTTTACCATGTTTTATACATTAGATTGTTAAAAATAATGGCCATAAATATTTAATAATATACTACATAAATATATATACATACTTATATGCTCATATGTAATATATATTTGTGTATACAAATGTATACAAAATCCCTTGTGTGTGATTAATTACTAGCAGAATGTTTGAGAATTTTAAGTGTCTATTTGTGAATCTATTTTTAAGTATTTCATTTTCCAAATCATTTGTACACATAAACTTTGGCATAAAAATCTTCATATCATAGTTTTCATTGTTACAGTGTAATAAAAAATTTAATTCTTCATTGCTAGTTTAATTCTGTGATATTTGAAATATATACTATTCCACTACATAAACCGTATTTCTATTTTATAAAATCAGTTGTGTCTCCTGTATAAAATAGATGTTTGAAAAATGGTGGATGAAAAATATTTCTGTATATTGAATCATTTTTTCATTCAGATCCATCATAAGATTGGAGCTACATCCTACCCCAAAAAGCTGCTTCTAAGTTACAATAGAATCGCATTAAAATAATAGCTAGTGTTATTATAAAATGCTTCAAGATTTGCAGTGCATTTTATATATGATATCTCATTCAATACTCACAAAAACCATAGAAGTTAAATGCCATTTTTATCCTGATTCAACAGTTGAGAAAACTGAGACAGAAAAGTTTATTTGTCCAACATCAGTCAGTTAATTGCCTGAGACAGGACTTGAATTCACATTTTCTTATCTCCAAGTCCACCCTTCCCATTGTGCCTCCTAGCTGCAGAATCATTTAGTGTAAGATTAACATTTGGCAGCACTTAGGCAAACACCTAACAAAGAAGAAAGATAGCACCCTCCAACAGCCAAGAAGATGGAGTCCAAATCCAAAACCATCAAAGATAAACCATTGAGCCAGGCCAGTATTGTACTGGGAAGCTAACAATATTTAAATTAAAATTTTGATGAATTGGACAAAAGTAACCATTGTACAGTCTCATCTAGTGGAAAAGGTGTCCACTCAGATACTACTTAGCTTAGTAATAATAGCTGAAATGAACAGGAAGCTTGATTACTAAAGAAGAGATCTTACGTTTAGTGTCAGTGACTTTGGGTTTGAGTCCTAGATTTGTTCTTAACTATCTGAACGGTCCCAGAAAAATTGTTTCATCTCTTTGGGCTTCACTTTTTTTACCTGTAAAATAGGGGTATAAGATTTGGTGACTTCTAAGATCTGTTCCAACTTGTAATTTAGTATCAGAAATCCCATTTTGACAGCAATTACAAGAAAACAATGATTTCATATTCATACATCATTTTAAAGATAGCAAAAGACTTTATATGTGTTATCCCACAATCACCCTGAGATAGATGCTATTATTACCCCATTTAACAGATAAAGAAATCAATGATTCAAATTCAATTCTCCCTGACTCCAAGTCTGTCTTTCCATCCATAAATGAAGATTTTGCTTGCTTGTTAAATTTAGGTCTGAAGGAAGCTGATTTTATGTATGTTTTTTTCTTTTTTCATTTTATTATGCAGCTGGTTTTCCCTATTACTGCTTGCTGCTATGTCTGGTCCATGAAGCCATGGACTCATATTCTCCCTCTAATTATACATATGAGATAATATTAAGTGAGCTTGTGCCTGGATTTTCATGTTGTTGGTGCTGGTGGTGATATTTCTCTTCTAATCTCATTGCCATCTTCTTAGGAATGCCTTCTCCCACTACTTTCCTAGACTTTCACTAAAAAAAGAAATCTATACCCAAGCCCCAAGATATCTTGCTAGGTTTCAGCAATCAAAATTGATATTCATTTGGGCTGAGCACCTGCACGTAAGTACATGATTCCCTATATGGAAAGAAGGAAAGGAGGCAGCTGAGGGAGAGGAGAGAGAGGAGGGAAAAAAGGGAGAAAAGGGGGATGGAAGGAAAGAAAGAGCCAGCTGTGTTGCCCCAGTGGAACTGGCCAGTTGGGCCCCAGTGGGGCAGCTATTACTCCTCACAGGTTGTTGTTTGCACTGCATTCTTGAAGAGAACCATGACATCAGGAAGGTGATGTCATGGGTTTCAAGTGAACTGGATTTAAGTGAGGAAGGGCTGTGCAATGTCACCAACCTCACTCTCTCCTCCATCTGGCACCAGTGGCAAGATATAGATTAGAATGACTGGAGATGGCTCCAGATGCAGTGGGAGTCCTTGGCCTTTTTAAGCTACAGTCTTTCTCAGGTTTCACTTGGTCTGAGGCAAAGCACATTCAGTAATTAAGGCTAGGTAAAAAAAAAGTGAGGCAAAGAATGGCCCCTCTTACACACACACATATATTATATACAGTATGTAAGATATAATGTAAATAACAATTGTTTCTGTTTTGACCTGAAACCCTGAGAGTGTTCTCCTTCTAGATTGATACAAATGTGGATATATATTTGTATGTCTATATCTATATCTATCTAGGAGGGGCATATATATGTGTACATACATATATACATACATACATATTATACATACGTACATATACATATATTATACATACGTACATATATACATATACGTATACATATATATATACATATATGTGCGTGTGTGTACACACACACACACACACACACACACACACACCTATCAATCTAGAAGGAGAACCCTCTTAGGGTTTCTGGTCAAAACAGAAACAATTGCTATTTACACTCACTCTGAGTCATCATAATCCAAATAATGACCAAGTGAAGCTTGGACTGGGGCCTACCATTGGCCAATCAATGAGAGCCAGAGTGATTTGGGTTTAAAGCATGGTCTGTAAAAAAGACATATAGCCTGTAAACCCCAACATATCTTGCTAGATTTCAGAGATCAAAACTTATATTCCTTTGGGCTGGGCAACCACAGGCAAGGATATGGTCTCAATGTAGACAGGAGGGGAGGTGGAGAGAGGGGGAAGAAATAAAAAAGAGAAGAGGGAGAGGAGGGAGAAGAGGACTGTGTACCATGCTTTAAACCCACCTCACTCTGGCTCTCATTGATTGGGTAGGAATAGGTCCCTGGCCAAGGATAGGTCCCAGCCCAAGCCTCATTTGGCCATTATTTGGATTTTGATAGCTCAGAATGAGTGTAAATAGCACTTGTTTCTGTTTTGGCCAGAAACTCTGAGGGTCTTCCCCTCCCAGACAGATCTTTTTTTTGACTAGGTAAAAGAGGCCATTCTTTTTCTCATTTTTTTACCTAGCCTTGACCCTTGAATGGGCATTGCCTCAGTCAAACTGAGACCTGGGAAAGCCCTTAGCTTAAAAAACCAAGGACTCCCACTCTATCTGGGGCCATTCACAGTCATCCTCTTCTATTTCTTCGTCAAGAAACCTCCAAAAAATGACACAAAGAGTTGGACATGACTGAAAATGATTAAACAACAACAACAAATCCCTAAGTAGTGTGTCCTTAAGTAGTGTTTTCCACATTTGTCACCTATTTCCTATCAAGTCACAAGCCTTATCCAGAAGAAAAATTTTTCAAACAAGTGTTTTTGAAGTCATCAAATAATCAATTTATTTAATTTCTACTATGCGCCCAAAGCTGTGCTAGGTGCTGAAATACAAGGATAGGAAAGTCTCTGACCTCAGGGACCTTCTATTCATTCTATCCTGTTCTGGAGGTACATAGTGAGTTATCTGTCACTTCATATCATGTAGAGATATCACAGTGGACACTGGTAGTCACTCATATCTTAGATTGAAGACCTTCAGAAGACCCTTCCAACTCTTAGTTTCTTTCCCTGATGTGTCTTGTCCATAAAGAGATCCTTTTAATGAATATTGAATTCGAGTTAATTGTGTTAAAACTAACTAACAAGATATATCAATGTGGGTATGGTCAAAAGCATGCAAAGATTTACATCCTTGGATGCCTTCAATCTTTCCAAACATTAGAGTCTTTTCCAATGAGTTCCATCTTCTCATTATGTGACCAAAGTATTTAAGCTTCAGCTTTGATATTTGACCTTCGAGTGAATAGCATGAATTAATTTCTTTAAGTGTTGATTGATTTGATCCCCTTGCTTCCCAAGGACTCTCTACAACACAATTTGAAAGCATCAGTTCTCTGTGCTCCACAGGTGCTTTGCAAATATTATCTTCTTCAGTCCTCAGAACAACCCAGGGAGGCTGGTGCAATTATTATGCCCATTTTACATTTGAGTAAACTAAAGTAAACAGAGATTAAATGACTTGTTCAGGATCACCCACTTGTTAAGTGCCTGAGGGAAGATTTGAACTCAGATCTCCCTGACTCTAGTCTTAATTACAGTTTCTACTATGGAATGTTCTGAAACAATTTAAACATGGTGGTGCCACAATAAGAATCACACAAGACCTAGCAGTGGCAACCTTAGAAGACCATGGGTCTGGATCACCATATATCAAAGAACAAAAAAGCTGGGGTCACAGCCAAAATATCCTACCCAGCAAAGCTAAGCATTATCTTGAATGAAAAAGAAAATGGACACTTAATGAATTGTCAGACTTTCAGGACTGTGTTTAAAAAAAGTCTTAAACTTAATAGAAGATTTGACATATAATTGCCAAGAGAAATTTAAGGTGCATAAAAAGATTAATTACAATGGACTCAATAAGGACAGACTGTCTACCTTTTATGTATGAAAATGGAAAACATATGTCTAAGATTCTTATTAGCAATTGAGTAGTTTGTAAGAAAGATTGGGGTAGACTTGAGTATTATAAGACGTTGAAAAGTAAAATCATTTAGGAATAGCTTAAAAGAGTAATTATCTTATACAAGGGAGGTGCAAGAAGAAGAACTGACACAGAGGAATTAGATGGGGGAGGAGGGCTGGTAGTTCTGGAAACTCACTTTCATTGGGAATGGATTTAAGAGAGAACAATACATATATGGAAATTCATTGCTATATATTTTGAATCTCTTTGTTTTGCTGTGCATGACATACTTTTTTTCTTATTTGGTATTTAAGTTTCAATATGTAAGTTTATAATATGTTTCTTTTTTCTTTTCTTTATTGTGTATTTACATTTCAGTATTTAACCCTAAAATTAAAAAAAAAAGTGGTGTGTGTGTGTGTGTGTGTGTGTGTGTGTGTGTGTGTATTAGAGAATGGCTTTCTGGGAGGGAGGAAGGAAAGGAATAGTCATAGAAAATTTGGTAATTTAAAAAAATAATATTTCAAGAAGGGTAAAATCATCTTATGTATCCTGTCCTGTAAAAAGCAGTACCCTGAAAGTCTGGAGCTCTAAGTTCTAGAACTAGGCTCTGCCATTCATGTCAAGATATTTCTGTCCCCAGGCTTAAGTTTCTTTGTCTATAAATTTGAGGGTTGCACTATATAATCTTCTTGAGGTCTCCTCCATTGCTAACAATGAAATTCAAATGTTTATTCCCTCTTTCAACACTGATCATATCCAGAAAAGAAACCTGAATGATTTTGACATAGTCATCACTGCAGGAGAGTTTCATTGCTACTCCATCTAGTTTATTAGTCTATTTCCCAACCCAATACATTTGTATGTTTCAAGGTGAACTCAATTTTTCCAATGATTTAAAGTAAAAACTGACTTCTTGCAGTTTTTCTCACACTCAACTTTTTATTACATCTGTAGAGATACCTGGAGCATCTGGCACTGTCGGTTCAGAATGTAGTGCATTGCATTATATTTCCAATGTTATCTTTGACTTGAATTCAATTTTTATAGTCTAGTGTATGCAATAGGTACAAAGCTAATAAAACATTTTTTCATTCTGTATCTCCTTAGATTTGTAGTTGGTATTCTTTAAACTTATTACATTAGTTTAATGTTGTACCCTTGGGCAGATTTTATTATTTCGCTGTTCAGCATTCGTACTTTTTAAGCCATTTTTCTACGACGATTTGTATTACTGACAGTGAATAAACAAAACATGTCCCCATTGCCTGGGTTTATCATCATAAAAGGATGATAATATTGCCATTTTTGCTGCACTGGAAATTCAAGTTTAGTTGACTGCTTCGGCTCCTTCTAAGACTAGCTGAATCTTATTTGCTAACACCCATCTACAGCTAATCCCATTAGGGAAAGGGTGTGAAATACAGACTGGTAGTACAAAGTACAACACTGTTTAACATCTCTACTTAATTGTGTAGGAAAATTAAAAAGAAGCTAGCATTCATATTTGTTCACTTCAAAAAGAAACTGTTACTAAATATTGTCCCCCTCTTAATTTTACTTGCTGAATCGTCATCCCTGGGGGATTTAAGTATGTAACCCTATCACCCCCATTACATATAAAGCAGATGTTTAAACTTTCTGACATTGACATAAGTGTATGTAGAGTCACACAATTTTAAATCTAATTAGTGCTTAATAAGCCATTTGAAATGATGTCATTCAACTCTTATAAATTAATCCTGATCTTTTAACACCTGCTGATATTTTGAAAGAGTAATTATTCCAAGACAAAAAGAGGTCTGAGAATGGTCTACATTAACATAAACATCTCCTAAGATTACTTCATGCATTTCCAACCCAGAAGTGCTAATAATCTCCTCCCGGTTGAACAGGAAGGGAGCCTGCTAGAGGCATAATGAAAATTGCTCTGAATGGCAGCCAGTTTGCCTCACTGAAATCCAATTAACAAAGGTCACAAGGCCCATAGGGCCTTCCCCCCAAGGATTTAGAATCTATTATATCCCTCTGTGTGTCTAAATATATATTTATACATACATATACAGATGCATATACACATACACATATATAAATACATTTGTGTGTATATATGCATATATACACACGCATATATATGTATGTACGTGTATCAATAGTAGTAGTAGTAGTAGTAGTAGTAGTAGTAGTAGTAGTAGTAGTAGTAGCAGTAGTAGTAGTAGTAGTTGCCCCGCTGGAGACACAACTGGCCAGCTCCAGTTGGGCAATGCTCTCTCCAAAGTTACTAATTGTCTCTTAATTGCCGTAAATGCAGGGGCTTTTTTTCAATCCTGTCAATGACCCCTATTCTTGATCTTTTTCAGGACATTTATCTTTCCTGGTTCTCTTCCTAATCGTTTGACTGATCCTTCTCAGTCTTCTTGCTGAGTATTTATCCAGATCTCTAACAATGAGTGCTCCCCAAAATCCTGTCCTGGGATATCTTCTTATTTCCTTTAAGTTACATTTTTTAAATGCCCAAACAATTAAAACTCTCAAGAAGGGAATACATCATCCTCGTGGAGTAGCAAGTACCAAACTAATAGAAATTTTCGGGCAGAGATTGGATGACCAATTTACATACTTTGAACTGGAGGATGTCTTAGCAACCTTTGAAATTAGAGATTTTGTGATTCCATCTATATCATTTCTTTAGTCCTTTCCCCCACTCTATCTTTAGTTACCTTCCTTTCTACCACCATACCATTAGTTACCTATTTATTTTTTCTGGCATATACATTATGTCCTCAACTATTTGAGAAGTTCCGTGAGGTCCAGAAATGAGAATACAAGGGTTTGATGCTGCTTTTATCAGTAGCTCCTAGAAAGATGACTTGCATGTAGAAGACATTCTATAAATGTTTGCTGATTCATTGTTTTTCGCAAACCTTTCAGGTTTAGTTAACCTCTTCTACTCAAACGTCATCTTGTTTAGAAAATATGAGGCCATAAATTTGACCAAGCTGTAAAAATCCTCCCAGTTCACTGAAAGAGTAAATTTGTATATCATAGTGAGTAGCCCATTTACAATGTAAGGTAGTTGTTCTCTGTGTTTTCTTTGTGCATAAAGGCTTTTGGTCATATAGCACAAGGAGTAAATAACTTTCCAAAATGCCATTGCTGCTAACCTCTAGTCACCAATTCTATTACCAAGAAAAATGAAAGATATTACTGCCTGTTGGATATTTATTAAATTTGCTTTAATTGAAAATGTGTAATTAAATTAGATATTATTTTATAGGTGATGTAATGGATAAAATGCTGAGCCTAGAGTCAGGAAGATTCATCTCTCTGAATTCAAATCTGGCCTCAGACACTTATTAGCTGTGTGACACTGGGAAAGTCACTTAACCCTGTTTACCTCAGTTTCCTCATCTGTAAAGTGACCTGGAGAAGGAAATGGCAAACCAGTCCGGTATCTTCAACAGGAAAACCGCAAAGGGGGTCATGAAGTGTTGGACATGAAAAGATTGAATAGCGACTATCATTAAAAACTTAAAAGAAACAGTATGTCTCCCAATAAAAAACACAGAAAATATGGAAAATGTCATAACTTTGGCCATAATTTGCTAGCTAAAGAGAGTACAGATGGTAGAGCTGAGGAATATTGAACACGTCATGAGTATCTCAGGTTTGAATTTTTCTATGAACAAGTACTTGTATGACAATGAATGAGCTTCATTCTCCTCAAAAGCAAAATGGGCATGATATTACTTCACCTCACAGGGTTTTCTGTGGAGATCAAATGAGATCATGGATGGGAATTATTTTGTAATCTTAAAGCACTATCTAAATGTGCCCCATTAGTATTGAATGTACTTGTAGGAATATTACATGCTTTCAATCATCATAAGTAGAACTAAATAAAAGATGAAACCTCACAGATTAACAATTTGAACTTTGAGTTTAAGTCTCCTCATAAGCCAAAGAGGGATAATATTACCTACCTCACAAGGAAGATCAAATGAGACCATGGATGTATAGCCTTAAAGCACTACATAAATTTCAGGTGATATTATTAAATAATATTATTGGAGTGTCAATTCTTTCAACCAATCATAACTATAACTAAGTAGAAGATGAAATTCACAGAACAGCAATTTGAAGGTTGGAAGGGACCTTGGTTGCCATCTAATCAATCCCCGTACAAAACTTTATCAATTATCCTCTCCTTGAATCAAGGAAGGATGAAAATAAACATTTCAAACATGCTTGCTATATGCCATGTCCTTTGCTAAGTGCTTGGGATATTTGGGTCATGACAACTTAGTCATGACTGAAAATGACTAAACAACAAAAAAAAGGTTATAGCTACATACAAAAATGGTTTTGACTTGAAGATGAAATAAGTCAATGAAGTAAGTCAAAGAATATGACCTGTCAAATCAGTTTGAGTAGTCATACAAGTTAGGGTGTATAGAAATAGTCACAGACTAAAAGCCATCACCATTTGAAAGTCCTTTAATGTTCTACCTGCAATGGATTATTCTCTCGATTCATGTGTCAGATATACAGCAGTTTGGTGGGTAGGGATGGGAATAGATTTAGAAAGATAACTAGAGAAAAAGAGTTTTTGTCATTTGACTATATCTTGCCATTTTAAACTAGTTGTATTTTAGCTATATGTGAATTAGTGGGAGAAAACAAGTAATGAACTTGGAATCAGTAGACCATAGTTCAAGTTCAAGGTACGAGTTCCTCCTTTGCCCACCATTATGGGACCTTGGGGAAATCACTGGGTCTGTTTCCTTATCTGTAAATTGGGGTTAAAAATGTTTTACAGGGTTTTTGTTTGGATTGGATTTTACATATATATACATAACACATATGCATAAATATGTATATTATATATGTATACATGTATAAACACACACATATTTATATGTGTGTATGGATGGATGTGTATATATGCCTATACATACATTGTATATACTATACATAATTATATCATATACATGCATGCATAGATGAAGTATGCATGTGAATATATGTGTGTATACACACATATACATATATATGCGTTTTATAGATGTATATGTTTCTGGTAACCATGAAGAGGCATACTTTTAATGTTATAGATAAGTTAAAGATAGGCCAGTGAGGCTGATAAGCCCCCTTGCTGCTTCTTACATAAGACAATCCATCTCCTAATGCTGGGCATTTATTTTACTGTCTGTCCCCTATGCATAGAATATTCTCCCCATTTATCTCTTCCTCCTAGGTTCTCTGCCTTATTTCAAGTTCCAGATAAATTCCCACTTTATATAGGAAGCTCTGAGCAGTCCCTCTTAATTGTATTGTTTTCCCTCTATTGATTATTAACAATTGATCCTGTGCATACCTTGTTTGTACATGGTTGTTTGCATGTTGTCTCTCCCATTAGATTGTAAGCTCCTCAGGTCAAGTACTGTCTTTTAACTTCTTTGTATCCCCAGGGCTTAGCACAGTGCCAGGCAAATAGTAGATGCTTGATAAATGTTTATGACTGGCTGACTCAAAAGGATTTTTAAATGTATACTATGTACAAGCAAATTTTTGGCCAGACCTAACTAACTTAGGCTAGTCCAGTGAATCAGATGTAGTTAAAATGTAATGAGAACTTCATGCATGTAGAATGCAATAAAATACTCTACTTAGAATTAGTTTTTTAAAAGACTTAATTCCCACAGTTAAAAAGGGTGTCAAATCATAACATTCTCCTTTCCTTTTCCTCTGAAGTCACTATGACAATCAACAATGCTGTATCAGAAAGGCGACCCTGTAGAGCAATGGGAATTCTGCTAAAACGTCTGACCTGAACTTCCCTTAGACTGGACCGCATACTCCCCAGGGCAGCAATAAAGTCAAATATCCTCCCTGCTCTATTAACTAATCAGCCCAACCTGCATAAAACAAGTGCTGCTCCTCCAAGTCTGACTCTGTGCTAGGTAGAATGGCTGTAAATACAAAGAAGGAAATAATCCCTACATTCATGAAGCTTATATTTTGTAGTGACAATATGGGTATATATAAATAACACTGGATATATAAAGAATATATACATATATAAAGAATATGCATGTATATATGTATATATATATATATATATAAATACAAAATATTTACAAAGGAATTAAAGATATAAGGTAATTCAGGAGAGAAAGTAGTAGTCGTTGGGTGATTCAGGAAGGGCTTTACAGAAAAAGTATAGCCTGAGCTCCATCTTGAAGGGAGAGAGAGATTCAATGAGATAGAGATGTGGTGGGAATGTATTCTAGGTAGGGAGCACCCAGTTGAAATGCAGAGATTGGAGGTGGACTACATGTTTCAAATTCTGTTTTTCTCATATATTGACTCTGTGACTATAGGTAAGCCACTGAAGTCTCCAGTGCTCTAGGCAACTTGTCTAAGCTTAAAAAATATATAATTGCAGATTTTCTTTGGTGCTGAGAGTTTCCACAGTAAGTGGATCATGGGATCATAGATTTTAAAGCTGAAAGGGACCTTTCAGGCCACTTAATCCATTTCCTTTGTTTTACAAATGAGGAAATCTGAAGTTCAGAGATTTAAAGTGACTTGTAACATGGTCACATAGCCAGATAAATGTGAAAATCTATATTTGAAACCCAGTTCTTCCAGACTCCAAATTTAGTACTGTATTCACTGATACATTCACACTGAAATGAAACAAGCCTCCCTCCACACTCACTTGCCTCCCCAACAAAAACAAAATCTGTTCAATGACCTTGCTTAGATGATATAATTTAAGTGTAGTTCTTTAAGGAGACGACTCTTTATCTATAAACTGAGAAAAGTAGGATATAAGAAGATTGGACACTGATTTGTCCTTTTCCTAGCACAGAGGAATTATGCTACTCTGGTAAAGAAAAGCTGAGATGTGTAGGCATTTTTAAATTTAAAACCTCAAATATGCCTTATCTAAGAATAAGGACCCCATGTTTCTAAGGATACCAACATCTCACATTTCAGAAGCACCAAATTCTAATATTGAGATGCTTTGTAAAATACATGTGATTGTTTTTCATTTCCTTTGCCATAATATTCAGGTATCTAAGGGATAACTGCATAAACAAAAGTATTCATTAAATACCAGTCTTGCTTTCCACTAGCTAACCTACTGATAAAATTCAGTGAACAGGCTATAGGCTCACTCTTTTCAATTATCTCTTGAGGCTGTATTCCATCCACTGAGTACCAATGAAGCTTGTCTTCCAATTTCTTTGTCAGGAAACATATGGAGACCTACATTCTCCAAAATGAAAACACAACCAATGTTATTTTAAATCTCCAATGCTGGTCCTGCTTACCAACCAATTTCATTTAAGAAAAAAAGTATTTAATTGGTCAATGGACCATATATTTTGAAAATAATAGGCAATGGAACTGGGGTGGATCCAAGATGGCAGAGTAGAGAAATAATCAGCCAAACTCTCCTAAATTCCACTCAAAAAACTCCCACCAATAGTGGGCCTTGGACATGGCTGCATTTGGCATCTTCAGCAGTAGAAGCTTTTGGGGCTCTTAGCCCATGGACAGTGGGGACCCTCTGCTGGCTCTGGGTTCAGGACCCTGTTGCATTGCCCATATGCAGTTCTGGGGTCACAGTCTTGGGGCCAAAGAAGCAATAGCATTTGAAGCTGCGGGGAAGAAGGGGCCTAGTTGTAGTTCCAAGAGAGAGAGGAGTACCTGTGGTTGCTCATGGGGGAGTAAGGACCCTGTTCTCAATTCCAAGACAGAGGGGAGCATTAGCAATTGCAGGTGCAGGAGAACAGGGAATCTGTTCACAGTCCCAGTTCCAGGAGGAATGCTAGGATTGGTGGCTACAGGAGAAAAAGGATAAAGAGCAGAGCACAGACCAGGAGAGTAGTGACCACACTTCTGCTTAGATCATACCACTTTGGAATCACCAAAAACCTACAGGTTCCAAAGCTAGCTCTGAAAACAGCAGCAAGAAAGGCTTGAAGTTGGGGCAGTGCTTCCTCTATCCATCGAGCAGAGCCCAACTTTACCATAAAGTTAAGGGAACCAGCCACCTATGTCTGGTTTATTATATCACACAAATTAATATTTAAGATTGCTGGGATTTTTAGAAAGATGTGGGTGATTTTAAGAAATCTCTCTCTCTCTGTGTCTATCTCTCTGTCTCTCTGTCTCTGTCTCTCTGTCTCTCTGTCTCTCTCTCTCTCTCTCTCTCTCTCTCTCTCTCTCTCTCTCTCTCCCTCTCTCTCTCTCCTTCTCAAAATAAAACACAACTGACTGGCTAGGTGGCACAGTGAATGAAGAGCTGAATCTGGAGTCTGGAAGAACTGAGTTTAATCCTAGACTCAAACACACTACATTATTTGAAGAATTATTATTACTGATGTCTGGGTTAATAGATTAAAATCTACCAGGTCCTTATAGCAATTATATGAAGTGTTAGAAACCCTAGAGATCATTGAGTGAACACAAATGTCAAGGACTACATGGGAGAGAAGGGTTAAGCTTGCCAGGTTACAGGTGAGGGAAGAAAGGGTGAAGGAGAGTGAGGAGGTGTCTTGAAAAATACCAAAGAGGTGGTTTGATATTTCCACGAGGGAGAGGCCTGTGTCTCTCACATGACAGAGCATGCTGTGTGATATTCCTGTCACCTAATGAAATATGCCCATCACATGACATCGTATATCTGACACATGATATATCTTTCTATCATATGACAAATCTTCCCATCATATGATGGAGTGTTGGAAACATAATGTAGTGTTTGTCATACAACATATCACTTTCATCCCATGGTGAAGCACACCAGTCATACAATACAGCATTATTCACATGATGTGCTGAATGTAACTGTGGTCTGTCATGTGGCATGAAGTGTACACCACATGATGTAGCATGTAGTGTGGCATTCTGTCACATGACATGGCACCTCTGTCATCTGGTGTGGTATGTTGGTCACATGATGACATGTTATATGACTTTCTTAAGTACTCACTTTGGTGTTGCCATTTTATTTCCAAGCCATCCTATGAATGAGACATTTGAAATACTGTTCCCTGAGCAGTGGAGGGTGAAGGACCAGATAATAATGATAGTACTGATTTCTGTTACATACTTTGATCTTAATGAAAGATCAAATATTAAAGAAAAAAATCTAAGAGTTTGGTCATTTCTACTAACATTGTATATATTAGTTAAAAATGACTTCGTTGCCTGGTGAATAGAAATATAATCTGTGGTCAATAGGGCTGTCTTTTTTTCTTAACTGTGAGCTGAAATGCTTTAAAATATACTTTCTCCTAAGAAATCAAAACAGCTCCTCATGAAGCCTCTTAGTAATCTTCACAAAAGCCAACTGTAAGTTTTTCTTGTCTTAATTTTTCCCATTTAATAGATTCTTAAACATATATTAAGCCATAGAGTTTTGGGGGATGTGGCAGTTCTACCTTTGAACCAAACTAGATTTCTGAATTTACTTTCTACATGTTGGTGTATGTACATATGCATGGCACACTCAAATACATATATGTGTTTATATATGCACATATATGTGGGTCTACACGTACATATATGTATACACATTTTATCTACATCCTTATTTCTATAATGACCAGTGTTTTAAGGATTGAAAAGTATTTTATAAATATTACCTCATGTTGTCCTCACAACAATCCTGGGGCATAGGTGCTATTTTCATTGCCCTCCTATACTTGATGAAGCTGAGGCAAACAGAAGTTAAGTAGCTTGCCGAAGAACATACAACTAGTTTATGAATTCATATGTTAACTGATGATGTCTTTTTGACTCCAACTCCAATACTCTATTCTCTGTGCCACCTACCTTCCAACACAAACACACATGTATACACACAACTAAAATAAGGGCATACCTTTTTTGAGGTTTATGGGGCAAAGACAGAGACAATGAAATATAAAGGTAGGGCTCTTTTAGCTTAACAGGACCTGAGAGCATCGCCTAACTTAAATGCATATGAAAAGAACAACCAGGGTAAGGACCTTGCCCCTTGGGCACAGATTGACGTCCATGTCTTTTTTTTCTCAAGCCTCTCATTTGCAGATAACCAATTTGGCAAATTATTGGGTGCTCACCATAAACTAGGTTGAGCTCTCATAGACAGGGAACCCAGTTCTAAACCAGAAAGAATTATCAAATGCTTCTTCTACCTTCTATCTGGGACACAACAAATCTCAGAGCCAATGCCTTGAGGAAACAGACATAAAGAGGCTTTTTCTAATTCTAGGCTAAGGGTGTCTCTTCTTTCTGAAGTGACCCAGTAGCACCTAAGCTGAAAAAAACAGAGTAGTATCCATTTGAGCCTCATAGCAAATCTACTGAAAGTTACAATTGCACCTAAAAGATCAATCCCATAGAATCCAACAGATTCGCCCTTCCAACAGAGACTCTATGCCCAGAAAAAAGCCCTCCTAGCCTAGCATCTTGGTGACCTGTCCATTATTGATGCTCAAGCCCCACAAGGAGTTTCTCAAGGACTCTCCAGAGAGAGAGAGGACACAAAAGCCCTTTGAGTTGATTGGTCACATATGTTCTCTACCTGTATGTCCCATTACCACTGAACATTTGAGTTTATGGTTATCCCACCACCAGCCCATACCCCAAGACTGTTTCTCTGTGGGAGAAGACAATCCAGATTGGAGTGGAAGAGCTTTGTAACTGCTCTTCTTGCTATTCTATTTGAGTAAATGTCTTTTCTAAGAGCTAAATGAGTCTGTTGGCTCATCGTTAAGAGTGAACACACTGAACTACATTTTTGGTAGCCCTAGAACTAGGGTGACCCCTAGAACTAAGATGACATTTACCTGTAAGAGAACTAAATCTGCCAGCGTGGAAAGAGAGTTGAAGGGGTTTTTCTGGAGAGGGATGCTGTAATGTTTAGCCTTTTTATCTATATTCTGCCCTACCTACATCATACCAACCACAATAACAACTACTAGCTGAAATTTTTACAGCAATTTAAAGTTTATCAAGCAGTGTCCTCGTAACAACATTATGAGGTAAGTAGTATTAATATTATCTATTTCAGCTGAGGAAATTGAGGCTAACAAGCAGTGTCATGACTTTTCCAAGAGTTTTAAAGCCTGTGAGTAATAGAACTTGGATTTAAGTTCAAGTCCTTTAACTGTACATACATGAATATACACACATATTTAGATATACACATGTATATCTAACAAATATACATATTTCAAATTTTGAAGGGTTGACTGTTAGCACATGTTGATGTTAAAATTCCATGGTAAGGCATGCCACAGTAAGGAATTGGGGTCTATTCTAGAAATGGAATGAAAAACTGGCTGTAGATAGCCATTGGATTGACCTCTTTACAGTTGTATCATTTTTTGGCTATTTCACTGGCAAATTTTAGTAGAGTCATGCAGTAGATCCAAGTTATAAAAATGGCCCAAAATGCACTGCTGTGTGTTTCATCATTGTATCAGAGAATTTCAGAATTGGAAGGACCTGCCAAATCATCACACACATGCACGCACGCGCGTACGCGCGCGCGCACACACACACACACACACACACACAATGTCTTTTGTAATATATCCAAAAATCAATCATTATTGCTTAATGACAACAAATGTTGGGAAGCCCCTTCCCTCCCTAGGTAGCACTTTCCACTTGAGGCTACTTCTCCTTTAGAAAATATTCATAATAGCACAGATTCAAACATATGCTTACCAATTCCATCAGGTAATCCTCATTATGTACCCTGAGGCCAAGCAGTACCAGAATTTCATAGAATCACAAAAGGGAAATCGGCAGTAATCTAGGCCAACCCCTACACAAAAAGATTTCCTGTTATGATATACCCAACAAGTAGTTGTCCATTGTCTGGTTGAAAAACATCCCATTAGGAGCAACCCATCTTATTTCCAGGCAGTCCTTTTTAGGACATCTCTAATCGTTAGGAAGTTTTTACCTGATGTTACTGTTGATGTCAGTGTTGTTTTCCTGTCTTCAAGCTTAAATTTGTCTCTTTCTTACTTCCACCCTCCCCCCATTATTCCTCTTCTCTGGGAACCAACATAATAAGTAGGACACACTAATAAATAAAGCTTTCCCCTTTGTGGCCAAACAGAATAAATCAAATATTTCCTCCACATGAAAGATTTTCAAATACTTGAAAGTGGCCATCATGTTCCTTCAAGGTCTTCACTTCAACAGGGGCTAAACATCTTCAGTTCTTTCAAATGCTTTTTTTTTTCAGTAAGAACTCAAGACCTCTCCTTAATTTTAGTATTTCCTCTGAGATTACCCCCAACATGCACACACATATGTATATAATATATGTAGTTTGTGCATACTTATTTGCATGTTGAGTCTCCCCTGTTATGCTGTGACCTCTTTAAGAATAGAGATTTTTTTTCATTTCTTTGATTTTGGTGATTGGCATAGCACTTGGCACAAAGTAGTCAGTTTTAATAAGTGCTAGCTGATTTCCTTCTAGTTTTCCTCCTCTAAATATTCTCCAAATTATCAATATCTTTTTTGAAATGCGACACCTTGACCTGAACACAATATTCCAGCTGTAGCCTGGTGAAATAGATCTGACTTTCTAGATGTGCTAGGACAAGGAATATATCAGTGTTGCAATTACTAAGAAATATTATGGTACTTAGAAAATCAATTAGTAAAAATTCATTTAAAATATTTGAAAGCACACCAATATACTATTTACATTTCATTAACTGAATGAAGTTTTGGGCTGTAACCAAAAATGATCTCAAGGGAGTAAGCAAAAATTAAATATTACATAATTTAGACTAATCAATTGTACAAAAAGTGACAGAATAATGGAATCTTAGAGTTTGGGCCTTGGAAATAAAGTGATCTGGCCTCTTCATTCAACAGAAGATGAAATCGAATTTCACAAAAGATAAATGACTTACCCAAGGTCATACCATATAGCACTTTATTTTTCTTTATTTATTATAATTTTTAAATTGACTCTTAATGTTTGGTATCATAGATCTAAAGAAAGAAAAGTGCTCAGAAGTCAATTAATCCAAATATTTTATTTCACAGAGGAGGAAACTGAGGCCAAACAACTTTTCCATGATTACCCAGGTATTAAACTCCCTCTACCAATGAATTTGACATGCATCTTAAAGTCTTTGAAAGTGCTCTTGGACATTGAAATGGTAAGTTACTTGTTCAGGGTCATATTATTATATATTAGAGCTGAGTCCTGAATACGAGTTTTTTTCTGACTATAACATAGATTTTGAGCCATGTTGCCTCCTTGGCACTTATTGATTACAATCCCAATAATATTGAATAGGCAGAAACTCCATCTTTTTTTGTCTCCAAAAGAGACCCAATTTACATCTATATGTTAGCTCAGGTATAATTAGTCCTAATATGGTCAATTTCTTTTAATGTTTCACCCAAATATGAAATCATCCACAAAGTTCAATTTAGTTAATATATGCAGACATCATCTCTGCATTCACAGTAAGTAGTACAGAGAAATAATGATTTGCTGCATCACAGACTCAATGCCCAGGAATGTACAATTTTTCTTGGCTATGTCATTACTATATCCAAGAATGCTTACCACAATTCATATGATAATCTCTGCATCAGCAATGACTATGAAGCTTTCAGATATAATCTACAATAACAATAGGATGGTTTTCTGGTTCTTCTAAATTGCTAATGATTGACAATATACTATTGAACAATCATTTTCATGCTCGATTTACTGTGCTCTTAGGCAAGGTTCACTTGTTTCCTTATACTTCTAAGTATCCATGACATGGTTTAGAAAATAGGTTGAAAAAGAAAAACAAAAGTCCCACTGATCAAACAGACTCACTCTTTTTATCTGATTGTCCACGATGACCATCTTAGTATAGTAAAGACTACAAAGTCCTACTTTAATGTTTTATTCTTCTTTGGCTGTGACCCTCCATTCTCAAAGGTCTGTACCAACAAAAATAAACTGGTAAATTCTACCAAACTAGGCATGTTTAATGAATGGCCCTGGCAATAGATCTCAGTAAAATTTCACAGCATTAAACAACCTAAACATAGAAAAGAAGGCATGACACCTATAAGGTGGCCACCTACTAGTCTCTACCCTCCCTCCCTCCAGCCATAGCCATTCATGAAACACATAGGGGAAAATAAATGGTTCTCTATCCAATGGGCTTCCTATTTCTGCAGTAATCCTAGTTAAATATTGGTAAATGTGACAAAAATTATTTTTTTTTATAAATAGATTTTTATACAGGGATGCCCTTCAATTGGGGAATGGCTGAACAAGCTGTGGTATATGAAGGTAATGGAATACTATTGTGCCATAAGAAATGGGGATGATATGGACTTCGTAACAACCTGGAAAAACCTACACGACATAATGCTGAGTGAGCAGAGCAGAGCCAGGAGAACATTGTACACAACCACAGATATATGGACTCCGTGAGGACCAACCCTGACATACTTTACTCTTCTCAGCAACCTAAGGGGCAAGGACAACTCCAGGGGACTCATGATGGAGAATGCTATCTTCATCCAGAGAAAGAACTGTGAAGTTTGAATACAGATTGAGGCGCACTACATGCTCGCCTATTTTGCTTCTCTTTTGTTTTTGTTTTTGTTTTTTTTGTTGGTTCTGTTTCTTCTTTCTCATGATTCATTCCATTGGTCATAATTCTTCTCCACAACTTGACTAGTGTATAAATTAATTCAATGCGAAGTTATACATGGTAGTTATATGAGATTCCAGGTCGTCTTGGGGAGGGAGGGGAGAAAATCTGGAACCCAAAATTATGTAGAACCGTGTGTGGTAAACTAAAAATAAATTTAAAAAAATAAAAAAAAATAGATTTTTAGTTTTGTCTTTTATTTTTACACTTTCCAGATCTACTACCACCTCTATTTATCACTCTATCTCCTCTTAAAGAGTCATCTCATAACAAATTTAAAAAAAATTAGAAAGAAGAGAAAAGATAAACTCAATAAAGTGATTCAATGTCTAGAAAACATTTGAGGTTGAACATCCATGGGACCCATGTATCCTCAACTTTATCATTGAACTATAGCTTGTGTCTTCTCAAATCTCTTTTTTGGAGCCAAATATTTTTATTTATAATTTCATGATATTCAGACTCATACTTTGTGATTGTTGTCCTATCCAGTTACAATGATGTAGTGATTTGCTAGGTTGTTTTCCTGGTTCTATTTCTTTCACTTTGCACCAGTTCATGCAAATGTTACCATGCCTTTCTAAATACATTATATTTTCCATTGCTTACAGCACAGTGATATTTTGTTCCATTCATGAACATCTTGTTTAGTTATTCCCCAATCTACGGACATCTACTCTATCCCCGGTTGTTTGCTGCAAACACACATACAGAGCTGCCACGAATCCTTTGTTCAGTAATCAGTGAGTTTGTGCCTAGCAGTGGACTCTCTGGGCCAAGTATTATGGACATTTTAATCAATGTATTTGCATTATTTGAAATTCATTTGCAAAATAGTTGTACTAATTTATAACCCTTCCAACAAGGTTTTATTGTTCCTGTTTGTCTATACCCTCTCCAACACTGACTCTTCCCTCTATCTTTTGTTATTTTTGCCAATATGCTAGGAATGAGGTGGAACCTCAGGACTGTTTAAACTTGCATTCCTATTATTTTCAGCAATTTGGAATATTCTAGCTTATGATTTTTAATACTTCTTTTGAGAATTGTTTGTTCATATCCTTTACCAATTTATCTATTGAGGAATGTCTTTAAGTGTTATACATTTCTGTTATTTGTGCATATGTCTTGGAAAATAAATCCTTTTCAAAACTTTTTGATGAAAACTTATGTCTTGTTTTTGAATCACATAATTTGTTTTATTTTAAATGCATTAATTTTGTGCAAAACTTAAAATTTCAAATAATCACAATTATCTGTTTAATCTTTTGTAATTGCTTCTATCCTTTGTTTGTTGAGGCACTTTTCTCCTACCCATACCTGTGAGATCTTTTCTTCTACATGTGTGTGAGTGGCGGGGGTGGAGGGGTAGGTGTGTGGGTGTTATGATGACAGAGGATCTTAAGAACCAATAGCCTTTAAGTTGTCAATGAGCATTAACTTGACTATTGCAGTCTATTTCTGGACTAATTTAAGCATAATAATTCGGACATTATTGCCATAAATGAAACCACAGGAAAGAAGGAAATTGAAGATGAATGGAAGGATATTTCACTGGTTCATGTTGGAGAGGCAAAAAAAAAGAAAAGGAAAAAGGAGAAAAAATAAACAAAATTCCCACAATATTTTTAACATATAAAACACATAAAATTACAAAGGAAGCCATTTATTTTTGAATTCATTTACCAAGTATATGTCAAAAAACAAAACAAAAAAAAAAAACAGTTCACAGACCCCATGTTAAGAGATCCTGCTATAATAAATATGATAGACTCTAACAGACATTAAAAGACTGGTTGTTGATATGAGTCACCCCTGAGTCAGATGTTTATGTAGAGTCAGATCCTAGATTCATCAAAGCCCTGGTCTGAATTGATGATGACAGTGATAATGATGTTAAACAAAAATAACAAGAAAGAATAATAATTAGGAAAAACATGGCATGTATTAAAAAAATCTTAATCCTGAACTATTTAAACAAGTAACTGAAAAATAACAGAGAATGGAAAAAAAAATACATCAATTCTGGCTATAATAATCTTACCCAGAACTTTAACCAATATAAATTTATTGCCCCAACAAGATGACCAGAAAGTGTTTTAATCAAGAAATACCTGATTTAGTTGCCTAACAGACAACCTGGGGTTAGAATATAAACTCATATTTAAAAACTGCAGGAAAGGGGGTATCCATGATTGCATTATCTCATAAAGCAGAGAGAAGCAATGGAGAATAAAACCAATTTCATTTTTTCTTTGCATATCATTTACTCAATCAATCTTCATTTAGATATCTTTGGAAGGTCCTCTGTTCTCTAGCAATTAAGTTAGAAATTTGGTGAACAGCATCTTATAGGATTATATTATGCTGCAGGCAGTTCTACATGCCAAGCTAAAGGAAGCTCAGAGGAGGAAAATCAGAATTGGTAAGAGGATTAGATACCATGCAGTAGGATTGGTTGAAATGAGTTGTTTATCCTGAGAAAAGCAAGATATGTAATTATATCTGCCTTTCATTATTTTCAAAGGCTACTTTGCAAATGAGACATTCAACCTATTCCACTTGACAAAAACTAATGGGTTATTGTCAACTTGGAAAGAGGGTCTTAGTGAGATGGGGGGTAGGTAGATAAAAAGAAAGAGAGAGACAGAGAGAGACAGAGAGAGAGAGAGAGAGAGAGAGAGAGAGAGAGAGAGAGAGAGAGAGAGTATTCTTAAAGTTTTTACTTTGGCAGGTAGGGGTCATCTCCAGTCCTCTTTATCTATGTCTTGCCACTGGGCCCACATGGCTATGGAGTAGATTGAGACTGCTGACTTTGAACAGCCCTCCCTCACTTAAATCCAATTCAATTACAAATCATGGCATCACTTTCCTGACTTCATGGTCTTCTTACAGAACAAAGGACAAATAACAACTTTAGGGCTGAGCATGAAAAATGCAAGTACAAACAAGTTCTTATCCTTCAGGAGCATAAATTGTAATTGTAATTGTAACATATACAGGAGTATCTGAAAGGGAATGGGCATCAGGAGAGGAAAAGAAAATGGGGCCTGAAGAGAATACAGTGATAATGAAGTGAAGCATGTTTTGGGTTGTTCCTAAAATGGTGGTCCCATGGAAGGAGTCATCAGTGAATAGAGGAGTACTATGGTCTCTCAGGGAGGCAATGTGGCAGGCATAGAGGAGATTTATTCCAGGATTTGTCCTTGTCCCTGTGCTATTTGACAATTTTAGGAATGACTTGGAGAATGACAGAGAAGCCAAATTTATCAAATTTGCAGATAACAAAAATCTAAGAAGGTTGGATAAGTCAGTATTTACTCACTCCCTCTTCTTCCTATTAGTCTATAAGTTATCTCTTTAAATCCATGTTCCTTTATATATAGGACCTAGCATCCTTTTTTGTTGCTTTATTAATGTTTGTTAAAAATGTGTAGTTAAAAAGGTTGAGTCCTTAGTTCCATACAGGCATCCTCTTAGCTATGCCTGAATAAAAATTGCAAAAGCAAAGAAAGAGATTTCCATTGGCACAATTATGACCAGAAAAGGGCCTTATTTTCTTTGTTATTGGTGAATTTTGATGCTTTATTTTGAATTATACAGCTTGCTTTTTCCTCCCTAGCATATTTAATTTTTCAGTTATTTGATTGTAAATCCAGGGGTTGGATATTTCTGGAGGAAACTTAAAGGAGACCATAACTTTTATATTAGAGCAATGTGAGGGTTTGATTTATGCAGTATAATCCAGTTCATAAAACAAAATTAAATGATGGGCCCTCAAGTTAGACTTATTTATACTGATTTCCATATTATGGTAAACAAGATTTATCAGATTAGTCCTTGGAAATGAAGTATTTCATGTGAGATTAGAAATTTATCATATGATGCCAGCTTCTTTGAAATGAATAGGATTATTTAGGGTATCAACATATTAATGGCATCAGGAGAGTAATAAAAAGGATTAGGATCAAAGACATAAGGTAGAAGAGCACAAATAGAGTAGAACAGGGCAAATAGACATTTTGGTAGAGAATAAACTAAGTGGTTACTAGTGGCAAAATCCTAAGATATCCAAATAGATCTCATATTCAGATGTTCATCCTTTTCTGCCTGTAGGCTAACTAAATGGCAGGAAGTGAATTTGACTGACAAATATAGGCAGTGCAAATGTAAAGGTCTCAACATGCAATGTAAACCCAGCAGAGCAGCTCTTTTTAAATAGAACTGATGACTGTAGGAATTCTGTAGCTTTACCAAGAATAGTTACAGTTATTGGTACATATGCATAAACCTGGCTGCCTGCTGGGCTCCAAACTTACTAAGACCCCTATTTATCAACCTAAAACAAGTTGTTTTCAAAATAACCAATAGTGGGATGAGATTCAGTTTTTTTTTTCCTTCCCATGAAAGAATTTTAAATATTTAAAGTCGCAGGGGAATCTCATAAACCTTGAACAGGATTCCCAAGTCTTGTATGATTCAGGCCCATTTTTAAGTAAACCTAGATGAATTTAGTCTATTTCACCACCAACAGAATTCATATTTTTTTAAGATAATAATTGATACATTTACTGAAAATTTTATAAAATTATTGTTTGCAGTTATAAGTTCTGAAAATAATTAATTGCCAAGCTGATATTCTTTATATTCCCAGAATTCAAGGAACGTCTGTTTACCATGGCCTTCTGGGCACTATATGGGAAGTTAAATTTCCCACCATCTTGGGAAAACAGAAGGGGTCAAAAGAAAGTCTGTGAGAAGTTACATATTGACTATTATACTTGCCTTAAAGTTTATGCCTTTTCTTCAGGTTCCCTATTTACTCTCTTATTAGCCTTACTAGATTAAACTTTCACTCAGAGTTTTTGCCCAAGCTATCTTTTTCCAGTGGTTTCTATCATACCTTTCACTGTTCCATTGGCATCTAATGGGCATGAGAGATGAGTAGAATCTGAAATCACATCTATCAGAGTCCACTGCTGGAACAAAAAGAATTTACTGAAAGCACTAGGTCCTCGCATCTTCATTTGGGGAGATTAATGAAAGCAAAAAAGGAAGGCAACAGGGATACTAGAGATACCCAAGAAAGGAGGAGAAAGCAAAAACAACAAGGAAATAGTATTAAAGTATTTCTGAGTCTCACTTTTTATGGTGGTCAGAACTGACCCTTACAAATGAGGGCAGCCTTCCAGCTAAGCCCTTATTTTGATTTTAGAACTGACACCTTGAAAATAGAACTGGGAAAGGTCAGAAAATGAATATAAGTAGAGATGATGGCAAGGACTTTAGGATCTTCTGCTCCTTAGATCATAGCAATAAGACAATATTCAAGAAAGTTTAGGTCTCCTGGCCCTCTGCTTCAGTTTAACTCAGGGGAACTCATCATTCAGTTCCAATGTGAAAATTGATCCTGGATCTGAGCCACTGAATTATTTTCCATAAAGAGGGCATGGTTCCTGATCAGAAAAATCTGACGGGTCGACTTCTGTGGTAGGGCAGAAACCTGGAAGTTTCTTTCTTTCTTTTTTTTTTTAGAAAACTGGAATTTTCTTTTTTTTTTCTTTTTTTTTTAATTTAAATTTATTTATTTAACATATTTGGTTTTCAGCATTGATTTTCACAATAGTTTGAATTACAAATTTTCTCCCCATTTCTAACCTCCCCCCCATTCCAAGATGGCTTATATTCTGGTTGCCCTGTTCCCCAGTCATCCCTCCCCTCTATCATCCCCCTCCCCTTTCATTCCCTTTTCCCTTCCTTTCTTGTAGGGCAAGATAAATTTCTACGCCCCATTGCCTGTGTATCTTATTTTTTAGTTGCATGCAAAAACTTTTTTTGTTTTTGAACATCTGATTTTAAAACTTTGAGTTCCAAATTCTCTCCCCTCTTCCATTCCCACCCACCCTCCCTAAGAAGTCGAGCAATTCAACCTAGGCCACACATGTATCATTATGTATGACCCTTCCAAAATACTCATGTTGTGAAAGGCTAACTACATTTTGCTCCTTCCCAACCCATCCCCCTTTATTGAATTTTCTCCCTTGACCCTGTCCCCTTTCCAAAGTGTTTGTTTTGATTACCTCCACCCCCATCTGCCCTCCCCTCCATCATCCCCCCCCCTTTTATTTTTTTTTTATCTTCCTCCCTCTTCTTTCCTGTGGGGTAAGATACCCAACTGAGTATGTATGGTATTCCCCCTCAGGCCACATCTGATGAGAGCAAGGTTCACTCATTCCCCCCTCACCTGCCCTCTCCCCTCCTCCCACAGAACTGCCTCCTCTTGCCACCTTTATGCGAGATAATCCACCCCATTCTATCTCACCCTATCTCCCTCTCTCAGTATGTTGCTCTCTAATCCCTTAATTTCATTTAATTTCTTTTAGATATCTTCCCTTCATCTTCAACTCACCCTGTGTCTGCTCTCTCTCTTTTACATATATATATATATGTATATATATATATATATATACACATATATAAATGCACATATATATATACACATACACACATACATACATACATATACACATAGATATACATACATACACATTCACTTGTATATATACATAAACATATACATACATATATATGCATATTCCCTTCGACTACCCTAATACTAAGGTCTCATGAATCATACACATCATCTTTCCATGTGGGAATGT
The DNA here is from genome assembly GCF_011100635.1 of Trichosurus vulpecula. Classification (NCBI taxonomy): domain Eukaryota; kingdom Metazoa; phylum Chordata; class Mammalia; order Diprotodontia; family Phalangeridae; genus Trichosurus; species Trichosurus vulpecula. The sequence goes on from NC_050581.1 coordinate 134,821,513, forward strand.
AAACATAACAGTTCAACTTTAGTAAATCCCTTGCAATTTCCGTTTCTTGATTACCTTTTCATGCTTCTCTTGATTCTTGTGTTTGAAAGTCAAATTTTCTATTTAGTTCTGGTCTTTTCACTGAGAAAGCTCGAAAGTCCTCTATTTTATTGAAAATCCATATTTTGCCTTGGAACATGATACTCAGTTTTTCTGGGTAGGTGATTCTAGGTTTTAATCCTAACTCCATTGACCTCCAGAATATCGCATTCCAAGCCCTTCGATCTCTTAAAGTAGAAGCTGCCAGATCTTGGGTTATTCTGATTGGGTTTCCACAATACTCAAATTGTTTCTTTCTGGCTGCTTGCAGTATTTTCTCCTTGATCTGGGAGCTCTTGCATTTGGCAAAAATATTCCTAGAAGATTTCTTTTTGGGATCTATTTGAGGAGGCGATCGATGGATTCTTTCAATTTCTATTTTGCCCTGTGGCTCTAGAATATCAGGGCAGTTCTCCTTCATAATTTCTTGAAAGATGGTATCTAGGCTCTTTTTTTGATCATGGCTTTCAGGTAGTCCAATAATTTTTAAATTATCTCTCCTGGATCTATTTTCCAGGTCAGTGGTTTTTCCAAGGAGATATTTCACATTGTCTTCCATTTTTTCATTCCTTTGGTTCTGTTTTATAATATCCTGATTTCTCATAAAGTCACTAGCTTCCACTTGCTCCAATCTAATTTTTAAAGTAGTATTTTCTTCAGTGGTCTTTTGGACCTCCTTTTCCATTTGGCTAATTCTGCCTTTCGAGGCATTCTTCTCCTCATTGGCTTTTTGGAGCTCTTTTGCCATTTGAGTTAGTCTGTTTTTTAAGGTGCTGTTTTCTTCAGTGTATTTTTCAGTATTTTTTTGGGTCTCCTTTAGCAAGTCATTGACTTGTTTTTCATGGTTTTCTCCCATACTTCTCATTTCTCTTCCCAATTTTTCCTCTACTTCTCTAACTTGCTTTTCCAAATCCTTTTTGAGTTCTTCTATGGCCTGGGGCCAGTTCATGTTTTTCTTGGAGGCTTTGGTTGTAGGCTCTATGACTTTGTTGTCTTCTTTAGGCTGTATGTTTTGGTCTTCTTTGTCACCAAAGAAAGAATCCAAAGTCTGAGACTGAATCTGGGTGCGTTTTCACTGCCTGGCCATATTCCCAACCAACTAACTTGACCCTTGAGTTTTTCAGTGGGGTATGACTGCTTGTAGACTAACGAGTTCTATGTTCAAACTTTTGGGGGGGAGGTGCCAGCTCTGTCAGACCCGCACTCTTCCTTCCCCAAGAACCACCAGTCCAGACTGGGCTTAGATCTTCAGCAGGCTCTTGCACTCCTGCTCTGATCTGCCACTTAATTCCTCCCACCAGGTGGGCCTGGAGCCGGAAGTAACAACAGCTGTAGCTGCCCCCACCTCTGCTGCCCCCGGGGCTGGAAGCCGAACAGCGAACTCCTTCCACTCCTGTAGCTTTTCCCACTAACCTTCTCTGCAGTCCTTGGTGTTTTTGGGTTGAGGGTTCTGGCAACCACCGCAGCTCACATATTCAGGGCGCTAGGGCCCCCTCCGCCCGGCCTCTGGTCTGGATAGTCCACGCCGCTCAGGCTCGGCTCCGCTCCACTCCGTTCCCAGATCCCAGCTCCCAGCTCCCAGCTCCGTGTGGGATAGACCTCACCCAGAGACCATCCAGGCTGTCCTGGGCTGGAGCCCTGCTTCCCTCTGTTGTTCTGTGGGTTCTGCCATTCTAGAATTGGTTCAGAGCCATTTTTTATAGGTTTTTGGAGGGACTCAGGTACAGAGCTCACTCTAGTCCCTGCTTACCAGCCGCCATCTTGGCTCCGCCCCCAAAACTGGAATTTTCTAACCTAGAATGCTGCAAATACAGAATTTTACAGGTTAGGAAGTATCCATTTGGGGGAAGGGGCAGAGTAAAGCATTACCTCTATGGGTCACCTGCATGATAGAGAGATGGATAGGAAGTGGCACAGAGACATGGTCCCAAAAAGACAAGGCAAAAATTCACCAATGATATGCAGCAAAATTGTCCAAGATTCTGCTGGGAAAATGTTTAGGTAGTGGTAAGAGTAGAAAAACATTGAGGAAATGTAATCACAAAGTGGTGAGATATGTCTAAAGCCTGGTAAGATAAGACAAATTATCACTTTAAATTGCTTTTTATTTTCTCTGTAACATGACTAATTGGTTTAATTCTTTTTTTTTTTTGCTTTCAACCAATTTGTCTTTATCTGTGCCATGTAGAGAGAATTCAGATCAAATTATTTTATTGGTTATAATTTTTTCCCTTCTCCCAGATTATTCTGACTTGTATTACCAAGAATGTAAGTTTATTGAGGTTAGGGGCTATTTTATTTTTGCAATGCATACACCCTAGTTCTAAATCACAATTGATTGGAGAAATGTAAATTAAAACAACTTTGAGGTACCATCCATATAGAGAGATTACCTAATATGACAGAAAAGTAAAATAACAAATGTTGGAGGGAATGTGGGAAATTTGAGACATTAACACATTGTTGGTGGAGTTGTGAAATGATTCAGCTATCCTAGAGAACAAATTAGAATGAAGTCCAAAGGGTTATAAAACCATGCATACTCCTTGACCTGGAAATACCCCTGTGAGGTCTATATCCCAAAGAAACTAACAAGAAAATGGAAAAGGACCTATAGGTACCCAAATGTTTATAGCAGTTCTTTTAGTGGCAGAAAAGAATTGAAAATTGAGGGGGTACCCATCAATTGGGCAATGGCTGACCAAGTTATAGTATATAATTGTGATAGAATACTATTGTATTGTGAGAAATGATGAACAGGTATTCTCAGTGAAACATGGAAAGACTCACATAAACTAATGCAAAGTGAAATGAGCAGAACCAGGAGAACATTTTATACAGTCACAGTAATTTCATATGATTGATTGTGAATGACTTAGCTATTCTCAGCAATACAATGATACAAGAAAATTCTGAAGGAATAATCAAGAAAAATGCTATCCATCTCCAGAGAATGAGCAGATGGAGTCTTAATTCAGACAGAAGCATACTTCTTTAAACATTCTTTTATTTTTCTTGTATTTATTTTGTTTGTTTTTGCTTTTTTTCATTCAGTCCATGCTTTATTTCACAAGATGAATAATATAGAAATATGTTTTGCATATCTGACTATATATAACCTAAATCAAATTGTTTGCCTTCTCAGGGAGGGAACTATTGAAGGAGGGAGGGAAAACATTTGGAACTCAAAATAAAAAAATGTTAAAAAAATTACATGTAATTGGGGAAAACAAAATATCATATATATGTATATATAATATGGCCAATATGTATCATAAAAAGTACCTGAAACTACCTACATCTTCTAGACTTCTTGGGCCAGCTGTGGCTGCCTAGGTAACAGTCTATGCAAAGCTGAATTGAATTTATACTTACAGAATTGGAATGAATGGAATTCACTCCATATCAAAGGAAGAAAGCTAAGATAAATGTTAATAACTGCTATGAAAACATATTAAAAAGGAGTCTATAAATCAAGATGGCATTATTGCTATGATTCATTAAGACTTGATGATTTCGGGGGAAGTTATTTCCTTCCCTCCTTTTCCTTAGGAAAAAAGCGCAGAATATTAAGCTAAAAGTCCCCTGAGTCCTATTTCACTTTTAGAAGCTCCAGTTCTCCTTCTTAGAGTTGATTCAAAGCCACATAGACCTCTTTCAGACTCTGGTCACACTGAAATGGTCCATTTCTTCATTACTCTTAAATGCTTTCTCATTCAAAAGTTATATATCTGACATTACAAAAAACCCAGAAGAATAGCCTAATTTCATCCCTCACCACTTTTTCTTGTGGTTTCTTTTTTCTGTAATCTTAATATAACTCTATGAATGATTATTAATAACTATCATAGAATAATTTTGGTCCTATGTAAAATACCTTAAACATTTTCTTTCACTCACACTTTTTGTTAGAAATATTTTCCCCTTAAGTATCATTGACATATCAATAGTTCATGTGGATGCCTTTTGAAGTCCCATAGCTTAGTCAGATCCAAAGTAAATAGGGATGCTGGCTCAAGGATTTTCAGAATGTAAAAGAATTCATCCTCAATACTGATAATTCCCCCCTTCAAAACCTATAGATTTTAGTAGCACATGTATGTATGTGTACATGTGTACATGGTTGTATGCATTTATAGATATCTACATGTGTTCATATATGTATGTTTGTGTATGTGTGTGCATAGTTATGTAAATACTTATATAAAATCCAGATGTGTGTATCTATGTATTTGTGTGTATGCCTTTAAGGGGACTATTATATCTAGATAGATAGGTAGGTAGATAGATAGATAGATAGATAGATAGATAGATAGATAGATAGATAGAAAGAAAGAAAGACAGACAGACAAAAAGACAGACTTGGCAATTCCTGAAAGACACTCATGAACTAAACTATCTTACCATTTGAGATTGGCTGAAAAGTGAAAGAACTTTGGAAGTCATCTAATCCAGCCATCTCATTTTACAAATGAGGAAATTGATATTGAAATAGCAGACCTTAGTTTCTACCAATATCATACACCAGTTTGATAGCATAACTAAGCCCCCAAAAGCCCCCTATTCCTCCCCACAATAAATCTCATTCAACTCATAGACTGATGCCGAAATTCAGAGTTGGAAGGGATCCTTGAAACAATGTGGTATTGTGAATAAAGTGTTCAATTTGATGTCAAGGAAATACAGGTTCAGATGCTGCCTCTGATACTTATTACCCGTTTCTCTTTTGACAAGAAACTTATCCTTTCTGTGCCTGAATTTCCTCATCTGTAGTATTATTTTTTTGTAATTTTGGATCTCATTGATCACTGAAATTGCTGAACTTTCAGTTCTATCCAGTTCTAAATCTATGCTCTTACTATCATGAATTCCAATAGATGATCACCATTACAATAGTCCCACAATTCACTTAGATTTTCAACATTTTTAAAAGTACCTACTATGTGTATTACACTGTGCTTAGAGCAATAAAAGCATATGTCATGACCTCTGTCCTTACAAAGTTTACCTTCTAGTAGGGAGATACAAATAGTGCTGATATAAAAATATAAATTCATCAAAGAAGTATAAATAGTGTTTTAAACTATTGTTTTAACAAACCCTTCTTAACCGGTATAAAACTACTTTCTTCCATGAAGGGAACTGAATCATTAGGCAGTGAACTAATGTTTCCAACCTCTCCCTGGAACATCCATCTCTCTCTGTGGTCTCTTCACCCTGAAATGTCCTGCTGGCATTCTAGCTGTCTTCTCCCACTGATGAGTTTCTCATGGGACCTCTATTTTAGGGAAGATACCAAGCCATCCCATCCTTATTCTCCTCCTAGCTGTACTTCTGATTTTCTGGACACCAATATTATGCCCCACAAGGGTACATGTCCTCTACCCTTAGCTTTTTTGCTCCCTTTGTTGAGCTGTCTTCCCCCATTAAAATCTAAGCTCTTTTTCAGTAGGTACTATCTTCCCTTTTTGGCTTGTATTTGTATTCCTGGAATTTAGAACAGTGTCTGGAACATAAATTGTTGCCTTCTAACTGCTACCACACATTCTTATTGCTTGTCTGATAGGGCTCATTTTGTTCACAGAAATCAGAAATCTAGTGTATGAAAATGATATATGTCTGATAGAGCTGTTGATTCAGAGTGTATTATGGCTATATCTATTAGCAAAAGAGACTGTCATGTGAAAGTTCCTTCCCTGTTCCCTACTATTAAACTCAAGTTCAAAAGAATTAAGTATGCAATGAATTCAATTTACTCCATAACCATTTTTCTCTTAGGGACTGACATATTGTACTAATGAATTCAAGTACAAACACTGATTATTATGTCCCCAAACAAAAGTTATTTATATTGTCGCATCATTCAAGTAAACAAGCATGATCATAACATAGGCATGGCATTAACAATAGGCATTAAAATAATTAATATATAACATAAATAGAATAACACATAAATGATATAAATTATTAATTATTAATATGGGCATGACTATGTCTTATGGTTTCATGAATGTTTTGCTAGAACAACACAGTTATATTCATCCCCTCATAAATGTCCTTAAATTATTTCAGAAAAACAAATAAAAAAAGAATGGAAATTAACAAAAAAATAGGATTGAGAAAGGCAAACTCTTATTCAACATATTATATTGGCTTGACAGCTAAAGAACCAGCATCCATTTATGCTACACTCTCTGCTTCAGAGTTTTTGTCTAGAATCTTCAATGTTGTCACTGGAAAAAGAATAATTATGGTTTATGCTTATACTTGGATCATATCATATGAAGTACTAAGCATGGATTTGAAGTAGAATTTGATATATAAATTCAATATAGGAGAGGATTAATAATAACAGCTAACCAAAGGTCAATCCAGCTCCATTTTTTTGCTTTGGCAAGAGTATCAAAATTATATTTTAATGGAAAATCCACCCCCTTATTATTAGCTATGACTGTGAGTTCACATATTCTTCACCAATATATTGAAATATTTTATTTGCTGGGATTGCAATCTCTTGTTATTTGTCCATGTACAGAGAAAATACTATTACCACTTTTGTTTTCTTTTTTACACATAGTGATATTAACATGTTTATGCATTACTCAATTTAAGTAAATATTATTCCATTTTCAAATAAAAAATTAAGGCTCAGAGATTAATAACAATTACTCACATTTATATATTAAGGTTTTAATAGACACATGATTTGTGCTAATAAGCTTCAGACTTGCATTCTAACTTATGTCTTCTGACCCAAAGAACCATACTCTTTACATGACGATATAACCCACTGTCCTTTATGCTACAGTCCCTACTCTTATGGAAGGAGCAACATCAGTTTCATATAGACTGGTCTAATTTTTCCTTGAAGGAACAGGGAAATTATCTTCAAGATTTGTTTGGGTGTTAGGCCTGGAGATCAAGTGTTTGCTGTAGCATAAAAGACCCAGTGGAAGAAGGATCAGGACTCCACAAGCTTAATGGAATCTCTACAGCTCGAGGGGTCAAAAAATCTTTCTAAACTGATATGGCCATGGTGATAACTAAGAAGGGAAAAGAAAGCTGTGTCCCATCTGAATCTGAGTACCCTCTTTAAATCTTCTTTAAGTTTTTAAGTTAGCATTTTTTAAACATTACGTACTATATGGTCCATGCTTGTTTTATTTAGCTCTAATCCCAAGACAAACACTGAACTAGCTTGAGATAGGTCTGATGTAGAAGAGCCATCAAGGATCTTCTATCAAAGGTCTTTGAAACAGTGAAATCTAAGCACAATAGCATGGAAGGTCTAGACGGAAGAGCTCACTTTTAGTTGTGAAAATTGGGGGTGGCTTTTTAGAGGAAGGTAATGTGAGTATTGAAATGAAGGAGGGGATTTCAACTGGCAACGGGATAAAAAGAGACCATTCCAAGCATTTGTAGACAGACCTTCAGAGGCATGGAGCGTGGAAACAAAAGGACATGAAAGAAGTCTGATGAACTCTCTGATATATCTAGAAAGTAGAACATGAGAAAGAGAATGGTGTGTGATAGTACTTGAATGGTTTGGCCCAGACTGTGGAGTCCTCAAATGAAAGGCTAAAGTGCTGAAGCAATTAGACAGTATTCACTGTCAGTCAGCAAGCATTTACTGAGAGCTTATTATAGGCCAGCTATTGTAGGGATGCAAAGAAAGCCACCAAGGACTGTTCATCATATAAATGATGTGGTAAGTCCTACATATAAGAAAGATGATTTCTGGAACTGTGTGAAGGATTGACTATAGCACAAACAAACAAAAGGAGGGAGGATATTTTTTAAAAGCATCACAAATGATTGAATGAAAGTAGGAGAGAGAGAGAAGAGTCATAGATAGATCCCAAGCTTTCAAGCGAGGATAAACAGAAGAATGGTGGCACACCCTCTTCCATTTGACTCTAAATGGACCATCTAGAAAAACCTTGAACAGAAATAAGGAAATTAGCACAAGTGTCTTGTTCAGACAAGGCAATGAGATTATTAGTTCAGTTTTAGTAATGTTAAATTGGAATGGCCTTAGGGATTTCCAGACGTATATAGCGATCTAGTGAAACAGCATTGAAATTCTAGACCCCAGCTCATTAGGAAAATTAGGGATAAAAATAGATTTGCAAATTATCTAGACGAAGAACTGATTATTTCAGTCACTGGAAAACATAATGTGGCCAAGGGAGAGCATGTAGAGATAGAAGAGGGGAGAACATAGAGACTTAAAGGACACTGGCATTTAGAGGAGATAAAGATGAAGTAAAGACATTAAAGAATAAAAGACGTGCAATCAGAAAAACAGATAAAGCCAAGATCCCTAAATTCAAGAGAAAAGTCTCAGGAAGGGTAGGATGGCTAGTAGTGTCAAGAGACCTTTCATGGTAGATTTGTAATTTCATGTGCAATCATCGTTTTTATTGTACTATGTTATGGAAATGTTTTCTTTGTTCTGTGAATTGAAAATAAAACGTGTAAAATAAAGTCATCAATATATTTGGATGATGGCATTTTCAGTAAATGGTAAAATGATATTCAACCCCATGACTTTTTGCAGACTTCTAAGGGATTAGGGCTTTCATTCAGGTGGATATCCCTTCTAGTTGTGTTGCTCAGATTCAGGGATATGCTGGTAAGTTTGGAACAATTGGCTCTCTAAAACAAATATGTATGAAGGATACACTTTTAAGTTTAATCTTTATTATTGTCATCTTCTCTATCACTGAAGACTAGACAACTAATAAAACAATAAATCAAACCCTGATTTGAAACATTTACCTGTTTTTGAGGTGTCAAAGCTCATGTTGAAAATTTAACAATTGGTTTTCAAGATCTCGTTCAAGATGGCTTCAGCATACACTGTGTCACATCTTTTTGTCTTGTGTGATCTTTATTTCCTTTCAAAAGGTTTCACATATGATTTATCACACATATTGGAGGTCTTCTTTAGATGTTTTAATAATCAATATGTATCTATCCAATATTTTTTTCTAATTTTTATTACCCCTTCCATGAAATATGCTCAGGTCAGCTCATTTCTCAACATATCATATTCTGTATTCCACTCCTTATAAACAAGTGGTGCTCAGCAGTGTGCTTAAGCCTACTTAAATTCACTGTAGATCCCTCCATTGCTATTTTGGTTATCGGCAATTTTGATACTTTCAGGACCACAATATTCCAAGATAATCAGTCATATGGCATTACTTTCTCAAATGTCACTCCCTCTTCTCCCCTTCTTTGTTAGCTCCATGTCTCCATGACTCCAGAATTTATGGCCCAGGAGGAAATTCCACTCTGATCACTGATCTCCTGATTTGTGACAGATCCTTGTAGACCGCTATTTCAGGAAGGCTCTGCCATGCATCACATCACTCCCTCCTCTCTAACCAAATCATCCACAGCCACCTGGTAATGTATGTATCCCTTTTTTCCAAGGCTCCTGGAGTTCTGGAAACATGAACCATGATCACATCGACTATGCCATTATTTCAGAGTGTGTTATGTCCATTTATTACCCTATAGCCCTATTCATTATTCTTGTAAATTTCTGGACAGTGTCCCTCCATAATGTGTTGTTTCCTCCATCGAATGTCAAGTTCTTGAGGAAGGAGCCTATTCTACTTTTGTATTTGTACATCCAATTTTTAGCACAGTGCTTGGCACATAGTAATAATTATATATTACATAGTAACAATAATAGCATATATGTATATAATTTATATGGAAATTACTATATGCTAAGTGCACATCCTCAGTTTTATGGATGAAGAAACTGAGGCAAACAGAGGTGAAGTGATTTGTCCAAGGTCACACTGGTGGGAAGTATCTGAGGCTAGTTTTAATTCAGGTCTTACTGACTCCAGTTCTGTCATTCTATCTGATAGAAAGAGAGACAGAGGGAAAGACAAAGTGACAGAGAGATAGACAGGTGGGGGGGGAAGAGGGAGGGAAGGAGAGGGAAAGGGAGAGAGAGAGAGAGGGAGAGAGAGAAAGAGAGAGAGAGAGAGAGAGAGAGAGAGAGAGAGAGAGAGAGAGAGAGAGAGATGTATGTGTGTGGATAAGACTTTTAAAACATCTCATCTGAGTCAAATACTTTTATTGCACCAGCAAGCCAGAAATACATTTAGATTCTGAATGTCATATACATTTACTAAAAAGCCATTTGCAAGAAGCTACCTGTTGTTTTAACATTTCTTAACTTTAAATTTTCTTGTTTTTTAACCTAAGAATATAAAAAATGAAAATTTAAATATACAAAGAAAAATGAGATTATTGTTACATATAATTTAATGTATTTTGAATTCAAAATTATATTCATAAGTCATCTATCACCTTTCTATTTAGAAAGCACAATATTTTTTAAATAATTATTGCTTATAATTATGATCTATTTTGAGATCTGTAACTAAGACTATATTCATTCTTACCTTTAAAAAATTCATGATGAGATTCTTAAACTTTTATTCCTATAGATGAATTTTAATAATAATAATAATAATAATAATAATACTATGATGATGATGATGATGTTGATGATGATGACATTAAGTGGTTCTAAGCAGTTATAAAACAGAACCTTTGTGGCATGAATGATATTTATAAATTAAGTATTGTCATTTTTATTATATTGACATAGCTCAAACTTGAAAAATTAACATCTCTCCAAATATTGGTCTTCCTTAATTCTGGTAAAGATTGTTTGGTAATTTTATTCATATAAGCCCTGAGTTTGTCTTGGTATGTTAATTCCCATATAGTTTATGTATATGAGACACTGTGTAGTTATTTTTAATAAAACTTGTTTTTCTCACATAGAGCCATACAGTTAACAATATACAGAAATTCTGAAGATTTTTGTGGATTTATTTTACATTCTATTATATTGTTGAAGTTTTAATTATTTCAAGAAAATATTGGTTAACTTTAGGCTTCTCCAGGTAAGCAATCAAAACTTCTGTGAAGTGATATTTTTCTTTTTTGAATATTATTATTCCCTCAATTTCTTTATCTTGCCTAATCCTAATAACTAGAATTTCTAGAAACATATCAAACACTAGTGGTGACATTCTTATGTCACCACCCTCTCTTCCCCCCATCTTTATAAAAGTACTCACAGTATTTCAATGTCACAGATTGTGCTAGCTCTAGGTTTTATATAGAGTTTGTTTTCCCCAATAAGGAAAGGTCTTTTATTCCTCTGCATGTATCATATTTTCATCAAGGACACACATTTATTACTTTCGCAGCCGAATTTCTTAAAGATTTTATAGACCTAAGAAAGTAGGCATATTGGATGGTTGTTATTGATGTCCTTGGTCATGTTAAAAATTAATAATGCCATCCATTACTTTTTTGAATGTCTGAAATCCTTTTCTGATACACTAAAAATAGATTCTCCAATGCATTCAAAATTGGGTCACTACTATCAGGGAATCCTTCAATGTTTACCTGATGTGGTACAAATTATCTTTTGGGCTTCAAATTTTACGCATTTTTCACTTCCTCGGATAACACAACAGGGTCTATGTTGTTAGAGTCCAAAAGTAATGTTGTGCGTGCATTGATGAAGATAATAAATCACCAAAGAAACCCTGGAAAATCTGTTCTATCTTTCATTTATTTATTTATTGTCTTCCTTAGGCTTTTATGTATAATTTACATCCCTTTGGTATAGAAGAACATACTTGGTTATCACACCTAGCTTTCTACTGATTGTCCTCCATACTGCTCTTTGTTATTTTGTGAAATAATACTATTTGTAAGTAGAATCCTCCATAGTGCTTAGAAATGTCTTTATATTCTAAAATAGCATTATTTTCTTATTCCTTGGCTTGGCAATGAAATCCATTGTTTGCTAGTGACTGTGGTTTCTGGCCTTCCAGACCTCATTCTGGGCATTGTGGTAATTTATTTACATTGGATAAATTTCCTGTAGTATATGGGAATAATGGGATCCAATGCACTTTTTTTATCTCCATTTTTGCATCAATAGATTTTTTAAATAAGAATTTGGAGCTGTTGAAATTAGAGCTCATAGAGCATGGCGCTTTCTCATTTTGTTCCTTTTTCAATTTGTTATTGATTTTTACTTTCATTCTAACCATTTGAAATGGACATACATGCTTCAGGAATGACAACATACTAGTAATCAGTCTATTAATCAATATGTAAGCATTTATTAAGGGCCTGACATATCCCAAGAATTGTGCTTAGAATTGGGAATGCAAAGATTGAAATGAAACAATCTTTGTGTAAAAGTAACTTACATTCTACCTAGGTAGATAATACATGCACAAAGAGATTATTTATACACACATAAAAAGAGAAAGATATGGAACCTCGCCCTTTGTGTGTGGGAAGCTAGACCACCTGTACCTGCTATTTAGAATCCTTTACCTGACGACCTAGGTTATCGTGATCAGAAACCCAGTTAGACCCAAAGACTGATTGAATGAGTTTTCTCACGATTCTGCATTTCAACAATCCATATGTCTTATGTGAAAGCTGGCCTCCTACCAATCAAGCAGTCATTGTTTCCATGTTCCTTTGATTGTTCACAGACACATGGTGGGGAAGGAGGACACCTCTTTTTCTGAATCATGAAATTGCATATGTTCACTCTCCTCCTCCCAACTTGGAATATCTTTAACCTTTCACCCAATTCGAAATTATATTGCCTAATGTTTTATCGTTTCCTTTTAATTAATTGGCACCTTGTTTCATTAATTGTTTTTAATGTATAAAAGTCTGTTTCACATTGTATTCAAAGTCCAAGACTAAGCTGAGGAGGTCTGGTCTTGGTTTGTTGGGCAATTGGCATGCATTGCTTAATAAATCAATATGCTCAGAAGATCAAACCATCATTTTCCTTAATCATTTCATCTTGAACTGAGGGAACACTACGAACTGTGGGAATTGTACATCAGTGGTGTCAAATTCAAATAGAAATCAGGGCTACTAACTACACAAGGATCTCTGTGGGCTGCATATTGATAGTTTTATAATGTGACAATATCAATTTTTTGTACTTTTTGTTATATATTTCCAAATTACTTTTGAATCTCGTTTGGGCTATACTCAGGAGTTTTGAGGACCATATACAGTTGACACCTCCGTACTAAATCATCACTAAGTCCTCTTTCATGATGCTATAAATATGTTTGAGTCATGACTCTTACATTTAGTTCAGCAGTTGTGCAATCATGGACAAGTTGTTAATCTTTCTGATTCTAGTTGCCTTATTTGTAATAAAGGTTAGAAATACATGCACTATTCACCTCAGAGGATTGTGTAAGGTGGGCAACTAGGTGGCACAGCCAATAGAGTACCAGACCTGAAGTCAAGAAGACAAATCTGGCTCAGACACTTCCTACCTGTGTGACACTGGGCAAGTAACTCAACCCTGTTTGCCTCAGTTTCCTCATCTCTAAAATAAACTGGAGAAGGAAATTGCAAAACACTTCAGTATCTTTGACAAGAAAACCCTAAATGAGGTCACAAAGAATCAGACATGACTGAAAAACTGTTGAATAAAAACAACAAAGTTGTGCAAGGAAAACAAACAACTACATGTATATGAATATTTATCATCTATTGGTTCATCCTCGGGGTTATTAGGAGTCTTACGTTCTAGCCATGCAGTCTAGGATAGAGTGATTTATCAGCACACATTTAACTTTTCAACTGAAAGAGAAAAATAATTGTCATTTTGTTCCCCTCTTCTTTCAAAAGTATTTAGATAAAATGATTGAATGGTTTATTTATTTACCCAGAAATTAATATCACACATGCAGTCTTACTATTTTTGTAATTGATAGTAGGACTGAAAACACTAAACTAAGAATAAAGAAAGCTGGTAGGGACCATGAAGAGTACACTATCATGGGGTGATATCAAGTTAATCCTTGAACTTCTTTGGGCCTCCAATTCCTATAAAATGAGGGCATTTTGCACACACACACAGGCATACACAAATACACACATACCATATTATATATTTATAACTATACATGTATGTTTATGTATATGTGTGTGTATATACACACACACTCCTACACTCAATTTGGCACCATTGGTATGGAAATTTTATAATAGCATGATCTGCAAAATTCAGTTCTTTGTTATGAACTCTCTTGGTTAAGAATTCTTTCATGTGTTTACTTCTCATCTTTCCAACTAGATAGTAAATTCTTTTTTAGGTTTGTACACTTTTTTGATACTTACTTTGTATTGCCTGCAGCACATGGTGCAATGCTGGGCAAATAGCAGACTTAGTAAAACTTTTTTGAATTTATTCCTTGCATTAAAAAAAAAAGATCCCTGAGGCATCTGAACACATAGTGTGCTCTGATTATTTGTTTTAAAAAATAAAAATCTAGACAACTCTGTAATGTTTGGTTATATAATGTATAATACTGTTATTCCAGTGAAATAATGCAATTTGTTTTGCTGCCCTCCTTCATTTTTACTTTGAAAATACACAGTCTTGTATATCTTTAGTGTCCATAATTTTTTTCTATCCAATTTTTTCATTTTCATTTGATTGTGTAGATATGTGTGTGTGTGTGTGTGTGTGTGTGTGTGCGCGCACAATAGTAGAAGGTGCTTAATAGATGTTTGTTAACTGATGGGGGAATTCTAGGAAGTGCTGGAAAGGACTCTCAAGCTGCATTTTCTCACTTTCTTCATCTCTAAGATGAGGAGGGTAGGCTAAGTGCTTTCTAAGGTTTCTTTGGATATTTTAATACTAGTCTATGACCCAGAAAGTAGAATTTGTAAGGGCAGGAAGACATTGTTATTCATTGTCTTATTCCTGGCTGAAATGTTTGCATATCATGGCATAGACACAGCCAGAAAATGATTTCAGGAAAAGAGACATTAGATATTTGAAAACTTTTCTTTCTCTGTTCTCATTTGCAGTGGTCATGAACTGCACTATTATAAAGTGACCCATACTAGGAAGGTGAAAGTATGATTTTCTCTTCTTTTATAAAACTGTCAAAATGTTGTCAAGCTTACTTACAGGGAAGTAATTTCCCTACATCTCTAGTCAACAATATAGAATTTGCTGCTCAGGGAACAGGTATTGCCTTTGATTAAAACTTAAGAATTTTCTAAGTATATTCTAGGAAAGGAACAAACTAAAAAGTAGAAAGAAGAGTCAGAGGCCATTAGGGAAATGCAAAGAGAGAGTGAAGGCAACAAGCCTAAAATTCATTCATATGGGGAATAGAGAAACTTGGAAGTAGAGGGTAAAGAGAATTTTAAAAGTATAAAGAATTTTAAAGTTTTCCTATTTCCACACTCTCTCTAACCAAAGAAGGATGTGAAGTGACTAGGCTATTATTTCTACTTCATTAGCTAATGACAGCTAGACCTAGGCCTTAGGCATTCTAACTGCCATTTCAATCCTCTTTCCTCTTTACCCCTGCCTTTCCCCTCTACAATTACCAGGATAAATAAAAACCTGTTTGTTCTTTTGTATGGACCTGGGATTTCATAAGTATAGGGTACTCTAAGTATAAAAATTCCTCACAGGTTATTTAAAGTCTTAATTTCCCAGGGTACTATGCTGTAGTGATTTGCCTGTATTCACCCTGGTTATTAGTTCAGAGGTAAGATTTGAACCCAGGTGTCGCAGGCTCCAAAGCTGGATTTCTATCCACTAGTCTTCATAGCCTCTCACCTTGAAGAAGATTAACTCAAATTGCAGAGGAAAATAATAAAATGTTTTAGTGAAATGAACACTAAAGTTGTGATGAGATGACCCTCTTTGTGGGCTATGTTCTATCAGAAATTATGACACGTAATAATATTTTAGAGGAGAGGATGACCAAGTAAATATATAAATGGGAATAATAATAAACTATGTTATTACATAGTCTGAAAATTGGTGATTCTCATAGTTGGGAAGGACCTCTAAAAGCACCCACTCCCACTCATATGTAAATAAGAATTTCCTCTCTAACACTCCTAACAAATGCTTCTCCAGTCTTTGAAGAGGGACCAATGAGAACTTCTCACCTCTAGATTCTATTGTCATTCAAACATATGAACAAAGACTACAAAAGGGGAAAGAAAGATTATTGGCTATCATTGTATTTTCCAAGTCTTTAAAATCACAGATAGACTTCCCCATAGGTAAACCATTCAGTAAATTTCCTTGGAAAGACTTTTTTACATGGACCATATGTTTAAATACTATTGATTTTGTGTGTGTGTATATATATATATATATATATATATATATATATATATATATATATATATATATAAATGAAATCTTTTTTATGGAATAATATATGGGCTATGTTATGGAAATAGTCAACTTGCTATGGTTATTTGACATTTTATCTTTCAATAATTTTAATATGAAATGCACCTTACTTTTTTTTTCTTCCAAAATTAAGTAGACAAATACTGGCTGAGTTATGTGAGATTTATTTATTTAATTTTACCCTGTTCGTTAATCCAGCTTGGTGCTTGGTCTGGGTCTGATGTTCACTAGCACAGTTCATTAATGACATCCAGCAAAGAGAGAAACTGTTGCAGAAATAATACAACTATTGTATTCAATAACCCCCTGAAATCCAGGAAATCTGGAATTATTTGGGTTATTAATTTAGCAAATGGATATTTTCTTGGGTCAAAAACATTTCCTTTTTGGAGGAAAACATCTCTAGCACAATAATTTTTTCACCTCATCAATTTTAACCTTTAAAAGAATGAAGGACAAATCATAATTCATAGTCAAATTCTTGCAATGAAATCAGAATTCTGTTCTGACCTCCTACTCTTAGAATGATCTATTTAGGGAGGAAGAACACCTGAATGACTCCCACCCCAATGCTATGGCAACACCTTGAAATAAATTTTGGTTTGGATATTAAAGTGAAATGCTACTGATAATACTAACTGTAGCTGTGCAAAAAGAATATGCAACCTGTTTTTTAAATTGCTTGACCACCTGACAGGAAAACCTCCCAGCTTTTTTAATGAATTGCCAGGAAAATTGTTTAGGGATGGGGGATATTCACTTGCGTACTTCTTTAAAATTACTTAATATTACTCTCTTTTTCAGACCCTCTACTCCAGTTGAACAATTCTAACTCTTCCTAAAACATGCTGTTATGATAAAGTGGACTAACTGGTTGTGGGAGCTGAACATTTGGTTACAGGATATGGTTATCTGGTATCTGAATAAATGTTTCACTTCTACCTTCTATATGGGGAATGTCTCATACTTTGCGATACAGAACTACATAGGCATATTCACGATTATTGTTGGTATGTTTATTGCCTTACTGATACAAGTGGTTTGCCATTCCCTTCTCCAGTGGATTAAGGCAAACAGAGTTTAAGTGACTTGCTGGGAGTCATACAGTAAGTGACTGAGGTCATATTTGAACTCAAGCCCTCCAGAGCTCTATCCGTTGAGCTACCTAGCTGCCTCTTTTAGTTTATTTCTATGCCTCATTCAAGTCACTGATTACAATGTTGAATGATAGGTTTCTATGGTAGAATTCTTTCTCCTTTGCCTATGCATTTTTTGTGGTAATAACTTGATTTTTATAATCACCTCTAGCGCTGGGGTATGGGAAATGGTGCCTCTTGCCCCAGATGTTCAGTTCCCTCTAGCCTGGAACCAAAGCCAAACCTCCAACCTACTGGTAAGGATAAGTACCCATGACACCCTACTAGATAGCTCTCTGGGTATTATCAATCCATTAATCTCTTTTTTTTCTTTTTTTTAATTAAATTTTATTTTACCAGAACACAAATAGAAAGTAGAGAAAAGAAACAAAACATATAATAAACAAATATAAAATAAGGAAGAAAAAAGCATGTTATGTGCATAGCAGAACATAGGAGAGGATTCAAAATATGAAACAATAAATTTTCATTTCAAGAAAGCCTGTATGATAAATACACCTTGTGTTGAGAATTGCCCATCTTTTCTTTGCTTCTTTATGTTTTCTTTTGTTCTTTGCTGTGCGCTTTTTAACTTTGTTCTTTATTCCCTCTCCCCACCCTCCAGAAGGCTACAATATAATTTAGATATTTCTTGATATACATACATACACTTATACATATATAAATGCATATATAGACATATACTTTCCCAAACATAATCTACTCCTGATCTTTTTTATATTTGTACATATCTTTTGTTTCCTATCCTTCCTGCCTCCTCTACTTTACTTCTAGCCACTACATTGCCTTCCCATTACTTGCCTACCCTCCTCCTCCACCAACCACCCTGCCCTATTACTTGCTTTCCCCCACCAAGGATCCCTCTCCTATCCCACCCATTCCCATTAATCTAAATTCCCTTTACGTATTCCCTCATTCTCTCCCCTAAAAAGCCCTCCCTTTTCATAATTCCTCCCTTGTCCTCTCCCCCCTCACTAAACCGCTACCATTTTATTTCTTCTAAATTTAGAAGACATTTCTACTCTTCTAAATATGTATGTATTGTTCTCTCTTAAACCCATTCCCAATGAAAGTAAGTTACCATAACTAGCAGCCCTCCTTCCCCGTATAAATCCTCTTTCTCCTTGGTTCTTCTTGCACCTCTCTTTTATAAAATAATTACTCTTTTTAGCTGATTCTAAATGGTTTTACTTTTTAAATTCATATCATACTCCCCCTGTTACTTATAAGCTCAACAATTATTAATAAGGATGTTATATATAGATTTTACATTATATGTTATATAAAAGGTAAGTAGTCTGTTTTTGTAAATCTTTGGTCAGTCTTTGGTATGTACCTTATGTCTCTTAGTTTTTGTATGCCAAATCTTCTATTAAGTTGAGGATTTTTTTTAACAAAGTCTTGAAAGTCTGGGGATTTGTCAAATGTCCATTTCTTTTCATTCAAGATAATACTGAAATTTCAAGGGTATTATATTTTTGGCCGAAGCCCCAAGTCTTTTGCTCTTTGATATATTGTATTCCAAGACCTGTGGTCCTTTAATGTCTCTGGTGCTAGGTCTTGCATAATTCTTATCATGGCACCATTGTATCTAGATTGTCTTAACCTTGATGCTTTTAATATTTTATCCTTGATCTGGGGATTTCAGAATTTGACTATGATATCCCCATGAGTTTTTCCTCATGGGATCTCTTTTAAATTATGGTCAATGGATTTTTTTCTGTTTCTACTTCCCTGCCTTGTTCTAATGCTTCAGGAAAATTTT
Source organism: Trichosurus vulpecula (assembly GCF_011100635.1). Taxonomy (NCBI): domain Eukaryota; kingdom Metazoa; phylum Chordata; class Mammalia; order Diprotodontia; family Phalangeridae; genus Trichosurus; species Trichosurus vulpecula. The sequence continues at coordinate 134,840,795 of NC_050581.1, forward strand.
CTTTAATTATTTCTTGAATTATTGTATCTAGATTATTTTTTGATCATAACTTTTAGTTACTCCAATTAATTTTATATTTTTCTCTTCTTGAACTATTCTCCACATCTATAGTTTTTCTTATAAGATGTTTTATTTTCTCTTATATTTTTTTTCATTACTCATGTTTTGTTTAATTATTTCTTGATCTCTTATAATTTCTTTTTTTAAAATCTCTTATAATTTCAGTGGCTTCACTTTGCCCAATTCTAGTTTTCAGAGTGTCATTTTCCTTCTTAAGATTCTGGATCTCCTTTTCTAATTGTTTGACTTTCCTTTCATAACCTTCTTGTTTTTCTTGGATTATTTTAATTTTAATTTTTTTTATATTTTTCCTCCATCTGTGTCATTTGATTTTTAAAGTCTTTTTCAAGATCTTCTATAGATTCTTTTTGGGCAAGTGACCATTTAACATTGTTCTTTAGGGACTTTTTTTTAACTTCAATGTCCTCCTCTGAAGATGAACCCTGGTCACCTCTATTCCCATAATAGGTTTCTATGGTAGAATTCTTTCTCCTTTGCCTATGCATTTTTTGTGGTAATAACTTGATTTTTATAATTACCTCTAGCCCTGGGGTATGGGAAATGGTGCCTCTTGCCCCAGATGTTCAGTTCCCTCTAGCCTGGAACCAAAGCCAAACCTCCAACCTACTGTAAGTGTCCACAGCCAGGGGTTTCTGCCCCACTGCTTCTCCACTCACTGGGTGTGTTGGTTCCTTCTTGCCCCCACTGCTCTTCCCTGCACAGCTGGGTGTGCCGTTCCTCCTCAGGAGAGATTCCCAAAATCTTCCTGTGCTCAAATGTACGACTCTCCTCACTATCCTGGGGTAAAAAGTTCCAGTGGCTGGGGCCAAGGCAGCCTCTCAAACCAACTAACCCCAGGGCTTGCTGCTTGTTGTTAAAATGGAACCTAGCCTGGAGGTGTTTACTCCTCAAAGGGACCAAACCCAGTCCTGGCATTCTTCTTCAGATATTCTCAGACTGTCCCTGGAAGATCCTGATTGTGCTCTTATTCTTCTTTGTCTTCATCCTACTTTTCTCACCCTAAGGTGCTATTTTAACTGTTTTGTGAGGGAAAATCTTGAGGGCTTGGAATTTTCTGACCTACTCTGCCATCTTCCCAGAATCCTCTCCCCCACCTCTAATCTTTAGCAAATCAACTATCTTGAGATATTTTTGGTTTTATTTCAATATTTCATTTTATTGGTTCTTTTATGACTGTTGTCACATCCCGATGATACCACACCCTTCCAATAATATATCCCTCTAAACAAAAGTATACTAAACAAAACAAATCAAAATATTGGTAAAATTTTACAAGGCATAACACTTATTGCAAGACTACTGTTTACTACTCTCCTACAGAAAGGAGAGAAGTATGTTTTGTTTTTGTTTGTTTAAATCAATTTTCGTTATTGTATTTATTGAAGTTCTAATGCCTTTCATTGTTGTTTTTTCTGTGCGTAATTGTGGTTGATGTATATGTTATTCTGTTCTGTCTATTCACTTCACTCTGTGTTCTATTCACTGAACTCAATTCATAACAAGATTTCCCAAGACATAATTAGGACTTCATCTCTGTTTTCAGGTTGGGGATAGAGAGTGGACCTATGATTCTGTCAAGGAAATTTAAGGAAGAGTTTGGGTAAATGGTATGCAAAAACACTGAAATGGAAGAGAATGCTTTCTTGATACTCAAGGCCAAGCTTGGCATGAGAGAGTACACCAATTCAGTCAAGGATAGAATGTTGGGTGGCCTCCCTTGATGCCATCAATCCATGGGTCAACATTCTGGGTAATGGCCAAAATGGTGGCAGGATGTAGAAGTCTCTGGTGGACAGCCCAAAGCTTCTGGAGGTCTGGGTTTACAGAGAGTTTTCAAACAAAGAGCTTGCTGTGGTAGTTGTCATCTTCCCGGAAAAATAATGATATCTGGAAGCATCAACCACCTACAAAAAAATCAGAGATATGGTGGAATATGGGGGGTAGGAATTGTGAAAACTTAGTCGGGATGAACATTGGTAAGCTTTGTAGAGAGTTTCAGCAGTCAGTTCCACCCAGAACTAAATATTAAGTAGCTAAAGGCAGAACCACACCTAGACTATAAGTATTCCAACTTCTATTTCAATTATCTTTCCTCTCTAAGTGTTTTCATAACCCTCTACAGATTTTGTTTTGGAAACTCCAAATCTTAATTTCACCATTATAAACCCCTTAAATTACTCAAGAAAATTCATCTTTCTAGGTTTTTCTTGACTCGTTAATTCCCCTCTACTTGCTAACATTCTCTTCCTCTTAAATTTGTTATAATTACTTATCTGGATACATGTGAAATATAAACTCATTAAATGCAGCAACTTTCTTTTTTTGCCTTTGCATGGCAAGTGCCTAGCTTAGTGCTTTGTTTAAAAAATGCTTATTGAATTGATCTCAAAGATCCATTCTAGATCTTCCATTCTTTGGCTCCGTTTCTTAGATATGTATATCTCTGACCAGCATGAGTATTCTGATCTGCTTGGCTATTATTTCCCCATAGTGAAGATGGATGAAGCAGTTTGTAATTTCCCATAGGATCACCCAGTTCCCTTCACTCTTACTTACCAATTTTCTTATTTTAGTTTGATTTCCTAAGTAGACATTTCTACTGGGAAATAGTTTGCTGACCAGGCAATACGTGTATGCTGGTTGACTTGACTGGTGCATTTCTCAGTGAACCAGTCCCTCATCAGTTGATTACCCCCTGGGCATACCGATAAAATCTAATTTGTACAAGATATAAGACTAAGGATGATCCCTTAGATTGTTGTGTAACTGACAAAGAGCAGATACCTGGTGAAACCTATCTTTATAAGAAAACTCTTGGACTTTGATTTCTAACTTTAAAGCCCTGTGGTTTATATTTTGCTTTTATAATTAAAGCAGTCATACTCATATTGATTCACTTTTGAGGTTGATTTGGATGTTGCTGAGTGTTCTCCATCAATATAGACAGATGATAGATAGATAGATGGATATAATCATACCTTGCAAGAAGAATCAAATATGTAAGAATGTAACAAAATATATTACAGCATAAGATTAAATATGATGAATTACAGAAAAATGTGAAGAACAGGTATAGAATAAAACAACCAGAATCAGAATAAAACATGAAAAGCATTTGTTAAGTATCTGCTACGTGCCAGGTGTTGTGCTGGAGATTCATTCTCTTGCTCTCGCTCTTGCTCTCTCACTATACACATATGCGTAGGTTTGTATGTGTGTATATATTAATATCTATACCACAGTGATGAAGTTAAATATAAACACTACAGTGATGATAATGAAAAAGAATAAAATGAAGCTTGATGCCATGTAACTATAATAACCAATCTTAGCCCCATAAAATCGATAAGGCAACTCACTTCTCTTTTTTGAAGTATAAGAGCCAATGGGAATAAAAAAAACTGAATGCTATCAAATGCATTGTGACTTGATTTTAATTGTTTTATTTTGTCACAAGGAAAGGTTCATTGGAGGAGACAGAGGTTACATCAGAAAGAGACTTTCATATAAAAATATTCTAATAAAACAAAAATTAAAATTAAGAGAAACATTGCATCAGAAAAGAGTTAGCCAGAATGACTTCTTTGAGGATTTCTTTATCTTTAGTAACATCCAATCAATGATAAAGTTGCCCAAATCAGCAATGATTCACAAAAATGTCAATTCTTTATAACTAAGTCTCCACCTTGATGATATGAAATTTCATTGTAATGTTTCAGATACCCAGTCATAAGTCCAGTAACTCTTTGTGTACACTTCTATCTGATCAGTCCCTATCACCTATTAACCCCAAACAGCCCTAGCCTGCTTGCTTTGCCTTAGACTGGCAACTCCTGTGCTTCAGGGAAAACTCAGCCAGTCTTTCTTTCCATGGGACTCCACCTAGCTCTGGGCCTCTCAGATCTAGAAAAGTGTTAATTTAATACCCACAACATGTAAGGTCACAGCTAGTCACTCCTAGGGAGGGATAAGATCAGGGATATGGTCAGATCAATTCGTACAAGCTCTGAAGAGCTAACTGTTAAGTTTTCAGCACAAGCATTTGCTTCTTGGGAATCATAAAATGCTATAAATCAAGGCTTAGTTTGTTGTTTTGTTGATTGTATCAACTTTAAAAAGTAATAGAGAAAAGGTTAATAATGCAGATGAATGCTGACCCAGATGATCTTGGAGTTCACCTATTCAACCTCTTCCCCTCCTCATGTTTCACAGCCCATGCCTATAGCTACCCATTCCACTCTTTTAAATCTTCTTAACCCAACATTCTCCTTTGCCCTGCTCCATATTTAGAATAGTCCCAGCTATTTTGCACTTCCTTGACTTTCAGTTACATAGTGAAGCCCGTTTGACTTGATTCTGCTCTGCTTAGTCCAAAACCCTGAAAGACAACCTCTTGGTCTAAGCAAAGTTTTCTCCTACCCTCTATGAAATAGAGATTTGTTTAAAAGGGAACATAGTAAGAATACCTAACATAGATGTTTTAAACTTTAGATTTCAAAAAATGTTTCATATTTATTATCATATTTGTGAAGTAGGTGTTATAATCCTTACTTTACAGATGAGGAAATTCAGATTGACAAAGGTTAAGTGATTTGCCTAGAGTCACATGGCTACTAAATATCTTAACCCAGTTTAAAATATGTATATGTGTGTATGTACATACATATACAATTCCAACACTCTACACTGTTCCATCTAGCTATTTCTATCTAGGGCATCTATGTGGCATAATGGACGTATTGCTGTCCTGAAGTCAGAAGACTCCTCTTCTTGAGTTCAAATCTGGGCTCAGACACTAGCTGTATAACCTTGCACAAGACCCTTAACCTTGTTTACCTCAGTTTCCCCATCTGTAAAATGAGCTGGAGAAGGAAATAGCAAACCACTCCAGTGTCTTTGCCAAGAAATCCCCAAACTAGGTCATAATGAGTGGGACACAATGAATGACTGAACAACAAAAATCTCTATCTAATAAGGGACAAGGATCTTCCTGGCCCTGACTCTGTTCTACTTAGCTCCTGGCCTTTCCCTGTCCTCATGAACCAGGGGCACCTCAACTATTTCTCTTTCCCAAGGAACATATCCACTAATTTCCTCAATAGCATTGTTTCACCTAAAGTTTTCATGGAACCAGTTATTGGCATTACATGGACAATATTTGTAAATCTGAAGCCCCTGTAACCACTGAATACACCTCGTCTTTATTATTTATATACTTCTATGTATACACATTTTCTCCCTTGTTAGAGTGTAACCTGCTTTAAGGCAAAGTCCCTGGTATTTTTGCCTTGGTATTCCCAGGGCTTAGCACTTTGCCTATCTTAAAGTTAAGTTCTCAATAAGTGTTTGCTGATTGGTTGGTCTCTGGTAACTGTTACCAGTACAGCCTAGGCAGGTAGATTGCTTCAGATCTTCTGGCCTACTAGGTACAGATTACCATGTCCTCCTTTAATTTATCAGACACACAACATAGTCATAGCATATAAATTACTATACCATTTAATTAAGAAGTAACAGAAAAACTTGATATATACCTTGAGTGGTGAAAATTACAAAAGGTATAAGATTTGTCATGCCATAACCTCAGTTTAGTTCTTTTTTGTTAACTTGGAATCACCTTTCTTTCTTTAGCAAGTCCCCCTTACAATCTCTTTCTCCTCTTATCCTAATAAAGAAGGGATAAGGTTATGGTTGACTGAGTCATAGCACTCCAACTTGTCAATCAAAAGAGAGACTGCATTGAAGGCCCAGGGGATCAAAGGTCTCAAGACCTCTTTGGAATAGTTATTTAATAGATCAAAGTCTGTGGCAAAGGTCCAGCTCCAACAAGAGAGAGATGAAGACACATGAGATACATATCAAATGTAGCATAATTTCTATGTTAATCCTGAAGTGTTTTCATTCTTTCTTCCACGTATATTGTGCTTTTCTACTGCTTTAAAAATTGGAAGGCTAGATTATACTCATGACAACAGCAACTTACTAAGCAATACCAACCTTGATATTGGTCTAACTCAGACCTTGCCAAACTTCCTACCTACCTCCTTTTCAAAAAAAAAATTACTAAACACCCCCATGGAAATCTACTTTCTTTAACCCTTTAACATTTCTTTTTTGAAATTTGCATCATTTCAAAAAATATAAAATGGATTTTTAATAATGCATCTTAAATTTAATAATTTATTGTAAATTTGTTGGGATTTTTTTTCCTGCATTGAAATTTTGATGATGCAATATTGTATCATGCAACCGTATAGTATTGTATTGTAAACAAGTCATTGCTCGCACATATTTGTGCTGATGCATGCTGGACTTCCTGGCAACGTGAGACACACTCACCTGCCAACACTTGCTTGCTAAGACCTGTTGGTGGACTTGACCCCTGATCAGTTATAACGTGTTTTCTGTGTTTATTTGGAAAATAATGTAATCATTACAACTTTAACTTTTTTACACAACAGATGAAATATTTATTAATGTTTTTTATTCAAAATTTTCTTCTCTTCTCTTCTTTCCTTGTGCTTTCATTTTTCCCTTATTTTTATTCAATGACCTCAGTTGCACTGGAGGCTACTACCATCCCCCGGATCATTCTAGCACCCCCTAGAAAGTGGTGTCACCCACTTTGGGAACCCCTGAAACTCTAACTACACTACATGGTGGTGAGGTAAGAAAGATTTGTACTAGCAATCCCAAATTCCTGATTCTTACTTCCCAATTACATTAAAAAAATTCTAAGAAATGTTTTTGTTTCCCAGTATGATGAAAAATTAAATTGACAATATTTATGAGTAAAGGTATCAGTTGCAAATCAAGTAGTTACTACATATTTATGTACTTATATTTACTTACATATATAAGTAAATGCATATGTAGATATATATGTGTATATATATATATATATATATATATATATATATATATATATATACATATATATATATATATAACATTGCTATCACCTTGCTGTATCTGGTAGATTAAGGGGAATATATACCTACAAATCTACATATATTATGCATGAGCATATGTATATACACATATCAGACAGGTTTATTGTAGACAGATTAGCTCATTATCCTTCCCCTTAAACCAGTCCCTTCTCCTAACTTATCTGATTCTTTCAAGGGCAAAACCATACTTATCATCATTCAGGTACACATTCTTAACCTTAACCCTTTAGTGTGTCCCTTATGCTGCATACTCAAAAGAGTTAACACACCCAAAACTTTTTGCACTACTAAAAGGTTACACAAATATTATTGTTGTTGTTACTGCTTTGCAAAGTTCACCTTCCCAACATTTCTTCTTTTTCTCCCCTTTCTCTACGTACACAGCCTCTGCCCAGTCCAAGCCTTCACGAATGTTTACCTCAATTTTGATAGCCTCCTATTTGGTCTTCCTGCTTCTAAACTCTGCCCTCTGAGGTCCATATTTCACACAGATACCAAATTGATATTCATAAAACCTAGATTTGAACCATGCCACTCTCCTCCTCAGTACTCAAAGGTTCTACATCCTGAGCACAGTATCCACTTCATTTTTTTCCTTTGTCTCTTTAATGCTTAGCATAGAGGCTTGCACATAGTAGGCCTATAAAATATCATTTTTGTCTCATGTAGGTTAGCACAGAATAATAGCATATAATAGAATAGCATAACACCAACGGTCACAACTGTGCCTCTCCTATCAACATAATGAATGATGCTATATAAAGGGTTTATTTAGAAACATCAACCTCAATACTTGTCCTAAGTTCACTTTTTTGCCTGGGTGTAGGCTTCCTCTGAGTCAGTAGGAAGACTAAATGGGGTGGGGAACCATATGTGGCCTTCTAGGTCTTTAAGTGTGGCCCTTTGACTGAATCCAAACTTCACAGAACAAATCTCTGGACTAGAGCCTTCATCAGAATTATTGATAGTAACCGTTGCCTTCCTGAAGCCCTGTCTTCACAGATGTGCTAACAATGACAAGTCCTGTGACCTTAGACAGGCCCCAATAATGTCTCTGAGACTCAGTTTTCTCATTTGCAGAAAGAGAATCATGAGGCTTTCATTAAACAACTCACAAAGTCTTTGTGAGATTCAAATATAATAATGGATTTACAAGTGTTTTGAATCCATAAAGCAGTGAGTAAATGTAGGCTGTTTTATCAGATGTGCTTGGAGCCTATGATAGCTGATTGTTAAATCTTCAGGATGAGCATTTATACCTTGAAAATTGACAAATAAACATGATTTATTGTTTTGTTGATTGTCTAAACTTATTAAAGGAATAGAGAAAATGTTAGTAATTAAAGTTAGACTTTAAAATGTATCATATATACATTTTTTGAGAGTCAGTTATCAAACATTTACCAGCACACCCTTGGCTATTATTTTTACATCTCAACACCTACATGATTAAGAACAATTATCTTCATTGGTCCCAAAGGGGTATGCAGGCAACGGCATTCTGACAAGTTGCAAACATGATTTCTCACATATTGTTACATAACAGCAGTACAGAATTGAACATCTTACGTCTGTAGCAAAGGAAACAAGGAAATCTGTCACAAGATAAACATGTCGTGTGTGGAAAGGGAATTCTGAGAGGCGGCCAGCAGCATTGGAAATCAGCACAAGTATTTCATAACTCTCGAAGCCAAATGTTTCCCTTTTGGTGGCTTTAAGAAAACTGTGGCTGTACATTCCAAGCCCTGTTTTGAATACAACACTGTCCTCAATGTGGTCCAATGACAAATCAAGTCAGAGGGTAGGCTAACACTTTGAGGGTATTGGTAGTAGCAGGAAGGAAGATGCCAAGTGGAAAAGTTATAAGAATATCTCTGGCGCCTTGGAGGATTATCTTAAGAAATGCTAGTCTGGAATTGGAAGAATTGTCTTTTTTTTTAAAAACAGGAAATAAATTACTCCTTTGACTACAAAATGTCCACAAAATAAATTACTGTTGAATCACTACTAACACCAAGTACCTGTATTATTCTCTGACCCCATTTTCCTCTATCCCATCAGCAAGCATGGGCCCAATGACTCTCCCTATTGGTTTCTTGTTATTGCCCTGTCCTTTTGGCCTGTGTTCCTCATCACCTAGGCAAGCCTGCAGGAGGCCATGTTCATTATTCGTTTTTGTTTTTCTTCCCCTTCTTTCTTACCTTGTTTCAGGAAACCAATGCTCTTCCTTTCTTTTCAGTTTTTAATGGTTTTTATCAGAGAAACATATACGGGGTTAATTCAGTCTCAAAGAGCATATGCTATAGAACTGAAACTGTCCTAGAGATCATTTAGTCTAGACTTTTCCTTTTAGAGATGAGAAAATCAAGGGCTAGAGGGGCAAAATGAGATTTATGATGCCAAAATAAAGAGTAAAACAGATAGCAAAATGTTAGGCTTTGTCCTATAGAAAAAAAAAATACAGTGAACTAAGACCTCATTTTTGTTTAGGAAGGGAGGAAGGGAGGAAAGAAAGAAGAGAAAAAGGAAGCAATAAAAGGCAGGAAATAATAATTTATTAAGTGCCTATATGCCAGGTTCTGCACTAAGCATTTTGCAAATATTACTTCATTTGACTCTTACAACAACCTTGGGACAGAGATGCTATAATAATCTGTTTTGCAGTTGAGAAAACTGATGTTGACAGAAGTTAAAATACTTGTCCAAGGTCACACAGTTAGTAAGTGACTCAGGCTGAATTTGAGCTTTGAAGATGGGCCTCCCCTGACTCTAGGCCTAGCTGAGGCATCAGCTGCTTCTCCCCTTTCCATGAACCCTTTCTCTCAATTCTTCTTTTGTTTTTAGGCAGCCTATCCTATCCAGGCTGGACGATAGGTTCAGCCCTTTGTTTCTAGCTCAATCAGTCCATTTGATTTGGGGGCAACCTAATTGTTAGCAACTTCTTTATATGGCCCATACAATTGCATCTCCATAATTTCTACTCATTGTTACTCTATAAATCAAAACAGAATATATGTATATACATATATGTATAGGGAGAGAGAGTACCCATACATGTATATATATATGTATATGTATATCTATGTGTATATATGTATATATACATACACATACATATACACCTACATACATACACACAGACATATGTGTGTCTCTATATATATATATATATTATCCATTTTACTTTATATATCAAAACAGAAATATTATCCATATTATCCATATGATCTAATCATTGACTTTGAGGTAGAAAAGATATCAGGGATTATCTAGAACAACCTCCTCATTTTGAAGATTAGAAAAATGAGACATAGATATATTATGTAATTTACCCAATGTCATACTGATAGAAAATACCAGAGCTGAGATTGAATTCCTCATGCTCTGATTTCAAGTCCAGCTCACTCTCCATAGCATGAACTCATGGTATTTATAACCAAAAAAACTTTGAGATCATCTAGTTCAACTCCTTAATTTTATAGATGAGTAAATTGCAGCCCAGAGTGGTGAAATGATTTGTGCAAGGCCATAGTGTGAGGCTTACCCAAGGTCAACCAATCAGTAACAGAGCCAAAATTCAACCCCAGATTCAGTGTTTCTTAACTTTTTACATACATAATGGACCATCTTTTGTTATGTGGGGAAGCCTGTGGGTACCTTCTCAGAATAATATTTTTAAATGTATAAAATAAAATACATAGGATTATGAAGAAAATCCATTATATTGACTTATAATTATAAAATAATTTCAATTTCATGGGCCCTGAGACAAGAACTGATGCATTTAGTTCATAGTACTACATACAATATCTTCCAGTTCCCAGCATGACATTTTTCTTTTCCCATTGCATGTCTAAATGTCTAACATTGTCTGTGTGTAGTGTTTAACGACAGTTCCTTGAATTAATGGTGAATTGCCCTGATAGTAACATTACAGGATTGTGTTAGCAAAGGAAGATGATATTACATCCATGTGTATTACACTAGAATATTGGACGTGTTTGAGATATAAATCCTTTCAAAATTGCACCTTTAGGTAGCTTTTGAAAAGTGTTCCTGTGAATAGCAATATCACTGCCAATGGGTCTATTAAGGCAGTGTAATTGACAATACAACTTGTGTTTCCATATTTCCCTGTATTAAGAAAAAGCATATATTATCCTTGTTTAAATGGTCTAAAAGACTGCAAAATTAAAGGCAGAACACTGAAACTATAAGCAAAAGAGTTTACACAAAAAACAGCACTGATTGCTTTGAAATGTTAATTTGCACCAAATGCAGTCTAGTTAAATGACTTGTTTGATAGCCTGTTTTAATCTGCTTCAGTGCTATTTTGCTATGAGTATCGCCAGCAGATTTTTAATTTTTTTTAAGCATGATCAAATTGCCAGAGGATATTACACCAAATAAAAGTAACCAAGAAAATATACAATAACAAAGTAAAGTAGAAAATGTGGCTGACATATTAAAAAATAAACCGGGTTCTGGCCATGGCCCTCTCCCTTATAAAAGCAACCTGGTTTTAAATTTACATTACCTCATTTTAAAAATGAGGATAATAATGCCTGTCTGTACTTCACAGAGTTATGATGAGGTGATGAAAAGTGTTTTATAAATAGAATGGGTTAAATAAATTCTTCTTTTTCTTCCCCATTGTCCTCCTCCTATGTAGAAACTAGATCACAGACTTAGAATTGGAAGGGAACTCCAATCTCATTCAACTCCTTTATCTTATGTTTTTTCTTTTATTTTCTTTGTTTTTATTGAAATGGATAAAATTGGTGGGGGGGTCCTTTCACTATATGCTGATTCCAAAAAATTATCTAGGTAGTGAGATTGGAATGGGAGTAGAATGGAGAACAATGAGGCTCTGAGAAGGGAGAGGTAAGGGCATGCTCTCAGGTCAGGATTCCCCAAGATCCTTGGGCAATGAAAATGCCCTGAGGAAAAAAGGTCCATGAAAAGGGCTAACTTGGGAAGAGGGAGACCCTTTTGACTTTCACAAGTAACTGGAAATATACTACAACCCCAAAAATAAAGACATACAAAGGAGCCACACATGCTCCTGGGGACATAAACTGGAAGGGACCTTTGAGGTCTGCTGCAACCCATTCTGCAGGTGAGTAAACTGAGGCATCAGAGATACAGTGACTCATAGGCCTAGTGTATCAGGTGAGATTCTCAAATGACATCCTTTGATTTTTAATGCCCTAACCTCCCACTTCCTTCCAGTCTTCTTATTCTGTGCCCCCACACTAGTCTCTGCTGTTCCTTGAAGATCCATACTCCTAGCTCTCCCTTGCCCCCACTTTGCGGCTTCCTTCAAAACCTACCTAAAATCCTGCTTTCTACAGGAAGCCTTTTCTCAACCCTTATTTCTAGTGCTTTCCCTCTACTGACCATTTCCTATTTATCCTCTCTAGGGTTTGTTTGTACATAGTGCTTTCCATGTTGTCTTCCCAATTAGACTGTGAGGGCAAGTCTGTTTTTTGCCTTTCTTTGTATCCTTGGCTGTTAGCATAGGGCCTGGCACATGTTAAGTCATTTTGCGATCGTGTTCAACTCTCCATGACCCCATTCAGGTTTTCTTGGCAAAGTTACTGGAATGGTTTGCCATTTCCTTCTCCAGCTCATTTATCACATAAGGAAACTGAGGCAAACAAGTTTAAGTGACTTGCCCAGGGTCACACACCTAGTATGTGTCTGAGGGTAGATTTGACCTCAGGAAAATGATTTTTTCTAACTACAGACCTGACACTCTGGGGCACCTAGCAATTGCCTCCAAGAAAAAAAATAGCTAAGCAACCAGTGCTGGACTTCATTAATATTTTCTGTTTCTCAAGGGTCTATGGGACCCAGCTGGGATGGGGAAAAACTGTTGGACTGAACTGGCCTGAAACCCCCTCCACCAGTTCTTGGACTATGTATAGTTCTCTTTGGAGGTCAACGTAGGTGAGATTTTCCTGATGGGGCTGCCTACAGCTGGGCTGGCCCTTTGAAGTTTGTAGTGTGAGATTTTGAGGGGTTTTTTTGCAGGTTGGGAAAGTTTCTTTGAAGGGTTCCATAGGGTCACCTAAAGACTTTACGGATTCATTTTTTTGTTTTTGTTTTTCCTCAGCATCATTTTATATAATTTTCCCATCTTAGAAGTGGAAGAGACCACAACACCATCAAGTCCAATCCCCTCATTTTATATGTGGGGAAAATGGAGTCTTTGAGAAAGAAGGTACTGACTTTGCCCAAGGTCAAACATGTTATTATTGGTATAGTCTGGATTCAGACAGGAGTGCTGGTTCCAAAAAACAATATCCCTTCCACTGCAGCACCAAAAGGAGACAATTTGCTCAATGTTTTATGAAAATCAAGTCCTTTCCTACTTGGGTAGGGGGAAAGGTTAGTAATTGGTCATTTAAGTCCTTTTTGGGGGTAGAATGCATTATTTTTAATTTTCATCCTTTTAAACCCTAGCATGGTAGGCAAAGATTGCAATGAGCCAGGATTCAAAACTGAGATCCTTGTCTCCAGGCAAAACCAGACATACCTTTTTCTTCCATTATGTTAATAGTAACAACCTCAGGGATCATCTAGCTGCACCCTCAAAATGACAAGGGAATCTGAGACCTAGAAAGGAGAAGATAATTATTTAAGATTAAAAAGGTGATAAATGAGTAACTAGGATCCTGAATCCAAATTGACAAGTTTTCTTTCCACAAACCACCTATCTCCTGGCTCAGGAAGAAGGAATCTTAGAAGGTTGAGCTAGGAGAAGGGAAGGACCTAGTTCTCTCTTACTTCATCTATGACACCTGGAATTTCCATGAGCTCTGATCCTTGTAATCCAGGCAATCAGCTGTTGTGCTAAAATTGAGTTTCCAGGTGTTGCTGGGGTCTTTGTAATCCAGGCATTCCGCATGGCTGAAGCCCAGCCCCCAGCCCCAAAACTCTAACTTGACAGGGAGGGTGGGGACTGGCCCAAGTGGGGCCCTATGCCAAAGGTAGGGAGGGGGCTGAGGGAAAAGCAGGTCCCCCCAGCTGAGACCCATGGGTAAGAGGGAGGGGCTACAGTCTAGACACCCCCCCAAAAAAGGAGTGCAAACTCCCATAGCACAAGGAAGAAGAACTGAAGGCTGCTGGGGCTGGGGCCACAGGTCAGCACATAGGAAGAGGGGGCAGCAACAGAAGGCCCAGGCCCACATTGGGTACAGATGGATCAGTCCCTTGTAGCCCCCGTTGCTGCCAGGGAGTGTGGCAGGGTAGAGAAGGCAAGGCTCCAGATAGATACTGACACTGAAGGAAGAGAGGCCATAGAAGTTGGAGCTGGGCTGGAGAGGAGAAAGGAATCCCAAGAAGTATAGGCTTTTTTATCCAAGAAGAATGAAAAATCTGGATCCCTGGGTTGCTTCTCCTGGAAGCATGGCATCCTCTTATGTCAAGTCATCCCTACCCCATTAGTCGGTCAGTGCGCTGACCCTGGCAGTGGCAGCACCTGCCTTGGAGATTGTACATGGCACAACCATGGCTGGCTACATGAGCTCACCAGGGAAGCAGAACCAAGAGTGGACCACATTCACTCAGGCTCAGTTCAACATCCTGGAAATCCTTTGTGCCAAGACCCAATACCCTGATATCTTCATGTGTGAGGATATGGCAGGCCAAATCAACATACCAGGATCCTGAGTCCAGGTATGCTGTAAGAACCACCGTGCAAGGTGTCTCCAGCAGCAACAACAGCAGCAGCAGCAGCCAACAAGTGGGGGACATCCAAGGCCAAACTCACCAAGAATAAAGATGTCTCTGCACCCTGAGGTAGAGGAGAGCCTGGGCCAGAATCATCAGCCCCCAACCAAAGGGCGGGGAACCTGCAGGCTCAATGCCACATATGGCCCTCTAGGTCCTCAAGTGTGGCTCTTTGACTGAATCCAAACTTCACAGAACAAATCCCCTTAACAAAATGATTTGTTCTGTAAAACTTGGACCCCTTCATCTTACAGACTGGAGCCACAGAAATGTCAAATGACTTGTTCCACTTAAGTGGAACAATTATAGTACCCAAGTATATGGTGGAGCCTAGTCAAGCCAGTTTTAGAAAGCTAATTGTTAAATTTTCAGTTTTCACATTTACACCTTGGAAATTGTGAAGTGTTACAAATTAAAGAGATTTATTATTTGGTTTACTGTCTAGTCTTAAGAAAGTATTAATAATGCAGATTAAGCCTAAAAATCTGACCTGTTTCCTTTTTTTGAGAGGCAGTTGTTAAACATTTACCAAGACACCCCTGTCTATATCAAGCAATTATGATGCTTTCATACCCGTTAATAATTTTAATTGTCACTGCTTTTAGGAGCACATGATATTCAGCACATAGGAAAAAGCTATTAACTGGTTAACTAGCTTTTTTTGAAAGTTGTGTCCAAAGTAGTATGAAAGTTATCAATAGAAACCAACTCTTCCTAAAGTCTTTAATGTATTATGGAAGGAAAAACCAAACAATGCAGGTGAAACAACCTCCAAAGTATTTTTAAGTGTCAGATTTATGAGCTTAAGGAAAAATGTCACCTAACACACTTTAAAGGATGCAAGTGTTAGATATTATGGATCAAGCAACTGAGGGTCTATGTTCCTTTAATGACTAGTGTTCCTAAAATGACTATTGATGTGGATTTCAAATTGTAAAAGACATCAGGTTTTAAAACATAGAACTGGAAGGAATCAAGGAAACATGACCCTAGCCTAATTCCCTGAATATAAATATAAGGAAATTGAGACTAGAGAAATTGAATGACTAACCCAGTCATAAGGTGACAGAGCCAGGATTCAACTGGAAAGGAACCAAGGCAAAATCTAGCCTAAATTCATAATTATTCATATAAAAAAATGAGATTAGAGAGGATAAATGACTTGCCCAAAGTTACTAAATAACAGCCATGATTCAAACTCATATTTTCTGACTCCAAATTAATTGCTTTTCTCAATGCACTACAGGTTCCTTCCAACATTTTATCAAACTGACATTGCCCTCATGCCCTCAGAATTCTTTCTTACAAAGGGTATTTTTGAAGTAACATTTCCAGGAATCTTGAACTAGGGATAATTTCACAATATAATAAAATACAGTTAATAAGTAGAGTAAGGAAAAACAGCATTTTTAAAAAATCTATTCAGATCAATAATTACTTAATTTTGGGTAATCACTTTTCTCAAGCTACTCAATCTCTTTATGATCCACTCACGGGTTCTTCTTTTCATCTAGTCAAAGTTGAACCCCAGAAGTCTATTCAATTCCTGATTCAGTCAAATCAGATCAATAAAGGACCTCCGGTCCCTGTAGCCACCCTAATTATTTCAATAGATAGGTCCTTCTTGGTCTACTCTGCAAGAGGAGAGTGGTACGTTGTTTAGGAATTGACAGAAAAAGACTAGTGAGGGTTTCTGTTTCGTATTTCTCTGAAGTATTCAGACTAGGATAATTTTTAAATTAAATTAAAATATATTTATAAACTACATCTTTAAAAAAATGTCACAGACTCCAGGTTAAGGATTTAGAGGCAAATTACTGACCTGTATTCGAAAAGAAGCAGAGTACTAAGAATCATAACGGTTAAAACATAACAGTAAAATCAATTGAAATTTTTGACACTTAATGTATGATCTAATCCTAATGACCAATGAGTTCATACTATAGTAGGAACTGAATCATATTTGTATTTATATTATAAAAATCAATTAACCCATATGAGGTAAAGCTGAATATAAGGAGAGTCCATAGGTTCTCATCAGGAAAGTGAATTAGTGATCTGATCGAATAGATTTTATTTTGTGGCCAAAGATGACAAGAAACAACATTCCATGACATAATAGGATAATCACCAGTTATAGGCCAGGTAATAGAACATAAAGAATTATGAGGTTCTGTGGAGAACTTCTAGACAGCTTGTGTGATAACTCAATATATATTTTGCAACTTTCAGGCATCAGTGAAAAAGTAGGAAGAAAAGAGGACAAAGAAAAACTCTGCTTGGAAAAAATGGGGATTAAGGAATATAAGAACCCAAAGTTTCATAGATAATTCAGAAGTTCTATACTTAGATACCAGGATTATTTTCTTCCAAGAGAAATTTGAAAACATTGGATAAGGTAGAGGTTCCCAAAGTTATTTGACCTACTGCTTCTTTAAAAAAAAATATATATATATATATATATACATATATATGCATATATATATTTATAAAACTCCCCTCCCCCAAATCTTCTCTCTTTAACCCTTTGACCATTTTTGACATTTGCATGATTTCAAAAAATATAAAATATTCTTTAAAAAATGATGCGATGCATATTAAATCTAACAATTTATTGTAAATTTGTGGGTTTTTTCTGCATCGAAATTTTGATGACACAATATTGTGTCATGTAACCATATAGTATCATATTGTAAACACATCATTACATACACATATTCCTGCTGATGTACGCTGGACACACTAACCTGCCAATACTTGCTTGTTAAGACCTGTTGGTGGACTTGACCACTGATTGGTTATAACTTGTACTTGTATGTTTATTTGGAAAATAATGTAATCACTATGACTCTAATTCTGTTACACAATAGATGAAACATGGATCAATAGTTTTCTCAAAATTTTCCTTTTTCTCTTCTTTCCTTATGCTTCTAAAACCTCCTTATCTTTATTCAGTGCCCCGCAACTGCACCAGAAGCTACTACTACCCCACTGGATTATTGCAGCACTCTCCTAAGGGGTGGTATTCCCCACTTTGGGAGTTTCTGGAAACATTAAATGAGATGATGATGATAAAAGATAAAATGATCTTTGATCAGAAGTAACTGCTTACACACATAACTGATGAATTAACTGACGATGTATAGTCAGAGCATTGACCGATTATAACAAAAGTCAGAATAGAATCCACATTTGAAGAAAGGATAACAATGAGAAGGTCCTGAGTGCATAACAGCTCCAACCTGATGTGTTTGGACAACTTATCTACTCTGAAATAGGAGAAATAGGAAATGCATTGAATTGAAGCTTATTTTTTCTTAGAGAATAACTAACTTGTATAAATTAGTTGCCACAGAAAGAAGGATGAAAGATCCCAGAGACCTTGTTGGTAAATAGTGCTCATTTTCCTTCCTAAGCAGAGTCATAGCAACCAAAGAGGACATGTCTACAAACTTACTTACAAAATATTACATGGGAAGAAAACAAAAAAATATGACAAGTGTAGCATTACCACACAAAACCACCAAAAATAATTAGGGAGAAAACTAATTTCTAGAGAGCTTGGCATGAAGTTCAACTAAACACAATTATCTGGGATGCATTTGTAGATGAAGTCAGACTGAGGGGAGAACACACACACACATACATACATACATACATGTGTATTTGTATGTGTATGTGTATATATGCCAGTATTTCTATAGTGATTTGTTCTCTTTGGCAACAATAGCAAAATCACTGCATTTCAACTGAACACTACTTCATCTGTATAAACGCATAACTCTCAATTTTTGCCACCAGGGCAAGTGGTATAAAACAATCTTAGAATTCACTTAAAGGAGAGTGGGACAGTGATGTTGGGACCTGGCATGCTGAGAAGTCACTTCTGGGAAAGACATTTCAAGGGCAGTATGTGTTGTTCAGTCATGTCCAACTCTTTGTGACCCCATGTAGCATAGCACACCAGGTCCTTCTAGCCTCTGCTAGTTCTGTCCTAGTTCATGTTCATTATTTCCAAGACATTATCTATCCATCTCATACTCTACTGGCCCCTTCTCCTTTCGCCTTCATTTTTTTTCCTAGCTTCAGGATCTTTCCTAACAAATTCCATCTTTTCATTATGTGGCCAAAGGATTCAAGGTTCAGCTTTAGTATTTGACCTTCCAGTGAATGGCCTGAATTAATTTCTTTAAATATTGAATAATTTGTTCTCCTTGCTATAAAGGGATTCCCAAGAATTTTGTCCAGCACCAGAATTCAAAAGGGAGTAGATCCTGCAGTGGGGGTACATACTGTCCCCAACCCAATCCAATCTATCAAATATTCATTAATTACCTACTAGGTGCCAGGCACTATGCTATGTGCTTGGGCTACAATTAAAAAATAAAGACAGTACCTGATTTCAAGTTGCTTGCAATCTAATTGGGGGTGGGTGGAACACACAAAAGAAGGCAAGAAAGAGGGTTGATGGGTGCCAGGGGTCATCAGGTCATATGGGTATTTTCTTCCTTGTAGTTGAAAACAGGTAAAAGTGGATACAAAGTGGCATGAACTTGAAAATATATAGTTTCTGTCATACATAAAGGAAAGCATTGGGAGGAGTTTGGTACTCCACCCTCCAGCCCTGGAAACAGAGGGTAGAGAAGGTGGTGGGAAGTAGTGTCAGTCAAAACTTGTGTTAACTGCATAACTAAGAGATTAGAGTATATGAGGTTAACCAGGCAGATTAGCAGATGCTGATCAGAGAGATATGTTCTACAGTAGGATAAACACAAAGATAGGATAAACACAAAGACCTAGCATTGATTCATTTTTTCTTCTATCTGCATGTTGAGATTGGTAGCATTTGGGCTTTAATTCTCACTATCTATGATATTATGGAGGTTTTCTCTAGGAAAAGCCTAAGACTTCAGGGGATCAATACCTACAAATAACCAGATTTGGGGGGTGATATTCCTTGAAAAAGAAACCAGCAATCATCAAACTGTCTAGGTCTATAAACACAGAAGACCCCAATAAATGCAGCTACTACATCTCAATCTCTCGATTTCCACATTGTCACATCACTCCCTAATCACTTTTTCTCTTTTTGAAATTTTATTTTTATTTTTTGATTTGAAGTTTTCTTCCTAGCTGTACCTTCTCCCCCACCCACTGAGAGGCAAGAAATGATACTCTTTATACAGATGTTGTTGGCGTTTAGTCATGTCCAACTCTTTGTGATCCCATGTAGCATAGCACATAGGTCCTTCCAACCTCTGCTAGCTCTGTCCTAGTTCATGTCCATTATTTCTAACACATTATCTATCCATCTCATACCTTGCTATCCCTTTCTCCTTTTGCCTCCAATTTTTCCCAACTCCTGGGTCTTTCCCAATGAATCCTATCTTTTAATTACATGGCCAAAGGATTCAAGCTTCAGCTTCAATATCTGACCTTCCATTGAATAGCCTGAGTTAATTTCTTTGAGTAATGAATAATTTGGTCTCCTTGCTATAAAAGGATTCCCAAGAATTTTGTCCAGAACCACAATTCAAAAGGGAGTTGATCCTGCAACACTCAGCTGTTCTTATAGTCCAAACTCTCACACCATATATTGCTACTGAAAAACAGAAATTTGTGGGCAAGGTGATGTGAGCAAGCATCTTTTAATTTCATGGCTGTAGTCACTATTTTCAGTGATCTTTGAGGCCAAGAATATGAAATCTGACTCTGTTTTCATTTCCTCTCCTATTTGACAGTATGTGATGGGACCAGTTGTCAATATTTTAGTTAGTTTATTTTAATTAAGCTTCAAGCCACTTTTACACTCTCCTCTTTCACATCCATCAAGATGCTTCTCAATTCCTCATACACACACTCACACACACACACACACACACACACATATATATGTATGTATGTATGTATATGTATATATATATATATATATGTGTGTGTGTATATGTATATGTATATATATATATATATGTAGGTATAAACACACACATACATATCTTTGTACTTTGTACATTGTTCTCTTGGTTCTGCTCACTTCACTTTGTATTAATTCATAAGTAATCTTCACAAGTATTTTTTTCTGAAACTCTTCCTTTCAGTAATTCTTACAGTATAATAGTATTTTTTTTTATCATCACATTCATATGCCATTACTTGCTTAGCCATTTTCCTGCTGTTGGCGAACTAGACCCTAAGTATCCAATTCTTTGCCACCACAAAAAGACATGCTATAAACTTTCACACACACACACACACACACACACACACACACATCCTTTTCTACTGATCTCTCGTAGCCATATTGTCGGGTCAAACAGTACATACAGTTTTATTTTCCTTTGGGCAAAAATTCAAAATTGTTCTCCAAAAGGGTTGGACCAATTCATATTTTTACCAATGTTAGTGTACAGTAGGTATAATATTTATTATTATTATTTCTATATCCCACCCAACATTTTTAATTTTGCTTTTCTGTCATTTTAGCCAGTCTGATGAGTGTGAGGTGGTACCTCGGAGTTGTTTTAATTTGCATTTCTCTAATTATTAGTGAATTAGAACACTTTTTCATATCATCATTGACCACTTTGATTTCTCCCTCTGAGATACTTGTTCCTTCCATTTGACCATTTGTCAACTGTAAAAGGGCACTTCTATAAATTTGTTTCAGTTCACTATACATTTGATAAATGAGACCTTTGTCAAAGAAACTTGTGAAAAAGTTTTTTCCCCATTTTCCTACTTTTTTTTCCTAATTTTGGTTGCATTGGCTTTTGTTTATGTGTGTAAAACCCTTTAATTTTATATACTTAGTTATCCTTTTTACTTCCCACAATCCTCTTTGTCTCTTATTTGGTCATGAACTCTTCCCTTCTTCAGAGATTTAATTTTTTTTCATGTTCCCCCAGTTTGCTCATATCACTCTTTATGCTTAAATAATGTGCCCATCTTAAGCTTATCTTGCTATACAGTGTGGGATGTTCTCTGTCTATTTTATTCCAGACTGTTTTCCCAACAATTTTGGTCATATAGTGATTACTTGTCTCATTAACTGGAATCTTTGGATTTTTCAAACACTAGGCTACTTGTTCTCATTTCCTTCTATTTATTGCACTCCTAGTTATTCCATTGATCAACCACATTATTTCTAATCCACTACCATTAATACTGGATTTCATTGATGATTACTGTTTTGTAGTATAGTTTGAGATCTGACCCTGCTAAACCCCTTTCTTTGAACATTTTTATTTCATTAATTCATGCATTATTGTTAGTCACTTGTTCCTCCAGATAAACTCTTATTATTTTTTCTAGCATTGTAAAGTGATTTTTGGTAGTTTGCTTGGCTAGTATATGGAAATCTTAATTATTTATGTGAATTTATTTTATATCCTGCAATTTTGCTGAAGTTGTTTATTGTTTCAACTACTTTTTAGTTGATTATCCAGGGTTTTTTAAGTATTGTATACAATTATACTGATTGCAAAGATCAATAGTTTTGCTTCCGCATTGCCTATTTTAATTTCATTTTTTCTTATTTCTATAGCTAGCATTTCTAGAACCATATCAAATGACAATGGTGATAATAGACATTCTTATGTCACCAGTAAATTTATTGGGAGGGTTTCCATCTTATTCCCTTTACAGATAATGCTTGTTAGTGGTTTTGCATAGATACTATTCCACATTTTAAAGGAAGCTCTATTTATTCTTAAGCTTTTTAGAGTTTTTAGTAACAATGTCCTATTTTGTCAAAAGCCTTTTCTAATCTATTTAATCATACGCCTTTGTTGTTTCTCATATATATGTATATAAACATATATTTGCTTATACATACACACACACACACACACACACACACACACACACACACACACATATATATATAGAGGGGGGGAGAGAGAGAGAGAAAGAGAGAGAGAGAGAGAGAGAGAGAGAGAGAGAGAGAGAGAGAGAGAGAGAGAGAGAGAGAGTCAATTAGGCTGATAGTTTTCCTAATATTGGATGAGCATGGCATTCCTGGCACAAATCCAACCTGGTCATAATTAATGATTTTGTGATATATTGCTATAATCTCCTGGCTAGTATACACACACACACACACACACACACACACACGTATATATACATACATACATATATATATATACATATATATGCATATATATACACATGTAATTTTTCATCAATATTCATCAGGGAAATGGTCTATAGTTTTCTTTTGCTGTTTTTGCTCTCCATAGTTTAGGTATCAGCATCATATTTATGTCATAAAAGGAATTACGTATAACTCTTTCATTGACTGCTTTTCCAAATAGTTCATATAGTATTGGAATTAATTGTTCTTTCAATGTTTGGTAGAATTCACTTGTGAATCCATCTGGTCATTGGGACCTAATTGATGACTTCTTCAATGTCTTTTTCTAAGATAGGATTATTTAAGTATGATATTTCTTCTGATATTCTGTGAAATTTATATTTTTGGAAATATTCATCCATTACACTTAGATTGCCAGATTTATTGCCACACAAATGGACAAAATAGCTCTTAATAATTGATTTATTTTCATTTTAATTTCTTCTTTTTGTTGTTTTTAAAATTGCACCCCCGATTCATTGATCTGTTCTTTTTCTCTTTTATTGATGTAAGTGTTCAAAGATATAAATTTCCCCCTTTTTTACTGCTTTGGCTGCATCCTATAAATTTTGGTATGTTGTTTCATTGTTGTCATTCTCTTTAATAAAATTATTGATTGTTTCTATGATTTGTTTATTGAACAACCCATTCTTTAGGATTATATTATTTATTTTCCAATCAATTTTTAACCTATGTTTCCATGGCCCCTCATTGAATGTAATTTTAGTTGCATTTTGATTTGAAAAGGATGCATTTAATATTTGAGCTTTTCTGTTTTGGTTTACAAGGTTATGTCTGAACACATACTTAATTTTTGTGAAGGTGCCATGTACAATTAAGAAAAGTATATGCATTTCCATTCCTACTCAGTTTTCTCCAGAAGTCTATCAGATCCACTCTCTATAAAATTCATCTCTTTAACTTGTTTATTGCGTGATCAGAATTATCTATTTCTTTGCATGTGTGTGTGTGTGTGTGTGGGTGGCGGCAATTTACTGGTTTTATTGGCTGCTCCCTCTCGTAACTCATTTAACTTTTCCTTTAAAAATTTGGATGTAGTGCTATTTTGTTCACTATTGATATTACTTCATTATCTATTGTATCTCTTAGCAAAATATAGCTTCCCTGCTTATGTCTTTGAATTATGTCTATTTTTGCTTTTGCTTGGTCTGAGATCAAGATTGCTAACTCTTCTTTTCCCCCTCAGATGAAGCATAATAAATTTTATTCTAGCCCCTCATTTTCACTCCTTTTGTTTCTCTTCATTTCAAGTGTATTTCTAATAAATAATACATCGTTCGATTCTGCTTCCATTTTATGAATGGAGTTCATCCCATTCACATTCACAGTTATGATTACTATGTATTTCACTTCAATTCTATTTCTCCACCCCCTCCCCTCTGTCTCTGTCCTGTTTCTCCTTAAAAGTCTATTTTGTTTCTGACCACTACCTCTTTTAATCTGTCTTCCTTTCTATTAGCCACCTCTCTCCGCAGGTCTCTGATCCCCTTCCTACTTCCCTGTTGTGTGAGATAGATTCCTATACCTGAATAAGTGTGTATGTTGTTCCCTCTTTAAGACAATTACAATGAGAGTAAAGTTCAAGTATCACCTCCTCCTCTCCACTACCCTTTCCTCCTTCACTATAAAAGTTCTTCCTTGTATCCCTCATTTCTGTAAAATAACTCCCCCCTCTTCTGCCACTGCATCTCTCTCTCCCATCCTGTAATTTTTAAAAATAATTCCATCACAGTCAATTCGCACCCATGCCTGTTTTCTATGTATTTTTCTTCTAATTGCCCAAACAATGATAAAATACTTAGAAGTTACCTCTATCATCTTCCTATAAAGGAATATAAACAATTTAATTTTACTGAAGCCCTTTTGATTTCTCTCTCCTGCTTACACTTTTATTTTTCTCTTGAGTCTTGAACTTGAATCCAAATTTTCTATTCAGCACTGATCTTTTCATCAGGAATGTTTGAAAATCCTCTATTTCACTGAATATCTATTTTTCCCCTTGAAGGATTATGCTCTTTTGCTGGGTAGTTTTTTCTTCCTTTCAATATTTGCTTTTATGTCTTCCAGAATATCACAGTCCAAGCCTACATCTCCTTTAATGTGGAAGCTACTAAATCTTGTATGATCCTGACTATAGTTCCACAGTATTTGAATTGTTTCTTTCTGGATGATTGAAATATTTTTTCTTTGATCTGGAAGGTCTGGAATTTGGATATACTATTCTTGGGAGTTTTCATTTTGGAGTTTCAGGTAGTTATTGGTGGATTGTTTTGAATTGTAATGTCTAGGCTCTTTTTTGATCGTGGCTTTGAGGTAGTACAACAATTTTCTGTTCTTTAACTATTGTCTAATCAGTTGTTTTTTTTTTCATTCTTTTGGTTTCATTTGATTGTTTCTTGATGTCTCACATTAGCTTACAATTTCTGAATTCTAATTTTTAAAGAATTATTTTCTTCCATTAGCTGTGGAGTTGTGGATCTTTTTCCTCCCATTTGGTCAATTCTACTTTTTAATGAGTTTTTTCATCAGTGAATTTTTGTACATCTTTTTCAATTTGGCAAAATCTGCTTCTTGAGGAGTTCTCTTCAGGGGATTTTGGTGCCACTTTTACTATATGGACAATTTTATTTTTAAGGTATTATTTTCTTCAATATTCTTTGTGTCTCTTTTACCAAGCTGTTGACTGTTTTTTTTTTCATATTTTTCTTGCATCACATTCATTTCTTTCCCTAATTTTTCCTCTGCCTCTCTTATTTGACTTTTTAAATCCTTTCTGAAATCTTCCAGGAATTTTTGTTGGGCTTAGAACCAATTACCTTTTAATCCTTTGAAACTTTGCTTACACCCATTTTGACTTTATTGTCTTCTTCCAAGTTTATGTCATGATCTTCCTTGTCATTATAGGAGCTTTTCAGGGCAGTTTTTTTTTTGCTCATTTTAATGGCCTATTTCTTGCCTTTTAACTTTATGTCAAAGTTGAATGCTACACCTATGGTGGAAGGGACACTCTCACAAGTTTTAGGTTTTTGTTGCTATTGTTCTCAGAGCTAGGTCAGTGGGTGTGTAAGTTTTCAGTGCTTTTAAGATACACGATCTTGGGTAAGGTTTGGTCACTGCTCTCCTGTCCCATGCTCTGGTCTTTATTCAGGAAGGGACTTTGTTCCCCTGAAGTCATAAGTGCTAGTGTTCTTCTCAGCCTTGGAATTGTGACCAAGTCCCCTGCTCTCCTGTCTCTGCAAGTGCAAGTGCTCCTTTCTTCCTTGGAACTGAGACCAGAGGCATTCTTCTCTGCCTTGGAACTATTACCAAGGGCCCTTCTTCCCCTGTGTCTGCAAATGCTACATCTCTTTTTGGCCCAGAAACTGTGTTTTGGGCCCTTTTTCTCCTGCAGCCACAAGTGATAGTGGTCCATTCTGCCTTGGAATTGAGATCATGACTTCTTCTCCTTTGTAAGTGACCACAAGCACTCTTCTCTATCCTGGAACTGTGACCAGATCTTTTCAAGATCCTGACATTTTGTTGGTTCTAGCACTCTAAAATTCAATTTGACAATTGTTACTTTAAAGTTGTTTTGAGAGAAATGTTAGAAGAGTTCAGCTGCATTGCTGCCTGTGTTCAGCCATCTTAGCTCTGTCCTGAATCTAATTTTTTTTATTATTTATGGTGATAAAAATGCCTCATTGTTCTACTTACACATCATTTTTGTGCTCAACCTATTTTGCCAGCAAGTGTTTTTAAACTTTTAAAAACTTTCTTTTGTGTATGTGCATTTTCTTCTGTTATTTGCTCCTTTACTCATTCCTATAATAAGTTACACCTGACTGAATTTTCTTCACACCTATTAACATTAAAATACATAATCTTTATGACATTGTGCAGCATTTATACTTTATAATTTTAATAATAAATTCAAGGTATGGGTGGATATGAACTTTAATTCTTCTGTACCAGAAGAGAATTGACCTTCTTCTCAATCATAGTCATTTTCCCTTTGTCACAAATCTAAAGTAAAAACATAATGCATTACTGTGGAATATATTTTTTCCAAACTTTGAAACATTTACTTGTAATTGGTATTTATAGAGATTTTTAAAAACTATTCCTATACTCTAAGACATAAACATTCAAAAAGCATAGGCTTTTTATGAAGATATTAAATTTTCCTGAAGAGCCATCTCCAGCCTACGTATGATTCATCAATGCTTAACTGTTGATACTTCCACAGAAATGTTCACTCAGTGTTATGGCAATGGTTCTTGGATATTTTATAAGAAACTCTTGAAAAGTAGACACATTGTTAGAAAACTAAACAGCTCTTATCCAAGTGTTTTAATTTTATTATATGAATCAGATTAATTCAGAAATAAACTGGGAATTGGATGATAGAGTCATATCAATTTTCAGAAATGACCCTAATGGAGATTAATATGAGTGTAGTTTCTTTTTTTTATGATCAAGATTTTTATTTTTCGTTTACAACACTCAGTTCCACATAATTTTGAGTTCCAGATTTTCTTCTTCCCTCTACTCCCCACCTTCCCAAAACAGCATGATATCTGATATATCATCTATATATAACTTCACATTGAACTTATTTAAACAATAGTCAAGTTGTAAAGAAGAATTATGACCAATGGAATGAATCATGAGAAAGAAGAAACAAACCCCTCCCCTCCCAAAAAAAACAAACAAAAACAAAAGAGAAAAAAATACAAAGGAAAAAAAAAGTAGAGCAAACAGTGTGCCTCAATCTGCATTCAGACTCCATAGTTCTTTTTCTGGATGTAGATAGCTCTCTCCATCATGAGTCCTCTGGAGTTGTCTTTGTACCTTGTATTGTTGAGAAGAGCAAAGTCTATCGGGTTAGTCATCACAGAATCCATATTTCTGTGATTGTGTATAATGCTCTCCTGGCTCTGCTCTGCTCACTCAGCATTATATCATGTAGGTTTTTCCAGGTTATTGTAAAGTCCATATCTTCCCCATTTCTTACAGCACAATAGTATTCCATTATCTTCATATACCACAACTTATTCAGCCATTCCCCAATTCATGTGCACCTTTTTGATTTCCAGTATTCTTTGCTACTACATGAAGAGACACTACAAATATTTTTTAACATATGGGTCCTTTTCCCACTTGTGTGATCTCTTTGGGATACAACCCTAGAAGTTGTATTACTGGGTCAAAGGGCAGGAACATTTTTATAGCCCTGTGGGCAGAGTTCCAAATCACTCTCCAGAATGCCTGGATCAGCACACAACTCCACCGGCAATGTAACAATTTTCCAATTTTCCCACATATTCTCCAGCACTTATCATTTTCCTCTTTTGTCGTTTTAGCCAATCTGACAGGAGAGATGTAGTACCTAAGAGTTGCTTAATTTGCATTTCTCTAATCAATAGTGATTTCAAGTATTTTTTCATATGCCTATAGACGTCTTTAATTTCTTCCTCTGAAAACTACCTGTTCATATCCTTTGACCATTTCTCAATTGGGGAATGACTTGTGTTCCTGTACATTTGGCCCAGTTCCCTATATATTTTAGAGATGAGGCCTTTACCAGAGACACTAGTAAAGATTTTCTCCTAATTTTCTGCTTCCCTCCTAATCTTTGTTGTGTTGGCTTTTTTTTATACAAAACTTTTCAATTTAACATAATCAAAATTATCCATTTGCATTTTTTTATGCTCTCTATCTCTTGTTGTGTCAAGAATTCTTTGCTTTTCCATAAATCTGATAGGTAAACTATTCCTTGCTTTCCCAAATTGCTTATAGTATCAACCGTTATTCCTAAATCATGAACCCATTTTGACTTTATTTTCGTATATGGTATAAGATATTGGTATATGCCCAGTTTCTGCCCTACCATTTTCCAATTTTCTCAGCAGTTTTTGTAAAATACTGAATGCTTAATGCAGAAGCTAGATTCTTTGGGTTTATGAAAGAGTAGATTGTTGTAGTTGTTGACTACTGCATCTTGTGTGCCTATCCTATTCCAATGATCCATGACTCTGTTTCTTAGCCAGTACCAGGTAGTCGTGATGACTGCTGCTTTATAGTACAATTTAATATCTGATATGGCTAGGCCACCTTCCCTAGGATTTCTTTTCATTAATTCCCTAGATATTCTAGACCTCTTGTTCTTCTCGATGAATTCTGTTATTTTATCCAGCTCTGTAAGATATTTTTGGTAATCCAATTGGTATGGCACTGAAAAAATAAATTAATTTAGGTAAAATTGTCCTTTTTATTACATTAGCTTGGCCTAACCATGAGCAATTGATATTTTTCCATTTATTTCAATCTAGACTTGATTCACGTGACAAGTATTTCATAATTATGTTCATATAGGCCCTGGGTTTCTTTTGGCAGATAGACTCCCAAATATTTTATAGCGTCTACAGTAACTCTGAATGGAGTTTCTCTTTCTATCTCTTGCTATTGGGCTTTGTTAGTAATGTGTAGGAATGCTAAGGATTTATGTGGGTGTATTTTATATCCTGCAACTTTGCTAAAGTTGTTTATTATTTCAGGTAGTTTTTTACTTGATTCACTAGGATTCTCTTAGTAAATCATCATATCATCTACAAAAACTGATAATTTAGCTTCTTCTTTGCCTATTCTAATTCCTTCAATTTCTTTTTCTTCTCTTATTTATACAGCTAACATTTCTAGTACCAAATTGAATAGTAGGGGTGATGATGGACATCCTTGTTTCACCCCTGATCTTATTGGGAATGCATCTAGCTTATCCCCATTACAAATTAATGCTTGATGATGGTTTTAGGTGGATACTATTTATAATTTTAAGGAAGGTTCCATTTATTCCTATGCTTTCTAATGTTTTTAATAGGAATGGGTGTTGTATTTTGTCAAGGGCTTTTTCTTCATCTATTGAGATGATCATATGGTTTCTGCTAGTTTTGTTGCTGATATGATCAATTATGCTGATAATTTTCCTAATATTGAACCAGCCTTGCATTCCTGGAATAAATCCTAACTGATTGTAGTATATTATTCTCATGATAAGTTGTTGCAAATTTTTGATAATATTTTATTTAAAATTTTTGCATAAATATTCATTAGGGAAATCAGTCTATAATTTTCTTTCTCTGTTTTGACTCCTCCTGGTTTGGGCATTAATACCATATTTGTGTCATAAAAAGAATTTGGTAGGACTCCTTTTTCACCTATTTACCCAAATAGTCTATAAAGTATAGGAATTAATTGTTCCTTAAATGTTTGATAAAATTCACATGTAAAACTATCTGTCCCTGGAGATTTTTTCCTAGGTAGTTCATCGATGGCATCCTCAATTTCTTTTTCTGAGATGGAGTTTTTTAGGAGTTTCAATTCCTTTTCTGTTAACCTGGGCAATTAATATTTTTGGTAGATATTCATCCATATCCCTAAGGTTGTCAAATTTATGGGCATACAATTGGGCAAATTAATTCCCACTTTTTTTAATTTCCTCTTAATAGGAGGTGAATTGAGCCTTTTAATTTTTTATACTGGTAATTTGATTTTCTTCTGTCTTTTTTTAATCAAACTGACCAATCATTTATCAATTTTATTGGTTTTTTTCATAAAACCAGCTCTTGGTTTTATTTATTTATTCAATAGTTTTCTTGATTTCAATTTTATTAATCTCTCCTTTGATTTTCAGTATTTCTAATTTGGTATCTAGTTGTTCATTTTCAATTTGTTCTTTTTCTAGCTTTTTCAGTTGATCTCCTTTTTCTCTATTTTATTCATGTAACCATGTAGAGATATAAAACTTCCCCTAAGAACTGTTTTTGCTACATCTCATAAGTTTTGGTATGTTGTCTCATTATTGTCGTTTCCTTGAATGAAGTTATTAATTGTTTCTATAATTTGTTCTTTTGCCCACTCATTCTTTAGGATTAGATTATTTGGTTTCCAATAATTTCAGTTTATCTTTCAATGGTCCTTTATGATAAACAATTTTTATCGCATCATGATCTGAGAAGGATGCATTGACTATTTCAGCCTTTCTGCACTGGATTGTAAAGTTTTCATGCACTAGTACATGGTCAATTTTTGAGTATGTGCCATGTACTTCTGAGAAAAAAAAGTACATTCCTTTTTATCTCCATTCGGTTTTCTCCAGAGGTCTGGCATATCTGCCGTTTCTAAAATTCTATTCACCTCCTTAACTTCTTTCTTGTTTATTTTGAGGTTAGATTTATCAAGGTCAGAGAGTGGGAGGTTGAGGTTCCCCACTAGTATGATTTTGCTGTCCATTTCTTCCTTTAACTTCCTTAACTTCTCCTCTAAGAATGTGCATTCCATAGCACTTGGTGCATATACGTTAAATAGTGATATTGCTTCACTATCTATGGTGCCTTTTAGCAAGATATAGTGTCCTTTCTTATCTCTTTTAAGTAGACCTATCTTTGCTTTTGATTTGTCTGAGATTAGGATTGCTACTCCTGCTTTTTATACTTTAGCTGAAGCACAATATATTCTACTCCATCCTTTTACTTTTACCCTGTATGTATCCCCCTTTTTCAAATGTGTTTCTTGTAAACAACATATTGTAGGATTAGGTTTTTTAATCCATTCTGCTTTCCACCTCCATTTTATGGGAGAGTTCATCTCATTCTCATTCACTGTAATGATTACTAACTGTGTCTTTTTCTCCATCCTGTTTTGCCCCCCCCCCCCCATTTAGGCTTTTGTTTCTCCCTCCCACCTTCTGCTCCTCAGTAGAGTTTTGCTTTTGACCACAGCCTTCCTCAGTTTACACTCCCTCTTGATTTCCCTCCCTTTTCTTACCCTTTTCCCCTTGCTACTTATTCTCTCCCTTCTGACCACCCCCCTTTTCTTTTCCCCTTTCACCTCCTACTGCCTGTAGGACAAGTTTGATTTCTATACTTTTCAGAGTATGTTATTCTCTTCTTGAACCAAATCTGATGAGAGTAAAACTCATATACTATTCTCCCTCCTATCTTTCCCTCCACTATAATGTGTTTTTGTTCCTCTTCATTTGATGTAATTTACCCTTTTCTACTACTTCCTTACCTCTTCTCCGGGAACCCTCTCTTTACATCTCTTAATTACGTTTTTTATCCTTATACCAGTTACTTTATACTGACCTCCACAGTCTGTGTGTATCCCTTTCAATTATCATAATAATTGTGCTATTCTCAAAATTGACATATATATATATATATATATATATATATATATATATATATATATAAACCATATATAAAATGATATAATCCTATATAAATATATAAATAATTTGCCCTTACTGTAGGTTTTTTTTTTCCCTGTTTACTTTTCTATGTCTCTCTTGAGTTTTGTATTTGGAGATCAAATTTTCCATTGAGTTCTGGCCTTTTCATCAGGAAGGTCTGTAATTCCCTTATTTTGTTGAATGTCTATCTCCTTGCCTGAAAAATTATGCTCAATTTTGCTGGGTAGGTGATGCTTGGTTGTAGCCTCAGCTCCTTTGCCCTTCAGAATATCATATTCCAGTTTCTCCTTTCATTTAGTGTAGAAGCTGAAAGATCTGGTATTATCCTTACTGTAGTTTCACGATATTTGAATTGTTTCTTTTTGGCTGCTTGTAGCATTTTCTCCTTGACTTTGTAATTCTGAAATTTGGCTATAATATTTCTTGGTGTTTTAAATTTGGGATCTATTTCAGGGGGCGATCAGTGGATTCTTTCAATGACTATTTTACCTTTTGGTTCTAGGACCTCTGGGCAGTTATATTTGATAATTTCTTCTAAGATCCTGTCAAGGCTCTTTTTTTCATTATCGATTTCTGGTAGACCAATAATTCCTAAATTTTCTGTCCTGGATCTATTTTCCAGGTCAGTTGTTTTTCCAATCAGATATGTCACATTTTCTTCTATTTTTTCATTCTTTACATTTTGTTTGACTACTTCTTGATGCCTCATATAGTCATTAGCTTCCACTTGCTCAATTCTAATTTTCAACGAGTTGTTGTCTTCATTTTGCTTTTGAGTCTCCTTTTCCAATTAGTTGATTTTACATTTCAGGGTGTCATTTTCTCTATTTAGATTCTGAATCTCTATAGCCATTTTGCTGATCTTATTTTTTAAAGACTTGATTTCATCAGTGTTTTTTTTTCCCTTATTTCCATTTTTTTCTTTCACCTCCCTAATTTGATTTTTAAAATTCATTTTTTAGCTCTTCCAGTAATGCTTTTTGGGCTTGAGACCAGTTCATGTTCCCTTCTGAGGTATCAGATGTGGGTATAGTGTCAATGCTGTCCTCTTCCAAGTTGTTATTTTGATCTTCCCTGTCTCCATAAAATGAATCTATGATCCTCACTTTTTTCATGTTTTTCTTCATGTTGGTTACCTTTTTTTCTGGCTTTACAGTGGATTTCTGCTTTTAGTGCCTAGGGCTCTCTGTCCCAGGTTTCTTGTTCTGGGGATTGTGAGTCTAATTGCTGGTTTTGTGTATTATAACCTTCAGTTTCCTGAGGTGTGGGATAGGTGTCTGGCTGCCTAAAGTCTCCTTTTCCCCTGGGGCTGCTCTCCAGCATTGTTGCTCTTAGCAGTGGTCTCAGCTGTTGTCTGTACTTGTGTCTGCTACTTCCCCTGGCTGTGCAAAGGTTCATCTGAGCTCCTGGTGTTGACCCCTGCTGGCTCTGCCCCTCTGGGACTCAGAAACTCTCACTCATTTTTCTGGGGGAATTCTCTGGGTCACAGAGGGAGCGATTAGAGCCATTTACCTGGCCATTATGTCTCCTGGAAGTTCAAGAAGTTGCGTTTCAAACCTTTGGGCTGCAAGGCTCAGGAGTAGATGTCTCACAGCCAGAGGCATTGCACTGCTGCCTCTTGTCACTTCCACAGACTCCCATCCTGTGTTGGGAGGCCTGGGGATCTCCACTGGTTTCAGGCACCCAGCTTTCTCCCAGCCTGTCTTGCTGGCTGGTTTCCACAGCTGCTTCTGCTTTGGTGCTGTCTCATCAAAATGATATATGAGTGTGGTTTCAAGATACCTCACTAATCCCAACCTTTCTTTTTCTTCTCTCATTGTCATTTCTCAAGAATCCCAAACATGATGGTATAGTTCAGTTCTTACCAAGAAAAGCAGTGAAGCCAATGGTAGAACCCAGTATGTAAAGAAATGGCATTGAATATTTGTAAATGAAATAACAAAACGCTCATTTAATGGTGAAACCCTCTCTGACTTCAGGTGTTATAATTTTCTTCTGATAGCTAATATTTGTTAATTTTCTTTTCTTTTAATAAAATATTTTGGTGTTTGTTGGTCATGTTGTTCCAACTGTAATCTCAATTACAACCAAATTATTGGGTATAGTCACAGCCAAAAGAGATATAATACTGCCAAAATGTTATTGGAACCCTTTTTACAATACTATTTCTGAACAAAAGTTAACATTTTTTACTCAGCAAAATACATTGTGGAAATTTCTCTCTAATCAATATCTTGGGGGCAGCTAGGTAGCTTTAGTTCTCTCATCTGTACAATGAGCTGAAGGAAAGGGCAGACTATTACAGTATTTTTGCCAAGAAAACCCCAAGTGAAGTCACGAAGAGTCAGAGATGATTGCAAATGACTGAACAACAACAATACATACCTTAGGTTCTTCAAAGACTAAATAATCTAAATGATTTATTATAAGATGTGGACATGACAGCTAAGATGTTCTCTACCTACATCTAATCTAATAATGTGTGGAGGCTAGAGTGACTAAGATATTCTTGTCACATAGTCACAATCTGTTGGTTGGCTGGATGCTTCAAAGACTGATGATTAATGAGTTGCTGTGCTAAAAATTAGTGTGCGTATGAAAGGACCTCCTTTGACCCCTTTTACTTATTTTCCTTTCCTGTCTTTTTTCTTTTCTGGTGATGTATGAGGGAAAACTTTTGCCAGTTTCCTGGCAGTGCAAGAGTGGCTGCTCCATCTTGCACTTGTTCATCTTGTATCTACAAACTCCTGCAGTCTGTTTCTTTTATGCTTATCCTTTTTTTGAGGTGAGTGAGTATTTTAAAAAGGTAATACACAGGTGCTAGGAAATCCATCAGATCTATTAGAGGTAACTGGAGTTCTCATCAGAGTCTGTTGAAGCAATAGTGGCCAATATCAGAGAAAACACTTGAAAATGGATGTGAAAGACAGTACTGTAATGATAGCAATTCTTTAATGGTTTTGGGACCCTTTGTGACAGAGGAAAATGCTGGCTATAGGAGCTTGAAAAGGACTGATCCTCAGAGACTAGAAAAGAGCTGCAATCTATAAGGACTTCACAAAGGGAGAAAAGAACTTCCGGGATCAGGACTTAGGTGGTAAATTTTGATCATGCTTCTAAGTTTTTGCCTCACGACTGTGGTATGTTATTTGTCAGCCTACGTTCCTTAGGGATGTTCCTTGTATATAGCGGGGAAGAATATACCCTGAATTGAGGGGGGGTAATGTTTTGAAACTACTACTCATCATACTTTCTCAGTAATGTCCTTTTCTAGAAGTTAACGAACATCTATTGATTGATTGATAATGGGGAGCACACAGTATGGAACTCATAAGCAATGGTATTAGCAACCCTAATCCCTCAGGTTTACCCCTAGAACAATAAGGGTAAGACTCATACTCACACTTCTGGAGACCCAACCTATCAGTATAAGCCAGAGAAGGAACTATACAGGGAACACAAAGACCAATGGGTTTATTGAAAGTATACAACGTAATTTATTAGGTAGATTATTCCATATGAAAAGAAACTATATATGTGAATATATGTGTATATATACATGCATATACATACACACATATAAACAAATACATATATCCATCCATACCCATACACACACAAATATATATACATATATATATTATATACATATATACATATATATATATACATATATATATGTATATATATTTGTGTGTGTGTCTGTGTGTGTGTGTGTATGTATGACTATATACTATACTGTTATTCACAAGGCCTGCTTATTTGTGGTACAAAGAATGAAACTACTTCCATATGTGCCCAATCACCAGAAAACCATATTGATCCTAACAGCCAATGAGTTCTGCATGTTTTGAGACTTTCTCCAGTGACAGACAAAAAGGACCAGTATACTATAATCTAGTATAACCAAAGCTCATTTTCCCTTGAACGCTCCAATAATGAGCTGGACAGATAAACCTAAACATCAATGTTGTTTAAAATATCAGCATACCATCCTCCCTTCCATTTACTTCTGGGTAAGGGAGTTTAACTAATTGGCCTGGATAAGAGGGATAATATATAGAAAGCCTGGGTATTTAACTGCAGAACACAAAATATTAGAACTAGAGAAATGTTACATGATCTATGAAAGATATATAGAAATAAATGGCTACAAACTGCATGAGGATAGCTTGTGATCTCTACCAGTGGAAAAGAATATTTAATAAGATTTTACATTAACTGATATATCAAAGTATTATATATGTAGATGTTATGTTATTATATAATATTGTACTATATTATATTAATTATATTGTGATCGTGTTATGGTATATATTATGTTATATTCTACGTTATCCTGTAGTATCTTATCACATCAAACCTCTTCCAGTATGTTCCATGCCAAACAAATACTACAATAGTTAATTTGATGAAATATTTAGATTATTTTGGCCATTATCTACCTACTGAAATATTCTAAATGCCTCTATTTGAAGGTTCAGAAATTGTAATGAATAATGTGATTCCTATACAGTTTCATAGAAGTTCTTTAAGAGCTGAAAAAAAATAGATCGCTTTCCAGTCAATCAGCAGCTGAACCTCTCTAAATTTATCTAGGCTGGTCACCAAACAATAGGCGTAGAGAGGTTAAATGATTTACCTAGTTACACAGATGGTATGAAGCAGGTTTTGAACTCATGTCTTCCTTAATTAGAATTTAGTGCTTTATCCACTCTGCCGCCTAGCCGTCTCATAACCTGGAAAGGACTGAAGGGCTACCATAGAAGAGTAATAGCAGGCATGGGATGATGGCAGCTGTGGAGTGTAACGACTTGTAAGGGCATTTGGGATTTGGAGTCTGAAAATCTCTGTTATAATCTTATCTCTTCCACTAGTTACCTGCATGACTCCAGGCGAGGCTTTCTGCTCCTTAGTTTCCTCATGCTTGAAATGAGGGGATTTAATCTGAAAGATTCTGTCCAGCTTTAAATCCTATGATTATCAGAGGGATTCTATTCCCCTCTCCCCATTACCCCAGAGGCAAGACAGAAAACATGACTTACTTCATTCAGATTTAAATAATCCTATAGCACTGATATGAAAGGGTGATGGTTCACCCTAGACTTCCATTTCTGTATTTCATAGTCTCCCAACAGTCTTCACCTTGAAAGGGAATGGGGACCTTGGAAATGAATGATGCAGAAGTTTTATCAGATCTTTGGAAGTTGGGTGTCTGTGGGTAGAATGGAGAATAAACCCAAGAAGACAGGCCAAGCCATATAATAGTATGAATTTACTTGTGTTTTGACCTTCTCCTTCACTAAATCTCATTCTGCACTGTCATTCTCCCTTCTTTCCACCCTCCTCCCCACCTCAAGATTTGTTTCAGGTTCCAGAATTCCTAGTTGTATCTCAACAAACAAAGCACTGGATAATGTGGTATTAGGAAAAGTGAGTTATACACCCCACAGGGTTACTCTGGCTTCAGTGAATCAGGCACTAAAAATGTATAATGTCTTGTGAGGAGAAAAATCACAGTAATTCCACCCTGGTTATGTTCTATATAGAAGGCCAAAACAATAGTTTCAGACACCTGAATTTTGCTGCTGTAGAAATGATCTATGTGACTTACCTATACCTACATCTTGCTCAGAATATTAGCTTTTTAAGGTCAAAGCCTATCTTCTTTTGTATCTTCCATAACACTCAGTAGAGTGCTGGGTACACAGTAAAAGCTTATTGAATGAACATTAAAGGAAAATGATTATTTCTGGCTTTCGGGCCACAAGCAGCCCAGTGGTTTTTTTTTTTTTTTCATCTCAGATTCAGAAATAGGAATAAGATTTTCTTCAGTGGTACTTAAGATTTGTCTTCAAAGGGGACATTTTAAGGCCCCTGAATAGTCTTCAGAATAATTCTGGTGTCATTCCAATTTCTCCACTCACAGCCAAGTTTCAGAATTGATTAAAGGTGTTGTTTCTGAAGTACTCTATACCTCTGACTCATAAATACTCTCTCTGGGAAAGAAAATAATCTGAGTATTTCTGCCTATTTCATGTATTCTTCTCAGGCTCCTACTATATATCTTTGAAATAGCATGAAGACCTATAGCTAGGTGAATATTTCTTTATCCTTAGGAAAAGTTAAAAAGTAAATAAAAATAAATATCCAAGTTGAAAGAAGAGATACGATTTCTGAAAATGTTGCCTTTAGATTTGATGACAAGATAACAAACACTTATCCTGAAATTCATCGTCTTAATTCATGGGCTTTATTTTCTGGTGTGATTAACACCAAACATACATAGCATTTATTTTATTCAACTAAAATAAGTACATCTCTGGGTAAAGGGGAAGACCTTTTGGAGGATGATATGGCATTTATTGTCATGCCTGATTCAGAGGCTCAGGATGCTTAAGGAAGATATTTGCCCTAAGTTATCTAATGTAAGTTTTGTTTTCATAACACCTAAAAGGAAATAGAAGGACTTTTATGCATATTTATGAATGGGCATTTTCTTTAAAGACAAACCCAAACCAGTAGCATACAGTGAGACATTAAAGTAGTCAGGGATAGGGCCCTGCTCTAAAGTAATTTATTGGTGCAAAAGATAATAGGACAAAGATGATTAAAACAGCTACCAAAGATTCGTTCGTGATTGAGAAGCTCTATTGTTCAGTATCAGAGAGATATATTGAGCTAATATTTCAGGGGACACTAGAGTGATTGTTTTATCACATTTTTTAATCTTAAAAGATCTGAGAGTTATTTTAATTTAGGATTATTGTTAAATAAGATCTTTATTTAAATATATCAAGAATTTATTATTTTAATTTGAGTCCTCCCTCAGTAGTAAAGATAATAATCCCCTTCATGTGTTAGTGCTTGGCCTTCATGAGTTTTGGGGACATTTTACCCCATGCCCCAAATCATCTTGTGATGGTTAATAAAGACTCTAAAATGTTGACTCTTTTAGATTTTAGGTTAGATCATCCTCAGATGGACATACAGTCTTTTACCAAATGTATTGAAAGCATTTCATACATAGATATTCAATTTAATGATAATTTATGAAATACTTTCTCTTATAATATGCAGAATCTTGAAATTATTAAAATAAAATAAAAAAAATCTCTGCCCTCAAGGAGTTTACATTTGAATTCTAGATTAATATAAGCATGCCCTCAAAGTTCCTTCTGGTCATGTTCAGGATTTGTATGACACCAAATGAATTTCTTTGCACAAAGTAGTGCAAAATACCTGAAAGGTTACTGTGAAACTCTTGCCTTACACTCCCAACTCTGAGTTTCACTAACAAGGTAAGTTCCAGAACGATTACCTGAAAGTAAGGCCAAGGGGCTAGGTTTTCCAATGCTATTGCTCACAAGCCCCCATTCAATGTGTCCTCCCACTATCAATCAACCTGATGAAATAGATTAAGTTTTAGAAAAAGGATATTTACTGAGAAGGTGCAGCAAGAAAATGAGTGACAAACTAATTCTTCCAAACTGAGAGGTATCCATCATCCCTGGGAAAATAGGCTCAAGCTTAAAGCATAACATATTCTCCTCCAAAGTGGAAACTCTCCTCCCTACACACACACACACACACACACACACACACACACACGCATGCATGCACACAGACACACACAGTCCCTAGGCAGAGTGAGCTCACACTTGATGCCCAAAAGTACTAAGGCACATATATAAGGAAGATGTAGGGTTTTAGGGTCCCTTACAACTCTAGGCCCTGAGAATTATTTTCTCCCTCCAAGGAGTCCCCTAAAAGCCTTATATTTTTGAGCTACCTAGAGCTCACATCATAGCTTTTATCAGCCCAGAGTTATTTCTACACCATGTAAATATATTTAGATAGGACTTTAGGGAAGAAAAAAAACAGTACTTTATTTCTAATTTTACAATCTCATTATCAAGTAATCAATCATCAAGCATTTATTAGATGTCCACTACATTCTAGACGTTATGCCATGTACTAGTAATAAAAGCTAAATAAATGTGCCTTGCTCTCAAGGAGATTGTATTCTAATGGGTGAGATAGCATGCACATATATAGTTATATACAAAACACTTTAAAAATATATAGAATGTAAACTCAGGGCAAGATGATACTAGCAGCAGGGAATACTAGGAAAGCTCTCATGATGATGGTGAAATGAGCTGAATTGTGAAGGAAAAGACAGATTCCAAGAAGTAGAGGTGAGCAGGTAAAGCACTCCAGTGAGAGGTGATAACCATTGTAAAGTCACAGAACTAGAATATAGAGCATAATGTATAAGGAAAAGCAAAAGGGCCTGGATGGTTGGACCACCAAGCATATGTAGGGAATTCAAGTGTAATAAGACTTACCTTTCTAGGTAAGATAGACCAAGTTGTGAAGAGCTTTAACTGCTAAACGGAGGGATTTGTTTTTGATCTTAGAGGTAATAGACCACACCCCCACTCCCCTTATTGAGTAAGGTACACTTCAGTAAAATCACCTGGACCAAGATGAGGAGAATAGATTGGATTGAGAAGAGCCTGGGAGCAAGATGATCAATTAGTAGGGTGTTGCAATAGTCTAAGTGCAGAATGAAAGAGAGTAGTGGTTATATGAATGGAGAAGCAGACATACAGACACACAAAAAATGTCATGGAGGTAGAAGTCAGAATAGAAAATTAATTTAATATATGGGGGAGTGAAAATGAGGAAATGGGTATAGCACCACATGTGGTACCATCAGCAATACTAATACAAACTTAAGGGGAATGATAATGAATTCTGTTTACAAGACAGCAATTTAGAGAACACTTTTTTAACTGCCTTTGATGTTGAACATTTTCCAAGGTATTTTGAAATCTATACTAATTATGCTCTTAGTTCCCACTTGTCTTCATGTTTATTTACTCCTAAAAAAATTTATATGATTATAAATACATGACATTCCTTTGTTGAAACCATGTTTTTTTTTTCTGAAAAGTTATATATATATATATATATATATATATATATATATATATATATATATATATACATATATATATATATATATATATATATATATATATATATATATATATATATATGTCTCGTTTTTGACATTGATCATACCTTTTATTATGAATTGGACCAGCTTGGAGGATATGGGCATGAACATAACTAGTTGGTACTTCCTATTATGCTCTGATGCCCTCATTGACTAGACTCATGTTAATCATCTGTCAGTCTTCTAACACTGAGATTTTATAATAGCAGATCAATTTGGCCATGAATTCTACAATTTCTCTCTGAAATTTCTTCAAAATGCTTAGGTGGATACCATTCAGTCCTAGACATTCATATCCATCTGGTTTGTTAGTTATATTTGGAACAAAATGTGTAATCATTATTATTAGCTCTAATGGATCTCTAACCTGTTGGCTATTTGGGAATTAAATATAAATTGGAGGAAGCTACTTTCATTTTTATCTCTAGGCTCACTTTTTGTACTATCCTGTTCTAGCTTATTCCCTATAATTGATGTATTCAAAGGACTTTTGTCTTTGTTTGGCTTTGGTGTCCTCTACAAAGTTTTCTCTGAATCCCTTTTGGGCCTACCTAATTTTTGTTTGCACATGATCAGCTGTACTTTGTGAATTTTTAGGTCTTACTTAAGCAATCATCCTGATTTTCACAGTTTCTTTTTTTCCTCTGATGACCTCTTTTTCTCTGTCAGTTAACCCATGCAGGGTTTTTGTTCAAGGGCATGGTACACTTGATCTGCAACTTACATTTTATAGGCTTTGAATAATGTGTCTTTAAAGAGTCATAGAGCTTCCTGTTCCAACAGTTCCTCTAAATGACGCCCCTCCTCAAATAAGAACTACATTTCACCAGAGATCTCTATCTTTAGAATTGAATAATTGAGGTGTTCTGAAAAGAAAATTCCTTCCTTGGGAGAATGATGATCATCAAGATATTCAGAAGGAGAAAAAGACTATCCCTTGAGGCAGCCTATTACATTTTTGGAGAGCTCTAACTATTAGGAAGGTGTCAATTAAAATCTCTGCCCCCCCCCACCCTGGCCGGTCATCAATTCAGATAAAGTACAATCTAACAATCTCTCCACCATCTTGTCCTTGAACCCAATACCTTGAACCCAAATGCCAGACACTACATTTACCTCTATTAAATTTCATCTTTTCCCAATTAGGCCATTATTTTACTATATGAAATCTGTTTTTAGATCCAGACCATCATCTAATGTGTTAGCTAATATACTCCACTTTCTCCCAGTTCATCAACTCAACCATAAACTAGCACAAAGCCAAACAGAGAACCTTGGGTCCCTTCAATGGAGACTCTTTTCTAACCAAGTTGAAATTAAACTATTGATGGTTATCTACCCATATCTATGTCTATATATCTATCTCTATCCACACATAAATGTACGTGTGTATGTATATGTGTGTATATGTATATACATCCATATATGTGCATGTATATATGCATCCATATATATATATATATATATTCTAGTTACATACAAAAATAAGTTTTACATTGTTTTAAAATTTTGAGTTTTAAATTCTTGCCTTCCCTCTCTCCTCTATCCTCACTGAGAAGGCAAGCAATTTGTATGCATTATATATGTGTAGTCATGCAAAACATATCAGCACACTAGACCACCATCATCTAACGGACATCAGAGAGTCTTGGAACTGAATAAAGCTCTGCTAACTAGTATGTGGATGTGTGACTTCAGGTAACCCATCCAACATTTCTGGACATCAGTTCCTCAGCTACAAAATAAAATGGGATTGGACTAAATAGTCTATAATGTCCCTTTCAGCTCTAGATGTTTGGAGGAAGGAAATAGAACTTATTAAGTGACTACTATGAGCCAAGCATTGTGCTAAGTGTTTTTCAAATATTATGTCATTTGACCCTCACAACAGCCCTGGGAGACAGATGCTATTACTTTATATTACAGTTGAAAAAACTGAGACAAACAGGAGAAATGATTTGCCAAGGATCCCATGCCTAGTAAATGTTCAAGAACAGATTTGAACTCATGTCTTCTTATATCCACGACCAGTACTCTAGCCACTTTCCCACCCAGTTGCCTTTATTATTCTATGAATTAGCAAAGAAACATTAGTAGTAAAAGGAAAGATGAGTAATCTCTTTTCATAATAATGAATACCACTTTTCATGTGACCTATATTCAGTTTAACTTCTGAGTGCCTCAGTTTCCTCATATGTCAAATGAGGGAATTGTGAAGAAATGATCTCTATGAACCCTTACAAATCTAAATCTGTGATTTTCTTTTTTTCTTTTGCTTAAAATTCGATTTTACTTACTTTGTTTTGGAGGACTTGTGGCCCTAAAGCAGAAACATTTATATCGTTTGAATTTTCCTTTCCACTCTGCAGTGAACTTGCCACTCATTGGATTTGGCTTAATTATTTTGTCAATCTTATTTTCCTCACACACTATTGAATTTGCCCAGAATACTCTTGCAAGGCCTTTGTTCATCCTAATCACGGGTTTTCCCTATTCATTGGTTTTCTGCCATTGTTTCCTGAAACTAGCTTTAACACCCTAGATTAGCAACTCTCAGAACATTTAGGATGAAAGGTAAGTTTTATTACAGCCAACTCTGTGTTTAAGCATTGCTACCCTTTTTATAGGTCAATTCTGTCATTCCTTTTTGGTTTTGAGAATGTTCTTTCTTTCTATAGATTCTATTCTACCTATCACCAAAGGTCAATTAAATGTTGATTTATTTCAATAAAACAAGCATTTGCCTACTATGTGTAAATTACTATGCTAAATGATATACACATAAAGTAAATATATCACAGGCCCTACTTTCAAAAACCTTACAATCTAATTGTAACACGAAGAACCCCATTTCTTGGTTCAAGGGGCTGGGGACAGGAACCCGATCATACTTACTGAGGGGACCATCTTCTCTGGAAACAGGCAGGCAGTACAGAATAGATTTAATCCTGGGGAAGCCTGGCCACTCATGAGAAGGCTGGGTAGTCCCCTTTTGACACTCTTACAATCCTTAAATGCTCAATTTGGCAATTCAAGTTGGGAAAATTTTTAGGGCTCTGTTTTTGGTTCCTATTCCCCCAAAGAGAGGAATTAACAACATTCTCAATGTATAATATGAATAACACATGGGAGAGGTATGTATTTCTTACACACAAAAGAAATGCCAATGGATATAATAGTACTGCTAATAGAGGCATCCGGGTATAGTGGAAATGCCATCGGCTCTGGAGTCAGAGGACCAGGATTTAAATTCTACTTGTGTCACTTACCTGTGTGACCTTGTGCAAGTCACTTAAATATCCTCAGCATCTGTTGCCTCAGTTATAAAGTGAGGGAGTTGGAAACAATGTCCTTTAAGGCCCCTTCCAGATCTAAATCT
This sequence comes from Trichosurus vulpecula, assembly GCF_011100635.1. NCBI lineage: Eukaryota > Metazoa > Chordata > Mammalia > Diprotodontia > Phalangeridae > Trichosurus > Trichosurus vulpecula. The sequence continues at coordinate 134,885,357 of NC_050581.1, forward strand.
ATAAACCCATTTTTCATGGTATTCATTGAGAGAACAATTTGAAAGAAGATTCAATAATAGCACAATTGAGACAGCCTTTGTGGAAGTTGATATTTAAACCTTACCCAAAAATAAGCAGTTTTCAGGGCTGCTGATTGGGTATTTGGTGTTTCTTCTTCACTGTTTCCCTCAAATCCAGGCCTGGGCTTAGACCTATCCTTTTGTTAGTGATTTTCTTCTCCAATATCACTAGATCAGTCACCATTGACTCCTTCCTAGACGTCTAGTTGGCTCTGATCACAAGGATATTTAAACTTCTAAAACTTACAAGGTTTACTGTAAGCCTAGACACTCCCACCTTCAAAATGATTGGCTTAGAGGCCAGCTCACTTAGTTGCTTTATATTGTGGTGGGTTTGGGGAATGGAAAAAATACTGCCCATCCCCCCACACCCACACAAGAACTCTAAATATAAAGATCTAAAGAAGATATTTCAACCTGAAGAATGCTTGAAGGAAGAAAGGGAGAGATGGAAGCTACCCCTCTTTTCAACTGATACAATCTGCCATCCTCCTACTCTTGTCATGGTGTAGAGGAGGATCAAGGGACTACACAGAGATTTCTGCATCATAAGGAAGCTAGAAGTTCTTTTTATCACTTCACCACAACATGGCCAGAATCAGCCAGTGAGTGCTCCATACCCCAAAGACCCAAATGATGTTGCTCACATGTTGTGGTCTAGAAGTAGGCAGGGAATATCTTTCTCCTTGTAAGATTTGTCCAGTATCAAATAGGTAGAAATCAGCAGAGCCAAGATTTGAACCTGTATCATTTGACTTCAAATCTAGTGTCATTTACATAAGCATGTAGGCTTTGTTGTTGAGTTGGATTGTTCCCATAGATAAAGAGCAAAACAATAACAATTTCAAAAGACATGTGATGAAACTTATCTATCACTTCTTGACAGAGAGAAAATAGACTAGAGATGCAAAATGATATATATGGACAATATGTTTATTTGTTTTCCCGGAATATATACATAGTTCTTTCAAAGATGGTCTTCTATTTGCAGTGAAGAGTAATAGTTTGGTGTTTTGTTTAAATGTACAGAAGAAAATAAAGTGCTGGAAAGGAGAGAAAGAAGTTACTACCTTGGTATAGGTGAATGTTTAAACATCTATGTGGAGTGATTGCAGATTAAAGCATACTTTTTATTTTAAATTTATTTTTATTTTTCTTTTGTCTGTGTTTTCTTTTACAACATGGAAATATGTTTTGCATAACTGCACATATATAATCTACATCAAATTGCTTGCCTTCTCAATGAATGGGGAGGGGAGGGAATGAGGGAGAGAATCTAAAATTCAAAATTTTTAAAAATGATTGTTGCTATCACCAAGAAATGAATTTTACTACAAGGCTTGCCAGTTTCTAGAATGGAGTCAGACAATAACAATAACAGAATGTGCCTTCTTTTGGAAAATTAGGGTCAGTGAACATTGACTGTACATATTCTATTCTATCATAATGGGAAGGAAAGTAATTAACTTCATTCACATTCATAGGAGTTACAGACCTTAAATCATGGGAGAAATTTAATGTGCCTGCAATGTGGATAAGCACCGATATCCTTAGACACTTTTGAGAATAGGTGCATAGGAAGGAGAACAACACAGTACTTGGCCAGAGTTTTACTGTTAGATAATTATGCTCTTTGATTAGATGGAGCACTTTTGGAAATGGAAGGTAAAGCCAAAAGGCCAGTGCTGTATTTATAGAGTTGGGTAATGTTTTTATGTGTATTTGTCTATCTAATTCTAGGGCTGTTGTACTTTTACTATAGGGAATTATTATGGGGTCTGGTAAAGGGTGATTGGAAGAAAGTAGGGGATTGTCATTCTGTTCTTCTATTATAATGGTAACAATTCATTGGTACTTTCTTCAAGGCAGATGTATTTGAGTAGTTAGATGGATAATAACACTTCCCTGAATACCTGAAATAAGCACTTTACTGTACTCTGTATACCATCTAGAACCACAAATTGCAAATTACACTGTTAAAATAATACCTTTTTCAATAACACAAATTATATTTTGCCTTTGAGAACTCTACAAGGAAATTGACATGGAATAAGTTAAAATAGCAGAAAATCCTTAACACTCTAAATCATAGCAAAAATAAGTATACACTCTTTTTATTGATTGTTATTTATGTTATTTTTTAATATATACTTTTGACATACAGGAAGAAATGTTACAAAGGTCATGACTAAAATTCATACATTATTTCTATTGATACACTATATGACCTTGAGCAAGTCACTTGATTTTACTATGCCTGAAACCTATTTGTAAAATGAAAGAGTTATATTACACATACATAAAAATATGTGTATATGAATATATACACACATTATATATTATATAGTAGATATTATAAAGATGTATATATAAATGTAGATATTAACATAAACATAGCCATAGACAAAGATAGATTTAGATATAAATATATAGAGACATCAATGTATAAATGCATATATCACATATAAAACAATACATTATTATAAACATTGCACAAAAAAAGGTAACAAGATCAATGGGTACAGTGAGGTGATAGAATCTTATTTCTTTTTTGTTTTCTTGTTTAGTGTTTCATTTATTTTTCCCATCCTAAATGTAAAAACATTTTTTAACATTCATTTTTAAAACTTTGACTTCCACATTCTCTCCTTTCCTCCCTCTCCACCTCCCCTCCACAGCTGAGAAGGCAAGAAATTCCATATACGTTATACATGTATAGTGATGTAAAACATAACCATAATAGTCATGTTGTGAAAGAAGACATAGACCAAAAAACACCAAGAAAAATATAGAAAGTAAAAAAAAAAGTATGCTTCAATCTGTATTCAGATGTCATCAGTTCTTTCTCTGAGGATAGATACATTTTTTATCTTAAGTTTTCAGAGTTGTCTTGGATTTTATTTAATTGCATACTTTATTATTTAGTATTTTTTAGTTTTCAGCACTGATCTCCAGAAGATTTTGAGTTACAAATTGTCCTCCCATTTCTACCATACCCCCATTCCAAGATGGCATATATTCTGATTGCCAAGTTCCACAGGCAGTCACCCTTCTGTCACCCCACTCCCCCTCCCCCATCCCTTTGACCCTTACTTTCATGTAGGGCAAGACACATTTCTATGCCCCATTGCCAGTATATCTTATTTCCCAGTTGCATGAAAAACAACTTTTTTTTTGAGCATCTGCTTTTAAAACATTGAGTTCCAAATTCTCTCCCCTTTCCTCCCCACCCAGTCTCTCTAAGAAGGCAAGCAATTCAACATAGGCCACACATGTATCATTATTCAAAACACTTCCATAAACAGTCATGTTGTGAAAGACTGTATTTACCTCCCTCCTACCCTGTCCCCCATTATTCAGTTTTCTCCCTTGACCCTGTCCCTTTTCAAAAGTGTTTGCTTTTGATTACTTCTTCCCCCTATCTGCCCTCCTTTCTATCATTCACCCTTTTTTATCCCCTTCCTCCTTCTTTCCTGTGGGGTAAGACACCCAATTGAGTGTGTATGGTATTCCCTCCTCAGGTCAAATCCAATGAGGTCAAGATTCACTCATTCCCCATCACCTGCCCCCTCTACCCTTCCAATGAACTGCTTTTTCTTGCCACTTTTATGTGAGATAATTTACCCCATTCTATCTCTCCCTTTCCCCCTCTCTCAATATATTGCTCTCTCATCCCTTAATTTCATTTTATTTTTTTAGATATCATCCCTTCATATTCAACTCACCCTGTGCCCTCCGCCTACATATACATACATACATACATACATACATATATATATGTGTGTATATGTATGTGTGTATGTATGTATGTATATATTCCATTCAACTACCCTAATACTGAGAAAGGTCTCATGAATTACACATATCATCTTTCCATATAGGAATGTAAACAAAACAGTTCCACTTTAGTAAGTCCCATATGATTTATCTTTCTTGTTTACCTTCTCATGCTTCTCTTGATTCTGATTTTCTAGTCAGCTCTGGTCTGTTCACTGAGAAAGCATGAAAGTCCTCTATTTTATTGAAAATCCATATTTTTCCTTGGAGCATTACACTCAGTTTTGTTGGGCAGGTGATTCTTGGTTTTAATCCTAGCTCCTTTGACCTCTAGAATATCATATTGCAAGCCCTCCAGTCCCTTAATGTGGAAGCTGCCAGATCTTGTGTTATCCTGATTGCATTTCCACAGTGCTCAAATTATTTTTTTCTGATTGCTTCTAGTATTTTGTCCTTGACCTGGGAATTCTGGGATTTGGTGATAATATTCCTAGGAGTTTTTCTTTGGGGAGCTTTTGCAAGAAGTGATCAGTGGATTCTTTCAATTTTTATTTTACCCTCTGATTCTAGAATATCAGGGCAATTTTCATTGATAATTACTTGAAAGATGATGTCTAGGCTCTTTTTTTGATCATGGCTTTGAGATAGTCCAATAATTTTTAATTTATCTCTCCTGGATATATTTTCCAGATCAGTGTGTTCTTTTTTCCAAAAAGATATTTCACATTTTCTTCCATTTTTTCATTCCTTTGTTTCCGTTCTATAATATCTTGATTTCTCATAAAGTCACTAGCTTCCATTTGCTCCAATCTAATTTTTAGGGTGGTATTTTCTTCAGTGGTCTTTTGGACCTCCTTTTCCATTTGGCTAATTCTTCCTTTCAAGGCATTCTTCTCCTCATTGGCTTTTTGGAGCTCTTTTGCCATTTGAGTTAGCCTATTTTTTAAAGTGTTATTTTCTTCAGTATTTTTTGGGGTCCCCTTTAGCAAGTCATTGACTTGTTTTTCATGATTTTCTCGCATCACTCTCATTTCTTTTCCCAATTTTTCCTCTACTTCTCTTACTTGCTTTTCCAAATCCTTTTTGAGGTCTCCCCCAGCCTGAGACTAATTCATATTTTTCCTGGAGGATTTTGACTTTGACTTTATTTATTTCTTCTGGCTGTATGTTTGGATCTTCTTTGTCACCAAAAAAAGATTCCAAAGTCTGAGTCTGAATCTGAGTCCGTTTTCACTGCCTGTTCATGTTCGCAGCCAACTACTTGACCCTTGACCTTTTTGTCAGTATATGACTGCTTGTAGAGTACAGAGTACTTTGTTCCAAGCTTTAGGGGCTGTGCTGCTATTTTCAGGGCTATTTCTACACAGAAAGCTCTGCCATACCAGTGCTCTTCCTCCCCCAAGAACTGGCAACCCGGACAGTGACCCAGAGCCAAGCAGGCTCTGCACTCCCTCTCTGATCCGTGGCTTAATTCCTCCCACCGGGTGAGCCTGGGGCCAGAAGCAACCATACCTAAAGCTCTGCGAGCAGCCCCAGAGCAGCACCACTTCTGGGCCCCTGGGGCTGGGGCCAATCACACACTCCTTTCACTCAGATCCGGCAGATCTAGCAGTTTTTTCCCCACTAACCTTCTCTGCTGTTTTTGGCTTTTGTGTCTTGAGAAGTCTGGTAACTGCCACAGCTCAATGATTCAGGGCCCTGTGACCTGTTCCTTCCGGCTCCCTGTCTGGTTCGTCCTGGTGCGGCCCATTCTTCCTCTCCCTTTTTAAAGTGTTCTTATGAGTGGAGTTTTTGTGCATTTTGCCTATTCAGGTTTTTCTAAGGTGTTATTTTTTTTCAGTATTTGTGTGTGTGTGTGTGTGTGTGTGTGTGTTTGTGTCTGTGTCTGTGTCTGTGTGTGTGAGGGCCTCCTTTTCCAAGCTGTTGTTTCCTTTTTCATGATTTTCTTGCATCACTCTCATTTCTCTTCCCCTTTTTTGCTTTATCTCTTTTAATTCATTTTACAAATTCTTTTTGATTACTTCCAAAAATTATCATTGAATGTGAGACATATTCACATTTTTTCTTGGAGGCCTTGGATTTAGCAATTTTAACTTTGTTGCATTATTCTGAATTTGTGTTTTGATCTTCCTTGTCACCAAAGTAACTTTCTATGGTCAGATTCTTTTTTGTTGTTGTTGTTTGCCCATTTTTCTAGCCTATTTCTTGTCTTTTCACTCCATGTTAATGTTAGGCTCTGCTCCTGGGGTGGAGACTATACTTTCTCAAGCTTAATGTCTCTCTTTCTGCTGCTCTCAGAACTAGCTCTGGGGGTCTGTATGTATTTAGTTCTTCCAAGGTGGCATGATCTAAGTTGAGGTGTGGTCACTACTCTCCTTCCCTGTGCTCTGATGTGTGAGAGAACCCAAGCATTCTTTTCCACTCTGGAACTGTGACCCCCGTCCCAGGTCCTCTCTGACCTCAAGCTTTTATGTCCTAATGTTCTTCCTAGCCTTGGGACTATGACTCAGATCTTCAAATGGGCAATGCAACAGAATACTCCATCTAGTGCTAGCAAAGGGACTCATGTAATCACTGACTCATTATCAGTTCCCCTTACCATATATGGGCTGAGAGTTTTGGAAACTGCCTCTGCTACCATTGATTCATTACCCCCCAGGGCCTGCTACTCAAAAGTCCTTTTGGATGACTATTTTGACTATTGTAGTTCTTTCTCTCACCTCTGTATCATCTCCAAATTTTTTGAACCTATCATTCTGCCTTTATCCAAATCATTGATAAAAATATTATGTAGCACAGATTTCTGTGTTACTTCGCTGGAGACCTCCTGCCATATTAATATTGAACTATCAAGAAATACTTTAAATCTGGCCCTCCAACCAGTTATGAGTCGTCTTATTGTTTCATCATGTGAGTCATATATGACTTCATGTTCTCCACAAAATTACATTAGATACTTTCTTGAAAACTTTGATAACATCTTAGCAATTGATATACAAAACATGATTCTTATCTACTAGTTTAGTAATACTGTACAAAAAAAAGCAAAGGAGTTTAGTCTAGATGATCTTTTCTTGACCAAACTATGTTGGCTCTTTGTAATCATCACTTCTATTTCTTGGTATTCACCAACCAATCCCATTACTGGTCCATTTTAGAATTTCCCCAGTGTTTGCAGCCACATCCATAAACTTCTAGTGGGCAAACTTAGTTAACTTCCCTTCATTAATCTTTTGGACAACATTCACCCTTCCCCAATCTTGTGGTATCTCCTGTTTTACCTCTTCTTTAAAATTATACCAATTGTAGCTCATTAACATAATTTGGCAATTCTTTCAGAATCTAAGCATGTAGTATATAGATATTTGTGTGTTTGTGTGTATGTATATATATTTATGTGTGTGTGTGCATACATATATGAACATACCCATGTTTGTGTGAAGAAATTTCAACTTATTAAGGGCAAGTATATATCCACTTATCAGTCCTTTATTTCAGCTATCAACACCCTTTTAGTTATCTGTATTCTGTTAATCAGAGAGAACATGGAGATGACACAGTTAGAGATATAGTGAGATCTAAGTTACAAGCACATCTCTAGATATCAGTAAATAGCAAACAGTAGTTGATTCATTTAATACTTTTAGTTTTACAAAATACTCAAAATATCTACTTTAATTCTTGCAACAGCCTTGTGAAATGGTGTGATTTATTAGTTTCAAGATGAAGTGGCTAAAAGTTTGAAGAGCTTAAGTCATTTGCCCAAGATGATACAGCTAATAAATTTCAGAAATCAAATCCATGTCTTCCAGGCTTCACGGCCTCCATAGTACTTCTCAACATTAGATGAGGAGGAAGGTATTGGGAGTTGAGGAACTCAATGAATTGAGAAGTTAAAGACTTTGAGGACACATTGATCTCTATATTGAAATCTGAAATATGGGGATAGATTGAGGAGTGGAGAGTAATACCATGAGCCATGCTGTTTTCCTTTGTATTATCGCAATCACTAGGAAAATTGTTCTTTGGTTATGCTTATTTTACTATTCATTAGTTTATCCAAGTTTTTGAATTCACTCAGAAGATTCCTCAGAATTCAGCTTGGTTCCTAGTTTCGGGTAGCTATGAATTTCCTGAGGGGTCAGCCCTCTAATACTGCTAGCTCCCTGAAGCTCAGGATGTCTTATTGTTCATTACCTCTTTAAGCAGAGAAACCACATTGCCTCTGATACATTCTCATTTTGATGCTTACTTTAAGGCAAATAATTTAAATTTTCTGACCTTTGATTTCCTTCCCTATAAAATAGTGATATAATATATATATATATATATATATATATATATATATATATATATACACACACATATATATACGTATATATGTGTGTGTATGTATGCATGTATACATATATGTGTATATATATACATACATGTATGTGTGTATATATATAATAAAGAAAACTGCTTTGTAAACATAAAAGCACTGTGTGAAACACGTTACATACTTTATCTTAATAGACCTCAGTTTCTTAATCTGTGAAATGAGGGATTTATCTGAATCCCTACCAGGTATAAAGTTCTGTGATTCAAAGTATAACCACCTTCCAACGATTCATTGAAATGGGGGGAAGAGAGAACACTGGTAATTGGAAGTCCATAGAAAATGCAAGAATTTCATTACTTTCAGCTGTTGATTAGCTATCTACCTTCCCCCAGCAAATGTTGAGGTTTGCTAAGGACAAGCAAATTGTACTGGTGGGAGTTTCTTCTCCTCTCCCTGGCACTAACTACCTCAAGTTAAAAAGCTGATAGTAACAAAGGAGGCAAAAGTTGGACAACTGGATTTACAAAGCAGAGGGAAAAGGAAACCTGGATTATCCATAAGGTGTGTATTAGCTATTGAATAATTACTGTGTTCAGTTGGAAATTATTGCAGTTCTTTTAAATGCAAGTAAAAAGAAACATAAAGGAAGCAGGAACTGGCACAAGGCTGCAATGCCTCTTTTTAGAACTACTAAAGCACAGAGGCATTTATTTTACTGGCTTAAAGAAAAAAGCATCACAGATGCATGGATCTCTAGAGCCAGTAGGGGCCTCAGATGATGTTCACTTGTTTATATGCCCACAGAATGAGCAGCTGTTCATTGAGCACCTTAGATATAACAAGTCTAATTTTATAAGCAATCCTACATGTATCACACAATTTTACAGCTGCAAGGAATCTTGGAAGAAAAAAACTTCTTAAGGATGTGGGGGCTTGGCCACTTACTCTTTTTGTGTCCTTATCATTTGGCAGAGTGTGTTGTACATAGTAGGTCCATGCACATAGAATCAACCTATAATCAGATGTGGAAGGGATGTTAAAGGTCAACCAGTCCAATTCTATTATTTTATAGAACTGAAGTAGAGAGAGGGGAAGTGACTTTTCCAAATTCATACAGGAAGAGCACTTCCTGTATTAGGTTGGTATTAGATCCAGGTTTTTTTGACTTTATATCCAATGGCAGTTCCATCTTACCATATTGCTTCTCAAAAAATGAATTAGTGAATAAATGGCTAAATAAATTACTTCAATCCATACTCTCCATTTCTCCAATTGAGGAAACCAAAATTTACACATAGAGGTATTTGGCAACATTCTGTTTATTTAATGGCATCAAAGAAGGCCTGCTGCTTTCCCATCCATGCAATTCCAAAATCCAGATCTGGATTCAATTGCAAATAGTCCTGAGAAAGAGAATTGATGGCTTTATATTTTTTCTAAGGTATAAAAAATAATATCATCCTTTCCTTCAGATACACTTTGATAGGAAGGAAGAGGGGGGAAACTTAGGGGCAATAATTATATTAATATAGGGGAACACGCAAAGAGGGAATAATTATGAACATGGCGACAGGTGATGGCAAAGGGAGGCTAGGAGCATAAAATTCAGACTTTATCTCTTTAAGCTTATTGCCCCCTATTTGCCTTCCTCTTTATTTTTCCTTATTGAGAAATTGATTTCAAAGTCTGAGACTGAATCTGGGTGTGTTTTCGCTGCCTGGCCATATTCCCAACCAACTAACTTGACCCTTGAGTTTTTCAGCAGGGTATGACTGCTTGTAGACTAATGAGTTCTATGTTCCACGTTTGGGGGGGAGGTGCCAGCTCTGTCACCCCAGCACTCCTCCTTCCCCGAGAACCCCCAGCCCGAAGGGGGCTTAGATCTTCAGCAGGCTCTTCACTCCTGCTCTGATCTGCCACTTAATTCCTTCCACCAGGTGGGCCTGGGGCCAGAAGCAGCAGCAACTGTAGCTGCCCCACCTACACTGCCCCCGGGGCTGGAAGCCGAACCACGAACTCCTTCCACTCCCGCAGCTTTTCCCACTAACCTTCTCCACAGTCTTTGGTGTTTGTGGGTTGAGAAGTCTCATAACTGCCGCAGCTCACTGGTTCAGGGTGCTATGGCATGCTCTGCCCAGTTGCTGGTCTTGCTGGTCCTCCCCACTCAGGCCGGGCTCTGCTCCACTCCGTTCCCAGCTCCCAGCTCCCAGCTCCCAGCTCCGTGTGGGATAGACCTCACCCAGAGACCATCCAGGCTCTCCTGGGCTGGAACCCTGCTTCCCTCTGCTGTTTTGTGGGTTCTGCCGTTCTAGAATTGGTTCAGAGCCATTTTTTATAGGTTTTTGGAGGGGCTCAGCAGGGAGCTCAAGCTGGTCCCTTCTTTCCAGCCGCCATCTTGGCTCCACCTTTGTCTTTGGTTACAAAGAAGACCAAAACATACAGCCTAAAGAAGTCAACAAAGTGCAAGAGCCTACACCAAAAGTCTCCAAGAAAAACACAAACTGGTCCCAGGCCATGGAAGAGCTCAAAAAGGATTTGGAAAAGCAAGTTAGAGAAGTAGAGGAAAAATTGGGAAGAGAAATGAGAAGGATGCGAGAAAACCATGAAAAACAAGTCAATGACTTGCTAAAGAAGACCAAAAAAATACTGAAAAATACACTAAAGAAAACAACACCTTAAAAAATAGACTAAGTCAAATGGCAAAAGAGCTCCAAAAAGCCAATGAGGAGAAGAATGCCTTGAAAGGCAGAATTAGCCAAATGGAAAAGGAGGTCCAAAAGACCACTGAAGAAAATACTACTTTAAAAATTAGATTGGAGCAAGTGGAAGCTAGTGACTTTATGAGAAATCAGGATATTATAAAACAGAACCAAAGGAATGAAAAAATGGAAGACAATGTAAAATATCTCATTGGAAAAACCGCTGACCTGGAAAATAGATCCAGGAGAGATAATTTAAAAATTATTGGACTACCTGAAAGCCATGATCAAAAAAACAGCCTAGATAGCATCTTTCAAGAAATTATCAAGGAGAACTGCCCTGATATTCTAGAGCCACAGGGCAAAATAGAAATTGAAAGAATCCATCGATCGCCTCCTCAAATAAATCCCCAAAAGAAATCTTCTAGGAATATTGTCGCCAAATTCCAGAGCTCCCAGATCAAGGAGAAAATACTGCAAGCAGCCAGAAAGAAACAATTTGAATATTGTGGAAACCCAATCAGAATAACCCAAGATCTGGCAGCTTCTACATTAAGAGATCGAAGGGCTTGGAATGCGATATTCTGGAGGTCAATGGAGCTAGGATTAAAACCTAGAATCACCTACCCAGCAAAACTGAGTATCATGCTCCAAGGCAAAATATGGAATTTCAATAAAATAGAGGACTTTCAAGCTTTCTCAGTGAAAAGACCAGAACTGAATAGAATATTTGACTTTCAAACATAAGAATCAAGAGAAGCATGAAAAGGTAATCAAGAAACAGAAATTGCAAGGAACTTACTAAAGTTGAACTGTTTTGTTTACATTCCTACATGGAAAGATGATGTGTATGATTCATGAGACCTCAGTATTAGGGTAGCTGAAGGGAATATGCATATATATATGTTTATGTGTATATACATATATATATAAGTGAATGTGTAAGTATGTATATATCTATGTATATATAGATATATAAGTGAATGTGTATGTATGTATATATCTATGTGTGTGTGTGTGTGTATATATATATATATGTATATATATATATGTGTGTGTGTGTGTGTGTGTGTGTGTGTGTGTGTGTGTGTGTGACAGGGTGAGTTGAAGATGAAGGGAAGATATCTAAAAGAAATAAAATGAAATTAAGGGATGAGAGAGCAACATACTGAGAGAGGGAGATAGGGAGAGATAGAATGGGGTGGATTATCTCACATAAAGGTGGCAAGAGGAAGCAGTTCTGTGGGAGGTGGGTTGAGGGCAGGTGAGAGGGGAATGAGTGAACCTTGTGCTCATCAGATTTGGCCTGAGGAGGGAATACCATACATACTCAGTTGGTCATCTTACCCCACAGGAAAGAAGAGGGAGGAAGATAAAAAAAAATAAAAAGGGGGGGGATGATGGAGGGGAGGGCAGATGGGGTGTAGGTAATCAAAAACAAACACCTTGGAAAGGGGACAGGGTCAAGGAAGAAAATTCAATAAAGCGGGATGGGTTGGGAAGGAGCAAAATGTAGTTAGCCTTTCACAACATGAGTATTGTGGAAGGGTTATACATAATGATACACATGTGGCCTAGGTTGAATTGCTCGACTTCTTAGGGAGGGTGGGTGGGAAGGGAAGAGGGGAGAGAATTTGGAACTCAAAGGTTTAAAATCAGATGTTCAAAAACAAAAAAAAAAGTTTTTGCATGCAATTAAAAAATAAGATACACAGGCAATGGGGCGTAGAAATTTATCTTGCCCTACAAGAAAGGAAGGGAAAAGCGGATGAGAGGGGAGGGGGCTAATGGAGGGGAGGGCTGACTGGGGAACAGGGCAACCAGAATATATGCCATCTTGGAGTGGGGGGGAGGGTAGAAATGGGGAGAAAATGTGTAATTCAAACTATTGTGAAAATCAATGCTGAAAACTAAATATGTTAAATAAATAAATTTAAATTAATTCAGAAATTGAGGTTTTCTTAAGGTTAGGCAGAGGAATGGACTTTCTCTGCTCTTCATTTTCATGATTTATATTACCTCTCCTTGAAAATGGATTAAGGAAAAATGGTGCCAATGTAGTACAATATGAAGCACCTTCACTGTGACTCTGGACCATAAAAGAGAGTTTGTGAAATGCTTTGCATATAATCATTAAGAAATAATATTGGTGAACACTTATATAGTGACTACTATGTGCCAGGTGCTTTGTAAATATTATCTCATTTTGTCTTCACAAACACCCTGGGAGGTAGGTGCTATTAATTATTCCCATTTTACATAAGAGTGCTGAGGAAAACAGAGGCTAAATTCCTAAGGCCACCCAGCTAGTAAGAGTCTAAAGCATTATTTGAACTCAGGTCTTCCTGATTTCAGAGCTAGTGTCCTATTCATTGGGAAAATAGGTGCCTGAATAACTGAATTATAAAGTCATTAAAGTATGACATAAGAATATTTCCTCACTGAAACAGAAGTTTGCGTTCATTTCAGGAAGACTACAAGGGAGAAAACTGGTCGTTGGCAAATCACTCTGTTTCTTCTCATTATGAAGATTCTGTTAGATTCTATCAAGGTTTTCTATATGATGTTGTTTTCCATGTTCCATAATGTCCACTTAAAAATATCTTTTACTTTCATTCCACTTATTAAACCCTACCTGTCCTACAGGATGAATTCTGTGTTGAAACATCCCTGATCCTGGTAACTAGGAATGATTGCTTCCTGAGATGATAGAATTTAAACTTTTCTTAGATTCTGAAAAACTTAGTTCATATCTTAACAATGATTCTTCCAAGCTGTGTGATCCTGAGCAAGTTAGCTAATCTCTATCTGCCTCAGTCCCTAAATTGGTAAAATGGAACCCATAAAACTTACACTATCTCAAAGAATTATTGTAAGATTTTTACAATAATTCTGTGTGATGGTGTTACATATACATACATACACATATACACACATACATATATACATGCAAATATACACATATAAGTATATGTGTATAGATACACATATATATGTATATATGTATATATACACACATACACACTCACATATATGGATTTATCCTGTTTAATGATTCTTCAAAACACTGGTAGTGCCTGGGACAGTGAAGTGCTGTAAATATCTTTTGACTTATGGATCTTAGGTTATTGTAATAACTCACTTCCTACCAACTGGAGAAAATTGGGGCTCAATCCCTTTAAATATTCCTAGGCATCATGTTCAGAAAGAAATTAAATTTATCCATGTATTTCTTTGCAGATTAGCAAAGCCCTTATGCTTAGGACTGCTTTTTATGCATATGAACCTAATTTGTGTGAACAACATAGCACCACAGAAAAATTATTCCAACATAATTAAATCTATGTCTCAAATGCAGTTTGGTACTGTTATCCTGAATCCACAGGTTTAATTGGATAAAGGAGGCTTTCTAAATTTATATTAGTGAAATCTTTCTCCCCTCTTTCTTTCAAATTAGGGATTAGTTTCATGCCTGTAGTTATAGGGGCTTCTTATTAAATAAATGGCATTCAAATGTTTTTAAAGAATTTCATCATATATGACAATTAAAATAAAGAATAGGGTGTTTTTTTGCACAATGATTGAGAGCCTCCATTTTTCTTCATCCATAATCAAATAGAAAATTATATATGAAAATAGTTTGTATAGCTATGCACTCTGTGCTCTACCATGTAGTTAGCTGAATTTAAGATCAAATAGTATTTCTATTTGATATTCAATGGGATAACAGAGATTCAGTGAAAGCTATTCCTTCTAATAGGCATCATGAATGTGTATATATTGAGCACCCACTGATACTAAGATGTTACTTCACAATGAAACATTAGCAAATAGCTTGGTAGTCCCATGTTTTCCAGATACAGGTTAAGAGTCATCTGGAAAGCTAGGTAAAAGATACATCCATTTGAGAAGTGGTATCATTATATGGTGGAAAGTAAACTGGATATAACTTCCTATCATATGATACAGGAGAAATGGTAGAAGGGGTGTTTAGTGAGGACTAACATCTCTGGTGTGACTTTGACAAGCCCTATCCAGGTCTGCTCAATACCTTTCACTCAACTCTCACCTGTAGCTCCAAGAAACTGTAGCATACACAGCAGCCAGACTCCAGTGAAAACATCGCAGATGGGCTAAAACAGGTTGAGGGTAACCAACAGGCCTCAAACTCATCTGTGAGTTAGTGGAAGGTCTACCCCCAAGCATTCAAAGACTTTCCCTGGCGTAACAGATAGATGAAAACAACCATGAAGGCAACTGAAGCAGGTGCTGTGTAGCATTTAGAACTTTGTTAGACATCAAAGACACCAAGGTTATCCACTGTATCCTGGGTCATCACCAGTTACACTGACTTTTGTCTTGCTACTAGACTTCAATGACTCTGGAAGAGTGAGGCTAACAACTTTGTGCAACTCTGCTCACTTAAATCAATTCTCATGCAAGTCCAGACATCCTCCCATAATGTCGTTGGTTCACTTCAAAAATGAATGATGAATAACCACAATAAGAAAAAGAAGCCCGCCAAGACATCCCCTCACCAGAAAACTAACAGATAATCAAACAAAAACAGCAAAAAGACAAATGAACAAAAAACTAAATATGCCACCCACACTCTCCTTCTTACCAACACCTAAAAGACCTGCAGAGAAGAAAAGAGAAGGGAGGGGAGGGAAGGAGAGAAGAGATGAGAAAGGATGAATAGGCTCAGGAATCAGGGTTCTGGTCCAAACATTCATACAAATTAATAATGTGACCCTGGGAAAGTCAACCTCTTTTACTTTCCTCATCTATGAAATGTGGGTGTTCAGCTACATGTTTTCTAAAGACCCTTGTACTTTTAATATTCTATGATTTTACTAAATTATGTAAATAGTATATATGTAAATATATATATATATATATATATATAAAGTATATTATGTGATATGTGATATTAAGTATAGATGGATAGAGATAGAGATGTAGATGTAGATATAGATATATATTAAGTGTCTATAAAAAAACTATTAACTGAGATTTGGAGCTATTGTAATCTGTGACAAAAAGAAAATGGCGTATTCACCCAGGTAAAAATGTGTCTCCTTTGCAGTAATGGAGTAGGAAAGGAACAGATCACCACTGAGTTATCTGTAGTAGTCTACATGGATATTAGTATTAAATCAGGAGGGTCAGTCATATAGTGCAATTGAGAAAAAGACAATTGAACCACCTCAGTGTTATATTAGCCTTCCCTCCTTTCAGATGTTAAAAGAATCAGAGAAAAGTTTCCAGCATTGTAGATCGAGGATTTAGAGAAGGACAAAGGCAAGAATCAATTTGGATGAGAAGACATGGAAAGTTGTGTTCTATATCCCTGGAAAGAAAATTTGCACTGCTGAAACAGAAATATATATTTTTAACAGACATCAAAGCATTGAAGTGGCAAGATAGGAGGTGTCTGAAGTTTTATCAGCAAAGAGAGGAGAAGTAGGAAGAAGAGTGGGCAGTAGCTGGAAGGGGTTTGCTACTTAAGATCTCACGCAGAAAACAACTCAGTGCAATCTCTGTTAGTATTTAGAATTCAGAATGAATCGCCTAATTTTACTTCAAATGCAATGGAGAAAGGGAATGTCCTATCCCAAAAAGAGGCCAGTAAATTTAGTTTCATTCAGAGACATCATAACTAATGCCCAGTCAAGAAAAAAGAAGTAAGCTATGGAAGTGAGTCATAATAATGACAGAAAATTGGTGACTGTTCTTTCAGTAAGAAGAATTTTACTGTGACCTAGAGAGGGTTTGTTATACTTAACCTTTTCCAATTCCAAGCAACATCTATTAATGCATAAATATATATGTTTATTCTCTAGTAGTAGGGAAACTAAAAGGGGTGCTCTTTGTAGACTATCCAGAGGACAGAACAGGATTCTTTCAAAGAACAAAAAAATTAATTGAATTGGGTGGAGGGAATCTGAAGAGAGACAAAAAGTTATATCTGTGCTAAGAATTTAGAAAGCAAAAACAATATGACAGAGAACAAGGGAAGATCATGAACAACTGAAATATCAACTTTGTTGATATGTAACATTTTAAAGAGAGATTAAAGATTGGACTAGTGATTTGTGATTTCATTGATATATGGGACTCCTGGAAATGGGGAAAATCCTTCTACCATTGTATGTCAGTGCCTTTCCTGCAATTTGTAGTCTTGGAGAGTTGCCTACAGAACTAAGAGCTTAAGTGACTGTAGGGATGAGAAGGTGAGATTTTTGTTATCATTCTTTTTTTATGTTTCTTGGAGTTCAGTTTTCCAGACTCGTGCTAAATTCTAAACATCTGAAGGGAGGATCAATCTCTTTTGAACCCTGGTAATTCACAGCTGTGCTGAGTCACTTAGGCTTTGGTGCCTTCTGGCTCTGAGCCTATTAGTTAAAAGTGAATATACATATATATGTACATATGTGTGTGTGTTTATGTATATATGTGTATATATAGATCTATATCTACATGTATGTGTAAATTATATATATACACATATATGTATATATATGTGTGTGTGTATATATGTATATATATGTATATATATGTGTGTGTGTGTGTGTGTGTGTGTGTGTGTGTGTGTACCCTGAGGTGAGATATTGCCTTGAGGCACTCACTTGTGGAAGGATGTTTAGCTGGAGAGAAGAGACCACTGATGGAGAGAGACCTCTGATACAAACCCTTTTGAGAATACTGGAACACTGGATTACAATAAAATACCAAAGGAAAGTATGGCGTTTAGTGAGACTAGGATAGTTGTCTGTTGTTTTCCAATTTTTATATTATTTTGCTGTGCCCAGAGGCCAGACTGAAGTGGCCCCTCGCATGTGAAGCTGGAGGAGAACAAGCTTCACTAGAGTTGGAGGGTGCGAGCCAGAGACAGAATATGGGGGTGGGGGCCCCTGGAGCCTTCTGTACCTGCACCCAAGGAGGAGCAGGAAGAGCTTGGGGTGGAGCAGTCCCTTCCCCCATGAAGTGGGACATGGAGCAGGAGCAGAGAGCTACCTGAATGCAAACACAGGTAGGAGCCAGGAGTGGTTGGCCCCTGGACATGCAGGAGAAGGGACCCTGGAGGTCTGAACTCAGCCCCAAGTTGAAATGAAGGCTTTACAGCACAGCAGGAGCAGTGAGCACACTTTCCTGCCTCGCCCCCCTCCCCCGGGATGGGTTGGGACAAAGTGGGTGGAGCTGTCTATAGTGGGATGGGGAAATGCCTTGGCCCTGGGACCCACCTCCTCAACTTGGTTGCCCAGTCGCCCCTCAGGACTTGGAAGCAGGGCGGCTGGAGCAGTGTCAGGACTTGGATTCTTTGGCTCATTTGAGCATGTGTGCACCTGAGAGTACCAGGTGGGAACCTATAATAGCAGCGTGGGGAGAAGGATACACCCCCAAGAGGACTTTACTTGGACACTTTGTTTGAGTTGATGGGATTGTAATTTACTGTGACCTTGGGGTGGAGTGTGTTGTGTTCTCTGCTGCCGGAGGATGTGTTGTGCTAGGGAAGTCCCTGGCCTGGGATCCCCTGATAGTACAAACTAGTATAATGTGGGGGGTTTGCTATGTTATGTTATAGAGTTTTTTGTCTGTTTAAGGCAATGTGGCCACCCTAGTAATAAATTGTTCTGTTATTAGACACAGGGTTTATTATATTTTGCAGTTCAATCCTAAATACATATATACATAATCACAACAGCAGCCTTCAAGTATGCTGTGTTGCTTGGCATTGTGACTTACCTAGGGTCAGGGTCACACAGCCAGTATTTCTTTGAGTCAGGGCTTCAGTACAGGTCTTCCTGATGTTGGGGTCAGCTCTCTATTACATTGTGGCTGCCTCTAAATAACATATTATAGGATTCATATGCAATGCAAGTAGCTATAGGGGGTAGAGAACTGTACCTCTTGAAACAGAATCAACCACTATGATCCATGGACTGATAGTATGGATGCATAAGTAAAAGCAAGAAAAAGCTTATTTGATTCTGACCTATTCAAAAAGAGAAAAATAGCAGCAATGTATATATTGTCAAGTGTGGTGCATGCAAGTGGACATATGTTGATTATACATTGACAACAAGAAGATATGCTTTCTATATGCTTTCTACCATCTAAAAGATGGTATACCTTCTGAGATTCATCATGCTCAATATCCACTACACACTTCTGGTGATATCTTCACCTAATAAATTCTTGTTAAATGATTGATTCACACGGTGACAAATGATGTCACCAGAAAGAATCTAGAAAACATTTGCAAAGAGTTCTGGGGAAGGGAACAAAGACCCCAGGATACACACGGTATTTTAATTATTGGTACCAATTTCAGGTAAAGATTTCAAAAGAGAAATGCAAATTCAGGAAATAGCTGACTTGCTAAGAAGATATTAAGAATGAAATTTAGATTCTGGACAATAGCTTAAAATATGTGAATGATTGGCTGGGAGGCAGAGTAAACCTAACAAATTTCAGTTAAATATATATTCTCATAAAGTCTTGTGAATCTAATGGAGTCAGGTTTAAGGTGGAGAAAGGGGGAAAAACTGCTCTCAAATGTCTGCTAAGTCCAACACAACAGAGTAAAGCACACACAAAAGCAGGGGGAAAATATCAGAAAGGACCAGTCTTATATAAGGCAACTTCAACAACAGGAAGAGTAACAAAATTTAACAACAAAACTTATGGCCTCAGATGTCTATACATAAGCATATAAAATGTCAATAATATAATCAAGGTGAAGTGGATAGATTTTTGTTGTACGTAGATAAATTTAGCATAACAAATACTCCTGAGACTTGATGGACAGGACTTATAACTGACATAAAGCTATGAAAATATCCATTTTATTCAAACAAAGGACAATTAAAGGGGTAGAGTAGTATGTTAAGAAGATATGTCAATGTGAAGAAATCTAGCACCTAGAAGAAGAATGATGGATTAGAACTGGAAGAAAGCCCATGGAAAGGAGAATTAAAGAAAAAAAAACAAACTAAAGTAATATTGCAGTTATAGAGCAACCAGACAAAAGGAAGAAACAATGATTATGTTCATTTACAAGCTATTCAAAAACAAATCACCAATCTGGCACAGAAGTATGATATCAAAGGGGGACTTCAAATATGTAGATTTCTACTAGAGTTCTTCCATATTCATAAACAATACATCTCATAAATACTAATAATAGGCTACTTTTTAAAAGGTGGAGGAAGTTACAAAATAAGCAATAATTTTATACATAATTCTAACCAATAAACATGAAATGGCTGGTCAGATTTAGGGTTGTAATGGATCTTAGATATTATATAGTACAAATCTTAGATATTATATAGTACAAATTCTTTTATAGATGTATAACTGAAGCCCAGAGATGTTTAATGATTTGGCCAACTAAGGACTCCCATGTATGAATTCCTAATTAATTTGTGGAATTATGAAATGGAGACAGGAAAGACTGTGATGGCAGTAGAACATGAGGCTGCAATTCTTTACTAAGGCATGGAGTGTTCAGGGCAAAATGGCACAAAATGTACAAAGACAGTGTAAAATGCAAGGGGGATAAAGGGAAGGATATCATGGGGATGTGGATAAGGTGGTGGAGGAAAACAAGCAGCATGGGGAAGGAAATGGGGAGAAGGAAAGTCACAGAGAATCACTTATATAACCAAGGATTAGAATTTGGAGCATTTGTCAGCATGCACCTGTGTGGAGATAAAAGGGTGCTTAGGGGAAAGAGTTTGAGGTCTCCTTTTTTATAGGATTTTGATGGGGGACAGAATAATTCGTATCTGTTTCTCCTTGAGGTTAATTAATTAACAAATTCACATCAACTCAAGATTGTCAGCAACACTTTAAAGTTAATATTCCCAAAGGGCTATAAAAATTTGCATACCCTTTGACCCAGCAATATCACTTCTAGGGCTGTATCCCAAAGAGATCATAAAAATGGGAAAAAGACCCTAAATGTACAAAAATATTTACAGCAGCTCTTTTTTTTTTGGTGGCCAAGAACTGGAAATAGAAGGCATGCCAATCAATTTGGAAAAGGCTGAACAAGTTGTGGTATTTGAATATAATGGAATACTATGGTGCTATAAGAAATGATGAGTGGGTAGAGTTTGGGAAAACCTGGGAAGACTTATTTGAACTGATGCTGAGTGAAGTGAGTAGAATGAGGAGAACATTGTATGCAGCAATAGCCACAGTGTGTGAGGGCTGATTTTGATAGACTTAGCCTTTCTCAGCAATGCAAAGACCTAAAACTTTTCCAAAGAACTCATGATGGGAAATGCCATCCACATTCAGAGAAAGAACTGTGGAGTCGGAATACAGAATGAAGCAGACTCTTTTCTCTTTCATTTTGTTTTGTTTTATTTCTCATGGTTTCTCCTGTTTGTTAAGATTCTTCTACGCAACATGACTGATGTGAAAATTTGTTTAATGGGAATGTGTGTAGAGCCCATATCAGATTGCATGCAGTCTTGGGGAGGCAGGGGGAGAAAATTTAAAACTTATGGAAGTGAATGTTCAAAACTTAAAATAAATAAACTAAATAAAAATCCTTTAAAATTAATATAGCTACATCATCTCAAAATTATCAACACCATTTGGTCTTAATGCAGATGTCTGGAGCTTATCTGAGGTTTACATGTCATAGTACCAAAAGGCCCTGACAGCAAGGCTTAGATGACTGCCCCTGATTTAGCACATAGTATCAGTATATGATTTTTGGTTAACAAGTGATAGTTTGCCAATTAAGCTTTTTTGATCTTTGGAACAGTTTCTATGTGACTTTCTAGGCTTCCCTTCGCAAACTTACTTCTTGCTATAGTTACTTATAAACTTAAGTAGTACCAGAAGGGGAGGGGGAGAGTGGTCAGAAGGACAAGAATATGATGCGACTTTAATGGGTAGTAAGCAATAAAGCTGAGATTTGAACACTGACACTATAGCTCTAGATCCAGCATGCCTTCCATTATACCACACTGAGTCATATAGGAATTATGAATGATTAGAACCTTGGGGAAAGTAACTACTCCATCTTAGAATTCAAGCTGGAGAAAGAGAATAAAGCTATTAAGAGACATATACCTGGATTGGGAGGGAGTACGTTTCAAAGAGTTCAAAGAAAGGATAGGTATGATGCCATACCCTAAAATTATATAGCTCAAATCTTGTCAAGAAACATAAAACTCCCTAAAGAAAGAAATTCTAAAGAAATTCACTCAAACTTTCATTCAAACTGGTCTGTTGAGGACTAAGGGGTGACAGCACCTAAAGAGATCACTTTATATCATTTTGGAATTTTATCCCCACTGCCTAAAAGCATCTTACCCATGACAGGTCCTTAATAATAAAAAAATAATAATTTAGTTATGTATAGTACTTTAAAGTTTGTAAAATGTTTTATTTTCCCCACCTTTTACTCCTCATAACAATATTCCAGCATAATATAATCACTATGATCACCATTTTACAGACGAGAGTACTGGGGGCAAAGAAAAGTTAAATGACTTTCTCAGGGTTACACATCTAGTATGTGCCTGAGACAGAATTTGAACTCAGATCTTCCTGATTCCTAGTTTAACATACTAATTGTAATACATAATAAATTAATTTACCAAATACAAATTTGAAATTTGTGTATATGTACATATATGAATATACGTACATTATGTATATACACACATATGCATATATAATGTGTGTTTGTTTATGTAATTATATGTAATAGAATATTACATAAGAATGTGCCATATGGATTAATTCAAAGTGTAGTAAAAAGGATCAGGAAAATAATAGAGAAAATGATTATAGCAATATAATTCATGCACTGGAAAGACCAAAGGAAAAACAAACAAAGAAACAAAAAATCTGAGTACTTTAATTTTTATGACCAGGCTTGGCCTCAAAAGAGTTGATAAAATGTATCTCTCCCTTTCATTTATGAGATCAGAGTGTATGAACATAAAACATTACATATAGTATGAGACATAGCTAACTTGTTGGCCAGTTTGCTAAAATGTTTTTTTAGTTGTTTTTTCATCTTTTGAAATACTTGTTACAAAAGATGCCTTCTGGGGAGGGACAGACTTAGAAATAAAGGACATATCTATGTCTTTTTGTATGGTACCAACCAAAATGACAAATGAAAAAGTATTTCTAAATGATATTTAGAAGATTGAAGCCAGGCAAGGTAAATATTTAGGAAAGCAAGAGAATGACACAGATTAAGTATCATGCCAAAATGAACTGAGAGTCATGATAAATATTAAATACAAATGAGTGGCAGCTAGGTGGCACAGTGAGTAGAGCACCAGCCCTGGAGTCAGGAGGACCTGAGTTCAAATCCAGCCTCAGAAACTTGACACATGTACTAGCTCTGTGACCTCGGGCAAGTCACTTAACCCCAATTGCCCTGCCAAAAAGCCAAGAAAAAAAAATACAAATGAAAGGTCTTTTAAAAATGATGTTATTGTTAGGAGAAGGAACAAAGAGAGGATAGAGATTAGACTAAGTCAGAGTCAGAGGACATTAGAACAAAACCATGTCAAGCTCATTGCTTGTGTGATATTAGAAAAGCCTTTAACATCTCAGGATCTCAGCTTTGTCACTTGTAACATGAGTTGTTTGGACTCACAGATATCTGTTTCCTTATAGGTCCACTGAACCCTATGAAAACATTAGGTAAACCTTGGAGCACTGTATAGATGGGAATTTTGTGATATTTCTATTATATAAAAATAGAAAGAACCAATCATAATTTTCACCCTCTTCAGAAAATTGGAAAGTTTGTTATTTTTCTTATATATATTCCTAAAATACTTTATTGATTGTTCTTGATTATATGACTTGTGCCATTGGCATGAAATTAATGAACACAAACATTCAAGACACACCAAGAGATTCAATGGGAAGAAATGACACTTGCATGACCTATGACCAATTGCTTTCCCACTCATCCAATTTTGTGTCAGTTCTCAAAGTACTTTGCTAATAAAAGGTGATCCTCTGAGCTATGCTAACTTAGTTGGATGAGATGAAATAATCGCAAGTGCCAATGTGGGGCTAGCTTTTCAACCTTGTATAGAATAAATTAGATACACCCCTTCTACACCTGTCATCTAGATTTGTTTAGGAATTTTAGAAGTATGGCTTATGTTGCCTTTTTTAATACATGATACTTCAGTTAGTTAAAATAGCTAGAAACTACCTTTGACTAAAGATGGACCTTTTTAATAAAATATTCAAATGTGTCAACTTATGTTATGTGATACAAAGTTGTAAAAATATTTTTTTTTACTATATTTTTTTAGTGGCTAAATACTATAAAATGTGTTAACAAAGAGGTATTATCTGAATATTTGCGATTTAAGACTCCAAAAGGAGACTGGTAGGACTCTAAGCTTCATATTGTTTCTAATACAGTTTCTAAATCACGTATTGTATTCTACTCCAGGGAGCAGATGGGTTACTTTAATTCCATGCAGAATATGAGTATTGAAGGGGTTCACGAGGTCTTATAGAATCTAAGAGCCAGGAGAGATCTGAGAAATCATTTTATGCAACCCTCTCAGGTTAGAGGTAAAGAAAGTAAAACCCAGAGATTATGAAGAGATTGCTTCAGGTCACACAGTTTATGGCTAGTACTTAGAGCCCACATAACTTACCTGGCCATTATCCCTGTTTCTTTTTCTTTTGCTCTATCGGGAGATGAGGATATGAAAGTTTCTATAGAGTGGAACAGAAAGTCATTTTCATGATGTGGCAAGGGCGGTGCTTCAAGGATGTGGAGTTTAAAAGATACACAATCAGTGTTTATAGGGTAATTTAACTTGGGCCTGGGTTAGGTTGAGCTAGGCAGTGGTGGGTTGTCTCAACATCATCACTAATGACTTTCTTGTTCACAATTTGTCATAATGGTAAGAAGGTGAGCAAATAGTCATGGAGATATTGGTACCAGGGAAGTTTCCTTATATTTTGTGGCCATCTTCAGATTTCTATTGTGACAAATATGAGGCACAAAACTCAACACCAATCAGTAATCTCACGTTATCAAAGCAAATCCTCAAAATAACAGGTCTACAGAGACTTTGTGTGGACTTCACTGTTGTATGCTTGTGAAACCTGGACAGTCTATCAGCTCCATGCCAGAAAATCAACTGCTTCCCTTTGAATTGTCTGAGGAAGATTCTGAAGATTGCCTGGCAAGATAAGTACCAGACACTGAGGTCTTCTCTCAAGATGAACTGCCAAGCATTCAAATTCTACGGCAGAGAGCTCAACTTCAAGCATACCTAAAAGATCATTTGATGGGAACTCACACAAAGTTTACCCTCAGAAAGTGGTCAGATGAAGCAGTACTAGGATACTCAAGCTCTCTCTGAAGAACTTTAGTATTGATTGTGAGGCACAGGAGACTCTAGCACAGGAATGCCCAGCATGGCATGCCAGCATCAGAGAAGGTGCTGTGCTCCATGGGCAAAGCAGAATCTGAGCAGGAAAAAGGAAATGTGAGCTGTGCAAATCGAGAGACATCTTTACCCCAAATGATGTAATAGACTACTTGCACCCCACCTGTAGTAGAGCCTTTCAAACTGACATTAGACTGAGCAACCACAGCTAAATACACTGTACCCTGACCCTAACATTGTGATATCATTGGTCACCTTCAAAAACAAAGGACAAACAACAACAGCACCACCAAGTAATTAAAACCTTAAAAAAGCAAATATGGGTAAGGGAATCTGATGTAATGGGAAAAACAAATGAAAACACAAAAACAACATTAGTCTTGATCAGAAAACCTTAGTTTAATCAAGTCATAAACTCCAAGAGTCTCAGTTTTCAAAACCGTAAAATTGGAATAACATTCTCTTTAGCCACCTCATACCTTTACAATAATGAAGGCTTTTTCTTCCTTCCTTCCTTCCTTCCTTCCTTCCTTCCTTCCTTCCTTCCTTCCTTCCTTCCTTCTTTCTTTCCTTCCTTCCTTCCTTCCTTCTTTCCTTCCTTCCATCCTTCCATCCCCTTTCATCCTCCCTTTCTTTTTTATTAAATGAACTGATTGCCATAGGCAATGTCAAAGAAACCATGGATATAAGGTTATACGAAGGAAGTCAAGCTAAACTGTGGAATGTATATGTATCCTACCCCAGAGTTCCTTTGTGGAATTACTTATCAAACAGGTCAAGATCAACAAGAATAATGATAATTTATAATTATATAGAGTTTTAATGTTTAGAAACCATCACTGTCACAACAATCCTCTGAAGTATGTAGTACAAGAGCTTTCTACATTTTATATATGGGAAAATTGATGCTTACAAAGGAAATATGACCTCAATATCACATATTTAATAAATAGTAAAAGTCCAAGATAAATGCTAAAAGTCCCAGCAGTGTGATATCTTGATGGTATAGTATGTCCGCTAGAATTCTTCAGGAAAAAGATATGATGCATATTAGGGTCATAAATAGGGTAATAGTTAGTAGATGGTAACTAAGAAGGTGTCTAGTCACATACACACACCCATTCAACAGATGAAGAAACAGACCTAGAGAGATTAACTGATTTGTCCAAAAGGTCACAGGTATCAAGTGACAGAGCTGTGGTTTGAACACTGGTTTCATAACTCTAAAGCCAGAAGTCTTTTTCCTGTACCATCTTGCCTTCCTATCCTTTAGGCCACATTTGATTGCAAACATTGGTTTATATCCATAGTTCAAGTTGATGCAGGTCATGGTTGTTTGGTAGATCTGATCCCTTCATTCTTTTGCATAAGCATTTTTAATATCAATTGGGCTAGATACTCAGTGGCTAGGGTAAGTCTTGTAGGTATGTGACTTGAGAGAGGAATTTCTGGAATCCCCATTAGTCTTATCTGTTCAGAAAGGGATAGACTTTTGAGGGAGTGACTGAGTGATATGGGCAAGTTATAACCATAGAATAAATATTAAGATAATTTTAAAACAATGAATAATTAGTGAATATATTAGCTAAGGTATTAGGACTATGAATTATAAGGTATTAGGACTAAAAAGAACCATGGTCTGGTTAATATAATTCTGCACCATAAGTCAGGTTCAAATCCACCTAAGATACTTCCTCTTTATGTGACTCTGGATAAGATGCTTGAGTTTTGTAATATTCAATTTCCTGTCAAATGCAAATGCTGGGTTTGTTTACTTTTAAGGCCTGTTCCATATCAAAATCTGTGATCCTGTGAAGTACAAGAAAGGAGAAATGTCAATAATCATACACATCATCCAGAAAAATGAATCTGTCTGAATTCTTTGTAGAACTGGAGACTCATCATCAAAAACATTTGGAATGTAGTGTTGAAAAATCCACCCTAGAAATGTCCTCGTTGTGTTGAGAAACAAAAGTCCAATCAATGACTTTTCAAAACATATTTATTTTTTTCTTGTTATAAAGAAAGTTAAATGAGGGCTTCTAATATTATCATTAGTTCAAAATGTTTAGTAGAATATACCTTTGCAAATGTTGTGATGATCTGAAATATCATCTTTATTCTTATCAGTATTATCATTAACCCCCAAAAAATATATGAACATCTGTTATGCTCAAGAGAATGTGCTAAAGAGATGGCAGAATACCAAGAAGGCATTGTTTCCTTGTATTCCTTGACCTCAAGGAAATTATAAATTAAATATTGTGGCATAGCAAAAAAGGTCTCTTCCACTTATGATGCATGTGTTATGAGATACAGACACAAACAATATAAATAAAACCATAAGGTACCATATGCCTTTATATAATTTAATTGATGTTGTTATTCCCTCCATTGATAAAAATTGCACCATCTTTCTCCATATAATGGTAGAGTGTTTAAAGAGTTTCTGTGGCCAGTGTTATCATTATGATCATCATCATTATCATCATAGTCCTTATGCTGTTGGCAAACTTTAGGTGGATTCTCTGCATTGAACTCATAGGAATGTATGGACAAAAATTGCAAAGAATGGGTAGGCATGATTGATTGTGTTCTGCGTAATTGAAGGATGTATTAAAATTGGTGAGTGAATATGATATTTGAGTGACTTCTCCAGTGATGAGCCTCAAAAAACTTCACTAGGTTGGTCCTTGGATAAGAAATATACATTGAATCACTTGTTCCATACTAAAAGACATTGGATTTTGGTATTATGTAATTCAATGTCATGGCTTTGAGAACAGAATCACTTCCAGATCGTGAGGAAACATCCAAATTGTATTTCAATGCCGAGAGAATTCAGATAATTGAAGAAAAAGACAACACACACACACACGTGTGTGTGTGTGTGTGTGTGTGTGTGTGTTTTGAAAAGGGAGAAGAATGGTATGTAAACAAAGGAAAACAGGCAATATGTGCTCCGATGATTATTAATTAATGTAATTAAATTATTAAATAGATCAGTTTGCCTTGAGTACAGAGTTTTGGTATAGAAAAGTTGGAACATAAGATTATCTATCTTTGTGTCCCATGCTCCAATGGAACTATGGTTTTATTAATATCTTGCAAGCCATCAGTGCCTACCCATATCCTATAATTCATCTCTATACTCTCCTACAAATTCACCACAGAGAGATCACCCATTTAAGTGCAGCTCTTCCTCTCATTCTTCTAACATTTCATGGATATCAGTGGAACATATAAACTAATCACATTTATTGTCCCTTGCAGTCATGATGTGACTGGCCCATGATTTTTTTACTGTACTACCTTTCTTCCATGCCACATTTTTCCTTAGAAATATCTGCATGTTCACCAGGTGCTTCTCTATTGCTCTTTGGATAAGCTTCAACTTAAATTCTTCTGAGGCTGTAATAATCCATGATTCCCTGACATATAACATTGCCATAAATATATTGATGTTAAAAGGATGAGCTTTAATTCTAGGAAAAGTTTGGCTTTTCAAAGGAAGTGACAGTGTTATATCATTGGACTAAAAAATGGTCCATATGGATTAAACATACTTCCTTTAGGTAACTTTTTAATGAAATGTTTATCAGTCTAATTGCCATCATTTGATAGTATCTTTCATACTCAATAGTGTCTTTTGATGGAGTGGGAGGAAACCATCCTCCCCATTTGAAAATTCTTGCTTCTGATTATATTAGATGCTCGTTTACAGGGACTAGGAGGTATGGATATAGTTACGAACCTAATATGATTCAGAATCACTGAGTTAAATTCAATCCAAACAAAATGAGATGTAACCACTAAAGTTTTTGTTCTTACATAATATTACTAAGTTCAAAGGTTTCATTTAGTGAAATTGTAGTGCAATTCAAGTTACCTATGTGGGTTAGCTCACCTATTGTCTTTACCTAGATACATTATTCATGAAAACTCTGGCTAAGTGGAGAGTGCTGTATCTTATCTTTAACGAATACTTTCTAAAATGCCACCTGTGTTTTATGGGTTTTCAGGTTGAAGCAATGAATCAGAGTAATTAACTTATGTAGAATTCACACCTTTTCTTCCCCCATGTTACATCTTTTGCTATATAAATCTATCTCATGTCTATTTTGGGGTCTTTTCAATGCCATTGACAAATACATGATGGCTGCTTTCTTTGTAAGTTTTTTGAGTTAAATAGCTGGCCTATTTTAAAGGCCATTGACATTAATAACTTCCTCATAGGGCTGATATTAGGATCTAATGAAATAGTATATATAAAGCAATGTTCAGACTTCCAATCCTTATGTAAATATTTAGCACTTTTATTTTCCTTTCTAATACTTTATTTCTATTTAATTTGGTTCAGTTCAACTCAGTAACTATTATTAAGAATCAATATAATGACTAATACATAATTACAGTTCATATGAATTGTGGTGACAGAAAGAAAGGATATGCAGAGTATTGTTCGTGGACAAATAAAATAAGATTTATAAGGCAAAACACAAATTAGCTACAAGAAATCAAAGGAGAAAGAATTTGAGATTCTCCTTGAAGGGTGATATTTGGGGGTATGGAATACAAAGGCCTACAGGATACAAAATCTTAACTCATGAAGGCTAAAGGAAGCCCTTTCCCCCAAAAGGAACCTTTATGATTTTAATATAGTCCTCCTCATTAATGAACATAGGCGTATACTTGACCAGTGTCTATGTGGTGGTATTTGCCTTAAATGGATATGAAAATGAAATCATGTCATTTATGTTGGATTCTCTAAAGGATCTCGCTGATAGTTTACATAGATGACACTTTCAACAGTACAGACTGCAACCCATCTATGCCTTCTCATCCTGTATGTCTCTTATTTTGCCTTGTGTGAATTCAGCTCCTAGAGTGGAAGCTGATATAATGTGAAAAGACATAAAGGTCAAGATTGAGGCAGGAAATACCCTAACCAGAGTGGATAATCAGTAAGCACAAGTTCGTTGCCAGCATTTGTGGTCCTGGTGCAAGGCTCTCTATGACCACAGAATCATAGATTTAGAGGTGAGAGTGACCTTAGAGGTCATCTTGACCGATCCTCTCATTTCACAGATGTGGAGAAGCTTAGAGAGGTCAAATAATTTACCCATGAGCATGAGGATAATGAGTAACAGAGGAAAGATTTGAAGCTAGGACCTCTGACCTCAAAACCATTACACACATGGTATATAGACCACTTATTTCTAAGGAAAAGTCAGAAGGTTAAAAGAGATAAGCACCCATATCCTAAAGTGACACCCTGGTGACTACTTACAAGTACCTGGCTCTCCAGGGGTAATAATCTACTTTAAATCCTTTCTCACAAGCCTCCATTTCTACTGAATCTCCCCTGGAAAAGCCAAAATAGGTCAGAGAAAATAATTTAAGAAGAGCATTTACATAAAAACAGAATGTTACATAAATAACAAATTAAATCAAAGAAACAGTGTTTACCACAGAGCCTGGTATATAGTAGGAAGTTAATAAATGCATGTTGCCTTGACTTGACAGATCCTACCTCCAGCCGTGTCCAAACTCTCATATTTCGAGCTTCTAGGAATGAGTTGATTCATCCCTTATCACCATGCTGCTTCTCAGGATGGCACTGCAGTCTAGAAAATAAGAAAGAGATGAAGATTTAAAACTTGGATGATGCCATATCAAGGCACAGAAAAGATGAAGCAATAGAGGAATAATTGTTGCTTCTCAGAACACTGAGTGTGTTTATTTGTGGATGTGGGAGCAGGAGGGATACCTCTTTGCAATAGTTATCCTGGGAGCACTGGTGCCATAGGAGTCATAGAAATCTTCCCATTTTTTCTCCACCCTCCATTGCTTTATCTTCCAGCTCCCAACTGTGTCTTTCTAAACTAGACTTCATACAACAGTCCCATCCTCTTTTCAAACTGGGTGTTTTGGAAGTTTCTAAGCTCTTATAGGCTTCTCACAGATGTCATAATCAAAGAATCCAACTAGCAGATGCCTTCTCCAAGCCCTATCCCCAAAACTTTTAATGCAATGAATATTCCAAAAAGTCTTAGTATAGTTTTGACTTTATTATGGGGAAAAGAATATGCATTTTCTAAATGTCTACTAATATATATATGTATATATATAAAACACATATATATACACATATATACATACATACATACATATATGTGTGTGTATATATATATATATATATATATATATATATATATATATATACACATATATACATATGATGTGTACCAGGCACTGTGCTGAGCATTTTACAAATGTCATCTCATTTGCTCCTCACAATAACCCTGTCAGGTAGGTGCTATTATTATCACCATTTTATGGATAAAACAAAACAAAAGAAAAACAAAAACTAAGGCAGACAGAGGTTAAGAGAGTTGACCAGGGTCACATAGCAAGTGTCTGAGGCTTGATTTGAAATTATATCTTCCTGACTCCAAGGCCAGAGCTCTATCCACTGTGCAATTTATCTACTCACATTATCTTCAAATTGCATTAACACTTTTGGAACATCTGGTATATTCTTACTATTTAGTAGTTATACATAAGCAAGTTGTCTTGGTTGACGACTTGATTGTTTATATGCACTGCCTGGGGTCTCAAGGTTTTCCTTATCTATAAAGGTCAGAAGAGGTTACGGGCTTGATTTTATTTTATTTTTATTTTCTTACATTTTAGAAGCCCAGGGCCTTGCCCTTTATTTCACAGGAGCAAGGCATTACCTCTACGTTATGGGAATTTAGGTCTTGTGACCCTACCTATACTTACCTCCCAAGTGTCCCAGAGCTAGCAGTAAATATAGGACTACAAAATACTGCATCTTAGCCCCAAGATAGGGGAGGCATTTACCAAAAAGAAATAGATCCTTTTTACAATGTGCAAGGGATGGAATTCTCATAAAATCATCGAATGTTGGATTTCAAAATTACTTTGTGGAGCATTTAGTTCAAAATTCGTTTGACAGGTGAGGAAATAGGCCCAGAAAGGTAAGTTCACTTAACCAAGGCACAGAAATACTGATAATGGAGTGTGAACTGCCCATTCTAACACATCGCTCTCTCCACTAAGCACAGGATTTAAAACTAAACTGTGCCCTCTTTAATAGCAATTCAGTTGTTTTTTTTTTAAGAAAGCAATTAGAAACTGTGTTTTTTCCAAAGTGTAGTTCTATTTTATATAAATGAAAGACAGCTTAGAAATCCTTTAGGGGATATTTTTATTGTTTTGAAATAAAACCTCCAGATTTCTTGACCTTTTTGAAACCACTGATTTTTTTTTAAATTAACAACTCCTAGCAACCCAAACAGTCACATCTTGAGCCTCATAATCATATAGCACTAATTACAACCAACCTATCGATATTAATGCTCCTTCTCTTGGATCATTTGACTGATGCAACTCATTCAAAAGTACGTATGAAGCCTTTGATTGAGTGGCCTTTTCTCTGTCTTCCATTTCCTGGCACCACTGTCCATCTCCCTTTCAGAGCTGCTTCAGGTTCTGTGATCACATCTGCTGAATGGATAAGGATACTTTGTCCCATGGTGTAGACTTTGATCTGTCCCTGCCTGATTCTGTGGGGCTGTTTGGGAGATCCCTATCATCCTCTTACCTTTTCAGATTATACCTAAGTTTCCTCTGAAGCCCCCATTCTCTCATTTTGTCTTCTATTTCTTTTGTTTGAATGAGTGACACTACAATTTGCATTACATTCTACTAAATCCTTCCAGATAAATAATCTTGTTTTAAGCAATAAAATGCAGTCTTTTAATAGGAAAATACATTCATCACCTTTATATATTGCTTCAGAGGCAGCTTGGCATAGTAGCTAGAGAACTGACCACAAAGCCAAGAATAAGTGAATCCAAATCTCACCTCTGATTGATATGTTGGCAATGTTAGCCTGGGTAAGACACTTCTGAGTAACTCTCTAAGACTATGTGTTGCAAAGATGGTGCTGACCTGTTTAGGAAGACAGAGATTCTTCATGAGACAGTTCCCAATACCACTGAATCACTGGCTTAAATCCCTTTGCTATGTATTCATTGGTTGCCAGAATAAGACAGCAGATTATACACAGCGAAAAGAGCATTGGACTTAAAGTTAGGAGGTCTGGTTTCTAATCAAATTCTAAGAATAATTGGTTGTGTGACCTTGGGAAAATTTCTCAGCCTGTCTGTTTCTTCATCTTTAAATGTTGACGTATGACATTATGTTTTCAAAGTTCCTTACCAATCAGTACCATTTAGTAGAAATTACAGTCAGTTGAGAGAGAGTGTAATAGAAAGAGCACAGACAAGGTTTAGAGTCAACAGTCCCCGGTTCAAATCTGGATTTTTCCAAGTACTCCTTGCATGTGACTTTGGAGGTGTCACTTAATCACTCTGGGTCCTAGTGTCCTCATCTGTAAAATGAGAGGGAAGATGGACAACCTGAACTTTGAATGTATAATTGTCCTGGAATATTGTACCTTCTTATGTCTTAGTTAAAGAGCAATTTTGAGACCTCTACTTCATAGAGTTTCCTTAAAAATACTCATCCTGCTATATAGCTTGAGAAAACTAGTTACATGAATAATCTCTACATTTATGAGCTTTAATTGAAGTAATTCTGTTGACACTGAGACTCTCCAAGAAAACATCTGGGCATAGGAACCATGATAACTGCCTTCAAATATTTGAAGGCTTCCAATTATATTTTTTTTCAGTTATACATATTCGATCTATTTCCACATTAGTCATGTTGTGAAAAAAGAATCAGAATAAAAGGGGGGCAAGCCACAAGAAAGAAAAAAAAAAACAAAAAAGTAAAATATTATACTTTGATCTGCATTAAGAATCTTTAGTTTTTTCTCTGGATGTTCCATCATGAGTCTCGGAATTTTCTTGGAACATTTTATTTCCAAGAAGAGCTAAGTCTAGCACAGTTAATCATCATACAGTGTTGTTGTTTTTGCGTACAATGTTTTCCTTCTGCTGCTCATGTCATTTAGCAGAAGTTCATCTATGTTTTTCCAGGTTTTTCTGAAATTTCCCACTCAATATTTCTTATAGAAAAATCGTATTCCATTCCACTCATATACCACAACCTGTTCAGTCATTCCTCAATTGTTAGGCATCCCCTCAATTTCCCATTCTTGGCCACCACAAAAAAAAAGTTTGTATAAATATTTTTGTACATGTGGGTCCTTTTCTCACTTTTTAATGATCTCTTTAGGATGCAGACCTAGTAATGGTATTGCTGGATCAAAGGGTTTACACAATCTTATAGACCTGTGAGCATAGTTCCAAATTGCTCTCCAGAATGGTTGGATCAATTCACAATTCCACCAACAATGCGTGTGTTTCAATTTTCTCACATTTTTTCCAACATTTGGAATTTTCCTGTTTTGTCATGTTAGTCAATCTGATGACTATGGTATAGTACCTCAGAGGTGTTTTAATTTGCATTTTTCTAATCAATGTGATTTAGAGTTTTTTTCATATTACTATATAGAGCTTTAATCTCTTCCTCTGAAAACTGCCTGTTCATATCCTTTCACCATTTATCAAGTGAGGACTGACTTGTATTCTTATAAATTTGGCTCAGTTCTCTATATATTTTAGAAATGAGGCCTTTATCAGAAACACTGGCTGTAAAAATATTTCTTAGCTTTCTGCTTTCCTTCTGCTCTTGGTTGCACTGGTTTTGTTTGTGCAAAACCTTTATAATTTAATGTGATCAAAATGATCCATTTGTACTTCATAATGTTTTCTATCTCTTCTTTGGTGATGTATTCTTCCCTTGTCCATAGATCTGACAGGAAAACTACTTCTTGCTCTCCCAATTTGCTTGTGATATCATCCCTTATGTTTAACTCATATGCCAATTTCAATCTTATCTTGGTATAGGGTGAGAGATGTATTCTATACTTAGTTTCGGTCACACTATTTTCTACTTTTCCCAGCAGCTTTTGTCAAATAGTAAGTTCTTATCCCAGAAACTGGAGTCTTTGGGTTTCAAACAGTAGTTTACTATAGTGATTTACTACTGTGTCTTATGTACCTAACCTATTCCACTGATCCACCACTCTATTTCTTAGCCAGTACCAAAGAGTTTTGATGATTGCTGCTTTATAATATAGTTTTACGTCTGTTAGGGCTAGGTCACCTTCCTATGTATTTTTTTTTCATTTATTCCTTTGATATTCTTGACTTTTTGTTCCTCCAGATGAATTTTGCTATTATTTTTTCTAGCTCCATATAGTGTTTTTTTGTTATTTAGTTACTATGGCACTGGTAGTAATTTGCTGATAATAAATTAATTTCAGAAGAGCTGTCATTTTTATTATATTAGCTCGGCCTACCCATGAACAATCGATATTTTTTTCCAATTGTTTGGATCTGACTTTATTTGTTTGGAAGGTGGCTTCTAATAATCTTTACAATTGTTCTACCTGGCCCCAGAGGACAGATTGAAGTGCAGAGGGTGGAAACTACAGAAAAGCATGTAGTTTGATTTGAAAGGGGTGAAAAGAAGTAGGCTGCCTTAGGACATATTGATTTCCTTCTCAGTGGAGAACTTGTAGCAAAAGATAGATCATTACTCATTGGGATATTAGGAAAGGGATGCTTAGTCAAGTTGAAATTGAAATAGATGGTCTCTTTGGTCCTTTTCAACTCAGTGATTTTGAAATATTGAGTTGTTTTTCAAAATACAAATGTCACACATATGCCTTCCTAATGCTCTGAAATACCATTGTAGTTTATTATAGTTTGACCATCTGAGGCTGAATATTTCTTATATAATATTGGTGAACTAAACTCAAAAATGAAACCTCTGTTGACAGAAAAGAGTGTATTCTCAGTTTATAGTCAGTTAACATAGGAAGGTTTGCTGGGTTTCGTGTTGCTCTTAATTTTTTAAGCAACCAAATAAGTTCATCCACAATACTGCACCAGTAAAATATATCTTTGCCTGCAGGTTCATTTCTGTTGCCAGGGAAACCATTTGCACTGACTTCCTACAGTCTAGTACCTATAGCTCTTGTGCATTGGAACTAGTTCTATATGATATTGACTTTCAATTTTATATGCAACCTAACAAATAGCTAACTTTCCATAAGTTAGATCTTTTTGCAATGCTACTGGAAATGCAGATGATTGTAAGCAGTGTAAAATGTCAAAAAAATTCACAGAAACTTAAACTCAACTTGTGCCAATTCATTTAAGCAGATATAGCTTTTTTATGAATTCAATGAAAAAATATAATTTTTATAATTATACAGATCTACAGTATTATATTGTTGGGAAATTATTCCATGTAGTAGCTAGAGAGGTGACTCTGGGGTCTGGAAGGCTTGGGTTCAAGTAAATCAGGGAGACTTAGATATAAGCCTGCCTCAGCCACTTTCTGGCTATGTACTTTTGGATCAGTATAGTACTGTGGTTTGGGTTCAAATCCTACCTCTGACACTACTTATATTGCTTTGGGGAACTTCTGGGCCACCTGTTTCCTTATCTATAAAATGAGTTGGTTAGACAAATGTTCTCATGTCCCTTTTAGTTGTAGATACACTGTATGATCCTATGACACCATGATGAATATAAAGTTGCAGAACAGTTTCTGGTGTATATTACTAGTGTGTTTCCTCTCCAGGAGTTCCTCACACCATTGTAATCACAGGTTCAGTATCTCATAACCTCCTAAAAATGTAACAATACTGAAGTTATCAGAACAGATTTGGAGTTTTTCCCTCGAGAATTTCAAGAATCCAGATGTTTCTAGATAATATTTTATTCATGGGGGAAAGATTCGTCATTTTTTTTGACTGAAAATGGACTTAGAATGATGAAACAAGGTTGCAAGGCCATGGGGCCTCCATTACTGAACCTTAACCTGACCTCATTAGTGATGAAATAATATATCAGTTAATATCTCTAGAGCCATCAAATATTAACAAGGGATTACCATTCCTATAAAGAATTAGTAGTGGTATTGCTGGATCAAAGAGCATGCATACTTTGGGCATAGTTCCAAACCACTCTCCAGAATGGTTGGATCAGCTCACAGCTCCACCAACAATGGTGCTGAGGGAATGAGGTAGGGGATGGTTGGCATTGCTGGAGGCTGTAGAGGTGTGGCAGCTTATGTTGTGTTGAGCCAGGGTCCCTGTGCTGGTGTCTGGCATGTGCTGAGGCCAATGGTCTGTTTCTGTGTTTTCCTGGGGATACACTGAAATATGTGGAGGTTTCAGCAGCTGCAGGTTGTCTGTTTGCTTAGGAACACATAGGGTTGGTGTCTACCTGTTTGCCTGTGGCCATGCTGAAACACTTGGAAGTCTGGCTGCTGGAGGTTTTTTGTTTGTCTGGGATTGTGCTGAAGCATGTGGTTATTCTCAGAGTTGGAGTCTGCCAATTCCCTCGTCTATGCTAAGGCACATGGGAGATCTTAGTGTTGGTGTTTGCCTGCTCCACTGCACTAGGGCTCAGGATCTACTGTTGGTGTGCTAAGGTGGGGCTTCCTGATGGTTTGCTGGTAAACTTTATGTCCTAGATAGTACCGCCTTTTACCTGAGTGAGACAGACCTTTCCTGACAAAATTCCAAGTTTCTTGGGCTCAAACTAATATTCAATTGATAATTTTCCTGGTTCTATTATTCCAGGATTTATTTTGGGGTGCTCTTTCATGGTTGTTTGGAGGTGAATATTGGAGAGTTTTGGTAACTTCCACTCTTTTCAATAGAATAAGACATAAGCTCCTTTCTTTGGAATTTAAAATTCTTCAACATTTTGTTCCTTTCTATCTTAATAATTTCAAGATATATTGGACTACTCGTTATTCCATAGTTCTAGCTCTAATCTCCATGCCTTAGTGCTATCTTCTTCTATGCCTGAATTGTATTCTCTTCTCCCCTTCACCTCCTGGAATCCCTGATTTCTCTGAGACTTAGTCTAAGTGCCATCTTCTACATGAAGTTTTTCTTTGTCTTCCTTCTTGATAATACTCTCCCTTCCAAAACTTTAGTATTGATTTTGTATGTACTCTATCTTGACCCTTGAGGTCAGGGCTATTTCACTTTTGTCCTGGCATTCCCCATTGTTTAGGACTTTGACAGCTGCCTAGAGGATGGATTGGAATGAAAACAGGTAAACATGAGTCAGAGAAAGTAAAGAGGACGTTGCTGCAATGATGCAAGTGAGAATATGAACGGTGCGTGTGTAAGCCGAATCAGCCAAAACAGCTTCTCACCATGGCAGTTTCTGAGAGGTGGTGAGGATCTATAGTGGTTACAAGAGTTAAAAGCTGTTGAAGCATTTGAGAGATGTTGCAGAGATTCAGTAGAAATGACAAGCCTTGGCAACTCATTGGATACATGGAATGAATGAAAGTGAGTAGGTAAGGATAGAAGTTATTGACATTGGTAACTTGAATGACTAGAATGATAGTGGTGAACTCAGTAGTAATAGGGAAGGTCAGAGGGGGAGGATAAAGCTAATAGATTATCTTTTGGATGTGTGGTTTTCCAGTTGCCTAAGAGACATCTAACTTGAAGGATAATATTGGAAGTCATGAGCTACAGTGGATCATGGGAAATCACAGATTAATAAATTTGGTTGAGTAAGTGGACTTTCAGACAGAACAAAGCACAATTATTAAAATGGAACATAAAGTCAGAATATTCTTTTTACTTGTAGAATTCAACTCCTCCCTAGTATTAGGATACGAAGTAATGGAGTTAGGGGAAACAAACAAACAACAAAATCCCACTGGATTTTTGTAATTAGAAGTTTGAGATCCTGGTCCTGTCATTTATTAGCTATGTAACAATTGAGAAAATCACTTAACCTCATTGGGCCTCTCTTTCCTCAATTGTAAAGTAAGGGCTTTGGATTTGATGCCCTCTAAAACCTGATAAATCTATGATCCTGTTCGCTGTATGAAGAGCAAACTAGCACGCTTTGTGATGTTTGGAATCCCCATGCTAAATGACCTACTTAGAGCAAAGAGAACAGAAAAACACAGTATATCACCACTGATCAAGCACCAGAAAAATGTGGATCCAACAAGAAAATGTTTCCTTTGCTGATGACCCAATTAGTTGAGCCTAGTGAATCTATGTGTAAAGAGATGCTTCACATCATTCTCCCTTCCACATCAGGGTTCCTGGGTCTGCACTTTTCCTTTATTGTTATTGAATATGAATAGTGCATGCATAAGCCAAATCAGCCCTGGAAACAGCTTCTCAGCATTGCAGTTTCTGAAGGAAGGCTAAGTTTGCTTCATGTACTCATGAGGATGTTTGAATGCTCTGTTACAGGGAACTCATAGCCTCCAATTTGCTCAAGGCACAGTCGTTAAATTCTCTGGCTTTTATTGCTGAATTATAACAGTTCCATCAGGGCATCGAGCAAACAGAATGAAAATGAGAAGAAAAATGGAGAAAGCTGCAATATTAGGCCACTTTATATTTTTTC
The DNA here is from genome assembly GCF_011100635.1 of Trichosurus vulpecula. Lineage (NCBI taxonomy): Eukaryota > Metazoa > Chordata > Mammalia > Diprotodontia > Phalangeridae > Trichosurus > Trichosurus vulpecula. Next base: position 134,925,111 of record NC_050581.1, read on the forward strand.
CTGTAGAGGAAGGAGTTAGGGCATCAACGTAAACGTTTTAGGGCGGGAGGTGTTATGAATGCTAATAGTGGTGCCACAATATGACTTCTGAGGAGCAGACTTCTAAATGTTGTGTTGGTTCCAAAAGATATCAGGGTTATAATTTGGAAATATATGTATGGGCTGGGAAGGCAGAAGGGTCCTTAAATCACTAGAGGGATTGTAGGAAACCTTCAAGGGAAATTCTGAATGTAGGGAGTGAGAAATATTTTGCCTTCCTTGTAATACAGCTTCACTAGATTAGTTTATTAATATGTCAGTGGGTGGGAAAAGAAAGGATCTATGATTTCACTGGCAGAGAGAACTTTCAATTAGTAAATTCCATCTTTTTATATGGACTGACACTGCAGTTTGTAACCTTAGAGAGTTGCCTTGAGGTGTCAAATGTCTTTGCTAGGGTCACACAGTGTGTATCAGAGGCTGAATGTGTACTAAGATCTTGATTCCAAAATCAGGTCTCTGTTCACGGTCATTCTATTTGTAATAATGATTAGTATTATAATAGCTGACATTTATATTGTACTTTAAGATTTCTAAGGCACTGTACAAACATCCATTATCTCATTTTGTGGCTTTGATGCTATTATCACCCTCATTTTAGAGGTAGTAAAACTGAGGCTCAGTGAGGTTTAAAAACTTATCCAGAGTCATATAGCTAGTGAGGGTCTGAGGTAAGATTTGAACCCTGGAATTCCTGTCTCCAAAATATAGCAGTGTACTAACTGTACCATGCTGCAAACATCCCTTTAGAAAAACATAGTTCCTATAATTGGGAATGACAGGTATCTTTTCCCAAGGATGTTAATGTATCAGGCAACATTGTACACATTCATGCACACACACACATGCGTGTACACACACACATATATGTGAATATGTGTCTATATGTCTATTATGTGTATGTATTTATGTATGTATGTGTATATCATCTAATCCCCTTAATGTTAAAATGATGCCTTGGATTAGAAATGAGTATCTGAAGACTTAAAAGTGATCTCAGAAGAAAGCTTGATCACTTGTCCATATTCACTTATATTTACATCTACAGAATCATAGGACTAATTGTGCTACAGGAAAAGTAGAGATCTATTGATCTAACTCCTTCATTTTATACATCATGAAACAGGATTATCTGATGGTAGGAGGATTCAGATAGATTCATCGTTATTTAAACCATAATAGATTCTTAAATGAAATTTCAGTTATTCCGAGCACAGTGCATCACTAGTTTATGGGATTAGTGTCACATATGACAACTATCATATTCCCTCCAAAATGTAACATATAGAATATGGACAGAAAACACCAATTCATATTGAGCTGGTTGAGCTGATGATTATGGTAACTTTAAGACTAGTCAACAAACATTTAAGTCTCTACTATATGTTAACCTTGAGATACAATGGCAAATGCATTTTTAAATTATTTTCTCCCTTATCATGTCCATTATTACGAAGCTGAGTTCATAGCACATTTCTATGAAACTAGAAACTATTTGATACAATATAGTGCAAGTATCCTCAAATGTCAATGTCCCCACAGTATTTTGCACTGTGATTTTCCTTTCTAAACAAACATGCCATTTTCAGTGACATGTCAGGTTTAAGGCCTGGCTGTGCATGAATGACATCAGAGTATGTGATAGCTACTCATTGCCTCGTCATTTATTGTCTCATTACTGAAGACACTGAGGAAATTCTTAACACACAAAGATTGTGTTTCACCATCTGTAGACCATGCACTTTCTTATGTTCCATTTGGTGGAAAAGATTTCTTAGAAATTCATTCACTGTTCTTTTGCCAGATTACCTTATGAGAACACAAAACAAAACAACATAATAAAACAAAACAACAAAAACATGGATTCATAACAGATGGCCAACAATGCTGAAGTTAGGAGTATTTTTTAATATCTGTGAAACAAAGGAGAATCAATAGAAAAATAGCAGTTGGATGTCAGGCAGATCATTCCCAGTGACACATACGGAGCAGAAGTGAAAGAGTGAATATGTACCCACCTTTTGGAGGAGGGCTTTCCCAATTCTCTCACTGGTAGTGCTTTCTGTCTGAAATGGCTTCCCATTTACTTTGTATAATTCTTGTTTCTACAAAGCTATTTGTTTTTTCACCTTTTAGACCACAAACTCCTTAAACATTGACCTGTTTCACTTTCCTATCCCCAACACTTAGCACATAATATGACTTTAATAAATGATGACTGACTGTTGAATATAGTAGCTCTCAAAAGCAACTGACTTTCTTCTGTCTCATTCTAGGAGATCTGAGGAATAGCTAAGAACAATTTGCATAAACTCATTCAACTGGCCTAGAGACCAAAAAAAGTAAAACTATAGTCACTGGAATTTCTCTTCTGAGCTCTGAGATTTATTGAGAGGTACTTTCAGAAGAAAGAGACTCACTGCTTGGGTGTTGTGGAGGGAGAAGATAAATGGGAGAGTTTCATCATCAGTGGATCCAGAGGTGAAAATTAATGAGTACAAAGGCCTCCTAAATGATGTTTCCTCCAACTACCTAAAGAGACCCAATATATGGAGAATCCAGAGGTAAAGAAGCAGAAGACATCAAAAGTCTAAAAGTTCTCTGAGCCACAAATTCAAAAGAACTGTAACACTTGTCAAGAAACCAGAGTAATCTCTCCATTTGTCAACTTTAGAGAAGCAAAGCTAAAGAATATCATTGGAATGAAGACAGAAAATGATTGCACAGGACAGAGGTGAAGATAATGATATCTGATAATAATTAGGAACATCAGGTCAGCAGTCTGAGGTATGGACAGAAGCAATGATCTGTTAAAACTCCTAGGTCTGTTGATACACTGACATACATGAATGCACACACCATGTATGTATGTGTATGTACTCATATATGCAACATGTGTGTACATACATGCAGACTTTCCTTTCATTCTGAACTTATGCTTCTGAGGAGCAGACTTCTAAATGTTGTGTTAGTTCCAAAAGATATCAGGGTTATAATCTGGAAATATATGTGTGGGCTGGGAAGGCAGTTGCGGTTTTTTATCACAAGTATGGACTTTACATTTATATCTTAATAGACTTGGCCAATCATTCCATCCTGTTGAGATCTCCTTGGATCCTGATTCTGCCATACAAAATAGTAGCTATCCTTTCCAACTTATAATAATCTGAAAATGAGACAATCATGCAATTTATACCTACAATGATATAAATAATGATAATATTTTTGACTAAAGTACAGTAAAAACAGAGTTCTGTGGAAACCCACTACTTCCATCTAGTTTGGCACTGATACTGCCATCAGTCAGAGACCTCTCTTCTTTTGAGGTTCGTTGCAACCATCCATAGTACCCTTGGGATATTTTCTCTCCCTCCTGAAGGAGATAAGTACCGATTTCACATTTGGGGTCATCATCATACATATTGATTTGTGGTCCTTCCCTTTCCTATTTAACCCTTTAAAATCTTCTCCATCATCCCCATCCTGTTGTCTTTTGCTTCAATTCAATCCAAATAAATCAACATTTACTAATACTATGTGCAAACATGTCTATATATACATATATACATAGGTATCTGTATATAAATGTATATATTTGTATACACACATTTATGTATACATATACATAAACATATATGTATGTGCATATGTATATATCCATGAGTGCATATGTGTATATATGTATGTGTATGTTCCAGATGTATGCATGTTCCAGAACTGCAATTTTAAAAGTATATAGAACTCTCTCCAAGGGAACCCTCATATCAGTTTATGTCAGCAATTTCTCTTCAATTTACAATCATGAAGACTTCCTTGTAATGTGTGGGAGAGGAAGGCAGCACTGAGATGTTAAATGACTTTCCCAGAGTCATATTGTTATTATTGGGGGAGGTAGAGCATGAATTCAAATCTTTCTGACTTTAAATCTAGTTCCCTATGCACCTCGCATGGCTGCTGAGAATACTAAAACAAAATTTAAAAGAGCCCAGGACTTTATGGTATTTATATTTATTGGGACAGAATGGTGATACAGATATATAGCATATAAAGAGATTAATAAATATACAATAAGTTGAGGAGAGAGGAAAAATTGCCACTAAGGGGATAGGGAAACATAAACATACAAAATAGCCTAGGCTTTGAGCCATGATGGGAGTAGAGAGTCTTAAGAGATGAAGTTGTAGAAGGAGAACATTCTAGGCCTGCAGAGGCATAGAGATTTTACAACATCATGGCTAAGTGACAGTAGACATGGTGCAGAGCCTGGAGTCAGAAACACCAGCATTCAAATCTGGCCTTAAACACTTACTAGTTGGATGACCCTGGAAAAGTTCTTTGTATCTCTTTTCCTCAGTTTCTTCAACTGTAAATATAATAAGAGCACCCATCTCCTTGGTTGGTAACAAGATAACATCTGTGAAAAAGCTTAGCATAGTGCTTAACATGTTATGGGTACTATTTAAAAATTCCTTTCCACCTTTCTCCTTCTTTCTTTTAGAAATGTATGTATCATAGTATCAAAAGATCATTCTCTTCTTCCCCCAAGTTCAATTTTTCCACTGGCTTCTCCCTTCATTCTATATCTCCCCTATCATTAAAAATTCTTCATTTAATCTCATAATTTCCTCAAGCTATAAATCTATTCTTCATCTCCATTCTATGGCCACCTATTAGAAAACAATCTGAATTCATTGCCTCCCATTTTTTCACATCTTATTTCTGAATTCCTTGCAACCTGGCTTCCCCTTCTGTCTTCCAGGTTTCTCAAAACCTCTTCATTGATAAACCCAGTGGCCTTTTCTCAGTTGCCATCATTCATGCATTTTCTGTGGACGGTTGCTCACCCCATCTACATATATAAACATATGTATTCATTGATGTATACATATATGTATATGTACATGTAGTGTGTGTATGCAAAAATATTCAATTATATAGAGATACCTATGTGTGTGTGTGTATATATATATATACGTATATATATATATATATATATATGTATATATATATATATATATACATACATAGACATGTTTGCACATAGTATTAGTAAATGTTGCTTTATTTGGATTGAATTGAAGCAAAAGACAACAGGATGGGAATGATGGAGAAGATTTTTAAAGGGTTAAATAGGAAAGGGAAAGACCACAAAGCAATATATATGATGATGACCCCAACTGTGAAATTAGTACTTATCTGAACATTTCCAGCTTCTTTCATGGATCAGCAGACAGCTCCCACAAAAGCTGAGGATTTTCAAGGCTTAGAATTTTTTTGTTCACCCTCGCTCTTCAGTGATCTCATAATCTCTCATGTGTTAAATTACTATTGCTATTGCAAATGGACATGTACATATATATACTCAGCCTTAAATGTTGTTGTTCAGTAATTTCAGTCATATTCAACTATTTGTCACCTCATTTTGGATTTTCTTGGAAACGATACTGGAGTGGTTCACCATTTCCTTCTTAAACACATTTTACAGATGAGGAAACTGAGGCAAACAGGGTTAAATGACTTGCCCAGGGTCACACAGCTACTAAGTGTCTGAGGCTGGGTTTGTACTCAGGTCTTCCTGATTCCAAGCTCAGCACAACATTCACTGTACCACCTAGGTGCCCTTTCAGCCTTAATATCTATTCTGAATTATCATCCTAATTTACTACCTTCTTGAGAGGCAAATCTAGCTAGGTATATTTAGGCACAGGTAGATCCATTCATATAAGTGTATGTGTGTGCATATACACATGTGTATACATGCACACATGTAGATATATAATATAGGTATATTATATATATATATATGTGTATGTATATATTTGTATACATGTAGATGTGTATATAGATAGATGGACAGATAGAGAGAGAGAGAGAGAGAGAGAGAGAGAGATAGACAGATAGATAAATAGATTCTACTCTTTCTAGGACTTTGGCAATGAAAGGAAAGCTAGAAAACATAGAATGTTATGACCCAAAGAGATCAACATGGTAGAATCAGGGGATACAGGTGCAAGTCCTGGATTTGCCATTTGTTAACTGAGTGAAACAAGTCATTGTCCCACTCTAGGTCTCAGTCCCCTTAACTGTAAAATGAGCAGATTGGAGTACATGACTTTTGAGGTCCCCACATCTATGTTTCTATGATCCCTTGTTTGAGGAAAGTGAAACCCAGAGGAAAGTAACTTATCCAAGATCCAAGGGCAGAGACTCGAGGACATGTCTTTTTAGTCTCAAATCGGAGAGTCATATTCTTTCTATCACTAACATACTTCTTCCATGATAGACTGGTCATGGGGAGAGATAAAGTGGTGGTAATTTCTTATAGGTTTTACTAAAGGGGTTATAATGAAACCATGTTATTATTCTATTTCTTCCCTCTGAAATACTGCAGACTACATGATAGACTAATGAATGAAATTAAAGAATGTTAGAATGTAAGGGATCATAGAGGTCATCTAACCTCTTATTTTACATGTGAAGAAACAGAGACCGAGACATCCTGAAAGTCACACAGTTAGATAGTCATAAAAGAACTGTCTTTGGAATCCCAGGCCAATGTTCTTTTCATTAACTCTAGCTACTTATTATATTCTTATGCCCTTAGGATATTCTGACTCTGTCAAAAATCTCTAATCAAAATCCATGAACCTATTCAGGTACCTTTGCTTAGAAACACTATATTGATCTTCATATTTTGATCAAAAGCATTGAGATTTTAATTATATTTATTCATTTCAAATGAATACGCATAGTGTCTTGTTAAAAATTCTAAATTCATACTAATTTAAAGTGACAATAAATGCTTTCTAATGAATCTATTATGGAATTTTCAACTGCCTGGAAACTTCTTAAAACACAAAATGAACTATGGGCAAGGAACTTACACCGTTTCAAATGATTAAATTTAAAGATAATTCAACTCCCTTTTATGAAAGATTTAATGTATTCAGACTTTTGATAGGGGAAAAATATACCAGATTACAGAATCACTAATCATCCACTTAAAAGGAGTGTGTGTTTGCATGTGTGTCTGCATGTGTGTGTGTACTTGCACATGTATGAAAATGTATCTCTGGCAACTCCTTGCTTAAATAAATCTTAAACATTTCAGGACTTATGTTTGTTTTAATGGTACATGATTATATATCATAATTAAATATTCTGGGAGAGTGCAGTTTAGCTTCTAATTTCCTTTTTTGTTTACCATATTTGATATTCAGCCATGTAGATGAGTGATATAGTAATTCCCACTTAATCTTTAAACTGTTCAATCCTCCATTTCAGCATGGAAAAATTTCCATTGTAATTTAATCCAAGGAGAAAAAAAGCTGGCCCGATCCAAAATCTTGAGGGAGGTACAGTTTATCTTCAGGCTCTGTCAGGTTCCATGCCTTATACCTTGCAGCTTAAATTTTTCTCAGAACTCTAGTTCTCTCAAAACTTCAATTCTCTGTAATCTCTAGAAAATATGTTAACTGACATGTGATGTAGTGATTTTAAAAAATGGTTTTAGATTTTGAAGATCTTGATTCTTTCACCAGCTTTGTTACTTATTACTAATGTGGGCATAGACAAGTCATTTTTCTTTCCTAGGTTTTAGTTTCTTCATTTATAACATAAGGGAGTTGACGTAAATAATCTCTGGGGCCACTTTCAGGTATAAAATATATGAGCTTCTATGATAAAATCATTCCCAATGAGTTATAAATAATTTTAAGGCTTAATTTGGTATACCTTTTATGAACAGTCCTCAGTTTCTTCATTTGTAAAATGAGAGTTGTACTCAGTGTTTTAAATATTAAAATCTGACCATTGTATTCCATTCCATTGTTTTTCTTTCGGTTGTATTCTAATCTATTCTGTAAGTTGCACTTAATATAATACTTCATCAACTCCATTGAATTCAATTCAGCAAGCATTCAAGCAGTGTCTTCTGTGTGCTAGGACCTGGAAAAATAAGACAACAATTAAACCTACCTTCCTGCCCTGATAGAGAGTAGAGTCTACTGCTGGGTGGGGGTAAAGTATGGAGGAATCAATATATGTACAGAATTTTTTTTAATTCATCCATGATTTTATTGAATCATTGAAATCACAGATAATTTTGACTAGTAGCTGCTATGTAATTTAGAATATTAGAGAATTACTGGACAGAAAAGAAAATATAAAATGCATTTAAAGTAATCTTTAACCCCTGTTTCCACCCCCTCCAACAAGGAATCATTAACAACTGAAGAGATTAGGAAAAGATTCCTGAAGTGGGATAAAATTGAGCTGAGAATGGAGCCCAGAGACAGAGGTGAGAAAAAAGCCATATAGGTATGGGTGAATAGCCTGAGAAAAGGCCCAGAGGACACCCCACACATGTACAAACACACACACACACACACACATAGTGTGTGTGGATGATTAAGCATGGAATTTCTGGCACCTGTTTAAGGTCAGAAGCAACTTTTTGTTGTTGCTGTTGAGGGGGAAGCATTTGAGGAAGAGAAGAGGGGTAGTTCCCTGTGATCCACCAAATTGTACCAGATGGGTAGTTGCTTACTCTACCTCCACATAAGGTCAATCTTGGATTAGAAAGAACCCAGAGAAAGAGTGGTCAATTAAAAAAAGAACATCCATGAATGATGAATATTGAGACAAATATTATGTGTACATGCATTATGGCAACGTGTCTATAATATATAATTAAAAATCTAATGAAAAATGGCTGAAACTATCTCTGAAAAATGATTTCTGAAGTCATATTTGGCTACAGAATTCTTTGGGTCAGCACTGTCAAGAAAAAAAAGTAAATAAATAAAAGTACATCTAATTTCTGAAAGCAAGAATGTGCTATAAATTGTTGCTTCAGCACAAAATAGATCTTCGATCACTGCTACAATGGGTTTCATACAACTTTTCATTTCTTTCTTTTCTAAATAATATTTGTAGAACTTAATATAGGTCACTATCTACAGTCCCAATGCAGTAATTTCATTTTCTCTCATCTATTTGCTTGAATTTTCACTAAATCAGTTGAAAGTGAATGAAAAGTTGAGATGATATATTTCACAGAAGCAAACAACTAAACCAATGAGTGTTGCATTGTAGTACAGGGAAAATTAGGAACCCCTGAGAAACCCCTAGCTACTGACAAGCACCCCCAGAAAGAAAGGACTCAGATATCTTTGGCATTTAGCAAACCCCCTGGGACTCCATGACTCCACCAAGGAATGTCAATAGATAGGACCATCCCACTGAAGGATAACCTGGCAGACCCTTTCTAGCAGATATCCCTGGTGCTCCATGACTCCACCAAGGAATGTAAATGAGATTATCCCACTAGTATGATAACCTGATTGAATCTTTTGATCAGCCAGGACCTTTGATCCTGTTCCCCGGCCCTGTACCCCCCACATCCTATATAAGCCAAGCCATCACCCCAACACATGGCCATTGATTTGTGGTGCAGTACCCCAATGGCTGCTGGCTAATAAATTCTCCACTTAAAACTTATACTCTGTGGTGTGTCTTGCTCGCTTCTGGTACAACAGCATGATATAGTAGTTACTCAGTAGAAGCATTGATTTAGAGAAGAAAGCCATCTCAAAAATCATCTGGTTTGTAACCCCTTCAAGGTAGAGATGAGGAAACTCAGGAATATATCATTTTAATGACTTTATCAGGTTCAAAAAGGTAGTAAATGATGTTATTGGCATTTACACTCATGTCCTCTAAATCCAAATTCAATGCTCTTCTGTGTATACTGTTGGTTATATTCATAGATATAAGTTTAATTAGCAAGATGCAAACAAGAGTAACATGAACATTTACAGATTTTATTGGGGGAGAGGAATATGAAACATTATTGGATATTTTTCTTTTTCTCTACTTCTTTTTCCCTCCCTCCCTCCCTTCCTTTCTTCCTTCTACCTTTCCTTTTTATTTCTTTCCCTTCCATTATTTCCTTCATTTCTTCCAATCAATATGAGGGTGGATCTCTAAAAAGTCTCCTACAAAGGTCAACTATTGTCAATGATGCTGTTGAGCAAAGGTTCTTATCCAAAGATACATAGACAGAAATGGCATATTGGAAAGAATGCTGAGCCTGGAGTAAGGAAAGCCTCAACTTTGTGAGTTCAAATATCACTTGTGACACTCACTAGTTGTGTTATACTGGGAAAGTCACTTGACTTTGTTTGCCTCAGTGTTTCATCTGTAAAATTAGCTGGAGAAGAAATGACATCAGTATCTTTGCCAAGAAAACCTCAGATGGGGTCACAAAGAGTATCTGATATGACTGAACAACAAAAAAAGTAAACAAAGATTTCAGGGGGCCCATGAACTTGGAGTTTTTAATTATATATTTATTTTTCATAAATGTCTAACTAAAACTTAGTATTTCCTTCAATTATGAATTGAAAACCAAACAAATACACAGTATTTTCTGAGAAGGAGTTCATAGCTTCATAATGCTTTCAAAGGGTTCCAGGACATAAAGAAGTTGAAGAACTCCTGCTCTAGAGGATCTTCTGTGAAGTTCCTTCTAATTGGTTTCCCTCAGTGTGTGTGTGTGTGTGTGTGTGTGTGTGTGTGTGTGTGTGTGTGTAACCATTAACAACTGAAGGGATCAGGAAGTTTCTACCAATGGATATAACATTTGAGTTGAACCTGGGAAGGGGGTGGGGAAGGGGGTTCCTTCTTTCTGTTATGGACTTTTTGGCATTCTTGTGAAGCCTATGAATTTCTCAGAATAATGCTCTCCTAAAAAGAAAAGATAAAATACATAGGATTAATAATAAAGGAAAACAATTTTATTGATATATATATATATATATATGTGTGTGTGTGTGTGTATGTGTGTATGCATACATATGGGTGTATATGTATGTGTGTATATAGATATATAGATATCATGATACAACAGATAGCAAGTGCAACTACATGGTACATGGTACTCCTGCCTGGAGTCAGGAAGACTTGATTTCAAATCAAATCTCAGATACTTCTTAGCTGTGTGACTCTGGGCAATCACTTAACCTCTGTCTGCCTCAGTTTCTTCAACTGTAAAATAGGGATAATACCTTACCTAACAATGTTGTTGTGAGAATTAAATGAATTCAGTTCCTGGTACATAGTAATGCATGGTATTAATGCTTGTTCCCTTTTTCCTCCTGATAATAGCTAATCTTTGCGGAACCTATTCAGTAAAACCTTCCTACACAGGAAGGATTTGAACTAGACAACCCCTGAAACCCTTTATAGGTATTAGATTCTGTTATTCTATAATCCTAAATGTTGAACACTTATTATGTACTTGTCACTGTGTTATTTGTGTTGAATGATATCAAAGAAGTCTGTGATTTGATTTTTTAATTCTAAGGGAATTTATAATCTAGGGTAGACACTTTAAAATTGTACATATCAAAATTGGTAGTATAGACAATACCTATCCTTTTGGGAAGTTGAAAAATAAAATGAATAGTGGAGATTTCATTCAAGTAATAAGATTTTAGATGAATTTTAAAGAGCTGATAGAACTTTTATTCTGCATGAAAAGAGTTGGACATATCTTAAGCAAGTAGAATAAAATAAGCTAATATATAGAGATAAGGGAAGGAAAATCAAAACAGTAAATAAAAGGTTTTAGAAAATTAGAAATATGAAATATAAGTTATAGTTAAACAATCTAAATAACTTGGTCTCCTATGTTAAAAGAAAAAAATATTTGGACTTTTGTCTTGATTAATGAAGAAAATCTAGGACAAAGAGAATTAAAAGAATTTATTAAAGGTAAGTCAAGGTAGCAGCACACATAAGGTATAAAAATCGAATTTAAGATTTTACATAAAAATTGCATTGATAATAGTAAAGAAGATACAAAAACAAGTGGTATGTAATAACTAAAGTTTTCTGAAGTTTCAGGTATTTTGGGGGTGGGGAAGCAAATTTAAGAGGTTATGCTAAATTGTATATACTATATACTAAATACTATCACTAAATTGAATTGAGTCCTATTACTGACAGATATTAGTAGAATGACCCAGGACTCTGCAGGTGACTTGGAACCAGAGAAGCAAATCCATTGGAAATAGACCACTTCAGAGAAGCACTGAGAATGAAGCCTATTCCAGAATGTCCAGGGGGAGAGGTTTCTAGGGACCAAAAAACTACATGGAACATATGGAACTCAAGACAAAACATCTTGAATTATCAAATATTGTGAATGGGTTAATAGTTTTCAAGGAGAATTTATATCACATAATATTAATTATCTTTTTTTGTTATTTTGGTCTTTTGCTTCATGGTATTTATGTTTACTGAGTTTTCATGGTAACATTGCAGATGTGTAAATCTTCCCTCTAAAATTAATACAGATAATTTTACTCTCTACTAAGATAACTAACTGAAGTGAAATTTTATTTCTTAAAACAAAAAAGAGGTTCCTAGCTTTAACCTCACAAACGAATGGATTTATATCTGTGTTCCGCAAGCTTCTTTATCTTTACCTAATTATTTCTATATGATTCTGAAAGAATGAGAAACTTCAAGGACTTAATCTTATACATATGATAAGTACAAGCATTGACTTACTTAGTTGCTTAGGTTATAAAATGACTACAAACTCAGATTGAAAACAACATCTTTCCCTCTTTTAGCTTATAACTTGTAACTCAGATGTTTCACTATTAAGCTAATAATAGAAACTTTCTATGAGATGAAGAAAGAGGGACATGGTTATAGAAGTTTCAAAACTGGTCCTCCAGTCCCAAGCTTAAGGGCACAGATTGACTTAACACAGGTATACCAGGAAGAAGTATCCTTAGCTCTGTCTGACTTTAGGTAAGAGTCATAGGTCAGTTTTAGGAACAGTCAATATCATAGCCAAGTTCAAGATTAACCAGGTAGCAAATATCCCTGTTCAAAGGAAAGTAGTACAATGTGAAAACCAAGTCAAGAGGATCCCACCTTTGGCAATGCTAAAGTTGTACCCCAAACATTCCCAGAAACAAACATCTGGCTGTAAAGTTCTTAGACTACACTTCCTTTAAGCAGCACATGGAATCCCTCTTGAATGGTGGACTCTTGGCCTCATGACAATGCAGACAATCATGCCTGAAATCAAAACTTAGAAAAATATCAAATTATAGTCCTGAAAGATATCACCTCACTTATTAATTTTCATTAATCACAGGTTAGGGTTGAATACTGTTATTATTGCTTTAATGGTGTTGCAATAATACAAATTACTAGGCCTTTAAAATTACTCAATATCCTTTTCTTTTTTTTTTCTTCTCCTTGATTTTAAACTCTTCCTGGTATAAAATCAATCATTAGAATTCCACATGGATAGTGAATATCTATTTGTAACTTCTTGGAGCTGCTAGTAAGCTGAAGTAGGCACTGTGCTGCACTTAGAGCATGGTCAGACCTCAAAGATGCCAAGGTCATCCACTGCATCCTAGGCCATTGACAGTCATCTTGACTTTTGTCTTGCTACTGGACTTTAATGACTTTAGAAGAGAAAGTGAGGCTGATGACTTTGGACCACTCCGCCTCACTTAAATCCAGTTCACATGCAAGTGAAGACATAACCTCATGATGTCATTAGTCCTCTTCAAAAGTAAAAGACAAACAAGAAGATATATGATTGTTTGCTCAAAAACCATTAAAAACACTACCCAGGTACTAGAAACCTTTAGACTAACACATTTCCATCTCTTGTTATTGTATATTCACCCCTTAAAGCAAAATAAGTCTTTAAGACTAGAGTTCATTGAGACTTATTTGGCAGAAGATATAATTTCAATATATACTATTCCATGTATAACATCATAACCTTCACAAGTGATAGGAAAATAATATTAACTGAAACTCACTCTTTACTATAAGCATGCTTGAACATTTCATCCCCATTTTGTGCATAAAATATTTGTAATGGAGGAGGGATTCCATTTACACAGCAAACCAATTCATTGTGTAGGAATTTTATAACACAGTAAGCTCTTGCACAGAGGTGATAAGAGTTTATGACCAAACAGCACTAAGAAACTTTGTAAATTCTTAAGTGAGGAGATTTCACAAGGTCTTTTCTTTATAACTTTTTCCAGCATAGTAATTAATGTCAATTTTCCCTTTTAAAATTTACCCAACTAAATGCTTGATGGCTTTTTAACATTATGACAATAACCTCTAATAATTAATAAGCTCATAATTTTAATAAGTGATAGCAAAATAATTTTAGGTGGAACTTCTCCTTTACTATAGTCAAATCTGGAAGTTTCCATTTTCTTAAATTTTAGTACTTCAGAGTATTATAACGTGTGATCATCAGGGATGATAACAGTTTTCAAATGTTTTGCCAACCTCTTTTGACAGTTCAGTTTATAATCTAACAACATCCAGATTATAAATAAAATTGTTTTTCTAAGAGCATGAGAGAACTGATTATTTTTCTATTATGTTAATAACCAATTATTATGTTTGGATTGGGGCTTTTCCATTCTATTTCCTCATATAGGGTCCAGTCTTTGAAGGTCATTCAGTTGATCTCTGGGGGACATTACTGATAGTTGAGATTACTCAAATCTCACTCAACTAGAAGACCTTCCTTATCTGAGAGAGTTTTTGCCCCAAGGAAATGAGCTCCTCTCCTTGGAACCCTCCATTATGAAGCTTATGAAAGAGAAAACCAACCAGAATGGTCTGGGTAGAGATGATTCCTTTGTTTAGTTTTCTGGAGGCAGCCAAGTCTCATAATCAAATCTCATTCTTAGCAGGAGGAGCTAAAGACTTTTAGTCTACCTCCTCATTAATATGTTCACCCCCTTATTAATTGTTTACCAATCAGGGTTAATTTTCACCTTTCAGGAGCACTTTCTTTTCTAAAGGTATTTAAGCATTCAGGGATCTCCATACTTTACCAAAAGAGACAACTGACCATTAATTTAATTGATTATCATCTAGCCTAATTAATAAATTATTAATTGCCAAGAAACTCTGTATCTCAGGCTTTTCATTCATCATAGGCATATCTGATAGAATACCAATTTTTACAATATAAGAACTTGTAGAAGCATAATAACAATATAAACAATGTTACGGATATGAAACATGAAACAGAACCCACTTCCTGTCAGATGACCTCAATTCAATAGAATTGCATTCCCAAATTATCTTACATAGAAAATCATTTATTTTATCACCTTTGGCATTTTATATTAATCACATCTAGAACTTCAGTATGGAGTTCTCTGGTATGGAATAATTGCAATAAATTAAAGAAATAATAATAATAAAAATGACAATAATGAACATTTATATAGTGCTTGCCATATGCAAAGCACTGTATTAAGCAATGTATGATCATTTGATCCTCACAACAACCCTGAGAGATGGGTGCTATTATTTAATTTTCCTTTTTACAGGTTGGGAAACTGAGATAAACAGAGGTGAACTCACACAGCTAATAAATTTCTGAGACCAGAGTTTTTGACTCAGGTTTTTCTGACCATGCATTTTCCAGCATTATTTTTCTTTGCCTTTATGTGAAATAACAAATGTATATTCTGCACTGAATTCTAATTTACCCCAATTGTCTTAATAGGCAAGCACATTTGGAGAACATTCTGATTTACTTTCAGGACAGATCAAGTCTGGATTTATAATCAGGAATGGTAGCATTTAAATCTCAATTTATTTAAAGGCCATTTACTATTAGCCCTTTTGTAAGGGGTTGGTGCCGATCCCGGGGCTGTTAGGACCCTAGCACTTGGCCTGTTTCCTGGGTAAAACCGGACAGGCTTAGTAGGAGTTGGAACGGCAGGCGCCCGGAGGGAGGTCCTCCGCCTTTAGCAGGCCCTGTAGTTGTCCTACACATTCAGGCAGAGTCTGTCCACAAGGGACTCACAAGCCCAGAAGGAGGGACCCAGCTGGCCATTACCTAATGCTCTTGAACCAGTGCCTAACACAATGCCTGACATAATGCTTTGTTACTTTACGTACAGGAACATCTTTGATACTTTACGGGGACATCCTGCCTCGTGCCTCACATAGCTCATACAGCTCTGATACCATCTTGCAACATGCCCGAGCATTCCCATGCCTCCGTAGATACTGTAGGGCAACATCCCCCCTTGTTCCCATACCCCTACAGAAACTATCTTGCAACAATCCTAATCTTTCCCATACGCTTGCAGATCCCATAGTGTATCATACATTGCAACAATCCAGATCCTTCCCACACCCATATCGATACCCATACCAGAAAAAAAGTGCAACAATATACCTGTACTGCAACATTTCTATCCTGTCCCTCTGCAACATTTCTGTTCCTTCCCATGCTGTCATCCTTATACCCACTGTTCACCTGCTTATGCTCATGTAGTGCAAATCCTATAAAAATGGATGATTTCTCCCAATAAATGGGAGTTTCTTCCAACTGGACTCCTGCCTCATCCATTGCATCCTGAGATTTGGGTCCTTGCTGGTCAAGGACCCCCAACACCCTTTCTAAAGTACTTCAAAAAGGCAAGACCATTATCATCAATAAACTCATTTTTTTGAAGACACGCGGTGGCACTCCCAGATCCCTATAACCTTTTAAATATTTCCTCAAAGAGCAAGATCAATTCTTATTGTCCCCTAGGCTACATATCACAAAGAATAATCACATAAAGTTTCTCATATTCTTCTTACATAAATAAGATCAAATCCCTCCCTCTCTTCTTTTTTTCCAAATCTCCAAACTCCTTTATTCAGACAAGTGTTTTTTTCACTTTCTACTCATTCCCTTTTCTCCCCAACTTCCTTAAATTTTATGTCCTTCCTGTTCTAATGGTCCTTTAAAACTACACCTGTCTTGTTTCTTTCACGTCCTGATCAGAAGCTTCTCTTACCAGTCAAATCTTAAGACTACTGATAGAAATAACCTGATTGGTGGAATTCAAATGAATTAACAATTGGTTCTCCATGGAATGGAGCTGAGGTGCCATGCTTGCAGTTGATGTGGTGGGCACAGGCCTGGCCCTGTTAACAACTGGTTGGTGGAACTCAACCTAAAATTAGGTTGCGCTTCTACTGAACTAGTGCAAACTGGCTGAATCCCACCACTGCCTTTACTCCACTAAATTCTTCCCATTTCCTAGTCACCTTTATTCCCCTTCTCTGTGGATATCTAACCTTATTATCTAGAACAGAGTCTGGGTGATAGTGGGGTAGACAGTTCCAAGTGGGTGGGGGAGAGGGGAAGGGGAGAAGGGCATTTCTATTCTCCTTTCCTTTCCATAATCCCTTCCTCTCTTTCTGTTTACCCTAGGGCAACTTCTGTTTCAAAGCCTTTCTCAATAGCTAAAAATCCCAAGTTTGCTTAGGCTATACATGTTCAAATCAAATTGAGAATATGCATCTTGTTCTGTGAGCCAAAATGGTGAAGTAAGCAGTGGGTCACTCTCACTTTCTCTTATTGACCTTGAAAACGCCCAGAAAATGTGACCCAAAGAAAAGTCCTGGAACAGCAGAGCCAGAAGAAAGACAGAATGCAGCAGTCTTTTAGTCTGGGAGCCTTGTGGGATTAACAGGAAAGATTCCTCTCCCTGTAGTAGAAGGGGAGCAATACATGAATAGAGGCATCCCTGCAAGCCAGTGTCAAGTCCCACCTCAGCAAACCAGCCGGAGATCCTGAGCCCCAGGGTAGTGGTATGGGCATGTGCCAACACTAGGACATCTCCCCTTCCAGCTGGGTGCCTTGGCACCGCCAGGGGAATGGGTAGGCTCCAGCTCAGGGAACGACTACATGTGCTGGTGGCCGGGTGTCCACCAGCAGTTTAATATATCCATTCTCTAGCACAGCAGGAAATTCACCTGGCCTCAGCGCACACCAGCCACCACCACCAGTTCCAGCTGAGAACCAGGTAAGCTACCAGACCCCTACAGCCTCCAGCTGCCAGCACCTGAGGCACTAGCACACAAAGCCAGTGAACAGTACCCTGGCCTATAGCACAAGAAGCTTGGGACAGTGCCCTCTGTGCTCCAGAAGTAGAGATCAACTTTAAAACCAGGAAAAAAGCAAACCCCATGAGCAAAAAACAATGACCACAGAGGATTATTATGGTGACAGGGAAGATAAAACAAAAATTCAGAAGAGGACAAAATTGTCAACATATCCACATCTGAAACCTCAGAGGGGACTATAAACTGGTTTCAAGCTCAAAAAGGCTTCTTGGAAGAGCTGAAGAAGTATAGGAGCATAGAAATTTACATAAATGCTTTAGTAAATGAAGCCAAGCTACCACAGAGCTCTCACTAAAATGGCAAATCAAAATATATTGTCTATTGTTTCAATAAAAACTGAAGGTTGGAGAGCCCTATATTAGGCCATAAAAACTTCACAATCCAATGCAGAAAGGCATAAATATTAAATGCATCCTTTTTCAGATGATGATTCAATAAAAGTCACATGTAATAAAAGGCCATGGAATGATAGACTAAAAATTGAATGGAAACTAAATAATCTATTTGTAAAGAATGAGTGGGTCAACAACAAATTATAGAAACAACCAGTAACTTCATCCAACAGAATGGCAATAATGAGACAACATACCAAAAGTTATAGGATGCAGAAAAAACAATTTTTAGAGGAAGTTTTATATCTTTCAATGCTTCCATAAATAAAATAGAGAAAGAGGAGATCAATGAATTGGGAATGCAACTAAATGCCAAATTAGAAAATCTGAAAACTAAAGGAGAGATTAACAAAATTGAAATTAAGAAAACTATCGAACTAATAAATAAATGTAAGAGCTGGTTTTGTGAAAGAAAACAATAAAATAGATAAGTTTGGTTAATTTGATTTAAGAAAAGAAAGAAGAAAACAAAATTGCCAGTATCAACAATGAAAAGGGTGAATCCACCACCAAATGTAGAGGAAATTAAAACAATAACAAGGAGCCATTTTGCCAAACTGTATACTAATAAATTTGACAATCCTAGTGAAATGGATGAATGTATACAAAAGTATAAATTGCTCAGATTAACAGAAGAGGAAATTTTAAAAAAAACCTCCTTTTCAGAAAAGGACATTGAAGAAGACATCAATGAACTCCCTAGGAATCTCCAGAACCAGATGGATTTACAAGAGAATACTATCAACCATTTAAAGAACAATTAATTCCAATATTATATCAACTATTTGGGAAAACAGGCGAAGAAGCAGTTCTACCAAATTATTTTTGTGATCCAAATATGGTACCAATACCTAGACCGGGAAAAGCTAAAACAGAGGAAGAAAATTATGGACCAATGAATATTGACACAAAAATTTTAAATAAAATGTTAGCAAAGTGATTACAGCAACATAACACAAGGATAACACAACATGTGTTTATATGAGGAATGCAGGGCTGTTTCAGTATAAGGAAAACCATGAGCATAATTGACCATCTCCACAGCAAAACTTACAGAAACCATATGATTATCTCAATAGATGCAGAAAAAGTTTTTTGACAAAATATAACACCTATTCCTTTTAAAAACACTAGAGAGCATAGGAATAAATGGAGTCTTCAATAAAATAATAAGTATCATCTACCTAAAACCATCAGCAAGCATTTTATGTAATGGGGGATAAGCTAGAAGCATTTCCAATTAGATCAAGTTTGAAATAAGGATGTGCATTATCACCACTGTTATTCAATATTGTCCTAGAATTATTAACTTTAGCAATAATAGAAGAAAAAAAATAAATTGAAAGAATTAGAATAGACAAAGAAGTAAGAAAGTTATCACTCCTTGTAGATGCTATGATGATATACTTAGAGAATCCTAGAGAGTCTAGTAAAAGACTGAAATATTAAACAACTTTAACAAAGTTGCAGGACATAAAATAAACTTACCTAAATCATGAGCATTTCTACATATTACTAACAAAGGCCAACAGCAAGAAATAGAAAGAGAAATTCCATTTAAAGTTACTGTAGACATTATAAAATACTTGGGAGTCAACCTGCCAAGACTAGTACAGGAACTATATGAAGACAATTACAAAACACTTTTCATAGAAATAAAGTCAAATCTAAATAATTGGAAAAAATAGTTGCTCATGGGTAGGCTGAGCTACAGAAAATGATAAATCTGCCTAAATCAAATTACTTATTCAGTGCCATACAAATTAAATTAGCCAAAATTATTTTATAGAGATAGAAAAAATAATAACAATTCATCTGGAGGAACAATAGGTCCAGAAAATCAAGGGAATTAAGGAAAAGAAATGCTAGGGAAGATAGCCTAGCCATACCAGATATTTAATTGTGTTATAAAGCAGCAAACATCAAAACTACTTGGTATAGGCTAAGAAATAGAGTGGTGGATGAGTAGAATAGGTTAGGTGCACAAGACACAGTAGTTAATGATTATCTACATTTTGATAAACCCCGAAACCCCAGATTCTGGGATAAGAACTCACTATTTGAAAAAAAAGACTGCTGGGAAAACTGGAAAATAGTATGGCAGAAACTAGGCAAAGATCAACATTTTACACCGTATACCAAAATAAAGTCAAGATGGGTATACACTTTTGATATAAAGGCTGATACTATAAGCAAACTTGGAAGAGCAAGGAATAGTTTGCCTGTAAGATTTATGGAGAACAGAAATTTTTATGACCAAGCAAGGGATAGAGAACATTATGAAATGCACAATGTATAATTTTGATTGTATTAAATTAAAAAATTTTTGTACAAAAAAAGCCCATGCACCAAGACTGTGAGGGAAGTAGAAAACTGGGAAAAAATTTTTATAACCAGTGTCTATGATAAAGGCCTCATTTCTAAAATACATAGAGAACCGAATCAAATTCATAAGAACACAAGTCATTCTGTAATTGATTAATGGTCAAGCATATGAACAAGCAATTTTCAGAGGAGGAAATTTAAGCTATCTGTGGTCATAGGAAAAAATACTCTAAATCACTACTGATTAGAGAAATGCAAATCAAAACACCTTGTAGGTACCATATCACACCTATCAGATTGGTTAACATGCCAAAAACAGGAAAATTATAAATGCTGAAGATATGAGAATATTAGAACACTAATTCATTGTTGGTGGAGTTGTGATTTATCCAACCATTCTGGATAGCCATTTAGAACTATGCCCAAAGGGCTATAAAACTGTTCATACTCTTTGACCCAGCAATACTGCTTAGAGGTCTGTATACCAAAGAGATCATAAAAACAGGAAAAGGACCCACATATACAAAAATATTTATATCAACTCTTTCTGTGGAGGCCAAGAATTGGACGGTGAGGGGATACCCATCAATTGGGTAATGAATAAACAAATTATGGTCTATGAATGTAATGAAATGCTATTGTTACATAAGAAATGATAAGCAGGTGGACTTCAGAAAAACCTGGAAAAATTTACATGAATTTAAGCTGAGTGAAGTGAGCAGAACCAGGAAAACTTTTTACACAGTAACAGCAACATTACTCAATGACTAATTTTGATAGACTCATCTCTGCTTAGTAATATGAGGATCTAAGACAACTCAAAATGATTCATGATGGAAAATGATGTAAACTCATCAAGGAAAAGAACTATAGAGTCTAAAGGGAGATTGAAGCATACTATTTGCTCTCTCTCTCTCTCTCTCTCTCTCTCTCTCTCTCTCTCATTTCTTTTTTCTTCTGGTTTCTTCCACTGGTTCTAATTCTTCTTTACAATATGTTTAATGTGAAAATATGTTTAATATAAACATACATGTGGAGCCTCTATTAGATTGCAAGCTGTCTTTGGGTGGGGGCATGGAGGGATGGAGAGAGAATTTGGAATTCAAAATCTTATAGAAGTGAATGGTGAAAACTAAAAATTAATTAGTTCATTATTTTTTAAAAATAAAAAGAACATGCACTTGACTCTGAATATAATACCTAATGGTTCCCATCTCCCATCTGGCCAAAATATTTCTTAACTTTTCCCCATAATTTTCTCAGTCTATACCATACCTCATCTCTCAGTTGTGGATGTAATTGTCAGGATTTTGCCAAAGTATTGCAATTGGACTACCCTCCTGCTCCCTTCATGGATATTGGTGTTCCCATGCAAATACATGCAAGGCCTTTTTACACACCTGTCTCTCCCATACCTTTTCTTCTGCCTTTTCTTCTTAGTGAACAAGTGGAAAAAATACAATTCGGACCTATCTGTCTTTTCAGTCCTGATTCTTGGAGAGCTAAATTCACCACCTCACTGCTTAACTAACTGCTGTGTGTGTGTGTGTGTGTGTGTGTGTGTGTGTGTGTGTGTGTGTATGTGTGTGTGTGTTGGCTGTGGGGAGGGAATCCATTCTTGCATGCTCTCAGGCAATGCCTGAATGCCAGCCTTTCACTAGTGGAGCAGGCCTGCCCAAAGTGATACAGAGCAGTGAAAGCCTTCAAAAGGACCTAGCTGTTGCTACCTATTTGTTTAAAGGGAAAGCCTTTGTTTGGGCTTTCACCCTGATGGAGGAGACAAAGCTCAGGACAAAGAGAAATAAAAGGAATCTTTAAAAGTACATCAGGGTAGCAACACTGGACAGTCTGATCGCTGGAGATCAGTAAGTGTTTCAAGATGGAGATTTTATTAATAACTTTCATAATGTGAAAAAAACAATTGGGATAGGTCCAGGTCAGCAAAAGGGAATGGGCCGTTGCATCAAAGTTCTTCCCCAAGTAACAAGTATGTGACAATTTGCCAGTTACAAACAGGTGGGTAGGGGTGAGCTGGTGTGAGATAAATTAAGGGCAATATAAAGCTACATTCTGGGTGACACAATGTGCCACATTAGTCCCCAAAGTGAAGGAAGTCACAATCCTCTTTATAGCTTCAGTTTCCTCATTTGTAAAATAGCATATCTTATCACTGTGTTAAATCTTATAAAATTCAGGATATCTCAAAAGTCTTAGTATAATTTTAACTTTTAAAGCTTATTTGAATTTAATCTATTAAAGAGTAAAATTGCACTAAGATTTTTGGGATGCTGTATTAAATCACCAAAGAAGGAGTTGTTATAATCATTATCATTATTATTCCATGGTGTTTTTTGTCTTTTTTAAACTGTGAGGATCAGACTAGGGGAATGCTCCTTCTAGTCTTTCAAAAGTATAGCATTTATCCATCTCTCTAGGGTCCTGAGCTGAAGCATATGAACAATTTTGCACCCAAGGCAAAACAATGTTTTTGCTTGACATTTTTGTGTCAATTTGCTTCAGGCTCAAAACTGTCTTTGCCAGAGAAAAGTACTTTGCTAGGAAATGGGCCCCTCCTTTTTTCACACTTCTATTAATAGCAAGTTTGGACTATTCAAATTCAAAGAAGACTTTCAAGGGCAAAAGTAACTTAACATTCTAGTAAGTGTTAACCTAATATTTTCCCTAGGCCTCCACTTGGACTCACAAGATCAAAGGTTAGTTGATGCAATACTAGAGTTGTTGCACACTAAGCCTTTCCATTAAATTATTATATCAGGCCAAGTGTTTACTCTTTTCTTATTTTGTACATGAGAGGGGGAGAGGGAGAAAAAAGGACAGAGACAGAGAGAGACAGACAGAGATAGACAGAGACAGACAGTGAGAGAGAAAGAGAGGGACAAACATATATAGAGAGAGACAAAGATAGAGAGACAGAGACAGAGAGATAGAGATAGAGACAGGGAAAGACAAAGACTAAGACAGAATTTTTTTTTTCTTTTCGTTTTATGTTTTTGAAACTGTATCTGACATCAAAGGTAAATTTTATGAACAGTGACAAAAGCACTGGATCTGTATTCAGGGGACATGGGTTCAAATTTCAGTTCTGCTACTTCTTAACCTGCCTGATTCTATGCAGGATGCTAGACATCTCTGGGGTTCTATTTCTAAAGTGGCTTCTATTCTAACATCTAACTTATGGAAAAAAATGCAATTCTTCTTCGATAAAATGAACTCTGGAGACTCCTTTTAAAGTATATTGAAATGAATACTGGACTGGAAGGTAGAAGGCCTGGGGTCTTATTCCAGTTTGGCTACTGTGACATTGGGCAAGTCAATAAACCTACCTGAAGAAAATCTATAAAATGAAGAATGGAGATAGATTGTGATTGAAATTTTTTGAAGGCCCCTTTAAGATCTAACATTCCAAGTGTCCAGAGATATAGAAATAATATAATCTAACGAAATTCAGCTTCAATAAAGGGGAGCATATAATTGTCCTGTCACATCAAATTTGTCTTTACTTATTCCCTCTGTCCTATTTCTTTATTAACTCAGAATTTCTGAATTCAAATACTTTTGAATTTAACCATCTTACATGTAATCTTTCTAGATGGTTACAATGGAATTATCATCTCTAATGTTCATTTTTTTCTTACTTGATATAAGCACTTATAGACAATGACTCACAGGCAGAACATCTGTAGGGTATGGTTTTGAAGTTGCAGGAAACGTCCCTGACCCCTCGCCTCATCTCAAGCACAGCCTCTTCCTGGTCTTTGAGACCTTAAAAACTGTTGTCAGGGTAAAACCCTTCAATTCCAATTTAGAGATAATGCTTTTAATACAAATAGCCCTGTGGGAGGTAAACCACTGAAAAATTCAGGCATATAAATGCCACATCATATCCTTGCTGGGACACAGGTTCGTGTGTGTGTGTGTGTGTGTGTGTGTGTGTGTGTGTGTGTGTGTGTGTTTGTGTGTGTGTGTTTGCTGTGGTGGGGAAGGAAAGTAAGATAGAGGAATGCTATTAGTGATAAAATTTTCATTGACAGTTTTTGTTTTATCACAGGTATTTCCCAATTGTCCTCCCTTCAATCATTCTTTTCAATAAAATATAGTCAATTAAAGCAAATTAACATGTTTTCCACATAAGCTAATGCAAACCTCTTTCTGCACTTATAGGCCATCACTTTTCTATCACTAATTTTCTGAAGCCAGGATGGGGTATCACATTGATCAGAGTTGTCGATTATCCTAATGTCATTTTCCTGTACATTACTGGTTCACTTCAAAAATTGTTGAATTTGGAGGTCATAGTACATGAGTTCAAACCCTAGTTCTGCCCCTTCCTTGGTCACCACTCTCCGACCCTCAACTGCCTCATCTCTAAAATGAGGGCACGGTCATGATTTCTAATGTCCCTACCACCTCTGAATCTATAATCTATGATTTTAATCATCTCATAAACTGTTCTCCCTTGGTGACATTTTACAGCCCTTGTCTCTGAAAATCCTAGACTTAGAAACACTCTTGTTAATCCTCTCAGAATTTTGGAGAGGACCATTTCAAAAGCAGAAATATAACAAATTAGAAATTACTCTAAATGAATAAAGCAACAGGAAATTCTTGCTCCTCTCTGCCATGATGATGTAGAAAATTAAAACAATGGAGCAACTTGGTGTATTAATAAACTCACTGCTAAAATCTAGCTTAAGGAGAAGATGTTTTTTGGAACCTTCTAAAGGTCACTGTTAAGGATTTTACTTTTCAGTAGCTCCCATGAATATCTCAGTTTTAAAATAGTGGTGTCAACTATCTTCCTGGAGTAAATGACTGAATACCTAGTATAGTTCAAATTATGGCAGCTCTTTCTCCAAATGCTCACCTTTCAAAACCGTTATGCAATGCACTGTCCGCAATTTGTACTGAAGGAGTATACTATTATTATTAACATCAAAATTTTACCAAGAGATAGAATCATATTCTCTTCTTAGTTTAGTCTAAATAAGGTAAATGTAAAAGATTCAGAACAAGACAGATAGCAGTGGGACTGGGGAAAGAAATGGATATATCAGGCTTTTCCTGTATAGGGCAAATAATTAGATACTGGCTACACCAAGCAAAGAAAATTTGATTGGCATTTTGTTTTGGTTTGATGGATTGGTTTGATGACATGCAGACCATTTTTTCTTTATTAAGAAAGTCACATGGAATAGAGCTCAAATCCAAAAAGGGATGCTGGCTAGTTTGTCTTAATATATGATACACCAGACTCTTATGTCAGTTCTATTACTGGCATATGCAACAACAATAAAATAATATTTTGATTAAAGGTTCAGAAAAGCAAACTTTCATGCATTTCATTTGCATTGAATCCAATCCTATAAGAATTTAATAAGTGCCTACTATGTGACAAGGCACTGTCTTATATATAAATGAAGACAAAATACAAAAATGAAAAACTCCCATTACTCAGAGAGTGTGCTATTGTGGGGCTATGGCATGTAAAAAGATATGTGTAGACAAGATGATTTGAGGAGAAGGAAGTACTAATATTAAAGGGGAACAATAAAAGACTATATTATATAGAATATGGCATATAACCTGATCTGTGCAGAAAGGTAAGGATTCTAAGAGATGAAGGCAAGGGGAAAGTGTATTCTTAGTATGGATGATGGATTTTGCAAAGGCATAGATATGAGAGATTGAGTACTATTTTTGAGGAGGGAGCAGCAGTCCAATTTGTCTAAACCTAGAAAGAATAAAGGGGAATATTGTTCAAGAAGGCAGAAAAGAAAGGGAAAGTTAGATTGTAAAATACATCAATTGTCAGCCTGAAGAATTGATGCATTATTTTTAGAGGGAGTTAGAAGGCATAGTAGATAAAGTACTGGACTTAGAATCAGGAAGACCCAAGTTCAAATGTGACCTTAGTACTTACCAGCTTTATAGGTCATATAATCTCTTTGTGCCTCAGTTTTATCATCTGTTAAATGGTATAATATTAACACCTAATTATCTGGGTTGCCATGAGAAGAAAATGAGATACTACATATACAGTTTTTAGATAATGATATCTGTAAAACTTTAAAATGCTTAATGATAGTAATTAAAATTATTAATAATAATAAAGTATCTCCCTATTGCATCAAGTATATAATGATAGTAATATAAATATCATATAACAGAAACAATAGAGAGTCACTGATGTTTCATGAGTAAAAGAATGACTTGGTTCGATACAAGCTCTAGAACTTAAAAAAAATAAACATCCTTTAAATTTTCAGCTACATATTCTCTCCTTCCTTCTCACCCTTCCACCACCCACTAAGGAGGCAAACAATATGATGTCAATTATACATGTGAAATCATGAAAACATTACCATATTAGCCATATTGCAAATAAATAAATAAATCCAGAAAGTTATGTTTCAATTTGCACTCAGAGTTCATCGGTTCTCTCTCTGGAAGTGGATAGCATTTTTGTATCATGAGTCCTCTGAAATTATCTTGGATCACTCAGTTGATCAGGGAAACCAAGTCTTTCATAGTTGTTCATCATTATAACATGATTATTACTGTGCACAATGCCCCGTTCTTCTAACTTTACTTTGTATCAGTTCATATAAGTCTTGACATTTTTTGTTTGTTCTGTTTTTGTCATTTTTTTCCTGAAATTACTCCCTCATCATTTCTTATAGCACAACAATACTGCATCACAATCATGTGGTACAAATTGTTTAGCCATTCCCTAATTAAAGGGCATACTCTTAATTTCTATTTTTTTTGTCACCACACAAAGAGCTGCTATAAATGTTTTTGTACTTTACCTTCTTCTTTGATTTCTTTGGGGTATAGACCTAGTAGTGTTATTACTTGGTCAAAGTGAAAGTATTTTTAATAGCCCTTTGGGGGTAGATCTAAATGGCTCTGCAAAATGGTTGGATCCCTTCACTGCTCCAAAAGTCCATTAATAGACTTATTTTTTTCCTCATCCCCTCCAACATTTGTCATTTCTGATAGATGTGAAGTGTTACCTCATAGTGGTTTTAATTTGCCTCTAATCAATAGTAATTTAAATAATTTTTTCCATTCATCCCAATTTGTTTACATCACCTTTTATTTCTAAATCCTGTGCCTGTTTTGATCTTATCTTAACACATAGTATCAAATACTGGTCTAAACCTCAATTCTGCCAAGCTGCTTTCAAGCTTTCCTAGCAATTTTTGTCAAATGATGGGTTCTTATCCCAAAAGTTTGGATTATTGCATTTATTAAACACTAGACTACTATGGTAATTTATTACTGCATATTATATACTTAATATATTTGACTGATCAAACACTCTATTTCTTAGCCAGGACCAGACTGTTTTGATGAGTTCCATTTTGTAATAGAGTTTGAGATCTAGTGTGGCTGGGCCAATTTTCTTCACAGTTTTCCCCCCATAGATTCTCTTAATATTCTCATCTCTTTTTTTCCCTTCCAGATAATTTTTTATTGTTTTATTTACTGCCATAAGATTAAAATTTTCATAATCTGATTGATATGACATTCAATAAGTAAATTAATTTAGAAAGAACTGTCATGTTGGCTTGACCTACCCATGAGCAATTAATATTTCTCTAATTATTTAGATCTGTCTTTATATGAGTGAAAATATTTTATAAAGTTCCTGTTTTGTCTTGCTAGGTAGACTTCCAAGTATTTTATATTTCTTATCTATCACTTCCTGATTGACTATGTTGGAAATATATAGAAATAGAAATGATTTACATCAATTTATTGTATTTCTTCTAACTTTGCTCAAGTAGTCAATTTTTTTTGGAGGGGGAAGGGCAGGGCAATTGGGGTTGAGTGACTTGCCCAAGGTCACACATCTAGTAAGTTTGTCAAGTGTCTGAGGTCAGATTTAAACTCATGTCCTTCTGACTCCAGGGCCAGTGCTCTATTCACTGCACCACCTAGTTGTCCCCTTTTAATTATTTTAACTAGGTTGCTTTAGTTGATTCTCTAGGATTCTTTAAGTATATTACTATATGGTCTGCAAAGAGTGATAGTCTTATTTCTTGATTGCTTATTCTAATTCCTACCATTTATTTTTTCTTGTCTTATTGCTATATTTCTAGCATAATATTGAATAATAATGGTGATAATGAGCATCCTTGCTTTATTTCCCAATCTTATTGGAAAGGCTTCTATCCTATTCCCGTTACTTATAATACTTGCTGATGGTTTTGGATAGATACCATTTATCATTATAAGGAAAGGTCTATTTACTTCTAAGTGCCTTAAAGGTGGAAGCCTCTATGCCTTGTGTGATCCTGACTATGGGCCCATGACATTTATATTTTTTTCCTGGCTGCTTCCAATATTTTCTCCTTTATCTGGGAGTTCTGGAATTTTGCTATGACATTCCTGGGGGAGTTTTCATTTTGGGTTCTCTTTCAGGAAGTGATTGGTTGAGTCTTTCAATTTCTGTTTTTCCCTCTTGTTCTAAGATATTGAGGAAGTTTTCTTTTGAAACTTATGGAAAGATGATGTCAGTTTTTCTTTTTGTTATTTTTTTCTTGTTTTTTTTGTAAATCATTGTTTCCTGGTAGTTGAATAATTTTCACATGATTTCTCCCTGATCTATTTTCCAGGTCAGTTGATTTTCAGATAATACATTTTTTTCTATTTTCATTCTTTTGACTTTGTTTTACTATTTATTGATGTCTCATGGAGAATTAGTTTTCACTTGCTAAATTCTAATTTTTAAGGAATTACTTTCTTCAGTTAACTTTTGTGCCTCTTTCAATTTGGCCAATGCTTCTTTCAAAGGAGTTATTTTCTTCAGTTAATTTTTCTACCTCCCTTTCCATTTGGCCTTCTATTTTTAATGGCATTCTTTTTTTAAATTTAATTTCAGCATCTCTTTTACCTTTAGCCACTTCTTTTTTAAGTGATATTTTCTTCTGTATTTTTTTTGTTTCTTTTACCAAGCTGTTAATACTCTTTGCATAATTTCTTGCACAACTCTCATTTCTTTTCCCATTCTCTCCACTACTTATTTGTTTCTTTAACTCTTCCAGGAATTCCTTCTCATTTTGGGTCTAATTAGCATTTTTCTGTGAGGCTTTTTTTCTGTAGCTATTTTCATATTATCATTTTCCTCTGACTTTGTATCTTGGTCTTTCCTGCCACCATGGTGGCTTTTTATAGTCATGTTCTTCTTTTTATTGTTGTTGTTGTTTGCTTATTTTCCAATCTATTTCTTCATCTCGAACTGTATGTTAAAATTCGGCTCTACTCGCCTGAGGGGTAGGGAAGCCCTGTGCCAAAGTTCAGATTTTTCTGTGTTGCTGTTTTGAGAGCAAGTTCTGGAAGTCAGCTAGTTTTCCATGCTTCTAAGGTACTGTGAACTTTGGAGGAATGTGGTCACTCCTTTCATGGTATATACTGTAGTCTTTACCCAGGGACCCTTCTTCCCTATCACAAGTACAAGTGCTTCTCTTGACCTTGGATTTATGACCATGGCCCCTGCTCCCTTGTTATCAATCACCAGTGTTCCTCTTCTTCCTGGAACTGTGATAGAAAAATGTTTTTGGGCAACAGAGTTACCAATCAGTACCACCTGTACCCAGTGCCAGCAAGGAGTCACCTGTATTCTCTTTCTGACTAGTTGTCCAACCCCCTTACTGTCTCTGAGCTTAGAGCTCCTGAAACCACTGCTGCTGCCAGCCACTTCCAAGGACCACTACTGGTGCTCCTGCTGTGCCCACTGTGTTGTTATTGATCTCTGCTGGATACCTCCTAGGTTGTCTTAGACTGGAAAAAAAATGTCTCTCTTTGGCCTTTTGCCATCTCTGCCACTCCAAAATTTGATATGAGTCTTTAAAGTTCTTTGGAGGAGACTTTGGGAAAAGTTCAGCTGAGCCCAAATTGTATTCTGTCATTTTGGTTCTTTCAAGAAACCAGAGCTGAGCTTTAAAAAGATTATTTTGGGAGCTAGATGGAGGAGAAATTGAAGCATGAATAGAACCCAGACATCAATTGGGAAGTTAATTCAAGAGGCCAGGAAGAGATTATGAAGACCTGAGTATGCATATGATAACTTTCCAAAATACCCTTGGATGGCTACCTCATACAAGCATTATATGACTTCTGAATTAGATGAAATAATAAAAAGATATTCAGAGTAAAGTTCATTTATTTTAAATACCTTCTACAAAGCTTCATAAATAAGTGGGATGATATTTTCTTGGTGTATTTTTTGTGATGTCTGTAAAGGCATTTTGTTTTTAAAAGGCCCCAAAGCCAGATTATCTTGCTAGTTGAAAACCTTTTTATGGTCATGCCTAGAGAAAGTTCAGGAAGCACTGCATGTGGAAGACCATTATTACTTATATTGTGGTGAGCTATGGTTCAAATGAACAGAAGTAATTTTTTAATCAAAGAATAAACAGCCTCTATAATACAAACAATATAATATCAGCTGGGAAATACATCAGAAATCATCCAACTTAACCTATAGTTACCATCAAGACTGAAGATTTCCCTGGATGAGGAAATTGCTACTTCTTGAGAGGCAACTCATTATTTTTTTTTCATACTTCTCTATTTCTTTGAGATATTTTCCTTATAGCAAGCCAAAATCTTCTCTCTCTCTCTTTTGTATTATAATTGTTTTTATGCATTGGTTTTAGTTAAGCTTTTTTTTTTTTTTGTAGCATTCTCCTGATCTGATAGTCTAGTAGCACTTTCTAAACAACAACAAAAAGGAAGCTAACCTGATATGTGTTCTTCTTGCTAAACATACTGCTAGTCTTCTCTATTACTCATCTCAAATACTCACAGACCTCCATTTTATTTATTTATGTCCCATTTAGGTCGTATATTCTAGAATGCACCAAAATTAGGCTCTTTGACCTATAATATGAAAAGCATGCTTTGGAGTCTCCAAGTCTGCTATATTTCCCCTATTTCTCATGGTTTTGTTGAAGGCTTTATAAAATTTCCCTTATGGGAAAATAGCTTGGTGGTTCTTAGATGAAGGGAAAGTTGTATATCAGTCTCTTAGCTCCTTAGCTCTGAATATTGTCTTCCTTTCCTGCCTTCTTTTCCCACATTATCAATAAAGTGTATACATCTTACAAATTCCTTGTTTCTTGATGTAGAAAGATAACTAAACTGGGAGTTAGGAAACTTGGTTTCTAATACAGGTTCTGCCCTTAACAAAGTGTGCATTCAAATTCAAGTCATTCAAAACTTGCCTAGGCCTCAAATATGTTATGGGCTCAGGGATAAAATGCAGCATCTAAGATAATCAACCATAGTTAACATAACTGAACTAAACTTAATCTCCCTCTAGCTTCATGAATTCTGAAATATACATCCTTAGTGGGAGAGCTAGCTGAACTGTTTTTTATTCTGCCCAGAGTGCACAAGTACATAGGCATAGAAAGACAGATAAACATGCATGCACATACATACATACATGTACTCACACATATATGGTGAAATCTGCTTTGTAAAGGGAAGCAGGACATGCTGCTCCTAGGCATTAAAAATATCAATCAGTCAAAGGTGATTGATCCTTAGAAGTTTAAACAATGTGAAGGTTTAAACTAAAAGGGATTATTGGTACTGGTTGTTACTGACAGGAATTATGCTATGGGTGGTGCAGTGCATAAAGTACTAGGCCTGGAATCAGTAAAACTCATCTTCTTGAATTTGAATCTGAACTCAGATACTTGGTAGCTGTGTGACCCTGGTCAAGTCACTTAACCCCATTTGCCACAGTTTCCTCATATTAAAAAAAAAACAAAAACAAATGGAGTCATGAAGAGTCAGAAATGATTGAAATGACTGAACACCCACAACAAAACTCTTTGTAATCAGCCATGAAGTGGACCACAGTGTCTTGCAAATTTTCTGCAACCAGCATAACTGTTTCTTTTTCAATTCCTCTGGGTTGAGATTATGGAAATGTAGTTATATGAAGACTATAGTTTCCTTATGATGAGAATATATTGGGGATCCTTGAAGAGTTTGGCCTTTGTTTTCTTTGATTAATTCAGTGTCTTTTATTGAGTCTCAATAGGTGCTAATCCCCAGGCCCAAACCCCTATCTATTAGGTGCTAAGCCTATGTGGGTGTGAATTGGTACCTAAAGTGGGGCTCCAGGTGGGTCCAATGAAAGGAGGTGCTAACGCCAGAGCCAATCATAGGAGCCTAAGTTCTGGTTGCTCAGATGACATTTGATGATGTTTGAAACTGTATAAAAAGGGAGAACAGAACTATTTGCTTAAGGCCCTCACTCCTGGAGGCTCAGGATTAGGGGGCAGCTGCTGTAAGGGACTTCCAGCTGAACTCAGATGTTGATGGTTCTCTTGGTAACTGTGAATTGTGTTGTGTCTGTTTGTAATTTGATTGCATTTGCTCTGAAATTCAGGGTGCTGGCTTTTTCCCCTGAACTAAGTGAGTGATATTGGTATGCTGGATTAAAGTAAGATTGTTAACCCCTTAACGTTGTTTTCCTTAGTAAAGCAGATCAAAAGAACCTGGGGTTGCAGCCTTCTGTGAGCTAGTTGTTGTTTTTTCACTCCCACAGCAGCTGCTAGGTGGATTGTTGAAACAGAGGATTATATTTTTTTTTGGGGGGGGGAGCAGTAATTCAAATCCTCAGTGTCTGTTATATTGTTAAAACTTAATAAAATCTTCTTATATGAATGAATGGATGGAAGATATGACTATCGAATTGGACAAACATTATACTACTGTAATTTACAGAATAGAATGTTAGAAGTTATAAATGGTTGAAAATGAAGACTCAGAATCAATATCTAAGGTTTGAGATAGAAATTCATGGACTCTACTTGCTATATAGTACACAGTCACTCACCCATCTACTATTTTGAAACAATGGGAAAACACTAGAGTTTGTTTTTGTTTATGTGAAGGTTAGGTAATTCACTAAGATGCATATTGATATTCCAAACTAAATTGATTAGTTTTTTTATCCTTAGACTGAAGTTTAAGAATACTTCAAAGGATACTGTTTATTTCCACATACTACAGCTGGCAGGATAAAAAAAATATTCAAAATAAAATTACAGTATCTGCTTGTAATTATTTGTTTTAATGTGCATTTCCATGTGTAGGAGAAATGATAGTAATTTGAAAAATCTATTTTAACAAATCTTGCACAAATTGACAAAATTGCTGCTCCTGGCACATAAAGGGGAAAGGAATTTTGGTTATATAAGATAAATTAGTACAGACTCCTCATCCAGGAAATACTATTGTGTTATAAAAATAAGGAAAATACATATAAGAAAGCAGATTTTTAATTGCTTGTATTTGAATGAGAGGTTGACAATATATGTAGGTACTTGGAATCGACCACATGAAAGATAGTGAACAGATTAAATGTTTTGCAGAAGGATTAACAGAATTCACTTTGACTCCTGGGAGGTCTCAAGGTCTTAATGTTTGCTGTAGCTGTATTGCTAATTTATTAAGAGAGGTCAGTACTTAGAACTTAATGTATAGTTCCAAAAATTAGCATAGAAACAGAGCAGAAGGCAGAGTCAGAGCTCGCCTAGCTCAACTTTCTCATTTCCAATCAAGGTACCTTGAATCTTAAAGGGCTTAAATGCCTGACTCCAAGTTGCATAGCTCTTGGGTAAATCTCCAGAGTTCCAGGCTAATAGTCCTTTTATTCTTGGATCATAAATGTTGAACTGAAAAGCATCTTAGAGGCCAAGCACTTTGATTTTACAGATAAGAATACTGAGTCCCAGGGAAGTTAATAATTTGCCCAAGGTCACACAGATACTAAATGTCAGACATGAGTACCACTTTAATTTAGAAATTATTTAGTTTGCCATTAAAAGCACAAACCTTGCTTCGTAGTATGTTTAACAATAATTAGATATATTCCAGCAATAATTTTAAGATGCCAAATCCTTTCATAAAACAGGTTAGGAAGGGAGGAAGAGGAATTACATTGAAAGTCCAAAAAGCATCTTTACACTATGATCTTGGGTTGTAAGTAGCAAGAGGTTCCACTTAGACTGGGGACAGACCTAGAATAATCAAATTGTAAAGTGTTGTGACTAAGTCCAAGTCATAATAGCCAGAGTAGCAAAGCTTGATATGCACAAGGAATCAAGAATGTAGATTTGGGCCATCCTGGAGGTCTTCATCCTCATAGTCATCATCATTAATATAATTTACGGAATTTCATGACATTTTAAGGTTTGAAAAGCACCTTTTATGTATATTATCTCATTTGATCCTCACAACAACCATGTGAAGAAGGTGCCATTTTCCATTTCTTAAATTTAGGAAACTGAGGACAACAGAGAGATTAAGTGATTTGCCCAGCCATACAGCTACAAAAAGTTTGAGGCAGAATTAAGACTCCAACACCAACAAGCTCTCTACTACATCAGCAACTTTAAACTCAAATAGAAATGGGGTCTACTAATTCACATAAAAGCATCCTTGTAGGCCACAAATTGAATTAGTTTTAAAATAATATAATGTTATCTATGTTTTATTGTATTTTTATTTATTAAAAAGTCCAAATTACGCTTTTATATAATTTGGGCTGTACACAGAAATTTAGGGGCCACACTTTTGACACCTCTGTACTACACCATTTGGCTATTCCAAAAAGTAATTATGATCTTAGCCTTGGAACTGGGGACTTCAGAAATCATCTACTCCACCATATGCATGTAGCATGTATTTCATCTATGCCACCTTGAAGTAGGGGAGGAATGTCATTGAAACTTCTCCTGACCACCAGTAGTCATGAAGGACTCCCTCCTACCGGAAGCATCAAATTCCATTTTTGAAGAGTTTCAAGTTATTAAGAAGTTTTTTCTTTAGGTTAAGCTGTACAGATCCAGTTAGAATGTACCTATAGGAAAAACTCTTTTGAACTCAGTGAAGGCCCTGTGTGCTATGCAACCATAGAGATCAGGAATATCTTTCAAACACAGAGAAATCATAAGTTTAATGCCATGCAAAATAAATATTGCACTAAAACAGCCATGAGGTACTACTGTGAAACAATCAATACGCTCAGAGACAAGATAGCCAGAATTCATGTATTGCCTCAAATACTTATTAGCTGTGTAACCCTGGGCTAGTCACTTAACATCTCTCAGTCTCAGTTTGCTTATCTGTAAATTAAAGATTCTAACGGTGTCTACTTTATAGACTTCTTTTGAAAATGTATTGAAATTGTTTGTAAAATGCTTTGCAATCCATACAAATACACGTTTTTGCTAGCTATTATTTTCATGTCTACTCCTAAATCACTAAATGCCAGAAGCAACTAACACAGGACAAAAAGCACCAGTACCAAGTTAGCTTTTAGTACTAGTTTTCTGGTCTAACTTTGGTCACTGTGATTTTAT
Organism: Trichosurus vulpecula; assembly: GCF_011100635.1. NCBI lineage: Eukaryota > Metazoa > Chordata > Mammalia > Diprotodontia > Phalangeridae > Trichosurus > Trichosurus vulpecula. The sequence continues at coordinate 134,961,280 of NC_050581.1, forward strand.
GAGGGAGAATTTGGAAGCATTCCTTATGAACTGAGGAATTCTCCGAAGGTATTGTTTCCAGAACCTGATCCTTAGTACAGTGGTGTGTGTGTGTGTGTGTGTGTGTGTGTGTGTGTGTGCGTGTGTGTGTATGGGTTTCCTTTAGGATCTCCCTAGCCATAATTGTTCCAGAGAGATGTCTATATTTGTATGTTCCAAGGATAAACTTCTACTTTACCGTGTCTATCTGTAGAGAGGGGGAAGGGAGAATAAACTGAGAAACAGAACTCATCTGGTCAGCTAGAAGTAACTACTATTTAAAGTTGTCCTGAGACAGAGCTCACAAAAGTATGTCTAAAAGTCTGTTTCTGGAGAGATCTATTACAGATAGATTGGAGAAGAAAGTAGGTACCATATAATGCAGCTTGCTTTCATTCAAAGCTCTAATAAAAATATATTAAGAAATCTTTTGACCCATCGAGGGAGGAGGGACAGCTCTACACCCCTTGCCAGCAGGAAGCAGTTTCAGAAGCTGAAACCTTCATCCCTAACCCCAAAAGAATTTGGGTCCCATTCATTTGAGGGGGGAATGATGAGGGTTAGACTGTGGGAATCCCCTTCAACCCAAAAGAATTTGGGTCCCATTTGTTTGGGTGGGGTGATGAGGTTTAAATTGTGGGAGCCCCCTTGAACTCCCCTGAAATCTTCCCACTAGATGAGGCATTTGCCTGAGGCCATAATCTCTAGGCTAGGTTACTTTAACCTAGCCTAGCCCTCCATTGTCTGGCTAATTTCCATCTTTGGTCTTGTCAAAGTGTCTACACCCAAATCTGTTAGCCTTAAACTAGCCTAGCCCTACATTGTCTGTCATCTCCAGGTAGCCTTCAGCTATTTCCCACCCTGTAGTCTGACCTCATCCCAGTCCCATCAAGCTCCTCCTTTGACTCCTCCTCAAGACCCTCCCTAAACCCCTCCTCCTATCACCCCAGGACCAACCTAGATCCCTCCCACAATCTTTGTGTATATAAATCTCATCTTGCCTCCATGAAGGCGCTCAGATTCAATCTAGCTCAGCTCAGATTGATCTGGCCTGCTGGCATTAGCGTCACAAATGCTCAGGGTCCTTAAGAATCTACCCAATATGGCAAATGCTTAATAAACTTTGTATTTTTCCTTGGCTAAAAAAAAAAAAAAGAAATCTTTTGTTCATGAATTTTCTGTGAAAAAGCAATGCAAATCTTTTAGTATCTCAGAAAGATACTGAGCCTACAGACGTAATATTTCTTACACCTGGTTGCACAGTAAACATTGTGCATAAAGTGTTTCTAAGAACTACCATCATTACCAAGTCTGATATTTATATAATACTTCAAGGTTTTTGATGCACTTTACATATATAATTATCTCAGTTGAAAAATGTTAGGTAGCTTTGGAAAATGTAGCACAAATTTTCAGACCTCAGGATTTTCGCAACATAGGAAAGTTAATGGATCTTAATAAAGGAGCATCACTCTCTGTCCCTAGCCAGACCTCCCCATAATGCAATCATCTTCTTTATCATACTATGTTATGGAAATACTTGCTTTATTCAATAAATTAAAAGAATAAAAAATATGAAAGCTGAAATCAGAAAATACAGGACTATTCAAGCCCCAGGTCTAATTTCTGGTGTTCTAAAATTACCAAGTTAATTCCATCTTTCCAACTTTTTTGTGAATAACAATTGTCTTCCCTATAGTGAGAGGAAGGATCTTAGTTCTATTAGCATTTCTACGCTTAGACCCTGGCATTAGTTGTGCTTGTCTTAGCTGCTTGCCTCAGCAGCCCCTGAGGTTTAGAGGTTGACCTTGAAGGACAGCAACTTCTCAGAGGGGTGCTACCTCTGTGCACACCCACTTTTATGGACTTCTCACCCTGCCTGAGCTCCTCAAAGACTGCCCACACACTGACACCAGCCCTCAGTACTTGGAACAGCAGCCGGGAGCCTTGCCCAACATTGGACATGAGACCAGTCATCAGGCAAATATAACCCATCCCCACCTGCTGAGACTGCCCTATACCCTTTCCAAGCAGCTTAAAACTCCATCTACCCAGGTTGGATGCTCCACAGAATCTTCCTGTACTCTCATTGGAGAATAAAAAAATACTTAAGTACCTGTAGTAATTTATTTCTTCTTCTAAATTTTCATTGATAAATTGATGCACTTCATGTGGACATATACATTTTGTAATTCATTTTTAATCAAATTCTTTATAGAGACAGAGCTGGTCTGGTAAAGCCTAGGAGCAGCCCTGACTATTAATTATCTGATGAGTTTTTCATTGTCTTTGAAGTTCAGATATCAGTGACAGTGGGAGGCTGTTGATTGGCATCCTTCATAAGTGCCATACGTTCACTCATACTGGATCCTTTGTATGAACACAAAATAGTACCACAGGCTGTTCACCACCCCCCCCTCCCCATCATCAGGGTTCCCTCCCCTGAGATACCTCTATGCTGAGCTCTGCTCTTAAACCAGGATTTTGTGATGGTCTTTAGCCATGCTTGCTTCACTTTCTTCTCAACAGTCTCTAGAAATTATTCTCCATGCCAACAATCTTATCCTGAAATGGGTACTGTTCACTATATCCCCAGCTTTCCAGCTCCCCTTTCTGTGTTGTCATATCCCCCGCCCTTAGAATGTAAGGTAGGTGCTGTCTCTAGCACTTGTTATAATGGCTGTTAAGAGTTTACAATTAAGAGATCCTCTGTCATCTATGTTTGTCTGTCCATCAGTATTCACTAGCTACTTCTCATTATTCCTGTCACTTTTCCTGTGGCCTCTTTATTCCATGTATATAGTTCCTAATATGAATTGTTTGACTACACATAGGCAAATCAAATCCCAGGCAAAGCTCTTAGTTTCCTATAGTTCCCTACGGTAAAAAATACAATTAACTTTAATAACCTTCTTGAGTTACAGGTACAGATTGAGGATAGAGGGCAATTGTGGTAAGACCAATTGTTTCACTGTATTAACAAGTAGAAAAAGATATAATTTTAAATAAGTATGTTGCTAAATTTTGATGGCCCTGAAGTGAAAAATTCACAAGTAACCTTGATGGAGGAAGGAGACAGTTACAAATGACACCAAATAACCACTTTGATTAATTTTCTCTTTCCCCTTCAAACAGTTTTCTAAATTTTTGACTAAATTCATGAATGCTAATGAATAAATGAATGAAAAATATTAAGGTTTTATCCTACCTAAACACTTTACTAAGTGTTGATGAGAGAGAGAGAGAGAGAGAGAGAGAGATTGAGAGAAGCTAGACAGTCTCTCCCATGAGGGAACTTACATTCTGATAGAGCAAGGCACCTCATGCAGGGGAGCTCTGGTCATGGAAGAGCATGTTGGTTTGGGAAGTCACAAGGAGGGTAAGTGGAGCTAAAGGGACATTACCTTTCCAGTAGCAATGGCAATATTGATTTGGTTATGGTTATAGAACTGGAAGGAGGTAAGGTACCTGTAGAGCATACATGCATAGAGGTAGCATGAGTGGTTAGAAGAGTCTGATGCAACTTGAAGCATTCCTGGGCCTTCCTCCAAATAGTGGGCCATATGAATTGCTTACCAGTAAAAACAGCAGGGACCTAGGGTGGAAGTTCCTCCAGTGCATGTTTTGCATTCTGAAGCCCAAAGGTAAGGTGACAAAATGCCTGGGGTAGAATCTGAAGTATTATTGTGTCCTCCAAGGCAGAGTGGGCCTCAGGAGGCACTCATCTATTAGGACAGGAGGACTCCAGGACAGTTGGCAAGAAGATGGCCTAGGGTAGAATATAGAAGTACAGAAGGGACCTTTTGACCACTGCCAGCATGGTTGGAGGATGGTACAATCTAGACAGTCTAGATACAGCCTCAGAAATGAAAGGGTGTGGAGTTAGGTTTAATTATATTCCTATGAGGTAAATAATGGAATACTTGTGGAGGCAATAAGGTTTTATGTTCATTTTGAAGGCATAGAGGGCCAGGAAGTTGTGGAAAAGAGAATGGAAATTATTCCAAGTAGAAAGTGATGCTCCCATACATAAACGTGACAGTGAACATAGCCCATTAGTGTGTAGGACAGCAAGCAGACTGGCCCAGCTGGTGAGTTAGTATTCACTATTGTTTTCTTCCCCTAGTGTTTCCTACCAGAACCATGAAGACATTCTGAGAATGTACTGACTCTAATTTAAGAGATTTAGGGTGAGCCGAAATACACACTATAAGTCCAGATGAAAAACCAGGGTGGATTAAAGCACTAATTGATAACATTTAAATATTATTGAGAAAGAAACTTAATAGAACCTGGTATGGATATTTAAATAATGTTATTGCTTATTAAATATTAATATATGATTTGGAATAATATTCGTTTAAATTTAGGCTAAATTTTTTAATGAGATTTTTTTTTATATTTTCAAAGTTTTCTAATCCATCTCCTTGGTTAACCCTGGTTAGGGGAGGCCTTTATAAGGCTAATGCAGTAGGACTATACAAGAGGCACCATAATTCACATGGTGGCAGTATCAGCTTACTCTAATTACAGGTAAAGTACCTAGAAAGAAATAAACAGTCTCAGGAGAGTTAACCTTGCCATCTAAAACATATGACATGACTATAAACAATGAAAGTAAAGAAAAAAACCTAGAAATTGACATTTGTTTTGCCCATGGGAACAGAGAGAGGTTTAGAGGTTGGCAGTGACAAGGGCATATTTTTTGTGATTTTTTTTTATTTAAATTTATTTATTTAACATATTTGGTTTTCAGCATTGATTTTCACAACAGTTTGAATTACAAATTTTCTCCCCATTTCCACCCTCCCCCCCACTCCAAGATGGCATATATTCTGGTTGCCCTATTCCCCAGTCAACCCTCCCCTCTATCACCCCCCTCCCCTCTCATCCCCTTTTCCCTTCCTTTCTTGTAGGGCCAGATAAATTTCTACACCCCATTGCCTGTGTATCTTATTTTTTAGTTGCATGCAACAACTTTTTTTTTTGTTTTTGAACATCTGTTTTTAAAACTTTGAGTTCCAAATTCTCTCCCCTCTTCCCTTCCCACCCACCCTCCCCAAGAAGTCGAGCAATTCAACCTAGGCCACACATGTATCATTATGTATAACACTTCCACAATACTCATGCTGTGAAAGGCTAACTACATTTTACTCCCTCGCAACCCATCCCGCTTTATTGATTTTTTTCCCTTTACCCTGTCCCCCTTCCAAAGTGTTTGTTTTGATTACCTCCACCCCCATCTGCCCTCCCCTCCATCATCCCCCAATTTTTTTTTATTTTATTTTTAATCTTCCTCCCTCTTCGTTCCTGTGGGGTAAGACACCCAACTGAGTATGTATGGTATTCCCTCCTCAGGCCAAATCCGATGAGAGCAAGGTTCACTCATTCCCCCCTCACCTGCCCTCTCCCCTCCTCCCACAGAATTGCTTCCTCTTGCCACCTTTATGTGAGATAATCCACCCCATTCTATCTCTCCCTATCTCCCTCTCTCAGTATGATGCTCTCTCATCCCTTAATTTCATTTTATTTCTTTTAGATATCTTCCCTTCATCTTCAACTCACCCTGTGTCTGCTCTCTCTCTTTTACATATATATATATACATATATAAAAACACATATATATATACATACATACACATACATACATATCCACATAGATATATACATATATACACATTCACTTATATATATATATATGTATATACATAAACATATATATATGCATATTCCCTTCAACTACCCTAATACTGAGGTCTCATGAATCATACACATCATCTTTCCATGTAGGAATGTCAACAAAACAGTTCAACTTTAGTAAGTCCCTTGCAATTTCTGTTTCTTGATTACCTTTTCATGCTTCTCTTGATTCTTGTGTTTGAAAGTCAAATTTTCTATTCAGTTCTGGTCTTTTCACTGAGAAAGCTTGAAAGTCCTCTATTTTATTGAAAATCCATATTTTGCCTTGGAGCATGACACTAAGTTTTGCTGGGTAGGTGATTCTTGGTTTTAATCCTGGCTCCATTGACCTCAGGAATATCGTATTCCAAGCCCTTCGATCTCTTAATGTAGAAGCTGCCAGATCTGGGGTTATTCTGATTGGGTTTCCACAATACTCAAATTGTTTCTTTCTGGCTGCTTGTAATGTTTTCTCCTTGATCTGGGAGCTCTGGAATTTGGCGACAATATTCCTAGGATATTTCTTTTTGGGATCTATTTGAGGAGGCGATCGATGGATTCTTTCAATTTCTATTTTGCCCTGTGGCTCTAGAATATCAGGGCAGTTCTCCTTGATAATTTCTTGAAAGATGATCTCTAGGCTCTTCTTTTGATCATGGCTTTCAGGTAGTCCAATAATTTTTAAAATCTCTCTCCTGGATCTATTTTCCAGGTCAGTGGTTTTTCCAAGGAGATATTTCACATTGTCTTCCATTTTTTCATTCCTTTGGTTCTGTTTTATAATATCCTGATTTCTCATAAAGTCACTAGCTTCCACTTGCTCCAATCTAATTTTTAAAGTAGTATTTTCTTCAGTGGTCATTTGGACCTCCTTTTCCATTTGGCTAATTCTGCCTTTCAAGGCATTCTTCTCCTCATTGGCTTTTTGGAGTTCTTTTGCCATTTGAGTTAGTCTGTTTTTTAAGGTGTTGTTTTCTTCAGTGTATTTTTCTGGATTTTTTTGGGTCTCCTTTACCAAGTCATTGACTTGTTTTTCATGGTTTTCTTGCATCCTTCTCATTTCTCTTCCCAATTTTTCCTCTACTTCTCTAACTTGCTTTTCCAAATCCTTTTTGAGTTCTTCTATGGCCTGGGGCCAGTTCGTGTTTTTCGTAGAGGCTTTTGTTGTAGGCTCTATGACTTTTTTGTCTTCTTTAGGCTGTATGTTTTGGTCTTCTTTGTCACCAAAGAAAGAATCCAAAGTCTGAGACTGAATCTGGGTGTGCTTTCGCTGCCTGGCCATGTTCTCAACCAACTAATTTGACCCTTGAGTTTTTCAGTGGGTAATGACTGCTTGTAGACTAACGAGTTCTATGTTCCACGTTTGGGGGGGATGTGCCAGCTCTGCCACACCAGCACTGCTCCTTCCCCAACCCCCAACCCGAACTGGGCTTAGATCTTCAGCAGGCCGTGCACTCCTGCTCTGATCCGCCACTTAATTCCTCCCACCAGGTGGGCCTGGAGCTGGAAGTAATAACAGCTGTAGCTGCCCCACCTCCGTTGCCCCCAGGGCTGGAAGCCAAACGAACCACGAACTCTTTCTACTCCCGCAGCTTTTCCCACTAACCTTCTCCACAGTCTTTGGTGTTTGTGGGTGGAGGGGTCTGGTAACTGCCGCAGCTCACATATTCAGGGCGCTAGCGGCCCCATCCGCCCGACCCCAAGTTTGGTTTTTCCGCACCGCTCAGGCTGGGCTCTGCTCCACTCTGTTCCCAGCTCCCAGCTCCCAGCTCCATGTGGAATAGACCTCACCCAGAGACCATCCAGGCTGTCCTGGGCTGGAGCCCTGCTTCTCTCTGCTGTTCTGTGCGTTCTGCCATTCTAGAATTGGTTCAGAGCCATTCTTTATAGGTTTTTGGAGGGACTCGGTACGGAGCTCACTCTAGTCCCTGCTTACCTGCCGCCATCTTGGCTCCGCCCCCCCAAGGGTATATTTTTACAACAAAAACAACAAAGAAAGGTATTGACTAGAGAAGTATACACACATATATATACACACATATACATATGTATATGTATGTTATATTTTATTTTGCAATAATACCTATTTTTCTTATAAAGGAGTATTTTTCAGTCAATTTAGTGATTAATACTAAAGAAAAGAGGGAAGTGCATTTGTTCCCTTAGCACTCATATACTCTACACCTTAGCCTTCTTGATTTTAGAGTCCTATTTGATTTTCCCTTAGTCACCTAGGCTTCTGAGGAAGGGCAGTACAGCATTATATTCTTGTTTCTGTTAATTCATCATTATGCCTGTTGATTAAAAGTCTATATCATTACAGCTGCATAGAAATAAAGTATATACTCAATTTCCCCAATAGTTTTAGTTTTAAGCTTCAATAGCTTAAAATGGTAATAAAACTTTGGATATCCTGAATTACGAGGAAATGTCCAAAAATGGGGAAAGGCAACAAAAGAGCAAATTTTTCAGTTAAGTCCATATTTAGGCTTTTCCGGTTGCTCTCTGCTCACAGCTGTATGCTGCCCCGGTCAGTGAAGTTCCAAGACGGTTGGACAAACCTTTCTGTGAAAGCTATTGATTGGGCAGCATTTGGGGAGATCATACCTAAAAGCCAGAAAGCCATTGCTTATGCCTTGAAGTCGTATAATGAATACCTTAGGACCAGATTGACTACCCTGTCTGAGACTGAGCTTACCACAAGGAAAACATGGCCAAGCCTGGCCTTGTGGATGAGTTTGAAAAACAGTTCAATGAGCTGGAGATTCCTGTGTCAGAAGATAAATTCACTACCCTAGGATGCTGAAGAACAGGAAGATACAAAACTTGGTGTTGATTTCGTGAAAGCTTCAAATGCTAGGATTGCAGAACTTCAGAAAGAGATGGAAACAATCAAGGGTATAATTCCTTTTGAATAGATGACCATTGAAGACGTTAACCAACCCTTTCCTCAAACCATACTGGACAAGAAGAAGTATCCTTATTGGCCCAATCAGCCAACAGAGAGCCTCTAAAATTGGGCCTTAGAGGAATCTGTGGCCCTCCTGTCACCTGCTCCTGAAATTTGAAATAAAGCAATAGTACAGTCAAAAAAAAAAAAGACCATGTCTAGTTTTATGTTATTATAGTGCCTTGCATAGTAGGTATTCACTGTTGAATGAGTGAATGAATGAATAAGAATTATTGGTTTAAATTCTGTGTATCTTTCCTTTATATATTATATTGTGAAATGCACTTATCAATATCATTAATATAAAATGTTAGAACTAAAAAGAACTCCTCTGGTTATCTAATCCAACTGTCTTTATACTGACGAGTAATCTGAGGCACATTTAACAATTTTCTGTGTGTGTGTGTGTGTGTGCATGCGCACACATGTGAATGTAAAATACTATATTATGTAACATACATTATAGAGTGCCAAATCTTATGAAACAAAAATTATATTTAAGCTAATATTCACTATTTAAGCTTACAATTATTATTATTACTGGAGATATATTCAATACCCTATATTTAATATACATGGTAGATATAGTTCCTTGTTTACTAAGATTAGCTCAAGTCCCATTTTCATCTGTAGCATATCTATAATCATATGCACTGACTTATTAGAAAAAGGAATGGCAATTCACCAGTCATTATGATAAGAAATGGGCCTACCAATTAAATTCAAGATAGCTTTAAGTCTATTTAATAGACACCATAAAAAATGAATAACTACTCAAAACTTGGAATATTATACCTTAAGTACCCAGTGACTAACTCTGCCAGACAAAATCAATCCTTGTATAATGGAAGCCAAAAGGAATAAAGCCCTGGAGAAAAGCCAATTCTTTTGATAAAGAAGAAACCAAGCATTCCCAAACATTCTTGGTCAATGCTTTTCCTGGTTTCCCACCTTCTTTATTGGTGATTGACATAAATGAACAACAAAGAAAAAGTCAAATAAACCCAAGGTATAATTCTCCATGCCATTCTTTTCAGCTGCAGAAACAAATAAATTAGGCATTCTATGATGTTCCTAAGGCCGTCAAAACACTTGTAAAGGTCTATGAAGTATGAGAGAAAATTTCACTAAATATGTGGTATTAGTAGTACATTGATTTTGGAAAGTTTTTCTAAATAAAGATTAACAGATTTCTCCTACTAAACACTGCTATACAATAAGATTAATTTAATACCAGTGAAAGAGAAGAATAAACAAAACAAAAACAAAAACCTTCTCTCAAATGTCTAGTTTTTCACATATATAATAGGGTTCCCAGGAACTGTCTTAACATTCAAGGTAAAAATACTTTTCTTGGGCACAGGCTGTTTTTTTTTTCACCCCAAACGTTAGATGAAACTCAAAATAATCAAAGAAATCCATCAACACAATTCTTTTCCTTCTTTGTTGATTTCCCTTTTCTACACAAGTGAAAAAATCCTTCAAAATCAGCCCAATGGGCATTAACCCTTAAGATCGTAGCACCATCTAATAGTTTGAACTGCGCTAAGAAGAAAAAGAAACTCAGGACTGCTAAATAGGTATCATCCCAATATTCCAGTGAGTCCTGCTTTCACATCTCAGAGAACAAGAAAAATATTCAGGTTTATGGTACTAATCTTGGTGACTTAGATTCTCCTGGAAGGAAAAATGCTTGGGGTTGAGTTGATAGAAAGTCACATTTCCCCTTTCCATCTGTTTTATAATACTCATGTTATTATCAAATAATGAAGTTCAGATTCTTTCTCCCTACCTCCTTACCCCCTACATATTGTGGCTTTAGGCTGCAAAGATTACTTTCCCTATCACTGAAAGACACAACTCTCCTCTGGTTCCAAGAGGCATGCTGGCTAGGAAATTCCCCTTTTCTTAATTCAAGATTGGATTCCAGAAATCTCAAATTTGGATTTCTCATCAGGCAACCTCCAACTCTCAGTAGCCTCTGTCTCCCTGATTACAGGGCTGGAGGGCAAAAGCAAAAAAAAATCCTCCCAAAGTCTCCGTATAAAGAGGACAAAGAAGTCCAGCCAAACTTTCGTTTCCTATTGCTTAAATTCTTTGGATCCCACTCCATCATCATCAAGCCCCTGTACCTGTTACCTTCTCCTGACTCCTTTTGTATGGTGTTTTCTTCCTTAGACTTGAGAGCAAGGATTATATTCATTTTCCTTATTTGTCAGAATTTAGCACAAGACTTGGTGGAACACAGTATGTACTTATTACATGTGTCTTATCTCTTCTTATATTTTATTGCTTTACATTGCACTGCATTGCATCACATGTTATATTCTTAGGACTGATTACAAGGAGTGCTGCCTAGGATATCCACCTTCTCTGTCAAAAAATGAATTCAAAGACCCTTAAAATTATGATTACAAGCCAGTCACACCTCAGAAACTATTAAGACCCTTTACCTCTTTGGGAGGTTTCGCTACTGTATCTCCAAGACTGAGATGAGTGATTAGACATTGTCAAAAATCATATTGCTATTATTTAATGATTGTACGCTACATGTCAGGTACTGTGCTAGGTGCTGGAGATATAAAGACAAAAAATAAACTTTCCCTCAAGGACCTTATATTCTAGAAAATTAAACAACACATATACATTTAGGTAATTCAAAATAAGATATATTTAATATAAAGCACACAATCAGTGGTAGGCAGTACATTGTAGCGGGTGGACTACCATGCTTGATGTAAGTAAGACCTAGATTCAAATTCCCATTTTGACATATTGGTTTGTTACTTATTTTTCTTCAATTTATTACTGATTTATTTTTAACATTCTTTTTTTGTAAATCTTGAGCCCCAAATTCTCTCCCTCTTTTCCCCTCCACCACTACTTACTAAGAAAGCAAGCAATATGATATCAATTATACCTGTGAAATCATGGAGAATATATTTCCATATTAGCCATACTAGAAGAAAACGCAAAAACAAAGTGAGAAAATATGCTTCAATTTCCATTCAGGGTTTATCAGTTCTCTCTCTGGAGCTGGATAGCATTTTTTCATCATGAGTACTTTGGAATTTTCTTGTATAAATGTATTGACCAAAATAGACAGGTTTTTTTTTTCAAAATTGGTTATCATTATAACATTTCTGTCACCGTACACAATGATCTCCTTGTTCGCACTTCACTTCATGTTTCATATAGGTTTACATATGTTTTTTCTGACCACGCATCATTTTTTATAAGACAGTAATACTCCATCACCATCATATGCCACAGCATGTTCAGTCATTCTCATTTGATGAGGATCACCTAGATTTCCAATTTTTTGCCACCAAAAAAACCAACAATAAAGCAAAACAAAAAACACCTGATATAAATTTTATGTACATATAAGTCCTTCTTATTTTTCTTTTATCTCCTTGGGATACAGATCTAGTAGTGGTATATCTGGGTCAAAGGATATGAACAATTTTATGGTCCTTCGTGCATAGTTGCAAATTGTTCTCTAGAATGACTGAACCACTTAATAACTGCACCAACAGTTCACTAGTGTACCTATTTTCTCTCATGATCACCAGCATTTGTCATTTCTCATAGATGTGAGGTGATACCTCAGAGATTTACATTTCTCTAATCAATAGCGATTTAAAGCATTTTTCACTTAGCTATAATGAGCTTCTATTTCTTCTTTTGAAAACTGCCTGTTTTCAGATGAAGAAATTAAAACTACCTATAGTAATCTTAAAAAAATGCTCTAAATCACTATTGATTTGAGAAATGCAAATTAAAACAACTGTGAGATACCACCTTACACCCATCAGATCAGCTAATATGACAGAAAAGGCATATGTTAAAAGTTGGAGAACATGTGGGAAATTTGAGACAATAACACATTCTTAGTGGGGTTGTGAACTGATCCAGTCGTTCTACAGAACAGTTTGGAACTATGCCCAAAGGGCAAACTGTTCATACCTTTTAATCCAACAATGCCACAACTAGATTTGTATCCTGAGGAGATCATAAAAAAGGGAAAGGGACCTACACGTACAAATAATATATATAGTGGTTTTTTTGAGGGGTATGCTTATCAATTGAAAAATTGCTGAACAAGTTGTGGTATATCGGTTTAAGGGAAAAAATTGTGCTATAAAAATGATGAGCAGCATGCTCTCAGAAAAACATGGAAAGACATACATGAACTGATACTGACTGAAGTGAGCAGAACTAGGAGAACTATGCAGTGATCAGCTATGAGTGAATTATTCTCAGCAATACAATGATATAAGACCCATGACAGAAAATGCTATCTGCAATCAGAGAAAGAACTATGGAGTCTAGAGGCAGATTGAAGCATACTATTTTAACTTTTTGGTGGCTTTTCTCTTGTGTTCTGTTTCTCTACTCACATGACTAATGTGGACATATGTTTACATGATTGTGCATGGATAACCTATTGCTTGCTGTTTAGGGGAGGGGGAGAGGAAGAAAGGGAGCAAACATTTGGAACTCAAAATCTTATAAAATAATTAATGTTGAAAACTAGCTTTACATGTAATTAAAAAAACACACTAAAATACTATTTAAAAAAAAAGAAAACTGCCTCTTCATATCCTTTGACCATTTATCAATTGGAGAATGGTTCTTATTTTTATAAATTTGACTCAGTCCACTAAATATTTGAGAAATGAGGCCTTTATAAGAGAAACTTGCTATAATTTTTCTTTATATTACTGCATTGTCTATAGCACATTTTCTTTTTTCTTACTTTTTCTTTAGCAAAATGTGATTTCCCTAATTATCTCTTTTATTAGGTCTTTTTTTTGCTCTTGCTTTTTCTGAGATCATGATTATTATCTTTGCCTTTTTTATTTTAGCTGAAGCATATTAGATTCTATCCCAGACCTTTATTTTAACGTTGTCTGTGACTCTATTTCAAGTCTCTTGTAAACAACATATCGTTGGATGCTGATTTCTAATGTATCCTGCTATCTTTTTGTTTTATGGGTTAGCTTATCTTATTCCCATTCACAATTATGATTACTCCTGTATATTTCACTCCATTCTATTTTCTTCTGTTTATTCTTCTCTCTACCTTTTTATTTAGTTACTCCTCAAAAATCTATTTTGCTTCTAACCACTATGTCCCTTAATTTGCTCTCCCTTTTTATTATCCCTACTCCCTTTTGCTGATTCTCTTCCCTTCATATTTCCGTATTGAGTAAGATAGATTTCTATAAACAACTGAGTGTGGATACATAGTCTTCCCTCTTTGAATCAGTTCCAGTGAGTGAGGTTCAAGTATTGTCCACAAGGTCCCCTCACCATTTTTCCATCCAATGTAACAGCTTTTCCTTGCACAACTCTTTTATGTGAAATAATTTTCCGTATTCTGCCTCTCACTTCCTCCATCCCCCAGTGCAACCCTTGGGGCATAAATGTTTAGTATTGATTAATTGTTTATGGTACCTTTTAGCAAGAAATAGTTTCCTTCCTTATCTCTTTTAATTAGATCTTTTTGTATGCTTTTGCTTTTTCTGAGATCAGGAGTGCTACCTCTCCTTTTTTTTTACACTTCAGTTGAGGCATAATATATTTTGCTCCAGCCTTTACCTCTACACTGTGTGTGTCTCTCTGCTTCAAATTTGTTTCTTGTTAACAACATATTGTAGGATTCTGGTTTTTGATCCCCTTTGCTAGCTGCTTCTGTTTTATCAGAGAATTCATCCCTGTAACATCCAGTTATGATTACTAACTGTGTATTTCCCTCCATCCTATTCCCCCCTTTATACTTTTCTTTCTCCTTTCACCCTGTCTCTCCTCACCAGTGTTTTGCTTCTGACCATCACCCAACACAATCTCTCCTGCCTTTTTGTTTTCCCTTTCCCTTCTACTTCCCTAGTGGGTACGATAGAATTCTTTACCCAATGGAGTATGTGTGCTATTCCCTCTTTGAGCCAAATCCAATGGGAGTAAGGTTCAGACAATGCTCACCCCCTCCCTTCCTTCCTTCTAGTATGTCTTTTGTGCCTCTTCATGTGATATAATCTACCCCATTCTGCCTCCTTTTTCCTGTTCTCTCAGTACAATCCTTTATTTTAACCATTTATTTTTTATATCATCACATCAAAATCATCTTATATCCACACCTTATATTCCTTCTAAAAGCCCTAATAAGGGATACTGTTCTCAACAGTTACAAGTGGAATATTCCTGTGTAGGGATGTAAACAGTTTTACCTTATTGAAAAACATGTTTTTTTTCTTTCCTATTTACCTTCTTATACTTCTCTTAAGTCTTATATTTGAAGATTGGATTTTCTGTTCCCCTTTGGTCTTTTCCTTAGTAAAGTATGAAGGGCCCCTATTTCATTGAATATCCATCTTTTTCCCTGAAAAATTAGGCTTGATTTTGCTGGTAATTGATTCTTGGTTATAACCCAAACTCCTTTGCCTTCTTCTAGAATATCATTCTAAGCCCTCCAAACATTTAATTTAGAAGCTGCCAAGTCCTCTGTCATCATGACTATGGCTCCTTGATATTTGAATTGTTTCTTTCTGACTCCTTGCAGTATTTTCTTTTTGATCTGATCATTCTGAAATTTGCTTACAATATTCCTACTAGTTTCCTCACTGGTTCTAGGATATCAGAGCAGTTTTCCTTGATAATTTATTGAAAGATGCTGTTGAGGCTTTTTTTTTAATCATGGCTTTCAGGTAGGGCAATAATTCTTAAATTATCTCTCCTGGACCTGTTTTCCAGGTCCATTGTTTTTCCAATGAGGTATTTTATAATTTGTTCTGTTTTTTCTCATTCTTCTGATTTTGTTTGACTGATTCTTAATGTCTCATAGAATCATTAGTTTCCATGTACCTAATTCTAATTTTAAGGAGTTATTTTCTTTATTTAATTTTTTGCTTCCTTTTCCATTTGTACAATTCTGCTTTTTAAGGAATTGTTTTCTTCAGTGGATTTTTTTTTTACCTCTCATTTCTTTTCCTAACTTTTCTTCTACTTCTATTATTTGATTTTTGAAATCCTTTATTAGTTATTTAAAGGAGGCTATTTGAGTTTGAGAGCAATTCATACTCCCATTTAAGGCTTTGTATATAGGCCTTTTGACATTTATGTTCTCTTCCTAGTTTTGTTTTGATCTTCCTTGTCACCATAATAGTTTTCTATGGTCAGGATTCTTTTCTGTTTTTTTTTTTATTTTATGCTATTCTTTGTTTTTGAAATTTGAGCTCTTCTCCTGGGGCACAGGGGACACTGTCCCAAACTTCTTGTGCTGGAGGCTAGGGGGCTGCTCACAGGCTTTCTGCACCTGGACCTCAGGTGCTGGTGACTTGCCCATTACATGGGGGTGGCCCAGAATAGTTGTGCCTGTTTTCCCAGAGTTCTAACATGGAGAGGTCTTGGCTGCTGCTCTGTACTGTGACAAAGAGCCTCCCGCTGGCTTGCCCCAACACTGTCTTTGCTGGGCTGAGCTCCCCTTTTACTCAAATGAGATAGACCTTCCCTGAAGCCTTAAGTAATGTTAAGCTAGAAAATTGTTTCATCCTACTTTTTGTAGGTTCTATCACTCCAGATTTGTTTAGAACCTTGAATTAATGTTGTTTCTGAGGCAAAATAGGTAGAGCCCAGGAAATTTAACTGCTTTTCTATGCCATCTTGGTTCCACCACTTGCCAAGAATATTGTTTTACAAAACCTAGAGAGGCTAGAGTGTCCAGGAAAAAGTGATCACAGTATTGATTGCTTTAGATAAAAAGATGGAGGATGACTAAAAAAAAGGTCACTAGATCTGACAATTAAATGATTGTTAACAATTTTGAGGAAGGCTATTTCGTAGGATCATAGTTTCCATTTATCGGAAACTTGCTGGCCATCTAGTATAGGCCTCTCATTCTATAATGATGGAATGGATGCCTATGAAAATTAAATTAATTTCTATTCACATTAGTAGAAAGCATCGGAGGCAAAATTTGAACTCCTATCTTCCATCTTTAGAGTCATTACCCTTTCTAGTTCCCCATGAAGCAGCAACAAAGGTCTGAGAAGTAAATGGCAGAATTGAGTTTGAGACAACAAGAGTAAAAGGTTTTTTCCCGGTAGGAGTTTGTCTATGACACAGAGGAGAAAACAAAGAAATTGGAAAGCCTTCTTTCTTTCTTCCTCTATCTCTTTACCTTATTTTTAACTGCGTAAATATTGTATTTTAATCACCTTTAAAACCCACAAGTAGAATGAAAGATATTCAAGGGCAGGAACAGTTCTTTATTTGCCTTTGTAATACCAGAATAATTCCTTATAAACAGTAGGTGCTTACTACATGTTTTGTAACTAAATGACGTCTAATTTATTGAAACCCATCCTAAATAAATTTGCTTTCTACAATCATTCTGACAAATGGTTATCAAGTCTTTGCTTGAAGACTTCTGGTTAGGGAGAATCCACTACCTCCTGAAGCAGTCCATATACTTCCTTATGATCTTAATAATTCATTTAATTAATTTTTCAAGAATTTTTGACAATCACCCTTATATGATAGAAAACCTGAACACTGTACTTCACAAGGAAAGCAGGCATTGGCAAGGAAACACTCTCCCAAATAAATCTGATATAATAATACATATCTAATCTTTGATGAGTGGGTGTGGTGTTCCTATCTGTCCAACAGCATACTTCTCTAGACAAAATGCAGGTTTATTAACCTGGGGGAAACCCTCACTACCATCCTAATCTATGTTTGTCTATATCCTATACTGGAAAAAAAATTTGGTGGGTTCTGGTTGTGAAGTTTTATTCTCTCTTTGTCCCTCATCCAATGTTAGGTGTATTGTCCTTTTCAAAGTAGAGCTGTGTGTAGAGGCTTGCAGGTAACTGTTTAGCAACTGGGTCATAGAAAAAAAAAAGTATACATGACATTATAAAAATTAATCATAATCTTGAAGTTTAATCTCAATCACTTTTTTATGTCAACAATGAACAAAACAATAAATCTAGCCTTGATTTGTTGCATTTGTTGATTTTTAAAGTATAAATTCTCATACCGAAAATTTACCAATTGTCCCTTCCAAGTCAGTGCCAGCTGGCACCCTTAAATATGTATGAATGTATAGAATAAGAGATGCTTCATGCATCTTGTTTTGTAAAAGATCTATAGAAAAAGCAGAATGGGTTACCTTGGAAGGTAGTGTATTCCCTGTCACTGGAAATCTTTAAGCCAAGTCCTTCAGTGAAGATGTTAAAGACAAATTTCTTGTTCACCTACAGGTTAGATTTGATGGTCTCTGAGCTAACATCTAAATCAGAAATTTTGTATTTCTGTGTCTGTAAGTAATTTCCTGGAAATCTAGAAGATGGTAGGTAGCAAAGCAGAAGAAGGATTGAGTAGTTAAAAAATATCTAAATGCACTTGTGTAATGAATTCAAGGCTTGTCTTAAAATTTCTCTGTTGAGTGGATTCAGTTCATCTAAATTTCTGAAGAAACTTCGGGATGAAATAATGTAGCTCATATTTAATTAACATGTTAATTTTTTAATGTTAGCTGAATTTTTCCAAGTTTTAAGGTTTTCAAAGTTCTTTAAGTACATTTCCTACCCTGATCCCCACAACAAGCTTATGGGATAATTACTTTAGGTTTTATCCTTATTTTACAGAGGATGAAACTCAGCTGCTTACACAGCTAGTGAGAGTTGATACTGGATTTAAACTTTTGTCTCCTGACTTCAACACTCTGTCTATGATGGACTTGTAAGCTTGTCTTTGTAAACAGAAGACATTCATTTTGTCACTGAATTATTGCATTGTTTGTCCCAATTGGTCATCAAGACAACTGGAATAACTATCTTCAGTCATAGTTGTATCACAGGCATCGTTTGTTACATGGAATAAAAATCTCTTATGTAACATTGCCTTTGAACACAATCCTCTTGATTATTATTATTAGTATTTTAGTTTTAAAAGTACCATAATGTACCTATGTCTTCCATGAGACTTTACCTGAATTATGGGGTGAGAGTCATCTTAATGTAAGCCTATTGGCATTCAGGAAAAAAAAAGAAGAAAGAAAAAATTAGCTCTTACTAATGAGCCAGAAAATTAGCAAAAACAAGCTCTGTATGAATATTGATTAAGTTCCACATTATACTATAGATAGGTTTACCTAACATATTTTTATTCATATCCAATAGTCACCTACTTGTATCACAGAGGAGACCTACAAAGTTCATTTTGGAACAACTCAAGTGGAACTCTCATTTGCAAGCTACACAATCATGTGGCTACATCTATACAGAGAATAGAGCTTGTGTTACAAAGATTGAGGTAACTTTTTCATATATCCCAACATTACCAAGTTCTCTGTGAATTGAAAAACTGATAAAATGATGGAACATGAGGGATGGATTGGTTATAGGTACTTCACTAATTTTGCTTTCCTAAATAATCTTATCATACCTAAACTTTGCTGATCTGATGGGCAGTTTAGATATTGTTGTGTGACCATTCAGAGAAGTGTGCCAAAAGTGAGTCAGAGTGATTTTTCTACAACATATGTCTGACCATATCCCTTCTTTGTTCAATAAACTCTAGTGTTTCATTATCACCTCCAGGTTCAAATTAATATATACACATACACATACATACCTATATCTATATTTATATCTATATCTATATATACACATATACAGCATTCAAAACCCTTCATAACCCTGCTGCCCCATCCCTTATCTGCTCATTTTTCTGATGTCTTACACCCCTACCCTGTACTCTGTTATCCAGTGACACTGTCCCCCTTGCTATTCCTCAAATGAGACACTCCATTTTCCAACTATCCATTTTTACCATCTGTACCTCATGTCCTAGAATGTTCTCCCTTCTCATTGATACCTCATGGTTTCCCTGGCTTGCTTCAACTTCGACTTAAAATTCCACATTCTCTAGGAAGGCTTTCCCAATCTCCCTTAATTCTAGTGCTTTCCCTCTGTTCATTATCTCCAATTTATCCTGTATATAGCTTATTTATATGTAATTACTGGCATGTTGATTCTTCCATTAGACTGTAAACTCCTAGAGAACAGGGGCTATATTCTACATTTCTTTGTCATCCTCAGTGCTTAGTACAATACCTGGCATATAACAGCCACTAAAGAAATCTTTTGTTTTATTTTTAGTTTTGATTGGCTTACTGATTGGTACTTTAAAATGTAATTTTTGAAGATATGTATATAGTTGTGTATATATATATGTGTATATATATAATATATATATATATATATATATCCATGTGTGTATATATACACATATATGTATGTATATTGAAATGAGCATTTACAGGATTTATCTGGTACATAACATTATATGACAATCCCAAACTCCAACTACTGGTTTCTTTGTTCATTTTTTCCTGGTTAAAACAGAAGCCAGAAGCAATTAAAGAAGTAATTGAACAGTATCAACAGTATTAAGTAGTATGTTCACATATCTATTGCTTCCAGCCAATCTGTACCGAAATAATAGGAATGCAAATAGAAACCAGAATCTAATAACTAAAAACAGTATGATTTCCTCCTAATTTAGGTAGTACTTTTCAGTTTATGCATTTTATAATGGCTTTTTTTTGGGGGGGTAATATTGATTTTACTGAAAAAGAGATATTGAGATAATTATTAAACATGATTTAACTAATTGCACGGCTAACATCATTACAAATTTAGCTGGGGTAGCTTGCAGATTCAGAGAATTTTAGACCTAGAGGTAACTTTATTTGTTTCAGTGACATTATTGTATGAAACAAAGAAAAATAATTGTCCACAATTATCCAGATATATATTAATCTGTTAAAAAAAAAAGAAAAAATACAAAGTCCAAAGAAGGTAGGTGATGAACAGAACTTTGTGAAATTGGATTGGTGACTTGATGCCAGGCCTTCTGCAAGAACAGTTAGAGAATACTTCTAATATGTGAGAAAAGATTTAAACTTCCATAGATATAGGATATGTCCAAACATCTAGCAAACACAATGATCCCCAGCCAAATTTCTCATCAAACCCTCTTTTAAAGGATGCTCAATATTAAAACATTCACAGTCCCCTCTGGCTTCTGTGTAGGATTTAAATTAGCTACTTAATTAGGACACAACTACCAAATCCTCACAGGAATGGCAAAGACAAGACTTTGTCCTTGATGTGGTTGTGACTGAATTATTGCACTGGGCAGTCTCAGGGTAGATCTTTAACAAGAAAATGAATTAGAACTTTGTTTATTTAAGTATTATCACGGGAACTATATTTTTTATTTCATAATTATTTTCCTTCTATATAACATTTTTCCCAGCATGCATTAATCTTGAATGCTTTACAAAAAATAGCCATTTTGATAAATGTTTTTTCTCTCTTTGCTTTATCTTTTTCTTTCAGGAGTTAAATAGCACTGGTACTGTTTTTTCCATGATATTACATTAAGATTCATTATTTTCATTTCTGATAGGAAGGATTTTACATTTTTGGATAGATCCCACAACTCCATGCTGTGCTTTGGTCTTTTCATTCCTTTGATATTGCTTTTTGGAAAAAAAATAGTGTTTAGCCTTCAATAAAAAGCAGAATGATGGAAAGGCAATGAGTCATGATAGTGGCCTATGGATGTAGTATTTTAACTCTTGCAACATAAGAGACATGATTTGTGGATCATCAGGTCCAAGTTCATGGCGCAGAAGGAAAATGTCCATAGATTTATGCAAGTTATTTGTCTTGCCTAAACTACTAGAAGAAAATGCCCTGCTCCTCTCTATTATCTCAAAGGTAAAGTCCTATGACTCTGTAGAGTTAGAAGCTTGGGAGATTCAAGTTGGTAGCATTGGTTTTTGTTTGCTTGTTTTCCACTTCAAGAACTCCAGGATACATCTGTGCTTCTATCAAAAGGGGAGTAACACTTGAAAGACCAAGTGTGTCAATTGATGCACCTCTCAAATAAAAAAATTCATCTGAGTATCTCAATTTTTTTTGCCTCTTGGATTAAAACCAAAATAAAACATATACCGGTTGAGTGGACACTGCTTGGTCCTCCTAGGTAGCCTTAATTTCAAGGTCTTCTAGTGTAAACATATCTTGGCATATTAGATAAAACTGTGGCCTTGGAGTCAGTAAGACCTCATATACATACAAGCTGTATGACCTAGAGCAAGCTAATTAAGCTATATGAACCCCAGATTCCTTATCTATAAAATGGAGACAATGCTAGTTCCTCCCTCACAGTGTTGTAAAGATTAAGTGAGATGATGTAGGGCAAGTGTTTTAGAATTTAAATGCTATATAATGGTTAGCTAGTCCTGCTATTTTTATCAAGAAAAGAAATATGGATAGACCTGTGTGTGGAATTCTTAAAAAAAAAAGAACCATTGGGTAAATTGGGCACTCTGGAGACAGAGAAGTGCAGGGTACATGGAAGAGACTTCTGACAGTACTGAGTTCCAATCCAATACAGAGGAAATGGCAATTAACAATATTTGATTTATGGATAGGTTTGGGGAGTAGTAGTAAGATCTTGATATAATTAAAAGTATCTTTCTGAAGCAATAAAATCCAGAGAATAGAGTGTGACAGCAAGGTAGAATTAGTATTCCTGGGTTCCTGTCCTGTGTAAATTCACAGCATGAAGGGATGCTTCAACAGTTGGATGCCCTCCATGTGCATTTCCCCCATGAGATATAGACAGAAGAATCACATGGAGAATCAAATATATGGAATTCAAATCAACATTCAGCCCCTAGCATGCATGCACCCATTACTATGCTGGGGACTTAGGAGGTTATGAACAGGTAGAAAGATTGAAAAGAAAAGTATAACGTATAAACAAGAGATAGTCTTTTTTCTGTATTTTGAGGATCCTACATTGAAAGTTGCAGGTAACTTTAGAACTTATATCTCGCATTTTGCAGATAGAGGTTTAATAAAGTGAAGGGACTTTTCTAAGGCTACTCAGGGTCAGTGGGAAGACTTTAAATCAGGTCCTCTGACTTCACCTCCTGAACATTATGCTATCTTCTCAAAAATCTTATAATATATGCTGAGGAAAGGTCTATGTAAAATTGTATATATTATAAATGAAAGATTTCATCATTCTGTACCCTTACTCTCTACTCAGAGTTTCTGTCACATAGTAGGTGCTTTTGGGGGTAAAAAATTCTTTTAAAAATTTACACTTAAATACAAAATGAGAAAAGAAAAAATAATTTTAAAAATACCATATAAACAGCAGACTGTAAGAGAATATTCAATATAAAATAATACATTTTCATTTCAAGGAAACTCACATAATGAATAATTCCCATTGTTTTCAAAGCTGCCCAGATTTTCTTTGCTTTATTGTTGGTTCTCTTTTGTTCTCTGTTGTGTACTTTTTCTTTATTTTTACTGCCCCCCAATAAGGCTGCAATTAAGTGTGTATGTATGTATATATATGTATGTATGTACGTATACATACATGTATGTATACACATGTCTATTATATTCATAGACATTTCTATATGTAGATATCTATATACATAGACATATATACTCCTATAAATTCAGACATACATGTATATGTAAGACTGCACTATGCTTATTTCCTCTTATCATCTCTTTCTCTGAAGGTGGATAACATCTTTCTCTACAAGTCCAATTCAGTTCATGTTTTTCTACAACCACCCCCTCATCATTTCCTATACCACTGCAACGTTCCTTTCTGGATTCAAACAGCATCTTCCTTCATAGGATCTTTGAGGTTAATTTGAGTATTTTTAATAGAATGACTTGGTTGCTCAAAGTTCTTAAAACAATATGTTGTTACTGAATACAGTGTTCTATTGGTTCTGCTTATTTCACTCTTCGTTATTTTGTAGAAGTTTCTCCATTCTTTTCTAAAATTATTGTGTTCATTTCTTATAGCAGACCAATATTCTATCATGTGTCCATTTTGACCTTATTTTGTTAAATGGTGTAAGATTTTGGTCTGTGCCCAGGTTCTGCCAGGCTTCTTTCCAGCTCTCCCAACAATTTTTACCAAGTAATAAATTATTTTCCCAAAAACTTAAGTCTTTATGCTTGTCAAACACTGGGTAACTATATTTGTTTGCTGCTGTAGAATTTATGTCTACTGCACTCTGTGGATTTACTTTTCTATTTCTTAGCCAGTACCAGATAATTTGACAATTACTGCCTTATAATATTGTTTAAGATCTGGTACTGCTAAACCTCCTTCCTTTACTGTTTTGCTATTACTTCTTTTGATATTCTTGAACTTTTGTTCTTCCAAATTAATTTTATTTTTTTTCTAATTCCATAATTGATAATTTAACTGTGATGGCATTGAATATATAGATTAATTTTGGTAAACATAGTAGGTGTTTAATAAATGTTTTTTGACTGACTGACTCTGATAATGATCCTCTGCTCCTTGTGAGAGGACCTCAACGAGTGAAGGTGGCGACAACGACAAGTATAATGACGTTAATTTACCTAAGGCACAGTCATCTAATGATGAGGTTTTCTCTTCTTGGAATGGTCTTCTTAAAATAGACCTGATGAACTCCCTCATTGGTCATGCTTGAAGCCTTCCCAACTCAGGAATTCTTACAATAGATTATGATCTATTGAGTTATTGTTGGAGAATACATAGAAAAATCCATACATAGAAAAATCCGTGAGGTGAAAGATTTCAGGGGAGGGACAGAGGAAGAAGAAGTAAATATATAGTTCTCATTTCTGTGCATAGATATTAATGTTTATTCTCCAAATTGCATTTAAAATTTATATCATCTGGCCCATAGCTGAGGATATTTCTATCATGTAATTGTCATCACCACTGGCATTTGTACAGCATTTCTACATAGAGTAGGGTCATTTGATCCTTATAATAACACCCATAGGTGGCAGGCTGTATCCCCATTCTATAGATGAGAAAATTGAGGCTTATTGAGATTGAGTTTTATTTCTCTAAGGTTTTTATAATGCATCTACTTCCCATTATAGAACACACACATATATATAAGTACATAAGTACACACATTTTCTTTTCCGTATTTGAATGTAAGTTCTTTCAGGACAACTGCTTGCTGTTTCATTTATGGCTTTGCATTCCTAGCACATTTGCTGACACAGAGTAGATACTTCATCAATATTTGTTGATTGATTGATTGCCCAGAGTAATATACCTAGAAAATGTCAGACACATGATTTGAACCCTTGTCTTAACTCCAGGTTAGCACTCTCTCTCTTAGAATATGCTGCAGAGTTTGTAGAAGGCTTTTGTGAATCTGGCCTTTGTTTCCAAGCCAAGGAATAAAACAATATATTTTGGGCCTAGACACTTTTAAATTTAATTTGATTGTCTTTTCAGTTTTTGTGGCTGACTTTCAAAAGGAACATTCCATAATGAGGTGTTATATCTGAAACTTCACATAATCCCCATTTGACCAATCTTCTTGGACAGTGGTATTTTCAGAAGACTTACTGAAGACTTTAGTTTTCCATTTATCATTCCTGTAACACTGTGGTATCCTTCTTTATTTTGCAGATTCTGACAATCCTGAGAGCTTTGCATGGAAACAAAGTTAATTAAGCTGAGGCCCTTGTGCAGGTGTCTCATAATGATTTCATTAGGGGCCCTATAAAACCCACTTTCAAGCATTAAGTGCAAATATGCATCCCCAGCGCAGAGAGTTAAGTTTTCTAAACTGACAGTAGAAAGCAAGGAAAACAGCAGTAAGCTCTCCTACTGTCAAAGACTCTGTATTTCACATTTAGTTACCTCTCTTTTTATGTGACCAATTCCACTGACATTTTTGGGAATATAATTGGCCGTTTTATATGTTTAATATTTCATAAAGGCAATCTAGTTAGTAACGAATTGTATTCCTAAGTGTATGTTATGTAAAGTATGTTTCTCCACACTGTGGGAAATATTATTTGTTCAAATTTATAAAACATGGTTGCCAAACAGAAGAAATCAAAATTGTTTGATTACTGGTCTCAGCTTCAAAGACGGCATCTTGCTAACCAATTGCCCATTTTGTGGAAATGTATCTTTATCTAAGGAGGAAAAACATATAAGACTTTTCTGAAAACTTGCCCCAGAAAAAGACCTGGGAAAGCCAAGGAAAGAAAAGGTGATTTTTCTGGCAAATTAACATGTGGCCTTGGCTAAAAAATATGTTCTTGATTGGATCAAAGAGTAAGGTAGATGAAGAGGAAATTAATACATGGATTGTTCAGGCTAAAGTTAAGGAGAAGCAGAAGGGAGAACAGGGCTAATAGTTGTTGTATGGAAAGCACCCTCCAGTAGCTAAATAAGACGCCCAAGCTCTTGTTCCTAGCTTCCTGGTTAGAGGATTACAGTTATCCCTTCCACATCACTGGGGTGGGGCACAGTGCCTCTTGCTCGAAAATCCATCTAAAATTTTTGGCCCTTCCTTTGTAGCAAAGAAGAAGTCCGATTTTTCTCGTTTTTATTATGAGGTGTTCACCTTGTTGTAAAATTTAGGTTAAGTATTTGGTCATAGGGTATATGTAGGTCAATATTGAGTAAAAATACTAGACTTTCTTTGCCATCTACTGGCTTTCACATTCTTTTTGAAACTTTTTTTTACTTATTTTAACTTTAAAAAAAGAAATTTTATATATATATGTATATTAATAGATAGACGTATATATGTATATTAATAGATATACATATATATGTATATTAATAGATATACACATGTATATATATGTATATTAATAGATAGACATATATGTATATTAATAGACATATGTATATTAATAGATATACATATATGTATATTAATAGATATACATATGTATATCTATGTATAGATATACATATGTGTATATATATGTGGTATTAAAAGATGAAATATGTTGATATGCAATACATATATTTGTGAATTTCTAAACTTTTTCTATGTCATCTGCTGGCCTTCTCATGCAGTCTGCAGCTTCTGCAAAACTCCCCCAAAATTCTGTCCCACAAACCATGATGAAGAAAGTCACCATGTGGAAGGGATAGCAGTACCTTGAAAACTCAAGCTAGAGGTAGATTTGAAGAAAGGTTAACCTCACCATAGGAAGCCCCAACCTGGGTGTAATTTGCAGAAGATATCCTTTTTTTCTTTTCCTTTTATTTTGTCTCACTTAGTGATCTCATCACCTCCTGAGTTCAACTATCATTTTGATGCAGGTGATTCCCAGTCTACTATACAGATCTCTATTCTCTCCCCTGAGCTCCAGTCTCATTTCAAAGTCACTATGTACAAAATAAAACTCATTTTTCCCCCACCCCATCCCTGACAAATCCTTCTCTCTTCCCAATTTTTTTTCAATTATTGTTAAAGATCATTCTTCTAGTCACATAGGCTCATGACCTTGGTGCCATCCTAGGCACTTCACTTACAGTCACCCCACATTTCAGATCTGTTACCAGATCTTGTTCTAATTTCAAAAACGCCCCTCATATACAGCCCCTTTTCTCCATTTATACAATGACCACACTAATTCAGGTCTCATTACCTTGTCTGAACTACTTCAAAAGCCTCCTATTTCATCTCTGAAGACTCAAGACTCTTGCCACTCCAGTCTATCCTCTACTCAGTTGCCAAAGGGATTTCCCTAAAGTGTAGGGAATAAAATGTAAAAAGGTCTGACCATTTTCCCTCTCTCCCCAAACTCCCTCCACACATACAATGAATTCCAGTGACTTGTTATTACTGGAAAGTTCAAATACAAAATCCTCTTTTATGGGCATTTAAATAAAGCTCTTCACAACCTGCCCTTTCCAGTCTTCATATAGTTTTACTGCCCTGAAAATAATCAATGGCTTAACGACACTAGCTTACTCCTCAACCATGACATTCTCCCAAATCCCTACATTGGCACTTGTCCCCACATACCAGGAAGACTTTTCTTCTTCATCTTTTCCTCTTCCTCTTCCTCTTCTTAACTATCCTGGCCTCCTTCAAGCTTCAGCTCATATTCAACCTTTTGTAGGAGACCTTTCCATTCCTCTCTCTCCACTTGTATGCTAGTTATCTTGTTTGTAATCAGTTATTTTAGTGTTTTCTCTCTTAACTGAGTGTGAGCCACCCAAGAGCACAGGAACACACCCACACACATCTCCAACCCCCCACCCGAACACGCACAGTTTAAAGTGAGCCAGAGAAGTGTTGTACTAAATATACAGAAAGAGACACATCCTTTTGGACATGGCCAATATGGGATCTTTTTGTTTGTTGTTTTTTTTTTTTTTTTTTGGTTTGGTTTAGCTTTTGATTGCATTGTGGTTAAAATGTATTTTTTTTTGTTTTTCTTTCCTTTTTCAAGTGGAAGAAAATGAGAGAAAGTAAATGATTTTGCTATAATTGAAAAAAATATTTAAAAATAAAGATATAGGAAGATAAAGATACATAAATATATGATATTTAATACAATATACAATATATTATTAAATAATTTCATATATTAAGACAGGAATAGGAATTAGACCTGAGATTTTATTGGTTTGGGAACTAACAGGTGAGGAAAATTTCCAACAAGGCAGAGTTTATTATTTATGGTCTTAAATAGTTATTTATAGTAGTGGGGTCAAACTTAAATGGAATGGATCCCTTTGACCATATACTGATTTAGGAAATCACAAGTCTGCCTTATATTTTATTTTTATTTGTTTTGTTAAATATTTCCAAACTACATTTTAATCTGATTGGGGCACTTAGGACTTTGTCCTGGGCCTATTTGACACAGCTGGTCTAGAGTACTGAGAGATTAAATGTCTTGCCTTCATCAGGGAAACATAGACAATGTCAGAGTTGGGAATCTAAGAAGGCAGAGTTCTCTGTGACTTCTGGTCCTGGAGACTTCTCTAGAGAACTCAGAAATCAGACTTGCTCAGGGTCACACAGCCAGTGTGTGTTACAGCTGAGACTCGGATCCAAGGCCACTTTTTCTATACATTATGACCCATTGCTTTTTTGTGTGTTTATTTTAAACATGACCTCAGTTGGTTGATAAACATTTACTAAGGGGCTACTATGTGTCAGTCTCAGAGCAAATTGCTTGGTGATATTTACAAAAAAAAAAGGCCAAAGCAATTCCTCTTCTTAAGAAGCATACAGTCTAATGGAAAGTCAGAAAGTAGAGATCCAGAAGAAAAAAGTAGCAGGCATCTGTGACAGTGAAAATTCACTGAGCCAGGATATAGAAAGTCTTATGCAAGGAACAGCAAGGAGGCAGCAAGTGTCACTTGATTTTAAAATTTGTGCATGGACATAAGATTTAAGAAGAGGAAAGATAGGAAGGGTCCAGGCTATGAAGGAGTATAACAACAATGCTGCTTGCCACTACTGTGGTTGTGTGAGACCAATAACATCAGCACATAGGAAGGCTGCTAGCATAGGTTCTTTGATCTGCTTTTCTAAGGAAAGTAACTTTAAGGGGTTAACCATCTCACTTTAATCAAACATTCGTATATCATTCACTTAGTTCAAGGGGGAAAGCCAGCACCCTGAACTTCAGAGCAAATACAAACAGAAATTACAAACAGAGACAATATAAACAGAGCCAACACACACAGTTATCAACAGATAGGCCTCTAGCTGTCTGACCAAAGAATTACATAATTACCAGAGAGAGAGGCACCAATATCTGGGTTTTCAAAGCTGGGGGCTCCAGAGGCTATCCAGGGTCTTGTCTGTTCAAATCACATGACTCTCTTCCAGTAAGTGAGAGTCCCCAAACAAAATGCCAGCCTCTGATTTTATATACCCTATTCAGGGTCAAAAGGTGTCACAACCATGTGACTGAAACCTATGTGAACCAGGCTTTCTTGCTTCTTAAGTGGGTCAAAGGATCTTGATTCAATCAAAGAAACAGACCAGACACATCAAAGGCACTTGATTACCTCAGTGCTCCAAAAGACAAAAGAGTAAAAAAGTCCCACCTTAATTACCATTACAGGGAGGCACTGAAGTTTATTGAATTGAGGCAGGGAGACCAAACAGAATAGGAGATCATGTTTTTTTCAACATTAGTTGGACCAATTTATATCTCCACTGATGAGGTATTGATGTGACCTTCTTCATACCACCTTCTAACTTTAACTATTTACTTATTTGGTCATCTTTATAAATTTGCAGTGCTATTTAAATTGCACATATCTTATCATTAATGTTCTCATCTATTTTATTCTTTATTTATCCCTGGATATTCTTCTCCTACCTCAGCTATAGCATATCAAACTTGGGTATAAAAATTCAAATTTGAACTCATCTAGTTAAGATTATGTCAAAGGAAAAAAATGCTACTCAATATCGCATTCTACTCTGCTACAAATAACTATTTAAATTAATTTAACCTAATTCAAATTTCATGAACTGTTCAGCTTAAGCGAAATGTCCAAAGTATCAGTCAATCCCCTCATGCCCTGAGACATCTTTCTCCAACATGAAGAATTTTGAAGTAACATTTACAATTTATTGAACAAGAACAAAATTCACAGTATGTTTTTCAGTCAACCAGCATTTATTAAACACTACCATGTTTCAGAGATTTTGCTAAATTCTGGGAAAAAAAAGAAGGAGGAGGAGGAGAAACAAAAAATGGTGTTACAACTCATCCTGATGAGACAAAAAGGACCTTGAAGGCAGGCATCATATCTTATCCATCATATTATTGCTTGTTTTGTATGTCTCAGTAAACACAATTTTGGTCAGACTTTGTACTCAATGGATTAATGTAAAGTAAAATAGACATGTTATATTCTCATAGGTGGTTGGAATTTAATGTATAAATTATACGTTAGAGTCACTTCTTAAACAAATAGGGATATGTCATTTTCAAATGTATTCTTTCCTACATTTAATGACTTGAGTGAAGGAAATAAGCATTTTCATATCAGCTATTATATACCAAGCACTATGCTTAGCCTTCTTCAGAGATCCTCACAAGAACCCTCTGAGGTATGTGCAATTATTATCCTAATTTTACAGTTGAGGAAGCTAAGGCAAACAGATTAAGTGACTTGTCCAGTGTCACACAGCTGTTTGTGGCTGAATCTGAACTCAGGTTTTCCTAACTCCAGACCCAGTGTTCCATCCATTGTGCCAAGTTACCTTATAAATTCTTTTTGTTGCTGTTGTCCCATTCACTTGTTCCTTTTGTATATTTTTAATTGTTATTTTTTAAATTTTACTTTTTGTGGGAGATTAAAAGAAATAATCATTACTGCATCTCCAATTAAATATGAGATTTCTGTAAATAATCTCCTTAGAAAATGTGTTCTATGTGACCAAAAAAATGAATATTAGTAGAATAGTATGAGTCTGGTTCCCTCTACATGTAGCCAAGAATTAAATTAAATTTGTCACAATGAAGAAATATATCACCAAGCAAAATTGTTTGTTTTTCTTTTTTGACCCTTGAAAGGTACATTGGGCTTCTATGAAACTTTCTTTTCCTCTCCATGAATTCATATCTCTCTCTGCCTTATCCTATCAAGTCCCCTAAATCAATAACTCTGTGATCTTGAGATGCAATTATGTATCTTAAGCTTTACAAAACTTTGAGTTCCTATCATGCATAGCTCCTGTCACCTTTCTGCCATCTCTGCTAAAGCCATAAAGAAGTACTGCTTGTCCTCAGTGATGACTTCTTTTATTTTTATTAAACATGCTATTGTCTAGGTTTATTAAGAGTTGTTTCTGTCTCTGAATATCACTCCACTAATAAGCTGTATCCCCAATATCCTCATTCATCATTTTCATTTTTAAAGTTTAATTAGTACACTGGTAGATGAAGGAAAAGAGACAGCTATCTTGGACTCAAGCCCATGGGAGGGCATCTTTAAATTTTAGAAAATTCATTCTAAGTTGGCTCAAGTATGAGTCCTGGCAAATGGATGAAAAATTGTGTCAAAGAAAGGAAATAACAGGCAATTAGAAAAATGTACCAAGTAATGTGCATCAAGGATCACTACTAGAACTGGATTTTATATTTTTTTATTAATAACTTAGATGAAGATGAAGTAACAAATTAACATGCCATGTCAGAGCTTATGAAATTTATTAGAGACCAACTGCATTTGTTAGAGGAGAATGCATTTACTTTGTATTAAACATGAATTTCCGAGAGAACTCAAAATGGTTATGGAATATCACATAATTTCTTCTACAGTCTTTTCTCCCTCCCTCCCTCCTTCCCTCTCTCGCTTCCTTCCTTGTTTCCTTCCTTCTTTCCTTCCTTCCTTTCTTCTTCCCTTCCTTCCCTCTCTCCCTTCCTTCCTTGCTCCCTTCCTTGCTTTGTTCCTTCTTTCCTTCTTTCCTTCCTTTTTTCCTTCCTCCTTTTTTTAAAATTTTCGTTTAAGATTCCCAGGGTACCTTGTTTTAAACAGTACATGACCTTAAGTTTCATGGATCTACAGAAGCTGAGGTTTGGTGGCACTAAAAATTTCAGTTGTTTATAAATTTAAGTTGTGGCCCCTACTCTTCCTATAGGAACATTTATTTTCTTCTACAGTTCTATTTACTCTGAAGATGTTTGGCCAGTGTAGGCTTCTTCTGAAATGAGCAATTTCCTGAGGGGTGTAGTCCTGTCCCATTCACATTACTGCAGATGGGGAGGTTGAGCCCAGGCATCATTCTGTAGAGCAAAAATTCTTAATAGTATTTTTCCTGTTATATTCCTACAGTTACTGAGACTATCTTCTCTGAGGGAGTGGATTGGAATACCTTAGCAGTAAATGCTTCATTTTCAATCACTTACTACTCCAAAATCAAGTTTCATACTTGCATGTGAAAGCCCTGAGGAAATGTGGTAATTTTACCACCAATACTCCCATCAGTAGATTTCCTATTTGTTGATCATTTAAGCTACTTATAATTCTGTCAATCCATCTGTCCAATTAGGTAGAAGTCCACTACAAAAGCAATTCTACATCTGAGTTAATTATGTTTTATAAATAAACAAAATGTTTTAGTAAAAGCTGCTATGAGCCTGTTTCTGCATTCTAGAAGAGGCTTTGGAATTTGAAGCTAAATGTAGCAATAAGAATTAGATTTGACTCAAGAAAATGGAAATGTTACAGAAAGAAAATGAACCAGATAGAAAAGGAAATATATTGCTTGCAAGTGTAATTCTGGGCAGAGGGGAGGTGCTTCGTAATTTAATAATGATAATAATAAAGAGTAAAATCCAAAAAAAATAATGGTAGTCAAAGTCCAAATTATTTTGTTATTACTTAACTTTTCTCTTTTTAAAATTATTTTAGTGAGAATATGCTATGGGGAAGTTGTCGTAGATGGTGATTAATTTGTCAAAACAAGATTTAAAATTAAAAAAGAAGCCACAAATGAATTAAACATCTCAAATTTCAAGCTGCCACCTGCATGCAACCACTTTCTCCATGAAGCCTCTGTCTATCACCTCAACTGGAAGCCCTCTCTGCTTTGATCTATTATAAATTTTTTGAGGGCATTTAGTCTTTCATCCAAGTCCTCAGTACTTAGTGCAGTGCCTTGCATATAATGGGGCCATAATACATTTTTAAAAAATCAAATTGAAACTCAAGTAACACTTATTTCAATCTGTCAGCCAGCAAGCAATTATTAAGTGCCTACTATATTTGTGTGCCAAATGTCCTAAAACCAGGGCATATAAAGAAAAATAAAAGATAATCCCTGATCTCAAGGAGCTCACAATCTAATAAGTATGACAACATGCAGACAACTATATAAACGAGATATATCTATATCTATATATCTGTACTATATATATATATATATATATATATATATATATATATTTAATGCATCCTACATATCTATATTACAGTTTCATGATTTGTTCATTCATTGATTTACTCATTTATTCAAGTAGGAGGCAAGATCAACTACTGAAAAAGGATATGGGGAGTATTTGGGATTGATGGGATAGGAAAGAATTTTTTAAGGAATGTGATATGTCAATCAGCTATAATGGATGAAATTACTATATGAAAAGCAAGCATTAGGGAAAGTTAAATAACATAAATTTGTATTGGATCTAGGAAGAAGAAGGAAGTTCTAGGTATGGGAGGCAGCATTTGAAAATACCAGGAATTAGGAGATAGTGTCTAATGTACTTTTCTTATATTCCATTTTGTATTGGGGCTACTCTTTCTTTTAAGAGCGCTCACAATTGCCACTTGTAAGAAAGTGTCATTGAGTATGCTCTCACCATGATGAACCTTAATGAGATCAAAGAAAAATTTTATGAAGACCTAGAGACCTTCATCATCAATTTACCAAAAGAGGACAAGCTTATAATTCTGGTGAGTTTAATGAAGAATAGCTACAGACTGCCATACTCCAGAGGAATGGAGTCAGAAACAACAACAGTAGTCATTTCCTACCGAATATTTGTGTATCTCATGACTCTCATCACAAGCCCTGTCTTCTATTTGCCTAAATACAATAAAGCTTCATGGATGTACCCTCACAGCAAACATTGGCATTAAATAGAATATGTCATTGTAAGGAGAAGACACAGACAGGATGTGAGAGTGACAAAGGTTATGTTTATTGCAGAGTGGTGGAATGATCATAGACATCCTCTCCAAAATAAATATTCACATTTAACAAAAGCGGCAGCCTCAGAGTATGGCAACTATCAGAAGACTTATTGTCAACAGATTAGAGGACTTCTCTAAGCAAGGACAATTCATTTATAACTTGGAGGGAAGGCTGAGCCAACACATGGTTGGCAACAGTGAAGCAGAAAAAAAGTGGTCAGCTTTCAGGGATTTGGTGTAGAACACAACATTTATTCATCTCTGCCATCATGAACAACAAGTTTGGTTTGATGAAAATGATGGGGAGATACTATTTACTTATAAAAAGAAAATTTTAAAAAATGATGGGGAAATTCAGAAGTTGCAACTCCACTGAGTTCACCAATATTATAGTTCATCCATCTTTAAGAAGGCAGTGTTTAACTTCATCAAAAGTAAAGTACAAGCAAAACTTAGAGAGATGCAGGATTCTTGGCTCAATAAGAAGGCAGATGAAATTCAGTTTTAAACTGATAATAACAATCCAAACCACTTTTATGGTGTCCTGAAGGCTATTTATGGGCCCAGGATCTCTGATGAATCTCAACTACTCAGTGCTGATGGAGCAGCATTGATTAGTGATAAGGACATGATACTGGAGAGATTGGATGAACACTTTTAATAGGCTCTCAACAGACCATCATCAGTCAATGTTGATGTTATTGACCATATACCTCCTGTTGAAGTCAATCTCTCTCTGAACTTCCAACTGAAGAAAAAGTTTTAAATGCCATTAGGCTGCTCTTATATTGCAAAACACCTCGTACTGATCCTATTCCAGCTGTGATTTCCAAGGCAGGGTGTCCACTGCTCATAAAAAATCTGACTGAAATTTTCTGGGTTATATGGCAAGAGGAGTTCAAGGATGCCTCCCATATCCACCTCTGTAAAGGAAAAGAAAATAGATTGTACTCTGACAATTACAGGACCTGGGTGGAGGTCTTTTCTTTTTTAGTCATTGCCAACAAAATTCTTGTCTGAGTCCTTCTTAATAGGCTAATCTTTCACCTGGGATATGGTCATCTACCTAAGAGCCAGTATGGCTTCAGAAAGGGCTATTGCTGCCCAACAACTCCACGAGAAATGCCAAGAGCAGAACAGAGGTCTGTACACAATGTTTATCCATTTGACCAAGGCCTTTGATGCTATTAGTCATGAAAGCTTGTAGAAAATAATGTCAAAATTTGGTTGCCCTGAGAAGTTCATCAACATCATACATCAGTACAGGCTCTGAAGCACAATCCTCTTGCACTTTCCCAGTTACCAATTGAGTGAAACAGGGCTTTGTGCTTGCTCTCATGTTTTTAGCGTGATGTTTTCAGCAATGTTATTGGATGCCTTCAACAAAGACAAAATAGGCATCAAGGTCAGTTGCCACAAAGTTTCTCCACCACCAGCACTACGCCACCCATATGTGGAACCACTGGTCACAGCATAATGAGAAATATAGAATGTTGTGGACAAGTTCACTTACCTTGTCAGTATACTTTCCAGGAAAGCACACACAGGTGATGAGGTTGATGCACATGTAATCAGAGCTACCTCAGTGCTATGGAGGTTCTGGAGGAAAGTGTAAGAGAGAAGAGGTTTTAGACTGCCTACCAAATTGAAGATCTATAGAGTCATTATTCTGACTTTATTATCGGTATACCAGGGCCATATCATGAAACAGAATCACTTCCATTTGAATTGTCTTAGGAAGATTCTGAAGATCACTTGGCGAGATAAGGTACCAGAAAATGAGATCCATTCTCAAGCTAAAGTGCCAGGCATTCACACACTACAGCAGAGACCTCAAGTCTGATGGGCTGGCCACATTCTTCAAATGCCAAAAAGGACGTTTGCATAAAACATTATTTTATGGAGAACTCCCACAAGGCAAGCCCTCACATGGAGGTCAGAAGAAGTGATACAAGGATACTCTCAAGGTCTCTCTGAGGAACTTCTAATCAATTATGAGACATGGGAAACACTGGAACAGGACTGCCCTGCATGGTATTCTCACATCAAAGACGGTGCTGTGCTCTGTAAGTGAATAATTGCAGTAACTCAAAGGAAATATGAGATACACATATTTAGAGACATCTTTACTCCAAATGTGCATGCGAACCACTTGTGTCTAATCTGTGGTAGAGCTTTCCAAGCATGTATTGGTCTGATCAGCCACAGTTGGACACACTATACCTTGACTCCCACATAGTCATGTCATTTTGGTCCTCTTCAAGAACAAAGGACAACAACAAATTTTCTCTTATTGTTCTCTCTGAAGGCAATTTCAGCTCCTCTGGTCACTTCCATCATTACCACTGAGCAGATAAAAAATACTTATGAACTGTTCACTATATGAGGGATCTCATTATTCTTTTTGAAGGCAATTTCAACTACTCTGATCACTACTATTATTAATGCTGAGCAGATAAAAAATATTATATGCAAGGCATTTAATCATTTTTTTCCTATCAAGTAATTATAATAGAAGCCACTGGAGTAGATGAGATTAACATAGATGCCAGGGATACAAAGGAAAAATTAAACTGTCTTTCCCCTTAAAGAGCTTATACTCTTTAGGGGAATATATGCATATATAAGTATATATGAAATAAGTATATACTAAATTTATACAACCTTATGGGGGGATGGGCACAGTCAGGTTTGGAAGAAAAAGCATCCCCAAGATGTAGCATTTTCATTAAATTTGTACAGAAATTAGAAATTCAAAGGTTCAGAGGGGAGGAATAAAGTCATTCCTGGCCTTGGGAACAACTTATTTGTAGACACAGATATGGGAAGCAGTTGATGGGAGAATTAATGCCATTTGACAGGAACAGCAAGAAAGCCAATTGAGTGTGACTTATGTGGGCCTGGTACTTTGGAAAGAGTTCTGTCTTTATGGTGAAGAACTGTGGTCAGATTTCTCCTCTGATACTGCCTATGTAACCTCGATCATATTCCTTAACCTCTCTAGGTTTCAGTTTCCTAATGTGTGAAATGACAGCATTGAACTAGATAGGTCCTAAGGTGCCTTCCAACTGTAGATTTATAATATAATGTCATTACCTATGTCTCCTGAATTTATATTCAAAGCCTTCATTACTACACAACAAGTGACCATCTTAAGAGTAAAATATTTACTTTTCCATTTACTTGTGTACTACCTTAGGACTACACAATTTGGAAAACTACATAAACAACATGAATCAAGAATGGGCAGGTTAATGTTTCTTACTCTTAAAAAGAAAACAAAATTATGCTAATCAGATTAGGTGAGAATGACAGGAATTAAAAATTGAACTATGGCGGGGTGGAGCCAAGATGGCCACATGAAAACAGCATCTCACCGGAGGTCTCTCACAGGTCAGATTCCCCTAAAAAAGTGAATTTGAGAAGATTTGAGAGAATTAGAAGCTGCCAGCAGTCTGAGTGGGGCAAATTTCCAAGCCAGGAGATTCCAAAAGGTCGACAGGACTGATCTGTAGACTGGGAGAGCGCTGCAAAGAGGCCTGCAGAGATGCCCCAGACAGCACCAAATCAGAAGCAGCTGTGGAAAACAACCAGCAAGAAAGGCTGGGAGAAAGCTGGGCTCCAGAAACCAGCAGAGATTCTCAGGTCTCCCAACACAGGATGGAGTCTGTAGAGGCAGTAGCACAATGCCTCTGGCAGAGAGACATCTACTCCTGAGGCTTGCAGCCCAAAAGATTGAAACATGCCTTCTTGAACTTCTGGGAGACATAATAATGCCCAGGTAAACAGTTCTAATCCCTGCCCCGCTGACCCAGAGAATTCCTTGGGAAAAAATGCTGGAATAGAGGAGACAGAAGTGGGGCTTCAGTAGTCGAGTAGTGGGAGTTCTTGAGTGCCAGAGGGGCATAGCCAGCAGGGGTCAACACCAGGAGCCCAGACATACCTTTTCACCCTCAGGGGAAGTAGCATACCCCAGCACAGACAACAAACAGCTGAGACCATTGCTGAAGAGCAACAGTGCTGGAGAGCCACCCCAGGTGAAAAGGAGAATTCAGGCAGCCAGACCCCTCCCCCATACCTCAGGAAACTGGAGGCTATAATACACAAAGCCAGAAATTAGACTCACAATCCCCAAAACAAGAAACATGGGACAGAGATCCCTGACCACTAAAAGCAGAAATCCACTGTAAAACCAGGAAAAAGCTTACCAACATGAAGAGGAACATGAAAAAACCAAGGACCATCGATTAATTTTATGGAGACAGAGATGATCAAAATACCAATTTGGAAGATGATAGCATTGACACTATACCCACACCTGATACCTCAAAAGGAAATGTGAACTAGTCTCAAGCCCAAAAAGCATTACTGGAAGAACTAAAGGAGGATTTCAAAAACCAAATTAGGGAGGTAAAGGGGAAAAATGGAAAAAAAACACTGATGAAATCAAGTCTTTAAGAAATAAGATCGGTGAAATGGCTATGGAGATTCAGAATCTAAACAGAGAAAATGACAACTTGAAAGGTAAAATCAACCAATTGGAAAAGGAGACTCAAAAACAAAATGAAGACAGCAACGCATTAAAAATTAGAATTGAGCAAGTGGAAGTTAATGAATCTATGAGGCATCAAGAAGTAGTCAAACAAAATGTAAAGAATGAGAAAATAGAAGAAAATGTGAAATATCTGATTGGAAAAACAGCTGACCTAGAGAAGAGATCCAGGAGAGACAATCTAAGAATTATGAGTCTACCAGAAATCCACGATGAAAAAAAAAAAGCCTTGACAGTTTCTTCGAGGAAATTATCAAAGATAACTGCCCAGAGGTCCTAGAACCAGAGGGTAAAATAGTCATTGAAAGAATCCACCAATCACCCCCTGAAAGAGAACCTAAATTGAAAACTCCAAAAAATATTGTAGCCAAATTTCAGAATTACAAAGTCAAGGAGAAAATACGGCAAGTAGACAAAAAGGAACAATTTAAATATCATGGAACTATAGTCAGGATCACGCAGGAACTCTCAGCTTCTACATTAAATGACAGGAGAAATTGGAATATGATATTCCGAAGGGAAAAGCAGCTAGGACCACAAATGAGGATCAACTACCCAGGAAGACTGAGCATAATTTATCAGGCAAGAAGATAGACATTCAATGAAATAAGGGTATTCCAGACCTTCCTGATGAAAAGACCAGAATTCAATGGAAAATTCCATCTTCAAACACAAAATTCAAGAGAGAAATAAAAAGGTTAACAAGGGGAAAAAACCCCCACAAACTATATTAATCAATAAGGGCAAATTATTTATATCTTTGTATAGGATTATTCATCTTATGTACATTATATATATATATATATATACACATATACATATATACACATATATATATATATGTATATATACACATGCACGCACACACACACATATATATACATACATATATACACACACATATATATCTATCTTGAGAATAGTACAGTTATTATGATAATTGAAAGGGATACACATAGATTGTGGATGTCTGTATAAAATAACTGATATAAGGATAAAAAACATAATTAAAAGATATAAAGGCAAGGATCCAGGAGTAGAGGTAAGGAGGTAGTAGAAAAGGGTAAATTACATCAAATTAAGAGGCACAAAAACACATTATAGTAGAGAGAAAGAAGGGAGGGAGAAGAGCAATATTTGACCTTTACTCTCATTGGATTTGGGTCAAGAAGGGAATAACATACCCTGATAAGTATAGAAATCTAACTTGTCCTACAGGCAGTAGGAAGGGAAAGAGGGTAAAAAAGGGAGGGGGCTGGTTAGAAGGGAGGGAAGAAGTAGCAAGTGGAAATGGTAAGATAAAGGAGGGGAATCAAGATGGAGGGTTAACTGAGGGAGGCGGTGGTGAAAAGTAAAATTTTGTTGAGGAGTGGAAGGAGAAAGGGAGAAATAAAAGCACATATGGGGGAAATAGGATGGAGAAAAAGACACAGATAGTAATCATAACTGTGAATGTGAGTGGGATGAACTCTCCCATAAAACAGAAGCAAATAGAAGAATGGATTAAAAACCATAATCCTACAATATGCTGTTTACAAAAAAAAAAAAAAAAAAACACGTTTGAAACAGGGGGATACACATAGGATAAAGGTAAAAGGCTGGAGTGAAATATATTGTGTTTCAGCTAAAGTTAAAAAAAAAAAACCAAAGTAAAGATAGATCTAATTAAAAGAGACAAGGAAGGACACTACATCCTGCTAAAAGGCACCATAAACAATGAAGCAATATCATTGTTTAACATGTATACACAAAGTGGCACGGCATGGAGATTCCTAGAGGAGAGGTAAAGGGAGTTACAGGAAGAAATAGATAGCAAAGCTATAATGATGGGAGACCTCAACCTCCCCCTCCCCGAACTAGATATACCTAACCTCAGAATAAACAAGAAAGAAGTTAGGGAGGTGAACAGAATTTTAGAAAAGGCAGATATGATAGACCTCTAGAAAAAAAAACTGAATGGGGATAAAAAGGAATATACTTTTTTCTCAGTGGTACATGGCACATACTCAAAAACTGACCATTTACTGGGGCATAAAAACCTAACAATCCAGTGTAGAAAGGCAGAAGTAGTCAAAGCATTCTTTTCAGATAACAACGCAAAAAAAATTATTTGTCATAAAGAACCATGGAAAAATAAGCTAAAAATTAATTGGAAACTAAATAATCTAATTCAAAAGAATGAGTTGGCCAAAGAGCAAATCATATAAACAATTAATAAGTTCATTCAAGAAAATGACAATAATGAGACAACATACCAGAACTTGAGGGGTGCAGCAAAAGCAG
Organism: Trichosurus vulpecula; assembly: GCF_011100635.1. Classification (NCBI taxonomy): domain Eukaryota; kingdom Metazoa; phylum Chordata; class Mammalia; order Diprotodontia; family Phalangeridae; genus Trichosurus; species Trichosurus vulpecula. The sequence goes on from NC_050581.1 coordinate 135,002,337, forward strand.
TTCTTAGGGGAAGTTTTTTATCTCTAAATGCTTACATGAATAAAATAGAGAAAAAAGGAGATCAATGAATTGGACATGCAACTGAAAAAGCTAGAAAAAGAACAAATTGAAAATCCCCAATTAAATACCAAATTATAGATACTGAAAATCAAAAGAGAGATTAATAACATTGAAATTAAGATAACTATTGAATTAATAAATAAAACAAAGTGCTAGTTTATGAAAAAAACAAATAAAATTGATAAACATTTGGTCAGTTAGATTAAAAAAAAGAAAGAAGAAAATCAAATTGCCAGCATCAAAAATGAAAAGGGTGAACTCACCTTCAATGAAAAGGAAATTAAAACAATAATTAGGAATAATTTTGCCTAATTGTACACCCATAAATTTGACAACCTTAGGGATATGGATGAATATCTGCAAAAATATAAATTGTTCAAGTTAACAGAAGGGAAAGTAAAATTATTAAATAACCACATCTCAGAAAAAGAAATTGAGGAAGCCATCAATGAACTAGGAAAAAACCTCCAGAGCCCGATGGTTTTACATGTGAATTTTATAAAACATTTAAAGAACAATTAATTCCTATACTTTATAGACTATTTGGGAAAATAGGTGAAGGAGTCCTACCAAATTCTTTTTACAACACAAATGTGGTACTAATACATAAACCAGGAAGTGTTGAAACAGAGAAAGAAAATTATAGACCAATTTCCCTAATGAATATTGATGAAAAATTTTAAATAAAATATTAGCAAAAAGATTGCAGCAACTTATCACAAGAATAATACACAACACCAGGTAGGATTTATTCCATGAATGCAAGGCTGGTTCAATATTAGAAAAACTATCAGCATAATTGATCATATCAACAACAAATCTAGCAGAAACCATATGATCATCTCAATAGATGCCAAAAAAGCCTTTGACAAAATACAACACCCATTCCTATTAAAAATACTAGAAAGCATAGGAGTAAATGGAGCCTTCCTCAAAATTATAAATAGCATGTATCTAAAACCATAAACAAGCATTATTTGTAAGGCAGATAAGCTAGACGCATGCCCAATAAAATCAGGGGTGAAACAAGGATGTCTGTTATCACCCCTACTATTCAATTTGGTACTAGAAATTTTAGCTGCAGCGATAAAAGAAGAAAAAAGAAATTGAAGGATTTAGAATTGGCAAAGGAGAAATTAAATTTATCACTTTTTTTCAGATGATATGATGATTTACTTAGAGAATCCTAGAGAATCAAGTAGAAAAACTGCTTGAAATAACTTTAGCAAAACTGAAGGATATGAAATAAACCCACATAAATCCTTGGCATTCCTACATGTTACTACCAAAGCCCAACAGCAAGAGATAGAAAGAGAAATTCCATTCAAAGTTACTGTAGACACTATAAAATATTTGGGAGTCTATCTGCCAAGACAAACCCAGGGCCTATATGAACATAATTATGAAACACTGTTCACATGAATAAAATCAGGTCTAAATAAATGAAGAAATATCAGTTGCTCATGGTTAGGCCTAGCTAATATACTAAAAAACACAATTTTACCTAAATTAATTTATGTGTTCAGTGCCATACCAATCTAACTAACAAAAAATTATTTTACAGAGCTGGATAAAATAATAACAGAATTCATCGGGAAGAACAAGAGGTCTAGAATATCTAGGGAACTAATGAAAAGAAATGCTAGGGAAGGTGGCTTAGCCATACCAGATATTAAACTGCACTACACAGCAGCAGTCATCAAAACTACCTGGTACTGGCTAGGAAACTGGGTGGTGAATCAGTGGAATAGTATAGGTACAAAAGATGCTATGGTCAATGAATATAGCAATCTACCATTTGATAAACCCAAAGAGGCCAGCTTCTGGGCTAATAATTCACTATTTCACAAAAAGTGCTGGGAAAACTTGAAAATAGTATGGCAGAAACTGGGCATAAACCAATATCTTACACCAAATACCAAAATAAAGTCTAAATGGGTTCATGATTTAGGAATAAATGCTGATACTATAAGCAATTTGGGAGAGCAAGGAAGAGTTTACCTATCAGATTTATGGAAAAGCAAAAAATTCATGACACAACAAGAGACAGAGAGCATTACAAAATGCAAAATGGATAATTTTATGTTAAATTGAAATGTTTTTGTACAAAAAAGCCAATGGAACAAGATTAGGAGGGAAGCAGAAAATTGGGAGAAAATCTTTACAACTAGTGTCACTGATAAAGGCCTCAGCTCTAAAATATACAGGGAACTGAGCCAAATTTATCAGAATACAAGTCATCCCCCAATAGAGAAATGGTCAAAGGATATGAACAAGCAGTTTTCAGAGGAAGAAATTAAAGATATCTATAGGCATATGAAAAAATGCTTGAAATCACTATGGATTAGAGAATTGCAAATCAAAACAACTCTTAGGTATCACATCTCTCCTGTCAGATTGGCTAAAATGACAAAACAGGGAAATGATAAATGCTGGAGAGGATGTGGGAAAATTTGAACACTGTTATATTGTTGGTGGAGTTGAGAATTTGTCCAGCCATTCTGGAGAGCAATTTGGAACTATGCCCAAAAGGCTATAAAAACTTTTATACACTTTGACCCAGCAATACCACCTCTAGGGTTGTATCCCAAAGAGATCACACAAGTAGGAAAAGGAACCATATGTACAAAAATATTTATAGCAGCTCTTTCTGTAGTAGCAAAGAATTGGAAATCAAGGGGATGCTCATCAATTGGGAAATGGCTGAACAAGTTGTGGTATATGAGGGTAATGGAATACTACTGTGATATAAGAAATGGAGATGATACAGACTTCATAATAACCTGGAAAAACCTACACGACATAATGCTGAGTGAGCAGAACAGAACCAGGAGAATACTATACATAACCACAGATATATGGATTCTGTGATGATTAACCCTGATAGACTTTGCTCTTCCCAGCAATACAAGGTGCAAAGCCAACTCCAAAGGACTCGCAAAGGAGAGGGCTATCTACATCCAGAGAATGAACTGTAGAGTCTGAATAGAGATTGAGGCACACTTTATACTCGTCCTTCTTTTTTTCCCCTTTTTTTCTCTTTTGTTTTTGTCTCTTTTTTTGGTTTTGTTTCTTTCTCATGATTCGTTCCATTGGTCATAAATCTTCTTTACAACTTGACTATTGTGTAAATAAGTTCAATGTGAAGTTATATGTAGAAGATATATCAGATTCCATGCCATCTTGGATAGGGAGGGGTGAGGGGGGAGGAAGGAAATTCTGGAACTCAAAGTTATGTGTAACTGAGTGTTGCAAACTAAAAATAAAAAAAATCTTAATTATAAAAAAATTAAAAAAAAATAATCTAAAAAATCAAACTATGAAATTTTAGGGATTTAAAATCACCTATCAAGACAAAGAGAAATTTCTACTCTTTTTACCTTACCTAAATGAGATCAGTATTCATTGTATCTTATATGAATTAGGATGAAGGGAGAGTCAAAACCTTACCCAAGATAAGCTAGGCATAAAATGAATGTATGGCTGAAGTATTTAGTCTCTATGGTTCACTGTCGTCCACCTTAACTCACTGCAGATAGAGGTAAAGCAGTATTTCCTTGTCCGTCTCATGTCTGCTGTCTAAATAAGGGAGACATAACAAATTTAATGAACCAAATTTTACAAAGTGGAAGCAGTAAGTCAGTCAAAAAAAAACATTTATTGTCTACTAGCTACCAGGCACTTAGCTAAGCACTGGACTCAATCTTAATAAGCATGGCTAAAGCTATCTTACACATGAGGAGACTGAAGTCTAGGCAGGGTAAATCTGTTCCTAGGAGCACACTATCTAATGTTAGTCCCAGGATTAAGATTTAGTGTTTCTTTTATTATTATTATTATTCTAAGTATAGTGATCATTCCACTAAATCACATAGTAGTAAGTAATATCTCACAATAAAAGATAGCTAGCTAGCTAGATGATAGATGGATAGAGATAGATGATAGAAAGAGATAATTGATGGATAGATGGATGAATAGAGAGAAAGACAACAGATACTTCAAGAAATAGCCACAAATCTTCCTTGGATTTTCAAGTGTGCGCTATATGCTCCAATCCTTTCATCATGATTATTACTTTACTTTCTAAATATTAGAGATCATAATAGCTAAGACTAGCTAACATATAGATGGTGTTTTAAGGTTTGTAATGCACTTTGTGCACATTATCTCATTCAATTCTTATAAGGTAGGTTCATGCTGAAGAAAAAAATGCTGAACTTGGAGTCACATGACCTGAGTTTAAATCATAGTCCTGAACTTACTATCTTATGACCTCAGCCAGGTCCTCTAAGCTCATAAGATCTCAATTTTATCATTAGTAAAATAATGGAGTTGTGCTAACTGGTCTTTACATTCCTTTTTGCCACTATTTCTTTGATTCTGTTTTTTTTTCAGATAAGGTAATAAGGGTTACAAGAGTTTATGTCATTTGCATAGAGCCACACATGTCATAAAGTACAATTAGGTTAAGGTATTCCTTATTCCACATCCAGAACCTTACCTACTAATCCACATTACTTCTATCTTATTAAGATATTAAAATTACTTCAACATCTCAGTTAAACTTTTACATTTCATTTGTTACCGAGGCACTTTCATGAAACACACACACATCTGATAATAATTCACTCACTTTTACATTTCATTGTTATGTTTAAAGTATACTTCTGCCACACTAACCCTATGCAATAGATTGGATAAATATTATTTTTCTTAATTTTTAGACTGCAAAGCAGAGGACTAGAAAAGTTAACTGTCTCAGCAGTGGTATCAGATCTAATACATATTAGAGATGCTGGAGCTGACATACAGAGAGAGACTACTAGGCTCTTAACCATGGTCATACCCTTTGGAAATATTAGAACCAAAATATCAGTTGAGGTCGGCTAACTCAAAGCCCGGTGTATTTGTAGCAACAATCTGCTAGCAGCTGCTGTAGGGGTGTAAGACCAACAACAACCAGCACACAGAGGGCTGCCAACACAGGTTCTTTGATCTGCTTTTCTAAGGAAAGCAACTTTAAGGGGTTAGCAATCTCAGTTTAATCAAACATGCAAATATCTTTCACTTAGTTCTGGGGGGAAAAGATCAGCCACCTGAACTTCAAGGCAAATACAAACAAATTACAAACATCAACAGACAGACCTTGTCTGATTGAAATCACAATCCATAGTTGCCAAAGAACCAATGAGTCTGAGTTAGCAAAGCAAGGGGCTGGGCAGTCACAATACCTTGCCCAGAGTCTCTATACTCCTTCCATGAGTGAGCCCCCAAAGTTAAACACCAAGCTCCCCTCAATTATATCCTGTTCAGAGCCCTGAGGGGTCTGCCCTCACCTAGGCTGGGTGTGTGAAATTTCCACATCCCCAGTATCACATCATATACAAATGAATGACACTTGATTGCCCCAGTGCTGAGAAATACCCCAAGGTGAAAAAGATCCCACAATACCTGCCCCATTCAAACAAAGAACAATGAAAAATTCCATTTTGCTTGCCATTACATTTGAAAGGCAAGAATCATTAATGGCACTTAAGAGAAGAACAGCAAAAAGCAGCACCCTTATTACTACTACAGTGTTTTTCATTGCACCATGATGCAGAATCATAGAATGTTGGCATTGAAAAGGAATGTGAATATTATCTTCAAGAAACTTCTACCAGAGGCATTGACAGGTGAGGACACTAAGCCCAAGAGAAGTGACAGTGACTTACTAAAAGTCATGCAGCTAGTTAGCGACAGATTCAATAATACAAGCTATGGTCTATAATGGTCTCTAGAAAATAAAGCTTTGCCTCACACAAAGGACCATGGAAAAAAATGTCACACATGAATAGTCAACAACATATTAACAGTGAAGCACTTTATGGAAGGAATGGTGAGAAAGACACAATAAAATTGAGATAAAAACAGAAAAAGGGGGATTGTTCAATTAGCAAGAGTAAGAATAATAATAAGTAGCAATTATATAACATTTTAAGATGTGCAAATCCCTTTATACATATTATCTGGTTTTGTCCTCACAACTTCTTTAGGAGATTAATGATATTATTATCCCCAATTTACAGGTGAGGAAAATCTGATAAGAAGAAGTGAAGTAATTGGTCCAGGATTACACAGGCTGGATCTGAATCTAAATTTTCCTATATTACTTACTTGCCTTCATAGTCTATTAGTATCAGCATAAGGTGAGAATAATAGAGAAAGCCTTCCTTCCTTTTTACCCCCCCCCCCCCCAAACATTCTCAGTATTTTGGATGGCTTTATTTAGGATAATTTACAGAGGCACATGGACAATAGTTATAGATGTTATGAAGTCATGGAAGTGTAGCACTCTGTACTCTTGGAGGGAATACATGGAGTGATGAGATCACAGATCCATCAAAGTTGCTAAGTATATCTGTGACATAGTTTCTTTTATGTCAATGCTTTGCCACAATATTTCTTTATGAGAATTGATTCTGTCATTCATCAATAAAGTCTGTAATATGATATAATTACTTTAGTACTGAGAAGATGCATTGAAGCATGTTATATTTCTGCTGTGAACCTGCCTCCATTCACAGCTGTACCATCTCCCAGACAACTTAACAGATTGATTTTGTTGCCACATGTTGAGTATTGTATTTACTAAACCTTACTTCTGAAAATTCATATTGAATTTTCCCTAAAACAAAAACTTAAAAAATGCATTAGACATGGGCTAAAGAACAACCATTCACTGTTTAAATATTTACAAATCAATCAGTATGTGTCTTGCACACAGCAGCAAATAACATTCAAAATATTTATTTCTATTATTATAAAATTGTACTTGATTTTTATTGTGTCTAAGGTAGAAATTTCTTGAGAAGTTCTTCTGTATTCCAAATGGAAATCTACCATTTATTAAATATCATGAAAATATAACAATACACTTATAGAAAATTATCTGCTTATTTCTTCACTCTTAAAAGACCAAGCTTTGGAATGTTTGATGTAAAAAAAAAACCCTTTAAGACTCATGCGTGTTTGACTGTAAGCTATCTGTTGCTAAATTAATTCTAGAAATCATTACTCACTACTAGATGGAGAATCAGGAAAAAAAAGAAAGATCCCTAACTCAGAAAAATACAATATCCTATTAGATTTCATCACTCTATTCCATTCTATTACATTTTTATTTTATGTTTACTCTCAGGCATAGCAGTCATGAAATGTGCGAGAGTCCAACAATTGAGATCATTTTTACACACAAATACTGAAATGGTTCTGCGATCTCATCAATTCTGGAGATACTCTCCAGTGACACAGATTATAAGCTATTAATTCCTATTTGAGAAGCTTGGTATCATTAAAACACTTTGAAGTACCCTTAAAGCAATCCAAATAACTCTTCTCCTTTTCAGCTCTAGGACCTTATTGATCTGAACTGTCTCTCCAAGTTATCTATAGTATTAAAATATGATCATTTTTGACAGTTATCCATACTGTTAAAGTAAGAATATTTCTATAGTACTTGGTATAATGATTACTGCTAGAAGGAGCTTAAATAATGTTTTTTTTTCCACTTAGTCAATAAACTCTATAGTGTATCCATCCAAATAAATATTGAAATCTGAACAGTGGACATTATTCATCCACTCGGTCTTTCTAAGTGGATGGTTAGCTGAAACTTCATTAAATGATTATTATTCCAAGGAACCCTGAATGATTTTGAGAGAAAAAAAAATTATAAGGTAGCCTATATGGTACTATTTTATTCTATCAAATTACAATTTTAATTAATATGTCAAAGATGTGGCCCATTGCTAAATATAATTTGCAAAAAAATCACATTTTCCCATATATTTTTCTCTACCATTATCTTTTACCACCTTTGTACAGAAGTTTCCAAGTATAATTGTATTCAATGATTTTATTTGGAGGGTCTTATCAAATTATTCGAAGAATTTGTCTACCATTTTTTCTTCAGCACTTGATAATGTTGGATAAGTTCTAATTATTTTAATGGTATTTTTTGCAAGTACTTTATAATAGTATGGAAATATTTCATGATCAAATGTATTCCAAAATAATGGTCCTTGTAGTCTCTGGGTATAAAATAAAACCCACTACATTTTTTCCTTTCTTTTATTCTTCCAGGAGTATCTGTGAGCTATCCTAAAATTTGTTTCAACTTATTTCTTTCTGCTCATTTTTTTTACAGAAAGAACTTTACAATTGATGTGACTCAGCTCTTCCAGGAAATATGTCTGCTATTTTGTATTTGGACAAAAAACTCAAATTTAGTATACCAATAGATGAATTAAAGTTTGTTTATATTTTATGAAATGTAAGATTCTTAGCACCTTCTGCTTCATTTACTACCATTCTGTCATCAGCTCTGCAGAAGTAGAATTGGGCCATACAGTAATTAAGACCATCAAGCACAAACATGTGTGTGCATGCACACATGAAAATGCATGTATATGCACATGAATATGCATATGTATGTATAAATTTCATGCGTACAGAATCCCTATAATCATGTGTCCAGTCTACTGGTGGTGTTTGTCTGTGTAATTAGTTAAAATGGTCATTGCAAAACACATTTGGCCTCTTATTGGAATCATACTTAAACCTTTCCAGCCTGAGACAACCTGCTAAAGTCTGAGGTCTTCTACTATTGCTTTCGAAAAGTCCAAGGTCAACTTCATGTCATAATAAAGATTAGGAGATCATCGGGATCAATCATTGCCTTCTATAATGTAAAGATGGCAATTGGGGGGCAGCTAGGTGGTGCAGTGAGTCGAGCGCTGGCCCTGGAGTCAGGAGGACCTGAGTTCAAATCCGGACTCAGACAATTGATGTGTGTACTAGCTGTGTGACCTTGGGCAAGTCACTTAACCCCAATTGCCTTGCCAAAAGAAAAAAAAAGATGGCAATTGGAGGACTAGTGAAGTTTTATTTATTATAAATCCCTCATCATTATGCTTTAGAGACTACATTGTAAATCCTCCTCTGGTGATGTTTATCTAGAATTTATTCAGATGTTTTCTCCAAAAACATTTATGCTTTTATTATCACCAAATTCAATGTTCTTTTTTCTGTCTTCTTATCCACCTTGACATCCTGCAATATTTGTCACTTTTATTCAACTACCTGGGATCCATGATAGTATACTCTATTTTTACTCATTTTACCTCAGGGCTATTCAAAGGAATCTATACTTAGCCCACCCCCCTTTTTTTCTTTCTTTATCCAACCCGTCTCCCTTATGGGTAATTTCTTTTAATCCAATGACTTGGTTATCACTTGTATATAAATGGCTCCCAAATTTGTCTCTCCTCTCTCACCTCTCTTCCAGAATTTCAGTTTCATATTTGTAAATGATTATTAGGTGCCTCTAGCCAGATATCCTGCCAACTCAAACTATATCTCAAACCAAAACTATCTTTCATCAAATTCCTTCAAATCTTATTTTTTTATATTTTCTTCCTGTCCACTTTCATTGACATTTCCCTAGTTTGTTCTAAGGGATTAATATACGTAGTGATCACTGTAAATTCACCCATTTCCATCCATTTATGTTCACTGACACCCAAGATGTTGATGTTTCAGTTTGTACACCTCCAACTTACATGGGTTCATAAATACATTCCAGGTTCCTATGCAACATTGTTCTTTACAGCATTAGACTCTCATTACCAGAAAAATCCACAGTTCAGCTCCTATTTGGCTTTGGCCTAATCACTTTACTAGTACTGGAGCTACTTGTAGTTGTCCTCCACTCTTCTGCAGTAATGTACTTTACACCTTTGAACCTGAGGGCTCATCTTCCGATGTCATCTATTTTATTGTCCACGGGGTTTTCTTGGCAAAGAGATTGGAATGTTTTGTCATTTCCTTCTATAATGGATCACCTTTTCTCACAAGTCTCTACTATAACCTGCTCATCTTGGGTAAGCCTGCACAGTATAGCTCATACTTTCATTGAGCAACATAAGGACCTTCACCATGACAAGGTTACAAAAATGATGATTTCGAATTGTGGTGCTAGAGAAGACTTTTGAGATTCCCTTGGAGTGCAATGAAATCAAATCAGTCAATATCTAAAGAAATTAATTCAGATTATTCACTGGAAGGTCAAATATTGAAGCTTAAATATTTGGCCACATATTGAGAATATGAAACTCATTAGAAAAGACCTTCATCCTGGGAAATTTTGAAGGCAAAAGGAAAAGAGAATGTCAGCAGATGAAATGGATAGTGTTATGGAAATAATGAACATTAACTAGGACAGATTTGAGAGATAGTGGAGGATGGAAGGCCCTGGAGTGCTGTGGTCCATGAGGTCATGAAGAGTTGGCCATGACTAAATGATGAAACAACAATAAAATCCTAGTTTGGGTCCTCATCACTACTCACCTGTACTGCTAACTGATTCTCTGGCTAGTCTTTTCCTTCTCTAAGCAGAATTTTTCATGGTTGCCCTAATTATTTTCCTATTCACGTGACTTTCCTGCCTCAAACCTTCAGTGGGTCCCATTTTCTACAAAATCTTTTAAAATTCCTTCATTCATGGTCCTCTGAAATCCTGCTCTGACCTAATATTACAGCTTTGTCTTTAACTCTCATATATGCTATTTTTGAGCACATAGTGCCTTACACAGTCCCTACATCATTTTATGTGCTTAATAAATGATTGTGATTTGCATTTCTCTAATCAATACTGATTTAGAGCATTTTTTTCATATGACTATAGATATCTTTAATTTTTTCCTCTGAAAACTGCCTGTGCATATCCTTTGACCATATCTCAATTGGGGAACGACCTATATTCCTATATATTTGACTTAATTCTCTGTATGTTTTAGATATGAGGCCTTTATCACAGACACTGGTTGTAAAGATTCTTTCCCAATTTTCTGCTTTGTTTCATTGGATTTGTTTGTACAAAAACATATCAATTAAACATAATCAAAATTATCCATTTTGCAGTGCTCTCTAACTCTTGTTTGGTCATAAATTCATCCATTTTCCATAAATCTCATGGTAAACTATTCCTTGCTCTCCCAAATCACTTATAGTACCAGTCTTTATTCCTAAATCATGAATCCATTTTGACTTTATTCTCATATACGGTGTAAGATATTGGTCTATGCCCACTTTATGCCATATTATTTTCCAGTTTTCTGAGCAGGTATTGCGAAATAGTGAATTCTTAGCCCAGAAGCTAGATTCTTTGGGTTTATCAATGAGTAGATTGCTGTAGTTGCTGACTACTGTGTCTTGTGTACCTAACCTATTCCACTGATCCACAACTCTATTTCTTAGCCAGTACCAAGTAGTTTTGATGACTGCTGCTTTATAGTACAGTTTAATATCTGGTATAGCTAAGCCACCTTCCCTAGCATTTCTTTTCATTAATTGCCTCAATATTCTGGGCCTTTTGTTATTCTAGATGAATTTTGTTATTATTTTATCCAGCTATGTAAAATAATTTTTTGGTAGTTTGATTGGTATGGGACCATGCATTTAAATGTAATTTCCTTTCTATTTCTTGCTGTTGGGCATTCTTAGTAATATATAGGAATGTTGAGGATTTATGTGGGTTTATTTTATATCCTGCAACTTCTCTAAATTTATTTATTATTTCAAGTAGCTTTTTACATGATTCTCTAGGATACTCTAAGTAAATCATCATATCATCTGCAAAGAGTGACAACTTAGTTTCTCCTTTGCCTTTTGCAATTCCTTCAATTTCTTTTTCTTCTGTTATTGCTAAAGCTAACATTTCTGGTACCAAATTGAATAATAGGGGTGATAATGGACATCCTTGTTTCATCCCCATTCTTATTGGGAATGCATCTAGCTTATGCCCATTATATATAATGCTTGCTGATGGTTTTAGGTAGATACTACTTATAATTTTAAGGAAGACTCCACTTATTCCTATGTATTCTAGTGTTTTTAATAGGAATAGGTGTTGCATTTTGTCAAAAGCTTTTTCTGCATCTGTTGAGATATTCATATGGTTTCTGCTAGTTTTGTTGTTGATATGATCAATTATGGTGATAGTTTTCCTAATATCGAAAAAGCCTTGCATTCCTGGAATAAATCCTACCTGGTCATAGTGCATTATTCTTGTGGTAAGTTGCTGTAATCTTTTTACTAATATTTTATTTAAAATTTTTGCATCAATATTCATTAGGAAAATTGGTCTATAATTTTCTTTCTATGAACGCAAATCAAAACAACTCTTAGTTAACCCAACTCTCCTATCAGATTGGCTAACATGACAAAACAGGAAAATGATAAATGCTGGAGAGGATGTGGGAAAATTGGAATATTGTTACATTGTTGGTGGAGTTGTGAACTGATCCAACCATTCTGGAGAGCAATTTGGAAGTATGCCCAAAGAGCTATAAAAATGTGCATATCCTTTGACCCAGCAATATGACTTCTGGGGATGTATCCTAAAGAGATCACACAAGTGGGAAATGGACAAGTATGTATAAAAATATTTATAGCAGCTATTTTTATGGTAACAAAGGATTTGAAATCAAGGGGATGCCCATCAATTGGGAATGCCTAAACAAATTATGGTATATGAATATAAAGGAATACTATTGTGCTATAAGAAATGAGGAGCAAGACAGACTTCATTATAACTTGGAAAGACATATATGAACTGATGCTGAGTGAGGAGAGCAGAACCAAGAAAACATTATACATGATTATAGACACGCAATATCTGTAAGGACTAACTTTGATAGACTTGGCTCTTCTCATCAATGCAATGTTCAAAGACAGCTCCAAAAGATTCCTGATGGAAAAAGCTATGCACATCAAAAAAGAATTACAGAGTCTGAATGCAGATTGAGACAAACTATTTGTTCTCTCTCTTTTTTCCCTCTTTCTTTTTTGGTTTCGTTTCTTCTTTCTTATGATTCATTGCATTGGTTATAATTCTTTATAATTGGACTATTATGTAAATAAGTTCAATGCGAGGTTATATGTAGAACCTATATTGGATTACATGCTGTCGGGGGGGGGGAAGAGAGAGAGGGAGAGAAATCTTGGAACTCAAAAACTTGCAGAACTGAGTGTTGTAAACTAAAAATAAAACCAAAAAATGAATTAATAAAAAATGATTTTGAATACATTGATTTAAATAAGAACACTTCCCAAGTGCTCACTCTCTTCTGATTGCAATGAATTTCTCATGCTATGTCTGCATACTGAAATTCCTCCCTTCCTTCAAGGAGCAACTCAGGTATTAACTCATCTGAAAAAACAATGCCTAATACCCCTGACTATAGTTGTTTTCCACAACAAATTTCTTTTCCTACTTTCTTCAATGATTCCTTTTACATGCTACATTATTTCTGTTATAATGATTTGCATATATCTTATCCCTTCTACTTCATAATAAGTTCCTTGAACATAAGGGCTACATCATTACGTGTATGTGTGCGTTTGTCTGTGTGTGTTTGTTTATATGTTTATATCCCTAGAAAATGCCTTCCTCAAATAGACACTTAAATAAATGGAAGTTTAAATGAATCTAAATTCTTGGTGCTTTTTAAAAGAATAAAATGCTTACATTAATATTGGTGATTGTTGAGAAATTATGTCCAATACCTACTCATTCATTTTAAAATATAAGGTCTTCTTTGTATCAGAACCCTTAAGCAGTGGAGGGACCCAGCTTTGACCTCTCATATAGATTCCATAATCCCATTAAGTTTACCTAGTGTTTTCAACTGAGTGCATTGAGATTAAAAAGTTGAAGACTGAGAAGCTCAGGGACAATCTTTTCCAAACAACACTTATGCAAATTATCTAACTCATGGCTTGGAGCTTCCTAAATTTGCATCTTGTAGCTTTCCAGGAGTTTACATGTATGTGAAAATAAAAATCATCACCACTAACTGTTGCCACAGGTTGGCAATGGAAATTCCTTTTCCTTGGCCATTCATAACCAGGGGCCTATGCCATGACCTAGGGAGTTAAAATAACAAAATATTTTTGAGCATCATTATTTAAAAAAATAAACTTATTAGAACACTTAAGAATATGTGGCAACAATTATTTCAGTACTGTTTAAGCAAGTTTAAACATTTGAGCCAGAAATGTGTAGGAAAGTTATTTCATTCCTAGAGATGTCAGTTTATGTTTTACATATAAATTTATTTGTTCAGAAAAATTCACAATAAAGATGATGATCTCTCTTTAAAAATATTTTGAGAGATGAATTATCTTTTCTTTCTGCCTATTGTTTCATTTCTACTAAGACCAAAAGCGATTTCAAAAAAACAATTCTATTATCTTTATTTTTAATTTTGAAAATGTGTCACTTTTAATATTACACATGTTATAGGTATGTATAAAGCCTATGAAAGTCACTGTCAAAATAGATCTTAAATTCTGTCGAAATTTGTGCCATTTATTTTTCTCAAAGAACCAATTTCCTTGTATAGTTTGAATTAATGCTTTTTGGGATTAAATAATCTTGTCACTTTGTAGTTTATCAAAAATAGGATCTCTAGTTCATTGTGGCAAAAACTGTTGGGTAATTTAGTATGTGTTGTTGCAGCAGACTGTTTATCTTATGTTTTTTTAAGATAATTGATTTGTGTTTGTGTGACACTAAAATTCTTCTCAGAGATCAAAAATCCTTGTGTGTATGTGTGTGTGTGTGTGTGTGTGTGTGTGTGTGTGTGCGCGTGCATGTGTTTTGGTGCCATCTGTAACAAGAATTAATTGTCACCTGGACATTTGGAAGGGATAACTGGGATGTTCAATTATAGAATCTGAAGTCAATTCAGTAGGTTTCTGTACATACTTACATGCTTTTTTTCCCTTCCTACAATGTTATATGGCTTCCAAAATGCTTATTCTGTTTCCCTTACTATGTACCCCAACCTCCCACTGCCTTCTTTCCATTCATTTTACTTCCTCCATATCCCTGCCTACTCCCTACCCTTAGAAACTGTGCACTATGGGACTTAATGGATTTTTCTTAGAACTTCTACCTATAAAACAAGTTGTTCAGATTGATCAACCAGTGAAAGGTAAAACTATATAGCCAACTCAATATAAAATATCTCTCTCTGTCTCTCTGTCTCTCTCTTTCTCTCTCTCTGTCTCTGTCTCTCTCCCTCTCTCTCCCCTCTTCCCTCCTTCCCACCTTCTATCTCTCTCATTATTTTCCCTCTCTTTCTCTCTCCCTATTATTTTCTTGTTCTTTTATTTTATTTTAAGGCATGGTTACCTGAAAAAGAAAAAAAGGCACATACATATTTGGAAATTAAGATGATCTAAAAAACTAAAGATACCAGCAATATTTTAAAAAAAAAGAATTATTTAAAATTTAGCAAAGAACCAGGAAAGTTATTTTCTGGTAGAGTTTGAACTCATCAATAGAAAATAGTGGCACACTTTCCACACAGGTACCAATGTACCACTTAATCCTGTTTGTTATGGTGGATATATGCATAATAAAATGTAAATTTAATTTTATACTACCTTCAGCTAAGCTGTTTATCAGGAGGGATAAGAAGAAGCTTCATATAGTTTCTTCAAAAAGAAAGAAAATAAAAATTCAGAAGTGGTAAGTTACTGGCTCCTTGGAAGGAAGGCTAAGTATGAGGCGAAGTCAGCCTCAATATTCTGAGCCTAAGAGCCCAGGAGTTTGATGATGCTATTGAGAAGTATACTGATATGAAACAGAGAGCTCACTTGAAGGGTCAAGACGAATTTGGATTAAAATGTTTTGAGAATGAATGTCTAGAAGATAGAGTTATGGAAAAGGAGATAAACTGGATGTTGAGTGGAATTAGAGACTTCATTCATAAAGAAAAATGATAATCAAAGCTATAAGAATGAAGTTAGAATTCATTAAAATAAAATGATTATGCATGGATTTATCCCATTTCTTCTAAAATAAAGATTATTTTACATAGTAGGTAGATCATTGGATCTGAATTTAAAATATGTGAGTTCAAATCCTGCTACTTTTTAAGTGTGTGACAATTTTTGAGCAGTGTAACCTATTTAATTCCTAGTTTAATCATCATTAAATCTCAATTAACCTGTTAATTCCTCTGTATGTAGAGATATTCATATCTGTAGCATGTACCAGTCAGGGGTAGGTGGGTAGGCTTAATGGGAGGCTCAAATGAGATGGTGAATATAAAGCACTTTCCAAAAATAAATGCTGTAAATGCATAATGTATATACGCTAGGTTTTGTGAGTTGTTATTTTTATTAGTGCTAGGCAATTTCTATTATTTTATAAAATAGAAAGAAATGATAACTTTTTGCTTATCCTTGCTAGTGGAGGAAGCTAATAGAACAAATAATTCATATAAAATTATATTTCTCATGTCAATATGCATTCATTTGTGATTTTGGGGTGGTTTGGAGACAGCTGGTAGTATAGTGGATAGAGTGTTATACCTGGACTCAGGAAGACTTGAATTCATATCTAGCCTCAGCTAGTTACTAGGTGTATGACCCTGATGAGTTGCTTAACTTTTGTTTTCCCCAACTTTAAAATGGGGATAATATTAGTTCCTACTTGACAGTATTATTATGAAAATCCAAAGAGATAATATTTTTGAAAAGCCCTATGAATGCCAGGTACATTATAGGCACTTTACAAATGCTTACTCCATTCCTCCCACAAGACACTTGAAATGAAATAATGATTCAACACAACAGTAATTTGTTTTAGCAAATGATGAAATGTTATCCAGATTCCACATTACTGTATCTATCCAGAGTTCTTCCTATCTCACTACTTCATATTTCAGTTAGCTAGACAAATAATTTCTTAGGCAAAGAAACAGCCCCAATCAAATCTAATTTTCAATTTAAACAAAATCTAAGTTTTAGGGTGTCTATCCTAGCAAAGCAAGGAAAGTGATTGATGAAGGTCTAGGAAACTGGTAGAATACAGGTAGACATTTCCCAGTGAAGAAGGCTAGCCATTGGAAAGAATGAAGTTTGAGGACAACAGACAGGGATTTGCATCACAGGTAACTGTGAAGCATTGATTTATTGGGGAACTATGTATCAGACCTGTACTGGGTTAGGGAATCAGCAATTTTTTTAATGCAGTTCATTATTATTCATAATTATCTTTTGTATTGTGGAAACTGAGAAATGCTGGGGACACAGATACAAAGGATCTATGTTTTCAAGGGTTAAAAAATTTGCCAAAGTTTTGCTTTGACTAGGTGTGCTTCATTCAACTTAGGTGGTATACAAGGAGCATGAATTTCTAATCTTGAAACACAATAAGTTGCTTTATAAATATAAGACCAAAGTGAGCAGAATGCACTTTAATTTTTAGAGAGAAGCAATATAAATGTGGAAAGGTTTTTTTTTCTACCTAAAAGTTGGGGATAAGAATGTGGGGCACTGATTTATATACTTTATAAAGATATGTTCTGAGGTACTAAAATGTTTGAATGACTAGTATTAAAGATTTGTGACCAACAGAAAGAAAAAACGTAATGTAATCTCTGCCCTCAAAGAGTTTAATTCTTTCCATAAAATCACATGTACAGAAAAGTAATATGAAATATATAAAAAGTTAATAAAATGTATTGGTGGGGTTAAGAGGATTTAGTAACTCACAGAAACAAGAAAGGTCACAGACAAGAAATGACACATGAGCTGTGCTTTGAAGGAAGATAGGGATTCTATGAGATGGAGGGAAGAAGGGAATACCTTCCATGCATGGAATTATACAATTATACAAAGGCACAAGCATGATATGAAATGTGCACAGTATAAAAGTAGTCTAATTCCCATATAACAGTCTTTGAAGGAAGAAAATATGCATTAAGCTCTGTAAGGAAGCCTAAAATTAAACTATGAAGAGATTAAAATGCACAAAATAGAAGAGTATTATTTATCTTATTCTTGAGCAGTATTTAACAAATTTGGAACTCATAACAGTGGCCACTGGATTGGAAAAGATCAGTTTATGTCCCAGGCTTAAGGAAAACAATGCCAAAGAATATGCAAATTACTGAATAAACTGTGTTCATTTCACCAGCTAGCAAGGTTATATTTAAATTCTGAAAGCTAGGTTTCACCAATAAGTGAAACAAGAATAACAAGAACAGGCTGGTCTTCAAAGAGGTAGAGGAATAAGAGACCAAATTGCCAACATTCAATGGATTATGGAGAAAGCAAGGGAGCTCCTATAACAACAATGCAACTTGCCGCTACTGTGGCTGCATAAGGCCAATAGCATCAGCACACAGAAGGGCTGCTAGCACAGGTTCTTTGATCTGCTTTTCTAAGGAAAGCACCTTTAAGAGGTTAACAATCTTACTTTAATGAAACATACATATATCATTCACTTATTTCAGAGGAAAAAGTCAGTACTCTGAACCTTAGAGCAAATACAAACAGAAATTACAAACAGAGAAAATATAAACAGAGCAAAGAACAGAATCAATAGGCAGGCTTCTATCTGTCTAACCAAATCTATATACACATAGTTACCAGAGAGAGAAGCACCAACATCTGGGTTTTCAAAGCTGGAGGGGCTCCTTAATGCCTACCCAGAGTCTCCAAAACAACTCTCTTCCAATGAGTGAACCCCAAAGCAAAACCTCTCCTCCTGCAGTTCTGAGAGTTCTAGATTCCCAATTCTCAATTCTTGATTCTCAGTTCAATGGAGATCCTCTGGGTATATATACCCTTTTTCAAGGCCTAAGGGCTTCACACCTCTTGAGGGCTTCACAACTCTTGTGATGTAATTAGCAAAAAGTTGTGGACCTTCCTATAAACAAAGGCAGGACTCAATCAAAGGCATTCCATTGCCTTAGTGCTGAGAATCACTCCAAAACAAACAAAAAACAGCAAAAAGTCATACTTTGTTTGCCCTTAAAGTTCCAGAAAGACATCTCCTTCTGCTTCCTTGGCTACACTGAAGTCTTGACTATGAGGATCACAACAAAATGTGGCAAGTCCTCAAAAATATAGGAATACCAGTTCATCTTACTTGTCTCCTGAGGAACCTGCATGCATGCCAAGGAACCATAGTTAGCCCTGAATATAGAACAAGTGATTGTTTTAAGATTGGAAAAGGAGTACAATGAGGATGTATATGGCCACCTTTTTATTTAACCTCTATGTTGAGGATATCATGTGAAATGATAGACTGGATTATTCAAAAGCTGAAAGTAAGGTTGCCAGGAAAAGTATCAAAAATGTCAGATATTCAGACAATATCAGAAAGTGGTGATGTGTAGAAAGTGAAGAAGATTCAGAAAGCCTTTTGATAAAGGTGAAAGAGGAAAGCATAGAAGCATAGAAGAAGATTAACATCAAAACAAACAAACAACTAACATCTTGGCAACTGATCCCATCACTTCCAGGTAAATAGAAGGAGAAGAACTGGAAGTAGCACCATATTTCATATTCTTGGACACAAAGATCACTGCAGATGGTCACTGCAGTTGCCAAATTAAAAGATACTTCTTTGATGTAAAACTATGGCAAATTTGTACAGCGTACTATAAAAGCAGAGATATCACCTTCCCAACAAAGGTATATATAGTCAAAGCTATGTTTTTTTTTCCAGTAGTAATTGTGTGGCTGTGAGAGTTGGACTATAAAGAAAGCTGAGCATTGCAGAATTCATGCTTCTGAATTGTGGTGTGGGAGTCCCTTGGACAGCAAGGAAGCCAAATCAGTCAACACTTAATAATAGCCTAATTCAAGTTAGTCTCTGGAAGGTCAAATAATGAAGCTGAAGCTTAAATACTTTGGCCACATAAGGAGAATCTAGGATTCATTGGAAAAGACTCTGATGTTGGGAAAGAGAGAAGCAAAAGGGAAAGGGGACAACAGAGGATGAGATGGAGAAATGATGTCATGGAAATAAAAAACATAAACTTGAAGAGATTTTGAGAGATAGTGGAAGATAAAAGTGCCTGGATTGGGATGGTCCATGGGGTCATAAAGAGTCAGACTCGACTGAATGACTGAACAACAAACAAAACATTCCCTGAAGCTTCTTGAATGATACCATCAGGCATTTACTTCAGCAATATCAATTTGTCTGTTGTATGAAAGTGGGACTGGAGAGGGACAGAGACAGGAGGGAGAGAGATGAGTTTTAAAGCTAATGCAATCATTCAAATAAGAAGGAATCAAAGCCTAGATTAAAGTAATTGCAATGTGATGGGAGAAAGGCAGATAGATGTGAGAGATACTGTGGAGATAGAGTAGAAAAAGCATCACAATTTTATTGAAAGGGTGATACAGATGGGCAAGGTGAGTATGACTCTGAGATGGCAAACCTCCATAAAAACAACAACAACCCAACATATGATTAAGAGTAAACACTGACAACCAAAATTGTCAGGACTTGAAGCAAGTTCGATAAAGAAGTAGAGAACTTTGGAAGAGATATTTTAGACATCAAAGATTTCACCCAGATATAATGGCTCTAGGAGTTAAAATTGATCGAAAGGTTGCAAGTTTTAAATTCTGTATTAATATTAGTGTCATTTATAGTAATGAGGAAATCATTATGTAGGAATGATGGTCAAAGGGGGTGAAAAGTTCAGTTTTTGACAGATTAATTTATAACAGTACTACTATATAAAAGTTCAGCAAGCCATGAAAATTTATAAACAGGGACATAGATACAGGGTAAGAGGTTAAAGCTAAACTTATAGATTTTCATCTTATACATACAGTTGAGTGAGACTATTTTCAAACCTGAGTTCACATAACTCCCTGAAGACACAGAGTAAAAAGACATGAGGACATAGACTATTTGGCAAAGACAGATGATTTAAAAATCCAATCATAGAAACAGCAGGTATTCATCCTAGATAAAAACATGCAGTAGTATTCAGTAATTTACAAAAAAAATTACTTGACTATCCATAACATGCTATAGTATATTTTATTCATATTTTTCTTAAAGTAAAGTTATGTCATCCATGTGATTAAAAACTTCCAGTGAATATCTGTGAAACAACTATTCAACAATTTGAAATAATTTCTTTAAGTTGCAATTATTCTCCTTTTCCTAATATTTTTATTAATTTTTCCAATTTTTCAGCTTATCCTTGCAAAATATTTGCTTTGAAACACTCTTTTCTATTTATATGCTAAAGGGCTATTCAAATATCAAAATAATGCTAAGCAATTTTCTTTTTCTTTTCTTTTCTACCCACTGTATCAGTAAAGTAACAATAACAATGTAGATGATAATTGTCAAAATGCCTATATAGTTATGTATCACAAAGTATGAAAGACTTTCCATATAGAAGGTAGAAGTATAATACTTATTCAGACACCAGAGAACCATATCCCATAACCAAATGTTCAGCTCCCACAGCCATTTAGCCCACTTTATCATAATAGCAAGGAACTTAAAAACATGATAACACAACATAGAGCCTTGCCATCCCCAAAGCTATCTGACCCCATGCTGGGGTCTTCCCCAAACACAAACTAACAGTACAGCTAAGTCAGCCTGTTCAGCTCTAACTATCACAAGGGTGGCCATTAGCAGCGATGACTGCTCTCTCTCAGCATTTCCTGTGACATACATTCTTTTTCCTGTCAGGAAGTTCCACTCACCATATGTGACTTAGGCTTCCTGTGAGGTAAGCAGATTACATGGCCTATTAACAGATGGGAAAGACTTTCAAATCTAAAAGGTGAATATATTTTGAGGGAAAAAAAGAGCAACAAATGTTTATCCTTATTAGTGAGTCTAGTTGTCTATTGTTTTCTCCAACATGCTCAACAACTACCCACAATTCTATTGTAAGTAGGTAAGTAGAATAAATACTAGACTATAAAACAAATGCAGAGTCTGATATTTCTGACAGCTCTATTAATCTATTTGGTCTTTTGCTCACTTTTATTTGCATGTTAACCAGGGACTATTACAAGAATTGAGGGAAAAATTGTTAGGCCAAGACCATTCAGCTCTTCTAGGTTTATTGGATAAAATCCTTGAAGTGAGATTTGTGGATATAGGCCAACAGTAAGGAAGTTTATATGCAGTAAAAGGAATTTTCTAATCCTAAATCTTATCATTCTTTGGGGTCATGGACCAGAAGTGTGAGAAGAAGAATTAATTAAAAGAATGACTCAATATTAATTTGAAGCTGATTTTTTTGGATGCACATAATAGTTTATAGTTCTAGATTATGTATTAAAAAGTTCTTTTTTTTCTTCCTTCTTTAAAGATGTTTGCTAATACAGTCAGAGGTATAACTTCCATCTAGAAGCAGATGATCCTGATCTCTTTTCACATATGTTCCTTGGTCATACATGTTTTCTATATGTTTTGGTAACCTGTAGGAAAGCAATCTGAATTGATAAAACAAACAAAAATAAACAAAAATAATTGCTTGCAAATTACCTTCTCTACCTTTTCTTCCCTCCCTCTTAAACACTGAAGTAAGATTTTAGATTTTTATTCTTAATCTTAATAGGGGATACAGTTGTCAGAGTGCTAGACCTGGAGTCTGGAAGACCTAAATTCAAATCTGACCTCAGATGTTTCATAGCAATGTGGCCTTGAGCCAATTGCTTAACCTATGTGCTTGTTTCCTCAACTGTAAATTAGGCTTACTTAATAATAATAACTCATGAATAATATTAGCATAATATGTGATATAATTTATAATATAAAGAATATAATTTAATGTAAAATAAGTTCACAATTTATTCATAATAACTTATTAATATAATTTATATCTGAGAGTTGTTTTGAGGATCAAAGGAAATATTTTCAAAGCATTTAACATAGTGTCTGCCACATTGTAGGTGCTTATGCAATACTTGTTATTTCTTTAATCTTTAAATATTAAGGGTACTTTCTAGAAGAAGAGGGGAAAAGGGAAGAATAAGCATTTAACAATGTTCTACTATGTGCCAAGCATACTGCTAAGAATTTTATAAACATTATTTCATTTGATCATTTGGTGAAAAGGAGGAGTTGGTGGAGGAATAAATTGTAGAAGATTTAGTTTCCCTTTAACTTTACCATTGAGTAATAATATCACTGTTTTTATTACAATTGCAAAGGCAGAAGTGGACAAGAATGAAGATGCTCTGATAGTAAATTTTTCCCTACTCCACTCTCTCCCTGATGTCGTCTTTGAAGGACAAAAAGAAAGGAACTGATTATTGGTTCTACTTCAGTGACTGTCCCTTGCTGCTGCTGTTCAGTTGCCTTCAGTCCAACTCTTCATTACCCCATTTAGAATTTTCTTGGCAGAGATTTTGGAGTGGTTTGCCACTTCCTTCTCTAGCTCATTTTACAGATAAGAAAACTGAGGCAAATAGGAGTAATTGACTTACTTCAGGTCACACAGCTAGAAGTGTCTGAGGCCAGATTTGAATTCAGGGAGATGAGTTTTCCTCTCTTCAGACCAGGAACTTTATTCACTGTGCCATGTAGCTCTCTCTCTCTCTCTCTCTCTCTCTCTCTCTCTCTCTCTCTCTCTGTCTCTCTCTCTCTGTCTCTCTTTCTCTCTCTCTTTCTCTTTCTCTTTCTCTTTCTCTCATTACACACAGAAATATTTGACCTCCAATTTTCTTTTTGATTGTAACCTACAATTGCTTCTAGAAAGAAAACGCATTTTTTGAAACTAAAGATCTTAGCAAATAACTTCCTTTTCTCAGGGCCAAGATTGGTGAAGCGATGTTTCTGTCCTTTAATTAGACAGTAGAAATCCATGAGACTGGCTTCACTTGTCTCTCAGCTGTTTACTTTCCATCAGTAAAATCCATATACTCTGAAGAGGAGCTCAACTATAATTAAAAGTGTTATTGAACTAAACACAATTACCAATGTTTATCTCCTTATGTAATGCTGCTGGCACCAAAAGTGGAGTTAAAGCTAGTTTTCTTTTTGGCATCCTTGTTAGACATTTTTTTAAGTGTCTGAAATTTGTTCAGTAAAGGCAAGTACCAATGTCAAGTTGGGAGGAAGAACTGCTGACTTACTCTTAAAGGTGTTCTGATTAAAGAACCCTTTGCAACACTTGCCAAAATAAATTGAAATTATACATACATACACACACACACACACACACACACAGATATATATATATATATATGTATATATATATATATATATATATATATATATATATATATATATATATATATATACATATATATTAATCTGAATTAAATCTAAAACAATGACATTCACGCTTCTGTTCTAATTGGGAATCCTAGCTGTCAACATCATAAGGACACAAGATAATTGGACTTTTAAACTATCTTAAATGGGATTACATAGAGTTAAACAGGATTAGCTATCCCTATCTCCCTTTTGGAGATTTGAGTCCCAAGGATAATATCACTTCAAAGAAAGTCAAACATTTGTTGGGGAAAATAAAGTGGGGAAATATTTAACTATCAATCAGTCTGTCAATCTTTCTGTCTGTCTTTCTATCTATCTATTTATGTATCCATCTAATGTAATACATACATAGTATGTGAAAATATATATATGAATATATTTAATCCAAGAATTAATAATTAAAATTATGTCTTTTATGGCTTAATAAAATATACTTCTGATGCAGTAATTCTACTTTTATCACATTCTAAATGTATATTCCATAATAACATCTACAGAGATGGAAAAGAAATGAAAGAAAGAAATCATATTAGCTTGTAATCATAACTAGCTCACAGAGATGCGAGGAATGTTCTTAGAAACTATAGATCATAAAAGTTGTGTACACATGAATCAAACATTTTTTTCATTTTATGGTGGTTTGCTTTAAGTAGTTTTCCAAAGACAAAGGAAATGATATTATAAAATTCAGTGGTTTTTTTTTTTAATATGTAGTACATCACATCATTTTACTGAAGAATAGAAAATTATGTTTTTCCTGCTGTCATTGTCTTCCAACCAACCTAATGCTTTATTCCCTGGGGTAAAAGGTATTGACTAGCCCTTTATATATCTTACTCAACAGCTCTGTGAGGACTTGTTTAGCTAACTCTTTATTAGTCACCTTAACAGTTGGATGCCTGAGTAGACAGTGACTTTTAAAAGAGCCCACTTATGCTCAGAATTAAGAATGTATCCTAGAAGTGGAGTAATGTAATGAAGGTAGGGACAGCTGTTGCGGATTTATTCCAAAAATATAGGCTTTGGTTCACAAAACTTACCCCATTTGGTATTACGATACGATGAAAAATGCACTGGATTTAAAAATCAAGAAACTTGATTTTTACCTTGGCCTGGACAAAAAGTTGTTGTGTGACTATGAGTAAGCAGTTTTGTCCCTAAGCCTCAGTTACCTGATTGCAAAATGAGGGAATGAGACTTGCTTGATTCGACTCTTCTTCCCAGCTATAATCCAATATCTTTCTTCTTTGCTTGGTTAAATTCATTGAGAAAGTTTTTTGTTTTTTTTTTTTTTAATTTTAGGTGCCTTTGGTTTCTAAATTCTGGGAAATTTGGCTTCTTACTTCCTCATTCAAACTGAAATTTTCCTTGCCAAAGTTCCTAAAGATCTTTTAATTGCTAAGCTAATGCCCTTTTTCTCAATCCTCATTTTCTTGACCAGCCTGCAGTCATTGCTATGAGGATCAACATCTCCTCCTGGATATGTAATTTGAGCTTAATATATACATATATAACATAAAAGCATATGCATAATTAAAATAATATCAGAAGGAAGGCACTAGCAGCTGGGGAGATGGGGGAAAAACAACTCAGGTAGAAGGAGTCTTGAAGGAAGCCAATAAAACTAAGAGTCAGAAACAAAGTGAGAGAGTATTATACATACATACATACATACATACATACATACATACATACATACAGATATAACTTTTAAGAACAAAGTCGTTTAATGTCTTTCACTAGAATAGGTGTTCAATGAGAGCAAGGATTGTAGTTTTGCCTTTCTTCTATCCTTAGCACTTATACTTCACAAATACTAAATTCTTAATAAATGTTCATTGATTGACTAACTGATCTCATAGGGTTGTTGAGTGGAAAGGGATTTTAAAACATGCAGTGATATAGAAATATGATATATGTTTTGTTGTATCCTAGAACACATAAAATGGAAGCTTTTCAGTGTTCTACATCTTTGATTTGCAATCTATGTTTCCTTAAACTCAAGAAGTCTATGGAACTCTCACAAAGGCATTTTGCCTTCTCAGGCACATCTAGATCAGCAAATTCTTAGCCTTCAAACTCTGGAAGATCCTCTTAGGGATTTCTCCCTCTGGAACATAAACACATAGGACATTATGAAATCATAATTCAGAGAGAATAGATAACAGCTATATTAAAATCTTTTATCATAGCTTACTCTAATAATCCAATAGTCCAATATATCTGTCATCTCTGTAATGTAGAACATAACCCATCCATGCCTGAACATCTTTTTCAACTCTTATTAATGTCCTACAATAGTTTTGCCAAGCAGGAGCCATTGAAAATTGTTGGGGACTTCTCCACATCTCTTTATATTATAAGATTACCAAAGTAACTTTTGAATCACATAAGTTATCCCATCTCTCACCATATGAACAACTCCCTCCCTCTCCCCCCCCCCTCTCTCACACGCACACACACACACACACACACACACACACACACAAACACAAACACACATCTACCCATTTTTGTAATTACATGTCAAGAATTGCAGCTTATACTCCTCAATTGCTCTTTGGATAGTCATCAACATTAATTCTTAAGAGATGATAGTATTCCAGATTCCACTGGCATGCGACATCATTCATATTAAAAATATGGGGATTTGTTTCTGGGAGAAACTTAGGATCATTAAAAATTACAAAGTTTCCCCAAAACAATACAATTTATTATTATCCTCTTATTTAACTCATTTTTCAATTACAAAGTCTATTCAAGATATTTGTATTGACGAATGGGGACTGTCTTGTAAGTTGTCTATTCATCCGCAGAGTAAGGTTTTTGTGATAGACCTTTTTCATCACCTGAGAATAATTATGAAGTAATACAATATTTCAAGGCTTGCAGCAATGATCAGTGTCATCTACAAAGTGAAGCATCTGGAGGAGATCCCCATGTAAAGGAAATCCTGTCTTGGTTTCTTTTTTTTTTTTTTACTAGGTCCTTTGGGTGATAGCGGTGAACTCTTTTTAACAAGCACAAATATTTTTTACCCTAATTATAACTGACAAGAGGGTCTTCTATCATTTTTAGTATATCCTTTGAAAAATCTTGTATAACTTTAAAATATGCATGAAAAATGCCCTTTTTGCAAATGAGCCTCTCAGGTGTTACTTTACTATTCTGAATAAAATGATATTTCTTACTCAACAAACAATAAACATGGTGAAATCTTGTGTTCTATCCAACCTTTAGTCCTTCTGACCTGGAATACATGTCACCTTTGCATTGGTATTTGCCAATAAGTCTCTACTTCCAAAAGTCTTCCCAAAACCAGGTGTTTTTAGGTTTTTGGAGGGTGGAATGAGGGGACAAATCATAGAATAATGCTAATGTTTTCTACAAATTCAATAACCTTGCTCTACATAAAATATAAAAGTTAAAAGATATCTCTTTCCTCTTAGAACCCTTAGATAAACAGATATGCACCAACAATATTTGAGAAACTATTTTCCTGACATGAAGATGAAGCTTTGGTTCTGCTGACAGTTTAGCAGTATTTCTTCATAGCAACACTAGTCTGTTCCTGAAATGCGGGGAATATCAAGTCTTCAACAAATACCTATTGGTTCTGTATGATTCCATCATAACTGAGCACACGCTTCACCACATTGGGCTGTGATTCTAATGTGCCTTTGATGTTTGCTAAGATTAAAAGTAAAAAGCACTCCAGAGAGCTACTTTTGAACCAAGGGATTACCTTGCCTGGAGTTTCAAATCTTTATTCAATGACTTATTGCCTATTTATTCCTTCAGCTCTGTCATAATCTATAGTAGCATCTAATATGTATTAGGAGTTATTTAGTAGTATAATTTATGTCACCATGGAGAGTGAACAAGTATATACCAAAGTATTGCTTGAACACTATGGCACTTTTCAGACATTGCAAACTGACAAACTGCTCTATTCTACTAATGAATTAAGAATTATTTAATTATATGTGGTTTTTCATTTACGAAAATGGTGTACTTCTTTCCCAAAAATAACAACCTACACACTTTGAGTTAATTGTCCCATTCTGAACAATGTACAACCTGTGCCCTTTGTTAAGTGTAACATACCCTTTTAAGGTGGTTAGTTGGGTTAAAGTATACTGGCTGTAACAATGGGAGAAAGCCAAGCTAACTGGGTCTTTAAGGGATAGAACAAATGCCATGGCCTTATTAGAGTCTTGTCTTTGACCAATCACATGAATGTTTCTAATCAACCAGACTAGTATGACTTAAGTGGGAGAAATATCATCTCAATTATCATGAAGACGAAATGTGAAAATAGATCTCATCTCCTTCTATATAGAGGTGGGAGAGAATGTGTACAAAATTCTCCATATATTGTTGGACTCCAAGGATGGATTTACTGGTTTTCATGAATGATTTTTCCCTCTTTATATTTTCTTCTTTGTCATGTGGTATGGTTCATTAAGAGGTAAAGCTGGGAGAGATTTATTATAAAATTGAAGGGAGGTCAAAGCAAAACATATAAATCAACATGTTTTCAACTAAAAAATCAGCTGGTGACTATTAATATAATTACCTTGCTTTTTAGCCTATATGAAAATACATGCAATATTCTATTTGTTATGTCCATTTTCTGCTGAAAATCTTCAACTGTCTCTCCTTTTATGACAAAATCTAAATTAATCTGGCATTCAAGGGTTCCACCATCTGGACTCAATTTACATGTTTATCTATAGTGCTCACTATTCTTCCTCATAAACACTGTTTCATACAGCTAGACTGATTTACAGTACTCCAGTCTTATAAATGTGGGCATACCCTCTAACAATGGACATCGTACACCTTCCATTCCTGCTCAAACAATTCTGATGGCAGAATGTGAAGAAGAATTAAGAATTAAGAATCCTCTTGATGAGGGCAAAAAGGAGAGTATAAAAGCTGGCTTCAAGTTTAACATAAAAACAAACAAACAACTAAGATCTTGGCAACTGGTCTCATCATTTCTAGGAAAAGAGAGGGAAAAGAAATGGAAACAGTGTAAGATTTTATATTCTTGGGCTCAAAGATCACTACAGATGGAAAGTGCAGTCATGAAATCAAAAGATGCTTAGGTCCTTGGAAGGAAAGCCATCCCAAATCTGGACAGCATCCTAAAAAGCAGTGATATCACCTTGCTAACAAAGGTCTGTATAGTCAAAGTTAAGGTTTTTCAGTAAAAATATATGGCTGTGGGAGTTGGACCATGTGGAAAGCTGAGTGCCATAGAACAGAATCTTGAATTTTGGCACTAGAGAAGACTTTTGACACCAAGGAGATGAAATCAATCAATACTTAGAGAAATTAATTGAGACTATTTCCTGGATGCTCACGTGCTAAAGCTTAAATACTTTGGCCAAATAATGAAAAGATGGCTGTCATTGGAAAAGATGTTGATGTTGGGAAATATTGAAAGCAAAAGGAGAAGGGGAGAGCAGAAGATGAAATGGATAAACATTGTCATGGAAACAATGAACATGACTTTGGACAGCCTTTGGGAGACAGGGGTATAGAAGGGCTTGGTATCCATGGTGTGACAAAGAATAGGACACAACTGGAGAAAAGCAACAACAATAATATGTAGAAAGTACTGTGTCAACCACTGGAGATATAAATAAAAGTTATGAAGAATTTCACAATCTCAGGGGGTAGTGTTGTTTTGTTCTTTACTCATACCACATGAGTAGTTCTGTTTTTTTATCACGCATCTTCTTTTTAAATAACCTTTTCACCAATTTCCCAGTGTTATTCCTAGTTTGTAAAGAGTTTCAGTCTATCCAAAACCACTATGGCCTTTGAATGATGTTCAACTTCAATTCTCCAGAGACTATCATTTTCCATCTACCACCATCCACTTGATGTATTTTATTTTATATAATTTTGTCTCTGTGTGTGTGTGTCTGTTTCACCTAGAATTTCTGTTGTCTTTGTTTATTATGGACAAATCACATATGATTCTGAAATTTAAGACAAAATTAACCATCTCAGCTTAAAAAATGTATGCCTATTACATAATGTGTTGATCATAGTAGCCAATGTCACACAGTAATGAGATGTTAGAATTCTATTAATAAAATTTCAGAAATATTTAATTAGTATTCTGTCACAGGTCAAGCTAAAAGCAGCACCTGAAGGAAAGCAGATGACTTTAAAAATGTATGTCTGCTTTTTCTGCCTTAGATGCATTGTCTTATTTACTGAATGTGAGGGAGTTTTCCAGTGTTTCTTTCATGAGATGAGAAGAGTTCTGGATATGGAACTAAACTCACAGGAAATATTTAACTATTGCCTATCTCATAAACATTCTTCTCTAGTCATGACTTTATACTATCTCATCTAAAATACGTCCTTTCTTGCCATTACCCTTCTTGTTCATTTTCTTTAGCTAAAATGTTCTACGTTCTACTTTTGACTCCTATTAAAAATAATTCTATTTTTTCTATTAATAAACATTTATTTTTATTCCATCGACTCCCTAATTGAACAATAAAAAAGAAAAAAGTTTATTAACTTGCAGATTTTTCTTTCAGCCTCACGAACATTTGTTACAAAAGGGGGCAGAGACAAGATAGCAGCTGGAAAGCAGAGACTTGTATGAACTCCCACCCAGGTCCCTCCAAACACTTATAAAAATGGCTCTGAACAAATTCTATAACTGCAGAACCCATTAAGTAGCAGAGGGAAGCAGGGTTCCAGCCCAGGACAGCCTGGATGGTTGCTGGGTAAGTTCTATCCCATGGAATTGGGAGCAGAGCCCAGCATGAGTCCAGCATGACCCTCTCCTGGACCAACTAGACTGAGAGCCAGGCAGAACAGGCCCTAATGCCCTGACTCAGTGTGCTGTGGCAGTTACCAGACTTCTCAACCCACAAACAGCAAACACAACAGAAAAGGTTAGTGGGGAAAGCTTCCAGGACAGAGTGAAAGGATTTTGGGGTTCAGCCACTGCCCTGGGGGCAGCAGAGGTGATGCAGTTCTGAGGCAGCTTACAGAGCTACAGCTGCAGTTGCTTTGGGCCCCAGTCCCAGCTGGTTGGAAGAATTAAGTGGCAGATCTGAGTGGGAATGCAGAGTCAGCTTAGATCTGAGTCTGGTCTGGGTTGGTGGTTCTTGGGGGGAGGAGTAGTGCTGGTGTGGCAGAGCTTGCTGTATAGAAATAGCTCTGAAAATAGCAGCACAGCCCCTCAAGCTTGGAACAAAGTACTCTCTACTCTACAAGCAGTCATACCCCAACGAAAAACTCAAGGGTCAAGTAAGTTGGCTGGGAAAATGGCCAGGCAGCAAAAACACATTCAGAATCAGACACAGACTTTAGAATCTTTCTTTGGTGACAAAGAAGACCAAAACATACAGCCAGAAGAAGTCAACAAACTCAAAGAGCCTACATCAAAAGCCTCCAAGAATACCATGAACTGGTCTCAGGCCATGGAAGAGCTCAAAAAGGATTTGGAAAATCAATTTAGAGAAGTAGAGGAAAAATTGGGAAGAGAAATGAGAGTGATGCAAGAAAACCATGAAAAATGAGTCAATGACTTGCTAAAGGAGACCCCTAAAAATGCTGAAGAAAATAACATCTTAAAAATAGACTAAATCAAATGGCAAAAAAAGCTCCAAAAAAGAAATGAGGAGAAGAATGTCTTAAAAGGCAGAATTAGCCAAATGGAAAAGGTGGTCCAAAAAACCACTGAAAAAAATACTATGTTAAAAATGAGATTGGAGCAAGTGGAAACTAGTGACTTTATGAGAAATCAAGATATTCTAAAACAGAAACAAAGGAATGAAAAAGTGGAAGACAATGTGAAATATCTCATTGGAAAAACCACTGACCTGGAAAATAGATACAGGAGAGATAATTTTAAAATTAGTGGATTAACTGAAAGCCATGATCAAAAAAAGAGCCTAGGTATCATCTTTCAAGAAATTATCAAGGAGAACTTCCCTGATATTCTAGAGCCAGAGGGTAAAATAGAAATTGAAAGAATGCACTCATAGTCTCCAGTAAAAGTTCCCCAAAAGAAAACTCCTAGGAATATTGTTGTCAAATTCCAAAGCTCCCAGATCAAGGAGAAAATCCTACAAGCAGCCAGAAAGAAACAATTTGAGTATTGTGGAAACACAATCAGGATAATACAAGATCTAGCAGCTCCCACACTAAGGGATTGAAGGGCTTGGAATACGATATTCCGGAGGTCAGTGGAGCTAGGATTAAAACCAAGAATCACCTACCCAGGAAAACTGAGTATCATGCTACAAGGCAAAATATGGATTTTCAGTAAAATAGAGGACTTTCAAGCTTTCTCAGTGAAAATCCCAGAGCTGAATAGAAAATTTGATTTTCAAACACAACAATCAAGAGAAGCATGAAAAGGTAAACAAGAAAGAGAAATCATAAGGGACTTACTAAAGTTGAACTGTATTGTTTACATTCCTACATGGAAAGATAATGTGTATAATTCATGAGACCTCAGTATTAGGGTAGCTGAAGGGAATATATATATTGAGAGGGATGGAGAGAGGGAGGGAGGGAGGGAGAGAGAGAGAGAGAGAGAGAGAGAGAGAGAGAGAGAGAGAGAGAGTACAGGGTGAGTTGAATATGAAGGGATGATATCTAAAAAAATAAAATCAAATTAAGGGATGAGAGAGGAATATATTGCAGAGAGAAAAAGGGAGAGATAGAATGGGGTAAATTATCTCACATAAAAGTGGCAAGAAAAAGCAGTTCTGTAGGAAGGGAAGAGGGGGCAGGTGAGGGGGAATGAGTGAATCTTGCTCTCATCTGATTTGACCTGAGGAGGGAATAACATACACACTTAATTGGGTATCTTACCCCACAGGAAAGGAGGAAGGAGATAAAAAGGGGGGATGATAGAAGGGAGGTCAGATGGGGGAGGAGCTAATCAAAAACAAACACTTTTGAAATGGGATAGCATTAAGAGAGAAAATTGAATAAAGGGGAATAGGATAGGAAGGAGCAAAATATGGTTAGTCTTTCAAAACATGAGTATTGTGGAAGGGTTTTACATAATGATAGACATGTAGCCTATGTTGAATTGCTTGCCTTCTTATGGAGGGTGGGTGGGGAGGGAAGAGGGGAGAGAATTTGGAACTCAAAGTTTTAAAACAGATGTTCAATAAAAAAGTTTTTGCATTCAAGTAGATAATAAGATATACAGGCAATGGGGCACAGAAATCTATCTTGCCCTATGAGAAAGTAAGGGAAAAGGGGATGGGTGGGAGTGGGGTGACAGAAGCAGAGTGCTGACTGGGGAATGGAGCAACCAGAATATATACCATGTTGGAGTGGGGGGGAGGGTAGAAATGGGGAGAAAACTCGTAATTCAAACTCTTATGAAAATCAATGCTGAAAACTAAAAATATAAAATAAATTAAAAAAATATTAGTCTCCAAAGCATTTCATCTTTCATGAAGGTCATGGATCACTTGGTATTCCACAGGACATAAAACATAGTTCAGTTCTTGTAAAAAAATAAAATGTAAATTGAACAATCATTTGTTCAACAACCCTTATTTTTGTGGCCTTGTGCTAGTCACCAGGGATATGAGTACAGAAAAGGAAACAATTCCTACCCTCAGCAAATTGCATTCTAGCAGAGGGATGGTTATTGTCCTTGGTTCTCAAAGAGGACCAAAATGATATCACTATGCTAGAGTCAAGTTTCAGTGTGTCTGACTGTGACTGATCAGACCAATATGACTTGGAATGCTCTACCGTAAGTTGTGCACAAATAATCTGCATGAATCTTTGGGGTGGATAGTCTAAATTTGTGCATCCTGTGTTTCCTTTGAGCTGTTCTAATTCTGATTTGCTCGTAGAGTGCAACATCTTCTCTGATGTGGGAATGCCATGCTGAGTGGTCCTGTGCCAATGTCTCACAATCAATTCCAAAGTTCTTAAGAAAGACCTCGAGAGTGTCCTTATATCACTTCTTCTCACCATCATGTGAAGGCTTGCCCTGTGTGAGTTCTCCATAAAATAGTCTTTTTGGCAAGCGTAGGTTTTGCATTTGAACAATATGGCCAGCCCATCAGAATTGTGCTCTCTGAAGCAAAGTTTGAATGCTTGGCCATTTAGTTCAAATAAGGACCTCAGTGTCTGGTACCTTATCCTGGCAGGTAATCTTCAGAATCTTCTTAAGACAATCCAAATGGAAGCAACTGAGTTTCCTGGCATGGCGCTAGTAGATTATCAAGGTTTCACAGGCATACAATGATGAGGTCAGTATGATGCCTCTGCAGACCTTCAATTCAGTAGTCAGTCTAATACCTCTTCTGTCCCATATTTTCCTTCAGAGCCTCCCAAACACTGAACTAGCTCTGGCAATGCATGCATCAAACTCATTATAAATGTATACATCCCTGGAAAGTACACTGTCAAGGTAAGTGAACTTATCTGCAGCATTCAAAACTTTTCCATTTGCTGTAACCAATGCTTCCACTTATGGATAGTGTGGTGGAAGCTGATGAAGCACCTGTTTTTTTCTTGGTGTTAATTGTTAGGCCAAAATTAGAACAAGCAGCAGAGAATTGATCCATACTTTGTTGTATTTCAGCTTCAGAGGCTGCATGGAGTACACAGTCATCTGCAAGCAGAAAACCTTGCACCAACACTCCCTCCACTTTGGTCTTGGCTTGTATCCTTTTGAAGTTGAGGAATTTACTATCAGTGCGATAGCTGACATTGATACCTGTAAGGGCAAGCAGAGTGGAACTTTTTACTATTTTTTTCTTTTGGAGTGCTTCTCAGCAATAAAGAAATCAACTGTCTTTCTAGGAAGACCCATACCCTTTTGCTAATTAGGTCACAAGAGGTGTGAAGTCCTCAAGAAGTGTGAAGCCCTTGGGCCCTGAAAAAGATTATATACACTGTGAGGGTAGCCATTAAGCTAGAAATCTCAGAACTGCAGGAAGAGAGGTTTTGCTTTGGGGACTCACTCACTGGAAGAGTATTCATGTGGAGACTCTGGGTAGCCATTAAGGAGCACCTTAGTTTTGAAAATCCAGATGTTGGTACTTCTCTCTTTGGTAACTGTGTATGTATTGCTATGGTCAGACAGCTAGAAGTTTGTCCATTGATTTGTGTTATTCGGAATGTTTATATAATTTCTGTTTGTAATTTCTATTTGTGTTTTCTCTGAAGTTCAGGATGCTGACTTTTTCCCCTGAACTAAGTGAATAATATATGTATCTTTAATGAAAGTGAGATTGTAAACCACTTAAAGTTGCTTTCCTTAGAAAAGCAGATCAAAGAACCTCTTCTAGCAGCACTACTGTGTGCTGGTATTATTGGCCTTACACAGCCAGAGTAGCTGCAAGCGGCATTGTTGTTACAATGTTCACTCTCATTGAAAGTATTTGACAATGTGGCTGAAAACATCAGGCTAAAAAGCATGGGAGCAAGCACACAACCTTGCTTCACTCCACTGGTGACTTGGAAGGCATGAGAGCATTGTCCATTGTCTAGAACCCAGGCAAGCATGCTGTCATGAAATGCATGTACAAATGCTGATGAACTTCTCTGGGCAACCAAATTTTGACATAATTTTCTATAAGCCCTCATGACTACCAGTTATCAAAGGCCTTGGTGAGATCTACAAACATTGTATACAGACTTCTGTTCTGCTCCTGGTATTTCTCCTGGAGTTTTCAGGCAGCAAACACCATATCAACTGTTCCTTGACCCTTTCTGAAGCCACACTGGCTCTCAGGTAGATGATCATCTTCCAAGTAAAGGATCAGTCTATTAAGGAGAACTCTGGCAAGAATCTTGCCAGCAATCACTAAGAGAGAGACTTCTCTCTGATTGTCACAGGATAGTCTATTTCCTTTACTTTCATAGAGATGGACAATGGAGGCATCCCTGAACACTTGGAAGATAACCTCCTCTTGTAGCATAACCTGGAAAATTTCAGTCGACTTTTGTATGACCAATGGACCTCCTACTTTGTAAATATCAGCTGGAATAGAATCAGCACCAGGTGCTTTGCCACATGAAAGGAGCCGATTGGTATTCAAAACTTCTTCAGTTGGAGCTTCAGCTAGGGAGGAATTGACTTCAACCTGAGTTAAACAGTCAATGTTCTCAGCATTGATTGATAATGGTCTGTTGAGAACACTATGGAATTGTACAGTTCATCTCTCTAGGATCATATCCGAATCACAAATCAAGGTGCTTCCATCAGCCCTGAGTAGTGGAGATGCACCATAGGTCTTTAGCTCATAAATAGCCTTCAGGGAATCATAAAACCACTTTGGATTATTACTATCAGCATAAAACTGAATTTCATCTGCCTTCTTACTGAGCAAAGAATCCTGCATCTCTCTAAGCTTTTCTTGTACTTTACATTTGATGGAATTAAATGCTTCCTTCGTAGAGATGGATGAACTATTCTGCTAGTGAGCCCTGTGGAGTTCTCATTTTTCATTTAGCATCTTCTGAATTTCTCCATCATTTTTATCAAACCAGTCTTTGTGTGTGCAAGTATCCTGACCCAGATGAGTAAATACAGGGCTATACACCAAATCTCTGAAAGGTGTCTATTCTTTTTCTGCTCCACTTTTTCCAACTCTTTGTCTCTTTGTTGGCTCAACTTTCCCTCCAGGTTAGCAACATACTTTTCCCATTCAGAGAAAAGTTTTAATTTGTTTACATTAATTTTTCCAGTAGTCATTTTGCCTTAGAGACTCCACTTTTGTTGATTGTAAATATTCATCTTGGAAAGGATAAATCTGTGATCAGTCCAGCACTCTGCAATACACATTGCCTTCATCACTCTGACATCCTGTCTATCTCTTCTCCTTACAATAATATAGTCTATTAAATGTCAATGTTTTCTGTGAGGGTGCATCCAAAAAGTTTCATTTTGTTTAGGTAAATGGTAGACAGTGCTGGTGGTGAGAGGGTCATGAGCTGCACAAGTCTTCAGTAGCAAGTGACCATTGCTGTTACTGTTTCCAATTCCATTCTTTCCTAGGACTTCCTGGTAAGTCTGGTAGTGTGAGACTATTCTAGCATTAAAGTAACACAGAATTACAAGCTTGTCTTCTTTTGGCACATTGATGATAAAGTTCTCCAGGTCTTCATAATTTTTTTTTGACTTCTTCACAATTCATCATGGTGGGAGCATAGGCAATGATTATGGTGGTGTGATGTTTTCCTGCAAGTGGCAATCACATTGTCATGAGCCTGTCATTCACTCCTTTTGGCAGGCATAAAAACTTGTTGAGTAGATTAGTTTTGATTGCAAAACCTACGCCAGCTCGATGGTACTCCTCTTCACTGTGGCCACTCCAGAAAAGCGTGTATCCAGCTTCAACTTCACTAGACTGGCCTTCATTTGCCAGCCTTGTTTCACTCAGGGCTGCTATTTGGATGCAATTTCTGCTGAGTTCTCTTTCAACAAGAGCTGTTCGTCTTTCAGGTCTCCTGGATTTTGTGTTGTCTACATTCCGTATGTTAATGGTGAGTGGAATCATCTTTGGAGACAATTTTGTACATTTTTTTGTGTTTTGACCACAGTGTCAGATTCCCCACATGCCACAGTAATCAGGCCAGGGTTGGGTAAGCAGACAATTTTTAGGGCACCTTTTATAGCCTCTTCCTCATACCAGGAGGAGAGCAGTACAATCTTTAAAGGCTGCTCAGACACCCAGGGGGCTGCTAAATCCCACTGCTGCATCTAATGAGAAATGACCCTATGGCCTGGGCTGCCTGTATGCAGGATTATGACTATAGCTCCCAGTGTATCTGTACCTGCTGCTTCATCACTTGCCAATCACCATAGGACTTTCAGATAGGTATAATGATAAAATGGTATGAGTGATGTCTTTTGATTTGTGTGTAAATTGGATTTAAATGAGGCACAGTTGCACGAAGTTGTGAGCCTCACTCTCTCTTCCAGAGACATCAAAGTTCAGTGGCAGGACAGAATTAAGACAACTGGTGATGGCTCAAGATGCAGTGTATGACCTTGGCATCTTCGATGTCTAACCAAGTTCTAAGTGCTTCATAGCACCTGCTTCAGCTGCCTTTATGGCAGTTGGATATAATTGTTCTTATCTACCCATTCCACCAGGGGAAGTCTTCACATACTTGGGGTAGACACCACCACCCCCAATTCACCAATGGGTTTGAAACCACTTTGTTACCCTCAACCTGGTTTAGCACGTCTGTCAAAACAGTTTGCTAGGGTATGGCTGCTGCACAGGCTAAAGCTTCTTGGAGCCACAGGTGAGAGTAGGGTGGAACAGGTGGACACAAAAGGTGGAAAAGCATCCCTGAAAAGAGCACGGTAGCCATCACACCAGAGGTACTAGTCTTCCCTGAACACATCCTACACGCCAGCAGAGGGATAAAACATTGATAAATGTGAATGTAATGTAATTTAAGGGAGACAGCATTAACATCTGGGACAACCATGAAAGATTCTGGAAAAGAGAAAGTACCTGAGTGAGTCTGGCAGGAGGATAAGCCTTCCAAGATTTGAGTGGCAGGGAAAAGTATTATAGATATATGGAATGGTCTGTGCAAATGCATGGAGATGGGAGATATAATGCTGATTTTGGAGAGAAAACTAGTGGTCCATTTGGCTCAAACATGAAGTGTATGAAGTAGAATCTCGAATTTATCTTCTATATATCTTTTTTAATAAGTAATTGTTTTTATACTGTTTTACTGATTAAAATGTGAGTTCCTTAAGAGCTGGTACTGTTTTCCCCAATGTCTTTGTGTCCTCAGTACTTAGCACATAGTAGGAGCTTAATAAATGTTTTGTGACTTAAGTTGCCTGTAATAAAGTGAAATCAAGAGAGTTACATGAGAGCTTGTAGCTCTTTGAATTTTGCTTGGCTTTAACTGCCAGCCTAAGATATTTGTATTTTGTTAAAAAAAAAAAAAACTTTGGAGCAAATAAGACTCTGGCTTTGGGGCAGGGGAATAAAATGGTTAGAATGGTGCTTAAAGGAGAATATGATGATTGATTTCTGGAGCATTGTTTAGAGAAGGAAAGTTGAGAAGGCAGCAAGATTAGTAAGCTATTAAAACAAGGACCCACATCCCTGAATGATGGCCATATGAATAAAATGACTGAATATAATAAAGGAAGCAAGTAAGGAAGTAAGAAATTGAAAGATCGTAACATCATAGATTTGGAGCTGAAGAAAGCCATTGAGGATACATATTTAACTATTTTATTTTACGATAAGAAAATGAAGCCAAGAGAAGTTATTTGGCTAAGGTCACATAGGTATTAAGTGACAGAACCAGGGTGTGAACCCAGGTCTTCTGACTCCACTTTCCATGGTGTCACTCTCAAAGGGGCCGACTCCCAGAGAAGATGATAAGAAATGGGATAAAGTAGGCAAGTTTGGGGTTAAAAAGTAGAAAAAAGAAGCATTACCTTTCTCAGGAATGATCGGTGGAGATGTAAAGAGGTTCTGAATTGTACAACAGAGAATGAGAGGGAGTCCTGAAGGATAATGATCTTTGAAGTCAAGAAGAAGAATAACTTGCTCATAGAGAGGGACTCATGAATAATATTGGAAATTTCAGATTAGAGAAGTAACTTCAGAATAACTAGTTCATCGATTTAATGGACAATCAGAGGTTGCCCGAGGAGACCACTGATCCTGAGGCCAGACATTCAAGAATGTCATTGGGTTTGACCATTCAATGAAACATATTTATTCAATGACTACAAGTAATAGGCTAAATATTGTAGATTCCAAAACCAATATGAAATAGTTCCTTGCTGCCCTCGAGAAGCCAATGATCTTCTGGATCCTGAACCAATTTTATTTGAATCTTGATTCTAACCTTTCTAATCTGAGGACTTTTAAATCTTTATTAGAATATTTAATGTGGAAGATTGTGTGTGTGTGTGTGTGTGTGTGTGTGTGTGTGTGTGTGTGTGTGTGTATGTGTGTGCTTATTTGGGGAAAAGGGATGAGGAGACATAAATCTCTGTGGTCAAATCATAAAGTTCTATATATAGGTGAGGTACCCATTACCTGCCCCATTCCATGGTACTTGTCATTTGTAATTAGCCTTGAAGTCTACAATAAATGTATTATGTGCCAACAAAAATAAATATATGCCACCATCTTAATCTTTGGATCACTCCTTTGGAAGTCTAAATATTCATTGATTATTTTCACTTACACATAGATTTCAGTGAAATCTATGTTCTGATTGTGACTTCACATTCCTTTATTGAGTGTACATTATAACATTCAAATTAAATGCCACAGAAACATAAAAGGTACTTTATTTTAGATTGCCATAAATGTATGTCACTTTAGTTCCCCTGTAAATCTTTCACTGCAGAAATCATTACTGTCAATTTTAATTCTGAGTTTCACCAAAGAAACAGAGTGAGACCTTAAGCAGATGGTTGTCACACACCACATAATGCAATTAAAAAACCTGGAAAGGAATGCAAAACTTGATAGACCGCTTTAAGATCTATCCCTTAATTTTTGAGAAAAAAAAAGCTATACAAAATAACAAGCATGGGGAGGGAGCCTTCAAAAGTTTCAAAATTTCTTCTTAATGTTTCAAGAATGATTCATGCCGATGGGAAGATTGAGTAAGTGGAAAAAATGAATTAAAACACAGGAAAGTCCAAGTCTATAAATAGCAATAAAAATGCTCTGTAAAATAGTGTGATTTCCTCTAAGAAATTGTATGCCTTACCACTTGGTGCATGTATGTTAAGCAATGATATTGCTTCATTGTTTATGGTGCCTTTTAGCAGGATATAATGTCCTTCCTTATCTCTTTTAATTAGATCTATCTTTACTTTTGCTTTGTCTGAGATTAGGATTGCTACACCTGCTTTTTTTACTTTAGCTGAGGCACAATATATTTTACTCCAGCCTTTTACCTTTACCCTATGTGTATCCCCCTGTTTCAGATGCGTTTCTTGTAAACAGCATATTGTAGGATTATGGTTTTTAATCCATTCTGCTATCTGCTTCTGTTTTGTGAGAATGTTCATCCCCTGAACGTTCAGGGTTATGATTTCTATCTGTGTCTTTTTCTCCATCCTAATTCCCCCTGTTTATGCTTTTATTTCTCCCTTTCCCCTTCTCCTCCTCAACAAAGTTTTGCTTTTGACCACCGCTTTCCTCAGTTAACCCTCCCTCTTTATTCCCCTCCCTTATCTTACCGTTACCCACTTGCTACTTCTCCTCTTCCTTCTGCCCTCCCCCCTCCCTTTTCCCCCCTTTCCCTCCCACTTCCCGTAGGACAAGTTAGATTTCTAAACTTATCAGAGTATGTTATTCCCTTCTTGAGCTAGATCAGATGACAGTAAAGCTCAAATACTGCTCTTCTCCCTCCCTTCTTTCCCTCTATTATAATATGTTTTTTTGCCACTTCCTTTGGTGTAATTTACCCTTTTCTACAACCTCCTTACCACTTCCCTCATAGCCCTCCCTTTATATCTCTTATTTATATTTTATATCTTTACATCAGTTAATTTATACAGGCATTCACAACCCATGTATATCCCTTTCATTTGTCATAATAGTTGTACCATTCACAAGAATGACTTATATATGTATATGCATATATATATATACATAAAAAACATACATATCATGATATAATCCCACATAAAGATGTAAACAACCTAAGCTTATTGGTTAATGAGGTTTGTGGGGTTTTTCCCCCTGGTTACCTTTTTATGTCTCTCTTGAGGTTTGTATTTGGAGATCAAATTTTCCATTGAGTTCTGGCCTT
This sequence comes from Trichosurus vulpecula, assembly GCF_011100635.1. Classification (NCBI taxonomy): domain Eukaryota; kingdom Metazoa; phylum Chordata; class Mammalia; order Diprotodontia; family Phalangeridae; genus Trichosurus; species Trichosurus vulpecula. The sequence continues at coordinate 135,044,320 of NC_050581.1, forward strand.
TTCATCAGGAAGGTCTGGAATTCCCTTATTTCATTGAATGTCCATCGCCTTGCCTGGAAAATTATGCTTAGTTTTGCTGGGTAGTTGATCCTTGGTTGTAGTCCCAGCTCCTTTGCCCTTCGGAATATCATATTCCAATTTCTCCTGTCTTTTAATGTGGAAGCTGAGAGATCCTGCGTGATCCTGACTGTAGTTCCACGATATTTGAATTGCTTCTTTTTGGCTGCTTGCAGTATTTTCTCCTTGAGTTTATAGCTCTGAAATTTGGCTATAATATTTCTTGGTGTTTTCAGTTTGGGATCTCTTTCAGGGGGTGATCGGTGAATTCTTTCAATGACTATTTTGCCCTCTGGTACTAGGACCTCTGGGCAGTTGTCTTTGATAATTTCTTCGAAGATACTGTCAAGGCTCCTTTTTTCATCATGGATTTCCGGTAGACCAATAACTCTCAAATTGTCTCTCCTGGATCTATTTTCCAGGTCAGTTGTTTTGCCAATCAGATATTTCACATTTTTTTTCTATTTTTTCATTCTTTACGTTTTGTTTTATTACTTCTTGATGCCTCATAGATTCATTAGCTTCCACTTGCTCAAGTCTAATTTTAAATGAGTTAGTGTTTACATTTTGCTTTTGAGCCTCCATTTTCAATTGGTTGATTTCACCTCTCAGGGTGTCATTTTCTCTCTTTAGATTCTGTATCTCCGTAGCCATTTCGCCAATCTTATTCTTTAGGGACTTTTCCATTTTTTCCATGTTTTCTTTTACCTCCCTAATTTGGTTTTTAAAATCCTCCTTAGCTCTTCCAGCAGTGCTTTTTGGGCTGGAGACCAGTTCATATTAGCTTTTTAGGTATCTGATGTATCTACCGTGTCAATGCCGTCCTCCTCCATATCGATATTTTGATCCTGCCTGTCTCCATAAAAAGAATCTATTGTCCTCAGTTTTTTTGTATTCTTCTTCATGTTTGTTTTTTTCCCTTTTGCTGGCGTTACAACGAATTTCTATCTTTGGGCTCTCTGTCCCAGCTTTCTTATTCTGGGGGTTGTGAGTCTAGAATTATAACCTTCAGTTTCCTGAGGTGTGGGGGAGGGGTCTGGCTCCCTGGCGTCTCACTCCCTGTGGGTGCTCTCCAGCACTTGCTTTTCAGCAATGGTCTCAGCTGTTTGTTGTTTGAGCTGATGTCTGGCACTTCCCCTGGGGGAGCAAGGTTACGTCTGGGCTCCTGGCGTTGACCCCTGCTTCTGGTATTTGTCCTGTGGGGCCCCACTACTCTCTCCTCTGTTTCAGTTCTGTTTTTTTTTTTTCCCGAGGAATTCTCTGGGTGAGGGGGGGAGGGATTAGAGCCTTTTACCTGGCCATTGAGTCTTCCGGAAGTTCAAGAAGCCGAGTTCCTGGGTTTTGCAAGTGTCAGGAGTGGGTGTTTTCACGGCTGGTGGCGTTGCGCTGCCTCTCATCGCTCCCACAGACTGCCGTCCTGTGTTGGGAGTCCTGGGGATCTCTGCCGGTTTCGGGTGCCCAGCTTTCTCCCAGCCCGTCTCCCACGTGGATTTCTCGGCCAGCCGCTTCCGCCAGAGCAGAGCCAGGAGAACGTTGTGCACAGACACAGATATATGGATTCCGTGAGGACTAACCCTGACATACTGCGCTTTTCTCAGCAACCTAAGGGGCAAGGACAACTCCAGGGGACTCACGATGGAGAATGCTATCTTCATCGAGACAAAGAACTGTGAAGTTTGAATACAGACTGAGGCACACTACATGCTCGCCTTTTCTGCTTCTCTTTTGTTTTTGTTTTTGGGGTTTTTTTTTTTTGGTTCTGTTTCTTCTTTCTCATGATTCATTCCATTGGTCAAAATTCTTCTCCATGACTTGACTAGTGCATAAATTAATTCAATGCGAAGTTATACATGACAGTTATATGAGACTTCATGCTGTCTTGGGGAGGGAGGGGAGAAAAACTGGAACTCAAAACTATGTAGAACCGTGCGTGGTAAACTAAAAATAAATAAAGAAATTTATAAAAAAAAATAGTGTGATTTCAATTTCATCACAGAGGCTTCCTAAATGCACTGACTAAGTTACACCAGTGGTAATACATAGAAGTACTAAGCAATCATGTTGAATTGAAAGGCAAATTACCCATTTACATTTTGTAGGAGTCTCCACCACTATCAAGTGGAAAGAGAAAGAGAAACATTCATTTTTGACCCCCTCAGTCTTAGAATTGTCTTTGGTTGATATACAGGGGAAAGAGTATTTGATGTTGAATCAGGGGACCTGAGGTCCAGTTCTGGTTTTTACATTCATTACTTGTGTCTTCTTGAAGAAATAGCTTGATCTCTCTAGGCCTCATGTGTAAAATGAGGGAGCTGATCTACAGACACCCTCTGGGAGTTATTTGTTGAGAATATAGTTGATGATTTTGCATGTTCAATGATTACATAACTAGCACAACTAATTAACCAGCAACAAGCTTTAAAAATGAGTGAACTGCATGCAAACTTTTGCTAATGAGCTGAAGACAGAAAATGTGATTGCCCACTTCAACAAATGTGCAAATCCCTTCCCTGTTCTCAATTTCTGATTTAATCCACATTTCACATTACATAATGCATTGCCTGATATTTCACAGGTTGTTTCCTGAGGGGTTTCTGCAGATCATTTTTTCATCACGGAGGTTTCAAAAACATTATTATAGATGTGGACTGAGGGCAATAGGGAGCCTTGGAAGGTATTGGTTTAACTTCAAGGGCTCCAATGGCTTCTTATTGCCCTTATAATAAAATACAAATTTTTCTGCTCATCATTTAAAACACTCCACAGTCTGTTTCCAGTCTGTCCTTCCAGGTATATCATTCCCCTCTATGAATTCTGTGCTCTGGCCAATCTGGCCAGGTAGGTCTTACCATAACTCAGAGCTCCAGTCCTGCCTTTCAACATACACATTTTAATTAACGGGTCAATTCATTCTCTCCTTGCTCATATCTCTTAATATTAAAATTCTGATTTTCCTTAAAGGCTGAGCTCATGTGCTACCCATCAACTATGGGGGAGATTTCCTGAATTTCCTATTTAGTGATATCTCTCCCTCCTCAAATTATCCTGAATTTACTAGTTAACTTATAGGTTAAATCTTCCAAAAGCTTGTGAGCTACTTGAGGGAAGGAATGGCGTCACTTTTCTTTTGTATTCCCAGCACAGTGTCTTGCCTTGTGAGTACTAAATAAATGCTTATCAAATGGAATTACACTGCATTACTTTATGGCATTTAGGAAGCTATTGGAAGAGGATTAGCAAAGACTCCTGGAGATAGTAGAGGGTCTGAAGCTGTCAATTAGCAATTGCCAGTTCCTCTGAGCCTTTGCCAAGTACCTGGGTCACATAAAATCTCAGCAGGTATTGAGTGCTGATACTAAGAAGAGAGAAGTGCTTTCTGCCTGACTATATGGAGTATCAGCAAAAGAGGAAGCTGCTTCTGATTTTTGGTGCCTATTGCTAGAGATTTATGAAGGACTGCTACACGCTATTATTGGAGAGTGTTTCAATACTCTCACCCATAGATATATGGTGAAGATGTGCAGAAAAGGACAACGTGTCTTGAATCCCTGGATAATTCTGGGGACTACTAGAGTCAGGAAGGACCATCACTATCATGAATACCAATTCCCTTGTCCATAATCCTATTTATTAGAAACCCTGGCAATTCCCCAGGAGAGGTAAAATGTGATCTCTGACCTTCAACGGGCAAGATCACAAATACAAGAAATGAGGGTTGAGCATCTGGGGTATCCTGTAGAGAGTGTAATCAGTAATGGTAAATTATTTGTCTTTGAACTTGCCTCCATTGTGCAAAGGAAGGGTTATTGGCAGTGATCTCAGTTACAGGATGAGGGTTGATGAGAGGAGGTGCAGGCCAAGAAAAAAGGGTATGATCCTCAGGGAATTATGCCACTATAATTTTATGTAGCAGCTGAAATTGAAATTCTGTAACAGAATAGTGTGAAGGTCATTAATCAATCCATCATGCTTATTTTTTTTTACCATATGTAAAGAATATAAGATTATGTTCTAATATAATAGAATAGTATTATTATATAATATATTATTCAATCTAAGAAATGCATTTGTTTTATCCATTTGTGTAATAATTTGTAGAACTTTCAACATAAAAGAATAATAACAAGATGACTAGATGAAGGCAGGATAGTATAGTAGAAAGAATACTAGCTTAAAGCATCTAAATTCTACTTGTTTCTTCTTGAACTCTAGGTGAATTACTTGAACTTTCTGGTCCTTAGTTTGATCATCTATTAATTGATGAAATTGGACTAGGTAACCTGGAAGGTGCCTTCTACTATAGTATCTATGTGATCCTGCTACCTGTTCCAGAATTGTTTTTGCCAAAATGCTATATACAACATGAAATGGAGAATATGATGATGATGATGATGATGATGATGATGATGATGATGATAACTTGATAACAATATTTTTTCTGTAATTGCAATAGTTGTTTACATTTTTCCCTTAAAGTCTAAACTAAAATACTACCACTTGCAAGAAACCTTTTCTAATCTCCCTTAAGGGTACTGCTTTTCTTCTGAGATTTCCTCCAATTTACCCTGCACATATCTTGGTTGTATGTGATTGTTTGCATATTTTCTCCCAAATATGACAATGAGCTTCTTATGAGCAGGGATTGTTTTTGCTTTTATTCATATCTCCTATGTTTAGCATAGTGCCTACAGTATTTCAATTGCTTTTAAAATGCTCTTTGGGGAAGGAGACAAGATGGTCGAGTGAAGTCAGTGACTCACCAGAGCTCTCCCACAAATTCCTTTGGGTATCTCTAAGAAGTGAATTTGAACAAACTTTGAGGTGATGGAATCCACTGGGAGACAGAATGTGGTGGATTTTTAGCCCAGGACGGGCCTGGAAGGTCAGCAGTAATGATCTGTTGTGCTGGGCAGGGACTCAGCCATAGGGGAGTGGGAGCCACACTAGTGAACTCAATCACTGGCAGAAACAGTGATTCACAAACCTCTCAGCACAAGATGGGTCTCTCAGAGTTGGGTGAAAGAGAAAAAGGCAGGGCCTGCAGCAGCGGGGCAGCAGCCACTCCTGGGGATATCAGCCCACAGATTGTATGAAAGTCATCTACTTGAACTTCCAGGAGCCATGATGGTAGAGTAAACCATAAGTGCTCTCATCTCCCCAACCCTTTGTTGACCTTGAAAAAACTAGAGAATTTTGCCCCAGGAAAAATCCTGAAATAGTGGAACCTAGATGTACAGCAGTCTTTTAGCTCAGGAGTCTAGGGGGATCAAAGGGAAGGGTCCCACTTGTGGTGGCTAAAGGGGTCCAGTGCAGGACCAGAGTTCTTCCAGCAAGCCCAACCTCAACAGGCCTGCAGGAGTCAGCAAGCACCAAAACCAAGATGCCAGAGTGCTTCTGCACAACCAGGGGGAAGTGGCAGAAAGCAGAGCAAGCATCGACCAGTAGCTGAGCCTATCTAGCCCTATGGGAGGAGGTGACCTCCAATGGCCAGACCACCCATCTCCCACATCTCACACTGTGAACTTCAGTGTAATCCCATGGAAACTCAGAAAGACCTGGCCTGTGACACACAGCAGCCAGCTCCAGCTCAGTGCTAGGTGAGCTGCAGCATTATATAACTAATAGCTGACAGAACCAGAGAGTACAACATACAAAGCCAGTAACCAAGACCCTACCTCCCAGCACAAGAGGCTTGGGACAGAGCCCCCTGTTCCCCAGAAGAAGAGATCTACTTTAAAAGCCAGGCAAAAAAACAGCAACCACCATGAATGAGAAGCACACTAAAAAAGTAAAGACCATAGAATCTTACTACGGGGACAGGGAAGATCAAAATATGAATTCAGAAGAGGACAGCATTGCCATTATACTCACATCTGATACCTCAAAAGGGATTATTAACTGATCTCAAGTCCCAAAAGAATTCTTGGAAGAGCTCAAGAAGGAATTTAAAAAGCCAAATTAGAGAGGTAGAAGAAAAATTGACCAATGATTTTAAAAATACGATTGACAGAATGAATAAAAAAATCACTGAAGAGAACATCTCCTTAAAAAGTAAAATTGGCCAAATAGATAAGGAGATACAAAGCCTATCTGGAGAAAATAACTCCTCAAAAGGAAAAATTGGCCAAATGGAAAAGGAGGTACAAAAGCTAAATGAAAAAAAATTATTCATAAAAATTAAAATTGGTCAAGTAGAAGCTAATGATTCTATGAGACCTCAAGAATCAGTAAAACAAAATCTAAAGAATGAAAAAAATAGAAGAAAATGTAAAATATCTCAATGGAAAAAAAAACAACTTACCTGGAAATAAATCCAGGAGAGAAAATCTAGGAATTATCAGTCTACCAGAAAGCCATGATGAAAAAAAAGAGAGCCTGGACAGTATCTTCCAAGAAATCATCAAGAAAAACTACCCTGAGGTCCTAGAACCAGAAGGCAACATAGGCATTGAAAGAACCCACAAATCATCTCCTGAAAGATATCCCAAACTGAAGATGCCAAGGAATATTGTAGCCAAATTCCAGAATTATCAGGTCAAGGAGAAAATACCACAAGCATCCAAAAAACAAAACAAAACAAAACAGTTCAAATGTCAAGAAACTACAGTCAGTGTCACACAGGATCTGGTGGTTTTTACATTTAAAGGTCAGGGATTGAAATATGATATTCTGCAAAGCAAAGGAAATTGGACTACAACCAAGGACCATCTACCCAGGAAAACTGAGCATAATCTTTCAGGCAAAAATGCACATTCAATGGAAAAAGGGATTTCCAGACCTTCCTGAGGGAAAGGCCGGGGCTCAATGGAAAATTTGATCTTCAAATACAAGAATCAAGAGGGCTATAGAAAGGTAAACAGGATAAAAAAAGAATAGAAAAAAAATCTTGTTATTCAATAAAGCCAAACTGTTTACATTTCTATAAGGGAGGATGATACTTGCTAATCTTGAGAATAGTATATTTATTAGACATTTGAAAGGGATATACATAAATAGAGGGTTTGGGTATAAATTAATTGATGTGATAATAAAGAAACTAAGGGGTGCAAGGGGATTATAATGGGATAAGAAGAAAGGTAAATTACATCACATCGAAGGGCACAAAAACATATTATAGTAAAGGGAAAAAAGGAGGGAGATGAGCATTGTTTCAGCTTTACTCATTGGATTTGATTCAAGGAGAGAATAACATACTCTGTAAAGTATAGAAATCTAACTTGCCCTACAGGCAGTAGAGGGGCAAGGGGAAAGAAAAGGGAGGGGGATGGTCAGAAAGGAGGGAAGACTGAAGGAGGTGGTGGTCATAAGCAAAACTCTTTTGAGGAGGGTAAGAGAGAAAGGAGAAGTCAGAGCATAAATGGGGGGGGAATAGAATGGAGAAAAAAAAAAACAGATAGTAATCATAACCGTAAATGTGAATTGGATGAACTCTCCCATAAAATGGAGGTGGATAGCAGAATGGATTAAAAAACATAATCCTACAATATGTTGTTTACAAGAAACACATTTGAAGCAAGGGGATATGCCCAGGTTAAAGGGAAAAGAATGGAGAAGAATATATTATGCTTCAGCTGAAGTAAAAAAAAAAAAAAGCAGAGGTAGCAATCCTAATCTCAGACAAAGCGAAAGAAAGATAGATCTAATTAAAAGAGATAAGGAAGGAAACTATATCCTGCTAAAAGGCACCATAAACAATGAAGTAGTATTACTAAACATATGAGCACCAAGTGGTATAGCATACAAATTCTTAAAGGAGAAGTTAAGGGAATTACAGGAAGAAATAGACAACAAAACTATGCTAGTGAGGAACCTCAACTTCCCCTTCTCTGAACTTGATAAATCTAACCTCAAAATAAACAGGAAAGAAGCTAAGGATAGATAATAGAATAGACCTCTGGAGAAATTTGAATGGTGATAGAAAGGAATAGGCCTTTTTCTCAATGGTACAGGGCACAAACACACAAATTGACCATGTACAATTGTATAAAAACCTCACAATCTAGTGCAGAAAGGCAGAAATAGTCAACGCATTCTTTTAAAATCATGATGCATTAAAATTATATGTAATAAAAGGCCACAGAAAGGTAGATTAAAAATTAATTAGAAACTAATCTAATCCTAAAGAATGAGTGGGTCAAACAACTAATCATAGAAATAATCAATAACTTCATTCAAGAGAATGACATTAATGAGACAATATACTAAAACTTATAGGATGCAGCAAAAGTGCTTCTTAGGGGAAATTTTATATCTCTGAATGCTTACATGAATAAAATAGAGAAAGAGGAGATCAATGAATTGGGCAAGCAACTGAGAAAGCCAAAAAAAGAACAAATTGAAAATCTCCAATTAAATGCCAAATTAGAAATTGTTGTTGTTATCTTTGTCTTTCATTTTTGAAGATGACTGTGGCATCAGGGACTTTGATTTGAGTGAGGGAGGGCTGTGCAATTTCACCAGCCTCACTGGTGACCAGAGCCATCTGGGTCCAGTGGCCTGACATTCATCAGGATGACTGGAGATAGCCCAGGATGCAATGGGAGACCTTTGCCCTTTTAGGCTCAGGCATTTTCATGTACTCACCTAGAGTGAGGCAATCCCATTCAGTGAATCGGCAAATGGCCCCTTTAATTAGAAAAAGAGAAAAAAATCAAGTTCGGAGGAGAAGGCCCTCAGGTTTGCTGTTCCAAAGAGAAACAGTTGCCATTGACATTCACTTTAAGCCAGGAGGGCCCAAAATTCATCCAACAAGTCGAGCTTGGGCATGGACCTATTGTGGTCCAACCTATGAGCTGGGTTTAAGTGAACTGGGTCTAAGGTTTGAGGGAGGAAGCAAGGAAGAAAGGAAGAAATCTATCCAGTCAACCCCAAGTTATGTGGGCAGGTTCTGGCCATCAAAATTTACCTTCTTTTGGAGAGCAAAGGGAGAGGAAGAGGGAGAGGTAGAGGATGAGCTGAGTTATCCAACTAGCTGGGTCACCATTCAGGCAGCTTGGTTTACTCAGAGATTGTGTTTATCCTTTGTTTTCTAACATGACCATAGCATCAGGGAAATGATGACGTGACTTGCAGTTGACTTTGGTTTGAGTGAGGGAGGGCTGTGCAAGGTCACCAGTCTCACTTTCTCCTCCAGATCCATCTGGATCCACTGACCAGATATTCATCAGGATGACCGGAGATAGCCCAGGATGCAACGGGAGACTATGCCCCTTTTAGGCTAAGGCCTTTTGATGTACTCATTTATAGTGGGCAATGCCCATTCAGTAAATAGGCCTCTTTAAGAAGTGAGTCAAGAGATGACCCCTTTAATTAGAAAAAAAAGAAAAAAGAAAAAAAAATGTTACCTTTAGCAATAAGAGAAGAAAAAGAAATTGAAAGATTTAGAATGGGCAAAGAAGAGACCAAGTTATCACTCTTTCCAGATGACAGGATGATATACTTAGAGAATCCCAGAAAATCAAGAAAAAAACTGCTTGAAATAATAAATAACTTTAGAAAAGCTGCAGGCTGTAAAATGAACCCACATAAATAATGGGCATTCCTATATATTACCAACAAAGCCCAACAGCAAGCGATAGAAAGAGAAATTCCATTTAAAGTTACTGTAGACATTATGAAATATTTGGGATTCTACCTGCCAAGACAAGCCCAGGGCCTATATGAACACAATTACAAAACACTTCTCACACAATTAAAGTCAGATCTAAATAAGTGGTAAAAACATCAGTTGTCCATGGGTAGGCTGAACTAATATCATTAAAAATAACAAATTTACCTAAATAATTTACTTATTTAGTGCCATACATATTAAACTACCAAAAATATTTTATAAAACTTGAAAAAATAATAACCAACTTAGTCTGGAGGAACAAAAGGTCCAGAAAATCAAGAGAATTAATGAAAAGAAATGCTAGGGAAGGTGGCCTAGCCATACCAAATCTTAAACTGTATTATAAAGCAGCAGTCATCAAAACAACTTGGTGCTGCCTAAGAAACAGAGTGGTGGGTCAGTAGAATAGGTTAACTACACAAGTCATTGACTATAGTAATCTATTATTTGATAAACCGAAAGACTCTACTTTCAGCAATAAGAACTCATTATTTGACAAAAACTGCTGGGAAAACTGGAAAATAGTATGACAGAAACTGGGCATAGACCAATATCTTGCACCATATACCAAATTGAAGTCAAAATGGTTCACAATTTAGATATAAAGGCTGATACTTTAAGAAATCTGGGAGAGCAAGTAATAGTTTACCTGTCAGATTTATGGAGAAGAGAAGAATTTATGACCAAACAAGAGGTAGAGAGAATTACAAAATGTACAATGGATAATTTTGATTATTATAAATTAAAAAAAGTTTTTGTACAAACAAAGCCAATGCAACCAAGATTAGGAGGAAGCAGAAAATTGGGAAAGAATTTTTACAGCCAGTATCTCTGATAAAGGCCTCATTTCTAAAATATACAGATGACTAAGCCAAATTTATAAGAATACAAGTCATTCCCCAATTGATAAATGGTCAAAGGATATGCACAGCAGTTTTCAGAGAAAGAAATTAAAGATATCTATAGTCATATGAAAAATGCTCTAAATCACTATTGGTTAGAGAAATGTAAATCAAAACAATTTGTATGTACCACATCTCAACTGTCAGATTGGCTAACATGACCAAACAGGAAAATTATAAATACTGGAGAAGATATGGGAAAATTCGAACACTAATGTATTGTTGGTGGAGTTGTGAATTGACCCAGTCATTCTGGAGAGCAATTTGGAACTATGCCCAAAAGGCTATAAAAATGTGCATACCCTTTGACCCAGAAATATCACTTCTAGGACTATATCCCAAAGAGATCATACAAGTGGGAAAAGTATCCATATGTACAAAAATATTTATTGCAACCATTTTTCTAGTGGCAAAGAATTAGAAATCAAGGGGATGCCCATCCATTGGGGAATGGCTAAACAAGTTGTGTCATATAAATGTAATGGAATATTATAGTGCTATAAGAAATGAGAAGCAGACGGACTTCATAACAACCTGAAAAGACTTATATGAACTGAGTGAGAAGAGCAGAATCAGGAGAACATTGTACACAGTTATAGACACATTGATCTGTGATGACTGGCTTTGAGGGACTTGGCTCAGCAATGCAGTGTTCTGGGACAACTCCAAGAGACTCATGATGGAAAGGACAATACACATCCAGAGACAGAATTGTGGAGTCTGAATGCAGATAGAAGCAAAATATTTGCTCTCTCTCTTTTTCTTTTGTTTCTTCTTTCTTGTGGTTCATTCCATTGGTTGTAATTCTTCTTTACAACTTGACTATGGTGAAAATATGCTTAATGGGAAGGTAGGTGTAGAGCCTATATCAGATTGCATGACATCTTGGGTGGGGAGGGGGAAGGGGAATGAGGGGGAGAAAATTTGAACCACAAGGGCTTGTGGAACTGAATGTTGTGAACTAGAAATAAATAAATTCAAGAGAAAAAAGGAAAAAAATAGTAAAATGTTTGTTGACTGTGACTTACTGGAAAAAATTGTGTGCATGTATTTGTGTATATGTGGGTTTTAGAGACATCAATATTCAATTTGGGCTTTCTATGGAGTAAGAATTTGGACCACAAGGCAGTGGTTATGAGCAATGCCCCACCAGAAGATAAAGAGAACAAAAGGATATCAGTAATAATTGGTCTCTACACAATTGCCCAGATTATCCAGCCATGAACTAGATCAAAGTATAATACCCTGAGATTCATGAGAAAAAGATATATCCATATGCCTCACTGATTTTACTGTTTACTGTATTTAGAGGAAGGATGGCACCCTCAAGATGTTGAGCAATGGAAGAATGTACAAAAGATGTGTAGGCATGAACCAGAGGAATTGGATTTGTCTGTCATTCTTCATGCACAATACAACATGCATAGTGTCAATCTGGATGAATAAAAAACTGGAATTGAATTTGCCAGGAGCAATTTCAACAAACTCAAGTATTCAGATGAGCCAACTCTTAGTGCAGAAAGTGAAGAAGAATTAAAGAGCCTCTTGATGAAGGTGAAAGAGGAGAGTCTAAAAGCTGGCTTGAAGCTTAATATAAAGAAAAAAAAAACATTTATCTTGGCAGCTGGTCCCATCACATCCTGGCAAATAGGATGAGAAGAAAGGGAAATTCATATTCTACATCCTTAGGCTCAAAGATCACTGCAGACAGTGACTGCATCCATGAAATTAAAAGTCCCTTGCTCCTTGGAAGGAAAGCTATGGCAAATCAGATAGTGTGTGAAAAGGAGAGATATCACTTTGCTGGCAAAGGTGTGTAAAGTCAAACTATGGCTTTTTCAATAGCAATGTATGAGTTTGAGTATTGGAAATCTGAGTGTCACAGAACTGATGCTTTCAAATTGTGGTGGTGGAGAAGACTTTTGAGAGTACCTTGGACAGAAAGGAGTTCAAATGAGTCAATATTGAAAGAAATTAATTCAGGCCATTCACTGGAAGGTCAAATAATGAAGCTCAAGCTTGAATACTTTGGCCACATGATGAGAAGATGGGACTAATGGGAAAAAAGATCCTGATGTTGGGAAAGACTGAATTCAAAAGGAGATGGGGATAGCAGAGGATTAGATGAATAGATAGTACTATGGAAACAACAAACATGAGATTGGCTAGACTTCAAGAGATAATGGATGATAGAAGGGCCTAGTATGCTATGGTCTGTGGGGTCACAAGGAGTCTAACACAACTGAATGACTGAGCACCAGCAGTAACTTGTCCTGTACTGTGTTCTGGAAAACATACAAACAAACAAATAACAACTAACAAAACTTTGAAGTCATATTGTCCTGACTCCTTGTTGAACAACTGAAGTTACCCTTTGTTCTGGGACTAAATATGATAGTCAGAGCTATGGAGCTGCTAAGCATTGAGAATCCATAAAATGATACCATTTTGATGGCATACACTTAACTATCTCTAAACTTTACTACACTATTATACAAATGACAGAAATAGTGCACTGTTGGGTCAATACTTAAAGCCTTCATAAAATTTTTTATCCTTCCAAAGATAAAATTCTTCATTGTGGGATGAAATTGACCCACTATGCTGCTGTATGTCCTACTAAACTAGGAAGGCTATTTATATAAGCCCCATGATGTACTGGCAAGCTGCTGCTTGAGGAACAACTTAACCAGGTTCAGAGACTTACATCAATAGATTGGCTTCAGAGTTATGGATTTTGAGACATACACATCTTATAAAGGACGTTATCTTATAGATTATGATCACTTTCACCTTAAAATTGGTTTGCAATACAGTAATAGTAACAGGCAATTAAAGCAAAAAAAACCAAGAAGTCAGATAATCCCTTACAGGTGCACATTGCAGTTTTGTTACAATCATTCCTAGACAACTAGCATATATGAACAGCAAGCTTGTATTCAAAGTAATGCATTTTTTCACTGTTCTGAGAAAATAACCTACTTTAAATTTCTTTATGATATAAAGCAAAGCCTGGACAACCTAAGTGACAACATTTCACTCAGTCATACATATAGCCTAGCAAATAAAAAAAAATCTCAGAATTACCATGACTTGTTTATGATACCTTTTTATGGTGTAGGCAGCCTAATCATATTACCATTGGAGATGTATTTTTTTCATATCACTACTTCGTCTTCAGGAATTTTCAAAAGTGTTCACCAGATATTTTAAAAGGGCTTTAAATTTGAAAATAGTACTTATCACCATAAAAATTTCTCAAAATATTCACAAGTGGATGAAAAATTTGGTTCTAAATAGTAGAAATGTTCCAATTGATAGTTTTGCAAGTTGCAATGTATGTCAGTATGAGATGCCATTTTGATATTTTGGAAAAAATACAACCTGTACTTACAAGATATTGGATAACAATTCATCAGTTAAAACTCATGAAAGAGATCTAGAATCAGATAGCAATGAAACTATTAGCTTAATGTTTCAGGTTAACTAAAAAGGAGAAAAAAATAACGTATTCAATTTTGAAGGCTATTAGAAGCAAAGCACAAAACATCTCCCTATGCTTTTATAAATTCAGGGTTCATCTGAACAAGGACAAGTTATTAAGTTACAATCCTTCAGTGCATTGATGCACATGTGATTCGGGCAGTGTAGGTTCTCCCTCCAAGGGGACAGACCCCAACTTAACTTTCTAGATTTGTGTGATACTTATCTAAACCTCCCATATTTCTTGATGGTGACAGAAGTCCCCCTAAAATTTTGTTACCCTTAAATGGGAACTTGATATATATATAAAAATGTATATATATAAATGTAGCATACAAGGAATGTACATCAATTATCTTTTTATTTTACTAGATGCTCAATTCATATCCTTTTTCAGTCCATACACCAAAGACTCATAAGATCATTTATTTAAAACTGCAAGCAACTTTAGAGATGCTCTTGAATGACTTGGCTCACAAAGAAAATGAAACAAAAGAGAAGGACTAAATTTCCCAAGTTAATAGATGGAAGAATCCAAATTCTGACTGAGGTTCTCTGACTCCCCATTCAGAAATTTTGAACAATATACTAACAATATACCTCTGACATGTTCTCTATATAATATGCACTGTGTGACTTTTGGGGGAAATGATATGCTATAGCTTTCACAGGGAAACCATACATATATCTGGATCTAGTGAGTGACTTATAAGTTAAATATTCAGAAACTGTGGTGTTCTGTTACTCTCAGTCATACAACATGATCAGAAAACATTGATGGTCAAAATGTAGGTTAATAAGACCCTTGATCCATTTGAATAATTCAGTCTTATCAATTATGCTAATTATTTACCTAATGTTGCTCTGTCTATGCATACATTCTATAAATCTGATTTGTTCAAAATGAATGAATTTTCAGACACAGTGCTATAATTATTTTTCTAGGATTTAATTAATATTTTACATCAATATTCATTAGTGATATGTGTCTATAATTCTTATTCTATTTTTAAACTTCCATGATTTAGATATACAACCATTTCTGTTGCATAAAAGTTTTGGCTAGAGTACTCTTTTTCACATTCAAAATAATTTGAGTAACATAAGTATTCTGTTTTTTTTTAAATGTCTAACAGGATTCTCCCATAAATCCATCTAGACCATAACCATCCCTCTTTTCTTCTTTCTTCTATAATTGATTTGAGGTTTACTCAAAATCTCTCTGTGATATAAGGTTGTTTAATATCTTTTTTGTTTTGCTAAATTAAATTATTTTTATCTGTGCTACTGATAATCTATTTCTTTTAATTTCTCTTTTTTTTTGCTTAACTGTAGTTATGTGCATTAGTTTCAAAAATTATTTTATTTCATTTGAGTATATTGTAAATTGACCTGATTCACTTTCATTTGATAATTTGATTTTCATCTGTTTTATCAAGTTAAATAATATGAATCAATTTTATTAGTATTTAAGAAAATAGCTTTCTTTTTATAATTCCTATGGCCTTGTATTTTTATTGCATTTATTCCTCCTCTAATATTCAGTATATCTTATTTCTAGTTTATTTTATAAATGTTTATTGGTTTTCTAACTTGTTTATTTGCAAGATCAGTTCATTAGTTCTCTCTTTTACTACTTCATCAAAATTTTGTTACATATATAGATATATGTGTTTATATACATTGTTGTATACATACATATGTATGTTTAAATTCACACATACAGACACACATATGTTTATATATATGTATATATATCCATGGAATCTATATCTATCTATCTGCAAGAGTTTATGTTGGATCATTGTCATAATTCTTTTTTACATTGCTAGCAATTTTTCTAAGATGTATTTGACCCACTCATGTTGTTATTTAGTGTATATTGAAATTTTTATATTGTACTTGTGTTCAATGTTTTATTATTTAATTGCATTATGATTTATCAGGGATATGTTTAACTCTTCTGCCTTTTAACGTTTATTTATAATTTTATTGTCTCCTAGAATGATCTATTTGTTTAAATAATATAATGCTAAGAAATTGTGTATTTTTAATATTCCTTTTAAAAATGCTATAAATATTTGAAATCTAGCTATTTAAAGTCTACAAAGCTTCATATTTTCTTCTCTTCTTATCTTTGTGCTATATTTGTTAAGCTCCTAGTGGAAACTTTAAGTCTTCTACAATTATCTTTTAGCTATATATGCTTCAAATCTGGCCTCAGACACTTACTAGTTGTGTGACCCTGGGCAAGTCACTTAACCCTATTTACCTCAGTTTTCTCAAATGTAAAGTGATCTGGAGAAGGAAATAGCAAATCACTCCAGTTTCTTTTCCAAGGAAACTCCAAACTTGTCATGAAGGGTCACACACAACTGAAATGACTGACCAAGAAAAACAACAACATACCATGATTGCAATTTCTTTGTTAATGGGGATGTTTGATGCATAATAATCACACCACTCTCAAATCTGCTACTTCAAGGTCACTAAAGACTCTATGAGTCCAAAGAGTTCTTAATTTCTAAATAGAATGATCTTTTCTCTGTCCTAATTCTTCTTAATATTATTGGAGCATTTGGCATTTTTGTTTATCCCACCTGAATGTTACTTATCATTCTTGTTTAGTGATTCATCAACCCCTTTCCACATCCAAGAGTATACATGTCACCGAAATTCTGTCTTTAGCTATCTTTTCTTCTCCCTTAGATTTATTATACTCCTTTAAAATTCCTCCTATGGTGATGTTTATGCAATTTATTCCAGAATCTTCAGACTGAGTTATTATTAAGTAAATTTACTTCTATTTCCAATCCCTTGAATCCTTCAAAGCTTAGCTCACATGCCATTTCCCACATCTTTCTCCTGATCCCTTCCAATCGCTAGTGTCCTTCTCCCACCCCCATTTGTTTTGTATTTACGTATGTTTATAGTAACTGGACTAGCATCAAGGAAAAGAAAGGTAATGTCCTCATGTTAGGTATACTTG
The DNA here is from genome assembly GCF_011100635.1 of Trichosurus vulpecula. Classification (NCBI taxonomy): domain Eukaryota; kingdom Metazoa; phylum Chordata; class Mammalia; order Diprotodontia; family Phalangeridae; genus Trichosurus; species Trichosurus vulpecula. The sequence continues at coordinate 135,061,361 of NC_050581.1, forward strand.
GAGTTATATCCAATTCTAAAAGAAATGACCCCTTCTACCTGCATAAACACACACACAAACACACACATGCACACACACACACACACACACACACAACTTAAATAATGATACAGGCTGTCACACACACAAAAATAAAAGCCAAATATTTAAATTAACTTATTATACACATGATAAATATACATTAATGTTTATAATTAAGATTATGGGAAATTTTAGAGTATAATGAGGAATGGTATTTATGTATACACATATAAATTATACATCTATTATATAATATATATTACACATCAATATAAGTAAACATGAATATACACACATATGCATCCATATCAATGTATGAGATGGTAAAATGTGCATATGTAATATCATATAGGCTACGTATGCATGTGTATATATCTATATTTATATGTTTATATCTGATATGATGTAATTTATTTTCTTTCTATTCAAACCCTTCTCATTCTGTCACAATGTGTAATTTTATAAGGATTCAGAAATGAAGTCTTTGGAAAGTGAATGCTAAATTTTAAGTTAGTTCTTTGCTAAATACTTTCAAATACTTGAACATTTCTATGATCTTATTAATTTTGATGTTCTCTCAAACACTGTAGGTCATGACACATCCATGCCTTGCCATCCTGTGAACTTCCACCATCCCCCATGTCCTGGCACATGTTCACTACAGGGAATCCACTCAGACATCTAAGGATCTTCCTTAGTTTTCCCTAACATCTCAAGGACACCAGTACAACATTAAAGAAACAATATTATTTTTTCCTCTTCAATATATGGATAGCCCATTTTTCCTCCTGTGTTATATCTGGTAACATCTTTTATTCCTATTCTTCTCCAGAGTCCTTCATGTTTCAGCTTATTCACTATTTCTCCTATATTCTCTGGGAGAACAATACCATTTTCAGTTCTTTAGCCATGTTCTGTGTCTTGGATCCATGTGAAAACAATGGATGAATGTCTGTATTAAAAAAAAGAATAGGTCTTCGCCTCCAGAGGAGCTTGGAGTTATTAAGGGAATTATGCAAGTTCCTGAAGGCAATTTAGCCCACTTTCTTCCTGTTCAACTCTGGGTCGAAATCATTGTTGATTTATAGCATCTGTCCCAGTTATTTATGTATTTAGGGATAATCTCTGTAAGTTGTCCATCCAAATGCATGTTCTCAACTCAGTAATAATAAGAAAATGTAGTTTAGAGCCAGGGGTGGAAAACCCATGGCTTCAAGGCCATATGTGACCCTCTAGGTTCTCAAGTATAGCCTTTGATGGAATCCAAGTTTCACTTTTTGACTAGGCTATTTCAGCTGAAAGTTGTCACATGAAATGAGAAATTACCATGCTGTAATTTCCTCGAGAACAGGAATGGCAACTTACTTATTCATAGTCTGCTACAGTTCGTAACATATAGTAGGTATTAAATACATTTTACGATAGATAAGTAAATGTATGATAGTTTGGATGGATTAGTTTGCTACAACAAATAAGGCATAAATCAGTTAAATCAGTTACAATAATAATTGGGTGAGGTTTATATGAATTAAACATATTTTAAAAAATATGATTCAAAAAATATGATTCAGTAGATCTATAGTACTTCCTGTTATTCCTAAATATTACCTATGTAGTTCTATGAATGACCTTTTACTGTATTCCAACTCTCCTTAATTACTAATGTACCAGAATACAACAATACAGAAGTCTTTGGAATCATGAGGACGTTGCATAACTCAATTTGATATTTGTTGAAGAAAACAAGTTGTTTTCCTCTCAACTAATTAGACCATGATAGAGATATAGTGAACAGGTTGAATCTGAATGAGAGAATAAAGATCTGTGGCATCTAGGTAACTGGAATATTTCCAAATGTAATTTTACTTGGCAGTCTGATTTTTTTTTTTGTAATATACAAAAACATGGTATTTATCTGCATCACATCCCCAGTCGCCCTCTCCTTATTTTCTTTGGAGCATTCATTTCTCTCACAGTTTATTTATCTTCTGAATAATAAACTGATAATTAGAGCTTGGAGACTAATGAAAAAAATCATCCTGTCTAGATACCAAGGAAATACTCACAAGTAATTTAATTAAATAAATTAGTTCCTAGACAAAAAAACAAAAACAAAAAACCTGAAAGCTAGGAGGGTTTGACATTCATAGTCATCATTAGCAATTCTCAATTAAAATGCACAAGGCCATTCATTTGAATGCAGATAGAAGAATGAACTAGCAAATCAAAGACTGTATCAGTTGCAGTACTGGAAAGTATTGTATTAGAAAACACTGTAGTCTTCAACTGGAAGTCTAATCTCTTTCAATCTTTGAATAATATTTCCTTTCCTATGTGTTGATGCATTGTCAGGTAACAACAGGCTTTCTACTTCATACATTCATATCAGGGTAGGTCCCTATTTGGTGTAACATGAAAGTTTATTTTTTGCAGCGCACAAAAATTGTTTTATCAGAATCCCACAGCATGAAAATATCACCTAGTCTATGCATAACCTTAGGGAAGATTAGTCAATAATGAAGAGAATTCTGTTAGGAAATAGCTTGTATACATGTAGTATATACATACTCTTCAACTAATGTCTTACATTTATATAATTTGACATCATGATTTGTGTGGGAAAGGGTCCCTAAGAACATCATAGAGCACATGGGTGTGAGGTAGAGCAACCTATTCCAAAAAATTAAGGGTAAATTTTTGGGGGGTATTGCTATTTATGAGTATGTCATCAAAGAGACAATTGGATAGGCTTAAATCCAAGTACCTTGCCTTGATATAAGAGCTGTTCTCCAACTGTCACATATGAGGATGATTCATGGTAGAGAAGTGCTTTGTTACCCAGATGGCCCAAGGGGATTCTAAATATCAATGGAAAATAGTTCTACTTTATGGCAGCTAGTTGGTGCAGTGGATAGAGCATCAGGCCTGTAGTCAGGAAATTTGTTGTTGAGTCACTTTTCAGTCATATCCAGCTCTTCCTAAGCCTATTTGGGGTTTTCTTGGCAAGGATACTGCAATGTTTTGCCACTTTCTTCTTCAGCTCATTTGACTGATGAGGAACTAAGACAAACAGGGTTAAGTGACTTGCCCAGGATCACACAGCTAGCTAAGCATTGGAGGTCAGATTTGAACTCAGGTCTTCCTGACTCTTGACAGCTAGGTGATTCAGTGAATAGGGAGCTGGGCCTCAAGGCAAGAAGACTCATCTTCATGAGTTGAAATCCGGCCTCAGACATTTACTAGCTGTGTGACTCTGGGCAAGTCACTTACCCCTTTTTACCTCAGTTTCCTTCTCTATAAAATGAGCTGGAGAAAGAAATGGCAAACAACTCCAGTATCTTTGCTAAGAAAACCACAAGCAGGGTCATGAAAAGTCAGACATGATTGAAATGACTCAACTATAATAATGACAATGACAACAACATAAGCCTGGACAGTGACAAAAATGTTTGTTCATTAAGTGAGCAGTATTCATAGTCATATGTTGTTCACCTACCAAAGATTACCAAGCAAATTTTCTATGTAATCACTAATTTATAAATATTTTACTTTTATTTTATACTCTCAAGAGATAAATTGATATTTTGCTATTATTTTGTCCATTTCCTAAATCTCATTTTTTCTATTTGTAGTGTTGAAAGCAGGCTAAGGACCTGGGTCCAAATACCATCTCTGATATTTTCTATCTTACAATCTTAGGCTGGTCATTTGACATTTCTAGACTTCATTTTTCTCATCTGTAAATGGCTAGATGGCATCTGAGGTATTCTCCATTTCTAAACATATGATCCTTTGATTCTATGAATTCTATGAACCTTTTGAGCTATATAAATGTTATTCTATTATTATTATTATTATTATTATTATTATTATTATAGTTACTATTATTATTAATTGTATGTCACAACTGTTGAGAAGTGAGAAGACAAGTTTTAATCCTGATTCAACTAAAGGGAAGAAGAAGACCTTTGGTAGAATTTTTTTGTTTCTGTATGTCATGCAATAGCATTGTATGAAAATACCTTTTATACCATTTAACCCCATCAGTTCAGCTCAGCTTAATGAAATTCAGTTAAGTGTATTTTTGAGTGCCCCCTTTATATCCAGAATGATTTTAGGGGTTGTGTAGGGACACAAAGTATGATTTCATTTTGGACCATGAGGAAGTCTCATACGACAGCAGGCTGGTGATGAGGTCACAGATCTCCAGGTGAAAAAGATCTTAAAATGCCAAAGGCTCATTTAAGCACAACAAACCTGAAGCTTGGGAATTTTAAATGACTTGCCCAAGGTCACAAGTTTCTCAGGGGCAATTTAAACATGGGTTTTTTGACTCAAAAACCATTGCCTTTTCCACTGAGTCATGCTGCCTATTTTGAGATAAGCTCTGTTTTCAGGTTGCAAATTCCTTATGAAAATTCTAGACAATGGCCCTAAAATTAATGTAATGAAGTGCCAAAATGTATATTATAGTACATAAATGTTATGCATGGTCAGGAAATAGTAGAGAAAGTGATGGTGATCAGAATTCTTGTGGAAAAGTCTCAATAAGGAATATCCAAAATGGGTAGGATTTAGATAGGCAGAGTAGAGAGAATTCCAGTTGAAGAAGAATTTATGGATAGGATTGGAGATGAAAAGAATACTCTACTGGAGGCCAGTGAGGAAAATCACCCAATTAGACAGTTCTATTTAAAAGCAGATTATGCAGGTTTTCAATTTGCTTCAAGTAGGAAAATGGTGTAATCCCATTTGTTATTCCAAAGAAAAATGGTTTACTAAAGGATGTGGTTTACTTAGTCTTCAAGAATCAGAAAGAAAAGTTTAGAAGCAGATGAAAACAAAGTCCAGGGTAGATACTTCAGGAGGTTATGCCAGACATGAGGTAAAGATGGACTGCAGTGTGTGTTCAGTATGGAAATGGGAAGCAAAGAATTTACATTAATGCACAATAATATTCCACCCTGTCCCTAGACAACCAGATGGCACATTGGATAGATCAGTGGGCCAGGCGTCAGGAAGTCATGATGAGATAAAATCTGGCTCCATATATTTCCTAGCTATATGATCGTGGGCAAGTCACTCAATTTTTGTCACCTCAGTTTCTTCCACTATAATTGAACATCATAATAATAATACCTTCTTTACAGGAATTTCATGAGCATAAAGAGACAATATTTGTAAAACATTTAGCACAGTGTCTGGCACATGAGTCATTTCAGTTGTGTCTGACTCTTTGTGATCCTATTTAGGGTTTTCTTCGCAAAGATATTGGAGTGCTTTGTCATTTTCTTTTCCAGCTCATTTTACAGGTGAAGTAACTGAGGCAAACAGGGTTAAGTGACTTTCCAAGAGTCACACAGCTAGTAAATGTATGGAGCCAGATTTGAACTCAGAAAAAGGATTCTCTGGGTCCAACTCCAGGCCCTAAACTGTATCAACTGCATTACCTACAAGCATAGTGAGCACTTTATGCATACTACTTTCCTTCTCTTTTTTTGATCTTGTATCTTTGGACAAGGTGTACCAACTCAGAGCCATATTATTGTCACAAATTCCATTCCAGTACATCTCCCATTGTGTTAGGGTATCTGGCTCATTTCATTTTTGTTTAAACTTTGGATGCTGGCTAGCAGACCTCTGAAGCCAATGGTCTTATGAGAATTCATCATTTTCTTGTATTTTGTCTCATGAGAAATTCAGGATGTTCCAAATGCTTTTCTAACTTTATTGTAGTTCATCTCAAAAGTCTCTAGTTTGATAGATAAGCAGATTTTTCCATTTTTCTTTGTTTTCTTCTTATTTCAAAGCCCTTTTATTTTATCTGTGATTATATGATTCATCATCCTTGATTCCTCAGAACAGTTGATAAAATATGCTCCCCATTTTTCAGTAGAGAAAAGTGAGGGCTAAACGTTGTACAGTCTGTCAATATCAATCAGTATGTCTATGGTGTTTTACTGAACTGCTTTTCTTTGTCAGGGAAGAGGTTACAATGTGTAGGTTGATATCAGGTTATGACTACAGTTTAAAAATACATCAACAGCACACTACAAATAAAAACACTGAGAAATTTTCTTTGTTCATGTTTCCTTTGTGTAGATTTCATACTGATTTCCATATTTTCACTTCACAAAAAACACATTCTTTAATTTTTAAATTTTTCCCCTCCTGAGTGGAGAATCTTTGCAACTTTATAGTCACAGTAATTTATTTTTACAATGCTAATATTTGGATATAAACACACAAATATGTATATACCTGTGAGAAAAGCTAAGAACTCTCTTCATACTGTAATGACACTAGGTCTCGTCAGCATATACTGGGAGAGATCTGACATTTTGTTGATTGTCAGATATGACATATAGTAGTCCTTGTACATCAGAATAACCTTCACTATTAAGTGAAACACAGGTAAAAAGTAAATCACAGAAGCATTTTTGCTGAAGTTGTAATAAATTAACTTTGTAATATAAATATATGCATTGGTTTAGGTATAATAAATTGTCTATGCACATATATATGTAAAAGGTGAATTTTTGTATGTATATAAATATATATACATGCATATATATATACACAAATGAATGATAACTCATTATAGAAGATCTTCCATATTATAGTGTAAGCCCAACTTTTCTTCCTTTTCCCCCATTCCCCCCACTGCAAGACTCTCTGGTTTGGAATATCAGACATTCCTTTCCCCCTTTCTTTCTTGCAAAGACCTTTAAGACTTTCCGGCTTGGAATAAAGAATCAGACATACCTCTCCAACTGATAAACCTTAAGAATGGCCCTCTCAGACATTCCTCTTTCTTTAATTGGCCCAAAACAAAAGAATGGAATACACTAGGAGACAGGCCAGAACAAAGAACAGGTAACTCTTAAGACAAAGGACAGGATATTCCAAAACTGCTTCTTGAGGACCTAGTCAGTTCTCAAAAAAAAAAAATGATTGACAAGATCTTCCCCTCCCGAGGGGAGTAGCTAACCCTTCTGGAGGGGAACATCCGGGACAGTTAGTTCAGGAAGCTATAAAAGTCCCCATGTGGAACAAGCTAGTGGGATCTCACCTGTGGAGAGGAAGCTTCCTGGGATCAGTTTCCCCCTTGGGCCTTGATTGAGCTGGGCTGGGCTGTGTAAACCGGGACCCCCCCCCTCAGCTTTGAGAGTATCAAGTGCTGGAGTTCCCCTGAGAGGTGATTAATCTATGTTGTTTGTGTCTTTGTCTTTGTTGTGTTAACTGTGTTTGTTAGAGTATTTAACCGTCTTTCAATAAAAACCATGCTCTCTCAGGAGTGTGCTTTATCTCCAGCACAAATCCGAATCCAAAGCTAACTTAGCTTAACCGAACAACATATAATATTTATGTATGTACATATAGTATATGTATATACTATACACACAAATACACATGTGTGTGTATGTATAGGGGTATATATGTATGTATGTGTGTATGTATGTAGTATGTATGTGTATATGTGTGTGTGTATATGGAAAGCTTTGCCATTTCCTTCTCCAGCTCCTTTTTTTTTATCTTTCACTTAGATTTTAATGTCCACACAAATCTGATGACCAGCCAACAGATTGTGAAGCCCATCCAAAAATGGTTTGACAAGACCTCATGCCACTATATTATGGGGGAGGTGGAGTGGAGAACAAAGTAACTTCCTTCAAACAGCATAGTTTAGAGGAAAATCTGAGTTGGATTACTCCTTAAAGGCAAAAATTTTGGGGGTAGCCTCAGTAGATTAATGCTTATGCTTTCACCAACAGGTTTACTGTACAATCAAAGAAAAAATAAAGACATTATGACATATACACATTTTTAGTTCTGTTAATTATTTGGGCCCTTTATTATTTTCCTTCCTTCCATTCTTTACCCTTTTCAAGTCACCCACTCAGCCAGGGTAATGTTATGATAATACTTCTATCATTTCATTGACCTCCTCCCCTCCAAAAAGTCCATATAACATACAGGATAAAGTACAAATTCCTTAGGCTGGTTATCATGCTGAGCAGTAGGAAGCAGTAAGTCTAATTACTCAACATTTACACAATGTGGTGTCCTTTTTCTATTATACTAGTAGAATATTTCAGCTATTTATTGTGCATGACATAGTCAGACTTTGGAAAGTTGAAGTGTATTCAACCTAACTTTTTACTTTCTCCAGAAAAAAAAAATCCCTTATGGCCTTGTGTTCCATTAGCTTCTGTTTAATTAAGAAATCTTGTCCTGTGTTGCCCACGTAGTTGCATTTAATAAATAATTTTAATTGCTTTACACAGATAGAAGCAAACAAAAAGAAAATACAGTAGGTCATTTCATTTTCCCTTTTTTCAAAAGTGATTTGTTTCAGACATCTTAAATCCCTCTCCTACCCACTTCCCTCTCAAGGGCAGCCTTTATTTCAATCCACATAAAGTGCCTAAGACACCAAGGCACATATAAAAAAAATTAAGAAATATCAGCAGTTGAAAAGCCCAACATTCTCCCTCCCCTGCAGAAAGTAAAAATCTTTTAAGGAACAGCTGAACAGTACTTTGCATTCCCCTCAGACCTACATTGTCCATGCAACTAATAGCAATTACCTTAAAACTATCAGAGCATTTCAGCTATATTTACACTTTGGATTTAATGCGATGTAATCCATTTGGGGCCAGACTCAAGATTTCATTGGAGTAAGTAACGTCTAGTCAGGAAATTTCCTCTATCAATGAACATCAGCACCTGCTCTGCAACAAATATCTTAGATTTGGCAGAAATATAATTCTTTACTGTTTCTGAATAAATATGAAATGGTTGCTTTTCTTCTTACCTTTGGCCTTTTTTTGCAGGGGGGAAGGCAGGGTAATTGGGGTTAAGTGACTTGCCCAAGGTCACACCACTAATGTGTCAAGTGTCTGAGGTCAAATTTGAACTCAGGTCCTCCTGACTCCAGGGCTGATTCTCTACTCACTGCACCACCTAACTGCCTGTACCTTTTGTCTTAATGTCAGAGAGTATACATATTTCAATAGTAACGATAGAAATATGTTTACATTTTCCTAGGCCTCACAACACAGTAAGGTGTGTCAAATGTTGAGGCTAAGAGAAAGTCTTATAATTAAGAAACAGCAAGGACAAAAACTCAGATTTCTGTACTTTATATCCTCTCTTCTTTATATCATGTCACAGTACATAAAAAATGAAAAAAAAACTAAACCAACCAAAACCAAAACCAAGCAAATTCCTTAACTGTGGATATCTCCATTACTTTCAACTTGGTAAAGGGACAAAAAGTCAACCTAAAAGTTAAGGATACTGAAATTCAAAATCTATGTCTGGTTATCTAATACTGGTCAGGTCACTTAAATTCTGAGTGTTTCAGACATATAACACCATAAATAGCAAAAAAAAGTTATTCATCATTAGAGAATTCTGGGAAAATTGTGGAATAGACCAGAATATTCTAAACTCTCCAGATTTGCTGCCAAAACAAGACAAAATAGCACCTCAGCCAGGATATAGAGTAGTAAACATAAACAAGAGTTGGGGCAGAACAGTGGCTCTCCAGAGACAGCAAGAGAAGAAGGAAAGAAAAATCCCAGGACTGAGGTTTGGTGCATTTGAAGTTTAAACATTTCCAGCCTAGTTCTGCTGAAAGAGCAGAGTGGTGACCCCTAGGGCTAGCTGGGTTGAAAGGGAGCCTCAGCAACAGCCACTGTAATTTTCACTTCCAGGAAAGTGTGAAAAGTCAGGCATGTGATCAGGGGGAGATTGAGAGAACCTCTGCTGATAAGGGACACCAGGGCCAGCAGTGCTGCTGAGATGAGGCCCTAGGTGATAAGGGTCCAGCACACTCCCAATGAGTGAACAATCAGTGGGTCAAGATCCTGCTGACTGTGGACACTTACAGGAAGATGGAGTTCTCAGTTTTGGTTCCAGGCCAGAGTAGAGAACTGAAGGAGGATCTGAGGCCAGAAGCGCTATCTCCCAGAGCCCAGGACTAGAGGTGAATACAAGTTCCTGTTTAAAAGAAAATGACCAGTCAAAGCAAAAAGAACCCAACCATAGAAAATTACTATGGAAATGGAGAAGAGTGGGGTTCATCTTCAAAAGAGGATACTGAAGGAAAAAAAGGCTCTCCTACACCAAAGAGTAATGATAAAGGGTCACCTTCCATAAAAGGATTCATAGAAGAACTTTAAAAAGAATTTAAAAATCAAATAAGAGAGATTGAGGATTTTTTTAAAAGAATAATCCAAGGGGCAGAGCCAAGATGGCGGCTGGAAAGCAGGGATTTGCGTGAGCCTGAGGAGGGAATATCATACACACTCAATTGGGTATCTTACCCCACAGGAAAGAAGCAGGAAGGAGATAAAAAAGGGGGGATGATGGGGGCAGGGCAGATGGGGTGAGGAGTCGATCAAAAACCAACACTTTCGAAAAGGGACAGGATCAAGGGAGAAAAGTGAATAAAGGGGGACAGGATAGGAGAGAGGAAAATATAGTTAGTCTTTCACAACATGAGTATTGTGGAAGGGTTTTACATAATGATATGCATGTGGCCTATGTTGAATTGCTTGCCTTCTTAGGGAGGGTGGTTGGGGAGGAAGAGGGGAGAGAATTTGGAACTCAAAGTCTTAAAAACAGATGTTCAAAAACAAAAAAAAATGTTTTCATGCAACTAGGAAATAAGATATACAGGCAATGGGGCATAGAAATTTATCTTGCCCTACAAGAAAGTAAAGGAAAAGGGGATGGGAGGGGAGTGGGGAGATGGAAGTTAAGGCTGACTGGGGAATGGGGCAACTAGAATATATGAATCTTGGAGTGGGGGGGAGGGTAGAAATGGGGAGAAAATTTGTAATTCAAACTCTTGTGAAAATCAATGCACAAAACTAAATATATTAAATAAATTAAATAAATGAATTTAAAAAAAAGAATAATCCAAAAAAACAAGAAGATTATGAAAAGAAAGTTAACCAATTGGAAAAAGAGATACAGAATCTTTTTTTTAATTTAAAATTTTTATTTTTCAGCACTGATTTCCACAAGAATTTGAATTACAAATTTTCTCCCCATTTCTACCCTTCTCCCCCCCCACTCCAAAATGGCATATATTCTGATTGCCTCCATACCCATTCAGCTCTCCCTTCTGTCATTCACCCCACTCCCCCCATCCCCTTTTATCTTACTTTCTTGTAGGGAAAGAGAGATTTCTATGCCCCATTGCTTGTATATCTGATTTCACAGCTGCATGGAAAACCAACTCTTTTTTTGACATCTGATTTTAAAAATATGAATTCCAAATTCTCTCACCTCTTCCCTCCCTCCCACCCTTCCTAAGAAGGCAAGCAATTCAACATAGGTCACACATGTATCATTATGTAAAACCCTTTTACAATACTTATGTTATAAAAGACTAACTGTATTTTGCTCCCTCCTATCCAGTCCCACTTTATTTAATTTTCTCTCTTGACCCTGTTCCTTTTTGAAACTGTTTGCTTTAGATTACCTCCTCCCCATATCTGCCCTCCCTTCTGTCATCCCCCCTTTATAATCCCATTCCTCCTTCTTTCTGTGGGGTAAGATACTCAATTGAGTGTGTATGGTATTCCCTCCTCAAGTCAAATCTGATGAGAGCAGGATTCAGTCATTCCCCCTCACCTGCCCCCTATTCCCTTCCTACAGAACTGCTTTTGCTTGCCACTTTTATGTGAGATAGTTTACCCCATTCTATTTCCCCCCTTTCTCCCTCTCTCAATATATTCATCTCTCATCCTTTAATTTGATTTTTTTTTAGATATAACCTGTGCCCTCTCCCTCCCTCTCCCTCTCTCTCTCTCTCTCTCTCTCTCTCTCTCTCTCTCTCTCTCTCTGTACATATATATATATATATATATATATATATATATATATATATATATATATATATACACACGCACACACACACACATATGTGTATGTGTGTGTGTGTATGTATATTCCCTTCAGCTACCCTAACACTGAGGTCTCATGAATTACACATGCCATCTTTCAATGTAGGAATGTAAACAAAACAGTTCAATTTTAGTAAGTCCCTTATGATTTCTCTTTCTTATTTACCTTTTCATGCTTCTCTTGATTCTTGTGTTTGAAAGTCAAATTTTCTATTCAGCTCTGGTCTTTTCACTGAGAAAGCTTGAAAGTCCTCTGTTTTATTGAAAATCCATATTTTGCCTTGGAGCATGATACTCAGTTTTGCTGGGTAGGTGATTCTTGGTTTTAATCATAGCTCCTTTGACCTCCAGAATATCATATTACAAGCCTTCTGATCCCTTAATGTAGAAGCTGCTAGATCTTGTATTATCCTGATTGTGTTTCCACAATACTCAAATTGTTTCCTTCTGACTGCTTGCAGTATTTTCTCCTTGATCTGGGAGCTCTGGAATTTGGTGACAATATTCCTAGGAGTTTTCCTTTTGGGATCTTTTTCAGCAGTTGATCAGTGGATTCTTTCAATTTCTATTTTACCCTCTGGCTCTAGAATATCAGGACAATTCTCCTTGATAATTTCTTGAAAGATGATATCTAGGCTCTGTTTTTGATCTTGGCTTTCAGTTAATGCAATAATTTTAAAATTATCTCTCCTGGATCTATTTTCTAGTTCAGTAGTTTTTCCAATGTGATATTTCACATTATCTTCCATTTTATCATTCCTTTGGTTCTGTTTTATAATATCTTGATTTCTCCTAAAGTAACTAGCTTCTACTTGCTCCAATCTAATTTTTAAGGTAGTATATTCCTCAGTCGTCTTTTGGACCTCCTTTTCCATTTGGCTAATTCTGCCTTTCAAGGCATTCTTCTCCTCATTGGCTTTTTGGAGCTCTTTTGCCATTTGAGTTACTCTATTTTTAAGGTTTTATTTTCTTCAGTAGTTTTTGAGGTTCCTTTAGGAAGTTATTGACTTGTTTTTAGTGGTCTTCTCACATCACTCTCATTTCTCTTCCCAATTTTTCCTCTACTTCTCTTACTTGCTTTTCCAAGTCCTTTTGGATCTCTTCCATGGTCTGAGAACAGTTCATATTTTTCTTGGAGGCTTTCAATATAGGCTCTTTGACTTTGTTGACTTCTTCTAGTTGTATGTTTTGGTCTTCTTTATCACTGAAAAAATGATTCCAAAGACTGAGTGGGAATTTGAGATTGTTTTTGCTGCCTGTTCATGTTTCCAGCCAGTACTTGACCCTCGAGCTTTTTGTCAGGGTACAACTGCTTGTAGAGTAGAGAGTACTTTGTCCCAAACTTGAGGGCCTGTGCTGCCATTTTCAGAGCTACTTCAATACACCAATCTCTGCCACACCAGTGCTACTTATCCCCAAGAACCACCAACCGGAATGGCGACCCAGATCCAAGCAGGGCAAAGCAGTCTTTGCACTCCTGCTCTAATCAGCTCCTTAATTCCTCCCACAAGGTTGGCCTGGGGCCAGAAGCAAATGTAGCTGTAGCTCTGGAAGCAGCCTCAGAGGTGCACCACCTCCACTGCCTCTAGGGTGGTAGCCGACCACAAACTCCTTTCACTCTGTCCCAGCAGCTTTTCCCACTAACCTTCTCTGCTGTCTTAGGCATTTGTGGATTGAGAAAGTGTGGTAACTGCCACAGCTCGCTGATTCAGGGTGCTGAGACCTGTTTTGCTTGGCTCCCGGTCTGGTAGGTCCTGGCACAGCCCATACTGGGCCCTGCTCCACTCTGCTCCCAGCTCCATGGGATAGACCCTTCCCAGCAAACATTCAGGCTGTCCTGGGCTGGAACCCTGCTTCCCTTTGCTATTTTGTGGGTTCTGCAGCTTTAGAATTTGTTCAGAGCCATTTTTATAGGTGTTTGGAAATACCTGGGGGTGGGGAACTTAAGCAAGTCCCTGCTTTCCGGACCCCATCTTGGCTCCACACTTGGGGGAAACTCTGAGATCCAGAATTTTAAGGTAGAAAACAACTCTTTGAAAATCAGAATTGGGCCAGGGGAAGCTAACAAAATTATGAGACCAGGGAAAGGAAAAAAAAAAAAACAAACAAAATATAACGAATGAAAAAATAGAAGAGAATATGAACCATCTCATAAGATAAACAACTCATCTAGAGAATAGATCAAGAAGAGAAACACAAGAATAATTGGACTACCTGAAAGCTATGATCAAAAAAAGAATCTTGACACAATAATACAAGAAATAATTAAAGAAAAATGTTCTGATGTATTAGAAGAAGAGGGGAAAATAGAAACAGAAAAAATATACCAATCACAATACATAAGAGATCCTATGAGGAAAATCTACAGGAATATCATAAATAAATTCCAAAAGCCCCAGCACAAGGAGAAAATATTACAAGAAACAAGAAAAAAATTTCAAATAAGGCAAAGCTACATTTAGAATCACATAAGGCTTAGTTGCAGCTGTACTAAAAGACTGAAGATCTTGGAAAACTACATATTTAAGAGCAAAAGAACTGGGGTTCCAGCCAAAATACTATACCCAGGAAAGTTAAGCACAATCCTCCACCAAAATTATGGACATTCAATGAATTATTAGACTTTCAGCATTACATTGCAAATGGACCTGAACATAATAGGAAATTTGACATACAAGATCCAAGAGAAATATATCATAAACATCAAAGTTTAATTACAAGGGACTAAGTAAGAACAGACTCTACATTTTATATGAGTAAGTGTAAACTGTATGTCTAAAATTGTAATTACTAATTGCATAGTTTGGAAAGAAAGACTGGGCTAGAGATGAATATGATGTGATTCTAAAAAGTAATACTGTCTAGGAAAAGGTAAAAAAAAAAACATAGTAATTAACTTATACAAATGAGGTGTGAGAGGAAGAACTGACACAGGAGAAGTAGAAGCCCAGAAGGGGCAACAGCAGTAAATAAAATCTACTATTCCAAACTTCCCACTTCCAGGTTCATAAAGCCTCTGTTTCTACTACTACTTTTCATAAGGGAACATCTGAGCTAAAGAAAAAAAAAATGAAGAGCAGGAACTATGGTTCTATGTAGTCACTCAAAGTTATAAAAGAGTAAGATAGAAAATTACTAAAATTTTTGAAAGTGAGTGTATTATCATTCTTTGGTCTATTATAGTAGATGTAGAATAGATAAAGAAGACTTTAATCTTTATTACTTATCAGAAACCTTCCCAGCCTCCATGGGACCCCACCATAGATATATAGATCTTTTAGACAGAGATTGTATTTCCTCACCTTTCAGTCAGAATAAACTGATATAGCAGAAATAAGAGTAGAACAAAAGTTAAAGGTCTTAAGTTTCAATTTTTGTTTGGATAGCATGGCCTAATGGGACAAGAAGGAGCTACAAAGGTTCTAGTCCCAACTTTTCCACTTGCAATACCTAGTACATGGTCTGTGATGAATTATGTAGCCTCTCTTCCCTAATCTGTGAAATGGATCCATGTGTAGGTGGTGAATTATATAATTTTTACAATTTTCTCCTCCTCTCACCATTTATACTTTTAAGCTTTTAAATGACCATACAAAGGCAATGAACTAAAGTGACCTAAACTTTTCTGAGTTTCTCACTTACAAAAACCATGCTAAATATGTGATCCTGATTTCCTCCTAGGCTGTTGGAATGCAAGAGAATACCTGTTTGTAGCACAGTGAAATGCTATGCAAATGTATAAAGGATGGTACTAGAATAGACTGAAGAATGATAATTTGCATTTATATAGTGTGTATAAATGGTGTAGTGGATATCAAGATGGCCTTTCAACCAGGGAGACTGGTTCAAATACTACCCCTGACACAAATTGGCTGTGGAACACCCTGGGTAAATCATTTCACATATCATTGCATGATATAATTCCCTAAGGCTACAAGTGGCAGAGGAAGTACTGACTTGCATCACTAAAGGGAATTTCCAGATACTATATTCATGTAATCACAAGGCTAGTCCCTCTCTTACCAGTATAAGCAATTTTTACAGCTTGCAAAATTATATGAAAAGGAAGATACAATGAGTATTTTTGTTATTCCATTATTGAAAATGAAGAAACTGAGGCTGAGAAGTTAGACAGCTGGTGTACAGTCATACAACTCTTAAGTGTCAGACAGGACAATGGATAGGCAGTTTTGACACATGTGTTTTACATGGATAGACATATATAAAAAAGTGTACAAACATAACATCAGCACTCCTAATGGAACGAAGTCACATGTACTTATATGAATGCTGTTACATTTATTACTTTTCGTTTGTTTGAACCTTTTTATTCCAAGGAACTTGAGGAGAATTGTTAGGAAAAAAAAGACCTTGGTTTCTCCTCATACTTCTGAAAAATGTATCTTAAGCACCCAATTCTGTTTTATGTCACCCAGAGTTTTTATTCTCTTCCTACGCCACAATTCATTTGGTTTCTACTGAAAATATCTGAAAAAGTATATGTAAACAACAATTAAATGTTTCAGAACTTCCTCAGGTTGTACATGAAGTCAGTGACACAAACTTTTCCCCTTTTATCACCTTTAAAATATTCTCTTTAATACAAACCAACTGCTGTCTATTTTTCTAGATTCTCTGTATGAAACATGAACTTAAAGTATAGCAAAGGAGCAGAAAAAAAAAATTTAAAATCTCAATAGCATTTTGTTTTCTTTGGGGGAGTTTAGTTTATTTAAACTCCAGAATTACAAAAACTATATTTACATAAGCTTTATAAACACAGAGCAAATTCATTTTTCTCTTAGAAAAGAAATCAATACTAGGTACTTTGGCAAGACTACAACTTTCTTCAGGGGGACAACTACAAATACCTTATTTGTCAGGCACAGGGCCAAAGACAGGGCTCTTCATCTATCACTTCCTTAGCTAATAGCCACAGACCATTTAATGATCACCTCAATTGTGAGAGTTTTCTGTCAGCCAAGGTGATCTGAGTGCCAACCTGAAAGCCTCATTAACTGGAAAAAAAATGATTATAGCAGGAAATTCCCAGATATACAATTGGTTATCAGTATAGTACATTGTTCTGGTTGATTCCTACCGGGCCATACTGCACAATTAGCCATGTGGGAAACAGTGTGGTATAGAAGAAATAACATGACACTGATTTGAAGCTTGGCTCTGGGACTTCAATACAGACTTAATTCATTAAGTAAGTGTAGTGCATTGTTCTGGGCCTTTGTCATATTCACATGCATAAAAAAAATGAAAATCTCTAATCTCATGAAGTTAAATAAAACACATGCATAAAAACCAATACAAATAAAAACCAGAATTGCTCTATTAAAAGATAGATTATTGGGGTAGGGAGGGGCAGAGCCAAGATGGCGGCTGAAAGCAGGGACTTGCCTAAAACTCTACCCCAGGACCCTCCAAACACCTATAAAAAATGGCTCTGAACTAATTGTAGAAACCATGACATAGCAGAGGAAAGCAGGGCTCCAACCCAGGACAGCCTGGATGGTCACTGGGTAAGGTCTATCACACTGTGCTGGGAGTGAAGCAGAGCAGAGGTCAGCATGGGCTGCACCCAGACCAACCAGACTGGGAGCGAGGCAGAACAGGCCCTAGCTTGCTGAATCAGTGAGCTGTGGCAGTTAACAGACTTCTCAACCCACAAAAACCAAAGACAACAGAGAAGGTTAGTGGGAAAAACTGTGGTGAAGGAGTGAAAGGAGTTTGCAGTTCGGCCACAGCACCAGGGGTGGTGGAGGTGGTGCACCTCTGAGGCTGCTTCCAGAGCTACAGCTGCAGTTGCTTCTGGCCCCAGGCCCGCCTGTTGGGAGGAATTAAGTGACAGATCAGAGCAGGAGTGCAGAGCCTGCTTAGATCTGAGTCACAGTCTGGGTTGGTGGTACTTGGGGGAGGAGTAGTGCTGGTGTGGCAGAGCTTGCTGTGTAGAAATAGCTCTGTAAACAACAATGCAGCCCCTCAAGCTTGGGACAAAGTACTCTCTACAAGTAGTTGTACCTTGACAAAAAGTTCAAGGGTCAAGTACTTGGCTAGCAGCAGGGCTAGGCAGCGAAAACAGATTCAGATTTAGACTCAGACTTTGGAATTTTTCTTTGATAACAAAGAAGACCAAAAGATACAACCAGAAGAAGTCAACAAAGTCAAAGAGCCTACATCAAAGGCCTCCGAGAAAAACATAAACTAGTCTCAGGCCATGGAAGAGATCAAAAAGGATTTGGAAAAGCAAGTTAGAGAAGTAGAGGAAAAATTGGGAAAAGAAATGAGAGTGATGTGAGAAAACCACTAGAAACAAGTCAATAACTTACTAAAGGAGACCCAAAAAAATACAAAAGAAAATAACACCTTAAAAATAGAGTAACTCAAATGGCAAAAGAGCACCAAAAAGCCAATGGGGAGAAGAAAGGCAGAATTAGCCAAATGGAAAAGCATGTCCAAAAGACAACTGCAGAAAATACTACCTTAAAAATTAGATTGGAGCAAGTGGAAGCTAGTGACTTGATGAGAAATCAAGATATTATAAAACAGAACCAAAGGAATGAAAAAATGGAAGACAAAGTGAAATATCTCATTGGAAAAAACCACTGACCTGGAAAATAGATCCAGAAGAGATAATTTAAAAATTATTGGATTGACTGAAAGCCATGAACAAAAAAAGAGCCTAGATATCATCTTTCAAGAAATTATCAAGGAGAATTGTCCTGATATTCTAGAGCCAGAGGGTAAAATAGAAATTGAAAGAATCTACTGATCTCCTGCTGAGAAAAATCCCAAAAAGAAATCTCCTAAGAATATTGTCACCAAGTTCCAGAGCTCCCAGATCAAGGAGAAAATACTTCAAGCAGCCAGAAAGAAACAATTTGAGTATTGTGGAAACACAATCAGGATAACACAAGATCTAGCAGCTTCTACATTAATTGATCAAAGGGCTTATAATATGATATTCTGGAGGTCAATGGAGCTATGATTTAAACCAAGAATCACCTACCCAGCAAAACTGAGTATCATACTCCAAGACAAAATATGGATTTTCAATAAAATAGAGGACTTCCAAGCTTTCTGAGTGAAAAAACCAGAGCTGAATAGAAAATTTGACTTTCAGACACAAGAATCAAGAGAAGCATGAAAAGGTAAACAAGAAAGAGAAATCATAAGGGACTTAATAAAGTTGAACTGTTTTGTTTACATTCCTAGATAGAAAGATGATGTGTATAATTAATGAGACCTCAGTATCAGGGTAGCTGAAGGGAATATACATAGGGCAAGTTGAATATGAAGGCATGATGTCTGAAAAAATAAAATCAAATTAAGGGATGAGCGAGGAATATATTGAGAGAGGGGGAAAGGGGGAGATAGAATGGGGTAAATTATCTTGCATAAAAGTGGCAAGAAAAAGGAGTTCTGTTGGGAGGGAAAAGGGGGCAGGTGAGGGGTAATGAATGAATCTTGCTCTCATTGGATTTGACCTTAGGAGGGAATAAGATACACAGTCAATTGGGTATCATACCTACAGGAAAGAAGGAGGAAGGAGATGAAAAAGGGGGATGATGGAAGGGGGGGCAGATATGGGGAGGAGGTAATCAAAAGCAAACACTTTCAAAAAGGGACAGGGTCAAGGGAGAAAATTGGATAAAGGGGGATAGGATAGGAAGGAGCAAAATATGGCAAGTCTTTCACAACATGAGTATTGTGGAACGGTTTTGTATAATGATACACATATGGCCTATGTTGAATTGCTTGCCTTCTTAGAGAGACTGGGTGGGGAAGAAAGAGGGGAGATAATTTGGAATTCAAAGTTTTAAAAGCAGATGTTCAAAAAAATGTTTGAATTCAACTAGGAAATAAGATATACAGTCAATGGGGCATAGAAATCTATCTTGCCCTACAAGAAAGTGAAGGAACAGGGCATGGAGAGGGGAGTGGGGTGACAGAAGGGAGAGCTGACTGGGTACTGGGGCAATCAGAATATATGCGATCTTGGAGTCGTGGGGGAGGGTAGAAATGGGGAGAAAATTTGTAATTCAAACTGTTGTGGAAATCAGTGCTGGAAACTAAAAATATTAAATAAATAAATGATAACTAGAAAAAACAAGATAGATTATGCAAAATCCAGTGACATCAGAGAGAAATAAGAGCTAGGAAAAGAAGATTATTGCTACCTGGAGAGGTAAAGGAAACCTTGAAGAAGTCACTTGAGTGGAATCCTGAAAGAAAAGATGAGTATTAATAGATGGCATTATGAAGAAAGCCCATTATTGGAATGGGGGAATGCTTGAGCAAATACATGGAGGCAGGAAAGAGCAGGTTGAGATTCCTATCTAGTTTGCAAAAATATAGAGTATTTGAAAGAATGCTACTTAGGTAAGTCACAACTTCTTGGAAAGGGGGCAGGGGAGGTTTCTCATCTTTAAAACATGAAAAAAGTACCTATTTAAATACCTCAGAGTGTTCTGCAGACTCTGAACCACTATAAAAATATACAAGGCATTTTGGTATAGTGGGCAAATTGCTTGCTCATGTTGGAATCAGGAAACCCTCTATCCAATTCCTACTTCAGAAACTTACCAACTTTGTATTTCTGGGTCACTCACCTAACCTTAATGTGCCTCAGGCTTATCTTCCAAAATCTAGGTGTATTGAATCAACTTTCATAAAGGTAGTTCCCAACAGTGACAAAATCATAGTTCCTTTGCTTTTTGGCATAGCTATATTACAAATTAGTATTATATTCCAAGTATAAATAGAAGTAACAGAAATACTATCTACAATGGTTATTTGTATGATTTGAACAATAGATTCTAGCATCCATATTCTTGCTAATATTACTTATCTACTCCTTAATTTCATTTATATTAAAATGAAAATGGAACCTCAGTTTTTTTTTATAAGATGATCACTGAAGTTGAAAAAAGTCATATTTGAAGTATAAAATCAAATATGTGTCAATGTGGATTTCATGTAAATGCAAGGTTAAGAAAGAACATGAGTTCTATGAGTAATTCCCGTGGGGCTTCTAAGGCAGGAAACCTTCACCTTTTGTCATTAGAAATTTTTGTGTCAATCTTCAGGAACATATCAAGTTCTGAAATAGCCTTAGTTCTATAAAAGACTGAATGGCTATTTCATTCACACTATTTTTATTTCAGTGGAAAAAAAGGATACTGGATGGACATATGTCAGAGAGAGAGATAGACAGAAAGAGATAGAGACAGAGGACAGAAAGGGAGAGGGAGAGAAAGGGAGAGGGGGATGGAGAGAGAGACAGACAGACAGACAGAGAGACAGAGAGAAAGAGAGAGACGAGAGAGAAACCTCTGGGGTTGGGGGGAGGTAGGGAGGAAGAAAGAGAGTATAAATTCTCTGAAGGCTGGGTGTGTTTCACATTTTTTTGCATTTGTATCTGTACCCCCATTGTCTTATGCATAATAAGCACTTAATAAAGAGATATTGATTGATAAATTGATAGATATATAGATTGGATACTATTGAAAATTCTGGAAGCTCAAAAAAAAAGAAAATTCTTCAGTGGATCAAGCCATAAGTACTAAAATATTGCATATCTTCTCTCTTTTGTGTTTTCAGATATCTGAATTTCCTGGCATTGGCCTGGCCTTCCATCATTCTAAGATATTTAGTTCCATTTATCATTGAATCATACAGAAAGCATTTATTAATACCATCTGAATGCAGAGTGTTGTACTAAGAACAAAGAGGGATGCAAAAATGAGTTAGACATCTCTGCCTTTCAATAGGTTATAGTTGAGAGGGCATGATAAACCAATAAAAGACAGAACATCCTAAATACATAAAACAAACAGCTTTAAAGGGGAGATAAAATTTCAAGTTGGGTAGATCAAGGAAGGTTTTATAGAAAAGTAATGTAGGGTAAAAACAATTATTTGATAGCGTATGTTGTATACTCTTCAATTTTAATGTCAGTAATTCATTCATTAGTGGAAAAATCATTTTTGAGTGATGAGTCAAAAGAAACAAAAGTAGGAAGCAAAATTACCATCACCACCAGCAAAAACAGGATCAAAATACATTTTATCTGAGGATCCATTGGCTTTATCTGGAATAAAAATAAGACAATAAACATGGAAAATGTGGACTTTATTTAGAATAGTCCCCCAAAGATGATTTAAATGCTGCAAAAGATGAATGTAGAAAAGCTGAAGAAATTATGTTTATTCTGAAGATGGGAAGACCAAATTAGCACTAATTAATAGTTATCCTTCCAGATTTTCTTTCCCTACTTAGACAGAAACAAGAAGAAAGTAACTTCATCTTTAAGTAAGGAATATACTTTAAATAAAAATCATATCTTCCTGATAAAGATATTTTTACATGTTTCAATGAATTGCTGTGTGAGTTGTGAATTATTCCTCTATGGAGTTCATTAAAAATGTATTTGAGTCGATTTTTTTCTAGGAAGACTTCAATGTTGGATTCTTAGGGTCCATTTTATGCCTATGATTATGATAATAACTCATATTTATAGAATACTTAATGGTTACAAAGCACTTTACATACATTATCTCATTTCATCCCCACAACAAACCAGTGAGGTAGTATTAGGAGCTTGTCTCCTTAGCCATTTTTAGCAGTATAATTATTATCAACTGACACCTCATTAACTTCTAGCTATTTGAAATGGGGGACATGCTACCTCATTGTTCTCCCTCCCTTCACCCAACCCCTTCACATGAAGGAGACCAATTGGTCTTGGTAAAGTGACCAGTAATGAGAACATTACTGTTGTTAACAGGGCAAGGCCTCCTTGATTTAGAATTGACATCCCTTGAAAAATACACAGGAGTGACAGAGGTCATAGGAGGGTATCTCCTCTGCCTCTTGTATATTAAATAGAGATTAAAATGTAATAGTTATGGAGGCTTCTTCCAATCCTTAGGAGTACTTAACAGCAGACTGTGGACTCTAGTAATCAGGCAGATAATTGTATATGAACTGATTGGCCTGGGAATAGTAGTTCTTCAAGAGGTAAAGGCCTTCTGATCGTTCTCCATTATCTTCCTGGCAAGTATCAGTTCTGAGTCTCAGTAAGACCTAGGACAGTTTTTAATTTACATTCTATTTCCAATTCTTCTTTCCCCTTCTTCCAGATGCATCATCCATTATCCCTACTCTAGCACCCTACGATCCAAGATCTCTCTTCTTTATGTATTTCCATTGGTTACTTCTGCATCTTTGTATTGACTAGAATGGATATAATTAGATATAATATAATATAATCATGGAATGAATATAATTCCTCTTTACCTTCACCTTCTAGAACTCTTATCTTCCCTTAAGAGAGAGCTCAAAAACCATTTATATATCAAAGCTTTCTTAATCCTTACAATTGCTAATACCCCACAGAGTGGCAACTAGGGACCACAGTGTTGAGAGTGCTATACCTGGAGTTAGGAAGACCTACATTCAAATCAGACTTTAGATATGTAGTAGTTGTGTTACTCTGGGAAAATTGCTTAAGAGAGGCCTGACTCAGTTTCCTTAACTGTGAAATGTGGATGATACTATCACCTATTTCACAGGGTTGTTTTGAAGATCAAATGAGACAATGTTTGTAAAGCATGGAGCTTGACATATGGTAGATGCTTAAAAGCAACCTGTTCTTTTCCTCCCAGGCTACTATAGTACCAGCCAATTTGTATTTATTCCCTTTATATTTTTACATACATATATATGCATGTATGTTGGCATGTAAGTAATATGTATATACATACATATATACTCTTCTCTTGTTTGGTTTATCAGAGTAAGAATTGGTTTATTCATGATCTATGTCATGTTCTGGTTTTGAATTAGCTTCCTAGTTTTGTACAGGCCCCACAGACCATTTCCTGGTCCCTTACCCTATCAGAAGAGATTTCTTTCAAAATGTCATTAAACTTCATCCAAAGGCTTTTAAGGTGTTTTTTTTTACTCTTAATTGAGTCTTTGTTTGATTGAGATATGTCCTCCCTTGGTATCAGTTCAAAGTAGATGAGATGTGTTTTCTCTGGAAAAATGTGTTCTGGATCAATGGGGTAAGGTTATTTTGACCACATTCTTACAGTTGAATTTGTAACTGTAGAGCCAAGCACAGTCCCATTTGGATTTCAGATATGTCAATGGAACCCAGAAAAATACATTTTGATCCTGTTTTTTGTTGTTGTTGGTAGTAATGGTAATTAAGTTTTCTTATTTACTTGTATCTCCAGTATCAGTTCCTAGATTGGGACATTATTCCTCAACCAGGCTCCATGTCCTTCCCTGGATAGAGAAATATACTAGTTTTCTTTTTAATATTCACCATTATTATTCTATCTTGTGCTTTTTTAGATCCTTTCTAGGGTATTTATGGGAGAATTTGATGCCTAAAGGACATTTCACATCAACATCTTAACCACACCTTATTGTGTTTTAATGATTATTTTATATTAAAAATAATTTGGAGATTATATTTATGTTTAGGCATTGACATTTAAAATCCACAGAGAATGCTTAGCCAAATAAAGAGAGGTAGGATGCAAATAATCTCCTATTATAATGGGGATTTTAGAGTAAGTAATATATCATGTTCAAGGTCATTATAACCAAGAAGCATTTCACCTTTTCAGAAATGCTTGCTGCAGATACTTTTATTGCTTGGAGGTAAAAGCCTGATTGAAGAGATATTTTAGGACTTAACCTATGGGAAATGCACAACAATTCTCTTTTGCCTTAATGAAGGATGGAGTAATAAAAAGCAAGAATGAAAGAAAGAAACCTTGATCCTCCAATATGCTCAGAAATCATCTTTCTCTTAATATATTTTATCTCCTTCCTTTTGAGCACTACTGCTGCTCTGCTGAATACAGAGACTTTTAATTCTTCTAAATTCAAAGCAACGATTTATCTACATGCCAACAAGTTTAGTGTGACTCTCATCTCACTGAGGAATGTGGTTTGAGTTTTCCTAGAATACAGTTTTAGCCATTCTAGAGAATTCAGTTTTCATAGAATCATAGAATTCAGGAGGGGAAGGTATATAACAGCATCATCGAAAGTAATGTTTACTGACAAATGAGAGGATACCCACCTAATCCTCTGGGGAAGACCTCAAGATGTGTAATGCTAGACGAAGAGAATGATGCTATGAAAGATAAGTAGGATCACCATGTATAGCAATTTTAGGTAAGAAAAGATTCCCAATATTTCCTCCTGATATTTTCCTGCTTCATGGTGTATAGTGCATACAGATGAAACGTGGGGAAAAGAAACTCTCTTTGGATCAAATTATGTTTCATGGGCATAGGTACCTTGAACAAGTTTCCCCACAAAGAAATGGAAAAAAAATAAAATAAAACAAAACACAATAACACACAGGTCTTGCCCTCAAAGAGTATACTTTCTAATTCAGGCAACAATTTGTAAATAATTAAGCACTTATAAGAATATGTAAATCATCTCATGTGATATAGAGTAGAGGAAGATAGTCTGAAAGAGGAATGCATTATTAAACACTGGGGTGTGGGTCAGGAAAGGACTCCTGTAGCAATTGAGTTTTGAGCTCTCTTGAAGGAAGTCAGGGAAGCCACAAGTCAGAGGTGAGGACAGAGAGAATTCCTAGCATTACAGACAGCCATTGAGAAGGCAGTAAAAAGAGAGATGGAGTGCCCTCTTCCATTATCTTCAAGAAGGTCAATACTTCTGGATCATAGAATTCATTAAAGGGTATAATTTACATGAAGTCTGGAAAAGTAGGAATGGTCCAGGCTAAAGAAAGGTTTAAATGAAAAACAGGAGACTTATATTTAATCCTGGAGGTGATAAGGAGCTACTATAGCACATTGAGCAGGGCCAATGGTATTAAGATCTCTTTAGAAAAAAATAACCTTGGCAGCTGAGTGAAATGTGGATTGGATTGGGTACAGTCTTGAGGCAAGCTAACTAAGTGTGACAGAGAAGGTAAGAGAGAAGGAAGATTTGAAATAGGACTATGTGAGTGGAAATAACAGGATATTTACAATGTGAAGATAGAAATGAGAAGTTTTAGCAGTTGGGAATGATGCTAAGGTTATGAGTCTGAGTAACTGGGAGGATGGTGGTTCCCTCAACAGTAAGAGGGGATTTCAGAGGTGAGCAGAGATTCTGGAGGAAAATAATGAGTTCTATTTTGTACATGCCAAATTTTATATGCCTGTAAGAATTCAATTTGTGATGTCCAAGAGGCAGTTAAAGATGTGAGACTGTAGCTAAGCTGAGAAATTAGGGCTAGTTTTATAGATTTGGCATCATCAATAAAAATATAAAAATTAAACTTGTGGATGTAATAAGATCACCAAATGAGATAATATAGAGTGATAAGAGAAGGATTTTCAGAATAGAGTTTGGCAGGATGAAAGTTTAGTGAGCGTGAAATGGATGAAAACCTAGCGAAGGAGATGGCTAAGGAATAGAACAAATAGAGAACAGAAGAGAGCAGCGTTAGGAAAAGCTGAGAAGGTAATACCTTATCAGTTCTAAAATCTAATAATCCATTTTCAAAGTTAAAGGCAGACACACTCACCCTGGATTTAGTGAAATTAAATGTCATCACATATTGCTGAGTCATGAAAATAAGCAAGCATACTTAATATTTGGGCCTATTTTTCCTATAAGGCAAAAGATATTCTTTTTAAAATCCTTAGGAAATAATATATTTTTATTTAGCTATTGCTTATGATCTGTAAACACTCCAAAAAGCATAGCAGCCCTTTTTATTATTAATATAAATTTATTTTCAGTTTTCAACATTCATTTCCACAAGATTCTGAATTACAAATTTTCTCCCCATCTCTCCCCTCACCTATCCCAGGACAGCATGCATTTTGATTACCCATTCCTCCATTCTGCTCTCCCTTCTATTTCCTCCCATCCCCTTTTCTTATCCACTTCCCTTCTATTTTATTATAGGCCAATATAGATTTCTATACCCCATTGCCTGTATATCTCATTTCCCAGTTGCATGTAAAAACCATATTCAACATTCATTTTTAAAGACTTGAGTTCCATATTCTCTCCATTCCTCATTCCCAAACCCACCCTCATTGAGAAAGCAAGAAATTTGATATAGGTCATACATGTGTACTCATGCAAAAGACTTCCATAACTGTCATGTTGGGAAAGACTAACTGTATTTCCCTCTATCCTGACCTGCCCTCCATTTATTCTATTCTCTCTTTTGACCTGTCCATCCACAAAAAATGTTTGATTCTGATTGTGCCTTCCCTCCATCTGCCATCACTTCTGTTATTTCCTCTCTCTTATCCTCATAATCCCTGATTTCCTGTAGGGTAAGATAAATTTCCATATGCAATTGAATGTGTATCTTATTGCCTCCTGAAGCCAGAACTGATGAGAATAAGGCTCACTTATTCCCTCTCATCTCCCCTCTATTCCCCTCCATTGTAAAAGCTCTTTCTTGCTTCTTGTATGTGAGATAATTTACTACATTCTACCTCTCCTTTGCTCTTTCTCCCAGTACATTCCTCTCAACACTTAATTTTATTTTTTTTGTATCATCCCTTCATATTCACCTCACCCTGTGCCCTCCGTCTACATGTATGCATACACACATATATAGGTATATATGCATATATATGCATAGATATGTACATATATATATGTACACACATATATACACACATACATATTATATAAATAATAGTAATATATTATTACATTATACTATATTATATATAAATATATTTATATATATTAATATATTATGTGTGTGTGTATATATGTATGTGTATATATATGTGTATATGTATATATGTATGTATCTATGAATATATATGTGTATGTGTGTGTATATATAAATATATATTTATATATAATTTTCTATTCAGCTCTGGTATTTTCAACAAGAATGCTTGAACTCCTCTATTTCATTTCATTTTTCCCCTGAAATACTATACTCGGTTTTGCTGGATAGGCGATTCTTGCTGTTAATCCTATCCCCTTTGACCTCTGGAATATCATATTCCAAGCCCTTTGATCCTTTAGGGTAGAAGCTGCTAAATCTTGTGTTATCCTGATTGTATTTCCACAATACTTGAATTGTTTCTTTTTGGCCACTTGTAATATTTTCTCCTAGACCTGGGAATTCTGAAATTTGGCTACAATATTCATAGGAGTTTTCTTTTTGGGATCTTTATCAAGAGGCGTTAGTGTGTTCTTTCCATTTCTATTTTACCCTGTGGTTGTAGAATATCAGGACAATTTTCCTTGATAATTTCTTCAAACATGATGTCTAGGCTTTTTTTTTAATCCTGGTTTTCAGGTAGTCCAATAGTTTTCAAATTATCTCTCCTGGATCTTTTTTCCAGGTCAGTTTTTTTCCAATAAGATATTACACATTATTTTCTATTTTTTATTCTTTTGGTTTTGTTTTATAATTTCTTTATTTTTCATGAAGTTATTAGGTTCCATTTGTTCCATTCTAATTTTTAAGGAATTATTTTCATCAGTGATCTTTTGGACCGCTTTTCAAGGCATTCTTCTCCTCATTGGCTTTTTAAACCCCTTTTCCCATTTTGGTTAGTCTATTTTTAAATCTGTTATTTTCTTCGGTATTCTTGGGGTCTCCTTTAACAAGCTGTTGACTCATTTTTTCATGATTTTCTTACATCACTCTCATTTCTCTTCACAATTTTACCTTCACTTCTCTTACTTGATTTTCAAAATCCTTTCTGAGCCCTACCATGGCCTGAGACCATTTCACATTTGTTTCCTGGAGGCTTTGGATACAGAAGGCTTGATCTTGTTGTCTTCCTCTGGTTGCATGTCTTGATCTTCCTCCTCAGTAAGTGTGTAAG
Source organism: Trichosurus vulpecula (assembly GCF_011100635.1). Classification (NCBI taxonomy): domain Eukaryota; kingdom Metazoa; phylum Chordata; class Mammalia; order Diprotodontia; family Phalangeridae; genus Trichosurus; species Trichosurus vulpecula. The sequence goes on from NC_050581.1 coordinate 135,090,183, forward strand.
ACAATATCTTTTCACCAAGAAAATAACCTTCTATATAGTCTTATTCTTTTCCCCCTGTCTATTCATTTTCCCAGCCAATTACTTGACTTTTTAACTCTTTGTTAATTGTAGGGTGAAGGTGTATTGCCCCAGTTTTCAGGGGTTTTGTGCAGCTGTTTTCAGAGATATCTCTAGGGATCTGTACATTCTCAATTCCTCCAAAGTGGTATGATCAAAATAGAGGTGTTAATCCTCTCCTGGCCTGTGCTCTGATCTATGAGCAACTACAAGCACTCTTTTCTGCCCTGGAACTGCGAGGAGGATTCACTCTCCACAGCTGCCATCAGTTCCACCACCCTAGCACTCCTCCTCATCCCAGGAACACTACCCAGGACTGCAACCTAGATCAGCCACTAAGTTCTCCCACTGGCTGTAGGTCTAGAGCTCCAGAAGCAGCCACCACTGTAGCAGTGGCTGCCACCACCCTGGGGCTGGGGCTAAGGCTATGGCAAGACTGCAAGTCCCTCTCACCCAGTGCTCTGAGACCTGCTCCAATCCAGTTAGTGCCTGAGCTATCCAGGCAGGCTGTGCCATGTGTGATAGGCTCTGCCCAAGATGTGATAGATCCTTCCTGTTGGCCTTCCAGATTGTCTTGGGCAGGAAATCTGCTTCACTCTATCATTTTGTGACTTCTGTTCCTCCAGAATTTGTTTAGAGTAATTTTTACAGGTATTTCGAGGGTTTTGAGGGGGGGAAGCTCAATTAGTTCCCTGTTTCTACTCTGCCATCTTGGCTCTACCTCCCCGCAGCCTGTTCTTTTACAAGTATTTAAATAATCTTATGCAACTCAAGCAAATAAGATGTTTAAATATTGACTGTTTGATAACACATTTGTATGGATTAAAACATTACTGAATTCAAGAAGGGTTTACTAAGTGCATACTCTAAAAAAGAGTGTTGTGATAGTTTCTAAGAGAGATACAAAGTTTAGTCTTTGGAGCCCTCTTTGTCTATTCCCCTTCGTCAAAGGAAGTTTCCAAATTTTCTTGATTCTACCCCCAAATATTTTTCACTTCTCTCCTTCACTCACCCAACCACCATCCTAGTCCAGACAGGCATCATCTCTTTTATATACATTTCCAACAGACTTCTAATTGGTATCTCTGCTTCCATTCCCTAACTTCTTCAATGGATATTCCACAAATGTATTAAATTGACATTCTTAAAACATAGCACTAAAAATGACAGATGCTCCTCAAGATACTTTACTGACTCTTTATTAAGTCTTGGATAAAATTTAACCTCATGTTTGAAGTTTAAAGGGTTTTTTTAATAATTTGTCTTTTAACTTCCTTTGAAGACTGATTTGACATTACTCTCTCACATGATCATTAAAACCACCCTGACACCCTCAATAATATTCTATCTCCAGGTTCTACAAGAGAAAGCTCCCCCTTCTCAGTTTGCACTGTGAACTCTCAGGTTCCTTTAAATATTCATTATAGTTACCATCTTAGACTTTCATGAATATATCATATTTCCTAATCCTTCCAGGTGATACCACTCTCTTTAATACTGTCCCTGCCCCCTTCCACATTACTTTTTATTTAGTGCGGGAGTATCATTTTAGGCCTTATTTTGTTATGCTATAAGAGTTTGCCAGTACTGTCAAAGCCTTTCTTGCTGTTTCTAGGCAGAACAATGGAGAAATATCTACTCAACTTTCTGTAATCAATTATTTGTTAAAATTTTAGCTTTCTCTAATTATTTCAAAAACTCTTTTTAGCCTGTAAGCCTCACAGACTTTCCTAGCATTATATTCCCTCATCAATCTCCTAGCCTTGTATCTCCCTCTTTCAGGAAACTTTGTAGGTTTTTATATTCTCAAAGGTTATAAAAGTTCAAACTTTTCTTTAACCTCACTAATACTCTACATTTATTTTGAAATGTTTCCTATCTTACAAATACAGGTAATAATTTAAAGTCTTTGGTTAAGCAGAATATGGAATCGATCATTAGATTTAAGACATAGTTCCTAGTAGGCAAATAATAATGCTTAACAAACTAATAGAAGACAAATTATTCCTGAATTCATGGAGCTTAAAATACAGTATGAGAATGTGAGGCGGGGTGAAATAACTACAGAATAAGACATATTAATTGTATTAAAGTAATAAATTTTATGAGATAAGAGAGGGCAAATCTCATCTACACTGGAAGCCTCAGATAAGGTTTCAGGTGGGAGGCACAATTTAAATTGGAAATTGAAGGTTACTTTTGAGTTCAATGGGTGATGAGAATGGCAGGTTTAATTTCACAAAGAGCGGGATTAGACCATGTTACCGATAGAAAGATAAGGTCGTTGATAGTGGAACTGTGAATTGGTACAATCATTCTAGGAAGTAATTTGAACTTTGAAGAAAGTGACAAAAATATCCATAATATGACCCCACTGCTACAATTACACACCAAGAGGGTCAGCATGGGAAAAAAATCTAACAAATTGCTAAATATTTATAATAATATTCTTTATGGTAACAAATAAGGAAAAGGAAGCAATAAATATCTATTAAGCCTCTACTATATGCCAGGCCTTGTACTACGTACTTTACAAATATTATCCCATTTGTTCCTTATAGCAATATCAGAAGTTAGATGCTTTATTATTACCATTTCACCATTTAGGAAATCGAGGCAAAGGATGGGTGACTTATCCAGGTTGGCATAGCTAGGAAGTATCTCAGGTTGAATTTGAAATCAAGTCTTTTTGACTAGGCCTAGTGCTAACTCCATTAGATTTCCCTTTGTTGCAGAATGGCTGCACAAATTGAGAAACAAGACTATGATGTACTTTTACTGTTGTATAAAAAAAAATGGATATGAAGATTACAGGGAAGCATAGGAAGATATATGAGCCAATATGAAGGGTAGTAAACAGAACCACAATGGTGCACCTGATGACTATAACAAGGCAAATGGAAACAATAGCAACAAAACAAATTAAATCTGAATGTTGAGCACTTATAATGACTGAGCTTAGCCCCAAATAAGAGCTATGAGAGTTCACCTTTCCTTTTTTAGAAAGGTAAGGAACTATGTATGTGTACCACTATAAGTCCGGTAGGACTTGACTGATATGTTGGCAAGGTGTACAGGGTATTTTGTTTTTCTTTTAAACTACCACTTTTTTTTCTCTTTCTCTTTAAAAATATTTCTTAGAAGGGATAACTTTCTGGGTATAAGGAGGAAGAATATATTGGGAAATGAAGTGATACAAAATATATAATTTTTTTTAAAGAAAAAAGGTAAATTACAAAATATTATTCTATTTACACAAAGATTTATCTAGGATATACTTAAATAGGAAGTAAGTTTATAGAAGGGGATATAATCATATTTTTTAAAAACTGAGATGACACATAGTTCTACAACATCCCTATGTAACAAAGCTCAATCAATAAAAGCCTGAGCGACTACTATATAAATACAATTTAAAATCATTTTGAAAATTTGAAAATTTCTTAACTTTACAAATCTCTTTAGGATAAGTGAGGGATTAGTTCAATAATTCAGTAATCATTAATTGGCATTTAAAATCCTCCAGTATCACTTGTATTACTCATGCTAATAGGTAAACAGGGGAGAAAAATTTTAATATCCTGAGAATGTACTTTCCTTCATTGGGAATTCTAATAAAAAGGGAATTCATTGTCTATAATGACAGAGAAGCAACTCAATGATATAAGGAGTTATCTCCTTAGTATTACAAGATTATTATCATTGTTATTGTTGTTTTTCTATTATTAGAGGATTTTTTTTCTACTTGTTTGTATTATTAACCTATTTCCTACACTCTACCCCTTTTTGGTTATGCCCTTTATGAGCTCAGATATCAAATAGTACTTTATTTTGTTCTCTTATTTTCTCATACATGTATATATTACTGTGAATTATCACTATCTATATTGACATCTTTTCTGTCAACTAGACTGCAAGCTAAGCTGCATGAATGAAGGGACATTTTTTTTGTAGTCAGATCCCTCCAGCATCAATCACAATGCTTAAGAAATATTTATTAAGTTGTTTTGTATAATAACTTTTATTGATACGAATTGTTTTTTTAATCTGTGTTTATTGCTTGATTATCTTGATAGGTACTTTATTTCATTTTTAATCAATAAATACAAAAAAAGTCACCTACAAAAATGATTTTTTATTTTTACTGACCATCTTATTGGGTAAAAACACCATTGTCCCATTCATTCTAATAAGTGAAAACTACTGAACTAGGTAGGACCTTGTTGTTATCCATGGAATGCCCTGATTAACAGTGCCTCTATATCATTGACAATTGCAAAGGATGATGGGAAATTTTCATTCAGTTATAATTCTCGTGGCCACAGCAGGAGTATTAACTGGTTTCACTTCACCAGACTGTCTGCAGGAACATTGCCAAGGATTCTCCTTCGCCCCCTAGCCATATGTTTCAATATGTCTCTGTAGCTGCTGAAGCCAAACTCTGATATGCTTCATAAATTTTTGGATGAACTTGCAGAATGTGAATTCAAAAATTAATGAGCATATATTAACACTATCCCTGGGCAGTCTTTGTTTATGTGCTTAGCACATTAGACCTCTGACCCATTCAAATCATTATCACTGCATTATTGCAAACCTATGAACCAGACAGGTGCTGTACAGTGGGATAAAGTGGAATAATAAATAATAGCATTGTCTAAGTTGTTGCATTACATGAGTGGAAAAAGATAGATTTCGTGGAGGCAGTATTTTAACAGAGGCCTTCCTGTTATTCTCTTAAAGGTGAAGAAAATTGCAACTCTAAACATTCCACTTCATAGAATCATGGGATCTAAGAATATTTTAGTTTGAGGGGACTTTAAGGGACCACCTACTCTATCTATATTTGATTCAGAATTCTGTCTCCTACATAAGTGACAAATGGCTACTTGAAGACCTTTAGTCACACTAATCTTCTTTGCAATTTCTCTATTTCTGTTAATAACACCATCATTGTCCTAGTAACCTAAGGTCAAAATTGGGGAAATCCTTGATTCTTCCCTCTTTATCCTCAAAGCAAAATACAAATACAATCTGTCCCTCTTCACATTGCTCAGGTCTTTGATTTCTTTTCTTGGGCAACATACATAGTTCTATAAATCATATAGCTTCCTCCATTATTGAACTCCTTGAAGGCAAGGACAGTGTAATTTTTAGTTTTCCTCTTGGTATTCCTAATATCTGTCATAGGATTTTGCACATTTTGGTTATTGTTTGTCTATACCCATAACTAAAGTATAAGAAAGTCTCTGCTTAGGAAATTCCCCCTATGAATATAGGTAAACAACTGTTTAGCAACTGGAGTTTAAGAGTATCTGCCGGGGCACTGAGAAATTAAGCCACTTGCCCAGAGCCACACAGACAGTATATGTCAGGGGTAGCATGTCAAGAGACTATGAGGTCAGCTATCTACTTTAGATGCACTGAAGTTGAGGTATCTTGAGTTAAATAGAAATTCCCAAAAGAGATTTTGTGATATGGGACTGGAGTTCAGGAATTAGGTGAGGACCAAATATATTTATTTTTCATATAAGGGCATCTCAATGTAAATATCTTCCTTGCCAGTAACTATTAGGGTAATTGAGAAGAAGTCATATGATAAATATGTTTATAGAAGTGAGAGTTTTTAGTGGAGAAACACTAGATGCTTTCTCCAAAAAAAGTCAGCAGTAAAGCATAGATGTCTCCATTCTCTTAATATTATTTTATGTTGTCCTAGACATTCTAGGAATAGCAATAACACAAGAGAAAAGAAATGATGTCATAAAGACAAGCAAAGATAGAGGTCAGCTATCTTCACTATACCACTCTTCCTGTCTTTGTGAAGCATGAGAAACATACACACGCTGTTGATATTGTGAACTTTAAATGCTTAAAGTATACTTAAGGAAAACATGATTTAATATTACAAATGTTAATCTGTGGATGATTAACTCTTTACGTAAACAATGTGTGGAAAGAAGATAGGTCAAGAGGCAATGGAGCATAATTGTAGAATTTTGGGAAACCTCTGCTCAGACCTAGGCTCTAGCTATTACTAGCTATGTAAGCTTGGAGAAGACAGAAGACTTTGCTGGACTTCAATTCATTCTTCTATAAAAAGAGCAGGATATAAGAAATGAACTCTAATATCTCCTCTAGCTGTACATTTAAATAATTCTACTACCAAAATTTAACATTGAAGTTTCATAACTTCTGTTCTTCATTATCCAACTGAATCCAATTACCTTTTATTAATTTGCCTCTTTAAGGATTGGGTAGATAATCACATATACAGCATCAAAGCAAAGATAAATACTTAGCTTCATTAGAAATACCAGTTGTAAAATCTCTCTGTAACTAAGCCATGCATCCATTTTAACTTTATCTTGGTAATTGGTGTGAGATATTGGTCCGTGCCCAGTTTCTACCCTACTGTTTCCCAGTTTTTCCAACAATTATTTTTCTGCCAAATAATGAATCCTTATCCCCAAATCTTAAATCTTTTCACTTTTCAAATACAATGCTATTATATTTATTTGCTGCTATAAATTGCATAGCTACTCTATTCATTGATATACATTTATATTTTTTAGCCAGTACCAGAACGTTTTGATAATTACTGTGTTATAATACAGTTTAAGATCTAATACAAGAAAATTAGAAGAATCTGGAATATACTGTTTATCAGACTTAAGGATAGGTGAACAATTTATGAATAAAGAGATAGAGAGAAAAATTGTGTGAAAAATGGATGATTTTGTTTGCATTAAATTAAAAAGGATTTGTACAAATAAAAAAAATACCCAAGATTAAAAGGAAAGCAGAAAGTTGGGGAAAATGCTTTATAGATAGTTTTTCAGGTAAGGGTCTCATAACTAAAATATATAAATAACCTTGTCAAATATATAAAAATAAGAATCATTCCACAATTGATAAATGGTCAAAAGATATGAACAATTTTCAATTGAAGAAAATCAAAACAGTTTATAGTCATATAAAATTCTCTAAATCATTATTGATTAGGGAAATGCAGATTAAAACAATCTTGAGATGTTATTTTAAGCCTACCAGGTGGGCTAAAATGATAGCAGGGGAAAGTGACAAATGTTGGAGAGGGTGTGGAAAAACTGGCACATCAATTCCTTGCTGGTGCAATCGTAAAATGACCCAGTCATTTTGGAGAGCAGTCTGGTATTATGCCCAAAGAGTTATTAAACTACCTATATCCTTTGACCCAGAAATACCACTACTTGGTCTATTTCCAGAGATGGTTAGGGAAAAAGTAAAAGAACTTATATGTTCTAGAATGTTTATAGCAGCTTGTTTTGTGGTGGCAAAGAACCAGAAATTACAGGGATGACCATCAATTGGGGAATGGCCAACAAGTGGTGAAATGTAATTGTGATGAATTATTACTGTCATAAAAAAAATTATGAGCTCAATGATTTTAGAAAAAAATATGGAGGGATTTGGACAAAATAATGAAGAGTGAAATGAGCAGAACCAAGAGAACATCGTATATAGTAATAGCAATATTATTTTATGAATGACTTTGAGTGAATAAATTATTTTGTCTGTCATAAATACCAAAATTAACTTTAAAGGGCATGTGAAGACCCTCTCCACCCAGATAAAGAACTGATTAAATAGAAGTATGTATAGAATAATATTATATATATGGGTATCTATCTATCTATCTATCTATCTATCTATCTATCTGTCTGTCTGTCTGAATGTCTGTCTATCTATCTATCTATCTATCTATGTCTAATGGTAGCTATCTCTAGGCTGGTGGGAAGGGAAGAAAAAAATAAATTTGCATGACGAATTAGTGGAACATTTAAAAGGAATAGCAAGTTGTGCAGAGCAGATTTGAAGTTTCATGTATAATCATATTTCTTATTGTACTATGTTATGGAAATGCTTGTTTTGTTCCATAAATTATTTTTAAATGCTTGTTGGAAAGGATTCATTTCAATATGGAGTGGTACTTACAAATCTGTCCCAAATATTTGTAATGCCCACTATCAGCCTATGATCTTGAATTTAAAAAAATGTAATGGGGCCATTATACTCAGGTTCATGATAGGTAAGCATTCTTAAAATGATAGCTAATTAACCTCCACAGGTATACTTACCTTTAAATGCCACCAATTAGACTCAATTAGCTTAATGCAAAAACATTTGCTGTCATATCATTGTAAGAATAGTATAACTCATTTCCTCCATAAATCCAGACCACATTCTCCCACAATTCCTCATACAAAAGGGGTAAGTGGGTATACATATGTAATACATTAGTAAAGGGGTATACACTTAGAGAACATGTGACCAAAGGACTCACATCTTAGGACTGTCCCAATAAACTTCTGTCTTTCCCCTTTCCCTCTCCTCTCCTCCTCCACAACACACACACACACACACACACACACACACAAACACACACACACACATGCACACACGCATGCATGTACGCATGCACACACACACACACTTACAAACTGTGATGTCTGGAACAAAGTAGATTGAAATTATAGATATGAAGAGATGAAAACTAATTGCTACAAGTAAGCTATATGAAGTATATGGAGGTTGGAATTCTGGTTTAATGTGATGTCACTGTGTAGATACAGTAAAAGTTAGCATAATAATCCTTTTCTAGGACAATGAAATGCATTATTTAAAAGTAACATGGCAGCTAAGTCTCTAGGTTGTTGTTTCTTGGACAAGACATAAATTAACTCATTAATTAATTAATACAGTTGTATACTCACTATATGCAGAAATCACTCTGTTGAGATTTGGGGAAGAATCACATTTAGATAACATATAGTTCCTATCCTCATGAAAGTCTTCAAAACTGAATAGGAATAATCTACAATTTTGCTTCATTCTTTTTCTCTTGTCTGAAGATTGGCTACCTACATGGGTAATTTGGATGTCAGCTGTATGATTAACTTTAGGGATATCAAATAAGTCTTCAGTTTTATCTATCTATCTGTGCACATGTACGTATATATGTATGTATATTTGTATGTATGTGTATGTATATATAAACACACATATATACACACATACAAATATATGTATACATAAATAGACATATATACAATCTACATGCATATACATACACATATGTATACACACATATAGATAGATAGAGAGATACATGGATAGATAGATAGATGAATCCGGCATTTAAGGAGGATTTGGGCAAGGATTTTGCCAGAAATGACCAGGAGAGAGATTCTGCTGTGGTTGTTGTGGGACAGCCTGTTTTCTTTTCCTTATAGAGATGGACAATAGAGGCATCCTCCAACTTCTTGGGGATGAATCCCTTTTGCCATATCATCTGGAAAATATCATTCAGCTTCTTTATGAGCAATTCCCTCTCCTCCTGCCTTGTAGATCTCTTCTGGAATGGAATCAATACTAGGCAATTTACCACTTGAGAGAAGTTTCATGACATTGAGTACCTCTTCTTCAGTTGGAGGTTCAGCTAAAGAGGAACTGATTACCACTTGAAGCATGTGATTGACTGCTTCAGCGTTGGGGATGTGTGAGATCTGTTAAGAATACTATGGAAGTGTTCAGTCCATCTCTCCAGGATCATGTCCTTGTCACTGATCAGTGTGTCTCTTTCAGCATTCAGTAGTTGAAACATACCAGGGATCTTTGGCTCATAAGTAGTCTTCAGGGCATCAAAGGTTTTGGGAATATTGCTGTCAGCATAGAATTAAATCCCTTCTGCCTTCTTGCTGATCTAAGAATCCTACATTTTCTAACTTGCATTTTGCTTTTTTTGAGAATTTATTTATTTATTTTTAATTTTCAACATTCACTTTTATAAGATTTTGAGTTCTAAAATTTCCCCCATACTTCTTCCCCAAGAAGGTATGCAATCCAATATAGACTCTATATGTACATCATATTAAATGCATTTCTACATTAAATGTGCTGTGAAAGAGGAATCAGAACAAAAGGGAAAAAAATAAGAAGAAAAAAGAAAATAGCATTTTTTTGATCTGCATTCAAACTTCATAGTTCTTTCTCTGGATGTGGATAACATTTCCATCATGAATCTTTGAAATTATCTTAGATTATTGCACTGCTAAAAAGAGTTAAGTCTATTTATTAGTAAAGCAAGATTCTTGACCTCAAGGATGACCAGGAAAATGCCTGTATGGTTTGGAATTGAGAAAGCATAAAAAACTCTATAGGTAGAAGGCAGAGGAAGTATAATATTTATTTAGATACCAAAGGATCTAATCCCCAGACCAATAACCCCAATTCACGATAGCAATAATTATATTCCAAAACCAGTAAACCCACCTCAATGTAGCAACAAGGAGATTATAACACTGTATTATAGCAAAGAACCAAATCATCTTGCAACCTTCCCCCCTGCTAGGGCCTTCCCGTAAACAATCACTCACGAATCCTAACTGTCTGTTTGCCTGCATACTCCCCAGCAGTTCTGAAAGCCCTTGCAGTCCTCCAAGTCCTTGCACTCTCTGGAATTCTCTGGATTCTCAGTTCTGTAGTGTCTTGATGCTATAGAGTCTCAGCTCTTTGATATTGGCAACTCTCTTGTCTGCACTTTCCACTCTGCATTCTCTCTTGAAGCTGTCTCTCCTTTAATGTTTGCTGCCTCAATATCTTCTCAATGTTTGCTTCTCAAGTCTCCTTCTCAGTTCTGCTGCTCTCAGTTCTGCTTCTCTCACACTCTGGGCTCTCTTTATGTACAGTCCTAGCCAGCATCTAATTGGCTAGAACTCAGGTCTCTGATTGGCTGAATTCATGCACATCTAATTGGCTGGAACTCAGTGCACATACAATTGGTTCTGGCACTAGAACTTCTTCTTAGGGCTCTGAGGGTTTCACACATCCAGTGACCAAAATAGCAAAAGGGTGTGGGACTGGGGCCTAAGTGAAGGGTGTAAGTAAAGGCCCTATTGAATGGGTGGGTGAGAAGATATTTAATCACATTAATACTACAGTCTAACAAAGTTGGTCATCCCACAATGCTGCTGTTGCTGTGTACAATGTTTGCCTGCTTCTGCTCCTTTCAGTTATCATCAGTTCATGCAAGTCTTTCCAGATTTCTTTGAAATTCTCTTGTGTGTTGTTTCTTATGGAACAATAGTATTCCATTAAATTCATATGCCACAACTTGTTCAGCCATTCCCCAACGAATGAGCATCCCCACAATTTCCAATTCTTTGCCACCACAAAAAGAGTTACTATAAATAATTTTGTACATGTGGGTCCTTTTCCCATTTGTATGATCTCTTTGGGATACAGACCTGGAAGTGGTATTACTGGATCAAGGGGCATGCACAGTTTTCTAGCCCTTTAAGTATAGTTCCAAATTGCTCTCCAGAATGGTTGGATCATGTCATAACTCCAGTACAAAGTAGTTTTGATGATTGCTGCTTTATAATACAGTTTCAGATCTGGCAAGGTTAGGCCAGATTCTTTTTATTATTTCACTTGATAGTCTGGACCTTTTGCTCTTCCAGATGAATGTATAAAACATATTTTTTTCTAGCTCTATAAAATATTTTGGTAGTTTGATTGGTATGGTGCTGAATAAGCAAATTAATTTAGGTTGAATTGCCATTTTTATTACATTAGCTCAGCCTACTCATGAGCAACTGATATTTTTCAAGTTATTTAGTTCTGACTTTATTTGTTTAAAAAGTGTTTTGTAATTATGTTTAAATAATTCCTGGATTTGTCTTGAACGGTAGACTCCCAAATAGATTATATTGTCTGCACTTACTTTAAATGGAATTTTTCTATCTCTTGCTGCTGGGCTTTGTTGGTAGCACATAGAATGCATATTGCTTTTGATGCAACTAAATGCTTCCTTCTTGGATGTAGACAAGCTATCATCAGCATTATATGCCAATTTCATGATGGCATACAGGTTCTAGATGAAGGACTTTCCCAATCATTAATGGAGACGGGTTGTGTGTAATTGTTTCCATTGTATTCTTTTCCACAGTGTTGTTAGATGCCTTCAGCAAGAACAAATGATGGCATCAAGATTATCTTCCAGAATGATGGTAAACTATTTCACTTTAAAAGTCTACAAGCCAAGCTTAACGTGGAGGGGGAATTGGCGCATGACTTTTTTTGGCAGATGATTGTGCACTCAATGCAGACTCTGAGGCCTAGATGCAATAGAGTATAGATTGATTTTCTTCCTCCTGTGCTAATTCTGGCCTGACAATCAACACCAAGAAAACAGAGGTCCTCCACCAGCCAACACTGCATCATTAATATGTGGAAACATTGGTCAGAACACATGGAGAAGTTTTAAATGCTGTGGATGAGTTAACCTACCTTAGCCATACACTCTATAGGGGTGATCACATAGATGATGAGGTTGATGTGTATATTTCCAGAGCTGGATCAAAGTTGGGAGGCTGCAAAAGAAAGTGTGGCAGAAAAGGGGTTTCAGGCTACATATTAATCTTAATGTCTACAGAGCTGTCCTAGTGATGACAGTGCTTTATACCTGCGAAATCTGAACAGTCTATCAGCACCATACCAGAAAACTAAACTTCTTCCACTTCAATAATCTCAGTAAGATCCTGAAAATAACCTGGCAAGCTAAGGTACTAGACACCAAAATCCTCACTAGAGCTGAACTGCCGAGCTTTAAAACTCTATTGTAGAGAGTGCAACTACAATGGGCTGGCCGCATAGTTTGAATGCCAAATGCATGAATACCCAAAACAGTATTTTCTGGAGAGTTCATATAAGGTAAGCTCTCACATGGTGGTCAGAAGAAGTATGTAAAGATAGTCTTAAAATATCTCTAAAGAACTGTAGTAGTGGCTGTGAGACATGAGAAATGCTGGCACAGAAGTGTCCGGCATCGCATGTCTGGTTGAAAGAAGATGCTGTAGTTCATGAGCAAAGCTGAATCACAGAAGCACAAATGAAAAGTGAGCTGCACAAATGCAGAGTTTCTTCGACTCTAGATTTGCTACTTTTACCATATCTGTGGTAATTCATCTGATCAGCCACAACCAAATACATTGGATCATGACTCCAACATTTTGTTGTCATTGGTCTTCTTAGAGAGTCAAGGACCACCACTACCACCACCACCAACAACAACACAGTTGGGGGTGATTAGAAGGTGCATTGCAAAAGACCATCATTGTATTAAGTATTCCTAATTGAACTCAAAAATTGTTAAAAGGTACAAATAGATCAAAAATCAAAACAATTCTGAACATTAAATCCATATGCACTGCTACAGTTTTGTTTGCAACTTGACATCATTGATGAATCTTTCCCAGATCTCCTCAAACTATTGATATCCATCACACTCCAAAATAATTTTTATTTATTCTATAAATATACTTCATATATTTATCTCTATACTTGTTACTTTTCCCCAGTAGCATTTAAGTAGAATTTAAGCTTCTTGGTAGCAAATATTGCTTTCTTTTATCTGTATGTTTACACTTTTTAGAACAATACTGGTCACATAGACATTATGCTTGTTTTCTGAATGTTGAATTGTAGCTTTGATTTTAATCCAAAATAATCTTGTGGAAAGCCTATCTATTTACCTTATTCCTCCACAAGTGTTTGAATGAAGTACACACACGAGCATACCCTCACTGAATATTTGGGATTAAAAATGAACAGTCTCATAATCTTTGTATTTGCTTTTATATTTGTCCATGTCTCATCTTCTTAAAGGGATCTGTGTTGGTTCATACAAATTGTCCCAGATTTCTCCTTGACAGTACTATAAGGAGAGAGCAGGAAAAGGATGGAATGGGCCAGTGAGAAAAAAACCATCAGTACCGGGGCCTGGAACTAAAAATGAGTTGACATTCTCCCAGTACAGTTGTGTTGTACATACTGGTTGGTAGCTAGTTTTGCCATGATTCCTGTATAATCAATTTGTATAGAATGTTTGCCCAACTATTTTGTGTCCATATTATAAATATGCCATTTGACAGTGATTTGACTAGGTGAAGTATCCTCTGGATATACATATATATATATATATGTATATATATGTATATATATTAACCTCAGTCATAAACTGTAATTAGTGTCTTAAAGGTATGACTAAAAAGTCATTCCTTTTACTTTATATCTTTTATGATGAAAAAGCAAAAACTGGCAATTCCTTTAATAGACAAAGTAGCAAAGTTGGAACTGTTACCTTCTGCTAAACATAAAAGAATTGCCTTTATAGATTTAGAGGGATAGGAGAGGGAATGGAATGTGATTAAAGACATTGATATTTCTTTAAATAGCTATTATTAATTAACAGGAATTATTCCACCTAAAAAATTCCATTGCCCCATTATCTATATATTACTTGTAAATTATTCACCATGGAAGTGATAATCTTAGTAACTAATAAATGGAATCCAAGGTTTTTTTTTTTTCAATAACCCTTTGGTAGGTAAGAGAACTAGAAACCCGAATTCCTTGACTTTGCTATATACGCAGTGATTATGAAAGATATATATTTTTTTCATTTTAAGCCTATGTTTCACACATATTAACTCTGAGGCCACAGGGATGGATTATTTTAAGAAGGCTGTCTAGGTGTATCTATTACGACTAAGTTATTAGTACACCAACCCCTCTAGAGTGGGACATTAACATGCTTACCTGGACAGATTTTAACCCCATGAAAAACTCCCAGACAATTGGTTACAGATTCCATGTGACAACTTTTCAAATACGCAATACAAAATTGAGAAGTTGGAGAAAAAATAATGTTTGTACTTTAAATTCCATTCAGTAAAGACTAGTTAAATGTTTACTATGTGTAAGGTACCATGCTTGATGCTGAAGATACAAAAAAAAACACAAGAAGGAAACAGGTTTGGCTTTCAAGTGGCTTACACTCTCTTGGGGAGAAAAACAACACATTTGCAGATAAGTAACTAGGAAATGTATGGAAAATAAATTTTAAAAGTAAATTATGCATGGAATAGTACTAACTTGGGGAAATCAGAAAGGTACTCTTGTAGAACTGTTTTTCTTGCTTTTCAGGTATGATTTCTATCTCATGTTGCACCCTTTTCTTAACTAATCTCCACCCTACAGAGGAAAGAGACTTAGTGAAGCAGGGCCTCTCATCTGACCTTGTGACTTCTATCTCATATTATTCCTCCACCCAAATCTCTAACTTTCTTTGGGAAGAAAAGTGGTACCCTTCACTCAATGATGAACATTGTTATACTGAGTCATACCATTCGCATCCCAACAATTTTAAAATTCTGTAGGTCATCTTCTAAACACCATTGCTCATCCATACCACACAATTGCTTAGTCTCATTCTCCTCAATCCTCCCACCCTAAGTTTCAACCAAATACCACCCAGTTATATTCCATTATGCCCTGTGGAATACCTGTTATATAGGCAACAAAATTTTTATCAAATCACCATTAGAGGCAGGGGAGTTAGAATACTCTTTGCTGTCCATTACCACTTTCTGATTTTGCCCCTGCCTCTATTACTTAGTCACTTCTCCTTTGAGTTTCATGCTATTTATATCTACTATCCCACAATAATGCTGGTAACTCTTGTTTGCAGACCCCTCTCCCGAGGTCACTCCATTTTATTCTTCAATAATTTTTATATAGTTTATTTTTTTCTCTCTTCCCCAACTCCTGCTCTCATATTAGGGGACTTCAGAATACATATTGACTTTGCTTAACCACTTAGTTCCTCAGCCTACTCGCCTCTCATGAGTTGGTCTTCCACTCCATCTCAGTTACATGCAAAGATGATCTTGCTGTCTTGATCATGTTTCTTGATTTTGCTGTCACCGACAAATATATCACTTCCATGTTCAAGAATTCCAAAATCCCCTAATCCAACCACAATTTATTAATTTTTCACCCCTCTATCTGCCTTCCCTTATAAAACTCTACTTTTCACCTGCTCCATGACCTCAAATCCCTTGACCCCTTGATTTTCTCCCAGGTCATTCTCCCTACAGAGTCATTCTTTCTTCTTTTCCTCACCTTGAACTTTTGATGAGCCAATTCAGCCCTACAATGTCCTTCTCTCTTGAGTCCCTAATCTCTTTATCTTTTCATTGATTATGCCCTGCCAAGCCTTGGCCTTGGATTGTTCCCACCATTTTCTGCCCTTGCTCCTGCAAAGATGCTGCTGAATGAAAGGGGAAAAACTCACTCAGCCTTTCTCATTGGCTCAACTACAAATTTACATTATACAACGTCAGCTGGTCCCGCAATGTTGCTAAGCTATCCTATAACTACCTTATCAATTAAGAATCTCACTCTCCACAGTGGTTCTTCCAATTTTTTCTTTAAATCATCTTCAAATCTCCCATGGATCCTCTTCTCCCTTTTCTCTCAGCTAAGAAACTTGCCTCATATTTTACAGAAAAAGGAGGCCATTTACCATAAGTTGTCTCTTTTCTCTTATACTTTGGCTTCTATCACTCAGATGCCTTCTGCCACTATCTCCTCCTTCACCCTTCTCTTACATGATAAGTATCCTTATTCCTTTCCAAGCATAAACCCTCTACCTACTCAAGCAACTCCATTCTATCCTGTTTCTTCTAATAGATTTCCCCCTTTTGCCCCCTACTCTATCACTTATTTTCAATTCCCTCCTATTTACTGTTCCATTCTCTACTGTCTATAAATATTCTTGAGTCTCCTTTATCCTGAAAAAAAAACCTCACTTCATCTTTCCATTCTAGCTATCATCCTATATGTCTTTTTCCCTATGTAGCTAACTTCCTTGAAAAGGCTGTCTACAATAGATGCCTCCACTCTCTCCTCTCACTCTTTTCTCAAGCCCTTACAATCTATCAACCTTTATCAATGAATTTTAATGGACTATAAGCACAACATAAATTCTGAGTCTCTGAAATAGATTGATAGAGAAATTGAGGTAAAGGGGACTTGTGACTAATAGTAAAATATAAGGCATTGAAAAAAATTTAAATGGAAGTTCAAAGGAGTCACATTATCAATTTAATCTTATATCATACAGGAGTAATATCACACGTGTGAAGATTTAAATAATATGTTTTGGGACAAAATTCATAAGAAGCAAGTATGCCCTTCAGGAAGCACTTTTTAATTAAGTTTGGTTCATGCATATGATATAAGCGGAGAATAAAAATATTACAGGTTAATATACATTCATTTGAGACTAAAGAAACTCCACAAAGGAGTTATACTAATAATCTTATTCTAACTGAGTTCCTCCTTCCTGAGCAGTTTATTTTGAGGGAAAATTAGTTTAAGGGTTTTATGAGTCTAGTCTTGAAATAATAAGGGAAAAAAATCTTTGGTTTGTTAAGTCTCATAGTACCTCTACTTGATTTTCTTTCTTGGGGGAGTACATATATATCTATATACATACTCATATACACAAATGCATGTCTATATGTATGTGTACATACAAATGTATATACAACCATATATATATATATATATATATACCTTTAGGGGTGTGTGTGTGCGTGTGTGTGTGTGTGGACTGATAGATGGATAGATAGATAGATAGATAGATAGATGGATAGATAGATAGATATTCCCAAATATAGGGACACGCATGAACACAAATAACTATAGTTACATATGAAACTGAGAGTTTTCTCTCAATAGAGTTACAAAATCTCAGTTCTCTAACATAGTGTTTGAAAAATCAGGATCAGTTCTTCTGATTCTATACTTACTTCACTGAAGGGACTAGGTTACATATTGTATTTATGTCTTTATAGAGTTACTTCCCCAATCCCCACTCATACTTACTCTCTGAAGAGAAGCTATACTGAGGGACTATATTTCTATGACTATAGTTCAAAAAGACTCCACTGATGTACTGAATCAAACAGTAAATTTAATTGGATTTTGGTATAAATATTTGCTAAAGAATATATTAAGAAAAGATTGGGACACACTCTTCCACAAACACACACAGGTCCATGGGGTGAGTAACCTCAAAATTAGAGCATGATGATACTGATACACACATGTAGGGAACATGTGTGAAAAATGAGTAATTCACAACTCTTGAAATAGATATCCACTATTAAGTCCATTGTATATTATTCCCTGATACCAGGATTCTTGCTCTTTAAAGTAGGCATCTCCCTCATATGCAGGTCATAAGCATTTATTAAGTGCTTTCTTTGTGTCTGTCACCGTGCTAAGGTGTTGAGGATATAAATACGTGGAAAAAAGAGGCATAACCTGCCTTCAAGGACATTATTTTTAATGGGCAAGGCAACACACAAAAGGTTGCTAAAAAACAGTTAACAGGAGGTGAATGGAGAAGATACAATGTATCCATCAGGGAACATGATGTCAACATCTGAAGGCAAGGTGTCAACATCAGGAGAGTCAGAAATAGACTCAGATGGTAAGGATGGCAAGCATGCTTTTCTATCCACCCTCCACCCCCTAATAAATGGAAGCTCTGAATGGAACTCACCAATGGGGAAAGGCCTAAGGTACTGAAGGATATAGCAAGGTAAGAAAACCTCAGGCTCTAAGTTCCCATGTGAACAGGCAGCTGAGGCATGGTATCAAATTCAAGAATGTCAGAAGCAGAACTGAGAGAAAAAAATGACTCTTTCTTTCGAATGTAACCTCCATTTGATAAAATTCCCATGCTAGTTATGTTCAATTCAAACCTGACTTAGCCCATGACTGCATAGACTCGTTTTCTATCCATCTGGTCTAAGATTGTTCGCTCTGGCAATGTCGTGGTTTCTATGACTTCCTGCTCTGTTTGGTGATTTTAAGCTCTTGAAACTTCCCCTGAGAAAGTACCTATTTCAGCCATGCTCACTTCAAATCTAGCTGAACCCATGAAACTTGAAAAAAAACCACTTACTTTTTCACTTCATCTCCTTACCTCTACCTCTTCCCCCAGCATTTCAGATTTCTTTTTCTTTGTTGTCTTTATCATTGGAGTCTAAACTTCTTGAGGGTATTTATTTTTTTATATTCCCAAGACATTCCTCTCTCTCTCTCTCTCTCTCTCTCTCTCTCTCTCTCTCTCTCTCTCTCACTTTAATTCTAATTTACATCCAAATTCCAGTTAAGATATACACAGGTTAAAATGATGTTTATTATAATTCCAAAAAAGATTATACTAAACTGGGAAGGATAACTGAAATGATGAAATATCAGAATCATGACTCACCATTCTCTCATTAAATTGCAACAACACAAAAGTGAAGATTAAATCCTGTCTAACAGGGTAACATTAAAAATTTTGCCTAAATGTATGTATATGAATACATATATAGATGTAATATAGATTATATCTATATTTGAATAGATTAGTTTACATATATGTGTACATATGAATATATGTGTAAAATTTTCTGTTTTCTCCTTTTAAATTTATGCACACGTGTGTGTTTTACGGTGTGTGTGTGTGTTTGTAATTTGAATCAGTATAAAATAGGATCATGGAAATATTTCTTTATAGCTTATATGAAAATAATTTTGGTGATTTTAGCTAATAAGTGACTCAGTACAAGTCTGCAATGTTTCTCTGCTACTAAAACATCTAATGAAGTATTAATTCTTCAGTTGATATACAGAGTATAGATCAAGAATATCAGTGATCATTATACTACCCCATGCTGATCAGACCACAATTAAGATGTTGTATACAGTTCTGCGAGATGCATTTTTAAAGTTATATCAACACAGTAAAGTGCACACAGAAGTGAACAACCAGAATTTTGGAGGGAATAGGAAATATATCCTTTGAAAAATAGCTGTAAGAAATGAGGAGGCCTAGTTTAGACTGGGGAATAGAAAATGGGTATATAGTGGAGAGAACATGCTACACAAGGTAAACCTATACCCTCTTCCATTTTAGAGACCTTGAAATATTTGCAGATAATTATAGCATGTTCTCACTCAAGAAAGTGTAGTGACGGCAGAAGTATCAATGGTTATGAAACATAAGAAGCAACCATATCTAAGCTAAATATGAAGATACACTTTCTTGAAATTCATTTTGGTCTATCCAACAATACATTGTGCTGTCTCAGCTGACAGTAAAAATCCTGCCCTGTTACTGCAAATGTTGGAGAAGTCTCACATAATCATCTTTCAAGAATGTTTATTGGGGAATTCTTGAACTGAGTGAGAGGATGGAGTATGTCAGTGGTGTCATACTCAAATAGAAAACCCGATTGCTTCATATAGACTTAGAAAACCACAAATTTACAGTTTTTGTTGTTTTATAGTTTAATTTAGCTTGTTAAACATTTCCCAATTACATTTTAGTCTGATTCTTGTGGCCACTGGTTTAATACTATAAGAACTTGTTAGGAATATTGTGTGCAAAGCACAAAACTAGTAGCTAAAAGAGATATTAAACTTAGAAAATAATGTGCCCTTGCGATTTAGTACCTTACAGATTTATTAACGATAAGCTACCACAATTCAATTCAGTTCGACTCAACAAACTTTTATGAATATCATCTAGGTCCTGGAACAACAGAAACAAAAAAAAAATGAAATATTGTCCCTGCCCTGAAAGAGGGGATATAACATTGTAGCAACAATGTTGCTAGCAGCTCCTTGGGGGTGTAAGACCAACAACACCAGCACACAGGAAGGCTGCTAGCAGAAGTTCTTTTATCTGCTTTTCTAAGAAAAGCAACTTCAAGGGGTTAACAATCTCACTTTAATTAAACATATATATAACATTCACTTAGTTCAAGGGGAAAAGCCAGCACCCTGAACTTCAGAGAGAATACCTATAGACTGATTATAGGTAATAGTTTAATCAATCATTATGAATACCTACAAACAGGGGCAATCTTCTGTCTGGGGCAACAGCCAGACAATTTTGTGGATTCCCGTTAAAGAACTTCCAAAATACCCATGGTAATTATAGAAAATAGACAAAGGCAGGAGGAGCTAGAGAGTGTATCACTATTAATTGGTGGATATTTTTTGGTTTTCTGCTTAATAATGAGCTTGGGAGCTGAGCCAATGTTATACCCAAACATAAGTTTGTGTATTGATCATTTCCCAATCACATATAGGTCCCAATATTCTTGTTTTGGCTTTCATAGGTCATAGTATCTTGAATTATGACTCATTATCTAAGTTATGATTGTAAACAGGTCACCAT
The DNA here is from genome assembly GCF_011100635.1 of Trichosurus vulpecula. Taxonomy (NCBI): domain Eukaryota; kingdom Metazoa; phylum Chordata; class Mammalia; order Diprotodontia; family Phalangeridae; genus Trichosurus; species Trichosurus vulpecula. Next base: position 135,111,376 of record NC_050581.1, read on the forward strand.
GTCCAGGCTTCCACATTTCACACAGTTTAAATTTTTATGGCTTTTCACTTATTACCGTATTTTATGGCTTTTCCCAAATACAAACCCTACAGATGTTATTGGAAATATTTGAGCTAAAAAGAGTGGAACATCTTTTATTTAATTCAATTCAACAAGCACAATTTGAGAAATTTTAGTAAGACATGAATAAGACAAGTGATGAATCTGAATTGTAATGTACAGGTACTTTAAGGAATGAAATTAAATACAAGCAAGTGTCAAATTATATGCTTCTGTCACTAAATGTTTAAACTGGCTAGTCAGCAAGTCAATGTGTTGGTCAATCAAGACAAATTGATTAAGTAGTTATTTTTTTTCCTTTAAAACATTGAAATAAGGAAGTTTCTTTTAGGTAATTTAAGATCCTTCTTTTCTTCTAAGGACCTGAATGTAGCAATTTATAATGACGAGAGACAAACAGACATAAAAAGAGATAGATAGAGAGGAAGAAAGAAAGAAAGAAAGAAAGAAAGAAAGAAAGAAAGAAAGAAAGAAAGAAAGAAAGGAAGGAAGGAAGGAAGGAAGGAAGGAAACAAGAAGGGAAGAAATAAGGAAGGAAGGAAGGAAGGAAAGAAAGAAAGCAAAGAAAGAAAGAAAGCAAAGAAGGAAGGAAGGAAGAAAAAGGCACTTGATGCTGTTTCTTATTACATTTTTGAGATTTCATTTGTCCTGTTAAGCTCATCTCTGGGCTTCTTAATATTCTTCCATTACTTTATTTTCATGTTCATTTCTACTTCAGTTCTCCAATCCTTTTAGGACATCTACCTTTGGTGTTGTTTGGCTCAAAAACCATACCAATGGATTTCTGGTCCCAAATAACGTAACATTCTGTCATTAGAAGGCTGATCATAAACTAACTTCATTGGAAATGAGGAAGAAGTTGTCTTTGCTCAAAAAAGGATACCTCCCCCCACCCACTACCTGTTTTCTTTCCTGTGATTACTTTCATTTGATCTTTCTTTTTTCCAGGTTAACTTTTGCTTTACCCTAGATATAGAAAATAAAATGCATTTTTCCTCACTATTATCCTGTTAAAGTTATCAACAACCACAACAACAATCCTAATCTTCCAAGTTTGATGACTTTTGGCATATTTGACATATTTGGAATAATTGAAAGTGGTATACATGAAAGACCATTGGAATTAGAAATCCAACACCAAAGTTAAATCTCCACCTATGACAGTTCTAACTTATCTTAGTCATGTAACCTTGTACAACTGCCTTAAACAACTCCAAGCCTCAGTTTCCTCATGAGGACAATAATATTTGGACCACTTATTTTACTAGGTTCTGAAGCTTTAGAAACAATAAAGTGATATATTAATATAAATTATTATTTTAATAAAGTTTTCACAGATTTTATTGAAACTGAATGTAAAAAGATGATTGGACTCAACTTGTAATGAAAAATTCTTAAAGCTTTTTATAGGATGAAACAAGACAGAATTTTGAAATAATAATGATAATAATTATTAATATTATTTTGCTATTTGGAGATGCCATCATTTCAATCTATTGCAACTGTTTTGGGGGACCTTCAAATTTACAAGGAAGAATTAATCCAGATCCAAAATATCAAAAGTGATAAGTTATTTTAAAATGGATGCCTTTGACCTCAAATGAGGGAAGCCACTTAATTTCTTAGAGTTGGACAAATGAGGCAGACAGGTAAAGAGCTACCACTAATACAAAAACCTGAGAGAGGCAAGACTGAAAGAAGTTTTCTCAAGAAAAAGGATCCATCTATGACTATCTAAGTCATGGCCTCTTGCCAAGATTATCTTACAGCCATAGCAGAAGGAAGGGGATCAATGATCATTCAAGAGGATCCCAAAAGATCAGATTGTATGCCTTCAACACTCTTATAGATTTTAATAAGGATCCTCCTACATTGATCTCACTCAATAAGGTTACTCTGGTGAAGTAGATTAAGTATTTATCGGAGCAGTAGCATCTTGCTTAAGTCTGGACAGTTGGACAGTTTGGTTTATTTTTGCACCTAGAGAGCTGGAGAGTTGATAAAAGTATTAACTGCATACTTTTGTAGAAAAAATCATGAAAACTGGTCAATTATTCCAGTTGCTAAATTAGGTTATTAGTCATTTGACCATCTTTGAATATCTATGATTGCTAAAAATCCACTGAAGCACAATTATGAGCCACAAGAGATTGTGTGAGAATTGGAAAGGTTTTATTTACAGTAGGATATGTTTTCCTGGAAATTATATTTTTTCCTGTTTTTCCAAGGTATCACTTTCAATGAAATATATATATATATATATATATATCTTCCCAAAGAAGTGTGTATGTGCGTGTGTGTGTGTGTGTGTGTGTGTGTGTGTGTGTAATACAAGGCAATATATTGTGGAGACTGAGCTGGCTTCAAAGCCTGGAAGTCATAAGTTTTGCCTCTTACCTATACTTACAAACTCAAGTCATTTAACTTCCTAGTGTTCTAGGCTACTTTCTAACACAGTAAGTTGCAAGAAAGTGGTGACTTGCGTTGATGAAAGGAGTTTCCCTCTCTAGGAGTTCCCTGTAGCACACAGACCCAGGTTCTATCCCCAAAAGCCACAATCAGACAGATGCCAGTTCGCTAGGACTCTGGCAGTTTGTAACAAAGAAGATTCAGGTACTGGGAAAGTCATGGTGATGTTTAGGCAAGAAGAAGGGAGAATCTCTAAAGCAGACATTCCTTACTGTGATAAGGGCTACGTTCAAATGAATATTTTTTTTTTTGGTGGGAGAGAAGGACCTCTTATAGCCATGTGTCAGCAAATCCTATTCTTACTTTCTTTCCTAGATGGCAATGTTAATATTGGAAGCTTCAAGGAGATTCAGTGCTTTGAGTCAAATATTGTAATAGTACATCCATTGACATTAGACTCCAAATAGTGTAAAAAATGGTTTCCATGGTGGTCCTTTAAGGTCCTTCACTTTCACACCCAGAAAATACTTTCCTGAGACACTGTATGAAAAATTAACAAACATACTTCCATTTTTACTGAAATTCCTTAGGGCTATAGAAACCCTAATTCTTTAAAAGTAAAACATAACTGGAAATTCTGCAACTGCAAAGCAATATTGGGATTTGAAAGGCACCAACAGAGCTCAGCATTCTTAAAGAATGTTTCATATGGAGTGAAACCCTTAATTAGCCAGTCGTGTTGGTGCATCTTATCCAAAACTAATCAGCAAAATCCCCATTGATACCTGCTGATTCTTTTCTAAATTTCACCAAGTAATACGGCTGTCTAGATAAAAGAAAATCTATTCACTGGAAAATTTCTTCCAAAAATGACATAAACTTCCAAGCTTTCCTGAAAACAGGAAAATTATACAAATTGTTCCCAAGAACTTCTATTAAAGAATATACAGTAAACATGCAAAGTGACAAAGCAAATATACTGATAACTACAAATATGGGAGTTAGAGACCTTCATTGTTTTCCACTCAATTAGCTGGACGTTTCATATTTATTTTTCCCCCATTTCTGCTTTTCTTGGCCAAATCATTTCTCACATATTCCCTAGATCTAAAACAAATCCCACTTCTAACATGAAACCTTTCCATTGATTTTTCCTTTCTCTAATATTTTTATGTCACCTGGAGACTGATTAAAAAAACAGAACTTCAAAGTACTCAGAGATTTTTTTGCTCTTGATGCAATGGAAACGCCAGTGAAGTTCTCCATTGGAGTCTGTGAACTTGGGCTTAATTCTGACCTCAATTACTTCATATCTGGCCTAGTAAATGCTTCAGTTCTTTGATCTTCAGTTTCCTCACTGGTCTTATTCCATCTCTTAACCTATGAAAAATAAAAGAGTTCCCTGGGAGATGATGTTATTAACACCTTGATTTTATAGATTGTGTATCTGAGGTTCAGGGAAGTAAGATAAGTTGCCCAAGGTCATTGGCACATAATGACAGATCTGGTTTGTCCATGACCTTACCCTTGCCCAAGCCTGCCAAAGCTAGAACTAAAGTTAAAACCTACTCCTAATCTAAATTTCTTTCTACTCTGTCCTATAGCTTTTCACATATAGACATAAAAAATTGGAGTTGTAACTAAGGCAGGTGGTATATAGTCTTTGAGCTGGAATGTAGAGGATGTTTCATCTTCCACTGGTCTCCTGGTCCCATCTACTCATAGAGTAGGCCTTTGAGTCACATTCCACATGTTCACATATTTCCATTCCTTTTGCCTAAGACTCAATTCCCATGCTAGTCCTCACATACATATTTAATGTATAATCTACATACCTAGTACTTCCTCCTAAGCATTGAAATAGATTGAGTTATCAAGAGGCATAAGCTTTGGCAGGTCTGTAAGTTGCAGCCTATGATACACACTGCCTATTATCTATCACTACTCCCTCCAATCAGATTGTGCTATGCCACTCATGATAGTTGATGAATGTTAGTGGTTTTCTGAAGATTTCCTCCCATCTTTTCCCTCAGCCTTCTCTTCCTCCCAGGGGAACTCCTTTCCAATCCAGGTAGGTCAAATGTATTTACTCCTGTGGCAGCGATCTCTCCAGTAGCTGTGGAAGATTTTATCTCTTTCCAGCTGTAATGATTGTATGATCCCCTTCCCCTATCCATCTGTGTTAATTCCATCGCCCCCTCCCCACCCATCTTCCCTGCAAATCACAGGCACAGCTACACAGAATGCTAGTTTTGACTTTGATTGATACAACTCAAAATAGCAATGACTAAAACAATTTTATCTTATGTGATATTTGTTGAGTTTTCTGCTAGTTGAATCCTTTTGTTAATTATGTCATTGATCCTCAAATACAATAAATTTCACTTGTTTAAACTATACCAGCTCATTAGAAACACAACAAAAGTTGAACAGTCTGAATTCTCAGTGGGATAGACACAATTGGTTTGTGAAACAAAGAAATTTATTTTTTCAACATAAATCACCTCTGGCCTTGGTTTTGTGTGGATGTGGGAAAGGCTCCTTATATCCTGAACAAAATGTTTACCAGTGAAGGTAGGCTATGTTGAACATGCAATATTTCTTATGCTGTTTGTTTACTTTCCTAGTTAGAGTCTATATTTATATTAAGATGACTCTTTAGTTGTAAAGGAAATACTACACGAGAAGAGAAAAGGATGGGAAGGATGCAAGGATAAGAAAGAAGTCAGAGAGTCAAAGCTGAGATACTTCACAAAACAGATAATTTATATTGGATAATAATGCATTGATTATCATTCAGAAATAAAGAACACATTTTTAAATATAATTAAAGAATTTAATGGACTTCAAAGCAAAACTTATTTCCTGACTATTGTTTTTGTTTTTAATTTATTTATTTTCAGCTTTCAACATTCACTTCCACAAGATTTTGAATTCAAAATTTTCTCCCCATCCCTCCTCTCCCCAGCCCCAGAACAATGTGCATTCTGATTATTCCTGCCTCCAATCTGCGGTCTATTCTATTATCCCCTCCCCCCCCACCTTATTCCCTTCCTCCCTGCTTTTTCTATAGGGTAAGATAGATACCTAATTAAGTGTGTATGTTATTGCCTCCTTAAGCCAAATCCAATGAAAGTAAGGGTCCCTTATTCCCTCTCACCTCCCCCATCTTCCCCTCGTTTGTATAAGCTCTTTCTTGCCTCTTTTATGTAAGATGATTTACTTCATTCTACCTCTCCCTTTCTCTTTCTCTGAGTACCTTCCTCTCAACACTTAATTTTATTTTGTAGTTATCAATCCTTCACATTCAGCTCACCCTGTGCCCTCTGTCTACACACACTCACACACACACATGAACATATATACATATACACATATACATACATATACAGACACAGATACATATATACATATGTGTGTATATATATATATATATATATATATATATATATGTATGTATATATTCCCTCTAACTACCCTAACACTGAGAAAGGTCTCATGAGTTACGAATATTATTTTTCCATGAAGGAATGTAAACAGTTCAACTTTAATAAGTCCTTTATGGTTTCTCTTTCCTGTTTACCTTTTCATGCTTCCCTTGATTCTTGTCTTTGAAAGTCAGATTTTCTTTTTAGCTCTGGTCTTTTCATTGAGAATGCTTGGACATCCTCTATTTCTTTGAAATTCCATTTTTTCCTCTAAAGTATTATACTCAGTTTTTCTGGGGAGGTGATTTTTGGTTTTAATCCTACCTCTTTTGACCTCTGTAATATCATATTCCATAGCCTACGATCCCTTAGTGTAGAAGCTGCTAAATCTTGTGTTATATTGATTCTATTTCCACAATACTTGAATTGTTTCTTCCTGGCTCCTCGTAATATTTTCTCTTTGATCTGGAATATATCTGGAATTTGGCTGTAATATTCCTATTTTTCCTTTTGGGATCTCTGTCAGGGTGTGATTGGTAGATTCTTTCCATTTCTATTTTACCTTCTGGTTCTAGAATATCAGGGCAGTTTTCCTTTATAATTTATTGAAAAAAGATTTCTAGTCTCTTTTTTTTAATCATAGTTTTCAGGTAGTCAAATTCTTTTTAAATTATGCCTCTTGGATCTATTTTCCAGGTCAGTTGTTTTTCCAATGAGATATTTCACATTGTCTTCTATTTTTTCAATCTTTTTTTTCTTTTTAAATTTATTTATTTTAAGTTTACAACATTAAGTTCCACATGTTTTTGAGTTTCAAACTTTCTCCCCCTCTCTTTCCTTCTCCCTCCCCACCCAAGACAGCATGCAATCCGATATAGGTTCTACATATGCCTTTACACTAAACATATTTTCACAATAGTCAAGTTGTACAGAAGAATTATAAACAGTGGAATGAACCATGAGAAAGAAGAAACAAAACAGAAACAAAAACAAAAAGAGAGAGAGAGGGCAAGTAGTTTGCTTCAATCTGCATTCAGACTCCATAATTCTTTCTCTAGATGTGGATTGTTCTTTCCACCATCAATCTTTTGGAGTTGTCTTAGAACCTTGCATTACTGAGGAGAGCCGAGTCCATCAAAGCTCCTCATCACAGATACAATGTGTCTGTAATTGTGTATAATATTCTCCTGGTTCTGCTCCCCTCACTCAGCATCAGTTCATATAAGTCTTTCCAAGTCATTATGAAGTCCATCTGCTCCTCCTTTCTTATAGCACAATAGTATTCCATTACCTTCTTATACCACAACTTGTTTAGCCATTCCCCAATTGATGGGCATCCCTTTGAATTCCAATTCTTTGCCACCACAAAAAGAGCTGCTATAACGATTTTTGTACATATGAGTCCTTTTTCCCATTTCTTCCTCGTAAGGCAAATAGAGGTTAAATGACTTGCCCAGGGTTCACACAAAATGTTTGCGATCATATTTGAACTGAAGTCTTCCTCATTTCATGCCCAGCACTCTATCTACTGATCCACCTAGCTGCCTCATAAAGCTCTTTAAAAGAATGAATCCACCCCAAGGCTCTAATACTCTTTGAATAAATCTATTTCTTTTTCCCTTTGTGTCTCTTACAGTTGTTAAGAGTTAGTCCATCCTTTGGGGCGACCTCTAGGTTTGCAATAATGTTTGATAATGGTTGGTGTGTTATTTGATTTAATTATCATTCTAGCTATGCATGTAATAAATAATACAGCACTGGAAGAAATAGCAGGATGAAAAATTGAGAGAAACTTGGTAACATCTACAAGAACAGATATAGAGTAAATTAAGCAGAAAAGTAGAAGCAGGAAAAATACATACATACATATATATATATACATACATATATACATACATACATATATATACACACACATATACATACTCCCATACATACATATATACAAACGTATATCTATATACACACATATATACACACACGTACATATATATATATACACACACAAAGAAGAACATAACGAAAGTGTAAAGAAAAGTAAAATGAAACTAAACAGTGATGCTAATGATCAAGAAGCTTGAAGTGTGAGATTATAGATGGATAGAGTATGTATATGCTATATATACATATATATACACACGCATATAAACATATATATTTCACACATATTTATCTATCTAGACACACATCCACATACACTCATACCTCTCTCTGTGTCCAAACACCATAAGACAGTGTTGTTATATTGGTTGTTTTAGCCAAACTAATCTTCTTCGTCTTTTAAAATGTCTGCTACTTTTTTCATAATGGTGGGGGGAAGGGTTCATGGACAGAATTTGACGTCACAGGAAGCATAAAGACCATCAAGTCCACCATTATCTCTTATTTTATAGATGATGGACATAGAAAGGGTTAAATGGCTAGCTCTGGGTTACATAGCTTGCAAGTATTTGAGGCAGAATTTTAATTTAGGTCTTGACAGCAGGTCCAGTGTCATATCCAAAACACTACTCTACCTCTGTAAGGGCAAATGAATCGGGATAAGATACTTTTGGAAATGAATGTGATAGAAAACAAAAAGTATCAATCATTTTTAATTGATAAAAATAAAATACTAAGACATTTATATAACCAGTTAACTCTTCATAATCAGTCAACAAATATACGTAGGTACTGTGAGTAAGTGAAAAGTACATCAAATACTTTTCTCCCCTTGGTTTGGTTAGAAATATATTTCCATAAAGAACTAACAACAATATTTTAGGAGAATTGAATTATTATTTCCACCTTTAGTGGAAATGCAATAACTGACATGAACAATAAAAAGTGCTTCAGTTTACAAAATTTCTCAAATTCTCCTTTGCTGAATCAAAAGGGCCTATGAATATTGGGGTCATAACTTAAAAAGAAGCAAAGAACTGCTCTTTTTTCCCCTTTAAGTCTTTCAGGACCTCTTCCCCATCATCTTCAGAATCAGTCATCCACACAAGATAATCTGATGCTTTATATATAGACAATATAAATTTCCAAAATATTGGCAATATGAGATAGAATGTCTGCTCCTTAAGGGCAAAGGTCATTTCATTTTTTCTCGTATTCCCATCACCAGGCATAGTCCTTGATACAAAGTTGGCCCTGGAGAAATAGTTTCTAGTTGGTTGATTGGTTGATGTTTTCCCCAGATATTAAGAAGGATTATTTCTATTTTATTATCACTTCTTGATATAGACTTTTTGGAGTTGGATAGTACTGCCTGTCTGATATTAATCCACTGCATCATTTTTCTAGTTTCCATTTTGATGGGGTTACATTTCCACACAAGAATGAATCCTGTCAGGGGAAAGAGGTAACAATATTCACGAAAGAAAAAGACATTGTCAAAGTACTCAGAATCCAGTTTGGGGTGCCATTCTCATCTGATCATTCTCTTCTCCAAGCCCAAATGGCCAATATTTTTAAAATTCCTGTTGTCTGGTGAAAATGAAACACAAGAGCAATCTGGTTGGGATAAATTAATGCAACACTCCCTCCACCCTTGAATACATACACATCAGGGGCATGGTTTTTAAAATGTTTGACATTTGGTTTAAGAAAAGATAATTATGACTTCCAGGGGTGGAGCCAAGACTACGGCTGAAAAGCAGGGACTTGCGTGAGCTCCCCACCAGGTCCCTCCAAAAAACTATAAAAAATGGCTCTGAAAAAATTCTAGAACTGCAGAACCCACAAAATAGCAGAGGAAAGCAGGGATGTAGCCCAGGACAGCCTGGATGATCGCTGGATGAGATCTATCACGCACGAAGCAGAGGGGAGTGGAGCTCAGCGTGGGCAGCGGCAGGACCAACCAGACCAGTAGCAGGCTGGAACAGGCCCTAGCACCCTGAATCAGTGAGCTGTGGCAGTTACCAGACTTCTTAACCCACAAACATCAAAGACAACAGAGAAGGTTAGTGGGAAAAGCTGCGGGGGACAGAGTTCGGAGTTCGGCCACTGTCCCAGGGGCAGCGGGGGAGGGACAGCTACAGAACTACAGCTGCAGTTAATTCTGGCCCCAGGCCCACATGGTGGGAGGAATTAAGTGGCAAAACAGAGCAGGAGTGCAGAGCCTGCTTAAGATTTGCGTCAGGTCCGGGTTGGTGGTTCTTGAGGAAGGAGGAGTGCTGGTGTGGCAGAGCTGGCTGTAATAGCTCTGAAACCAACAGCGCATGCCCCCAAGCTTGGATCATAGTACTCTTTACTCTATAAGCAGTCATACCCCGCTGAAAAACTCAAGGGTCAAGTAAGTTGGCTGGGAATATGGACAGGCAGCAAAAACGCACTCAGATTCAGTCTCAGACTTTGGAATTTTCCTTTGCTGACAAAGAAGACCAAAACATACAGCCAGAAGAAGTCAACAAAGTCAAAGAGCCTACATCAAAAGCCTCCAAGAAAAACATGAACTGGTCTCAGGCCATGGAAGAGCTCAAAAAGGATTTGGAAAAGCAAGTTAGAGAAGTAGAGGAAAAATCGGGAAGAGAAATGAGGATGATGTGAGAAAACCATGAAAAACAAGTCAATGACTTGCTAAAGGAGACCCAAAAAATACTGAAAAAAGATATTGAAGAAAACAACACTTTAAAAAATAGACTAAGTCAAATGGCAAAAGAGCTCCAAAAAGCCAATTAGGAGAAGAATGCCATGAAAGGCAGAATTAGCCAAATGGAAAAGGAGGTGCAAAAGACCACTGAAGAAAATACTACCTTAAAAAGGAGATTGGAACAAGTGGAAGCTAGTGACTTTATGAGAAATCAAGATATTATAAAACAGAACCAAAGGAATGAAAAAGTGGAAGACAATGTAAAATATCTCATTGGAAAAACCGCTGACCTAGAAAATAGATCCAGGAGAGATAATTTAAAAATTATTGGACTACCTGAAAGCATTAATCAAAAAAAGAGCCTAGACATTATGTTTCAAGAAATTATCAGGGAGAACTTCCCTGATATTCTAGAGCCAGAAGGTAAAATAGAAATTGAAAGAATCCACCGATTGCCTTCTCAAATAGATCCCAAAAAGAAAACTTCTAGGAACATTGTCACCAAATTCCAGAGCTCCCAGGTCAAGGAGAAAATACTGCAAGCAGCCAGAAAGAAACAATTTGAGTACTGTGGAAAAAACAATCAGGATAGCACAGGATCTGACAGCTTCCACATTAAGGGAACGAAGGGCTTGGAATACAATATTCCGGAGGTCAGTGGAGCTAGGATTAAAACCAAGAATCACCTACCCATAAAAACTGAGTATCATGCTCCAAGGCAAAATATGGATTTTCAATAAAATAGAGGACTTTCAAGCTATCTCAGTGAAAAGGCCAGAGCTGAATAGAAAATTTGACTTTCAAACACAAGAATCAAGAGAAGCATGAAAAGGTAAACAAGAAAGAGAAATCATAAGGGACTTACTAAAGTTGAACTGTTTTGTTTACACTCCTACATGGAAAGATGATCTGTATGATTCATGAGACCTCAATATCATAGTAGCTGAAAGGAATATGCATATATATGTGTATATATATATATATATATATATATATATATATATATGTATATATATATATACATATGTATATATGTGTGTATACATATATACATGTCTGTGTATGTATGTATATATGTACATGTGTGTATATGCATATATGTATGTATGTATGTATACACACACAGAGGGCACAGGGTGAGTTGAATATGAAGGGATGATATCTAAAAGAATAAAATCAAATTAAGGGATAAGAGAGGAATATATTGAGAGAGGGAGAAAGGGAGAGATAGAATGGCGTAAATTATCTTGCATAAAAGTGGCAAGAAAAAGTGATTCTCTAGGAAGGGAAGAGGGGGCAGGTGAGGAGGAATGAGTAAATCTTGCTCTCATTGGATTTGACCTGAGGAGGAAATACCATACACCCTCAATTTGGTATCTTACCCCACAGGAAAGTAGGAGGAAGAAGATAAAAAAGGGGGGATGATAGAAGGGAGGGAGGATGGGGGGAGGAGGTAATCAAAAACACTTTTGAAAAGGGACAGGGTCAAGGGAGAAAATTCATTAAAAGGGTATAGGTTAGGAAGGAGCAAAACATAGTTAATCTTTCACAACATAAGTATAGTGGAAGGGTTTTACATAATGATACGCATGCGACCTATGTTGAATTGCTTGCCTTCTTTGGAAGGGTGGGTGGGGAGGGAAGAGGGGAGAGAATTTGGAATTCAAAGTTTTAAAAACAGACGTTCAAAAACAACAACAAAGAAAAAAAATTTTGCATGCAACTGGGAAATAAGATACACAGGACATGGGGCATAGAAATTTGTCTTGCCCCACAAGAGAAGAAGGGAAAGGGGGAAGGGAGAGGAGTGGGGTAACAGATGGGAAGGCTGACTGGGGAATGGTGCAACCAGAATATATGCCATCTTGGAGTGGGCGGGAGGGTAGAAATGGGGAGAAATTTTGTAATTCAAACTCTTGTGAAAATCAATGCTGAAAAATAAATATATTAAATAAATTAAATAAAATTTTAAAAAAGGACATCAACTTTAAAGCTATAAAAAAGATAATTATGCACGCATATATGATTTACTTTCACTTAGTCTCTCTCTCTTTCTCTACATACACACAGACACACATACACACACACGTGTGTGTGTATGTGTGTTTTGTGAGTGTATGTGTGCATGATGTAACTGACAATAGTGGTTAACAAAGGAAATTCAGGGTCCAGAAAACCTGGATTTAAGTTCTGCATGTGTCGTATATTAGGTATTTGACTACAGGTTAGTCACTCAAACTCTTGGTGCCTCCAGTCATCTTATGAGGGATTAAATAGAATAAATATTGATTTGTAACAGGAGAGGGAGTTTCCTACGTGGGCAATTAAAAAAAATAGGATATGATATTCCTAGGAAAATACTGGAACAAGGATATTTCTAGGTTTAGTTACACTGTGAAATCACCCTATTTACTATTTTCTTAAATCAGAGGATTTTGAATTGAAAAAGATTTTGGAAGGTCAACCCCATCCATTGATTGACTAGGAGACTGAAGCCCTGAAAAGTTAAAGAATATGCCTAAATTCACACAACGAACAAAGGAAGGAACTAAGTAATGACGGAAGGAAGGTAGCTATCTAACTAGCAAAGTCATGATTTGTATCCAACCTCTCCACTTGTAAATGTCGTAATCATTGTATTGAACCGTGTTCTCTTTCAAGATACATCTGGGGGACAGAAATCCCAACTCTGGGAGTAAGATTTGCATGCTCTAATAACTGAGCTAACCAGGCTGCTAACCTTCCTGCTGTAAAATGATGACTTTTCTCTTAGTTTTCTCTCAAACCACTGTTAACATTTTGGAAAAAAGGCAATAAAATCTCTTTATTCCTTTGGCATTTTTAGTGATAATATGTATCAATAATGGTTCATTTAAAGTGTTCTAGTAATGAATATATACATTTGTGTTTGTATACCTCACTCATTTTAGAATCCATTTAAATATTTTTCCCACCACATCGAGAATAAATTTGACTGACTCTCCACAGCATTTCAAAAGTCTGCTTTGAAATTATGAGCATAACATGTTTGCAAAATGGAGGCTCTTAATAGAATTTTTCAAACCTTCCCTTTGTTCAGTAGGCTATGATTAACAGATTTTATCTTCCCCGCAATGTGTAGATTGATACTGATAATTGCAACAGGAGTTCAAGCTTCATTCAGAATGTATGAATTAACATTAATCAAGAGGGAAGTGCATATTAATTTGCTTTGTTTCATAAGACAGTTCCCATGTGCTATAATTGTAACACCCTGCACAGGAATCTGTCTTCATTTCAGCCTGTGTCTCACTGTATTCCCCAATGGGTGACACTTGGATCAAACATTAAGAGTTAAATTTAGATATGAGTCTTTCTCCATTTCTAAACTATTCTATAAATTCCACTCACAATCACAGAATCTAAAAGTGAAGGCAACTGTTCCCCATTCAATTTTCTAGCTCATTTTATATTTTGCATCCCATCTGCCTTCCTAACATTAGGCACTCAAAATTTATTTTTAGCAGTTGAGAACAAACAGCAACAATAATGAAAAGGAAGTAAACTCCAACCTCCAAATCTAATGCCAAATGGGTTAAATTGAAGCTCAAAAGTCTTAAAATTTTTTTTATAAGGAGCAGGGGAATGCATCTTTTTTTCCTGAAACAAAAGTGGGGGAGGCCATCTTATCTATGCCTTGGATATTACAATAGAAAAGGAAAGTCAGCCTAAATTGTTACTTTAAATATTTATCTAAAATATAAACAATTGTTATGCTTTGTGATGTCATAAAACTGTCTTTAAAAGCCACTATTGATTTATTTTATTTAACATTTTTTTGTCATTAATACTTCTTCAGTTACAAAAGTTCAGGTCCCTAGTATGTATTTTCTCTTGGCAAAATAAAATATTTTTTTCTTTTTTTTTCCTTTAAGACACTGGTCCAGTGACATATAAGTATGCCTCGTTTATCAATGTAATGATGAATCTTGCTCCTTGCCACTCCATTAATATGACCACTTAAGCTCTAGTCCAGACCTTTGGGCCAATATGGTTCCAAGATAAAGGATCAATAAGGACATGTGGAGTCTCAGCTCATATAAGTCAGCATTTCCAACCTTGTTGTTGATATCACTCTAAGGTTTTGTCTTGTTCTTCTTAATCACTTTTCATCACAAAACTGTACTTTCTTCCTTGTAATTAGGTCTCCTTCTTAACTCCCCAGGCTTGAAGAATCCACTTTGTTTCCCTGATCAGCATCTTAGTTTTCCAGTTACTGGAGTTCTGCCTTGCTCTCATAAATCCTTCTAGTAACCTTAGACTGCCCACTCCTGTATCACTGCTTTGTCATGTTGGAGAGGTTTCCATAGCTCAATGAAACTATGGTCTATGTCTTGCAGGGTTACCCAAGACAGACAGGTCATAGTGGAGAGTTCTGACAAAAGGTACTCTACAGGAGAAGGAAATGACAAACTATCCAAGTATCTTGGCCAAGTAAACCCTATGGACGATATTAACATGATAAAAGAGATGACATCAGAAGATAAGTTCCTCAGGTCAGAAGGTGTTTAAAGTGCTACTGGGGAAGAATAAAGGACAACTACACATAGTTCAAGTACTAATGAAGCAGCTGGGCAGAAGCTGAAAGGAAGCTCAGCTCCAAATTTGTCTGGTGATGAAAGTCCATTGCTTCAAATATAATATGACTTAGGAACCTGGAATGTAAGATCTACAAACCAAGGAAAACTGGATGTCTTCAAAGAGGAGATGGAAAGATTAAACATTGACATTTGGGTGTCAGTGAACTCTGATTGACAGGAATGGGTGAATTGAATTCAGATGATCTTTACATATACTACTGTGGACAAGAATCCCTTAGAAGAAATGGAGTAGCCCTCATAGTCCATAACAGGTTGAGAAAAGCACTACTGGACCACAATCTCAAAAATGACAGAATATCTGTTTGAGTTTATGGCAAAACATTCAACATCACAATAATGCAAGTCTATGCTTCAAGCACTGATGCAGAAGAGGTCAAAGTTGATCAGTTCTATGAAGACTTAGAATATATTCAAGAAATAACACTAAAAATATGTCACATTCATTATAAGGGATTGGAATGTAAAACCAGGAAATAAAAAATAATTGAAATAACAGGCAAGTTTGTCCTTGGAGTACGAAATGAAGTAGGGCAGAGACTAATAGAGTTTTGTCAAGATAACTTACTAGTCATAAGATACACTTTTTTTCAAAAACCCAAAAGATGACTCTACACATAAACATCACCTGATGGTCAATATATGGTTGAGACTATGAATTTCTTATTGCAAAATCAGATTTAGATTGAAGAAAGTAAAGAAAACCATCAGATTACATAGATAAGACTGAAATATCATCTCTTATGTATATGAAGTAGAAGTGATAAATGAATTTAAGAGATTAAATTTAGTAGATAAAGTGCTGGAAGAACTATAGACGGAGGTTTATGGTATTGTACAGGAGACAACAGCAGCAGGAACCGCGACCACAACAACAACAACAAAACACCCCAAATATAAAGAAGAGTAGAAAGCAAAATGGCTGTCTTATGAGGCTTTACGAATAGCTGGGGGAAAAAGCAATAGGCAAAGGAGAAAGGGAAAGATATATCCACTTGAATGCAGAATTCCAAAGACTAATGAGGAGAGATAAGAAGGTATTCTGAAATGAGCAGTGCAAAGAAACATAATAAAACAACAGAATGGAAAAGAGAAGAGATCTCTCCAACAAAAGGAAAGATATCAAGGAATGTTTCATATGAAAATGGACATGATAAAAGATAAAAATAATAGGGACCTACCAGAAGCAAAAGAGATTAAAAAGAGGTGAGGAAAAAAGCACAGAAACGAACTATACAAGAAAGATCTTAATATCACCAATAACCAGGAGGGTGTGATTACTCTCTAGAGCCAGACATCCTGGAGAATGAAGCCAAGTGGGTCCTAGGAATCATTGCTAACAATAAAGCTAGTGGAAGTAATAAATCTCCAGCCGAACTACTTTAAATTCTAAAAGATAATGCTATTAAAGTAATGCACCTAATATGCTAGCAAATTTGGAAAACTCAACAGTGACCACTGGATTGGGAAACATCGGTTTACATCCTAATCTTAAAGAAGGGCTATGCCAAAGAGTACTTAAATTACTAAACAATTGTGCTCATTTCACATGCCAACAAGGTTATGCTTAAGATTTTGGAAGCTAAGCTTCAACAATATGCGAATCAAGAATTGCCAGAAGTGAAGGCTGGTTTTCAAAAAGATCAAATTGCCAACATTTGCTGGATTATGAAGAAACAAGGGAGTTCCAGAAATATATATATATACACATATATATGTGTATATATATATATGTATATATGCATATATATAAATAATATATATGCGTATATATATATATATATAAATTCTGTTTCATTGACTACACTAAAGTCCTTGACTTTGTTGATCACAACAAAATATGATAAGTCTTCAGAAATGGGAGTACCATATCAACTTCTTGTCTCCTAAGGAATCTGTATAAGATCCAATAGGCAACAATTAGAACCAAACATGGAACAACTGATTGGTTTAAAATTGGTAAAGGAGTAAGACAAGGATGTATATTGTCACTTTATTTATTTAACTTATATGCAGAATATGTCATGTGAAATATCAGGTTAGATGAATCAAAATGTAGAATTACATTTGCTGGGAAAAATATCAACCATCTAAGTTAAGTGAGAGAAATAGCAAAAATCTCAGATATGCAGATGAGACCCTTCTCATCAGAAAGTGAAGAAGAAGCCTCTTGATGAGGGTGAAGGAATGGCTTGAAGCTTGACAAAAATCAAATGAAGATTTTGGCAACTAGTCTTGTGACTTTCTGGCAAATAGAGGGAGAAGAAATTGAAGCACTGCCAGATTTTATATACTCGGGGTCCGGGATCATTGCAGATGTTGGCTGCAGACTTGAAATTAAACGATGTTTGCTCCTTGTAAGGAAAGCTATGACCAATGTGGACAACATACTAAAAACAGATGCTTTACCTGCCAACAAAGGTCTGTATAGTCAAAGCTATGGTTTTTCCAATATCAATGTAAGGTTGTGAGAGACTATAAGGAAAGCTGAGTAGCACAGAAAAAACACTTTAGAATTGTGATGCTGGAGAAGACTTTTTACAATCCCTTGGAAAGCAAGAAGATCAAATCAGTTAATGCTTATAGAAATTATATCAGATTATTCACTGAAAGGTCAAATACTGAAGCTGAAGCTTAAATACTTTAGTCACATAATGAGATGATGGGGCTCAATGGAAAAGAACCTGATGTTAAGAAAGACTGAAGGCAAGAGTACAAGGTGACAGCAGTGGGTAAGACGGAGAGATAGTGTCATAGAAACAATGAACATGAACTTGGACAGACTTCAAGAAATAGTGGAGAACAGAAGAATATGATGTACTGTGGTCCATAAGGTCACAAAGAGTTGGATGTTACTGAACAATTACTGTACAATGACAAATCTTTGACTGATAGGGTCTTAAAACTTGGTGCCTGACATTCCTGGAACTGACTGCCTACATCCTTGTCTATATCTCTCTCTAATGACTCAGCCAACCTATCCTCTGCTTACCTTTGAGAACACTTACTTAGTGACGGACCAGTCTGTCATTGACTGCTTGCCTACTTGACCTTTTGCTCCTTGCCTTTCACCTAATTCTACTGCCACCAGCTCAAGTGCTATATTACTAATTGCCACTCTGAACATCTTTCTAATTATTTTTACAAACTTCCCTGATATTCCATCTATCCAGATATGTTCTTTTTAAAAAAAAATTTGGAAGGGGGAAGGCAAGGCAATTTGAGTTAAGTGACTTGCCCAAGGTCACACAGCTAGTAAGTGTGTCAAGTATATGAGGCCGGATTTGAACTCAGGTCCTCCTGACTCCAGGACCGGTGCTCTAGTCACCTCACCACCTAGCTGCTCCCAGGTATGTTCTTTACACCCATCACTGGGATGTTTCCCACATCATCTCTCTTGAACTCATGATTGTACTTATTCTTTCAGGGTCCTTGAGATTCCTGGCCTGGACTTTTTTGTGATGACCCATATCCTCATTACTGACATCTAAGGGATGAAAGGATTTTTATAATATTGTCCTTTCCTATCTTTATAAGTTATAGGATTTAGAGCTGGAAGTGATCTTAGGGATCATCTAGTCATTTACTGGGAAGGAAACTAGGACTCGGAAAGGCCAAGTGGCTTACCAAGATCATACATGTAGTAAGAAATAACACCAAGATCAAAACCTAAATCTTCTGACTTCTCCTCCCATGTTCTTTCCACTCACTAACATTAAATAATTTAAGCACAAAAAAAGCTGTTAAAAAAGTCATTTTAGGGTTATCTTCCCAAAATATAATAAAAGTATCAGTACTTTTTTGTATAGTATAGCTTGATTAGAATTTAACTTCTTTTAGTCATAAGAGAGCTATATTGAAGAGTCACAGATACTGGGAAGGAGGGAAGGAAAGAAGGAAAGAAAGAAGGAAGGAAGGAAGGAAGAAAAGAAGGAAGGAGAGAGGGAGGGAGGAAACATGCATTTATTAAACACTTACTATGTGGTGGGTACTGTGCTAAGACCCTTACAAGAATTATCTTATTTAATCCTCTCAACAACCTTAGGAAATAGAGACTATTATTATACCCATTTTATGGTTGAGAATGTCAGGGCAGATGATAAGTGACTTGAACAGAAGGTAAGAACTTGTACCAAATCTCATATATAATAAATGTGTCAAATTGAATTTGGATTCAGGTCTTCCAGATTTTAAATCCCAGTGCACTGTCCATCATACCACTTAGCTATTAAATTTTTCATAGCCTTAGTTTAATCTTCTACAAAGTGTCAATACTAAGCTTGAACCACCTATCTGCCTGATAACCCTGAATGGTGCCAAAACAGATTTCTAGCCTTTGGGTAAGGTAAGAATTTGGGTAAGAATCTGTGAGTAAAACAGAAGAATCAATTCACTTCAAATAAAATGTCACTGATGGGATAGGTTCAAGGAAAGGTACTTAAAAACATTTTTATTATAGGATTCAAGAAAAGGACCCTAGTCATCACCACAAACCACTTTCTTCTGTTTTACAAATGCAGAAATCAAAGCCTATAGAAAGTCAATGAATCCCCCAAGGACACAAGCCTAATGAATGGCAGAGCTATGATTCAGATTTAGGTCCTTTGACTCTAAAAAACGGTTTCTGCCTCTCTACCAGGGTTCAAAGATCAGTCACCATATATGGTGAGTCTAGTGAATCAATCAACGATTCAATCAATAAATATTTAATAAGTATTTACTAGGTGCCAAACACTATGCTAGAGCCTGGAGAAAGAAAAACAAAAATCAGTTACTCATTTCCTCAAAGGGCTTAGGGCGTTTTGGGGAAAATGTCTATATCCAACAATCTGAGTCTAGAACTTCTACATTTTTCCTCTATACTTCCATGCTGTCTAACCTCCTCTTGAAAGTACTATATGCTTCTTTTTCATTCTTTTCCCCTTGCTCACCCCAATTAAGTGGCCCTGGACTGCTATAGTTTTTGAGGTTTTGTGTCTGAATGGTTGAGATCTTCTTAAATAAATACTTGAACATGCTTGGAAAATGTCATATTTGGCTGCAGAGATAATTTTTTGGTCTCTTTTTAGTTTTTCACTAGGTTCCTTCAAAACTCAGCTCAAATCTCACTTTCTGGAGGCCTTTCCCTGGGCCGTTCCATCTGGTAATACCTTCCCTTCCAGGTTAACTTCTATGTATATAGCTACCATGTATTTTGTTATTTTCATTTGTTTTGTTCCTTTAGAATATGAGCACTTGAAGAAAATGACTGACCTCAAAGAAAAGATCAAGTGGGGAAGAAATAACATTGTTTAGGAGTAAACCAAACCAAACCAAGCAGGATTAATAGAACATATGGGTTCTAATCTTGCCTCTGAATCTCAACTATTTATGTCACCATGGAAGAGTCAGTCAACCTGTCAGTAAATATCTAAGTACCTACTATGTGCCAATGACTGTTAAGCACTTCCTTCCTTCCCTCCTTCCCAGTGTCTGTGACTCTTCAACATAACTCTCATGACTAAAAGAGGTTAAATTCTAATCAGTCCATACTGTATAAAAAAGTACTGATTCTTTTATTATATTTTGGAAAGATAATCATAAAAATGCCTTTTAAAAATTTTTTGTGCTTAAAAAATAGGTAAAAAACAATTCCTGTTCTCTAAGAACTCAAAATCTCAAGTGGCATATAAAATGCAAATGACTAAATATGAACAAAGTCAATTACCATCTGTGAAGCTCTTTTTTAACCTTTTGTCATCTGCAAAATGAAACACATGGACCAAGTGTCTTAAATCTAGGATCCTTATGATATGGATTATAATGATGGCTTTACTTCTTCCTAATTGTTTGACATTAGGAAAGTCATTTAATCTCTCTGAGACTCATTATTTTCCCATAAAAATAAGGAGTTAGACAACCTTAAAGATTTCTCCACTGTGCTATTGACAGATCCATGCAAACAAAGCCCACTGCCTGAGGCACATAAAGGTTAAGTGATTTACCCAGGATCACTTAGCAAGTGTGAGTAAGTGGGATTTGAATGTAGGTCAAATGCTGTTTTTAAGCATAGCTTTTTAGCCACTGAGTTTTTTGCTGAAAAAAAAATGAGATAACATAAAAGCTTAACAGTTGAGAAATATTTGATTTGTCAGTTCTTCTCAACTTGGATTGGGTTCTTCTATTTCTCTACTTATCACAACCTAGTACCTTCTTGGAATGATGACATTCTCTCAGGGAATGAGCTATGTCTTTTGGTAATTAAAGGTTTGCAAATTATTGTAATTCCTGAAGATGAATTACTTCACTAATGTTGTGCTAACCTTCAGACATACAATTTGAGCCAGAGAAATAAAAAATACATGGGAATCTAGAAAATAACCTATTTAAACATTTTGCTACTTGTCTTTTCATTTGGCTTTTTAATGATATGCTTGGGTAATATTTTCTCTTCTTGATATTTTCACATGTTGAGCAAGGAGTAAACTTAGAGCTGGCATTAGAGGATGCTTATCTTACACCATGGATCAGGAAGGAATTTTCATCATTAACAACTTTCTGGATACTACTATATATGAATATTGTACAAAGGGAAATTGAGAAATTACATAGCTATTTTAGGCTGCATTTTAGGAATCAACATTATGGGAAAAATTGAAACATGTTTTTCTCCAAATCATTATGCCCAATACCTTTTACCTCTAGCTCCCAGACAAACTAAATGCTTCAGCAAGATAAAAATAATTTCTTTTGGTAATTTTAAAACATTCCTGTCCAAATCATTCTACTAGGGCTATACCAGTGGCTAAATGAAATATTTATCAATCAACCAGTAGTACGGGCTGCCTAATGCCAAATGACCAACTTGACTGATAGATTTACTGAATTTGCGGCTTTTTGACTGGCTGAATACATTAACTTAACTCAAATAATTAATAGTAATTTAGCTTAACTGAAGGAAAGATGAGGTAGTGATAATAGGCTAAACCCGGAACCAAGAATACCTGGGTTCAAGGCTTGTGTGTGAGATATCCTAGCAGAGTGCCTCACTGCAATGAAATCATGGCTTTAGCCATAAATAAATCATGACTTGTAGCAAGATGTAGGTTCCCTGTTTATCTCTTTTAATTAGGTCTATTTTTGTTATTGTTTTGTCTCAAATCATGATAGCTACTCCTATCACTTTTACTGCAGCTGAACCATAATAGATTATGCTCCAGCCTCCTTCTTCCTTCCTTCCTTCCTTCCTTTCTTTCCAAGCTCCACTTAATGGCTGCATTTTGGGCCCTCTGGGCTAAGAGTGAATGTCAATGGTAATTGTTTCTCTTTGGAATGACTGACATCTTAAAGAGGCGTATTCACTGAATGGGCACTACCTCACTCTAAGTGAGGACATAAAAAGGACTGAGCCTAAAAGAACAAGGTCTCCCATTGCATCCTGGGTCATCTCCAGTCATCCTGATGAATATCAGGTCACTGAATCCAGATGGTTCTGGAGGAGAAAGTGAGGTTGGTGACTTTGCACAGCCCTTTCTCATACAAATCAAAGTCTGCTCCTTTATGACTCAGAAATGAGTATAGGCATTTTTTTTTTCCTGAACAGCATCTGGTCCTGCATCTAGTACTAGCATTGAGGTCCCCTGTAATATCTTTCATTCCAGTTTCTAGGTCACCTTACTGTCTCTGATTTGAGAGTACCTGAAGCTACCTCTTTCTGCCAATGGTGGTTTTTTTTTGTTTGTTTTTGTTTTTCTCACTTGGGCTCCAGACAAACCTCCACCCCAATCTCACAGATCTCTCTGACTTCCTTAATTGTCTTGGGTTGGAATATTGTCTCACTGTAATCTTTAATTGGCTATGCCACTCCAGAATTTTGTTTGGGATTTTTTTTCAAAGTTGATTGGGGGGAATTTTGAGAGAGACCATGAATGAGTGCTTCCTTTACTCCACCATCTTGGCTCAGCATCTGGATGTCAATTTAAGATACTTTTTTAAAAAATAGTGACTCAAGTTCATGATTTCATGTGCAATCTTCTTTCTAGCTCTTTTTTGTTTGTAATGTTTATGTTTTTGCTCATTGTTAAACTCAACATAAAAATAATAGTAAAATTGCCTTGGTATTATTTATGAAAACTTGTTCAACTGAGTTTGGAGTTTGGAAATTAGATTATAATGAATTGACAGGGAAGTGGAAGAAAGGTGTATAGCTCTCTCTCTTTTTCTTTCTTGTCTGTCATCATTCTAGGTATTAGGCTAAAAATTGGTTAGAGATCTATAGAGCTATATCTTCCCATATTATTTTTTTTACTTTTCTAAAGTACAGCATCAATTGTTTTCTCACCATCACCACAATCTTAGAAATATCTTCTGGCTACTGATGAATATGAGAAATATGGCGATGCTCAAGTATTAATAAAGGCAATTTGCTTTCATGTTTGGCGAATTTTTACTTGGAATTGATATTAAACAAATTTCTGTATACTCTTCGTTCTCTAGGACCTCATAATGTTAAAATAGCTAAATAATTGCAATGAATTTATTGCCAGTGGAACTGTTTTTAGATTTCCAAGCTGCCACTTATTTATTGGATAACCCTAGGCAAATAACTGATCCTCTCTTGGAATTTATTTCCTGTTTTGAAGGTGGAATGATGAGGAGGAAGTTGGATTAGATTATCACTAAGGTTCCTTTCAGTTTCTAATCAGTGATCTTATGATGTCCTTTTTTTTGATTCTGGACATTTTGATAATTGAAAGGGACAAAAACAAAATAAACATGAGACATTAAGAAAAAAGAATAAAAAATCATCCGAGAGAGACAATATATTTACAGATGGCAAAGAAAGTTTCATTACTTTGTTTCCTAGCTGTTCATTGTGCATAATACCAAAAGGAGAAGTTTGATATTGAGAAATCGGAAATTGAACACAAAAACAGTTTTATAATTATGACAAATGTGCATCCACTGCTCATGACTTAGAGTGTAGAGGTGAGGATTTAATAAATGTACCGGTTAGTCACTATAAGCTAGAGTGAGGTGCCTGACTGAGTTTCCAGCCTTATCCAGTAGAAGAAAAGTAATACCCTGCTGCCTGATAGGTGGAACTACATGAGTCCAGCTATGGTCAAACTATAGAAGCTTCTGTGAATCCCACTCTAAGGGATTCTCTCTGTTGTGATAGAGTATAGCACTAGCTTAGCATTGGAGAGATTACCTTATTAAGATGAGTTTACTAAGACGGTCCTGAAGTAGTGAGGCAATTTGGCCAAGCAATAGAAGAATCTAATGTATCCGTGGACCAGCACAGCTTAGCAGTACAGCCACTTCTCCAAGAGAGGTATTGTGCTCCTCAGTCAGTGAAGGACTGTCTCTGAGAAAGAAAATGGACATTGAGGTCTATATTTCCTGAGTTTTGATTTGTCCTTCCACATATATTCCTTAAACATGTCATTCTGTACCACAGAACATTAAGTCCATATCTACTATGCCCAATGGACAGTGTGTACACTGGTAGAAGTGTGTAGTTAAGGCTTATGGACAGGATGTTATGTAATTATTGCTCTTCTGTTTTTTAAATAAATGGCTTTGGTGAAAGTTAGTTGGGTCTTCTGGCTCATTTATTAGTGAGAATCACACTGGCAAGGGATCAGGAACTACTTTATTAATAACGTAACCATCCACAAGGGTTACTCCCAGAATTCTGAAAGTCATTGTAGCAGCTGCCCCTGTAGGAAACTGCCACCTGTGAGTCTGAGTGCATATTATAGATTGAATGAGCACAGAAAGGAAGGAAGTCTAAACAGCATGCAGGTGACAACATAGAAAAGTGATGTGAGTTATGCAAAAGAGGGTACAAATATCCGCATAAGAGAAACATTAGCAGTTCTTGAATTCAAAATACTAAATGTTTATTCAATATCTTCAGCATATAAATCTGATTTGATGGAAAGTATACATGATGAGAAGTCAGGCAAATGAGGTTCAAGCCCTAGTTCTGCCAGGACAAGTTTGACTTTTGGCTCAAATCTCCATGTCTGTGAAATGGGGATAATTATATTTTGGATTATTGACCTTGCAGGTTCCTTTTAAGTATCACATAAAATAAGATATATTAAGAAGGCTAGTAAGCAATGAATTATTCTGTAAATGTCAAGTAGAGTCACCATTATTAATGTCATTATGGTAGAATGGAACTTATTAAGATTCTATATCTTCTCCTCTCTATTATTTCATCTGGTTATTTCATCATCTTCAAGGGGTTTATTTGTCACTATCACAGATCATTCTTAAATCCTTATATATAAATGTACTTTTCCACCTGAACTCTAGTCCTATATAACAAACTGAATTTCCCACAGCCATCTCAAACTCACTTGGTATAAAACAGATATTTTTTTGTTATGTAAACTCATTCTTTATATCCATATTTTTTCAAGATCACAACCATTCTCCTAGGCAACCAGGCTTCAACTTCAGTGTCACCGTTAACATCTCATTCAAACTCTTACTAAAATATTGTCAAATATTTGGTTTCTATCATCACATTCATCTTCTATACTCCTTTCTCTATGCTCAAAGTCGGTACTCATATATACGTCCTCAAAACTTATTGCAAATACTCTTTTAATATCTTCTATTTGGTCTCCTGAGTTCAAGTCTCTTCACAATGCAGTCTATAGTCCACTCAGCTGCCAAATTGATTTTCCTAAAAAGCAGGTCTTATATACTCAATAAACTCTGGAGTCTCCCTATTACTTCCAGGATTAAATATAAAATACATTCTTTAGTATTAAAAATCCTTCAAAGTCTGAACCTTTCCCATCTTTCCAATCTCGTTCCATTTTACTTCCCTAAATACAGTTATGATTTAGCTACTTTGGTCTTTTTCTTGACATGACACTCCATTTCCCGAGTCAGTGACTTTTCCCTGGTTTCCCCCCTTTCTTGGAATGATCTTCTTCCTTCCTTACCTTTATGTTCAAGTTTCCTTGGCTTCTTTAGATATGTAGTCCACCTTCTGCTGGAGGCCTTTCATGTTCATCAACCTTCCCTCATTTTAAATCCTAGTACCTTCTTGAGATTATCTTTCTCTTACAATCTCTTTATATATGTGCATATGTATATGATATATTTATGTATTTGGTATATCTGTATATATGATTCACACATGTGTATAGTCCTACAGAGATATATGTGTATATATGTATATGTATGTGTACATATGTTTGTGTATGTATATAATGTCAGCCAGTAAGCAAAAATCATTTATTCAGCATTTCCAAAGTGCTGGGAAGTCTGCTAAGGGGATGTAGAAAAAGATTAAGAAAAACACTGCTCTCAATGAAGTCTCATTCCAGTAGTGGAGAAAATCATCATCGCCATCATCATCTTCACCACCACCATCATCATCATCATAATTGAAATTAACATGTATATAGTACTTATTTTGTACAAGGTAACCCTAACAAAAACCCTGAGAAGTAGCAGCCCATTTTACAGTGAAGGAAACTGAGACAGAGGTTGTGACAACTTGTCCAAGTTCACAAAGTAAATGTTTGAAACTGGATGTCACTTAAGATCTATATGACTCTAGGCATTCCTGCTCCATCCAATGTGCCACCTACCTACCCTAGGAAACATAAACTGTAACTGTAACTATATTAATAACTATAATTACAATTATGACTAAGGCCACAACTATGACTAATTATAACTATGTAAAACTATAACTCTGACTACAACTGCAAACCATGTTGTAAGTGGAATTATAATGCCAACTATAAATAAAATTAGACATATATGAAATTAGCATATATATGAAGATAACTATATTATATATATACCTTTCTCATTTCAATTTTTCAGAAATTGTAAAAATATTCATATATATATGTATCACATAAAATTTATCAAGTTATAGGACTTTCATTGGAACAGTGGAGAAAACATGAAAATAATTATATAAATATATTACACTGTACACTATTATGTATAATATCTATATTTTAAAAAGCCATAGATATCTCATTCCAATAGAGGATAAAAATGAAAATATTTTAAATTTATATATATATATATATATATATATATATATATATATAGTTAATATGTAACTCTTCATGTAAAATTATATAACTAATTAAATATATGTGCATATATATATTTAACACTTTTCCCACTTTTGAAATGAGATCTCTCTGAGTGAAAGGACCATATTTTTGTCTTCCCCTGTATCCTCTTTGCTCAACCCAGTGCCTGGCCTATTCAAAGTGCTTAATAACTGCTTGTTACTTACTGGCTGACTATTTGCACTAGAAAAATTCACATAGATGCAGAATACCAACTTTCCAGGATATAATATGTATATAGATGACTAATTGTTAACAGTTTGTCCTCTATAAGTACATTTGTCATGAACAAATCCAAATCATAACCAATGGAATGGGTCCGGGATTTTAAAATGATGAGTACAGGTCATATCATCATTCACTAAATTATGTTGTACTTTTAATGATTCTCAACCTTCTCCTTAATGAAATAAAGGACCATCATTTGAAGTAAAAAAATCTTCCAAAGCTGTTTTAAGATTAGTAGCAATGAAATACCATAGACCTCAAGTATTTAAGTTTCTGGGTCACCAGAACAACAATTAAGATGTGTGTGGTGGTTGCAAGCTGACTATAGATTATTGCCAACTAATAATTTTTTCAAGAAAAGTTCTATTAAGTATATTATGCGTATTAGAAGAAAACAAAGTAGATTTGATATGTGGGAAAAGTGAGTATATTTTTCCTTTGTAGGAATGTTTTTCAGGAATATTTTATGATTATGTTCATTCAATTATTGCTTTAAAAATGTAAAGAGATCTGAAGGAAGTCCCCAAGAAAACTGGATAAATTTATACTTTTAAGGAAGTGCACATTTCATAAACATCCATTTTTAAAGAGATGTAATCACTCATGAAACCTGTTCTCACCTTTTTAATATGGTCATTTTGAATGTTTAACTCTCCCACCCCCCATATAAATGAATTACTCTGTATTCAAGAATAGCAAATAGTGAGAACAATAACTCACATCTGTATCAGTCAATAAGTTACTCAATCAACAAGCACTCTCTTCTAGAACCTGCATGAGTCACCCGGGATACAAACAAAATTAAACATTCTCTATCTTTAATGAATTTTTTAAAAGAGAGTATACAGCATCTCCCTAAGGGGTATTTGCAATCTGCTCCTATGCACCAGCTCTCCATCTTTTGCCCTGGATCCCTGGGCTTTTGATCAGGGAGAGTTCAATTTATCTACATTGAACCAGACTCTCTATGCTGCCCCCTGTCTAATGTCATGCCATATTAACATGCATTTACCTTTCCCATCTATATAGTCTTCCCACCTCTATCTCCTGGAACATTAATTAAATCAATACTACTATTCCTGAAAATGGGTCAATCACTCAGCTGTGATTCCATTCATCACCCCTTCGACTTCCCTGACCAATGCAACCTTCCTTGCCTGTAATTCCCAATATGAGTTGTCTTACTCTATTAGAAAGTAAGACTCTAGAGGAATTTGTACCCCCAGCACTTTGCACAGAGCCTGGCCCAAAGTAAATGTTTAATAAATGACCGTATGCTACTTTAATTCATTCATTCATTCATTCATATAAACAAATGAGTATATACAAAATAAATTCAAGGCATATTTATTGTTGTTGTTGTTGGGGAAGCAACTGGGTGGTTAAGGAAATCATTCAGGTAAAAAGTGGATTTAAGCCAAGTTTTAAAGGAAACAATGGAGATTTAGAGGTGATAATAAAGAAGGAATAATAAGGGGATAGCTAGTGGAAAGGCATCGAAATGGGAGATGGTGTGTCATGTCAAAAACAACCAGGAGCACAATATGGTTCAGCTGTCTATTGAAGGAAAGGGAGTAATTTAAAAAAAAAAATTGAAAGGTAGATTGGGGCAGCTTTTGAAAGATTTTGAATGTAGAAGCAATTTTTTTTATTGGCTATTGAATAGGGGAGTTACATGGTCAGACTTGCACTTCAGGGAAATCATCTGAACAGGTATTTGAGGAATAGACTTAAAGCAGGGAGACTGTTTATAATAAGATTCTATTTCAGAACTGGCAAGAGATGATGAAGGCCTAAACTTGTGGAGCTCATGTGAGCAGAGCAGAGATATTTACAACAAATCTTGTGGCAATAGAGAAGACAAAGTATGTTAACTAATTAGCAATTTGGGGTTCAGGACAATGAGGAGGTAAGAATAATGTGAAGGTTGAGAATTGAAGTGAGTGTAAAGGTATCCATATGATATAGCAGACACTACAGAAGCTTCAAGGTTATTGGATAGAAGTTCAGAGGAACATTTAAAGGAAGGCAGTGACACGAGTTGAAAAGCAAGAGACTAGGGATAGTTGGTGATCTGTCTCAAAGGAAAGAGCATGTCCTTCATGAAATCAAAGATCAATTATGAGTTAAAGGAGACATTGCCTCAAACCTATGAACCTGTGAGCTTATATTCAGGGACAGACTTTAACATATTTCTCCTCTTGCATAACCCTTTTAGACCCCTCTTCATTTCTTCATGGCCATGAGATTTCTGCATAGGAAATTATTATATCACTAAATATAACCAGTGTAATACAAGATAATGTATTTCTTTAAAAGTAGAAATGCAGTGATTTCCTGGAGCCTTTCCTTTTCATTTCATGCGTAACAATTGTACGGGTACTAGTCATAACAGATTCCTAAACAATAAACACAGGAAAAATACAGGTATATTCCATTTTTTAAATTGGGTGTATTTTTAAAGTATCTCATATATCAAATTTCTGTAAATCTTATTCATTTTCCAATTGCTTTCATTATAAAGTCAGAAAATGTTATTTTGGTAAAATAAAATAAAAAAACAAATCACAGTTACGAATGCAATGAACCTTTAAAAAGACATTAAAGATAGAATAACAAAACTCTAAGAAAAGTAACAATCAAAATAACAAAAATAAATTGTGAGAAATGAATGTGAAAAGCTTTTTATTTTTCTCTCTGGCATAAAATCTGAAAGGCCTAACAAGAGAAGGAATAGTTGAAGTGAATATAACAAAGTGAATTCAAAACTGCTGTGGATTCCATGGACTGTTCTGTCTTAACCCTTCTTATCTCATGTTCTATAGTAGAAAATCTAGCTCTTTTTGCTTGCTTAAACACAATTTCTTAGCATTTTATGTCAGTTGCTAGTTTTATAAGAGAACAAGTTGGGGGAGGGGGCTAAATGGAAGAGGTGACGTCAAGTACTGAAAAGGAAAAGATCCAGAATGTGCATCAAGTTGAACATGGAATTATAAATGAAATAATTGTGGGAATATTTACTGACATTGGTCAGAATTCTTAGGAAAATTCAGCAAAGTGAATATTCACATTTTCTATTAGTTAGAATTCTGTATCAGGAGATTTCACATACTAGTTTCTATTTAATTCATGCACAGGCTCATGGAATAATAAATTTAGAGTTGGAATGGATAGATATTAAGGTTGATCTGATCCAAACCACTTATCTTCTAATAAGGAGCCCAGAGAAGTTAAGTTAGATGTCCAATGCCCAATAGTAACCAATAGCAGAATTAGGACCAAGGAACTTTAACCTCAAACCCAGGAGCTCTTATTATTAATATGGCAAATAAGAGAAATGGGGAATATGTGAATCTTGTTACAAGTAGTTAAGGAAAATAATCATCATATAGTTCACTTCTGATGACTTGAATGAGAAATAAATTATGTCTCATGCTTTTCATGTACAACTTATTATGATCACATTCACACTAAGCAATTCTGATTTGTTTTTTTTTCTAATAAACTATTCCATCAAATACTATTGGTTATTTATCATTTTTCTCCTCTTATGTAAACACAAAAACAAGATAAAAAGTCTATTACAAACATCTTCTAGATTGGAGTTTTCAATGTAAAATATAATAAATTAAAGTCATGTTGACAATCAAATGGATATTAAAAAGTTAGACTGACTCCGTGATGCTGAAATATGGTAGGCTGTATATTTTTCTCTTTCTCTTCTCCAGCCAATGTTCCCCACACCTCTTTGTCTTCTTTTGGCTTGCATATGGTGTTTCATTTGTCTATCTATAACATTTATTAAGTATCTAGTATGTGCCAGGCACTATGCTAAGCCCTGGAGATATAAAGATAGACAGAAGACAGTCTTTGTTCTCAAGGAGCTCATCCAGATGACCATAAATAAACAAGATATATTAAGGAAAAATTACAGAAGAAAGGGTAGGAAAGGAAATGTTTAACTTTTCTTTTCTCATTTGATACTTATGACTACCTGATCATGGAAGGTAGGTACCATATTAATACAACTAAATTCTTTGCAATATAGGTACCATATTAATTCAATTTGCTGAATATTTGATAGTAACAACAGGAGATTTTGGGCACAGTAAATTCCTTGTAAGGAAGGTAGAATTGTTATTCTCTTTTTGCAGATGAGAAAACTGAAAACAGAACTAGTAATGTGTCTGAGGCAGAATTTGAACTCAGGCCATCTTAACTTCATCTCCAGTGCTTTGTTCATTAAGCATGTGGATGCCTTTCATTGCTCTTTCACATGATGTTAGTTGCTGAGTCTCTCTTCTCAGGCCTGGCATCCCCCACCCTCCATTGCTCATCACTGTTTTACCTACTTCAGGAGAAATTAGCATTTATTATTGTTACACATTCTTCTAGAGCAAGGATTGGCTTCTCTGGTAGGGGTAGATCATAAAGATAAAACTCTGGGTAAGCTGTCTGAGGTTACCATAACCCTCAGCTGAATCTGTCTCAAGCACAAGATTAATGCAGACATAATCACATGGGATTATAGATTTAGAACTGGAGGGAATTAGTTATGGCTCCTGGTTTTGGTTCTAATTCAGTTCAAGAGCCATTGAAAATGGCCCAGTGAAAAGTAGCTTTTCTAAAGTAGAAATGTGAGTACTTTCTGTCATTAAACATTCCTTGGAGGCTTTTACTTGAATGGGTTTTTACAAACAGAATGTTGTACCAGTGGCAGTTGTGCTGATGAGAAAAAAAAAATGTGAGTCCCTCAGAGGGTACCCCATACTAATCCAATGCTGATCTTTAGAGATGTAGTTTCAGTGGTGATAAGTCACTTAATGGATTACCCAATTTAATTGCACCAAGTTGATTCATGGAGTTTTTGATGCAGGATGAAAGTCAGAGTAATTCCCAAGCATCAGTCACTTTTCACAAACAATGCACTCCCAAAGGATGGCAGGAACTAAAAATCAATAGGGAGTCACATCTCATTAACATCCCAATTTTAGAAGAGATTTAGTGGCTACCTAAGGCCTTAATACAAATATAGTTTTTTGTATGCTTCTTTGTTTACTTTTTTGGCATTTTGTACTTACCGAATGAGCTGCACTGTATCAAAGAAGAAAAATCTAAGAGTTTGATCATCTCTTTTCCCTGTCAGATTTACCCAAAGACAAAGAAAATGACAATTTTCTTTTTCTCTCTTGCCTCTGATAACCACCTGATATTTGAATCACTTGCTTGTCTGAGATTGACAAGTAATCTAGTTACTTGCTGGAAGGCTTCTTTTCTTTTTTTTAATCTTATTTTCTTTCTGTGTTTACTGTCTTTCTAGAGTCAAAAAGTGAGGGTCATGTAAATAATACTAAGAGCTTTAAAAGGCATAAAATGACTGAGAGATGCCCCTTCTTGAGATGGATGATGCACACTCAAAGACAGTAGTCAAAGAAAGATCCATGGAAGGCCACGAGCTTAAAGTTTGAGGATAAACTCAAATTTCAGAGAAGCTTGGCATATCCATGAATGTAGTATTAACTGTCATCTAGTCAGTTTTTTCTTGCTTACGTGAGCTTGATTTACTCCAACATATTAGTTTTGTACTCACTGTGTGTGGCTGGATGAGGATCACTGTGGCATTAATAACATTAATAACAGAGGACTGTCTATATATTTGGTGGGGAGGAGGCAAGCTTTTTACCAAATATTAATTCCATTTCCTGAGTATTCCACAACAACCACATGAAACATTAGACATCGCAAATTACTTATCGCAACTGGAATTATTTTCTTCTTTACAGAAGTAATATTTCTATTTTTTATGCAGTGCATGTGAATGGACAGGAAAGTTTTTGGAATCTTCATTTAATAACTAACTATGTCAGGGACAGCCAAAGTTAATTTCCTTCCTTTTTTCATTAGTTCTATAAAAGGTCACTGCTAAGATATCTCAATGTGGATGTTTTGTGTGTGGGTGGGCCTTGAGCCCTTTCAAAAAATGAATCTTATTTAAATCTAAAAATATACATTAGAGAAACATTTGTTCTTGCTTAGATCACAGTTTCATAACAACCAGCTGCCATACCTATCCTAATTCCCTATCCTACCTCAGCATGCCATGGCCTCACACAGTGCAAACCCCAGAGAGGGCTATGGATAATATGGCAGGGAAGAGAAAGCAGGGAGAGGAGGAGAGAAAAGAGGAGAAAAGAGGAAGGAAAGAAGCAGATTGCAATGTGAAAGAGACATAGACCTTTTTTTCAGTAACACTTAATTTTCCTTGCTATAGATTTTATCCTATATGCATCTGGACACAAGCATGTCCAAAGAAATTGTGATCACATGGAAAATAATTGCTAAAGAATTTTTTTTCTTTTTTGGTTATGAACTACATCCATTTTTCAAAAATACTATCAGTTGAATTAAGATTACTTGATAGATGACAGGATTACAGTGAAAAAATCATATATACTTTATCCCCAAGGAATTTATTATAAATTAGTAGTGTTATGACATGTACACAAATAAATGTGAGACAAGTAGAATGAGAAAGGAGAATAGAAGAGAGGTATTCAGAGATTTCTATGAAAATTTAAGGAGAAAGATGTATCAGTGATTCCTATCAGAAAGAACTTCTTGGAGGGAGTTGCGCTGGAGTTCAAGAGGGTGGCTCTTGAGCTAGACCTTGAAGAAAGTAAAAGATTTCATGAAGCAGAAAGTGGAAGGAGTACATACCACAAATGATGGATGGACAATACAACTATGAACAGGCAGGAAAGTGTGAGACCAGAAGTAGATGGAAAAGATAATAGGGGAGCATTATAATACAGGGTCATGTAGCTTGTCTGAGGTCAGATTTGAACTCAGAGCCTCCTAAATTTGGTCCCAGTGCTTCATCTGCTGTGCCACCAGTTGCCTCAAATCAAAGTCAGTCACTTTGGTTTGACTATAATGTCTGTGAAGAAGTATAGAGTAAAATGATTCCAGGACATTTGGTTGGGACCAATCTGTTAAATATCTTTAATAACAGGTGAAGAAGTTTGAATTTAATAACATACTTATACAATCAAAGAATTTTAGAGTTGGAAGGGACCTTAATATATGAACTATTCCAATTGAACCTGAAAGAGAATCCTCACAACAAACTATCCAAATAATAGCCATTCTGCGTTTTGTTTGTTTTAAACTCCATTGAAAGGGGCGCCCATTAGTTATAGCAACAAGTAGCAACTACCACAACTATTACCAAAACATTATTTCACATAGCTACAGCTTTCTATATATTGATAGAACTTTAGTAGTACAGATTTTTTGTTGGAAATCATAGGATCATTCATCTAGTGTCAGATAAGATCTTGGAGGCCATGCAGCTCACTCTCCTGGTTTTACAATGAGGAAACTAGGGCCCAAGGAACATTGGCTTGTCTTGTAGTTAGTAAATATCAGAGGTGGGATTTGAACCCAAATTTTCTCACTCCAGAGGCAATGAACTTTCCACTGTACTATGCTTTCTCCTTGCCATCTGAGACAGTCCATCCAATTAAGGATAGCTATAATTTGTAGGAAGCTTTTACTTACTTCACTTCTCAATATTTTCTTTATAATTTTCAACTGTTGTTTTCTAGTTTCCCTCAGGATAAAAAGCAAAAATGTAATGCTTCTTTTATACACCTTTGAATAATTCAAGATGAATTTTATATTCCTTCTTAATCTTCTCTTCTCCAAGCTAAATATTCTCAGTTACTTCAAGTGATCTTGGCAGGAATTCATGACCCATCATTCTCTTGTTAGCTCTTCTTTGGATGCTTTCCAGATTATCAGTGTTCTTTCTAAAACATAGAACTCAAAGCTGAATAAGAGAGTCTAGATGTCATCTGTCTAGCACAAAGTATGTCCTCCCCTTTTTCTACTCTTAGAATCTAATACTCTTTTCCTGAGGTCTAAGATTTCATTAGCATCTTGGTTACAATTTCATATTAGCTCTTATAGAGTTTATAGACTACCTAAAACTTTAGAGCTTTGTCAGATGAAATACAGCTTACTGTGTCTCTCCTTCCTGGTAATTATGAAGTAAACATTTTGAACTCTAGTATAATACTTTATATTTATTTCCAATGAAACATATTTTACTAGATTTTCCCCCATCAAAAGAATCATGACTAAAGACTCATATTTTTTTCAAATATCTTAGTCATTAAGACTTATGTCACCATGTATCTCAAAAGAACTTTCGATTTTCTGAGGCCTGAGTGAAGAATTACTTAGTTGCTACAACAGCCATGTCTTGGCCTTTATTTTTGCATCCTGAAAATCATCAATGAGCTGATTCAAGAAGAGAGATATTCAGAACTTTGGAAAAACAAATTGTAGTTATGCTTCCTCCTACTCCTCACTTACTTGCTTTTTTGGTATTCATTTTCAGTCACCCTATCTTGCTTCCATCTTTTATTTGTCTCTTTAAAAATCTGTTAATTTCAAATTCTGCCTTAGAAATTTATTCTGTGACTCTGGACAAGTCACTTTACTTCTGTCTTCCTCAGTTTCCTTATCTATATACTGAGAATAATAATGGTACCTACCTTCCAGGTTTGTTGTGTGGAATAAATGAGATAATATGTGTAAAGAGCATGGCAAATTTTAAAGCAAGAATTAATTCCCAGGTATATTTATTGAGATGAAAATACACCATCTGCTCTACTTTTAGCAGAGAAGAAAATTGAGATAATTATAGACAGATGGATAGATAGGTAGAAAGATAGATAGGTAGATAGATAGACAGATAGATGTTAAAGTAGATAGATTGAATATAGCTCCTGAAAATTGTTAAATAGCTGAAAATACCTAGCACAGGTTTGCCATATTTGCAGTCTTTTTTCCTGATTATCATCTTTCTATTACCCACTTGATGCAGCTAGGTGATACAGTGGATAGGATTCCAGATTCTTCTTCCTGGGTTCAACTCTATGCTCAGACTCGTAGCAGCTGTGTGACCATGGGCAAGTCACAACCAGGTAAGCCTCCATTAATGGTCTGTAAAATGAAGGAAATGGCAAAACACTCTAAAATCTTTGTCAAGAAAACCTCATGAAGAGTTGAACATGAGTGAAATAACTGAACAAGTTATCTATTTCATATTATGTGTTTCTTTCAGTGATCTGTGATACTTTAACACACCAGTATTGTCTCTCTTCCATCCTCCCCTACATTCTTCACCCTCCAATGAATCTTCCCCTAAACATTCTCCACCTCATTTCCACTCCTTAATCCAATGAATTCTTTACATGGGTCTTTCTTAATAATAAATCATGCTGCACCTTTTATCTAATGGGTTTGTTTTAAAAAAGGCATATCATTCAATAGCTAAATTATAATTGTAAGTCACCTTCTATAAAGTCTTAGTCCTACGGATATCTGTGAGTTTGAATTTCTCTTTGTCACAAGAACTCCAGCTCACCTTTTTTATCATCAGACTCTCATCATAGTTATGGTTGCTGGGTTTTTTTGTTTGTTTTGTTTTGTTTTTCTCTTTTCCCCTCTGCTCCTGTTTCTTGATAGCAGTTTCTGTGAATTATTAATCCTTGTCATTGATAGTCATTTTGATAGGCCCTGAGGAAATGTAATCGAAACCAACAGAAAACATCATTCGCCCCTTCACAATAATAGTGCAGTCACAACTTCAGTGTGCTTCAAGATAGATGAAGATCTAGATAAAAATCAAGTGAAGTATAGCTACGATGACAGCGGACTGCAGCAATTTTTACATAAGGAAAACATTTTAAAATTGAGATACCTCAGCAAGCATGAAATTGAGAAGGGATATAGCGGGATGATGTAACATATCTAATATGACATATATCATCAAATCTATAGCATACATATATTCATGTAAAAGACCACACTATTATATATGCAATATGCAAGATACTGTGTTGTATGTTACTGTTATGGTAAGTAGGGTGGGACTTTTCTGTTTTCTCTCTTAGAGTGCTAAGGTAATCAAGTACCTTTGGTGAGTTTTGTCTTTCAAAAGTAATGGCAAGCAAAGTGGACTTTTTGTTTTCTTTTGTTTCTTTGATTGAATCAAGAGTCTTTGACCTGCTTAAGAAATAAGAAAGCCTAGTTCACATAGGTTTGGGTCTCATGGTTGTGAAGCCCTCTGACCCTGAGAAGGGTATAAAAGATCTGAGGTTGGCATTTTGTTTTGGGACCCTCACTCACAGGAAGAATGTCTTGTGATTTGACCAGATGAGACTCTGGGTAGCCATTGTTAAGAGCCCCCTGGCTTTGAAAACCCAGATGTTGGTGCTTCTCTTTTTGGTAACTATGTATGTGATGTCTTGGTCAGACAAAGCCTGTCTGTTGCTCTGTTTATAGTTTCTGTTTGTATTTACTCTGAAGTTCAGGGTGCTGACTTTTCCCCCTTAACTAAGTGAATAGTATATGCATGTGTAATTAAAGTAAGATTGTTAACCCCTTAAAGTTGCTTTCCATGGAAAAGCAGATCAAAGAATCTGTGCTAACAGCCTTTCTATGTCCTTTTGTTGTTGGTCTTTCACCCCCACAACAGCTGATAGCAATATTGTTGTTATAGTTGCGCAGAGAAAATGAAAGAAAACACAGTCTATGTGTTTAAAGAGTTTGTATTATATTTTAGGGATATACCTTTTGTATAAATATGCAAATATAATACAATTGGGAGGAGAGAACATAACAGGGAGATCAGGAATTATTATATGTGGAAAATACCCCTAAGGAAGCCAAAGATTCTAGGAGGCAGAAGTGGGGTGAGACTTGAATCTGAGCAGACTGTGAAATAGGTCAGGGGTGAAATGGAATAATTCTAAACCTCAGACCTTTGGGCTCACTTTTCCAAACTTTCTTCTTCTGTTGGGTTGGGTGTACATAAGCTTATGACTTCTCCCCCTCAGTGTCCCAGGTAGTCCTGAAAAGGTTGTGGGGGTGGTTATTGCTCTCACAGATTTTTAAGGAGCTTCCTACAACTGATTCCCCATTGTTGATGAGTTCATATCAATCATACAGACTTAATTATCTATCTTTAAAAGAAAGTTAAAAAAATGTTTCAATCTATACTCAGAATTCACCAGTCCTCTCCTTAGAGGTGAAAAGCATTTTCATTGTGAGTTATTTGGAATTCTCTCAGAGGGTTGTCTTGATCAGAGTCACTAAGTCTTTCACTGCTGATTTTCCTTACCATATTGCTATTACAATGTTGGACTGGTTCTGCTCACTTCACATTGTATCATTTCATGTAAGCATTCCCAGGTTTTTCTGAAACCATGCTGCTCATCAATTCTTATAGCA
This sequence comes from Trichosurus vulpecula, assembly GCF_011100635.1. NCBI lineage: Eukaryota > Metazoa > Chordata > Mammalia > Diprotodontia > Phalangeridae > Trichosurus > Trichosurus vulpecula. Next base: position 135,150,125 of record NC_050581.1, read on the forward strand.
CAATAAAATTCTCACAATCATACTCTAAAACTCTGCCTTAGATTCAATGTTATGTGTTTATGCTGTGCCAGCAAATCCCCAACTCCTCTAAGTCCTCTTACTGAACTACTTAAGAGAAATCAACTTCTTTGTTTAATTCCATCATCTCTTATCACAACCTACTTAAGCCCTGCTGATTTCCTTTCTCTATTCTTTTCTTACCTCCCCTTTCATATATCTCAAGGAACTATGTTCTATATTATTAACAAACCCTTTCATCTTCCTTGTCTTCCTTTTATATTTTTTTCTGTCTTCTTATCCACACAATAACATAGTTTCCCCTGAAGATTCTTCATCCTCAGTCAGGCTTTTTATTATTCAGGGGCACCTTCTCTCATGTACCCTACAGCAGTAGTTCAATAGGATTAGGCATTGCTCCTTACTCAGTTTTGCCACTTTAAGTTCCTCTTTCTTCCACATTTATGTGACAATTTCTTCCTTGACATTACTCTGTCATCTAGATCATTGTATTTGGATCATTCTTATATTTATTTGTTGGCCCCTGGCTATGTCTCAAAGAGTTCAGAATCTGGATACCAGCCTTCTTTTCATGTATAAATGATTCCATCATACTGGAGAATTACAATGTATACCTTGACATACCCTCAAACTCACTGTTTTGGCTCAATAACCTTCCTACCTCCAATGACATACAAATCCATTCTACTTGAACTATAAATAAGAATGATCAAAGATTCAAGCTCAGCATTACTCAAAAATGTGTTACCTTTATCATCCAGAACTTTGGAATTCCTCTAAATTACTTTATCAATGATCCTTGTATTTCTTACTCTTCCTAATTTCTCCTACATTATGATGTGCCCTTTCCCAATCACAGGGCACTTCATCACTTTCTGCTATATCTACTAAAATTTATAATCACTTTCCTTCATTTATTGTCTTGGCCCCAGTTTTATTGTTATTTCAATTTTGAAAATTTTATTCTGAACTTAAAAAGCAAGCATTTCTGTAACATAATAGGATATTAAAAAAAGATTACACACAAAATTGAAAATCTATTATATATAACTTGTTATTCCTTTTAAAAATATAGCAAAGTTATCATGTACTTTTCTTATTTTTCTTTTTTTTTTCCACTCCTCCTGCCCTAGGGATGTCTACCATTAGATGCAAATAAATGCGTGTGTATGGTGTATGTGTGTGTGCACACATATCCATATATATTATATATATACATGATATATGTATATCCATATATATATATATGTCTGTTTATTAGTTCTTTTTCTGTATGTTAGCTATTTCTATAATATCATGATATTTAGCCTTAAATTGCCTTCCCTTCTAGCATCTCTCTCACCCTTCATCTCTTTTTTTTCCACATGAATGGGATAGGTCTTAACTGTCAAGTGAGGAACCAAAGAGGAGTTTGCAAGCAGAAGTGCTAAGATGGAGCATACAAGTAGGAAGTGCCATGGGAGAGTTAAAATAACCCAGATAAAGAGAGGAGACAAGAACTGAATGGGGCATCTAATTCACCTTTACCTATCATCCTTCACTTGACTTGTGACATCTTAGCCTTGACAACAAATAAATGGAGGTGCCGTGAAGCCATAGGAGACTGGAAGGAAATGAGCAATTATGCTATAAGGAAGAGCCTTGATATAGAGTCCATAAAACCTTCATCCATCACAGTAATTTTTAAACCATAGTCCTTATAATTGGTTTCATTTTAATCCTACATATTGTATTTTATGCATTTAAAACATTATTCTGAGTATTCATAGGTTCCATCAAAAAGACAAAGGAATCTGTGGCACAAAAATAGTTAAAAGTACTGATCCCAGGAATAACCCTACTGGGTATATTAATTAAACTTCAGTTGGGAATTGCGAATTGTTTTCTGCAGTTTTCTTTCTGTTTTCAGGTATGGAATACCAAGAAAAATGAACTGTATCTCTCCTAGATTGTTGGATTTCAGAGTAGCCTGTGTGCTAGTTAGGGAATACATGAGTAAGGAGGAGATTAGCGCGCAGTCTCATGGTAGGTAGTTAATTGTGCGATTTTTTATTAATTTTTATTGGTATTAGCTCTATGAAAGATATGACTAAATATTTTGTGTAATTTTGTAGAAGGCTATTTCCAGTATGCCAAAGTCATGTGACTAGATCTCCCTGATCAGGGGCAAAGGAAGAGGTTATGTTTTTTAGCATGTAGAGATTTAGGGAAACCATATTCTTTAGACCAAGCAGGCTAATGCAGATGCTCATCAAAAGGAAGAGCTGGAGGATATTGGCTTCCCACTTAATTAAAGTTACAGAAAACTAGGCACATCTCTAACATTTTCCCTTATGACAATGGAATGCAAAATTTTCTGAGGAAACATTGAACTTGCTCAGAAACCGATAGCTCTTAACAAGGACCAGAATAATGGTTAGCAAAGACGACTGGTGTTTAATACCTGTTTTCCAATCATTGCTCATGCCTTGCTGAACTCCAGTCCTGGGCTATCCATACCATCTGTCTTCAATCAATTAATTACTTATGGAGCATTTAATATATGAAAGTAATCAGACTATTTACTAAAAATAAAAAGACAGAAACAAAACATTCCCTGCTTTAAGTTGGGAATTTGGTTGAAACATAGAATCTCTGAGAGTAATCTTTAATAATCCTGAAAAGGAAGATTGGAGTCAGATTGTGAAGGATTTTACATGCTGGGTTTAAGAGTTTATTTTATCTCTTAGAGGCCAGAAGCGGCCTCTAAGGAGAATAGGGAAGTGAATTGGCCACATTGAACCGAAGATATATCACTTTGCCAACAGTTTGGAGGGCAGATTGTCAAGGGGAGAAACCTGAGGCATGGAAAACAATCAGGAGATTGGCAATAGATTAGGTTTGTGTTGGTGAAGACTTAAACTAAAGTGAGTGGAGAACAGATTGTCAAGGGGAGAGAATTGAGGCACAGAAAATAATCAGAAGGATATGGCAGTAGTTTAGGTTAGAGTAGATGAAATCCTAAAATATGTTGGTGATTATGTGAAAATCAAAGTCAACTGCAAGTCATGTCAATATTTCCCTGATGTCATGGTCCTCTTCAAAAACAAAGGACAAATATAACCTGTTAGTAGACCAAGCTTCCTGAAAGGGCACCTAGCTAGTTACGCATCTCAGCTTATCCTCTCCTTTTCCCTCTCCTTCTTCTCTCCAAAGGAAGATAAATTTTGATGGCCATAAACGGCCCACCTAATTTGGGGGGCTAGATCACTTTCTTTCTTTCTTTCTTTCTTTCTTTCTTTCTTTCTTTCTTTCTCTTCCTTCCTTCCTTCATTTCTCTTTCTTTCTTTCTTTCTTTCTTTCTTTCTTTCTTTCTTTCTTTCTCTTCCTTCCTTCCTTCCTTCCTTTATTTCTCTTTCTTTCTTTCTTTCCTTCCAAACCCAAAGGACTCTTTCCTTCCTTCCTTCCTTCCTTCCTTCTTTCCACCTTCATCCCACTTCACTCTGAAGCTCATAGATTGTACTATGATAGGTCTCTACCCATGCTCCTCTTAATGGATTTATTTTGGGCCCTCCTGCCTTAGAGTGAATGTCAATTGTCACTGTTTCTCTTTGGAACAGCAACCCTGAAGGTCTTCCCCTCCTAGCTTGATTTTTTTCCTCTTTTTTTTCTAATTAAAGAGGCCATCCCTTGACTCACTTTTTAAAGAGGCCTGTTCATTAAATGGGCATTGCTTCACGCTAAGTGGGTATATGAAAAGGACTGAGCCTAAAAGGGCCAGGGTCTCCCATTGCATCCTGGGTCATCTCCAGTCATTCTGATGAATATCTGGTCACCGGATACAGATGGCTCTGGAAGAGAAAGTGAGTTTGGTGGGTGACCTTGCACAGCCTTCCCTCACTGAAATCAAAGTCAACTGCAAGTCATGTCATTATTTCTCTGATGTCATGGTCCTCCTCAAAAATGAAGTAAAAACACAGAGAGAAGAGATAGGTATGATAGAAATTTGCGGAGGTAGAATCAATAAGATTTGGTAATCAACTGGAAAAGGGAAAGGGGTAACACAGGATATAGATCAAAAGCTTTATTGGAAATTTTGAGTGATTTTCCTGAAGAAATCTTTGTATGTAATCATTAGTATCACAAAGGTTTTAGGTGATTGAATAAGCTCCATGGCCATATACTATAAAATACTTTTCTTGGTTCCCCCAACTCCCCACATTGTGATGCCACTTCTAAGGCTATATTCCATCTCTACATTTATTTTATAAAGACTGATTTATATAAGTGGTTTTCCCCATTGAAACATGAAATGAAAAAAAAATCACTTTTTGAGGCTAGGGAGTGTTTGTTCTTATTTTTTTTTCAAATTTTTTCTATCAGTCTCAGACGCATAGAAATTGTGTAATAGATATTTTTTCATTAATCATATTGAATGATACATATTTTTATCTCAAGGACTTCAGATGGTTATTATCTACTGAATAAAAATAGACTAATCGTGCTTGTTTTTGACACTCTAAAAAAAAGAATTAGAAGAGTATTTTTAACCCATTTTTCCAGGTTGTTGTGGTATACTTGAGCACAGGTATGTCCAGAAGGTTTTTGTTTTTGTGTTAAGCTGAATCTACACAATCCCAATGCATTACAATGGCAACTGACAAGATGCCATCAACTCTCCTATTTGTTAATCACCAATCAATCAAAGAAGAACACCTTCATTGTTGTGCTGGCCTTTCAGGCTTTTCTGACTCTTTCTGAGCAATTTAGAGTGGGTTTTTTGTGGTTTTTTTTTTTGGCAAACATACTTGAGTGTTTTGACATTTCCTTCTCCAGCTAATTTTAAAGATGAGTAAACTGCAGCAAACAGGGTTAAGTAACTTGCTCTGGGTCATACAGTTAGTAAATGCCTGAGGCTGAATTTAATAGGATATGATACTAGGTAATTTTAGCAGGGAAGACAATTAAAGTGGAAAGGTCTTTAGCAGAAGGTAGCATCTGAATTAAGTCTTGAAGCAAGTCAATAGTAAGTGAAGATTAGTATGAAAAATATTTCAGAGCCATAAAAACACATGGAGATAGGAGAAGGGTTTCTTATGCAGGATCCACAACAGATGTCTGAAATTTCTGCAAAGACTAAAATATTGTTTCAGAATTAGTCATTTTGTGATTGATAAGAAAAGCAAACAACATCTTTAAAGATAATGCTAATTTTCTACTATATAGGAGATACTGCATAGCAATGAGATTTATTCTTTCCAAAGCTGCCATTTTAGTTTTTTGCAAAGTTGGATTAGGCTTAAGGTCATAATTTTGAAGTTACTACCTGTCCACAGGAAGACAGAATCATATGTTTGCTATATCATTTGTTTTGTCAAGACAAATATGCAGGAGAGATAATAATACAATATTTAAATAATTTTCTGTGGATTGAACTGAAATGGGATAATCACACTGTGTCAAAAAACCACCACAAAGAAACACAGGCATATTTTAAATAAAGAAAACAACTCTAGCAGTCAGGTAGACATGATAAACAGCAACGAGAAAAGGCAGACCCATAGATTTAAACTTGGAACATACCTTAGAGTTAGGATAGTCCATGTTGAAAAAAATATCCCTAGAAGTTGAAGAGCATGACTGTCAATAGATTGAGATCACTTGAATGCATTTTAGTTTATAAGGAATAACATTGAAAATCTAGAGGTTGCATTCAATAGAATATGGCTTTTAGACAGGGCAGGCATCTTAGAGAAATATTACTTTTTGACTTTAGGATTCCCATTGTCTAGCACAGTGCCTTATCCAGAGTGGGAGTTCTGATGCAGGGTAATTAGACTTTCCTCCTAAAGGTGGAGATATGCAGATCTAGATGTGTAGAGGCACTGATATATATATATATATCTCCATGAATTCAAACCCTGACTTCAATAGAATTGTTAAAATCACTTTGTTTAATCTTTTCAGACCTATTCAAGAGACTCCAAATCTCTTTGTCTATCTCAATATAATAGAATTATCAGAAGAGCTGGTAGCCAAGTTATGTTTGTAAAGCCCACATTTTAGTAATAGCTGTTAATACATGTCCTTCCCCCTGCCCCCTGCCCCAGGACATCTGTTGATTGATGTGAAATAGGGCTACACATGAGCTATTGAATCCTTCCAGTATGAATAAAGATGTCTACATCATTTGTACATTAGTATTATGGTAATTAGGGTAGGATTTTTTTGTTTTCTCTTTTAGAATGCTGAGATAATCAAGTACCTTTGATGAGTCTTGCCTTTCAAATGTAATGACAAGCAAAGTGGACTTTTTGTTGTCTTTTGTTTCTTTGATTGAACCAAGAGTCTTTGACCTGCTTAAGAAACAAGAAAGCCTAGTTCACATGGTTTTGAGTCCCGTAGTTATGACACCCTTTGACCCTGAGAAGGGTATATACAAACTCAGAGGTTAGCGTTTTGCTTTTGGGACTCTCACTCATTGGATGAGTGTGTTGCGATTTGACCGGATGAGACTCTGGGTAGCTGTTGTTAAGAGCCCCCTGGCTTTGAAAATCCAGATGTTGGTGCTTCTTTTTGGCTAACTATGTGTGTGATGTTTGACCAGACAAAGCCTGTCTGTTGATCTGTTTGTAATTTCTGTTTGTATTTGTCCTGAAGTTCAGGGTGCTGACTTTTTCTCATGAACTAAGTGAATGATATATGTATGTTTGATTAAACTGAGATTGTTAACTCCTTAAAGTTGCTTTCCTTGGAAAAGCAGATCAAAGAACCTCTGCTAGCAGCCCTCCTGTGTGCTGGTGTTATGGCCTTACACAGACACAGTAGTGGCCAGCAGCATTGTTGTTACAATTAGTCAACAAATCTTTACTGAGAGTAACTATGTAGGTTTTGTTTACATGCCTTGATATCCTCAGCTTCATTAATAAATGATTTCTTATAGTGAAGTCCATTTTGGCTATACCACTCCTCTTTCCCCCCAAAGTACAGAACTTGTATAAGGATATGCACAGTAAACTGTTTTATTTGACCTAAAACCCTGTTCTTTTAATTAGTCAACATTAGGTCAAATTATCAGAATCACTTTTCACTTTATTCCTTTATAACTAACTTTTATACATAAGCAGTCTCAAATCACAGCTAGCACCAGTCTGTCCCTATATTACCAATGACAGCAAGAGAATCACTCAAAATGGATGGCATTCTCAAATGGGGAAAAAAAGTCTGCACATGGAAACACAGTTGAAAAAATTGCTGAAAAGCTATGTTATCTTTAAATGTGATGGATGATTATATGAAGAGAGAGACAGAGGACTTAAATGAATATTTAGAAACTAATGAGTGAACTTACCTGAAACAGATTGAGTTTAAGTGGATAGCATCAGTTGCTACTCCCAGTTCGTTGCTTTGGTGTTTCCTCATCTTCATTGACCAGAGAAGTATAAATTTATTTCTCTTATCCAGTTTTTTATGCAGCCATTTTTCACATGTCAATTTTTTTTATAGATAGGTCTACCCACATGTCAAAGATGAACATAATGGGCATACCCACAGATACTTGATATGCTTTCCAGTGACAGGAAAGTATTTGGATTTAGTGATTTCTTTTTGCTTCAAATCCCAGTACTGCAGAATCTTTCAGTGTGTACTACATCATGGGGACAGCAGGATTTCAGTTTGAGTATATATCAATAAATTTAGCCCATTACTATTATACAGTCCAGATCTATCCTAATATATTTTTTTTTATTCTCAATGTTCAAAACTGAAGATCAAAGTGTTAAATACATGTGATCCCATCAATTCTCCCTGACAGGTGTCATCCTTACCCTGATAAGACAACACATTTATCAAGAATACTGGATATGTCTTTTCTTGAATTAAGGTCACAGGACAGTAGATCTAGAGCCATATAACCATATAGCCCAAACCTCTCATTTTACAGATGAAGAAACTAAGGCCAATGGAAGATAAGTAGCTTGTCCAAATTCACACAGGCAGTAGTCCTAGAGATGAAATTTTACCTCAGGTTTCTCTCCTTGAAGAATGAATTTTCATCTTGGTGGGCCACACACCTTATTGTCTTTGGTAATGAATTAAGAACAAGCTCAGAAGCAACCATTTAGAGATACCCATCACTGCATAGTAGATTGGGGCTGGCCTCCAAGTAAATAAAAGTCCTGCTTTCAAGTGTCTCCTCTGACAGCCCTGAAATTCCTACCAGGTTAAGATATGCCACCTCAGTCCTTTAGGCAATGCTCTATAACAGTAGATTTTGAATTATTTCTATTCTATTTCAGCGGAGGAAATTTCTACCACATCAGCAATTCCCCCTGTAGTTGAAACTACAGTCATTGACCATTCTTCTCCTAAGACGACAAGAAAAGCCAGGTTTCCAGATAGTCACATCCTAACTAGACAGAAAATATTCATGAGAACATTTTGACATTTAAAATAATGGCAAAAACATACTCTGTAGCTTATTCTCCTTTTTGAAAAAAAAATTGTAAAGTATTATTGTTGTCTTTATCTTTTATATGAGAAAACCTGAAATACACTCTCCTCAGCTGAATTGAGTCTTACCTTATAACAAAGAAAATAGTTAAGCAAGACCGACTTTCACATAGACTTTGTCCAACTGCATATACAACATTCAATACCTGGGAGGCTGACTAACTCATTCTCTAATAAGAAAGAGTACAGAAGTATGTTCTGACATGTTATTTTCATGACCAAGACCAGTCATCATGCTTAAAATCAGGGTTCTGATACCTTTTAGTTTTGTTTGTTTTTGTTTTTTGTCATGATTATAAATCATTCTGTGTATGGTTCCATATAAGGCTTCCCAAATTTTTGGTATTCTTGAGAGAATTCTTCAAATTTTCTCGAAGCTATATGGTTAAAAGCAGTAGCTAGAGCACTGGACCTTAAATCAGGTAGATGAGTTCAAATCTGGCCTAAGACATTTATTAACTGTGAAACCCTTTGCAAGTCATCCTCTGTCTTTCTGAGTTTCCTCAGCTGTAAAACAGAGAGAATAAATAATTAAGGCTTATAAGTAACAAAGTGAGATAACATTTATAAAATAGTTTGGTTTATAAAATGGTTTAAAGCTTGAAAAGCCATAGAGATGTAAGTGAATATAATGGTGATGTTATTCTTATTTCTCCTATTACATTCAAATACTGAAATTTGTTTAGCCATTTCTAATCTTTAAGCACCCCTTTTGTTTCCATTTGTTTCCTAGGACAAAAAAAGTACTGCTATGAATATCATTATCTATAGTACTTTTATGTTGTTTCTTATCTCCATAGATTATATGACTAGTAATGAGATGAATGAGTGAAAGGGCATGAACAGTTTAGCACATTTATCATATTATCCCAAATTGTTTTTTAGAATAGTTGGACCTATTCACAACTACATGAGGAGGATCTTAGTGTGCCCTGCTTCTCATAGTTCCTCCCACATTGACTATTACCTTCTTTTATTATCTTTGCCATTTTTTTTGTCTCAGGTACTTGGGTAAATTTCCTCTGTACATTTAACTCTCCTTGGTTGTTAGCTGTTATAGCCTTACTTAACATTTTGGCTACGTTGTCCCAACATGAATTTCATAACTCATGCAAATGTCATCATCTACTATCCTCCTCTAGGATTTTAAAAAAAATGACAGACACAGCTGAAATAGGTATTAGAGATCCTTTAGACTAAAATCCTCATTTTAGAGTTGAGGTAATTTTAGGTAAGAGAGGTTAATATGCTTAAGGTCATACAGATTGTGAGTGACATAGGCAAGATTTAAATCAACATCTTCCAGATACAAACCCGATATTCTTTCCACAGTTGTACACTACCTGTGACCATGAGCAGCTTACCTTTTTAACTGGTGGATGATATTCTTTCGGATAGATGCAGGTTTCTAATTTCACTTGGATGCTTCAATATTAAGGTCATCTATTAAATGGAACGTACCATTTCTTTTTCTATGGAGAAAAATACCTAATAGCGTAACAATAGAGAAAACTGTGAATTTAATTAAATTTTACTAATCAAATGTTTTAAGCCCTTATTCTACACTCTTAATGATGTATTGGGGATTCAAAGGTTCAAAGTTAAAAAACGACATAGTCTTTGACTTCAAGAAGTTGAGAGATTAGGAAAATTGAGGGGACCTGAAAAAAAACCCTATGCTGGAAACAATGATTTTCCTAGAGGAAAACATTTCCCCTTTTCATGACAGATAAATTTAATTGGGAAAAAAGATGGAACTGTTGTCAAGATACATATGGTTTAAAGTATATCCTCCCTTTAATGCTTACTATGAACAGTGTGACTTGGGGCAAGTCCTTTAATATGTGCCTAAATTCATCATCTGTAAAACAGAATTAGGCTAGAACAGAGACATGCTGGTAAATATTTACCAACCAGCTCCCTGAAAATTCAAGATATATTTTTTAATATTTAATCAATATTAATATTTTCTCCATCTTTTTCTTAAGTTCACAGGTGATAGACTAATGGAGCCTCAGGTGGGCAAAACTCAAATGTAGTGCAAAACAGATTAAAATGGAATTAGCAAATGGCTAAAAAAATAAATTTTCCAAATAATACAACATAGATAATGATAATTTGTGATTGTACATTAATATGGCTTGCATAGACCTTTTCAATTTGATGACACTGTTCTAGACAATCAACAAAACAATAAATCAAGCCCTGATTTGTAGCTTCCTGATTTCCAAACTATAAATGTTCATACTGAAAATTTAACAATCAGCTCCCAAAGAGCTGGTTCTGCCCTACACAACCTATAAGATTCCTTGATTTCAGAGTACTGTTGAAAACATCCACCATAGTTTAAATTCACCTATCCCTTTATTGTTCTATCTATATAAATGATACTTCTCTTAAATTCGATCATTATGGTACATTTTATATATACTTCTAAGGAGTTGAATACAAAAGTATTCTCCCTTTCTTAGCCACCTTCCATTAAAAATGACTTTATTATTTATTCATTTTTAACATTAAATTTATTTAAAAATTGAGTTCTCAATTCTCTCTATCTTACCTGTCCCCTATCCATTGAGAAGGCAAGAAATGTGGCATCAATTAACATATAAAATTGTTCAAAACATATTTCCATATTAGCCATGTTGTAAAAAAAAGTCACCTTCCATTTTAAAATTTGTTGGTTCTTTGTCAGTTTATAGCCTTTCAACTGTCATAATGGACTAAAAATGCATTATCTCTTTAGCCGTTCACCATGAAATTGAGTTGGACTAGAGAGCAAAGACATTCTCAAAATTATGAAATATAAATTGAAAAATATAACCTACTTTTTAATCTGTCCACATAGTTTCAAAGAGAACAAAAAGTAGTATTAACTGGCATGAAATATATACACACACTGGCTTATTTTCATAATGTGGTGATGTTCCAATCAGAAATACCTATTAGGAAGGCATGCTGAGTGCACCAAACTGTGTTGTATATTATAGAATCATTGTGACTCTCCAAGTGTCCATAATTGGTATATGGTAATCTTGCATGAGGGAAAACAAAAAAAAAAACAAAAAATATATCATCAGGACCCTGAAGGATATTAATGTGTAGAGTCAATAAACATAGAGATTACACCATATCAATTACAAAACATAACATGAAAACCAAAGGTCAGATAAAGTCCTAAGCAAAGAGTTGATTTGTTTCTAAAGGAAGAAAGCATTTAGACATGGATTTGCAAACCATAAGATAAATTCTTCAGGTATCTTTCATGTGTAGCATTAAGTGTATACATAATTATGTGATGTCCTTGTTGGGGGAGAAATTTTATATGCCAAATTCTAAAATGTAATCCAACTCCGTATTTATGGAACACCATCTATGTTTACGGGGCTGTGCAAATAAAAACAAAAATAACTTTGTTTTATGAAAGTGATCTTTCCTTCTCACATTTCCAATAGAAATGTGAATATATTTCTGTTTATCATTTGTCTCATTCTTCCTTTTATCATTTATTTGTGTACATGACTCCTTCTCTCCAACAGATCAGAAGTTCCTTCCTTCTAAGCTTAGACTATATACCAAATCTATCTCTATATCCTCAAGGCCTTGGCCAGTACCTTACACAGAATAAGTGCTTAGTAAATGTGTGTTCAACTGAAATGATTTTGTTGAATGTATTATTCTTCAGAAAATAGTTTTATTTTAATAGTAATTTTCCCCTCCCACTTAAGTTTCCCTTCCCCCAATATGAGGAGAAGTGCCAGATTTATGCTCAGACAAGGCAGCATACGAATCATTGTCATGTGATAGTGGCAGGAATATGTAAAAAGAGAATCCAATGGCTCTGCTTGCTTTACCTAGATTTCTGTTCATACCCCTAGCTTCTTTTTACATGTAAATCTGAAAGCATGATAGGAGGTAGGGAAGTGACTTGTGTATTTTATCTAGCAACAATGAATTTCCTTTGAAAGTAAATTTTGTTTTTATTTTGTGAGGGGAGTGATTGTGGGAAGGGATTCACAATCAGAGATTTAAGAGAAATTCCACATTTTCTAACCATTACTGGGAAAAAAAAATTGTGGGAACAAGTGTGTTGAATTGGCACCATGATAAAGCTAATCAGAAGACTTTGGAAACTTCTATTATCAATTATTAGTCGCCTGACTGGGTAAGTTGACTAATGGCACTTAGTTGTACAGGTATAGAGCAACAGCTTATAATTGTTAAAGAAAAGATTTCCAACCTGTTGACATAGTAGTAGATAGTAGCATTCAAGTATGAAGAGTCTGAATGGTTTTGTCCAGAAGATGTCACACAGGCATAAGTGGAATGTTTATGAAATTTGTAGAAAACACAAAGCTGGTTGGAATAGCTATCACCTTTGATGACAGACTGGGGATCCAATAGGATCTTCACAGGCATAAACATTGAGCAATCTTATAAGAAAAAATAAAAACTCTAATGTTCATGAATGTAAAAATCTTAGAGTTTGGTTACAAATAAATAACTTCAATATGGGAAAGCTGTGATTAGGAAGATTTTATCTGCAAAATATCTAGGGGTTTAGTGGATAGTAAAATCAGGGTCAGTAGTATTACATAATAACTCTCACCTTCTCCCCCCCAAAAAAAAAACAAAACCTTAATGCAGCCTTGGGCTACATTGAAAGGAGCAATTCCTGAGAAAAAGGTAATAAATCATTTCTCTGTCTTTAGCTCTAGTTAGAACCTCACCTGGAAAATCATGCTCACTCCTTAGTGCCAAAGATTAGGAGCAAAAAAATATTGTTAAATTGTAGAGCAAGGAAGAGGTTCATAAGACTGGTAAAATGACTTGAACATATTTTGAAGGACATGGAAATGTTGAGTTTTGACATGAGAGGACTCAGGTAAAACATGCTGTCTTTGGGTATTTGATGTGATGTTATATAAAATAGGAATCAGCATTTTTTTTCTTTGGCAAAAGAAGAAGAGATTATGATCAATATGTTGCGAAGGAACAAATTTAAGTTTGGCAGGAAGAAAATCCTCACCAATATGCAAATTGGTTCGTTGGTTACTTGGTTGGTTGTTGTCCTTCTCCAAGTGGACCAAAATGACATCACTATGCTAGAGTCAAGTTTCCATGTATCTGACTGTGGCTGATCAGACCAATATGAGCTTGGAATGCTCTACCACAAGTCAGGCACAAATAGTTCATGTGAACATTTGGGGTGGATTCTCTTAATTTTTGCATCCTGTGTTTCCTTTGAGCTGTTTCAATTCCATTTTGCTCATAGAGCACTATACCTTCTCTGATCTGGGCATGCTATGCTGAGCAGTCCTGTGCCAGTGTCTCCCATGTCACACAATCAACTCCAAATTTATTGAGAGAGACCTTGAGAGTGTTCTTGTATCAGTTCTTCTGATCACCATGTGAACACTTGGCCTATGTGAGTTCTCCATTTTGACAAGTGTATATTTTGCATTCAAACAACATGGCCAGCCCATCGGAGTTGTACTCTCTGAAGCAGAGTTTGAATGCTTGGCATTTTAGTTTGAGTAAGGACCTCAGTGTCTGGTACCTTATCCTGCCAGGTGATCTTCAGAATCTTCTTAAGACAATTCAGATCGAAGCAACTCAGTTTCCTGGCACAGAGCTTGTAGACTGTCCAGGTTTCACAGGCATACAACAATGAAGTCAGCACAATGGCTCTGTAGACCTTCAATTTGGTAATCAGTCTAATACCTCTTTTCTCCCATACTTTCCTCCAGAGCCTCCCAAACATTTATCTAGCTCTGGCAATGTGTGTGTCAAACTCATTATTAATGTGTACATCACTGGAAAATACATTACCAAGCTAAGTGAACTTTATAATGAAGTAGAATGGACTACTTCAGAAGATTTTAGATTCTTCTCTCCATGGAGGTCTTCAAGAAAAATCTGAATTATACTTTGTTAGGGATTCTTTTTAGAGTACTGAAATCCTTTTTTCAATTGTAAAATGTTGTGGTATTATAAAAGAGAACAGTTGGGATAATGGGACTAGTGGTGGCACTCACAAGAAATGTCACAATGGAGGGTAGAGAGTAGAGAATTAGTACCTAACTCTGTACCTAGAAGAAAGGAGCAGAGGCCATGGTTGTGACAAAATGAGAGGACACAGGAAACTCTATAGCATATGAGATGTGAGTTGTCCAGGCCCATGGACCACTGGCTACCAGCAATGACCTACTTTTTATCTGTCCACATAGTTTCAAAGAGAACAAAAAGTAGTATTAACTGGCATGAAATATATACACACACTGGCCTTCCACAAGTATTCTTAAGTCATGTGTGTTCTTTGCATGTGGGCCCTTTTCCATTGGTGATATGGTAGCCTATATGAAAGTATAGCTTATGTATGCATGCGCTAATCTGTTTTTGTCACTTAATTTAAAATGCTGGATGATCCTGTGTCTTTCATCTTGAAGTATTGGCTACTCTGGTTGGCTGCTCAAAGCACATACTCCAGTGGAGACTGATGAATAATGAATGTAGTTTACTGAGTTCTGTTAGAAAGAGTACCTCAAAACCCTGGAAGGGTTCAAAATTCCACATAAGAATGATATGCCAGACTATAAATCTTAAAGATTTGTTTAGGAATATCTGTCTTGGATGTCTCAGAATTCCAGGAATTCCTTGAAAATTTCTTCACCTAATATATATATTTCCTTCTTAGGCTATGATTTCAGAGCATGATTTTCCATTGTGCATTCTACAGAATAGGTAAATGTGTACATTGTAGTTATAGCATTGTAGGATGTCAAAGAATCATTGATATATTGCTGGGGTTTTTTGTTTTGATAAGAATTGGGGCAAATGGCATTGTGGTTATTCAGCCATTGGAAAATTGCTGAAGAATAGTGTAACTGGATCCTCACCAAGGACTGCTGGTTTGGGGGACATACAATAACTATAACAGTGACACTGGGCAGACCATGGCCCATAGGAATAATAATTTAAAATAATTTAAGTACAGGCTACAGCATATAGGAATCACATACATGTGCACATGCATGCGCACATGTGTTTGTTGTATAAATGGTCTGATGCAGTGGTGCATCACAGCATCTCTGAAGAGATGATTGTGAAACTTATTGACAATTATTTTTTGAACTTTTTACTATAGACCAGGAAGCTTAAAGATGGTATTGTCAACAAAGAATGGACTACACATAACATGAAATGTCTACTAGTGGAAGCAGAGCTACCAGCATCTTCTTGCTTAGAAGTACCAAAAACGTCATCAGCTAATGATTTAATAATTCATAAGAGGTAATCAAACTACCTGAAGAGCCCATTATCTTCAGATCAAAACTCTCTGCAAAGCTAGTTTATCATCCAAAGAACATTTTATAATGGAGTCCCATTATGGAAAGCTACCACATTCCATAAGGAGCATCCCTGTCTATAGAAAAGGGAAGTCTACTGAGTTAAGACGTGCTGTTCTAGGCATGCATCAGTGATAAGTCAGATTCAAATGAGATTATCATTTCTGTTGTCCTGGACATTATGTCTTCTTTATGCACAGTGGGAACTAGTCAAAATGGAGTTTGCCACTGACTTTTTTCTCACTAACAAAATCTTAACTAAAGTAATTATATAATATTTTTTTCTAATGATGAATTTACCATTACCGAGTATAGAGAGTAATGCTTTAATTTTCATTTTTATAAAACAGTGGTTATCAGATGCTACTATATTATTCTAAGGCTTGGGATATTTCTATTTCGTTACTTTTAGGGGAAGTTTTTCTTGTTTTTAGTAATCATAGATTACCATCACTGACTTATTTAGCTTGAGAGCTATTGTACCTAATAATAACTTGCATTTATAATACTGCTTCAAGGTTTGCAAAGTGGTATGTAGATTTTATTTCATTTTATCCTCCTAACATCACTATGAGGTAGGGACTAATAATATCCCCATTTTAAAGATGAGGAAACTGAGGCACCCAGATTGAGGAAATTGCCCAGAGATAAAATTAGTATCTTTCTGAGTCTGAATTTGAACTCTGGTTTTCCTGAATCCATTTCTAATCAGTGTGTCACTTACTTCCCCTGAGGTCCTTTGCCCCTTTGGTATACTTAACTCTTTTGCATATAGATTTTCTCCTGGAATTTGCCTTTGGATATTCTTAGCCATTTAAGAGGATGCTATACATGCTACATACAATATAAATTTTGAACTGTGCCAAGTGGTGATGGCATGCACATTGAGATTTTATAAGAATTATCTACTAGTATTTATTCTATCACAACTATATGAAACAATGAGATGGAAAATATTCAACAGAAAAAGGATCATCTGGCAATGTTTTAAAGTACATATAAATAAACATGGGCTCACCAAAGCACCAATCAAGGCAGTTAAGAAATAACTTTATAATTTGCCTAGGAACTATGCTTCTCCACCTTATAATACGTAGAATTATTTTTTATTTGAGCAGAAGTAATCATTTAACTACTTGCTATGATGTTCTTAATGTTATTCAATATCCTTCAGAGTGAGTTTCACTTGTAGGACTCATACACCCTTCTGAACAGGTGGTTTAACTAACCAGGAAGTTGCCAGGTAGTTTTCTACAGTAGAAAGAGGGGTGGATTTGAAATATAAAGGAACTGAGTTTGAATTCTGACACTGCTTCTAGCAGTGACCTTTAAGAAGTCACATAACCACCCTAGGTCTCAATTTCCTCATCTGTAAAATAAAGGGAAGTGTATACTATATGATATCTGATGTTAGTTCTACCTCAAGGCCTTTGATCCTATAAATAACCAAAGGAATGGACAAAATAAGCCATCATGCAGGGGTTGAAGATGCCTATTTGTCTCAAATTGTTGCTATCTCATAATTACTCATTTGATATTCACTTTTTCAAGGAGAGTAGCAAAGCATCAGTTGCTATTTATAAAGCACTTTATAGGTAACACATAGTAAAGCAAATTTTTAAATGGACATACAGAACACTTTCCTTATAACAATCCTGCAAAGTAGGGAATATGAATGAATCACCATTGAAAGAAAACTCAACTGAAGCTTAGAGAATTTAAGTATCTTATCTATAGTCACCTGGATTTAAATCTCAATCAATTTGGGTTTTTAGAATTTTACATGTAGTAATTGAAAATATTCATTTTACCAAATGATAGCCATTACTTTTGTTTTAACTATGTCATATTAATGTAAAAATTCCCAACATTTTAGTAGCTATAGACATCAGGTTTAAAGTGTCTCACTTGAAACATTTGGGTCTCAATTTTCTCACCTGGAAAATGAAAGACTTAGTCAAAATGATCCCTAATTTCCCTTTAAACATTAATATTCTCTTTCCTCCTGTTTCCTCTTATTTAATAATTTCACAGATGCTTCCTTTTTTACATATGCAAGATAGATATCCAGAAGGTTGTGTTGACCTGAAAAAAAATAAATCATGGTATACTCTGAACTTTTCAAATTTGTCAAATCAGATAAAGAACTGCATCCAATAGAGGCAATAGGAAAATTAGAGTAAGGTCTCCTAACTAGTGTTCTCTTCTCTCCTGCCTTCATGCTGTAAACACACAGCTATGTTTTCATAGAAGGGAAATATGTAAAATCCTAACCAGAAATGCCTTCCCCTAGCCAGGGGGGGGTGTCCGTGAGGTAGATAGGGGAACAATAAAAGGATCATGGAGGGTATCAGCAGCAGTGGCACAGAGAATTGTCCCTATGATGGGAAAATTGGGAATGATGGGGACAGGGAGTTCCCATTCCCAAATGTTTAGAGATGGGGATGGTGAGGCCCTATTCCCCTTGAATTTTGCCACTATGACTTAGCTGCTCTTTCACCTTGGAACCTCTCTCCCTCCATTATGTTGAGCCCATTATCCCATTGGTGAATTCCTTCAGGGGTCTCTACAGATAGGCCCGAGGAGGCTATGCTTCATTCTCCTCTTAGCTATGCTTCTGACTCTCTGGATATAGATATCCTATATCCCTTACTTTTCAGCTTTCTTTTATGTAAATTTCTTTAGTACTAGGAGTGTCTTTTTTATTGTGTTTGTATCCTCAGTCCATAGCATAGTGCCTGATTAGTCCTTAATAAATTCTCATGTCAGATTGGCTAAAATAACAAATCAGGAGAATGATAAATGCTGGAAAGGATGTGGGGAAATTGGAACATTGTTGCATTGCTGGTGGAGTTGCGAGCTGATCCAGCCATTTTGGAGGGCGGTGTGGAACTATGCCCAAAGGGCTATAGAAATGTTCATACCCTTTGACCCAGTAATACCACTTCTAGGGTTGTATCCCAAAGAAATCACGCAAGCGGGAAAAGGACCCATATGTACAAGAATATTTATAGCAGCTCTCTTTGTGGTAGCCAAGAATTGGAAAGCAAAGGGATGCCCATCAATTGGGGAATGGCTGAACAAGCTGTGGTATATGAAGGTGATGGAATACTATTGTGCCATAAGAAATGGGGATGATGCAGACTTCATAACAACCTGGAAAAACCTACACGACATAATGCTGAGTGAGCGGAGCAGAGCCAGGAGAACGTTGTGCACAGCCACAGATATGTGGATTCCGTGAGGACCAACCCTGACATACTGCGCTTCTCTCAGCAACCTAAAGGGGCAAGGACAACTCCAGGGGACTCACGATGGAGAATGCTATCTTCATTCAGAGAAAGAACTGCGAAGTTTGAATACAGACTGAGGCACACTACTACATGCTCGCCTTTTCTGCTTCTCTTTTGTTTTTGGTTTTGGGTTTTTTTTTTTTGTTTTTTTTTTTGGTTCTGTTTCTTCTTTCTCATGATTCATTCCATTGGTCAAAATTCTTCTCCACGACTTGACTAGAGCATAAATTAATTCAATGCGAAGTTATACATGACAGTTATATGAGACTTCATGCCGTCTTGGGGAGGGAGGGGGGAGGGAGGGGAGAAAAACTGGAACTCAAAACTATGTAGAACCGTGTGTGGTAAACTAAAAATAAATTAAAAAAAAATAAAAAAAAATAAATTCTCATGACCTTAATGATTAACTCCCCCAACAGAGAGGCTCCATGATACTAGAATCCTAAGGTTGGGACCAAATGAAAGAATCTAGCTGTTTTTCATAATAAGGAACAGGAACACTGGAGTTGGGACAAGGTAAGGCAGTAGGCACTGACCTGATGGCCCCATTCTAGTTACAGTTCTGCCTTTATTACTGAAACTATAAAAAAGGGAAATAAGAAAGAGAAGGGCATTGAAGGGCCCAGGTTTTTCGTAGAAAGTTTATTTAATAAATGAACACATTCGCATGGTCCTTTGGAAGAAACTATGCATCAAATTTTGTCATATTTTATTTGAAATGAAGGTACGAGAGTGTAATACCCTCAAGTGGTGAATATTAAGCAAGTGAATGAAGAAGGGCAGAGAATAATAAAGACAATTTGTATTCTCACTGTGCCTCTTGAGTATCTGAATGAACTTTAAAAAACATCTCATTAATCCTCCCAATACCCATGTTATGCAGGTAGAAGGGAAGTATGATTACATTCATTTTACAAATAAAAGATGTAGGTACAGCAATGTTAAATGGCTTGTCCTAAGTCGCCAGAAATACAATGGTAGAGCAGAGTTTAGCCCTGAACTTCAGTGGAAGCATAGGTAATTGAGCAGAGGACAATAATAGGAAGGCATCATCATAGATCTGATTACCTACTCTGTTATGATCTGTCCAATAATGCCAGCTTTATCTCAGTGTGAAAGGAAGTAAAACTGTGGTTGACTTTGAATAGCTATGTATGCTGGGGGAAATGGGGGTGGCAGTTTGGGAAGGCTTAAACCTATAAAGATCTTTATTTCAGAAATCCTTAACATGTTTTCCTTCTAGGCTTAACAAGCAACATGATACCATGGGAAAAAACACTTGTCTTGGCGGCAAAAGAACTTCTTGTGGGGTCCTCAATGATGAACCTGAGGCTCATCAAGGTTCTGACATTCTTAGGTTCACGTAGTAAATAACAGCCCATAGTTGAATCTGGGTCCTCTAACTTCAAAACATGACTCATGCCACTTTTTGTAAGACACAGTCACACACTTACCACAGAGCTACTGTTTTGATTAAATTCACCTGCCCCCCCACACTACTGTTAAGTTGGAAAGAGCTGAATAAATGTCATCTGTTTTTAGCAGCTGCAGCATGCCATTGCAAATAGAGTCATAGAGACTCAAGTTAAATCCCACCTGTGATACTTCTATCATTGTGATTCTGGGTAAGCTGTTGATTCTCCTAGGTTTCAGAAAACTCTTTCATACTTGAATACTAAATTATAAAAAGGTTGCAATCTTCTTTGGTAGAGGCAATTCCTATAGTGGGATTTCCCTATACAGACCAAATCTGTTTCCTTGAATGTATGTTTTGTATTATTAGTATTAATACCAAAATATGACCCACACATTCCCACTGTCAACAGGAAAGTTAAAGTCTAGGAGCATAGCTAAATAATCAAAGACTTGGGTGACTTTGCTCTTATAAAGCAGATGATTTTTCCAGTTCTACAAATTAATCTGGAATATTATTGGAACAAGTATAGACTGCAAAATGCTAAATAATACTTTGAAAAGACAAGAGTATTGGAGTGAGCAAGGTCAGTATGTTCTAAAACATTTAACTGAAAGCAAGGATTTTAAGATCTTCAATCCAATCTCACAACTCTTTCCTATGGATCGTTCATATTTATTTTCATGATAGGAAGAAGGCAGGCTCTTCTAATAGGAGGTCATAAAACATTGACCTTTAATGAACTTCCCAAAGTAGGTGCCAAGAAATGCACCATATCCTTTGTTAACATATCCCAATATATAAAACACATCCTTGAGAAAGAAAAAGGGATAGATTTAACTGGACTAACTAATTAAAGAAAGGAGGGAGAAGCTTCTTGAGCAGGATCAAAGTTACTGTTGCCTAGTCCCCTTTTCCCTTGCTAAAAACTGTTCTCCCTTCTTTTTCTCCACATTTACATCTTTTTTCTTCCTCTGTCTTTCTCTCTGTGTGCCTTTGTCCCTGTGTCTGCCTCTTTTTAACACATACATCACTTATATTGTCAAGACAATTGAGCTCAATGTCCTTTGGCAGCCAGAAACACTGTCAATTTGCTATCTTATATAACAGTTTAGTATTTTTGTGCTTCCAAAGTGCTATCAGAGAGAAGAGTATAGGGAAACAATGTTATCGTCTAATCCTTCGCAGAGCCATATCTAGGATTTTTAGTGCTCAAGTCAAACTTCACGTAATACACTTATGGCAAACTGTGTATACACGTACTCACATGTGAAAGCAAAACTCATATTTTTTTATAGTCACATTCAGTTGGAATAGGAAGGGAATAGAAAGGATACATTATGGAGGGTAAGGAAAGAATTCACTTAAGGTGCATCTATCTGGGAGAGGATGCATGTTGTTTGGTAGCTTCCCATTTTAACTATTCATTTACAATAACTAGGTACTAAACTTACTTGTTTCTATGCTGTAAAAGGAGTATTAGTCCTATCTACTCTACATTTTTGGTATTCCCACCCAAAGACTCAGTCTCCTCACCCTAGTTAAAGTACTAGACTTTTTGTATTTGCAGCTGCCTGTTTGTGGGGTTTAGTATGAGATAATTCACAGTCAATATAAATATTGCAGAGCAAGCTAAATTCTATAGTGTGGGCCAAAATAAGTAATGTCAACCTTTTCAGAAAAAAGAAAACAATCAAAAGAATTGAGAAAAGGCCTTGGGAACCTTTAGAGTAGCCTGGGAGAAGGTGGTATCTTTAAAGTAAAGAGAAGAAGCAGGTTAACAAAAAATTCAGTTGACTTTTAGTTAGAAGATTTAGGTTGGATGCCCAATTCTATCAATTACCAGCTGTGTAATTTTGGGGCAATTTATTTCATATCAGAGACAGATAACTTACTTCATATCAGAGACAGCACATTGTGCCTGGAACCACAAAGACTGAGATAAAATTTGGCTTCAGATAGAGTCGATCCTCAACATTATGAGCTTAGCTTTTGAGACTTCAAGCATCTTTATGATTTTATTAGTATCCTCATTTTTACTTTTCCATTGGCAACTATGTACATTTGTGGCTATGCTCAGTAGAGAAAAAAAAAAAAGAGTTGCTATGTGCTCAAGTTTGTGGAGTGGCTACTATCTAACTAGGTGTTTCATTGGTCTTATTCACCCTGCCGTTGTAAAGAGCTCCCTATGCATTTGTTAAGTAAAGAGCTCACCTTGCATTCATTCCACATTATTATTGTTTGCCTTTAAAACTCAAGTTTTGTGTTGTAATTATACCCGCTAAGCACAGTGCAAGTCCTTTCGACTCTAAGCCAAAGTGAGCAAAGTCAATGATGTGGCTTAAAAAGAAAATAAAGGTGTTATAAAAACTTCATACTGGAGTGTTTGCTGCAGCTGTCAGTCACGAATTTGGTGTTAATGAATTGATAGTTTTCCTGTCTGCCAAAAGGAGAAAAGTATTTCAACCTGGTGCATCCTTCAGGAACTCCATTACCAAGCACTAGCCCTGAAGGAGAGAGGGTTGGAGGTGCTATCAAGACCTTGCTAGACTTGGTGTCTTCCAACAGCAGCAACCAAAGTCTTAGCTACATTTTAATTTGTTTTCAGAGGGTGTCCAAGGTAGAGAGATTTACAGCATTATAGTATACACTACAGTGCCCTCATATAGCTATCTGACACAGTGAAAGATAAGATTTAGGTTAAAAAAGTTTTATTTTTTTCCCTTTTTTATTTAATATTTTTAGGTTTCAGCATTGATTTTCACAAGAGTTCGAATTACAAATTTTCTCCCCATTTCTACACTATCCCCCACTCCAAGATGGTATATATTCTGGTTGCCCTGTTCCCCAGTCAGCCCTCCCTTCTGTCACCCCACTCCCCCCCACCCCCTTTTCCCTTACTTTCTTGTAGGACAAGATAGATTTCTATGCCCCATTGCCTGTATATCTTATTTCCTAGTTGCATGCAAAAACTTTTTTTTGAACATCTGCTTTTAAAACTCTGAGTTCCAAATTCTCACCCCTCTTCCCTTTCTACCCTCTCTAAGAAGTCAAGCAATTCAACATAGGTCACATGTGTATCATGTTGTATAAGACTAACTACATTTTACTCATTACTATGCTATCCCCCTTTATTCAATTTTCTCCCTTGACCCTCTCCTTTTGGAAAGTGTTTGCTTTTGATTACCTCCTCCCCTTATATGCCCACTCTTCTATCGTCCCCCCTTTTTCATCTCCTTCCTGCTTCTTTCCTGTGGGGTAAGATACCCAATTGAGTGTGTATGTTATTCCCTCCTCAGGTCAAATCCAATAAGAGCAAGATTCATTCATTGCCCCTCACCTGCCCCTTCTTCCCTTCCTACAGAACTGCTTTTTCTTCCCACTTTTATGTGAGATAATTTACCCCATTCTATCTCTCCCTTTTCTCCTCTCTCAATATATTCCTCTCTCTTCCCTTAATTTGATTTTTTCTTAGATATCATTCCTTCATATTCAACTCACCCTATGTCCTCTGTCATATATATATATATATATATATATATATATATATATATATATATATATATATATATATACACACATATATAGATAGATAGATACATAGATAGGTAGATATAAATATATGTATATATATTCCAGTCAACTTCCCTAATACTGAGGTCTCATGAATTATACATATCATATTTCCAAGTAGGAATATAAACAAAATAGTTCAACCTCAATAAGTCCCTTATGCTTTCTCTTTGTTGTTTACCTTTCCATGCTTCTCTTGATTCTTGTGTTTGAAAGTCAAATTTTCTATTCTGCTCTGGTCCTTTCACTGAGAAAGCTTGAAAGTCCTCTATTTTACTGAAAATCCATATTTTGCCTTGGAGCATGATACTCGGTTTTGCTGGGTAGGTGATTCTTGGTTTTAATCCTAGCTCCATTGACCTCCAGAAAACAATAATCCAAACCCTTCCATCCCTTAATGTAGAAGCTGCTAGATCTTGTGTTATCCTGATTGTGTTTCCAATACTCAAATTGTTTCTTTCTGTCTCCTTGATCTGGGAGCTCTGGAATTTGGCAACAATGTTCCTAGGAATTTTCTTTTTGGAATCTATTTAAGGAGGGAATTGGTAGATTCTTTCCATTTCCATTTTACCCTTTGACTCTAGAATATCAGGGAAGTCCTCCTTGATAATTTCTTTAAAGATGATATCTAGGCTCTTTTTCTTTTGATCATGGCTTTCAGGTAGTCCAAAAATTTTTAAATTATCTCTCCTGGCTCTATTTTCCAGGTCAGTGGTTTTTCCAATGAGATATTTTACATTGTCTTCCATTTTTTTTCATTTCTTTGGTTCTGTTTTATAATATCTTGATTTCTCATCAAGTCACTACCTTCCACTTACTCCAATCTACTTTTTAAGGTAGTATTTTCTTCAGTGGTCTTTTGGACCTCCTTTTCCATTTGGCTAATTCTGCCCTTCAAGGCATTCTTCTCCTCATTGGCTTTTTGGAGCTCTTTTGCCATTTGGGTTAGTCTATTTTTAAGGTGTTATTTTCTTCAGTAGTTTTTTGGTCTCCTTTAGCAAGTCATTGAATTGTTTTTCATGGTTTTCTTGCATCATTCTCATTTCTCTTCCCAGTTTTTCCTCTACTTCTCTAACTTGCTTTTCCAAATTTTTTTGATCTCTTTCATGGCCTGAGACCAGTTCATTATTTTCTTGGAGGCTTTTGATGTAGGATCTTTGACTTTGTTGACTTCTTTAGGCTGTATGTTTTGGTCTTCTCTGTCACCAAAGAAAGATTCCAAAGTCTGAGTCTGAATCTGAGTCTGTTTTCACTGCCTGGCCATGTCCCCAGAAAACTACTTGACCCTTGAGTTTTTTGTGGGGGTATGACTGCTTGGAGAGTAGAGAGTACTTTGTTCCAAGCTTGAGAGGCTGTGCTGTTGTTTTCAGAACTATTTCTGCACAGCAAGCTCTGCCACACCAGTGTTCCTCCTCCCCAAGAACTGCTAACCTAGACTGCAACTCAAATCTAAGCAGGCTCTGCACTCCTGCACTGATCTGCCATTTAATTCCTCCCACCAAGTGGGTCTGGGGCCAGAAGCAACTGCAGCTGTAGTTCTGTAGCTGTACCACCTCTCCTGCCCCTGGGGTGGTGCCAAACTGTGAACTCCCTTCACCCTGTCCCTGCAGCTTTTCTCACTAACCTCTGTTGTCTTTGGTGTTTGTGGGTTGAGAAGTCTGTTAACTGCCACAGCTCACTGATTCAGGGCTCTAGGGCCTGTTCCACCCGGCTCCCAGTCTGGTTGGTCCTGGTGCGGCCCATGCTGGGCTCTGCCCAGCTCCACTCCCAGCTCTGTGTGATAGACCCTACCCAGCAACCATCCAGTCTGTCCTGTGCTGGAGCCCTGCTTCCCTCTGCTATTCTGTGTTTTTCCCAGTTTTAGATTTTTTTCAGAGCCATTTTGTATTGGTATTTGGAGGGACCTGTTGTAGAGCTTAAGGAAGTCCCTGCTTTCCAGCTGCCATCTTGGCCCCACCCCCCCCAAAGTTTTAATTTTAAAATTTTACTTGTTATACTATATTTATGGTACTGTATATTTCAGGTATTTTAAACAATGAATATTATGTAAAATCAATTTTGTTTTTATTAAAATATTAGCACAAAAAGTCACACATTTCTAGGAAGTTACTAGAAAGAAAAATGTTTTCCATGTTTGCATTTTGTGTACTGAATTTTATGTATTATTGTTTTATTGTTATGGTGTTAGGAAACATGTATGTTATCACAATTATTGTTTTGTTACAAAGAATTGTAGGCAGAAAAATATATTTTCATTAATCTCTAGTGAAAGATTACAGTTTTTGCTAATCATGGGAACTTAATTCCTTATTTCTGAAAGGTTTAATTTATCAATATTCACATTTTTTTCTTTGGTGATATTTTCTAGCTGTTTGGCCTGGACAAGTCACTTAATCTCTATCTTCCTCATTTTCTTCATTTGTAAAATGAGGAAAATAATAGTACTTACCTCCCAGGAATATTATAAAGTTAAAATGTGATATTTATAAAGTGGTTACCATAAAAATGTTCCAAATACGTAATAATTTGATAAATAAAAATTAAAGCAATCCTCAGATTCCATCCTTTACCCATCAAATTAGGAAAGATGATGAAAAAGAAAATTATAAGTGTTTGAGGGCTGAGGGAAAATAGAATTGTTAATGTTCTGTTGGTAGATTTGTGAGACAACCATTCCACAAATTAATTTTGCATTATACGCAAAGTGTTACTAACCTGTATATAGCCTTTCAATCAGCTATGTGATTGAGTCTTATATCCAAAGGATTTTAAAGAATAAGGAAAACATCTTATATGTATATGCGTCCATGGTTTTGTCACAAGAAATACTGCACCTAAAGTCATAAGATTTATACATTAGAATCAGTTCTATCTCTTATTGCTTACATCACTGAGGGCATCTCCCTTCCCTGACATGAGTCTTAGGATTCTTTGTTTGCAAAATGAGGAGAATGGACCAAATGGTTTGTAAAAGCCCAGTCAATAAAAATCTGTGCTTTTATATTCACATAAAATGTTCAATGCCTTCTCATATTTTATACTTGTATCTGTGTTTTGCATAAAAGTCCAAATGAGGAGATGTTCCTTTAATTCTTTTAATATCTTAGTTATACTAAGGTATAGGTTGGCTGTCTGTTATCTTTTGTTCTAACTTTATGATTTCCACATTGTTGTTATAAACTTTCACAATTATATCTTTTACATCATTATTGAAACATGCAAATGGCAATTGGTAATATGTTATTATTTGTTTTGTTTAATATGAACTTTTCATTAACCATTGTGTTACCTGTAATTTTGATTCATATTAGTGCATGATGTTACTTGACTTATAGGGGTCTATGTGGTTCTCAGGAAGGACTTGCACCTCCATTTTGAAGGCTTGCCAAGTCCTTTTCAGAGAGGCTCATCTACCTTTGGTGTCCACTCTTTAAAAATGAATCAATAATTTGTACAGTAGACTTTTATATTCTCTACAAGTCAATAAATTATGGTATCATAGAGATGTGGTCTATTGTAGAAAAATAATGGGAAAGGATTAAAAGAATAAAGATTATACTTTATCTTCTAATCATCTATCTAGGGATCAGATCTTAAACAAGCCTAGCTCAGTTGAAGCATGTACCCACAGGCATATGAGGTGGAGATACATAGATAATATTCAAAATATTCAGCTACTATTCTTAGCATGTCATAACATTAGGATGCTGAGGGGCAAAATTTTATGTTCTTTCCTCTGGTATGGCACTAAAGAGTTATGTCTTTGCTAGAGAGAAATTAAAATTCCCTGGGAATTCTTTATTATAGTAATAACAATAGATATTTAACATAAACTCTAAGGTTTACAAAGCATTGTCCTCACGAGAAAACTGTCCGTATTATAAAATCATGGAAACACAGAATTTGAAATTTGGCAGGAAATCCAGGAACCATCTAGTACATTCCATACAATTTAACACTGTGAACATTTGACCAATCAGGTAATGTGAGTTTCAGGGGGTTAAGTAAACTGTCTAGGGTCAGTAACATAGCCTAGAAGTATTAGATCTAAGATGCCAAACTGGAACTTCTTTCATTCTAGGCCCAACACTGTTTCTACTCTGTCATACTATATCACATCTAAAGTAATGAAGGGAAAGGAGCAGTGGTATGAACATATTATGATTTGGTGGGTCATGGATGGACAAGTTTCCCTCATTATGTTCTCTCATTATTGAAAATATCACCTTGCTTTCCCTGAGCATAAAAATACAAATTCATAAAAAGCCAATGGTAGGAGGATATCAATCTTCAAGAATTACATTTCACAGTGGAAAATGTGTATAGTCTTCAAAGATAATAAACTGGTCAACCTATCTGCTAATTTTGATCATAAGGTGAAAATGAAGGAGGAAATCTATAACCTGTCCAAACTGTTAGGAATTGCAAAACATTTTATAATAGTCATTTTATAATGACCATTATCAAATAGTCATTTTATAATGACCATTATCAAATAGTCATAAAATTATTCTTTTCAAATGGCTCTTATAAAATGTTTATGGACCAGTTAACAATTGCATCCAAATGAGCAAGGGTATATTAATGCGTCTTGATGTTAACATCTAATGCGATTTTTTTCTGAGCTGTAAGACAGGGTGAAGATCAAACCCTGAGGGAATTTATCCTTCCCTTTGGGTCAAACAATAAAATTCTAATATTAGAATTTCATATGTCTGTCAATCAATGCAAAGCAAATGGCAAATATGAGTATCCTCATTTCACAGATAGATCTATAGCCTAGAGACTTTCAAATTATATACAGAAAATGACTCAAAAATTCATTGGTACAGTAGAGAGAAAGGGGCCAGTCAGATTTCCATGATTTTCATTTCAGACTATATCCCACACCTGCTGGCTTCAAGTCTCAAATTAAATTTCCAAAGCTAAGAGCCCATGGAAACTACACTGGAGGCAAAAGAATTGCATTGTTCAGGGTGCTGATTTTTGTCAGGCAACATTTTACTAAGGGTGTTGTTTTCATAAATGTACTTAAACTGATAAATTGGCTCTTTTACACGGAAGTCCTGCCAGACACAAAGCATCTGGTCAACAACACTTCTTACCAATTCAGGTAACTTATACCAGATGCTGGTTTTGTTGTTGTTGTTGTTGTTGTTGTTTCATTTTGTTTTGCTCTTTCTCTAAAGCTGTAAGATGTGTATGGGGGAAATTTTGAGAGGGGAAGACCAAAATGCAAATGCTGTATTACTTCACCCATCCCCCAGGAAATACCCCTACTCTGCTTAATGGGAAATAAAATCACAGTATTAAATGTGTGTTAATCATAGTTTATCAGGGTGTGACAATAAAAATGTGGAGAAGCGCACCAGATTTGCACTGAGCAATACAAATCCTGAACTCAGCACAGCACCTACTATACAATATGTGTCAAGCAGTATTAAACACCAGTAGCCTTCCTTTCTGGATTCAACAAACATTTACTGAGGATCTGTTGAGTCCAACAATCTGAGGTAGGTAGCACATGGGATTGCAATATGAATAACCAATGACCCTCATGGATCCAGGGAAGGGGGCTCATTAAGATATTTACACAAAGAGTAACAACAGCAAGACAGAACATGTTGAGGGCCAAAAGACATGGCAATAGCTAAGAGCTATTGAGTATTTTAAGGTTTTAAAAGCCATTTTATCTCAATGAGATTCTTAGATAGATAGTGGTCACAGTTCTGAGGTTAATGAAACTCAGGCATATGGTTAATAAAGATCAAAACTCAGATTCACGATGGGGGGGAGCCAAGATGGTGACTGGAAAGCAGGGACTAGCGTGAACTCCCTGCCAATTCCCTCCAAAAACCTACAAAAATGGCTCTGAAGAAATTCTAGAACTGCAGAAGCCACAAAATAGCAGAGAGAAGCAGGGCTCCAGTCCAGGACAGCCTGAATGGTTGCTGGGGGAGGTCTTTCACATACAGAGCTGGGAGCAGAGAGGAGCAGAGCAGAGCCCAGCATGGGCCTCATGGACCAACCAGACCAGGAGCTGGGTGGAGCAGGCCCTAGCACCCTGAATCAGTGAGCTGTGGCACTTGCCAGACTTCTCAACACACAAATACTGAAGACAACAGAGAAGGTTAGTGGGAAATCCAGTTGGGGATAGGATAGAGTTCCTGGTTCAGCCACCACCCTGGGGGCAGCAGAGGTGTTGCAGCTACAGAACTACAGCTGCAGTTGCTTCAGGCTAAAGGCCCACCTGGTGGGAGGAATTAAGTGGCAGATCAGAGCAGGAGTGCAGAGCCTGCTGAAGATCTGAGTCCAGTCCGGGTTGGGGGTTCTTGGGGAAGGAGGAGTGCTAGTGTGGCAGAGCTGGCTGTAATAGCTCTGAAATCAACAGCACATCCCCCCAAGCTTGGAACATAGTACTCTTATTCTATAAGCAGTCATACCCTGCTGAAAAACTCAAGGGTCAAGTAAGTTGGCTGGGAACATGGCCAGGCAGCGAAAACGCACCCAGATTCAATCTCAGACTTTGGAATCTTTCTTTGGTGACAAAGAAGACCAAAACATACAGCCTAAAGAAGTCAACAAAGTCAAAGAGCCTACATCAAAAGCCTCCAAGAAAAACATGAACTGGTCTCAGGCCATGGAAGAGATCAAAAAGGATTTGGAAAAGCAAGTTAGAGAAGTAGAGGAAAAATTGGGAAGAAAAATGAGAAGGATGCGAGAAAACCATGAAAAACAAGTCAATAACTTGCTAAAGGAGATCCAAAAAAATACTGAAAATACACTGAAGAAAACAACACATTAAAAAAAATAGACTAACTCAAATGGCAAAAGAGCTCCAAAAAGCCAATGAGGAGAAGAATGCCTTGAAAGGCAGAATTAGCCAAATGGAAAAGGAGGTCCAAAAGACCACTGAAGAAAATAGTACTTTAAAAATTAGATTGGAGCAAGTGGAAGCTAGTGACTTTATGAGAAATCAGGATATTATAAAACAGAACCAAAGGAATGAAAAAATGGAAGACAATGTGAAATATCTCATTGGGAAAACCACTGACCTGGAAAATAGATCCAGGAGAGATAAATTAAAAATTATTGGACTACCTGAAAGCCATGATCAAAAAAAGAGCCTAGATATCATCTTTCAAGAAATTATCAAGGAGAACTGCCCTGATATTCTAAAGCCACAGGGTAAAATAGAAATTGAAAGAATCCATCGATCACCTCCTCAAATAGATCCCAAAAAGAAATCTCCTAGGAATATTGTCACCAAATTCCAGAGCTCCCAGATCAAGGAGAAAATTCTGCCAGCAGCCAGAAAGAGAGATTTGAGTATTGTGGAAACACAATCAGAATAATCCAAGATCTGGCAGCTTCTACATTAAGAGATCGAAGGGCTTGGAATATGATATTCTGGAGGTCAATGGAGCTAGGATTAAAACCTAGAATCACCTACCCAGCAAAACTGAGTATCATGCTCCAAGGCAAAATATGGATTTTCAATAAAATATAGGATTTTCAAGCTTTCTCAGTGAAAAGACCAGAACTGAATAGAAAATTTGACTTTCAAACACAAGAATCAAGAGAAGCATGAAAAGGTAATCAAGAAACAGAAATTGCAAGGGACTTACTAAAGTTGAACTGTTTTGTTCACATTCCTACATGGAAAGATGACATGTATGATTCATGAGACCTCAGTATTAGGGTAGCTGAAGGGAATATGCATATATATGTTTATGTATATATAAAAGTGAATGTGTATGTATATATGTATATATACATGTATATATATGTATATGTATATATGTGTATATATTTGTGTGTGTATATATATATATATATATATATATATATATATATATATACACATAAAAGAGAGAGAGAGCAGACACAGGGTGAATTCAAGATGAAGGGAAGATATCTAAAAGAAATAAAATCAAATTAAGGGATGAGAAAAGAACATACTGAGAGAAGGAGATAGGGAGAGATAGAATAGGGTGGATTATCTCGCATAAAGGTAGCAAGAGGAAGCAGTTTTGTGTGACAGGAGGGGATAGGGCAGGTGAGGGGGGAATGAGTGAACCTTGCTCTCATCAGATTTGGCCTGAGGAGGGAATGCCATACATACTCAATTGGGTATCTTACCCCACAGGAAAGAAGAGGGAGGAAGATAAAAAAAGGGGGGGGGATGATGGAGGGGAGGGTAGATGGGGGTGGAGGTAATCAAAAACAAACACTTTCGAAAGGGGACAGGGTCAAGGGAGAAAATTCAATAAAGGGGGATGGGTTGGGAAGGAGCAAAATATAGTTAGCCTTTTACAACATGAGTATTGTGGAAGGGTTATACATAATGATACCCATGTGGCCTATGTTGAATGGCTTGACTTCTTAGGGACGGTGGGTGGGGAGGGAAGAGGTGAGAGAATTTGGAACTCAAAATTTTAAAAACAAATGTTCAAAAACAAAAAAAAAAGTTTTTTTGCACGCAACTAGAAAATAAGATACATAGGCAATGGGGTGTAGAAATTTATCAAAAAAAAAAAAGGAAGAGAGATTAAGAAAATAAGTAAAATTTATTGAAGTCATAGTCGAGCTAGATGGTTTTGAGGTTGGTCATTTCTAAAACACTTTGATGATTAATTACTAGGATTGGTTCCTTGCCTCGTTTTGGTGAAGCATGGTGATATGATTTTCACATCTATTCCCAAGTCTTAAAGAAGTCAAAGGCTAGTTAGCTGGGTTCTTGGCAGAATGGGTGAGGAAAACATGAGGATATTGAATATTGCTTTCCATTGGATGTAAAATATGGAGTGGTATGGTGATGTAGCAGAATGGGTAGTGGATATTATATCAGAGACCTGGATTGAATCTGGGCTCTGCCATGTACCATCTGTACAATTTGGGCCAGGTTGCTTCAGCATTCTAGGCCCTAATTGACCTTTATGGTCTTTTCCTACCCTAATTTTTGATGTTTTAAATCAAAACAATGAATTTTATAACACCACTTTCCAGAAAACTTGGGGTTATTTTCTTTTGTCCTAAATACTCGACATAGTGTCTTACTTATAGGAAATTAGCAAATACTTATGGAAGGATGAAAGAGAGGGAGCAAAAGTGTGAAGAAAGCAAGAAAAAAGGAAAAAAAAGTAGGAAGTAAAGAAGGAAGGAAGGATGTAGGAAAGGAGGCAAAGAAGGACGAATAGAAAGAAGGAGCAAAGGATGGAAGGAAGGAAGGAAGGAAGGAAGGAAGGAAGGAAGGAAGGAAAGAAGGTAGGGAGGGAGGAAAAAGAAAGAAAGAAAGGAAAGGAAAGGAAAAGGAGGGAAGAGCGCAAGGAAGTAGAGAGGGAAGGAAGGAAAGAAAGTAGAAAGTACTACTATGTGCCAAGTACAAGAAGGAGGGAAGAAAGGAAGGAAGGAGGAAGGAAATAAGAAAGACATAAAGTAAAACAATTTTGGTACTGTGTTAAATTTAATATAAACTTAAAAAGACAAACTAAATAAATGAAACTCATAGTTCCATATGTAATCCTCTTTTCTGTTCTTTCACTATTGAAATGTTAATATTTGTTAAATTCATCATAATTTTATTTAAAAACTATAAGTAAATAAATTTCACAGGTTTTATACAAAAAAAAATGCTGTTGATGCAGGGAAATTCCTCTCTGGTTGCAAAGTGGAGTCTCATACGTTTCTTATAGCTTTAGAGATTTGCTCCAAGACACTGAAATTCTAAATGAGCTGGTAATGGTCACATGACTGGTATATATCCGTCAGGGCTTGAACCCAGGTCTTCTTAAATCCAGTGTTTGCTGGTCATTTATTTACTATGCCGTGTTGCCTATAAAGGGAATCACTGAAGGAAAGAAAAACATAGACTGAATGGACAAAATAATATTTAAGGGCTGATAAAAACAAAAGTTTAAGACAGGAAGAAAAATTGTTTCAAATCATGCCTGACAACAATATCAGCAAGATGAAAATAGTCTAATCAGTAGAAAATAAAGTCAGAGAAGTACTGGAAATAAAGTCTCCAGTAAACAGAGTAATCAATCGGTATTAAGTCAGAAGTGATACATTTTTTTGAAACGTCAACACAAATAACTTACAATGATAGTTAATTAGGTTCCTGTTATCAGACAGCATCACAGGTCAAGCTGATTAATTAGTCAATGTTTGCAAAGTATTTGCAAAATGAAAAGTGCTAGTTATGTGCTAAGTGCTATTATTATCAGTCAAAGAAACTGCCTATAATTATCTCCCCATTACTTGTGTTACAAATTAATGTTTTGCTATCACAATCAAAAAGTACATATCCAACGTTGATGATATTTTATTTAAAAAATTTAATAGACAGAAAAATAATGATGTATGAGGTTTCAAAGGCCAACAAGAGCTATGTTCTCAATAATGCTGGGTTGTGGTTCTACCTTTCTTTGCATACTAAAAGTTCTCATGACAGGTTGTACATAATGCAAATAAGGGGATATGAGATTACATTCTATTAGTTACTTACAATATTACTCCTGAGAATTGTTCCCATACACATGAAGACAAAAGGAAAGTAGAAATGAAACGCATACTGACTATCCTTAATTCATCCAGAAGTCTAACCGATGTAAATTAACTGTCCCAACAAGGAGACCCAAAGAGCCCAGAAAATCAGCAAACATTTGACTTCACATTCCAAAAAGAGACATGTTGGCCAAAGGCAATATCAGCTTAGAATAGATACTCATTTGTAAAACTATATGAAGAACCCTGGATGGTTATGAGCAGTATGATTTCATGAAGGGGAAAAGGAACAGGCATTTATTAATTGCCTACTAAGTTCCAAAGACTGTGTTGAGTGCTTAACAAATGTTATCGCATTTGATCTTCAGACCAACCCTGAGAGGCAGATGCTATTCCTATTCTTGTTTTAGATTTGAGCAAACTAATACAGACAGGAGCTAAATGGCTTGCTCAACATCACAGAGTTATGAAGTATCTGAGGCCAGATTTGAGCACAGGTCTTCCTGAGTCCAGGCCCAGCACTCTATCCACTGTGCCACTAAACAGAGGAGAGCAGTGTTTATAGAAAGCTTGGCAAGCTGTCAAACTAATCAAAATAAAAAAAAAAAACCTAAATGATATTCAAGGGGGAACATGGAGAGAAGATTGCAAATCAGAAGAAAAATGGGAAAAATGTAAATATTATTTTATCAAATTATTTTCTTGATTGAGGATCATTTAAATACCAAAATTGGATCCTAACATCAAAGTTTCAGATATACTTAGGGAAAAGGTAAAAATGTCATTGAAAAGAGAAAAGACAAATTAGCATTTTTATCTCCTCTTTACAGAGGAGGAAACTGAAATTCAGGGAGGATAATTGACCTTGCTCTAGGGAAATAATTAGTAGGGGTCAGAGGTGGGGTTTCCATCTAGGACTTTCTGAAGCCAAGGACAGCATTTCAGATGGTTTGGTTATTTTGTTTGTTTGTTTTGTTTTTATTTAAGGTAATCCAGTCACACTGCTCTACTAGGCCTCAGAATTCCTAAATATTTTATGTTTTATGCATTTATTTTACTTATTCTACTCTATATTCAACAAATACAAACTAACATTTCATTTCCTAGGTAAAAAAAAAAAATGTAAATACCTGACAAACTATCACAGGACAAAGAATACTGAACTTGGAATCAAATCCTCCCTCAGAAATTGCTTAGAGTGAGAAAATAGGGAAAATTAAGTAGCTCTAATAGCCTCCATTTTCTCACATATGAAATTGGATTGTTGTGAGGAAAGTGACTTGTAAACTATAAAACAATCCATAAATGTGGGTTATTATAGGATAAATATTTCCTGATCGAAGATTTAGGGGAACCAATATAACTTAACAGATATGAATACTGAAGGGAGGGGCATAGCAATGTTGAGGCTTTTAATGAATTCTAATGGCTAAAGATGGATTTTTTGTGGCTGGGCATCGATACAACAGTGTTTTTACAACTTCTTGATCTCACCAACATGAATACTTTTTTTTCATCATAGTGTTTTCCCCAATTACATGTAAAGATAGTTTTCAACAATCATTTTTGTAAAATTTTGAGTTCCAATATTTTTCCCTACCTCTCCCCAAGAGAGCAAGCAATCTGAAATAGGTTATATTTCTACATTAGTCATATTGTGAAAGGAGAATCAGGACAAAAGGGAGAAAAAAACAGAAGAAAGAAAAAAAAAAAGAAAATAGTATGCTTCAATCTGCATTCAGACTCCATGGTTCTTTCTCCAGATGTGGTTAGCATTTTTCACAAGTCTTTTGGAATTGTCTTGGATCATTGTTTTGCTGAGAAGAGCCAAGTCTATCATAGTTCTTCACTGCACAATGTTGCTGCTGCTATGTACAATGTCCTCCTGGTTTTGTTCACTTCACTCAACATCAGCTCATGTTAAGTCTTTCCAGGTTTTTTTTTTTAATCTGCCTGCTCAACATGTCTTATAGCATAGTAGTATTCCATTACATTCATATACCACAACTTGTTCAGCCATTCCCCAATTGATGGGCATTTCTTCATTTTCCAATTCTTGGCCACCACAAAAAGAGCCACTATAAATATTTTTGTACATGTGGGTCCATTTCCCTTTCTTGTGATCTCCTTGGGATACAGACTTAGTAGCAGTATTGCTGGATAAAGGTTATGTGCAGTTTTATAGCCCTTTGGGCATAGTTCCAAATTGCTCTCCAGAATGGTTGGATCAGTTCACGAGTCTACCAACAATGCATTAGTGTTCAAATTTTCCGACATCTTCTCCAAGATTTGTCATTTTCCTTTTCTTTCATATTAGTCAAACTTATGGGTGTAAAGTGGTACCTCAGAGTTGTTTTAACTTGCATTTCTCTAATCAATAGTGATTTAGAGAATTTTTTTTTGTATCATTATAGATAGATTTAATTTCTTCCTCTGAAAACTACCTTTTCATGTCCTCTGACCATTTATCAATTGGGAAAGACTTGTATTCTTATAAATTTGACTCAGTTCTCTATATATTTTAGAAATTAAGCCTTTATCAGAAACAATGTGGATACTTACTAATGAACATTCAATCCATCAATTTCCTCCCATTTTGTGTAATTATTATTTACCTATTGCCATATATTCTCCATTGATAATCTCATCTATTGTTAGGGAGACATTTCTCTTGTTCTTTTTGATATTTCATGGATGCCAGTAGAGCATTCATATTGTCTATTTATTGTTAATGAATTTAAATCATCTGCACAATCTACTTCCTTTTCCAAGTCCACGATGATTTTTGAGGGGGTGCTTCTTGAACACATCTTCACTAGTTACATAAACATGTAGCTTTCTTACAATAGTTTTTCTTTCTGTTGTCCTTTGGATTATTTGCAATTGTGATTCTTATAAGAATGGGATGTTCCATAATTCACAGTCAGATGCCATGACTAAAAGAGTGCTAGTATTGAAGAAGATGGACTTCTATAGCACTATCTACCTTAGGATCATAGAAATTGCTATGTGATTTCCATCAACCCCCGTGAGAGATGACTGAATAGTGGAAGAAATTTCTGTTACAGTTAGGCAATCTGAGGGAATGATGAAGTCCAATTATGTGTAAGATGGATGGGAGAAGTCTTCCCAGAGTAATTTAAGCCCAATTTTCAGAAGTATGACTGTGATAGTTGGGAAATGTCAGGTACAGATAGACTGAGCCAGAAGAAAACAAAATAAAGTTCTTTACCAGGGCAGAAACTTTGTGTTCCTTTAGTGGCTCCTAGAAGTACTAATGAAGATTTATTTCTTGTTTCACTGATGCTCTCTATTAGCATGAAAAGAACACATATACTTCTTCATTACCAATTCATCATTACCAAATATTTAGTTCAACAATAGATATGTGAATGATTGCCCTGAGGTGGCCTTGATTAACATGTTGAGAATCAAAACAAGAGAAAAAACAGAGGTTAAAGTACAAAAAAAAACAACTGAATAATAGAATATATGGAGTCTCATTTTGATAACACCATTGGACAGAACAATTTTAATCATACTAACAGAGGTACAGCATTGATATTGCTGAGAGCCACCTGACTCTTAGCCATCTTCATCAGTCACAAGGTACCTTTAAATATCTGTATGATTCCTTCCCAATCAAATCAACACTACCATTGTTACAAGGGTGTATCATCATGCATGATTTCTGTGGTGAAAATATGTCTCTCTGGCCACAATTCTTCTTATTTATTGCCTTCCCCTATTAGAATGTGACCTTCATGATGGTGAGGACTATCATTTTTTTGGTAATTGTGACCCTACTGAGTGGCATACATACTGGCATATTGTAAGTACACAATAAATTCTTATGTTTTTCGTTCAGTCACCCACCAACCACCAACAAACCTACAACAGCCCAAAGTGAAGGCTGACTATTCACATCAGTAAAGAGAGCAGAATATTTCCTTAAAATCTGAGGTGTAGTTAGAATAGGTAATAATAACAAAATTCATTTGGAAAAACAAGAGGTCTAGAGTATCTAGGATATTAATGAAAAGACATGCTAGAGAAGGTGGCTTAGCCACACCAGATATTAAACTGTACTACACAGCAGCAGTCATCAAAACTGCCTGGTACTGGTTAAGAAACAGGGGTGTGGATCAGTGGAATAGGATAGGTACACAAGTAGGTGAAATCAACAAATTTTGCAATCTACTCTTTGATAAACCCAAAGAGGCCAGCTTCTGGGCTAATAATTCACTATTTCACAAAAACTGTTTGGAAAATTGGAAAATGGTAGGGCAAAAACTGGGCATAGACCAATATCTTACACCATATACCAAAATAAAGTCAAAATGGGTTCATGATTTAGGAGTAAAGTAATTTGGGAAAGCAAGGAATAGTTTACTTATCAGATTTGTGGAAAAGTAAAGAATTCATGACCCAACAAGAGATAGAGAGCATTACAAAATGCAAAATGGATAATTTTGATTATGTTAAATTGAAATGTTTTTGTACAAAAAAAGCCAATGCAACAAGAATTAGGAGGGAAGCAGAAAATTGGGAGAAAATCTTTGCAACTAGTATCTCTGATAAAGGCCTCATTTCTAAAATATACAGGAAGCTGAGCCAAATATATAGGGATACAAGCCATTCCCCAATTGAGAAATGGTCAAAGGATATGAACAGGCAGTTTTCAGAGGAAGAAATTAAAGCTATCTATAGGCATATGAAAAAATGCTCTGGATCACTACTGATTAGAGAAATGCAAATCAAAACAACTCTTAGATACCACATCTCTCCTGTCAGATTGGCTAAAATAACAAAACAGGAAAATGATAAATGCTGGAAAGGATGTGGGGAAATTGGAACATTGTTGCATTGCTGGTGGAGTTGTGAGCTGATCCAGCCATTTTGGAGAGCAGTTTGGAACTATGCCCAAAGGGCTATAGAAATGTTCATACCCTTTGACCCAGCAATACCACTTCTAGGGTTGTATCCCAAAGACATCACACAAGCGGGAAAAGGACCCATATGTACAAAAATATTTATAGCAGCTCTTTTTGTGGTAGCCAAGAATTGGAAATCAAAGGGATGCCCATCAATTGGGGAATGGGTGAACAAGCTGTGCTATATGAAGGTGATGGAATAGTATTGTGCCATAAGAAATGGGGATGATGCAGACTTTGTAACAACCTGGAAAAACCTACACGACATAATGCTGAGTGAGCGGAGCAGAGCCAGGAGAACGTTGTGCACAGCCACAGATACATGGATCCTGTGAGGACCAACCCTGACATACTGCGCTCCTCTCAGCAACCCAAGGGGCAAGGACAACTACAGGGGACTCACGATGGAGAATGCTATCTTCATCCAGAGAAAGAACTGTGAAGTTTTAATACAGATCGAGGCGCACTACATGCTCGCCTTTTTTTTGCTTCTCTTTTGTTTTTTGGGTTGTTTTTTTTGGGGGGGGGGGTTCTGTTTCTTCTTTCTCATGATTCATTCCATTGGTCAAAATTCTTCTCCACAACTTGACTAGTGCATAAATTAATTCAATGCAAAGTTATACATGACAGTTATATGAGACTCCATGCTGTCTTGGGGAGGGAGGGGGG
Organism: Trichosurus vulpecula; assembly: GCF_011100635.1. NCBI lineage: Eukaryota > Metazoa > Chordata > Mammalia > Diprotodontia > Phalangeridae > Trichosurus > Trichosurus vulpecula. Next base: position 135,190,377 of record NC_050581.1, read on the forward strand.
AGAGAGGGGAGAAAATCTGGAACTCAAAACTATGTAGAACCGTGTGTGATAAACTAAAAATAAATAAATAAATTTTAAAAAATGGGTAAAATTTTTCAAAGTCTTCTTGTGTAGAAATAGCTTTAGCATTGTCACAAAAAAATCTATTTCATAAAAATATCATTGGCTATGGACTCAGAGTACCTGGGTTCAAACCCCACCTCTACCTGTGTGACCTAAGGTAAGTCATTTAACATCTCTTAGACTCCATTTTCTTATCTGTGACATGAAAAGGGTTGTACTACATGGCCTCTGAGGTTCATATAGATCAATTTTTTATCATTTTGATAATGATCCCATTGACATTTTCTCTTTATATAATTTTATTTTGTATAAAAATACGAAGGTACAACAAATACCTGCTCTAACATTCTACTCTGATGCCTCATTGCAGGTTAGAGGCAACTTGTTCTTAAAGACCATGTCATCATAAGGAAAGATCAAACAGGGCCTACGAATCTGGTAAGGCTTTGAGCACAATGTTATTAATGGATTCCACTTATGCCACATGAAGGCCATGTTAGCTAAGTTGGGAAAAAAGGCTATACAACTTGGGAGTCCTGCTAGGGCTTTGGTGACCCTGATATTTTGAAAATACAGAAATATTTGACTAAAATAACTTCCTTGTTTGTTAACAGGATAATTAGAGAAACAGGCTAACTTCTTACAGCATCTTATCTTTCCCACTGGAATGTTAGCTTCTTGAAGACAGGATTCTCTTTTTGTTTTTAAATCTTTCTTGGTATTACCCATTTATTGAGACAGTGTCTAGAACATAGTAAGTAAGCCCTTAATGAATATTTTGTGATTCAATGATTTATAGCAGCTGTAACCATGATAACTTACCCATATTCCTTCCTCTGTAAGCATTTAGTAATCCTCTGATGGTTTGAAAACTGCTCAATAGATTTTCTGAAAGTAGTGTTTAAGTACAGTGAAGTAAGGGTGGAGTCTTTGGGCCAAGTATAGGACTTAAGAGCAGAAACTGTGAAGAAGGACTTGCCGTTTGTGAGATTCTATGAAGAGATAAAAAGAAAAATAAGGTTAGTCTCAGAAAATCCAGGGATAAGAGAAGACTCTGTCATCAATAATGCCTAAATTCTACTCTGTAAAAATAAAATTAATTTCAGCTATTAAAAAGTTATTTAGTGATTGTCAAAATTCAGCATTTATTAAGTATTTTTCTAAGTGTTCATTCTTTTTCTTTCTGTAGAGTCTTCTTGTCTTTGGGCCATCTCATTTCTTATGCCTGATTCATTTTTGAAATAAATTGTTCATTATCATCACCTATTCCCAACGTTATATTGAGGTTCCCAAGTTAAGTAAAATGGTGAGCTAATATGGAGGATGTCTTTAAATTTGTTCTTTGAATTTATTTTCCTCTTTGTCCTAAGGAAAAAAAAATGGAATATAAACTACCATTGTTTTCATAATAGCTTTTTTGCACGTACTTTTCACGAGCATGAAGACTAAAACGTTCTACTTCCTCTTCTTATCTGGGAAATCAATATTTTTTGTAAATATTCATCCATTTCATTTAGATTGTAAAATTTATTGGCACATAATTAGGCAAAATTGCTCTTAATAATTGCTTTAATTCCATTTTCATTGTTGGTGAGTTCATAAATTTCATTTTGATACTGGTAATTTGGTCTTCTTTCATTCTTTTAATCAAATTGTTCAAATGGTTCTATTTTATTGCCCCCCCCCATAAAACTAGTTGCTAGTTTTATGTATTGATTTAATCATTGTCTTTAAATTTTATTAGTCTTTCCTTATACTTTCATGATTTCCAATTTTGTATTTAATTGTGGATTTTTAATTTTTTTTCCTTAGGTTCCATGCCCCGATTCATTGATCTCCTCTTTTTCTACTTTATCAACATAGGTGTTTAGTACAAATTTTCCCCACCATCACAACCCTGTTGGGACATATCTTTTCTTCCCAACCCCTAAATAGCCTTGGGCTGGAAAATAGCTTCACTCAACCTTTTGTTGGTTCTGCCACTCTGGAATTCCATTTGAGGCATTATTTTAGAGTTGTTTGGAGGAAAATTTGAAAGAGTTCAGCGGAGTGCTTCTCCATAGTCTTGGGTTTGTCTCTGAACAATTACCAAATACTTAATGAAATCATCTTTTGGTTAATAGGATTTGGATAAAACTAATTCTATTTGTATAAGTTTAAATAAAGGAGTTCAGCTGGTTTTATCTAGGACCCAACTACAATTAGAATGTTATTTCATGAGACATTTGATCATATCACATGTCATGCAAACACATGTCAATTATAATGTCTCAGCCAACATTTTTTAGATCTCTATATCTAGCACTAACATCTCTTCTGAGATCCAGTCTTATGTTCCTACTACATTTTGGATATCTTGAACTTTATGGGCAATGGGCATCTCATGCTCAACTCAACCAAAACAGAATTCATTTCCCCCTCAAGCCATCCCATCTTCCCAACTTGTATTAGCAGAGAACTGGAAATAAAATGTATTGTCATAAATTGGGGAATGGCTGAACAAATTATAATATATAAATATAATGGTATAATACTTTTATACAAAAAAAGCATCATATATGATGAATATGCAGAAATTTGGAAAGACCACATAACATGAGGCAAAGGGAAGTAAGTGAGCTAAGTAAAGAACATACACAAAGACCACAGCAATGTAAAAGGAAAAAAAATAACACAAAACAATATAATAAAATATTGAAAAGTAACAGAGGACAAGCTTGGCCCCAAAGAAAAGATATAAGAAGTTACCTTCTGCCACACTCTTGCAGAGATGGGGTTAACATATTTTTGACACATTGAATAAAATGTAATTTTTGTCCACTGCATGGATAAGTTTTATTGAATTTTGATTCTTTTAATTTTTTATTCATTTTAGGTAAAAGCTATTTTGGAGGAAAAAGGGGAAAGACACAGTGGTAAATTTAGACAATATAAAAATAGAATAATAAAAGTATTTAAATAAAAAGTAATGCAGAAAAATATAAAAATGAATTTATAGAAAAGTTTATTCTCTTGTGTGAATGAAACCATTCTGCTTTCATTTAAGCTTTGGTCAAGGTAGAATTTTGCTTCATTGGGCTCTAAGAATGATGGATATTCAAAGATAGTCAAATGACATCAACTGTTATTTAGTAATTAAAATAACTAAACATACTTGCATGAAACTATGGAATTGGAATTTACATCAGGAGAATTATCTTTTCTATGAAAATTTCTTATAATATAAAGTTAAACAAAGCTTTAACATGCATATAAAATAAATTCTTTTTTTGTAATGAATACATTTAGACATATTAAAAGCTATATTTGTAGCTACATTACCTCTGATTAGAGTTTTAAAGGTACTTCTCACATAATTAAGTTGATGGCAACTTATCTTGTGATGAATCAATTAGGAATGAGAGTGACATATACAAAACACTCTATACAAATCTCAAGATGGGATGATGTGTTTCATCCATCTATTAATTCCTGATTGAATGACTCAGGATAGCTAACTGTGATTTTTCATCTGTTTTAATTAGGAACTTATCAATTTGTGGGTCTATTTTCTTGAACAACTAAGTTCAATAGGGAGTTTAAGTGAGCAAGAGTTGTTAGAGTACCAAGACTTCCATTGACTCCTCTTTGGGAACCATCACTGTAGCACTAAGTAAGGTCCTTTAGAACAATCGTTTCAAAGTCAGATAGAAACAGGAGCCACAAAACTATACACAAGGTTCCCTGTGGACTGCATATTGGCTTAGAAAACTACATACTAACATCATTTATGTTCTATTGTATTTTTTATTTATTTTGTTATCTCAATTACATTTTAATCTGGTTTAGGCCTCATCAAAGTGCTATAGGCAGCAAAACAACATTGTCATGTCTGCTTTAGACATGAGAAAGAGTGAAAGAAGCATCTCAGTATGGGACAGAAATTAGTTCACTTCAGAGCTATTAGCAATAGTTGTTCCCTTCTTATCACAGTAATTCATCACCAGAGAAATGCATAAGATGCCATAATATTTTTTACATGAGAAGTGTATTTAAAAATCAAATCAGAAAAAAAGGTAAGAGGCTACATCTTCTTATTGAACAATCAGAGTGGTCTAGAGATTTCAGCAAGACATCAAAATCTTGTAAAACAAATATTAATTTCTTGTTATTATGTATTTTTGAACTTTCAATATTGTACCATATATTTGTTTATGTCTATTTCCCCCTATATTTTAAAAGGCCAGGGAAATCTGTCTTGCTTCCTGCTCATGCCTCCCTCAATGGAATGACAGAGGAACTTAAGTTCTCTAACTCATCTCAAAACTGTAAAGTCCAACTTCAGTAAGTTTGCAGGCATTCTTAATACAATAACCTAATAAACCTGCCAAGGAAATATCTTTGTCTAGGGTCATTGAGCACATCAGATTCAGCAGTTCCTTATGATATTTTACCAACTCCAACACAGATTTTTATAAGATATGGGCCATTCATGGTGACCTGTTGTTGGGTAAGATCATTTGGTTAGGTTAGAGGCAAGACAATGAACAAAATGATTAGATTTTAAAAATATAACTGCTGCATAGATATTTCTAGCTTTTTTCATTGAAAAGTTCAAATTGAAGTTAATAAAAACAGTCTAACAGGATCCATTTGTTTCTATTGCTGAGAGACTGACTAAGGAAGAACTCATAGTTCCCAAGCTTACAGCAAGGACCCAAGGAATGCTCACAGAAATAAAACAGTAGCCTTTTTCAACTCATCTCCACCCCCTGAATCTTGAGTGTCTCTTCATGAAATTCTAGGCATCTACTTCTCACCCATGGCATCATAAGAGGTCAAGGTGACAGAAGAAAAGGGGCAACTTGGTCTTTCCCTTTAGAAGACAATCAGATGCCTCCCATCTCCATATTGCAGGGGGTGAAGTCAGAGTCCATGTCCTGTGAACATCTGCCTTTAATAGGCTTTAGGGGTAGCACAGTAGCTGCCACCACCATAATAGATTTAGAAGGTTCCTAGAGCCAAGTTGTGGCTAGGTTAGGATACAAGATGACCTATTACCTCAACTCCATTGGGTTCAGGGTGCCAAGTACTTGCAATTATTTCCCATTGTTTCAAGGTACCTAGCATACCCTGGCCTCGATGTTTATTCAACCACAGCTATAGTATTTTCTTCTTTTTTCCTCCTCCTTATAGCCCCTCCCTCCACACTCTAGGTTAATATTCCTTTGAACATTGCCCCTCTGGAAACTGAAGCTATAATTGTTTATCCAGATAGTTTATATGCAATTTGGTATTTCCATTTCATTTACACCATTCATTATTTCCTAGTTATAGAACAGGGCAGAATCCAGGTCCTTTGATCCCCTATGGAATAACTATAATATCTTGGTGCCTTCTTAGTTTCAGGAGTCACATGCTTACTCTTAGTCTTCCATGTAGGCTGGCATCTCTAAGAAAATAGCTTTCTTCAACTCAGTTTAAATTGTACCTTCAACAAAAAGGTTTTCCCAGCACCACCCTACCCTAAGCTAAAAGCAGCTGAACCTCTGACATTAATTCCTGTCTACTCTGCATATGTCTTGTTTATACCTCTTCTGTATGTTACCAACACATACAATGTGATCTCCTTAAGGCCAAGGACATTTTTTAACCTTTCTTTTTAACCCCATTCCTGAGTATAGAACTTGCTGTATAGTATGCATTTAACAAGTATTCCTTTATTGATTAAATGAATGAATTGCATACTGAGAAATTTGAATTATTAAAAAATAGTAGAAAGGAAACATTAAGAAAAGTTGCAAATATTTAATCTTTTTAATAGCTTTCACTTAGTCATGAACTCCACCAGGAGTATGAATTTTAATAATGTCAGTGTCACAATATCTGAATATTAGCGAGGCTATGTTTCCAAATAAACAACGTATTAATGTTCTCTCTTCTGAAATTTCAGGAAAGATGTATGTGTCTTCCATATCAAATAAACTATACATTAGTCACAGTTGGGGGACAAGGAGTAGGTGGAGGGAGAGTAAAAACATTTTTATAAGTAACCAAAACTTTTAGGAATTTCACATCTCAGACTATGCTTTTCTAGAGGCAAGAAGACTAAAATAACAGGATTTTCACTATCATTTCTCCCAGATAATTTCCAACCACTGACATGCCTTTTTTCTTAGGAAAATTATAATATAGAATTCTCACCTTCCAGAATCAATCAATAAATAAATATTTCTAAAGAGTGTATGTACCAGGGGATGGGGAGGGCAGTGGGGTGACAGAAGGGAGGGCTGACCAGAGAATGGGGCAACCAGAATATATACCAACTTGGAGTTGGGGGAAGGGTAGAAATGGAGAGAAAATTTGTAATTCAAACTCTTGTGAAAATCAATGCTGAAAACTAAAAATATTAAATAAATTAATTTTTTTAAAAAAGAGTCCATATACCATGTACAAGGCATCAAGCACCAGGGATACAAAGACAGAAAGGACATTTTTCTTCTGACTATACCCCATACCTGTAAAGGTATCCATCCTTTTTCTCTACCTACTAAATTCCTTGACTTGCTTTAATCCCAACCAATATCCCATCTTTTACAGGAACATTTTCCCAATTCCTCTTAAGTCTAGTGGTTTCCCTCTGTAAATTATTTATCTTTATTTATTCTGTATATGTCTTGCTTTGTTTATATTTGATTGCATATTGTCTTCCCCATTAGACTGTAATTTCCCTGAGAGCAGGGATATTTTGTCCTTTTATGTATCTGCAGCGTGGTGATGGGTATATAGTAGGCTCTGGATAAAGGTTTATTCATTGGTTGATATAACCTTGACATCAAGATGTTTGCATTCCAAGTAGGGATATGATGTATGCATATATAATTATAGATGAAATAAATATGTACAGAACATAAATAAACTGATTTTGAGAGGAGACACTAGCTGTTTTAGGGTATCAGAAAAGGCTTATGTAGTATTTGACATTTGAACTGAGCTTTTAAGGAGGGTACATTTCAGGAACATGGCACAGTTTACACAAAGGCAGAAGGAGGAAAAAGGAAAGGGAAATGGAATATTCTACCTGCATAATATAAAGAAGATTAATTTAATTGGAATGTAGAATGAATGAAGGGAAGATATGTATGATAAACCTGGAAAGGCAAGTTAGAGTCAGTTTGTGAAATGTGTTAAGTAAGAAAACCTCTCAAATATATTTTATCAAAATATATTTGATTAAAGAGGTAATAGGTAGCCTCTGGAATGTATCAAACAGGAGAGTGATGTGATCAGAATTTTGTTTTAGATAATACTTCTTGGGCAGCTGTGTGGAGGATTGATTGGAGTGGAGAGATATTTGAGTCAAAGAGACAAATTAAGAGGTAATTGCAAATATTCCAGGTGAATGGTAATAAGGACCTGAAGTAGGGAGATGGCAGCATGAGTAAAGAATAAGGGGAGTATTTAAAAGATTTTGTGGAAATAGAAATGATGGGCCTTGGGAGCTAATTTGATGAGAGAGAATGAGGAATCAAGGATGACTAAGATCGGGAATCTGAGTTGCTGGAGGGTAAATGTTGCCGTTGCCATTGACAGAAATAAGGACATTTTGAAGCAGAATTGATTTGGGGGAAAGGATAATTAAATTTCTTTTGGACATGTTGAAATTTGAGGTGCGTACAGGACATCTTCAAAGCCTAATAAGCAATTGGTCTTGTGGGACTAAAGTCGGGAGAGAATAGAGTAGGATAAATGGATTTGTGAGCCATCTTCAGAGGGGTAATAATTAAACCCACATGAGCAGATGAGTTCACTAAGAGAGAGAGAGTGTGAAGAGAGTGGAGAGAAGGGGGCTCAAGAAATGTTAACATTGACAATGATATAATTTTTATTCTTGTGGTAAGACAAATGGAAATTAACCTTTCAAGTCAATTACTCAAAGAAAAGTCAAATTCGGCAACCAACATTCATCACAAGGTATCAAATGCATACTTCACCATGGTAGCCCATCAGCACAGTCATGCTAAGACTGCAGTGACTCTTTTCCTTACTTGTTCAAAGCTTTATTTTATGATATGTATTTCAGAGACATTTTGAGGAGAGTTTTATCGGAAAAAAGTCTCTAAATCCAATTCCCATGAATCTGATTTTCTTCAAGTGTGACCTTTAGCAAGTCTCAAAGTTTCTACAGAAAAGCCATGCAAAAGGTAAAAATTGAGGACCAAATGCTTTGCCTGATGCAGGCCCTGCTTTATTTGCTCAAGCAGAAATGAGCTTCTGAGCATCTAAGCACATTTTGCTACAATGCATAAAAAATTACGATAATGGAGAAATCTCTTGACTTTACTTTCTGAGAAGCTGCTAACGCAATAATGTGAGGAAAAACATGACTGAGCTTGCAGCACAAATTACAAAAGACAAACAACTAAAAATCACCCAATTAGAAAAATCCATTAAGCATCTATAGGCTGAACATATAAAACAAAGGAAAGCACAAATGCTCACTGCTCTCATTAATGCCCAACAGCAATTAAATTCTACATCAGATACAATGAACTCATCTTTTCCCTGAGGATAGCTATACTGTAGGACTTCATTGATACATACTTCACTAACTTGGAATTTGTGATGATTTGGCCTAGGTCAAGAAAAAATATTTTGTATTATAAAAATAAGGTTACTAAGATAGGAAAACAACTGTTGAATTATTGGGTTAACTCCATTAACTCTCTGTGTGATAACTATGTACTAATCCCTTCAGTATAGTGGGTAGGGAACTGACATTGGACCAGGGAAGACCCAGCTTTCAGTCCCACCTTTGACATGTTCTGGCTGTGTGAACCTGGGAAATTCACTTAACGCCAGGGCTCTTGGCAGCTCTCTAGAACTATAAGTTTCAGAGCAACTGCTTGACACCAGCTGGTTAAAAACATTTTTCTACTAGACTTTATGTCAGTGAAATAATATTTCAAGTCCCTGTTTGTATTTCTATATGCAAATTACAGGGCTATAACATTGGAATATGGAGGAAAAAAATGAAGTGAAAACCCAAACTTCAGTGAGCTCATGTTACATTAACAGATATACCATATGATAGAGACATAAATGCAAGATAATTAAAGAAAGGAGAAATGTTCACACTATGATCTAAAATTATATTTTAAAAATTTCTAGAATGCAAAATTTTTACTAATTCAGACTGGTCTTTCCAATATTCTATTGCTAAACATTTACTATAGTTAAGAGCATTTTTTGGTCCATCAATAATTTTATTCTTTTTGTAATTATACTATCTTTATAGTTCATACATTTTGCCCCTTGATTTAGAGGCTTTTCCTCTATTTCCATAACTGAATCAGTCACTGAAACATGGAAACTGAGAATGTAAGTGACAAAAGGATGTTAGAAATGATACAGTTCATTACTGTCATTTCACAGAAGAGGAAACTGAAGCTAGGTTGGAAGAGTAAAGTTACTAACCCAAATTCATATAATGAGATATTGAGATGTTGTGGTAACAACCACAATATGAACTCCAGTCTCCTGACTTCCAGTCTAATATTCTTTACTATCCTCAAACAGTGGAAGAGGATAGAGTTCCCAGATATTGACAAGACTCCTAAAACTGAACAAAGAGGCCTTCTTAGTTGGGTTTCAACCATCTTCTTATTCCTTAATTAAAAAAAAAAAAAGGATTATGCTGGAGGAAGAGTTAATTTCTCTTCCCCTCCAAATGAATACTGTAAGACTAGTCATAAGATATTTTCTTCAATGCTGTCGTGTCAGGTATAAAATGTCCATTGTGTTGTCAGGTTCATTCTTTGCAACTTCTATTGCTTGATTGATTCTTCCTTATTTTAAGGGCTTGATGAAATTGATCAAAGATGGGGTTAAAATAGATATATAACCTATTCTACTTGTAAAAGGTATAGAGGATTTACAAATAATCTCTCTTTGTCTGTGGTTAATCCTACTTTATTACACATAAGATAAACTGATTCATGAATTTTGGAAAATTGGTTGTGCTTTTTAATATGCGTTTGTACTAACGTGCTCCAGGATACATTGAGGTTACCTTAAGTAGCCTTGAAACATCAGAGAATATATAGTTTTAGGAAAGGACAACTCTTAAAAATCTATAAAAAAGACTTTTGGTGAATTTCCCAGGTGGGATGTCTCTAACATTGAATTTCAAAAAAAAGTTGTTAAGGATTTCTGTTAAGTGAAGTATTTTCCCATAAAGGAAATATAATGGACCAGCTATATCACCATGTAAAGTTCACAACATGCTAGTTCATCAATAACACAAAGGAGAATAAATTGAAGCTAAAAACCTTCCCCTGGAAAAATAGTACATTGCAAAACAACTTACTAATCATTTCTGTTTGCTCTAGTGAAGCCACAGTTTTATTTAATATCATGGAAGTGGAGTTTATTATGTTTCAGTGATATGTCTGCTTTATGAGGAGAAAATTTAGCATGCAAATTAAATAATTTGTTTTCTATTTTGTTCTCTAAAGCTGAAAATATGCCTAATTAGCTTTGTAGATAGTCTGCAAATATTTCATTTACATTTAAAAATTCTATTAGTTTTAGAATTCAAAATTAAAGCAGCTCTGTTATTTATGCCATATAAAACATCTGATTGGAAATGTTTAGCTATGGTAACAGTGCTTAACCTTGTGTCTGCAGATCTCCAAGGCATCTAGGAATCCATTTCAGGATGTCATGACATTGGATGAGAAAAAAGTACATCTTAATTTTAAATAATCTAACTAAAATTTAGCATTTACTTTATATAAATATGTATACATATGTGTATATATATATATTCTGAGAATGATCACATAGGCTTCATCAAACTGTCAAAGATATCAGTGAAACAAAAACAGTTAAGGATCTTTTTTATTTTTCTACATGGACTTCTGTGTAGAGATATCACAGAAGTGTTTGCTAGCCAGAATATAGCAAAGAAAAACAAAACCTTTTTGTCACTTGTGGAGAACCACAATAAAAAATGTGGAGCAGCACTTAGCACAGTGCCTGGCACACAGTATGAGCTTAATAACTGTTTGTTGATTTGACTTGACCTTTTCTGTTTTAATAAGCTTTTATTCTTGAGACTAGATTTGTTTGTATGCTATTGAGGGAGTTTCTTGGAAGTGACATGGACCTTACTGAAGTGAAAGCAGAGAAAATGAACAGCAGAATGAAAACATCTGGGAGCAGAAAAGAAGTGACCAGCAGAAAGCATTGAAGTCACATTGCCCCACCTCCCCCACAATGACATTGACAATTCTTGCTGCATGAAAAATATGATATGCCTCTTACACAAATTTTTACTGGGGCCCCAAGTAAAAGGAAAGTAGATGGTAAATTGGTACAAAAATGTAGCGAAAAGCGAATAGAACCCTGAGAATGTCGTAAAAACTGGGTATAATAATGTAAATGAAAACTGTATTACAAGGTATCTTAATACAGATATATTGCAAAGACTAATTTTGGATAAGTTGGATAGACCATGAAACACATTTCTTTTTTCTCAGTAGAGAAGTGAGGAGCTACAGATGTAGTATTTTACATATTCACTGAAACCTGGTTATAATGTTAGTCTCTTTTTCCTTACAGTTTTTCCTCTGCTGCAAGGGAGGAGTGAATGTTTGGAAATGACGAATATTTTAAAAATAGATTGAGAAAACTTTTTAATGCCTATCTGTACTGAGACAGATAATTGAAATAAAGCAAAATTGATTCATCAATATTCCCTCATTGGACTTCGCCTACCTAAAATATCTCCTCATTGTGGAAGAATTCACAGCTTAGTTGAAATCATTTCATGGAAAAGTAGTTTAGATTAATTTCCAATTTTTTTCTGTCTTTTTTAAAAATCTCCCTTCAATTCTTTTCCAGTCCTTTATTTCTTTCTTTCTTCCTTCCTTCCTCCCTCCCTTTCTTCATTTCTATCTTTATTGTTTATTTATTTAGTCTGGACATGTGTTTTCATTGCTCTAGTGCAAAAAAAGAGGATCAAATTCTCTCTACCATTAACAATGAGCAACCACAAAAGGCCAATTCTGAGCATTGTCTAGGTTTTTAAGAGATTAATTGACTGTCCAGGTAGCACAGGTATTATATATAAGAGGTGGGATTTGAACCCAGGTCTTTCTTCATTTGAGCATGATTCTGTTTCTCCTCTACAAATCTGACTAATACATATAGTGGCAGTATCATCAATTGTGATGATAATTTCTTGATAATCAGTAAACCTAGTTTAAAGCGGTAAGATTTGTCCTTGTCTGAAAAATGAGGTATTTCAAATAATTGTTTTGCCCTAAGTTTATTTATTAAATATCTAATAGTTATGCAATGAAAATAAGATGGAACAGAAACTATGAAGACATTATTTGGCACTTATCGTTCTCACAGCTTAGAGATAGTGGATAGAATGCTGTCACTTGAATTAGGAAGCCTGATTTTAAATTACACCTCATACACTTATTAACTGTACTAAGTCATTTAACCTCTCTGAAGTTCTCTTTTTTGTCTTTGTACTCTATTATAGTAATACCTACCTCAAAGGTTGGAGTGCATGGGATGTTCGAGGAGGAGTAGTACCTCTGGTATCAGAACTTGCCAAGTTCTTTTAAGGGTTTTTCATCAACCTTTGGTTTCTACCTGGCATTCTACTCTCACCTGTGGCTTCAAGAAGCTGTAGCATGCACAGCAGCCACAACCTGGCAAACATTTGTGGTAGATGAGCTAAATTAAGTTGAGGGTAACCCATGGACTTTAAACTTGTCAACAAATTAGGGAGGTATCTATCCCAAGCATGTGAGACTTCCCTTGGTAGAATGGGTAGATGACAACAATTTGTTCCAAGGGCCATAAAGGCAGCTAAAATAGGTACTCTGGACCTCTTGGAGGTTGGCCAGACATGGATGAGGCCAAGGTCATCCACTGCTTTTGCCTTGACATTGGATTTCATTGACTCTGGAAGAGAGAGTGAGGCTTCATGCAACCTTACGCAACTCTGTCTCACTTATATCTAATTCATGTATGAGTCAAGACATCACCTGTGATATCATAGGCCCTCTTCAAAAGGCAAGACAAACAACAACATGTTGAATGGTTGTTGTGAGATGAGAAGAGGTAGTGAACAGGAAGCACTTTTCAAATCTTAGTAATCCCTTTTTGGGAGAAAAATTTCCCAAACAGTGGGGAATATTTTTTTGAAAGAAAAAGAGATAACAAGCAAAGGAAGTAGATTAAGAGAGGAGGAACAATCAAAGGTTTAAGGTTAGGTTGGTTAACAACATTAATACATTAATTAATCAAATTATTTGAAAAATTTCAACAAATCTAATAAATACATTTTAAAAGAAAATATATTCTTATGAAGATACTGCTTAAAAAGAACAGTTATTTGATTCCAATTGTTTACCTTTAACAAGGAGTATGTTGGCCAAATATTAAATTTTCACTGTCAGCATTTACAGCTAGGAAATGGGAAATGCCACAAATCAGGGCTCAATTTATTGCTTTGTTGATTGTGTAGACAAGAAAATAAAGAGGAAATGATGGATAGGGCAGATTCAACTTAAAAGTATATCACATGTACATAATTTCTTTATAGAGAAACAGTTGTTAAACATTTGCTAAAACACTCTTGCCTCCATCTTTACTTTTTAATTTAAAAGAAAATTTTCACATAGTTATGTGTGTATGCACCACACACTCAAATATATGTAATAAACATTTTTGCAAATGAGAATTTTCCTGCAATGCCATTTAATAATAATTGATGATCACATAGAATGATATACATCACTATGCAACTAGAAAATTAGAATGCATTGTATTTCAAAATGTCATATCCAACTTAATCCCATTAATGCCTCTCATTTAAGACAGTTTAAAATCATACTGCTAAGAGAATCTCTTTGATAAAGCATACTTTGCACCATCTAAAGCATAGCCCTGCTGAAATTAAGGATTCAGGGATTACATTTTGCAAGTTATCACAATTCCCTCAGTAGCCTTTATAGCACAAATGTATGGGCTCTCCATCTTTCCTTTTTTGGAGATGATTAAACTTCATTAATATAGAACTTTTTTTAAAATAAATCAGTTCAACACATGCTGAATGCTGCTAGATTAAATTTTCCACACAGCAATTTTGTATTTATACTAAAACTCTCTTCCCTAGATTTAGGGGTACAGAAAATAAAAATAAAAGGTGGAAGATATTCTGTGTGGAAGTATTTCTTGACAACTTAAAATTCACACTTATTGTCTCAACAAAGAACAAATATATGTTGCTTATGTAATCCCTGTCACAAATCTTACTGGTATGGGGCTCTTTCCTTAATGATGAAGATGAACATCCTATCCTGAATGAGGGGTGCAGTAGAGTTGTTGAGAAGCCAGAGAGCTCCAGCTTTGGCCCATCCACCTTTCAGGAGTCTCCAAGTAATACTCCCCTTAAAATCTTCCTATTTGGGATTTAAGTATTTTCCAAGCTTTCTTCAAGATTTCTCTAAGTGTAATGGCAGCTTCTAGTTTCAAGACAGAAGATGAAAGAGGCCAGCCCCACTTCATAGTATTGAAGGAAAAGGTTCTAGGCATACATGAGGAAGGAGACAGTCTTTATCATGTCCCTATCCAAGCTTGCTACTGGAGACTTTGGGCATTTCCCCTTGGAAGAGATCTAGGACACTTTCTCTTGGTTGACCTAAGTTATCATTCTTAATAGGAGAGCTCCTTCACTCTGAATTGTCTGGTATCTATACTCTTACATATACCTTCTCTGATTTCCGGTTTGCCATGATTTGGATAAAGAGGTTTCTTCATTATTCAACATTATGAAAATTATGCTCATTATGCAAATTGAATTAGATGGTAAAGGGGCCAAGCACTGGGTGTAGAGCTTGGGGTCCTATTCTCTCCAGAAACGACAGTTATCAAAAGTTTGCTGGAATCTGATCTTATATCCTAGATAAACAGTATTTAAGATAGCAGATAGGTATAGTTCTATCCTGGTACGCTCTCTGAGGAGAGCAGAGTGGTGGTCTTTAGCTCCAATCTACTGCTTCCCCTTCTGGAAGGAATGAAAGTCTCTCAAGGAGAAGGATGAGGGTAGAAGAGGATAAAGGTGTTTATTCTACCTCCCTGAAAGTCACACAAAGATAGCTTCCTTGTCACAAGTGGAGTTTCACTATTTGGTCCATTCACCACTATTTTCTACACTTAAAATCAGTCTAAAGCAGAATGGATTAGATTGATCCATATTTGACCAGATTGGATTGGATTGGATTGAACCATACTGGAATGGAATGAACTGGAATAAATGGGACTGAAATGCACTGGACTGAATTGGATCAGATTGTTCCAATTTGGAAAGGGTTGAACTGGATTGAACTCAACTGGACCCCATTGGAATGATTTGGAATGGATTGAAATAGATTCAAGCTGATTTGGATCAGACTGGAATGACTTGGACTGGATTGGATTGAACTGAATTGAATGGGATTGGATAACACTGAATCAAATTAGGCCAACCTGGACTGGATTGAACTATATTAGACTGAATTAAACTGATTGGAAACAACTAAATTGGATTGCAATAAATTAGATTGATCTTGATTGGATTAAATTAGACAAGGCTAGGATGGATTGGAGTGGATCAAAACAAATTAATCTGGAGTGGACCAGACTAAATAAGGTAGAGTGTATTGCGCTACATTAAACCAGATTGGATTGCATTGAAGTGAAATGAACTAGATTGGAAAGTTTGGACTGGATTTCACTTAAGGAGATGGGTTTGAACTAGAATAGACTAGACTGAATTAAATTGAACTGGACTAGAGGGATCAGGACCAAATTGAACTGTATTGGACCAGACCAAATAGTGATCTTATTAAGATATTACTATAAATCTTGTGCTGTTTTACTTGCTGAGAATAGAAATATAATGAAAGAAGAATTCCCTACCCACAAGGAGCTTACACTCTAGTATATCATTTCTGTTATAAAATAAAGCCATTGCCTACTCTGTGCTGAGCATTGGTGTTGAGCCCCTAGTAAATGTTATCTCATTTTATCCTCAGAACAAACCCTGGGAAGCACACACTATTATTATTCCTAATCCACATTTAAGGAAACTGATAAAGACAGCAGTTAATTGCTAATAAGTACCAGACACTGTGCTGTACATTTCATAGATATTTTCTCATTTAATCCTTGCAGTAACTTCATGAGGTAAATGTTATTCTTATTTTACAGTTGAGGAAACAGAAGCACAGGATAAACAGGTTTCTTCTTTATTGAACATTATGAAAATTATGCTCATTATGCAAATTGAATTAGATGGTAAAGGCGTCAACAGAGGTTAAGTGACCAGCTCAGGATCATACAGCTAACAAGGGTTTGTAGCTTAATTTGAATTCATGCCTTTCTGATTACAGGCAGAGTATTTCATTGACTCTGCCACCTAGCTATCCAGCTTTCTGTATTGAGCCTCTTCTTTGAATCTATGCTACCTCATTTGATAATCTCATCCTATTCCATGGGTTCAACTATGATCTCAGAAAATTTGAAGATATGCATATCCATTTCTAACATATCTCCTAGCTACAGCCAGAAAACTGTCTCAATCTAGATTTCCCATAGTCATCTCAAACTCAACGTTTCCAAAACAGAATTCATTATTATCCTTTCCATACTATCTCCTTTGTGAAATTCCTTATTGCTGGTGTAGGCAACAATTTTTCCCCCAGTCACTCAGTCTCATAACCTTTGTGCCATTCTCAATTCCTCAGTCATATATATCTGAACCATTATCAAACCTTCCCATTTCTATATTTACAACCTCTCTTGTATATATTCCTTTCTCTCCATTCATAAACCCACAAGTTTAGTTGTGG
The DNA here is from genome assembly GCF_011100635.1 of Trichosurus vulpecula. NCBI lineage: Eukaryota > Metazoa > Chordata > Mammalia > Diprotodontia > Phalangeridae > Trichosurus > Trichosurus vulpecula. The sequence goes on from NC_050581.1 coordinate 135,207,338, forward strand.
TGCCCATTACCACTTGCCTAGAGCACTGCAAAAAACTTCAAACTGGTCTCTCTTTTTCAAATTTTTCTCCATTCTAATTCATACTTCTCTCAACTGCCAATGGTAGATTTGACCATAATGTCCTCCTCCTCCATAAGTCCTAGTGGTCTCTTAAAACTTCCAGAATCAAGTATAAATTACTAAATTTGGCATGTCAAACTCTCTATAACATGAATTCTTTCTACCTTTCTTATACATTATTCCCTTCAATGCAAACTTTAATCTAGTTATACTAGACTACTCATAGTTCCTCAAATATGTCAATTCTTCTCCTTTCTCCATGTCTTTGCATTAACTTTCCCTATATCTTGACATGCTTTGCCTCATATCTACCTCTATTTCCCTGGCTTTCTTTGAGACTCATCTCAAGTACTGCCCATCTTTTACGTGAGGGCTTTGCTGGCTTTTTCACCTGCTAATGTCTAACCCTTTCAGATTACCTTCATCTTCTAGACATATAATTGGATATTTGTATATTTTCTACCCACCCCTTGAGTACAGAGATTTTTTTTTGTTCTTTATTCGGTTTTACATTCTTTTTATTCCAAGTATTTAGCACAGTGTTTGTTTCATAAATTTATATGACTTAATAAATAGCTCTTCATAATAACAACTATAGCTATTAATAATACATAATAGTTTATAGCTCTTTATAAATGTTTGTTGGATTCACTTAAATAGCCAAATCTCAATTCCAAATGAATATAAGTAGGAAATGAGAAATATTAGTGCTCCTATTTTTTCTCATGTTAATTCTACGTATCCAATAATTCATGAAGGTTCTATGGATGTTAGCCTTCCTAATCCCACCCTGACCCCCTGAAAAGAGAGAGAACAGTCTCTGCCCTCAAACAGCTTTTTCTATTTCACTTTCTTACTTCTGAAATTATGGCAAGCCCAACCTATTATTATGGTTTTCTCCAATGAAGCTCCCTTCTCTTCTTCCTGTCCAGCCTCCCCTGCAAGTCTCCTCTGCTTTGATGGATATGTTTATATTGTGCTCCTGACTGGTAAGCTTTGCCCTGGGTATACTCTCTAGCACATATTTGGATGGGTCTTGGAGCCTTTGATGGACATCCATCCCTATTAATATTAACATAACTACTTTTCAATGGTGCCATTTCCTCTCAATAGTAGTATTAAAGTATACAGCCAAAATTTAAAAAGAAGTTATGAAGTTGCTAATTGTTATTAATTCTTTAAAAAAATGGACTAGAATATCTGGAATCTAGTGCCCTCCTTGAGATTAATAAAGGCAGTTCATTACAGTCAGCTTCTGTTTTGAAAATAGGGTATATCCCGTTTCCAGCTTTGTACCTTTTACTGCAAACTTCCATATCTCAGTCTTATTTAAAAAAAAAAAAAACAACAACAACAACAACAAAACTTTGATTTGGCCAAGCCTCACATTACCCAATATCCGGTATTTTTTCTGCCTGTGATACCAAAGATGAAAAGAAAAAAAAAAGAAGATCTTCCTGGACAGAATCTTACTGCAAAGGCCTTTTTAACACAGGCTCTGCTGACTAGAAGGAGAGATGGAGAATTCAGTCAAACCAGGAATGTCAAGTTTCCAAGTCTGAGTGAAGTTTCTTTATAAGACCATGGCTAACTCCCTACACATTGTTTCTTCTTCCTTCCATGTATAGAAAATACTAAATGTATGACCACAGAATCAATTTAATTTTAGCCTCCCCTTGGTCTAGTTTCCCCATATATTTTATGTCAGACATTGAATCACCTCTTGTGAATGAAAATCCATTAGAATTAATGAGGCATGGACAGAACTGAGTGGCCTATATCCAGTTGATCATGTATGCTAGATCAGTGACTGGTATCTTGGGAATGATGAGCTGCTTCTGGCAGACCATGTGTGACTTGATATTGAAGGATTCAGGTGCTTTTAAAAGGCTAAAGCAGCCCTATCTTGGTCCACTAAGCAAAAAGAGATGACTCAGTGAATTTTTAGAAGTGGAGTGACTAGGCCTTTTACTTCCCTTCTTCCTTCACCCATCTTGGTAGGGAAATACATTAGCTTAAAAAGGCCCACATCTACCACTGCATCCAGGGTCATCTCCAGCCATCCTAATCTATATCTTGCCACTGCTCCCAAATGGCTCCAGGGAGACAGTGAAGCTGGTGACTTTGTACAGCCCTCCCTCACTTGAATGTAGTTCACTTGCATGTCATGACATCACCTTCCTGATATCACAGTCCTCTTTGAGAACAAGGGGCAAACAATGAACAAGTGATGAATGATTGACAGCTTGCCTGAGGCAGATAGATCTGGGGGACTCACCTTGCAGAGGTTCTGCTTGAGCTCTAAATTGATTCTTCTGTTTGAGTTTTGTCATCCTAGAATAATGAAGACTGGCAAAGCTGCACAAACTAGGGTCTTTTAATAAAGGCAAAAGAACTTCAATTTGAGGTCATTACACAGCATCAGGGTAGTGGAGAGCCCAAGAGGGGCAGAGTGGGGCAGGGTTGAATACAATTCAATAGGGAAGGAGTCTCATGAAAGGCACAGCATCAATAAGTTGTTTTACATAACAAATAAAAATCCATAGAGAAGGCTGGGGGAGAGTGGTGACATCTGATCAGAATAGTAGGCTCTGGTTCCAGGTGCATCAAGGGAAACTGGTTTGGACCTGCTCCAATCATGGGGTCAGTTAGATTAAAAATCACCTAACCCTTTCTGATATCTGCATTTAATATTCTTAAAAATGGTTTCAATTGTCTTCTTTTAACTGGTTTTGATCACTCTCAGGCAATTCATAGCTCTGAGATCTGGCAAAGTGATCTGCCTTTAACAAGTTTTTGAAATCATCTTGAGTGACTAATGATTAATTTCAAGATGGATATATCAAGAGTGGAAGTTAACTTTGTGAGTTCCAGGAGTCTGGAATCCCTGGTTCCTGAGCTGGTACCAAGTGTACATTAGAAGTAGTCCTTACTAACTTCCCTAGTGTTCATTGAGAAAATGACCACCAAGTGGAGGGTGAGCCCAATCCATGGATTGTTTTGATAGAAGTCATCAACATGAGGGAGAGACAGCAGAGTTGAGCTAAAATGAAAATGTCTATTCAGCATTCCTAACAGCTATTTTATGTTTTGATGGTTTTAAGTCTTAACCTCTGAGTATATTAGTTATTGCTTGTTTAGTTTGCTAATTTTTCTCAGTCGATAAACATTTCCGAGAACCTTCAGAGTTCATTTCTTTAGTTTATGGGAAATATATATCTGTCCCATACCTATTTATCATTGTGCATACTCACCCCTTTTGGGAGCATCTAGACATGAAACAAAAACTAAAGCTCTACGTAAATTTTCTCCAAAGTAATTTAAGGTGTGGGGGCAGTAGCCAGAAAATAAAAAAAAATAAATAAATAAAAGGGCACCCAAACCCTCACTTGAGATGTCAGACTACCTCAAGATTGAACCTGGTCTTGATTGAGTGTTTGGGTCCAGGGGGCCTTTAGAAGAGAGAATATACAATACCTTTGTGCCATCCCCCCAACAATGGTCAAACTGTGGATCCTAATCGTTAGAATAACGGAGGCCTACTGGTTTATACATTACTGACCTGGTTTATGAAATACTGATTTGATGATATGGTAAAACTCTCTCAAAGTTCCATAAATGTTGTTTAGGACTGAAATATTGGTCAGATCTTTATGCAAGCTAGATTTTTTTTTAAAACTATAATGTAGTTAATACAGTGTGATAGACTATATCATGATACAACAGTAATATATCAGTCTATCATATTAAGAATATATCACATTATTATTAGCACAGTATCATGCATTAGTATGTTTTATTAGTTATTATTTTTATTAGTTGGTTATTATTAGTATGTTATCAGTTATTATTATTAATATAGTTATTTATTAGTTATTAGTGTTGATATGATATTATATATCATATAATATAATATGGTATAACTAGTATTCTTATGCTTAGTATCAGTACAGCATCATATGTAATATAATATGGTATGCTATGCCATATACTCTATCATATAAAATGCAATATAATATAGTATATACCATTTATATGACTTTTCAGAAGTTTGAGAGGTTGCCTATAATTTTTTTTAGTTTTATTTTAAAAAAAGTAAATGTATTGCAGTAAAAGTTGCATAAAGCAACCCCCTGACTTTCACAAATCATGATAATGTCCCACCTAATCTACTTGTCTAATTAATGCTGATACTTTAATGTTCTTCTTTTTTCTGTTTCCATACCCTTGTGTTCTCAAGATCTATGAGCATGTTTTGAGAATAGTCTTTATGGTTTCCTAGTTCTGATTGCTGCTATAGATAGTTCTTACTAAAGTCATAAGAAATATATTTTCTGATGGTTGTTTGTCTCATATAAGCCAACATGTTAAATAAATGCATGTAGGAGGTCAAAAGGATAAATATTGGTTTGCTTCCACCTTTTCATTGGGAGAACTGTTCTCATTGTCATCCACAAAAATTTATTGAATGTTTACTGTGAGGTCAATGAAAGGATTTTGAATGTCTCTGCTTGCTGCAGGGATATTTATTTTGTGCTCAAAGCTCCACAGACAGTTGTTTAGAGAGATTTAGACCATCAGAATCATCCCCCAAACATGTTTAACATTCAGTGAAAACAAACAAAATTAATGTCATTAAATTTTAAATTAATTTTTATATTAATTATCACATTAATTTTAGGCTCAGTATATTACAATAAAGTTATATTTTGTATGTGCAAGATATACTTTTTATAGTACATTTAGGATTCCTTGAGTAACCAATGTATATTGTATACTTCAATGTTTGTTTCATAGAACTCAAAGAATTAATTTCCCACCAAGAAGTGTATTATTAATCTTGCTTTGTTTTTGTGACATTTTGCTGGTCATATTTTACTATATATTTGAAAATGATAATACAAATTGTAATAAAGAATATATCGATAATAGTCAATACCTATATAACATTTCAAGATTTGCAAGTCTCTTGATATGTATTATGGTAACCCTTTCTTATAGATGAGGAACATGAGAATGAGAGTAGGACTTTTGCCTCCCTCACTCTAGACCCTATGTTTATCTGCTTACAATGGTATTGGTTAATGGTATTGGTCAGATATGGGTTAAACTCTGATGCCCCTTCCAGCTCTAAGAATCTCTGACTTACCAACTGATTAACCATAAATTGCTGCCCCTACTAGATTGTGTTTCCTCATATATAAAATGGCAATTATAACATTGTCCTGAGTAGCTCACAGGGCTATATGGAAAGCACATTGTACTTGATAAGAGCTTAACAAGTGTTGTATGAATTTGTGAGTTTAATTATGCCTTAAAACTATAGAAACATGATTTATCATTACTTCCCAAATTATACCCCAAACCCCTTGAATGCATAGATCATACATTAAATATTTTATGCCCACTATAATATGCCTCTCATAGGTCTGGGTACATAGTGGATGTTTAATATTTGTGGTTTGTTTGCTTTTGCTCCAGAATTAATTTAAATAGAATGAAGGATGCTGATTAGAGACCTAAGGGATTTGGCTTTCCTCTATATCAGAAATGTTCTTAGAAACTCCCAAACACATGAGATTACTAAGGGAAAAAAGTGCTAAAGAAAAGATATATTTCATTCATAGCAAGTTGGGTAGGACACATTGGAAGAAAAAAAAGTGAATTTTCATCATCAGCATTAGAGCAAAATCTTAGAGGTGACCTTGATTTATATGTCTGATAAATCAATATGTACCCCCTGGTGTATATTATTCAAGCCATTGGTCAGATGAGTAAACCTTTAATGTCCTTAATAGGGTTGTTAGCAATATTACTGAACAGAATTAAGCTGAAGGGCAATCTAAACAAACTTTTTAGCTTTAATAGTGCACCCTTGGGATGGTTAACAGCTACTGCAAATTGCTATCAATTTCCTTTATCTCATTTTCTTGATCTGTATTAAATAGATAACAGATGATTAAATTGAATACAAATTAGAAGCATTGTCTATCTTTTCAATATGACCCTCTTCAAAAAGAATGTAACAGACCTTTCCAAACTTGAGCAGATCTCAGATGGACTACAAATGTCCTTTATTTAACATTTATATAGTTACCCAGGGCAAATCTGCCAAACAATTTTTTCTAGGAAGTTGAATTCCATAGGTGAATAAATGGGTTCCCCTAGGATATTCTGGGGCAGAAGGTGTGGCCAACTTAGGTAGATACCACAGAAGTATAGCGAACCATTCCCATTCATAGTCTATATGAATTGACTTTCCAATAAAATGGCTTGATATACATCACTGTAACAATGTGATACTTCTCAAGGGCAGAGAGAACATAACAGATTTTACAGAAAATATCTAAGCCCAGTGTCAGAACTTAACTACCACAGAGTGACCGTGTAGCTCTAGGCAAATCATGTAACTTCTCAGGGACCCCAGGCAACTCTCAAAGTCTTTAAGTTGTGGAGAAGGTGCTGATCTGACTTGGTTTGAGCTTTTCACTGGACGCTGCTTAGATCTATGAAATCACAGATCTAGTCTAGGTAGATAGGGACATGTGTGCATGAGCGTGTGAGTGTGTGTGTGTGTGTGTGTGTGTGTCAGAGAGACAGAGACAGAGACAGAGAGACAGAGACAGAGACAGAGACAAAGAAGCAGTAGATAGATGACAGATAAATATATGGTTAATGTATTGACTCAGATGGATACATGGACAAATAGACATAGATAAATGAAGAGAAGTGAAATACAGTCTGATTTAAGGTCCCTTATCTATAAAATGGGGACAATAATGTTTTCAATAATGTCTACATCATAGAAATAAAATTGTTTTAAAGGTCAAATGAGATGTTTTATGCAAAAGTGTTTTGCAAACTGTAAAATGGAATACAAGTCAATTTACTTCAGCAATTCAAGGATTTTTAACGTAACTGATGTGTCTTACCCCCTCAAAAATTCATTGTTATACACATATGTTCCCTCAACGATGAATATAACAGTATAATTTAGACATATTACATGGTTTTTAAGTGTAGATACACTTAAGAAAAAATACCCTGTGACCAACATGGTGATGGGCTTCTCCACAGTTATTTAGACTCATCCTGTAACCATAGCCATACAGTCAGGCCCTGGGCCTGTTCTCAAAGCCTTTTCAGCTGGTTGCCTCTACCGGAGCTTGTAGTCAAATGGTACAAATCTTCAAGAAACCAGAGCTTCACAACATTATGAGACATGACCAACTAGGACTCTTATGTAGAAATAGAGATATTAGATATTGTGGCTATTAAATCTTCTGCTCTTCACTTTGTCCTCTTGTGTATGAACAAGTAGTCAAACTCTAAGGTTACTTCCTTAAGGTAAACCCATCCAGGAAATGTATCAATATCTTGAAGCAAGGGACCCTGTGTTGAACAAGTCACATCTGTTCACAACTAATACACAGAAAGATGAAATGAATTACCCAAAATCATTTATACTTTCAGTGGCAAAGCCAAGGGTGATGGGCAAATTGAATGATGATTCATTTAAAATTATCTGCTTATGAAACTGGACATAGACCAATGTCTTACACAGTACACCAAGAAAACCAAAATACAAACAGGTTAAGTTACTTGCCGAAGGTCACACAGCAAGTAAGTATCTGAGACCAGATTTGAACTCAGATCTTCCTGACTCCAAGCCTATTCATCTATCCATTGGGCTATCTAGCTGTCCCACATTTCACTGCGGAAAGAAGTTAAAATAGATTGCCCAATATCATAGGTGACACAGCAGATAGAGTTCTGGGCCTAGAGTCAGGAAGACTCATCCTCCTGAGTTTAAATCTAGCCTCAGACACTTGCTAGCTGTGTCAACCTGGGCAAGTCACTTAACCTGTTTGCCTTACTTTCCTCATCTGTTAAATGAGCTGGAGAAGGAAATCACAAATATCTTTGCCAAGAAAAACCCAAATGTTTTCATGGAGTTAGATACAACTGAAGAAATGTTACACAGGTAGCAAGTAACAGAAGCAGGATTTATAGCCAGGTAATTTAGCTCCAAATCCATAGCTATTGCCATCATAAAATGTAATTATTACATATATGCATACATTATATACACACATATACATACACAGATATGTATATACATGTGGATATATGTGTGTATATATTAGATACATATAATGTACATTGTGTATATATATATATATGTATATATATATATGTATATGTATATGACAAAGTTGACTGGCATATCAAATTGTACTCTGCCTCAACATCTTCTTCTTGGCAATGGGGAAAGAGGAACTTGATGCCTACATTTCAGTCTGTTCTTTTAAAGATTTTATGCCTCTGATTCATATTTAGTATATCACAAGATGACTCCATATAAATAAAAGCTGCTTCTCTATTAAGTGCATGAATCTACTGTTGACCACTGAAATGGAGAATAATTCTTTATTAACACTTCAGTTTATTCTATTGCTTCTCTTACAAGTAACTCCAATCTCGTATAAAATTCAGAAGCAAAAGGCTAATCTAACTATAAAGAGCTTAGCTAGATAGCTGTGTCAAAGAAAATAAACACAATGTTTTGCTCTTCAGCAAATTTCTAAACCAGATAGATTTTTTTTTTAAATAAAGAATAAGCTAAAATAGATTATGCATAATTTGGTAACACTTTAACTGTATAAAATAAAAATTCTGTAAGAAATGAGAGTGGAGATTTTTAATTTTTTTTTTCCCCAAGGAGAAGTGATGGGCTCATTCTAGTGGAAGGGCACTGTTATTTAGTGGAGAGTATTGAGTTTATTTTAAGAAAGGCTCAATTCAAATTCTAGTGCTAACAGTATCTGTTACCTTTCCTTTATTTTTAAATATATTTTGAATAATTATTAAATTATATTTTTAATTTATGGAATAAAACAAACATTTCCATAACATAGTACAATAAAAAATATGATTATTCATGAAACTGCAAATCTACTATGCGCAACTTGCTATTCCTTTCAAATATACAACAAAGCTATCATGTAGATTTCTTTTTTCCCACGATAGAGATAGCATTAGACACATACACATATATGTATGTATGCATGTGTGTACGATGAGAATTTTATATAGACATAATTATATATATATATATATATATATATATATATATATATATATATATAATTTTATATATTATTATTTTATACATACTTCTATTTCTCAGTTCTTTTTCTGGGTGCAGATGGCATCTTTCTTCATATGTCCTTTATAGTTAATTTGGATATTTATAATAGCCAAAATAAATTATTCATTCAAAGTCCTTCTTAAAACAATGTTGCTGTTACTGTACACATTGTTTTGCTGGTTCTGGTCATTTCATTCTTTATTATTTCATGCAAGTCTTTGCATTTTTTTTCTAAAATCATTGAGCTCATCATTTCTTATAGCACAGTAGCATTCCACCACAATCATATACCACAACTTGTTCAGCCATTCCCCAGTTGAAGGGCATCCTTGCAATTACCAGTTTTTTGCCACCACAAGGAGAACTGCTATAAACATTTTTGAACATATAGGTTTTTTTCTTTTTTCCCTGTCTTTGGAAATAGATCAAGTAATGATTTTTCTGGGTCAGGGGTACAGGTAGTTTAATAACTCTTTGGAAATAATCCCAGATTGCTCTCCAAATGGTTGGATCAGTTCACAATTCTACTAATATTTTGTCCCATGTTTTTCCACATCCCACATCCACAGCCCCTCCAACATTTATCATTTTACCCTTCTATCATTTTAGTCATTCTTGTAGGTGACCTTTCCTTCAGCAAGTTAATAAGTCAAAACTACACATCAAATCTAGTCAACAAGTCAAGTCACAAAGCATTTATTAATTGCCTGCTATATGAAATGAACTAAGCTAAATTTTAGATAAATGTAGCAAGTCACTTAAACATCATGAAACTTCATTTCTTCATCAGCAAGCTGAGCATGATGAACTAGATGGCCTTGAAGTTCCCTTCAAGCTCAAAATTTGTGATCTCCTTGAGATCAATAACACATATCTGATAGTTGTATGATTGGGATTGCCAATGTGTGACTCTGGGAGTAGGTTAAAGATTCATTGAGGATATGATCCACAACTCTGAACTTATTATCATTGCTTCTTAATGAATGAAATTTAAAAAAAAAATTGTCAAAAAGGCAATTTCTAAAAAGTGGGACAAACTAATTTAAAAGAATGCCATTACATTATTATTCAAATACTAAGTTCTTATCAAGGGCAAACTACTAAACTGCTATCATTGAAAGATATTTTTATTAATGCTTTGAACAAATGTTTAAATAAAGCATTTATTAGTGCATTAAATAAGATATACATGTTCATGCATGCATATACATGTGCATATATATGTACATGTATGCACAAATGTATACACATACGTGTGTTTTTATATGTATGTGTCTATGTGTATATATGTGTGTATCTATATCTATATATTTAAATATCTATTTATATCCATATCTATCTATATATCTATATCTAGCTATCTATATCTATATATACATATAGATAACTATATCTATACATAGTGATCTATCTATCTATCTATATAAATCTATATATCTCTCTGTATATATCCATATATCTATGTCTATCCATCTATCTGTCTATCTATCTATATCTATCTATCTATCTTCAAAGAAGTAATGAGTACTGAAACATTCAGAATGGCTACTATATATAGTCATATATGCACAAATTTAGAACATCTTCTATGAGTAATGAATTAGTAAAATAATACTTTTATTACCTCCTAATTGGCCAAATGTCATAGAATGTATAAGCATACATTGGAATTTTTATTTGTGACTTACAAAAAAATAAACTTGACTCAGAAGAATAATATATGATCTATAGAACTTTTTAACCACAAAGTATTTCTCATCCATATATAAAGATCATTTAAGATTCCTCAGAAAGGCCCCTGTACAATCATCTTCTAATAATAAGTATCTTGCAAGGTATTTTTATAGGCAGATATATCATCTCTATTGTATTCACTGCTATGATGGAAAAAAATCTGGGTCTGCGTCCAATTCAAGTGAGAATTACGTATAGATAATGTGGTCCATTAGATACTCTTGTTTGTAAATTATATTGTATCAATTGCATGAACCTCCAAGACAAAGTACAATGTACTGGGAGAAACATGTAATCATTCAAATAATTTGGCCAGACTATTCATACAAAACATACCACATGGATGAAGAATATCTCCTGCCTAGATAATAACAGCAGTATTTCTATATGGGACAGACAAAACAGAAGAGTGATGAGTTGGGGCCAATTTGAGAAGGAGGATGATGGTAGATTAGATTGATTTCAGGAAATTGTAAAGCTTTTTACTGTGCCTAGGCTTCCCATAATAGTCATGGTTCAGGTTTTCGGTATTTTTTTCACTGGTGTGTCTATAAAGTTAAGAGACCTGGAGCAGTACTGTTTCAAAAGAATTAAAAATAATCATCACACAAGGTAAATGGAAATGTGCATGCTGGGTGATTGTATGCTATGATATTTAATTAAGGAGCAGCTCAGAAGAAGAAGAGTAAAATAAGGGCATTAAAGAATTGTGTGACCAAGAGATAATATGATTGGTCATGTGGTCAGAGAAAGAGATGACAATTAGAAAGCTAAAATGATTTACTGGTACTATTGAGATTCTGGGAGAAAGCAAGGAAGGCCTCCAATATATTGAGTAAATCTCCTCTGGGAAATTGTTGAAAGGAAAGGAAAGAGAGATACAAGATATGCAAAAACGGATTTGTTGAGATCTACATCAATGCGCATTAATAGTCAATGGTCAATAAACATTTATTAAGTATCTTCTATATTCCCAGCACTGTGCAAAGCACAGGGCATATACATAAGAAAAATAAACACAGTCCCTCCTTCAAGGAGCTTATAAATTAATGAGGGAAAACAATATGTAAAAGGAAGCTGAAAGGGGAGGGTCCTTTCTGAAGGGTACCTGGAAAGGGCCATGATATTGGTGGAGTCAGAATCAATTAGAACAGCTGATGGAAATTGAAGAGTTTAACTGTGAAGTTCTAAGCCCTTTATAAAGGAAGGTGTGAGTTTATTGCTTTGTCATCCAGTTTTAATAAGAGGGACCAAGCAACTGAGGGGCCTGAGAGTGTTTTGAGCACCAAAGCTAGATGAATTTCCATGAGGATGAGATTTCTGGTGATGAGATTTTTGTGGGGGAGGTATGATATTCATGGAGTCAAAAACAAGCAGAGCAGCTCATGGGAAATGAAAGAGAATAACATCATTAGAAGGAACTAAGATCACAGGTCCATTTGAGAGGGATAACACAATTACCAAAAAAATAGACACACATCGTCTGTGTATCCAATCCAACAGCCTTTTCTCAATGCTCATTTGCCTTAACCTCTCAGAGCCTTTGAGGCAGTTCATTCTCTCCTTGAAACACTCTGGATATTCAGTGCACCACTCTCTCTTGTTTTCCTTTTAATTATATGATAACTCCTCTTTGTTGCATTTTCCACATCCTGCCTTCTAATAATAGGTGTCATTCAGGGTTCTGTTTTGGGCCCTATTCTCTTTTTCCTTCTAAACTACTTCACTTTGTGAACTCATCAGCTCCCGTGAATTTAATTACCATCACTTCACTGATGATTCTCAAGTCTACCTTCCCTGCCCCAATCTCTCTACTGACCTCCAATCTCATGTCTCCAACTGCCTTTCAGATGCCTTGAATTGAATGTCCATTAGACATCTTAAACCCCAAATGTTCCAAATAGAAACCATTATCTTTTCCCCTAAACTCTTCCCTCCTATTTCCCTATTACTGTAGATGGCAATAATATCCTACCAATCCCTCTAGCTTACAACCTAGGAAGGAGTCAATCTGGATTCCTTACTCTCATGTCCCTAGTCCAAGCTGTTGCCAAGGCCTGCTGATTTCACCTTTTCAATATCTCCTGAATATGCTTCCTTCTTCTCCTCTGACACTTCCCCTACTCTAGCACCAGCATTCATTACCTTATACCTCAATTACTGCAATACCTTGCTAATGAGTCTGCTTACCTCATGTTTCTCTCTTGACTCCAAACCATTTTTAACATAGCTACTAAAGTTTCCTAAAATGCAAGCCTGATTATACCATCTGCTTCCCCCACACACACTTACACATACACTCAGTAAATTCTAGTGGCTTTCTATTACCTCTAGGAGGAAATACAATTTTTTTTTAAATTTTTGGCATTCAAAGCCATTCATAATTTAGCCCCGTCTACCTTTCCAGTCTTCTTATACCATAACCCACAACTTATACTTCAATCCAGTGACATTGTCCTCCTGAGTATTCCATAAATGAGAAACTATTTCAGCTTTGACCATTCTCTCATTCCCATGCCTGTAATGCTCTCCCTTCTCCAGTCTGATTTCTGATGGGCAGGAGAACCAAGAGAAAATGGTGTCACAAAAATGCAAAGAAGGAAGTGAATCAAGCAAAAGAGGATTATAAATTCTGCCAATGTGGAAGGTAAAGGAAAGGAATGAGCATTTATATAGCACCCAATTTTGAGAGTAGATAGTTGGCACAGCGAATAGAGTGCTGTGAATGGAGTCAGGAAGACCTGAGTTCAATTCTGGGCTCAGATACTACCTATGTGACCCTGTGAAAGTCATTTGATCCTCTTTGCCTCAGTTTCCTCATCTGTAAAATGAGCTAGAGAAGGAAATGTTAAAGCACTCCATTGTCAGTGTTATGATGATTATGATCAATAATAGTCGTAAAGACTATTCTAGGCTTTCTTTGCAATCATCATTATTTTGACCATTTTACCTCCACTGACTAGGTCAGGGGGTAAGAGAAGGCAACAAGCATATATGAGTGACTACTTTGTGACAGTCTCTGAGTTAAGCCCTTTATAAAAATTATGTAATTTGATTGTCACAACAAATCTGGCTTGTATATGCTACTATTATGCCCATTTTACAGTTGAAGAAATGCATATGACAATTGTCAGTTCAGCCAAAATAACTACTTCACTAACCAGTTAGTAATGATTCATTTCAGTAAAAGAGGTTAACCTGCCTAGGAATTTAGAAACAGCCAGGGATACCTGATTATATCTAATTGAGCTTAAGCATACAATGTGTAACTTAAAGCACTGTGGGAAGAGACTAACTATATGAACAACAGTATCATTGAATTAAACTCTAGTAAGCTTTGAAAGGAAATAAAATTCTGAATAATATTTGTCAAAGCATAGCAACGCTATACTTCTATTGTCCTACTGATTATAAAATCTGCCCTCCTTTATCTGGGGAGCCTCACCTTTAACAGATACTCATTGTGTTTCCTATAGGAACAGTATCTCTGGTTTCATTTGCCAGTCAATGAATATATCTACCACCAATTGCTTAGTAGAAAGCTTCACCTAGGAACTGTGCCCAAAGGGCTATAAAAATTATGCATACCCTTTGACCCAGCAATTTCACTTCTAGGTTGGTATTCTAAAAAGATCATGCAAATAGGAAAAGGACCCAAATGTGCAAAAATATTTATAGCAGCTCTTTCTGGGGTGGCCAAGAATTAGAAATTGAGGGGATACCCATCAGTTGGGAAATGGATGAATAAGTTGTGGTATATGAATGTATTGGAATACTACTGTGTTATAAGAAATGATGAGTAGGCAGATTTCATAAAGACCTGGAAAGACTTGAATGAACTGAAGCCGAGTCAAGTGAGCAGAAACAGAAGAACATTGTACCCAGTAATGGCCACAATGAGTGATGACCAACTTTCATAGACTTATCTCTTCTTAGTAGTGCAAGGCTACAAGACAATTCCAAAGGACTCATAATGGAAAATTCTGTCCATATCCAGAAAAAGAACTATGCAGTCTGAATGAAGATTGAAGCCTATTATTTGCTCTCTCTTTTTTCTTTTCTTCTTTCTTGTGGTTTCTTACATTGGATCTAATTCTTTACAACATGACCAATGTGAAAATAGGTTCAATATGAATGTATATGTAAAAGCTATAGCAAATTATATGTCATCTTGGGGTAGGGAGAAGGGAGAGATTGGGAGAAAATTTGAAACACGATCTTATGGAAGTGATTGTAGAAAACTAAAAATAAATAAATTTATTTAAAAATTTTAAAAAAGAAAGCTTCACCTATAATCAGAGAATCCTACAGTAACTTACCAAGACCTGAAGGGTCAAAATTAACACTCTATGATGAAATGATCATTGATTTATAGCATAAAGGCCAATGAATCCAATATCTTCAGTCTATAGATAAGAAATTGTGGCCTGTGACATGATTCATACAGAGTCCCATGGATACTAAGTGGCACAAACAGGATTCCAAACCCAAATGTTCTGCCTCCAAATTGCAAGTCTTTGACCTATACCACAATTTTTCCCTAACTCATGCTGTGACCCACAAAAGTCATGGTCATAGAATTTATTTAGAGTTGGATAAAATTATACAGATCATTGTCTACTCTCCACATTTTACAAATTAGGAAACAGAGGTTGAATGAGGGTCTGGATCATACAGCTGACCTTAGCAGCCAGACAAAAATTAAACCTGAATCAAATACAATTATCTAAATCCTCCAGAAACTTTGAATCCAATTTTTTTTTTTTTTTACTATACCACACTACCATCCTTCTACACCACATAAGATTAAACAAATCAATCAAAAGTTCATGACTGTCCAAAATCCTTCATTAAGGCTTCTATGATCACTACAGGGATTAAACAGTTCAATCTGAAATCTCATATTCTATTATATAGTTCCCTGATGTTTTATGTGAGTATATGCTGGCTCCCAAAGAAAACCGTAAGCACTTTGAGATTTGGTATAGACTCTCAAACTTTTTCTATGCTGTCTACAACACCTTGTATGAACCAGGCTCTTAATAATTTTTGATTGTCTATACATTACTAAGAAAAATAAGCATGACAGGAGAGGAGGAAAAGAGAAGAAAGGGGAATAGAGAAACTATTTCCTTTGTGGGTGCTTATAATAGTTTGCAAAAAAAATCAGTATAACCTTTTTGTCATGCATCTATGGTAAAAGAGCTATTTAATAAATCATACATAAGGAATTGTAAAGTTCAGTTAGTATATTCAATTAAGGTGATACAGAAGGAGAAATATGTACAAACATATGGAAGATAGATTTGGAGTAAATATATTGTTTTTCATGGTTTTCATATACATATATATGTTTACATACATATATATGTATATTAGTTTAGTATATTTCATTTTATGAATGTCTGTTTCCTTCACTACAAGTGCTTTTATATGTGACACGTATGTATGTATGTATTATTATATGTGTATATGGTGTTTCTTATATAATTGGACATCTATGATTTTGTTACTTTAATTGAGATAGTAGTATTTTACTCTGGCTTCTAGGGAAAGGAAAAATCAATGAAAAGAAATCACCATAGCAAATTGTTCCTTTTTGGATACATTGGAAGTATTTCAAAATTGTTTTCCTAATCATTTACATTTATCAGATGTTAATGTATACTATATTATTTTATGAAAATGTCAAATGAGCATGGATTTTCTTTAGTGGAGATATTATAAAGGAGATATTATTTTATTAGGAAGTAAAAATTTCATAGAATAGATTATGCACATAACTCAAAGAATCTTTTTATTGACTGAAGAAAATTAAAACTAACAAATAAAAACAAAGCACAGAAGATATTGTTCAGTGTTACCTTTAGCTTTTAAAGAAGGAATATTTTTTAAAGTTTTTTAAGATTATCATGTCTATTTTGTCATAGAATCAGCAAAAGAAACATCAACCTGTCTTTTAAATTATTTTTAAAATGTTTATATTTGTATCCTTTGACTTCATATCACTTCATTTCTGAATATATCCTTCCACATATCCCTAATGTTCAAATCATCTTGTTTAACAACAAACAATAATAAAGAGAGAAAAAAAAAGAAAAGAAAGCATTTCAGGAAAAAAAATAACTAATTCATTGACCAACTCTCAGGGTATAAGTTAAAATCTGTACCCATAGTCCCTTAACTCTGCAAATAAAGGGAAACAAACAAACAAACATTTTTCTCAACACTTTTATGGGGTTGAACAGTAATTCTAATTATAAAGGATTATTTTTCTTTGTTCTTTCCTTTCATAATGATATTTACATTGTTTATATTGTTAATATTATTTTCATTGTTCATGTTCTTCTTTCTGGTTCCACTTAAATTTAGTTTGCATCCCATGCTTCTTTGTATTCACTTCTTAGAGGACAGTGGAATTCTACCTGTTTACCTATTTCCAGATCCATGGGCACCTGCTTTTCTTTTTCTAGTTATTTGGTATCACATAAAAGGATGCTCTGAATATTTCTTTTACCAATGTAGGCTGGTTCTTTCTTTGCCTCACTTAAAGTCTTATACTTGTCTAGATCAGAGAGGGGTTTTATGCCTTGCCACCTTTTTTGCAAGAAGCTTTTTGCCAGTCCTCCTTAATCACAGTACCTTCTTTCTAAGACTATTTTCTATTTCATATATGTATATATGAAATATATATAATATATATACATTATATATATACATTACACACACACACACACACACACACACACACACACACACACACACACATATATATATATATATTTCTTTGTTTGTATCTAGCTTTAGATGTTTGTTTCTCCACTGAACCGTGAGCTCCTTGAAGGTAAGTACTATGTTTTCCTTTCTTTGTATTTTGAGTGCTTAAAACAGTACTTGTTGTATAGTAGGTGATATAAATGCTGGTTGACAGACTGATTGACTTGCCCAAGTTCACATGCTCATTATAAATCTGAGATACTTGAACCCAGATCTTCCTGTCTTCAGGTCATGCTGTCTATTACTTTATGGATTCTTAATCATATAATATTTTCTTTTGCTAGAATATACTATACAGGGCTTATTATATGTCAACTGTTTGTCAAAATTGTGTGGGACAGAAAGAAGAATATAGGATAAGAGTCTTTGCTCAGAGCTTCCTAATCTTGGAATGCTCTGACTTCCCCTTTTTGTCTGGTGAATCCCTTTATGCATATATCCATTCAAATAGGTGAACTGCAGGAAGCAAAGAGGAAAAGGATCTTGAATAAATGTGTGGCCATTATGGAGTGCAAAGACATCATTTAGTTGGATAATATAAGGAGAAGGAAGGGCAATGACTACTTACTAGTACTAATGTATTAAAAACTAGCTTCAACATGGTTGCCCATGATTGCCCTTGAAGAGATTTTTTTTTTATCAGTGGAGGGAATAATTGAACAAGATAAACTATTGGTGAACAGTGGAGGGAACCAGTACCTTCTCTACTGCTATTGCTGGAATCTTCACTGGCATAGTTTTTTTTTTCTTTTTTTTTAATACAGTATCTATTTGGACAGGTAATCTGGAGTTATGTAACTACCAGAGACATTATATATAGAGGAGCAATGTCTGGGGGTAGTGAGTATCTGGAGCAGAGGCTCAATTCTTAAGAAGGGCATATTTATAAGAACATGATAATTGATACACAATCTAGGTGCCACATTTGTGAAAGTAATAGACCTGAGATCCCATGCATCCTCTTGAGAAATGGCTGGCATAATATCCCTAAAGAAAACTGAAAACATAATATTACAGCATTTCTTTTCTGAACCTCTTCTGAAAATAAAAAAAAAAAGAAAATAAACCATCTTGTTCAGTTTTCATATCATCATACAGTTGTACACATTTATTTTTAAAGTGATTTTTCAATAACATTCAAGTTAGACAATATCTTCTCTATGGAGTGATTGATATCATGTCCTTTCTTCTTCTATCTTACTTATTGAGACTCATTAGTATTTTAATTAACACTATTGAGAACATTTGTGTCGCACAGCTATTCTAGTAAAGGACATAATGCTTATCTAAAAAAAACATAATTGAAATACTTAATATGATTTCACATTTAAAAAGTCATACATTCAAAATATAGCATTATAATCTCCCCAAAATTACACATGTCATTTGATATATACCTTCTTCATTTTCTTTGTATGTTCTTACTTAGCCTGGTAACAACTGAAGTAGGTACACCCTTATATGTGAACTTTAACCTCACCATTGCTTCTTAACACTTTAAAACTATGCACTAAAATCTGTAGGGAGTTTTAAAATATTAAATTGAAAACATAACATAATTGACAATCATGGCTTAGCAACCCACATTCCAGGCTTCTACACACACACACACACACACACACACACACACATGCGCACACCCCATAAATTTTATACTGTATTATATATAAATATATACGTATGTGTATGTATATGTATACACATATAATACTTATGTATAAAGTTTATGCATTGTGTATATATATATATATGTGTGTGTGTGTATATATGTATGTGTATATACATGCACATGTATACATACCCACATATATTGAAATGTGCATGTGAAATACATTTCTAACACACACAAATACCTACCTACCTCTGTATGTATGGGTGTGCATGTCTTTGGCTTACTCTTTTCGATCTAGAGTTTCCTGCAATAAGTCTCATATTACAGTTTGAATATAAGCAATGCATATTTCATTGTAGATATAAGTGAGTTCCCACATCCTATATAGGTAGTCAGGCTAACAATGAATAACTAATAAAGAAAAACCTATGTTCCATGGCATAGAAAATGCAAAATACAAAAAAATGGCCAAATATAATAATGCGTCCTCTTTTATGACTTATTCTCAGTTTTCTTTGCCTGATGTATACATTCCAAGAGTTGAGCTGTAGACAACAAAGGGAATGAGCATTACAAGGAACTACATGATGGGTATGGAGATCAGAGGTTTAATTTACCTGGATTAAATAAGGAAGAAGGGTAGTCACTAGGTATTTGGCCAGTGTGTACAAAACTAGCTGCAACCCAGTTGCCCAAGGGCAGAATTTATATATCAGTTAAGAGAAGAACTGAACAACATAAACTGTTGGTGCATAGTGAACCATTTCTCTCCATTGATACAACAAGAATCTTCCTTTACATAGTGTTTTAAAATGTGTTTTTGTTAATGGACTTACTCACTGGACAAGTAATCTAGAGATTCTGACATGTCTCAATCCTCTCTAACAGAGGCATTTTATGTGCTGTGGTATTTTTTGGTGGTAGTGATTGTTTGAACTGGTAGTTCCCTTCACAAGAAAAACATTTATGGAACTACATGACAATTCAGATACAACCTGGGTTGCACATCTGCAAAAGATATAGATTCCTCAGAAAATGTTTTAGAACCCAAAAAGTTACATCAGATGAAAATTAAATTTCAAAATCCATTTAATGTTAGGAGTTATTCCTATTCATTAAATTAATTCCCAGACTGAAATTATAAAATGATGAAATATTTGTAACAAATGCCTCATTATATTTTATTAGGTCAATTAGAAGACAGCTAAAAAGAGACTGATCATCTGAGACTATACACATAAAAAGAATAACAATTAATTCTTTAATTAAGGTTCTGTTTATACTTTCTCTTCTGAATACGACTGTTTTCTGTTTAATTAAGTTTTGATCAAAACTATCAGCATGTGAAAGTTTGTGCTGAGTTTAGGTTTATACTGTGAAGTGCAAGAATGGCAAAATGCAAACATACTTTTGAACTACTAACACGCTTTCATTTATGGAAGGTTATAATCAGCAGAGAATTTTTTTAAGTCTCTTTGCTTCTGTATTGCTTAAAGTTGTGTCCACGACTCCACCTTCCAAAAAGAAAAATAGGATAAACAAAAACCAAATAAACAAAAAATAATCATTAGGTCCTACTGTCTCTATTATCTATCAATGAATGTGTATATACATACATTCATATATATATATATTAAGATATAGGAATATCTTCCCTTCTCTGCTACAATCCCTGAGAAAGCCTGCTACATTCACTGCTTTTCTTCTCCATTCATGAAAAGTGAATCATCCTGCAATATGGCTTCTGGCCTTATCATTATCTGAAGCTGCTGTCTCTAAAGTTTACTAATAATCTTTGTTCGCAAATATAACACCTCAATCCTTGAACTCTCTTCAGTGTTCATAGATTATCTTCCTATTCTGCATGTTTCTTCCTATCTCTCTTTCCTCTCATGACATTTCTCTCTCCTGGTTCATCTCTCATCTTTACTCTCCTTTTCATTCTTTTTTATTGAATCTTCATTGAGATCACTCTCACTCATTGTAGATAAAACCCTTCCATCCCTCTACCCCATGCTATGCAGTAGGGTCCCTTCTCTTTTCACTTTATTCTATCTTCTTTGATGCTCTCATGAGCTCTCATGGGTCCAATTATCATCTCTGTGTAAATGAGCCCCAGATCTATATTTCCAGACCTAATCTCTCACTTTAGTTCCATTCTGGCAACACCAACTTCCTTATAGATATATGTAACTGGATGATCCACAGACATCTTCTGGCTTAATTCTTTGCCCCCAGTTATCCTCCTTGACTAGCTACCTCTTCCTCCCCACCTTCTGCATCTTGGCTTCTTGGCTGGCTTTTCAAGATTCAATTGTAATCCTCACCTTCTTCAGGAGACCTTTTCCTGCTACTTTTCCACCTGCCTTCTCCAGTATTATTTTACCTCTGAGATTGTTTTTCATTTACAATGTATATATCTTATATGTAGATAGTAATTTGCATAATGTCTCCTGCATTGGAATATCATGATATTAGAAGCAAGAATGTTTTAATTTTTTTTCCCTTTTTTAGTATCTTCAGTGCCCAGTTCATTCCAAGGCACATGTTGTTGTTCCGTTGTTTCAATTAGGACCAACTCTTCGTGACCCTATTAGTGGTTTTCTTGGGAAAGATAATGGAATGGTTTGACATTTCCTTTTCCAGCTAACTTTACAGATGAAGAAGCTGAGGTAAGCAGTGTTAAGTGACTTGTTAAAGCTCACACAGGAAGTAAGTGTCTGAGGCTGGATTAGAACTCAGGTCTTTCTGACTCCAGGCCCCACAATCTATCGACTGCACCACCTAATTGCCCTCCTGGAACACAGTAAGCTCTTAATCAATGCTTATTGATTTGACTTGATTTGTTGATTAATAAATAAATATTGTTAAAACTGGATTCAAGGGGAATGACAAAATAATTTTCTACTAACCATTTTCTTTCTAAATTTCTTCAGGTAAATCACTTAAATCCTCTTTCTCCCTGTTTCAAATACAGATAATGCTGCTTTGAAACTACCTAATAGGGATGATTCTAGATTAATGAGATGATATATGTAAAATGCTTTAAGCCTTCTGAAAGACAAAGTCTAAGTTTCCAGAGTAAAGGATCAGTTCTATTATTTATTTTGTCTTGGCATTTCCAGTAAGATTAATTTTAATGGTCTGTTTTATTCCTCCATAGAAAATTTACTGCAGGTTCAGTTTAATATTGCATCTCCAGAGCAAAATGTTTAGGTAAATGGTGTGTCTTTCAAACCAAGCACTGAAATAGACATGACGCCTTGCTCTTCTTAGAATCAAAGTGTCACTTTTGTGGCAAGCATACCATATTGCAACAGTTTTTTGTAGTATTAGACATGTATAGTAAAAAAAAAAAGACAAAATTTTAAAAAGTCAATTTCTCTCTACTCCTATCACAAATTTATAGATGATAAGACAGAGTCTGAGTGAGGTTAAATTACTTGGTCATAGTGACATAGCCAATATAAGAGTCAGTATAAGAACCCAGGATGGAAAGAAGGAAGAAAGGTAAGAAAGAAGGAAGGAAGAAAGCAAACAATGAAGCAAGGAAGGAAGGAAGGAAAGAAATAAGGAAGGAATGAAATAAGGAAGGAAGGAAATAAAGAAGGAAGGAAGGACTAATGAAGGAAGGATTAAGGAAGAAGTAAGGAAGAAAGAAGACATTTATTATATATCTAGCACTGTGCAAAGTACTCTAAGGATATTATATGATTTATCCTCAGAACAACCCTGGGAAGTAGGTGCTATTATTAGCCCCATTAGACAGTAGGGAAACTGAAGCAGACAGACAATAAGTGATTTGCCTAAGGGTCACATACTTAGTAAGGATTTGAGGATGGATTTGAACTAAGATCTGGACTTCAAATCCCTGCTCTTTAGCCACTTTTCAACCTAGTTGCCTGGACACTTGAACTCTTAATCTGTATTTTTTTTCTTTTTCTTTTTGTTGCCTATCTGTTTGCAATATTCATTTTAAAATTTTATTTGGACATTCATAAATCATACAAAATGAAAATTATATTTCTACTCTTTTTGATTCTATTTATTTGATTCTTTATAAAAAATACAAATATCTCTAAAATGGATTTTAGACTTTATTCTTTTTTCCTCCTAATTACTGAATATCTTTAAAGAGAGAAATACATATATAGACATTAATCCAATTCATTTTAAAGATTTCCCTCAACCCTGCCAGGCCATGAAAGATATTGTTATTTTTTTATTATTGTTCCATTAAAAATTGGACTAGAGGAAAGAATGAGTATAACTGTTGGCCAGGACAATAAAAGAAATTATCTAGAAGAGTATAGGATTTGTGTAGGAGAAAAATGGGAGGCAAGGCTAGCAAGGTAGTTCAGGGGCCTTAAATGTCAAAGTGGAGAATTTGACATTCAAAGAAGTTTAATTCACCAATTTGGAATAAGAGAAGGAAACAATTCAAATGATGTTTTAGTAGGATTACTCTGGACATATTTTTAATAAATATTATAGTAGAAAGAAATTAAGCAGTGTGATCATAGCGGAGCTTATTGCAATATTTCAGACATGAACTTAATCAGAATCTTATGTGCTGAAGATTAAAGAATTTAGAATTAACATGATCTTAGAGACTTTATTTCAGAGTCATTCAAATATGTGATTTATTAAATTTATAAAGATGTTACTCAGAATTTTCCAATCAGAATTATGGTCTAAAAAAAAATATGGGGGCAGAGCCAAGATGGTGGAGTAAAAGCAGTGACTCTCTTGAGCTCTCCAACAAACCCTTTCAAATACCTTTAAAAAGTGAATCTGAACAAATGCCAGAGCAGCAGAATACAGAAAGAGACAGAGTGAGACAGATTTCCAGCCCAAAAAAACCTGGAGGGTCAAGAGGAAGGATATGTTGAATATGTCTGGGAGAGGAGCACAATCTAGCACACAGGCTGCACCAATGCAGACTTGACCACAACAAAACTGGAATATACCCCAGTGGACTGAGTCACTGGCAGCAGTGGCAATTCTCAGACCTCTCAGCACAGGAGGGGGATCTGTTGGAACTGGGTAAGAGAAGTGCAGTCCTGTGCAGGGCCTGCAGCAGTGGCAGCAGCTCCTCTGGGGTCTATCAATCTACAGACTGAATGTTTGAAAGTCACCTATTTAAACTTCTGGGAGCAAAGATGTTGGAGTAAACAGTAAATCACTCTCACCCTTCTATGTCGACCTTGAAAAACCTAGAGCATATTGCCCCAGAAAAAATCCTGGAATAGTAAAGCCAGCAGAAACGTGGTGTATAGCAATCTTTTAGCTCAGGAGGTGAGCAATATTAACGTGAAAAGTCCGTCTTGCTATAGCTGAAGGGAACAAGTATAGGGTGGGAGGTATCCCAGCAAGTCAGCAGCAAACCCCACCTCAGCAGACCACAGGGAGATCCTGAGCCATAGCGTGGAGGAGCAGGCAAGTGCCAACACCAGGCACCCACCACCTCCAGCTCAGCACCAGGTAAACCATCAGACTGGTACAAGACACAACTGCCAGACCTGA
Source organism: Trichosurus vulpecula (assembly GCF_011100635.1). Classification (NCBI taxonomy): domain Eukaryota; kingdom Metazoa; phylum Chordata; class Mammalia; order Diprotodontia; family Phalangeridae; genus Trichosurus; species Trichosurus vulpecula. The sequence goes on from NC_050581.1 coordinate 135,232,198, forward strand.
GGCCCCAGCATAGAAAACCAGTAACCAGGCCTGTAGCCTCCAGCACAAAAAGTCTGAGACAGTGCCCCCAGGGCCACAGAAGCAGAGATCAAATTTAAAAGCCAGGAAAAGGCAAACAATGTGACTATTAAAAAAATCTATGGGGGGGGCGAGCCAAGATGGTGGCTGGTAAGCTGGGAATAGTGTGAGCTCCATACCAAGACCCTCCAAAAACTTAAAAAATGGCTCTGAACCAATTCTAGAATGGCAGAACCCACAAAACAGCAGAGGGAAGCAGGGCTCCAGCCCAGGACAGCCTGGATGGTCTCTGGGTGAGGACTACTCCACACGGAGCTCGGAGCTGGGAGCTGGTTGCTGGGAACGGAGTGGAGCAGAGCCCAGCCGGAGCAGCGTGGACCATCCAGACCAGAAGCAGGGTGGAGGGGGCCCTAGCGCCGTGATTCAGTGAGCTGCAGCAGTTACGAGACTTCTAAACCCACAAACACCAAAGACTGCAGAGAAGGTTAGTGGGAAAAGCTGCGGGAGTGGAAGGAGTTCTCAGTTCAGCTTCCAGCCCCGGGGGCAGCAGAGGTGGGGCAGCTACAGCTGTTGTTACTTCCGGCTCCAGGCCCACCTGGTGGGAGGAATTAAGTCGCGGATCAGAGCAGGGGTGCACAGCCTGCCGAAGATCTAACCCCAGCCCGGGCTAGGGGTTCTTGGGGAAGGAGCAGTGCTGGTGTGGTAGAGCTGGCACCTCCCCCCCAAATGTGGAACATAGAACTCTGTAATCTACAAGCAGTCATACCCCACTGAAAAACTCAAGGGTCAAGTTAGTTGGCTGGGAATATGGCCAGGCAGCGAAAAGGCACCCAAATTCAGTCTCAGACTTTGCATTCTTTCTTTGCTGACAAAGAAGACCAAAACATACAGACAGAAGAAATTACTAAAGTTAAAGAATCTACAACAGAAACCTCCAAAAAAAACAGGAACTGGTCCCAGGCCATGGAAGAGCTCAAAAAGGAGTTGGAAAAGCAAGTTAGAGAAGTAGAGGAAAAATTGGGGAGAGAAATGAGAAGGATGCGAGAAAACCATGAAAAACAAGTCAATGACTTGCTAAAGGAGACCCAAAAAAATACTGAAAAATACACTGAAGAAAACAACATCTTAAAAAACAGACTAACTGAGATGGCAAAAGAGCTCCAAAAAGCCAATGAGGAGAAGAATGCCTTGAAAGGCAGAATTAGCCAAATGGAAAAGGAGGTCCAAAAGACCACTGAAGAAAATACTACTTTAAAAATTAGATTGGAGCAAGTGGAAGCTAGTGACTTTATGAGAAATCAGGATATTATAAAACAGAACCAAAGGAATGAAAAAATGGAAGTTAATGTCAAATATCTCCTTGGAAAAACCACTGACCTGGAAAATAGATCCAGGAGAGATAATTTAAAAATTATTGGACTACCTGAAAGCCATGATCAAAAAAAGAGCCTAGATACCATCTTTCAAGAAATTATCAAGGAGAACTGCCCTGATATTCTAGAGCCACAGGGCAAAATAGAAATTGAAAGAATTCAGTGATCACCTCCTCAAATAGATCCCAAAAAGAAATCTCCTAGGAATATTGTCACCAAATTCCAGAGCTCCCAGATCAAGGAGAAAATACTGCAAGCAGCTAGAAAGAAACAATTTGAGTACTGTGGAAACCCAATCAGAATAACCCAAGATCTGGCAGCTTCTACATTAAGAGATCAAAGGGCTTGGAATGCGATATTCCGGAGGTCAATGGAGATAGGATTAAAACCCAGAATCACCTACCCAGAAAAACTGGGTATCATGTTCCAAGGCAAAATATGGATTTTCAATAAAATAGAGGACTTTCAAGCTTTCTCAGTGAAAAGACCAGAACTGAATAGAAAATTTGACTTTCAAACACAAGAATCAAGAGAGGCATGAAAAGGTAATCAAGAAATGGGAATTGCAAGGGACTTACTAAAGTTGAACTGTTTTGTTTACAGTCCTACATGGAAAGATGATGTTTATGATTCATGAGAACTCAGTTTTAGGATAGTTGAAGGGAATATGCATATATATATGTTTATGTATATATATAGGTGAATGTGTATGTATGTATGTATCTATGTGTATATGTAAGCATGTGTATGTATGTATATATATGTGTGTGTGTTTTTATATATGTATATATACATATATATGTGCTGTGTATATGTGTATATATATATGTATATATATGTATGTATGTATGTATGTAAAAGAGAGAGAGCAGACACAGGGTGAGTTGAAGATAAAGGGAAGATATCTAAAGGAAGTAAAATGAAATTAAGGGATGAGAGAGCAACATACTGAGAGAGGGAGATAGGGAGAGATAGAATGGGGTGGATTATCTCGCATAAAGGTGGCAAGAGGAAGCAGTTCTGTGGGAGGAGGGGAGAGGGCAGGTGAGGGGGGAATGAGTGAACCTTGCTCTCATCAGATTTGGCCTGAGGAGGGAATACCATACATACTCAGTTGGGTATCTTACCCCACAGGAAAGAAGAGGGAGGTAGATAAAAAAAAATAAAAGGGGGGGGATGATGGAGGGGAGGGCAGATGGGGGTGGAGGTAATCAAAACAAACACTTTGGAAAGGGGACAGGGTCAAGGGAGAAAATTCAATAAAGCGGGATGGGTTGGGAAGGAGCAAAATGTAGTTAGCCTTTCACAACATGAGTATTGTGGAAGGGTTATACATAATGATACATGCGTGGCCTAGGTTGAAGTGCTCAACTTCTTAGGGAGAGTGGGTGGGAAGGGAAGAGGGGAGAGAATTTGGAATTCAAAGTTTTAAAATCAGATGTTCAAAAACAAAAAAATAGTTTTTGCATGCAACTAAAAAATAAGATACACAGGCAATGGGGCGTAGAAATTTATCTTGCCCTACAAGAATGGAAAGGAAAAGGGGATGAGAGGGGAGGGGGGTGATAGAGGGGAGGGCTGACTGGGGAACAGGGCAACCAGAATATATGCCATCTTGGAGTGGGGGGGGAGGGTAGAAATGGGGAGAAAATTTGTAATTCAAACTGTTGTGAAAATCAATGCTGAAAACCAAATATGTTAAATAAATAAATTTAAATAGAAAAAAAATAAAGTCAAAAGATTGAAAACAGAAAAAAAAAATCAATGACAATAGAGAAATATATTGGTGGCAGGGAAGATCAAAACACAAATTCACGAAAGGACAACATGGTCAAAAGACTCACATCCAAATCCTCAAAGGGGAATATGAAAGGATCTCAAGCCCAAAAAGTGTTCTTGAAAGTGCTTGAGTGTTTTTTAAAGTCAAATAAGAGAGGTAGAAGAAAAATTTAAAATACAATTGACAAAATGAAATACACACACACACACACACACACACACACATAAGAAAACAACTCCTTAAAAATTAGAATTTGCCAAATGGAAAAAGGAGGTGCCAAAACTAACTGAAGAAAACAATTCATTAAAAATTGGGCAAGTGGAGGCTCATGACTCTACGAGACATCAGAAATCAATCAAACAAATAAAAAATGAAAAAAATAGAAGAAAATATAAAATACCTCATTGGAAAAATAACTGATCTGGAAAAATAGATCCAGGAGAGATAATATTGGCTTTGGCAATAAGACAAGAAAAAGAAATTGAAGGAATTAGGACAGGCAAAGAAGAAACTAAGTTATCACTCTTTGCAGATGATATGATGATATACTTAGAGAATCCTAGAGACTCAAGTAAAAACCTACTGGAAACAATAAACAACTTTAGCAAAGTTGCAGGATATAAAATAAATCCACATAAATAATTGGCATTTCTATAAATTAGTAACAAAGCCCAAAAGCAAGAGATAGAAGGAGGAATTCCCTTCAAAATTAGTGTAGATAATATAAAATATTTGGAAGTCTGCCTGCCAAAGCAAACCCAGGAATTATATGAATACAATTACAAAACACTTTCCACACAAATAAAGTCACATCTCAATAATTGGAAAACATCAGTTGCTCATGGGTAGGCTGAACTAATATAATAAAAATGACAATACTACCTAAATTGATTTACTTATTCAATGCTGTAGCAATCAAACTACCAAAAATTATTTTGTAGAGCTATAAAAAATAATAAAAAAATCATCTGGAATAATCAAAGGTACAGAACATCAAGGGAGTTAACAAAAAGAAATGGTAGCGAAGGTGGCCAAGGCATACCAGATCTTAAATTGTATTATAAAGCAGCAATCATCAAAACTGCTTCGTACTGGCTAAGAAGTACCGTGCAATAGGTTAGCTACACAAGACAAAGCAGTCAGTGATTATAGAAATCTACTGCTTGATTAACCCAAAGACTCCAGCTTCTGGGATAAGAATTCACTATTTGACAAAAACTGCTGGAAAACTGGAAAATAATATGGCAGAAACTGGATATAGACCAATGTCTGACACCATATACCAAAATAAATTTCAAATGGGTACATGATTTAGATATAAAGGCTGATACTATAAACAAATTAGGGTAACGAGGAATAGTTTATCTGTCAGATTCATAGAGAATGGAGCAATTTATGACCAAACAAGAGATAGAGAATGTTACGGAATGCAAGATGGATCGTTTTGATTACATAAAATTGAAAAGATTTTGCAGAAACAAAGCCAAGGCAATCAAGATTTGGAGGCAAGGAGAAAACTGGGAAAGAATTTTTTTTATAACTGGTGTCTCTGATAAAGGCCTCATTTCCAAAATATATAGAGAACTGACTCACATTTACAAGAATACAAGTCATTCCCCAAATGATAAATGGTCAGTAGTGGTAATAGTGCAGAAGGAAGAAGGGCACGTGGGGAAAAACCTTGAAATTAAAGTTGGAAAGCCTAAGTTCAGGTAACAGATAATGAGGTGACTATAGATAGCTTTAATTTCTTCCTCTGTACTTTCCTGAGACATATTTTGAGTTCCCAATTTTCTCCTCATCTTTCCCCACCCCCACCACAGTATGGCATGCATTCTGATTACCCCTTCCCCCAATCTGCCCTCCCTTCTATCACACCACCACCATTCTCTTATCCTTTCCTGCTCTATTTTCTTGTAGGGCAGGATAGATTTGCATAGATGAATCTTATGTGCTAAATCAATAAGGTATAAACAGTAATAAAAGTGTTCTCTCAGTCCTACATTTGCACAGCATAATTTTTATTCTACATGTATTGTTTCTATCGTGAAAAAATTATTTTACACAATGTAATTCATCCATTTTTTTCTATTTATTAGCTACTTAGTTTCCCTCCTCTCCACAATCTCCCTCCTTCCCTTCCCCCCTCTTTCTCTGTCCCATCTATATATAATTATTATATATACTTATATATAAACATATTCACATACACATGCATGTAACTGTGCATGTTTATAAACATACAATATTAAATTATTTTGTATTATTTTCTAATAATAAAATTGTTCACATTATCAAAGCAATTCTAATTAATGGCATTACATCCTCTCAGACATGTATATAATTACATTTTTACATAATGTTATATAATTATTACAATGTTTCGCTTCCCTAATATTTTACTTGTAAAGATTTATCAAACACTGATCTATTGTGTGCTCTAATTATTGGTGGTGGTGGTATCTTTTGTTCTAATTATTATTATTGTTGTTTAATTGTGTTCTATTTATATATAGCTTTTTGTGTTTACCATCCAGGACTATGCTGGCCAGTATGCAATGAATCCCTTGGTTACAGTAATTCATGAATTGAAGAAAAATGCAAAGTATCCCTTTGTACATCAGACTATATAAGCTCAAGTTTAGGGAGTATATGGAGAAATTAACTGAATGCTCCTGGCTTTAGTAAGCCTTTTTTTTGACATTCTTGTAGTACTCACCAAGTTTTCCATAGGCATAGTGTAGCTTCTCTACTGGACTCCTTATAGAGTCTTGAAACTTTTTTTTCCTTCAAAGTTACTACGTTATCTGCTATTCTTGATACAGATAGGATATCACCTATTCTAGGACTCTGTTAAAAGTTAGATGCCAATGTGACAGAAATCAAAAGCTTGCTGCATAAAGACATATACTAAGTTAAAATAACAGGATGTAATAAAATTTATTATGCTTCAGGCATATATAGAAAATAAGGAGTTGCAAAAATGATTTATGAGAAAGCAAAAGTGAAAATAGATAATGTCAAGAAAGACAAATAGGGAAATTGTATTATGCTTAACGTAACCATATCTAATGAAATAATATCAATATAACATTACACTGTGAGACACTGTAATTGAAAAATGTCCAGCACTGGATGCTTTAGAAGGAAAGTCTTGCAGTCTGTGGGCATAACTATTTGGACTTTGTTCTCAAAGAGGGAAGAATAAGACTAAAGTTGAATGAAATGGAATTTTAGAGGAACAGAAATGTTCTCCATGATAAGGAAGAGAAATGTATTTGATGAACTGTTTCTTTCTCAGAGCTTCATCCAAAAAGAGCAAAAAGAACCACCTTCATGGGTTAACCCCAATCATAAGGCAACTACCCAAAGAGTTTTGAGCTGGCCCAAAATAGAAATAACTAGGAGGTGTAAATATTTTAATGAGGCTGATAGTCAATGAAAACATGGACGGACATAGGAGAGAGATTGCAATGTGTCATCTTTATCTAGGTTTTACTTTCCTGGTGATGTGATTCCTGTAATGCCACTTTAACTCCATAAGCTTATACCTAGAGAGCTGGTAGTAGAGGCTAAATTACAAGCTCTCTTAATAGGTTCCACAGATGAACCCAGAATTTATAGAATAAGGAGCTACTTCCTAAAACCTCAACATCAGTTGATAAATAGATAGATAGATATGGATATAGATATTTAAATATATACACATTGCAGAGGAAAGAAGAAACTCTATATGCTTCTGTCTCTCAAGACTAATTGCAATCTCCATAGATCTATCTCATCTTCTGCTTTCTTGGTCATTGGTTGAAGGAATACAACAAAAGACACATATTTAAATGGAAATTTGACAATAAAATCCTAAAAAATGAAAGGGTCAAAGAACAAACTATAAACAATTAATAGTTATGTGAAAAAATTATAATGATGAAACAATGTACCAAAATTTCTGTAAGGCAGCAAATCTTGGGGGAAAATCACCACTCTCCAGGCATTCATTAACAAAATGGAAAAAGTATACATGAACTTAATAATCTATGTTAAAAAGTGAAAGGAGAACAAATAAATAAACCTAAAATAAGCACAAAATGGAAAATATTAAAATAGATATAGGTAAATAGGTATCAATAAAAACAGAGAAATCACAAATGAAAACTCTAATAAAATGTAGCAGCTCCTTTTGTGGTGGTAAAAAATTGGAAATTGATGAGATACACATCAATTGGAGAATGACAGAACAAGTTGTGCTTTATGATTGTAATGGAATATTATTTTGATGTAAGAAATGGCAAAGAGGATGGTTTCAGAAAAACCCTGGAATATATATGAAGTGATGAACAGTGAAGCAAGCAGAACCAGTAGACCACTGTGCACAGTGACAGCAATATTTAATAGTGATCAACTGTGAAATATTAAGCTACTCTAATCAATAAAAATGTCTAAGACAATTTCAAAGGCTTATGATTAATAATGCTATTTTCCTGCAGAGACATGAACTCTGAGTGAAGACTGAAGAATACATTTTAACTAGCTTTATTTTCTTCCTTTTTAAAGCATAGATAATATGAAAATTTATTTTGCATGATTTCACATGTATTTTATGTCATATTATTTGCCCTCTCAGTGAATGGGGAAGGCCAGAAGGAAGGGGGAGCTGGAATTCAAAATTTTTAAAATGAGTGTTAAAATCAATGTACAAATAATATGTAAAGAAAGATAAAAAAGAAAAGACTACTAAATTGATAGATATTTAGCTTATCTTATTAAAGAGGACAAATTTAAAAATTGCAAATGAGCAAGGCAAAAAGCACAACAAAAACATAAGAACGAAAAAAGGGATTAATCATAACGTATTCTGCACTGTTCTATGCTAACAACTGAAAACTCAAAAGCAATTGAGGAATATCTTCAAAAATAGAAAATGCCCAGATATGGATCTTAAATTTTCCAGAACCAGAAAAGGAAATATGCCTAGCTGTACAGAAACTTTTTGGGGAGGGGGAGAGGTGAATTTAAAAAAAAATTAAAGAAAGTTCCTACTCATGAATCCAGAGGAGAACCCTATCAATTTTTTTAGGAGAACAATTAGAACACTATATATCATCCAAAAAAAGGAGAATGAAAGCACCCTACTATAATATTTTTCATTGTACAAATACAGTCCTAATACATAAACTAAGAAAATAAAATATAGAAATAAAATAATATATCACTAATGAATATTAACTCAAACTTTTAAACAAAATCTTTTCAAACAAACTATAGCAATTTATCCAAAAAAAATCATTCATTATGATCAAATGCGGTTTACATCAGGGAATCAGAAAAAGTTTAAGATTAGGAAAGCAATCAACACAATTAATCAAATTATATACACATGTGTGTGTGTGAGATATATATATATATATATATATATATATATATATATACATATATATATATATATAATCTTAATAGATGCAGAAAAACTCTGACAAAATACAGCACTTTTTATGATAAAAAGCAGACAAAGCATAGGTGAATATTATATTATTTAATGTCATAAGGACATCTGCCTAAAACCAAGAGCAAACTTGATGCACAGTTGTGATATATTAGAACATTTCCCAACAAATAATGAAACGAGGTAAAGATTCCTGTTATCCTTACTATTATTTGAAATTTCTGAAAATGCTAGCAACAACAATGAAAGGGGGGAAAGGAATAAACATGTAAAGAAAAGATAAAACTTCACCTATTTGCTGATGATATTATACTTAGAAAATGCTGAGAATAGATACTAAGCATAAATACTAATTAAGACAGTTAATAACTTCAGTAAATTTTTTTATACAAAATATATCCTTGAAAATTAACAGTATTTTTATGTAATAATAAAACCCCAAAAGGAAAATAGGAAGGGAAATTTCATTATAAATAAGTACAAAATGTATACAATACATGTGGATTGACCTATGAAAGTACATAAAAAACATGCACAAATTGAGTTTTAAAGTCCAACTTAAAGAAATAAACTGCAGCTTAAACAGTACAACTTACTTATGGCTAGGCTATACCAATGTAATACAAATGATAATACATTCAAAATTGATTTACATGTTTGATGCTATATCAGACAATTTACTGAGGGGATAGTTTTGGGATACTTTAAAGAACTTGACAAAATTCAGTTAGAATATAAAGGGAAATGATGAAAATAAATAATGATGGAAGGGGAATAACATTTACAGAACTCAAAATGTAAAATAAACCAGTTATCCTCAAAATCATCTGGCATTGGTTTAAAAAAAATTGAGATAGTAGCAGCTAGATGGCATAGTGAATAGAGCACTGGCCCTGGAGTCAGGAGGACCTGAGGTCCAATCCGGCCTCAGACACTTGACACACTTACTATCTGTGTGACTTTGGGCAAGTCACTTAACCCCAATTGCCCTGCCTTCTTATCTCCAAAAGAAAATAGAGATATACATCAGTGGAAAAGACTAGACAAGGGAGAATCATAAATACTGGAAGACAATGACACAGTGTTTGATGAAGTGAAGAACAAAAATTCCCTAGGAATAGAATGTCTTATTTGTGAAAAGCCGTAGGAAAAAAATGGAAAGCAGTTTGGTAGAAATTAGGCTGAAACTAATGCCTTAAATGATATGACATAATACGTTCTAAATTGATACGTATATTTAATGTTAATGATCAAAACATAGCTTTAAAAATTAGAAACAAAATATATCATATATCTCTCACAGCTATGCGTAGGAAACATTTTAACCAAACAAGAGAAAGAAATCATTATAAATTAAGAAGTAGATAGTTCTGATTATATAAACTTTAAAAAAAGTGCAAAGAAAATTAAATGCATCTAGGATAATTAGAAAATGATTGAATGTGGGCAAAATCTTTGTATCAAATGCCTCTGATAAAGGTTTGGTCTATGTGCCTGTGGGCAAATTGCTTCCTTTCTGAAGCCTAGTTTTCTCATCTTTAAAATTAAGAGATTAGATGAGTGGATACCTAAAGCACCTTTCTTTTTAAATTCCATTTTTACTAATATAATTTGTTTTTCATATAACCTAGATTTCCTTTAGCATCTCTTCCCTTTTCACACCCAGTGAGCCATGTCTTATAACAAATAATTTTAATTAAAAATAAGAGAAAGATGAGAAAAAATCATTTAAATTGATTAGCACTTTCAAAAAGAAACCAACAACATGGTGCTATATGTAGCATGACACACTTGTTGGATATGACTCTTAGAAAGGAGTAAAAGGAGTTATCTTCTCATATCTCTCCTTTGGTGATACAATCATTCTTTATAATTTTCAACAATCAGTTTTAAAGTTGTTCTTTCCATTTACACTGCATATATCATGCACTCAGTGGCTATCATATGCACAATGTAAATAGGAAGAACAATCATCACAGAAGTATATATACATAGGTAGACACACACACACCAACACACACACACACACACACACACACACACACACATTCTGGCCCTATTAGAATTCATGCTATATTCATCATATTCATTGTACATTTTTATAGAACTTAAGTTCCCTTGTAGTTATCTACAATAATGTATTTAGTGCTTCAACAATAGAGCATTGACTTTAATTTTCCCTCATTTCTTTCCTACCACAAGAAAGATTCTTCAAGATATTTGGCTGTTTCCATAAAAATCTTGTTCATTTCTAAATCTAAGATTCTGTGATAGTATGAGTATATTGATAAGAATGTAGTACCTTCTTGAACACAGAACTCATCTATAAAGCTTAATGTCTCTCAAAGGGATCTCTCTCTGTCTCTGTCTCTGTCTCTCTCTGTCTCTGTCTCTCTCTCTCTCTCTCTCACACACACACACACACACACACACACACACACACACTCAAAGAGCAAAACATTAGCTCTGCTTCTAGGTTGGCTACAGATAATTTCAAACTTGCTTCTAGGGAAAGAATAGATTATATTTAAACTAATAATTTAATATATCAATGGGATCAGTGTAGATTGGGGTGGGGAGCCTCAAGGCCAGATGTAGACTTCTAGTTCCTTGGGTGTGGCATTCTGCCTGAATCCTAGTTTTACAGAAGAAATCCTTGTATAAAGGGATTTTTTCTGCAAAGTTTGGATTCAGTCAAACTGTGGCCTTGAGGCCATAAGAGCCCCACCACTGGTATAGATACTCCTTTCACAAAGCTGAAATGAGGCATATGGTGTGGAAGAGTATCACTATGAGAGAAGCTGTGGCTGAAAAATTCATCACTGATCAGCCAATGTGGTCATGATCCTTTCCTAAAAGACATGAATTGTCCTGTAGAGGCCAGGCATTCTGTCTATTGTCAGGACTATAGATAAAGCATTTCACTAGACTTTGTCAGTAATGACGTTCTACCATAATTACCTTGGTATATCCTGGCCCACCTCCATTCTACACTGAGGCATTAGAATAGTATTTAAATGGAGGGTTATAAGAAATACAGTAGATTATTTCAATATTTTTGAAAATTTACCAGTGATCTGGTTGGTAAATTTGTCTGAGAATCTTCATCTTTACCAAGGAAAAACAAAAACAAATGCTAATGAATGCACATATTTGGAAATACTTGTATAGAACTACTTTGTATTCATTCCTTGCAGTTACCACAATATTATGCCATAATATCATAATTGTTCAAAGGGGAATGACTATGCCATAAGCAAAGAAATATTTTACTTTAAGTAAGAGATAAAAGAATAAACAGATGAACTTTTCAGATATAAAAATTCTTTTTATGAATATACCCTTATAATTTTGTTAAAGGATACCAAAATTGAGAATACATAGAACAGAAGAGTAATTATTTCTGAGAAGAATGTTGTATCAGCTGGCCTTTCAATATGTTGTGTTTTAATGCTAAAAGACTCTAAAAATTACATTCATGGTATATATACATTTTACCTTATTCATTGAGCATACTGTTTGATGACTATAATTGTCCATGTTGCCTAAGCTGGGGGAATAGTTCTTTTCATTGTTTTTTTTTTTTTTTTTTTTTTTTCAGCTTATTAATACAGTATTTATTTGTCTTCCCTCTGTCAAACCCTGAGCCCATGGCTTTCCCCAGGGCTGCCTGGTAAGATGGAGGGGGAGGTATACACAGGCTGAAAAGAGACATGGAAGGACCAGGACGAGGAGGAACATTCAGAAACGTTGGGGGACAGAAATGGCTCCATCACATGGCGAAGAGGATGAGGAAGGCCACCATCAGGCAAAAGAGCCCCATGGCCTCAGATAGGGCAAAGCCCAGGATGGCGTAGGAAAAGAGCTGTTGCTTCAGGGAAGGATTCCTGGCATAACCGATGATAAGACTTCCAAACACAGTACCAATCCCAGCTCCAGAGCCGGCCACACCCACAGTGGCAGCCCCAGCCCCAATGAACTTCGCTGCTGTGTCAATGTCCCTTGAGATGGCACTAGTTTGGAATCCACATCTGGGGACAAGTGAGGTCAAGGGACCTGATGCTGCCAAAATGCTGAGGTTCTCATCTGTCCGAACCTCTGGCCGTTTCAGTACCACTGCAGTTAATGGTCTACTCAGCATCTGAGAGCTGCTCCTCACAAGGGCAGGGGTAGAGATGAACTTGGCACAGGCGTACATTCTCAGGGGGTGAGGAGCAAAGCTGAAGAGCTGCCGGCAGAGCAGAGGAGACAGAGAGGGGCGTTCTTTTCATTGTTAAGTCATCAAGTTGATAAAGTACTGGACTTAGAGTCAGGAAGATATGAGTTCAGCTCTGATTTCATATTTATAACAACAATTTGGCTAGCAGCTGTTGTGGGGTGTAAGACCCAACAAGACCAGCAACAAGACCTGCCAGCACAGGTTCTTTGATCTGCTTTACTAAGGAAAGTAACTTTAAGGGGTTGACAATCTCACCTTAATCACCCATACAAATATCATTCACTTAGCTCAGGAGGAAAAGCCAGCACCCTGAACTTCAGAGCAAATACAAATAAATTACAAACATACATTATCAACAGACCAAATACAAACCAGAACCTAGGTTAGCAAAACCAGGGGAGAGTTACAATGGCTTGCACAGAGTCATGCACCATTCTTCTAGTGAGTGGTAGCCCCCAAACAAAACATCTGGGTTTCTTCAAACCTGGGGGGCTCTTAACAATGGCTGCCCAGAGTCTCCACATCAACACTCTTCTATGAGTGATAGCCCCAGATATCATGTTAACTCTGAGGTTTTATACCCTGTTCAGAGCTTGAAGGATTCACACCAAATGATGTGGGCATGGGGCTTTGCACCTAGTAAGGCTTAATCAAAGGCATTTGATTACTTTAGGATTTCTAAAAGAGAAAACAGTAAAAAAAATGTCCCATCTCAATTACTAATACAATATTTTACTAGCTAAGTAACTGTGGACAAGTCACTTGTCTATTTTTTGCCTCAGTTTCTTCAGTTGTAAAATACCAAAAATAATAGCCTGCATCAAAAATTCATTTTGGAGACTGCGGATTATTTGTTAATAATAATTGAATCCAAATCGATGATGATTAGAAGTTGCTTACATCTGAAATGTCTCCTGATCAAAGTAACACTAGAAATTTTGGGGATGGATCCAAAAAATTTTCGGGTCACACAGGTCCTGAATCCATTAAAAACACAGTCATGTTTTGGGTCCCCATACCTAGGAGTTGTTTTGCATCTACCCAAACTTTTAAATTTTGGGGGGGTGTCCCTTCATATGACTCATGTGACTATGTGCTATTTCTTTATCAGATGAATCATGTGTAACTCATGTGCAGAATCATGTATCAAAATCCTATATGAAAGAGACTTCCTGGAGCCTAGATGGTGGAATAAGTAGTAAATCATTGTCAGTCTCTCACATTCATCTCTGAACAACCATAAAATAGTGCCCCTGAACAAATCCTGGAAGAGCAGAGCCAGTAGAAATAAAAGGTGGAGCAGTCTTTCAGCACAGAAAACTTGGAAGAACAGTAAGAAAAGTCAGTCTCACTTGTTTAAAAGGGGAACATATTCCAGGAAACATAGCATTGCAGCAAGCCAGCGACAAGACCCACCTGAGCAAACCAGCAGGAGATCATGAGCCCCAGGGTAGTGGAGTAGGCAAACACCAACACCAGGACCCCCTTCCCCCCATGCCTTAGCATATTGAGGAGAACTGGCAGACTCCAGCTCAGAGAACCACCTTAGGCTTTAGTGCAGCCTCAGGAGGGCAGGTATCCTCCAGCAGCGATACCTCCATGTGCTTCAGGATAGCCCAAAGCAGACAGGTGTCATCCAGTTGCTGGACCTCCACATGCTTCAGCCCAAACCATGGCAGATGGTATATTCTTCAGCCAGACCTCCAGGTGATTCACTACAGTCCAGGACAAACAGGCAACCTCCAGGAGCAAGACCTCTGTGTGCTTCAGTGTAGGTCAGAGAAATGCTGAAAACTCCACCTGGTCTCAGAACTCATCAGACATCACAACTTGGGCCCAGCTTGGCAGCTTGCCAGACACCTACAACCTACAGGTGCTAGCACCTTAACCCCCTGCACATAAAGCCAGTGATCAAGACCCTGGCCCCTAGTACAAGAAGCTTTTGAGTGTGCCCCATGTCCTTCAGCAGGAGAGCTCAATTTTAAAACCAGGAAATAGACAAAAAAGATGAACAAAAAGCAAAAATGAGTTGGCCACAGAGAGTTACTATGGTGAGAGGGAAAATCAAAAAACAAATTCAGAAGAGGACAACATTGTCAATATACCCAAATCTAAAACCTCAATGAGGAATATGAACTGGCATCAAACACAAAAAGCCTCCTTGTAAGAGCTCAAGTAGAATTTTAAAAGTCAAATAAGAGAGATAAAAGAATTGGAGAAAGAAATGAGAGGCAAGCAAGAGAGTTAGCAGCTTGGAAAAATAAAGGAGAAAAAAATGAATGAAGAAAATAGTTCCTTAAAAAGTACAATTGGCCAAATGCAAAAAAAAAAAAAATCCACCGGGGCAGGGGAGGGGGGAATCTACTTAACATTAGAATTGGCCAAATGAAAAAGGAATTATACAAATTCACTGAAGAGAAGAGCTCCTTAAAAAGTAGAGTTAGCCAAATGGAAATGGAGATACAAAAGTTAACTGCAGAAAAAAATTCTTTAAAAATTAGAGTTTGCCAAGTGGAAAGTAGTGACTCTAAGAGACATCAAGAATCAATCAGACAAAATCAAACAAAGGAAAAAGTAAAAGAAAATGTAAAATACCTCATTGGAAAAAAAAAAAAACCAAAACATTGACCTGGAAAATAGGTCCATGAGAGATAATTTAAGAATTATTTGACTACCTGAAAACTATGATAAAAAAGAGATTCTGGACAGAAATTTTCAAGAAATTATCAAGGAATATTTCCCTGATATCTTACAAGCCCCTGCACAAAACCACCAAACATCTCCTGAAACACATCCACAAATGAAAACTCCAAGTAATATTATAGCCAGATTCCAGAATTATTAGGTCAAGGACAAAATAATATAAGCAGCCAGAAAGAAACAATTTAAACATCATGGAATCATAGTCAGTATTACACAGAATTTAGCAGCTTCTACATTAAAGGAACTGAAGGCTTGGAATATGATATTCTGGAAGGGAAAGGAGCTTGGATTACAACCAAGAATAAAAAAAAATAAGCATAATCTTTCAGGGGAAAGGGTAGATATTCAATTAAATAGAGAATTTTCAATCATTCCCAATGAAAGGACCAGAGCTGAACAGAATATTCAATCTTCAAATACAAGACTCGAGAGAAGCATAAAAGGGTAAACAGAAAAGGAAAAAAAAACATGCTATTCAACAACCCTACATGGGAAGATGATACTTGTAACCCTTGAGAGCTATACATTTATTGGGGCAATTAGAAAGGTAGCCTCTAGCCAGAGAGTATGGGTATAAGTTGACTTTTATATGGTGATAAAAATAATTAATTAATGAGTAAATAAAAAAAAAGATTGTTCTTGTAGAAGAGGCAGAATAGGGTAAATTGCATTACATTAAGAGGTACAAAGACCTATTACATTACAGGGAAAGAAGGAAAAGGAAAGAGCAATGTGTAAACTTTAATCTCATAGGATATGGCTCAAAGAGGGAATTACATGCATATTCAGTTGGTTATAAATATATATCTTTTTCTATAGGGAAGTAGGAGGAGAAAGGAAAAAAGAGGTGGTGGAAAGAAGGGAAGGCATAAGGGACAGAAAATGTAGTAGGGGAAGAGGGAAACAAAAGGGAGAGTAGGTGATAGAAAGTGGTTATTAGAAGCAAAACACTGGTGAGAGGGAAAGAGTGAAATGAGAGAAAAGTACAAATGTGGTGGGGGCATGGGATGGAAAGACACAGTTAGTAATCATAACTGAAAGTGAATGGGATGAATTGTCCTAAAAACCATAATCCTATAATATGCTGTTTACAAGAAACACATTTGAAACAGGGGGATACACACAGGGTCAAGTTAAAAGGCTGGAGTAAAATATATTGTGCTTCAACTAAAGTAACAAAAGCTGGTGTAGCAATATTAATATCAGACAAAGCAAAAGTAAAGATAGATTTAATTAAAAGAGATGAGGAAGGACACTACATCCTGCTAAAAGGCACCATAGACAATGAAGCAATATCATTGTTTAACATATATGCACCAAGTGGTATTGTATGCAGATTCTTAGAGGAGAGGTTAAGGGAGTTACAGGAAGAAATAGACCACAAAACTATAATAATGGGAGACCTCAAGCTCCCCCTCTCTGAACTTGATAAATCTAACCTCAGAAGAAATAAGAAGGAATTTAAGGATGTGAACAGAATTTTAGACAAGGCAGATATGATAGACCACTGGAGAAAACTGAATGGGGATAAAAAGGAATGTACTTTCTTCTCAGTGGTACACGGCACATACTCAAAAATTGGCCATTTACTAGGTCATAAAAACCTCACAATCCAGTGCAGAAAGGCAGAAGTAGTCAAAGCACGCTTTTCAGATCACAATGCAATAAAAATTATTTGTAATAAAGAACCATGGAAAAAATAAGCTAAAAACTAATTGGAAATGAAATAATGTAGTTCTAAAGAAAGAGTGGGCCAAAGAACAAATCAGAGAAACAATTAATAACTTCATTCAAGAGAATTACAATATTGAAACAACATACTAAAACTCACGGGATGCAGCAAAAGCAGTTCCTAGGGGAAGTTTTATATCTCTAAATGCTTACATGAATAAAATAGAGAGGAAGGAGATCAATGGATTGGGCATGCAACTGAAAAAGCTAGAAAAAGAACAAATTGAAAATCCCCAATTAAATACCAAATTAGAAATACTGAAAATCAAAGGAGAGATTAATAAAATTGAAATCAAGAAAACTATTGAATTAATAAATAAAACAAAGAGCTGGTTTTATGAAAAAAAAAACAATAAAATTGATAAACATTTGGTCAATTTGATTAAAAAAAGAAAGAAGAAAATCAAATTACCAGTATCAGAAATGAAAAGGGTGAATTCACCTTTAATGAAGTGGAAATCAAAACAATAATTAGGAATTATTTTGACCAATTGTATGTCCATAAATTTGACAACCTTAGGGATATGGATGAATATCTACAAAAACATAAATTGCCCAGGTTAGCAGAAGAGGAAGTAAAACTTCTAAATAACCCCATCTCAGAAAAAGAAATTGAGCAAGCCATCAATGAACTCCCTAGGAAAAACTCTCCAGGCCCAGATGGTTTTACATGTGAATTCTATCAAAAATTTAAAGAACAATTAATTCCAATACTTTGTAGACTATTTGGGAAAACAGGTGAAGAAGGAGTCCTACCAAATTTGTTTTATGACACAAATATAGTAATATTTGTGTCTACCTTAACCAGGTCTACCTTAACCAGGTAGGGTCAAAACAGAGAAAGAAAATTATAGACCAATTTTCCTAATGAATATTGATGCAACAATTTTACATAAAACATTAGCAAAAAGATTGAAGCCACTTATCATGAGAATAATACACTATGACTGGGTAGGATTTATTCCAGGAATGCAAGTCTGTTTCAATATTAGGAAAACTATTAGCATAATTGACCATATCAACAACAAAACTAGCAGAAATCATGTGATCATCTCAATAGATGCAGAAAAAGTCTTTGACAAAATACAATACCCATTCCTATTTAAAACACTAGAAAGCATAGGAATAAATGGAGCCTTCCTTAAAATTATAAATAGCATCTACCTAAAATCATCAACAAGCATTCTTTGTAATGGGGATAAACTATATGCATTCCCAATAAGATCAGGGGTGAAGCAAGGATGTCCATTCTTACCCCTACTATTCAATTTGGTACTAGAAATGTTAGCTGTAGTAATAAGAGAAGAAAAAGAAATTGAAGGAATTAGAATGGGCAAAGAAGAAAGCATATTATCACTTTTTGCAGATGATATGATGATTTACTTAGAGAATCCTAGAGAATCAAGTAAAAAGCTACTTGAAATAATAAACAACTTTAGCAAAGATGCAGGATATAAAATAAACTCACATAAATCCTCAGCATTCCTGTATATTACTAACAATGCCCAACAGCAAGAGATAGAAAGAGAAGTTCCATTCAAAGTTACTGTAGACACTATAAAATATTTGGGAGTCTATATTGCAAGAGAAACCCAGCGACCATATGAACATAATTATGAAACAGTTTTCACACAAATAAAGTCAGATCAAAATAAATGGAAAAATAACTGTTGCTTATGGTTAGGCCGAGCTAATATAATTAAAATGACAATTTTACCTAAATTAATCTATCTATTCAGTGCCATACCAAACAAACTACCAAAAAATTATTTTACAGAGCTGGATAAAATAATAACAAAATTCATCTGGAAGAACAAGAGGTCTAGAATATCTAGGGTTTTAATGAACTGAAATGCTAGGGAAGTTGGCCTAGCCACACCGGGTAATAAATTGTACTATAAAGCGGCAGTCATCAAAACTACCTTATACTGGGTAAGAAACAGAGTCATGGATCAGTGGAATAGGATAGGTACACAACATGGAGAAGTCAACGACTATAGCAATCTACTCTTTGATAAACCCAAAGAGGCCAGCATCTGGGCTAATAATTCACTATTTCACAAAAACTGTTGGGAAAATTGGAAAATGGTAGGGCAGAAACTGGGCATAGACCAATATCTTACACCATATACCAAAATAAAGTCAAAATGGGTTCATGATTTAGGAATAAAGGCTGATACTATCAGCAATTTGGGAGAGCAAGGAATAGTTTGCCTATCAGATTTATGGAAAAGAAAAGAATTCATGTAACAACAAGAGATAGAGAGCACTACAAAATGCAAAATGGATAATTTTGATTATGTTAAATTGAAATGTTTTGTATAAAAAAAAGCCAATGCAACAAAGATTAGGAGGGAAGCAGAAAATTGGGAGAAAACATTTACAACCAGTGTCTCTTATAAAGGCCTCATTTCTAAAATATACAGGGAACTGAGACAAATATATAGGAATAGAAGTCATTCCCCAATTGAGAAATGGTCAAAGGATATGAACAGGCAGTTTTCAGAGGATGAAATTAAGGATATCTATAGGCATATGAAAAAAATGCTCTAAATCACCATTGTTTAGAGAAATGCAAATCAAAACAACTCTTAGGCACCACATCTCTCCAGTCAGATTGGCTAAAATGACAAAACAGGAAAATAATTAATGCTGGAGAGGATGTGGGAAAATTGGAACATTGTTACATTGCTGGTAGAGTTGTTAACTGATCCAGCCATTCTGGAGAACAATTTGGAACTATACCCAAAGGGCTATAAAAATGTTCATACCCTTTGACCCAGCAATACCACTTCTAGGGCTGTATCACAAAGAGATCACACAAGTGGGAAAAGGAACCATATGTACAAAAATATTTATAGTGGCCCTTTTTGTAGTAGCTAAGAATTGAAAATCAAGGGGATACCCATCAATTGGGGAGTGGCTGAACAGGTTGTGGTATATGAAAGTAGTGGAATACTATTGTGGTATAAGAAATGGGGATGATATGGACTTCATAACAATCTGGAGAAACCTACACGATATAATGCTGAGTGAGTGGAGCAGAACCAGGAGAACATTGTACACAGTACCAGCAATGTTGTGCAATGACTAACTTTGTGAAACTTAGCTGTTCTCAGCAATGCAATGATCTAAGACTGTTCCAAGGGACTTATGATGCAAAATGCTCTCTACATCCAAATTAAGAACTATGGAATCTGAATTTATTTTTTTTTCTTTCTTGTGTTTTTCCCTTTTATGATTCTTCTTTCATAACATGACTAACAGTGACATAGGTTTAATATGATTATACATTTATAGCCTATATCAGATTGCATGTGGCTTGGGGTAGGAGAGGGGAGGGAGAAAACAATTTGGAACCCAAAGTCTTGTAAAAGTGCATGTTGAAAACTATCGTTGCAGTAATTGGAAAAATAAAATAAAATACTATTAAGTGGAATCAAAAAAAAAAAACCTTTATCATATAAACCTTTCAGAACCTAGGAGAGGGAGCCACTCCTTCTCCCTGCCCCATCTCACTCTCTCTCTCTCTCTGTCTCTACCAAACAACCTAAAACATGTATTTCTAAAACTGTTTCTGGATTAGACCTTTGTCAAATGGATCAAATGAAATAATCTTGTGTTAGTCCTTACATTAAGTTCACCACTGGTGATCATATTTGTTTTCTCCTGATATTTTGGGGATATCGGTAGTATACTCAGGCAGTCTACTTGCCTACCTCACTTTTGCCTTATGACCATTCAATTTTCATTTTAAATCATTCATTTTCCTAATGGAATCCTTTAATTCAGTTATTGAAAATTCCTTATTTCTTTTGTGTTGCATCTGGCTCATAGTCATCATGCTAATCTCAATTACCCTCTCTATGAATCTTGTTTTTTAATTTTTCAGAGAATATAGCATTCCATAATTTGGAGGCACATAGTAACACTGGGAGAATATTGTAGATGTGCTTTAGAGGACACTGAAATATCACTAGAAAGGATGAAGATAGCAAAAAAATTGGGATTCAATTGAGTTAAGGTAGATATGTGCAGGTGGGAATATGATCTTGAGGGAGAACTGTGAGGAATTGATTTATATGACATCTGCTGGAGAAGAAGTTGTCAAAATGCATGGGAGGAAATAAAAAAGTGACCCAAAACACCACCTATTGACCTATATACCTTCCCATTTATATAAGTTTTTAATGAGAATCATCTATGGGCTCAAAGCATTGTGGATGATATTATTTATAGGGAATGGGAAAGATTTTCCAAGTTATATTTAATAGTAGACCATGATTGTCATCTCACAACTGGTTAATTTATGTATAAAATACAAGGTATTAATGTACTAATATTTGATGATTATGGAAAGGCATTTATTTTGGTGGGAGAAAATAATAAGGAACTACAGATAAATGTGAAGAAATTTCCTCTACCAGTGGAGAAACACCTATGGATTGTTAGTGTACTAGAGGCCGTCATAGGCTAATTGTCTTGCCAAAATAAACAGCCATTGTGGAGAAAGAGTTGGAACTTCAACACAGATCTTAACGCTAGTATTATCTCTGTATGTACTAAGTCTCACTGCTCATGCATTTTTCAAATAACGTTAATACTGAGCCTGTGATATTTAACATTTTTATCAGTTCCTTAGATCTCATCTTATTTGCAGAAGACACAAAGCTAGGATAAAAACCCAGCCTAGTGCATGATAAAATCTGGATCCAAAAGGAAATTAATAGATTGGAGTGTGGAACTGAAATCAATGAGATAAAACTCAGTAAAGATAAATGTAAAATCCTCTACTTGGGTACAAAAATCAATTTCACAAGTTCAAGAAGGGGATACATGCATAGCCAGTAGATGTTCTGAAAAAACATTTGTAAATTTCAAATGAACCAACAATGTGATGTGTCAGCCTCAAAAGCTCATCTTGGGCTGCATTAAGAAGCCATATATTTAGGCATGGAGAGGTGATAGTCCCCCTCTACTGTGCCTTCATCAAATTTCATCTATAATATTGTATTCACTTATGGGCACCACTGTTTAGAAAAACTTTGATAAGTTAGTCTAGAGAAGAGTGACTGTGATGTTGAAGGGCCTATAGGAGATTGTAAAGGAAGAGTTCAAGGGCAGAGAAGAGTAGTTACAGTCAAGACATAGGAGGAGCCCTACCAGAGTAAGAAGAATAGCAGAAGCCATAAGTGTAGTTACAGACCTCCCCCAAGATCAAACCACCAACACTTTGGAAACAACAAAAATTAACAGTCCCAAATTCAATTATTAAAGGAGAAGGAGATAATAGACAAAAGCTCAGGCCAAACATCCCCCCATCACACCCCAGTCCAACTCTGACATAAATTCTAAAATCAAGAAATAGGTTGTAAAAATGAGCAGAAAAGATACCATAAAAAGCTAAGAAAACTCAAGACACACACTTAGGAAAAAAATGACTTGAAATCACCCACAAGCAAATCTTCCAAAAAAAATGCAGACTGGGGACAAGTCCAACAATAATTCTAGACCTAAAGAAAGATAAAAAGGCAAAAAGAAATGCGTGATAAAAGAAAAAATAGGTTAAACTATGAAAAAAATCAAGAGTTTTGTAAAAGAGGCACAAAAATATTGAAGAAAATAATTCCCTAAAATTCAGAGAACTTGCCAAATGGTACAAGAGGTACAAAAACCATAAAGAAAAAAAAAAACCTTAAAAATCAGAATTGGTCAAGTAGCATAAGAAGTACAAACCTCACTCAAGTAAATAACTCCTTAATAATTTCAATTGTGCAAGTGGAAGCTCATAATTCCATGAGAAATAAAAAAAATAAAACAATGTTAAAAAAGTAAAGGAAATAAAAGAAAATGTGAAATATCTCATAGAAAAAAACTGACATGGAAAATACATTGATATGAGATATTTTAAGAATTATTGAACTAGGTGGAACCAAGATGTCAGAGTACAGGCAGGGGCTTGCTTGAACTTTCCCCCAAATCCTTCCAAATACCTGGAAAAATGACTCTAAAAAAATTCTAGAGCTAGAGAATTCATAAACAGACAGAGTGCAACAAGTCTCCAGCCCAAAAGATCCTAGAAGGTCAAAATGAAGGGAGTGGAGTGCAGCCTAGCATTGGCCTGCCAGCACAGACCAGGCCAGTGCAGACCAAGTGGAGGAGGCCTCAGGGCGCTGAATCACTGGCAGCTGTGGCAGTTTCCAGACTTCTAAACCCACAAATGCTAAAGATATCATAAAAGGTCAGTGAGAAAACTCTGTCAGATATGAGTGAGAGAAGAGCATGGTCTGGCCCCAGCCCCAGGGTGGCAGAGGCACTGGCAGCAGCAGTGACAGCAGCAGTGGCTGCTTCCAGAGCACCAGGCCTAGAGACAGTGGAGAGATCAGGTATCTGATCAGAGCAAGAGTGCACAGATCTCATTGATGGTGCTAAGGCCAGGTTCTCTTGCTTTACCCTGTTTGGATCTGGGTCACAATCCTGGGTGGTAGTCCTGGAGCAAGGAGGAGCATAGGTGTGGCAGAGCTTGTGGTAGCTGTGGAGAGGGAATTCTTCTCACAGTTCCAGGGTAGAGAAGAGTGCTTGAGGTCACTCACAGACCAGAGCACAGGCCAAGAGGGTAGTAAATACCTCTCCTTGGACCAGGCCACCTCAGAAGAACTGAAAATTTACAGGTGCCTACAAGTAGCTTGGAAAACAGCAGGACAAAACTGCTGAAGCTTGAGACAGAGCACTCTCCACTCTAGAAGCAGAGTCATACTTCGATAAATAGCTCAAAAGTCAAGTAGTTGGCTGGGAAAATGAGCAGACAGCATAAAAAGCTGACTATAGAATCTTACTTGGTGACAAAGAATATCAAAAAACACAACCAGAAGACAACAAGTCAAAGATCCTATATACAAAGCCTTAAAGAAAAATATGAAATGATCTCAGGCCATAGAAGAGCTCAAAAAGGATTTTGAAAATCATGTAAGAGAAGTAGAGGAAAAATTGGCAAATGAAATGAGCAGGATGAAAGATAATCATAAAAAAATGAGTCAACAGCTTGCTAAAGGAGACATCAAAAAATACAGAAGAAAATAACACCTTAAAAATAGACCAACCCAAGTGGCAAAAGAGGTTCAAAAAGCCAATGAGAAGAAGAATGCCTTAAAAAATAGAATTGGCCAAATGGAAAAGGGGTGAGAGAGGAATATATTGAGAGAAGGAGAAAGGGAGAAATAGAATGGGGTAAATTATCTCACATAAAAGAGGCAAGAAAAAAAGCTGTTATAATGGAAGGGAAGAGCGGGAAGGTGAAAGGGAATGAGTGAACTTCACTCTCATTGAATTTAGCTTAAGGAGGGAATAACATTCAGACTCAATTGGGTATCTTAGTCTACAGGAATGTAGGGGAGGAAGAGGTAAGTGGGGAGGCTATAGAAGAGAGGGAAAATTGGGGCAGGGGGTAGTCAGAACCAAGCACTTTTGTAAAGGGACAAGGTCAAATGAGAAAATAGAATAAATGGGGGACAGGATAGGATGGAGGGAAATATAGTTAGTCTTTCACAACACAACTATTATGGAAGTGTTTTGCATAATGACACATGTATAACCTATATTGAATTGTTTGCCTTCTCAATGAGGGTGGGTGGGGAGGGAAGAAGAGAGATGATTTTGACCTCAAAGTTCTACAAACAAATGTTCAAAAAAAGTAGTTTTTACATGCAACTGGGAAATAAGATATACAGGCAATGAGGTAAAGAAATCTATATTACCCCAAAAGAAAGTAAGGGGGAAGGGGACAAGGGAGGGTGGGGTGATAGAATGGAGGACAGACTAGGGAAAGGGGTAATCTGAATGCATACTATCTTGGGGTGGGGGTTAGTGGAGAGATGGGAAGAAAATGTGTAACTCAAAATCTTGTGGAAATAAATGTTGAAAACTAAAAATAAATTAGTTAATCTTTAAAAAATGAATTATTGAACTACCTGCAAACCATGATCAAAGACAGAGTCTTGGGATCATATTTCAAGAAAGTATAAAGGAAACAAACTTTCCAGATATCTTAGAACTGAGGTCAATGTAGAAACCAAAAATATTCATCAGTCATATCCTGAAAAAAATCCTAATATGAACACTTCAAAGGATAATATAGACAAAATCCAGAGCTCTCAAGTCAAGGAGAAAACATTGGAAGCAGTCAGAAAGAAAAATTCAAATATCATGGATCCATAGTAAGAATCAAACAAGATTTAGAAGCTACAATTTTGATGGAGTGGGGGTGGTGGTAGTTAGAATATGGTATTCTGGAAAGAAAGGAGCTAGGATCACAAACTAGGATAATTTACCAAGCAAAACTAAATACAATCTTATAAGAGGAAAATTAACATTTCATGAAAGAGTATTTTCAAGCATTCCTAATGAAATATCCAGGGAAGAATAAAACTTATCACATTCAAAACAGCACTCAAAAGAAGCCTAAGAAGGTAAATGCAATGGAGAAATACAAAGGATTAAACAGAATATAAATAGATATGCAAACAAACAAATGAATAGATGAATGAAGTATCATATCCTGAGGTGTGTTAGGAATCCTGTTTCATTTCCTAGTGTTTATTTCTCTGACTTCTCTTCCAATATGTCCACTAGACATCTTGCTCAGTTTTTGAGTGGAAAGGAAAATGATATTTGGAAATCAAAACAAAGACATATCACATTGTTCAGCAACTGACTATAGCTGATGGGCCTGTATCCAAAACATGAGGATAATACAAGCAGTGTTGATATCAGATATGAAACAAAAATGATGCTCAATTATGAACCAAAAGACTTAAGAGGAAAATTGACATTGAAAGTCGTATCACATTAGGGTTTTTCTTCCATGTCACTCAGCTTGAGGTGATGAGAAAATTCACATTTTCACATACTGTCTCTAACCATAGGAAAAGGCAGAATGTGACACAACTTTATTTCATGTTAGTAAATTCAAAAGGGTACAGCTAGGTGGTGCAGTGGATTAAATTCCAGGCCTGGAGTAAGAGAGACTCTGCTTTCTGAGTTCAAATCTAGTCTGACACTAACTAGCAGTGTGATTCTGGGCAGGTCACTTATCCCTGTTTGCCTTAGTTTCCTCATCTATAAAATGGGCTGGAGAAAAAAATGGCAAACCACTCCAGTATCTTTACCAAGAAAGCCCCAGACGGAGTCATAAAGAGTCAGAAATGACTGAACAACAACCAAAAATTCAAAAGGAGAAAAAAAATACACATATATCTACATTGACTTCACATAGAATTAAATTTAGGTTCACAATTCAAGAAAAGAAACAGTATCATGTATAGTTGAAGTTCTTAATTTGTAATAATATTAATATCTGATAATTTCATTTGATATACTTACTCCTCTTACTGGTACATATTAAAGCTATCCAGGTCTTCTTTTCCTTTTCATCTTTCCCCTTGTGTCCTCCAAAGAGGATAGACCCTTTATGCTACAGACCATTCTCCTGTCTTTGAATATGTTCTGAATGCAATGTAGGCATCAGAATGTTCAGAACTTGTACCATACAAATATAATAATAACAGTAGCTAATGTATTAGCATATTAAAGTGTACCAAATAATTTTTTTCACAATAAGCCTATTTGGTCTATATATAATATATATGATTGTACATGTATACACATATATATGTGTGTGTGTATGTATATGTATGTATATATATATACACATATATGTGTGTGTGTGTGTGTGTATATATATATATATAATATGATTGTTCCCACCCACCCATTTTATAGATGAGAAGGCTTAGGTTCAGAGAAGTTAAATGAAATTGTTATGGTAACAATCTAATAATTGGCAGTCAGACCTCTAATTGATTTCTCATGACTACACATGTACTTTCCTGCACATGAAATTTTATAAACTCAGAATTATAGAATATTCCACATCATTGTCCCTCAAGCTATTCTACTTTAAAGCTTAACTTCATAGGCATTTCAATAACTCTTGCCTTAAATTTCCTCCATGACATTGTAGCATATTCTCCATCCCAGAATAGGTATTCATTACAATCACAGGGACTGGAACAGAGTTGGAAGGAGAATGGAAGTCTTTTTGACATTTTTTTCCAACTATTTAACAGCTGTGAAGATGAACAGATGCAGTTGATTAGCTGTGCAATGTTGCTGATTCTTGGTAATTGTTATGAGTATTGAAATGTGTCTGAAATGATATGCTTGGTAATATCAATTTCTGAAGCATCTTATTCCTATTCATCACATTTGTAATTCTTCTGTTTACCCAGTTCATGGGAATTTTCCTTTTATGATTATTTAGCTTTCATTAGTCATCTCTTCCGTTTAACATCCCAAGCTGTGGCTACATTTGTTAGTAAATGATAATGAACAAGAGACATGAAAAGAAATAGGCTTCTCAACCTGAAGAGCTAAAGATGATAAAATCGGAGTCATTGTTAAGTGATAAGGCCCTAGTACCGTAATAAGCTTGAGATCTGAAAGACCTATGCTAATGCATGTTTATCTCTCCTAATCCAAAGGAATATGGAGCTATTTGTTCCATTTGGGTGAGAATGTGCTAAGCTAATTTCTACCTTTGAGTGAGGCAAATGATTTTGCTCTCTTCTGGGGTATGATATTAACCCCCAAACATCCATGCTATGAATACATGGACTTCGTCACAATGGGATTCAACTAAAGAAGTATAGAGAGATCTATCCAACTTGGACATCACTATAACATGGCTTGGGGTTGATCAAGCTAGGTGAGATTGTCAGTTTATTATGATTGTGTCCCATTATTCATATTACTAAGTGGTAAGTTGCAGTCTCAGCATGGGAAGTGAAAGATGAACCAATTGTGTGTTTACATGCACTGTTTGTATATCTTAATGAGATTCCTGCAAGGATTTGACACATTCAAGATGGGTACAGGAATAAGTCTGTCTGTTAGACCAAGATGTAAGCTAGCTCCATCCTTTCCAAGGAGGATGTTCTCTCTAGATCTGTGTAGTTTCATATAACAACAGCTTGTATCATGTCAAGCATGAATGTCTGTAGGGCATCAGTATGACAGCAAGCAATTATTCCAATGTTCTGATCTCTTTGCTTTGATACCTGGTGACATAACACACCTTCATTGAAGGCATTATTCTCCATTCTCCACTTCCCAATACCCACCTGGGGCCTTCCAGTAGTGATGAGATCACACTGTTTGCCCCTGCTTTTAAATCTAGGTGCAAGGATTTTTTATTATTATAGTTGATAAAAGAAGTAGACTGAATTCATGGCTTATTTTGTCTCAGTATGGAGATGGGGACCTATTTATACAGCTCTTTAGGCCTAGAGGGATGTATAGTAAGATCTATCTGAAGACTCATAGATGTAACAAAAATTATTATTACATTATGCATAGCTTCCCTATTTTGAACTCTTAGTATTTTTCTGTTCCCATCAACTCATGGGAGTTAGAATTTAAAACTGTGGTACATTTAGGGGCATTTTTTAAAAAAAATTCTGGAATTTGGAGATTTCTCAATTAAGTTCTTTACAGCTATTAGAGACTGCTCTTTATGTTTCTTATTTCTTTTGTTATGTGCATGTTCATTACTCTCTTATTTGTCAATTAGTTTTCTTCTCTAAAATTACCGTAGAAGAAAGAAAGTAAACATTAATGGTGTGAACATGCCAGGAAACCCCAGGTAAGGATTTCACTTTTATCTTCATATAATACAAAAGTCAAGTGAAGTATTGGTAAATTTTTTAAGTGCCTACTTAGTAAAGAAGGGTATATAGCTCTTTTTTTGGTATATATTATTTTGTAGATTCCACTGGACTTTTGACTGTGTTGATTGCCAGTCTTTAAATTCTGTTACTCTACGATTATGTTCTAGGCACTGCACTAGTCTTAGAAATTTCTGCTTACTTTATGGGAAAGGTACATGGTTACTAATGAAGTGCTTTGTTGAAAAAGCCCATCCTTTGGATGAAAACCATCCTCACCATAGATAAGCTTTATTCCTTTACAGGGAAAGCATCATGAATCTGAAAAGAACTTGAAGAAACACAGTATTCAGTAGGAGGTAGGTAATAATAATAATGTTCTCCACTCTCTTTAGATCACATCAAGAAAATGGTATTCAGTTCTGGATGCTACATTTATTAAAGAGATTTACAGGCTGGAGGTAGTCCAGATTAGAGTGATACAGATAATAAGGCACTATATGAGGATCAGCTGAAGGATGTAAAGGAATTTTGTGATAGAAAAATAGTTGACCTCAATTATCTAGAGCAGAAAACCAGAAATAGCTAAGTACCGACCAAATCAGATTAAAACACAATTGAGAAATATTTAGCAAAATAAATACAATATGTGACATAGATAATGTTTATTTGTAGCCTCCTAAGTCAATATACAGCTCATAAGGATCCATTTCTATTTGAATTTGACACCACCACACAAGAGGTATTAAAAAAAAGGATTAGATATTTTGTTTGGCTCCATACGGCAAAACCAATGAATTTTGGGAATTAACATGGAGTTTGATACCTGTCAGAGCAAAAGTTACTTAACATTTAAACCTATCCCAAAGTGGAATAAGTTGCCTTAAGAGGTGGTGAGTTCTCTATCTCTGGGGGCCTCCAGACTGGAACCAGGTGACAACTTGTTAATGACATTGTAGTTGGAATTTCTGGTCAGATACTGATTAAACCATATGGTCTTTCAGGCTTCTGTTAGCTCAAGATTCTATCAGACTAAGAGAATGGAGAAATCAATGTCCTTGAGACACAAGAACTTTATTCAAGTTTCAAATCTAGCACTTACTAGCTACAAGACAGTCATTTAATCACTCAGTACCTAAGCTTCCTGATCAATAAAATGAGGATGATAAGTATAATCTATATTGCAGGGTTATGAAGAACCTCACATGAGTAAAGGTATAAAAAATGGCATGAAATAGCAAAGATCTGTGATTCACTTGGTGGGGTTCCATTGCAGGTCTTAACCCATATATAACTAAAGCAAAGAATCAGAGATTTTCTTGAGACTCAGAATAGACAAGTGAACATATAATGTGTGTAAATTGTATAATATATATGTACATATGTAGATGCACATGCAAATATGTTTATTTATACACAAATATTATACACATGTATTCATGTGTATATATAAATATATTCATAAAGGGAATTTGAAACCAGGTCTTCCTGATTCCAAATCTACCTACTCTATCAACTATTACAACCTGACATAGAAATGTAAGCAATTATTAGAATAGTTGAAAAAGAGAATCTACAGAAAAAAAAAACTTGGATCATTACATATAAAAATAATCACAGTCCAAATATTAAATAATCTCAATGTTAAACAAAAAAAATTATTTCAGAGAGACATTCAGGGGTGTTGTATGTATTCTAAATTCTTAAAAACCTGATCCTTAGCATTCTTCAAATTCTATGCCTTCATTCAGTATGATTCTGACATCTCTTAAAATAATTCCTCTAAAATTTTTAAAATTATTTTTTCTCTTGAGGCTTTAAATGCCAATTAACATAAACAATATATTAATATGACTTCTCTCAGAGCAGTGAGAGGTGGGAGCCATTTCATATTTTCTATATAACTCTCGTAGGGGACACAAGATTTCAGAGTAAGATTTGTATTTAAAACATCTATACACTACTTTGAATTCTGAGGTCTCAAGCACAGAAGAATCCTTTCTTTTAAATATTTGATGTTCATTGGAATTTTGTTAAAGGATTTTTTCAGTGAGATCACAGAAGTAGAAGATCCAATCTATGAGATATGAAAAGCTATTGATTCTAAAATGTTTGAAGTAAAAATAGTATGAAATAAAATCATGGTCTACTTGATACTATTTTTATAACTTACATTTGATTTCATTCTTTGGCTGTGTATACACTACTCAGGATACAAAGAGGAAAAATGATTTTCTCAAAGGGAAAATTTCATAAAGCTCCAAAGGGAAGAAAAAAAAAAACACTTATGACTTCCTCCACACTGTCTCCAAACATATATCCATCCCTGGTGGGGGGGGGCGGTGTTTGTGGAATCTGATTCGTTGCTAGTTTGGTGATTTAAGTTGGATAAGAAAAAATGAAAAGTCAATTGCAGAGAGATTCCGCCTCTCATTAAACTGTTACAGAATACCATATGCCAAACACATTCATTTCCAAACACAGACAATTCCACAGTAATTTTGTATTAGGCAAACCTCTGAAATTGTTGCTATTGGCAACAACATCTGAATGTAAATAATGGTATAGATTTGATCTCATCCCATGAGGGAAATTATGGCAATATTGTGACATGTTTAACCAGAACACGTATTAGACCAGTATAAATCTGCAGATGATATAGACTTTTCTACTGAAGTATGTAAACACTTCAAATGTTGTATACTGCAGCAGATAGTATTGATTTAGGATACTATGGGAAATCCTTTTGGGTCAAATTACAAGAGCAACAGAGATACACAGAGAGAGAGATAGAGAGAGAGGCAGAGACAGACAGAGTCAGAGAGATAGAAACAGACACACAGAGAGACAGACTGAGACAGATAGAGATATACAGAGACAGAGAGACAGACAAATCCATAGAAGGGAGACAGAGAGAGATGAAGACAGAAGCAGAAGAGAGAGAGTAGACAGAGACAAAGAGACAGAAACAAACAGAGAAGACACAAAGCAAAGAAGAGAACATAGTTGCAATAGTTTCAAGGTCTATGAGAGAGCTAATTGACTTTCATAAATCATAAAGCCAAGACAAGCACAGGAGTGACTAATACAAATCAGATTCTACAGACAATAGATAATGAATCGTTTTTATCAAGTAGGCATCACTGTTTGTTTCAGCAAAATTATACCACTAATAGGATGCTTTTATTTTATTATATATTCATGTTATAATATTTTTAAATTTAAAATGCATCTAAAATGCTTCATTTGGTTAAGAATAGTAAGTCACAAAATAGTTTCGGGTATTTCAGAACATCTTTCCAAATGTATTTCTTTTCTATATAGCACAGTCTCTAAAGAATGACAGATCTAATTTCATTATCAGATGTCCCAAGTTTGAGGAGACTGAACAAAAGTAGGCACTAGGTCTTGATTCCTGGAAATTTATGGCTGGGGAAGAGGAGGGCTTGAATTTAGAGGCTAAAACAAACAAATGAAAAAAAAATTAGGGTTATCATAATCATAAAAACTATGTCTGAAGACAATATCTCCTATCCCTTTTTCGTAAACATACTCTCTCCTAACCTGTCCTGTCCCACCCCACCCCCCATCCAGGTGTCCCTAGGTGTTCAACCAGATTTTACCTACGTAGAAATATTGTGGGAGATTCACATGCTTATTTTCTCTAGATCCCCTAGTTTAATTTATTTTTGTGTCATGGACACATTTGACAGTCTAGTGCAATCTATGGATCCTTTCTAAGAATAATGCTTTAAATGCACAAAAATAAGTTATACAATTATAATGATAGCTAAAGATGAGTAACTTTTAAAAAATGTTATTATTTATTTCCATCCAAGTTCACAGACCCCATGAAATCTCTCCAGAGGCCCATTATTCTAGACCTAAATATCATAATAATAATTTTAAGAAAGACTCTCAGCCTACTCTTAGAATTCCTATACCTCAATGACTTAAAAGGTGGGTATCCTTATTTAACAAAATCATTGATGCATTTTGTTGTTGAGCTTAAATTAACTTTCCAATATAATTCATTCCCACCATATCATGACTCCTTCCCTTACTGGAGGAGAACCTTGTGAACCTCAGGTGGAGAGACTTCCCATTATTCCAATGACATACCAGCAATGTCCCTGAAACAAGTGATACTACTGTCTTTATTGAGAGACAAGAATTGCCTGGATGAAGACTGATTTTTCTCTAAAGAAAGAGACTAGTGAAAGGTTTCACTATATTTAAGGGGAAATTTTGGAGAACTCCAGCAAGAGGCTGTGTTGTTAATGTGATTAAAGATCTTCCCTGGCCATTCAATAAGGCCTTTACTTACACACCCTTTACTTACTAGGTATAAGGCCCCAGGCCCAAACCCTTTTGCTATTTAGGTCAGAAGAGGTGTGAAACCCTCGGGGCCCTAAGGAGAGGTGCTAAGACCTGAGCCAATTGTATGAGCACTGAATTCTAGCCAAGCAGATG
This sequence comes from Trichosurus vulpecula, assembly GCF_011100635.1. Lineage (NCBI taxonomy): Eukaryota > Metazoa > Chordata > Mammalia > Diprotodontia > Phalangeridae > Trichosurus > Trichosurus vulpecula. The sequence continues at coordinate 135,265,655 of NC_050581.1, forward strand.
TGCATGAATTCAGCAAATCAGAGACCTGAATTCTAGTCAATTAGATGCCAGCTAGAACTGTATATAAGGAGATCCCAGATCTGAGAGCAGCAGAATTGAGAAGGAGAATTGAGAAGAGGATATCAAGAAGAGGTTGAGGCAGCAGACATTGAGAGAGAAAGGGCTTCAAGAGAGACTGCAGAGTGGAAAGTGCAGACAAGAAAGTTGCAGAGATGAAAGAGTTGAGAATCTACAGCATTGAGAGACTGGAGAACTGAGAATCCAGAGAATCCAAGAGACTGCAAGATCAAAAAACTGCAAGGGTTTCAGAACTGTGAGAGAGGATGCAGGCAAGCAGACAGTTGGGAATCCTGAGTGATTGTTTAGGGCAAGTCCCTAGCAAGCGGGAAGTTTACAGCATGACTTGGTTTCTTGCTATAATACTGTTTTGTAATTTCCTTGTTGCTACATTGAGGTGGGCTCATTGGGTTTGGAATATAATTACTGCTATTTTGAATTGGAATCATTGGTCTTGGGATTCGATATTCTGATATCTAAATAAATGTTATACTTCCTCTGCCTTCCACCTCGAGAGTTTTTCATCCTTTGCAATTCTGAACCATAAAGGCATGTTCATGGTCATTCTCAAGGTCATGAATCTTGTCTTACTGATACAGAGAGCTTCAGGAAATATAACCATTTTGTGATGTATGCTCTTCATATTTGATCTCGCTTCCTTATGGATGCTGGGTTTACTGGTAGGAGAGTGTCATAGACTTCTCTAGGTGATTTTTTCTACTAACTACATCACCTTAGTAAATGATCTTTTTCTAAAGCTTAATTAAGTTTGGCTGAATAAATGGCAATTAACTGAAAATATGTGGAAGAGATACTGATGGGGGCCTTAAATCTGTAGCAATGGAAACCCTTCTCCCCTACATAGCTACACCTAGAGCTTGGGGACCAAATGCACCAGTTCAAGTGGAGGCTTGTATAATCACCTAAGAATACATGCAACATTATTTTTTTTTTTTACATATAGGTATATACACATTTTTCTCTCACTGACCTGATTAGGGTAAAAATTCAATGGTAAAATAGCTTAATGAAGCCACAAACTGGTTAGTAACTTCTCTTTCATAATTCACAATTATTGCCCAGAATGTTTGGACTGATTAGTAGTCTTCCTAAATAACCCTCATACCCACTTTTTTCATATTTCTTGTCTTTGACAAGTTAATAAAAATGAGGTTACCCTTGACAATTTCCTCTTCTGTCAATTGAGGGGTTTGGACCTAGGACTTTTAAGGTACATTCCAGTTTTATATCTCTGATCATATGGGTAATATAAGAGGGTTGCTTTATTTTGCATTCCTTGCATTATTTGTAAATTCAGAACTTTTATATGGGTATTGATAGCTTTCTTTTTGGTAACTGATCACATCTATTGACCATTCAATGGTTGAGGAATATCCAATATCTTTAATTACTGAAAGACATAGCTATGGGAATGATTGGCTATGGAAAGACATGGCTATGGAAAATAATGGACAGAATCCTAAGTCTGAAGTTTAAGATCCTGTGTAAGCTAGCTCCAAACTATTTTTCTGGACCTATTTAATACTATTCCTTTGCAAATATTCTACATTGCAGCCAAACTATTCTTTTTGCCATGTTCAGAACTGAAACCTTTATTTCTTGTCCTCATGCATTCCTAAAGGTCATTTCCAATTCCTGAAATTTATTCTCTCCTTACAAGTACTTGACACTCTTGATCTTGCTTCAAGGCTCAGCTAAGATGTCACCTCTTCCATAAAACATCAGCGATATCCTTAGCTATCATTCCTTTCCCTGACTTCAAAATCCCTTATAATTAGTTATTTATGTTCATGTTGTATTCCTCAGTAGAATGTAAATCCATTAAGGGTAGAGAGTTCCTTTTATCTTGTATCTGTAGTATATAGTGTAGTATTTTAATCATGTTGCTATTCAATTGTTTTTCAATCATGTCTGACTCTTCAGGACCTCAATGGAGTTTTGTTGCAAAGATACTGGAGATACATTTCCTCCTCCAAGTGACTTGAGCAATGAGGAACTGAGGAAAACATGGTTAAGTGACATGCCCAGGGTCATACAGCAAGTAAGGTGTCTGAGGCTTGATTTGAACTGACGAAAATGAGTCTTCCTGACTTCATGCCCGTCATTCTATCCACTGTACCAAATATGGTCACGAAGAGTCAGATGTGACTGAAACAACTGAACAACAATACCTGAATCCTTTTTGATTATGAAGCATGATGTAAGGGAAACTGTAACATTTTTATTTTGGAGATATTATCACAGGCAATGCATAGAAAACACAACTTTTAGGCTATCCACATCTAAAGGAAATCAATACAGCAATTATGTAAATAATATACATTGATGACAAGCTTTATTGGAATGTCTTTCTTGCAGATTACATGGGGTTTTGCATGCTATGGAGACAAAATTTCATGTGTTTTTAAAGTGAACTTAGTTTGGCAATATGACTCGATCACATTCCAAAGATACATTTCCTTCCTTCTGTGGTTCGTACATTCTTTCTACAAGTAGCCCTTGTGTCTTCGGATAAGACAGTGTAGATGGGGAATGTAAGAGAATATCAGATATTTTTATTGTGAATATTTCAATTCATTTTCAAACAATCAAGAATTGCATTTGATATTTTTTAAATGAGGGAGACAATCAAATGGCTACAATTTCATTTAATGCATGGATTTAGCTACTGGAACCATAATAAAAAGAGTAATTAAGGAAAGTACAATTGTTTAAATTTAAAATATACAACAAATAAAGAGTAATTTTGCTTAATTTCATTCTATAAGTGGTACACCATGTGATTCTGAAGTCAGGAAGGAATTGATCTCATACTGTACAATCTTTACTGTTTAATAATAGCTTCACTTAGGGAAAAAATGTCTCCAGAACTCAGTCTAATATCTTCCCATTTGGGGTAATAATACTATTCAATGCAATGATTATATCAGCAAGAAAACAGTTTGCTTCAGTAGTTATAAATATTACAAGCAAAGCAGGGGCCCTTAATGAATGTCAAGGTTAATTATCTAGCAGTAATGGCCACTGTGGAGAACGTTATGCTGTTACCACTGTAATTTTAGCAGAAAAATTCTCATATGCTTAAACTTGAAAAGCCATGACCATAAAAATCATCCACATTAAGGCAGTGGGATGTTTACAAATAACCATTACCTTCAAAATGGTCTTCTGTCCTTTTCATTTGATTTAAAAGCATGATTACCCAAATTAGAAAGTATTTTACCTCACTGGTCAAACATTTTTTTTTGGCTAACAATAGGAGGCATATGTATCCTTTAGGATGGTGATTCTATGGCCTTTAAAAATTCATTATTCTAAGGAATAACATTAAGTGTTTTTACGAATATTACATTTTTAGTCCTAAGCAGTGGGTTGGAGTCTTATCTTTGAAGCTAATCCACTGTACGACATTGAGTAAATCACTTTATTCATCTGAACCTCAAGAACCTCAACATTCTCATCTGCGAAAGTGAGGAGTTACATTACATGAAGTCTGAAATCTGTTCTAGCTCTAACATTCTATAAAATATTGGGCTGGGAGTAGGGTGAGGTGCAAAGAATAAGAATGATGGCTTTAGCTAAAGAATTTTTTTTCCATAATGAACAATTGATATTTCCTCTAGTTAAAAAAATTAAAATAATTGACAATAGTATATGAGCAAAAACAAAAATAAAACCACACATGAACACTGAACATAAAAGAAATATTGTCTGTGGAGGTCATATAAAATATGCCGCAAATGTCTCTATGTGGCTAAGTGCCTAGAGCAGTAAACTTAAATTCAGGAAAACCTGATTTTAAATCTAGCCTCCAACATTTACCAGCTGTGTCACCCTAGGCATGACATTTAACCTTTATGTATCTCATTTTCCTCATCTATAAAACGTGAACAATAATCCCTAACTCCCAGGATTTTTTTGTGAGCATCACATTTACTCCCTCCTCAACCCTCCTCCAGTATACCATAAAACCCTGCCTTCTTTGTCTTTGGTACTACACAAAAATACTCTTAGAAATGGTCATATATACAAATACAGAAATATATATATATATATATATATATATATACATGCATATATATATGATAAATATTAATGTGTCTTTCTCCTCCAATATTTACTATTCTCATCTTTTTCCCTCCTCTTTTCTAATTTGATTGTATGGGAGTGAGATGAAACATCAGACTTGTTTTTTCACCAAGAAATCTTAATGGAACAAAATGTGTGTTGGAGAGTGTTCTTCTTCTTCTTTTATAAAAAGTGAAACATGATTTAAGGTAGTTAAATGACTTGTTCTTTGCCATACCACTAGTTTTAAGTCTCAGAGCTTGGACATTAACTTAGATATCTCGACTCAAAGAATTTGCTCTTCATAGTACACATTTATAGATCAGAAAAACAAACTAAATGAAAGACACTTTTAGTATACAATCCACACATAATTTGGAGATTATCATATTTTGGAGCCGGTAGGAAAGTAAGATTTATTCAAATACAATGTTCTAAAAATAACTGTACTACCAAACCAAGGCTCTCTTGTTTGTACTCTGTACCTCCATAATGTCCATCCTTCCTTTCTCCCATCTGTGAGTTCCTCCTGGAGTTTCCATTTGGTGGAAGACATTCTCCTCCTGATAGACCTGTTCCTTACTTTCTGGATTTCAAATTATTTCCTTATACCCACAACATTCCTCTTTCCCACACTCCCTTCAGCTCTCTTTTGGATGTTGTATTCCCTTACAAGAATCTAAGCTCCTTGAGGAAAGAGGCTATCTTCCTTTCTGCTTATACTCATACTACCGGTATTTAGTTTCTGGCACATAGCCCATAAAAATATTTTTTCCTCCCTTCCTATATCAAGGAAGCATACTGCAATAATCATGGTAATCTATTTAGGGTCACAAAAATCTGTATGTTCCTTCCTGAAGGAGCAAATGAAGTAACTTTGTCAATAAATGAACACCGTACAACTGAGAGTCAATGTCTAGAGAACCTTCATTTAGGAAGGAGACTATTTTTACCCTTATAAGAGATGACCAGTAAGCAAATTAATTCAGTTCAAAATGAGTACAGCATTATTTTCAACAACAAAAAATTGAAACTATGTGTCCAAAATTAGAATGATTACATAGTTTGTTACATGAATACAAAACAATATTATAACCAAAGAAGGACAGATGATTATGAAGAAATCAGAAATTCCCTGAAGACTTATAAGAAGTAAGGCAGAGAAAAATAAACAGAGCCAAAAGAATATTTATAAACTGAATAAAACAAAATAAGTAAAGATAAAATTAAAAGTCAACAAAACTCTGGTCAAAGAAAGTTAACAAACATTAGTACCAAAAGAACAAATTAAAACATACACACTATCTTTATATGAATAATTACTAGCAGTAATAGAACACTTTAAATTCTGCAAAATATGGTGTATATATATATATATATATATATATATATATATATATATATATATATATAATCCTATTTGAATATGCTCTTTGAGAGGAGGCTTCTGTCCTGGTTTTTCTTATATTTGTAGTTCTAGCACCTCACACAGTGCCTCACATGTAGTCAGCGTTTAATAAATTGAATTTGAATATCACAACAGTCCCATGTGGTAAATACTAGAGGTCTTAATGTCCCCTAATATAGAGATGAGGAAACAGGTTCAGAGAAGACAAGAGACTTGTTCATAGTCATGTAATTAGTATATTTGAGGGGCAGGCTCAAAACCCAGTTTTTCAGGATGCCTAGGCTAAAACTCTATGTACCACAGCATGCTACTTTTCTGTTAAAAATTAGTAAACTGAAAGGGTGGTAAGGAATTTTTTTTTAATTTCACAACAATTATTCTTTTTGGGAGATTATTGCTTAATTTACTTGGAGAACATATTCTGAGTGTGAAAGGTAGGAAGTGTTTGAGTGTTTGTTAGAGTTTGCTATATCAAAAAACATAGATAAATTAAAATATTAAAGAAAGCTAGGAAATGCCTCACTTTAGCAACTAACATAAAATGCATCATTGTTATATCATACGTGTTAGAAGTTTAAATCAGAATTTGACTCATTTGTAGCCTAGAAGACATAAGTTCTGCAGATCTGTATTGGTTATATATGAATCTAAAATTTCAAAATGAAAAAAATCAAGTATCATCTGAAAGTGTAGATTCAAAAAATGGAAGTGATCATAGAGTACGTGTGGTCTACACAATGAAAGAGTTACTTAATTGAAAGATGCGGGTATTTGCTAACTAAAACAATTTTGAGGCACTACCTCACACCTATCAGATTGGCCAATATGATGAAAAATGATAGATGTTGGAGAAAATGTGGGAAAACTGGAACAGTAACGCACTGTTGTTGGAGTTGTGGACTGATCCAAGCATTCCTAGAAAGATGTACTGAGAAGAACCAAGAGAACACTGTACACAGTAATAGCAACATTGTACAATGACCAACTTTGATAGACCTAGCTTTTCTCAACAATACAATAATCTAAGACAGTTCCAAAAGACTCATGAAAGAAAATGCTGTCCATATCTCAGAGAAGAACTATGGAATCTTAATGCAAATCAAAGCATACTATTTTCTTTGGTTTTAGTTTTTGTGGTTTTTCCCTTTAATTCTGATTCTCCGTTCACAACATAAGGTGGACATATGTTTATTGGGATTATACAGGGTTTTCCTAAAGTGTGGACACATGGATAAATATGCATATTTTCAAAAAATGAAATGAATGAAATTTTCAACAATACAGGGTTTTGCTAAAGTGTGGACACATAGGTAAATATACATATTTTCAAGAACTGAAATGAATGAAATTTTCAACAACATTTTATTTAATTGGAATATTAATAAATAACATCTTTGATATGATTTCCAACATTTGTGATGCAAAGGTTGATGCGCTTTGAAAGATTCACTTGAACTCATTGCAATAACTCCACATTTTAGCACATTCACTATGCGTTCAATCGAGTGTTTTGCATCTGTGATTTTCATTGAGTATACCTTCTCCTTTAGCATAACCCAGAAAAAGAAGTCAAGGGGGCTAAATTCTGTTAATATTCCAAATATTTCAAAATGTGTATTTTTTCCTATGTGTCCAGAATTTTAGAACATCCTGTATATGGATAGTCTATAGTCTATATCAGATTGAGTGTCATCTTGGGGAATGGGGAGGGATGGAAAGGAGAAAACAATTTGGAACTCAAAATCTTGTAACTATATTTGCATGTAATTGGAAAAAATAAAATGCTATTAAGTGGGAAAAAAATAAAGATGAGTGTACTCAGGCCTATAGAGAATTGACTTAACCAAGGTCACACAGGCTGTATGTGCCAAAACAAAGACATGTACATAGCTTCTCTGGCTTTAAATAGAGTAGGAAGATTCCAGTCCAAATATTCAGTCTGTGTGTAAAAGCACATCTGATTGTACCTGTCTTTTTTCAATTGAGGGGTGATTCTTATATATTGGAAGACAGTTTCCATACTGACAAGTTACTGAAAAAAAAATTAGTAAATTTTGTATCCTCACATTTTTGGAAAAGCTCCTCGGTATGTCAATTACATTTTGAACCACACTTTGTGATTCACAAAGCTTAGTTATTTTTGCCTCTATAACTTATAAAACATGCACATAGTTTAAAATGCTGCAAAAATAGCCTTTGCCTTGAGGCATGCATTTCTATCAGCATTTGAAGTAGGATAATACAATGAAAGTTATGATGTATTATTTCTGTAATTAACTTGTTCATTTAAAATTATATAAGAATAAGGCTGTTACATATCAAGTTCGAAATTATACCAAAGATTCGTATAGAGATACAAAAATCATATATTTTCTGGACACATGATTTCAGAAAGGATATTCTTTTGTTAGTGAATGGAATAGAATATTTAGAAAGAGAATTGTCTGAGATGCCTGTCTGTTTCAACACAAAGACATATACACATGCATGAATGTATGAATGCATATATATATTATACAAACATACTTATGCATATGAATGTATGAATATATGCATCCATATGTACACATGAGAGCATCTATTAGTATTTACTCTCACTTCTGTACGTGTATATGTATATGTATATGAGCTTTCTTTATAGTCCCAATAAACTAGATGTCCATAGAATAGTGAATGGAACAAATCTTGGAACATTAATGTAATGGAATACTATTATATCATAAGCATATAAATATGAGAAAGTTTGAGAACAGTATGGAAACTTTTTAAGTTGATGTACTACAAAGGATGACCAAGGAAAATGAAAGAATCAATGAGTAAAATTCTATAAATAAAAACAATATTTAAAGTTGCAGAATCCAGATGATATGTACTGTTTAATATTGGTTTCAGAAAGCTGATTATGAGCCATGATTTTCTCTATTTGGTAATGAAGTGTTGTATTACAGGCATGGATTTGTATATATCAGATATAGCTTCTTAGCTTCTTTAACCTATTTTTTTTTCTGTGAGAAGAAGGGATTCTATTGCATGGAAAGAGAATTTTGAGAAGTAAAAAAAGAAGAAAATACAAAATTCATCAATAAAACATAAAAAATGTAGGTATCTAAATTATTCTATGCAACATTGTCTTTTGCTATCTTTGTCATCACTTGCGTATCTGTGCACATATATTTCTCTATTTAATGTTACTCATAATATGTATCATCAAAGGATCATTGATGTTTTTATTTTTACTTTTGCCTCTATAAAGGAATCTTATATGTTACTGACACATGCAATGATGACATCTTGTTGCAGAAGAATTTTAAAAAGCTGCAGTTTGCTCTATTGAAATAAACAATTGAAAAAATAGGCACAGAGGGGATATTATATTTCTTACATTAGTTTTAGGGAGGGAATAGGTACTGAAAAGATTCTGCTTCCAAATTTCAAAGGTCATTTTAAAATGTCACTGCTTATTATTCTTTTAAATATGAAAAGATAAAGAAGGTCTCAGTAAACCACTAGCTATTGTAATAATGCAAATATGAAGTCCATTAGGAATATATTTTACTAATAAATCATTGCTTTTCTTTGTTTCTCATTGTAAAGTTCTATTTTATGATTTTCATCTATAGTGGATCATGGATGGGAGCCTTCAAAAAAAAACATTCAACACATAGAGAACTATCTCCAGTTTCAGCTTGCTCAAGGTCTAGATGCCTGAACACTCCCATCTCTCTTCTTTCTCTCTGGGAAATCCTTCATGCTAATTTCTTTCTGATTTTTTTCCATACTCCTATTTTCACTGTTCATTAATTATGCTTAGGCATTTTATTCTCATCTAAGCCTTCATACAAGTTAGTCTGATTTTAGTCTTAGATTATGGTACTATGAAACTTATTATTTGGACCATTAGCAACATCAATGTTGTAAAGTGTGCTTCAAGGACTAGGCTCTCCACATTATTCAAAAAATGCTTCTCCATACTTTGTAAATTTTGTACTTGTTTCTCATTAAAATCAAGTGTTATTCATCTTTAACTTTTTCTACTTTCACTAAGAATAAAGAGCAGAGGAGATACTGACCATCAATTCTTTCAATGAGGACTATCACTTCAAAATGCTTTAACCTTTCACTAAGAATTCATTTATTTATTTGTTTGTTTATTTATTCATGGAATGATTTCTTGGTTTTGTATGAAATCTTGCCTCAAGGAACTTGCAATTTAGTTGAGGCGATAGGCCTCAGGAAAAGAGGAATAAAAGTAATATGACCAGCATGGAAGCATCTACTACTTGTAATTTGCAATTGCTTTTTCTTGAGGTAGGACAGATAAATATAATGTTATCTAGATATTATGAGAGGATAAATCTAGAGCTAGAAGGAGCCACAGAGGACAACTAGTCTAACCACTCATTGTGCAGATAAGGAAAAAGTATTAGGAGGTCAAGTAAAATAATACAGGAAATATGGCAAAGGAGTTTTGAATTTATGTACTCTGACTTAAGTGCCAGTGTTCTTTCCACTGTTCAGTCATTATTTTCTTAAAGTTTTCTATTAGCCCAGAACAGTAGAAAAAACACTAGACTTCAGAGTCTGAAGACCCAGTTTGAAAATGCTTTGTGACTATAAGTCTTCATTAGCCTAATATACATTGAGTTTTCTAATCACCAAAAGGGAAATTTAATAGTGCTCCTTCCTCACAGTCTGAGAAAAGTATTTCCTAATTGTAAAAGGATGCTCAAGATTCTAAAAGTCATAAAAATGGAGAGAGGCCATAGCATAAAGCCTATGGGGAGGCAGAAAAACATGAAATGAATGGCAAAACTTGAGAGGCACCTAATAGGGCATTATATCTAAAATTAAGTTAATGGAAAGGAGTGATATGAAATAAATATGGTGAGTTCAGTTGGGAAAAGGCTTTAAATGACAAGCAGATAATATTATATTTTATCCAGGAGGCAATAGAAAGCCACTGTAGTAACTCAACCTATGGTGTGGGGTAGAGGTGGATAGGGAGAGGATGTTGTATGGAAAAGACAAAAGAAAGAATTGACCAGAAGAATGGAAGTCATTTAAATGAGGTACATATGAAGGGTGTTGAGGGAGCTTGTAAAGAAAATTAGAGGCTTGATATATAATTATTTCAATTTAGGAGGGCAAAAGAGAGGATTCTGGGAAGATGACAAAATATGTCAGAAAATTCCAACCTCTCAAATTTTTTCCCCATAAAAGAGATGAAATAGTGCCCAAGGGCAAATATTAAGCTGTAAAAATAAATAAAATCAGGGGAAGAACAGACCTCCTCCTGGGACAATCAGAGAAGATCTGAAGCAAAGCCATAGGACTAGGTTAGGTTCCTATGAAGAGTCAGCACCTTTGGGCTAGGTCCTAGATGTGCTTAAACAACAGGTGACAAGCTCTGAAGTTAGCTGAGTTGGGAGACTGCCTTGGCACCAGCCACAGAAACTTTTACCCCTGAGACAGTGAGGAGTGTTGGGTGTCTGATCTGGGGAAGATCAATGGAATCTTTGCTGACATGGAATGGCAGACCCAGCTATGCTGTGGAGATGTGGTCGGAGAGAGAAGGAACCAGCAACTGCCCAGTGAGTGCAGAAGCAGTGGAGTGGGGATGCCACTGGCTGTGGGCAATGGCAACGGCAGGAGGCTGGAAGTCTTGGTTCTATTTGCAGGTCAGAGAGGAGAACTGAAGGAGGATCTGAGGCCAGAGACACCATCATTCTGACCCCAGGACTAGAGGTGATTATAAAAACTAAACTACTACAATTTTTTTAAATGCACAGGCAAAGGTGAAAGAATCTAGCCATGGAGAGTTACTATGGTAGTAAAGAAGACCAGGGTTCATCTTCAGAGGAAGATACTGAAGCAAATAAACCCTTTTCAACCCCAAAGAGTAATGTCAAATGGTTACCTGCCCCCCAAAAATTCATAGAACTTCAAAAAAAGACCTTAAAAATAAAATGAGATTGACTATCTGAAAGATACGATAAAAAGTCTTCATTCAATAACACAAGAAATAATTAAAGAAAATTGTCATGAAGCATTAGAACAAGAGGGGAAAGTAGGAGGCAGCTGAGTGATTCAGTGGGTAGGAGTCAGGAGGACCTGAATTCAAATCCTGCCTCAGATACTTGACTCAGAGACTTACTAGCTGTGTAACCCTGGTCATGTCACTTAACCCTCATTGCCTTGCCAAAAAAAAATTAGGAAGGTATCACATGGATGGACACAAGAAGTTGAAGCAAAGGTAAAAAAGATAAACTTCATTTGGAAGAAGGAAAAAAAAGCTAAGACAGAAAAAGGAAGAATTGATCTGAAAAAAAAAATGAGGAACCTGGTTGAAAAGAAATAGGAAAGGATCCAAAGATAAAGAGAACTGAAGAGTAATATCTATGGAAGAAAATGGGGAGGAAACTAAAAAGACATTCAAGAAGTAGTAGAAGAAACATATTTAAACAAAAGTAAAAATAATAAAGAATATTTAAAACTAAATTAAACTAAACAAACAAATGGTACCACCACCAACAGAACATAGAGAACTTGTCAACCAATTCAAAAAAAATTTTAAAGACATAAACAGAAGACAGAAGCAAGAGCACTGAGTGACATGTTGAAGATATGTTAGAGTAAAGGATACTAAAATATAGGGGTCATGAAAAGCACCATGGAGTTTCATAAAAGTAATTCAACCCATTCTTCTAATTAATTCTCAGAACAAGTCACTACCCATGTTTTGTGCCCATTGAAGGTATATTGCTCATAGAATAGCAATATAGGTAATTCGAATGATTTCTATATTTCGGACAATAGGAAGTTTTCATCTATTTGTGTGTGTGTGTGTGTGTGTGTGTGTGTGTGTGTGTGTGTGTGTGTGCCTACTTAGGCTGAATGCCGTCTTTTGAGTGATTATATTTCATTTAAGAGGCTCTTAGGTATTAGGTATCAATGCAGTCATGATAATGTCACCCACAAAGACAGATTCTTCTTTCTCATGTTTTTTTTTCCTGTTTCTTGGCTTTTAACGTTGAGCTCTCCTGTTTGGGCATATGGAGTATTGTCTCAAGCTTCTCATGCTGGGGGCCAGGGACCTGGTCACTGATTTTGTCCACTGGGGCCTCAGGTGCTAGCAACCAGAGGCTTTAGGGGTCTGGAAGCTTACCTGGTGCTGACTGGGGTCCTAGTGATGGTGTCTGGCATTTGCTGAAGCCAGATTCGGTTTCTCTGTATTTCCCCAGGGCTACACCGAAGCACATGGAGGGCTGATCCCTGGAGGTTGCTAACTTGCCCTGGGCTATGCTGAAGCACAGGGAGGTCTTGTAGCAGGAAGATGCCCAACTTCCCTGGGCTATGCTAAAGCAAGTAGAGGTCAGGCTTCTAGAGGTGCCTGCCCACCCTGCCATACATAAGCACATGGTGGTTCTCTGAACTGGAGTCTGATGGTTCTCCTGAGTGTGCTAAGGCACATGGGCGGGTCCTAGTATGGCCATTTGCCTTCTCTACCATCCTGGGGATCGAGATCTCCCTCTGGTTTGCTGAGTTTGGGCTTGCTCAGACACTTCCTGTCCTGGGCCGTGCTTCCCTTTTACCAGAGTAATTCTGACCTTTTTTACAGATCCTCTAAATCTCCCATACTGTTCTGCCCTGTCTTTCCACTGCCTCCACTGTTACAGTCTCTGTTCTGGGGTGCTATTTTATGGTTATGTGGTTGTAAATATGGGAGAGGGACAGTGAGTTACTGCCTATTCCACTGTCATGTCTCCGAGAAGTCTTAATAACCATTTATTATTTCTTGAAGAAAATACAAATTCTTAAATACTGTCTTTAAAGTCACCATAATTCTACTTCTCACTTATCTTTCTAGTGATTTCATATTTATTTCCTTTTTGATACTCTTTGTTTCAATCCAACTGCTATTCCTTATATACAACCTTCCATTTCCTGTGGCCAAACGATTGATGAAGTAGTTCCATACCTAATCCAAGTTCAAAAGCCCATTGGTATAGGGCTATCTCCACATTGGTGGAAATCAATTTCTCATCCCTGTGTGAGAGGTGGGGAAGAGTTGAGAAGAAAGTCTGAGAGAGGAGCAATCTACTCTTTTTATGCTCTTCAGTCTCTTCAAATCTCAAATCTTTTAAGACTCTGTAGTCATTTTGGGTGTTTCTGGCTTATATCTTTGAAAGAGAAGATGGAAGTTGCCAATGTCACTTCAAGGTACTGAAGGAAAAGATTTTAGGAAGAAACCAACATGAAAAGATCTGGTAGTCTCCATCATGTCCCTATCCCCAGCTTGCTATACTTGAGAGTTCTGGGTATGTTCTCCATTGAGTAAGATTTGGGACTATTTCTTTCTTGGTTGATCTGAATTACTTTGCTTCAATGTCTGAACTCATTCATTCTGTATTGTTTGAAATATATGCTCCTATATATCCTTTCCTTGTTTTCTTATTTGGCATCAACATGGATAAAGTGGCTTCTTTGCCAATTACTACGTTTATTGTGGAAGAGCTATTTAGTGGGAAGAGAGTCAAACCTTAGACTGAGGTACTCCTTTCCCCATTAACGATTCAGAAATTTGCTTGATTCTGAAAACTACATCCTTTCATCTATGAACAATATTTAAGGAAGCAAATAGATTGAATTCTAGCCTGATACCACCTCTCTATGGGTTGAGGAGAGTGGCCAACAATCTGTCCCGAACCTGTTGATTTCCCTCCTGAAAGTAAGTACTTTCCCTTGGATTAGGGTGGGGCAAAGAGACTAGAGATGTCTATTTTGCCTTTCTTTGAGTCAAACAATGGCACTCTCATTCTATATTTGGGGAAGAGTCTCGTTATACTTATAATATAATGAGAACCTAGTGACTGGTCTAATAATCCTAATTCTCTTATCGGTAACTGATTTCTCTGCTCCTATACCAGAGCTACTATTTTGTGTGCACTTATCAAGATCATTATAGATTTGTTTCTCTACACATAGGCTGACAGTGATGTTAGGATGACTCTTAGTATATTCCTGCTCTGCCTGTTGAATATTTACCTTTAAAGTCTCTCCTGTAGTTTTGAGGAGGAAAGCCATTGTCCCTGGGTTCAATTTTCCTGCTTTATAATAATAGACACAGACTCTGTTACTGGATACATCACTTCCAGGGCTTATAACTGCATCAGAGGGTTTTTATGTAACTGATGGACAGGACTTTTTCCTCAATCTTTGCATAGGTGAGTGTTCACCTATTTTCTTTACCTGCTCATTGGGAAGTCCACCTAGCTCTACTCTGGGAAATAGGTGGTTTCAGTGAATAGTCCTGATAGGGCCCCTCCATTTCCTAGGTCTATTCTGTAAATAGGCAATTTGCCCACATGTCTCTAAATGCTCAATGTCTTTAGATAATGTTGTATGGCTGAGCTTTCCATTACTCAGCTAACTTGTGTACCTCTTGAGTGCTAAGATTTCTCAGTAGAACTCTGTATCCTTTGTAACGATCTTGACACTGTACTCTGGTATGATAGCATCTTTTGTTTCTACCACAGGTTTTTAGAGATGAAGCTATGGTTAGTTGATAGGCATCTTTCATTTTTCCCTCAATTAAGAGATGTACTGAGTGGGGGTAGTTGCATCACCTGAGCTACTGAAACATTCAAAAGAAATAGGCAGGCTTGGTTCTTTCCCAAACAAGAGCAACTATACAGCATCATTCTTGGTGAAATAGTATGCATGTGCTAGAAATAATATGTGTTAACTCCACTGAGGCACTTTTTCTGGTATCAAAGTTCCCAAAATGTTCAACAGTATACAACTAAAACCTTCAGGATGTGTTCCTTTGAGAATGATAAGGAGTAGTACAAAAATTTTTGATACCTGCTGAGGCTAACATTTTCTTTAGTAACTTGTTTTACTTTGTTCATTAATTCATTGATTTATGAGGAAGCCTGTACTAGTATTATTAGATATGTTTCAGCTCTAAATCTCTGATTCTATCCCAGAATCTACATCAATATCAAAATTAGGAGAAAACATCATGCTTAGAAGACAGATGATATTATCTAGAAAAGAAAATTGAATTGGTCCCCCAAATTTGAAACTCATGGAATAAAAGTGATAAATCAATTTACTTAATGCATAATAGTGATATTCCTCAGCATCTTCTCTGGATTAACAGGGAAAAATATCTGCAATAAATTTGAGCACAATAATCAAGATTTTTCTCAAGGCTCAAATGTATTTCTATATAACTTTAATCAAATTTGATAAAGCTAAAAATGGTTTTCATGATATTGACAGAAAAACTACATGGACAATCCAAGGAGCAATCATGCTGTCTGTATAGTGTAAAAAAACACCTCAGAATAGAGGACCAAAGTTTTACCTAAAGTTAGATTATAAATTGAAATATCAAAAGGACCTTAGAAGTCGTAATGTCTAACGCCTTCATTTTTATGTTATGAAATTGAGTACTAGAGAAGTAAAATTGTTTACTTCTGCTCTACAAGGTAGTTAAGTAAAAAGCTAGGAAAACCTAAGTCTTAAAAACTCTTTTTGGCATAGCTTTCTCATATTGAAACAGATTATGTCAGCCTGGGGTAAATTATTCAGTATTTAGGGAAAAAAATGAATACTTTTAGCACCATTAGAACTTGATATGGTTATGTCACTGCAGTAGTAATATGCTCAAGTTTTATTCTTCAACCTCAAACTCAAGTAGAAAATTGAATTTAAAATAATTCAAGCAAAGTAATAAACTTTCATCATAATTTGCATATATTTTTCTGCATCAGAAACCAGTATTCTGATACATGTAAGCTAATGAATTAATTATACTATTTTTATAGAGGTTGGAGGAGTGAAGATGAAGCACAGTGTATCTGTGTCTTTCTATGTTTATTCAAAGCTGCCAAGTCAAATGTTTTGGTCAAAACTGATATTCTAGTGCCCATCCAGTAGCAACAAAAATAGTTTTAGGGCACATGACTGGATGACTTTTCTGCAAATCCAAAAGTTTCTGATGTCATGTTTTTAACTTTTGGATTTTGAGAAAGTTGCAGAATGCAAGGGAGCAGTCTAGGCTGTGTGGTTATGTAAGACAGCAGATGGCCCTGGAAACACATTATGTGTGCTGAACCTAGACAGAGCATTGTATTGCACACATAAATTTCAAATGGATAAATGGAGTTATTTTCTAGATACTTTTAAGGCAAAGCATAAATGTATATTCTAGAGCATAAGAAATGATTTATATGGAAGTAGTGTTGAGGGGCATTGCTGTTCCTAATGCAACATACAGGAGCCTGACAGGTAAGAAACTTATGTAAACAGTACAAGTGGTTATTTGAGTACAGTGCTTGAGCATATGCAAATATATATCCTATCTCAATATTCTAGCTGCCATCAACAGCCCTGCCATATGACCAGTCTAAAAAAAATGCATTCATTTTTAGCTCCCTCCCTCCAGCCCCTAGCATGTGATTCATCTCCAAGTTCAATTCAGCTTGGGGGAAGGAGGGACAACTTCTTTGAGGTCTTTTTTGTCCATAGATTAAGTTCATTCCAGGTCAACCGGCCTTCTTAAAAAGAGGGTTTAGGCTCTCTGTCAATGTCCCTGAGTCTTGTGTATGTGTACATAAGTATGCATGTTTGTGTATGTGTATGTATGTTTGGGGGAGTGGGAGAATTACTGAAAGCTAAGGTTTGGCCCATTACTTGAGTTTCTAAAATTGTAGGAAGGCAAAAATGTAAATAAAATAAAAAGTACAAATCAGGTTTAGGAAAGATATTTATTTCCTCCACTCCAAATAAATGCTTGAGGTGTAAAGCATACTGAAAAAGATCTAAAAGATTATATAGTAGCCGACAACTGCTATTACACTTTTTGGAAAGTTTGCATCTAAACATTAAATCATATGACAATTAGCAGAAACATTGAACAACTGTTCACCTCTACCTCACATCTGCACTTCCTTCTAGTTTCATATCTTCTGACAAGGCAGGGAATGGATCAGACTGATCTATTGTTGGTAGTCATCTTCTTCAAGTGTTGTAGGTATGAGGACTGTCTTCTGCAGCATACGTGGCACTGACCAAAAGGCTCAAGAGTTCTGGACTATTAAACTCATGGGATTAGATGCAAATGTTTATCTCATGATACTCAGGAATAAAATATAGAACAGAAGATGAAACCAGGGTATAATATATAGGGTCAGGCTCGCCTACCCAACAGGTTTAACCATTGCTATGTGTAGCAATTTCCATGGCTGCCAGGAGGTGAAGTGGAAAGAGGGAGTACTGGAAGAGAGTACCACCCCACACATTAAGTAAAGAAACTGAAGGACTGTAGCAAAAATTACTTCTCTTTTTCAAAACTTTTTTTTTATTTTATTATAAATTTATGGAATAAAATAAGCATTTCTCTTTTTAAGGTCTACTGAGTGTTGGGCTTCTCTGGGCTCAGTAGCCAATTCCCTCTGATTTAGTACCTTTATCCTATTGCTGTCCTGAGAAGCAAAAAAAATGCTATATCATCTCAAAATCCTTCAGTGCTAAGCATACATATATTTGGAAGTGGCCATGCGAGTTCAACTCAGCTCATGCATGTAACCTGGGCTAGTCCCTATAGATCTATTCCCATGCACACTGCATTGGATGTGCTCCAATTCACCTCTTGTTAGTTAAAACCAAAAAAAAATCAACCATATACCTAGGCACCTTTTTTGTTCTTGTTTTTTATTCTCCCCAGCATATAATATGTCCTCAAATCCATTTGATTTTTTAAAAATTTCTTTCAGGTTCTTTCTTTAAATTTTCCATGGAAAGTACGCTAGACCAGTAACAAAGGTAAGCTTGAATTTCTATAGAAGGCTTCTGAGCTTCTCTGTTTCAATCAATCAATAATCATGTGTTAAGTGCCAACCATGTTTCAGGCACCATGCTAAGTGCTGGGGATACAAAAAGAGATAAAAGGGAGTCTATGCCCTCAAGGACCTTACAATCTAATGGGGAAGACAACATGGAAACAAATACATACAAAACAAGCTACATATAAGATGAATAGCAAAGAATTAAAAGAAGGAAAGCACTGGACTTAAGAGGGGTTAGGAAAAGATTTCTTTAGAAGGTGGGATTTCAGTTAAGACTTAAAGGAAATCAAGGAGGTCAACACTTAGAGCAAAGGAGGAAATGAGTTCCATGGATGGTTCAGCCAAGAAGAGCATGTCTGGAAAAGTCAGTAAGCCAGTGTCACTATATCAAAGAGTGTGTGTTAGGAAGTAAAATGTAAGAACATGGAAAAGGGGGCTATGTAATAAAGGTCTTTAGATGCCAAACAGAGCATTTTATATTTGTTCCTGGAGGCAATTGGGAGTGACTTTTTGAGTAGTGAAGTGATGTGATCAGAACTTCATTTTAGGAAAATCACTCTAGTGGCTGAATGGAGATCATGTCAAAATAAACAGACACTTGAGGTAGGCAGACCCACCAGCAGGGTATTTCAATAATCAATGTATGATGTGATGATGGCCTTCATTATATTGGTTGTACTGTCAGAGGAGAGAAGCAGGCATATGTAAGAGATGTTAAAAAGATGAAATTAATAGGCCTTGGCCATAGTGCAGATATGAGGGAGGGAACGAATGATAGGAATACAGGTTAACTAGCAGACTGTGAGCCTGAGGATCTGGGAGGATAGTGATGCCCTCTAAACAAATAGGAGAGGTAAAAAGTAGGGAGGGTTTAGGATGAAAGATTATGAGTTCACTTTTGTGTATATTGAGTATAAGATTTCTACTGGACATCCAGTTTGAATGTGTAAAATGCAATTGGAGATGTGATACTGAAGGTTAATAGGGAGATTTGAGGCAGGAAGGGTTGATTTGGAAATTGACAGCATAAAGATGGCAATGAAATCAACAGGTGCTAATGAAATGAAAAAATGAAATAGAGTAGAGGGTCCAGGATAGGACTCTGAGGGACACCTACTATTATTAAATGTGATCTGGAGGAGGATCCAGCAAAAGATTCAGAGGACGAGTGGTCATATAGGTGGGAAGAGAACCAGGAAAGAGTGTTGTCTCAAAACTCTAGAGAGAAGACAGTATCAAGGATGATTGAGTGATCAACAGTGTCGAAGAGAGGTCAAGGAGTATCAAGAAAAGTCCATTGCATTTGATGAGTAAGAGATCATTTGTAAATTTGGAGAGAACATTTTAAGTGGAACAAGGTCAGAAGCCAGATGGTAAGGATTTAAGAAGAGAGCAAAAGTAGAGAAAGTGAGGGCACCTATCGCAAATGCCTTTTTTCAGGAGTTTAGCAACAAAAACCAAAAGAGATAGAGGACAACATTTATCAGGGATAGAAGGATCAAGTGAGGGATTTCATTTTTAGGAGAGGGAAGATATGTGCATGTTTATAGACATGTTTATACAATATGAGCCAGTAGAGAGGGAGAGTTTGAAAAAAGTGAGAGTGGGGATGACAGAGAGGGTAATCAGTTGGAGGAGAAGGGATGGCATGGGATATACTTGAACAAATAGAGTTTAGCCTTAGTAAGGAGTAAAGCTGTTTCATCATGTGAAATGGAGTAAAGGAAGAGAAAGTGAAAGAAAGATCTTGACAGACAGTAAATGAGGAAGAGGGGCGAAGTCATGAAGAGTGGCCTAATTGTTTTTCCTGTAAAATTTGAGGCAAATTTGATTTGTTATATATTTTCCCCTTTTCAATGTATGACACACATACCTGATATCTGAGTGACCTGAAAAGTACAGTGTAGCTTCACAGGATCGCTAACGTACTCCCATAGAGTTGCTGATGCATCAAGAGAATTGTATCCAGAGCAGATTTACTTGTTAGAGCTTTTATTAATGACTTTCAGAGAACTAGAGCAGCAATAGATCCCCAACTTTATTTTGTAATGTTCATGCTTTAAAGGTTTGACCATGAATTAAATGCTAACTTTCATCTGTCTTTTTCCTAAGCTCTCATAAATTCAGAGGATCGTTTTCTGAGTTGCTGGGATACAAATATCTTAATTCCTAGTGTGTAAAAAAGAGTCATAAAACTGACCCTGCATGTTCTAAACCAATCAGACTCATTAATGTTGGTGCTAAATTGTATGTGAGATTTTTATTGCAGTAGTAGGAATCTAACGAAGGGATTCTGAAAAGGCTGACTTTTTCAAATCTAGTGACATAAGCTAAATAATAATTTTGGTCGTCAGGATCTAATTTTTATCTTCAAAACTTTCTCCAAGTACAAGTTAATAAAGAATGGGATTGTTTTTCAACTGACAACTTCAAACAATACTTTTGTGTCTTTATGATTTGCTTTAATTAAAAAATCAGATCTTATGTTTAAGTCTGTTTTTTCTAATAATTTTTGTATTTGTGTTTAGTTCTGGGTGTCACATTTATAGAAGGGCATTGAAAAGCTGGAGGGTATTTAGCTCAATAGGTTTCAAGTTCATGCCTTAGGAGGATCAGTGGAAGAAATTGAAGATTTTTAGCCTAGAGATAAGAATCCTTAAAGCATATGAAGTGCTCATGGGAGGGTAATGAAATATACTCTGTTTATCCAGTGGATACAATTAGGAAAAATGAATGGGCATTTCAAAAAAGTGATGGTTATTCTTGATGTATGTATGGGGGGGATCCTAAGTTTAAAAATTAATTAGAAATATTTTAAAGTGAAATTTCTCAAGAGTAGTTTCCCTCATTTTGAAGTTCTCCCATCAAAGTTAGATAAACACATTAGGAAGAATGAAAACTAAGGTTTTGGGGGAGTTATCATCTGAACTCTATGGCCAGAAAGGCCTCTTCCAACTTAGGAAATTGCATTCTTCTACTTATAATCAAACTTTGGAATATATTAGGAGAGTTCAATATGCTCTACAATTAAATACATCCTTTTATAAAGTAAAAGTGTTTTATAATATAATTTATTATTTTGCAACTTTTGCTTTTAGCATATTAGGTTTTTGATAGGAAAAGGGTAGGGCCCTGTCCTCAGTGAATTTATACCATACAGTAATAAATTTTAATCCTTTAAGGATTTTAATTAAATATAATACTCAATTATATCTCTGAACTTATTGATTTGAAAGGCCCTTCAAATGTTCCTAATTACAGCCCATTCATGTCTGCCAATCTGATGTGACATTTGTTCATGTTCTTCCATAATTAAACCAATTAGACAGGTATTCATGGAATACCTACAGTACATTTAACATTGTTCCAAATATGTAAAGGGTTACAGGAAAATCTAATTCACAGTTTCTATTCTAAAGGAACTTATATCACATGAGGGTAGAAAAGACATAGAGACATGATTCAGTTAAATAGCCATAGAAGTATATGATTAAGTGGCAAAATGAAAGGTAGAGACAAGAGGAGTTCATTTGCATAAAAGAGTAAATTGTTAGAAGGTTCTTTTGATTCAGGTGAATTGTTACATTCTTATTCTTGCAATTTATCTTTGTTCTCATATTAAATGTCAGCATTCATCTCACTTAAATTCCCTTCAAAAACAATTTGTTGTATTTTGAAAGAGCCAATTTAAAAAAAAATAACTTACTGAATAGTACCAGAATATCCTTGAAATTAAGCATATGCAAGGTTTTCCAAAATGCAGTTTTAATCTACAAAAGCTTAAAGCCATACTAAGATTATTGGGATACTACGTACACATGCATATGCTATGTATACATACATATAATACACATATATATTTTATGTGCATACACATTTATCTATCCCTTGTCCCATACCTCCCCTCTCTCTGAGAAGAGCAGGAGGCCCCTGTTCCCAACTTCTTCATTCCCCTTCTTGCAGGAATTAAAGTCTATCTTGGAGAAGTGTGGGTGAAGAAGAGATTAGAGTTATCTATTCTGTCTCTCTTTGAACTTCCTAAGGGCAGAACTTGTCTACACAAATGCCACAAAGGCCTCACATTCATATAAATATAGGTATATACGCATATGCATATGTGTATATAAAATATACGTATATCTGTATGCATATGCACATTTAAGAAAGAATATATACTCTACATATGTTTTGTAAACATATCATGCCTATCTATCATTTTTGTTTACTTGTTTAATTGGCAAACTCCATTTAACAACTAGGATGAGGTTTTTTTTTTTTATCAGCTTACCTCATGTTTCTTATTGAATAATTCTTGGTTTCTTGAAATACTATTCTCTCTTGATTTAGAAGAAAACTATGTAATTCTTCTTCTTCTGAAATATATATACATGCATGTATATATATGTATACATATATACCTACATATATGCATTTATATATCTATATATGTATATATAGATATAAATATATGTGTATGTATATATATATAGATATAAATATGTGTGCATGTATGTGTGTATGTGTGCGTCTTCTTAAAGGCTCCACTTTCTTCTTCTGACCTTAAAATTTGAGTGTACTTCAAGTTTCCATCCTTAGTAAATACATTTCTATTTATACATCCTCTCTTCCTCAGAAGTTGCGTCTGTTAAAATAGCTTCGGCTAGCATATTTTCGAAGAGAACATTCATATCTGCTCATATAGGATTTAAAGTGGAAGGTATATTGGAGATCATGTAGTCTAATACAGCATCTTCTACATTATCCAATGTTCTCAATCCTAAATTCCCAAATCCCCATGCCTACTGGACTTTTTTTTTTCATTGTCTTTCACTCGCCAAAAAATAAACACATTTAAATAATTCTCATTATCTCTACCCTATTCTATATAATGTCTTTCCACTCAAGATTCCCTATTTATGTCAAGGTTGTTATCTACTTAATCACAAAGTCTTGAAGCTGGAAGACATGCTTAACTCATAAAAATCCCTTCAACCCCTTCCTTAATCCAGTCAATCTTTAGATCCTGATGATTTGTCTCCTACATCATCTCTAGACTTCTCATGGTTACCACTCCATACCAAATGCCTAGTTATCATGTGTCTGATTTAGACTATTATAGAAGTCTTCTAACCGATACCCAGATCTTCATTTTTTCTGCCTCCAGTGTATATGATATACCATAATATTAATCATTCTAAAGCACTGATTCAAACATTTCAGGGATTTAAAAAAAAAAAAACTTTCCATAGTTTCCAATTTCCTACAGAATTATGTCCAGAATTCTTAGCCTGAAATATGTCTTAGCTTTATCTCATGATTGACTCATATTAACCCTCTAGTTTACCCACAATAGCCTGCTCAATCCCCTTCCAACTCTTAGGCCTTTTTCACTTTAATTTTGTTCATGTTCATTCTCTATCTGCAATCCCCCCTGCCTTTTTAAATATTTCCCACCTATTAAATTCCTACTTATTATTTGAAATCTAGTTTAACTCTCATTTCTTCTGAGAATCTTTAAAAATTGTAGTCCATGAAAATATTCACCTTCTTTGAAATCTTATAACAATCATCTGACAAAATCCCTTGGCTCTATATACTACCTTGTCTTTTACTTATATTTATTTAATGAATAACCTTTATCAAAATCTTCTTCTGATGCCTCCTCATGGTGTTCAAATGATTTAATTCTCAAAGGCTGTCAACAGAACTTAAAAAGTTCCTAGAAAACTAGAAAGTTAAAGTAGAGGCGTTTGTCAGATTATATATCTGACATTTGAGCTAAATAACTAAATTCAGATAGACTTCTCACAAGGTTGACTCCAGGGTGATGCATTCTTGTACTACACCAACTCTCAATTTCTGTCTACTAAGGGAGTGAAATCCCTAGAAGTGAAAGTTACCCAACCTGATGAAATGAGAGAATATATAATATATCAAAATGAGTTTTTAGATTGTTCACCATGTCTGAGTAATTTGGGAATTCATTGAAGGTCATGAGTTGAACTTTTTTGTACTCCACAAAACATGTACAATGGTCCTCATATCTACTATTACTCTTACCTTTCTGTTCATATCTGACATTTCATTTCCCGCCTTCCTTCTCCTGACCCTGAAATGTCAGTGTGTTCCATTGTTAGAGAAGGGGGACATTATGAAAATAATTTTATTTTAGATGTGTTTTTTAAGGGTCCACAGGATGTACAAATGACAATTTCCAGATGTCACATGGCTTTTGGGCCCTGCAGTTCAGAACAAAATATAGAGCTGGTACAATAATAAATATTCATTACTGAACTATTTGTTACTTTCAGTTATATAGTTTATATAATTATTAAATTGTCAGGAATTTTTAAAATTTATGTGCCATCCTCAATTCTTTTATCTGTACCTAAAATCAGATTCATTCTAAATGCTCTAGCCTGTTAAATTTTCTCCATATGGACACAGAAGTTGGTTAAGCTATCACTGTTCATTTTGTCCTTTCAAGATCTTTCCATATGAAACTTCATTAGAAGTCCATTAACATTTTCAGTAAATTTTGTAATTTAGTCTTTTTAGTAGATTTGTGCGATCATTTCTTTATATGGTGTCATTCTTTTTTTTTTAATGCCTTTTAGTTCTCTACTTGCCACACTGGGGACCTATTTATCTTTTAATCAAGTTGATACCCTATAATTGTGCACATGATGTAGGAGTTTTTTCTGGCACCATCAAAAACTGCTGAACTTTGCCTTGTATAACTATTAGCAGTTACACAAAGGTGAATAAGATCTTGTTGCCAATGAGAAAGACTAGGAGCCACTTAAAGATGCCATATATTTGTGAGAGAGTCTCACCACTTAGTATAATGGATACTCGGTATTATATTTATTACTCACATCATTCTAATTATAAAGAAAATCCCAGCAATTAAATGTTTTTTTGAAACTTAATCCTTGTACTTTACAATACCTATGCCTAAACCTAAAGCAAGAGCTTCAGTATTTTAGTCACCATTCTTTCTCCCTCCAGATCTGGGAATAATTCCATGCACTGCTATTCAGAAAAATGGCCTCTAGTTTTGCAATTCTCTCTGAATTCTGAAAGTGTACCAGCTATTTCTAAAATTTTCTCTGGCTTTTCCAAAGGTTTTGTCACTTTTTAAGACAACGCAAAGAAACAGTCTGCTACTTGCTCAGTGTTCAAATGGGCTTTCAGTATTATGACTCATTTTCATTATGTCTCTTTCCTCATCTGAAAATAGAAGATGATACTGACAAATTAGAATTGTGAAGGAAAATTTCAAAGAGACAGTGCAACAGAAATCTTAAATAAAAATATACCTGGAATTTGCAATTTCCTGGAGCATGTAGTAAATACAATTTCACA
Source organism: Trichosurus vulpecula (assembly GCF_011100635.1). NCBI lineage: Eukaryota > Metazoa > Chordata > Mammalia > Diprotodontia > Phalangeridae > Trichosurus > Trichosurus vulpecula. The sequence continues at coordinate 135,291,434 of NC_050581.1, forward strand.
TCTCTGTGCTTACCTTAAAAGCTCAGCTGAGTCATTATTAATCTCCCCACAAGTCTTTCTTTTCAAAGAGAAAGATTGTTATTCCCCACAGTGAGTAAAGTCACCGCAGGTCAACTTGACACAGGTCAACTGGGAAACTATATGCTGTGATTATATGTTGGGAAACTCTTCTACCCTAGTTGTCTGTCCTGAGAAAAGAGAATTTTAGGGGATTACTATATTGCTTTCAATAACAAAAGCCAGCTTCTAGGTGGGGTCACTGAGCATAAGAAAACAAACAATTAGTCTATGGATGTACTTTATTGAAACAGTCCATATAGATGGAAGATCCATGTATACATTGCCTGAGAGTTCATAATTGTTGACTTTACAGAATAAACATAGAATTTCAATCAATATGCAAGGTCATTGACTGCTTTTTATATGTCATTTTGTTTTTAAACATATACCTTACATGAAATTATTTAGGAAATCATTTCTTGCATAAAGACCCATTGCATAAAGATCTATGTATTAGAACATATAAATTGACACTCTTCCAGACCACATCCACTAACACCCTCAAACTCCTTAATAGAAATCTTTAACTTATTCTATGGTTTAGTAATTCTTTAAGGAATTAAAAAAGATTCAGAGACATAGCCATGGTGACTGAAAGACAATTTGAAGAAAATAAGGAAACATTAATTGTGGGAAATTTTATAGCATGGATAATTCCTTTCTATTCATTTTTTTGTGCAACTCTCCAGGGCATCCATTTATTTTTTAATTTATTATACACCTCAAAGAATGCCAGAGGTTCTAGGAATGGCAGATATTTATAAAAAAATAAATTTGTAAAACAAAATACCCTAAATAAAGTTTGGACTTCTTAGGTGATGCTGAGAACAAGATAGTTATGATTGTCATTAGACATAGATATTTATGGAAGAAGAAAAGATCACACATGGGGTCAAGAAAACAACTTTGGTTTTATTAATATTTTTTCCTAAAAATACCAATTTTGTATTTATAAGCATTACACATTTTGACACTGACTTTGTCTGTCTTTTAAGTCATCTCAAGGAAAGTTCAATTGTTTAATTGCTATATTTTACAAGTTAAAATATGTAAAAGAAAGAGTTCTGTTTATTGGAGGAGGAAGTACTAACAGAAACACAACCAAGCTCAGCTATGTGAGGTCAATAAGCAAATCAAGGACAAAGGACCTCCAAATCACATTGCAGGTATGAGACTTTCTGTTAGAACTTTCTCCAGAGAGTAAGAAATCCACTGGGACAAGACACTGGTATTTCTATCTTTCCATCTTTTAATTTCACTTTCAGTTAGGAAAGAAGGGGAAAAAAGAGGAAAGAAGGAAGGAAAGAGAAGAAAGAAAGGGTGGGAGGAAGGGAGAAATAAAGGAAAATGGAGTGGAAAGAGGTCATGATTTGGAACTAGAAAACTTTAAATTCCTGGATGTTCTATCATCAGTTTTCTGACTTTGGGTAAAGCATTTAATTGCTATGTATCTAATTGTGGTTTCTTGAGAAATCAGTTGGCTGGACTATATTTTTTAAGTCAAAGGAAGCATGTATTAAGAACCAATATGTGCCAAACACTGCTTTTTGTTGTCCAGTTGTTTTTAGTTGTGTCTGAGTCTTCACGGCCTCCTAAGGGGATTTTTAGGGAGAGATACTGGATTGGTTTTCCATTTTGTTCTCTAGTTCATTATACAGATGAAGAAACAAAGGCAAATGGGGTGAAGTAACTTGTTCAGTGTCACACAGCTAGTTAATTTCAAAAAACAGATTTGAATACATGAAGATGTCTTCCTCACTCCAAGCCTGGCACTCTATGCACTGTGCCACCTTGCTGCCCATAGACACTGTGCTAAGTGCTTTACAAATATTACCTCATGTGATCTCTAAAGTTCCTTCTAGTGTTCAGGCTATAATTCTCTTACTGTGGAATAGAATCCTGAGATCATTGGTAAGTAGTAGCTTCTGTCTTCAAAGATGGAAATAATGACTGAATTATAATTTTATGTCTCATGTTGGCAAAAATAACTAGACAAGTATTCGAAGGCTTTGAGAACAACACCAGATTGCACAATCTATATAATGCTGCTATAGTAGATTAGAACATAAAAGAAGAATAAGAATGGATGAAATTAAGATGAGTAACAGTTGATAGTAAATTCATAAAAATAGAGGGAACCAGGGACACTGTATTTATTTCAAACTAATGCTATATTGATACCTTTTCTTTTTATATCACCTATATTTTCTTTTTCTTTGTATGTTTTTAAATTTTAAACTTAAATAGAAAATAATAGAAGAACAAAGAAACAAAATAAATACTATAACTTAACTACAAAATAAGAAAAGAAAAGAAAAACATTGCCAAGTGTACAACAGAACATAAGAGAGGATTCAAAATATGAAACAATAAATTTCCATTTCAAGAAAGCCTATACGGTATATACTATGCAGTGTATTCAAAGCTGTACAGCTTTTGTTTACTTCCTTGTAGGTTATATTTTGTTCTCTGCTAGGCACTTTTTAATTTGTCCTTTTTCCTCCCTTCCTTGCTGCCTCCACCAAGAAGGCTACAATTAAGCATGGATAGATAGATAGATAGATAGATAGGTAGATAGATAGATAGATAGATAGATAGATAGAGATATAAAACAAATATATATACACATGCATATATACACATTCATATATGTTCACAAACACATACATATATAGATACATATACATACACTTATTCACAGATATCCCATATATACACTCTCATGCATATATACATATTGATATAATATATAAACATACATATATATACACTTATAAACACACACATAGACTTATATATACTTATACATACATTTACATAAATATCTATAATCATAAACATATGTACACACATACATTCATGTACATCTATGTAGGTCCTTACTATATTTATTTGTGCTCTGTTTCTCTGAAGGTGGGTAACGTCTTCTTTCATTAGTCCAAGTATTTCCATATTTTTTTCTAAATCTACCAACTCATTATTTCCTACACCATAGAAATATTCCAACCTTATACTGCCTAGTTATTTTAATTAGTCTAAAAATATTGATTAATAAGACTGACATATAACATAGTTTCACTATTTTTTTTTAAATCAATTTTTGTTTTAACACTGAGATCATGATTACTACCCCTGCTTGTTTTCCTAGTAAATTCTACTCCTGATCTTTATTTAATGTTTGTCTGTATCTTATTTCCCATCTATCTTGACTCATCTACTTTATTTCTACCCCACTACCTTACCCTCCTATAATTTAACCTACCCCCCCTCCAAGGACCCCTTCCTTAATCTCTCCCTCCACCCTTTTCCCTTGCTCACTTGTTTCTATCTAAATTTAGAAGACTTTTATAAGATTCCTACTATATATGTTTCCTCATATTATGCAATTCCCATTAATCTAGACACCCTTACATACCCTTCCTTAATCTATTCCCTCACCCTTTTATTTCCTTATAAATTTAAAAGACTTTTATTCCCTTCTAAGTGCATGTATTGTTCTCTCTTTAACCAAGAACTAATGTTAGTAGGGTACCCTCAATAAATCCTTCCCTTATCCTCTCCCCTCTCTCCATATCCCTTACCTTCTTTCTTTCTGAATTTTATGTATTGTTCCATCTTTAACAAATTCATGATGAAAGAACCACAAGCCCTCTTCCCCTTTTTAATTTCTCTGTTATTAATTCTTTCTTTCACACCTCATCTGTGTAGGATATTTACTCTTTTTACCTTTTCCTAGATGATATCGCTTCTTAGAATCATATCATACTCAGGTGTACCCCAATCCTTCTTTTGAACTACCCAACTACAAATTACAATCTTAGGCATATAATTTATATTTATTTCCTCATATAAAAAGTAAACCATCTCTCCTATTGAGCCACTCATAATTTGTCTTTCTTGTTTGCCTTATATTTCTCTTGGGTCTTGTATGTCAAATTTTTGGTTAAGGTCTTTTGCAATAAAATCCTGAAAGTCTGACAATTCACTGAATGTCCCTTATTTTTCATTAAGGACTATGCTTAATTTTTCTGGGTATCATATTTTCAGCCAGAACCCCAGTTCTTTTACCTTTTGATACATGTTGTGTTCCAAGACCTGTGGTCTTTTAGTGTAGCCACTGATAGGTCTTGTGTAATTTTAATTGCAGCTCTGCCATATTTGAATTGTGTCTTTTTTCTTGTTTCTCATAATGCTTTCACCTTGAGCTGAGGGTTTTGAAATTTAGTTATGATATTCCTATAGGTTTTCCTCATATGACCTCTTTCAGGTGGTGATTGGTATTGTTTTTTAATATTTCCAGTTTCCCCTCTTGTTCTAACATGTCAGGACAATTTTGTTCAAGTATTTCTTGTATTATTGTATCAGGATTCTTTTTTGATCTTACCTTTCAGGCAGTCCATTTATTATTATGTTTTCTCTTCTTGATCTGTTCTCCAGATCAGTTGTTTTTCTTATGAGATGTTTCATATTCTCTTCTATTTTTTTCATTCTTTATATTTTGTTTTATTTTTTCTTTGTCTCTTATAACTTTGCTGGCTTCTACTTGCCTAATTCTAATTTTTAGTGAGTAATTTTCTTAAGTTCTGAGTCTCCTTTTCCAATTGGTTAACTTTCTTTTCATAATCTTCTTGTTTTTTCTTGGATTATTCTTGTTTTTTTTTTAATTTTTTCCTCAATCTCTCTCATTTGATTTTAAAGTCTTTTTAAACATCTTCTATGAATTATTGTTGGCAGGTGACCATTTGACATTCCTCTTTGGTGCAGGAGAGGCTTTTTTCCCTCAGTATTTTCCTCTGAAGATGTACCCCAGGCCTCTCTATTCCCACAGTAACTTTCCATGTTTGGATTCTTTCTTCTTTGCTTGCTCATTTTATGTTTATTTTGATTTTATTTACAGCAATTTATTGTAATCAACTCCAGTTCTGCAGTAGGGGTGGTGTTCCTCTGACTTCAGGTCCTCCTTCTGTTCTCCTCTCTGGCCTGGAACCAAAACCAAGAACTTTGCCCTCCTGTAAGTGACCACAGCCCCACTGCTTCTGTACTCATTGGGGTATGTGCTGATTCCATCTCACTCTGGACCACATTTCAGCACAGCTGGGTCTGGTATCTCTTATCAGCAGTTCTCATGCTGTTGGGGAGGTGGAAATTCCTGTAGCTGGGGCCAAGGATACCTCCCAACCCAGCGAGCCCCAGGGCTTGCCACTTGCTGTTTCAGTTGAACTATGCTGGAGGTGTTTATATTTCAAAGGGTCCAAACCTCAATCCTGGGATTTTTCTTCCTTTTTTCTCCCATTTTCCTGGGAAGACTACTGTTCCACCCCAACTCTTCTTTGTTTTTCACACTCTATGTTTGCCCTGAGATGTTATTTCATCTTGTTTATGGGGGAAATCTGGAGAGCTTAGAACTTATTTACCTATTATCATCTTACCAGAATCCTCTCTTCACCTATATTTACAAAAGCATGCTTCTGACCTTGATGAGAAAGCCATGATTTATAACAAAAAGGTTTAGCAAGAATAATTTGCATATCCAAGAAATTGGCATTGCATGGCATGATTCATTCCCATATTCCTTGACATCTTCCAAGAAGCAGAGGGAAATGATTTCTGATCTCATTCTGGATTGTTTAGACATTAAATTTTGTAGCATTAATTTTCAATTGTTCAGTTCCTATTCTTTCCATTTACATTTTTATACTCATTGTTTATATCATTTGCCTGTATCACTTGAGTCTAACTCTTTTCCCATCAATTCATATATGTCTCATAATAGATACAATGTCTTGTTTTTGTTCAGTTGTTTTCAATTGTGTCTGACTCTTTGTGACTCCACTTGGGGTTTTCTTTGCAAACATATTGGAGTTATTTGCCATTTCCTTCTCCAGCTCATTTTACAGATGAGAAAATGAAGGCAAACAGCATTAAGTGATTTGCCTAAGTATAGAGAGCTGGTAAGTGTCTAAGGCCAGATTTGCACTCAGGAAAATGAGTTTAATTTGAGAACCAGTACTCTATGCATATACCACCCAGCTGCCCTAACAATTTTTACAACATAACAATATTCAGTTACAGTCATCTGCTATAATTTGTTTAATCATTTCCTAATTGCTGAGCATCTACTGTGTTTCTAGTTCTTTACTACTGTTTTGGTATATTTTGAGCCTTTCTCTCAATGATCTCTGGGGAATATACCCAGGAGTAAAATCTCTGGGTAAAAGGGAATCAGATTCAAGTGACTTCAAAAATCCCTATAATGTTATTTTTTTGGATTTTATTTTGATGCAAACTTTTCCTATACACTTTTACAGAGATTAGTTTGAAAAATATTTATGTAGTTATGTTAACAACAATAAAAAAGAAGAAAAAATCTCTATTTTAGACATTGTCTCTAACTGCCATTTTCTATAGACATAGAGAATATTAAAGTCAGTTGATCTTTACTTTATAATAAAGCTTCCTCTCACTTGGTAGCAGCAACCCCAACTCTATCCAATGGTAGTGCTACCAACAAACATTTAAAGATTATCCAAGTTCAAATGCATGTTAATTAAAATCAATTCAACTAATATTTATGAATCATTTTATTATTTTCTGTCTCTTAGATGGTTCTATTTTGTAATAATAATAAATATCTAGTATTTTTATAATGTTACTGTTTCAAAAACTCTTGGTATACAGGTTTTTGGGGGGTGGGAAAAGAAAAACATTGGTTTAATTTTTATGTGTCAAGAAATATGCTGTGTTATGGATATTATGAATCTTATTATGGATATCTGACAACTATTGTTTTAAAGGGTTCATGCCCCTATTGGAAGTGACATCACATGGAGAAGAATCCAACCACGGTTGATGAAATACCTAGAAATCCTAAAGGAGCAGTAGCAGAGCAAATCACCAGCCACAGGGATCCTTAACCTATATACATCATATTCCTCCTACTAGAGAGAATACCCTCAATGAGAGGAGGTACGTCTTAGTTTTTTTTAATCTTTGTGATGGTAGGTACTTAACAAATTCTTGAGAAATTCCAATGAAACCCTTTTATGTGACTCATATATTACAATTACTATCAATCATTGAGATGGTTTTGAATAGGTCTAAGCAATTTTATACTTCTCCTGTACTAGCTCTTTCAGGTCTGAATATGAGGTTGAATGAATTAGTTGACTGAATAAAAAGAATAGTGTGTCTTCCCTTAGTGTCATAAAAGAGCCCCATATCACAGTTCCTCCAGTCCCATGGCAAGACCAAGGTAGCAGAGAAATGAGAGGCCTCAGTTCACATAGTTGCTGCCATAAAATACTGGTGTCTTGGCCTGGGAATTTTCATGGCCCAAGCCATCAGATATCAATACCTAATACTCTGCTTTGTAGTATGCTCTGTCTGATTGTGTGAGAACTTCCTTGGATCATTAATTCAGATCATTCTTTTTTTCACGAGGAGGTTGCTTCCCTTTGACCTAGTGTTTGCTCTTCTTCTTCTCTACATATAGGCCCCATTCTCAAATAGTCTGAAGAATTACATTATCATATTAATTAATCTTGAAAACCTTCCCCTACTCTACTTATAAAATCTCATTATTTTGTAACATCCAAGAAAATTGATGTAAAAAACGTGCTCATTTCCACAACTTTGCATTTTTGTGTGCTGCTACCTCCAACCACTAATGTCTCTTCTCTTTCTTTTCTATCTTTTCAAATTATATACATTTTAACCTCCAGCTAATGGCCTACTTCTATTACAACAACTTTTCTTAAGTCTATACTATCATTGATAAGGCATTAAGTTCAAAAAATAAATTTAAAGGCCATCTGGTCTTCTCCATTCACTTTATAGGTAAGAAAACTGAGGAACAGAGACCACAGAATCACTAACCCACTAAATTTCTGAGTTAGGTGTACCCTGAGCAACCACCTAGTTCAACCCATATCTGAAAACAAAATCCCTTCCAGTCCCTTCCCAAAAATCCCTACAATCGACACATGATAATCATTAAATCTTCAAGCCTTCTAATGAAGGGAGGAAAAGGAAAGGGGAGAGGAAAGGAAATGAATAAACATTTATATATCAAACTCTGTGCCAGGTGCTATCCTAAGCATGATTTTTTTATAGATATTCTCTCATTTGTGACAAGGGATATGCTTGTTCCTGAGGTGACTTTTTCCATTTTTAATACCTTTAATTGTTATAAAATTTCTTTTTGACCTTATGTCAAGCTTATATTTTTTTTCTTTGCAACTTCATTTCATGGCTCCTGTATCTGCCCTATGTGATCAAACAAAAGTCAGTCATGGATTTTTTTTTCAAATGATTGCTACATGTCAGGCAATGTGTAAAATATTGGAGAAAAAAGAAAAAGCAAAAAAACGTAGTCGGTGACCTCAACGAGGTCACATTCTAATATGGAGAAAAATTTGAATACCTATGTACATAATAAACTATATGAAGGGTCTAACAGGAGGTAATCTCAGAGGAAGCCACTAAGGATGAGTGTTGAGTGGAAATAAAACTCTATTGTAGAAGGTGGGATTTAGGCTGTCTTGAAGGAAGCCATCTTAGGAGATGGAGGTGAGAAAGAAAAAAAAACATTGCAGTACTGGGAACTGTACAAAGCCTGCAAAGTCTGGAGACAAAGTGTATCATTCAAGGATCATGCCAGCAAGAGTACCCAAGTCACTAGATTGTAGATTACAAGTAAGACAGCAAGTCAACAAGCATTTATTATATTCCAGACACTATACTAAGGGTTGGAGATAGAAAGAAAGGCAAAAGGTAGTTAAGAAGCTAATAGCCTAACAGGCAAGACAACATGCTAACAAATATGAACACAGAAGATATCTACAAATAATTTTGAGAATAACTTAGAGAAAACAACCTAGGATTAAAAGGAATTGAGAAAGGCTTCTTTCAGAGTGTCATATTTTAGCTGAGATTAAAGGAAGCTAAGGAAGCCAGAAGGTAGAAAGGGGAAGGGAGGTTTTTCCATAATTAGGGGCTAGCCAATGATAACGTACAATTGGAAGATAGAAGGTCTTGTGTGAGGAAGGATAAGGTAATTGTCACATTATAGAGGACATGGAGGGGACTAAGTGGCAAAGATACTGGAAAGGTAGGAAGGAGCCATATTATTAAGGGCTTTAAAAACCAAACCGATGATTTTTACTTGATTCTGGTGGTAATACGGAGCTCCTGGAGTTTGTTGAATTGAGGAATGTGGTAACATGGTCAGAAGGGTATTTCAGGAGGATTACTTAGATATGTGAGTGTTAAATGGATTGGAATGGGGAGAGATGAGAGACAGGAAGATCATCCAGAAAGTTTATGCAATGGTTCAGTCATGAGGTAGTTTCACTTGAATGATGACGTATCAGAAACAAGACTGCAGAGTTGAGAAGATAGTGAAAGAAAAGGAAGGGGAGGGGCAATTCATAGACAAATATCTCAAGGATTTTAGCCACAAAAGGGATGAAAGATACAGGATGATAGCTAACATGGATGAAAAAATCAAGTGAGGTTATTTTTGTTCATTTGTTAATTTCTTTTTTTTTTTGAGGATGAGGGAGATATTTAAGGGAGTAAATTGTAAGACCAGGAAAATTGGGAGGAGTCAGATTACAAAAGATTTTAAATTCCAATCAAACAAGTTTATATTTTTCCTATAGATAATAGTTTCCAGGGTTTATCAAGTATGTGTGTGGTGGGAGGAGGTGACAGGGTCATACCTGTGCTTTAGGAAAGTCTCTTTGGCAACAAAGTAGAAGATAGTTTAGAGTAGGGAAAAAACTTGAGGCCAGGAGACCACCAGAAAACTAATGACATAGTCAAGGAAAGGGTTGGTGAGGGCCTACATCAGAATGGTGGCTCTGTCAATGATAAGAATGTATGCAATATATAATGGGATGTATAAATGGAAAAAAAAATACTTTGCAGTAGATTAGCTATGAAGGTTGAGAGTAAATCTTTGAGGACAGCACTGGGCTTGTAATTATGAGTGAATGAAAAGATGTCCCCCTATTAACTGCAAAATTGGGAACAGTAGAAAAAAATAATGAGGTCTGTTTGAAAATGTTGAGATTGAAATACCTATTGATTATCCATTCCAATCTGTACAAAAGGTAGTTGATGATATGATACTGTAGCTCAGGACAGCAATTAGGGCTGATGTACAGATTTATGTCTTCTACATAAATACAGCTGAATGCATTGGAGCTGATTAGATCAAAAGAGAATATACAAAGAAAGGAACCAGGGCAGATCTTTGGGAAACACCAGTGTTTGGGGGAGGAGTGTATTACCTAGATGAAGATTCAGCAAAGGAGACTGAAAAGGATTACTCAGCCAATGTAGGAGGACCAAGAAAGATATGCATCACAGAAAACTAAGGAAAACAGCATATCCAGGTAAAGAAAGTGATTAATAGTGTCAAAGACTGAATTGAAGTGAAGAATCAAAGTAGAGAAAAGGGCATTACCTGGACAATTTAGAGATTTCCAGTAACTTTGAGGAGATCATTCTCACTTCAGTATGAGGTCTAAAATTCTTTTTCTGCAGGACTGCTCTTCAATTAATAATGGTTACCTCCCATGCAAATTCTTTGTTATACAGTATGAAGCTAGACATAAACCCCTACTCAATGATTCTTTTGTGACTTAAACTTTTATAATTACCTGAGGGCCATAAGGTGTTAATTGACACCTATGAGTAAACAGTGAAGGGGGTAGCTAGCTGGTGCAGTGGATAGAACATCAGGCCTGGAGTCACGAAGAACTACGTTCAAATATAACCTCAGATACTTATCAGCTATGTAACACTGGGTAAGTCATTAAGCTTGTTTGCCTCAGTTTCCTCATCTGTAAAATGAGTTGGAGAAGTAAATGGCTAATCACTGCAATATGTTTGCCAAGAGACCCTCCCAAAAGCTGTCAGGATGTGTCAGACATGACTGAAAAGTGACTAAACAACAAAGTAAACAATGAGCATGTGTCAGACATAGGACAAATTGAAGTTTTTCTTACTTCAAAGACATGTTTTAGTATATTATGTCATATTACCTCTCCTGTTTTCTATCACAAAAAGAAAAAAAAAACAATTTTCACCCAATTCTTGCCTTTCCTAGCCAGCCTCAGTTTGTTTTTAAATTCATTCTTATTGATAGTACTCTTATAGGTTAATGAAACATTCGTTTCATCGTCGCCGATCATTATGTCCATTTTCCTTATATGTCTTTTAAAAAAAATCTAAGTGGGTTCCTGAATTCCCTGAGACTCCAATTCACACTTTTGTAATAATTCTACCCCCTATTTCCCTCATTAGGATAGTTTCTTCTTGTTTAATTCAGAATTTCATTCTTGAGAATTTTCCATGATACTTGCAATGACTCTTATTGGAGAAGTTAAAGGCATAGTAGCTTTGATTTTTCCTCCACAAATCCCTTTGAAATTTCTTCCCTCTAAATCTTTGCTTCATTTCAGAACTTTTCTGGCTCACTACTCCACTGTCAAAATTATTACAGGGTATCTTTACTTCACCCAAAGGTATCAATCATTTTTACCCAGAATCCAATTCATTCCCCCTAGGTGAGAATTAATAAAGTAGAGAACTTCTACTTGTGTTGGTTATTTCAACTTTGGAAAGATAAAATTATCATTATGACAATTCATGAAATTATTGGATTTTTGGATTTTGGAAGAGAGTACCAGCAGATGTCTGAGTACTTGAAATCCTCCTTTGCTAGTATATTATGCCTCTGTGCCAGATTTGTGATCTGTTTTCTGATCAGGTACTGTTTTGAATCACTACTTAGCTTAATTGCATTTTTATGGCTCTTCAAGGGTTTTGAAGAGATTTCATGTACATCATTTCTCTGTTTCATATGTGTTTGTCTTGTCTGGCAATGATTAGATCTTACATTCCATACACAAGATGTGCAATACCTTGTATGGTCCTAATGTAAATATTACTGCAACACCTAAACAGTTTCTTTGCTTCATCAGTGTGTATACAATGCTTTTTCTATTGCAACAGATCACCATATGGCCAAAACTTATTACCTAGTATTCATAAGTTGATGTTACCAGAAAATAAGAATAAATTCCACAACCTAGTTGCCAACTTTTTGGTACTAACCCTCTCTAAACTTAGCAAACTTAGATGACTTTGTAGGTATTTAATTTTTTTTTTCATTTTAAGATAATATACAAGAGATTAAGCTGTTCATGCCTTTATGAGGCACCAAAGGAGAACCTTTGATTGGAATACATCTATTAGATACTCAAGAAAAAATGTGGAATAAAGAATAAATGAATGAAAAAATAAATAAATGAAAAACATTCATCATGTACTTAGAATTTACTAGGCATTATGTTAAGCTTTGTAGATACAAATACAAACAAGAAAGTCTCTGCCCTGAGGAAAGGCATTACATTACCTTCTGATGGGATAGATAACATATATAGGGATGTAATGTCCAAGAAAGAGAAGTATGGATTGTGAAATCACAAAGATAGTGAGTGGAATAATAAGAAATTCAATTTGACTGGCATTTTTCATAAGCCAGAGATAAAAATTTAGATTTTGCAAAACCAAAAGAAATCTAACTTAAAATCTGACTTAGGGAAACCATAGTTATTAAATTAATCAGAATAATTAGAGCTTGAGCAGCCCATTCCTTCACCTCAAATCAATGGCTTTCCTTAAATATGCGAAAACATATATATGCCACAGAATTAAAACTTTTTTTCAGTCATAATTCTGGCTGCATTGTCATCCCATGGCACCCACATTTGGTGAGCTAGCTAATTGCCTCCCTTTTTTTGGTACATAAAAAATTTATTCTGAAAAAAAAAATTAACCTATTCAATTGACTTTTGCTGAAATTTTACCTCAGTAATGTAAAGAACTTTTAGATGAATGAAGCACCTTACAGATTATATAATGTGTCATTTTATAGGGATAAGAATGTGGCATTTGATTTTCTTGGGATGGAAATTCCCTGTACCAATGCAGGTTGCCACCTTCTCTACAACTTACAGTATTACTTTCCCAGGACATTGAAAGTTTAACTGACTTCCCCAGTGCTCCCCAGGCAGTATATAACAGACACAGATTTTGAACTCAACTCTCTTTTGTTCCCATGCCAGCTCTATCAATTATGTCGTGTTACCTCATATTTAATACACTTTATTGGAATATTGGAATCCAGAGAGGTTCAATGATTTGCCCAACATCACAGAGCTCTGGTTTAAGCTTCATTACTTCTTGTTTCCCTTCCTATCTCCAGTTTCTCCCTTCTCTAATATACCCTTTTCGCTCTTGCTTAAGTTATCTTCTTAATGTAGACTTCATATAAGGGACCTACTCTCTCAAGGGCAGACTTTATATCAGCCACTCTGGGTTCCAGTGTGCCCTAAGGAGTGTGGGGCATCTTTTCTCTACTGCCATTGGCTTTACCTACAACCCATTTGTTCTTATCATCCTTAGCTAGGGGCTTGTTATGAATGACCTAGTTCCATTTAACCATTTAATATCAGGTAGCTTTTACAAATCCACAGCCTTTTTTCAAAGATACAATAATAATAATAATAATAGCTGACATTTCTACAGGGCTTACTATGTGTCAGATACTGTGCAAAATGCCTTACAATTCTTATCTTATTTGATGCTTATAATAACCCTGGGAGGTAGGTGCTATTGTTTTCTCCATTTTATGGATGAAGTAGCTGAGACAAATAAGGATTAAGTGACTTGCCTTGGGTTAAACAGCTTGGAAGTATATGAAGCTGGATTTGAACTCAAGTCTTCCTGATTGTAAGCTCTGCTCTATATTCACTGCATCTCCTAGATGTCACTATTCAGCAAGAATAAATTTATAAATATTTTCCCCAATACCTTTAGGCCATATTATTCCCTACAAAGTCTCAGGCTCTGGAATCATAGGTTTAGAACTTAGCTCATTTATTAGATAGTTTTGGTTCCACTATATGTAACCATGAACCATCACTTGCCCTAAGGTGCAGCATGATGACCCAAAAATCCTTCCATGGGGCTGTGGTTATAAATGTCAGTCCCAAAGACATATCAATGTTTCTTGGTGAATCAAAACCTGCTGCAAAACATGGCCTAGACTTTGACTCCCAGATTCCTGTAGCTCACTCTTTCAACCATTTAAAACTCCCAAAATCAGGTAGTCTCCATTCCCTCCACCTAGAATGGAAAAAGAAGAAATGAAAAAAAGGGCCAAATGTGGAAGTCTGTTTCTCATGGACTATATGCTCTCAGAAGAAAAGAAAGTCTCAAGATTTTCTTCATTACCACAAGATTTTTCACTAGACATTGTGAATTTAAGAGTCCCAAGTTTCCTTCTAATGTCACTGAAGCAATGAAGATATAGTTGAAGTTGGAAAACTTTTGTAAATGTCTTTATAACCAATTAAAAAGCCTCTTCCCTACCAATCCAATTCAATAAAAATGTATCATTTCCCTGCCAAAGCGATTAGGAGTCTGACATGGGTAAATAGCAGAGTGAAGACCAGGAAAGCAGTGATCATACCTCTCCCCAGATTACAAAATCTTAAAAAGACCCCAAAATTACAATCCCTCCAGAATTAACTCTCAAAAGAGCAGTGTGAAAAAGCATGAAGCTTGAGGTAGTAGCCCTCACCCAACCATGTTAGAAACAGAGTGCTTTCCCTTCTGGAGGAATCTAGCCATGAAATAAGTAACAAAGAAGTAAAACAGATAAATAGAATCTTATATCAAAGCTCTCCAGAGAAGACTGAATGGGAAAAGAAAGGAGTATACCTTATTTCCATCTATACATGGAGCTATCACAAAAAAATATAGTGAATTAGGGCATAAAACCTTACAACCAAAAGAAGGAAAGGAAAAAAAAAATGTTAAATGCTCAATTTTCAGTCCACAATGCAATAAAAATTACTTTAAGTAAAGAATTGTGGGGAAAGAAATTTGAAACTAGCAGGAAATTAACTAATCTAATCATAAATAATGAATTGGTCAAAAAAGAAAGTATAGAAACATTCAGTAACTTCATCATATAAAATGGCAACAATAAGACAAACCAGAAAATTTGTGGGTGCAGTCAGACCACTACTTAGGGGAAAATTTATTCCTCTAAATGTATACATCAACAAAAGAGAGAATAAGCAGATCAGTAAAGTGGGCGTGCAAGTAAAACTAAAAAAAAAAAAAACTAGGAAAAGTGAAAATTAAAACCCCCAAGTAAATACCAAAATTGTAATTCTGAATATATAAATTAGGTTTATAATTATTTATAATTAGAAATTATCTGCAGAGAATTAAATACTTTAACATAAAGTTAAAATCAAGAAATAGAGTGGAAAGATAAGCAAACAACAAAATAAACTGACTATAAAAAAACTACTATGGTGACAGGAAAGATCATGACAAAAATCTCAGAAGAAAATGAAGTCAAAACAGCTGTAAGCAAAGTGTCAAAGAAAACAGTCAATCAACACAAGCCCAATAAAAATCCCTTCAAGAGATAAAAAAAAAATGATATTCAAATCAAACAAGAGTAGCAGAAGAAGAAATGAATAGATAAATGAGAGAAATGGAAGAAAGTTAATAGTTTGGTAAACAAAAATACTAAATAATACCTTAAAAAACAGAATTGGCCAAATGGAAAAAGAGGTAGAAAAGCTCACCAAAGAAAATAGTTTTTTTTTTTAAATGTAGCAGTGAGCAACCGAAAGATAATGACTCCATGAGACATAAAGAAACAATAAAACAAATTCAAAAGAATGTAAAGTAGAACTCATGAATATCACATTGGAAAAAACAACTCACCTGGAAACAGATTGAGGAGAGGTAAGTCAAGAATTATTGAACTACCTAAAAGCACCTAGATATAATGTTTAAAGAAAGTACCAAGGGAAACTGCTCTAACTTTCTAGAACTGTGGCTAAAATAAAAATTAAATCAACACATTAATCGCTACTGGAAAGAAATCTCAAAATGAAAATTCCCAAGAATATTATAGCCAAATTCCAAAGTTCTCAGATCAAATAGAAAAATACTCCAAGCAGCTATAAAGAAACTATTCAAATACTGTGGGAAAAGTCAGTAACATAAAAGATTTAGCAGGTACCAAATTGAAGGACCATAATGCTCCTTGCAATACAGTATTCCAGATGGCAAAAGATATGAATTTAGAACCAAGAATAACCCACCCAGGAAAAGTGAGTATAATCCTTCAATGGGAAAAGATGATCTTTAATGAAACAGAGGACTTTCAAGTGTTCCTGTTTAAAAGACCATAGCTAAATAGAAAATTTGACTTTCAAATACAAGACTTAAGAAAAACATAAAATATAAACATGAAAGAGAAATATAAGGGACTCAGTAAGGTCAAATTGCTTATGTTTGTATATAAGAAGATGACACATATAACTACTAAGAACTTTACCATCATTAAATTAGCAAGATGGATTCTACTTAAAAAGAGGGCAATTTCCATAAATGAGTTGATTATGTTGGAATGATATAAAAATATGGATAGGCAAGAAAAAGGGAGGCCCTGAGAAAAGGGGGAAGAAAGAAGAAAAATGGGGAAAATTATCTCACCTGAATAAAGCAAGGGGGGAAGAGTAAAGATGACAATGTAAAGTTAGGGACTCACCACTCCCAAATTCACTCCAGACAACTTAAAAATAAGATCTAAAATAAAATTCTGGAGTGACAGAACCAACAGAAGCTCAGGGTAAAACAAGGTTCATGCCCAAGACAATTTAGAAGTTCAGTAGTAAAGGTCTATCTCCTCAGAGTAGTGGTCAGACCTGGGGCACAATGCAGAGCAGACAATACTCCAGTGAGCCAGCAGCATACTTTGGTGCCCACTGTGTTAGTTGATGCTTTAAGAACTCTCAGTCAACAGAAAGTAAGGGGATAGGGCAAGTGGTGAGAAGATTACAGGGGACCGACCATTTGTGGTGCTGTGTGCAGCACATCATTGCATTACCCATACATAGTTTCAGTTTACAATCCCAGGGCAAAGAGGAGCCCTAGCCTACTAGTTTTTTAGCTGCAGAGGAATAGGGGCCCTGGTCACATTTCCACAGTGGAACTTATGGTCATTCACAAAAGATCAGGGGCCCTGCTCTCTGCTCCAAGGCTGAAAGAGCACTAATGCTTATAACCACAAGACAGCAGGAGTCTGAGTCAAAAATCCAGGGTCATGATGACTCAAAGCACTTGTGGTTGTAGGAGAGCAAGGGCATTGGTCACAGTTCTGAGACAGAGAATAATGCTTGTGGTTGATCAAAAAATCAAGCACAAGTCAGAACAGTGACCATAGCTCTCCTTAGATCACAGTGTCTTGAAAAACTGAAAACTTACAGACCACCAGAACTGGCAATGAAACCAGCAGCACAGAACACCTGGAGCTTGAAATGATGACCCTTCCCACCTCAAAAGTCAATCCCAACTTTAACATAAAGTTAAAAATCATGAACTAGAAAGGGAAAATGAGATGGACAAAAAAATAATCTGACCATAGAAAGATACTATGGTGACAAAGAAGTGATCTGAGTCATAAACTCAGAAGAGGACAACAAAGTCAAAATAACCAATTCAAAACTTCAAAGAAAAAAACGTGAATTTGTCATAGGCCCAAAAAGAAATCCTAGAAGAACTCAAAATGGATTTTAAAAATCAAATAATAGAAGTATATACAATAATTAACAAAAGAAATGTGAGTGATACAAGAAAATCATAAAAAAGAGTCAACAGCTTGGTAAAGGTGGCACAATAACTAACACCTTATAAAACAGAATAGGCCAAATGGTAAAAGCAGTGCAAAAAATCCACTGAAGAAAATAACTCCTTAAAAAGCAAAATTACTAAAAAGGAAAAAAAAAACATGTACAAAAATTCACTGAAGAAAAGAATTCCTTAAAAAGTAAAATTGGCCAAATGGAACAGGAGGCATAAAAGCTCAATGAAGGAAATAATTCCTCAAAAATGAGAATTGGACAAGACAAGCTGATGATTCCATGAGACATCAAGAAGTAAATCAAAAGAATGAAAAAAAAAAACAGAAGGAAATGAGAAATATCTCATTGGAAATACAACTGATCTGAAAAACATATTAAGAGGTAATTTAAGAATCATTTTACTACTTGAAAGCCATGATAAATAAGAGACTAGATATCATATTTCAAAAAAAAAAAACACCAAAGAAACTTCTCATGGTATCTCACAGCCAGAGGGTAAAATAGAAATTAAAAGAATCCTCTGATTACTTCCTGAAAGATATCCCAAAATGAAAATTCTCAGGAATATCATATTAAAATTCCAGAATTCAAATATCAAGGAGAAAATATTGCAAGCAGCCAGAAAGAAACAATTCAAATATGGTGGAGACACAGTCAGGATAACAAAAGATTTAGCAGCTTCTATATCAAAGCATCAGAGGGCTTACTATATGATATTTCAGATGTCAAAGGAACCAGGATTATAACTAAGAATAAGTATAATTTTTCACGGGAAATATAGATATTTCATGAAATAGATGATTTTAGCAAAATTGTAGCATATACAAAAGCCACATATGTCATCATCATATCTACATATTACCAAAAAAATCCAATAGAAAGACATAGAAAGAAAAATCCCATTTAAAATAATTACAGACAATATAAAATACTTGCAAGTCTACCTGCTAAGACAAACTCAGGGATTATATGAACACAATTACAAGACCCTTTTAATAAAAAAAAATGAGAATGAAACGATTGGAGAAATAGCAATTGCTCATGGTGAGGCCCAAGGAAATGTAACACAAATCTCAATCTTCCTTGAATTAATTTGCTTATTCAAAACTATACAGATTACAATGCCAAGGAATTATTTTATAGTGCTAGTAACTAAATCCTTTTGGATTCTTATTACTAGTGCTTGATCTAAATGTCTTACACATAGTAGACATTTAATAAATATGTGTTGATTGATTGTTTGACTGACGTGAGTAGGGGATAGCACCATGAATTGAATTCAAATGATTGTAATGGCTAAACTCAAAGACTAGCCTTGATGGAAACAAAAAGTTCCTAAGCAAATTATCCAAAACTAGAATGAGCTGCCTTGAACAATGGCTGGTTCTTAAAGATCTCTCTGTACATATTAAAGTAAATACTGGCTGACCACTTGGTGGTTCTTCCATAGAGGTGATTCATTTTCAGCTATGAGGTTGACAAGATTAATTCTGAGATCCCTTCCAACTCTGAAGTTCTATGACTCTACTTCCCTTTATAGTAGAATAGCAATAATTTTTTCATGATGTAATCTGAAATTTTACCAAAAATTGTTGTCAGGTTCACTGACTTTGAGACTGCAGAGACTATACTCTTCCTTTTGGAGGAAAAAAAAAAACACAGTAAAATATTTACCCTTGACATCATAAAAAGCACGTTCTTTTTTTAAATAAATATTGTTGTTTCCAGAAAACAGCTTTCTACAAGTCTATATTGCAAGCGTTACTATACACAAACACTACACCAGGGTCTGCTTTCTATGAACCTAATTTATGGTTTAAAATAATATTATTTACCTAATAGCTTGTCATAATAGCAAAAACAAAAACAAAAACAAAACAAAACCCTGGAATCAAAGCTCAGGAGACCTAGGTTTAAATCTCACCACTGATACATGCAGGTTGTGTGACTCTGGGAATGATGTAACTTCTCAGTGTTATGGGTAACTAGAAGTAGTGGGAGTTTATTTTCCATGGAGTTCCTAATACCAATGAATTTGCGGGTCTAGTAACTATTCCTTAAACACTATTAGTGACGAATGTGGCATAATTGAAGGAATACAGGAGTGGCAGCCAAGAAACTTTGGTTTAATTCTTGATTTCCCAGGCTAAGACTTTAGGTTATTCATTTTAACTCTTTTGGTCCCTGGTCAAGTCAACAAGCCTTTATTAAGTGCTTACAATGTGCCAGAAACTGGGCTAGTGCCACTCATCTTTACAATGAGTGATAATAGATATCACTGTTGTCCCCTGTCAGCTCTAAAATTCTACATGCCTATGATTCTAAATACTGTCCTCAATCATAAATGGTCACAAGATATTCCTTATTTTCATCACTATATATTGGAAGGTATGCTGCCTCAACATTTATTGAACACCTATTATCATGGGCATTTTCCCACTAGACATAGTGACAATGTGTAGGTATGTGAGTCTATGGGTACAGAGCTATTTGAATATGAATTTATTACTGCCTCAGGGAGGGTACAAAATAATGTCATCTAGAGTTGAGATGGGACTAATTTCCATTTATTCATTTAATAATTTTTGAGCACCTACTATGTGCAAAGTACAATGTCCAGAACAATGTGATAAAGATCAAGCACAGAGAAAAGGCAGATCATTTCTCTCCGTTTGATCAGTAGAAGCTTCTTAAAAGAGCTGATATTGAAAGATAAATAAATACACCTAGAAAACAACTTATTTACCTGCATATATTGTGGGGATTGAGGTGATGGAGCATAAATGTACTATAGAGATCTAGAGGAAAGGCCCTAGAACACTGGATGAACATATCATGATAGATTTGTGGGAAGACATGCCAAGAATTTCCCAAGATGGGCAGGTAAAAATGATTAGGGATCTGCTTCTTTGGTCCGAAATTCATTATCAGTAAAATCATGAATTCATTGAAGCATGCAAGTAGGCTAAATAAAGATCAGGATTACATTTGATTGGCTGGCTCTGAGCAAATATACCTTGAATTCAAGACCTGACTCCAGGTCCATTTGTTATTTTTTTAAAAATTGATTTAGAATGATGGTCTTAGTCATTTCTCATAAAATCAATTTCTCCTGACAAAACAATTACAGGCTTCAGTCATGGATGGTAGTCTTGTCAATTTTTTGAAAAACCTTTTTTATGATCTTTTAATTTTCCAGGTCTAGGAAAAAAAATCAAACTTCAACAATAATACATGCATTTTATGATGTTGCTTAAAATTTTGCAATATATATGTAATTTATGTCCTATAAAAGTACAATTGTTCCAACTGAGAATCACATTTGTTCACCGAGTTATGAAACTACATTAATTCATTGAGTTATGAAACTACATTCTTACAATCTATGCTCATCCCAGTTATGTCATATTTAGCACCAGAAAAGTCACGTACGGGAAACACAGAACTTTGTTTTTTCTTCAGAGCATTTGATCCTGCTTGTATAGTACAGAAAATTATTTCAAAACTATTTTAGAACAAAATATATTTTCATGATTGCCCCTACAGTAACAAAAAGAAAAGTGACATAATGCTTACAGTACAAAATGCTTTTTAATTCTCCCATTAACATCTATCTTTTTTCAACATTAAGTGGGGCAATCCTTCTTTGACTATTGCTCTACCCCAAGCAGGCAGTTTTTTGCCTCAGATAACATTCTGGGGTCTCTTTCTGCTGTAGCTCTCATAAAGGAATATTATCATTTTTCTAATCTAGGCAGTTTGAAGGTAAACTCTTTAGCTGAAGTATTACCACTTTTTTCTATCTTTCTTTCCTTGGGAAAGAAAAGCAAAAGCAGAGTGGCTCTTTAATTTAATGATATCATACCATTAGATAAAGTATTTGGGAGACAATAAGTCTTTATTGAGCCCAAACATATCTAAACACATATAAAACTATTCTCTTCCTGCTTTATGAACATCTGCCATTTCTACACTCATAATAAAAGTGTTATTATGTTATAAAATGTAACATTTATAATGTATGAAATATATTATTATGATATTTAAAAATGCTTATTGGCCTGAGGAAATGTGGCTTAGACAACAATTAACTTTGAGAGGTGTTTTCATAGATGCCAAGAAGGTGTCCTAATTGAATGATGGTATTAGTAGAATTTTTTCATTGTCAAGTCTATGGACATTTATCTTCTCAGGCAGTGTAATGTGACAGAAAGAGCATTGGTGTGGGAATTGGGAAATCTTATTTCCTGATCCCTAGACCATGACCAATACTCTTTGAAGCCTTGACAAGTCACATTGTTGCTTTGAGCCTTAGTTTTATTCATAAAATATGGTTGTTGAACTACACAGCTGGTAAATTTCTTAATGAATAAGACTAAGCATGTCACATCCTGGCTCAAGAATATTCAGTGATTCACTATTGCTCTAGGAAAACATGCATACTCATGTTTTGTCATTTAAACCTCTTTACAATCTGGCATTACCCAGATTGCTTTACTCTTCTTCATGCACAATGTGATCTAGTCAAATTATTCTACTTGCATCTGACCTTGACACTTCATTTCTCTCCTTTCCTTTGGTATAGGATTTTCATCATGTCTGGAAGGTGTTTGTTCCCCACCTCCACATCTCTCAATCCTTAGCTTCCTCAGTGTTAGTGTCATGTCCTATAGAAATAATTTTCTGTTCTCCACAGTTATCATTGTTCTTTCCCTCCTCCAGTTACCATTTATTTATCCATCTTTTATTTACTTCTCTAGATTTGACTTCAGAGTTAGAAGATAAAGAACCTCATCTGCCCTTGGAATGTGGGCATATTTTTTCTCCTTTTTGAGAAAGTTCTCATTTATTAGTCACTATTGTTGATAATCCCTGCAGAGAGTTTTCTCTATAAATTCATGGTGGAAAGTGGAGGAAAATAAATAAAATGAGGAAATATGACCTCCAATTCAATCTTGACCCAGACAGCAACTATAGCCCTCCAACTCTTTGTCTCAAGACAAAATGTTATTTGAGTTTATTTTTTCAAGAATCTAAAGCATAAGATTCCCTCAAATTAAATTAGCTGCCAAATTGACCTGGCACTCAGAATTGGTCATTTTTGGATCACTGCATAAAAAAGCAAATAGTGTCTATTGAAGCAACACTCCATTGGCCTTTTCACACAAATCAGGAAACACACAACTCAAAAGCAATATTGATTTGTCCTTTCTATCAAATGGGCTCACTTTGATAGTAATTCAAGTAAACAACCTCAAAAAACAGAGAATGCCAAACTAAAACATCTGCCCTTGTAAATGAAAAGAGTATAGGAAGAGGGAACACAGCACTTCATGAGCTGCCTGAATGCTTAGCCAGTGAAAAGTTCAGCAACACTGGATACTTCCCACACTCTGCTCAGTCAAACTTAGCAAAAATACCAGATACCACGATGGTGTCCAGGTTCACCATACATCCCATCCTCTCTGTATTAAGCATCTCTTTGTCAAAAACCTTCTCTCTCTCCTAGTGCACACAGGGTTCCACTTCAACACTCAGTTCAATAATCTTTTTTCTCTTCCTTAGCACTATTCCTACTGGAATACCGAAGTATCTTTCAGGGAAGTAAAAAGATATATTTTCTCCTTAAAACAACATCTCCCATAAACCTGTGCAACCAAACCATGCACAATTCAGTTAGATGCCAGATAGCAGTCCAGGACAGAGAATAGGGTTTGGATATAAAGATCTGGGAATCATCTGCATAGAGAAGATAACTGAACTTATTGGATCTGATGAGATCATCAAGTGAGGAAGCATAATGGAAGAAGAAAAGAGAACTACAGAACATAACCTTCGGGAATATCATGGAGAGTGGTTCTAACCTGAATGAAAATCCATCAAAGCAGACTGAGAAAGGGGTCAGACAAGGAGAAGGAGAACCAGGAGAGAGTAGTGTCATGAATCCTAGAGAGGAAGGAGTATTCAAGAGCATGAGCTGATTATCATGAAGGGATGTTCAGAGCTCAGAAAGAATGATGATTAAGAAAAGCTCATTATGTTTGGTAATTATGAAATCACTAACACTGGAGGGGAGGGCAGCTTCAGTCAAATGATGATTGCTTTCTCAAGAAGTTTATCTGAGAAAGGGAGAAGAAAAATGGGATAAGAGCTAGTAAGGATGGTCAGGTCAAGTAACATTTAAAAAAATGGGGAAAATATTGCTATGCTTGCAGGTAGCAGGGAAGAAGTCAGTGGATAGGATGAAACTAAAAATGAGAAAGAAAGGGGGATGACAGAGGAATAATCAGCTAGAGGATTTGACAGCTTTGGGAGATTAAAGGCTCATGGAAAAGAGTTTTGCTTAGTAAAGAGAAGGACTACCACTTTCTTTGATACTGTAATGAAGGAGGAGATCATGAAGACTTGAGGTATGAGTGATGTGAAGTGAGGAGAAGGGGAGAGGAGTAAGGTCTGGGCGAATCATGATTTTTTTTATAAAATATGAGGTGAGGTACTTATCTAAAAATGTGAAGTGGTAAGGTGTGACAGGAGAGTGCAAAAAGGAGCTTGAATGTTTATAATACCTAATGTACTAGGTGGGATAGCAATTTGATTAGGAAGGTATAAATGGGCTCTTTTGAGATTAAGAAATATACATTTTGGGGATTTTCTCCAGTTTTCTCCAGTAGTATATGAATAAGATTACATATCCCTCCACCTTTTAGGTGGGGAGGGGTATTTTATACCAACTGTTCATACCATGCCTTCACAATAAATTCCATTTATAAAATCTAATAGAAGTCTGGCTTTTTGAAGTTAATGGGAAGCACATCAGTTGGGGCTTATAAGTGATAGCAGTAACATAGCTCTTCTGAAACCAAAGGGAATAAACTTCCTAGAACTCTGAGAGCAGTTGCTCTCTGAAGAAGTAGCTTGCCAGTGTATTTGTTGGGAAAAAATAGCCGTGAAGAGTATGCTACAAAGGGATCATAGATTCAGAATTGCAAGTAATCTTAGAGGGTAATCAGTTCCAAGCCCCTCCTTTTTTAAGAGGAAACTAAGCACAGAGTTTAATTGATCTGCCCAAGGTCACACAGATAGTAACTGTGGGAGGCAGAATGGGAGCCCAAGTCCACCAAAGGCAGTCCTCTTACACATATGTGTCCTCTTTATCACTAATTCTCTCAAGAATAGTACTGACTTGAATAGTTCTCCAAACACACACACACACACACACACACACACACACACACACACACACACACAAAGACACAGAGTCAAAAATGCAGAACAGCACTTCATAGAGGTTTCAGACTCCTAAATTAAATATCAAAAAACAAAGTAAAATAAAGAGCTCTAATAGTTTCACTCTTTGGGGAGCATGTCAGCCCTCCACCTCCATTCCCAGTCTGTTTGACATGACCTCTAATACAAAAACTACTAAATGAATTGTCTGGAGCAGATATGAGTATAGGCAACTAGAAATTAATCTTCCACATAGACAGACAGCTTTCAGTGCAGCTATGCTACAAACTCTGCATAATCTAACAATATAATGTAATCCTCACATCCTTGCTGAAAATAAAACTTTATTTTTAAAGAATCATGACATTATTTATGGAGACCTGGCTCCAAGTAGTACAGTTGCTATTTAGTGACAGTTTTAGTCTAGTGAAGTAGCATAAGAAATCATGAATTCCATTTTCAATCTCATGTAAAGAGGCTCTTAACCTTTTTCATGGATTTCCTTTCAAATACACCTAAACAATATTCATCTGTTATTTTTTATATTGAAATAACTGGTGGAGGTGGTTAGTGCTAGGGGTATAAGGTGGCACTAAAACAAAGTTTTAAAATTTAACATACAGTTTCTTACCTTAGAGTATCCAATAGAGAAAATATGAGATTCTAGAAACAAAACAAAACAGCCCAATCATTCTTATGAATTCCCCAAATTGTCCAATCATCCAGGCATATTTTTGAATGAAAAGCAAATGATTGAGTATATTATCCTCAAACAATTAGTACACAAAAAACCTTTTGATATTAGAGAAGGTAATTTTGCTCTTCAAAATTTTCCTTCTAGATTAAATCCTATGATCAGGAATAATTGTAGACAGTCATCTTCAAGGACCTTTGTACCCTCTTCCTTATTTAAGGTCCCTTTCCCCCACTTAGTGTTCTTCTTCATATACCTTTTCTTAACGGCCTTATTCTCAGCTTATTGTTAAGAAACCTTTATTTACCAATATGATAGGTGATCATAGCTTAAGGTGATATCCCCCCAGAATGACAAAGTTGATTATTAAGAGTCCTTCACCCTCCCCTAAGCAAGAACAATAACAACCTCAAAAGTTGATTTTCAGGCATTTCTTTTTGTTTCTTGTAGCAATAACATCCCATGAAAATTTATCAAGTAGTAGAAGGTTTGAGATCTGAACTGATGGAAAAGCCCACCAAGAAGCAACAGTTCGAAGGCTTGAAATAAATATTTTACTATGTTGGATTGGGCCTCCTTTCCATATTGTCATTATATTTTAGGATTTATATCCTAAAATTTATAAATGTTTTATGAATTGAATATCTAATTTATAAGATAACTCCCTTCAGCTAGCATTATACCTCTCAAATGTACCCTACTTCTTCACTTATATAGGGTAGCTTCATATTGACATAGTTTTAGAGTTCAAAAGGCACTAAGATGCCATGTGATCTAACCTTGATCAAGTACGAGCAATGTGGCAGAGACATTAAGTGAATTGCCCAAGGTTTCATAGATAGCAAATAACAGACAGAGGTCTTGAACCCAGGTATTCCAACTCCTAAATGAGTGCTCTATCTACTCTACTCTTATGTGTATGTTAGGGAAATGTCATTTCCCTAAGATTTCACAGCAATGAATCTGAATTTCAAGGACTTGTCTATATTAAACATTTAAGTGTTTTGTTGAATTGCATTTAGTTTAATTAAATTACATTCATTCTCAGTAATATTCTTTTTAATGAACAGTATGATTCTACAATTCTAATAGAAATGAAGTTAGTGGTTAGCAGGGCAAGTGAAGTTTATTTACAATTGCTTTAAAAATCTCTGGAGGATGAAGTCACAATCATCATAAACATCCCCATAGTCATTTCCCTGACCCTTATGAGACCAGCTGATACATTTATAGACATTTTGATGACTTGGATATTTTTCAAGATGGGCAAGCTCAGGCTCTTTGGCTAAGAGCTATCATTAATAGCATAACCTTGGCCCTAATTTTAAGTAACTTTAGTTCAATCCATTAATAACATGCAAGTTTTTTTTTTCTTTTGCAACTTTATAGCTGATTTAATGGGCTGTGATTTTGATTCTGAGTAGTTTCTAATTGGGAGAATTATTTTTATAGTGCATGTTCATAGAACTTCCATACACTTCACTTTTATACCCTGCTGTTTTCAATTCCACTTATATTTCACTCTCAGCTGGTTAGTTTATACTATGAAACAATAATTCCTATTTACATTTCATATTTTTTCATGTCACTTTTATGTTCAAATTATAATTTAAAGAGTTTCCTTACAAAGATATGCTTTCTTTTAATATGCAATAAGTGTTTAGTTCAGATACAAGTCATTTCACATCAATTTGCAATTAGGAATGTTAATAACTATATTATAGAAGAACAGCTAAAAGTATTTGCTAGTATTAAATAAGACTAAAAATAACTTTCATTAATATCAGTACATTTCCTTTTGTACTAGGTATGCCATTGAAAGCGTAAAAAGAGGGGCAGAGCCAAGATGGTGGCTGGAAAGCAGGGACTTGCTTAAGTTCTCCCCCAAATCCATGCAAACAGATGTGAAAATGGCTCTGAACAAATTCTAGAGCTGCAGAACCCACAAAATAGTAGATGGAAGCAGGTCTCCAACCCAGGATGGCCTGGATGATTGCTAGGAATGGTTTATCACATGGTGCAAGGAGTAGAGGGCAGCCCAGCGTGGCCATGCCAGGACAGTCAACCAGAGAAGGACTTAGGGCCATGAATCATTGAGCCATGGAAATTACCAGAATTCTCAACCCACAAACACCAAAGACCAGGGACAAGGTTAGTGGGTAAACTGCTACATAGGGTTAGAGAGCAGTTGAGTCACCAGACCTGGGGGTGGCGGAGATTGTGTGGTGGCGGTGTCTGCAGCAGCAGGAAGCTCCTGAGCCTGCTTCCAGAGCTCCAGCATCAGCTGTTTCCAGAGTCCCTATCACACATGGGGGGAGGAATCAAGCAGCACACCAGAATGGGAATATGGGGCTTGCTTTGCCCTGCTTGGATCTGGGTTAGAATCCTGGTTGGTGGTTCTTGGGGGAGGAGGAGTGCTGCTGTGGCAGAGCTTGTGGTGAAAGTGGAATAGAAGTAGCTCTGAAAATAGCAGTGCAGCCACTGAAGTTTGGGACAAAGCACCCTCTACTCTACAAGCAGTCATACCCTCACACAAAGCTCAAAGGTCAAGTAGATGGTTGTCAACATGGCCAGGCAGTGAAAAAGGATGCAGACTCAGACTCAGTATCTAAAATCTTTTCTGGTAACAAAGAAAATCAAAACATACAGCCAGAAGTCAACAAAATCAAAGAGCCTACAACAAAAGCCTCCAAGAAAAATATGAATTGGTCTCAGGCCATGGAAGAGCTCAGAAAGGATTTGGAAAAGCAAGAAAGAGAAGTAGAGGAAAAATTGGGAAGAGACATGAGAGTGATGCAAGAAAACCATGAAAAACAAGTCAATGACTTGCTAAAGGAGACCCAAAAAAATACTGAAGAAAACAACAGCTTAAGAAATAGACTAACTCAAAGGGCAAAAGAGCTCCAAAAGGCCAATGAGGAGAAGAACGCCCTAAAAAGAAAAATTATCCAAATGGAAAAGGAGGTCCAAAAGACAACTGAAGAAAATACCATATTAAAAATTAGATTGGAGCAAGTGGAAGCTAGTGACTTTATGAGAAATCAAGATATTATAAAACAGAACCAAAGGAATGAAAAAAATGGAAGACAATGTGAAATATCTCATTGGAAAAAACACTGACCTGGAGAATAGATCCAGGAAAGATAATTTAAAAATTATTGGACTTCCTGAAAGCCATGATGAAAAAAAGAGCATAGACATCATCTTTGAAGACATTATCAAGGAAAGCTGCCCTGATATTCTAGAGCCAGAAGGCAAAATAGAAATTGAAAGAATCCACCGATAACCTTTTGAAAAAGATCTCAAAAAGAAAACTCCTAGGAATATTGTTACCAAATTCCAAAGTTTCCAGGTCAAAGAGAAAATACTGCAAGCAGCCAGAAAGAAACAATTTGAGTATTTTGGAAACACAATCAGGATAACACAAGATCTAGTAGTTTCTACTTTAAGGGAACGAAAAGCTTGGAATGTGATATTATGGAAGTCAAAGGAGTTAGGATTAAAACCAAGAATCACCTACCCAGCAAAGCTGAGTATAATTCTCCAAGGCAAAATATGGATTTTCAATAAAATAGAGGACTTTCAAACTTTCTCAGTGAAAAGCCCAGAGCTGAATAGAATATTTGACTTTCAAACACAAGAATCAAGAGAAGCATGAAAAGGTAAACAAGAAAGAGAAATCATAAGGGACTTACTAAAGTTGAACTGTTTTGTTTGCATTCCTACATGGAAAGATGATGGGTATAATTCATGAAACCTCAATATTAGGGTAGCTGAAGGGAATATGCTTATACATATATTTAGGCAGAGGGCACAGGGTGAGTCAAATATGAAGAGATGATATCTAAAAAAATAAAATCAAATTAAGGGATGAGAGAGGAATATATTAAGACAGGGAGAAACGGAGTGATAGAATGGGATAAATTATCTCACATAAAAGTGGCAAGAGAAAGCAGTTCTGTTGGGAGGAAGAGGGGACAGGTGAAGGGGAATGAGTGAATCTTGCTCTCATCGGATTTGACCTGAGGAGGGAATACCATACACACTCAAGTGGGTATCCTGCCCCACAGGAAAGAAGGAGGAAGGAGATAAAAAGGGGGATGATAGAAAGGAGGGCAGATTGGGGGAGGAGGTAATCAAAAACATACACTTTTAAAAAGGAACAGGGTCAAGGGAGAAAATTGGATAAAGAGGGATAGGAGAGGATGGAGCAAAATATAGTTAGTCTCTCACAACATGAGTATTGTGGAAGGGTTTTACATAATGATACATATGTGGCCTATGTTGAATTACTTCCCTTCTTAGGGAGATTGTGTGGTGAGGAAAGAGGGGAGAGAATTTGGAACTCAAAGTTTTAAAAAGAGATGTTCAAAAAAAAGATTTTGCATAAGACTATGAAATAAGATATACAGGCAATGGGGCATAGAAAGCTATCTTGCCCTACAAGAAAGTAAGGGAAAAGGGGATGGGGAGGAGTGGGGTGACAGAAGGGAGGACTGACTGGGAATGCGGCAACCAGAATATATGCCATTTTGGTGTGTGGGGGGAGGGTAGAAATGGGGAGAAAATTTGTAATTCAAACTCTTGTGAAAATCAATTCTGAAAACTAAATAAATAAATTAAATAAAAAATTAAAAAAGAAAACTAAAATATTAAGTAATAATTTTTAAAAGAAGAAAAAAAGTGTAAAAAGAGAAATGATTGCTTCCCTAGTGCCTCAAACATAATATACTCCTTTTTTTCCTTAACTTTCAAAATGAAGAAATTTTAGCTCTCAAGAAGTGTTGGGCCCAGATTGGGAAGAAAATTGGATTTGGTGATGGAAAATCTTGGTTCCCAGTTTTAGTGTTTTTGTTTACTGTCTTCATACACTTAGTTAAGTTACTTAACCTCTCTAGTCTCCATTCCCTCATCTTTAATGAGAACATTGGAGAGACTTTCCTTTTCTATGATCACAGATATCATAGATAAATTATTAGAGCTGTAGGTTTTTTTCCACCTCTACTTCTTAACTTTTCTGTTCTCTGAACCATTAACCCTTACCAATTTACAAAGTACTAAGAAAAATAGAAATAAAAATACAGTCAGTGAATTCATAGCAAATTGTGAAAGAAACCAGTCAGTATAGTACTATGGTACACAATCTCCACCCTTATCTATCCCTCAGAGGGAACTCAAATTGCCTACAGATATCTGAATCCTGTAAATTATCCCCGGGCAAAACTAAACCAATTGTCTTCTCCTGAGATAAGAGGGCAAAAAGTCAAATAAATTTAATAGTATTCAATAGGCTGCATTCTTGTTAGAACTAGGATCTGATTAATTCAAATAATGGATCACTTGAAATAGTGGAATGTATTCTAATTTGCACTATCAGAAATTGTAAATATGAGTGCTGGTAAATACTTAAGATAAAAGCAAAATATATATGCATAGCACACTTATAAGTTCAATCTCCACTATTAATATTTTATCACTTTTTAAAATCTAGATAAGCAAGGAAACAAATCAAGCCCTGATTTATAGTGTTCACCAATTTCCAAGGTATAAAAAAAAATCACACCAAAAATTTTATAATTGTTCATTGAGCAGGTAAGGGCTGGCTCCAGCACATCCATGATTGGGTATACTGTGGTAATTAGTTCCAGCCCAGTTGAATTTTACTATGATAATTGAAATGATGAAACTATTTCCAGAAATTAGTTATTTGTATTGAGACCTATTTATGTTATAATCAAGGTCAATATAGAGTATAAAATAAAACATTTGATATTTCTTGATAACCAACCTTTCAGGCTACTCTCAGATATTTAGGATTCCATTGTCAAATGAATGATTTTAAATTCAAATTCTGGATGATCTAAAATTAGCTACAGCCTAGCAAAGATTACCCAACAGACACAAATACCGTCAATTTTCTAAATAGGAGATGTAGATCTTGGATGTGGATAAATTCCAAGCCTGACCTTGGTGAATAAAGTCTTGAAGCATAGTTGTTCCTTGGGTAAGGGTGGGAAACCTGTGGCCTTCAGGCTACATATGACACTCTAGGTCCTCAAGTGTGGCCCTTTGACAGAATCCAAATTTCACAGAAAAAATTCCCTTTCCCCACTCTTCTCCTAGGATTATACTCAGCAAGACAAGTCTTAGGAGATATCCAGGCTCTGTCATTCCTGAATCTATTCCTCTGGACCAATGCAATTAGAATAATTCCTATTTACCACCTTACAGGACAATCTTAGAGAGTCTCCTCATTACTCATACTCCAAATCAAGATGTGGGATGAATCACACTCCAACAAATTCATTTTCACCATTCACAATGAAATCAAAATTCTTCCCAAGGAATTGTGACATTGTAGCTACAATAGAATTGAGCAAAGTATTTTTGTTTTTATAAATGAAGTAAGGACAGCTAGGTGGCACAGCAGAGTGCTGGGCCTATAGTCAGGAATACCTAAATTTAAATCTGGGCTACAACACTTACCAGCTGTGTGACCATGGATAATTTAACAGTTTTGCCTCAGTTTCCTGATTTATAAAATGAAGATAACAATATCACTTACTTCTCAGGGTTATCGTGAGGATCAAATGAGAAAACAATTGTAAAGCTCTTAACCCAGTGCCTGACATAGTAAAAGCTATATAAATGTTAGCTGTTATTTTGATGTTGCATGATTACATGATATTAAGTTAAATGTTACATGTGTATGCATGAATGTATGTTCATGTATGTATATTATGCATGATTATGTACACACATACAGCTTATATAAATAATTCTCTAAATTTGATATCTCTACATGTATTCTCTATTTTCCAGGAACCCTAAAGAAGTAATTGTTAACGGTTTTTCAACTTCTTGCAAATAGTCTCAGCTGTCAACCTGAATTCAATAGAAAATAGCCAATAGATATCTTTAATTAAAGGAACTGAGCTACAGTTCATAGTGCCACACAGCAAGTATTGGCTACCCAAGAAGAAGACTGGGAACAGCATTCATATAGTGTACTAATGCAGGGGGAATGCCCAGGCTGCAGGTGAGAGAGGTACAGGCAGGGGGAATGACCAGGCTGCAGGTGGAAGGGACTAGGAGCATCTCACAGTTTCACAAAATAAGTTGGTTTGCATAACAAGCAAAAGTCCATAGAGAAAGCTTGGGAAACTTTGGAAGGGAAAGTTTAGGACCTTTACAAAATTATTCCAAGGCTGAGAGTGATAATGTCTGGTCCATCTCAGGCAATTCATGGGTCTGGGAATGGGGGCAAGGTCAGATTCAGTCAGCTGAGTTTGACAAAGTCTAAAAATATATTAAAGATAGAACTGATTTTATTTAACACAATAATAACAAAAAAAGCAAAAAGTGCTTCAAACCAAGGTTGCAGAAAATAAAGAAATCCCTACTCCTTTTCTAGTGGTGTTCTGCCTTCTACCTCACTAAAGATCAACACAATTTTATGTAGTCATAGGCCTATGCTTTCTCCCCATTCCCCTACATGGTCACAAAAACATCTATCCTTTAAGGGAAAATAATTTGAAGTCACTAAAAAGTCAATTCATGATATAAGGACAAATTAACTTTCTCTATTATCTCTCTAGGCCTCATTGACTCTCTCTTTCAGCCTGTCTTCCTTTATTTGTCCTATGTTCCCCTACTGCACAAGTACCTCTCTATTCCTCTATGGCAGACTCAACAGCAGTATCTGTGGCCATGGCTCCTATCAAGCATTGATCCAGTTCAACCATCCTCTTTGAATCTACAAGTGTTAGTTTCACTCTGCCTCAGGACTGTTGTTATTTCCTCTTAGACTACCATTCATTACTTTTTGCCTTCTTTCCTCAGAAAGTGTTAACTTCCTTACAATGACACAAGTAGCCTTTGAAATGCTTGACATATTTTTAGTTCTTTTCATCTCATTCTCATAGCTTAATTTTACACAGAAAAGGGCAACATTGGAAGGCCTCTTTACATGTTCTTAACAGCCAATCTTCCTGGCAGAGTGAGGAAATCTGATTCCATGTCTTCTGCCCTGACTCAAGATTAAACAGTGATTATACTCCACACCCCTACCCCTCCTCCCCTACATATATCACTACCTTCCACTGATTCTTTTCAGGATTGAAAAAAAAAAAACATAGAGGTCACTTCACCTTTTTATCTAATTGCCTTCCTATATCTCATGATTCTTCTTATCTTGCCATCACTTCATTACTCTTTACCTTACCTTGGGATTCTGGCCAGCCCAAGAAAATCACCAAAAGAAACCTCAAGAATGTATTTAATATATCACAGGACAAAGAGGCAATACCCTTTGGATGGGAGGTGGAAAGATGCTAGAATAAGGAATATAAGGAATTAAGTCCCCTATTATCTAGCTAGAATGTTCCCCTCTTACCATGTGTCCTTACACAAAAGAGCTTATAATCTTCTGTCTGATTTTCTTCACCAATTCAGAATCCAAAAAATCATTTAATGGATTATTAACAGAAAAATAACTCTTTGAATTCCTGGATGACATATCACAGTAAGGATATTTACTCTGTTATTCTTTACCATTGTATTCTCTCTCCAAGAAGTTCATGGTTCAATTCCTATAGAAGAACTTCTATTCCCCTAGTAAATTTGGAAAATTTTATTTTGTTTCTGAGCATTACACATGTATTCCTGATGAAATTTGTATGTTTTCTTTCATGGTAAAATGTGAACTGAAAATGGATAAGTGAGGAAAATTAATTTTAATACTGTGTCATTTGATTATTAACATTAATTTGTAACATTCTCTTTTCTGTCAAAATTTTTATCTCTTAGCCTAGCTCAAAATATACCTTTCCCATTCTAGGTAAGAAATACAATTACTCCCAGCCCCCAAGGCATCTGCCTGGGCAGAGACTCTTGCTTTGTTTATCTCATAAATAGAAGCCAGCTTGAGCTAGGGCCTGCTACCTAACGGATGTCTCTTGTCTCTTTGCTTTCTAATCAAGATTTGGGGTGATCTGGTCCATATCGGGTGGGGGAAGGAACCAAAGCCAATAAAAAATCTGATTGAGATGGTTTATGCTGGGGACAGTTGTTTCTCATAGATCAACTTACATTTTTTGAGAGGGGCCTGATCAGCTACACCTGAAGGCAATCCACTCACCAATCAGAGTTGCCTTTGGGTTGCCAGGAGAGATACCAAGATTGTACAGTCAAAAGGAAGATACTTGGATTTAAAGGACCCTGTGACCTTCATTCCAGGTCTTTAGTCACTGAGAGAATGTCCTCAATTTATTGTTTATCACTAGCCTAGCTAATAAATTGATTTAACATATCCTGAATTCTGTCTCTTGGTGTGGTATTAAAAAAAGAAGTTATTGCTAAGGAGGACCCTGCCCCCAGCCCCTAACTAAAACCCCAGTTTGCATAATAAAGAATGGACTCAGACCTTTTTCAGTTTAGCAAACACCCTGGGACTCATGACTTCTCCAAGGAATGTCAATAGATAAGATTATCGAACTTAACCATAACCTGTCAGAATCTTTTGATCTGTCAGGACCTTTGTTCCTGTTCCACGGGACCACCCACCACCCTGTGACCTGGCCTGTAAAATTCCAAGAGATGATTCACCACTGTACCCTGTTTTTTCTATTTAAGCTACTCCTCCACCCCAACTTGGGGCCATTTTGATTTGGGTGGAACCCCAAATGGTCACCAGCTAATAAATTCTCCATTTAAAACTTATACTCTGCGGCATGTCTCACTCGCTAATTGGTACAACATTTTGGAGGCCCCAGCAACATAAGGCAATATTTTGTGTTACTGCCCCAGAGACACACATAGGATTTCGGACCTCAGCAGAGAGTCTCTGCCCCCAATCCACCTTCTCTCACTTCAGAGGGCCAGCTCCTGGGGATTTCTTTTCCTAGGACTCTGATGTGGGGTGACAGTCTCAAGGAATGGGCTCTTTGCTGACTTGTCCCTTTTCAGCCTACGGAGAATTCTGGTTTTCAGACCTCAGGTAAGGGTTCTGTTCTGGGCTAGCCATCTGGTCTCTGTTAATACGATAACCTGGATGTTGGGTGTGTGCAGATTTGGGGGGGAAATACAGGACACTGTCTTTTCCTCATTGGGGTGTGGGAAGATTGGAGGTCGTTATCCTTAAGGAGGAAATCTGGTTTACTTTCTTTCCTCTGAGGGGAATCTGTTTAGCCTTCAGTTAACCCATGCTATTTGTTTTCTGTTTTGTGTTGGAGTGTGGGAA
This sequence comes from Trichosurus vulpecula, assembly GCF_011100635.1. NCBI lineage: Eukaryota > Metazoa > Chordata > Mammalia > Diprotodontia > Phalangeridae > Trichosurus > Trichosurus vulpecula. The sequence continues at coordinate 135,327,405 of NC_050581.1, forward strand.
GATTGGAGGTCCTTATCCTTAAGGAGGAAACCTGGTTTACTTTCTTTCCTCTGAGGGGAATTTGTTTAGCCTTCAATTAACCCATGCTGTTGGTTTTCTGTTTGTGTTTGGGTGTGAGGAAGATTAGAGGTCGTTATCCTTAAGGAGGAAATCTGGTTATTTTTTTCTTTCCTCTGAGGGGACTGGGTTTAGTCTTCAATTCGATCCACACTGTGGTTTTGTTATGTTTTGAGTTTGTCTCTGTTCGTGTGTCTATGTCAAAATTGTGCAATGTCTATATTTTGTTAAAAAAAAAAAAAAAAAACCTGGGGCAGAGCCAAGATGGCGGCTGGTAAGCACGGACTAGAGTGAGCTCCGTACCCAAGTCCCTCCAAAAACCTATAAAAATGGCTCTGAACCAATTCTAGAATGGCAGAACCCACAGAACAGCAGAGGGAAGCAGGGCTCCAACCCAGGACAGCCTGGATGGTCTCTGGGTGAGGTCTATTCCACACCGAGCTGGGAGCTGGGAACGGAGTGGAGCAGAGCCCAGCCTGAGCGGTGTGGAAGATCCAGACCAGAAGCCAGGAGGAGGGGGCCCTAGCGCCCTGAATATGTGAGCTGCGGCAGTTACCAGACCCCTCGACCCACAAACACCAAAGACTGCGGAGAAGGTTAGTGGGAAAAGCTGCGGGAGTGGAAGGAGTTCGCGGTTCAGCTTCTAGCCCCAGGGGCAGCGGAGGTGGGGCAGGTACGGCTGTTGCTGCTTCTGGCTCCAGGCCCACCTGGTGGGAGGAATTAAGTGGCGGATCAGAGCAGGACTGCAACAGCCTGCTGAAGATCTAAGCCCAGTCTGGACTGGGGGTCCTTGGGGAAGGAGGAGTGCGGCTCTGACAGAGCTGGCACCTCCCCCCCAAACGTAGAACATAGAACTCGTTAGTCTACAAGCAGTCATACCCCACTGAAAAACTCAAGGGTCAAGTCACTTGGTTGGGAATATGGCCAGGCAGCGAAAACACGCCCAGATTCAGTCTCAGACTTTGGATTCTTTCTTTGTTGACAAAGAAGACCAAAACATACAGCCTAAAGAAGACAACAAAGTCATAGAGCCTACAACCAAAGCCTCCAAGAAAAACATGAACTGGCCCCAGGCCATAGAAGAACTCAAAAAGGATTTGGAAAAGCAAGTTAGAGAAGTAGAGGAAAAATTGGGAAGAGAAATGAGAAGGATGGGAGAAAACCATGAAAAACAAGTCAATGACTTGCTAAAGGAGACCCAAAAAAATACTGAAAAATACACTGAAGAAAACAACACCTTAAAAAACAGACTAACTCAAATGGCAAAAGAGCTCCAAAAAGCCAATGAGGAGAAGAATGCCTTGAAAGGCAGAATTCGCCAAATGGAAAAGGAGGTCCAAAAGACCACTGAAGAAAATACTACTTTAAAAATTAGATTGGAGCAAGTGGAAGCTAGTGACTTTATGAGAAATCAGGATATTATAAAACAGAACCAAAGGAATGAAAAAATGGAAGACAATGTGAAATATCTCCTTGGAAAAACCACTGATCTGGAAAATAGATCCAGGAGAGATAATTTAAAAATTATTGGACTACCTGAAAGCCATGATCAAAAAAAGAGCCAAGATACCATCTTTCAGGAAATTATCAAGGAGAACTGCCCTGATATTCTGGAGCCACAGGGCAAAATAGAAATTGAAAGAATCCATCGATCGCCTCCTCAAATAGATCCCAAAAAGAAATCTCCTAGGAATATTGTTGCCAAATTCCAGAGCTCCCAGATCAAGGAGAGAATATTGCAAGCAGCCAGAAAGAAACAATTTGAGTATTGTGGAAACCCAATCAGAATAACCCAAGATCTGGCAGCTTCTACATTAAGAGATCGAAGGGCTTGGAATGCGATATTCCGGAGGTCAATGGAGCTAGGATTAAAACCTAGAATCACCTACCCAGCAAAACTGAGCATCATGTTCCAAGGCAAAATATGGACTTTCAATAAAATAGAGGACTTTCAAGCTTTCTCAGTGAAAAGACCAGAACTGAATAGAAAATTTGACTTTCAAACACAAGAATCAAGAGAAGCATGAAAAGGTAATCAAGAAACGGAAATTGCAAGGGACTTAATAAAGTTGAACTGTTTTGTTTACATTCCTACATGGAAAGATGATGAGAATGATTCATGAGACCTCAGTATTAGGGTAGTTGAAGGGAATATACGTGTATACATATATATATATATATATATATATATATATATATATATATATATATATATGTATATGTATATGTATATGTGTATATATATGTATATGTATATGTATATATATACATGTATGTATACATGTATATATATGTTTATGTATATATATAAGTGAATGTGTATGTATGTATATATCTATGTGTATGTATGTGTATGTATATGTATATATATATGTGTATATATATATATATATATGTAAAAGAGAGAGAGCAAACACAGGGTGAGTTGAAGATGAAGGGAAGATATCTAATAGAAATAAAATCAAATTAAGGGATGAGAGAGTAACATACTGAGAGAGGGAGATAGGGAGAGATAGAATGGGGTGGATTATCTCGCATAAAGGTGGCAAGAGGAAACAGTTCTATGGGAGGAGGGGAGAGGGCAGGTGAGGGGGGAATGAGTGAACCTTGCTCTCATCAGATTTGGCCTGAGGGGGAATACCATACATACTCAGTTGGGTATCTTACCCCACAGGAAAGAAGAGGGAGGAAGATAAAAAAAAATAAAAGGCAGGGGGATGATGGAGGGGAGGGCAGATGGGGGTGGAGGTAATCAAAACAAACACTTTGGAAAGGGGACAGGGTCAAGGGAGAAAATCAATAAAGCGGGATGGGTTGGGAAGGAGCAAAATGTAGTTAGCCTTTCACAACATGAGTATTGTGGAAGGGTTGTACATAATAATACATGTGTGGCCTAGGTTGAATTGCTCAACTTCTTAGGGAGGGTGGGTGGGAAGGGAAGAGGGAAGAGAATTTGGAACTCAAAGTTTTAAAATCGGATGTTCAAAAACAAAAAAAAAAGTTTTTGTATGCAACTAAAAAATAAGATACACAGGCAATGGGGCGTAGAAATTTATCTTGCCCTACAAGAAAGGAAGGGAAAAGGGGATGAGAGGGGAGGGGGGTGATAGAGGGGAGGGCTGACTGGGGAACAGGGCAACCAGAATATAAGCCATCTTGGAGTGGGGGGGAGGTTGGAAATGGGGAGAAAATTTGTAATTCAAAATGTTGTGAAAATCAATGCTGAAAACCACATATGTTAAATAAATAAATTGCATTTAAAAAAAAAAACAAAAAAAAAAAAACCAAACCTGAAACGCAGGCAGCCAGAGATTTCAGGCTGCAACTAGGAAAAACAAAGACTCCTTTCCTTGTGATTCCTTGTCTGGCCAATCTTAGAATTACAACAGAAATAGGGTTAAAATTTTGGCAAATTCTAGGTTTTAATTGTTGAAACGTTTGGAAATTGGTTAGTGGGATTTTGGGAGAAAGAACTGAAATTGTAAAGTCATTCCAGGAGCTCACTGTTGCTGAAACACCTTTTCCCAATGAATGCCTTCTGGCTAAAAACCTCTGTTTATCTCTAAATCCGGAGTCTGGTAAAAGGTTTTTGGTCAGACTCTCCGTTTGTCTTTTTCCCCAAAGTTAGGAGGGAATCTTATCCCTTAGATTTAAGTGTAAAAAAGTTTTTAAGGAGTGAGCAAAAGGTGAAGTTTCCTTGAATTACAATCATTGAGATCTTTTCACTATTGTTGTCCCATCTCTGACTGAGCCAGGGCTGCAGTAAAAGTTAGAGCAGTTAAAACAAACTCCTCTCCTCCCAGATCAGATTAGAAGAGAATGCAGGAGAGCTGTAGGGAAAACTTAAATCACCCTCCCCACTGGGCAAAAGGAGAAGGATAGAAATTCACAGACTTACAGTTAGTCCTGTGCCCCTGGGTACCTTTGTAGCCCATCTTTTTGGCAAAGTTTGAAAAAAAGTAAAACATGGGAAAGAGAGAGATAGAAACTTGTATAAAGGAATTTAGGGGGGTTATACAATAGCAGCTTGAGACCACCTGGCTAGCCAGGAGTCCATGTGCTGCTCTTAGCTGCCATGTGCTCCTGGCCACACCCTTCCCCCACACTCCACATTGAAAGACTATGGGAGCTGAAGCTAAAAGAAACTTGTAAAGAAATAGTACTGGTTAGGTAGTGCTTGGAAAGGTAGGGCTCCTTTGCCCTCAAGGGGCTGCCAGGCCCCACCTAGGGAGGAGCCCTTAGAAAACTGAAAGGGATTTTTCCCTTTATCTGAGACAGCAGGCTGAAGGGGAAACTGAGAAATATTTTAGCTTAAAATAAAGAATGAGTGGGGGAGTTGCAAACCCATGTGCTCTTAAGGACCACTCCCTCTTATCTTCCTTAAGAGTCCAAAAGGTTATTTTTGGCAGAGAAGTGTCCTCACCCCTTTCCCCCTTCAAAAATCCTTTTAGGCATTTTGTTAATTACCACTATGTATAAGATGAAGCTTGGAGAAAGCAGGGTGCAAATAAGGTTTCTCTTTCTTTTTTAGGTTCATTCATGGCCAGGCAAATATTCCTAATACTTGGGCCAGAGGCAGTGTGTGCTGAAGAATATACAGCTAAAAATAGTGTATTAAAGATATTAATGTATTGATATGTGTTACGCATGTATTTATATATTAATGTATTAATATAGAAATACCAGAAGTAATAAGATCAACAATTCCTATATGTGATAATCTGGAAATGCAATTGATGTCATCTGAAATTTATTGTTTCTGTATTGTATTTCTAAAATTCTCTTAGATTGTGTGATTTGAGAAGACCATTATGTGATTTTAATCTGAGTTTGATATATGTGAATTGAGTGCTTTTAAAGGATGTGATGAAAATTTGGTAATTTTAAACTGTCATATTTGGTTTAGAAAGGTATTAATTCCTATGAAAAGTTTTTAAAGTCCTCATAAACTTTGTTATTGTGATAAGGTAAATTTAATTGGGTATGTAATTATAGAAATTAAGTGTCCCCTACATTACAACACCTTTTGACTAGGGAATTTGTAATATCTAGAAATTCTGTGCAATATTTGAGAATGAGGACATTTTCCACCAACTTCGTTAATGAATTCCAGTTTTTAAGGGTTAATTTGCTTTAAGGAAAGAGAAGGAGATGTCTATCATTCTAAAACCTTCTAAATAATTCTTGTCAGAAAGGTTTAGTGAGTATTCCCTTTAACATCAGGATAAAATTTTAAACTGTTTTAAAGAAGGGAAAATACTTTTGAAAAAATGTTCTGTAAAACCTTGTAAGGAGGTTCAAAATGGCAGCCTGCATTCCAAACTCCTCCCTGCCCTTAGTTTAGATAAGAAGAAAGAATTTAGACCCTAGCCCACCTGTCAGGGGGGAAGGAAGGGGGAGGAGCAGCAATTACTGGGATTTGAGTTTTACTGAAAATAAGAAAACGGTAGGGGTCAGAAACCTCCAAACCTGGCTTCTTAAAGTCAACAGAACTGATAAGGTTAGACTAAGACTTGATATGGGGTTGGTTTGGTAGTTTTATTAGTGAAGTCTGCCATCTGATGGAGAAGAACCCACCCTCAGGGGGACATGAGATGGCAGATCTCTTTAATAAGTGTCCCTTTTCCTCCAGAATGAGTTAACATGGAACACAAATCCATCAACCTGTTGAGGTCAGTCATTAACCTCTTTGGTTTGTTTAAGAAGCTGGAATGGGATTCCAGTATACACAGTTATGACAGTAAAAAGTACTAACTTATGAGTTGCTTTGTCTTATGGTTGCAATGTAAAGGAAGACTGAGTAATGGATATGAAAGATTTGGAAAGGTAAATTAAGGTTTGAGGGAAAATAGGAAAGGCAGATAAGAAAGTTTCAGACAAATGGGAGTTAGCTAAGCCTCTCCTGTCCCGATAATGATAGTTTCAGAAGGTTTAAGTAAGTTGGGAATGAGTGTGAGGAATTATTTAGAAGATGGAGAAGTTATGTAGCTTGATTTGATAATTATTAGCTCAATGAAATTTGGACAGTCTTATCTGAAGGATATTTATTTGCTATTTAAGATTTTATAGGACTACAGTTTCATGTTATTTTAAGCTCTGGTTACAGGAATAGGTCACATGAAGCCAGTAGTAGAATGGCAGGCATTAAAAAGCAGAGAACTTTAAAGGTGGATGTCTGTGCCTGGGAAACAGTTTTGAAGATGACCTTGGACATGGCCTAGGTAGGATCCGCCTGACTCTATTTCCTAATTCTGCTATTTCCTTTCTGAAAAGAAAATCCCCACCTGATTACTCCTAAGCCCTGCTTTCAGTGACTATATGATTGGCTATCAGACATGACTCGTGCCTGGAATCAAACAGAGCTAAGGAAGCTCTTTCCTCCTGTTAAGATATATGACATTGTCCCTCTTTTCTTTCATAGCAAATTTATATTATCAGGAAGTTTTGTAAGCACTATGCTAAATTTGTTAGGTAATAGATGAATATTGAAATATCTCTGAGTTATTATAATAGGATACAGGTATGAATAGCTTACAATTTTAACCGATGTTCATGGCCAAATAAAACATTGAAATAATATAGAGATGACATCCTCCAAAAGGGGGAATGATTAGTCGAAGCAATAACGCAAAGATGTAATGCGATAAATGTCTAATAAAAGGAAAGGGATAGCGAATTTTGAAAAAAAGGCAATAGGATCAGATTGATTCCCCTAGGAATTATACAGATGTGTATGATTGGCTCCAAAATTTATCAATTCTGGAAATTCAGGCTGATAAGTGTGTTTTGGTAGTAAGGTCTTAAATTTGGATGCTAGCACCAGAAAATTGTATACGATAGTGGTACAAGTGAAAATATATCTTCTTTGTAAAGTATCTGTTAAGTTATATTGAGTTAGAATTGACTGAGAATTTCTAGATCTGAACCAGAAAAGCAGAACTCTCTTTTACTATCAAGGGACCAGATTTAACTACAATCAGGCATCTGGGATTTAAAAGTGCTGTTTTAAATGGACATTGTGAATATGTAACTGTAATTTAAAGTTACTTTGTATATGAAATGTGCAATTAAGTGCTGGCATTAAATCAGAAACATTTTTAGCTTTGTTAAGAATGATTTGTGGATTATTTTGTAAATGCCATCAAGGAGATATAGCATGACTAAAAGTTTATGATGTTATATATGATGTTATATGCATTGTGCTGCTGGGATACAAGGAGTTTAACGCTAGTCAACATTATTAATAATGATTGCATTACTTTGTATGGTTCATGTTTAAGTTTTCTTGGTTATCTAATGTGTAAAGGTAAAACATGTGACATGCAAATTTCCCCCTCTGTTGTGCACCATCTAAGTAGTTGGACAGTCTTATCTGAAGGATATTTATTTGCTATTTAAGATTTTATAGGACTACAATTTAATGTTATTTTAAGCTCTGGTTACAGGAATAGGTCACATGAAGCCAGTAGTAGAATGGCAGGCATTAATAAGCAGAGAACTTTAAAGGTGGATGTCTGTGCCTGACTCAATGTAATTGTGCAGTTTTGTGAATTATGGGAAAAAAAAAAACTTTATTGTGATTGTTTGAACTCAGCCCTGTGTGGCTGGGATACTGAACCATTATTGTGTATGTTCAAACTCAGCCCTGCATGGCTGGGACCTATGTTGCATTTTTTTTCTCCCAATCATCAAATCATATGTTTGTCACATCTGAGGACTGCCCCTGCTCCTGAGTGGACATCTGAGCCCATAGGAGACCTTGCCCTCCGGTTTCAAAGAGCCTGAAAGGGACAGCATCAGATGCAGATGGCTTTCTCACAGGATCCAGAACCAGAACCTGAGCAAGGACCTGCTTTTTCCCTTTCCGAGTCCTTGTGTTCCCAAGACTGTTTTCCTAAATTTTAATATTTTTAGCAATTATGTTCCCTCTGCTTGCTTACAATTAGTTTACAATTTCTGCCCAACCCTGGGGATGCCCAAACACAGAAAAGGGAAAAACCTGACTCCACCTAGATAAGGATTTTTAGAACTTCACGCCTGAGGAAGATAGAGGTTTTTTCCATACCTTAGTTGGTCTTCAGGTGAAACCTTCAGTTTGGCTTTGACCAAAAGGGGGAAATGTGGAACATTTTATACTATTTTGTATCATTTTTAATTTCAACCAGACCCAGAGCTTGAATTAATGAGTAACTGGAAGAAGATCCAGGACCTGGGCTTCTTTGCTCAGACTATGTAGCCCCTGAACTGAACCCATCAAGGCAGGGACAGCTCTACACCCCTTGCCAGCAGGGAGCAGTTTCAGAAGCTGTGACCTTCATCCCTGACCCCAAAAGAATTTGGGTCCTATTTGTTTGAGGGAATATGATGAGGGCACAGTCTCTGGGAACCCCCTGGAATCTGGAGTGCAGTCCCCAGGAGGCTCCTTGGGCTCTCCTTGAGTCTTCCAACTAGGTCTGGCCTTCCCCTGGGGCCATCGGCCTTGCATTATCATTGGGCCAGGATCTCTGCCTGAGCCTTGCACTTTATTGTAACTATCAAAATGCATGCCTTCCCCTGGCTCACCCCTGCTTAGCATTTTGGTTGGCCCCCTCATTTTATTGCTACGCCCCATCAGGTTGTTCCTTTTTCAAAGGTTTGAATAGCTCCATAAAAAGGAGTGGGGAATGTGGTACTAAAAAATCAGTTATTGCTAAGGAGGACCCTGCCCCCAGCCCCTAACTAAAACCCCAGTTTGCATAATAAAGAATGGACTCAGACCTTTTTCAGTTTAGCAAACTCCCTGGGACTCCATGACTCCTCCAAGGAATGTCAATAGATAAGATCATTCAACTTAACCATAACCTGTCAGAATCTTTTGATCTGTCAGGACCTTTGTTCCTGTTCCACGGGACCACCCACCACCCTGTGACCTGGCCTGTAAAATTCCAAGAGATGATTCACCACTGTACCCTGTTTTTTTCTGTTTAAGCTACTCCTGCACCCCAACTTGGGGCTATTTTGATTTGGATGGAACCCCAAATGGTCACCGGCTAATAAATTCTCCATTTAAAACTTATACTCTGTGGCGTGTCTCACTCGCTAATAATTGGTACAACATTGGAATCTGGAATTATGGAAATCATAATTTATGTAGTTTTTTTCTTAAGAAAGGCAAAAGAACAGTTTACAAGTTTATATTCATAACATTTTTCCTTGCTTTCTTTAGGAATTGTGATATATTTGATGTTAATAAACATAGGTTTTATTTGTGATTTCTTTGTAATCATCAATTGGGACAAAAAACAAGAAATGGGGTAATATGAATAAGAGCTGTCATCTACATACTGCTTTTGTTTACAAAGAATATAAAAAGATACCATTGATTTCATTTTAATGGCCAGTTTTAGAGAAATAGTATAAATCTCTTATACCTAAAATTCTTAAATATTATTTCTTTCTAATTTTCATGCTGTTGTGTCTATATAAGATCCTGCATTTAAGTTTGTCCTTTGATGGGTATGAAAGCAAACACATCACTACACAATTGAGAGAAAATAATTCTGGAATTAAGTTGGCCTTTATCTTCATAGTATTATATTCCTGTTGTTAGGGTTAGCAGGAACTCTAATATTTTTATCTTATCTCAGTTTACAAATGAAGAAACTGAGGCCTAGAGAGGTGATGTGATTTGTCCTAGCTCATAATCCAGCAAGTGGAAGTACTATAATTAAAGCCTAAATATTCTTGAGTCCTCCCCCCCCCCCGCACTTTCCATTACATCATTAAATTTGAATTACAAAAGAAAATTAAAATACTAGAACATGTTTATTATGTTCTTGGAAAAATAACCATATAAAAAAGAGCTGGTCTAGATGCTTTATGGTATGATATGCATTTGGTTATGAACATCTAGAGGAAAATATAGCTTTTATTTATTTTTTCTTTTTTTGGAGGAAGGGTTTTTTGTTAATGTGAGAATACAGATAGACTGTCTTGAATCTTCATGTCCTAGATATACAGAATTTGTAGAAAGTAAAGAGGAGGAAAATGATAAGCTGCATGAGGCAGTTAGATAGGACAGTGGATAGCAGTAGAGACACTGGGTTGGAACTAAAACTGTCTGAATTAAAATCCAGCCTCACAAATTTCCTACCTGTGTGACACTGTACAAGTCACTTGATTCCTGTTTACCTCAGTTTTCTCAACTGTAAAATGGTGATAATAATAAAACCTACATTGCAAAGTTGTTGTGAAGATCAAATGAGATAGTATTTGTTTAACATTTTTATAATTTGATAATATAACCTGACTACATAGTATATAAGCACTATATAAATATTTATTCCCTTCCTTTCCCACCAGGTAGAATAGAGGATAGAGTGCTAGCTTTGGACTTAGCAAATCCTGAGTTGGAATCCTGCCTCACCCACTTATTAGCTTCATGAACTTAGGCATGTCACTTAATGTCTCAGTCTCATTATCCTCATTTGCAAAGTGAATGAAAAATAGTAGCTTTACAAACAAATCTTTATATGCTAGCTATTATTATTTTCATTATCATCATCATAATCAAAATCATCATCAGCAACAGTTTTCATCACTAGTTTAAAAAAAAGGGGGATCTTGCCTCAGGTGCAGTGACTATCAATGGGTGTCGTACTCCTGACATTTTCCAAAATAGAAACATAAGCAATTATCAGAAACTATGAAAAAGACAAATATTTGAGAAGATATATAAGAGCATTGTGAACAGAGTGGTGGGTTTGGAAATAGAAAGAAATGGGTTCAAATATTTGTTGTTTTCTCTTTACTGTGTGATGTTAGCCTATATGCCTATGTGTATAAACCTCAGAACACAAACTGGTTTTGTCCACTTGTAGTCATAGGAAGGTTACATTCTGTATAGGTACATGGAGTTCTCACATTAGGAGCTCCCTGAAATTTGAAATCTCTCAAATATTTTCAGGTGCTCTGAAATACATATTCAGAGAATTCAAGATAGGTGTAGACTTCTAGGGAAGCAGAGTATCTGACATTGTTCTGACTTGTGTTAGCTAGAAATCTGTAGACTGGTTATTTAGAAGTACTCTTTAAAGAAGAAGAAAAAAACAATCAGCCTGCATTCCATACTACAGCTGTAGAAGTTAACCAGATGATACATAGCAAAATAATTTAGTCTGTAAAGGAGTGAAGGTCAGACATTGATCTATTCAGCACCTTGGCACACAGAAAAGTAGTAGTAGTAGAAGTAACAGCATTTCCCCTCTGATCAGAGCCCTTGGAAAATCAAGACAGATGAGAAGGATACAACCATCAGCAATTTTTCAAGTCACATTAGTCTGTCTCCACCTCCTGCCAACTTAAATGGCAAAGGCCTAGGAACTTATTATTTTCTTTTCTTTTTAAAAGACTTGATTGTTATCCAAAAACAAAAGTTCAGGAACACGTGAATGGAATAAAAACCCGGATCTGCTGATTCTATCAAAAATAAACCAGCTTTCAGGCTGTAACACTTTGTTTACAGAGATCTTAGAGCATAGGATGATGCTCTTGTGATTTTTCTACTTACCCCACCAGAAGGGCAACATCCAAAAGGTCAATTTACTCACAGAGGCTAAATGATAACAATTTGTATTTACTTCTCATACACTCTTGGAAGGACAACAGTATTTTAACAAAAGATTGCTAAATTGTAATCCTAAGAATGCATTTGCAATGCTAAACATCTCTCATCTCTGAACTTAAACACCTCCTCCCCCAGCCAAACTGCTCTACTAATTCTCCCTTGAAAGTACCCTGAATGCAGCTTTCTATTTTCAGTCCCTGCTTGTATGCTAATATTGTTCCTCCCATCTGGGCATCCCTACTACCACTCTTCATAAAAATTTTATATATGTCCTTCAAGGCCTAGGTTCAAATCAAACCTCCTCATGATACATTCTGTGGTCACTCCCACAGTGCTCCTCCCTCCTCTGAACTAATAGAACATCTATAATATGAGATATTACTTGAGTACCAGTTGTTTATTGCCCTGTACTGATAGGCTATCCATGGGTTTTCTGTGTAGAAGTCTGTATACCCCCACCCCAATATCTTTATAGAGGTAGAATTTCATGAAAAAGAAAATCGAAGGCTTTTTGGAAGGGTGAGGGGCTGGGAAGGGAGTATATGTATAGCCAAAAGGCTTAATCTGAATATAGAAAGAGTAGAAAGGAAATATTCAAAGAACATTGGTTAATGTTGACTCTATGAAAAATAATTATTTTTAAACCTGAGATGGAGGTACTTACAGTCATCTGTATTGTTATGTTGTGGCATTCCAATTACCTATTCCTTAAGAGATGACTCTGATTGTTAGTTTTATTCATATCTTGGTATATACGGAAATGGACATATATGCAAAAATCTATATTCACACATATGGTGTTTATTAGATAAATACATATACGTGAATGCTTATAATCTCTCTATGGAATATAGTTGAATACATACATATGCATATACACATACATATATACATGAACACATATACACATATGCATATACATACATAATTTTCTTTTTTGTCCTAATTTGTAGACTGGATCTGTGGTTTCATTAACTTAAGGAGTACTTAATGATGTATTCTTTCTACCAATGCATGTTGTCAATCTGTATTCCTAAAGGAAGTATAGCGTAATGAACAGAGTTGGCCTTGCATATAGAAAACCCTGGGGTCAAGTCATGCCACTAATATAAACTGACCATATGCTTCTATGCAAGGATATTATGCTCTTAATGCCATACACATAACATTCTAAAATAGCAGACCTCTAAGACCTAGAATTTCACTACTGTGGCTCAATTAGGCCTTCAACTTCTCACATATTGTCTTTCATAGTTCTGCGGAGCATTGAGGGGTGGACTGTGGAATCCCCATAGTCAGAAATCTAGTATATGTCAAAGGTCAGACTTGAACCTGAGTTTTTCTGAATCCAGGGTTGTCCATCCATTATCAACTGATGAATACACACACATGTGTATACACACACAGACACACACCACAGACAACCTGTACCTTATACTTTTCTGCATTTTATGGAGCCTTAGATCACTCCCACCATTTGCTGCCTTATACATGCAATGCAGAATAAAGGCCAAAAAAAAATAATGCAGTTATTTTGACTAGGTCAACTACACATTTGTGTTATATAACCTCAGTGGGACCCTCAATGCTTCTAGTCAATCCTTCTACATCTATATCTCTTATCAACTCTCTATTCCACTCTCCATATCAGCTCTTCATCCCTCCTCAAACCTGCCATGATTCTTACTCCCCCAACACTCTGTGATAAAAACTTTGCCTTATACTCAACTGAAAAAAAATAGGCCATTTGCAAGAGCTCCCTCTTTTCTTCTCCTTTTCATTTCATGTTACTCAGATGCTTTCTGCTACTATCACTTTCTTCATTATTGTTTCACATAAAGAAGTGGCCCTACTCAATGATGAGACAAACCTCTCTACTCACATAAGCAATCCCATTCCATACACTTTCTAAGAGATTGCCCCCCTTGTATCATTCCCGGTTTATCACTTATCTTCTATCATGCTGTCTTCTGGCTTATTCTTTACTGCCTACAAATATGCTCATGTTTCCCCCCCTCCTCAGAAAACCATTACTCGCTGTTACCATCACTAATATCAGCTTAAATCTCTTCTACACTTTTTAGCTAAACTCTTTAAGAAGGCTGTCTATAATAGATACCTCTATAATATTTACTCTAACTCTCGTTTTAACTCTTTATAATCTAACTCCTAATTATTTCATTATTTAATTGAAATTGCATTCTTTAAAATGTCCAATTATCTCTTAATTGCAAAATCCAATGGACTTTTGTCAAGACTTTTTCCAGACTTTTAAGATCCTTGTCTAGATCACTCCCTCTAGTAGCAGATTTGTCACAGGGTTATATCTTGGGCCATCTTCACTTTTCCCTCTATGTTACTTCACTTGGTGATCTCATCAGCTCCTATTGACTTAATTATTATCTCTATGGTGACAATTCTCCACTCTACTTACTCAGATAGTCTATCTGCTGACTTCCAGTCTTACATCTACAATTGCCTTTCAGACATCTCGAACTATAAGATATCAAGGATACAGCTTAAACTCCAAATATCAAATATGCAAAATCAAATTCATTTTCTGTTCTACTAAACCCTCCTTCTTTCCGAACTTCTTCTTGAAGGCACCACCAGCCTCCAAATTCCACAGACTCAGAACTTAAGTGTTATTTTCAACCAATCATCACCTCTCAACTCTCTACCTTCTTCACCAATCTGCCAGAAAGACTGTCAATTTCACTTTTGCAGTATCTCTTGAGTACAGCCCTTTTTGTCCTCTGATATTTCCACTACCCTGGTGAAGGCCCTGATTACCTCATGTTGGCCTGCTGCTGGTTCTACCTGCCTCCAGTCTTTATCCATTAAAACCTATCCTTAATTCAACTGCCAAAGTTATTTTTCTACAGCAAAGTTCCTCTTAAAGAACATTTCAACCATCAACCTCTACTTAGTACACTCTAGTTACTCACTAGCATTTCGAGGATATAATTTTTTTAATTCCAGATTCTTGTTCAAAACCCCTTAACTTTTCCAGTCTTCTCACACTTTACCCCACCCCACCCACACATACAATTTTGATCCAATGATATGGGACTCCTTACTCTTCCCTGAACTGGGCACTCCACCTTTCAGATCTCAGAATTACTTTGGCTTTCTCCCATGCTTGAAATTCTATCCCGTATTAGCTCTACCTCCTGGTCTCCTTGATTTCCTTCAAGTCTCAATTAAAATCTCACCTTCTAATGGAAGCCCTTTCATCCATTTTAATTCTGGTTCCTTCCCTTTGTTGATTATTTCCTATTTATCCCTTGTCTTTCATTGTACATATTTATTTGCAATTTATCTCCCCCCAGTAGATTGTGAACTCCTCAAGGGCAGGGATTACCTTTTTGCTTTCTTTGTATCCCCAGAAGTAAGCACAGTATCTGACACATTGTAGGTGTTAATAAATGCTTATTGACTGACTGAGTAGTTAATATCGTTTTGAAAGAGCATCCCAGCACATTGTCCTGGCACTAGCTTAAAAACAAGATAGCTAAATGCCATAGAAATAATGGCAACTAATAATTTAGCAGAAAAAATCTATCATTATTTAATAAAGATCTCTTCCTAAGATTCAAAGAGTAATTTCCCACCTCCATTATCAACTTTCACTCAGTCCCTTTCCAACCAATATGGAAATAACTTTACTTAGATTTTGCTCCAAATAAAAAAAAATTGTAAAGCACTATGGCAGATGCTTAAGGAAAATTTCAAAAGAAATGCTTCTCCTTTCAATGAGTGTGTGATCTTGTTGAGCTAGAAAGCATGCTCTTATGGGAAGCATACACAAATGCAGGAATATTTACAAAGTAGTGTCGAAACAAGTACGCACATATGCCATAGTGTAAATTGCTTATGCTAGAGTACGTTGAATACAGAATGGAAAGTTGAGTGGCTATAATCAGGGAAGAGTAACCATACATCTTTTGAAAAGTGGTTGAAATGTGATTAAAAGTTGAGCAAATGATCATTATTCTATCAGTCTATTCTTCTTGTTGGAAACAATGAGAGTTTTGTAAGAAACCATTTTAAGCACTTTAGCCTTGTAAAATCATCAGTTCTCATTTTCTGATAAACCACAGAAATAACACCAAAATCAAATTACAATCAACATGCTCTTTGTTTCAAATAACATTTTGAAAAATCTTAGATATGCAGTGTGTTTTATGCCTGAAGGACCTCCAGAAAGAAGATATCGTTCTACTTGGATAGGCTTACTTCCTAAAGATAGACACAAAATGGTACCTCCATATATCAAAGGAAAAATGGAACTAAGATAGTTGGAAATGTAAATGGGGGGAAGAATACATACATACATACACACATGTACATACATATACATATACACACACACACATATATAAAGCAGCCGATAACCACTATGACTAAATTGTGTCACTCACAGCATATACATAAAAGAGCACTGTATTTGGAGTCAGAAAACCTGGATTCACATTCTAGCAAATATGTTTACTCTCTGTGTTATCATAAACAAGTGACTTCACCTTTGTGAACCTTAGTTTTCTGATCCCAAAAAGAAGAGGTTGGCCTCTATGGCCTTTAAGGTCTCTTATCATTTAAAATGTACAAATCAATTGTCATATAATATATACATGGTTGTAGGTGTACTTAATATTGGCTAATTTAGGCATTATTTTGAATTAATACAAATATTTCTTCATTCTTTTGTGCCTCACATTTTTTTTCCTTGAAAGGTACATACAACCATACATACACACATATGTGTTTTTGTGTATTTAAGTGAAATAAAATTGCTTATTGATCATGCCCGAAAATGCATATCTTTATAAATTTTAGGTTAAATTCTCTGGTAGAAAGTTGGTTTGAAGCAGAATGAAGAGAATGAGCAATGTTCCCCCTGTCATTTTTAAGAGCACAATAATATTCCATCACAATTGTTACATATATTTCCATAATTAGCCAAGCCACCAGAAAAGGTAAGAATGAAAAAGAGAGAAAATTATATTTTAATTTTCACACAGTTGATCAGTTCTCTACCTGGAGGTGGACAGCATTTTCATCATGAGTCGTTTGGAATTGTCTTGGATCATATATATATATATATATATATATATATATATATATATATACACACACACACATATATATATACATATATACACACACACACACATATATATGTACACATACATACATATATATATATATATCATTATAAAGATAAGTCTTTCACAATTTATCATTACAATATTGATGTTACTGTGTACAATGATTTCTCGGTTCTGTTCACTTCATTTTGCATCAGTTCAAATATGTCTTCAAGGTTTTTCTAAAACTATTCCCCTGACCCGAAACAGACCTTAATGCAGTCAGAGAAATAATGTCTCCACCCCTTCTTCTTCCTATTCTAACAGAAGCAAAGGAGGACATCTATTTCTCTTCCTGATGAACTAAACCCATAGCTTCAACTCTACCACAATTTAAGGACTTTAAGTTTCATCAGGTAAGAGAAATATGCCAAGGACCCTCCTACTTGATCTCAAGCTATAGACTGATTCCTACAAAAGGGGAGTGCTTAAATTCTGATTAAACACTGGGCCTGGTCCCTGCCTGAGAACCATACAAGAGCACCTTGTGGTAATAGAAACCCTCAAGTTCCAAGGGATGACTGATATTATTCAATGAAGTCATGTATTATAATGTGAGACTGTTAAGATAGATAAGGTACTAGTTTTACGCACGTTTGCCATAAACTCAAACATGCAGGGCGCCAGTTCATTGTTCATTTTACTGAATTGCTTCATGGATGAGAGAAGTGCTCTGCTTATAACAAATATAGAAGTTGGTCATTCTCTTTCCTTCAGGACTCATAGAGGCTTTTACTGTACATGGCACACTGCAAAACACTATATATGACGTTCAATGTTAAATATTTTCTTGCCTTGGCGGTATGCAGGATAAACAAGCTCTACCTGGGAACACCAACTATGCCACCATAATGTGTTTTAAGAATTAAAACAACATACAGGAAGTGAGCAAAGACTGAAAAGGAAAGCACTTAGCAAATCAGACAGTTAAGATTTCCCCAGAACAAAGAGTTTTGTTGCTTAGTAAAAGACGGTACAAGTAAGCCAGTTTCCCAATCCCCCACTTTTCAGCAGGCATGGCAGAGATAACTATTCTTATTTGAGAGCTTTGGGTCCTATTCCCAACCCTAGGACTCTGGAGGGATTTTATAGAAAACCAATGGGGTTTTCTAGGGATCTACAATAAGATCTAGGATAGCAAGACTGACCTGTCAACTGTGAATATGGCCCTGAGGCTAACTTAACTTGTTTTCTTGAGTTGCTCTATTTTCCAGAGGTACTGGATCCTGGGTAGAAAGGAGGCCTGGAAAGAGGCAATGAGGAAATCCCCTGAGCTGACGTAACAGTGATCCCTTGTAACTCTCAACTTAAAAGGAACTCTCCTTGCCTTTGAAAATGAGGCAGTTGCAAGACAGGTGCCAGCCATTCTGCACAAAACTGATAATTTTTTGTGCAGCTGGGCCTTTTCAGATAAACATGGGCATCCTGTCTCCATGGTCTAGAAGTTCCAGAGTGGGCTGCCTTTCTTGCTCCCTCTCTTCCCATGTAATCTCCTATTTGGGAGGGAACTGCCCCTTTCTCCTCCCATAAAACCTCCTATTTTTGCTGTAACCCACAAATACCTTGGGCTTTGTCTATATTTAGGAGCTCCTTTCTACTTTGTATAAATTGTATCTAACATCAATTTCTCCTCCTTTGTTTTATAGTAAAGTAGGTTGATACTCAAATCATTTGAAGCCATGACTACAGGTTGACCCAATCAAAGGATTAGACTTCTTTTCTCCTTACCTCTTCTGTCTCTCATATACATCCTAGGGTTTTCATAGGTAGGTTTGTCAGTTTAGTGTCAACACATTCATATGTTGCTGAGACTTCAGCCAAGATCATTATGTTACAGTTTGGGGGGGTGTCAAGATGGAAGAAAAAAGTCAGGGACTCATATGTTCTTCCAAATCTCTCCTCTAAACAACTTTGAATAATGCCTCAAAAAATTATAGAGAGGCACAACTCCCTGATTTTTTCCAGCCCAAGACAAATTAGAAGATTGTCGGGAAAGATCTGTCACACTGGGTTTAGAGTGGAACTAAGGCTGCACCCTAAGCAAGGCAGAAGCAGGCCCTTCGAGTGACTGAATCAGCAGCGATAGTGGTGACTTGCTGGAACTCTCAGCCCACAGACAGGAAAGGGGTCAGATAACTGGTTAGAAGGAGATTACAGGAGACTATTTGTTGGCACTGAACAAAGGACTCTGTTGCACTGCCTGTACTTGGATCCAGGTTAGAATTCCAGGGTGAGAGGGATCACTAACACACCAGAGCCTGTGGCCACAGGGGAGGGGAGACACTGATCACAATTCCAGGAAAGAAAAGAGTGCCTGTAGTCAGTCACATTTCAGAATACAGGATAGGAGAATAGTAAATGCACCTTTCCTTAGATCATATGACCTTGGAAGAAGGGAAAACACAACGGGCCCCATAACTAGTGGGGAAAACAGCTGCACATTAAGCATGAAGCTTTAGACAGTGCTGTTTCTGCCCCAGGAATAAAGCCCAACTTTGTTAAAATCAAGAAATAGGCAGAAAAAAATAAGGGAAAAATATCCTGACCATAGAAAGCTATTATGGTGACAGAAAAGATCAAAAGAAGAAGACAAAACAATCAAAACTGCTCTATGCAAAGCTTCAAAGAGAAATGTGAATTGGTCTCAAGCTGGGGAAGGGCTCAAGAAAGATTTTAAAAATCAAGTAAGATTGGGAGAGGAAAAAACTAGGCAAAGAAATAAAAGTCATGCAAAAAATCATTTTAAAAAAGTGAACAGGTTGGTAAAAGAGGAAAAAAAATACTGAAGAAAATAATACCTTAAAAAAGCAGAATAGGCCAAATGGCAAAAGGGGCACAAAAATCCAATGAAGAGAAGAATCTTTTAAAAGTAGAATTGGTCAAATTGGAAAAAAATGTTCAAAAATTCACTCAAGAGAAGAACTCCTTAAAAAGTAAAATTGGCCAAATGGAAAAGTAGGTACAAAAGCTCAACGAAGAAAATAATTCCTTAAAACTTAGAATTGGATAAGTAAAAGCTAATGATTACATGAAATATCAAGAAACAATAATCAAAATCAAAAGTAGAAAAAAAGAAGAAAACATGCAATACCTCATTGGAAATACAACTAACATGGAGAATAGACTGACAAGAAATAATTTAAGAATTATTGGACTACCTGAAAGCCATGATCAATAAAGAGTGTAGACATCATCTTTGAGAAATAAACAGGGTAAATCAGAAACTGGAATAATCAACCAATCACCACATAAAAGATATCCCAAAATAAAATCTACCAGGTCAAGGAGAAAATATTGCAAACAGCCAGAAAGAAAGACTTCAATGTCATGGATCCATAATTGGGATAACACCAGATTTAGCAGCTTCTACATTAAAGAATCAGAGTGCTTGGGATATGATATTTCAGAGGGCAAATGATCAAGGAATACAACCATGAATTACAAACCCATTAGCTGGTTATATTCCTCAAAGGGAAAAAATGTATATTCATTTAAAGAGAGGACTTTCCACCATTCCTGATGAGAAGCCCAGAGTAGAAAAAAGAATAGAAAACTTGACTTTCAAAAGCAAGACCATTCATCTGCAGGGAAAAAAACTTAGGGAATCTGAATACAGATCAAAGCATACCTTCTCCACCCCCCCTTTTTTTCTGTTTTCTTTCACTACATAACCAATATGGATTTTTTTTTTAAATCTGCAGGATGGATCCAACAATAATGTCACCAAGACTGTACCCCGAAGGAGGTCTTCTGGTTCCAAATAAAACACATACCTGATGCTCACAGCTGGTATCACCTTTATGAAGTTGAAATCCAAGCTTCTAAAGAGGCTAAATACCCCTTCTGTCTAGAGGATCTGTTTGAAGAGGCTGCTTATGATCACTTCTGGGTTTCCATCAATTGAAGTCTGAGCCTGCATCTGAGTCCACACAGAAGCCAGAGGACATCTGGCCAGCTGTGCAAAAGTACTGTATATGGTGCCACAAGCGAAGAAGACATCAGAGTCCAGTTTGTTGATTGCATAAAGTTGTAACTGGGTGTTTTTTAGTGTCTCATAGACAGCCAGGTTTATATTTATATAAGGAATAATTACAAAAACATTGGGGATAGAACCTTTCTGGAAAACTGTCATTCCCTTCTTGGACAGAATCTTCTTGGCACAATCCAACAAGCCCAAATACTGCCCTTTTTTCTGCAGTACTATCCTTGTCTTTAGGACTCCCATGAAACAGATGCTACTCTGGGCAATAGTTCCTGCCAGAGAGTCTTCCCTCAGTCTTTCCTACATCATCAATGTTTCTTGGTCACTAACAAGATGCTTGACCTGCTCATAGTCCATAAATTTTATAGCTGATGATTCTGGGGCAATTTTTATGGTGTTAATGTAATTTCCATGGCAGAGAGATTTGACCTCTCCTTCTATGATTTTCTGGGTGAACCTTCCTACAATAAACATGTTGATGTGGAAAACACGGATTTGCATAAACACCTTCAGGCTGTCCAGGGGGGCTGTGAAGGCCCTGAATACATCCCTTAATCCTCCTCCATCTATGTTATGTCTCCAGCTCACCTGTCTGCCCTTTTCCACTGTGAATTCTTCAGGAACAGTTAGGTTTTCTCTCACTTCAAAGATCTTGGAATGCTTCTTGTACAGAATGATCTCAGGAACATTTTCAACTGGATGAAAAAGATTGTAGTCTCTCCATTCATTCCAATCGATTGTCATGGTTCCATTTTTATCCATGTAGATAACAGCATTCCAGAAATTGCAATTCATATTTTTGAACGATTTTTTTTCAGACTGTTATTCAGAAATCTTGATACCTCTCACCCCAGATCCTGCGGGGACTGCATGATCTCTTGAACATTAATGAGGCCATCATTCTTTTTATCCATGCTTCTAAAAACAATTCTCAGTTTTTTCTCCTGATCTTAAAGATAATGAACAAATTCCTCAAAGTCCAGTTTCCCATTGAGGTCTTTATTTCTAGCTTTCAGTATTTCCAGAGCTCTCCCTCTGTGACATGTAAGGCTTATAGACAAATAGCCTACCATCAAAGTCCTGGACAAGGCTCCAGAGGTGGAGTTGATGTTCAGGGCTCCCCACATAGCACTTCCACATTGGTCCCTTGACAGTAACTCAGTGGAGGGGCCACCAGGGAAGACAACGGTGGGAAGACAATGCAGCAAAACAACACTCTGCTTGCCATCATCAGAGTCAAAGTAGAAGCTATGGAGCAAGTGTAGGCCAGTTGATGGATGAGGTGGCAGGGATCATTTTCCAGTGCAGCTTGAATGCACATACTCTTTGAACAAGTTCTGATATGAATGAGGTTTAAGCATAGCCCACCCCCTCCTCCATTTCCCCTCTACTGTAAAAGCTTTTCTTTGCATGCCTTTTTGATATCAGATAATTTTCCCTCCCTTCCCTCTTCTCCCAGTGCATTGCTCTTTCTCATTTTTTTTGAGATCATTCCAAAATAATTAACTCATACTCACATATCCTATGTCCTTCTAACTGCCCTAGGAATGATAAAATTATTAGGAGTTACATGTATCATCTTCCCATATAGGAATGTAAACAGTTTAACCTTATTGAGTGCCTTATGATTGCTCTTTCATGTTTACCTTTTTAATACTTCTCTTGAGTTTTGTATTTGAATGCCTGAAAGCCTTCTATTTGATAAAAGATCCTTTTTTTTTTCCTCCTAAAGGATTATACTTAGATTTGCTGGGTATATTATTCTTGGTTGTAATCTTTGATCCTTTGCCATAGAGAATGACATACTTTAAGCATTTCACTCCTTTAAAGGTAGCTGCTAAATCTTACGTTATCCTGACTATGGCTCCATTTATTTGAATTTTTTTCTTTAACACTGCTTGCAAAGTTTTCTTCTTGACTTGGCAACTCTGGAATTTGCCTAGAATATCCCTGAGACTTTTCATTTTGGGATGTCTTTCAGGAGGTGATTGGTAGATTCTTTCAATTTCTATTGCATCCTCAATTGAAGGTATTAGGTCAGATTTCCTTTATGGTTTCTTGAATTATGATGTCTTTGCTCTTTTTTTCCCATAGCTTTCACATACAACATGTCTTTTTAAGCTTCCTTTTATCAATCTATTCCCAGGTTAGTTATTTTTCTATGAGACATTTCACATTTTCATTTTTGACTTTGTTTTATTGCTTCTTGATGCCTCATGAAGTCATTAGCTTCCACTTGCCAAATTCTAAATTCTAGGAATTATTTTCTTCAGTGAAGTTTTGTACATCTCTACCCCCTCCCCAAATTTGGCCAGTTTTTAAGCTGTTGTTTTCTTCAGTAATTTTTGAGTCTCTTTTTACCATGGTATTAATACTCTTTTCATAATTTTCTTGCACCACTCTAAATTCTTTTCCCAATTTCCCATCTGCCAATCTTAATGATTTCCTTGACTCTTCCAGGAAATTTTGTTGAGCTTATGTTAGATTAGCAAGAGCCTTTGCTTGTAGCTCTTTTCCTCTTATCTTTTGACTCTGGGTCTTGGTGTTCTCTGTCACTGTAGTGTCTTTTTATGGTCAAGTTCTTCTTGTTTGCTCATTTTTCCAACTTATTTCTTCACTTTGAACTTTATGTAATAGTTGGATTCTGTTCACCTGGGGGTGGAGAGGCACTCTCCCAACCATCTGGCTGTTTCATGCTCCTCTTTTCACAGCTATTTCTGGTGGTCTTTACATTTTTGGTGCTTTAAAAATATTGTAATCCAAGGAGAGATGTGGTCAGTGATCTGGTCTGTCCCAGGAAGGGCCCTTGCTCCCTTGCTGTCAGCCATAAGTGCTAATAATCCTTTGAGCTTTGGGCCAGTGAACAGATCCTATGCTTTCCTGTAGCAGCAAGAGCTAATGTTCCTATCTGCCTTGGAACTGCAACCAGAGATCTTTTCCTCTTGTGACTGATGGACCACAAGTGTGCCTCTTCACTTTTGAATTGTGACATGAAGCTGCATGTGGACAAAAGAATTACCAAACAGTACCAAGTACTGAACCCACTAAAGGGCCCTCTGTAATCTACTTCTGATTCGTTTTCTCATTTCCTTACTGTCTCTGGATGAACAGCTTCTGAAATTGCTACTGCTGCTTTTGCTGCTGCTGTTATCATGGCTGATTCCAAGTTCCACCTCTGTTGCTGCTGCAGCATGCTCTCTATGCAGTCTGTGACACCAGTCTGGTGTCACAAATCTCTCCTGACAACCTCATAAGTTGTCTTGGACTGGAAAAATCTCTCCCCTGACAACATTTTTGGCCCTGCCGTTTCAGAATTTTATTTGAGGCATTATTTTAAAGTTATTTAGAAGAGAATTTGGGGGTGGGGGTTAAAGTGGGTTGCTGCCTCTACTCCTTTATCTTAACTTTGCCCTGACGAAGACAATATTTCACCAAATAATAGGAAAGACTACATAAAACAAGTACATAACATTAAATTCATTGAATCAAACTGAAAGTGGTTTATGTCTGAATTGAGTCACTGAGATGGTTAAAATCCAGGAATTGATTCAAAAGGCCCTCTATTGGTGATATTTGTATGAACTCAGCCGTGTGTGTGTGTGTGTGTGTGTGTGTGTGTGTGTGTGAATCTAGGAACAATCACTTTTGTAAAAATTTACAGAAGGATTATCCTTGTGATGACTAGACTTAAGAGACAAATGTAGAATATGCAAGAAAATGGTAGAAATTGTGCATTCACATGATGTGAAAGATTCTCGATTAGTAAGTACCGAGCAAGATATGACCTGATATCTAGAACGATACATCAGAATACTGCTATTTTTCATGGACTGACAGATGACAAATCCCCATGTTACAAATATAGATTTTAAAATATTTTGAAGAATAAATCAATAAATTATACTGTAACCACAATGATTATCACGAAGTGAATTGCTATGAGCAATCTTCTATCTATGTATCTATCTATCTATCTATCTATCTATCTATCTATCTACTCATCTACCTATCCATAAAACTTCAGGACAATGTTTTAAATCTATATCACCCTACCAAATATTCATAGTTTCAAAGTTAAATATTAACATTCTTATTAATGATGATTATGATGATATGATAATGATTACATTTATCAACGATAATGATGATGATTAAATGAATTTCCATTTCTAGAGACATAGTGTAGACATTCAAAATCATGTGGGATTAGAATGAGTTTTACTGCACCCTTCTTTTCCTTCTAGGGTAGTATTATAAATGCTTTCAGTGAATGTACAGAGGGGAAGTTTACATTCTGATGCTCTTATTCAAGTACAGATACAGTTTTTTTTTCTTTAAATCTATGTATCTGATAGCATAGAATATTCACTATACAAAGATGATAACAATCTAATGTTTTTTCCTAGTACTTTATTTATTTTTCTAAATCCTACTGAAAGAGATGAGAAGCATTAGGCAATAATAACAATACCAAGAATGAGCATTTACTGTCTATAGTTCATTGTTTGCCAGGTGCTTTACATATCATTATATTATATGATTACAAATACTGTCAGTACATATATTTATACCCATCTTTTGACTCTAAGGCTGATTCTCAAAGTTATTTTCACCATCTTGTACAACATTTATATTTTTATCACACATATGTTCTTTCTGTGACCTTAAAACTATAAATCTTAAGGGAATATATTGCCTCCTGATTTTCTATAACATTAATGAACAGGGAGTACAGTAGGTATAATTGAGAAGTAAAACCTTCTACACTAAAGAAGATCAAGTTATGTAATTCCCTGAAATGCATTTTAATTTCTTAGCCTTCTGGGAAGTTAAAAGTTTGGTGATGAATGTGCAAAAGCTGATCTGCTTAATTAATTTCACACTGTTCAGTTAGTCCAGGTTTAAATTAGAAGCATTACAATTTACAGACTGTAATCTCATTTGCAATTAGCACTTAGGAAATATTCTTAGTATGAGTGTTTTAGAAAATTGGAGATTCTTACTGATTTTCTTGAATTGACTAAGAAGCTCTTGACTATGAGTCTCAGAACCCAACATGACTTTTCACTGTATAAGTACATTAACCACACTGAAACCCACTAGAACCCCAGTGAGAACTTCTGGAAAAAGGTTGGGAAGTCTTCAAATCAATATTTAGAGAAATTATATGAATTATGGTTGAGGAATTGCCAGCTGTCAGGAATACATATGTCTCTGAGTAATCAACCAAAGAGGCCACTTTGGAGAATATTTAGGTGACAATAGTCCCTTTTTTAAAGACTGGTCCCCTAATGAGTGCTCATCTTGGTAACACAATCGCAAGTGCAATTCTTCCCTGCTGGATCTCTATATGTATTACAAGTCTCTCCTAGACTCCAGTCCCACATTACTGAATGCCCATCAGGCTGTTTGTTCAATAGACATATAGAGTTCTATATTTCCAAATCAACAAGCATTTATTCTGTATTTACTACATTTTCCAGGTACTGTGGTAGTGCTGGGAGCACAAACACAAGGTAGTAGATGGGGGACGGGAATAATTTTTATAACTCTACTACATGCCAGGTACTGAGCTAAGAGCTTTAGAAACATTATCTTATTTTGATAAATTGCAAAAAAGACAGTATCTGCCCTCAAGAAGTTTTTATCATAATGGGGAAAGAAAATATATAGAAAAGGAAGCTGAAAGGGAGCAGAGTAATATACCTGTACAGGAACATACGAGATGATATCTCCTTTGCAAGTTTGGAATAGAATCTGACTCCATTTGTTTGAAGATTGAAGATTGAAGACATGACTAACCTGTGTATTTTCTTTAAAATGGAAAATCTAGCAGGAACCAGCCAATCAGAGAAAGAGGTTGCAGGGCAAGAGTACACTCCTAATGTGAGGAATTCTGTTTCCTTATGTCCTGCCTTTTGCCACTATTTCCTCCTTATCCCATGTCTCACATAAAGAAACAACTTTCTTCCTTTCTATGTCAACCCTCTACATGCATATGTCATCTGATTCCATATGATCTCCTTCAACAGATTGCTTTCTCTATCATCCTCACTCTATCACCTATTCTCAATTTCTTGTTTGATCAATTGATCACCTAATTCCTAGAAATTTGACATTCTTTTGACATCTTCATATTCTTGAGAACATAATGTTATAAATCAAGAGTTATAGTACAAAGCAAAGAGCTCTGGACTATGATTTAGAAGAAGTATACAAAAATGTGTTCATATACATATTTGCATGTAAGTATGCATCAAATTACTTATATATGTATATAAATACACATGAATATTCATCTATGCATATATTCATATGCATACATGTAGTGTGATGTGGTAGAAGGAATATTAGATTGGAATTCAAAAGAACATATTTTTAAGGCTTGCTTTCATACTTAGTACTTTTGTGACCCAGGAGAAGTTAATTAACTTCTCTGAGTCTCAGTTTCCTTTCCTGTAACATTTTACAAAATTTTGTACATCTCTAAGAACACTTACAACTCTCATTCACATATCTATGAACTTGAGTAAGTTGCGTAGCATTCTGCACCTTAAAATCTTTCTTCTTATTATAATTATAGAATCCCAACTTTGGCTCTAGAAGAGACCTCAGAGGTCCAGGGATAGGGAATCTGTGGTCTTGAGGCTAAATGTAGCCCTCTAGGTTGTGAGGTGCAGCCGTTTGACTGAATCTCAACTTCAAAGAACAAATTGCCTTTCTCTAAAACTTGGACTCAGTCAAAAGGCCCCGCCCAAGGACCTAGAAGTCCACATCTGGCCCCCAGGCTGCAGGTTCCCCATCCCCATTTCATTTTCTGCATGAGGAAACTTAAAAACAGTGAGATTAAGATACATCACACAGTTGGCAGAGTAAGATGAAAGTACTCAAGTAGAGAGTCCTTGAAATTAATTATCCCAAATATTTCATTAAAAATTTTACAATTTTTTTCTTGCCAAATTTAGAAATTGATTTTCTTAATTGCTTTCTTGTACTGTGTATGGTTGAGTATATAAATGAATGGATGCATGGAATAAGCTAATTTATTATCCATATTCATAGAGAAGTATGAAGGCTAATCTAGAGAGGGATAGATAAGCAAATCACAACTCTCTCTCTCTCTCTCTCTCTCTCTCTCTCTCTCTCTCTCCCTCCCTCCCTCCCTCCTTCCTCCCTTCCTTCCTCCTTCCCTTTTGTGAGCATGTATGTGTGTGTGTGCACAATTGCTTTCTTGGAGGAATAAAAATTAAGTATAAAGACCATTTTCTGATAACAGAGCCTAAATTCCTTTTAAATTATTCTTCTTTTATTTTCACTTCACCTTCTTTTTTTTTTAATTACCATGACCTCCCCTGGACCTGTTATGGCCTGTCAATATTCTTTTTAAAGCATAAAACCCTGAAATGAACATAGTAATCCAGTGACAATTTAACAAACATAGTGTTTTCTAGCTGTCCATAAGGCTTTTTTCCATTCAGGCAACCTAAGACCAGGTTTTTATTTACCACTCTCGGAGACCTGAGAGAGGTACTGGTGGGGGTGGTTAAAAGATAACAATATTATTTCAGATTTCTATAGCATTTCATGCTTTACAGAGCACATTTTTGTGCAGTATCCCAGTGAAAGGAAAATTGTAGATTTTATTATCTCATTTAGTAGATAAAAAACTGGCATCGTAAGACAACGCAACTTTCCAATAGTCACTGACCATGTCATTACCCTACCCCCCATAAATAAAAAAGCAAAGACAAACACAAAAGTGAAATTCTCAAGTCACTCTCTATTATTTCCAGAATCAAATGCAAAGACCTTCTATTTGAATTTTAAAGCCCTTCATGACCTGTATCTTATCTTCCTTTATAGTGTTCTTATACCCAGTTACTGTCCTATATTCTATACTGTATGATCTAGTATCATTGCTATTCTTTACACAAGGCACTCCATATCCTGACTTTATATATTTTCCCTGATTGTCCCCCATTATTGGAATTGCCTCTTGGCTTCCCTGATGTCTTTGAAGTCTTTGCTAAAATCCTACCATTCCCCGTAACGTGAGTCACCCCTCTCTCTGATTATCTTCAATTTATCCTGTATAAATCTAGTATTAATCTAGTTGTTTGATGGTTTCCTCTTTAATTCTACTGGAATTTCTTGGAAGGCAGAGACTGTTTTTGTTGTTGTGGTGGCCAACCTTTGTAACCTCAATGTCTAGTAATGTGCTTGCCATGTAGTAGGCACATAGTAAATGTTGTTGACTTGTTATTTTTGTGTGTAGAAGGAATAGAAACATCAATGAAGTCTTAGATCTCTAAGGAAATATGAAGCGTGTTGTCTTTTGAAGAGCATACCTTCTATGTTATTCAATTATCTATTGATTTCACATATAAATTTTCATGAATATCTTTAATACTCAAAGTGTGAAAGAATATATTTGACATTAGGAACCCTATTCATATGCTCAAAATTGTATTTTTTCTTAAAATACATAATCTATTTTTCATATTCTTGAAAATCATTCATAAAATCCATTTCCTTTGTTCTTTCTTTTCTTAACTTTTAAAGGTATTTTTAAAAGTAGGTGAAAATAATAACTGATTCTGTAAGTGAGATAAAAGTGATTTAATTGAAGACAGCTCTAGATAGTTTATTTAATAATATTAGGAATGTCTAAGCTCATAAAAAGAGATGAGAAAAATTACAGGCCTAACACAAGTGAAAAGTAATCAAATCTAGTGATTTTAAAGAGAAAATACAAAATATCAAAACTATTTTTAAAAAGGGACCAAGAACATATTATTCAATAAGCATAAAATGTAAAAAACAGACAAGTACATTCATCTGCCAATATTCATAATTCATGAAAGCTATGCTCTAAGCTTTTGCATGTGGAGAGGCCTAGGACCTTACCTATCTGAAGAGAAGATGTGGTCTCCGAATAGAGACCTTTCTTATTTCCCTATTTGCATTTGTTAGAGATAAGTATACTTTGTAAACTTCAGAAGAAGTCCAGGAGTCAGGGTCCATACCATATTTTGCAACCAGAGCATCCAGACCTTATGGAATCACCTACAGCATCCAGTCGAGCTATAGCAGGGAAGATTCATCCAGCAGTTAACCACATTTAGATGTGAATTTGGTGGGACTAAAACTTTGTTGCAACTGCTTTAAGTTTAAGCCCCTCTTCCCAGGGAATGAAGTATCATAGGAGAGAGTATGATCTTAGCGTTTAGAGAGAAAATATTAATAACTTCTGTTCTTGCTACATGTTCATAGTTAATATCTATTTGCAAAATTAAGGGTTTTGTTTAAATACAACTGGATTGCTCATCACTAGTAGTTAATAGTAGGGAAACTACAGTGATTCAGAGCTCTAAGTCACCTAATAAGATTGAGAGTTAGGATATGGATAGTTCAGAACTCTTATATGGGCTACACTGGAAAAATTTAGTCTGAACTGATACTTAGCAAGACTTGAACTGAGGGACAGAATTGCCCACCAGAAACTTACTATCTTTCATGAACTAATAGATTAAAAACACCTATACTAAAAATACAGCTTTAAAATTTTTTCAGGAGTATTTAGTCAATATTAATCAATCTATTACTAATAATATCATAGACAGTGTTGAGAAATAAAAACTTCAAAATAATATTTTAATAGCTGTGATTACATTATATACTGATAAGTTCCCAGCTACTTGAAACAGCATCTTTCAAAATCCAAAAGCCTATCATTACAGAACAAAACCACACTGGATAAGGATAAGGTACACATGATGCTTATTGAACTGTCTGCTATTAGAGATTTGACAAGGAATTTTGCAATGATCCTTCAGAAAAGGAACTTATATTCTAATATTCTTATTTAATTATACAAATTAGTTAATTCATCTTCTAGGTAATTATCTATGGAATATTAAATATAAAAAAAATAGCAACTTGATATGTTTTCCTAAAAATGGTTTTAGTGGAACCCCTCAGGAAAGATAATAAGTAGATAGTAATAAAATTGTTGAAGATGATAAGGATGGTAACCAACAATAATTATAATAAAATGCTGCTACTATTAAGGAAAGGAATAAGCATTTATAGAATAGCTACTATGTGCCAAGCATTGTGCTGAATGCCCTTACAAAAATTATCCAATATGATCCTGACACCAATCCTAGAAAACAGGGGCTATTACTATCTCCATTTTACAACTGAGGAAACTAAAGTTAAAAAGAAGTTAGGTGACTTGTCCAGGGTCACACAGCCAGTAAGTGTAAGAGACTGGAAATGAACCTGAGCATTCCTGAGTCCAGTTCTATTGAAGCGACAAGTGCTTCTATATTAAAACTACTGTTACTACTACAGCTCTTACCACCATCATCATCACTACCACCACCAACACTATTGTTACTACTTAAACTGTTATTACTGCTTTCCCACCACAACCACTACTACTACTACTACTACTACTACTGCTACTACTACTATTACTCCTACTCCTACCACAACTCCTCTTTCTCCTCCTCCTCCTACAACTGCTAATAATAATTTACATAGTGCTTTACAGTTTGCAAAATGAATTACATTAATCCTATCAAATTACATTTGATCCTATCAAAGAAACCACTATGAAATTCCCAAGAAAAGTCATTATTTTATTTTTATAAATGACTAATATATAAGAAAGATTAAATAATCTGCTCATATGCCCATAGATTTATGAAATTGTGCATACCTTTTGATCCAGTGATATCACTACTAGGTCTGTATTCCAAAGGGATCATAAAAAAGGAACAATGGACCCATGTGTATAAAAATATCTATAGCAGCTCTTTTTGTGGTGGCAAAGAATTGGAAATTGAGGGGTTACCCATCAAATGGGGAATGGATAAACAAGTTGTGGTATATGAATGTAATGGAATACTATTGTTGCATAAGAAATGATGAGCAGGTGAATTTCAGAAAAAAAAAAAACCTAAAAAGACTTACATGAACTGATGCTGAGTGAAATGAGAGCTAAGAGAATATTATACATAGTAACAGCAACATTGTGCAATGATCAACTTTGATAGACAGCTTTTCTCAGCAATGCAATGATCTAAGACAATTCCAAAAGTCTCATGATGAAAAATGCTATGCACATCCAATGAAAGTACTATGGAGTCTGAATGCAGATCAAAGCATACTATTTTCTCTCCCTTTTTTGTTTGTTTATTCTTTCTCATGGTTTTTCCCTTTTGTTCAGATTATTCTTTGACAACATGACTAATGTAGAAATATGTTTAATATGATTATACATCTATAACCTATATCACATTGTATGCTTTCTTGGGGAGGGGGGATGAGAGGGAGGGAGAAAAGTTTAGAATGCAAAATCTTTTAAAAGTGAATATTGACAACTAAAAATTAATAAAGAAAAAGAAAAAAAAATCTGTTCAAAGACACAAGGCCAGTGAGTAGTAACGATGCTTCTTATTTGCTGTTGTCTTGAACTCTAGACATCAGATTATATTATCAACTATTGTCAATACCCTTTGAAATGGTAATTGAAAATTCTTTTGTATCTGGTGTCTATTTGCCTTTATATCTATATGTATGTATCTATCTGCATATATACACCTTTTCCCCCAAAATTCAGATGGTATTTCACATAGGTTTTTGAAGAAACAAATGACATTTTAACAAATTTACCTCAGATTTTTTGAGATTCTGTCAATTTATATAGTTAATAGCTTGAAAGTTGTTTCAACATTCTGATTATATTTGTTTCTTACAAGAATAGGCACTATCTTTTCTATAATGCTTTAAAATTACATTTTTAATCAATTATACTTGCCACAGGCATAACAGAAGAAGAGGATCCTTTAGGGATGAAATTTGCCCACCACTTCTGTACACTGAAGAAAGAGAGAATACAAAGTTTGAACACTGAAGGCTGTGACTGCCTCTACTAGAAAAAGCAATCATTTTGTAGTACAGGACTGTATCCAATTACCTGTGTAAATTTGACAACCTAGATTAACATTTAGTTCTCAATTTCCTCATTTGTAAAGTGAGGAGCTTGGAAGAGATAATCTATTAAAATTCTGAAACTAATAATCTATTGAAAGTGGATTTTTGATCAATTGATAAACTGTTCAAAGGTAATTGAGAATAGTTAGTTCTCAAAGGAAGAAGTATAAGCTATCACTTGCTCTCCATGAGTGTACATATACATTTATAGAGAAATTGAAATCAAAGCAAATCTTAGATACAATAGCATGTCCCCATATTAGTGCAGTTGATAACAAAACATGTACCAGACCAATGTTGAAGTGGTTATGCTATAAGGAGCACATCAACATGCTGTTAGAAGAGTTGTAATTTTAGTTTAACCATTTTGAAAAGCAATTTGGAATTAGGTCCCACTAGTAATTCCATTATCATGTCTATATTTCCATAAAGATAGAAGAGAGAGATAGAGGAGAAAGAAAAAGAGTCCATATATAATATAAATTGATATTTACATCTACTTATTTGTATATTTCATAGATGTATGTGCATATATGTGAACATATACATACTTATATACACACGTGTGTGTACGTATGTTTATCATTCATTTTGTAATGGCAAAAACTAAGAACCAAGGGAGTGCTCATCAGTTAGGGTATGGATGAAGAATTGATGGTAGATAAATATAATGGAATACCATCAGGTGCAAAAAATGATGAAAGGGATGGTTTCAGTGATATATGTGAAAATTTCTATAAATCAATACTGAGTAAAGTTAGCCAAACAAAGAGAAAAATCTTTACTATAACAACAGTATTTAAAAAAAACATTTTAAAGACATAATAATGCTAATAAGCCTAATGACTATTCATTATTTTAGAGGACTCAAAATAATACATACTTCCAGACAGAGAGTAGATGGGTTGATGGATTCAAGATGCAGAATGAGTCATACAGTTTGGGACATGGCTAATATTAGAATTTGTTTTACTTGACTATGCCTATTTGTTTATATGTAATATATATGTATATATATGTATATATTTTCTTTTTTAACTGTATAGAGGAAAACTGGAGAGAGAAACAAACACATGTAAGTCAAAAATAATAAAAAATAAAATTTGATCATTAGACTAGGCTGATGCTAAAAATTCAGGATACAGATATAAAGATGTGATAATCCTGTACTCAGTGTATCTGTCAGACCTCTTCTGTACTTTGTTCAGTTTTAATCAATGAAGTTAAGGAAGGGCATTGCTAAACTTGAGAATATCAAGATGGTGAAGGACTTTATGTCCATGTGTTGTAAAGATTGAATTTTAAAATGAGAATGGTTATCATTGAAAAAAAGACAAAGGGGAAAATCCATAGCTCTCTTCAATTATGCAAAAGGTTTTCATAAGGAAGAAGGAATACACACATACACACACACACACACACACACACACACACACACTCATATAGGAAGTTGCAAAGAGGCTAATTAAAGTGATGTCAAAAGAGATATCTAATGAATAGCACTGTAATGAGGGGGAAAAAATATACTGCTTTATAAAGTGGTGACATTGTCCTTATGGGATTATGTCAAGTGTAGATTGGATAAAAACATGTCAGCTAAGTTGTAGGGATGTTTTTTTTTTTTTTTTTCTGTGTGTAAGTTGGACTTACTGCAAATTGAGGCCCCTTCCACTAAGTCTAACATTAAGTGATTCTATGAGTCTACCACATCAGAAGAAAACATTAATAAATATTTTCAAATAAATCATAGGTAAAATAATAGCAGTACGTCAAAAATATTTGCTATGATGAAGTGTTATTTATAATAAGGATGCAAAGATAGGTCAACATTAGATAAACAATTCACATAATCACATCAAAATGAGAAATTTTTATATATACTAGAAAAAGTTAAATTTTATGCTTATATGAATAAATTCAGAAAACACTTTTGACAAAGCATAATACTAATAACTGCTAAAGAGCCTACAGAACACAAGAAATTTAAAATGAGTATAAGTCTAGTCACATTGAATTGAAAAGCTTTTTCATGGGAAAAATCAATACAACTAAGATAAAAAGGAAATCTATTGGTAAGGGCATATCTTTTTATCAAATATTTCAGGTAAGGATCTAGTTCATCCAGACTGTAGGAAACTAAAGCAAATACGAAAGACAAAGAATCACTTTGCAATGCATAAATAAGCATATAAACAAACAGTTTTTAAAAGAAGTACTGGAAACAGTTGACAATGATGTATAAACATTCTAGAAATCCCACTGCTTGGCATATACTCCAAGGAATTCAAAGATAGAAATATCATATACACATACGTGCATGTACATAGGTATATACCTACATATATACACGTGCATGTATGGATACACACATAAGGAAAACAACACACATAATAATTACAACAACATAAGTTGAAGTAAAATAAAGTAAAACAAAATTGAATGTTCTGTAATTATATTGACCAAATTTAGTCCTAGGAAATGAATGAAAAAGTGAATCTTTCCTTTTCATTGTTTATGTGGGAGATTTTAGGCATGGATTATTGTATAAGTGGTTAGAAATGGTCATTGTTATGGTTAGGTTTTTTTCTTCTTTTTAAAAAAAAGAAATTCACCCTGCCCCACCCCCACCCCCAAGCAGCACAAGCAACCAGTGAAGCTTTAGGTGGGAGTGGCAAGTGATTGGGGGACAGGAAATCCTTAAGCCACGCTTGAACCCTTGGCCAGGCTAGACTAGACTTGAGCCCTGTGAATGTTCATGGACCTGCTTCCCAGACAAGGGACAGAGACCCAAGGCCAGGGAATGGAATAATCATTTATATCAGTGCTATGTGCCAGGCACTGAGTTAAACACTTTACAAGTATTATCTAATTTGATCCTCATAACAACCCTTTGAGGTAGGTGCTATTATTTTACCCTTTTACAGATGGAGATATTAAGGTAGACAGTGGTGAAGTAACTTCCCCAGGGTCACAACAGTAAGCTTGAGACCAAATTTTAACACAAGTCTTCCTAACCTCAGACCCAGTGCTCTATCCATTGCACCATCTAGTTGCCCTAGGGTCTCATCAGAATGATGTTTTTCTGCCCTCTCCCAGTACTCTGTGCCACATGGGGATTGGCTGCTTTGTCTGTAGAGACACCCTCAGTCCCAGGATGTTATGGAGGTGGCCTTTCTCGAGAGGACTTTGAAAAGTCCTCTGAGTATCATAGGGAACACACATACACACAACCAAAATCATCATGGATCTTCTCTCTTTTTTTTGGAGGGGGAAGGCAGGTCAATTGGGGTTAAGTGACTAGCCCAAGCTCACACAGCTAGTAATTGTGTCAAGTGTTTGAGGCCAGGTTTGAACTCAGGTACTCCTGACTCCAGGGCTGGTGCTCTACTATCTGCCCCACCTAGCTGCCCCCCTGGATCTTCTCTTTAACAGCAGGATGAGGAGGGTAAATGCTAGAATGTTCCATTAATATCAGCCTCCTGATCCAAGTACCTGTTTCTCTGTCAACCCCCAAAACTATGCCATTGGTTCAAGTACAGGGTGAGATATAACCATGATAATTACAGCAACAGCTAGCATTTACACAATCCTATTTATCTCAAGGCTCTCAAAATCTGCCTTTTCCTCCAGGCTCAGCTTAGGTGCTTCCTATTACTAGATCTTCCTAATTTTAAGTGTTTTCTGACCTGTATATTTCATGAACTCCTTGCATTTTGACCTTACACTCATGATAACCTATGCAGCATAAGAATTATTTGTGTAAGTTTCATAATCTGTAAGCTCCATGAGAGCAGGGAATGTATTGTTGTCTTGGCAGTTTTAGTCAGTCCTACCATTTTATAATTGTTAATTTTTCAGTGTGACCTTTTATGCCTTGAAATTGGCAAATATTACAAATCAAGACTTTATTTGTTGTTTTGATGATTTGTAGAGTTAGGAAAGTGGTAGAGAAAATAATAATGCAGATTAAACTTAAAAGTGTATTGTGCATACACTTTTTTTCAAAGTTGGTTGTTAAACATTGTTCAGGACATCGCTGTTAATGCTTAGACAAAAAAGCATGTATTAATAAACTGCCATATGTTAGGTATTAGGACAGCTGCTGGAGATACTAATACAAATGTGAGAAAGTCTCTTTGCTCATGAAGCTTACATTTTCCTAGAGTGAGGCAATACAATAACAGATGAGTAAAGGTATGTCATGTACCAAAGAAAAGCACAGTGATTTGGAATGGGACTAACAACTGAGGGATTCAAAAAGAAAGGCCTCTTGACAGGGGATGGGGGGGACAATTGAGCAATGAGTTGAGTCAATGATCAAAGAGGGCTAAGGATTCAAGAGGTGGAGGAAGGAAGGCAGTGAATTCCAAACAAGGGACCAGCCTATGTAAAAGCCCAGAGATTGGAAAGGACATGTCTTGGATGGGGAATAGAAAACGTGGCTGGGATATTTAGAACAAGAGGAAAAGTAATGTGTAATCAACTTGGAAAGACAAAGTAGAACCAAACTGTGAAATGCCAAGCAGAAGACATTGATAACAAAGACAGTGGAGAGTCATCGAATGTCTCTGAAGGGAAGAATGACACAATCAGGCCCGCACTTTAGGGACTAACAATTTAGGAAATATATGGAATTGGAGAAGGGAAATGTATGCTGATAGCCCAGGCTATCGTAGTAATCCTGTAGTAATCCTAGTCATAAGGGCCTGACCTGCTGTGGTGCTAACGTGATCAAAGATCTTACCCACCCATTCAATAGGCCTCAAATGGAGCTAGTTAAGGGAAGTGTGATTAGGAGAGGCTTGCTTGCAGGCAGGCCCACACGCTTTTGTTTTCAGGTGCTAAGCCCCAGGCCTACACAGGGTATATATACCTTGTGGGTAGCCATGAAGCTAATACTGGAGAGCTACAGAGACTAGAGAGCTGTGGAGAGTGGAGATGAGAATAAGACAGAACTAGGAGAAAAAGAGAGAACTGTGAGAGAGAGAGAGAGAGAACTGAAGGGCTCTGAGAACTGCAAGGGCTTTCAGAACTGGAGGAGGAGAGGATACAGGCAAGGACAGAGTCAGGATTCATGAGTGAGTATTTACAGGAAGGCCCTAGCAGAAGGGAAGGTTACAGGATGGCTTGGCTTGTTGTTATGATGCTGTGTTTTAATTTCATTGCTGCTGCATTGAGGAAGACTGATTTTGGAATACAATTACTGCCATGTTGAATTGGGGTTATTGGTTCTGGGATTTGATCCTCTGGGGTCTGAATAAATGTTTTACTTCTTCTGCCTTCTATACAGAGAGTATCTTATACTTTGTGATTCCAAACTAACTATATCATGAATCTTTCCTTATTGATACACCTGAGCACAAGATTTTAATGAGAATTGTCTTGTGGAGTACAATCATAATCCAAATTTAGGACATTCATTTTAGCTCTGTATTTTTCATTGTTTCAAGTCATTATTTTGTTAATGAAAAGGTGACTATTATGAGCTAATGTTTTGATTTTCCATCATAAATCAGCAAACTTCGCATGGGTCAATGAAATTTGTAAACTGTTTTTCAGTCACAATGTTTATATTATATATTATGTAATATATAATATAATTATTATATATTTATAATTATATAATTATTACACATTATATAATTATGTTCATTATACTTTATATAATACATATTATATTAAGGAGCTTCACAAAAATAAAAATAAGTTAGTTGATCAACCAACCGATGAATTAATCAATGGCTAAATGGAAAATAATTCCCTGTGACCATGCATCCTCTATGGTGGCCTGGTTATGTGAATGAAATAATAATAATGACAATAGCAATAACAATAATAGCTAATATTTATACAACACTTATTATGTTGTAGGAACTATGCTAAGTGCTATATAGTTATTATCTCATTTGATCCTCACAACTACCTTTGTAGGTGGGTGCTATTATTACCTCCATTTTAGAGTTTAGGAAAGTAAGGCAAACAGAGGTTAAATGACTTGCCCAGGGTCACACAACTAATAAGTGTATGATACTGGAATGGAATTCAGGTCTTCCTATTTGTGTACATATCCATCACTTAGCTATAAGCAACTTGAAGATAATAACTGTCTTACCTAAACTCTGTGTCTCTCTAAGAATCCCCACAGAGTTGTGAATGTAAGACATATTTCATTTGTTTTATTAGCTTGAAGATATGTGCCCAACACTTAAAGTTTGAGGACTTTAGTTGTCTCTACCCTTTCAAACTTTGCTAAAGTTACCTCTTCAACAAAGCTTCTCTTTTGCAATTTTCTGATTGCATCTGACCGTATTATTAGCAAAGGGCACCAGTATGTAAACATCTATAATTTGACAGAAGAAAAAGGAAAGTAAGCAGAAATTTTTTTAATCCTATTCTAGAGACTAGTGGGAAGAGTGAATTTGGGAAAATCAATAAATTTTTTAGCAGATTGCTTTCAATCACTGAATAGAATAAACATTGTAATTTCAGGTACATTGGTCATTACATTATATGTTTATTCCTAATAATTCAGAGATTACTTTTCAAGATTACCATGACTCCCTTTCCTCACACCCACCCACAAAAAATTACTATTTTTCAGAATTGATAGATTTATTAAATGTATTCTCTTAAGAATTAGCACATGATAATTATATAAATTGGGGCAGCTAGTTAGGGCAGTGGTTAGAGTTCCATTCTGAGACAGAAAGACTCATCTTCATGAGTTCAAATTTTGCCCCAGACACTAACTGTGTGACTCTGAGCAAGTCACTTAACCCTGTTTATTCCTCATCTATAAAATGAGCTGGAGAAGAAAATGGCAAACCCTTCTTTGCCAAAAAAAATCTTTAAATGGGGTCAACAAAGAGTCAGACATAACTGAAACATCTGAACAACACAACACAAATCATATGAATTAGTTTAAGAAGAGTCTGAAAAACACATAAAAATTGGAGAGAAAATTTTTGTGAAAAAACTAAGGATATTCTAAGGTTACTTCCCTAAACTCCTGGGATTGGTTTGCTGGCCAGAAAGCCCACAATGTGGTTCACTCTTGCTGTCTACCTTAATTTCTCTACCTTTTCTTATCTGTAACAATCATATTCAAGTTGCCTTAGACTACTTTTTTTTTTTTACCTTGTCCCTTTCTGTGCATTTGTCCTGTGTATATACAAAGTAAGACAGTAAGCTCTTGGAGGGTTTGTCTTGTTCTCATTTGTATTACTATGCCCAGTGCCAAAATTACTTAGTATCTAGCAGACATCCAAATATTGGATATGCAGTTTAATCAGGGTGGGAACTCCGTTCCTCCAATGATAATGAGGTTGAAAAGAAATGTAACCTGTTGAGAAGCAGCCCTCTGGAAAGGAGCCTCTTCAAATTTAGTAGCTTGGATTCTCTCATGATAGATATCTGGTTCATTGCCAGGGCCATCCTCATAAAAAATTTCTAACTTCATAGAACTTGTGAGAACTTTCTGTTAATAGCCCTTGAGAACCTAGGGCTATCTCTGAGCCACAGTGCAGTATTTGGTAAGGACTTTAATGGATCCTCTTAATAAGTGTTTATTAGTAATAATGATGATGTCCAATTTTCAAACATCCCTTGATGTCACTACAAGAATGCTAGGCTAAATAAAAATGACTCTGACCCATTATTGTAATTCTTATGTTCCTAAAGGTAATCTGAGAATCAGCCCAGAAGGTAGCTGTCAAGGAGGTTCTAAGTATGAATTAGCAACCTACATAAGAGCCATTCTATGACTCTTTGGCAGCATTAGTTGAATGGTAAATAAAGGGCATATTAACCAAGTATTTTTGAAAAATTAGCACATATCGGGGAGAGGGAATACAAGCTAGAGTAACTCAGTACATTAGGAAATGTAACAAGTTGTAAATGGGGTGCAATTTGAAAGAACATGTAATTTTCCAATTAATCTTTCCCAAAATACATCTAAATCTGTATTTTACTCTCTTACTTTTTTTCTTCATATGTATATGAATCTTCATATGTATATGTATCTGTTTCTAAACCCTCATCCTTTTTTTCTAGTATGATTTTACATTGATCCATTTCCCACTT
Organism: Trichosurus vulpecula; assembly: GCF_011100635.1. Classification (NCBI taxonomy): domain Eukaryota; kingdom Metazoa; phylum Chordata; class Mammalia; order Diprotodontia; family Phalangeridae; genus Trichosurus; species Trichosurus vulpecula. Next base: position 135,368,284 of record NC_050581.1, read on the forward strand.
CACACCTCCTTTCATGGCCAAACTGGACTTCTCTATGCTCATCACACAAAACACACCTTTTTCCATCTTCATGGACAGTAGAGAGACCTGATAACATAGAGGACAGAGGACTGGGCCTGAAATCAGAAAGACATGACTTAAAATTCTGACTTAGACACTTCCTAGCTGTGTAACCTTCAGGACTTGACTTAAACTCTGTTTGACTCATTCTCCTTAGGTATAAAGTGGGGATAATAATAGTGCCTACTTTTCAGGTTGTTGTAAGTATCAAATGAGATATTATCTGTAAAAAGTACTTAGCATAGTGCCTGATATATAGTAGGTACTTTATAATTGCTTATTGTCTTCCCTCTATGCCCTTTCTCTGGCTCTCCCACATGCTTGAAGTATACTCTCTACTCATCTCTGCCTCACAGAATAACTTACCTCTTTTATTAAGCTCCTTGAGAATGAGTACCATTTCACTTTTTGTTGTCTTGTTGCAGCACCTGGCACATAGTAGGGGTTTAATGGATACTAATTGATTGATTTACTATCAATTGTTTGTTTCTGTATTCCCTTCATGGGTAAAAATTGCTACTTCAGTAGCTTAATGGCTGGATTTTGAGTGCTACATAGACAAAAAAAAATCATCCTATATCCAATAAACTGATAAAACTCTCCCATGTAGGTCATCAGACATTGTACATGTTACATTCTGTGCTCAAAGCCTTGCCATCTTAACAAAACCTGGAACAGCTTCTGTCCTGACAGTATAGCCCTCAAGAATGGAGAATTCCTTCCATACCATAAAATATTAACAGTTAACTTCTAAAATATGTGTTTTTTTTTTAATTTCCATAGCAATTTTCAAGTGTTTAAATGAAACCAATAATACAGGATTTTATGAGCTATCAAAATTTACCATAAATAATTTAAAATGTAAAACAGCTTAACTAGATCATATTTCAAAATGTTAAGGGTTAGTTCTTTTAATGGAAGCACCATTTAATACATTTCATTCTTTCTAAATAGAGTTTATGAACTATTTCATGGAATTTTCCATTGTAAATAATGATAAAGAAATTATTCCCCTCAATTTCAGAATAATTTTATTTTCTAAATAAAAACAACTAGATACAAGCCATACCATGCTTTCTGATGAATTTTTAGTAATTCCTAGCTTAACCTATCTTTATGCATAATTTTCATTGTCTAATCCTCACCCAGACAATTACATTCAAAGTTATGTCTCTTCTTTTAGATTCTATGTAAAAACTAAATATTTTAGGAATAGCTTACGGCAGCAATAAGCTGGGTCTCTTGACTTTCATGAGATTCATATACATCTCTCACTTTTAAAATTTGCTTCCAGGGATATGTTGAAAGGACTTTGATGAACTCAGTACGAAAATATAATATGATTTGTTACGGACTGAGTTGCATTTTATTTTTTTTAAGTATCTAGTTTAAATATGTGTATGTGTGTGTGTGTGTGTGTGTGTGTGTGTGTGTACATACAAAGAAAAAAAGTAAGATAGAGCATGGAGAAAGTGACTTTCTCTGATAAGTGATGGAAGCCTGTTTTCTATACTAATATCTTCATGAATTCTAAAAAAATATAAATAGCATTTTATATTTTCCCAATAGTAAAGATAGTTTTCAACATTCATTTCTATAAGATCTGGTGTTCCAAGTTTTTTCTCACTTTCTCCCTCCCTCCCCTACCACTCCCAAAGACAGCAAGCAATATGGTAATATGTTATACATGGATAATCATGTTACACATATTTCCATATTGGTCACATTGTAAAGGAAAACAACACAGAACAATAAGAAAAAAAACATGAAAAAGATAAAAACAAGTTAAAATAGCTACTTCGAACTGGACACAGATTCTATAATTCTTTCTCTGGATGTGGATAGCAATTTCCATCATCAATCTTTTGGAAATGTCTTAGATCATTGTATTAGTGAGAAAAGATAAATCTATCATAGCTGATCATTGCACAATGATGCTGTTACTGTGTACAATGTTCTCCTGATTGTGCTCACTTCACTCAGCATCAGTCCATGTAAGTCCAGTTTTTTTCTGAAATTAACCTGCTCATCATTTATTTTTCCTTTTTGTTTTTTGCTTTAAGTTATATACATATATATATATATATAATATATATATACACACACACACACACACACACACACACACACACACACACACACACATATATATATATATATATATATATATATATATATATATATATATATATATATATACACATATTCCCCACAATCAAATATCAAGAAAATTTTTAGTATTATTTTTACAAGATTTTGAATTCCAATTTTTTCCTTCCCTCCCCTCTTCTGAAAATGGTAAGCAGCTTGATATAATTTATACATATGGTATTATGTAAAACATATATCCGTTGTGGAAGAAGAAACAGATCAAAAGGGGAAAAACATGAGAAAGAATAAAGTAAACAAAAAAATCAATCCAAATTCAGAGTACATCAGTTCTTTATCTGGATATGGATAGCATTTTTCTCCATGAGTCCTTTGTACTGGTTTTGTATCATCGTGTGGCTGATAAAATGTGAGTCATTCATAGTTGATCATCATATGATGTTGCTGATAGTGAGTACAGTGTTTTCCAGCTTCTGCTCATTTCACTATGCATCAGTATGTATGAATCTTTCCAGGTTTTTCTGAAATGTGCTTCTTCATGATTTCTTATTTCACCATCATATTCCATTACATTCATATACCATAGCTTGCTCAGCCATTCCCCAATTGATGGGCATTCCCTCAATTTCTAATATTTTGCCACCATGAATAGGGCTGCTGTAAATATTTTTTGCATGCGTAGACCCTTTTCCCTTTTTATGATCTCTTTGGTATACACTGTCAGGATTACCCAAGATTTATCAGCTTCTACATTAAGGTATTAGTGGGCTTGGAATATGACACTCTCAAAAGGAAAGGAGCTTGGATTACAACTCAGAATCTACTAACCAGTAAAGCTGAGCATGATCTTTCAGGGGAAAAAATGGACATTCAATGAAACAGATGTTCAAATATTCCTTATAAAAAGACCAGAGGTAAAGAGAAAATTACATTTTCAAGACTCAAGGGAAGCATAAACATGTAAATCATAAATACTATAATATATATATATATGTTATTCAATAAGATTAGTGTGTTTAAATCCATACATGGGAAGATGAGACCTTGTAACTCTTAAGAAATATATCATACACAATTATCAGAAAATATCTGTTGTGTTATTTTGACTATGGACACATAGTTACTGAACTGCATATTGTTTCCAAAGAATGACATGTTCAATGTATTGACTGATGGATTTACAGGGACTTGCGGAACATATCTATTATATATTTTAAAAATAATGTAATTTGTTATATATCCCCATTAACAGAAGAGTCATAATGTTAGACTCTTAATTCAGATGTAATTCCCAATGTAGATAACTAGGCATGACAATCCCATTTATTAAAATAAGATGCTATTTAACATATCTCCAAGAGAAATAATATTTTCTTCTATTTTATTTTAAATATTTTATTTTATTATATTATTCTTTTTATTATTGTTGTGGCTGTTAATGACATTTATATAGAGATCCAATGTTTGTAAGTCACTTTACAAATATTATATTATTTTTTCCATATAGCAGCCCCAGGCAATATGTATTATTAATGTTCCCATTTTATAGATGAGGATCCTGAGGCAGACAGAGGTAAGTGACTTTCCCAAGGCCACCTGGCTTTTAAGGATCTGATATTAGGTTGGAACTTTTGATTCCAGGTCTGGCACTGTATCTACTGTACAATGGAAGCCTGATAATTGAATATTATGAAGTCAATAACCTTCATATTTTAATCTTGTATACTGTTGGCCCAGGCAACTCTCTCAAATTATGAATTAGATGGGAGGTGCCAATCTGTCTCAGTGGATGGAATTTCAATAACTGCAGCTCACTAATTGCATGAAATCCTAAGCTTGGAACTTCAAATGCAAAACATGCTGCTATGTGCCTTCACTTTGTTAGGAACAAGGGCACAAATGTAAATCTGAAAGGGTCTTAGCTCATAAGGAGGACCTTCTACTGGGTAAGATAGCATGTAAATAGACAAGCAAATTAAAAACTGATTGGAAATATATACAAGGCAGGTAAAGGTTGGGTAACTAAGAAGAACAAGGAAGACATCTTGTAAGATATAACATGAGCTGGACTTTGACCAAAGCTAAGGATTCAATTTTTTATTTTTATTTAGAAATTAGTCCTAACTATTGAGAGAACAGTTTCCATAGAGGGATTAGAGACTATATATAGAGTATTTATATGGAGACTGGTATAGAGACTAAATTATGTAGAGCTAAAAAGCAAGTGGATAAAAAGTAATGTAGCAAATGCTGACCACTATTTCTGGGAGTTGGCTATTGAAGGAAAGAAAAACATAAGATAAACCTGTTATTCTAACTACTCATAGTTACAAAGGAAAAATAAGTAATGTCCTGCATGGGCCAAAAGTGAGTTACATCAACATTTTTTTTGGATGGGGTAGGGGACCAAGATTTTAAAATACAAAATACCAAATATCCACATTAGGAAGAACCTTTGAATGGGGAAATCATCTCTAAACACTAAAGCTGGAAGTCCCCTTTCAGGCTAAGATTTTTCTGTCAGTTTGTTTTTGTGAAAGAACTTGCCATTTTTCATGGGGAGAATACAATATGTGCATTTTTGTATCTGTCAGGGAAGGAATAGATGGGATGAAAGTTTTACTGAGAAGAATTTCACTTTTTAGATCCTCCTGAACATGAACCCTTAGTATTGTGAGGTAAATAAAAAGGTATCAGATGAAAAGTGTATAAAGAATAATGTGGGTAGCAGGTGATATTTGCTAGTCTATTCATAAGTCAGACCTATTTTAATTCTATATTAAATGGGAACTTACAATATCATCACGCATCTCAATAAGTAAAAATATTGACTTTTTTAGTTACTAGGAAATACCAGACAGGTGAAAAAACAAACTTATTTAAAAAATTCCCAAATATAATTATAGATCAAGGAACATTTAATGATAAATTGAAGTCAGAAAACTTTTATTACAAATTAATGATAAAAACTGATTTTAGAACCATAAACGATGTATGAATTGATTAATTTTCTAATTAATTTTGTCAACTATGTTTCATAGCTACAGTTATACACAGAAATATACAAAAAATATAGAAATGTATTGATGCATATTGGATACAACACAAGCTAAATCATATGCCCTTGCAAAATAATTCCCTATGATCACAACCTGATAAAAAAATGTAATTCACTGAAAGCCAAATCATTTCAATTCAATCCTACAAACATACTGGCTGCTAACTATCTACAAGGCATCCTAATAGGAGACATGAGGATGAAAAATAATTCCATCAGTTTCCTCAAGTCTAAAAGGCATTTTAAACATATTCACAAATAATTTAAATGACAGTTCAAATACAATACCTCACAACCTATTTGTAAGTAAATAGGAAAGGTCAAAAGGTATGACTTGAGAGATGTGAGGAAGAGAGTTCACTTATCACTGGGTGTCAGGAAAATGTAGTGGTTAACACTGAGCATGACCTTCAAACAAGGTTAAGATTTCAAGTGTTCATTGCATTTGTTGAAAGATTTGGAATAAAAGGAGAGGCAAAGAGAATGTTTTTCTAAGTCTGAGTAGATGGGTGAGAAAAAGCACAGATGATAAAAAGAATAATATGAGGTTGGAAAAACAGTCATCTCATATTCCTGAGACATAGAGCATGTGAATGTACATAGGGTGAAATAAAGCTAGAAAGATAAGATGAAATTTGATTATGGAGAGCTTTGAACAACAGGTTAAAGTAATTACATTTTGGTACATAAAGAAAGAAGATGACAACATGTGTGCTGACACTGTGCTCCTGTAATAATGTTATTACACAAAATGTGTGTACACACATGCATGTATATATATATATATATATATATATATATATATATATATATATATATATACATGGAGAGAGAAAGAGAGAGAATGAGAGGTTTTTTATAACAAAATCAATCAAAATTAATAAATGCTAAAAGATTAAATTGAATTTAAGGAACAGTCATTTAAATAAAATTGGCTGATTGCCATGTGTTCAGTGCCCCAATATGCAATATTTCAAACTAGCTTATAGTTTTCTCTTTCTTCTTAAAAAAATCTCTATGTTCAAACACTCCAGTCAATCTCCCATCTTTGTAACAGGGATATTTTGAATATTTTTCCAGTGATGCTATGTGTCTCTGAGTCCTCAAGTGCCAAAGTCTCCAAAGATTTAAAGTTGTAGATTATCCAGAGGCCTATGAGGAGGTGTAAGAGTCAATTAGGTGACTTGGTCAATTTGGAATTGAACAGAGAAAGTGAAAACTAATGGAAGCCTTATTGACATCATTACTATTCATATAATACCAGAGATGAAGGAGTAGGCTCCAAATGTGCTTATAAAATCTTCATGGAGGATTTATGTAGGCATGTAGTAGATAAGGAATTGGCTTCAAAACAGTAAGACCTAGATTCAAGAACTGCCTCTAATATATACTGGTGTATATCAGTGCCATAGACACCTACCAATATTTATAAATCAAAAAGAAAGTAGTAGATGTTGGTTAAATATGATCAATGGTGCACAGCATTGATGAGGTCACAGAGCCTTGAAGGTATCAAATGTACAATCGGCTCACAATGTTCCGGTATGATGGTCATCTAATTCTGCGAAGGAAAAAGGGAAGGAAAGTAAAGGAAAAAGGGAAAAGGAGAAAGAGAAGGGAAGGGAAGGGAAGGGAAGGGAAGGGAAGGGAAGGGAACGGAAGGGAAGGGAAGGGAAGGCAAGGGAAGGGAAGGCAAGGGAAGGGAAGGCAAGAGAAGGGAAGGCAAGGGAAGGCAAGGGAAGGCAAGGGAGGGCAAGGGAAGGCAAGGGAAGGGAATAAATCCACTTGCTTATAAAAAAAGTTTTCAGTCTGCCCTGGGAAATTTCCCCCCCTAACTTATCAATATTTTAAAAACAGACCAAATGTACAATATAGAACTTAATGCCTAAATGTGATATGTTCAAAACATCAGTTTGATGCATTTTTCCCCAGGAAAGAGGTTTGTTGAGGGGGAATGCTATAAAATGTAAAGCAACCACTCAGGGGAAAAAAAAAGATCACAGAGACAGGCAATTTCAAATTATTTCTGAAATCAAGGAGAGAAAGTTTTTACTAGCTTATTTGAATTTGGAGATTTATCTCAGGAGTACCGGACAAAAGGAAAATGTCCATGCAAATGTCTTACTTTTAATCCCAATCACTCTGAATGTCATGTGAGAATTCCATCCATGTACTGAATATAAATTCATGTAATGTAAAACTGGCACCTCTTTCTTTAGAATTTTCAAATCATCACTGAACAGAATTTCAGAGAAACATTATTGCAAGCTTGAGCGACTTGGAATATGTTCATATATTTAGAGTACCTTCATTTTGCAATTGAACTTTTCTATGTGGGCATTTTTCCCCCAAGAATTTACACATGGCATCTTTCTCATTTTCAGAGAGTGGAACACAAGGGTGCCAACTCTGAGCAAATTTATAATACTGAGAAAATATTATAATCTATTTGACTCTAAATAGAGTAGGCCAAGACTATTTAATGTTCCTTGAAGAACTTCCAACTAAGTCATTTCATTTTTATATGTCATCACAGGCTATTTAAAGACCCTGCAGGAAATTATTTTGTATTGGAGAAAGAAGATCCTGAGCAAGCCAAGGCATTATAAAAGTAAATAACAGAAAGAGACTCCTTAAAAGTATAGTCAGGGAGAATACAGAAATAAAAAGTGGATGTAAAAAAATGTGACAAAGAAAAAAGCCTCAAAAGTTATGCCATGCCAAGGGGCATGGACTACTATCTTAAAAACACTGCTGTTACCACAACTCAAATCATAAAAAAAATCAAGTACTTTGTATATCTGAAGTAGTATGTTAGGTACTAGCTATCCAAACAAATACCACCTCCTATACTACTGTTGTTATTACTATTCCTACCTCTCCATTACCTCTACTGGTACCTAGATCTCCTCTAGATCTCCTATTGCTACTAATCATTTTTTTTATAATGAAATGGCTGATGCAACACAAGATCATTATTAACCTCTCTAAAATAAAAAAAAAGTAATATTTTTATACTTTATTAAAGTGTTGGCTATATTGTAATTAGATACATACATATATACATACTTGTACGTATCTCTCTCTCTCTCTCTCTCTCTCTCTCTCTCTCTCTCTCTCTCTCTATATATATATATATATATATATATATATATATATATATATATATATATAATTTACCTTTGCATCTTCTCCAAATTTTAGTCATTCTACATTCTACATTCCATGTAGTCTGCCTTTAGTAAATTTTTGTTGAATGAATGAGTATATATTAAGGGTTTCATTAACCCCTTGGGGATTCTGATGAATCCTAGGCACAATGGATAAGATACTAGACTTTGAAAGACCTGAGTTACAAACCTGTCCCAGACACTTACCAGCTGTGTGATGCTAGGAAAGTCACATAAACCTATCTTGCTTCAGTTAACTGAAAAGGTTTTGCATAAACAAAACTGATGCAGCCAAACTTAGAAGGAAAGTAGGAAGGGGTGATTTTATAGAAAATTTAACTCATAAACCTCTCATTTCCCAAGTATATAGGTAACTGTGTCAAATTTATCAAAATAAGATTCATTCCCCAATTGGAATGCTCTGAAATGTTCTAAATCATTAATGCTTAATCTTCATATGCAAGTTAAAATAACTCTGAGATGCTACCTCATACCTATCAAACTGGTTAAGATAACAGAAAAGGAAAATGTCAAATGCTTGAGAGGAGCTGGAAAAAATTGGGAAATTTATGTTTTTTATGGATTTGTGAACCAGTCTGTAGAACAATTCTGTATCCCAAATAGATCAAAGAAAAAGGAAAACATATATGTTTAAAGATAGTCATAGCAGTTTATTTCATGGTGTCATAGAACTGGAAAAAGAAAGAATGACCATTGATTGGGGGAATAGTTGAAGAATCTGTAGTATACACCTGTGATGGAATTCTATTGTTGTGTAAGAATTAACAAAGAGGATGTTGTGAGAAAAAACCTGGAAAGACATGAATTGATGCAAAGTGAAATAAGCAAAACCAAGAGGAAATTGTTCATAGTAACACAGAAATATTTAAATAATTGACCAGTAAAGATTTAGCTGTTCTGATCAATACAATGACCTAAGGCAATTACATGATGAAAAATGCTATCTACCTCCATAGAAAGAGCCGATGTTTCACCGTGGAGAATGGACTACTACCTCAGAATTATTGCTGTTAATACAAGAATTTGAATCATAAAATAAAACAAAGCATTAAGGATCTGGTATGCATGAAGCACTAGGATAGGCACAGACTTCATGAGAAGGCAAGAAATATTAAAAATAAAGTCTAAAGATGGAATAAAAAGAAGAAAATATGGTATATGAAGAAAGACAGCTTCAAAAAACTTGGGAATAATTATATGAATTGATGTGAGCAGAGTGAAGTAAGCAGTAAAAGGAGAATAATTTATATAATAACATCTATATTTTCAAAATGAAAAATTTTGAGATATTTAAAAACTCTTACCAACACAGTAATCAAACAAGATCCAATGATGAAGAATGTTGTTCATCTCATGACAGAGAGATGATAGACTAATATACAGAATGAGACAAACATTTCTGGGCATCTTACAACCTTCAGATGACTTCTGCCACTCCGCATTCACCTGTGTCGTGCATGAAGAGATGATTTTTCTCCTTGCTAAGCCAATTTTCTATATGCACAAGTGATCTCATTCTAACTTTTTTTATTTCCAGCTGATTACCTCATTTATCATTCCTACTCTATCACTAATCTTTAATATCTCCTTGTCTACTATCTGTTTCCCTATTGCCTAAAAGTATGTCCCCATCCTCAAAAACTTGCACTTGATCTATCTATTCCTTCTACCTATATCACTTGTCTCCTCCCTTTTGTGGTGAATCTTCTCAAGAAAGCCATCTGTTATAGGCACATTCACTTATTTTCTTCTCACTCTATTCTTAACTCTCCATTCTAACTTCTGAAGTCCGAATTTAACTTAAAATTATGTCTTTAAATTCATCAGTAATCTTTTAATTTTCAAATTGAGCTGACTTTTCTCAATACTCATGCTTCTTCACCTCTCTGTAGCCTTGTTGATCACCCTTTTCTCTGTGATTCACTCATCTCTGTTTTCATTACACAGCTTTCTCCTTGTTCTCTTTCTCCATTTCTGACCACTCCTTCCTTGTCTCCTTTGCTGGATCTACATCCAGGCCATGTTACTAAAAAGGATGTCCACCAAAGGTTCTTTCCTGGGTCCTGTTTTATTCTTGCTCTCTACAGTTTCACTTGATAACATCGGTTCCTTTATAATGTTGTTTCAACAATCCAGCTAGTAGCTTCTGTCGGGGTGCAAGATCCACCAACAACCAGCACCCAGAAAACTGCCAACATGCTGCAAAAGCACAGGTTCTTTTGATCTGCTTTAATAAGGAAAACAAGGTTAAAGGGGTTGACAAGCTTACTTTAATTCAGCATACAAATATCTTTCACTTAGTTCAGGGGAAAAAACCACCACCCTGAACTTCAGAGCAAAATACAAAGTACAAACATCAACAGACAGACCTTATCTGATTCAAATCCCAATACATAGTTAACCAGAGTTTAACAAAGTCTCAGCATCCAGGTTACAAATGGCTCTGTCCTCTCTTCTTATAGGGCTTCAGACATCATCAAACGTCATCTGAATGACCAGAACTTAACTGCTATGATTGGCTCTTGAGTTAGCCCCTCCCCTTAGGACCCTGGGAGGTTCATATCCACATAGGTTAGATTAACACCTAATAGGGGTTAGAGCCTGGGGTTTAGCACTTATTAAGACTCAAGACTGGAATGGCTCTGGAGTTAGCACCTTCCCTTAGCCAGCCACACCTTGCCCCCCCCCCCCCCAGTCACCAATCCACAACCCACATAGGTTCTACACCTAATAGGGGTTTGGGCCTGGGGCTTAGCACCTAGTAAGACTCAATGAAATATACTGAATTACTCAAAGGAAACAAAGGCCAAACTCTTCAAGGGCACTTGGGTGAACTAAGTGCTAAGAGCCCATTTTGCTTACCCACACAAATGTCTACGATGAAGATTCTCAGATCTACCTCTACAGCCCTAACTTTTCTCTTGACTTCTATTCTCACATCTCCAGGAGCTTATTAAATATCTTGATATGGAAGTTCCATAGACATATTAAATTCAATATATCCAAAATGAATCTCATTAACTTTCCCTCCTCTTACTCTCTTTTCTTAACTTTACCTTTATTATTAATGATTTCAACATCATCCCACTCACCCAGTCTCAAAACTTAAGTATTCTCACCTCATCACTCTCACCTCTTGCCCCAATTCCGATCTTTTGTCAAGACTGGTCAATTATACCTCCTTCATAATATCTCTTACATATGGAGCCTTTCTTTACTCTTACACTTCCACTACCCTGATGCCCATCTTCATCACTTCATTCCTGGATTAATATATTAGCTTGCTGCTTGGTCTCTCTGCTACAAGTTTTTCCACACTCCAGTCCATTTTCCACTCAGCTGTCAAATGAATCTTTCTGAATACCAGGTGCAACCATTTCACTGCTCACTTCCCCAGTTCAATCAACTTTCACTTGCTCAATTCAATCAATTCCAGTGACCCGCTATTAGCTCCAAAATGATATGTTACATCCATTGTTTGGATTTTAAAGCCCTTCAAAGCACAGTCTTTCACTTTATATCCTCACCCTCATGTCTTTCTTTTGTTTTAAAATTCATTGACACTAGTCTACTTTCTCACCTTGGATTTAGTGTGTTTTCACTGGATATTCCACATTTCTGGAACTCTCTACTTCTTAATCCTCTGGTCCTGGATTTACTAGATTCTGTAAAGTCTCAATTAAAACCTCACCTTCTTCAAAGGGCCATCACCCTTTCAATTTTACACAATTTATCACATTACTCCTCAATTTATCCTATATAAATATATATACATACATACATACACACACACACGCACACACACACACACACACACACACACACATATATATATATATATATATATATATATATATATATATATATATATATATATATATATATGTATCTTTGTACATATTTATTTGTGTCCTTTCTCCACCATTTGACTGTGAGCTCCTTGATATCAAAGTTTTCTCTGTACCTTTAGTGAATGACAGTATGAGACATATTGCAAACATATAATAAATATTAAGTGATCATCTGATTTTCATATTACTCTAAATCTATAAAAGGATCTAAGAAATTAGAGATTTCAGTCACCTCATTTCAGAGATGAAGAAACCAAGGCCTAGTTTGTTTAAAGGACTAGTAGGAAGCAAAAAAAAAGTAAATAACAGTCATACTTTATACTGTGATTCTTTGACTCCTAATCCATATTGCTTCTTAATAACTAAGAATGAGCAGGATGAACTAGATGACCACTGATATGCTTCAAAATTGGATCATTCTGTAACTCAGTGCTTTGTTCATATTGTCAATTAAAAATACTTTCATGTATGGATATTGTTTTAATGGAATATAACCTATAAATTCCTTGAGTAGATAGATGATTCATTTGTCCTTTTGTATGAGCAAGATTTGTGTTATTGATACCACAGAGTCAGTAGTAACCTATTATAGCCTATGGATTTCCAATCATAATGCTTCCACCTTATTTCTGATTCAACATTTGTAGGCTATGATTCTTGTCCTCTGGGGATGGATAAAGACCGCATGCATCCTGGCTGAGGTATAGAGGGACTATAATTTCTATACTTCAAAAACTTAAAAATCCAGTCATCAAAATCACCCTGTATAAAATCATTTGGAATTTAAAAAAAAGAGAGAAAAAAATTAATGGGACAGACTAGACAAGAATGGAATCAGAAACTTCATTTTCTTTGGATTAGTTCAATGTGTCTTCACTGTATTTGTGACCCCAAAACAGAAACAGGATGGATAGATCGTAGATAAAAAATAGATGTAATGAATAGATTTTGCATTTTTACATTAATAATTCTTGATTTCACACCTTCATAATGTTTATTGTGGCACCCATTAGTTGACTCTTTGTTATTACTGAAGTCACTAAGCAACAGAGGTATTTCCACAGTTGATGGGAGTTAGTGGATGGATTGAGACTACAATGCTGATTTCATGTATTTTATTCTTTCTCACAGGTGATGTTTATTGGGAAGGAACAACTTAGAGAAAGAAAGGTAGTTACCCAGAACTGGGTATGTTTTGTTTCAAGTCAGTAGGTCAGGTAATCTAACTCGCCTCTGCTGGCAGAACCACGGTATTTGGGGAGAGAGGGAGTACTGAGAGACATCAAGGTAGGCATTCGTTACTGGATTTTTGGTGAGGATGGGCATTCATTTTTGTTTCCTGATATCCTAGGCCTTCTACATGGTTAAAGTTGCTTTATTTTTGACACAAAGTTTCTATGTTGAAAAAGTTTAAGAGATCTTGAGGATTAGAAAAATGTCTAGTTCTTCATCTTGTTGGTAATATAACTTGGAAGTTCTCTCCTTCCCCAAAATAATGTAATGTCCTTCATATCTGGGGAAGTCTAGCAAGCTTAGTTTATATTTGAACATTTAGCACCCTACTTGGAACATAGCAGGTTCCTAATATATGTGATGTATCTCGGTCTCTTTTGCCCTCACTCACTAATTTCTCTCCACCTTCCATTTCTCTTTCAACTTTTTCCTTCTTTCCTTCTCTCTCTCTCTCTCTCTCTCTCTCTCTCTCTCTCTCATCCAGGTGTCTGTTTACCTATCTATAATTATGTGTGTATGGATATATGTGTGTATGTACATGTTTATGCATGTGCATACATACACACATGCTCCTAGACCTAATATAAATAAGCTCTTGTGGCAAAAATGAACCACACTTTGGAATGGGAATCTGTGCTACCTGGGTGAGCCTATTCTGTATACAACATTACTTACTGACATTTGGATTTCTCATACTCTGTGACTTTTCCATATTTTCCATATGAAGCATATTTAATCTTTCCTTTATGAGATTACATTATTCAATTCAATAATTTTACAAACAAGTTAAAAAATTAAGCACTTTGGGATTAATTTATTTTGTAGACTTACAGTACAGGACATACAATGGTAGACCTGAAGCAATATATATATATATATACACACACACTCAGTTACTAACTTGAAAGTTAGTGTGGTATGTGTCAACCTTGGAGTCAGAAAGATGTAAATTCAGATCCTGACTGATAAGGCCATAAGTTGCAGCTATGCACAGTGAATGGGTGTTTCCACATCAGGAATTTCTATAGTGATGAAATGTCTAGACCTGCCATCCCCCTATTAAAAAAAAATGACTAATTTACTTATAGACCTATATCTAACCAGTGTGTTTGGCATGCAACACTAGAGTTATGAAATGACATTTGGTATTCACAAATTGCTAGGAGCTCTTAGGGTAAAATGTATACCAGCTTTATTTTTGTAGCAGATTAGCTTAGCTAATTTAATACATTCCCATTTTGTTTTCTGATTTTTCTTTCATTTTCAGACTCATTTTCCAGTTGTGCTCAACTGGCAAATTAACCTTAATTGTCAATGGCTGCATTACCTCTGCCTTGGGAGAGCTGTTCCTTACTACAGCTGGATATTTTAAATCTGTTATACAAATTGGCAGCAATCTATCTAGACTCCATTTTCCTTACTTTGTTTTGTCATAGTAAAATTAAATGTGATTAAGAAGTCTGTGCTTCCTGTTACACTGTATCTTTCTATACCATATTTCTTACACAGCCTATCTTTCAAATATTTAAATTGGATTATTAATTCATTCTTATGACTCAAGGGTAGAGTTTAAATTTATATGCAAATGTCACAAATTCTAATAGTCTTTAGTTATCTCATTTCTCAGAGTATGATTTCATATTACAGATACTACATGTAATCCTTGAGAAAAGGAATGGCTTTCTACAATTATTTTTCATTCTATAACTGAATAGAAATTTTATTAAAAAATATAATTTTATGCTATGCATAACACCTGCATTCACCAAACTCATTCTACAAGCCATCCCACCATTGACATTCAAGTTCCCAAAATGAAGTATCAAGGTTCAGACAAGAACACTTATCTTACATTTATTCTCAAAGCAGGAGCCAAATCCAAAACACAATGCATTATTAATGATGATTAAAAATAGTATTTAAAGGAATAGTCACATGATTTAAAGGAATTTTGAGATATAATTTTTCATCTGTGAAAGAATCAAGTCTGTTTTCAAAAATCACCAGAGAAGAGTACTCATTCCCCTTGAGATACTGTTCCATTCAACAACCTTTACTTACAAGTATGTTTTCCTTAGAAAACCTACTTTTCTATATTTGTTTCCTTTTTTTTCCTTTCCTAAAGAGGCAATAGAGAACAGTCCACCATCGACCCTATAAATAAAAAGTATATAATTAAATCATTGCTGCAGCCTTCTTTTTTTTAGTAAATAGTTTCTTTCCTTTTTATTTACCTGAAAATCAGTAGTTCTCAAACATTTTCAGTTTTTATCTAATTTAGAGGGTTAAAAGGCCTGTCTTTTCTTGTTGTCATATGGACAAAACAAAGAAGAAAACACAACTGACCTTTAGCTAATAGTTTTTGATTATCAGAAAGGAAAATAAATCTTTTGGTACAGTGGGAAAATGGTGAACTTCATTAAAACTATGACTCTGATGTTTAAAATATGTATGTCATTGACATCAAGAATTAACCCCCTAATCCAACCATTCTGGAGAGCAATTTGGAACGATGCCCAAAGGGCTATAAAAATGTGCATACCCTTTGACCCAGCAATACTGTTTCTAGGGCTGTATCCCAAAGAGATCATAAAAATGGGAAAAGGACACACATGTACAAAAAATATTTATAGCAGCTCTCTTCGTGGTGGCCAAGAACTGGAAGTTGAGGGGATCCCCATCAATTGGGGAATGGCTGAACAAGTTGTGGTATATGAATGTAATGGAATACTACTGTGCTATAAGAAATGATGAACAGGAGGACTTCAGAAAAACCTGGAAAGACATATGTGAACTGATGCTGAATGAAGTAAGCAGAACCAGAAGAACATTGTACACAGTAACAGTCACAGTGTGTGATGACTGATTTTGATAGACTTAGCCCTTCTCCGCAATGCAAGGACCTAAAACATTCCCAAAGGACTCATCATGGAAAATGCCATTCACATCCAGAGAAGAACTAAAGAGTTAGAATGCAGAGGAAAGCAGACTATTTTCTTTTTTGTTTTGTTTCATTTTTTTTGTCATAGTTTCTCCCATTCTTCTCCCATGCTTCTGTGCAGCATGAGTAACATGAAAATGTGTTTAATAGGAATGTATGTGTAGAGCCCATAGCAGACTGCACAGAGGGAGGGGAAGGGAGAGGGAGGAAATTTAAATTTTATGTAACTGATTATCAAAAATTAAAAATAAATTAATTAATAAAAAATAAAAACATGAAACAACAATAACAAAAAAGAATTAACCTCTCTGGCCCTCAATTTTCTCACCTTTAAAATAAAAGAGTTGGAGTAGATGGCCTCCCTTCTACCTTTCCATCTGTGACACTATGAAATGCAATGGTATGAGAGATGCTTCAGCTCAATATTGTTATTCATTCATCAAAATATGAAATATGACTTTTGACTATTTACACATCCAAATAAGCCAAGAAATAGCATGGAGTCTGTGATGGGTCCACTGAACACATTTTGAAAACTATTTGCCACATATCTTCTTTTCTGTCTTGTGATCATAAGTTAAGTGACTTCCCCAAGGTCATATAGGTTATAAATACCAGAATGAGTATTAGAAGAATGATTCTCATATTTAATAATTAATGTTTTATCCATTAAACCCTTTTGTATCCCTGAACTCTGAATCAAACTCAAATAATTCCTTCTATATTACCACACTTCCGAATATAAAGAAGACTTGCTGCACACAATTGAATAATAGGCTTTTAGTAGAAACTTTTCCTGAAATATGATGGATTGATGTTGGCAGAAAAGTTTAGTTATAAGAACTCATGATGCAGTAGGGAGACAGAAGCTGTAGATATTTTGTAAAGGGATCTGAGTGTTTAGGTAAATTTTATTCATATGTGATCCTATGGAACATTTTAATTCATCTGTTGGCATTTACTAATTATGTCCTGTGTGCTGGGTTATTCAATACATACTCCATGGCGGAGGGGTGGGGGGGGGGAATCTGTGGCCTTGAGGTCTTTGGGCATGACCTTTTAACTGAGTCCAATTTTTACGGAATAAATCCTTTTATTAGGGGGATTTGTTCAGTGAAGTTTGGATTCAGTCAAAGGGCTGCACTTGAAGATCTAGGGGGTCACATGTGATCTCAAGGCCAGAGGTCACCCACCCCTTCTCTACAGAATGTCCCAGAAGTAGAGGCCAAGGATTCCATGCTCTTAAAGACAATGTTTTCTTATTTGGTACTTGATGTAAATATTGAAGAGAATAAAAATAACAATAGCCAACCCAAAATGACATAAAATGACATTTAAAGAAATCAAATGCAAAAATATTTTCCCAAAGTTTCCAAAAGAGAGGTTACAGAAGGAAAAAGAATACGCATTCAATTCTAGTGAAAGTGAAAGCACAGAGCAAAGGAAAAGCATAATTATAGTCCTCCTTAGAAAAAAGATCATTAAAAATTTTGTAATACTTCATTCATCTAGAAATAACTTATCCTAAAATCAAAATGCTGTAGAACAAAACCCATGCATTAAAAGGAGAGGAAGAAATGTGGGCAAAAAAGGTCCCTTATACACTGAAACAAATATTCTAATATCCACATACCAAAGCTAACATTTTATTCAAATGACAGACCCATTGACCCTCTACTCAGACATTAATGTACTGTTTTTTGTTTTTGTTTTTTTGGAAGGGGGGAAGGCAGGGCAATTGGGGTTAAGTGACTTGCCCAGAGTCACACAGCTAGTAAGTGTGTCAATGGCCTGAGGCTGGATTTGAACTAAGGTCCTCCTGATTCCAGGGCCAGTGCTCTACTCACTGTGCCACCTGGCTGCCCAAATTTGCTTTATTTTGAAGAGAATTCCAACAAGTTTTATGACATATGTTTCCAGTTCACAATAGATAAAAAGTAGCAAAATTGAAGAGTTCCCTTTTGATGCTAGACAAAGGGCAAAAGCCATAAAATATATCTAACAGTTCAACAAAAAGAGAGAATAAAGACATTTAAAAAAACTAATTGAAAAAAATCACAAAATAATAGGAATAAAGGCCATCTACTCTGATCTTCTTGTTTTATAGATGAGAAAACCGAAGCCCCAAATTAGTAATTGACATCATGGTCAAATCACAATCAAGTCAATGTCAAAGCCAAAACTCAAATTAAAGTTGTTTTTTTGTTGTTGTTACTGCTGTTGTTGTGGTTGTTGTTTTCCTTCCATGCTCAGGATCCATCATAGTATAAGTTAAAATGGATGACAGTTTATGATCATTTATTTTAGGGGCAAGTAAACTTACACACTCCAATAGTCAGTAAGAATATTACTGTACTCCAATATAAGAGAGTAAATATAACTACCAAACTCCAGAATTGTCAAGAGCGTAAGAGGGTTTTGGTCCCAACTTATTCCTTAATTCTTAAGATTCTTCTCCAAAATATCTTACAAATGGACATCTAGGAGAAGTAGAGACAAAATCGTGCAATATAGAAAACTTTATAGCTAAACTCTCCCAACATTCCTTTCCAAACTTCTTCACAATAATGCTTCAAATCAAATTCTGGAGAAGCAGAGACAGCAAAAAAAAAAAAAATAGTGTGAGACTTTTTTTCTTCCATCCCATGGCAACATAAGAGTTTGGGAGGACAGTCGTGTGATACTGCGTGGATGCAGCCTTGGAGTGCATATGTCAGCAACACCACCTGTGCGACTTGTCAATGGCGACAGCAGCGGCAGGTTTGGAAACTCTCAGCTCTGAAACAGTAAGGGGGATAGGCAACTGGAAAGAAAGAGATTGCGAGAGACTGCTTTGCTACCATTGGACATAGGATAGTGAACTGTTTGGCAAGTCCATTGCCTATACATACTTAGAGGTCCAAATTCAAGGTTGGAGAGAAGTACTTTTGGTCACAATGCAGCAGAGGCATTGCGGATCAGTAGTGCATTTAACTATAAGGGAATAGGGGCCCTTCCTGGGGAAAAACTAGAGAATAGAACAGGAGAGCAGTAACTTCACCTCTGTCCAGGTCACATAACCTCTGGACCACTGAAAATATCCAAATTCCCTGAAGTACCTCTGAAAACAGCAATACAATAAAGCCTGGCACAACCCCAGGTGAATGGAGCCCAGTGTTACCTTAAGGTTCAAAGTAAAGAAATAGACTGGAAAAATGAGGGGAAAAAAGAACTTGCATACTAAAAGTTGTTATGGTGAAAGGGAAGATTAAGATACAGACACAGAAGAAGGGATTGATGTCAAAACAACTACAATCAAAGCCTCAAAGAAAATATGTAAATTGGAAGAGGTAAAAATAATTTTGAAAATCAAATAAGAGTGAAAGAGAAAAAAAATAGAAAAAAAATTAGTGTAAGAAAAAAATTAAAAAAAATAACAGCTTTGCAAAAGACAAAGATATTTTAAAAAAAAGAACACCATAAAACTGGTATTGGACAAATGGAAAGCAATACAAAATTTCCCTGATAAAAATCACTCCTTACAAATTACCCAAATGAAAAAAAAATTAGAAAAATTCAATGAAGAAAATCTTTAAAAATTAGAATTGGACAAGAGGAAACTAATGATCCAATGGCACATCAGGAAACAATAAAAAATAAAAATAGACAAAAAATAATACATCTCATCAGAAAAACACCTAACCAACAAAATGGATCAAAGAGAGAGAATTTAAGTATTATTGGATTACTGAAAATCATGATGAAATAAAAAACCTTCATGTTATAAATCAAGACAAAATGCCACAATATTTTAGAACCAGAAAGAAAAACAGAAATTGAAGGGAGATACTGATCAACTCCTGAAAGGTATCCCAAAATGAAAAATCTTAGGAATGTTATAACCAAATTCCCAGGTTAAAAAGAAAATACTTCAACCAGTCATAAAGAAACAATTCAATGCTTTCACATCACTATCAGGATCCCATACGATTTAGAAGCTACTACTTTAAAGAAACAGAGAGCTTGGAATATTATATTCCAAAAGGCAAAGGGGATAGAATTACAACAAATAATAATCATCCCAGCAAAAGTTAGTATAATTCCTCAGGGGAAAAAAAGGATATTTAATGAACTAGAGAATTTTCAAGCATTCCTGTTGACAAGATCAAAGATGAATAGAAAATTAAACATTCAAATGTGAGCCTCAAGAGAAGCATAAAAAGGTAAATATGAAAGAGAAATCATAAGGGATTCAAAGAGGTTAAATTGTTTATATTCTTTTATGGGAAGATGAAAAATGTAACTCCAAGGAGTTTTTTCAGTATTAGGGCAGTCAGAAGCATTCTATAGGCAAAGGACACAAGAGTGAATCAATTAGGTTGACATCTCCAAAAAAAAGAAAATGAGAATAAAAACTAGTTATTATTAAAAGACAATATAGACAATGAAGTAATTTCAGTACTAAATATATATGCACCAAATGGCATAACATCTAAATTTTCAAAGGAAAAATTATTTGAATTATAAGAGCAAATAGTAAATCTATACCAGTTGGAGATCTTAACTTTTCCCTCTCAGAGCTAGATACATCTAACCATAAAAAGGAAGAAGTTAAAGAGATGAAAAGAATTTTTAAAAAGTTAGAGAGAACCCTGAAGAAAACAGAATGGGAATAGAAAGCAATATACCATTTTCTCAGCTACACTTGATATCTTTGTATACGTTGACCATTTATTAGGGAATAAAAACCTTATAAACAAAGGCAGAAAAATAGACATACTAAATACACCCTATTCAGGTCCTAATGCAGTAAATGCATAATGTAATAAAATTACAATAAATAACCATAGAAGCATAGATTAAAGTTAATTAGAAATTAAACAGATCCTAATGCAATAAATGCATAATGTAATAGAATTACAATAAATAACCATAGAAGCATAGATTAAAGCTAATTGGAAATTAAACAATCTAATACTAAACAAAGAACAAAATACAGAAAAAGCTATAATTTCATTAACAAGAATGTCAACAATGAGACAACATACCAAAATTTATGGAATACAACCAAAGCAGTACCTAGGGGAATTTTGCTTTAAATTCTAAATATTTACATCAAGAAAGGTGAAAAAGAATGTATTTATTAAGCACAGAACTGAAAGAAGAAAAATAACTTTAAAATCCACAATTAAATACCAGATTAGAAATCACAAAAATGAACTGATAAAATTAAGAGCTATATCTATGAAAAAAATCACTAAATTAGATCAAGCATTGGTAAAATTTATTTTGAAAAGAAGAAAACCAAATCACCACTATCAAAAATGAAAAAGAGGAATGCACCACCAGTAAAGATGAAATGAAGGCAATTATTAGAAGTTAATTTACCCGTTGTAGTACAATAAAACTGATAATCTAAGGTAAATGAATGGATATTATAAAAATAAAAAACTATCAAGATATATAGGCAAGGAAACTTATTGGTGAAATAGCCCCATCTTAGAAAAAAAGAAATTGAAGAAGTCCTCTCTGATCTTCTTAAGAAAAAATCCCCAGCAACAGAAGGATTCACAAGCAAATTTTACAAAAAAAGTTAAATAACAGTTCGTTCTAATAATATACAAGCTATTTTAAAAATATATATGTAAAGAAAGGTACATACCAATTTACTTTTATAACATAAATATTGTTTTGATATGTAAACCAGGGAGAACTAAAGTACAAAATGAAAATATAGGCCAATTCCTTAATGCACATTGATGCAAAATTTTTATATCAATAGTAAGTAGATTACAGTGATATGTAACAAAAGATCAGAGACTGTGACTAGATGGGATTCATACAAGGAATCCTGAACTAATTCCATGTTAGAAAAACAATCATCATAATTGACAATATCACTAAAAAAACCAGCAAATTATATATTATCTATAGATACATAAAAACTTTGAAAAAATGCAATATCCATTCCTATTAAAAACATTAGAAAGCACAGGGATCACTGAAGTTTTTCTTAAAATGGTAAGTTGAATCTATCCAAAAAGAAAAGAAAGCATTATTTGTAATGCGGAAAAAAAAAAAAAAAACGAAAAACTTAAGCATTCGATACAAGATAATATCAAAACATAAAGAATAAACTTAAAAAAAACTAGTTGAAACAAATAACAACTTTATCAAAGTTGCAAAATATAAAATAAATCCATGTTAATCATCAACATTTATTTATGTTACCAACAAAATCCATCCAAAAGAAGAGAAATGCCGTCTAAAATAGAGACAACATAAAACACCTGGGACTCTACCTGTCAAGACAAACCAGATGATTATGTGAACACAATTACAAAATATTTTCTTACAATTAAAGACAGATCTAAACAATGGGAGAAGTATTAATTGCTTATGGGTCAGCCATTGAGAAGTTTCTCTGTCCATAAGCACATTCCCTTGCTTCCTGTGGTGGATAGGATAGAGCAATGGCCCTGGAGACAGGGATATTTGAGTTCAAATGCAGCCTCACACTTAATGGCTATTTTATCTTCAGAAAGTCAGTGCCTGCCTCAGTGTTATCAACTGTAAAGTGGGGATAATAATGACACCTACTTCACCATGTTGTTGTGAGGATCAAATGAAATAATATTTGTAAAATGTTTAGCCCAGTTTTTGTCACTTAGTAGTTGCTTAATAAATGCTCATTCCCTCCACCTACTGGATTAGGACACATGCATCCCCCCTAGATTTGCTACTGATAATATCTCTTCAAATTATACCTTCTTAGAAGGCTGCCTTTAATGAAATTAAACAAATCTGTGAAGTATTTATCTCTGTACGGAATAAAACTAAGTAAACCACTTTGGAGGAAAAGCTAGTTAAACAGCATGAGATTATTTCACCCCATGGGCATTTAGCTTTTGATTTCCAACTGCTTTTCTTTGCTACTAATAATTATTCAAGTCCTTATTGTTAGCTTTGCAAGGAAGTTTGTGGGTAGAGTGGTAAATAGGTAATACTAATGATCATAATGGACAACCTTATATTAACTCAGGTTTGTTTGCACTAAAAAAAAATACGAAAGAATAAAAATGTCACTCTTGTAGTAAAAAATAATTCTTACCTGAAGATTTTCTTAGGAATTGTTCAAAGCTTCAACAACTTTCTAACATTGTTTTTTTAGTAAATATTTACAATATATTGAAATTGTATCTAACATTTTAACAGAAATTATTTCATAATGAATATATTCTAGAAATAAAATTTATAAAATACTAATAAAATTATTTTATTTATTATTGATTTTATTTGTTTACTATTATTTATTTCATTAATATATTGTTATTTTATTATAAATATTATATTATCATGAACTGTTGATTATTAATTGTTATATAATCAATATTCATCATTATTAAAAGAGGCAGCATGCCTGATTGGATAGAAAGGCATCCAGGAAGACAGGGGTTCAATTCCTATTTCTGACATATAGTTTTATCAAAAAGTCTTCATGAATTCTTAAGCTTTAACAATTTAAAATTGTATGAAAACTTTTGGAACACATATTATGCTGGCTGTATGACCCTAGACAAATCATTTAATTTTTTTAGTACACAATTAGACAATTCTCTAAAACTATAAATGAGTAAGATGGAGCCAGTCTACACTGGTAGAGGAGTTTCTTTATCAGTGAGCTTCAAATACGATGAAATCACAGAATCTAGTGCTTATGACTACAGGCAAGTAACTAATTTTAAATGTGTGTGTATGTGTGTTTGTTTGTGTTCCTTAAAACCTGCAAAATGTTTTTATAGATAGTAACTTATTTGATCCTCCGCAAAACCCCATGATGTTGGTATTACATATTGTACATCCATTTTACAAAATGATGAGATTCATAAATTTTAAAGTAATATCATTTGGTAGAACAGGATATATCAGAAATGTGATTTAAAACTATCTTTATCACTATGGGTACAGTATTTAAAGTATTTGAAATTGAGTCTGGGTCAGAACTACAATACCATTGGAGAATCACATTGTCATTTAAAAATATTGATGATATTTTGACTGTATCCAAAGATCATTTATCCCAAAATATACAAATCACCCAAGAAACATGCTTTACAAGATAATTAAGAAGATATCATTGAAATAAAGTGTTTCATCTATCATTAATTATCATTAAGTTCCTTATGATATCTTTATAACCTAAAGGATTTCCTCAAAAGTAGAACTTCAAAAACATAAATCTTAGCAACTTTTATCATGTAAGTTGCACTGAGTCATGGGAAATAAGTGCTATAAAATGTGACTGTACTCATGCTAGGTTTCAGTGACAGTCACTGACAGGTGGTTGATTTTTTATATTTATATAATATGTTTTTACTAATAATTTTATTTTTAATGATGAATAATTTTTAGGGCTAAAGGTATTACATATATATATATATATATATATATATATATATATATATATGCCATAAATTAACCATCTACCAGAAACTATTACTAAAAAAAACCCAACATAAGCCTTTTTACCGTTTTACAGATTTATTTTTTACATATCAGCGCAACTTGTATGTTTGAATTACCAAAAAAATTATTAACATTGATGACAAAAGTAATAGTAGTAGTAGTAGTAGTAGTAGTGGTGGTGGTAGTGGTGGTGGTGGTGGTGGTGGTGGTGGTGGTGGTGATGATGATGGGGGTGGTAGGAAGAGAAGGAGGAAGAGGAGAGGAGGAGGAGTAGCAGTAGCAATAAGGATAAAAACTAAACACATGATTTCAATTATATGATGAAATTCCATTTTCCATTTAAGGAAACTTACTCTACCAATGTAGGGTGACACCTTCCCAGTTAATTTACAATCATACTCAGTTCAACTTTTGTATTTAGAGAGATCCCTGTATGACTAAAATGTTAAATTAATTGTCAAAAGTCACACACCTAGAACAACTTTAGAAGTATGACCTAAATCCAGATCTTCCCAGCTTCAAAGCAGGCCCCTACTTTCACCATTGTATCTTCATTCAATGCAGCCTCCATGTAGCTGCCAAAGTGATTCTGATAAAGTATAAGTTTGACCATATCACCCGTCCTCCACCACAGCTCAATGAGTTCCAGTGTCTTTCTATTAACTCCAGGATCAAATATAAAGTTTTCAGTTTGACCTTCATATCTCTTCATAACCAACTCTTTCATGCTTTTTTAATGTCTTCTTCTACTTTACTCCTCTTGACTCAGTCTATTATCTAACAAAACTGGAGAAGTTTGAACACAGCACTCCATCTTCCAGTCTCCATATCTTTGCAGTTTCTATTCCCCTATTCCTCACATTCTGCTTCTTCATCTCTGCCTCTTAGTTTGCCTGGATTCTTTCGAGCCCCAGCTCAAAGCCCATCTTCTGCAGGAGGTCTTTCTCAGTTTCCCCAGCCAATACTGCTTTTTAATTTAGATTACCTTTCCTCTACTCTATTGTAGATTCTTAGATATCTAATTATTAAGAAGTTATCACTCCCTATTAGAATGTAAGGTCTCTGAGGGAAGGAATCTTTGTTGTTTTGATTGTTGCTGCCTTCGTAACAGCAGCACTTTGCATGTGTCCTGGACCATAATAATTGCTGAATAGCTGCTTGTGGACTTACTGGCTCAATAACGAAAATAATAAAAAACGAACATCTATATTATGATTTAAGATTAGCAAATTATTTTACAAGTACCATTTTAAGAATTGCATTGGTTAATGACATTCTCATTAATAAATTTATTTTAAAATTTTATTTATTTCCTCATTTTAACATTCTTTTTTAACTTTGAGTTCCAAATTCTCTCCTTCCTTCCCACCAGTCCCTTATTGTCTGAGAAAGTAAGCAATATAATATTAATTATGCATGTGAAGTTATGTAAGGCATATTTACATATTAGCCAAGTTGGGAAATAAAACAATGAAAAGAATGAAACATCAAGAATATGAAAATAGAATACCTCAGCTGCAATCAAAGTACATGAGATCTCTTTCTGGAGGTAGATAGCATTTCCAATTTGGGTGGTTATGGAATTGTCTGGGATCATTTTCTTGATCAGAGTGGCTATGTTTTTCACAGTCTATCATCATTACAATATTGCTGCTACTGTATACATTACTCTCCTGTATCTACTCACTTCATTTTGCTTTAGTTCATGCAAGTCTTTCCAGGTTTTCTAAGAGCATCCTGCTCATGATTTCTTATAGCACAATAGTATTCAATCACACTCATATATCACAACTTGTTCAGTTCTTCTTTTGAAATCTACTTGTTCATACCCTTTGACTATTTATCATTTGAAGAATGGCTCTTATTTTTTAATTAATTGGTCTCAATTCCCTATGTAGTTAAAAATGAGGGCTTTTTCTGAGAAATTAGTTTTAAATTTCCCTTCTCCACATATTTTTTATTTCCTTCTAATTTCAGATGCATTATATGTGTTTGTGCAAAAAATAATTAATTTCATGTAATCAAAATTATCCATTTCACTTTCTGTGACCCTCTTTGTCTCTTGTTTAATCATAAAATCTTCCTTTGTCCATAAATCTGACAGGTAAAATTTTTCATGGTCTCTAATTTGCTTCTGATATCACTGTTTATGTCTAAATTCTTTAACCATTTTGACTTCAAACTCTGTAAAGGGTGTGAGATGTTGTTCTATGACAATTTTCTACCAAACTGCCCTTTTGTTTTACGAGCAATTTTTGTCAATTGGGGAGTTCTTGTCCCACAAACTTAGATCTTTGTGCTTATCAAACACTAGATTCCCATAATGATTCATCACTGTGTTTAGTGTACTTAATAAAATCCTCTGATCCACTACTTTATTTCTTAGCCAGTAGTATAGTGTTTTGGTGATTACAGTTTAGTAATGTGCTTGGAAAGCTACTGGTCCAGCTAGGCCACATTCTTTCATGTACTTTTCAATTTAATCTTTTGATGCTCTTGACTTTTTGTTCTTTCAGATTAATTTTGTTTTTTCCTACCACTATATAATAATTATTTAGTTTTTGATTGGTATGGCATGGAATGAGCAAATTACTTTGGGTAGTATTGTCATTTTATTATATCAGCATGGCCTACCTGTGAGTAATTTTTTCCATTTTTTAGATCTCTCTTTATTTGTGTGAAAAAGTGTTTTGTGACTGTTTTCATATAACTTCTAGGTTTGTCTTGGTTGCTAAATTCATGAGTATTTTATGTTGTCTATAGTTATTTTAATTTGAATTTATCTCCCTTTCTTCCTACTGTGTTTGCTTGGAAATATAAAGAAATGCTGATGATAAAGTGGGATTACTGTATATCCTTCATTGTTGCTAAAGTTGTTAGTTGTTTCAACTAGTTTTGAGTTGATTCTCTAGAATTCTCTAAGTATACAATCATACAAACAGCAGAAAAAGTGATGGTTTGTTTTGTCATTGCCTTTTCATGTTCCTTCAAATACTTTTTTCTTGTCTTACTGAAATAGGTGGAATTTCTAACCCAATATTGAATATGTATGCTCCTTCCTATTCTCATTTTGTTTTCTACAGAGGTCTATCTTAGCTAAGTTTTCTAATTTTCTATTCATTTCCTTCACTTCTTTCTTGTGCTTAGATTTATGCTGTTTTCAGAAGGGAAAGTGAAGGTCTTCCACTAGTATTGTTGTACTATGTCCTCCTTTAACTCATTTAAGTTCTCCTTTAAAAATTTGGATGTTATGGAGTTTGATGCAAATAAGTTCAGCATTAATATCACTTGATTATCTATGATGTCTTTTAGCAAGATGTAGTTTTCATGCTTATCTCTTTTAATTGGGTCCATATTTGCTTTTATTTTGTTTAAGATCATGATTTCCATCCCTGCCTTTACTACCTCAATTGAAACAATAGATTCTGTTCTAGCTCCTATTTTAACTCCATGTGTGCTTTCTATTTCAAGTATACATTTCTTGTAAACAATATGCTATTAGCTTCTGTTTTCTAATCCATTCTTTTCTGAGCTCCTGTTGTATGAGTGAATGCACATTGGCACTCGCAATCACAATGACTAAATGTGCATTTCCCTCTGTCCAGTTTTCTTCTATGAAACCTTGACTTTTTTTCTTTTTATAAATTTAATTTTTTTAATATTTAAAAATTGTTTCAAATTGTCTTCCTCCTTTTAGCCTCTCCCCCACCAACTGAGAAGGTAAATTATATGACACCCATCATACATGCAAAAGAATGCAAAATATATTTCCATTTTAGTCATGGTGCAAAAATTGAGTCATCAACGAGACTAGTTTATTAGTTTATGTATTCCATAGGATGGTAGTTCATAGACAAAGAGAGGTTTTTTTATGTTTGAGGTATCAACCCATAATATTTTTATTTAATATTTTATCTCTATGAATATATGTAATATGTCTACAGAGGAGGTAAAGGCGGGAAAGGGATATCAATCAGAAATCAGTGATGGGTTGCTTCTGGGTATCAAACTATCACCTTGTCAACTTGAAGAGTCCATTTGGAAATAAAATTTTGAAATATAGTAGGCACTTAAAATTCTTACTGAATTGCCTTGACACATTTTAGCTTTCAGTATATTTGGAAAAGTACAAGAGAAGGTATTTATCTTTCTATTTCTTTGGCACCTGTTACCCCTAGGCTCAGTGTATTGTATATAAGATGTACTTTGTAAGTGGAGAAATGTACTTCTTCCTCATCTCCATCACTTACTGTTCTTCAATACACATCTTACATGTCACTTCCCTTGCTAAATATTACTTGATCCTGCTGGGGGTTTATACTGCCTCCCTCTTCAAATTATCTTGTATTTATTTATTTGTTCACACACTGTACACCCCTCGAAGATTTAGAAGTGGGCTTTCTTTTTTTAATCTTAAATAGGTGCCCTGGGAAACTAGTATAGTACTTTATACATAGAACTTAATAGTCACTTGTGAAACTGGATTGGATATAATTTACTTATAATTCAATTGATTTGGGAAGATGGTTTGAGGTTGTATTATTGTAAAAAGTGGGACAGGAAAAACTTTCAGAAACAGAGGGATGAAAGATTGGAGAGAAGGAAGGCAACAGTAATGAGGTAGTTCAGTATAGTCAGATGAAACAAAGTTAGTATAGTCAAATGAAACAAAGAATGGCAGAAGGTGTGTTGTGATGGTAAGAGTACAAGTTCTGGAGTCAGAGAACTTGAGTTCAAATCCTACATCTGGTATATACCACCTATGAGACCTTGCTCAAATCACGTATTCCTAAGCGTTTGTTTATCTACAAATTTAGGGAGGTGGTCCAGATTGCCTTGCAATTCTACATCTTTCATCCAATGACACCATGGCTTCGAGATGATCTTCTAATAGTGACTGGGAAAAAATAACTACAGTTTAAATAAGTAGAAGTACTCTTTTCAAAGTGATGAGCACAGAAGGCATTATTTTTTCTCTTTCCCAGTTAGCCATTACTTCTAGCAAGGGGCAGGAAAGAAGGTAAATAGTAAAATAGGGAAGAAATTGGGGTTAGTGATCACCAACACAAAGATAGTTATGTTGCAGAACTGGATTCAGAGCATAATACTTACCCATTTAATGAATGGAGACTGAATATACGAGATAAAGGAGAGATTTCAAAAATTACCCTGTAATTCCTAAGACCAATTTATATAAAAGGAATTGCAGTGTCTCCACTACAGTAGGAACTAGGGAGCATGGAAGGTTCATGGAAGAAAATTCAAAAGTCAGTCTTGGCTATATTTCATTAGAGTTGGCATGGGACAGCCAAAATCTCTCACAGTCAGAAGAATAGATGAAGAAAGGCATTTTAAAGAAAGGTGAATAACTATGTGCCATGTAAATGAAGATAATGGGCATGTTATTAGTTGATTTTCATGTTATTCATAGGCCATTTTTAAAATCAAGAATAAATGCCAAGGGGCCATTACGTGGTCTCAGAATAAGGTTAATTTGACCTTACAAGTTAAATGCATGAGGAACAGTGAAGTATGTAGGAGAGGCAAAATGAGATTCTGAAAAGAGCGTTGAAATTAAATTTTGAAAACGTAAATTAGAATCTCAATTCCATCATTTATTATCTGTGTGATTTTGGTAGAAAATAGTTTACATCTGTGAGTTTCAATGTCCTCAAATGAGAGGTAAAAAAATGTGTATTTTCTACCTCCAAGGGTTAATATAAGTTGAAGTACTAGAATTGGAGTCCAGAAGACTGGCCGTCAAATACTGCCTTAGACACTGTATCTTGGGTAAATCTGTCTGTAAAATGAGGTAAAATTTGATTCTTAAGCTCCTTTGCAGCTAAACTCTATGATTTTATGAATATGCTATGACAAATTCAGCCATTCTTATCATAATCATAAAATTATAATCATGTAATCATTAAATCTCAGTTTAAAGGAGTTTTATAGGTCATATAGCCTGACGGTTATTTAAACTAGTGATAGCAAACTCAAATAGAAACGGAGTCCACTAATTCATATAAACAAGATCCTTTGTAAGGTCCCTTTTGACTACATAATTACTTTGTAAAGTACATATTAACGTTAGTTATGTTCTCCTGTATTTTTGTTTATTTTCTTAAATATTTTCCAATTATATTTTAATCTTTTCTAGTTTCTACTCACTCAACAGAGTTGCAGGTCATAAGGCAAGCCGTGGTTAGCATGATTGAAATCTCTGATTTAAAACATGTGTTGTGTAAGGAGAGACAGATAGACGGACAGACAGACAGACACACACACACACACACAGACAATAGAGGTGGAAGAGACTAGACAAACATACAAACATACAACAGATTCACAATATAAGGAAAGAAAACTGAAATAGATGTAAAAATTACAACAGATATTGAAGCATATTAGGGGAAAGGATGATTTGCTTCTGACCTTCTATGAACTTTATCATGTGTGATTTCTGTAAATGGAATTGTTATTTATCCTATCAGCTTATCTTGCAAATTATCCCCAAGTACTCCAAAATTAATATATTTTGGTATACTTCATAATTCCATTTTTATCCCTGATTATGTTCACCTAAAGAATTTAAAATACTATATATTTAAATATATTGTTTTAGCCTCTAAATATTTTCAAGAATTATTTGAAGCTTTATTTTAAGGAATAAAAGAAAGCAGCAAAGAAAGGGGTACTACAAAGATCTTTTACTGAACTCAAACTATTCCTTTTGGAATATCCCTTGAGATGTCTGAAAACTTTATCCAGTTAAAAGTCTCAAAGAAGATGTGTTTGCCTCTACTAATCCTTGCTACCCACTGGGCCTGTGTACAATTAGCTATTTTTCCCAGAATAAATGAAATCTCCTAGGTTATTGGTTATGCAAGACTGGAGGAAATAAGGCCATTAAAGATAACCAACTGTTTTTTTATATTTTTATGGGTAGGGGGGTTGACGTCCAGCTTCAGGTCTAGGTTGGATTAAATGCCTTAAGCTTCATTTCATAAACAGAGCAGATTAACAATTCTCATAAGGACAGAAATAAAATTCATAAGCATAAATGAACAGCTGGGGTACCCATCCATTTTCACAACCTCATAGCTCTTGAGTTTCACTAGGCTAAAAGTGAGAAACTGTAAATGAAGACTCTGCACCACTGGCTTTCTGTGAATTCCAGTAAGGGAGTTTTCAGGACTGTTCAGAGACAGTACTTAATTGACTCAAGGAATAGAGGTTCAAGATCACCTACAGAGGCCAAATGCTTTGCTAAATGTCAGGAAGGATTTTCTGTTCTTAGAATACTAAAAAGCAGATTTTTATCATCACAAGGCAGGACAGACCGAAGTGATACCTTTGACCCAAGGGATCTTGTCTTAGGCACCTGATTAATCATGTTTCTCCTTAATAAATTGAATGGTACAGCTGAGATGCCAAGATACTTATGGGCATGGCTGGGATACAGTGTCACAAACCAACACATAACTATAAAATAATTATTTTTAGTTCTTATAAAAATTTTAAAACAATATTTATATAACATTTTAAATTTACCTTTGAATTCACTGAAATATGGAAATTTGGATGAGGAAACTGCTTGGACCAATGCAGAGATACAAGCTCTCTTCAGCTTAATGCATTAAGGGATTGCCTAGGAACACTGAGAAATTAAATAACTTGTCCAGGGTCATAAGACTGTATATATCAGAAGCAGGTCTTGAGGCAAGTTCTTCCTGACTTTAAGTCCAGTTGCTTTCCCTCTATTTCAAATTGATTCAATGTTTGATGTCTTGTAGTTAACACATGATAATGAAGAAGAAGAAGAAGAAGAAGAAGAAGAAGAAGAAGAAGAAGAAGAAGAAGAAGAAGAAGAAGAAGAAGAAGAAGATGATGATGATGATGATGATGATAGCTAGTTTTGTGTGGCTGTCACTTTGGCCCAGTGAGGTAGGTAGGTGCTATTATTATCCTCACTTTATAGATGAGAAAAATGAGGGTAAGAAAGATCAAACAATTTCTTCAGAGTCACAAATCTAACAAATATCTGAAGAAAGTTTTGAACTGAGATCTTCTTGCCTCCAAGTTTAGCACTGTGTCACCCAGCTTCCTGGAGTGGGTCCAGCAGAGAACCTTACTCATTTTTTGCCATGAATTCCTATTTCTATTGAAATATTGACCATCATCATTTTCATAGTATCAGTGGAACATATTGAGTAGACCCTGAGTTCTTAATGAATATGCCACAGAAAACAAGCTCTAGTAAGTACTAAGCTGGCAAGAATTCAAGTGGTGGCTGGAGAAGAGACTGTGCTTGTCATCGTAGGACCAGTCTAAGTTAGTCACTACAATTTTCATTATGTATACCATCTTATCTGCCTCCTAGATTCTTCAACCACCCAGTTGATGATGAGATAGATAGCATAGGTATGATTTTGCTGATGAGGAAATTGACACTCAGGGAGATTGGGATTTTTGTCCAAGGCTACACAGCTAGTGCAAAGACTGCACTTGGGGTCTATCTAGGACATTCTTAGCTCAAGTCTAGGTCTCTTTCTGCTATAACCTATTGCCCAAAACAAAGCTAGTTCAGGAAATTTTTAGTCAAAAATTACCAAAGCACTGGGCAAATAGATTGCTCAGTGGATAGAGTAGCCAGGCCTGGAGTCAGGAAAGCTCATCTTTGTGAGTTGAAATCTGGTCCTGGACACTTACTGTGTGACCCTTGGCAAGTCACTTAATCCTGTTTGCCTTAATTTCCTCATCGATAAAATGAGCTAGAGCAGGAAAAAAAAATCCCAAATGGGGTCACAAAATGTCAGACACTAAAACAATTGAACAACCACCACCAAAAGACTACAATGTGTAGAGAATAAGCTGTTATATATTCCCTCCTTATACCTTTAACTTTCCCAGGACTCACAACCCCAGAATCTGAATTTCACCTTGTGAAGAATTGTTACAAAAAACTGAATCCTGGTAAATACATCTTGATTAATTTGCCATGAGGGACAAATATGTGAGCCCCTTCCCAAAAGCTAAATGCCATCCAAACAAGTTTGAATCCAGTTCACCAAAAAGAAATTGGTTGAATATCTCAAGTTGATAAGCAAGAGATGCACAAGAGATGATTACATTCAGATGGTCTGGTGACATGTTGCTCCATCCCTCAGTTCAGGCTGTTGTAGATTTCAATGACAACAGGCAACTCTGATTCTTAAAGAAGCTGACATCCATACTTCCTGGATGACTTTCTGTGTCTCTGGCTCCCTTAAGGGTAAAAGAGCTGCTGACTTCTTGGGATTATAGCTATGTCAATGCATTTGAAATTAATGAGCCATGGCACAGTCAGGCCATTTATTTGGACCACTGAACAATCCATATAGGTTGATATATGATCATTTCAGCTGTGGTGATAGGTATCCTTTGTAAAGAGGCTGAAATGCAGCCTACTCTCCATATATCAACAATGTCTGCTGGTGAGTAAGGTGAGGAGGGAGGAGGGAAGACAGGTAAAAAAGTGAATGATAGAGATATTTTAAATTTGTTTTCTAGACACATCTTCTTTCTCAGAAAATGCCTTCATTAATCAGACATACCACATGTAGGCAAGAGAAAGAGAATTTTAGGATTAGAAGAGACCTGAAACATAATTCAATTCAATATCCCAATTTTATAAATGAGGAAACTGAGTTCCAGAGCTTTATGGCTTGCCAGAGGTCATCCTACTCTTTAATTAGAGAGCTAAGACCAGAACTCAGTTATCCCACTTCAATGATCAGTGATTTTAACATTTTGTGCTAATATTACCTGCATTTTAACCTGAAGGGACAAGTGGAGGGACAGTGCAGAGACATCATTTGTTTGGGAAAAAGTGTGTGTGGGGGTGCCTTTCTGGTTCCTTGCTTCCTTTCTCCAGACATTGACTTTTTATTTTACTGTCTCTCTGTCTTAGGTGAAAGGTCAGAATGGTTAGGACTCTAGGTCTGGAGTGAAGTTAGACGTCTTGAAGCATATACAATGTATGGGACAGAGAATGCTTCAATATAAAGAAGTCCGGAGGGGCTGAGTCAAGATTGGTTGTGGACACTGGAAAAATGAAAGCTATAAGAATGATAAGAACAGAAATGACAGGCCAGACCATGCACCATAAGGAGAGTTGGTTACAAAAAGAAAGATATAGTTACGTGTTGAAACTAGTTGAAGGCCAAGATTTTAAGCAAGAACAACAGATCTCTATAAGTAAAATTAATAATTTGGTATGTAGAAGGAATTTTTTTTACAGATAGAACTGATTATTTTTTTTTCCTTTTTTTTTCCTACCCTCAGTTTTAGGCACCCAAAGTGGTTATTAAATTAGTTGAAAAAGGATTGGAAACAAATGAGACCCTTTTATCTGAAGGTGAAACAAAACTGTTTGATAAATTCACTAATTCAGTTAATTCAATAACTATGTAAGTGCTGATTCTGTCCTAGTTACTGAGGTTACATATAATTTTTATACGTCACTGTCTCTAAACTTCAGTAACTCTCAATGCCCTCAGAATGAAATATAAAATCCTCTTTTAAAAAGCCCATTGTAAACTATTCTCCTAATCTTTCTGGTCAATTTATACCTTACTCCCTTCTGTGTATTCTGTGATGTACTGATATTGGCCTCCTTCCTGTTCCTTGCATAAGATACTGCTCCAACCACCAACTATTCTTGAAAATATCTCACTTCTCATACCCATCTCTTAGCTTCCTTTGCTTCCTTCAGGTATCAGCTAAACTCCTACATTTGCAAGAAGCTTTTCCAATTCTTTAATCTTAATATATTGCTTTTGAGTCACTCTTTTAGCAATTGATCATTTATATATCTGTAACAGCAATGTGGCTATCAGCTGCTGTTGAGGTGTGAGACCCAACAAGATTAGAAACAAGAGCTACTACCACATATTCTTTTGATCTACTTTTCTAAGGAGAGCAAAATTAAGGGGTTAACAATCTCACTTTAATTAAACATAGATATATCATATACATCTGTCATTCATTTAGCTCATGGGAAAAAGCCAGCACCCTGAACTTCAGAGCAAATATAAATAGAAATCACCCACAGAGACAATAGCAACAAAGCAAACAACACAAACCAGTCTATCCATAGCAATACATAGTTACCAGGAAATCATCAACATCTGGGTTTCTTCAAAGCCAGGGGGCTCCAGTGGCTACCCAGAGTCTCCACACCAACACTCTTCCAGTGAGTGAAAACCCTAAAGGCAAAACACCAACCTCTGAGTTTATATATTCTGTTCAGGGTTGAAGGTTGTTACCAACATGGGACTCAAATGCATATAAATTAGGCTTTCACTTGAGGTAAGTAGGTCATCAAAGACTCCTGATTTAATCAAAGAAACAAAGGCCAGACTCATCAAGGGCATTTGATTAAATAAGTGCTCAGAAAGAGAAAAAAGTAAAAACACCCACTTTAATTACCACTACAATATCTTCATTGTTTATGTATTGTTTCTTCCACCAAATTATTAATTTCTCAAGAACAGTGACTGTTTCTATTGTTGTTTGCTTCTTTGGTTTTGTTTGCTTTTCTTTGTATCTCCAGCTCTTAATGCAGGCAGTATTTGGTACAGTGAGGTTGACTTGATTTTACCATACTCAAGGAGTTTGTTTGGGGATTACACAGAGGTAATAATAACAATAACAAAAGCAAAAATGATGATAGCTATCATTCATGTGTCCTCTGTATTGTTTACAAAGTGATATTGATGATAGAAAGATACATAAAGGTAATCTGTTGTTGTTCATCATTTGTGCACTAAGAGGACCAATGGTATTATGATGTTGGTGTCAAGGTACAGCGTGTTTGACTGTGACTGATCAGTCTATTATGAACTCAGAAGGCTCTACCACACATCTGGCACAAATAGTTTGAAAATTTGGTATGGAGATGTCTCTAGATTTGCCCCTTTCATGTTTGCTTATAGAGCACAGAGCCTTCTTTAATGCAGACACACATGCTGGATGGTCCTATGTCAGGGACTCCCATGTCTCACAATCATTTCTCAATTTGTCATAAAGTAATTAGCTTCCACTTGATCCATTCTAATTTTCAAAGAATTATTTTCTTCAATGAGCTTTTGAACCTCCTTTTCTATTTGGCCAATTCTGTTTTTTCTTAAGGCATTCTTCTCCTCATTGGCTTTTTGAACATCTTTTAGCATTTGGCCTAGTCTGTTTTCTAAGATATTTTCTTCTGTATTTCTGGCGTCTCCCTTACCAAGTTTTTGGCTCATTTTTCATGATTTTCTTATATCACTCTCATTTCTCTTCCCAATTTTTCCTCTACCTCTCTTACTTGATTTTCAAAATCTTTTTTGAGCTCTTCCATGGCCTAAGACCAATTCATATTTTTCTTGGAGGCTTTGGATGTAAGAGCTTTGGCTTTGTTGTCTTTTTCTGAATGTGTGTTTTGATCTTCCTTGTCACCATAGTAACTATCAATAGTCAGTTTCTTTTTTCCCATTGTTGGCTCATTTTAACCACTTTATTAGTTGACTTTTAAGTCTTTGCTAAAGTAGGACTCTGCTTCCTGGGTGGAAGACACACTATCCCAAGTCTCATGGGTTTTGTGCAGCTATTTTCAGAAATACTTCCAGGGACCTGTAAGTTTTCAGTCCTTCCAAGGTGGTAGGATCTAAGAAGAGGTGTTTAATACTCTCCTGGCCTGTGCTCCGGCCTGTGAAAGACCATAAGCACTCTTCTGCCCTGGAACTATAAGGAGGGTCTCCCCTCTACTGCAGCTGAAGCTCTGACATAATATTGCTCCTCCTCACCCAGGAACTGCCACCCAGGGCCCAGATCTGAGTATGGGCAAAGCAACAGAGTCCTGCCTCATTGTTAACAAAAAGATCCCTGTAATCTCCTTCTGACCAGTTGTTCAATCCCCTTACCACCTGTGGTCTGAGAGCTCCAGAAACAACCACTGCCTCATATGTCTCAAAATAAATACTAAAGTTTTTCAGAGAGATTTTGAAAGTGTTCTTGTACTACTAATTCTGACTTCGATGTGAGTTCTCTGTAAAAATATTCTTTTAGGGAAATGTTCATTTGACATTTGAACAATGTGACCAGACCATTAAAGTTGCCTTCCCTGCAACAGAATTTTAATTCTTTGCAGTTCAGCTTTATTGAGTTTCCTGTATCTTATCTTGCCAGGTGATTGTTAGAATCTTCTTAAGACAATTCAAATGGAAGCATTTAAATTTTTTTGTATGATACCGGTAGATTGTTCAGGTTTCACAAGCATATACAACAATGGAGTCAGTACTGTCACTGTATGGTTTGCAAAGTTGTATAAGTAATAGAAAGATACATGATAAATAGTTGAAATATATACAGATAGAGACATAAACATGGAAATAGATGTAAATATCATTATATACAGTACATAATCTTATTTGATGATTGCAGCAACCCTGTGAGGTAGTTTTTATTAATATCCTCATTTTATAGACAAAGACATTGAACCTGGGAAAGGTTAAGTGACTTACCTAGTGGCAAATAGCTAGTAAGTATCTGAAGGAGAATTTGAAAACAGGCCTTTGAAACCCCAAGTACAGCATTCTATCCATTATCGATTTTATAGCTACTAACTTTAAAATAAAAGAATCCAAGAAGAGCATATTAGAGAGATAGAGAGCAAAATGTCTGTGAGGTCCCAGGGATAAAATACTGTTATGGACAGCATATTTCAGGGAAGCCATTTTGGAGGAGTTGATATTTTTGTTGTTCTTTCAAGAAAGTGAAGGGATTCCATTGGTTACCAAAGAAATGGAAGGCATGCCAAGGAAAGAGAATGGAAAGAGCAAAGGCACAGAGCCAGGTGAACAGGAGGGAAGTTTCAGGGCTTTCTAGAGTCTTGTTACTTTTCAGGAGATGAACCTTGAAATCCAGATTGAAATAATTATCTGAGTCCATAGCACTGAGCTTTCAGTGCAGCACACTAATCCAAATACAAATCTGATATCATTGAACAAACATAAGCATCTACTATCTCTATGGACTCTTGCTAGGCACTGGAGATAAATAGACAAAACTAAAAAATGAAGTGACCACAAGAAACTTACATTTGGGGGTGGGGGAGTAAAAAATCTACCCAGGTAGCTATATAACAGATTCTGTGCAGGAGAATTATTTGAAGGAAATCACAAAAGGATTCATGAAGAATGAAGCCTGGTGAGAAGTCTTGAAGAAACATAAAAAAACTTAGTACCAGAGATGAGGAGGATGTGAATTCTAGGCATGTGGGAAAGCTCAGGTGAATGCAGAGAGGCAAAAGATGGATTGCCAAGACCAGGAAATAGCTAGTTGCTCTGTTTGGCTTTGCTGAAATATATAAGATGAGGAAGTTTATAATAAGGTGTAACACTTGAAAAGTATTTTCAGAGCCAGGTTGTGAGTGTGTTTAATGTCAAGCTGAAAAGATTACATTTTTCCCTACAATTACTAAGGAATCATGGATGGATTTGAGAGCAGAGAAATGAATTAATCACATTTATCCCAAAGGAACATTATTTTGTCAACTTTGTGGAAGATGGATTAAAGAGGGAAGAGAGCAAAAGCAACGAGAAAGAATACCTTCCTAATCTCAGTTAGGTGTACTTTGGCAGTGAGGAAAAGAGTATTTGAGCTATAAAACTCAAATTAAGAATTTCTGTTCTCAACTCTATTGCACAGAAAATCATACATCTAGAATTGGAAAAGAACTTACAGATCATGTACTCCAACCCCTCTTATTCTATAGACAGGAAATAGCTCCTGAGAAGTTGTGACTTATCCTAGATAATAAAAGTAAGATTAACATATGAAAGAGGATTATAATTAATTAATATATTAAAGATATTGTCCTGCTGCATTAGTAGCTATTCCTCCTTTTTTGGCCATGTAGGTATAAATTTTTCATTCAGAGCCTCAAAAACACTAGGAATTTTGTTCTGTCTAATCTTGTAAATCTAACTTTGCCTCTTTTGAATCCTTCAAGGTTTTCTCATCTACTTCACCTTTCTACCTAATCTTTCTTCCACTATTCCTTTCTGTCACTATTGTTTATCTGCTCTGTCCCCAAATTAGGTGCTTAGTGTCATCTCCTATTTCTCTGTTTCCCTTCACACTCAGGCTATCACAAAATCCTATCTCTTCTTTTTTGGTGTGTGAAACATTTGAAATAAATCCCTTTAGGCTTAAGATATACTCTGTTTATTTATATCCTGCTTGGAATATATCTTAAACTCCTCTCTACAGTCTGGTGTCAATACGTCCATGAAGACATTCTTCAAGATTAGGGAGTTCTGCCTAAACTCCCATACCTAATCACTGAACTACTATTAACTTTAAAGCTAAAACCTATTTGACAAATAATTTAATTAATAAAAAATTCATATTCATATATTATTTATGGGCCTTAGCATACAGCAAGAACTTAATAAATGAGTTTTTTATTCACATTAAAGCTTTAATGTTTAGAAAGTGCTCTCCTTGTAGCAACCCTGTAAGGTAAGGAGTATGAGTGTTAATATGTCCATTTTAAACATGCAGAACATGCTTATATAAGATCCCACAGCTAATAATTATCAGATCTGGGATGCAAATCCAAGTTTTTGGTGTGGTTTAAAAAATATTTTATTTTTGAATGGGCAGACAGGATTATTTTCAGTGTATTATAATATCTACTAAACTGGCAAACTCTGACATTAATAGTACACTAGGGATTACAGTAATCCATTTGTCATTAAAAATGTAGCTTCACATTCCCCTATAGAAAATTAGAAAATTAATGGCTATCATGCATTTTCATAGTTGGGATACAGTGACCACACCTGCGAGGTCCTGATGTCTGACAGTAACTACCACCGGGAGTCCCAGGAACTTGTGGGGTTGGGAGGGTGGAAATATGTAAAGGATATCAGGAAATGATCTGTGTAGAAAGTGACATTGGAGCTAAACTTTAAAGAAAACTCAAGATTCTGAGGGGTGGAGGTGAGAAGGAAGTGCATTCTACACATGGAGGGCAGACTGAACCAAGTACGGAGACAGAAGATATGGAGTGTCAATACGAGGAATAGCAAGAAGGAAAAATAAATGATGTTCCACATTAAAAGGGAGTACGAGAAAGTTATAACTACCTTCTTTACTAGAGTTGTTAGCATAACCTAGTGGAAAGGGACAGTTTTTCAGCATCATGGTGTATCATAAACTACAATGAACATTTTCAGGAGTTAGGGACACAAATTTTACTCCCAAATTTCTAGCTTTTGCCTATCTACAAAATATTACTCCTGAGGGCTTCTAATTGGCAAAATGAGTGTATTTCTTTTGTAGTCCATATCAGAGTATTGTTGTGATAAAAAGGAAAACACTTCTGAAAATGTAAAACACTATAGAAATATAAATCCTTATTTATAGTAAAAATAAATATTATTATTAATAATATAATTGAAAAGAAGGAAATAATTAAAAGATTAGATGAAGAATCTCATATAAGCTATGAAGAATGTGATTTCCTTACACAACAAATGAGGTTTATTGTAAGTTTGTTAATATGTTTTATTTGTATTTTATATTTATAGATTATTACAACCTTATGGAAGGTCTCATAATGAACTTAAACAATTAAGTAAAATTAATAATACAGGGATGCCATCTGAAAATAACATGGTATTCACATATGTAACATGTACATTATTTACATATTTACATACACATGTGAATATTTATATATCTGTATATATAGTATACCCAAACTTGTTTGTTCAAAAAAAAAAGTGAGAGAGAATTTCTGAAGCCAATATGGCAAAGTAAGGTAGGAACTTTCCTGACTCTCCTAAATTCCCCTACAGACAACTTTAAAATAACACTATAAAATGAATTATGGAGTGGTGGAACCAACAAAAGGTCAAGGTAAAATGATTTTTCAGCCCAAGACCACTTAAAACGGTCCTACTCATAGATGTGGATCAGAAAAGAGTGTTTATCATCACTCACAGACCAGAGCACAGGACACCAGTGACACATCTTTCCTTAGATTATACCACCTTGGAAGAACTGAAACTTGGTACAGTGCACCCTGCCACCCATCCCAGGAAAAGAGCATACCTTTAATATAAAATTAAAAGTCAAGGAATAGCCTGGAAAACAAGTAATAATAATAATAATAGAAATAATAATAATAATAATAATAGAAATAATAATAATAATAGAAATAATAATAATAATAGTAATAATAAACCTGACCATAGAAAATTACTATGGTGACAGGGAAGATTAAAACACAACCTAAGAAGCAGACAACAATGTCATAACATTTGCATAGGAAGTCTCAAGGAAAAAAATGTGAATTGGTCTCGGGACCAGAAAGAACACTTAGAGGAACTCAAAAAGAATTGTAAAAATCAAATAAGAGAAGAAGAAAAATGAGGAAATGAAATCAGAGTGATGCAAGAGAAGCATAAAAGAATAAAAAGATTATTAAAGGAACCACAAAAATTGGAAAAAAATATGTAGAAAAATCCACTGAAGAGAATACCTTAAAAAATAGAATTGGTAAAATGGAAAAGGAGGCATAAAATCTCATTGAATAAAATAATTCCTTAAAAATTAGAATTGGGCTAGTGGAAGGTAATCGTTCCATGAGAAATCAAGAAAAAAATGAAACAAAATCAAAAGAAGAAAATGTGAAATATATCATTAGAAAATAGATTGAGGAAAGATAATTTAGCAATCATTAGACTACCTGGCATTCATGATTAAACAAAGATACTGGACATCATATTTGAAGAAATTATCAAGAAAGACTCTCCTGATATCCTAGAACTGGAAGAAAAAAATAGAAATTGAAAGAATAAATCAATCAGCAACCAGAAAATATC
This sequence comes from Trichosurus vulpecula, assembly GCF_011100635.1. NCBI lineage: Eukaryota > Metazoa > Chordata > Mammalia > Diprotodontia > Phalangeridae > Trichosurus > Trichosurus vulpecula. The sequence continues at coordinate 135,411,087 of NC_050581.1, forward strand.
CCCAAATGAAAACTCCCAGGAATATTATGGTCAGATTCCAGAGATCGCAGATCATGGAGAAAACATTGCAAACAGCCAGAAAGAAACAATACAAAAATGATGGAACCCCAGTCAGGATTACACAGGATTTAGCAGCTTCTATATTAAAGGTGTGCAGGGTTTGAAATATGATATTCAAGAAAGCAAAGGAGCTAGAGTGACCTACTTAGCAAACAGAGCATAATCTTTCAGGGAATAAGATAAAGATTGATAGATGAGAGGGCAGATTGGGGGAGGCAGTAGTGAGAAACAGAACATTTATGAGGAGATGACAGAGTAAAATGAGAGAAAGAGAGAAGTATAAATGGGGAAAACAGAATGAAGAGAAACGCATAGTAATCATTACTGTGAATATTAATGGAATAAACTTACCCAAAGAAAAGAAGGAGATAGCAGAGTGGATTAAAAAACAGAATCCTAAACTATATCATTTACAAATAACACATTTGAAGCAGATACACACACAGAGTAAAGACAAGTATCTGGAGCAGATCGAGGAGAGATAATTTAAAAATTGTTGGACTAACTGAAAGATGTGATAAAAAAAAAAAGAGCCTACACATCATCTCTCAAGAAATTATCAAGGAAAACTGCCCTGATGTTCTGGAACCAGAGGATAAAATAGAAATTGAAAGAATCCACCTATCAATTCTTGAAAAAAAGATCTCAAAAAGAAAACTCCTAGGAATATTGTAGCTAAATTACAGAGTTTCCAGTTAAAGCAGAAAATATTGCAAGCAGCCACAAAGAAAAAAAATCAAGTATTGTGGAAACACAGTCAGGATAGCAAATGATCGAGCAGCTTCTAGATTAAGGGATTGAAGGCCTTGGAATATGATTTTCTGGAGGTCAAAGGAGCTAGAATTAAAACCAAGAATCACTTATCCAGCAAAACTGAATATAATACTCCAAGGCAAAATATGGATTTTCAATAAAATAGAGGACTTTCAAGCTTTCTTGAAGAAAAGACCAGAGTTGAATAGAAAATTTGACTTTCAAATACAAGAACCAAGAGAAGCATGAAAAAGTAAGCAGGAAAGAGAAATCATAAGGGACTCACTAAAGTAGAACTATTTTGTTTACATTCCTGCATGGAAAAATGTTATTTGTAACTCATGAGACCTTTCTCAGTATTGGGGTAGTTTTAGGGAATATAGATAGATAGATAGATAGATAGATAGATAGATAGATATACAGATAGATAGATAGAGATAGATAGATAGATTTATAGATACACAGATACATAGATAGACAGAGGACACACAGTGAGTTCAATATGAAGGGATGATATCTAAAATAAAATAAAATTAAGGGGTGAGAGAAGAACATATTGGGAGAAGCAGAAAGGGAGAGATAGAACAAGGTATATTATCTCACATGAAAGTGGCAAGAAAAAGTAGCTCTGTTGGAAGGGAAGATGGGGCAGGTGAAAGGGAATGAATGAATCTTGCTCTCATTGGATTTGACTTAAGGAAGGAATAACATACACGCTCAATTGGCTATCTTACCCTACAGGAAAGTAGGAGAGAAGGGAATAAGAGTGGGAGGATGTTAGGAGGACAGATTGGGGAGGAGGTGATCAAAAGCAAACACTTTTGAAAAGGACAGGGTCAAGGGAGAAAACTGAATAAAGGGAGACAGGATAGGAAGGAGAAAAATATAGTTAGTCTTTCACAACATGACTATTATGGAAGTGTTTTGCATAATGATACATATGTGGCCTATGTTGAATTACTTGACTTCTCAAGGAGGGTATGGTTGGGGGGAAGAAGAGAGATAATTTAGAACTTGAAGTTCTAAAAACAAATGCTCAAAAAAATTTGTTTTTACATGCAACTGGGAAATAATATATACAGTCAATGGGGTATAGAAATCTATCTTGTCCTACAAGAAAGTAAGGGGAAAGGAGATAAGGGGTGGGAAGTGGTGTGACAGAAGGGAGGGCAGACTGAGGAAAGGGGCAACAGAATATATGCCATTTGGGGAGGGGTAGGGTAAAAATGGGGAGGAAATTTGTAACTCAAATTTTTTAGAAATAAATGTTGAAAACTAAAAATGTTAATAATAAAAATATTAAATTTCAAAAAAAGAAGTTAAATGAGCTGCATTAGTAAACAAAGAATAAAACAATACTAATGGGTAATTCAACTTTCCTTACTTAGAATGAAATGAATCTAACTACAAAATATTCAAGAAAGAAATTAAGGAGGTAAATAGAATTTTAGAAAATTTAGATATGATAGACCTCTGCATAAAATTCAATAAGAATAGAAAGGAACACAGTTTTATTTTTCCTCAGTGGTACATGTCAACAATGTAAAAAGGTGACAGTATATTATAGCATGAAAGCCAAACAACCAAACACAGAAGGGAGAAATATCAAATGCATACCTTTCAAATCATAATGCAATAAATATTACATTTAATAAAGAGCTTTGGAAAGATATATTACAATTAATTGGGAACTAAATGATCTAAACCCAAAGAATGAGTCAAAAAATAAATCATAAAAACACTATTTTTGTTGAAGAGTGTAACAATAATGAGGCAACATATCATCAATTGACAAAAACTACTGGGAAACTAGAAAACAGGAAGATCCAAAGTAGGTTTAGTCTAATATATCACACAGTACACCAAGATCAAGTCCAAATGGATACATGTCATTTATTGATTGATTGATTGATTATTAGTGTTCAACATTCACTTTTATAAGATCTGGAGTTCTAAATTTTTCCCATCCCCTCTCCTTCCCCTCCCCCAAAACAACATGCAATCTGATAGGCTATACATGTACAAACATATTAAACATATTTCCACATTAGTCATGTTGTAAAAGAAGAGTCAAAACGAAAGGGAAAAACCATGAGAAAAAAAAAGAGAGAAAATAGTATGCTTTGTTCAGCATTCAGACTCCACAGTTCTTTCTCTGGATGTGGGTGACATTTTCCATCACGAATGTTTTGGGAAAGTCTTAGATCATTGCATGACTGAGAAGAGCTAAGTCTATCAAAGTTGGTCATCACATAATGTTAGTGTTACTGTGTACAATATTCTCTTGTTTCTGTTCACTGCACTCAGCATCAGTTCATATAAGTCTTTCCACATTTTTTTCCTGAAATCTGCCTCCTTATCATTTCTTTTTTTTTTTTTTGCTTTCTTGGGGGGGCAAGGCAATTGGGGTTAAGTGACTTGCCCAAGGTCACACAGCTAGTACATGTGTCAAGTGTCTAAGGCCAGATTTGAACTCAGGTCCTCCTGACTCCAGGGCCAGTGCTCCAGTCACTGCACCACCTAGCTGCTCATCATTTCTAATGGAACAATAGTATTCCATTACATTCATATAACACAACTGGTTCAGCCATTCTCCTATTGATGGGCATCCCCTTAATTTCCAATTCCTTGGGACCCCAAAAAGAGCTGCTATAAATATTTTTGTACATTTGGGTCCTTGTCCCTTTTTCATGATCTATTTGGGACACAGAGTTAGTAGTGGTATTGCTGGATCTAAAGATATGTGCAAAGTTTGATTGTCCTTTGGGCATAGGTCCAAATTGTTCTCCAGAATGGTTCAGTCAGTTCACATCTCCACTAACAATGCATTAATGTTTCAATTTTCCCACATCTTCTCCAACATGTCATTTTCCCATTTTGTCATGTTAGCCAATCTGATAGGTGTGATGTGGTACCTCAGAGTTGTTTTATTTTACATTTCTCTAATCAATAGTGATTTACAGCATTTTTTTTCATGTGACAATAGATAGCTTTGATTTCTTTATCTGAAAACTGCTTGTTCATATCCTTCAACCACTTATTAATTGGGGCATGACTTGTATTTTTATAAATTTGACTTAGTTCTTTATACATTTTAGAAATGAGAGCTTTATCAGAGATGCTGGCTATAAAAATTGTTTCCTATCTTTCTGCTTTCCTTCTAATCTTGGCTGTATTTCCTTTGTGCAAACCTTTTTTTCAACTTAATGTAATTAGAATTATCCTTTTGAATTTGGTAATGTTCTCTACATCTTGTTAAATCATAAAATATTGCCTTCTCCATAAATCTGACAGGTAAACTATTCCTTTATCTTCTAATTTGCTTTTGGTATCACCCATTATGTTGAAAACATATATCCATTTTGACCTTATTTTTGCATACGGTGTAAGATGCTGGCTGGTATATGCCTAATTTCTGCCATGCTATTTTCCAGTTTTCCCACCAATTTTTGGTCAAATAGTGAGTTCTTATCCCAGAAGCTGGAGTCTTTGGGTTTATCAAAGTAATTTTCTACTGTGTGTTTTTCATGTAACTTATTGCACTGATCCAATACTCTATTTCTCAGTTAGTACCAGGTAGTTTTGTTGATTGCTGCTTTATAATACAGATTTAGGTTTGGTATGGCTAGGCCACATTGCTTGAATTTCTTTTCATTAATTCCCTTGATATTCTGAACCATTTGTTCCTGCAGATGAATTTTTGTTAATTTTAATAGCTCCATAAAATATTTTGGTAGTTCAATTGGTATGATACTAAGTAGGTAATTTAATTTGCATACAATAGTAATTTTTATTATATTAGTTTGTCCTCTGCTTAAACAATTGATATTTCTTCCAGTTGTTTAGTTCTGACTTTATTTGTGTGAAAAGTTTTGTAATTGTGTTCAGATAATTCCTGGGTTTTTCTTGGCAGGTAGATTCACAAATATTTTGTTTTGTTTTCAATTATTTTAAATGGATTTTTTCTTTCTGTCTCTTGCTCCTCGGCTTTGTTCATAATATATAGAAATGCTGATGATTTAGGTGGGTTTATTTCATATCCTGCAACTTTGCTAAGTTGTTAATTATTTCAAGTAGTTTTTTAGTTCATTCTCTAGGATTTTACCATCAAAACCTCTGCAAAGAGAGATAGCTTTAATTTTATGAACGTCTGACAGAAACATAGGGTTAGTATAGATTGAAAATAATGTAGTTTAGATATAAAAATGGGAAAGTATTGGGCTATTGGACACTTGTAATGATGATGATGATGATGATGATAATTGCATATATAAAACACTTCAAGGTTTTCAAAGTGCATTATATATATAATTTCATTTTGTCCTCAAAATAAACTTAAAGGATAGATGCTATTATTTTTCCCATTTTATAGGTTAGCATATTAAGGTGGACGGGTTAACTTACTTGCCTAGGAGCTCTCAGGTACTATGCTTCTGTTGCTGAATTTGAACTGAATTTGAATTTTCTTGATTCTATGTCCAACGTTGTATCCAATGTACCATTTCACAGCCACAAAATCTATGTCCCTAAATGACTGGTTACATTTAATACTAGCTTCCAAGTAGTAACTACAACAAATTAAAAACACTTTTCTCAATTTAGAATACTGAATGCTCAGAACTCGCTTCTAAGTATCCAATCAAATAGACAAGGAGAAGTAGATCCTAAAAGAAAGTTGACTTTGACAAGGATATATAAGATGTATAGATACTTGAAAAGAGTAGATTAGTCAGATCCATTTTTAAACAATGTAGTCGGTCCATCAGTATGTGTATATCTAGGATTCTATGGTATGTAGTTTTCCTAAGTTTGCTGAATCAGCAATAAAAGTTAATACTTTGAGCAAACAACCAGCAATCACTTTGAATATGAATTTAGATATTTGAACCTCTATGTTCTTCCTGAACATCATTAACTCTGGAGGAGGATGCAACTAATTAACTATATGTGGAAAACAAATTAAAACTACCTGGCCATTCTTAATATGTATGGAGCTTTCAGCATAGAACATCGATTCTCTAAAACTTCATTTACTCCCACTCAATAGCTCAACTACAGAAAATGTTTTTTACAGACATCAGGTGCTAAGGAGGATATGAAGACATGTTGTATGCCTCAAAGAAGTTTGTGCTCTATTTAACATAAGACAAAAAGTTAAATAACAATATTTTGAATAAAAGTTTAATTAAATAATAAAGGATATACTGTAGGTCATTGTCAATTAGTAGGAGACCTCAGAGAAGTATGAGATTGTTCCAAGCATGGATGTTCAAAGAAGTCTTCATGGAAGAGATGGAATCTTAAGTGAGTCTCAAATGGTAAGATGAATTTGAATAGCCAGAGGGGAATAAAGCATGAATACAAGTTGGTAGGGGAAGAAGATTAGCATGGAAGGTGGGAAGAGATAGATAGACAGACAAACAAATACAAGATAGATACATAGATATACATAGATTGATACATAGATACATAAATACATAAATAGTAGATACATTGATTATAAATGACACCCCCTATCTACCAATTATTGGGCTAAGCACTGGGGCTGTCAACCTAAGTAAAGACAGTTTCTGTTTTCAAAAAAATATACATTTTTGAAGGAAGACAAAAGAGAGCTAGAAATGCTATGGAATAAGTAGGCCCACAGAGGGGAAAGGCTGCTAGAGAAGAGGTGAAAAGTCTGAAAAGTGAGGAGCAAAGCCAGTAATACAGTGAACAAGGCCTACGTAACACAGAGAATGGTGATCCAAGCATAGGAGTTACAAATCAGAAGATAAGGCTGCAGGATGGAGGCATCTCCAGGTTGAGAAGACTGCTGTGAAGGAGGTAGAAATGTCTAGGGAATGAGATACATAACATGTTTATAACTGCCTAATATAATGTATCAAATTACAACATAAAACATGCACAATCAGAATTAGAGTACAAGATAAGGAGACATTAACAATAAAAGTGTTAGGCATACCAGCAGCAGAAGGTGATGGAATATTCCTAAGTGTGCCACATTAGCCCACATGATCAGATGACACTATTTCTCATGGGAATCTTTGCAAAATGTTTTCTAACTTCACAACACAGAGAATGTTAAAAATAGACTTCATTACAAAATCTTACATATCCAAGTGCAAAATCAGTGTGATGTTAAAATTGAAATCTTGTTTCCTTAAAATTATCATGATTAATTTATTCTTAAAAGAATTCAAAATGATAAATTATACCTGAATGCACAGGCACAGCCAGTTGAGAGTATTACATTATTTTATTTTCCCCTATGATGATGCCCACTAGGCATACAATTCATTTCATATAGTCTGAATGTCCACAGTGAAATCACCTAAAAGTGCTCTATAAGCACTTTAAAGGAAGGACTATGTCTTTGTCATTAGAATAACCTCCTAATGTCTATCATTTGGGGAGCAGGTAGTAAAAAGTATTTTATTTTTAAAAATAGTTTCCAAATGCATTTTTAATAAGATTTTGAGTTTCAATTTTTTTTCTCACTTCCTTAGTTCTATCCCAACTCTCCAATACAGCAAGCAATCAGAAAAAGTTTGTACATGTGCATTCATGTAAACATTGGTCATATTGTGAAAGAAGAAACAGGACAAGAGGGAAGAGGTCACAAAACAACCCCCAAAAGTGAAAATAATATGTTGTGATCCACATTCAGAACCCTTAGTTCTTTCTCTGGATTTTCCATCACAAATCTGTGGAAGTTTCTTGGATCAGTGTACTGTTAAGAACAGCTGACTTCCGGGGGCAGAGCCAAGACAGCAGCTGGAAAGCAGGGACTAGTGTTAGCTCCCTGCCGAGTCCCTCCAAAACCCTATAAAAATGGCTCTGAACCAATTCTACAACTGCAGAACCCACAAAACAGCAGAGGGAAGCAGGGCTCGAGCCCAGGACAGCCTGGATGGTCTCTGGGTGAGGTCTATCCCACATGGAGCTGGGATCTGGGAGCTGGGAACTGGGAGCTGGGAGCAGAGCAGAGCCCAGCATGAGCGGCTTGGACCAACCAGATCAGGAGCTGGGCGGAGCGGGCCCTAGCACCCTCAATCAGTGACCTGTGGCAGTTACCAGACTTCTGAACCCACAAACACCAAAGACAGCAAAGAAAGTTAGTGGGAAAAGCTGCAGGAGTGGACAAGTTCCAGGTTCGGCCACCACCCCCCAGGGCAGCGGAGGTAGGGCAGCTACAGCTGCTGTTGCTTCTGGCCCCAGTCCCACCTGGTAGGAGGAATTAAGTGGCAGATCAGAGCAGGAGTGCACAGCCTGCTGAAGATCTGTAGCCATAATGGCTTTTGTTTTCTTTGAATGGCTCAGCTTGCCTCGTTGAGCCTCTGGACACTGTGGCTTGCTCTTCCGGGGAGCATGCCGGGAAGCAGACAGCTTCCTGTGTGAGGAGTCGTGGGGCTGGCTGAGGGGAGGTGTTAGCTCCAGAACCTGGTCTACCCTAGGGGGAGGAGCCAACTCGGGAACCAATCGGCCCTGGTCATTAGGGCGGAGCTTGATGATGTCAGGGACCCTATAAGAGGGGAGAGGACAGCTCGGAGAGTTCTCTCTCCTTCTCTTCCTTTTTTCCGGTTGGAGCCAGCGACAGTTACAACGACCGTTACAGAGGCAGTTACGACAGTTACATCGTCAGTTTCAGACACAGACACAGCTGAGGCAGGAGCTGCCAGTAGCAGAGCTGACCTACGGGAGGAAGCTGAACAAAGACTTCAGTCCAGTGGGTAATCTTATTACCATAAAAGGGGGAAACATGATTTTGCTTTACGCAATCATGTTTCTCTGTAGCCTCCTGGTTACTCTTTCAAGGCGTACCTATTGGGCCTGGAAGATTATGACCAACATATCAAAATGGGGCTTCTGGTTCATGGGTTGGTTACTGTGGAGCCTAAATAAATGTTTTGATTCTTCTGCCTTCTACTTTGAGAGTTTCTTCTATCCGGCGATTCCGAACCTTTCAGACATGTTTATGATCCTCTTTGAGATTATAAACTCTGTCCTCCTGATACATTTGGCGTCACGAACAGGATCGCTAGGTATAAGATCTCTATTTAGAAGCAGAACAATTCCAGAGGAAGAGATAAATATCCCAGGATGGGAGGATCCATTTTATTCCTCCCTAGCAAAAGAATTGGCTAAAAAAGCTGGACCCTGTGAAAACTGGGAACCAAGGCTACGGAGAGGAGATCCTAGGGATTTAGAAAAGTGTTTACGAGAAGTTGGGATTCAGTCAGGGGCATCACTATCTAGGCAAAGCTGGATAGTGTTATCAGCCTACCGGCTAGTATACGAAAGATTGAGATTAAGTGAAAGACATGGGGGCACTCCTACCCCACAGGAAGAAGAGGAGTCTCAGATAGCAGGAGACCAAACTGACTCAAATGAGAACTTTTCTATTAATGTGGCTAAGAGCAACAGGAGACCAAAAAAGCCCAGAGTGCATTTCAACCCAGCCCAGAAAGAGCCGGCTGAGGCACAAAACACTACTGGGGTTCAGGATGTGCCTCACATAGAGAATAGGAGATGGTTAAATGATCAGACAAGGGCTCGACCCATACAAAGGAGGAAGACAGAAACCCGAGGTGAAGATTCAGTTACAAGGGAAATTCAGGAAGATTTCTCACCGCAAGAGGTCACAGATATTTTGAGTAGATTCAGCCAAAGAATAGGAGAACCATTGATATCTTGGATGGTAAGACTCAGTGATCAAGGGGCCAGTGGAATATCAGTAGATGGGACAGACTGCATGAGATTCATAGGTATCAGCCATGATCCTCTAGTTCAACAAGCTTTTAGGGAACATCATCAGCAAGGAGATGGTGATAGCAGGACTACTCTGTTGGCATTAGCCGCTGTGGGATGCAATAAGAGATATGCTACTGATTCTATGTGGCCCACTGAGCACAGACCCTGGTATTCACTTAGAGATTGTATCATGAGACTAAAGGAGGAGGTAATGAAGACTGCCATTATGATAGGAACTGCAGACAAATATTACAATGATCCAATGGGACTGTCTCATAGGAATTTAATAATTAGGACAGCTCCCCCTGCTTATAAACAACTAATTTTGAATTTATTGCTTGGAGAAGTAGGGAGCCGTCTTACAACAGTGATAAATAAGATTTTACAGTTATATGACTTAGGTGACTGGGGAAGGGATAGATCTCCTCGAGAGAGAAGGGTGAATAACCAGCAAACTTGGCGCCAAAGGAGAGTAACAAGGAAAGAAATGTTTACTACTTTATTGAGAGCAGGGGTAGGTTTTGAAATGATAGATGGAATTCCAACCAATGAATTATACAGAATGTATAGAGGACTTGATAACACGAGAAATAGGGAAATAAGAACTGCTCCTGCAAGCCTACAAGCCACTCAGACTGAAGGTGACCTTGTGTGATTAACGGATGAAAACTTGTACATTTGGGGAAAGGCTGGGAGGACAATCTTAGTCTATATCTAGGGTGGGATCCTCTTGGCTTCCTCATTATGTTCCTTTTGAAGAGAAACATTTCTCACCTGAGTTTGGCTCTGATGTTGGATCTTTGCATAACTGAAATCTCAACCAAACTTGAGATGATTTTATTTGAAGAATTATAGTCCATACTTGTCTGTTCTTTTTGTCCTTTGTTTTGGCTAACCTTGTTGCTAGTTTTGTTTCCTTCAGGCTTAAGCACCCTGCACTTTCCGGTGACTGCCTAAGCATGTAGCATTCTTGGAATTCCTGCCAGCTTGTTAAAGAAATGACCTCTGGAATGGGACTTTTTGGGGGCAGGGCCATCTCTACATCCAATTTCAGCATGAAGAAGCTATGGAAAATGAGACCTTCACCCCTCACCCCAAGATTTTGAGCCCCAATCGTTCAAGGGGGGGGGTGGAAATGATGATAGTGTTCTGTTTACTTATTTTGTGTTATCCTTGCTGTGTTGTTTTATTGTTATGATATTATTGATCCTATGTAATGGATACAAGGATTTAGGGGTGGACATTTGAATTATTAATAATTATTTTGGGGATGATTGATTGAAAAGATTATTTTGCTGGGATCTAGGGGTGGATCGCATTTGAATCGTTAACCAATGTTTGGGAATGTCACTGAATGATATGTTTTGCTTTATAATGAATGATATGTTTTAGTTTCCTTTGTAATTGGATCACAATGTATGTTCTAGGATACATGGCTGATTAGATTATGTATCCTATAACAAGGGGTGGAGTGTAGCCATAATGGCTTTTGTTTTCTTTGAATGGCTCAGCTTGCCTCGTTGAGCCTCTGGACACTGTGGCTTGCTCTTCCGGGGAGCATGCCGGGAAGCAGACAGCTTCCTGTGTGAGGAGTCGTGGGGCTGGCTGAGGGGAGGTGTTAGCTCCAGAACCTGGTCTACCCTAGGGGGAGGAGCCAACTCGGGAACCAATCGGCCCTGGTCATTAGGGCGGAGCTTGATGATGTCAGGGACCCTATAAGAGGGGAGAGGACAGCTCGGAGAGTTCTCTCTCCTTCTCTTCCTTTTTTCCGGTTGGAGCCAGCGACAGTTACAACGACCGTTACAGAGGCAGTTACGACAGTTACATCGTCAGTTTCAGACACAGACACAGCTGAGGCAGGAGCTGCCAGTAGCAGAGCTGACCTACGGGAGGAAGCTGAACAAAGACTTCAGTCCAGTGGGTAATCTTATTACCATAAAAGGGGGAAACATGATTTTGCTTTACGCAATCATGTTTCTCTGTAGCCTCCTGGTTACTCTTTCAAGGCGTACCTATTGGGCCTGGAAGATTATGACCAACATATCAAAATGGGGCTTCTGGTTCATGGGTTGGTTACTGTGGAGCCTAAATAAATGTTTTGATTCTTCTGCCTTCTACTTTGAGAGTTTCTTCTATCCGGCGATTCCGAACCTTTCAGACATGTTTATGATCCTCTTTGAGATTATAAACTCTGTCCTCCTGATACAAGATCTAAGCCCAGTCCAGGTTGGGGGTTCTTGGGGAAGGAGGAGTGCTAGTGTGGCAGAGCTGGTGCATCCCCCCCAAACGTGGAACATAGAACTCTTCAGTCTACAAGAAGTCATACCCCACTGAAAAACTCAAGGGTCAAGTTAGTTGGTTGGGCATATGGCTGGGCAGCAAAAACACACCCAGATTCAGTCTCAGACTTTGGATTCTTTCTTTGGTGACAAAGAAGACCAAAACATACAGCCTAAAAAAGTCAACAAAGTCATAGACCCTACACCAAAAGCCTCCAAGAAAAACACGAACTGGTCCCAGGCCATGGAAGAGCTCAAAAAGGGTTTGGAAAAGTAAGTTAGAGAAGTAGAGGAAAAATTGGGAAGAGAAATAAGAAGGATGTGAGAAAACCATGAAAAACAAGTCAATGACTTGGTAAAGGAGACCCAAAAAAATACTGAAAAATACACTGAAGTAAACAACACCTTAAAAAATAGACTAACTCAAATGGCAAAAGAGCTCTAAAAAGCCAATGAGGAGAAGAATGCCTTGAAAGGCAGAATTCGCCAAATGGAAAAGGAGGTCCAAAAGACCACTGAAGAAAACACTACCTTAAAAATTAGATTGGAGCAAGTGGAAGCTAGTGACTTGATGAGAAAACAAGATATTATAAAACAGAACCAAAGTAATGAAAAAATGGAAGACAATGTGAAATATCTCATTGGAAAAAACCACTAATCTGGAAAATAGATCCAGGAGAGATAATTTAAAAATGATTGGACTACCTGAAATCCATGATCAAAAAAGAGCCTAGATATCACCTTTCAAGAAATTATCAAGGAGAACTGCCCTGATATTCTAGAGCCACAGGGCAAAATAGAAATTGAAAGAATCCACCGATCATCTCTTCAAATGGCTCCCCAAAAGAAATCTCCTAGGAATATTGTCACCAAATTCCAGAGCTCCCAGACCAAGGAGAAAATACTGCAAGCAGCCGGAAAGAAACAATTTGAGTATTGTGGAAACCCAATCAGAATAACCTAAGATCTGGCAGTTTCTACATTAAGAGATCAAAGGGCTTGGAATACGATATTCCAGAGGTCAATGGAGCTAGGATTAAAACCAAGAATCACCTACCCAGCAAAACTGAGTATCATGCTCCAAGGCAAAATATGGGCTTTCAATAAAATAGAGGACTTTCAAGCTTTCTCAGTGAAAAGACCAGAGCTGAATAGAAAATTTGACTTTCAAACACAAGAATCAAGAGAAGCATGAAAAGGTAAACAAGAAAGAAAAATCATAAGGGACTTACTAAAGTTGAACTGTTTTGTTTACATTCCTACTTAGAAAGATGATGTGTATGATTCATGAGACCTCAATATCATAGTAGCTGAAAGGAATATGCGTATATATATGTTTATGTGTGTGTATATATATATATATATATATATATATATATATATATATATATATATATATATACATATGGAGAGAGAAAGAGAGAGAGAGAGGGAGTGGACACAGGGTGAGTTGAAGATGAAGGGAAGATATCTAAAAGAAATAAAATCAAATTAAGGGATGAGAGAGGAATATATTCAGAGAGGGAGATAGGGAAAGATAGAATGGGGTGTATTATCTCACGTAAAGTTGGCAAGAGGAAGCAGTTCTGTGGGAGGAGGGGAGAGGTAGGTGAGGGGGGAATGAGTGAATCTTGCTCTCATCAAATTTGGCCTGAGGAGAGAATACCATACATACTCAATTGGGTATCTTACCCCACAGGAAAGAAGAGGGAAGAAGATAAAAAAAAGGGGGGTGGATGATGGAGGGGAGGGCAGATGGGAGTTGCGGTAATCAAAAGCAAACACTTTGGAAAGGGGACAGGGTGAAGGGAGAAAATTCAATAAAGGGGGATGGGTTGGGAAGGAGCAAAATATAGTTAGTCTCTCACAACGTGAGTATTGTGGAAGGGTTATACATAATGATACACATGTGGCCTATGTTGAATTCCTTGACTTCTTAGGGAGGGTGGGTGGGAAGGGAAGAGGGGAGAGAATTTGGAACTCAAAGTTTTAAAAATAGATGTTCAAAAACAAAAAAAAAAGTTTTTGCATGCAACTAGAAAATAAGATAATCAGGCAATGGGGCGTAGAAATTTATCTTGCCCTGCAAGAAAGGAAGGGAAAAGGGGATGGGAGGGGAGTGGTGTGACAGAAGGGAGGGCTGAATGGGAAACAGGGCAACCAGAATATACATCATCTTGGAGTGGCGGGGAGGGTAGAAATGGGGAGAAAATTTGTAATTCAAACTCTTGTGAAAATCAATGCTGAAAACTAAATATGTTAAATAAATAAATTTTAAAAAAAATTTGACTCCCCCCCAAAAAAAGTACAGCTAAGTCTACTATCATAGTCAATCATCACACAATGTTGTTGTTGTTGTGGACAATGTTCTCTTGGTCCTGCTCATTTCACTCAGCATCAGTTCATGTATGTCTTTCCAAGATTTTTTGAAATCCTCCTGTTCATCATTTCTTATAGCACAAGAATATTGCATTATCTCCATATAACACAACTTGTTCAGACATTCCCCAATTAATAGGCATTCCCTCAATTTCTAATTCTTTAATAGCACAAAAAAGCTGCTATTAAAATTTTTGTACATGTAGGTCTTTTTCTCTTTTTTAGGATCTCTTTAGGATACAGACCTAATAATGGTGTTACTGGATCAAAGGATATGTACAGTTTGATTGACCTTTGGGCATAGTTCCAAATTGCTTTCCAGAATGGTTGGATCAATTCAGAACTCCACCAACAATGCATTACTGTTCCAACTTTCCCACATCTTCCCCAACATTTATCATTTTTCTTTTCTGTCATATCAGCCTATCTGACAGATGTGAGGTGATACCTCAGAATTGTTTTATTTTACATTTCTCTAAACAATAGTCATTTAGAGCAAAACTGCTTCTTCATATCCTTTGACCATTTATCAAATGGGCAATGATTTTTATTCTTTTATATTTGACTCAATTTTCTATATATATTAGAAATGAGGACTTTATCAGAAATACTGGCTACAAAAAAAATTTGTTTCCTAGCTTTCTGCTTTCCTTCTATTCATGACTGCATTGGCTTTCTTTGTGCAAAACCTTTTTAATTTAATATGATCAAAATTATCCATTTTGCATTTCATAATGTTCTTTATCCTTGTTTAATCATAAACTCTTCCCTTCTCCATAAATCTCACAGGTAAACTATTTTCTTGCTCTTCTTATTTCCTTATGGTATCATGTACCTAAATCTAAATCATGCACCCATTTTGAAATGATCTTGTTATATGGTATAAGATGTTGGTCTATACCTAGTTTCTGCCATACTATTTTCGAGTTTCTCAGTAGTTTTTCTCAAGTAATGAGTTCTTATCTCAGCAGCAGAAGGTGTTGGAATATTTCTAAGTGTGCAATATTAGCCCAGATGAATAGATGATACTATTTCTCATGGAAATGTTTGCAGAATGTTTTCTAACTTCACAACACAGAGAATGTTAAAAAAAATAGATGGCATTACAAAATCTTACATATCCGTATCTTACATATCCAGAAGGTGGACTCTTCAGGTTTATGAAACGGTAGATTACTATAGTCGTTGACTACTGTGTCTTGTGTTCTTAACTATTCCACTAAGCCAACATTCTTCTTAGTCAGTACAAAATAGTCTTGGTGATTGCCACCCTGTGATATAGTTTTAGATCTGGTATGGTTAGACCATCTTCCTTTGCATTTTTTTTCACTAATTACCTTGATATTTTTGACATTTTGTTCTTCAAGATGAATTTTGTTATTATTTTTCCTAGTACAATGAAATATTTTTGACAGTTTGTTTGGCATGGCACTGAATAAGTAAATGAATTAGGCAGAATATTTTCTTTTTTTTCATTTTTTATCATATTAGCTTTGCCTAGCCATGAGCAATGGAAATGTTCAAATTGTGTAGGGCTGTTTTTATTTATGTAAAAAGTATTTTGTAATTGTGTTCATATAGCTCCTGAGTGTATTTTAGCAAGTATACTCTTAAATAGTTTATATTGTCTACAATTATTCCAAAAAAAATTTTCTTTTCATCTCTTCTTGCTGAGCTTTGTTGTTAATATCTAAAAATGATGATTATTCATGTAGGTTTCTTTTATATCTTACAACTTTGCTAAAGTTGCTAATTATTTCACAAAGTTTCATATTTGCTTCTCTAGGATTCTCTAAATACATTATCATTTCATTTGCATAGTTTCGTTTCCTCATTGCCTATTCTAATTCCTTCAACTTATTTTTCTTCTCTTATTGCTAATACTAATATTTCTAATACAATATTGAATAATAGTGGTGAAAATAGGCATCCTTCTTTCACCTGACCTCATTGTGAATGCTTCTAGCTTGTCCACATTACATATAATGCTTGCTGATAGTTTTAGATAGATAATTATCATTTTAAGGAAAGCTCTTTTTATTACTATGGTCTCTAGTATTTTTAAAAGGAATGGTTGCTCTATTTTGTCAAAAACATTTTCTGTATCTATAATCATATGACTGCTGTTAGTTTTTGTAACAACAATGAAACTAGCAGCTGCTGCAGAGGTATAAGATGAACAATGATAACAACACCACCAGCACACAGTGGGGGTGCTAGCACAAGTTCTCTGATCTACTTTTCTAAGGAGAGCAACTTTAAGGGGTTTATAATCTCACTTTAATTAACTATATATATCATTCACTTAGTTCAGGGGAAAAAAGTCAGCACTCTGAACTTCAGAGAAAAAACAAATAGAAATTACATGCAGAAATTATATAAACAGAGCAAAGTAACACAAATTAACAGACAGGCTTCTGTCTGACCATAGAAATAATATGCAATTACCAGAGAAAGAAGCACCAACAACTGGGTTTTCAAAGCCAAGGCACTCCTTAACGGCTACCCAGAGTCTCATCTGGCAAAATCACAGGAATATTCTTCCCATGAGTGAGCCCCAAACAAAATGCTAACCTCAGAGTAACTTCTTCAGGGTCAGAGAGCTTCACAATTCTCAAGTGCTTCACACAAGTCTAGGGTTTCACACCACTCATGACCTAATTAGCAAAAGGGTGTGGGCCTTCTTACAAATAAAGGCAAGACTCAATGAAAGGCACTTGATTGCCTTAGTGCAAAGAAGCACTCCAAAACAAAAGACAACAAAAAAATCCCACTTTACTTGCCCTTACTGTTTTGTTATTGGTATAGTCAATAATGTAGATAGTTTTCCTAATATTTAACCAGCCCTGAACTCCTGGTATAAATCCCATTTGGGCATAGTGTATTATCTTTGTCATAAATTGATGTAATCTCTGTGCTAACATTTCATTAAAGCTTTTGCATCAATATTCATTAGGGAAATTGTTCAATAAGTTTCTCTGTTTTGAATCATCTTGGTTTAGGTATCACCACCATATTTGTGTCATAAAAGAAATTTGGCAGGATTCCTTCACCTGTTATCCCAAATTGTTAACCTAATATTGAAATTAATTGTTCTCTGAATATTTGGTATAATTCATTTGTAAATCCATCTGGCTCTAGATTTTTTTCCTTCGGGAGTTAATTGATCATTGTTAAATTTCTTTTTTTTTTTCTGAGATGGGAATATTTAAGTTATTTTATTTCCTCTTAAGTTAATCTGGGCAATTAATGAGTTGTTTTTTTTAATATTCATTCATGTCACTTATATTGTTAGACATTAGCATACAGTTACACAAAATAGCTAATAATTATTGCTTTAATTTCCTCTTCATTAGTGGTGAATACATCCTTTTCAATTTTACTACTGTGAATTTAGTTTTCTTCATTAAAAAAAATAAATTAACTGAGGTTTATCTATTTCATTGGTTTTTTTAAAATAAAACCAGCTCTTAGTTTTATTTCTTAGTTCAATAATTTTCTTACTTTCAACTTTATTAATCTCTCCTGTGATTTTCAGTATTACATATTTGGTATTTAGTTGGGAATTCTTAATTTGTTTTTTTCTAGCTTTTTTAGTTGCATGCTTATTCACTAATCTCCTCTTTCTCTATTTTATTCATGTAAGTATTTAGAGATATGAAATTTCCCCTAAGAATTGCTTTGATCTCATCCCATAAGTTTTGGTAATTTGACTCATTATGGTCATTCTCTTTAATGAAATTACTGATTGTTTCTATGATTTGTTGTTTGACCCACTCATTGTTTATGATTATATTATCTGTTTTTTTGTTTTGTTTTGTTTTTTTAATTTAATTTATTTATTTAACATATTTAGTTTTCAGCATTGGTTTTCACAAGAGTTTAAATTACAAATTTTCTCCCCATTTCTACCCTCCCCCCCACTCCAAGATGGCATATATTCTGATTGCCCTGTTCCCCAGTCAGCCCTCCCTTCTGTCACCCCACTCCCCTCCCATCCCCTCTTCCCTTCCCCTCTTGTAGGGCAAGCTAAATTTCTACTCCCTATTACCTGTGTATTTTATTTTCTAGTTGCATGCAAAAAAACTTTTTTTTTTTGTTTTTGAATGTCTGTTTTTAAAAACTTTGAGTTCCAAATTCTCCCCCCTCCTCCCTTCCCACCCACCCTCCCTAAGAAGTCAAGCAATTCAACATAGGCCACATGTGTATCATTATGTATAACCCTTCCACAATACTCAGCTCCGTGTGGGATAGACCTCACCCAGAGACCATCCAGGCTGTCCTGTGCTGGAGCCCTGCTTCCCTCTGCTGTTTTGTGGGATCTACAGTTCTAGAATTGGTTCAGAGCCATTTTTATAGGTTTTTGGAGGGACTCGGCAGGGAGGTCATGCTAGTCCCTGCTTTCCAGCCACCATCTTGGCTCCGCCCTATTATCTGGTTTTTGATTTCTTTTAGTCTCTCTTTCCATGGCCCCTTATTACACATAATTTTTATTGCATCATGATCTGAAAAGGATGCATTTAATATTTCTCCATTTCTCCTTTTGAATGTGAGTTTTTCATGGTCAATTTTTGTTTATCCATGTACCACTGAGGACAATGTATATTCTTTTCTATCCCCTTTCAGTTTTTTTTTCCCCCCAGAGGTTTATCATATCTAAATTTTCAAAAATTCTGTTCACCTCCTTAACTTTTTTCTTGTTAATTTTGTGGTTATGTTTATCTAGTTCTGAGATGGGGAGGTTAAGGTGCCCTAATATTATAGTTCTGGGGCCTATTTCTTCTTATAACTCACTTAACTTCTCTAAGAATTTGGATGCTATATCACTTGGTGAATATATGGATGTAGGATCTTTGACTCAGTGTTCTTTTTCTGAGTGCATGTGATCTTCATTGTCACCACAGTAACTTTCTGTGGTCAAGGTTTTTATCTTATTTTCTCATATTTCCATCCTATTACTTGACTTAACTCTTGCTTAATATAAGGCTCTCCTTCCAGGGTGGAGGGCACACTGTCCCAAGCTCCAGAGTTTTGTGTAGCTGTTTTCAAAGATACTTCTAGGGATATGTAAGTTTTCAGTTTTCCCAAGGTGTCATGCTCTAAGGGGAGGTGTTTGCTACTGTTTGGCCTGTGCTCTGGTCAGTGAGTGACCATAAGCACTCTTTTCTGCCCAGAACCGTGAGGCGGGTCCCCCCTCCACTCTAACCACAACTCTGCTGTGCTAGAGCTCCTCTTAACCCTGAGACTTCCACCCAGGACTGTGCCAGGATTTGTGTATGGGCAAAGTCCTGCCTCAGTGCCACCAAAACGATCCTTGTAATCTCCTTCTGAATACTTGTTCAACCCCCTTATCATCTATGGGCTGAGAGCTCCAGAAGCAGCCACTGATGCTGCTGATTCAATTACTCCCAAGGCCTGCTCCAGCTTTCCTGGGGTCTAGTCATTGCTGATGCTGCCTGTGCTCAACTGTGCCCCTCTTTCACCCTGTTCCTCCCAACCTTCCAAGTTGTCTTAGGCTGGAAATTTGTTTCATTTGAGCTTTTTGTGGGTACTGCTGCTGTTGACTCTGAGTAATTTTTAATGGCATTTGGAGAGGTTTGGGGGAGAGTTAAGGTAAGTCCTTGCCTTTATTCTTCCAGTTTGGCTCAGGCTCCTTTTTGATCTTTTTTTTCAAGTTGAGCCCTGCTCTTGGGGTTACAGAGAGACTCTCCCAAAGTTCTTGCACTGGGGGTCAGGGATGTGGTCACTGATTTTCTGTGCTGGGGCCTCTGGTGCTGGTAGATTGCTCACTGTGCTAGGGTGCCCAGGCCTAGTCACCCTCATTGTTCCCTGGGCTACAGGGCCTGCAGTTCGTCTGCTGTGCTGGAATTGGAGGCCTCACAGCTGCTCTGCTGTGCTACTGGATTTCTGAGCCAGAGACAGGGAGCCTAAGTTGTTGATCTATGTGGTAACTGAGAACCTCCAGCTGGCTTGCCTGGACACTGACTGAACTGATCTGTGTCCACTTTTTACCCTAGTGAGATAGATGTTTCCTGACATACTTCTAAGTTATTTTGGTCTGCAAAATTGTTTCCCTCCACATTCTTGTGGATTCTGTTGCTCCAGGAAGACTGGGGAGAGCTCAGGCAACTTCTTGTCTTCTCTCTACCATCATGGCTCTGCCCTTCATCTTGCCTAATTGTTGAAAAGCCCCTGTGATTTATATGCCACAGGCCTTATCGTATCCCCCCCACCCCAGCTTTGTTGAAATGTGGAAACTAAAGTCTAGAAAATTTATATAAATTGTTTCTTGAACATAATACTGACAAATGTATAGAACAGTACTTGAAGGCAGGTCTTTTTTTTAAAATTTATTTATTTGTTTTTAATTTACCATACACAGTTCTACATAATTTTGAGTTCCAGATTTTCTCCCCTCCCTCCCTCCTCCCTCCCCAAGATGGCATGGAATCTCATATAACTACCATGTATAACTTCGCATTGAATTAATTTATACACTAGTCAAGTTGTGGAGAGGAATTATGACCAATGGAATGAGTCATGAGAAAGAAGAAACAGAACCAAAAAAAAAAAAAACCCAAAAACAAAAACAAAAGAGAAGCAAAAAAGGTGAGCATGTAGTGCGCCTCAATCTGTATTCAAACTTCACAGTTCTTTCTCTGGATGAAGATAGCATTCTCCATTGTGAGTCCCCTGGAGTTGTCCTTGCACCTTAGGTTGCTGAGAAGAGCGAAGTGTGTCAGGGTTGGTCCTCACGGAATCCATATATCTGTGGTTCTGCGCAACGTTCTCCTGGCTCTGCTCCACTCACTCAGCGTTATGTCCTGTAGGTTTTTCCAGGTTGTTACGAAGTCCGCATCATCCCCATTTCTTATGGCACAATAGTATTCCATCACCTTCATATACCACAGCTTGTTCAGCCATTCCCCAACTGATGGGCATCCCTTTGATTTCCAATTCTTGGCTACCACAAAAAGAGCTGCTATAAATATCCTTATACATATGGGTCCTTTTCCCACTTGTGTGATTTCTTTGGGATACAACCCTAGAAGTGGTATTGTTGGGTCAAAGGATATGAACATTTCTATAGCCCCTTGGGCATAGTTTCAAACTGCTCTCCAAAATGGCTGGATCAGCTCACAACTCCAACAGCAATGCAACAATGTTCCAATTTCCCCACATTTATCATTTTCCTGTTTTGCTATTTTAGCCAATCTGACAGGAGAGATGTGGTATCTAAGAGTTATTTTGATTTGCATTTCTCTAATCAGTAGTGATCCAGAGCATTTTTTCATATGCCTATAGATAGCTTTAATTTCTTCCTCTGAAAACTGCCTGTTCATATCCTTTGACCATTTCTCAATTGGGGAATGGCTTGTATTTCTATATATTTGGCTCATTTCCCTGTATATTTTAGACATGAGGCCTTTATCAGAGATACTAGTTGCGAAGATTTTCTCCCAATTTTCTGCTTCCCTCCTAATTTTTGTTGCATTGGCTTTTTTTGTACGAAAACATTTCAATTTGACATAATCAAAATTATCCATTTTGCATTGTGTAATGCTCTCTATCTCTTGTTGGGTCATGAATTCTTTACTTTTCCAGAAATCTGATAGGTTAACTATTCCTTGCTTTCCCAAATTACTTATAGTATCAGCTTTTACTCCTAAATCATGAACCCATTTTGACTTTATTTTGGTATATGTTGTAAGATATTGGTCTATGCCCAGTTTTTGCCCTACCATTTTCCAATAGCACCCCAGGAAAAAGCCTGCACAAAGATTGGATGAAGCAATCTTTTAGCTTGGGAAACTTAGAGGATCAGCAAGAGAAGTCTGTCTCACTCATGTAAAAAGGGAAGGCATTCCAGGAAAGTCAGTATCTCAATAAGCCAGTAGGAAATGGCAGGTAGTCTTCTGCAGACCTCTAAATGCTCCAGTGCAGCTCTGTATGACCAGGCATCTCCCAGCTGTCAGACCTCCATGTCCTTCGGTGTAGGTCCAAGGTAACACAGAAAAAACCCACCTTCACTTAGCACACTCCAGACACCACCACTAACACTCTAGTTCAGCATGACGCAAGCTGCCAGACCCCTACAACCTCCAAATGCCAATGCCTGGTGCCCCAGCACACAAAGCCAGTGACCAGGTCCCTGGCACCTTGCACAAGAAGCCTTGGATAGTACCACCTGTGCTCTAGCAGGAGTGCTCAACTTTAAAAGCCACGAAATAGACAAAAAAGTGAGCTAGAAGCAAAAATTAACACTGACCATAGACTATTTCTATGGGGACAGGAAAGATCAAAACACAAATTCAAAAGAGGACATTTTCAATATATGCACAACTGAAACCTCAAAGGGGAATATAAACTGGTCTCAAGCCCAAAAAGCCTTCTTGCAAGAGCTTAAGAAGGATTTTCAAACTCAAATAAGAGAGGTAGAAGAAAAATGGAGGAAGAAGTAAGAGGAAACAACTTTTTCAGCCAGTGTCTCTGATAAAGGCCTCTTCTCCAAAATTTATAGAAAACTGAGTAAAATTTCTAACACTGCAAGTCATTCCCCAATTGATAAATCATCAAAGGATATGAACAAGCTGTTTTCAGATGAATAAATTAAATTTATCTGTCATCATATACATTCAGTCATTTATAGAAATCTATCGTACTATATATGAAAATAGGAAGAGAAAGGGAAGGTTGTTGATAAAAAGGGGGCAGATTTAGGGTGGTGGTGATCAGAAGCAAAACACTAGTGAGGAGGGGGAGGTTTAAATGAAGAAGAAAATTGTAAATGGGGAGAGGGGAGAGATAGGGAATAGAGAAAAAAAGTTAATAATCATAACTGTAAACATGAAAAGGATGAACTCTCCCATAAAGCAGAAGTGGATAGCGAGTGGATTAAAAACCATAATCACACAATATGTTGTATACAAGAAATACATTTTAAGCAGAGAGATGAAGACAGTAAAGGTAAAATAACTCTGAGGTACCACATCACATCTATCAGATTAGCTAACATGAAAAAACAAGAAAATGATAAATGCTGGAGAAGATGTGGGGAAATAGGAACACTAATGCATTGATGATGGAGTTGTGAACTGATCCAACCATTCTGGAGAGCAGTTTGGTACTATGCATGTGATCTGGCGTTACAGCTACTAGGTCTGTGAAGATACATAAGAAAGCGAAAAGGACCCATGCATTATAGCTGTTCTTTTTGGTTTTTTTTTTTTTTTTTTTTTTTTTTTTTTTGTCAAATCTTTATTGGGTAAGTGGGAAAGATTGGCAGGTCCAGTTTAGTCCTTCTTGGCAGCAGCCTTCCTCATGGCAGCTAGGACGTTGCTGAGCTCCTCTCTCTTCCTCTTGGCCCGGATGTGAGTTCCCACCCTTTTTTTGATGAACTTAAGGGCTCTCTTATCCTTAGAGACCTTTAATAATTCCATGGCACGCCTCTCATAAGGGGCAAATCCACACACTTCCCGGATCATATCTCTCACAAACTTGGTGTGTTTGGTCAAGCGCCCACGGCGGCGGCAGTGTCGCGGCTTCGAAACGTTTTTGGTAACTTTGTGGCCCTTGTTAAGGCCCACGGCCATGGGGTATCGGATGGCCATGGCTGCGGGGCGTAGCCCCAACGGCAGCAGTAGCTGTTCTTTTTGTGATGGCAAAGAATTGAAAATTGAGGGAATGCTCATCAATTGGGTAATGGCTGAACAAGTTGTGGTATATGAATGTAATGAGATACTATTGTTCTATAAGAAATGATGAGCAGGTGGATTTCAGAAAATCCTGGAAAGACTTGCATGAACTGGTGCTGAATGAAGTGAGCAGAACCAGGAGAACATTGCAGACAGTAAGAGCAACATTGTGTAATGACCAACATTGAAAGACTTAGCTCTTCTCTGCATAGAAATCATCTAAGACAATTTTGAAAGTCTCATGAAGGAAAATGCTGAGAAAGAACAACAGAATCCAAATGAAGTTTGTAGCAAACTATTTTCTCCTTGTTTGTTGTTTGTTATTTATTTCTCATGGTTTTTCCCTTTTGTTCTGATTCTTATACCACAACATGCCTAATGTGGAAATATGTTTAATATGATTGTACATGTATACTCTATATCAGATTGCATGCTGTCTTGGGAAGGGGAGAGGTGAGGGAGGGGAAAATTAAAACTCAAAATCTTATAAAAGTGAATGTTGGAAATTCAAAACAAATACATAAATAAGTTAAAAAAAACCCAGTCCATTCTTGCCAACCTTCGTTGTTTTCTTGGGCTGGAACTTTGTTTTGCTATGTAGTTTTGTGTGTTCTGCCACTCCAGAATTTGTTTTGAGGTGTTATTTAAAGTTGTTTGTAAGAGAAATTTGGGAAATCTCTGTTGAGTGTCTGAATTTTCTCCATCATCTTAGCTCTGCCCCCAACAGAAATTATTTCTAAGATTTTCTGAATCTATGTCTCTGTGATGTAGTATGATTTTAGAGGAATTTTTACAGGGATTTGAGTCCCAGATCTACAATATTATTACTCATATGTCCTTGAATAACTCATTTTATTCCTTGTGCCCTCAGTTTTCTTTCATTCATTAAGTGAAGGAATAGGATGAGACAATCTCTAAGGTCACTCCCAACTTTTAATTTTACTAGAAAACTTTTGATGCGATAACTATTTTGATATAAACAGTGGGATAGTTCTATTTTTTAAGCAAGATTAATATCCTTTCAATGTAGTTACCTACAATGCCATTCCTTTGTATGGCATTTATAAGAAAGTTTTGTTAGCTAACAGTCCCGTGAGTCTATGAGAAATGGTAATAATGCAATGCTAAAGATATTTTACTGCATTGTGAGATCCCAAGAGATAAAAAATTAATGACATTAATGAATACAATATTATCTTTAACTTACTGTTCATTTGAATTTAATTGCAAGTTTATAATTGCCAGTTTTAAATAACTAGTTTCTAGAAAATGAATTTTAATTTGTAAAAGCAATTTAAAGTGGTGAGAGAGATCTTTTATTGTGTAATTTTTTAATCTAAGGATTTTAATAAAACATAGTAATTTAGTTTGTTTTAAATTTGAGGTCTCCAATTCAACTAAAATCACACATCAACAGAATGACTCACCATGATACTTGGTTATTTGATATGCCAAAATAATATTGTTTATTATGCATTTCACATCAAGTTTCAGCCATCAGAGAAATGGGAAAAAATTCATAACATTTTAAAGGGAATATTCATTTTATTTTTTTTTATCTTCTTTCACTATTTAGTATTGTGTTCTAAATGCTAACCTTGCAAAGAGATAGTAGTAAGCAGGAACATAATCAGCAGACATCCTCAATGTGAATTTATTGATTTTCATAATAATGTAATACCATAGTTTTCACAAGAAAAAATACAAATTTTCAATCACATCATAGATTGAATATTCCTATTTCTATTCAAGTAAACAATAAACAAATTTCTCATTTTAAATTATTGTTACTTAATAATTTGCCAATTTGACAGATATTAGCTAGTATTTAAAATTATTATTTTCCAATCTTTGATTAGGAAGTTTAACTACTTTTCTAAAGTTTAATAATAATATTGTTTAACAGTTCATATTATTTGGGAAATTATTCTATCCTTATGTAGAGTACCTAATACATAGTAAAATATAGAAATTGATATATTTCTATATACAAATAATCACACATATTCAGTTAGATTATTTATTATATCAGAATATTAAAATTGAATATCTATGTAGCCAATTAAAGTGCTTAGAGAATATTTAAATTAACATAATTGCAATTCATAAACTTTGAGAAGAGAATGTTATTCTTATATATCTTCATATTGTCTCCCTAATTATACTATGAGATCTTTGACAGCAGGGAGAGTCATTTGGCTTTCTTTGTATGCCCAGCTCTTACAACAGCATCTGGAATGTAATATGAACATAATAACTTCTTACTGATGAACTGATTAATACCATGTCCATAAATTAAGACATTATACTAACCTAGTACTAATAAACTCACCTAGCAGTAGTAAAATACCCAATGGCATTTTATTATTCATATTTTCTAGTATAAAACATGTTTAACTGTTTACTATGACTTTTCAGCATTGTATGGTAGAAATAGTATCCTAGATTCAAAATGAAGTTGCCTTTGCCCTAACCGTACTTCAACTATTAACTATTTACATATTTTTAAATGCAGGTTCTTTGACTTCTACTTAGTTTCCTCATCTGCATAATAATGTTGGGTGAGATCCAGGACAAGTTTCATTACATTGCTCATATGCTGTTATTCTATGTTCAGCAACAGTGATATCTCCAGCAGCCACTATCTCAAAAATTCTCCACTAAAAAATCACAGAATTTCAAAGTTGGAAGGGACCATAAAGAATATCTAGTTCAATCTATTTTGGGAAAAAAAATATGCCATCAACAATATAACTGACAGCTGGTAATCCAGCCTTTGCTTAATAACACAAGTGAGGAGATCATCAAGTAAATAACCAACAAGCATTTATTAACTACATACTATTCATATGCTGATGTAGCCTATCCCATTTCTGGATACCTATGATTAATAAGAAGGTCCCTCTTCCCCCACCTTGACCCTCACATAGAGATTATGTTTACCTTACTGAAACCTCTTCCCATTTCCCCTAATTTTGCCATCAGGCCATGAAGAACAAATATAATTATTCTTCTTTTAGTAGTTCTTCATATTCTTTGTATTCTCTTCCCTCAACTATTCTTTTCTCTAGGTTTAATATGCCATTTATGTTCATTAATCCTCAGAAGGAAATAGTCACCTTTAGACTTTCAACATAAGCCACTTTGGAGAAATTCTAATTTATTTATGTCCTTAAAATGTGGATTCCAGCACAGAATAATATTTGATGTAGTCTGACCAGTCCCTAGTCTAGTAGTATTATCAGTCCTTCATTACATTATGCTATCTTGTCTCACAATATTCTGAATAAATGATTGTATTGGAATTAACCAGTTCTATTCAATGAAAATCTGCTCATTCTACAGAAGGGGATAGAAAGCTCTTTTAAAGTTCCATGACTCAAGAGTCAGTTTTATTAATTTGAAATGAATAAAGAAAATTATTTTTGCATCAATAACATTTCATAAGAGTTGAAAGGAAGAATACATTATTTTAGTTGTGCTTCTTCTCAAGGTCATTTTTAGGTGACTAGGAGACATAGAGTTCTCTGCTTAGCAATGGTCTAAGTCAAGGAATTTTAATCAAAAGGAAAAGTAATGGCTACATAACACTGGAGTCATCATTAGTGGATTTTCAAAGTGTCTCTGATCTCTGTCAATACTGAATCAAGTATGGGTTAATTCAATTGCTTAACAATGCATGGTATTATAGACATTTTGCCAATAGAAAGCTCATGGTGACTTTACTATGATTAGTCAGCCATAGGAAGTCAGTAAGTTGAATGAGAAATAAATTGGGAGTAGAGTTTTGAGTGCACTTATGGTCTTAGAAATTAAGCTATTAAGTTTTACATGCATCTAGAGAGGCTAGAAAGGAAGGTAGCATACTAGAGAAAAAATTAAGTCAAATCAACAAGCATTTATTAAACACACACTATGTGCTAGCTACTGGGCTAAATATTAGAGATAAAATGAAGGTTACCTATATTTTGAATGTTTGGGGAATACCCGTTAATCAGAATTTCTTGATTAAGCAATATGTCAAATTATCTTGCATTCACACTATTTTCAATCTCATTTCAGATATTCTAAAACAACATGAAGTCTACAGCTTTATTGCTGTAATGTGCAAAAGTCAGTGAGAGAGAGAGAAAGAGAGAAAGAGAGAGAGAGAGAGAGAGAGAGAGAGAGAGAGAGAGAGAGAGAGAGAGAGATGATAAATAGACAAAGATATATAGAGAGATAAAAGAGAGACAAAGAGGGAGATACAGAGGGAGAGGAAGGGGAGTGAGAGAGAGAGAGAGAGAAAGAGAGAGAGGGAGGGAGGGAGAGGGAAAGGGACAGGGAGAGAGAGAAGGAGATTTGGTGAAGCATGGAATTTACAGGTATCTCTCCTGATAAATAACAGTGATCTCATATTCCTTCATAAATTTCTCAGAATAGTGTCTAATATATAAACATTACCTGTTTAAACATTAAAAATGCAAATATAACTTTGAATTCCAGATAACAATGATTTGTAGTTTGTAGCAGAAGTAGTATAAACAATTGATTTCTAAGGTTTAGAAGTACACATTAAGATGAACAAAGGCACGATGACAAAGTGGGAATTGTGAAGCTATTATTTTGATGCCTAATTTTTTCACTACTCCCACCTTATATCAGCTGCAAATTTGATATATTTCCCATTTGTACTTATATCTAAATAACTGATGTATGAATTTTAAAGTAGAATATATATAAGTAGTAATCTTTGGGGGAAGTCCACTGGGGGTATTTCCAAGTTTATCTCACACCTTAGTGATTATTTTTTGAGTCAGGCCATTCAACAAATTCTGATTTACATAATTTATTCAGGATAAAGAAAAGTAAGAAACCAAACACTTAAAGAAAGAGAAGGCTTTCTTCTAACTGTATATTATGAATATGTAACTCAAAGAATGTGTTAGACATGTTCACCATTGAACAACATCACAAAAAAGTAAATTGAATAATCAACACAATGGTACTTGTTTTGGGATCAGCTGTTTGTGTGAATTTAGATCCTTGTAATTTCAGAGCAAAGATTAAAATTAACTCACAATCAGAAGAAATGATAAAGACAGGAAGAAAATAGGGAATTAAAACAAGTAAATTATGACTTAATCAAATGAGCTATTTCTCCCTAAAATGAGAAATAGCTAGAAGGAAAGAAATAGATTATTATCAGAATTTCCTATAGAAGTTTTATTAATTTAAAGTAATCACCAGAACCAGAAATTTAAAAGAGCCCCCAAATTACCTTATCTAACAGATATTGCTAAATAAAGAGACATGGCAACACAAGTCTAAATTGGTTAAGAACAGAAACTATATTGCAAGACATTACAGAAAAGCTTAGTTGAAAATTAAACACTTCCTGCCTTGACTCATAATCCAACATTCCATATATTATTGCTTTATATTCAAGCTTTACTGTATTTTCAAATTAAAGCAAAATCTAGAAGTATAGTATAATTATTTAATTAAGTAGTTAATGAATGAATTATTCAAAAAGTCTATATTATATCACCTATTAAATGTAAGTCTGTGTCATTTGTACCTAGGGAACAATAAATAATAGGTGGGTGCTGGGAAGAGGCAGAGTTAGCTGTCATATAAAGGACAACTTCTTTAAAATGAGTGATTTCACAGAGTGGAATGTTGTCTGATAAGACTGTGGCTTTTTCCTAACCAGGGATGTCCAAGTAAAGACTAGGAGATCATTTGTTGAGTATGATGTAAAGGCAATTCTTATACATGCCAGGGTTATACCAGAGGTTTTCAGGTACATTGCCATGTAAGGTCCTGTGGATGACTTTATTGTATACATGACAGAAATAAAAAAAAAATTAACTACTACAAGTTTATCCTCTGCCCGTTTCCACCATTTGATCTTATCCTTATACTGAACTGGTCATTAACAACAATGGCAGCTACTATTTTTATTGTGATCATTACTACCTCACATAGAAACAATGTTTTAAAAGTTGCTTAGATGCTTTCTTCACAAAAACAATGGGAAATTGGTTTGACCAGTGTTATCACTTCCATTAAATGCTAATAACCCAAGTCCAGAAATATTTAACCCTGACAATAGCTACATATCTAGTAAGTTGTCAAATTAAAATTTAGGTATCTTCAATCCACTTTCACTAACCCTATCGAACATTTTTATCTCCATTGATTTCTTTTTTTTTTTCCTCTGAAGAACTATACCCAAAATTCAGTTACTTTAATATAGGACTAATTTTCAAATATTTGTACACTTCAGGGAAAAAATTGATCTAACTTGCTATTAATAAAGGAGTATTATATAATTGTAAACTGTTTCTATAATGTAATTAAAGAAAGGACATTTGTAATATATATATTCTTGGCCAGGCCTGTTAGGTTAGACCAATAACTCAGCTTCAGCATTAAAATACAAGAAAACAATTGTGAAATATAAAAGATTAAAATAAAAGCAATTTTCTAACTAAAATTAAAAGATCACACTTTTAAGTTAAAAAGATATAAAATACTAGTTCAATCTGAGACATATAGGCAGTTGGAGCTAAAAATATATCCTTTTACAAAGTTTCTGCTAAGGTCTTAGATCTTTGACCTTTTAAAGAATGAGTGGGATAGTGAGGACCTCTCATAGAATATGGATCTCAGCCTTTCTGTGAATTGAGTGGGATAAATGGAGGTGGGGACTTTTTGGCATGGCTCAGGGCTTCTGATTGACTGATAGGCCTACATTTCGAGTTACTAAGAATCACCTGAACTGTGTCCTCTCCAAATAAGGAGAGAATTGAGTAATATGAAGGCTTCTCAGGAGAAAC
Organism: Trichosurus vulpecula; assembly: GCF_011100635.1. Taxonomy (NCBI): domain Eukaryota; kingdom Metazoa; phylum Chordata; class Mammalia; order Diprotodontia; family Phalangeridae; genus Trichosurus; species Trichosurus vulpecula. The sequence goes on from NC_050581.1 coordinate 135,441,831, forward strand.
ACCTTATTAAAGTAGCTCAGACCCTAGGCCTGAGTTCTCATTTACCAAGGATCACCTGACTTCTAGGAACCTGAAACCTAAATTGCCTGGCCTGTTGCCCTTTACTGCCACCTCAGCATAAGCCCTGCCAAATAAGGATAAAAAGATAATGGTGAATATACATTGGATAGTTCTATACTTCCTTGTACTTTGTAACTGGGGTAGATTCCCATGCATAGAATGTAAGGCCAACCCTCTAGCTAATTTAGGTGTAGGTCAGTGGTGGGAGGAGGATGGAACATGCTAAGGTATATAATCATACTTTGCTTTCTGTACCACACCTTTCCTGCTAGCTGGCTGCTGGGGGTGATGATGCCCTTTCTCCCAAGACTGTAATAAAGAAATTTTCTGTTTCTACTTTGAGAGACCTCTGACTCTTTTAATTAATTGCTGGTGGGTGATCTCATCCCACACAAGATCAAGTCTGATAAGAACAAAAAAGATTCTACCATTTTATGTAAAGTTGGAGTTAACTCCTGAAATGGAGGAAAAACTCATCACTACCTCAAGAATGAGAAGTTACTGCTATAAGGGCTGTGAGACAGGCAGTGACCTCTACCTAGTGCAATAAAATTACTGCACATTTTGCTTGAAAATAGAAGTTTATCTGAAATCACAAGAACATTCAAGAAAGATACTAATGTGAAATATGAGGGATACTTATCATTTAAACTCTATAGCACCTTTTTAAAGTTTGTATTCCTTCTTAATAACATCTAAAGTCAGAAAATGTTAGGAATGCAAGGGACTCTAGATATCATCTAATCTTACTTCTATGTGAATAGAAATTCCTTCCTGTATCAGTAATTAAGGTGGGACTTTTAGCTGTTCTCTTAAGTACCTTTAATGATTCTGGCCTTTATTTGAATGGGGCAGGTAAAATGGGATCTTTTTGTCTTGGAGGGTTTCTCAGTACTAAGGCAATGAGGACCCATTGACTTGTATATGGTGGTACTAGGGATTAACTTTCCTACACCCTGAATGAAATTTTTCACTGTTCTTTGTTACAGCACTTTTCAGCACTGAGGTAATCAAGTGTCCCAGGGCCCTGAGACCCGTATATAAGATCCATGGTTGGCTTTTTACTTTTGGGGCTCTCACTCACTGGAAGAGTGGCGTGTGACTTGAAGAGACTCTGGGCAGCTGTTATTAAGAGCCCCTCAGCTTGTACAGCCAGATGTTGATGCTTTCCTGGTAACTATTAATTGTGATTTGAATTAGACAAGGTCTTTCTGTTGATATTTGTAATTTGTGTTTGCTCTAAAGTTCAGGCTGCTGGCTTTTCCTCCTTAACTGAGTGATACATATATATATATATATACATATTTAAATATATATATATATATATATATATATATATATATATATATATACATATTTAATTAAACTAAGATTGTTAACCCCTTAAAGTTGCTTTCCTCAGTAAAGCAGATCAAAGAACCTGTGTTAGCAGGCCTTCTGTGTGCTGGTTGTTGTTGGTCTTCCACAGCCATAGTAGCTGGTAGCAGATTGTTGCTACACTTCCACATACCTAAAAATCATTTAATCTTTGCTTGAAGATCATATGATCATATATTTAGTATTGGAAATGACCTCAGAAGTCATCTTGCCCAATGTACTTATTTTACAAGTGACTGAGGTCTGAGGAAGAGTGTCATGAGATAATGGCCATAGTGAACTAGTCAACATCAGAACTGATTTCTAACCAAGGTGATCTAACTCCAAATCCAGCACTTTTTTCACTGCACCAAGCTCCCATTGTCATCTCAAACTCAACAAGGCTAAAAAGTGTACTCAATGTCTTTCTCATGAATTCTGTTTTTTTCTAAATCAGTTTCTGTGAAGGTACCACTAATATCAGTCTTCATTCTGCATCCACAATTCCAGCCTTTGCTGGTGTTTCTACCTTTTGAGGTCAAGCAGATAAGCCTATTCTCTCTTTTATATAACAACTCTTCAAATACTTTAAGAAAGCTATTGTGCCATCCTTGGGATATTTGTGTGTGGTGTCTCTAGGCTAAATATCTTCAATTCTTTAAAAAAAATACCCACATATGTGCATGCTATTCAGTCTTCTAAATATTGCGGACACTTCCTCTGGGTCTGCTTCAGTTAATCAATGTTCTCCATAAAAAGTAAAACTCAGAAATGAATATATTTATGTGGAGTTTGATGAGGGATTTATGGGTATGGTGGGACCATCAGTCCCTCAGTCTGAATAATGTGCCTCTTGTAACACAGACTAAAACCATGATACCTTTTCAACCCATCAGATTTCTTTCACATGTGACAATCTCCCTCAACCTGTACTTGTTCAGCTGATTTTTAAATCATTCTAGAATACATAATATAATCTTTTTTTTTTGCATTACTAAAAGACAACTCTGAAAAAGGGGAGGGGGAAGCCAAACATAATGTAAGATTGTAATAAAATGAGCCTCATTTCTTAAAAATTTGCTTAAAAAATTATAAGAATTTCCCCCTTCCCTTGATGCTTACTTATCATGGGGCAGAGCCTGGGGCTTTCTCACCCTACTTTGGTGTTACACAGCATCTTATACACTAAGCCATGCTCTATCCATGTTTTTTAGTTAATCTTATTAAATTTATCTGATAACAAAGGAAATACACACACACACATGTATGTGTGTATATATATATAATTAGATTTATTAAATTAAATATTTATGTTATATATTATAAATTATTTATACATATATACAAACACACATATGTGTATATGAATTTATGTATATGTGCATGCACATGTCTATGTATATATGTGCATGTGCATGTGTATATGTGTGTGTACATATATAGTATGTTGCTGTTGTTGAAGCTTAAAATTGGACCAAACCTTTGACATACATACTCATCATCTACCATTTTTCTATCTATATCTCTCTATACATATAGGCATATACACATACACACACATACATAGATCACATACTGTGTGAAAGGCACAGTAGAATTTTAATGAACATAATTGTCTGCCATTTTAACTATCTGACACTTGTTCTGCATACCAGTAAGTGTCCCAGTGAGTTCATGAAGAAAGACTGTTGTATTATTAGCTAAAATATATATAGTGAATGGAAACCTAAATGGGAGATTGTCAAAAACTGATAGTGAGATAAGGACACTTTGTTTTAATTGTCAGTTACATTGTGGAATGCCCTCAATGAATGGTACATTTGGCCCAAAGAGGAAATAGTCTTCTTTTATTCCATCAAGATCACCAGAGATTTCAGAGTTTCCCCTAAACTGCTGAAATTTTTTCAAGATGAAAAATGAAGAATCATAGCCCAGGAGGCTGGCTACCCACCTATATAATCACTTATCAATAGAGTAGGAAAATTACTATATAAATTATGAATAATAATTGTATGTCATGATAAGCATTCATGAATTAATTCTACTCTAAGTCACAGTAACTTTTAATCTACCATAATAGAAAATATAATGGGTTTTTGGTATATGCCAACATACAGTTACATATGCCAGGGACCTGCTTCTTGGAGAAATCATTCTCTATTCACTTTCTCTATGATTTGGAGCAGCTTATTTGCATTGACTACAAAGATTAAACTTTGCTTCACTAAAACTACCTAGTATCAAAATTCTTTCTCTGTCCCGATGTGTCTTTCCCCACCCTGCCCCTTGACATAACTTGTCTCTATACCTCTCTCAGTCTCTACCTCTGGTTGTCTATGCTTGTCTCTGTCTCTGTCTTTCCTTTTTCCCTGTCTCTGTCTCTCTCTGACTCTCTCTGTGCCTCAATTTCTGTGTTTCCATCTTTCTTATTTTTTACAGTAGCTTTCAAGGGTGAAAAGACTCAGGAAGCCAAACTAAATTAGGTGGGGTTTACTTCCCTGGTTCCCTTATGCAGCATGGTTTTCAGAAATTGAATGGGGCTGGGGTTGGTTTCATTCATCCTTTTTAGATCTAAGTTCAGGGGGTGAAGTCACTGTCCCTGGAAACTTTAGCTATAGGGACCTTGTAAGTCAAGATTTCTGGCCATTTGTTGAAACAAACTGTTTTTGTTTGTTTGTTCTTTGTTTTATTGTAAATGAAATAGTATGTTTTGATCTGCTTTAAGACTCCATAGTTCTTTCACTGGATGTAGATAGTATTTTCCACATGAGTCTTTGGAATTGTCTTAGATCATTATATTGCTGAGAAGACCCAAATCTATCAAAGTCAGTCATTCAGCCATTCCCTAATTGATGGGCATTGAGGGAATTGAACTAGAGCAAGAATTAAGTCACCCTCTGGTTCGATGATATAAGTTTTCCTTGACCATTTTCCTTAATAATTTCTTAAAATATGATGTCTAGCTACCTTGGTTTTTTCTTGATCATGGCTTTCATTTTTTAAAAAACCTCTCAATCTTTTTGGTAGATGCTATTTATAATTTTGAGGAAGGTTCCACTTATTCCTATGCTTTCTAGTGTTTTTAATAGGAATGGGTGTTGTACTTTGTCAAAGGCTTTTTCTGCGTCTCTTGAGATGATCATATGGTTTCTGCTAGTTTTGTTGTTGATATGGTCAATTATGCTAATAGTTTTCTTAATATTGAACCAGCCTTGCATTCCTGGAATAAATCCTACCTGGTCATAGTGTATTATTCTCGTAATGAGTTGCTGCAATCTTTTTGCTAATATTTTATTTAAAATTTTTGCATCAATATTCATTAGAGAAATTGGTCTATAATTTTCTTTCTCTGTTTTGACTCTACATGGTTTGGGTATTAGTACCATATCTGTGTCATAAAAAGAATTTGGTAGGACTCCTTCTTCACCTATTTTCCCAAATAGTCTACAAAGTATTGGAATTAGTTGTTCTTTAAATGTTTGATAGAATTCACATGTAAAGCCATCTGGCCCTGGGGATTTTTTCCTAGGGAGTTCATTGATGGCCTGCTCAATTTCTTTTTCTGATATGGGGTCATTAAGAAATTTCACTTCCTTCTCTGTTAGCCTGGGCGGTTTATGTTTTTGTAGATATTCATCCATATCTCTAAGGTTGTCAAATTTATGGGCATACAGTTGGGCAAAATAATTCCTAATTATTCTTTTGATTTCCTCTTCATTAGAGGTGACCTCACCCTTTTCATTTTTGATACTAGTAATTTGATTTTCTTCTTTCTTTTTCATGACCCAACAAGAGATAGAGAGCATTACAAAATGCAAAATGGATAATTTTGATTATGTCAAATTGAAATGTTTTTGTACAAAAAAAGCCAATGCAACAAGAATTAGGAGGGAAGTAGAAAATTGGGAGAAAATCTTTGCAACTAGTACCTCTGATAAAGGCCTCATCTCTAAAATATACAGGGAGCTGAGCCACATATATAGGAATACAAGCCATTCCCCAATTGAGAAATGGTCAAAGGATATGAACAGGCAGTTTTCAGAGGAAGAAATTAAAGCTATCTACAGGCATATGAAAAAATGCTCTGGATCACTACTGATAAGAGAAATGCAAATCAAAACAACTCTTAGATACCACATCTCTCCTGTCAGATTGGCTAAAATAACAAAACTCGAAAATGATAAATGCTGGAAAGGATGTGGGGAAATTGGAACATTGTTGCATTGCTGGTGGAGTTGTGAGCTGATCCATTTTGGAGAGCAGTTTGGAACTATGCCCAAAGGGCTATAGAAATGTTCATACCCTTTGACCCAGCAATACCACTTCTAGGGTTGTATCCCAAAGAAATCACACAAGCGGGAAAAGGACCCATATGTACAAAAATATTTATAGCAGCTCTTTTTGTGGTAGCTAAGAATTGGAAATCAAAGGGATGCCCATCAATTGGGGAATGGCTGAACAAGCTGTGGCATATGAAGGTGATGGAATTCTATTGTGCCATAAGAAATGGGGATGATGCAGACTTCATAACAACCTGGAAAAACCTACATGACATAATGCTGAGTGAGCGGAGCAGAGCCAGGAGAATGTTGTGCACAGCCACAGATATATGGATTCCGTGAGGACCAACCCTGACATACTGTGCTTTTCTCAGTAACCTAAGGGGCAAGGACAACTCCAGGGGACTCACGATGGAGAATGCTATCTTCATCCCGAGAAAGAACTGAGAAGTTTGAATACAGATCAAGGCGCACTACATGCTCGCCTTTTTTGCTTCTTTTTTTGTTTTTGTTTTTGGGTTTTTTTTTTTGGTTCTGTCTCTTGTTTCTCATGATTCATTCCATTTGCCAAAATTCTTCTCCACGACTTGACTAGTGCATAATTTAATTCAATGCGAAGTTATACATGACAGTTATATGAGATTCCATGCCGTCTTCGGGAGGGAGTGGGAAGGGAGGGGAGAAAAACTGGAACTCAAAACCATGTAGAACCGTGTGTGGTAAACTAAAAATAAATAAAGAAATTCAAAAAAAAAAAAAAGAAAAGAAAAGAAAAAGAAAAAAAAACCTCTCAATCTATTTTTCAGATCAGTTGTTTCTAAAATAAGATATTTCACATTTTCTTTTTTTTTCTTGTAGTTTTGTTTTATTGTTTCTTGATATCTCATGGAGTCATTAGCTTTCTCGCACCCAGTTCTAAGGAATTATTTTCTTCAGTAATCTTTTCTACCTCCTTTCCCATTTGGCCAATCCTACTTTTTAAAGAGTTTTCTTTTTCAGTGAATTTTTGTCATTCTTACATTTAGCTGATTCTTTTCTCTTTATTGGATTTTTATCACTTTTTTTATTGGGCAAATTCTGTTTTCTTAATGTGTCATTTTCTCCATGTATTTTTATGCCTTATTTACCAAGCTGTTGAATCTCTTTTCATAATTTTCTTCTATCACTCTAATTTATTTTACCAATTTTTCTTCCATCTTTTTAATTTGATTTTTGAAATCCCTTTTGACCCCTTTAGGAATTTTTTGGGGGCTTGTAATCAATTCATATTTCCCTTTGAAGCTTTGCATATAACTGCTTTTTTAACTTTGTTTTCTTCTTCTGAGTTTTTTTTTTTATCTTCCTTGTCATCATAGCATCAAGTTCTTTTTGTTGTTGTTTGCTCATTTTTCCAGTCTATTTATTGATAAGTAACTTGACGTTAAGTTTGAGCTCTGGTCCCAAGGCATAGCAGAGAATCTTCAAGTGGGAAATTTCACCCCCTTGATGTTGCTGGAATGATCCAGGGGGATGGTAGTATCCTCGGGTGAAATTGGGGGTGCTGAACAAAAATTAGGGGCAGGGTTTTCATAAGGAAAGAAGAGAAGAGAATTTTGAAATAAAACCTTTGTACTTGTTTCATCTGTTGTATAACAGAGTTAGTCATACTAATTATATTATTTTCCAAATAAACACACAAAATGCATATTATAATCAATCAGTGGTCAAGTCCATCAATAGGTTTTAACAAGCAAGTTTTGGCAGGTGAACTTCTCATGTATTGTCAGGAAGTCCAGTATGCATCAGCACAAATATGTGAGTGTAGTGACTTGTTGACAATATGATACCATATGGTTACGTGATGCAATACTGCATCATCAAAATTTCAATGCAGGCAACAAAATCACAAATGTACAATATATAACTTAATTTAATATGGGTAATTTAAAAAAATATATATATATACACACATATGATATATATATATATATTTGACATGATGCAAATTTCCAAAAAGGCATTAAAAGGTTTAGAAAGTAGATTTCCAGGGGAGTGCTGAGTAATTGATGTTTTTTGAAGAGTGGTGGTAGGCCAAATAAGCTTGGGGACCTCTGGTAGAGGGCACTGTCCCAAGTTTCAAGAGTTGTTCTTTCTTTTAGGGTTTTTTTTTTTGTGTGTGTGTGCATGTGTGTGTTTGTGTGTATGTGTTGTGTGTTGCATGTGCGTTGCTGTTTTCAAAACGAGTTCTGGTGGTCTGTATGTTTTATGTCCTCCTGGGGTAATCTCATCTGAGAAGGGAAGTGGTGATTACTCTCCTGGCCTGTTCTTTGTTATTTGAGTGACCAAAACCACTCTTCTACACCCTGGAATTCCAACTTGTGACCAGGCACATGGCTGCAAGTACTTTCATGCTTTATTACCCTGAAAATGTAACTCAGGATCCTGTTCTTCTATAATCAAAACCATCAATGTTCCTTTCTGCCTTGAACCTTAGAATAGGCCCTGTGCTCCCTAGTGAGTAACCATAAGCATTGTAAATTTTTCTACCCTGTAAATGTCACCAGGGACCCTGTAACCCTGCATCCACAAGTGCTAGTACACTGGCGTTCCTCTTTGCCATGGGACTATGACCCAGAATTGTATATGGTCAATGCTAAAGGCTCATAGACTCAGTGTTAGCAAGCGGTCCTTTGTATTCTTCTTCTGATCAATTTTCTGACCTCATTATCCTCTATGTTCCTGGCCTGAGAACCACTGCCACCACCAAGGCAGCCTCCCCTGATGCCTGCTACTGGCTTTCCTGAGCACAGCCTGCACTGCACTATGCTCCAGGGCCAATCACCACTCTGATGAAACAAATCTTTCCTGTTGACCCCTTAAGTTGTCTTATACTGGAAAATTGTCTCACCCACAACTTTTGATGATTCTGCTACTCTAGAATTCTGTTTGATGCATTATTTTTAAGTTCTTCTGAAGGAAATTTAGGAAAGCTTGGGTAAATACCTGCCTTTACTCTGCTATCTTGGCTTCGCCCTCCTGAATGCAGATTGAAACATACATTTTTTTTACTTTATTCTTATTGTTTTATTTTGTTTATGTTTTCTTTTACAATTTGATTAAAATGAAAATATATTTTGCATGACCTTTCATGTATAATCAAAATCAAATTGCTTGCTTTCTTAAGGAGGGAAGAGTGAGAGGAGGGAGGGAGAGAATTTGCAACACAGGATTTAAATAAAATGATTGTTATTTTTTTTTTACATATAATTGGGCTCTGTCTTAAGCTTCAGGCCTTTTACACTATTTTTTCCAAAGCTATTTCTTGGAAGTTAGATGGTGCTTCTCCAGTGATGGGATCTGGGGAGAGGTGTGGTCATTGTTCTATTGGTATGAACTCTGCTCCTTTCCTAGGTAGGGCCCATAATCCTTTGGGATGGCAATTGTATGTCCTCATGGTCTTGCATCCCTTGACTCTGGAAGTGATCCTGCCCTCAAGGCTTCTACTATCTTGAGAAAAAATGTTCCTCTCTGCCATTGAACTAGGGCTCAGAAGTGGGTATAAACAATGGATTTGTCAAATAGTATCTGGTCCTGCATCCAATGCTAGCATGTGAGTATCCCATAATCTCATTGTTACCAGTTGCCATGTGCACTTGAAATCCCTGATTTGAGAGTTCCTGAAGCTGTTGCTGTTTCTGTCACTACCACCTAGTCCTACCACTGGTGCTTCATCCACACAGGCTCCCAGTCAACCACCTCTCTCAAGTCACAGATGTCTCTTTCTGACCTCCTCATTTGTCTTAAACTGCAAGAATATCTCAATCTGGCTTTTTGTTGGCTTTGCTACTGCAGAATTAGATTAGAGGAGTTTTTTTTTTTTGAGTTATTTGGAGGGGAATGTTAGGAGAGCTCAGGTGACTGATTTTCTACTCCATCATTTTTGCTCTGCCCCATCTTTCTTTTTACTTATATCCCCAGTACCTAGTATAATGGCAGGATTGCAATGGGCAAATATTAAATGATTGTTAAATTTAAAATAAGAAGAGAGGGATTATCCAGAAATGATATTCAAATAATTTCCAAGGAAAATCACATGCCAATTGTAGATTTCTCCAGAGTAGTTTGTGAGATAGGTAGCAAACATGCTAATATCCCCATTCTTTATATAAAGAAAAAGATGTTTAGAAAGTCCAAGTATTTACCCTTTACCTCATTCACATGGTAAATAGTAGAGGCAAGATTTGAACTCAGCCCTTCTGATTTATTTTTAATGCTATTTGTGTTACAAGAAAATAAATTGGCTGAAAAGTAAGCTTTGGTTTTGAAAAGAAATGCAGTTTTAAAATAGGAACAATACCGCTTAATCCATGGAGTTGTTATGAGAAATGTCACATATTTTTGAAAGAAAAATATGCATCCTAAGATGAAAGTTCTATATACCAAGCAGTTTCTTACCAGATGATTTTTAGGTAGGAAAGATATCTAGATTATGGCTTTACCATAGAGAAGCTGCATAAAAAATTCAGAGGCAAGGAATGACTAGAGAATAAGAGTATTTGATGGCATGAAAAAAACAAAATCATTGGATGAATGTCAGATAAAAATCTTTATAGACACCAGATGGTATAGCTTAATTGTATTCATCAGACATATAATTGCCAAGGAGGAGATTCCTAAAATTAATAGAAATAGCAGGGATGAATTATTGAACTTGAACTCTGCATCAGAGACTCACTTGAATTTGAATTTAAAATTGAAGCAATCCAAAACATTCTCTCTTCAAGTTCTTTAAAAGTGAAACCATACCTTTCAATCATATTGTGGAGGCTCCTGTTTATAGACAGATTTGAAATAGTACAGTAGGTAACTTCCAAAGCCCATGGATCAAAACAAAAAGAGGTTTCTGAGTTTTAAGATGAATGCTCATTCCAAATCCACATGTTCGAATATAAGAGGACATGTACACACAGGTCCTCATTACCACTGCAGATAACAAGTGGGAGATTCTGCGGGCTTAGATAAGCCTGTTCTGATCCTGGGGCCAGACCCAGTGAAGTACCAAGCCATGATGTTCAGAACTGTTTCCTGCCTGGGAGAATTGTTCAGAACTAGGACTGACAAATAGCTCAAAACTACAAGAAGAAATTGTAAATTTTGAAATTTTTGGATATTATCTATCATAAATAGTAAGGGAAGAGGACATAAATGATGAGGACTTGTGTGATCAGTTTCATTTTATTTCACATTGGGGTAAACTCACTTAGAAGCAGGTTATTCAGAGGAAAGACAGTAAGAAGAGGCAATAACAGCCTGATCCAGTAACAGAATTTCAATGGCACCATCTTTCTAAGTCTAATTACAGATAAGGATAAAAAAAATAATGAGCTCAGGTGCTAACACACCAAAGTAGGGCACATAAAATATCTATAGTGACAACTACAAGCATCAGACTAACATTGATGGGTATATTTTAGCACTTAATTAATAAGCATCAATTTTATTTATAAATATAAGGAATTTACCAATAAACATTTCTTTCGCCTATACTCTGTGCCAGGTACTCCAATAAGTACTTGAAACAATATATAGTGATTTAATAATTGACTGTCGCCACCATGGGGTTTGTCTATATTTGGCAATGCAGAGAGGATAAGCAGTGTGATGTAGTGGGTAGATGATGGAACTTGGAATCCAGAAATCTGAGTTCAAATCCTAATTCTAAGATTATCTGTGTCAGCCTAGGAAAGTCACTAAATGTCTCCAAGATTCCATTTCTCCTTCTGTAAATTGGTAGGTAATACCTACTTTAGAGTGCTGATGTAATCATCAGTTAAGGTAAATGGAAAAGGTTATAGGTAAATAGTTATTGTTGTGGAAAATCAATTAATAAATATTTATCAAGAGCCTATTATATGCCCGTCACTGTGCCTGTACTAGTGATAGGAAGAGAAAAAAAATGTGACAACACCCTCTCAAAGAGGTTACCAAAAAAAGAAAAAGAAAATTCACAGATTTTGTAATCAATATTCATTCCTTTTGCTGCCAGTCCACATATGGGCAGCTAGGGATACAATGGATAGAGTGCCAGGCCTGGAGCTTGGAAGACTCATCTTTGTTAGCTCAAATATGGCCTCAGACACTTAATAGCTGTGTGAGCCTGGGCCAGTCATTTAACCTTGTTAACCTCATCTGTAAAATGAGATGGAGAAGGAAATGGCAAACCACTCCAATGTCTTTGCAAAGAAAATCTCAAATGGGGTCATGGAGAGTTGAACATAAATGAAATGACTGAGCAGCAACAACAATAAGGTTGGTTTCCCATTTCTTCATTATGTCTCTTGGAACTGGGTACAGTACTTTTCCCAGGGCAATCTTCCAAATAATTGGCCCTAAAAATTATAGTTAGGATAGTCCTAAAATGCACAGATGGATCTGTAATCTAAAAAGGATGAATGATTCAACTATTGATTTAGTTTTCAATGCATGTAGGCATTGCACACAACTGTTGTCCAGGCCTTTCTATAATTTTTGACGAAGAGAATTTCATCCAACTTGCTGAAAGCAGTCCTTACTTTATCTTTCAATAACAAAGCATGTGATCATTCTATTATTTATCTTCCAAGCTTACCATATGACCAGGCCAACTTCTCTTTGATTATACATTAACTTGCTTTATCAACTACCCTGGTTCTCCATAGTTCCTTATTCTAAAACTGTTACACCTGCATTTACCCATCATGTACTTCTCCATTTCCACCTAAGTAATTTTTTTTTATTTTAATTTTTTTAATGTCTTCTAATAGATTGTAGGGTCCCAGGGGGCAGGGACTTTGTGTTGTTCATTTTTGTACTCCTGTCAGATCCTAATGCAGTTCTATGCATATAGTAAGGATTCTCAATAAATATTTGTCAAATTAATTAATGAATTATTAGTATTAATGGAAATTGTTAACCACAATCATCTTTGAACATAGTTAATTATTTATAAACTAAGAGTGAATAATGATTTACACTGGGTAAAAAAAAAGAACTGGTAATTTTTGATACATTATTTAAATAGCGTTACTAGAACCTAAAGAATTTTTCATATATACATATCATCAAGTAAATGTTTTTCTACTTCACAAAAAAGTCATGTCTAACAATAAAACCTTACCTCCAAACTAAATGGATGGGTTCAATAGAGGCATCGGACTTTGCTTTACCTGGGAGTAAATTGCTGGCATTTTGAAAGAGAATCAGCTCTTTCTGGGGTGCTAAGCAAGATTTATCTTCACCATAAAATATTTACTCTGGGCCTCACATATACACTACATTAGGAATTAAGGAGAGGAGAAGTGACCCCTCCATTTATAATCTGGGGTTGCCATGCCAAGCTACCTTTCAGAGTTTTGTATAGGACATCAGGGAAATGAATTCTTCATGTAAATGGTTTTCTATAAAGTTGATTTTCCTTTAAAAGGTGTGCATTTTACTACCAGGTTGTAGGTTTACTCAATAGTAAAATATAATCCCTTGTGGTCTCCCCCCAATACAGTACTGAGTTTTCATTTATTAATTGAAACTTCAAACTCATCTAGGTTACAGGAAATGCTCTGATGTTCTTCAGCATGAATGAACTCAAACATCCCCCCAATTTTTATAATTTTCATTTCATCAGAAATCTTTCATTACTTGCAGCTGAACAATACCACTAATAAATTGTTGAGGTTAAAAAAATGTGCTTTAGTTTCATTTAGAAGCATGGGGTCATTAAAAAGAACCTTTCAATTTCCAAAGGGCAATTTAGTTGTCCTTCCTTCTGCTGCTTAATCATGGGCCCAATATATTACCCATTAGTGAATGTATAAGGTGCATATGCTGGCACGTAAGTTTAGTTGCTTGTCCATCTAACTGTATGCCATGGCCTAAGTAAGAGATATTTTCTTGGCTGAGGGGATTTGTCATTTCATATTGTAGCAATTCAAACAGTAGGCAAAGGAAATTAAAACAACTGATAATTCCATCAAAATCTGCTTATTAATTATCCTGATATACTCTATAGACAAAAAGCAATAATATTATCAAAGTGAACCTAGATGTAGCTTGAAAATCACTATAGTTTCTCAGAAACTTACCAAATGTCTATTCATTGTTCATGATTAAAAAAAATATTTCTCTGAGTAAGGGTATTTAGAGAGAAGAGCAGATGGACAAGAGGGTGGGAGTAGGAAGTAGAGCCTGTGAAGGTTATAGAAAATAAATCATGAGAGCAATAAGATGTAAACGAAGACAGCTTAATGCCATGAAGATAACAGTAAAAAAAACCTTTCAAGAAGAGAAGGAATCATACTGTCATATGGAGCCAAGAGGTCATCAGATTCATCTAAAATGGAGACATTGGTGATCTTGAGAACTGCAAGTGTGGAATGGTTCTTACAGAATCCAGCTTGCTTTAGGTTAAGGAATCACTTCCACTATAATATTTATAATAGCGACCAACATGGCCCCCAAATAATAACTTTAGCCACAACCTCTTAATGGAGTTCCAATTCCACATTACCAAATATATGTAAGATATTTATACTTATGTGTTCCATCACATCAAAGGCAGCATATTCCCTGAAAGAATCTCTACTCCTTGGATAGAACACTGGTCCTGAATTCAATTCAAATGTGGCCTTATGCACTTGACACTTACCAGCTGTGTGACTCTGGGCAAGTCACTTAAATCAAATTGCCTCACAAAAAAGAAAGAAATTCTTCTCTTTTCCCAGCAAACCAGCTTCCAATTCCAAATTGCCCATTTCTTTTACTGGGGCTTCCATTTTAGCATTTATATTTGATCCCTTAAACTCTGTCTCTTAAAAGAGCAAAAGATTTTTAATCAAACAATCAAGTTCTGCTACCTATTAGCTTTCTGGCTTAGGAGAAATTTCATTACTTTTAGCTTCAGTTTTCATAAAAAAAAGAGGAATTAGCATTATAAGATCTTTAAGTTTCTTTTAAAGCTGAAATCCCATGATATTATGATCCTAAGAGCAAGCAATTGCCAAGTGCTATTAATTCTTCCTCCTCTATGTTGGCTCATTCTCAAGAATCATAAGCCCTCATTATTTTACATCAAAATTTTCATAGCTGCTTCATAGTTGGTCCTCTTGTCTCTAGCCTTTTCTGTCTTCATCTATCCTACATATTACTGTCATATTGGGCATAAAGCTGCATTATTACTGAAATGATGACTAGAAATCCACAGTTAAAGAGGTAAGGGGAGATACCACTAATAAATCCTGACATTTCCCAGTTAAGAATGATAAATCAAATCTCAGAATCTCCCAAAGAGGTAGGCAGGGAAAAGGGATCCAGGGGCAGATGTGAAGGGTTGTTTTGGCATAATGGATGTATTTCAGCTCAAAAGTAGATCAGTGTATTTCTGGGTGAAGAAGAGCATCAGGTCATGGGGGATAAAATAAGATCTTATTAAAATACACTATTCTCTTTCAATCCCCTGATCACATTTACCAACTACCTTCTTCAAAGGCCTAAGTGTCATGTTAATTTCCTCTGTCTGGTTTAAAAAATCCTCCAGCAACTGGTGCTATCTGAAGATCAGCAGCATCTGAAATGGAAAGTGACAACTACATGATCAATAATAATAAGAAAAATACTACATTGGGATGGAGAAGACCTCAAATGGTAATCTTCTTGAATACTATCAATGAGCCCTTCAGAAATCTTCTTAAAGATGGTGAATAAGACAAGCTACATTGAAGTCCTGGCTCTGCCTTTCATTTCCTATGTGGTCATGGAAAAGTCATTTAACTTTTATCCATGAAATGAGGGGGTTGGATAAAGTGACTTCTAATGTCCTAATTCTAGATCTGTGAATGAATGATACCATCAGCTTCTGGGCTTTAATTTTCTGTAAAATGAGGGAATTGGACTGGATTATATTTGAAGACCTTTTTAGCTCTAAATCCTAGAAGTCTATATATCCAACAATTTTTTTTGAGTGCTGTATTTTCTCAACCCTGCTAGATAAAAAGACTACCTCAGAATGCACTCTGAGACATATTTATTACCTAAACTGATGTCAGCTGTCATTAACACATGTCCACCTGTTACAAAAGATCAACTAAAACAGAACTCACATTCATCAATCTGCTCACAAGTACAGAAATATAAACTGAGCCCCACTCAGAACTCCTGCTCTACCAGGCACATAATTGAATCAGCCCAGCTTTGAGCTCAGAAAGAAAAACACAGACTCATGACACAGGTTCAAGAGGACCTGGTTACCATAACTTGAATGGTGGAGATCTCTATTTTTTTTTTTCAGATTCATGGCTTTTCCAACAACTTTTGGGCACAAAGGAAGGAAGGTCACTGTCTTCATTATCAGAAGGTCACTGCATAGTATTCCATATAGATGAGGTTACACTATTATTTCTACATGAAAGGAGAAATATCTTCATAGCATAGCTAGCTATAGTTGTGTGTTGTGGACATTACATATGTGACTATTCCAAATTCCCCATCTGAGCAACTCATTCTCTAGTCATTTTCCTGTCCTACTTGCTCTAGCCCACAGGGCATTCAGTAGTTTCCCATCACCTGTCCACAGGTGAGAATCAGACATCACCAAAAACTCCTTCAGGGATTTCTAAGTCTTGTTTTTTAGCCGCTTGTCATTGGAAACATATAAGAGCATGGTCCAGTCAGCCGTAGAATTATAATGTCTACCTTGGCATAGTCAGACTTCAGGGGAAAAATAAGGACCAGGAATCTGAAGGTTATTCTTAAATTATTCTTGAGTATTGGCTGACATGTTGAGGATTAAGGAGAGGGGACTAATGTAATTCATACCTATTTGCTGAGCCAATTCTTTCTCTCTTGCAGTGTAGCAGCCTGTCCACTTAGAGATGCATTTTCCAGACAAGTACATAGTTTAGATCTTTGAGCTCTGACAGATGCTATGTACAGTAACCAGTATCCTACTGTCCAAGGAACCTGTCTCCTATTTCAGAGATGGAATTAGTAGTTCATGTGTGGTCAGGGAGCAGCAAAAGAACAGTTCACAGATTTCAAAGTCAAAGATACCAGAGATCAATTAAGGGCCAGAAGAAGAAAAGTGAAGTAAACAAAGCAATTCAATCAGAACTCTCCATTCAAGAAAGATTTAAGCTATATTGGAATCCAATTACAAAATAAGCTCTTCAAAAAGTGTAAATATATAAAAAATTGAAGAATGAAAATCATTATTGAATCCATTTGCCTCAGATACACACACATACACATGTAATGGATGGATATATGTTTATATGTTTATACACGTACTTATTTATGAATGTACATATATAATATTAAATGTGTGTATACACCCATACAAATATATATGTGTATATATGTGTATGTGTGTATATATATACAGACACACCTATATAATACTAAACAAATTATCTTGGTCTTGGCATTGATGGATGACTGAAAATGTCAATTATCTTTCTCTGTACCTATAAATATTACAGTCATTCATCAACGCCAAGACCATCAAGTACAAGACTGACATCATATGTTTAGTATTCCCTAATTTATCCAGTTCCCTTTAAATTTCTTAACCATTTTGTTGTCTGTATTGTGCAATTTTTTTTAACTGTATTACATTGACATATGTGGAGTTCTTTTGAACCATGTTCTTCACTCTTTCAGGATAATTTCTGAGAGTGTTTCTCCTCAGCATTTTTTTATAATACTCAAACAGAAAAATCTGATTCTTCCTCAAAAGTAGTTTTAGTGGATATGAGGAGTAGGGGCAGCAAAGGAATTTGTCAAATTCCCACTAATCCTGCAAAGAGAAGAGATGCAAGGTTCATTCCACAACTGAGGGAAATGTGGGAGGACGGCTCACTCCTGATCTGGGAAAGCTGACAATGGAAAAGAAAACTGAAATGCACTGTCTTTTGAGTTAAGTTTTATTAGTTACAGAAAACCATGTGAAAAAGCAAGTTGCCAGATGTGGGAAAGGATGTTGCATGGAAAAAAACAATTCTCTGCTCCATGAATTGACAGAAATGGGATTGGTTGAGGTTTCGCCACAAGTTCCATACCTAAAGAGACTGAAGTGATAAACATTAAAATTTCCTCAATACTAGGGTGAGTCAGTGTAATTGATATAAACCTAGCAGAGTCAGAGGGGAGAGACTTCTAAGAATCTAAGTCTCAAAAAGACCTGAGGCCTTTTGCTTGAAGGAAGGCAGGAATTACTAGAACACAGAGACTCAGAATGAACATAACATCCTGACTTTGAAGGAAACGTTTGGGAAACAGTGCATAGAAGTCCCAAAGAATTGTTTTAACAACTTGAGAAAAAAGTAGAGGATGAAGATTTAGGTTGGACCTTGATTTTATATTTGTTAAGCTCTTGTAAAATATATCTTTTTCCATCTAGAAGAATTCTTACAATATTCAGTTTAATTATGATCCCTACTAATATTTTAGTAAGGGGACTATTTGGTTTAGAAAAACCAAGATTGTCTACTTCACATTGTTTTCTTTATTATCAGTTATTATTTAAAAGAGCAGAAAAAAAGAAAAAAAAAACATGAAGCCAGAACTAGAGTCAGAGCCAGAGACAAAGAAATAAAGAAAGTGAGACGTAGAGTGCAGAGAAAAGGGGTAAGTGGAGTGAGAAATGGAAAGGAGGAGGAAAGGAAAAGGGGAGGGAAGGGGTTGAAGGAAGCTCGAGAGGGGAGTAGGTGGGAAAAGGGGAAAGGAAAAGGAAGAAAGGAGGAGAGGGAAAAAGGAAAGGAGGAGAGAGAGAGGTAGAAGAAGGAGGAGGGAGGAAAAGAGTGAGACAGAAAGATGAGAAAGAGAGAGAGAGAGAGAGAAATGAGTGAGGGAGATGAGGAGGAAAAAAGGAAGAGATGGAGGTCAGGGAATTTGTTGAGGACTAGATTGAGAGTCAAAGAACCTGAATTTAAATTCTAACTCTGAGACTTACAACCTTGTTGCCTTTGGGGAAATCTCTCTCTCACTCTGGACTTTAGTTTCCTCTCAAATAAATGAGAGTAAGATTAGATAGCCTCGGACTTTGGAAAAACCTGAAAAGACTTATATGAACTGATGCTGAGTGAAGTGAGCAGAACCAGGGGAACATTGTACACAGTAGCAGCCACACTCAGTGAGGATTGATTTTCATAGGCTTAGCCCTTCTCAGCAATTGAAGTACCTAAACCTTTCCCAAAGGACTCATGATGGAAAGTGCCATCCACATCCAGAGAAATAACTATGGAGTCAGAATGCAGAGTGGAGCACACTCCTTTCTTTTGTTTTGCTCTGTACTGTTTTCTTTCTCATGGTTTCTCCCATTTATTATAATTCTTCTATGCAACATGAGTAATGTGAAAATATGTTTAATAGAAATGTATATTTAGAGCACATATCGGACAGCCTGCCATGTTGGGGACGGAGGGGGAGGGAGGGAGAGAAAATTTAAAACCTATAGAAATGGATGTTAAAAACTGAAAATAAATGAACCATATATTTGAAAAGGGAAAAAAAATACATTGCCTCTAAGGTCCTGCTAAAAGGAAAACAAAACAAAACAAAACAAAAAAAAACTTTTTTCAAGGATTCACCTTTGATTAATGAGGCAAAATCAGAAAATTAAAAGGATTTTATTCAACATGCCAAGGTAGTAAGAATTGAATGTTTGAGTGTTTCAGTTGGGTTCAACTCTTCATAACTCCATTTGGGGTTTTCTTGGCAAAAGGTACTGGAGTGGTTTGCCATTTCCTTCTCTAGCTTCTTTTATAGATGAGGAAACTGAGGCAAAGAAGATAATTGGCCCAGAGTCACACACCTAGCAAAAGCCTATGGCTAGATTTGAATTCACTTCTTCCTGACTCCAGGCCCTGGCCCCTATCTACTCTGGCACCTATCTGCTTAGAATTGGGTGAGGTAGCCTCAATTTGAGTAATGTATGTGGCTTTTAATGGGCAGGGGTAAGCAACTTCCATGAAAGGACAAAGGTATTTTTAATTGGAGCATATAAACATGAGGAGATGAGATTAGTAGTGCCTCAGCTCCTTCCTAATAATTTTGTTTGGTTCACATGATTATGAGCAGAAAGGATTAGGGAACATGCACATGTTGCCATCATTTGAAGGTTAGCTACCATAAGAAGTTTTCAGGGCATTCAGGTAAGACTAGTACTAGTGATCTAGCACCTCTGGTATGAGGGTTTGCTGAACCTTTTCCATGGCTGCTCACCCACCTTTGGTGTCCACCTGCCACTCAACTCTCTCCTGTAGCTCTGATAAGCTGTAGCATGCACAGTGGCCACATCCCTGTAAACATTTTGGTAGGCAGACTAAACCAGGATGAGGGTAACTGATAGACCTCAAACCTGACAGTGAGCTATGGGGATTTCTGCCCCAAACATTTGAAGACTTCCCCTAGTGGAATGGGTGGATGAGAATAATTTCTTCCAAAGGCCTTGAAGACAGTTGGAGAAAGCTTTGTGAAGCACTTAGACCTTGGTAAGGCAACAACACTGCATCCCAGGGATGTTTTTCAGAAGTGAACAGTAGATTCCTTCAATTTCTATTTTACCCACTAGATCTACAATATTGGGGCAGTTTTCCTTGATAATTTCTTGGAAAATGATGGTTATGCTTTTTTTTTAAATCATGGCATTTAGGTAGTTTAGAAGAAAATAGGATAGATGGAAATTAATAGTAATTATCACAATGGATATGAATGGGATGAGCTAACCCAGTAAAGAGTAGCAGATATCAGAATGGATTAGAAACCAGAATCCAACAATGTGTTCTATAATGAGAGATACTTCAAACAGAAACACACACACACATACACACACAGAGAGTTCTAAAAGGAGCTAGAGCAGAATCTAATATGCTTCAGCTGAAGTAAAAAAAAGCAAGGGGGGTCAATCATGATCTCAGACAAAGCAAAATCAAAAATACAGCTAATGAAAAGAGAAAATCAGGGAAAGTAGATTTTGCTAAAATTTGCCATAAACAATGAAGTATTAATATTTTTTACAGCAAGTTCCTTTGATAAAGACCTCATTTCTCAAACACATGCATGCACACACACAACATATATACCTATATACATACATGTATATAGATATATATGAAGTGTTTACGTGTATATATGTATATGTGTATGCATGTATATGTGTGTATATACATGTGTGTGTATAAATATATATATATACATATATATATATACATACATTTGCGTATATGTAAAATTTATAGAAATTCCAGTCATTCCTCAATTGATAAATGGTCAAAGGATATGAACAGGCAGTTTGTAGAAGAAATCATAGCTATCTGTAGGCATAAGAAAAAATGCCCTAAATCGCTACCAAAGTCACTTCCTTTTAAACAAGATAAATGGTGCATTGGAACATTACGTATAAGTTTCAGTTTTTATTTATGTGTCTATCTCTTTTTCCTTGCCCTGGAATAATTTTCCCTTGATAATAATTTAAAGAGAAAAAGCAAAGTGTTTGCATTCTTTTGTTTGTCTGTTTGCTTTCCTCCCAAATACTAGATGCATGAGCATGTAGTTTGAATTCCCCAGCAGTCTAAGAGAGACTCCTACACTTATGAGATCTTCAAGACTAGGGGAAGACAGTGAACATCACAAATGCAGTATCCAATTTGAGAGAAAAATACATTTATTATTGTTTTTATGAAGACTTCCCTGACTGATAGCAACTTCCATTGCTGGCAATACAAAGTGGGTCTTATAACTTTTTAAGCTAACTTAAAGTACAGAGCTAATTAACAACAGTTTTCCACAGAAATCAAATGGTAGGGGGTGGGGTGGGGACTATGCAAGCCAAAAGTCACAAGAGTTGATAAAGATCAGATTGTATCTTCCTATAGGAAAATTAATTTCTCTATTGTTAGCAATCTCTAAGATAGAATTATTGTGACAATCTGTGATTGCCAGGAAGAATGGGAACCAGGATCAACATTAGGGTCTCTTATTTACATAACACCATAGCTAATTTTCTTTGTCTTGGAAGATTTGTTTATTTGATGAATTGATTCCCCAAGACTCACACTATTCATATTCACTTACCTCATTCACATTGACTAGAAGGAGAACAGATTTTTAAAATCTTGTTGAATAATTAATATCTTAAAAAAAACCTACCCCACAATTGTAGGGGAGGGTGATTCAGAATAAAGAGAATTTGAATGAAATACACAAACAGGACACACACACTCTCCCCACGCACACCCCAATAAACTATACAACCACTGTGTGTAATAGAGGTGGTGGTACAAACATACCAGAATGAAGATTTATAGAGGGTTTTAATTCAACTGCTAGTCCTAATAAAATCTCAAATTAGCTGGGCAAATCTAAAAACAAAATATCCAGGATCCTGAATACAACCATTAGAAAATAAATTTGCAGATTTAAACTAGAAGGTGCCTTACACTCCCTCTTTATTTCATGGAGGAAGAAATTGAGCCTCAGAGAAGGTATCACTTGCCCAAAAACATGTAAATAATAAGTGGCAGAGCCAGAATAAGACCTTGTAATTTCTAACTCAAATACAATCTTCTTTCACTTCTGAAAAATTAAAGAAAAAAAATCTAATTAGTACAGTACTGAAAACACATGTCCATTTACCTGTGCATTTTTTTTAAATCTCTGATTTAAAATAAATAAAAAAAAGAAATACATCTAGGGGTCTAATATTATAAGTGACTTTTAGCTGATAATGCATTATACTGGAAGTATATTGTAAAAGTAAAATTAGCCTTAGAGCAAATATCATTCAACATTTTGTAATTCTCTATTAAGTAGTTTTGTATAATATATTAGTAACCAGGGCAAAAAAACAATGACAGAGCACATTTTGCATGTTTGACCTAGTAATATTTGTTTTTAAACTATGGCATATTTCAATGAAAATAATATATATGCAGGTCACACATGTATTAATACATTTGTATCAATTCTAGTACATAATCAAAGTGTTTCTTCAACTGAATTTTTAATATTGATGGAAATTTCATGTCAGTGTAATGACTATTTTTGATTAGATATTACATAACAAAAACTTCATGAAATAAATGTTCTATACAGAACAGTTAATCCAATTTCTGTGCCAAGAAATGACTAAGTGGCTGATATTGCTTTTTTTTTCTCATAAGTGATTACTAGGGTATATTTTATAATGACCCTGGTCCAAATAACCATCTCCATTAACACGTATTTAAAAAGCATGAAATGATTAAATATCTGGCGTTCCATTCAAAATTTTCTGAAGTTTAGCTTTAATTGTTCAATATATATGGATTAGCTAAAGTCCAGAAAACGTCAGGCAGTCATTGTCATATGCAAATTTCAAAGCTTACATGAAAACAAAGTCATTCAGAAGAGTCAAAAGAGAGAGTCAATGCCAACTCTATGTCAAGGAGATTAAATGGCAAATAACAGATCTAAACAATTTATTTTAAGGGCTCATTATAAATCAACCATCAACTTTACAAGGAGAAAATATTATGTAAATGGAACACTTTGTCTCTTGACTCTCTATCCCCTGTCCTCAAGGACATTAACCAGAAATTTGGAGATCCGTGTTTGTTTGGTTTCAATGAATAATATTGTTTTAGAAATTTACAAAATACAACATAAGTTTCCCTAATGTCTTGTAAGTTTCTTTCTTCAGTTAGAGTTTTGTTATGGAAAATGAAATAAGCCATTTTCTGAGGGAAAGTTAAAAAATAAGTTACTTGGAGATGCAATATGAAAATGTCATTATTTTATGAGACCTTCTGAAAAGATTGAACTGCATAGAAATTTAAATTTTAAACAACACACATTCATTTTGAGTGAAGTCATTGATACCATGGAATATATTGTGTTTAAGCTAACACTACAGGAACTATTTATGCCACCAGAGATAAGTAACTTTCTTTAAATTCTGGGTTGCAGTCAAAGCACTCACTGCTGATTTCCCAAATCTACCCCTGCTCCCACCTCTCCTAGAATGAATTTCACTTACATTTTCTCCTCTCATTATTCATTCAGAGAAGAACATAAAAATAATTCCATCTTACTATTCAGGTCCAAAAATACGTGGCTGGATTTCTACATAATTCTAAATTAATTGTACACTATTTTGTTAAGTTCTATCTGTAAAATGGAACTACATGTTAGTGACTGTACCAGTTTCTAAGCTACCTGAGACCAAAATATCAAACTTAAGTTAATATAAAGATAAAGACAGATTATTATCAAGTGTGATTTAAGTTTAACATAGTGTTTCTCCCTCTTAAAATAACCTGTTAAGTCATATGTTGAAAGTGTCATTACCCTCATTTTATATCAGATTTATTGAGGTTTAGGTCCTGCCAAGAGTGACTCAATAAGAATTAATATATTGAACTTTTGCTTATGAGGATTAAAACACTAATTCTCATGTATAAGGATCATTAAATCTAGGAGACAACAATTAGACAACAAAAAAATCAGACAAGTCTATTTAATTTAATTTTTGATGACTATTTGACTAGAAAATAAGCTTTTATACTTTCTACAAAGCTGGAGTAGCTCTAAGTATAAGTCTAGCAAATGACAGACTTTCCTTGTCATCCAAGAAAAAGCTCCTGAAAAATAGTTGGATCTCTCTCTCTCTCTCTCTCTCTCTCTCTCTCTCTCTCTCTCTCTCTCTCTCTCTCTCTCTCTTTCTCTCTCTCTCTCTCTCTCTCTCTCTGTTTTTCTCTCTCCTATATTCTCTCCATAGATAGAAAAAAAAGAGACAGATACAGATCTAGAGAGATATAAAAATTATACAAAATATACTTATATATGCATATACATATATACACAAACATATAAATATTAAATATTATATATACATATATGTATATGCCAAGATGAGATATGAAATAGATTAAAAATTCAATTACTTTCATTTACATGACTGCTTCTATAAGAGTTTGTCAGAGAATTTTTGAAGAAATATTTTTAAGAATGATTCAATTTGTAGACAATCTATCTCTAAATACTAACTTAACTGTTGATTTCTAAAGTGTTAACTAGGAAAGGTGACCAATACTTAATTCTAAGGCATGGCTCAAAAATTAGCCACTGAGTAACTAGTATTATATTAGTAAGAAAAATGAGAACCATAAAAAGATCAGTAGAAAGAAGCATGATAAGCACGGGTAAGCTGTAACATATTAGCACCAAAAGTTTATTCAGAAGAAATGACATAATTTATGATGTTATAGAGATATAAGACCAGAAAATGTGGGTCTATTAAGTAGTTATCAACCAGTTGATCAGCATGTGTCCATAGGTATCTATTATGTGCTGTTCAGTATGCTAAATAGTAGGGAGTCCAAAAAAAAAAAAAAACAAATATTCTTTGTTTTCAAAGAATTTTTGTTCTAGGCAGTGGAGAGTTAGTGTTCTTCAATATTACAGGTTTACAATCAAGATATTTAGGATAGGTCTTCAGCATTTTAGGTGAACCTTCTATGGAGGATTTGTAACAAGGATAGGTTAAGAGAAGCACCATTGGAGGGCAAACTCATATGGATAAATAGAGAAATGAATGAGAAATAAAAGGCAATTTTTGTCCTGATGTCCTTTTAGTGACCTTCACATAATACCAAGACCCCTCCACAAAGGCACACTCTTGATTCCTACATAAATCACACTCCAGAACTGTCCCCCCCACCAAATAATATACATATTATAAGCTCACATGATTATATACCTTGATACATTGGTGCATTCATGCTGTCCCTGATGTAGATACTCCTACACATGCAGATTACAGCTCATTTATTTTTACCTTCTCATCCTGAAAACCTCTATTAGAACACACCTACATTGTGTGGGAGCACAAGTTAATTCAATGAGTCTATATCATAATCATAACCAACTCAATACAAACAGGTATTATAAAATGTGATCCAACTATTTGGGAGGTTGGAAAGAAATGGAAGGGTTGATAAACACAGTGTTAGGATGTTGTAGCTGAGGAGAGGAAGCAATGAAAATTCCAAAGTACTGGAAATTACCTTCGAGTACACACACAGCTGGTGTGGCATGGTATGAAGACTGAGCTCTGTGGGAGCTTGGAGGTACCATGAAAATGCGAGACACTTAGGGTTAAAAAAAAGAGAGAAGCACTAAAATCATTCCTCAGAAACCCTAGAGATGAATTTTAAATGTTTCAAAATTTAGGTGAAATGACAGCCCTTGACCAATTTTTATTGTGGGGGCCCTGGAAACTCACTAGAACATCAGTATCATTCAGAAAAAAAAAAGAATAAATGATGTAGAAAAACATAGTAAAGACCATCTTATCACTAACAGCACTTTTTTTGTAAGATTTCTGTTGTTGTTCAGTCTTCTTCTGTTGTATCCAACACTTCCTGACCTTATTTAGTATTTTCTTGACAGAGATACTGGAGTGGTTTGCCATTTCCTACTCCACCTCATTTTACATATAAAGATAGTTAGGCAAAGAGAGTTAAGTGACTTGTTCATGGTCACACGTATAATAAATTCTTGAGACCAGATTTGAATTCAGAAAGATGTATCTTTCTGACTCCAGGCCCTTCAGTATATACCCTGCTACCTAGCTGCCACTCTTTCATATTTTTTTCTTTTAAAAAAATTATGTAGTATTTTATTTTCCCCAGTTACAGGTGAAAACAATTTTAACATCTGCTTTTTTAAAAAAAAATTTGAGATCCAGATTCTCGTCTTTCCTCCCTCCCCACTCCCACGTTGAGAAAGTAAGCAATTTGATATAGGTTATACATGAGTAGTCATACAAAACATTTTTCCATATTAGTCATGTTGTGAAAGAAAACAAAAGAAAACTCAAAAAAATAAACTAAAAAAGTCTGCTTCAATTGATACTCAGACACCATCAGTTCTTTGCCTGAGGATGGATATAATTTTTCTTCATAAGTCCTCCAGAATTGTCTTGGATCATTTTATTGTGGTGAATGGCTAAGCCTTTCACAGCAGATAATCTTACAATATTGCTGCTACTTTGCACAAAGGTTATTTGACTTTGCATAAATTCATGTAATTTTTCCACTATTTTTTATAAGTGATAGTGTTTTTTTCCAATTACATGTAAAGAAAATTTTCAACATTCATTTTCGTAATATTTTGAGTTTCAAACTTTTTTCTCTCTCCCTTCTCCCCCTCCCCACTTCCCAAGTGATCAAGCAGTCTGATATATGTTATACATGTACAATCATATTAAAAAAAATTTCTACACGAATCTTGCTGTGAAAGAAAAATCAGAACAAAAGGGAAAAACCACAAGAAAGGAAAAACAAACAAAAAAGATGAAAATTGTATGTTTTGATCTGTGTTCAGACACCATAGTTGTTTTTATGAATATGAATAATATTTTCCATACATGAGCCTTTTGGAATTGTCATACATCAGGGCTGGGAAACCTGTGACCTTAAGGCCACATGTGGCCTTCTAGGTCCTGTGGTATATGCCTTTTGACTGAGTCCAAGTTTTGCAGAACAAATACTTTTATAAAGGTGATTTGTTCTATGATGTTTGGATTCAGTCAAAGGGCTGCACTTGAAGACCTAGAGGGCCACATGTGGCCTTGCGGTCCCCACCTCTGACTTAGATCACTGTATTGCTGAGAAGCGCCAAGATTATCAAAGTTGATCATCACACAATCTTACTGTTACTGTGTACGATGTTCTCCTGGTTCAATTTACTTCACTCAGCATCAGTTCATGTAAGTCTTCCCAGGTTTTTTTTTCTGAAATCTGCATGCTCATCATTTCTTATACCACCATAGTATTATATTACATTCATACACTACAATTTATTCAGTCATTCCCCAATTAATGGGCATCCCCACAAAATCTAATTCTTTGCCACCACAAAAAGAGTTGCTATAATTATTTTTTGTACATGTAGTTCCTTGTCTCTTTTTTATAATCTCTTTGGAATATAGACCTAGTAGTGGCATTACAGAACCAAAGAGTATGCACAATTTTATAGCTCTTTGGATGTAGTTCTAAATTACTCTCTGGAATTGTTGGATCACTTCACAACTCCTCCAATAACGCATTTTCTCACATCTTCCCCAACAGTCATCATTTTCCATTTTTGTGATATTAGCCAATCTGATAAGTGTGAGGTGGTACCTTGGAGTTATTTTAATTTGCATTTCTCTAATTGAGGGTGATTTAGAGCACTTTTTCATGTGATCATAGATAGCTTTAATTTCTTCATCTGAAAACTGCCTGTTCATATCCTGTGACAATGTATCAATCGGGCAATGTGTTGTATTCTTATAAATTGATTCAGCTATCTATATATTTTAGAAATGAGGCCTTCATCAGAAAGACTGACTGTAAAAATTGTTTCCAAGCTTCCTGCTTTCCTTCCAATCTTGGTTGTATTGGCTTTGTTCTGCAAAGACTTTTTAATTTATTGTGATCAAAATTATCCATTTTGTATTTTGTAATGTTCTCTAACCATTTTTTAATCAAAAACTCTTCCCTTCTCTGTAGATCTGACAGGTGAACTATTCTTGCTCTCCTTGTAAGCTTATGGTATCAGTTTTTATGTCTAAATTATATACCTATTTTGACCTTATCTTGCAATGGGGTGTAAGATGTTGGTCTATACCTAGTTTATGCTGTACTATTTTCCATTTCTCCCAGCAATTTTTGTGAAATAGTGAGTTCTTATACCAGAAGTTGGATTCTTTAGGTTTATCGAACAGTAGATTACTATAATCATTGACTACTGTATCTTGTGTATCTAATGTATTTCATTGATCCCACCACTCTATTTCTTAGCCAGTCGTGTTGGCAAACAAAATGGGCTTTTAGCACTCAGTTCACCCAAGTGCCCTTGAAGAGTTTGGTCTTTGCTTCCATGATTAGATTAGGAGTCCTTGATGACCTCCTTGCCTCAGGGGAGGGCCTAGTTTACACATGGGTTTGAATGACATGTTTGGGACATCAGAGGCTTTTAGAACTCATGAGTTTAAGTTGCCTCTTTGTGATGATTTTAGGTCACGTGGGTGAGTTGCATGTGTGACTCACCCTTGACCCTGAAAACGATATAAAATCAGGGGTTGGCTTTCTATTTTTTGGAGCTCTTACCCATGGCTGTGGTGGTATGTGTGACTCTGGGCCAGCCCTTGTTATGAGCTCCTAGGCTGAACTTAGATGTTGGTAGCTATGAATTGTATTTGGTCTGTCGATGTTTGTCATTTGTTTGTATTTTGCTCTGAAGTTCAGGGTGCTGGCTTTTTCCCCTGAACTAAGTGAATGGTATTTGTATGTTGGATTAAAGTAAGCTTGTTAACCCTTTAATGTTGCTTTCCTTAGTAAAGCAGATCAAAAGAACCAATGCTGGCAGAGTTCTTGTTGTTGGGCTTGTGTTGGTTTTTCACCCATATGGTAGCTGCTAGCCAGATTGTTGAATCACCAATATTAAATAGTTTTGATGATTGCTGTTTTATAATATAGTTTTAGATCTGGTATGACTAGGAAACCTTCCTTGGCATTTTTTTTCAATGATTCCCTTGATGTTCTTGACCTTTGGTTGTTAGAGATGCATGTTGTTATTATTTTTTTTCTAGCTCTATAAAATAATCTTGGTGGTTTGAGTTCATTTTTTTTTATTTTTTCCCTCATTATATGTTCTAATTCTTTTTATTTCTTTTTCTTTTCTTATTTTCAAAGCTAACATTTCTAGTCCAATATTAAATAATGGAGGTGGTAATGGGTATCCTTGCTTTACCCTTGATGCTATTGGGAAAGCTTCTACCATATCTTTGTTACATTTAATAATCCCTGATAGTTTTAGATAGATATTATTTATTTTAAAGAAAACTCCATTTATTCCCATGCTGTCCAGTGTTTTTAATAGAAATGGGTGCTGTATTTTTTTTTGAAAAGCTTTTTCTGCATTTATTCAGATAATCATATGCCTTCCATTAGTTTTGCTATTATGCTAATAGTTTTTTTTTCCCTAATACTGAAGCAGCCCTGACTTTCTGGTATAATTCCAACCTGGTCATACATGTATTATTCTAGTAATAAATTGCTGCAATATCTTTGCTAATATTTTATTTACACTTTTTGCATCACTATCCATTAGGGAAATTGGTCTATAATTTTGTTGCTCTGCTTTGTCTCTTTGTGGTTTAAGTATCAGTACCATCTTTCTGTCATGAAAAGAATTTTATAAGACTCCTTCACTTATGTTTTTAAATAGTTTATACAGCATTTGAATTAATTGTTCTTCAAATGTTTGCTAGAATTCACTTATAAATCCATCTGGCCCTGGAGCTTTTTTTCTTAGGGAGTTCACTGATGGCATGTTCAATTTCTTTTTCAAAATGTGGTTAAGCTTTACATTTCCTTATCTGTTAATCTGGACAATTTATATTTTTGTAAATGTTCATCCATTTCACTTAAATTGTAAGATTTTTTGGCATATATTTGGTCAAAATAGCTCCTAATTATTATTTTAATTTTCTCTTCATGGTTGGTTAATTCACCCTTTTCATTTTTGATAGTGGAGTGGCAATCTCATTTTCTTCCTTCTTTTTTAATCAAATTAACCAAAGGTTTATCTATATTATTGTATCTTTCCATAAAACCAGCTCTTTGTTTAATTTGTTAGTTCAACAATTTACTTACTTTCAGTACTATTCATCTCCCCTTTGATTTTCAGAATTTCTAATTTGGTATTTTTAATTTTTCCTTTTATAGGTTTGTTTCACTTGCATACCCCATTCATTGAGCTCCTCATTCTCTATTTTATTCATGTAAGAATTCAGAGATATAAAATTTCCCCTAGAGATTGATTTAACTACATGCCATAAGTTTTGGTATGTTGTCTCATTATTGTCATTCTCTTGGATGAAATTATTATTTCTCTAATTTGTTTTTGGACCTATTCATTCTTTATGACTAGACTATTTAGTTTACAGTTAATATTTAATCTATCTTTCAATGGCCCTTTATCACACACAATTTTATTATATCATTATCTGAAAAGGATGCATTTAATATTTCTGCCTTTTCATATTAGATTATGAGGATTTTATGCCTTAACATATGGTCAATTTTCTGTGTAGATGCTATGTGCTTTTGAGAAAAAAAGGTACAACCCTTTCTATCTTAGGTATACTTTATCCTCTGTTGCTCACTTACCGAGAAGGGGAAAATGCTATCTGTTATTGCTGCAGACTTCTAAGTCCTCACAAAATTGACTCTAAAGGAAAAAACAGAAGACAGGCCAAGTTAGCCAGTAAAATCTCTCTGGTTGAGTACCCACTCCACATGGAGAAGGGCCTCCTTCAACCTTGCAGAAGTCACAGCTTGTTACGTGGGAATCTTCAGCTATGAAAGAGAGCTAGCCAGAACCATTCTCTTTTTAAAATATCCCCTGGTTCCTCAGTTGTTTTGACTCAACTGACGGAGTGTGTGTGTGAATCATACATGGCCAGAATCTGTTCCCCATCCCCCTAAATTCTACATGACTACAAGGAATGGCTACTCAACATGCTCCTAAACATATCTGTTGAATAGTGAGTATCTTAATATTCAAAGGGACTGTTTCTAAAAATAATATGTCATATTAATCCACTGGGGCAAAGAGATTTCAAGAAGATCTATAATTTATAAAAAATAGACATCAATAATTTAGATGTCTTGATAAATACAACAAATTCTTATTTATGCAGAAGTTCAGGAATTTTCTATTTAAGTATTCTGGGTGAGAAAATTCATATGTGTCTCAAATAGATTTGTAATAGCAAAGGCATTTGAGAAGAATTTAACACATACAGTGTCAGTTCTTCAATGAATCTATTATCTTGCCAGATCACAAACACTTAGATCCTATTTTATCCTCTGTGAGTCTTGTTCATGCCTTTCCCAAATTCCCCCATAAGCAATCTCTCCAGAGATTTTGCCCTTGTTCTGATAATTTTTAATTATAACATCTCCTTAATAAGGACATAACACTAAAAATACAGTGAGTATAAATTACTCTTTTGAATTACTCAGTATCCTGTTCCAGAACTTGGTCATACTCTTTGGTTATTTAAACATTCCTGGATTCTACATAAAAAAGAGTTTATTCTTGTTTGGAATTTCACCCAATTTGTTTTTTACTCATCTACTCCCTAAAAATTAGAAGCAGCAACAAATTCATTTTACTAGTTCCTGATATATTTTAAATGTGCCTAGTCCTCTAATCATGGAACAAAGAATTGGAAATTACAATGTACTTTTTAAATGACACATTCTATTATATTTTAAAGGGTAAGTTGTAAAATTTGAGTTAATAAGGAGTCATTTTAAAATGTGCCAAACTTATTTTGATAAGAAAGCCATAAATGTAAAATAAATAACCATTATTTCTACCTCAATTTTTTTTCATTTCTTCCAATTCCCAAAGTTTTGTTTTGTTTTGTTTTCAAAAGACCAAACAACAAGCTTACTAAATTAAAACACCATGTGGCTATGACAACCCACTGATGACTGTTGAATTAGATGTTTAGGAATCCCGCTCATCCACCATCCAAATGAACAGAAGGAATTGTTGCAAAGGGCAATTTTGAAAAGCACTTCAGTGATGAATATGTGACAAATCAAATATATGAAAGTATACAATCTAATAATAATAATAATAATAATAATAATAATAATAATATAGCCACATTTGTAAATATTGTTATACTTCCAATTTATAGATGTTAGCCATAACAGCAGGGGACCACAGGGACTTTGAAATACAGAGCAAAGTGCTGTTGCCCAACTCTTTTTTAATGCTGAAGTTTGAATTTTCTAAAAAAAAAAATTGTAAATTATTTTCAGATGATACATTTTTAATCACCATAGGCACTTGAAAATACATTTATTCAAGAATCAGTCAAATTAAAGCCAGACACCCATTTTTAATAATCTGACCAAGTAACATATGCATTTACAGTACTATTGGGAGATAAGAAAAAAAGTGATAATTAAACGTGCTAAAGGAAATGAAGTGCATTTTATTGAAAACTCTGGTGAAACCAATTTTAATCTAACTTAGAAATTATATTTATTTCAAAATATTAAATATAAAAATGTCCAATGCTTTAAAAAGCATTAAGAGAAGTTTATTACTAATTATTTTCTTTGCATTTAAATGGATATAATTTAAAATAAATGTGAATTTTTGAAAGAGTTTGTGTTCCATTACATATTTATTTGATAAGTGAATAAATATCAATATGACTGAAAGAATGATGGATGAAAACATTGGACTTTTAGTCAGAGGGCTTGTGTGTAAATCCTGACTATTTTGTTATTACCTTTGTGAACAGGGTGAGTCATTTAGCCTCAATTTTCTTATCTTGTCTCCTCGAAGACTCTTTTTTGCTCTAAGGCCTATGTTTCAGTGAATGAATTCTAGTCAATATTTTTATTTTCCATTTTAGAAGTGGCATAGGAAACATAGAGGGCACTTGGAAAGTTAGAGTTCTACTAAAAGTTCAGACAATAAAGCTTCAAAAACTAATAATCTAAGTGAAAAATCCTATTTTCCAAATTTTCTGACTCTGAGTTTGTATCTGGGAACTTAAATGGAATTAACCAAATTTTGAAGCTCTAAAAAGTACTTTTCATTTCAGTGATAATAAAGTGATTTTTGCTTACTTCTCCTCAAAGAATCATGGAATTTTTAGAATTAGGAGGAAATTCGCTGGCCACACAGTCCAATTTATACATGCACCCACACACACACATACATATAGGCACACATATATATGTATATCTAAAAAAAAATTTCCATTGCGCCATATAAAATCAGAGTTCATCCAATATTTACTTGAGGGACTTCAATGAGTGCAATATAAGAGCATTTGTGTATCTTTAATTATTATGATTTTTTAAAATTTCTTCTCTGACACAAATCCAAAATTTGACCATTTGAAACTTGTACCCATAAGTTCTAATTCTTTCCTATGGTGGTAAATAGAACAAATCTAATCCCTGTTTCAAACTGCAATGCAAAATAACTAAAGACTGATATAATCTACCTCTACCTCTTCTCTTTCCCAGACTAATCATCTCTAGTCTCTACAAGTGATTCTCACATGGCATAGACTCATAGTGCTTCACTGTTAGGGTTGATGCTCTTCAGTTTATCATTATCTTTTCTAAACTTTAGTATCCAAAACTGAACACAACAATCCTGATGCAATTAAACAAGAGCAAAGTACAATGAGTCTATTAGGCCTAAATTTCTTGAAATGTAATGCACCTGAACATTTTAATAGTTTTTAACTGACTTACACATGTTTGTATCATAGTTTTTACATACTTTTTGAATTCCCAGATATTTTTTAAACTGATATCTATGCATGTCTTCCCTATATTGTACTTGTAAAGATAATTTTAACCTGCATGTGACATTTTATGTTTTCTCCATTTTCCATTTAATCACTTTAAAGTTATACTAGCGTTTTGGCCTTCCCAGATCTTTTTGGATTCTAACTCTGCAACGTTCAGTTTTACCTATGTCTCCTATCTTTGTATGATTTGCAAACATGATCAAAATGCCATTAGTGTCTTTATCCAAATTATTAAAAAAATCAAATTGCTGTGAGGCCTGCACAGATCCCTGAGCCACTCCACTAGAGATTTACTTTTATGTCAACATTAAACCATTAATTACTACTCATTGAATTCTGTCATTCAATTAGTTCCAACTGCATTATCATGTAAGTGTGCATTTCTCACATTTCTACAAGTCTAATACATTAAATCCTTAGCAAGCTGCTGCATTTATATCATCTGCTCAGCAATTTAATATTTGCGGGAAAAATGTGTATGTTGCATTGATTTTTTGTAGAATTTCCTGATGAAGACAACTAATAAATGACAATTTCATGTAATATGAAGATCTGTGGATGAAATTCATAACATTTCACTAAAAAAGTGAAGATAGGAGGATGGATAGCTGCCTTCAAGAATTTGAAAGTGTGACATGTGAAACAAGGTATTTACTTGTCCCATTTAGACCCAAGAGATAGGACTAGGAGCAATTTGAAATGAGATAAATTTAATTGTAATGTCAGGTCATTAGATTATCTTTCTCATTATCCATACATTCTTGAAACTATTTTTAGTTCTTTTGAGGGCATCATTATTCTTCCAATATTTAATAATATCAAGAAGTAGTAATGACAATTGACATTTCTCTTTCACCTTACTAATCTGCTGTAAACAGGGAAATTCCAGGTAGTGAACCTAAAAGGAAAACAAGCTGCCTCCAGAGATAGACTCCTCATCACTGTAGGTCTTGCAGCCAAGAATTTCCAAATCAGGAATTTCTATACCACCAAAAAAACAAAGACCAAAATTTCCTACCTCCCCGTATACTTCCAAGAAAGGATGATAATCAGTTCCCTTTAATTTCAATATCAGACAGAAAATTCATTATTTTTATCTTAATTTGGAATGCACCATCCAAAAGGATTATACTCTAACATGATGATATATTTGGGCACACATTCCTGATAAAGCTGTACTTTTGGAGATGATTTTTATATTGCAGAGTAAATAATATGTTTTCTTCAAGTCAAAGTTCACATGGGTTGTATCATTTGAACCATGGTTTCTTTTATGATGTACAATGCCTCCTCCTTTATCCCTCTATTAAGCACTGCTAATTCTGTTTTCACATATTATGTGAGCATTTAGACTGAGCAGGGTAGTAAAAGTATTGTAAGTATTATTGGGATAATTGAGATTCTTGAGACAAAATTTAGCAGATTATCTTCCAGCCTTTTCGAGGTCTTAAAATTTTCCATGTTTACTAACTTAAAAGCTCAAATTTACTCATTCACAGAAAAAGGTTAGCACAGAAAGAATTAGAATTATAATTCTTTAGATTATGTGAAGTCATACCTCAAAGAATTCCCAGCATGAAAGGGGTGGGAGAGTGAGACACAGTGATAGAAGATGTCATTCAGTGACAAGAGAAGCACATGATGTGGTTTGATGTGAAAATATCAATAAGTCTGAGATGGAACAGACTGAGTCTGTAAAAGACACTAAATCTATCCTCAGTCTTCTGGGGAAGGTAAATTAGGGTGAAATATGCTACCTCAAGGCAATTCCAGAGATCTGTTTTTAGCAACATAATATGATTGATGGGGAAGGATATTTTGGGAAGACACCATTTTGGAGTTCTCAGAGACACATACTTCATGCAATGTTGATGTTTACTTGTCATGAGCACATGTACTAATAAGTCTTTATCTCCTAAACCAAAGGATCCTTGGTCAAAGTCAAATTGTTACAGTAAGTATGTTTACATTATAGCAGAAGCTATGGGCTTATCCTTTTATTCCAAGCTTAGGAACCACATCCTTTTACAAGGAGGTACACCCAATGTTCTCATAGCAGGCTTTCTATACCACTTTGCCATTTTCCGTAGCATATGGCAATTAAGGCTGTTTCTTCTTGAAGCACTTAGGCCTTCTAAGTGTCTCATACCCATTCTAGAGCATTCTAATTATAAGCAAATGTTTGTTTTCCTTTTTCCTTACACTGAACAAAGATTTACCTCTACAACTTATATACACTTTGAATTTGCCCTTTTGTGCGTAGGAGGAAAAAATCCAATACCTTTTGCCCCAAGACATCCATTTATGTACTTGAAGATAATTTTGATACACCTGCTATATCTTACCTTATCCAAGTTAAATATCCACAGTTCCTTCTGCCAAACCTTGTGATTGTCCTAAAAGATTATGGGAAAAAAATCTCTAGAAGGGATATGATGAAAATAATGTACAGTGGGACTATAACTTTCCTTGTCATAGATACTATGTCCCTATTAGTAAAGGCTAAAATATGAGAAATCTATATGATTGATTCTGGTCTCATATTGTTGTGCCATATTGAGTTTGAAGCCTTTTTCAAATGAATTATTGTAAATCTATGACTTCCCTGTCCTGTACTTGTTAAATTAATTTTTAAAAATAAAAATGCATGACATTATATTTAATCTGGAAAATTTAATTTCAATGTAGCCAGTCTTTAATCATAGCCTAATAAGTTTTATTTGAATCCTGAATCTATTTCCCAAAATATTAACTTTCTCTCTTTAGGGATATGCTGGAGCTAGCTTGCACTGCCTCATGAAAGCTAATTGTTAAATTTTCATTGAGTGTTTTTACCTCAGAAATCCACAAATACTACAGAGCAGTACTGTTTTATTGATTATCTAGATTTAAGAAGTGTGGAGTAAATGTTAATAATATAGATTATGTTTAAAAAATATGCTATGCGTTCATTTTGTTTTTCTTTGTGATCCTTGTGATTTCCTTGTGATCAATGTACCAGTGCATTGCTGCCTATTATCATATGATTTTCTCAACTTATATATTCTTCTTGATTCTGATAGAAAGTTTATCTATGACAACAAAGAATTATTTATTAAAATCAATTTGATTAATATAAGACCAAGCAACTCTGCCTCACTTAAACCCAATTAACTAAGAAGGCAAGACATTATCCCTTGGTTTCATTGGTCCTCCTAGAAAATGAATGATAAACGATAAGAATTTATATCTTTAATAATCTCTATCAGTGTCAAGTTTAAGTTTTGTCATTGTTGATTACTTAGCATTCTTGATTTAGTATTTCTTTAGCCCTCCTAAGATCTATATTTTCAGTTAAGCAGCTCTATTATATTCTCTAAGCATCTTTTAATATGTGAATTGTCTCCCTAAAAGTTCACATTGATTTCT
This sequence comes from Trichosurus vulpecula, assembly GCF_011100635.1. Taxonomy (NCBI): domain Eukaryota; kingdom Metazoa; phylum Chordata; class Mammalia; order Diprotodontia; family Phalangeridae; genus Trichosurus; species Trichosurus vulpecula. Next base: position 135,479,331 of record NC_050581.1, read on the forward strand.
ATAAACTTAAAATCTCTTATTCTTCATATGAATAATTTGTATTTATGTCATCAGAATTTCTTTCTCTTCTTTGATGATATTTCCACTACATATCTGGAACTGAATTTCCTTGAAGAATTTTAAGGCTTTGTTACCTATTCTTTCTAGAATATGAATTCTAATAAGTCCAAGGGTACAATGCTATTACATGGTAATCCTGAACTTATCTGCTAAGGAACAAAATATAATTAAATGAAATGCTAATTTCCCTGAAACCTTGCCTAATTTCAGCATTTTAAGCAACTTAAAAAAACACCTTAATATGATACACCTTCTGAATGTCTAGCAATGGAAAGATGATCTCAATTCAGAACACTGACTTAAATTAAGACCAGCATTTGTATAAACCTTTAGCAATGGAATAAAGATAGAAGATTCTGGGAAGACAGCAGAGTAGGCCAGAAAATTCCAAACTCTCCAGATTTTCTCCATAAATAAGACAAAATACCACCTCAGAGTGAATGTGGAGTGATAAAAATAAATAATATTTGGGACAGAACAGTATTCCTCCTGTGACACCCCGAGAAGATTTGAGATTGGGTTCCTTTGAAGTACAAATACCTCAGGGCTAGTTTCTCTTTAACAGCAAGCAGCAAACACTGGAGCTAACTTGGCTGGGAATTCTGCTCCAACTGGTCAACTAGTCACCCAACTGAATAGGAGATACAGAATCTTAAGGAAGAAAATGACTCTGTGAAAATTAGAATTGGGGAAAGGGAAGCCAGGTAAGTTATAAAATACCAAGAAATAACAAAACAAAATATAAAGAGTGAAAAAAAAGAAGAGAAAGTGAGATATCTTATAAGAAAAAACAACTAATCTGGAGAACATATCAAGAAGAGAAAGCATAAGAATAATTGGACTACCCAAAAGCTATGATAAAAAAATGATACAATAACAAAAGAAATAATTAAGGGAAATTGTTCTGAAGTGTTACAACAAGCTAAAATGCATTTAATCTAAAGAGGATAAAGGGAAACTACACTATATGCCACTCATATTAATCAACATTGTTTTAGACTATTTAAAATAACCAGACAGTATAAGGTTGGATAATTGCTGTGGTATAGTTAGTAGACTTAGAAATGTGATGGGTTAGTAGACTTAGAAAAACATGGAAAGATTTGGACCTAAGAAGCAAGAAATTATCCACTCTTAGAGAAACAGAGGACAAACAAATATATTACTGTCTTACATAGATGCGTATGAATGTTGATGTCTAGATATAATTATTGGTATCTAAGTATCGTTATATGCATGTACAAATATATGTATATGTGTGAGGATATATATATATATATACATATATATGTATGTGTATATATATGTAAATAGATATATAAATATATTCATGTTTAATTGTAGCTTTCTGGGGGGAGGAGGAGGAGAGGAAAGAACAAGTAAAAAGTGCACCCCATACGGTGAAGGAGGCAAGAAACCCATGAAAATAATACAGTATTATAAGAAGTGTTGGAGGATTTTACACAGCAGGAAATCACAGATATCTTGAGTAGGTTTATGCAAGGAATGGGAGAATCATTAATATCTTGGATGGTGAGAATTAGTGATGAAGGGGCTGCAGAAGTATCTGTGGATAGTGTGGATTGTATGAAATTTATAAGCATTACTCAGAATCCTTTTGTGCAGCAAGTTCTTAGGGATTATCATCTGCAAGGGGATAACCAGACAATTAACCTGTTAGATTTAGCAGCAGAAGGATGTAACAGAGAATATTGAACTGATTCTATGTGGCCCTGTGTAGATAGGCCCTGGTATTCACTTAGGAACTATATGAGAAAGTTAACAGAGGAGGTAATGAAGACTGCTATTATGATGAGAAACACAGATGCATACTAGGATATTTCCTTGGGAGTCTCTCATAGAAATTTAATAGATAAGACAGCTCCTTCTGCTTATAAACATGTAATTCTAACTCTGCTAATTGGGGAGGTAGGGCACCTTCTTTTGGAGATGCTAGATAAGATTTCACAGTTAAGTGACTTAGGAGATGGGGGAAAAGATAAATTTCCTCAAGAGAGAAGAGTGAATAGCCAGCAGATTCAACATCAGAATACAGTGACAAGAAAAGAAATGTTTACTGCTCTATTGAGAACAAGGGTAGATTTTGAAATAATAGATGACATTTCAACTAATGAGCTATACAAAATGTACCAAGATAAGGGGCTTAATAGTAGATGGAATAGGGAAGTAAGAACTGCCCCTACAAATTCTACAGGTCTTGCACTCTTGTACCCAAATGAGTCATACCTTCAGGGAGACTAGGAAATAGTCTGAGCCCCAGCTCATATTAAAGGAACACACAGATGGGATTACAGACCCCATATTAATGTGACTATATATTAGAAAAATGGATCAAATACTGTAACTAGGGCATTGATTGACACGGGGTGGAGGCCACCTTGATTTATGGAAATCCTGACAAGTTTAGGCATGGAACTCAACTGCCATCTCAAGAGTAGGAGGGGCTGAAATATCATCCAGATAAGTCAAATTAACAATGAAAATTGACAATTGCCTAAAAAAGAACATACCACGGTCATTGTACCCATTCCTGAATACATCCCTGGAATAGACAAATTGAGAGATAAAATGACTCTGAATTTACCTGAGGGAAGATATCAATTCGAAGGAAGAAAAATAGGAATTAATACAGTTTTAATAGGAAAAGTAAAAATGAACCCAATTACCTTACCTGAACCTTCTAAAGTAATTAATTTGAAGCAGTATCATGTGCCAGGTGAGCAAGAAGAAATTGCCAATAGTATAAAGGAATATGTTGAGGCAGCAGTGTTAGTTCCTAAAATCACTTGATAGGATAGCCCTGTCTGGCCAATCCAAAAGTCAGATGGAATGTGGAGAATGACATTGGATTATAGATGATTGTATAAAGTGACTCCTCCCTTGTAGGCTGATGTTTCAGATACTGTTAGCTTAATAGAAATGATCCAGAAATATGATGGGACTTGGTACACAGTTATCTATTTGGCCAATACTTTATTTATGATTCCAATAGACTCTAAACAATGGGACCAGTTTGCTTTCATGTGGCAGAGCTGACAATATACTTTTACCTGCTTGACACAAGGATATCTGCATAGCCCAACTATTTGTCATAGGATTGTGGCTGAACATTTGGATGAATTAAAGTTACCTGGTGTACAGCTTACCCAATACATAGGTGATATTATGATATAGGGAGAAAATGTAAAAGACATGGAGAAGAGTTTGATGCTATTAATTGGCCATATGAAAAGCAAAAGATGGGAATTTAACCCTGCAAATATTCAAGGGCCCGCTCACACTGTAAAGTTTTTGGGCATACAATGGAATAAAGGACTGAGAGAGTTTCTCCCACAAGCCCAACAAAAGATTCAAGATTTTCCTATCCTTACCAACAAGAAAGAAGCCCAAAGTTTATAGGATTATTTGGATATTTGAGACAACACATTCTGCATCTGGGACAGATTTTGAAATCCTTATACTAAGTTCCTTGGAAAAAGTGTGAATTTGACTGAGGACTTGGGCAGAGTAAAGCTTTTGAAGAAGCAAAAGGTGCTATACGATTGGCTCTAGATTTATGGCCTATGCAAAATGGACCTGGTGGAATTACAAGTGACTCTACAAAATGACTGTGAACTGGAGTTTATGGCAAAAACAACAAAAGCGAAATGTACCCTTAGTATTTTGGTCAAGGAAACTTCCTCTATCTGGAGTTTGATATACACCTTTCGCAAAGCAGTTGTTAGCTGCATATTGGGGTTTGGTAGAGACTGAACAACTGACTCTGGGCCATGAAGTGATATTGAGGCTGGAATCCCAATTATGACCTGGGTAATGAGTACCCCAGCATCTCAAGGAGTTGGACACGCACAAGAGGCTAGCATAATTAAAGGGAAATGGCATATTCAAAATAGATCAAAAACTGGAAAAAGTGGAGTTTCTGCTCTACATGAATCTATAGCAAACATAGACACTGAAGGAAATGATAAACCCACTGAACTAAGGTGACAGTTGGTACAGTTCTTGGTAAAATGCAATGATGGATATGATAAACTAACAGAAGAAACACGCAGGATTTACCGATGGGACAGCAAAATATTTGGGCCTCAAAAGGCATTGGAACGTGATAGCCTATAATCCATGTACTAAGCAAACTTTGGAAAGTACTGAGATAGGTGGAAGTAGTCAATATGCTGAAAGACATCAAGCTATCAAAGCAGAAAAAGGAGGACAGTGTCATATATTTACTGATTCATGGGCAGTAGCTAATGGGTTAGCTACTTGGATGCCCATGTGGAAAAATCAAAATTGAGAAATTCATGGCAAACAAGTTTGGGGTAAAGAATTGTTGGAAAATATAAGGGACATGTCTTTGTTTACTAATTTGTCAGTTTTTCACATAGATACTCATGTGGCCTTCACTACACCAGAACATGAGTAGAACGCACGTGCCGATAGACTAGCAAAGATTGCTACTGAACATATTTTCCCTACTCTGACACCAACTGATGATCTGGTATTATCAAAACGTACCCACCAAAGGGCCAGCCATTTAGGGGTCCAGGCCACACACTGGTGGGCACATGATTGAGATTTGCTTCCTGCAGGCTTAGTACCATCTACCTGCACATGCCTGATCACTGGACCTGTCCATCACTGTGATGTGTCATCCTTGGACCTGACAATTGTTATGTGTTATCCCTGGACATTGCGTTGACTGAGTTCCAGATGCCAGCTTGCTAAAGAACTGAACTCTGAAATAAGACATTTAACCTCTCAGGGCAGGGATAGCTCTACTCCCAATTTCAGCAGGAAGAAGCTATGGAGGATGAGACCTTCACTCCTTACCCCAAGATTTTCAACTCTATTTGTTTGAGGTGGGAATGATAATATTGTTTTACATGCTTATCTTGTGTTATCCCTGTTATATTGTTATAAAGTTCTGTTGACACCAATTATCCTAAAACTCCTATTGATTGCCCCATTGACCTATGTATTGGATAAGAAAGATCTTGGGGTTTAATTCAATGGCAATTTAAATTCAAAGATCTTTCCCACCCATTAATAGGCCCATATGACCTGCTTATGTCACAGGAATGCTAAGTCACATGTGGTGGGAGGAGCTTGTTGAGAGGAAAAGGAAAGTGTGCCACAGGAAATACTGAGAGAGCAATTAGAACTGAGGAAGAGAATAGACACAACATAAACTATCTGGGTTGTGAGTGTCTTTGTGGGAAGGCCCCAAGTGGAGGGAAGATGGCTTTGGAATTAAATGTTTTCTGCTGTGATATCATGGATTGAATTCTTTGCTGCTATGATGGATTAGGCTTATTGGTTTTGGGATCTGGTTCTCTGGTGTCTGAATAAATGATTGACTTCTTCTGCCTTCTATATGGAGAGTTTCTTATATTTTGTGGTACAGAACCACATAGGCATATTGACAATTATCATCTATATTGTTATTATTGCCTTGCTAATGCAATGTGACAGAATACTCTTGTGTTATGAGAAATGGCAATCGGAGATACTTTCAGAAAAACCTGGATGTACATGAACAGGTACAAAGCAAAGTGAGAAGAACCAGGAGATCATTATACCCTATGACAGAACTGTTATAATGATGCTCAACTGTGAAAGATTTAGCTTTTTTCAGAAATTCAGTGATCCAAGACACTTCCAAAGGACTTATGATGAAAAATGCTATCGACCTCCAGAAAAAGAACTGTTGGAGTCTAATTGCAGAGCAAAGCTTTTTTTTTTAAACTTTCTTTACTTTCTTGTTTATATGGTTTAAGTATTTTTCCCCCCACAACTTGACTTATACAGAAATATGCTTTGCATCACTACATTTGTGTATCCTATGTCAAATTGCTCACCTTCTCAATGAGGAGTGAAGAGAAAGAAAGAAGTGAATTTATAGCTCATTTTTTAACGTTAATTTTTTTCCTGTAATTGGAAAAGGGTAAATATTTAAAATAATTGAAATAAACCACAATGCATGAAGAAAAGTAGTATGATAAAGGTCAGGAATGTAATTTTAGATTCAAATGTCAGAATAAGAAACTTATACACTTTTGTAAAAGAGAAAGCCAAGGGAAAATGTATGGAGAGAAGAGATGAGGGTTAAGAACATAGTCTTTAGTTGAAACTATGAGGATTATTAAACCCAAAAGAGATTAAGAAATGTTCAACAGTGCAATGATAATATAAATTTGAAGGTCTTCCCATCTATTAATAGGCCCATGTGACCTGCTTGAGTCACATGGAAGCCTGAGTCACATGAGTTTGTGGTGGAAGGAACTTGATGAATGGGAGGAACAGGAAGGGTGGAGCAGAAAGGGTGGACCAGAGCCTAAAGCAAGTTGGTCAGGGCAGTTAGAGTTGAGGGAGCAAGAGGAAGCCAGCAAGCAGGCAGCTAGCTGTGAGTGTTTTTTTGTTTGTTTGTTTGTTTGTTTTTTTTTTTTTTTTATGGGAAGGCCTAAGCAGGGGCAAGGCTTTGGGATGGTGGTGCCCCCAGCAATGATAATGCATATAAACTTCTTCGTTGCTATGGTAGATTTGGCTTTCTGGTATTGGGATATGGCTCTCTGGTGTTTGAATAAATGTTTTAGTTCTGTCTTCCATAAAGAGAGTTTGTTATATTTTGTGATTCAGAACTATGCCAACATATTCATATCTGCCTTCATTGAATATGGTGTTGCCAATACTTGCAGACAGATGGAACAAGAGAATTCTTTGCTATGAAAGGTCACAGAGGAGAGAATATCTAGAAAGAGGGAGGAGTTAACAGTGTCAAATGCTCTCCAGGAAGAGAAAAGAAAAGAAAGGTGGGGGGTGGGGGGGGAGAGGGGGAATTCCTTTAGATTTGGAATTAGAGAAGAAATTAGTGAAGTTTAAGAATGAATTTAAAGTGGAGTGGTGGGAACTGAGATCAACTTATATAAAGGATTGAATGAGCTAATCTTGAAATATATATAATATGTTTATGTATATATATATATGAATAAAATATTTCAAAATAATTTACCATCTTTATTTTGAGACAAGCTGACTTCCCAATAATAAAAAAAAATACCTACATCTCCCTCTTCCAAAATACATTAAAGTAAAATTCCTAAATCAGTGACTTTGTTATTATTTAGTTACATCCTTACATCAGAGTTAATTTGATACTTGCATTATCAAATGCCCCCTTTCAACATATATTGACTGCTCAAATTAATTTAAATACCCCTAGGTAGGTCTACAAATTTCAGCAGTTCAAAACTGGCCAATTGCACATAGTAAAGCTTCTGTACAAAGGGACAGTTTTTTCATAAGGGCCATAATGATAAAAATGTTATCATTAGTTTAGGTCTACATAGGAACCACATGCCACTTCTTTAAGATTATATATATGGATTCAGCCAGTTCCAAAGTGGTTGCAACATAGGGCCCTTTTGTCTTTACTCCCTTAACACTATTTAGTATGTGATAATTTTTGGATATTACGCATTGACCATGCCTGTACTATAGCTTTCTATAAGTTATTTCAGATAGATAAAAAAAATTGTTCTATCATTAGAAAGTAACCAATTAAATTTTTCAATGCATTCCATTTATACTTTATGTCATGTAAGAGACCAACCAGGAATATGATAGAATCACTTAACATGGCTGCTCTTCTCTGGTCTCTTATGTTAAAATGCTTTCCACAATTTGAGGCCTGATGATTACTCCTGCTGAATATATATATTGACATCATTTTGATAGTAGTTTTAGAAGCAAAAGCAATTGAACAAATATTTCTTCAGTCTTTTCCCATCGTAAACTGTGTCTGTGATTATTCTAAATAAATGTTTTGTGGAGTAAAATCTGTGTTGATTTCTTTATTTATACTTCTTTTTCTTTATTTTTATAGTTCATGTTTTCAATAATTGTAAAGTCAGTAACCATCAACAAACACCAATACTCAAATGTATAAAAAGAAAGCTATTTAGATATAAACAATCATGTTTTTTTTTTAAATGAGTATGTTCAATTTAATATAAATTCATTATGTCAAATGTGGGTGAGGAACTGAACTGTGAAACAAATAACACTCCTGATCCCTAAATTCTCATATTCTACTAGGGATAAATAGCATAAATATAAAGATAAAGCAACACAATATATGCAAATATATACAAAGTGAATTAAATGATATGGTACTGAAATGCCTGATAAGTATGGCAATCAGAAAGGTCTTATATTAAGGGGTAGCACTTTGGATGAGGCTTAATGAAATCAGGGATTCTAAGATTTTGGTGTAATTTGGATGGAAAGATAAACATGGGGAAAAACCTTTACAAAGATAGAAAGGAGGGAAATGGAATTTTATGTATAAGTCACAGCAAATAGGACTGGAAGGTAAATTTCATGAATTTTCCAAGATATTAACTAAAATATTCTGTTTATTTCTGTGTTCCCTTTTGATGTCTTTTTCTTCATCTGCATTTTTTCATGTTTGTTGCTGCTATGATTTTACTACTAGCACATAGTTGACATCAATATATGTGTTTTGCTTCCTTTTCCATCATTCCATATTTCTCACCATATTTCTTTGAGATTTCTTTTTGTATTTATTTCTTACTTTGCAACATCTGTTCTATTATATTCATGTAATACAATTTATTCAATTATTCCTCAGTCATTGAAAACATGGCTTGTTTTTAGTTCTTCAATGTTATAAATGATGTGGCTATGAATTTTTTACTACAAATATGAGTGTGAACTTCTGTTTTCATGGTACCACTAAAATATTCAATTTTTAGTTAGCCTTTCACAATATGAGTATTGTGGAAGGGTTATACATAATGATACATGTGTGGCCTAGGTTGAATTGCTCGACTTCTTAGGGAGGGTGGGTGGGAAGGGAAGAGGGGAGAGAATTTAGAACTCAAAGTTTTAAAATCAGATGTTCAAAAACAAAAAAAGTTTTTGCATGCAACTAAAAAATAAGATACACAGGCAATGGGGCATAGAAATTTATCTTGCCCTACAAGAAAGGAAGGGAAAAGGGGATGAGAGGGGAGGGGAGTGATAGAGGGGAGGGCTGACTGGGGAACAGGGCAACCAGAATATAAGCCATCTTGGAGTGGGGGGGAGGGTAGAAATGGGGAGAAAATTTGTAATCCAAACTGTTGTGAAAATCAATGCTGAAAACCAAATATGTTAAATAAATAAATTTAAATTAAAAAAAAATATCTTTACCCATTGGATAGGTATAAGGTATCTCAGATTTGTTTAAATAAACCTTTCTCTGATTACTAAGCAGTTTGAACAATTTTGATGCATATATTGATAATCTGTGGCTCTTTTGAGAAATGTTTTTTCAAATGTTTTGGTGGCTTTTTTCAGCAATGAATCATAAATTTATGTCAATTCCTTTTCAATTTAAGATGTAAAATTGTAATTAGAAATTTCTTCAATCTCACCATTTCCTTTTTGTTGTGTTGCTTTTTGTAGGTGAAAAAAGACCTCTTAATTAAAAATAAGTTAGCATATCTATTTTTTCTCCTCATACTGAATTTTTTATCTTTAATGCCACACATAAAAAATATTAGATAAAGCAAACTTTTTCACCAAACAGCGAGCTTTTTGATTTGTTCTGGTGGTAGTACTAAACCTGTCCTGGCAAGAAAACTTGTTTCATTACAATTTATACTAAGTCAGCAAGAGGATTTATTCTGTATGTTCATTTCAAACCTAGGAAGGAAGAGAGTAATGTGTCTCTATGGAACTAGAAAAGTTCTGAATTGGGGCCATTTCCCACAAGTAATTAGAGTATACAGAAAACTAATAGTCACAAGGGGTTCACAACCAATCAAAAACTGGTCTTGAGGGCAGTTTGTTAGGTTTCAGCGAAGGAAAGGTGGAAAATTTCCAATCAAGTCTACCGCCATCAGAGATAGATGTCAAAGACAGGGTGAAGTCTGCTTTTTGGCTGTCCTCATACAAGTAGTGGCCAAAAATGAAAAGAAAATCTAGAAGATGGATTTGAGTATCCATTTCTCTGTGAAATTGAAGGTGTCCCCCCAAAAATAATGGCATCCCTCTTTCAAGAAAGGGCATATGCAGTAAATTCCTTTCTCTCTACAACCAAAAGACATTTTTAAAGGAAAGTAAATATTTTCCATAATGAAACAAAATTATCATTAAATGATTAGACTAATAGTAATGATGATAAAGTAGCCAACTTTTTTTATAATACTTAAAGATTAGCAAAGCAATTTCCATATGTCAACTCATTTGATCAATGTATAATTAAGAGAAAGAATACAAAATGGAAGGAAGCAATGTTCTTATCTTCTCCAATATCCTCTTCCGGTATCTCTTCACAACTTAGAAACTATACTGATTATGTGTATAGGATGCATATCTGTCATCCCAGAAGCACTGTATGTAAGCTTCTGGAGAAACTCCCAAAAACTAGCTAAAAAAATCAATCTGTCTATCTGTCCATCTATCTATCTATCTGTCTACCTATCTATCTATGTATAGAGAAATTCACAATCATTATTTGCTAAAGCATGAAGACTGAAACCTTTTAGAAAGACATATATATATACATATACATATATATGCATATATATATATATATATTTCATGAACAGGTAAATCTCATCTGTAATTAGCATTCTAACCTTAATTACCTTAAGAAGCTATGGTATCTGCTTCTACTCATATAGACTATAAACCTCTTTGTTTGAGCATATGATTTTCTTTAATTCACACACATAAAGACATACTTACATACATACACTTCACACACACACAACACTCTCTGGTTACTATTATTTTAATTTCAGTGATGAGCCTTTCCTAAAATTTTTCTATATCTAAGCTGCCATTAATGTATATAGCCCTTTGGGCATAGTTCCAAATTGCTCTCCAGAATGGCTGGATCAGTTCCCAACTCCACCAGCAAAGTAACAACATTCCAATTTTCCCACATCCTCTCCAGCATTTATCATTTTCTTGTTTTGTCATTTTAGCCAATCTGACAGGAAAGATGTGGTATCTGAGAGTTGTTTGGATTTGCATTTCTCTAATCAATAGTGGTTTAGAGCATGTTTTTCATATGCCTACAGATATCTTTATTTCTTCCTCTGAAAACTGCTTGTTCATATCCTCTGAGCATTTCTCAATTGGGCAATGACTTGTATTCCTATAAATTTCACTCAGTTCCCTGTATATTTTAGATAGGAGGCCTTTATCAACAACACTAGCTATAAAGATTTTCTCCCAATTTTCTGCTTCCCTCCTAATCTTTGTTGCATTGGCATTTTTATACAAAAACTTTTCAATTTAACATAATAAAATTATTCATTTTGCATTTTGTAATGCTCTTTATCTCTTGTTGTGTCATGAATTCTTTGCTTTTCCACAAATCCAATAGGCAAGCTGTTCCTTTCTCTCCCAAATTGCTTATAGTATTGGCCTTTATTCCTAAATCATGAATGCATTTTGACTTTATTTTGGTATATGGTGTAAGATATTTGTCTATGCCCAGTTTCTGCACTACCATTTTCCAATTTTCCCAACAGTTTTTGTGAAATACTGAATTATTAGCCCAGAAGCTGGATTCTTTGGTTTCATCAAATAGTAGATTTCTATAATTGTTGACTATTGTGTCTTGTGTACCTAAGTTATTCCACCGATCCATCACTCTGTTTCTTAGCCAGTACCAGGTAGTTTTGATGACTGCTTCTAATATCTGGTATGACTAGGCCACCTTCCCTAGCATTTCTTTTCATTAATTCCCTAGATATTCTAGACCTCTGGTTCTTCCAGATGAATTTTGTTATTATTTTATCCAGCATTGTAAAATAATTTTTGGTAGTTCGATGGGTATGGCACTGAATAAATAAATTAATTTAGGGAGAATTGTCATTTTTATTATATTAGCTTGGCCTAACAATGAACAACTGATATTTTTTCCATTTATTTAGATATGACTTTATTTGTGTGAAAAGTGTTTCATAATTATGTTCATATAGGCCCTGGGTTTGTCTTGGCAGATAGACTACCAAATATTTTATAGTGTCTACAGTAACCTTAAATGGAATTTCTCTTTCTATCTCTTGCTGTTGGGCTTAGTTAGTAATGTATAAGAATGCTGAGGATTAAAGTGGGTTTATTTTATATCCTGCAACTTTGCTAAAGTTGTTTATTATTTCAAGAAGTTTTTTATTTGATTCTCTAGGATTCTCTAAGTAGATCATCATATCTGCAAAAAGTGATAATTTAGTTTCTTCTTTGCCTATTCTAATTCCTTCAATTTCTTTTTCTTCTCTTATTGCTACAGCTAACATTTCTAGTACCAAATTGAATAATAGGAGTGATAAAGGACATCCTTGTTTCACCCCTGATCTTATTTGGAACGAATCTAGCTTATCCCCATTAAAAATAATGCTTGTTGACAATTTTAGATAGATGCTATTTATGATTTTAAGGAAGGCTCCCTTTATTCCTATGCTTTCTAGTATTTTTAATAGGAATGGGTGTTGTTTTTTGTCAAAGGATTTTTCGGCATCTATTGAGATGATTATATGGTTTCTACTAGGCTGTGGATATGATCAATTATGCTGATAGTTTGCCTGATATTGAACCAGCCTTGCATTCCTGGAATAAATCCTACCTGGCTGCATTGTACTATTCTCTTGATAAGTTGCTGCAGCCTTTTTTACTAACATGTTATTTAAAATTTTTGCATCAGTATTCATTAGGGAAATTGGTCTATAATATTCTTTCTCTGTTTTGACTCTTCCTGGTTGAGGTATTAGTACCATAATTGTGTCATAAAAAGAATTTGGTAGGACTCCTTCTTCACCTATTTTCCCAAAGAGTTTATAAAGTATAGGAATTAATTGTTATTTGAATGTTTGATAAATTTCACATGTAAAACCATCTGGCCATGGAGATTTTTTCCTAAGGAGTTCATTGATGGCTTGCTCAATTACTTTTTTCTCAAGTGGGGTTATTAAGGTATTTTACTTCCTTTCTGTTAACCTGGGCAATTTATATTTCTGTAAATATTCATCCATATCCCTAAGGTTGTCAAATTTATGGCATATAATTGGGCAAAATAATTCCTAATTTTTGTTTTAGTTTCCTGTTCATTGGAGGTGAATTCACCCTTTTCATTTTTGATACTGGTGATTTGATTTTCTTCTTTCTTTTTTTTTAATAAAATTGGCAAAAGATTCACCAATTTTATTGTTTTTTTTTCATAAAAATAATCTCCCTGTCAAATCTATAGGGAAGTGAAGAATTCATGACCAAACAAAAGATACAGAGCATTATGAAATGTAAAATAGATAATTTTGATCATATTAAATTGAAAGGCTTTTGTACAAATAAAATGAATGCAACCAAGATTAGAAGGAAAGCAGAAAGCTGGGAAATAACCTGTACAGTAAGTATCTCTGAAAACGGCTTCATTTATCAAATATATAGGGCATTGTATCAAATATATGAGAATATAAGCCATTCCCCAATTGATAAATGGTCAAAGGATAAGAACAGGTACTTTTCAGATGATGAAATACAAGATATTTATAAGCATATGAAGAAGTGCTCTAAATCTCTTTTGATTTGAGAAATAAAAATTAAAACAACTCTGAAGTGCCACCTCACACCAGTCAGATTGGTAATGTGACAACAAAGGAAAATTATGAATGTTGGAGAAGCTGTAAGAAAATTGGAACTCTAATGCCTTGTTGATGGAGTTGAGAACTGGTCCAATCTGGAAACCAAATTTAGAACTATGCCCAAAGGTGACTGAACTGTGCCTACTCTTTGATCCAGCAATACCACTACTGGTTCTATATCCCAAAGAGACCATAAAAAAGAGGGAAAGGACCTAGATGTTCATAAATATTTATAGCAGCTCTCTTTGTAGTCATAAGATATTGGAAACTGAGAGGGTGCTGATCATTTGGGGAATGGTTAAACCAGCTGTGACACATAGATATAATGGAATACTATGGTATAATAAGAAATTAATAACAAGCATATTTCAGAAAATCCTGGAAAGACTTGTACAAAGTTATACAAAGTGAAATGAGCAGAATCAGTACAGTAACAGCAACATTGTGTGATCATCAACTATCAATGACTCACCTCTTCTGAAGAACACAATGATCCAATAGAAAGGACTCACAAAGGAAAATGCTTTCCATATCCAAATAAAGAACTGATGTATTCTGAATCGAGATAGAAGAATTTTTTTTCACTTACTTTATTCTTTCTTGTGGGATTTTTTTCCCTTTTTATCTGTTTCTTCTTCCAGAACTACAAAGAATATAGAAATAAGTTTTACATTATAGCACATGTATGAACTATGTCAAACTGCCTAACCTTTTCAGAAGAGGGAAAGAAATGGAGAGGGAACATTTGAAACTCAAAATCTGTAAAAATGAATGCTAAAAATTTTTTTGATAAGTAATTGAGGGGAAAAAATAAAATACTGTTTATAAGAAAATGGATAATGAACAACAAGTAAGGGCCAACACCAAATGTTTGAAAATTTTAAAGAAAAGTATAGGTGTTACTTCATATAGATATGGTATTTTCATCTTGTTTAGTTGGTTTTATCTCTAACTAGGCTTCAAGCTTTGTTTATCAGTTTCTTATCAAAACTGTATTTCCCTTGCAATGTATACACTGAGAGCACCTCTACATTCAAAGTAGGATCAAAAAGAGGTAAGAGTTGGAAGGAAACTCAGAGGCCTTCTATTCTTCTCTCCTTATTTTACAGGTGTGGAAATAGAAGTCTAGGGAAGTGTGACTTGTTCGAGTAGATTTATGTAGTATAATCCTCAGATACCTGACTAATTGAATAACATTAATTTGCAAGTCTGGATTAGTTACAGGAGGATGAATGACCTTATCTGATTCTTAGTGAAGATTTAAAGGATTAGATACAATTTTCTTTGGCCTTCCTCTAATGGAGAAAAAAAAAACAACTTTCTAAATTGATTTGTTATTGTCAAATAAAAATATCATGGCTGTGTAGGAAAAAAAATAAAAGAAAAAATAGATGCTGATTGTGATGATGGCAGTAGAAAAAAAGAAGATTGAGTCTTACTAGCTTATAAGTCAATCTCATCTTTTGACCATCATGGTCCTCTTCAAGAATGAAGGACAAACAACTCAAGCTAGCAAACTTTTTATGCCATTCTGTGAATATTACTACTACTAAGCCTGCTGGGCTAACTTTACCACAAATTTCATAGTGTGGTTTAGAATTAATTGGTGGGACTAAATTGACTGTACGGAGCACCTTAATTTGTTTGTTGTTTTATCATTACATGGAATTTTTAAGTGCAGTCAACAAGACCATTGTCATACTTTAATTCCATCAGACTATGTCAGAGTAAAGGAATGGCTGTAAGTCTGGTAGTTAGGATAACTCATAACTGGATAACATTCCATTTTAACCTCTACTGTAAAGGAAGACTATTGTCATTTCTGGTCAGGAAAAAAAAAAAAACTTAGAAAGGATGACATTTAACTGATGAATTTGTTACTTCTTATCATTTAAGCCTCTGGATAAATTTTGGCCAAAGTCTAAAAATAGTAGCAGCGCAGTGAATACAGTACTTGACTTACTAGTTGTGTGACTGAGCAAATCATTTGAACACTAAAAGCCTTAGTTTCCATATCTATAAAATGGGGATAATAACACCCACCTTACGGGTTATTGTGAGGATCAGAAGAGATAATAGATGTAAAGCACTTTACAATCCTCATAGCGTTGTTTTCTTCTAGGTATTTAGTCCATTGAATTGATCCTTTTAGGTCCATTTAGTTCCTTTCATTACAAGGTTTGTTCAAAAAAATGTTAAATAGCAAGAGCAACTTACAATTATGTTGTATGAGCATTTACTTTAATTAGTATACTATGAACTATAGATATTTAGCCTGCTCAAGGGGAAGGAGAGGGTTAAGTACTGATAAGCTGCTAAATTAAGGAAAGTACCTTACCTACAAACCCCTCCACTTCAAACTAGGGGCAGAAAAATCTTGACTAGTGCCTAAGGGTATGGGTGTATGTGGAGTACAGGGAGACTAGCACCTCAAGTTTGAGGGCTTGCTGAGCTCTTTTCAGGGCTGCTCATCCATTTTGGTGTCTACCTCTCTCCCAACTCTCACCTGTGGCTCCAAGAAGCTGTAGAATGTGCTGCAGCAGCCATCTTGGCTCAAACCATCTTGGCAGAAGGGCTAAACCAGGCTGACAAGCTGACAGTCTCAAACTGTTAATGAGTTTGGAGGATAATCCCCTGGTAGAATGGGCAGATGAAAACAACCTGTTCCAACAGCCATGAAGGTAGCTAAAGCAGGTGCTGCAGGACTCTTAGAGCTTTGTCAGAAATCAAAGATGCCAAAGTCATCCACTGAATCCTGGGGCTATTCCCTCACTTTGGTTTTGCCCTAAATCTTTGATGACTCTGCCCTACTTAAATCCAATTCACTTCAAAGTCAAGATGTCACTCCATGATATCATTGGTTTCCTTGGAAAAAGAAGGAGGAACAAGAACAAATGTCCTGCTAACAAAGTATTTATGGAAAAGAGGCTTCTAATGGTCAATGGAGTAGGAACTAAGTTGCATACTAAAGGATTACTTGACTTTTCCTCACGGCTTTGCACTCCTCTCTTCCCTTTCCTATTGTCTAGCAAAGAGGACTATTGTAAACTTCTGGTTGAGGGTTCTCCATTCAGCCACTGGGTGTCCCTAAACACATGGTGGCTTTCTTATCTGTGTCATTTTTTTTTTCCTTCTTATGAGTACGCAAATCTTGAATACCAGTTTAAAAACATACCAGCTTTGAAAAGTCAGAATAGTAAACAGAAATCCTAGGAATAAAAAGGGTGGGGAACAGAGATCACATCATCAAGTAGCGGCAGTATCTGAGTGGTGAGAAGACATAAGTTGCAAAGTACCCCTGTCCTTTGACTTTTCTCCTATACACATACTCCTAATATGGCATTTTTATGTTTGAGCTCACTCTCCACATGGACATATATGTATATGCAACGGGAGGGGAAAACTCTGGGTTTTGGCATTTTTGTAACATTTTCCTTTAATTCTTTGTAAATTCCCTTTAGAAAAGCTGATTGATGCTTAGCTTGTGATAAATTAAGGAGGGGAATATTAATGAGAGATTTCAAGCTATAATAATGGAATTCCCAACCTTTGGAGGTATCCAGTAGTAGAATTCTGAGGTTAGCAGCAGTTTGCCCTCTGAGGGATCTGACCATCTATTAGTAATAGCAAAAGAAGTGAATACTACCTTAGAAGTTTTTTTAAGGAAATTTAGGTTTAAATCTATTTAAACTATTGCAAAATAACTCAGAAATAGTGTATGCCTCTCCTGAAGGTCTTCAAAAAAAGAGTCTATATAACCACCTATATTAGACAATTTTATTTCAGTATAAATAGAAGACTAGAGGGTCTCCAGTATGTCTTTCAATTCTGTGATTATTTTGATCCTCACAAGAGTAAATCAATATGGTACAATGGGAAACAGCACTCAATTGAGAGCCAGGTGTTATAGGTTTGATGTCAATGCTTCTCACATGTGGATCTCTGAGCAATCATTTAATATGTCAGGACTTTCATTTTCTCATATATAAAGTTAAAATTTTTCATTTGGTGATCACTGAAGACCTTGCTACAGAGAACTTCAGCTTTCATTTGTTTATATCAAGGTCATACTTCATAGATTAGAGGAGTGGGAGGGGGATGATTTAGTTATAAATGTTGGTTAATTTTGACAAAGAGTCCAAATGTCAGGATCAGGATTCATTTATTGCAGAGTTGGAGATCTCTCAACTAAATTTTTAAATTCCATAATCATTTATTAAACACCATTCTGTAGCATAGATGTAGTAAGGTGAATACACAAGATTAAAAAGAAATAGCCTTTTTTTAAAAAATATGTATACATGCATGCATAGGTAATTATCTGAAGATATATACATATATACACAATGTACATATATGTAGATATAAACATTCATGTGTGCATATTTAAGCATATATGCATAGTTATACATAGGCATGCATATGCACTGCCTACATTTATATATGATGTGGGAATCTTTATTTTATATATATATATGCACATATATGTGTATGACAATAAAATATAGAATATGTTATATATGTATATTATATGTGGAATACAGAATATATAAATAGAACAGATGGAAAATATATTCTTAGATATATATGTGTGTATGCAAACAAAAAACATGGAATAAATACATATGTCATCTAGTTCATTTCTATATAGCTATCTATATCTACATCTATCCCTATTGATATTGAGATAGATGATAAATCGATAGATAGATAGATAGATAGATAGATAATAGATAGATAGATAGATAGAATGAGCTTCTGAATTTCCCTTTCCAAACACATTCAGAACAGCAAGTCAAGTCCTAAGAGACTGGCTTGTTATTGATCCCCTCAGGATTCTATGGGTTACTCTGAAACATTGTGATGCTTTTTGAGTGTTGTAATTCCTGATTCCACAAATGGTCCTACCCCTACCCTCCCATATCAACCAGTTTACATTCACTGTTACACATACAAAAGTTAATTTGAGTGAAGGAAATAATGATTTCACTAAAAGTAGTTTAGAAGATTGTACATATCAGGTAGATGGGACAGACAATCCATACAAAGACAAAATAAAAAGGAAGGTCATTTACAGAGAATAATAAGCAGTTAGGTTGTTAGCCTGTAGTAAAATGTATGGAGCATTGTCTGGTCAGCCTGAAAACATAGGCTTGTCCTGATTGTGAAGCACATTAAAAGACCATAGAGGCAAGGGGAAGTTACTAGGCTTTTTCTAGAGGGTAGTAGCCAATAGCCATATTTGCACTCTAGGAATATTAATTTTGCTGTGCCTACTTGGCCTGAAAGAAATTAGGAACTATCTAGAATAGTAAGAATAAATAGCAGGTGGATGGAAGGAATTGAATTATGAATAGGAGTCCATGAAATAATTAAACATTATTTAACTAATCCGTGATAGCAGAGAACATAAGGGGCCACTTAAAATATTGGAAGAGTATGAACACAAGATACAAAATTAATTGATTCAGATAATATGAGTGTGAGTAGAAAGACAAAATTGAGTAAGAGGGGGAATGTAGCTAATTGTGAGGAAATATTTTCTAGTTAAATGTAGAAAATGTCTGAAGCCGTTATTGACCTGTTCTCCATATGTAAATGTGGACGATGAGGCAGCTAGATGGTGCAGTGGAGAATGTACTGGACCTGTACTTGGGAATTCAGCTTGAAGAGTTCAAATATACCTTCAGATATTTATTAGTTGTATGACCCCAGGCAAGTCACCCAGCCTTTGCCTGCCTCAGTTTCCTCAACTTTAAAATGAGGATAAATTATATCAGCTACTACTCCCAGAACTGTTGTGAAGATTGATTACAATAATATTTATAAATTGTTTTGCACTATATAAATATTATATTTGCACTATATAAATATAAATATTAGCTTAATTCTAATAGCAATTATGATGAAAATGTGGAAAAATTATGATATAGGGTAGACATGGATGAGGGAAAATATCCCCATCTAGCTAATCACTGGTTTTCTGTGGATTTTAAATGTGATGATAGATAGATAGATAGATAGATAGATAGATAGAGATAGAAATTGGTATTTCGGTGGTAACTTTTTCCCTCTTCTCATCCATCATATTCACTCAGACACAGAATTCCCCCTAATTATACTCTACTTTGAGAGAGCTATGAGGACATACACAATGCCTTCACATTGGAACAGGTGACCAATTGCTGTTTTTTAAAACTTAAAATTCCTTGGAGTTTCAAAGTCACCCTTATGAAATTAAGACTATAGGTCATATTGCAAAGCCTATTTGACAGAGTCAGCTTCTAATCTAGGGAGGTTGTAAAACCAAATAATAATGACAAAAATGTAGAGACTCTAGATCTCCTTTCTAAGAGTTAGTGGGGAGAGCAGTGATGCTACAATATTTACCACACTGGCTGTGGAATCTAGGTCATTGTATAAAATATGGGAGTATAGACATAAGGCTGCATTGCACATTAATTAACAGATGGATTCTTTATCAATTAGAACCATTGATTGTTAGTTTAGAATTCTTTATCTCTTCAAAATCTCTCATGTTTCTATTCTCCCTCAAACTTGGAGAGATTTTTTGCTCTTTGCTATTGGATTTTAGTAGGATATGTTATGAGCAAATATAACCTCAATTAATTACATCATTCTGAATCCTAAAAGACTTTGCAGTTCGAATTATGGCAGTTATTTTACACTGACAGTCATAAATGATTACATGTTCCTGGATGCTGTTCTATATTCATGACATTTAGCCCTGAGGTGGATACATCAGCAGTGGATAAAGTGATCCTTTTGCATGGTCTGTTTAGCAGTTTAAATTTGCAAAACATTGGGAAGTCCCTGAGGATATGCAACTCTATAAATACAAGATATGCTATTTTGTTATTGTTTTAGGTGATCCATAACTCTCAATGCACAGGTACAGAGGCTACAAACTGTCATTTAAGATATGAAAACATGCAAATGGAAACTCTGGAAAAGTCAGGAGCTTTAAGCATGGGTTCACATGTCTGTTGGTTAGTATTTTAATCAGGGTGTTTATGTCAGTTTATCTTATACATTCAATATAATGGTTATTAACCACTTCCCTTCTCTTAAATAAAAGTCAACCTATCACAGGCCCTTATTTCCACCTTTCTGGACTATTGCAATTGTCGTAATATAATGACAACAATAACAACAAAAGGATCATTCACTTCTTTTGCAAAAGTGTGGTATAGTGAATAAAAAGACATAATCAGAACCAGGAAACTTCTACCTTGGGCACATACTGGTTTGTGAACCAGTGTCACTTGATTCTCAGCTCCCTCAATAGCTCTTGAAGGATATAAGTTGCAGAGAATATTCCAACCAAATTGGTAGAGTGATTTTCCTCAACAAATGTCTTCCTTACAGCAGTGAGAATTCACCGTCCTTTCCATTTGTTTTTCTATCATAGTCCTTTATAGATAGAATGAGATGCCTTCACAATCACCATCAATGAGTTTTTTTCTTGTGTAAATGCAGGTGGTAAGAGGTGTATAATCTTGTAACCAAGTGTGAGGAATGTAAAGGAGAAATTTAGGAAATTTCCATAGGCACATTACAAGTATGAATACTCCTTTTAATGAGTTAGAAGAGTCAAAGAGATTGATTGTACAAACAAATTAGGCATTCTCCTTGAGTCATTAAATAGCTAAACCCTTGAGGATAGAAGGCAGTCAAGGTTTAAAGCAGTTGTGATGTAACATTCCTGAAATGAAGAGAATGTTTTCTCTCTTCCTGCCCTTTACCATATCCACTAGCCTTGTGCTTTGGAAAGTTACTACTCAATCAGTAGGAGGCATTACTTATATATGCTTGAGGACTCTGAAGAGAAATCTGGACTTCCAGATACTGCAGTAGTAGGAAAATTACAAGTTTCTTTTTCCACATATTATCTTACACACATGTTAACACCAATGTACTCCAAGTTTAAGTCTGTTCTTCTAATTGATGTATTTGAAGAAATGTGTCCCAGTTTGATGAAGGTAATAACTTACAGCTATTTTTTTCCACTTTCCATCTAAGTAAAGGTTTTTGCTAAGAGCTAAATTTTCCTACTTACTGATGGGAAGTTGATGGGAAGTACATAAATTTGTGCTCATGAGCTACAGTTCTAGAAGTGGCCATCCATAGCCTTTCTCTCCCTTGAACCATGAGTAGCAGGAGCCCTGTAGTGGGAGTTCAAGTTGGGATAATATCCCAAGAGGTTGCGTCACTGTGGGAACACTCTCTAGGTTATGTTGGGATATCCTATGTATTTGCAGAGAACTACATGAGAGATGTTTCATTAAGGGCATTCATTGGCTGCTTTATTGTTATAGGGTAATCCATTGGAGAAATATATATATGTGTGTGTGTGTGTGTTTGTGTATGTATGTATATTCTATATATGCATATATACATACATATATATGTGTGTGTGTGTGTGTGTGTGTGTATATATACATATATATACCATATATATATATATATATATATATATATATATATTGTTTTAGACTATGGTAGGGCAGTGAGATTTTTGTGTGTGTCCTGTTTACTTCCAAATCAGAATATTTGAGGGTATTTTTGTTTTTTTACTACTTACCTATTGAATCTGTTATATGACTGTGCCCATTATGTGGTGGGAAGTAATATAATGAGTATGGCTTTTTCCTCTCATCTGTTGATGCCTAGCACTTTGCCTAGAGCACACCATGAGCAGTCCTTTATGTTTTGTTGTTTTTTTCACTCTTAAAGCATAATTAGGTTGACTTATGAAGGCATGGATAAGATGGGGACACAGTGACATAACACATGTTTAGCAAACATCTAGATCAGGATGTGATTGTAGTCCACCCTGGCTTCATGAGGAATAGATGATGACAGACTATTGTAATTGCCTTACTATATTCATTTATGAGATGGTATGGATATAGTATCCATAGATATTATCAAAGTTTGCAATGAAGTATCTAAAATTATTCTTGTGAGTAGAGTGATATAGATTATAATGATGTTATCATATGGATTTGATCTGGTTGATTGGCTGACTCAGAGCAATTTTTAATGTTCAATATTAACATACCTAGCTCTATCCAGGCAAGTACTTTAGAGATTAGAACTTGTGCCTGTGCCTTTTAAACATTATCAATGACTCGGATAAAAGTATAGATGATGACCTTATAAAATTGTAAAATGGCACAAAGCTGGGGAGATAGATATTCTAGAAGAGTCAGAATCCAAAGGATATTACAGACTGGAGTATTCATGCTATATGAACTTTGATAGTGTCATATTAATTGGAAGTCATAGTCTTGTCCATTAATAACACAATGCCAATGGTTAATTCATTGTTATCCCTGAGCTCAACTCTTGGGTTTCAGTCTTTAAAATGAGGCTACAGAGCAGGAGAGTGGCAGAGGAAATCAGAGAAGAATCTATGCCTATACACAGACAGACATGTTCTTCCTTCACTGGAGGGCAACTTGCCATTGACCTCTATGATACAGGACTGACAAAGTCCCAAAAATGACAAGGAATGAAGGAAGTTGAGGGCAGTGAGGAGCTCCTGGAACAATAAAAAAAAACTGCAGGAATGCACATCAGCGTTAGAAATGTAGCAGCACTGTCCATTTGTGAATGTTTGGACCAAGTCTCCCACAACCAGTAGCGGAACCCTTGTATTAAGTAGAGGAAATTCCAGACCTATAAACCATCAGGGTCAAGGAGAAACCATAGAAAAAGACATGATCTATAGGATGTTGTTCTTCAGTGGTATTTTAAGTTATGGGCTCTTCAGATCTGGGGGAAAAGGCTATCCTATCTTGCTATCCTGAGTTTTTTTTTTTTTCGTAGTAGGTGGTCCCCATTCAAAATAGAACCCAAAATCTGAAAGTTCCTATGTATCAAGGGTGAAAGAGTAGGTCGCTTGGACTAGCACCTTCAATTCATTTCCCCTTTTGCAAATGCAAATGCAGAAGTGAAGAGGGAGAGTACTTATAGACCTAAAAGTAATTACAAATGACTGTATAGACTTCTGTGGAGGAGGACTCAGCAAGAAGGGAAGGAAAATTGAGTTGACTATATATATGAGCTGACTTGAAGCCATTGTATTCTTATCAAGTGAAATAAAGCTTATCCCTAAATCAATGTTTGATTATCCTGAATGTTTGAATAGGAACTAAGGTTTTTCTCTCCTTTTCTTTTTGGGGATGTGCACCTGAAACAAATTCTGACATTCCAGAGGGAGTGGTGAGTGCAGGACCTAACCTAAAGAGATTGCTTTTCTGGAGATTTAATATCATTTTGTAAACCCATAACTTTTTTTTTTTCTCTGAGCCCCAAGTTTTGTCTCCCTCACCATTTATAGTAATTTACTTGTATATTCAGTTTTTTGGCAAAGGCAGTGCTAAAATCATAAGTACAGGAATGGTTTATATTGAAATATTTGCCACTCCATTGCTTTTCATGGTTAAGCAGATGTAAGTATATGAGCTATTTCAGTTGTTGGGGGTGGTGGTGAGTGAAATGCAAATTTTTTCCAGCATTCTGCACCTGTTGCTGACAGTATATTTAACCTAACTGATAGGGGAGGACTAAAGATATAATACAGAAAAAATTTTAACAAATATTTTAGATGCCTTTTAGATACTTTTTAGAAAACTGTCCAAGATTTCTTGTTCAAAATCAAAATAAGCAATCTAACAACTATTTTTATGGCTTTCATTTTATAAGGATTTTAAACTTTTAATCCTTTGCTTTTCTCATAAATTGTTACAAGTGATAGACTGTCAAATCAAATCATTGAATAGTAAAATACAATATGTTTATGGCTTTACTTGGCATTAAATAAATAAATAATAATATTGGTGGTGTTTGGCTAAATATTATAGCTATGGAAATCTCTTTATACTGTTAAATGAATAATTCAAATGCAATGAATATTTTAGTGCAATTGCCTAATTCTTCTGATATGAATTCAGAATTACTCCTATTCAGCTATGTAGCACAGAATATTAACAGGGTACCATGATGAGAGCATAGAATAAACTAGATATGACAATTCTCCATTAAAAATAATATATGCTGAAGATTGCAAAGTAACTCCCTGATTCATCTATCTAGAGTATTGTGTTGTTCTAGCCCATGCAAATAAATCAGAGAATCAAACATGATAATAAAAGAACATTGTAAGAACTGAAAAATAAGACACTCTATCTCTTCCTAAAAATATTGATCAATTACTTTATGAAGTTTTATTTGATATCTGCCAAATCTCTTTATAGCTCTATCCTCACTGATCATCCAATATCTACAAAGTTCTTTAACATTTTAGAAATTTGGAGAAAGTGCTATATAAAAAATAAATCGGTTGATGATTTTTTTGCAATAATCCATTCAAGTGTATTTAACACTAACTATATGCTTCTATGGATTTTATAAACACAGAGCCCAAATATGTGAAAATGTGATTTCCACAATGTCAAGGGTTATGTAGTTTTCCCTGGTTATGCCTGACTTGAAATGAAAATAACAGTTGTAGAAAAGGAAGAAAGCTAAAATAATTATTTAGCCATTAGATTCCTACAAAACAAGCAACTGACAAAATTGAACTTTTTTAGTTCACCAAATAGTCATTCAATACATTTTTACTGATTTACTCTGATTCTTTTGTAGACAAACTTTTTGTTGTGATAGCATCATCATCTTTATGACTTTGGCAGACTTTAACCTAGAGATTAAAATCTAATTCATTTTCATGCATTGTTAATTATCAATGGGTCTTGAGCTATCACCTAGTTTAATATTTTGGTTTACAAATGGCAAAACCGAGGCCCAGAGAGGGACATTTATTGGCTCAAGGTCACACAAGCAGTTATTGACAGAACTAGGTTCTGACAGCATGGTGAATAGGAAAGATCAGTGAATTTGATGTCAAATGAAGTGCACTTGATTCTTCTTGGACTTGTCTCTTATTAGTTCTATGTTTTGGGGGTAAGTAGATTAGACTCTAGGCTTGTATACAAAAAGGAAGTGTTTATAGAAATTATCTCCATGATACTAGCCATTGATTAAGCTATTATCCTTACTCCTAGAATTCTAGTTTCTTATCAAATATTTTTCTACTATGGCAGTAGAGTAAAGCTTCATTTAATTTCATTTAAAAGCTATACACATAAGTTAATTGTTTTACAAAATAACTAAAGAAAAAATGACAAATACTCATTGAATACCTATTGCATTGAAGACTTTATAATGTAGAAAAAGAAGAATAAATCCTCTACTCCCAAGAGTTTACAATCCAGTTCAGAAGAAA
This sequence comes from Trichosurus vulpecula, assembly GCF_011100635.1. Taxonomy (NCBI): domain Eukaryota; kingdom Metazoa; phylum Chordata; class Mammalia; order Diprotodontia; family Phalangeridae; genus Trichosurus; species Trichosurus vulpecula. Next base: position 135,505,380 of record NC_050581.1, read on the forward strand.
AGAAATATACACAAATAGCTACTGAATTAAGCATTATATAATCATTTTCATGCAGGTGATACAAATAAGGAGTTATATGTGATTTAAGAAGATGGACAGGACAGTTCTCTCTAGAATGATTATTGGAAACTTCATTGAAGATAAGGCATTTGAGCTGACACTTGAAGAACATCCTGGACTTGTCAAGTAGTGTGGATTTGATACCAAATAGAAACATAAATGATGGTATGACAGGGGAAAAAATTAAAAGTTATGTTTAAGATATGGAGAGTTAACTAATCTGGATGAAACAGAGGGTTCATGTAGGAATAGATAACCTATAGCTTGAAAGGTAGGTAAGAACCATAGGGAAATTTAGACATGTTGACTTAGAAATATTTTTTAAAAATCTATTAACTCCAAATTTGAAGATATAAGATTAAATATATTATGAGCATTATATGAAGAATTATTTTTCCCAGTGTACTATTGATGTGGCTTTGTTTATTGCCATGTTCAACTGAAGAAACTGAAAGGTAGAAAGAAAAGGTAACATTAATGGGGGAATAATTAAGGAAAAAAATCTTTCACATTTCATTGCTGAATGTTAGACATTTGGTATTTTTATAATAGGTGATCAAAATATATTCATTGCTTGCTCTAATAATATCTGAACAATACAAACTAAGAAAGGGATTAAGAAGTATAATATGGTTGAGGAAAATATTATGATGGGTGACTCAATAATAATTTAATTCCTAAAATTTCTCATTAAATTTTTTTGTTCAAAAATGTATCACTTATAAGTGTAGCCTATCTATCCATCTATTTATATATATTATATATAATATACATACATACATACATATATACACATGTATATATGTATGTATGTATGTACGTGTGAGTGTATGTAACTCCTGTCCCAAAGTCTATTGATATAGGAATCTCTCCATATTGCTGGATATGAATCCTCTGATTTGTGTGAAAGGAGGGGCAGAGTTGTGAGAGAGTGCCAACTTTTGCCAATCTCCCATTAGATCTTTTCAGGGCTATCCCTTTTTGGGACAATTGAAACAGGAGTCTTCCTTTGGTGCTCCTGGCTTACAGTTTCTGGAGAGAAGATGCCTGGGGTCAACTCCACTTAATGTCATTGAAGAAAAAGACTCTGGGAAGTAGCCAATAAGAGAGGAGCAAGACAGTTGTCATCATGTCCTTGTCCCAGCTTCTTACTTTACAGGCTTTGGGGAGTTTTCCCTTGGGTGAGATGAAGGACATTTTCCTCTTTGTTTAGCTTATTTATTTCATTCTCAAAGGAAGAGCTCCTTCACTCTGTATTGTTTGGTATACATTTTCCTATGTATATTTTCCCTGATTTCTGTTTTGCTATTATTTTCATAAAAGGGTTTCTTTACTGTTCTCTGTCTGTGTTATTGAGGAACTTGCATTTTGTGGGAAAGAGATCAAGCCATGTGCAGCGACCTTGGGGTTTTCATTGCCCTTGAAATGACAATGATATGAAAAGATAGATAGAAGCCAATCATATTCCCTAAGTTATTAATATTTAGAGGAGATAGATATCTCTAGTCTGGTAATCCTCCTGTCTGAGGGAGGAGAAGAGAGTTGTGACCTCAGGCCCCAACCTTCTGCTTCCCCTCCAGGAAGGCATGAGTCTCCATTGAAGAAGAGTTAAGGGAGAATAGGCTAGAGATGTCTTTTGTCTTTTATCAAGCCACATTAAAACAGGTCTAACAAAATGAGGGCCTCTCTACACATATGGGCCCCACTGTTCTTCCTTACACACAATAACAGGCCTTATTCTCTTCTACTACATGTGTGAGGGAGTCCTTTTTTAAAAACTCCTTTGTGCAGAGAGGATTCTGGGAAGCTGGCAGAGTAGGTCAAAAATTCCAAGTTCTCAAGATTTTCCCCACAAAAGAGATGAAATAGCAACTCAGGTAGAATATTAAGCAGTAAAAATAATTAAGAGTGGCAGCAGAACTGGGGTCCTCCTGGGAGAATCAGAGATGATCTGAATTAAATTCCCAGGATGAGGTTTGGGACCTGTGAAGAGTAAACACTTCCAGGCTAAGTCCTAGGTCCCTTTAACAAGAAGTGGCAAGCCCTGAGGTTAGCTGGGTTGGGACGTTGCCTCAGCCCTGGTGAACTTTTACGCCTGAGACAGTGAGGGGTATTTGGTGTCTAAGCTGGAGAAAATCAAGGGACCCTCTGCTGACAAGGAATGCCTGACCTAGTTGTCTGTGGAAGCACAGAAGGGTAAAGAAGGAACTAGCACATTCCCAGTGAGTACAGAAGCAGTGGTGGGGGAATCTGTAGGCTGTGAGTATGTGCAGGAGGCTGGAAGTCTTGGTTCTAGTTTCAGGCCAAAAGGGAGAACTGAAGGATGATCTGAGGCTAGAGGCATTATTCCTTGTACCCCACGTTAGGGGTAATTATAAAAAACTAAGCTAAGCTAAATTAAAAAAATGCACAGACAAAAGAAAGAATTCAACGATAGACAGTTTCTACGGGAACAAAGAAGACCAGGGGTCACCTTCAGAGGAGGTACTGAATCAATTAAAACCTCCTCTACCCCAAAGTGTAATGTCAAAATGTCGCCTAGTTATGTAGAGACACCAGAAAGAGGAATATAGTTCAGATGCTGTATATGGATTTTCCCCCAACTTTCATTCTCATGTGTTAGACAGTAAAATATTGTTTAAACTCTTCTTTTTCTTCTTGTGATTGTGACAAACATGCTTTTTTTATTTTTATATCTAGTATATTATTTTCCCATTTCTTTTATTACTAATTTAGCATGCCAATTAAAATGAGTCCTGCCATACATACAGTAGAATAGTTAGGGGTTTGTACATGAAATTGAATGTCAATTTGCAGAGTATGCTCTTCTTTTTAAGTATGTAATAAATTCAACATGGTACTTTGAAAGATGTAGGTGCTTGTCTTTGATTTCTTCAGTCTTCCTTTCTGTGGATTTTTAAAATGTTTCAATGACACTCTTCTTGCTTTAAAAAAAACACTATTCATAGCTCTGCTTTCCCTCTAACTACTCTAACTTTTCATAATCAAGCAAAAAAAAAGTTCCCGGTTGGGCAGTCATAAAAGCAATATCTCATTCTGCAGCTTCAGTCTACCAACTTTCTGTTAGGTTCCAGAATTGTAGTTGGTCCTTGCTTTGATCTCAGTCCTTCATTTTTCCCCCTAACAATTTCCCCCTAAAATTATTTTACCCATTCTCTTCACTTCACTTTGCATCAATTTGTATCACTCTCTCAAGGATTCTCTGATTCATTTCTCATAGAACAAGTTTGTACCATTTAATTCACATACCATTACTTGTACAATAATTCCCTAATTCATGGGCACCCCCTTAGATACCAGCTCATTCTGTAATAGAAAGGATTTAAAGTATTTTAACTCTTATGGATCCTTTCCTATTTCCATTATGTCTTTTGCATATGTTTAGCAGTGATATTTCTGGGTCAAAGTTTTACACAATTTAATGATTTAATGGGTAGGTTCAAAATTGCTTTCTAGAATACTTAGAAAAATGCAGCCTGCCAACAATTGTCACTTTACCTTTTTTTGTCTTTTTTTTTTTTACCAAGCTGATCAGTGAATCAGAAATTTGATTTTTTATAATTTAATTTCATTTGATATTTAAGTGTTTTTTCCCCCATATGGATAGTGATAGCTTACATTTTTCCTTTGAAAACTCTACTTTTTATATAACCTTCAACTGTGAAATGGTTCTGATTCTTAAAAATATGAAATATGATATATATATACATGCATATGTATACGAGAATAAGAGAAACATGTTGTAAAGATTATTCTCACTGTGTATTTCCCTTCTGTTTTTACCCATACTTATTTGTGCAAAACAAACAATTTTTTTCTAAAAACAATATAGGTAGCCAAATTGTCAATTTTATTTTCTGCTATCTTCTCTAACCATTTTAGTATAAACTCATCCTTTATTCATTAGTTTGAAAGGAATATTCTTCCAGGACCTTCTAAGTTGTTTAGATTTTATTTTCTTTGTATCTATATGATTTGAATCTTACTGGATATTGAAAGAAATAATTATAATAATTAGGAGGTTCAGATTTCCCCCTTTTTCTTTTATATTTTTTATTTCAAGACTTCAATCTCTAGAGGTTGAGCCAACCTTCCCTCTATCTGGACCCCACCCAAGTGGATGAGCATTCTGTTCTACTCGGTTTGGGTAGGGATATTCTTTGACAGATTGCCCAAGGCTGCAGCTAACTGAGAAATAAATAATATAAACAAAGTTCAGGTTCGTTGTAATATTCATTCTCTCCCTAATTGTTAACCAATCAGAGTTGATTATCACCCTCAGGAAAACTTCTCTTCCAAAATAGGATATGAGCTGTGAGCCTGCCACAATGATTGCCTTTGGTCTAAGGGAAGAGAAGACCATATGCCTACCCTTTTATTAAAATACTGGCATTTTTGATAAAATTATTAAATTACCCATAAATTATTTCTCTCAAACTCTTTTAAATGCCACAGTATATAATTTAACATATTGGTCTGGACTTAAAATTTGTCAGAATATTACCATTTTTTCATAAGTTTTTGTTCTTATGTTCAATTTTCTATATATTTTGCTTACCCAATTTGCCCTGCTTCTCATTTAAAAAAATTAATGCCAAATAGTTTGAATGATTTTTCTTTGTGGCATAGTTTCATACCTGGTATTATTAGATTCCCTTCCTTTGCTTGACTTTTTCGCTACTTACTTTTGAGATTCTTAATCTTTTATTTTGCCATATGAATGTTGTTATGTTTTTCCTAGCTCTGTAAGGTAATTTTTGATATTTTTATCAGTATGGAACTGAATATGAAAAGAAACAACAGAGAACTATGATTTTTCTTAAATTAGTATATCATAAATATGAGTAATTCATATGTCTAAAAATGACTGTATTTGTGTAAAGTGTATGTTGTTGTTGTAGTCATATGGTCACATAGACATATATATGAGTCTTGTAAACATAATGCCAATTTTTAAAATATATTTAATATTTTAAATTGAATTCCTCATTCTGTTTCTTCATTTTTGAAGGGCAATGTACAGAAATGTTAATAATTCTTGTGTAATTATTTTATATCTTCTAACTTTGCTATAATTATGTTGCAATAATTATATTTGACCTTCTTAGGTGTCCTAGATAGACTATTATATTACTTCAGAAAGAAATAATTTGTAACTTCTTTATCTGTGCTATTCACTTACTTTCTTTTTCTTGTCTAATTGTGTTGTTAGGGTTTTTAGAGATCCATCACAATTAACCTCACTGTGCCCTGGGCAACTCTCTAAGTATATGTTTCAGATAAATTGTCTATCTGCAGTGATATGCAGATGCAGATTTCTTCAGTGACAATTTTTCTTTTGCTGAAATCAGAAGTCTTCATGAACATTTCCTATGTATTTATTATGTATTTATTAGTTTAGATGATATATACCCCCATAAGAAAGGAAACTCCTTGAGGGTAGGACTTTAATTTTTATCTTTCTGTCCTAGCAGCTAGAAAATGTCTGGTATATATAAGAGACTAAATATATCTTTGAATTGGATTGGAATTTTATTTGAGTGAGGCATTAAAACAGAGCTTAGCTGAGGCAATAATTTCACAGAGGTAGAGACATAACAGTATTTTTTGCCAATTATGTCAGGAATAGGACAGAACAGGTTAATTACAAAACGTTAAAAAATGTGAATAAGCTTATGTTAGTAACTAATAATGAGGTGACATTTTTCCATATTGCAAGGAATTAATAAGAAGTAAATCATGTATTTCAGGTAGCAATGTCTACAGCTGTTAAAGTGGAACTGAAACCATGCTGATGGGATGAGGGAAGTATGTTCTAGACAGATAAGGAAGGACTATATGTAAAGTGATAGTGGAGTAATACATTGGGTCACCATGAGTTCCTAATCCTTTATTTATCTGATTTTAAGAAGGGCCTCATTCCACTGAAATTTAAGAAGAAGAAATTTAATTTTGTGAAGCTGTCCCTCACGTATGACTTGGCACCTGGGGCTGATATGCTGGTTGTTTTTTTTTTTTTTTCTTGTTGTTGTTTTTCACCTTGTATTTGTGTTGGCAACCAAAAATGGGCTCCTTAGCACTTAGTCACAAGTGGCCTTGACTAGTTTGGCTTTTTCTCCCCTGAACTGAATGCTGTTTGTATGTTGGACTGGAGTAAGCTTGTCGGCCCCTTCACCTTGCTTCCCTTGCTTAAGCTGATGGAAGAACCTGTGCTTTCCCGGTCAACCCCTTCACCTTGCTTAAGCTGATGGAAAGAACCTGTGTTTTCCTGGTCAACACCCTTCAACTTGCTTAAGCAGATTGAAAGAACCTGTGCTTTCCCCCGGCGTACCTTACACCACCCCCCCCCCCCCCCCCCCCCCCCCCCCCCCCCCCCCCCGCAAAAGCCGGATGGTTAAAAGCAGCTCCCGTTGGAGCCAGAGGCTGCTATAGCTGCAGCCACAGCCACAGCCACAGTCGAAGCAGGAGCTGCCAGTGGCAGAGCTGACCTATGGGAGGAAGCTGAACAAGGACTTCAGGCCAGTGGGTAATCTTTTTACCATAGAGGGGAAGCATGATTTTGCTTTACACAATCATGCTTCTCTGTAGCCTCCTGGTTACTCTTTCAAGGTGTACTTATTGGGCCTGGAAGCTTTTGATCAATATATCAAAATGGGGTTGCTGGTTCATGGGTTGGTTACTGTGGAGCCTAAATATATGTTTTGATTCTTCTGCCTTCTACTTTGAGAGTTTCTTATATCCGGCAGTTCCGAACCTTTCAGACATGTTTATGATCCTCTTTGAGATTATAAACTCTGCCCTCCTAATACAGTATTCTTTCAATCTTGTTTTTTCATCCTTTAATTCTATTGATATTTTGTATGTATTGCAAATCAGTATGTGATATAAGCTCTTTCTAATTCCTCCTGGTTCCTGAATGGGTTTTACAGTAGAAGAAGCATACAAATTTATCCTTGGGTATAAAATTCCTAAGTCAATAAAAAAGTGAGTGTAAAATATTTCATAACATTTGTGTTTTGCATGTGTATATGCATATATACATGTATATATTTATATATGTATGAATAGAAGTGAATGATGAGATATATCTACAAGTAAATACAGTTATATCTTTATAGACACCAATACATAAGCACATCTGGATCCGTCTCTAGAGATCAATCTTGATCTTACTCCTGACTATTATGATATCTTTCTATAATGTGTCTAACAACTTTCTTCCCTTGGAACATTCCTCAGTCTTTAATTAGCCTTTCTCAGAATGGTCAATTTTTCTGGCAATTTCCATTGTAACAGAGGGTTGAAACAATCAATGTCCACTGCTTCATTCCTCTCTGGCCTCCATTCCTATCAGTACATCTTTCTCAACCATACATATGAGCATACATTTTTCTTCCTTTCCTCCACAGAGAAACCATTTATTAAATGCTTATTGGCTCTATCTATCTATCTATCTCACTATCATCTATATCTAAATCAATACCCATATCTATATATTATCTATATCTAGATATATATGAATTCCTATTATATATGTTTATGAATCTCTATAAACATACAAATATGTATATATAAAAGTATATGTGTGCATATGTGTGTATGTGTGTTTGTTTCCCATCAAATTGCATAAATAACCACATATTCACCTGTAATATTTGTTCTTTTGTATTGAGCTCTTGTATCATTATATCATATTCAGACATCATAATTATCCTGTGCATGAATAACCAAAGAAGAATTCAAATATTTCCATGAACATTTAAGAAAAGTGTTGAAAAAACATAAACTGGGAAGGAAGAGAGGAAAAGAGGAGAAAGGTAAAGGTAAAAGGGGGGAAGGAGGCTTCATTTTGGCAAGATGGAGTTGATCACGTCAGGGTCAGTAGCAAATTATTTGATTTTGCTTGCTCCCAACTTATCTGGGAAGGAGAACAATCTTCAAACTGGAAAAGTTAGAAGAAATCATGTAGAAAAGTAATTAAAGTCTACTGTAGCAATAGAGATTGGAAGAGAATATAAAGTTGATTTAAATTTGTTCCTAAGTTTAGGCTGTAAATGAGAAGCTTTGTGGAAGGGAGTGGAGAGAGGCCAATAATAATTGTCTTAAAGTATTTATAGAGCTATCAGAAAAGAGATTAGTTTTCCATTGTTTCACAACTTAAAACTAGTACTAGTGATAAGAATTACAGGAAGGCACACCTTCTTGCATATATATTTAATATTTAAATGTTCCATATAATATTGACTGTTCAGTCATTTTGGTCATGTCCCGACTCTTCACGGCCCCATTTGGAGTTTTCTTGGCAAAGATACAGCAGTGGTTTGCCATTTCCTTCTCCAACTCATTTTACAGATGAGGAACTGAGGCAAAAGGGTTAAGTGATTTGACCAGGATCACATAGCTAGTAAGTATCTGAGGCCTGATAAGAATTCAGGAAGATGAGCCTTTTTAACTTCAGTCCTGGCACTATCCATTCTGCCACCTAGCTTTCCTAAAATGGATACATTATATATATTTATTTTTAATATAGAGGGTCTGCCTGGTATAATACCTAGGTAGCTGGATTCATAATCACAGAAAGCTAGTATCAAGTTCTTTCTCTAAAATCTGTTCTGACTCTAGGCAAGTCACTTGGCCTATCACAGAGGTGGGGAACCTGAGGACTTGGGGCCACATGTGGCCCTCCAGGTCCTCAAGTGCAGCCCTTTGACTGAATCCAAACTTTACCAAATGAATCCCCTTAATAAAAGGATTTGTTCTGTAAAACTTGGACTCAGTCAAAAGACCACACCCAAGGACTTAGAAGGCCACCAGTAGCCTCTAGGCTGCAGGTTCTCCTCCCCTGGTCTAACAGTATCTCAGATGCATATTCAATGACTATAAGTTGCTCTTAATTGGAAAAATGTTCTACAAACATGTGTCTGGACCAAACAAACAAGCCAACAACAACAATATGAATGCACATATATTATATGGAGTTTAGCAGTGCATATAACTTTCTTCATACATGTGCTTGTTTTGTTGATATTTCTCTTTCTTTAATGGCTGGGAAACTTGAAGAATACCCTATTAGCCAATGTTATTGTGCTTTAATCTCATTATTCTCCACATCCTACAGCTAATGAAGACAAACCTCTGTTGTTTTACCTTGTGTATCATAATATCAGCCCTGTTGAGAATGATGTTCTCCAAAGGATACCACTCAATAATGAACAGTATTAGAGTTAAATGTCTTTAGTGTACCAATGGGCATGTTCACAGAATCAGTTTTAAATACCAACATCATGATTCACAATCTAAAACGAAAATGCAAGACAGAGACAATGATGCATCACTTAGACCATTGCTGAATATTATTTCATATTCAAGGCTTATTTAAAGTCAAATGGAACTAGTTCAAATAGTTGGTTGAGTTTTTTTCTGAACATCTGTAATAAGGAATACCAAAATTTAAAAAGAGGAACATCCAATAAAATTTTGAGATAAAGTATTTTCTAAAGGTTTTCATCTGTATTAATATTGACCAAACAATGAAATGTGTTATTTCTATCACTGAGGTAGATAGACAGATCTGTCTATTTATCTATCTCTATCTCCCTATCAGGTAGAGAAGAAAAAGAGAGAGACATTTCCTTCCGGTAAAGGGGTGACAAGGAATCAGAAGAGAGTATTCAGGCATGGGTGAGGTGGTTAGGAAAAGCTTGGTTGGAGTCCTTCCTAAAATGATCCTTCCAGAGAAGGAGCCACAAACCAATAGACCAGAGCCCCAGATGGAGATTTCACCAAAGGGTAAATGTAACAGGTGATGAAGAGTAAAATTTGCTGATTTAATTATCTAAAAAAAATAAAGTATCTACCTCCAGAAGTAACAGTAATCACTTTCATTTATATATTGACTTTTAATTTATAAAAGGTTTTCTTCACTATAGCTATGAGAAGTAGGGATTTGAAAATGTTTTTTTTTTCACATTTTACAAATAGGCAAACCAAGGCTCAGGTAAAAAGCACTTGCTCGTAATCACATGGCTAGCAAGTATAGTAAGTGGAAGAACTGGACTTAAAATCAGCTCCTCTGATTTCTGCACTATTGAACTCAGGTCTATAATTGTTATATTATACCATGATAAATAATTTAAAAATTGTACTGGACCTCCATATAAATTATAATATGTAATGGATTCCAAGGACTATATAATTTTCTGCATTTTTTTTGAAAATGTAATTATTATAATGCTGAAGGAAAGGTGGGATTACATAGTGATTAGAATACTGGCGTCAGAGTCATGAAAGCATAGTTCCCACCTCTGAAACATAACTGAATATTTTGCTCTGAGCAAATCACTCAACCTCTCAAAGTCCCTTCCAGGAAACTCTCTGAGTCTATAAATAGTAGAATAGTTATGACAGAGTTGGTAGTCAGAGTTCTCTCAAAGAGAATTCCCTGTACCTAATGAAGTCCCATTCTTTCTCTCTCTCTCTCTCTCTCTCTCTCTCTCTCTCTCTCTCTCTCTCTCTCTCTCTCTCTCTCTCTCTCTCTCTCTCTCCCTCTCTCTCCCTTTCTCTTTCCCTCTCCCTCTCTCTTTCCCTTTCCCTCTCCCTGTGTGTGTATGTGTGTGTTTGTATCTGTCTGTCTCTGTCCCTGTCTCTCTCTCTCTCTCTCTCTCTCTCTATATATATATATATATATATATATATATATATATATATATATATATATACACATGGGTGTGAGTATACACACAGAGATACATACACATATATTGACTACATACATGCAAATGAATAAATATAAACATATATATATACACACACACACAGAAAATCTGTTTAGTATGGCATGTGGATACTGCGTAGAGGGGGAATATTGGAGTTAAAAAAAAAACCTGGGTTCAAATACTGCCTCTGACACATACTGGGTGTTTAACTAAGCTCTTACTGCTACAGGAAACTTTTTTTTAAAGATAAATTGCAGTGGGGATTGCCAATCTTTATCAGGGGAAGGATTTTCTACATCAGGGATTCTGAAGGTAGCCACAGATCCTGATAGATATGTCAATATTTAGCAATATTAGTCAAATCAAATGACATAAATTTGCAATGCACTTAGCACAGTGCCTGACACATAATGGGCATTTAATAAAAAAATACTGATGACTTCCTTTCTTTTCCCTCCTATCTACTACACGTAGACATTGTATATCTATGCTTCTCTGGTCCTGTGCTTTATAGCTCTAGATATTATTTTCTCCTTTTTCAGAATCTAAATGTAAATTAGCTCATGAATAGCTATTTAGGTGACTTTTTGCTGAAGGATTACAGACATTTGAGGTGTGAAGGCATCAACAAAATGGAAAGATTATTGTTACTTGATGAAGGGGGAGGAAGAGTAAACATCTTTGCTGACATTTAACTATGATTCATCCAGACAACATACAATTAGCTCTTTACCCTGGGCAAATAACTTAAATTCTCTCAGCCTCAGTTTCTTCTTCTGTAAAATGAATAAAACATATCCTCATGTCTATACCTTGTCTGGTTATTTTGCATATCAAATGAGATAATACATGAAAAGTAATTTGCAAACATTAAAATATTGTATAAATGTGAGCCACTACCACCACCACCACCACCATCATCATCATCATTAGACCCATTATCACTGATCAACATAGTAGCTACCTAATAAATATTTGTTGAACTACTGGAGAAAAATTTTAATAAGAGATATCCATATAGATACATGAAAAAGAAAAACAACAGCCTTATTTGTGCTATGGAATACTTGGTATTTCATATAGGCTTGTCACCTAGAATATCCCTTGTAATGTTACATTTTTACTGACATTTTAGTTCTGTGAAGTTACTAATTCCAAGACTTTGGAAGATCTTGTTAAATTGCTGAATCTCAAGACATTAACTGTCATCAGAAAATGATATAGAAATTTAGTCTGGCAAGCCTGCTAACATAACTATATTTAGTATCAACTTTCATAATTTAAATAAATAATCCTTCAACTATTGCATAGTGATTTATGACTGAAACATACCCTTATCAAGTCATGAATATCTCTTCATCAATCACAACGCTTTCTACTTGTGGAACACTGTGTTCTTGATTATAAGGAGACACTTCTAATAACATTCATACCAAGTGCATATTTTACTGTGACTAAATACAGCATGATTTTTTTTCCTTTGGGGGAGACTGTCTAGGGTACAATTAAACAAGTATTTATTAAGTCTTGCTATATGCCTCTATACCTCTAAGTCATATATGAATGTATGTTTATGTTTATAAATACATATACATTTTATGTATATACATATAAGTGTATATATACACACATACATACACATATCTACATATACATGGGTGTATGTACATAGGGAGACCGTGCTTGAAACTGGTAAGATAAGGAAGGTTTTCTTATAGAAAGTAGCTTTTGAACTATTCCTTAAATGTTTAAATGGAAATATGGATATCAAAATGTAAAGGGGAACAGGGAAAAACATAGAGGGTAAGGATGGAATATCTTACAAAGCTAGCAGCAATTGAGCCAATAAAGCTAATATCTAGAATACATGAGAAGTAATTTGAAATCCTTCTGAAAAAAAAAAAAAACAGGTTGAAGTCAAATTGTAAACGGCTTCAAATACAGCACAGAAGAATTTATATTTCATCCGAAAGACAGTAGGATTTATGGGAACTCATGTTCCCTGAGCACACAAATTAACATGGTCAGATGTATGCTTCAGAAATATCAACACTGTTGAAAATATGTTTGAAAAGAGAAAGACAGAGACTAATTAGAAGGGCATTGCAGTAGTCCAATTTAGTTAAACAAGGCATTCTGCGTTTTGGAAAATGTATTATAAGTTTGGGAAGATTGAGAGTTTGAATAGGATGTAGATTCTGTCCTCAATGAGCTTCCAATCAGATAGGGAGATAGATTACATAATCAGATTAGGATAGTACAACACTACAATGCATTTGTGATCTCTGGGATTGAGTATTGTCTCCAATGATGCAGATAGCAGTACATCCATGTATTCCCACACCATGTGATTCTTGCCTATGTCCTCCTACAAACCTATCCCACAGATGCAAAATATAGCTTTTGGTAGAAGAGTTCAAATGGGGATGAGGAGGTATTGTTACTTTGCAATATTAATTGAAGAGGTACTAAGTAGGTTTATATAGCCTTAAGAAGTCAGCAGGTATTAGATCAAACAGTAGGAAAGTTCTCCTTGTTTACTCATTCCTTAATTGTATCACTCATGATTTGGTCCATCTGCTGATGTGAGTATTTCAGTTATCCTAATTATTTTCAAAATGTAGTTACAGCATGCAAGGTTAGAAGAGCTAAGTAAATGGCAAAGTATGCATGTTTTATTCAGAAGCAACACAAAAAGAGAGTTACACAATTATTATACAAATCATTGATTAAAACTGATGGCTTGGCTGCTTAATATGCCATGCACAATAACTCTCATAATATTTCAATGAGCAATTGGTTCAAGCCTGCAAATCATTCCATTTAGTTGTAAATATTCCAGTCCAGCTAAACTCTAGCAACCTTAATTTTTAAATGTAATGAGCATGCTTCTCAATTCTGATGATATTAGAAGCTTAAAGAAATGCAGATATTTTTATCAGCATCATTGGGTCATATGTTCCTTTGTAAAATAAAATGAAGTTGTAGGGATTATCAAAATTTGCAAAAAAAATTACTATGGGCATGGGCTACACATGTCAATACATAACTATTCATTAAGTGAAGAGGAAGAGATTACTGGCTCTGAACTAGAAGCACCTGAAAATTACACATTACTGATGTGTTTAAAAAATATGTTGTTAAATATTGCACTTTCCATTTGTGGTACTCATTACCTGTACAACTCATTTTTTTAATAAAGAAGAATGTTAGCTGTAATAATAATAATAATAATAATAATATAATAAGGATAATATAGTGCTTTCAGGTTTGTAAAGTACTTTACACACAGTTTCTCATTTTATCTTTGCAACAACTCTTCAAGGTAGGTGTTATTTCATTGCTATTTTACAGAGGAGAAAATGGAGGGAAATTTTAAATGAACAGCCTAGGATCACAATCTAGTAACTACCTGATACCTGATATGAGAGTTGATTTCACATCTTCCTTACTCCAGGTCCAACACTAACCACTATCCCACCTAGCTATAATTAAATATATGCCTAGTGCTTATGAGATGATTTTTAAACTCATTAGTCTGGTATTCAAGTTTCCCCTGAAAATGAGTTCCAACTTACTTTTAAAATATCTCCTAGTTCTTTCCAATATGAACCTTTCACTTTAAGATGACTAGATTCCTTACAGTCATCCAAATAAAAGAAGTTTTGAACCTTCTTGCCTCTTAATTTCTGCTGTATTAATACTTCTACACTTTTGTCAAAATTCTTCCTGTGGAGGGTTGGACACTGACCTTGATATTGGGGCCCGAGGTTTTGGAAGGGCTAGCACAGGCATTCCATTAAGATTTCTAACAATATTGACCAAACTCATCTCCTTTGTGAGATTCCCTTTAAATAATTACTTTCTCTTTCTCTCTCTCTCATATCCAGTCTCCTTGTCTACTAATTTCTTCCCTGCTCAAATCTCCCCATTCTTTCAAAATAAATCAAAAACGTTCTCTAGATACCACTGATTCCTCAAACAAAAAAATGCAAAAAAGGAATAAAACCATGGATTATTTAGGAAATCACATGTCTGATGATCATAATTTGAAGAATGTTTGAGACAAAAAAAATACATGGACTTGATGAAATAAATGAGGAGCCTTCAAATAATAATGTGTCTTTAATAAAAGTGATAGAAACAGATTTTTGGAAAGAAGTCTTTGCTTTAAACATTTCAAATTTTATCTTACATCCAAAATGTATAACAAAATGAGACCAATTTTTAGTGGAAAAATGAATTTCCCAATATCCCACACAAATGAGTAATCAAAGGATGTGAATAAATAGTTATCAAAAGGGAAGACAAAAATATTGATAACCATAAAAATGTGTTCGAACTTTAACAAACAAGTAAACACAAATTAAAAGAATCATCAGATAATCTGACACCCATTAAATTAACAAATAATATTTAAAAATAAAGAATCATGTTCCCCTAGATGTAGAGTGAGAGAAAAGCCATTACACTGTTAAAAGAGTTGTAAACTTGTGGGACACTTTTGGAAATAAATATTGTGTTATGCAAAAACAGCTACATTTTTGTTCATACTATTTGACTCATTGATTCTATTTCTCAGACCACACACTAAGGATATTATTGCTGGGGGAGAAAAGGAGAGGAAAACAATCTATGAATAACTTTTCCTAACAGTATTGGTCATGTTACAAAACTACTAGAAAGTTCTATAAGTTCATTAGCAATTTGGTAACATTTTAAGAATGTAATTGAATATTATTAAAATATTTTAAACTAACAACAAAGTAATATTACATTAGATCATATAAAGATTTAGACAAATTGATGCAAAATTAAAAAAATAAACAAAACTTTAATATACTCATTAGTTACAACTCTAATATAAAGGAAATCTGGAATCACAGAGAAAGTAGGCAAAAGGAAATATTTAGGAGATAAAATGAAAATTAATTGTATAATGTTCCTAACTGGACAGGTATATGAGTAACACTAGTACTACTACTACCACTACCACAACCACTACTACTTCTACTACCACTACTACTACTACTACTGCTACTGCTACTACTACTATTGCTACTGCTACTACTGCTACTACTATCACTAGCACCACCAATAGCTGACATCTTTATAGTGCTTTAATTTGCAAAACACTTAAAATACAAGGGCAGGTCCAATCTTTAACCCCTTTTTGTATCCCTACTGATTAGCTCAGTGCCTCACACGTAGTAGGAGCTTAATAAATTTTTATTGAATTTATCTGAGCCTCAAAAGAACCCTAAGGAATGTCTTACAGGTATTATTATGCTAATTTTATGAAACTAGGCTAATTCACTATTTTACCAACAATTCACTAATGTACATATTTTTCCCTCTTCCCCACCAACATAAGTCATTTCTGGTAAGTGTAAAGTAGTATCTCAGAGTATCCCTGTTCCTCTAATGTCTTGCTGGGCACTGATGTAGCAGATAAAATTAAGCTGCTATCTTCTGCCTTATGGTTTTACATATTGGGAGGAGAGGGAGCAGATTAAATTTCTGTGTTGGTTTGTGCAAGCCAATGCCTGTAGTATCCTAGATTTTAGGACAGGGAGTGCTGATTGAGCAAGTTAGAGGTTAGTGGTTAGCCTTCTCTGCAATTAGTTTATGGGATTGTTATTGTTCTTGGTGTCCTTGACTGCAGTGATGACTGAAATTGTTTTATGTCTCATGCATAAATACTATTTTGGAGAATTTTGAGAGCTCATGAATAATGGAGCAAAATGTTTTGTGTTCTTGGTGGTCACATGACCTTGAAGCTATCCACTTGCCTTTAAGGTAAATCTGGGATTGATTTGTGAATTATAGTACTATCCTTATTAACCAATCTAAAAATCAATGAAAAAAATTATTAAATACACAGCATTGTTGAGCATCAAACTGATTTCTAAGTATACAAAAATACAAAATATAATCCCCAAAATGAAAATTAAAAATGAAATTTTTACTTGTCCTTTCCTTTTGCCTAGTCATTTTGTAGTCAGTGTGCATGTGCTAAATCTCACTTCTTATCTGCCTTCAATTTGCTCATCTTGGAATTTTATTCTGGTCATTCTTATGCAAATAAGAATTTATGTGTCTTGGTGAATGTGAACTAATGAACTGCTATAAATTTCCACTTAACATGATATTTTAGTTCCTTTTATTACTATGGCAGACAATAGGATAAAATGTAGACTAGGTGTTAGGGAAACTGAATTTCTATTCTTAGTCTTTATTAAGTTAAATTTGTTACTTTTTGTAAGCTATTAAATCTCCACTTTTTCAGGTAACAAAATGAGAATATTGTATTAGAGGAAGTATATACATTACATAGAATTTGCATATCATAATTCATATCCCTTAGAATATTTCTCTTCTTTTTGTCAAATTGCTCAGAAGTTTTAGGAAGGGAAATGTGTATTCTCACAGATCCTGAATGAAGTCACTTTTGCTGCATGAAATGGAGTCATCTAAATAGCACAGATAGCAGATGCTCAGAATGAAATTATGTATCATTACCTTAAAAAAGTACTATTTAATTATTAATGAATGTGATCTCTGATTACATTAATACACAACTTCATTGTAGTCCTTTTGCTATTAGTTTCTTTCCCTTCCTTTATTATTTATATCCTTACAATTTGTTTTCAGCATAGTTTCCTTTCATGGTTTGGAGAAGTGTTGAGTTGGCACAATTGATTCTGAAACTCTTCACCTTATTCTACCTGTTCATCTAATAGAACAACAGAATAAGAACATCTCAAGGCTACCAGGTACCTCCAGGGCCATCTTGTGCAGCCTGGACCTAAGAAAGAATGCTCTCTTTCTGATTAACCATACTTTGTGTATTTCTGCATAAATATCTGAGGTCATGTGTTTTAATTACTGTCTCCTTTCAGCTTGTTTTATGTGAATTTCTGTGCATTTCTGAATCAATTTTTCTTCTAACATGTTAGTTAACCTATATAGCATCTGGAATATTATGTATATGCAAGACAGTCCTCCTCATTTCCCTTTGCATTTTAAAGAACTTACGGAAAATGCCAAAATCATTTTCTAAGAGGCTTTAAACTAAATCATCCATTAAATCCATTCTTGATATTCTGTTCTAATACAGAGGAAGAGAAGTATGAATGACACCAAATGAATTGACAATCCATAAAATATTTATGTTTGCTTTTAGAATATATGTAAATATACACTCATATTCAGTTAGTCATTTTACTACCACTTATTAAGCATCTTCTATTATCCAGGCACTGTCCTAAGTGCTGAGGATACTAAGGAAGACAAAAAACAAAAACAAACAAAACACCCCAAAATGGTCTCTGCTCTCTAATGGAAGAAATACCATGTAAGCTACTATGTACAAAGAAGATATGTAAAGGATAAATAACTGAGATCTATGTAATAAAAATACAATAAGTTATATTACAGTAGATATTCTTGGAGTCTGGAATACAGGAGTTCAAATCTCACTTTAGGTACTAACTACCTTTATCACTTGGGCAAGTCCCTAACCTGTCTGTGCCTTAGCGTCCTTATTTGAAAAATGAATGTTCTGGATGACCAGTCATGACCTTTCCAGCTCAAAATACACCATCCCTTCTACTGTTTAAAGTATGCAGAAGAGATAGTATTATGATCATCATTTGAGAAATGAAGAAACTGAGGATGGAAGATTTTAAGTGACTGTCTTACTCAAGTGTCCATGAGTACTTGGTGATAAAGTTGGAACTTGAAGTTATTTTTTTATTTCTATTTTTTTTTGTTTTTGCTTTATTATCTTTGTCTTCTTTCTGCTGCCTGCCTGTGCCATTTTGCATGTGCTAAGTTTTGGGAATACAGATATAAAGTAGCAAGCTAGGCCCTGTCTTTAATATTATTATGTACTAATGGTAGAAGACAAATAAAGGAGTCTTAGAAAAAGAGTAAGGAGGGTAAGAGAGAAAGATGATAAAATGTAAGGAGACAGTATGAGTGAAGTTCTTCCTAAAAGAATGGTGACAGACTGTGGAAAACTCACGATTCAGCAAGTTCCTTGAAAGTATCTGCAATATAAGAAAAACCAAAATCAAATAAACCAATAACAACAACAAAAACAAAAACCTTACCTATTAGAGCTAGTGAGCTAGGCCTGTAATCTCAGTTTCTGGTTGGGTGAAGACGATGGAAGAATGGGACCATGCTGAAGATGTATATAAAAGAACAAACTAATAGTTCCATCTTTATAATTCATCTTCACAATCCTGTAACAGAATTCTAATGTTTTGCCCATTTTATATGTGGTTCAGAGTGGTTCTTGACCATGGCTACAGAATTCATAAGTGTCTGAGGCAAAATTAGAACTGAGGTCCCCCCTATTTCAAAGTTCAATACTCTACCCAGTGCACCCCAAGCTACTAAATGAGAATAAAAAGCATCAGATGAAATTTATTTTTTTTAGTTCTCTAATAGATATAATGCATCTTGAGAATGTATGTTTCTTCATTGTTTATATTTGTGTTCCT
Source organism: Trichosurus vulpecula (assembly GCF_011100635.1). Classification (NCBI taxonomy): domain Eukaryota; kingdom Metazoa; phylum Chordata; class Mammalia; order Diprotodontia; family Phalangeridae; genus Trichosurus; species Trichosurus vulpecula. Next base: position 135,524,689 of record NC_050581.1, read on the forward strand.
GGCCCCGGTGAAAATGCCTAACACATAGTAGGATGTTGATAAATCCATGTTTATTGATTGACTAATACTGTATGTCAAGTACTCTGCTAGAATTTGTGATGAACACAAAACAGGGCAATGTAAACAAGAAAAAGAAGAAGATAGTGTACTTTCTAAAGCCTCTGACAAATTTTAGGCATTAAATAATTATAATTAACTATTTTTCTCTGGGTTGGCCAACTCAAAGCTTTATCTACTATCTTGCTCTCTTAAATAGAACACTTGTGATCACTACTAGAGGCATGGAGACATGGTTGAAAAATGTAGAGTACTTGACAGCTTTTCCAGCTTTCCCATGGTTTAGTTTTGTGACTGGTCAAATTGATTAACTGATTCAAAAGATGTTATTCTTATAAGATTATAGCATTATTGATTATTGAGCTGGAAAGGGTCTGGGGGGGTATTAAGTCTAAAGCTTTGATTTTACAACAGAGAGATTAATTGACCTGCCTAGGGTCATACACCTAGGTAATAGTTGTTTGAGGGAGGTTTTAACCTATTTCTTCCTGACTTCAAATTAAGTGTTCTCTCTAATACAATAACACAACATTCATATCTTTAGAAACTCTCCTTTATGCCACATTTTCAGTACTATTTTCAGTAATATTTTCCAAATTTTAGTAAGTTCATTGAGAAGCTAGAGACTTTCTCTAGAAGTACAATTAGGATGATAAAGAGACTAAAAATGCTAATATGTGAGGATTGGTCAAATGAAATAGAAAAAAGATTAGAGTGGAAAGGAGAAATCTTAAGCAGAAAAGCATATTGTTTTAAAGTATTTGAAAGACTGATATAAACTCAATACTCATCTGTTGTTCCTGATCACCTCCAGGATCAAGTACAAAATGCTCTGTTTGGCATTCAAAGTCCTTCATAAGCTAGTGCCTGCTGACCATGACAGTCTTCTGACACCTAACTGCCTGCTTTGTACTCTTCCATCAAGTGTCATTGGCCCCTTGGCTTTTCCACGAACAAGACAGTCCATTTCTCAGGTCTAGGCATTTTCTCTGGAAATTCCCAGGCCTAGAATGCTCTTCTGCCTAAGGTCTACCTTCTGACTTTCCTGGCCTCCTTTATGTCCCAACTAAAATCACATATTTTATGAGAAGCTATCTTCAATTCTCTTAATTTCATTTCCTTTAGTTTGTTAATTACTTCCTATTTTTTCTGTATATAGCTTGCTTTGTATATCTTTGTTTTCATATTGTTGCCCCCATTAAATTGTAATCTCCTTGAAACCAGGGATTGTTTTCATATCATTAGCACTTAGCTCATTGCCTGACACTAAATACTTAAATAATAAATACTTAATAAATCTTGGTTGATATATGGAAGAAGCACTAGGCTTCTTTTACTTGTCCTCCAGATGGCAGTCCTAGAAGCAGAATGGCAATTTAGAATTCATATGAGGAAAATAGATAATTAAACCAAAATGAATGCATTGCTTCAGAGATGACTGTTTTTACCACTTGGGCCTATTGCAGAAATACTATATTGCTTCTGAAGTGAGGGTTGTATTTAAACGGCTGCTGAGGTCCCTTCAAAGCCTGGTATTTAGTAATTCTTGATTCTTTCCCCTTTTCTTCTGCTAACCACCAAACAAGGTCAACTTTACACTTTTTTAGAATCACTTTCAATCATTTTTCCCCTCATGTAGTTATTTTAAATCTCTTCTCTCCCCAACCATGACAACTGAGATGCCACATTATTTATTTTTTAAGTTATGTGAACTTTGAATCTCACCTTCTGCTTTGTTATTGATGTTAAATACATTGTTTTGCAAAGCAGACCCACTTCTCCAGGAGATATCTTTCAACTGCCTTAATCCAAAATTTCAGGGGGTAATATAGTATACCCTCTGAGATATGTTGTGGAAAATTTGGCCATTTCAAATTGTTCTTGTCTACTTCCTCACCATTGTCAGCTGTGGTTGGATGTATGGATGTTGACAGTACATAGAATGATTTTTAGGGAAGCACTTTAAATGTCTCCACTTTACTTGTATTAGAGCAAATACAGTTTATTTTTTTAAGTTTTGGATCACTATTAAGTCAGTTATTATTTATTTCATAGGTTCCATAATGTATATTTTATTTAATTAACTCTTTAAAATGGTTTTAATTCAAGTTAAGTTGCCACCTCTTTCTATTATTTACCTTAAAAATAATAGAATTGATTTTGTTCCTCCAATTTACCTTGTGCCTTACAGTCAAGAGCATGAATACAGGACACATGCCATTTTGGTTATAATGATTTAGTTTATTTCACTTGAGTAGAACATAACAGTGTATACAAATCTGGCTTTCTATACAGGAACTCATAGTTTCCAGTTCTGACTTTATTTGTCACAACAGACAAATGACTTTAATTGTCAATGCCTTAAAAGTCTCTAAAGCTATAAGTTATAGACAAATTAGTGATTTGAATTAAGTGAAGTGAATTTCTTCACTAGGAATTCCACAATCCATTGAAATCACAGACCTAGGCCACCAACAAATAACTTTCATATTGACTGACATTCCTTGTGTGTGGGGGGGATGGGTGGGGGGGAATAGAATTTCAACTGATTTTAAACTTAAAAATTTGAAAGTGGCAGAAATTGTTGGACAATGTGTTATAGTAATATATGTCACAACCATTCAGCCTAAATATTCTCATTTTACAGATGACAATTAGCTGATAATTAGCTGGCACAGTGGATAGAGTGCTGAGCCTGGATGCAGGATTACTTGAGTTCAAATCTAGCCTGATATACACTCTAGCTCTAGGACCCTGAGCAAGTCACTTAACCTCAGTTTACTTCAGTTTCCTCAACTGTAAAGTGGTTATAGTAGCAGTCTTACCTCACAGGGTTTTATGAACCACAACCTTTTCCTCTTACTACTCTATAAACTCCATGACTTCAGGGATTACTTCTTATTTCAATTTTATATCTGCCAGAGTCTTTACCTCATTGCTCTGTACATATTAGGTCCTTAAAAATTAGTTCTTGAAAGCATAAATGTGTGTCCCAAATCTTTAGTGAGTTAATAAGCTAACTGCAAAAAGGTCTACATTTTTCTGCTTTGCAAGGTTGATCAATGTGATTGATAATTAATATCCTTCTATCATAGACTGCATATTTTAAAACCAGGGTACTTCCTAGATTTGTTCTATTCCACACTGCTCTTTTGAAGATTAATGGAATATCTTAAAACATACTGACAATGAACTTGAAGGAACACCAGCTATTTCTTTTGCAGCCCAAAGCTTACATAATTTGCAACTGTAATAGCAGAATCTGCCTTTATGGTGTAAATGCTAAAGGTTAGGAAACAATGAGAAAGGCTGATATTGTGTGACAATGGTATAAAGCAGATTGGGCCATGAGACAGAATGTCTCAGTAGATTTTTAGCTGGCTTGTTCTGTCCTCAGCTTTGGTCACAATGAAAGATGAATACATTATTAAACATTTTGGTAAAAACTAGTGTGCATAAAAATGCTCAGTTAGAAACCCAAAAGGCAGATGGTATTTTGCATTATGCTACAAGAAAACAAAGAGACAACTCTTAGGGAAATGAATATAGTCTGTATAAGGGCTTCCTCAGTGTTTCCATAGTGGAAAGAACTTTTAAAAATCTTCATTTTTTTCCCAAAAGCTAACATTTGGACAGTTATGCCACATGTATATTACTTGAAGAATTGTAAAAATCTATTGGCTATAATTTGGCAGCACAGCTACACAATCCCATCAGCTGCAGTGACTCAGAAATTCACTAGTATTATTGTTTAAATGAGAGGAACCAGCTTAAGGATCTGTGGTAAGGTCTTAGCAAATCTTTCAATCTCTCTAGAGCTTGCTGCAGTAATAAAGACAAAGCTTTAGTCCTAATCTCTTTTGCTTCAACACCTATTCCTCCTTCGGTGAAGTAGCAAAATTTCATAGGTTTTCCAGGCATGAAATATCTTAACCCTTTGATGAATAAAATAAATTGTAGGTACCAGTGGAAGAGATGTAGAGCTTGTGATCAATAAGATCATATCTACAAAGAAAATTGTTTGATTAAATTCAATAAAAGGTGAGTTGACATGAATATTAATTTTAAAATTAATTTGTAGGATGCAATAATTAAAACTGTAAATGAAAAGAACAAAATGAAATGGGGAAAAGCAAAATGGTCTGTTATTAGAACCACTAAGATTGATACCAGTGGACAGATGGGGGAGGGGGATGGACCTCCCCACATTTTTGTAGAAGTCAGGAACATTGCATGTGAAACATTTTCTATATTGTCATATATATTTGCATTGCTGGTTAGTTTGGCTGAATTGCTTAAATCTTCCCTACCCCTTTGTTTTATCATTCTTAATTATAAGCAATGGTATACTAGTTGGAGGCAGGGAGGCATGAGGAAAGATATATTTGAGAATGAAAAAAAAGATTGAAAATAAATGATAGATATCAGTAGAAGCTGACATTAATATTACACTTGAATTTTTTCAAACCTCTTTACCTGTATACACACAAGAACACATATCTGGAACAAAAGGACAAAAAGAGATTCTTCTCTCTCTGTGTGTGTGTGTGTGTGTGTGTGTGTGTGTGTGTGTGCAGACCTCTTGAAATATAAATTTGCATTACACAAATTCAACTTTATATAAAAAATTCTGAAAGAAGTTTCACTTAAAGAAAATACTTATGTTAACTTTACTGTTCAGTATTGTGCTCTTTATCTCTAATCCTGTTCCTCTACTCAGAGCTCTATTACTTTCACCACCCCACTGAAATCCAAACAAACAAAAAAACTAAAAAAGAAACCATCCGAGTGAAAGCAGAAGAATGCATACTCAGAGACAACCATTGCAACCACCACTGTCTATGCTAAATTGGGGGCTTGAAACCTCCAGCACAAAGAGAAGAGTCCTTCGATCTACTCAATTAAACCACCCTATGTCTACCCCCCTTCTGTCTTGTGTCTATCTGTGCTCCAGTATTATATGTCTATACCCTATCTGCACTACCCTACCTGCCCCTACTCTCCCTGACTCTTACTTTTCCTATCAGTTCTGGCCAGTTCTCCACTTGGCTTGCACCAGCCCCAAATGTTTTTCCTCTTGCTCTCCTTCTCTGTTCCTCAACCCCACAGGCAAGATGCTTCCTCTACAAGTATGCAGCCCCATTCCTCCCTCCATGTTTCCTTTCTTTCCCCATGTACACTGACAAATGTCTATTAAGTAAAAATCATTCTAAGGGAAATCCTAAGAATCAAAGGAGAGATTAATTAAATTGACAGTAAGAAAACCAGTGAGCTAACAAATAGAATTAGGAGCTAGTTTTATTAAAAAATAAAATAGATAAGCCATTTGATTAAACAACAATTTGATTTAAAAAAAAGAAAGAAGAAAACCAAATTGTCAGTATCAAAATTGAAAAGCATGAATTCAACACCAATGAAGCAAAAATTAAAGCAATTATTAAAGCATTCAATTATATGCCAATAAATCTGACAATCTTAGTAAATGGATGAATATTTACAAAAATATAATTCTCCAGATCAACAGAAGAGGAATAGAATGCTTAAATAAATGCATCTTAGAAAAGAAATTGAACTAGTCTTCAATGAACTCCCAAAGAAAAAAATCCTCAGGATCACATGGATTTATAAATGAATTCTATCAGATGTTTAAAGAACAATTAATCTCACCACTCTATAAACTATTTGAGAAAATAGGCAAGAGGGACTCCTAACCAATTAATTTTACTGGAAAAATATAATGCTGATACCTAAACTGGGAAGAGCAAAAACAGAAAAATTATGGACCAATTTCCCTAATAAATATAGATGAAAAAAATTAAACTAAATACTAGCAGGCAAATTAAAGCAAAATGGCACAAGAATCATACACTATAACTAAATGGGATTTATAGCAAGAATTTGTGGTTGATTCAATGCTAGTAAACTATCAGCCTAATTGACCGTATCAATAATAAAGCCAAAAATCATGATTGTTTCAATAGATGTAGAATAAGTGTTTGACAAAATACAGCACATGTTACTATTAAAAATACTAGAAAGCATAGGAATGAATGGTGCTTTCCTTAAAATGATAACTAATATCTCTCTAACACTATCAACAAGGATTATCTGTAGTAGTGATAAGCTAGAAACCTTCCCAATAAAATCAAGAGTGAAGCAAGGACACCAGTTGTTACCACTATTATTCTACCAGTTTACTAGAAATGTTAGCTATAGCAATAATAAAAGAAAATAAATTGTAAGAATTAGAATAGTCCTTAAAGAAACAAAACTGTCACTCTTTGAAGATGATATGATGGTATACTTAGAAAAACTTAGAGAATCATTGAAATAATTAACAATTTTAGCAAAGTTGCAGGGAAAAACATAAATCCAAATAAGTTATCAGCATTTCCATATGCTTCCTATAAAACCCAGAGGCAAAAGATAGAAACTGAATTTCCATTTAAAATTACCATAAATAATATAAAATATCTAGAAGTCTACCTCCTAGGACAAATCCAGGAAGGATATGAACACAATTACAAAAAAAACACTTTTTATATAAATAAAATTAGATCTGAACAATTGGAGAGATATTTGTAATTGCTCATGGTTAGGCTGAGCTAATATAATAAAAATGATAATTCTAGCTAAATCTGGTTACTTGCTCAGCATTATACCAATAAAACTACCAAAAAATTATTCCACAGAACTAGAAAAGGTAATAATAAAATTCATCTGGAAGAATAAAATGTCAAGAATATCAAGGGAATTAATGGGGAAAAAATGTAAACTAAAGTGGCCTGCCATTTCTAGATCTGAAATTGTATTAAAAAGTATTAGTCATCAAAACAATCTGGTACTGTTTAAGAACCATGTTTCCTTTCACATCATAGCTAATATGGAAATATATTTTACAAGACTGCAAGTGTATAATATCTATCAAATTCATTACTTTCTCAATGAGTGGTGAGGAGAGGGAGGGAGAGAATTTGAGACTCAAAGTTAAAAAAAATGATTGTTAAAATTATTACAAAATGTAATTAAAAATAAATTTGCTTTTAAAAATCAATTTATATAAAGGTTTGTGTTAAAACTGATTATCTGAAATAAAAAAAAGGAAACCAACGACAAAGTTATTGAGCCATCTATAATTTAATTTGTATAACTTGAATTTGCATATTAGATTAGGTTACCTGACTCCTCAGAGGTCAGAGTAAAGGAGTGATTTACAAGGATGGTATCTATAACAAAAAATAAGAATTGGAAAAAAAAAACTTCAGAAAAATATTTTGAACATAATTCTAATGGACAAGGCAGATGACCTGACTAATTAGCTTCTCCCAGACTTCCTTAACCATATGTCAAACATCTTTGCTCCAGGTGGTACCATGTGGAACCACAAAGTGTACTGGGAAAGAGGAACCTGGGGTTAGTGGTTAGCAGTCATCCCCCATCTTCCTTATTAGGGCCCTTGACTCAACTTAGACTTTATCTCCACAAAAAAGGGGGAGGGTTATACACTAAAATGGGGGGAAACCCTATGGCTAACCTGTTAGAAAGCAGAACTTAGCCTCTGATGAACCCCTCTTTCTGCTAGAAAGGGGAATTCAGCTTTTTGGAAAAACTTATAATCTTATGAATATTTTATTCTTCTAAATTATCTGCTACTAAATGACAGGTTTTTTTAAATATATCCATTCACTAAATCTGTAGGAAATCTAGACTTAAGAGACTGTCTATGTTAGTCTGACTTAGTTGTTAGGACTAGTTTTTCCTGAGGGCATTTTAATCCTCTAATCAAACTGAATATATTTCAAATTGATCAATAATTGCTGATTTCCTTTGTCATGGGGAATGGGTTCACTTATATAAAGTCAAAACTTTCTGGATAGGAAGGAATAAAAAATGTTAGAGTAAGAAAAAAAAACAATAATCAGAATGGCTCACATGTCAGATGATTCCAGAATTTAGTCCATGATACTTAAAGGGATTAAAACTAGATGAAATCATCCTTATCCAATTCACTCAGGATTGGTATATTTTAAGGACTGTACATGTGATATTTTTAGCCCCACTTAGTGGACTTAAAAAAGCAGGAACAAAAAATGTCACAAAATTCTGACCCTAATGATGCTTAGCCCCTAACCCTAGCCAGTTTTAGGTATGGTTGTTTTCCTGGAAATAGCACATTTTCTACTTTATCTCTTAAATAAGAGAATGACTTGAGGATTGAGCAGCTTGGTGGAGAGGATTAGCATATATTCATGCTGGTGTTTCATGTTTGTGTATGTGTCTAATATTTTGTTTTGTTTTAACTAGGTAGCTGCCTCATTTCTTACCTAACCTTAATCACTAACTGGCTGTTGCCTCAGTCAAACTGAGACCTGGGAAAGACCTTAGCTTAAAAAGGCCATGATACCGCACTGCACCTGGGGTCATCTCTAGTTCTCTTGATCGATATCTTGCCACTGGACCCAGATGGCTCTGGAGTAGAAAGTGATGCCAGGGACTCTGCCCAGCCCTCCCTCACTTAAATCTAATTCCCTTGCAAGTCATGGCATCATCTTCCTGATATCATGGTCCTCTTCAAGCATGAAGTGCAAACAACACATGTGTGATATGTATGTACACATGATGTCTTTATGTACATATGGTGTGTGAGTATGTATATATACACGTATATGGTCTGTGTGTTTAACTGTGTGTATATATGTAACTATGTATGCAAGCTCATGTATCACTATTGGTTTGAATGCTTGATGTTAACTTATAAATTATTAATAGAATGTGGAAAACTTTGTTTTCTTCCTTGAGATACCTAACAAGATCATATTTGTGTATTACTGTAAAATTTGTAAGGCATATTGTACATATTATTTCTTTGGATTCTCAATCCATCAAGGTAGTAGCTAGTACACTCATTTTAAAGAGGAGGAAACTAAGGCACAAAGAGATTAAATTATTTAATCAGGGTTTTATGTTCTTTGAATTGTTTGAGAAAGGATTCAAACCTTGTATCTTAGTTTCAATCCACTAATCCATAAAGTGATGCTTCTAATTCTTTAAAGTTTTATTTAAAACACATACGTATATGTGTGCATATATGCACACTCATACATTCATGCAAATATATATGTATAAACGTGTATGTTATAAGAAGCATGGTAGAGTCCCAACTTTATTATTTTGAATTCATTTATTTGGAGAACTTTCAACCTTTCATCTCATTCTCTCAGACTACACAAGTTTCCCAAGGATCTCTTTTACACCCAGATAAATCATTACTAACATTTCTATTTGAATTGCTTATTATCATACTCATCTCTCCCTGTCCCCACCCCATCTTTTTCAGCTACCTCAGGATATTCCACATAAACCCAATTTTTTTAAAAGTCCATTAAATTTTTGAAATTTGCATCCTTCTACAGCGTATAGTTCATATGCAGTGACTGATAATTTTTACCTTTCTCATTGTCTAATATAGTTTATTGATACAATAATTCTATTTGATTATTTCTATCATTTCCCTCCAAAATTTTGGCCTTGCCACGAGCATGAATTGACAGCTTTACTTTATCATTTTAAAGATTTTCTATAAGTGTACATATTCTTTGGCTGTCTTAACTTCCTTAATTAAAACTAATGTAATTGGTAGAATTTGTTGCACTATTCACATTCCTTGGAAACCTGATATTTTAATATCTTTATTTCAATTACATTTAAGCAAATTATCATAATTTTAGGAAGTATAAAACATGTTATTGATATTTTCCTATATTTAAATATTAAACAAGTAGAATTTTAATACCTCCAATTTATGTGGGATTATATGATTAGAAAAGCACTTTATCAATATCTCATTTGATATTTGATCTTCTTTACAATATTGAGATGACTGTTTTTTATAATTGAGTAACTGAGACTCATACAAGTTAAATTACTTCTCCAGGGTGACATAACTGCCAAATGCCCAGTGCAGAATTTGCTCCCAATTCTTCTAGACTGGAGCTCAATTGCTTGAGGGAAAAGATCATAGATCATAAAATTATTAAGATAAAGGGGATTTTGCTATGGATTAGCTGAATAAGGCAGGATGATTAGCCAATAATATATAAATTGCCTTTGAGAGGAGTACAGTTTCTGTCACTGTGCACAGTGTCATGCAGAATAAGTCCTAAATAGGAAGGTATCTGAAGTTTAGAGGAAGCATTATTCTCTATATCATAGACTTGAGAATATACTTCCTAAAGTCAAAGTGTTTTCCCAGTTTCTGTTCCTCAGCTATCACCTACTCTTTATTGTTTTATTCTGGCTTATTACACACATACGCACACGCGCGCACACACACACACACACACACACACACACACTCCCTTATTCCTTACCTGTCTCACTTCCAGGGTATGCCTTGTACACATATCCAGGTAGTGATTGTTTATATAAATGAAATTTTAAAAAGATAACAGTATTTAAAAAGTGTAAGAAGGTATTCATGGCTTTTTAACTATACCTTCATCTCAAAAATGAAAATGAAAACTGAAATATCTATTCAGCCACTTAGAAATTATACCTGTGTGATGTCACAGTCCATGTTTCCCTGGGTTTGTTACTACCTTACCCTAACTTTAGGAAAACCTCTGAAACTTTCAAAAGTAATTTTTAAAGCAGGGATGTTGACTGAACTTAACTTTTTTGTTGCTGTTTGTCTGTTTTAACTTGTCCTGACCTCTGATAAAATGTCTTTGATACATTAATCTGTGGTCTTAGCAATGAAGACACTCCTTTCAGTGACACGGGTAACCTATCAACACCTTTGCACCTTGGAACACATCCTATTTTCCTCTAAATTCTCCATAAACCATCTCTCCAATGTTCCGGGATCCTTGCTCTAGATATCCTGGCATTGGGTGAATGACAATGGGGCATAAAAGGCTATGAACAGTAATTATTCAGTATTTCTCCAATTATCTCCAGCTGACCTCCTTTTTTACTTGTATGTCTCTCTTATGATATTCTTCATATCATGGTGTATGGGGGAGGTGTTTACAAAAGTTCAGTGCTAGACCCTCTTCTACTTCTCTAATCTCTCAGTAAACTCAATAGCTTCCATTTATTTATTACCTCTATTGAGGAGAAACCCAGACTTATGAATCAAGTTCCAGTCTCTCCCCTAAGCTCTAGTTTCATGTAACTAATTTCCTTTTATAAATTCACAACTGAATGTCCTAGAAATCATTAAAATTCAGCTTCTCAAAAGTGGAATTCAATTTATTTTTCCTCAAATCTTCCACAATCTTCCATTTGCAACCAATATCACTCCAGGCTCTAAGATTTGTAATTCCAACATTGTTCTGGACCCCTCTCTCTCCTTCACCCAACATTTCCAATTATTTGTGAAATCATCCAACTTCTACAATTTCCTTTGTTCCACTCACATAGCTACCATTTTATTACATTACTTCATCATGTCCCACTTGATTATTTCAACAGTCTCCTTATTTTTTTTTCTTTCTACTCCAGTCCATCCTATGAACTGCAACCAAAACAATTTTCCTTAAACCCAGATATGTGGGTTTATGTGACTACCCTACTTTATCAACTCCATTGACTCCTACTATCTCTAGGATATAGTATAAACCACTCTGTTTAGTTCTTAACACACTACACAATTTTGCCCCAAGCTCTCCATGCTCATTGGACATTACTTTCCTCCCCATACTCTGTGATAAAGCCAAACTGACCTTTTCTCTGTTCATCATACATGCCACTCCATCTCCCATTTCTCCACCCTTATACTGATCGTCTGTCATGCCTGAAAATCACTCTCAGCCTCCATCCACTTCATACAAGTTATCTATTCCTTTAAGATGTAGCTCAGGCACCATCTTCTCCATGAAACTTTTCCTGATCCCAATCCTATTTCTCTTCCAAACTACATTGTAAATAATCATACAGTATATATTTTATCATATTTATTAGAGTTCAAATAGAAACATTTCTAGAAGTCAATATATTTCCCATTACTCTTTTGTTTTTAATGTTCTAGAGTGTTTTACACAATTGCAGAGAAAGAATATGTTTTATAATTAAATAACAATTTTGGGGATAAGTTTGGCCTCTTTAGGATCAATGAGAACATCCTTGGGAAAACTTCAGCATTAAACAAGGTTATGATGGTGGTGGTGGTGGTGGTGGTTTTGATGAGTAACCCTTTATTAAGGGGTTACTAATGGGTCAAGTCCAGCAGTGTTAAGTATTTGGAATCATTTACCCTGTTGGGATAAAAATTCCTTTAGCAGTTTTCCTTTAACTAAGTATGACAAATGGCATATATGTAACAAATGCAGTTTTTAGAATTTGGAAAGATAATAATTATAAGTATAGTTATTACTATTATTTAGCAGACTAGACATTGAACTCCAATTATGTAGCTTCACTAGCATAATGTTCTAATTTTTAAAGTAAATAATCACATAGTATATTTATTACTTTACTAAGAAAACCAATACTTTGTCAGATACATCAAAAGAAAAGTTTTATCAGATACATCATAAAAAAGAAAACTAATCAAAACTAGAAATGATAATTTAAATCTCATTCACTTAATATAAAATCTCATGCAGCAGTATCAATAATAAATTATTTCTACACAGACAGCAATATTGAATTTACAACCTTATGTCATCTCTATTCTAAGTTTCTTGATAATACTTTAAAATGTGCTTTATATAAATATGAATATTCTCTCATATATATTTTCTACTTCAAGGATTTGCCTATATTAGTTCCATGGGTCTTATCAGACAAATCAAGGGGAAAAAGAAATAATGCACTAAGGAGAAAAAGTCATGCAGAAAGTAATAACATTTTCATAACTTTGAGTATTTTAAATAGGCATAAAAATTCTAGAAATGGACTCTTCATATTAGTTCAATGATTTATACATTACTTTCTCATTTTGAATGAGATTCTTCATTTTCATATTTGATAACATTATCTTTTTAATATACTTGTTATGGAACATTGGTATTGTGTAATTCCTTACCATTTATTCATCCCTTTACTCATTTACCAAAAAGTGTATTGCATGTTTGATATGGGTGGGTCCCTATCCAGGGTGCTGAGTGGCTATAAAATGACAAAAGACAGTTCCTGCTCTCAAGTTACAAAATAAATGACACATTCCATTTCTTTTTTTAAAACTTAATATATTTTATTTTTCCCCTATTTCCTGTTAGAACAATAAACATTTTTTTAAGTTTTGAGTTCCAAATTCTATCCCTTCCTCTCTCCCTTGCCTACCTCTCCTTGAGACAGAAAGCAATCAATTATAGGTTATACATGTTCTATCATGTAAAACATTTCCATACTAATCATTTTGTACAAGAAAATGCAAAGAAAAGGAAAGAATGAAATAAAGTTAAAAATAGTATGCTTCAATCTGTATTCAAACAATATCAGTTCTTTCTCTGAAGGCCAATAGTGTACTTCATCAGTAGTCCTTTGAGATTGTCTTGGATCATTGGATTACTGAAAATAGCTGTCTTCTGGTTTTTTATCATACAATATTGCTTTGATTATGTACAATGTTCTCCTGGTTCTGTTCACTTCACTTTGTATGAGCTCATGTAAGTCTTTCTAGGCTTGTCTAAAATCATCCTGATTATCATTTTGTATATTACAATTCTATTCTATCACAGCCATATATCACAGCTTGCCTAGCTATTTCCCAATTGATGGGCATCCCTTCAATTTCCAATTCTTAGCACTAAAAGGGCTGCTATAAATATTTCTGTAAAACTAGGTCCTTTCCCCCTTTATTTTAAATTTTCAGGCTATAGATATAACAGCGGTGCTGCTGGAACAAAATATATGTGCAGTTTTCTATCCCTTTGGAGATAGTTCTAAGTTTTTTCTCCAAAATGGTTGGATCAGTTTACAGCTTCAACAACAATGCATTAGTGTCCCAGTTTTCCCATATCCCTTCCAATATTCATAACTTTTTTTTTGTTTTTGTCATATTAGCCAATCTGATAGGTGGTAGGTGGTACCTAAGAATTGTTTTCATTTGCATTTCCATATTCAGTAGTGATTTATAGCATTTTTTTCATGACTATAGATATATTTGATTTTTTGTCTGAAAATTGCCTATTCATATCTTTGATTTTTATCAATTGAACAATGACTTGTAGTTTTATAAATTTGACTCAATTCTCTATATAGTTGAGAAATGAGGCGTTTATTAGAGATGCTTGTTGCAAAAATTTTCCCCAGTTTCCTGCTTTCCTTTTAATTTTGTTTGTGCAAAAACTTTTTAATTTTATATAATCAAAAATATTTGTCTTACACTGCATAAACCTGTATATTTTCTTTTGTCCTAAATTCTTCCCTTCTCCATAGATCTGACAGATAAACTATTCCACATTTTCCTAATTTGGTTATGGTATTATCCTATATGTGTAAATTATGTACTCATTTTGATCTTTTCTTGGTCTATGATGTGAGATGTTAGTCTTTACCTACTTCAAGCCATACTATTTTCCAGTTCTCCCAGCAGTTTTTTGTCAAATAATGAGTGTTTGTTCCAAAAACTTGGATCTTTTTATAAATCATATAGTAGGTTATTATGGCCATTTACTACGACACATTTTATTTCAAATGCACATTTCTGAAACTTCTGGATTATCTTAATTCATGTTTAAGACAAAAATTTCATGCCATAGATACCTGTTGTTCAAAAAACACAAGGGGATGAATTCTACAACTTATATAACATAGACATAATTGTACTTTAGTGGTTTTTTCCCTAGAATTCTAGATCTCATTATTTCTAGTTATGTATTAGTACCACTTTTTAAAACTGCCCACACAACAGGTGGATATGTTTTGAATGTGGGAAAAATTGTGATTTTGTGGTTATTAAAAGGTCCTCATTTTCTTTTTTACTTAGACTCATGGACTTCCTCTCTAATCACATTATGCCCAGCTGTAAATACATATTCAAAGTGCAAGGCATTACCTTAGATTCTACAGTAAACACCCAATCTAGATTACAAATTAGTAAAGTAAAAGGTATCACGAAGAGCTTTTAGTTGAAGTTTCCTTTGTTACAAATTAAGAAATGGACTTTACTGACTTGAACAAGTCATTAAGACACATAATTTCAGAAAGAAACAGTGAGTCTAGAATCAGGTCTGCCGATCTCAGATGAGCCTTCTTTTTATTCTACAAAAACTCTAAAATTTTAAGTTATATACAATGCTATCTAGTTCAACTTGTTTCCTTGTCTAAGTCTCTCATCTATAACATCCCTGATAACATATAGTGAAATATTTACACTTTCCTATGAGATAGTCCATTCTACTTGGGAAAAGCCTTAACTATAAGAATTTTTTTTTATATTCAGTTGAAATGGGTTGCCCTTTGTATCCCACCCACTGTTGTTAATTCATTTCACTACTGTCTGACTCTTCATGACCTTATTTGGGATTTTCTTGTTAATTTTCATGAAGTAAAGCCATTTCCTTTTCCAACTCATTTTTACAGAAGAGGAAACTGAGGCAAATAGGGTTAAGTGACTTGTCAGACGTCACACAGCTAGTATGCATCTGAGGCCTGAACTCATGCAGATGAGTCTTCCTGACTCCAGGCCCAGAACTCTACTTACCTCTAGTCATCTCGCTGCCCCTGTTGCTTCTATTTCTGAACTTTGAAGTAACACAAAACAAATCCAATTCTTTTGCTAAGTGATATTCATTCAATACCTGAAGATAGTATTCTTCCCTCCAAGCCATACTCTTTTGATTCTATACGTATTTTAGGAATTTTTGCAGATCCTATTTCATGACCAGAGATGATACTTTTTAAGTAAAATTGTTCCTCTTGCATATGTAAGAGGACTCAGAGAGAAGTGAGGATACATATTTCTATATAGATATAAAAAAGCTCAGAATACATTCCCTGTCATTGTACATGATGAGATTTTTCCAGTATGCATATTTGAGATTAGAAGCCCCAACATACCTTAGGACTACCCAATGTTAAGACTATTTTTTTTGCATGTGTCTCTCCCCTCCTTGGATTAAAGTGTTTCAGATAGATTTCTCATTGATATTCTGGGACTCTGAAGAGTAATCCTAACAATTAAAAAGGGGGAGATGCTCCCAAATTCACCTGAGTTCAGTTCCACCAGCAATAAGCCCTGTTTGCATTTAAAAATTGAAATTCAAATAAGTATTATACCATAATGATTTGTGTATGTTTGTCTAAAAACAAACAAAAAACAAACCAGACAAAAAATACCTTGTCAAAGTGCTTTAGATGTCCCAGAGAGTCTTAATCTACCAATTCTCATGTGAAGAGAAGCCAAAGGGTTCAGTATAACATAAATACACAATACAAAGGTTAACCAGTTCACCAGAATATTTGATTCCCATTTGCTTTTGTTTTCTACTTCAAACAATCAATAAGTATTTATGAAGCACTTAATATGTACCAGGTACTATATAAACCACTGGGGATACAAAAGGAGCCAAAAGGCAATCCATGACCTCAAGGATATTTTATTCTAATGGGTGAGGCAACATGCAAACAAACATATTCAAAGGAAGCTATATACCAGTTAAGTAGGAAATGCTTAACAGGGGAAAGGCAATAGAATTAAGAGGTTGAAGAAGACTTCTGTTAGAAGGTGGGTTTAGTTTGGATTAAAGGAAGCCAGAGAGCTTAGTAGTTGGAGCAAAAGAGGAAGGGTATTTCAGGCATGAAGGACAGATGGTCAGAAACAATGCCTGGAGATGAGAGATTAGTGTCTTGTTCATGGAACAGGGAGTTCAATGTCACTGGATTGAACAGTACATTTCAGGAAGGAAGGTATAACAGTAGGATTTGGCTAGATTATGAAGGGCTTTGAAAGACAGGGCAATGCAAATGGTATTAGCTCCTGGAGACAATAGGAAGTCATTGGAGTTTAATGAGTAAGGAAGTGCCAACATTGGACCTATCCTTAAAAAAAATCATTTTAATAACTGAATAGAGGGTGGACTGGAGTGGGAAGCTACTTGAAGCAGTCAGACCTGTAAGTAGGAGGGTCCAATAATCTATTCATGAGTTGATGATGTCCTGAACTAGAATGGTGACAATACCAGAGGAAAGAAAAGGGAATATTTGAGATAAGTTGCAAAGATGAAATTAGCAAGCCATTGCTTGGTGACCTAATCAATCCCATGGATTCAATAACCATATCTATGCTGATGATTCTCAGATCTCCCTTTCGCACCCCAATCTGTCTGCTGACCTCCAATCTTGCATCTCTAACTGCTTTTAAGGTATCTATGTTGATGATGCTCAAATGCACTTATCATGCCCCACTCTTACTACTGACCTCCAATCTCATAACTTTACACATCTTTCAGAGAATTTAAACTAGATGCCCAGTAGACATTTTAAACTCAGTAAGTCAAAAAGAGTTTTATTATATTTCCCCCTTAATTTCCTCCCCCTCCTACCATCCTCTCAGTCTTTCAGGCTCAAAACCTAAAAAAGTACCCAGATGTCTCACTATCTCTCACCTCTTATATCCAAAACATTTGAAAATTCACAGGTTATCTACTGCAATTTGGTCATTTTGCAGATGAAGAAATCTATTGCCAGTCATACAGTGACTCAGTCATTGTAACAGGTAGTAATTGGGAGAGTAAAGATTCACAGTATTTATTTGTTTTTATTTTGGCCACAATTTCAACTTTGCTCAATCCGGATCAAGACTCTTTTATACAAAATGATTCTTTCTACATTTTCAAAAGCCAAATTATAATTTGAGACAAAGTATATAATCTGTCTACTGGTTTTACCTATGAGAGAAAGAGATTTTAGTCATTTAAATCCATTCAAGGATGTCTATTTTAAAATGACTGCAGTGGCCTGACCTGCTTCTAAACATGAGTCTTTTAAAATTAGTTTTAGTGCTTCATAATTGCAAACTGTGAATTCTAACATCTTCTTTCTTTTGTTAAATAAGCACCAGAAGGCTGCAAACTTCTAAGTAGCATATCTCCAAGATATAAGCACTGTTCCCTTTCAATTTCCAATGTTTATTCTTTGCAAATAGCCAATTTGAGGAGAGTTATATTGAACCACAAAGAGTCTGTTTGAGCCACTTACAAACACTGATTTATAAAATCAGTAGCACTCTTGTAATCTTAAATTGCTCTGAGCTTCACATGCCTGGAATTCCTAGTTTTTAAATTAATATTTCCATCTGAACTCTACCTTGAAAAACTACATTCAAATATTAAAAGAAAATAAATTTTAGTTAGGTTCCTCAAGGGGAAAAAGAGGAAGAATGGGTGATACTAAAAAAGCTTACCTCTATGTAGAAAAGAGTGGCTTTAGGATCATAATTTCATGGACCAAAGCAGATATGTATGAAATACTCAGTATCTTAAATTATTGGATGAAGTACATATTAATATAATACTATTTGTGTCACCAGGGCCCCTAAAAGGCAATTCTTCATTTTTAGATGATAAAGACTGAATGACCATTACTCTTTTTGAGAAATCTAAGCAGAGCTTTTCTTCTAAGGATGCATTGATTTATGCAGTATTTGGGGATAAGTAATTGCATGTTGTTGAAATCAAAGAAAAGGTTGCAGTTACTGTAGACATTAGAATAGTTGTGTCTATTTGGTCTTCTTTTCTTACATTTAACTTGTGTATGGTATAGTATGTCATCTGGAATAACATTTAAGAAAAGGAAATGTAGAGATATAGAATACCAGTACATTTCATCTTTGTTGTCAGTGCAAATCACTTATGCTAGACTGTTAGGTGGAATGAGGGAAGACATAATTAGGTATTTACAGGCCGATAGGACATCAGTAAGGTACAACAGAAAGAACACTGATTATGGAAGCTGAGGATCTCTGTGTAAATTTTGATCCCATCATTTACTAGTGTGGTGATAATGGGATTGAAGATTCCCCTCACCTGCCCCTCTCCACCCCTGCCCATTCCATAGGCCTCATGTGGACTCAGTTAAGGGAAACTTGATTAGGAGAGGCTTGATTGTAGGTAAGCTTACACTCTTTACTTACTAGGTGGGAGGCCCCAGGCCTGCACCATTTTGTTATTTAGGTTATGAGAGGTTTGAAACCCATGGGGCCCTAAGGAGAGGTGCTAAGACCAGATCCAATTTGCATGTGCATTGAGTTCTAGACAATGAGATGCTGGCTAGAACTGTATATAAAGAGAGCCTAGAGTGTGAGAGCAGCAGAACTGAGGGGAATTTAGAAGTGGACATCAAGAAGACATTGAGGGAGCCAGAATCAAGAGAGACTGCAGAAATTGGACAAACCATCAATGAACTCCCTAAGCCTGATGGCTTCTACCCAACAATTAAAGAACAATTAATTCTGATATTACAAAATTATTTTGAAAAAAAAATAGGTGAAGAAGGAGTCCTCACAAATTCTTTATAGGATGCAAAAATGGTGATGATACCTAACCTGGGAAGAGCCAAACAGAGAAAGAAAATTATAAACCAATTTCCCTAATCAATATGGATGCAAGAAATTTAAATAAAATATTAACAAAGAGATTATTGTAACTAGTCATGAGGATAATACTCTATGACCAGGTGGAATTTATACCAGAAATGTGGGGCTAGCTCAGTATTAGGAAAACTTTTAGTATCATTGATAATATTAATAACAAAATTAGCAGAAATGATGTCATTATCTTCATAGGTGACAAAAAAGGCTTTTGAAAAAAATATAGCACCAATTCAAAACCCTAGAGAGCACAGGAATTAATGGAGTTTTCCTTAAAATGATAAGTGGCATCTATCTAAAATCAAGCAGTATATGTAATAGAGGAAACTTAGAAATTTCCCAATAAAATCAGGGATGAAGCAAGGATGTCCATTTTCACCACTTTTATTCAATATTGTATTAGAAATTTTTGGTTGAGCTATTAGAGAAGAAAATATAAATTTAAGGAATTAGAACAGGCAACAGAGAAACAAAGTTATCATCAGCAGATGATGGTATACTTAGAGAATCCTAGAGAATAAAATAAAAAACTACTTGAAATAATTAACACCTTTAGCAAATTTTCAGGATATAAAAACAGAAATAATTGGCATTTTTATATATTACTAAGAAAGCGCAATTATAAGAGATAGAAACAGAAATTCCATTTAAAATAACTGGAGGCAATAGAAAATATTTGGGAGTCTACCTGCCAAGACAAACTCAGGAACTATACAAATATAATTATGAAACACTTCACACAAATAAAGTCAGATCTAAAGAGTTGGAAAAATATCAGTTGCTCATGGGTAGGGTGAGCTAATATAATAAAAATGCCCATTCTACCTAGATTAATTTACTTATTCAGTACCATACTAATCCAACTACCAAAAATTATTTTATATGCTTGAAAAAGTAATAACAAAATTCATCAGGAAGAACAAAAGTTCAAGAATATGAAGGGGATTTTTTTTAAAAGCAAAGGAAGCTGACTTAGCCATACTAGATCTAAAAATATATTATAAAGAGGCAATCATCAAAATTATCTTGCCCTGGCTAAGAAATAGAGTGTTGGATTGGTAGAATAGTTTAGGTACACAAGACACAGTAGTCAATGACTATAGTAATCTACTATTTAATTAATCCAAAAATTCCCATTTCTGACATAAGAACTGACAGTTTGAGAGATGCTGCTGGGAAAACTAGAAAATAGTATGGCAGAGCCTAGGCACAGACCATCATCTTACACTGTATAACAAGATAAGGTCAACATGGGTACATGATTTAGACATAAAAGGTGATAGCATAAGCAAATTAGGAGAGCAAGGAATAGTTTACCTGTCATATCAATGGAAAAAGAAGAATTTATGGCTAAATAAGAGAAAGAGAATCTTATGAAATGCAAAATGGATGATTTTGATTAAATTAAATTTAAAAACTTTTGCAGAATCAAAGACAATGCAACCAAAATTAGAAGGATAGCAGAATTCTGGCAGTGTTTATTGTAAAGGCTTCATTTCTTAAATATATAGAGAATTTTGTCAAATTTATAAGAATACAAGTCATTCCCCAATTGATAAATGGTTAAAGGACATGAACAGGTACTTTTCAGAGGAAGAAATTAGAGCTTTCTATAGCCATATAAAAAAATGTTCTAATTCCTTATTGATTAGAGAAATGAAAATTAAAACAAAACTGAAATACTACATTAAAAATATGTTGACAAATATGACCCCCCCTAAAAATAAAATGATAAAGTTTGGAGATGTTGGAAAATTAGAACTTTAATCCATTGTTAGTGGAATGGTGAACTGATCTAACCATTCCAGAGAGCAATTTGGAACTCTGCTCAAAGTCAATGAAACTGTGTATACCCTTCAATGCAGCAATACCAGTACTACATCTGTATCCCAAAGAGATCATAAAAAAATGGAAAAGGACCCATTTGTACAAAAATATTTATTGTAGTTCTTTTTATGGTGGCAAAACAATTGGAAATTGAGAGGATGGCCATCAACCAAGGAATGTCTGAACAAGTTGTGGTATATGAATGGAATGGAATGCTACTGTTCTATAAGAAATTATGAATAGGCAGTTTTCAGAAGAAAAAAAAACTTGGAGAATCTTACTTGAACTCATGCCAAGTGAAATACGTAGAACTTGGAGAACATTGTGTAGGGCATGGGAAACACTGCAATGATAAACTTTTGATAGACTTAGCTCTTTTCAATCATTCAGTGATCTAAGGCAATTCCCAAATACTTATGATGGAAAATGCTATCCACATGAAGAGAAAGAACTATGGAGTCTGAATACAGATCGGAACATAGAATTTTCTTTTTTTGTTTTTTTCTTTTTCATGATTTTTTCTTTTGCTCTGATTCTTCTTTCACAATATGACTAATGTGGAAATACATTTAATATGCTTGAACATGTATAGCTTATCTCTGATTGCTTGCCATCTTGGGGAGGGGGGAAAAGGAGGGAGGGAAAAAATTTGAAACTCAAAATCTTATGAAAGTAAATATTGAAAACTAAAACTAAATAAATATATTTAAAAACAAAACAAAAATCATGTGCATAAAGTGGGGTTCTTGCTACAGAGTGATTTGATTACTTTCATATCCATTGCTGAAAAAGAGAAAACAGAAGATGGCACAGTGAAAACAGCTTCTTACCAGAACTCTCTCAAAGAGATACCCATCAATTGGGGAATGAAAAAATGAATTGTGGTATATGAATGTAATGGAATGCTATTATGCAATAAGAAATGAAGAGCTGACATACTTCATTATAAATTGGAAAGACTTGTATGATCTGATGCTGAGTGAGGGGAGCAGAACCAGGAGATCATTATATATGATTACAGAAACACAGTATCTGTAAGGACTAATTTTGATAGACTTGACTCCTCTCATCAATACAAGGTTCAAAGACAGCTCCAAAAGACTCATAATGGAAAAAGCTAGAAACATCCAGAGAAACAATTAAAGAGTCTTCATGCAGACTGAGGCAAACTATTTGCTCTCTTTCTTCCCTTATTTTTTTTTTTGGTTTTGTTTCTCCTTTCTCATGATTCATTACATTGGTTATAATTCTTCTTTACAACTGAACTATTATATAAGTAAGTTCAATGTGAAGGTATATGCAGAACCTATGTTGGATTACATGCCATCCTGAAGGGGAGGGGAGATGAGAGGAAAGGATTTGGAACCCCCAAACTTGTGGAAGTGAGTGTTGTAAATTAAAAATAAAAAAATGTATTAATAAAATCTTTAGAAAAGAGAGAAAACAATTATATTGTATATAGATCTCAGTTCAGAAAATGACTTCTCATTTACCAAATAAGGAGAAAAGGAAAGATTGAGTAAATTATCTTTCAAATGTCTTTTAGATCTAAACATTTATGATATTCATCATAACTTCCATAATATATTTTAAAAGTATATTCTATTTTTTAAAAAATGAATCCATTGGGTCCTCAGCATTTAACAATATCTATTAGGTTCATCCTACTACATAGGTGTCTTGGCTAGCCCCAACAACCATTACTGAGAAGAAAGATCATGGTGGAGTCTATAGAGTGCTAGCACCCCCCGTATCATTATCCCTAATTCCTGCCCAACTCTCAAAGCTATTATGTATGAGACAGCTAGGTGGCATAATAAGCAGAGCACTGAGACTAGAGTCAGGGAGTTAAAAATCTAAATGAAGTCGTATACACTTTCTATCTGTGTGACTGTGGGAAATTCATTTAATTTCTACCTGCCTTAGTTTCCTCTTGCACAATGGGCATAGTAATAGTTCTTGGGTCTCAGAGTTGTTGTAAGGATAGAATGAGATTTGTAAAGTGCTTAGCATAGTACCTGGCACATAGTTGGTACTTAATAAATGCTTGTTTCCTTCCACCATTCAGAGGGGAAACAACTGCTGCAGAAAAGGAGTCAGCCTTCCACATCAATTTGGATAATCATACTTGCTAAAATATAGCCATATTGTAGGTATTATACAATAATATACACACATAGACACATATATTATGCATAAATTATATACATATACTTTATATGAACAAGAATCCATTTATCTATACATATATGGATTATATATGGACACATGCATACATGTTTGTGTGTGCACACATATTTGTCAAGGGAGAAGATAGTTTTGAAACTAAAAGTAAAGTATTCATGACAAAGATAAGAAAATAATTGCCTGCTTTTATTGCTAGCTTAATACAGCTTTATAAAATAGACCAGACAATTTTAATAAAATCTATGTTAAAATATATTTTTAGTAATTTTCCAGTAAATTCCACTAGATTTGTGATCTCATTTTCCCATAATACCATTATTAAATGTTATGAGTAAATGTTTTTAATATATGATGTGAAATCCCAATTATCTTATCTAGTATAAGTATAATGATTTTATTATCACAGTGAATAGTAGTCACCATTACATAAGTCTGAACATAATTATAAGGGGAAAATATAATTGTCATTTATTCCTTTTTTAATTTAACTTTTCCCTCAACACTTTATTCCTATACAGAGTTTAGAGGCTTTTGGTTTGACAAATGTACGTACTAATAATTGATTAGCCTGTCACTCATATTCAAAGAAAATTGATTTAGAGATCTAAATTGCCCCAGCTTTGCATTTAGTCATTCAAATTACTCCTTCTTTCTTTGTAATTATCACCACAATCTTTGATCATTTAATATTTTCCTGCTTTTTTACCTATGTTTTTTAAATATAAAGCTATTAATCAAACAATGATATATTTTTTCTGTGTTCCATAACAGTTTAAATATATATATATATGTGTGTGTGTGTGTGTGTGTGTGTGTGTGTGTGAGTTTTATTGCTCCTACTTTGGAAAGACATAAAATGGAACTGTATGTGACAGCATGGTACAAAGGGATTTAAGAATATAGGGAATTTTTGCTGCAATGTTGGAACAATTACAGATACTCAGCCTTTTTCCATCTGTTTTGACATGATTAGAAGTATATGATTTTTTTCAAATATTGGAGAACTAAATATAATAAAATGCTTATGATATTTAATTCTGTCATAATAAAACATTATCACATAAATCCATAGCATCACATAGAATTACATAGTTGGAATGCATGGGGGTCTTTAGGAGGTATTTAATTCAACCTCTTCATTTCAAAGAGGAAAAATCTCATTCCAGTAGAGATGAAGTGATTGACCTAAGATCACACATATGCTAAACGGCAAGATTAAATTTAAGCACAGGTTCTCAAACTCTCTATCAAATGTTCTTGCAACTTTTAATTATCACATGTATTTCCCCTTTTGCTATCTTCAAGATCCCTCTCTCTACTAGACATTTTCTTTTTTCCTTTAAATATTCAATAAGACCCCTTCCTCATATTGAATGAATCTTCCCCTAATCCAGTAGAAGGAAAGCTTCTTGAAGTTAGAAGGGCATACTTATTCATTTTTGCATTTCTTTTAACATTCTCCAAAATAGTGCCTTATTTGACTATTTAATTTCCTCCACAGCTATTGTCTTCTTTATCTTCTTTTTATTTTTGCTAGCATTTTTCTGAAAAAGTACATGTATGCTCCCTCTATTTCTTTAAAAATATTTCTCCAAAGCTCCTTAAAATGTGGTTTACATAACCAAGTTCATATTCAATTAGCATATTATAGTCTAAAAGTGAGTTCACGAACTATGACCTAAAGTCAAATGTGCCTCGTATGTTTTTGCACTGACTGAGAGTTAAGAATTTTTTTTAATTTTAAGATAAAATATTATTTTATTAAAAAAGTTAAAACTTGGTGAATTACACGTAGACATGCACACTTGTGTGTACATTATTAATATATTAATTTATTAAAACATATAATTAAATCAAATTAATTATTATTCTAAATTGCATATCATAAGTAATGAATCAATTAAAAATTCCACTACCCAATGTGATAAAATAGGCTGAATACAAAAAGGACAACAGGTATTGATTATAAAAGAAACATTGCAAGATTTCAAGTTGGAAAGGACTTTAGAAGTTACCACCAAATCCAACCTGCTCATTTTATAGGGAAGGAAATTGAAGCACTGGGAGGTTATAAGAAAGAACAACAAATGATGAGCAAATTGAATGGATCATTCTTTATTGTAGTGGTTCCCTTGGAATCCATGCTACAAAACTTCTGTGTTTCCAGTAGAATTTGATTTATAGTACCCAAAAACATCTGCATGGGATCCAAGGTCTTCTTATTGAATTCTCATCTATAGTGGAAGACTGGTTATTGGAATGGTATTCCCTCTGACACTGTTACTTTAGCTGATCAACATACACAATAGTTATGACCAAGGTTAGGAGTTCGATAATAGCAACAAACAGCTTAACTTGGACAGCAATAATTACATACTAAACGTTAACCATTTGCATCATAAACACATGCAACTTTAAAAAAATCTCTCATTTTGTTGAGAAGTAGTCTCGGAATAACAGTAGATTAAAGTTCCAAAAAACTTACATTCAAATTTCCCCTCTGCTATTGATTACCATGGTCATTTTTTTGCAACTCACTTAAACTGGAGGCCTCAGAAACCTCTAAAATTTTGAGGTGGATTAGAATCTACAATTACAGTGATCCCTTGTAACTTGAAATATATTATCTTGTGATAGAAATTGGACAAAATTTTGTGTGCTTTAATAAAATCTTAAAATGGTGGGAAAAATCAATTAATTATATTAACATAATATATATCAATCTATCAAAAATTGTATACATGCATATACAGTTTTAATACATTAATTACAAAATTTAAGAAAAGCATGGAAAATTGTTATAAAACAAGAGTTAAAAGAGAAATACAAATCAAACAACCCTCCAGTTCTCCCTTATCCCCTGCAATTTGGAAATGATGACAAAAAGTGGAAATTAACATTCTTCGGGGTTTTTTGAAATAATAGACACAGCAATATATTATTGGTCGAGGTAAGAATTAGTAAAACAAATTTGGAAAGGACTTTGGAATTATACAAATGAAGGAATTAAAATATCATGCCCTTTGATATAAAACTTGATGACTCATACCTTAAGGAAATCATTGAAAAGAAGAAAGTCCCTATGTACACAAAAATGTTTATAATATTACTTTTTCATGATAGTAAGGAATTGGGTAAAAAATATATTCCCATACTTTGAAGAATAGCTAAACTAAATGTGATACATGTATTATTGTGCCCTGAGAAAGACTAAATGTGATGAAGACAGATGAGTCTGGGGAAAAATTTTAAAAAAATTAGAATGAAGTAAATAGAGCCAATAAAAGTATATACACAATGACTATAACAATGCAAATTGAATGAACAACTACACACAAAAGATCAAAAAATAAATATGGAGGGGGGTGGAGAACTGATGGTTTAGTAGAGAAAGCACTGAGCTGAGTTGTCCTGACATTCCCTCCAAAGGAATTGAGTATAATGCCTCAACTTGAATTCTGGAGTGGCAGAGCCAAATTAACGTCAAAGTGAGACCTTCAGCCCAAGACAACTTATGAGGTCTGAAAGAGAAATTTGTAAAACAGGAGGTGGAGGCTGACCTGAAGCCCACATGAATGATACCAGTGGCAACAAAAGCAGTAGCAGCTTCAGGAGTTTTCAAACCAGAGATGGAAGGGGCACTTGGCAACCGGTCAGAAAGAGATTATAGGGGATCCATGGACTAGCAATAGACAAGATCAGATGTTATTTGACAACTCCATTCCCTCTACTCACTTCTGGGTCATATGTCAAGGGCAGAGATCAGTACTTTTGTTCAAGAGGGAGTGGGACATCTGAGGGACAATATTTCTTTTGGACAAAATGGATCAGGGATCCTGAGGAATAGTATTAATTGCAATCCCTAGGGAGCTCATCCTAGGTAAGGAATATATTGTAGACTAGGATAACAGTGACCATACTTCTTCCCAGAAAACACCACCTTAGAATAAGCAAAACCTTTCAATCCCTAGAACAAGCCTTGGACACAGCAGTGTGAAAAAGCCTGAAGGTTTAGAATGTGCACCTACCCATCATCCAAGCTGCAAATAGAGCACAACTTTAACATACAATTCAAAATTAAGAAATAGAGTAAAAAATAAGCAAACAATAAAAAAGGATCTAACCATATGAAGGTACTATGGTGACAGAGAAGATCAAGACACAAATACAGAAGAAAACAATGGAGTCAAAACAGCTACAAGTAAAGCCACAAAGCAATATGTGAATTCCCCATAAGCCAAATAAAAATAGCCAGAAGAGATTTTTTTTTCAAAATCAAAAAGACTGGTAGAGGAAAACTAAGCAAATAAAAGTAAGAAAAGGAAAAAAATGTGAAAAGACAACAGCTTAATAAAAGGCATGAAAATATTGAAAAAAATATTCCAAAACCAGAATTGACCAATTGGGGAAAAAAGGATGATAATTCACACACACACACACACAAACACACAGAAACACACATACATACACACACACACACACACACACACAAAACTCTTAAGAGAAAGAAAAGGGAGGGAGTGGTTAGAAGGGAGGGAAGAAGTAGTAAGGGAAAAGGGAATGAAAAGAGAAGGTGATAGAAAGGAGGGAAGATTGAGGGAGGTGACAGTCAAAAGCAAAATTTTTTGAAGAGTGTAAGGGAGAAGGGAGAAATAAAAGAATAAAAAAGGAGGGGGTGTATGATGTAGAGAGAGACACAGATAGTAATTAAGACTGTGAATGTGAATGGGATGAACTCTCCCATAAAATGGAAGCAGATAGCTGAATGAAT
Organism: Trichosurus vulpecula; assembly: GCF_011100635.1. NCBI lineage: Eukaryota > Metazoa > Chordata > Mammalia > Diprotodontia > Phalangeridae > Trichosurus > Trichosurus vulpecula. Next base: position 135,553,068 of record NC_050581.1, read on the forward strand.
TAAAAAATATAATCCTACAATATGCTGTTAACAAGAAACACATTTGAAACAAGGTGGACACACACAGCGTAAAGGTAAAAGGCTGTAGTAGAATATATTATGCTTCAACTGAGGTAAAAAAAAAGCAGGGGTAGCAATCCTAATCTTAGACAAAGCAAACAGAAATAAATCTAAGCAAAAGAGATAAGTGAGGAAACTATTTCCTGCTAAAAGATGCCACAAATAATGAAATAATATCATTACCAAAAATATGCAGCAATTGGTATAGCATCCAGATTCTTAGAGTAGAAGTTAAGGGAGTTACAGGAAGAAAAAGACAGCAAAACTATACTATGGGGGACCTCAACCTCCCCTTCTCTGAACTTGATAAATTGAACCTCAAAATAAACAAGAAAGAAGTTAAGGAGGTGAATAGAATTATAGAAAAGGTAAATATGATAAACCTCTGGAGAATATTGATTGGAGATAGAGAGGAATATACCTTTTTCTCAATGGTACATGGCACACACACAAAAATTGACCACGTACTAGAGCATAAAAACCTCACAATTCAGGGAAGAAAAGCAAAATATTAAATGCATCTTTTTCATATAATGATGCAATAAAAGTAAATTATAATAAAAAGCCATGGAAAGATAAACAAAAAAATTGGAAAATAAATAGTCCAATCCTACAGAATGAGTGGGTCAAACAACAAATCATAGAAACAACCAATAAATTCATTCAAAAGAATGACAATAATAAGACAACATACAAAAACTTATGGGATGCGGCAAAAGCAGTTCTTAGGGGAAGGTTTATATCTCTGAATACTTACACAAATAAAATAGAGAAAGAGTAGATCAATGATTTGGGTATGGAACTGAAAAAGCTAGAAAAAGAACAAATTAAAAATTCTCAAATAAATAGCAAATTAGAAATACTGAAAAACAAAGGACAGATTAATAAAATTGAAATTCAGAAAACTATTGAACTTATTAGTTCAAATAAAAATTACAGCTGGTTTTATGAAAAAAATAAAATTGATAAAACTTTACTTAATTTGATTTAAAAAAGAAAGAAGAAAATCAAATTACCAGTAACAAAAATGAAAAAGGTGAATTCACCACAAATCAAGAGGAAATTAAAACAATAATAGGAATGATTGTGCCCAATTGTATGCCCATAAATTCGGCCATACTTATGACATGAACGAATATTTACAAAAATATAAATTGCCCAGCTTAACAGAAGAGGAAGTAAAATACTTACATAACCCCATCTCAGAAAAAAGAAATTGAACAAGTCATGAATGAACTCCCTAGGGAAAAAAAACAAACAAAAAAAAAACTTCAGGGCCAGATAGATTTACAAGCAAATTCTATCAAATATTTAAAGATCAATTAATTCCAATACTACACAGACTTTTTGGGAAAATTGATGAAGGAATCCTATCAAATTCTTTTCATAATGCAAATATGATACTGATACCTAAACCAGGAAGAGCCAAAACAGAGAAAGAAAATTATAGACCAATTTCCCTAATGAATATAGATGGAAAATTTTAAATTATGTATATATATATATATATATGTATATATATGTATAAAACAGAGAAAGAAAATTATAGACCAATTTCCCTAATGAATATAGATGGAAAATTTTAAATTATGTATATATATATATATATATATATATATAGACATATAAATTTTATATACATTTATTTTAAAGAAGATATACATATGCAGAGGGCACAGGGTGAGTTGAAAATGAAAGGATGATATCTAAAAAACAAAATTAAGGGGTGAGAGAGGAATATATTGGGAGAAGGAGAAAGGGAGAGATAGAATGGCATAAATTATCTCATACAAAAGTGGCTAGAAAAAGCTGTTGTAATGGAAGGGAAGAGGGGGTAGGTGAAAAGGTATGAGTGAATCTTTCTCTCATCAGATTTGGCTTAAGGAGGGAATAACATACTCACACAATTGGGTATCTTACCCTACAGGAAAGTAGGGGAAAGGGGAATGGGGGGGATGAAAGAAGGGAGGGCAGATTGGGGGATGAGGGAGTCAAAAGCAAACACTTTGGCAAAAGGTCAAGGGAGAAACGTGAATAGAAGTGCACAGGATAGGATGGAGGGAAATATAGTTAATCTTTCTCAACGTGACTATGATGGAGGTGTTTTGCATAATGATACATACGTGGCTTGTGGTGAATTGCTTGCCTGCTCAAAGAGGGTGGGTGGGAAAGGTAAAGGGAGAGAATTTGGAACTCAAAGTTCTAAAAACAAATGTTTAAAAATTTGCTTTTACATGTAACTGGGAAATAAGATATACATGAAATGGTGAATAGAAATCTATTGTGTCCTGCAAGAAAGTAAAGGGAAGGGGGATGGGGGGAGTAGAGTGACAGAAGGGAAGGCAGACTGGGGAAAGGGACAATCAGATTTTATGCCATCTTAGGGTGGGGGAGGATAGAAATGGGGAGAAAATTTGTAACTCAATATATTTTGTAAATCAATGTTGAAAACTAAAAATATTAAATTTAAAAAAAATTGAAAAATAAACAAAAAAATGAGATTATCTGAAACCATGATCAGAGAGAGAGCCTAGATATCATATTTCAAGAAATTTTTGAGGAAAGTCACCCTTAATATTCTAGAAACAGAGGTTAAAATGTAAATTGAAATAATACACTGCTCACCACCCGAAAGAGATCTGCAAATGAATATTTCCAGTAATATAATAGGCAAATTCTAGAGCTTCAAGGTCAAAGAGAAAATACTTCAACACTCAGAAAGAAACCATTCAAATATTATGCATCCATAATCAGGATTACACAAAATTTAGCAGCTAACACATAAAGGACAGGAAGGCTTGCAATATGATCTTATAGAAGGTAAAAGAAATGGGATTACAACTAAGAATAACCAACCTACCAAAAAGAATTATAATCCTTTAAGGAAAAAAAATTAATAAAATAAAGGACTTTCAAGTATTCCTGTCAAAAAGACCTGAACTGAATAGAGAATTTGATTTTCAAATACAAGACCCTGCAGGCACCTAAAAAATTAAATAAAAAATTACAAGAGAAATCAAAATATTATTAAACTGTTATGATTCTACATAGAAAGAGGGCACAGGAGTGAGTTAATTATGTTGGGGTGATATTAAAAATAAGCAAGAAATAGTGGTCCTTTCAGAGAAGGAGAAAAGGAGACAAAGGATGGGGGAAATTATTTCACGTAAAAGAGATGGAAAAAGAAGAGCTTTTATAGTAGTGGGGAAATGATAGGGCTAAGCATAGGCAATACTTGTATCTCACTCACATCTACATTTATTCAAAAGGAAATGTGTGTGTGTGTATGTGTGTGTGTGTGTGTGTGTGTGTGTATTATATACAGAGAAGTGGGGGTGGAGGGGGAAAAGAGAAAAAGGGGGAGGTGATAATAAAAGTGTGGGTATATAAAAGGTCAAAACCAAAATCAAGGGGGGACAGGATTGAGAGAAAGAGAGAGAGAAGTATAAACAGAAGAAAATTAGATGGAAGGAAATGCACAATGAGTAACAATAACTATGAATATGAATGGGATGATTGTTTTGATTATTCAGTTGTTTCAGTTGTATCTGACTCTTCATGACTCTGCTTTAAGTTTTCTTTGCAAAGATACTGGAGTGGTTTGCCATTTATTTTTCCAAGTCATTTTATAGATGGGGAAAAAGACAAAGAGGGTTAAATCACTTGCCCAGGATAACACAGCTAGTGAGTATTTGAGGCTGGATTTGAATTTAGGAAAAGTAGTCTTCCTGACTCTGGGCCCAGAACTCTATCCATTGTGCCATCTAGCTGCCCCAATGAGATAAACTCACCCATAAAATGGCAGCAGATAACTGATAGATGAGTAATCAGAATCTAACAATACATTGTTTACAAGACATACACTTGAAACACAGAGAAATACACAGTAAAAATAAGGGGCTGTAGCAGAAACTATTAGGACTTAATTGAAGTAAAAAAGTCAGGCTATCAATCATGATCTTAGACAAAGCAATATCACATATATTCCTAATTAAAAGGGTTTAGCAGAGAGCTGGTAATAAGGGAAGAGTTCATGACACAAGTATTAGAGAAAAAAATGGAAAATAAAATATAAATTTTGAATATATGAAATTAAAAGGCTTTTATTGAAAATAAAACCAATGCACATAAAATTAAAGGGAAAATAGGAAACTGGGAAAAATTATAGAAAGTTTCCAGATAATGGTCTAATTTTTCAAATATAAAGGAAAATGAGCCAAATTTCTAAAAATAAGAGCCATTTCCCAGTTGATAAATAGCCAAAGCATATGAGTATGCAATTTTCAGAAAAAAGAAATCAAAGCTATCAATAGTCACATGAAAAATGCTCTAAATCATTACTGATTAATGCAAATCAAAACCACCTTGAGATAGTATCTCACTCCTATCAGATTGACTAACATGACAGCAAAGGAAAATGATAAATGTTGTAGATGTGGAAAAATTTGGACACTAATGTATTGCTGGTGAAGTTGCAAACTACTCTAACCATTCTGGAGAAGAATTTGGAACTATGCCACAAGACTTACAAAACTTTGTATAACCTTTACCCAGCAATACCACTACTCGTTCTGTATCCCAGAGAAATTTTTAAAAGGGAAATTAAAACCAAAAAATTCATATCAGCTCTCTTGTGGTGGCAAAAATGTGGAAACACAGGGGACATATACTACTTGTGGAATGGCTCAACATATTGTAGTATATCATTGTGATGGAATATTACTGTACTATAAAAATGATGAGCAGGATGATTTTAGAAAACCTGAAACTTACATGAAATTATGCAAAATGAAAAGAGTAGAACCATGAGAACAGGGTACAGAGTATCAGCAGTACTGTAATAATGAGCAACTATAAAAAGTCATATAATTTGATCAAGAAAATGATCCTAGACAATTACAAATGACCCTTGATGAAAAATGCTATCCACCACCAGAGAGAGAACTGAGGAACTTTGAATGCAGATTGCAGCATACTTTTTAACTTTATTTATGTTCTTCTTTTATTTTTCTGTCTGTGTTCTCTTTTGCAACATGGTTAATATGGAAATATGTTTCATATGACTTCACGTGTATAATCAATATTAAATAGCTCTCCTAAATTATGGAGGAGTGGCTGGAGGGGGAAAAAAAGAAAATTTGGAATTTAAAAAAAATGTTTAAATTTTTGTACATAATTGGGAAATATTTAATGAAATAATGAATGTATATAAAAATGAATGTGATGAAATTATTAAGATCAGAAGAAGGCAGCTATGTGACACAGTGAATAGAGTGTATGACCTTGAATCAGAAAAAACTTATCTTCCTTAGTTCAAATCTGGTATCAGACACTTAATAGCTGTGTGTGACTGGGCAAGTCACTTCATCCTGGTTGCCTCAGTTTCCTTATCTATAAAATGAGCTGGAAAAGGAAATGGCAATCTACTCCAGTATCTTTGCCAAGAAAACCCTAAATAAAGTCATGAAGAGTCAGTCATGACTGAAAAAAGACTAAAAAATAAGTGCAACATGACTCACAAGAAGAGATAGAAAAGGAAACCCCCATCCCATTCCCTTCATGGAGGCAGGAGGTTCAGAGATGTTGCAAATTGCATATTTTCCAAATGGTCTAAAAAATGGAACAGTTTTGTTGATTCCCTTAACTTTAATTTTTTTTTTCTTTTTGTGATGAAAAAATGCTGTTCTTTTTATATTTGATGTCTCCCTGGAAGTTGGGGTGGGGGGGAGATACAAGTGAAATATGATGATATTAAAAACAAAACAAATCAATAATAACTTATTCTACTTTTTTAAGTTAAAAAAACACATTTTTTACTTCACAGGTCATACAAAAACAGGGCAGGACAGATTTGTTTTTCTGAATATAGTTTACACACCCCCTACTCTAAAAGGTAATCAACGACTTTTAGAAATTCAAATCTAGTAGACTGTCCTTTATTATCATTCTCTTTGAACTTTATGTAGCGTTTTAAATATTTAATTCAAATAGAGTTTATTTAACCCCAACTATTTGAAGTTTCCCCCAAATTTCTAGGTAGATGATCTTAATCATGGCATGAGAATGGCCCTCAGATTTTTAAAAAGCTGTTCTTGTATAAGATCTCTTAAGGTCCACCAAGCTGGGGATATGTTCAGTATAAGATTAGTGATATTCACTAATGCACATATCAATATGGTTGCATTTGTAAAGGCTCACTACTAGAAATGCAAGCACTGTGTGGGGCTTTCTGGTTTTGCCAACATAAAGTCATGAATACTGCAATAAGGTTTTGACATTTTTGCATGTGCAAGAGTGACCTATATTTATGCTTTCATAAAGAAGTCCTTTGAAGTATTGAAAATGTAATCCATGAAAGGAACTTTGCTACATATTTAATATTACTTACTATCTCTTATATCTTAATTTTTTCCAAATCCAATTAACAAATCAATTATCATTTACTAAGCACCAAATATATGCCAGATACTGTTGCAACAATTTGGCTAGCAGCTGCTGTGGGGGTGAAAGACCAACACAAGACCAACAACAAGAATGCTTCCAGCACAGCTTCTTTTGATCTATTTTACTAAGGAAAGCAACATTAAGGGATTAACAATCTCAGTTCGATCGAACATACAAATACCATTCACTAAGTTCAGGGGGAAAAGCCAGCATCCTGAACTTCAGAGCAAATACAAACAAATTACAAACATCGACAGACAGACCTTGTCTGATTCAAATCTCAATGTATAGTTACCAGGGTTTAACAAAGTCCCAACATCCAGGTTTACAAGCTGGAGGGCTCTTAACTACAGCTGTCCAGATTCTCCACATCAACACACCTCCAAAAGTGAGAGCCCCAGCAAATAGCTCTGTTCTCTCTTTTTATACACTCTTTGGCTGTCACCAAACATCATCCGAGAGACCAGAACTCAGGCTCCTACTATTGGCTCTGGTCTTAGCAACTCCCCTTAGACCCCTGAGGGCTTCACACCCACATAGGCTTAGAACCTAGTAGATAGGGGTTTGGGCCTGGTGCTTTGTACATAGTAAGGCTCAATCAAAGACAATTAATCATTCTAAAACAGTAAAAAAAATGTCCCAACTTAATAGATATATAAACCCAGAAGTTGGCATTCTCCCTTAGGTCTCTCACTCTTGGAGGTATGTTGATGTGAAGACTCTGGGCAGCTGTAGTTAAGAACCTTCCAGCTTGTAAACCCAGATGTTGGGACTTTGTTAAACCCTGGTAACTATGCATTGAGATTTGAATCAGACAAGGACTGTCTGTTGATGTTCGTAATTTGTTTGTATTTGCCCTGAAGTTCAGGGTGCTGGCTTTTCCTCCTGAACTAAGTGAGTTTATATGTATATGTTGGATTAAAATAAGATTGTTAACCCCTTAATGTTGCTTTCCTTAGTAAAGCATATCAAAAGAACCTGAGCCGGCAGCATTCTTGTTATTGGGCTTGTGTTGGTCTTTCACCCCCACAAAGAGTTTACACTCCCTTAGAATCAACTTTTACAAGTATAGCACCTATTTGAGAATTGGTAGGAAATGTATTTGTTCTCAGCTAAGATAAAATTATAAAGGATCATGGGAGTCAGAAGTTTTTCTTGAGACCAACTTAGAAGAAAGGGGATGGGGAGGATGGACAATTGCACAGTGATCAGCTGATTGAAAGAAAAAAAGTTCTGCTGCCCTGAACTGAATATAATCAGGAAGAGTTGGAGCCTTGCTTGGATCCCTGGTCTGCTTAAAAATGGATCTCTCTAGAGAAAAATTGATTGTGTCACCAAGACTATTTAATTGATCCCCTCTTTACTTCCTCAGCTTGATCTGCTACATGGTAAACTGGCATAACATCCACAGATCTGGTTTATTTGCTCTCTGAACCATTAAAACCTTTAATTTTGTTACCAGATAAAGATCAGTTGATTTTTGTTGTGATCCAAATGAGTCTTTGCTCAAAAGAGTGAATTGCGTGATGGAGGGATGGCCAAAAGGGAAACAGTCCAATTTTCTTGAATTTAATCAACAAGCCTCTATGAAACTCCCTGAATCAAAAACTAGTGACTTCATATCTATATATAACATAAATGTAGACACTACAAATAGAAAATAAAAACAAGGTAATTAAATAGAAGTTATGGGTGAAGAGTCCTAGAATTTGGGAGTAGTAGTAGAAAAAAATGAAAAAGTAGTGTCTCAGTGGTTTATTGAAAAAGTGAAGGAATATATGATATAATGGTGAGGTATAGAGACATTCCATTTGGGAGGAATGGCCCCACCAAATACTTAGATGTAATTCATAGTTTGTCATATATGAAAACACCAAAAAATCCATTAATTATAGGATAATATATAATAAGGATGAAAAGAGAGATTGGGGCCAAGTTGTAAAGGGCTTTACAAGCTAAATAGAGGTTTAATATATAAAATAAGCCACGAGATTAGACTGAGAAGAAGCAATAAGCTGGAGGAGAACAAGAAGAGCATAATGTCAGCAAATACAGAAAAAGAACAGAGAGTGTCCAGTAGGAGAGGGTGCTCAGCACTTTCAAAAGTGTCAGATATGCTGAGAAATATAAAGACTAAGAAAAGATGATCAAGATTGGCAGTTAAAAGATAATAACTTTGGAGAACAAAGTTTTGGTTAAATAATGAGGTGAGAAACCAGATTGTCTAGGGTTGAGAATGAGCAAGAGGAGAGGAAATGGTGGGACTGAATTTCAGCTGCTTTTTCTCCATGATCTCTATAAATCTGGTTCCCCTTCCTGATGGTTATATTTCTGTCAAAATCTATCATTAGTCTTCCTAGCATAAAAGCTTGAAATCTTAGAGCTATTTTTCACTCTTACCTCTTCTTTAATTCTCATATCCAAATGAATTTGAAATTATCTCATTTTCTTCTGATATTTAAACTGTTTCAAGTAGTCAAAAAGTTTCTGACCTTCATTGGCAGAGGAACTTTTCTAACCGGGGAGTTTCTTCTAATAATGATAGGAGTCTTTACCTCTAGCTTTTCCCAATCAAGAAACATTCAAAGTGCAACTATCATTTGTGAACCTTGGATTTTTTTATGCTAAAAATTTACATAGACTGAAATATTGGAAACTATTGCTCTAGATGTTTTAATAATTCCTTGGCACCTAGAATATTAAAATTATAAAACACAAAGTTATATTTCTCCTAAATCTTTTAGGGTTTTCTGTTCTTAATGGTATGTATGTTATTTCTCAAATTCAGCTAAATGTCATGTAAGAGAGTTATAGCTCACATTTTCAACCTGAAAAGCAAATAGCAGACACTGGGTGAGGGGAGATTGAAGGACCCCCTGCTGTTTCCAGAAGTCAGGCCTAGCTAAGCTGACCAAGTATGTTCCCAGGCTGTAGGTGTAGGCAAGGAGGAGTGAGAATACTGTGAGTGCAGTACTGCAGATAGCAAGAACATTTTTGCAAACGTGGTTGGGTTGGAGCTCAGGGGAGGAAGAGAGGTGTTCTTGAGGTGGAGCCATCAGATAGAATTCAGAAAACAGTACGAAGAACATGAAGCACAGGACAACATTGCATACAACATAGGATTAAAAAAAGAGTCAAATACAGTATCCTGGAAAGAAATATTTGAATTTTTCCAAGGAAAGCTATTTCAAAATGCAAGGAAAAATACAAATACTTTAAAAAGAAACTCACTGAGTAAATAAAGTTCATAGTAATCCAGTGATCACACTTTCTATAATATTACTGTTCCCATAGGCAGACAGGAGAGCTTACATCAAAATCATACATACTCAATTATTTTAGTCTAAGAAAGCTGAACCATAAGACAATTGCCTACTTTCTATGCCATAGGCAATTTTAATATTTACTTTTATATTCCTTTGTGTATTAAAAGTTGTGGGTAACAAGCTTTTGTTCAATCAAGGAAGCTACCTTTTCAATCTTTTGAGCAATCTGTTACTTTGGCTGAAATTGCACATTAAATGCCTGTCATTGATCTCCTCCTTCATAGGACAAAGCATCTACTTTGCATAATTTTTTGAGCAATATTATTTTGGAAAAGAAAAGGTGCTAATTTCATGGACACAACTGACAAATCAGTGATGTTGGGTGAAATATTAGTTAACTTTCTCTTTAAAATTTTACATGAATGTTTAAAAAAACAATATTTAGGCTTCGCTTATGTGTATGTGTGTGTGTGTGTGTGTGTGTGTGTGTGTGTGTGTGTGTGTAATCACACACATATGCATGCCTGTGTTACTTCCTTCAATGACATCTACCTCAACATTTTTGAGAATAATGTTCTAAGATATAGTCAGGTAAAAAGATTCAATCCAGTTCTGATGAGTGAATAATACAGGATGTCCCAAAAGTCTTAGTACAGTTTTTGACTGTTACCACTTAAGACTACACCAAAATTTTGGGGACACCCCTTTATAGTAGCAGGTTAAAGATGTTATATTTATTTCCTCCTTGTGTTACCTCCCATAGTACCTAGCATAGTGCTTTTCACTCAATAACATTCATTGAATTAACTTTGTTGAAATTACATGGAAGAGCTTGACTTGAGAAACTTTCTTCACACTGTCTTTTGAACTTTCCAATCTGTATTTTATCACTACTCTAATTTTTAGTCTTTGAATATATTTCCAAGGGGAAAAAAAGCAAGATAACTATCCTTTTGTTAGAATCCAAATCACATAGGATGCATTCATTGTTCTTTTGAACTGAGTTGGTCATGAGGGAAATCCAGATGGGTGTGTGCTGAAATAACAGGAAATCTGGCTAGGTATCTGTCATTTACTCATTAAATTTGGCTTCACATAGAGGAAAATTGTGTGCCAGTTGGAGAATTGTTCAATAAAAATAAATCATTAAATAAAATATGAACATAACTTTACATGTATAATTCTAAAATCCATTTTTACCTATAAAACAGATTGTATCCTAGTTTCTTCAAAGGGAAGGTAGATTCATGTAACATGTCATTTAAAAACGCTTTATATAAAATGTATGAGAATAGAAAAAATAATTTCTAAGTGGATTTTACCTCCTATCTACCCACTTTCTTTTCCATATACTTCAACACTTATAAAAGTTTAAGTATGTAGCTTTATTGAATTTTTTTATGATATAGTGCATTTCTTATTTCCTCTTTCCCCCTTATCCCTAACATGAAAGTCGGTTATAGTTGGCAATATTGCATGATCAGAGGAGGAAGAAGAGAAACAAAGACAAACCAAAAAATCAAAGATAAGATTTGAGTCAGTAAAATCTGGAAAACAATTCAATTATTTAAAGTGATTAATATTTTCAAGATATCATGTTAAGTGTTAGGGATATAAAATGACCAATAACATAATCATAACTATCAAAATTTATAATATAATAATACTAACATTATTGCTTTAGGAATGGATCTTTCCATTATTCTCCTCTGCTAAGAATATGTGGTTGGGTGACAGAGTTCTGTGTGCAATACCTTAACAAACTGCCTTTTTATCAGTCATACGCACCTGTCCTGTATGACTGTGGGCAATGAACCTGAGAAGAGTGAAAAGAAAACAACAGCTAGTATCTGAACTTATAAAATGCAATAGATGATTAATTTTTATCTAGAAGAAGCATCAGCCGTCAACTAATACTACCTCATGTTTTGGTGAGGCAACTATAGCTCAGATGTCTAAGTTATGAGCCAGCTAGATTAATAACGTGTTCTATGCTGACATATTTATAGTATATATATATATATATATATATATATATATATATACATATATATATGTATATTTCTTCTAAAAAGTACCCAGATTTAAGGAATATATTGTCAATAACTATTAAAAACCTATACCTTATGAGTCCCTAGTGAGTCTTTTCTTCTACCAGACCAAATAGAGTATAGATAAATTCAAATTAATAGACTTTTAATTAAACAACGTAGCAAAGTAAATAATAAGAAAAGTTTCCGAGCCACTGATTACATATAGGTGTACTGTACACCAGATGCACACATCATCTATCGGAGGGAGAACATGGCAATGGAATACAGATATGCTGCAGCACAAAGTTAAAGATCACAAAGTCAGGAAGCTTGTCCAGAAAAAGCTGTGTGTATGTGTGTGTATACATACATATTTATGAATGTATACACACATGCATACATATACACATTGCGTATATATATTTATGTGTGTGTGTGTGTGTGTGTGTGTGTGTGTGTGTGTGTGTGTGTAAAATCCTAGAAGAAATGGCTCTTTGTCTAATGCTGTTACCTGCTGTATTTTTCACTTCCCTACCATCCTCCTCAACTAGTCTATCTGTCTTTATAGCTTCCATTTTCTGTTTCTCTGCTACATGAGCATTTGTAGGCAACTCCACTAAGCAGTTTTTTTCAATAATTCTGTTGTTTTTCCTAAATGCTTTCTGCTTGTCTTTGACTGAATTGTTTCTTGAAGATCATCTATAGTACATCATGGTTGCCTTCTGAAGGTTTTTTAGACTATAGCTGCTATGTAATTTCTTTAGGAAGGTGGGAGGTTTCATCTCTTTTGCCTCATAGTCCCATGGACTAGTTTTTTGTCTTTTGTGATGAGCCATACCCTATTAAACATCATAGGCCCTCAGGCTGGTTTCATCTATGTTTTATACTCCTCCATTTTTGACTGAACTTCTATTCCTTAATCTCAGTCAGATATTTTAATGTGTATAGCAGTTTAAATTCTTAACATGACCCTCGTTGCTTGTTTGGCTTCATGCAAATGGCCTTAAAAATTTTGCTTAGTAAGTCTAAGAGGTCATTGCTTTACCTTTTTATAGGCAACAAACCTTTATCTCCCTATTCAATGCATCAATTTTACTTCATGTGTATATATTCATAAATTAGAAACATTCTCTATTACTCATATGAGAGATATTTTGATGTCTGCAGTTTATTACATAGATTTGTAAAATGCTTCATTCATAACTTGATCATAGCCTTAATAATTTTATAGTTCAGCTGCTATGGTCCCTTAATAGCTAACCAAAAACAAATTAGCCATTCACAAATAATCAACTCTATTAGTATAACATAACCTACCATTATATAGTAATCTCATTGTGGACAGGGATTGTCTTTTGCCTCTTTTTGTATCCATAGCACTTACCAAAGTGCCTGACACAGAGTAGGTGCTTAATAAATATTTATTTATTGATTGATTTTTAACTAATTCTTAATAAGTCAAGTGCCACTCAAAACAAAATCAGTACTCCAAGATTGTTGTTCAATCATGGCCAACTCATTGTGACTCCATTTGGGGATTTCTGGGCAAAGATATTAGAGTAGTTTGCCATTTTCTTCTCCATCTTATCTTACATATGAAGAAACTGAGACAAATTGGATTGACTTTCCCAGAGTCACATAACTGGTAAGTATTTGAGACTAGATTTGAACTCAGAAAGATGAGTCTTTCTGACTCAAAGCCTCACCCTCTATACACTGTGTCATCTATCTGCTCCATTCTTCCTAGGTAAAATTAGGTGATTTTAAATCATAGCATTGTTTTTAAAACATTGATCTTTTGAGTCCCAGTAAAATTATATGATTTTGTGAATATTAGCTCCAAAATAGCAAGGAAAACTCAATTGACCCATATTCACTATTCCTGAATTTTCCTCAATGGTATTGATTAAATTGAACTCCATTATTGCACTATATAACACTATGTCATTGATAGTATATGAATCTGTGGAAGAATGCACCCCTTTTGAGAAGCAGTATATTTTTTTTTCCATTTTCTATTACTATGAGACCTAGGGAAATTGAAATCAGATCCTTAATAAAAAGAACAGCACAGAAACACAAACCATTGGAAATCACTTTTTACAACCAGAGGGGAAAAACGAGAAAAACCACAAAGTAAATGCAAAGAAAATTATCAAATAGTTTGATATGAAAGAAAGTGAAAAAAATGTCTTTGATGAAATACATTTTTATATATTCTCCCTCATATCTTTCTATTCTCACAACAAAGATCATTGAATGCCACAACACTAGAATTGTTCAGAATAAGAAATAAAACTGATAAAACAAAAAAGGTGTGAATTTAACAAGTTCTTTTTTTAAGAACGATTAATGGGGCCCTCAAAGAAGAATATTTAAATATAGGAGACTATAGGGAAAATGAACATGTGATAGGAAATCTCACTAAAGTAAGAGAAGCAAAAGAAGCAGATTTGTAACAAATTACTAAAGAGAAAATATTTGGAAAAAAAGGAGAAAAAGACCAACATTTTTAAGAACTCATGAACTCTATACAGGCCAAAAACAAATGAACTGGTAGATAGTATGCACAAAGATACCTTAAGGATCATAAGTTTCCCCCCAAAAAAGTGATAGTCCAAAACACAAATTACCATTATTAGGAAAATATAAAAGAACTCTCTTCAAAAATTCTCCAATTAGACCAACTATGGAGAATAAAAAATCACCACTAAAACCACTATACTTCTAATTCAAAGATATGTAATGGTTTTATTTAATAATTTATTTTATTAATTAAAAATTAAAACTATTGTTGTCTTTCAAAATTTGTGTATCATCTAATTTTCCTAGTATGAAACTCCTTCTTACTTCCAAGGAGCCATTTAAAAAAAATCAGAATAATCAAACAATAAACTTTCCAATAAAATTAACTAACATGATTTAAAGTTATATAGTGTTCCATATCAATAAACCTCTACCTCATGCAAGATGAGATGGAAGTTTCATCTCCCATTTTTGCAAATCCAACCGTGGCAATTATGTTTTCAAAATGTCCAATTCTGATAAGTTGTTATCATCATTCTTTCCATTTACATTGTCGTGGTAATACTTCATATCATTTTTCTGCTTCTATTTAATTTCACTGCACCTCTGTCCATATATCTCTAGTTCTCATCTAGTTTTCAAGAGCTTTTACTTTGTTTTATTGTTTCTTGATGGCTCATTGAGTCATTAGCATCCACTTGTCCAATTTTAATTTTGAGAAGTTATTTTCTCCAGTGAGGTTTAATTCCATTTTTTAACCATTCAGTCAATTTTGATTCTAGCACATCTTTCTTTCTAAATTTTTTGGTCCTCTTTTAACAAATTGATATTATTTCTTCATATTTTTTGCATAACTCAATCCTTTTCTCAAATTTTCCTCTAACACTGAGTTTTATTTAATATTTTCTAATTACATGTAAAAACAATTTCTAACATTCTTTTTCAAAACTTTGAGTTGCAAATTCTCTCCCTTTTTTCTTGCTCTGCCCTGTCTCTGTGAACATTCCATAGTAACAATTTGATATTGGTTATGAATTTGCAATAAAAATAAAAGTAAATAAAAGGAGTTTAAAAAGTAAAAAAAAAAAAATAGCATGCTTCAATCTGCACTCAGATTCCATTAGTTCTTTCTCTGGAGGTGGATAGCATTTTTTGTTATAAGTTCTTTGGAATTATATTGGATCATTGTATTTCTGAGAATAGATAAGCCAGTCACAGTTGATCAATGTGTAATATTGCTGTTGCTGTGTATACTGTTCTCCTTGTTCTGCTCATTTAACTTTCAATAAATTCATGTCTTTCCAGTTTTTATTTTTCAGAAGTATCCTGCATATCATTTCTTATAGCAAAATAGTTTTCTGTCACAATCATATACCCCGTTTTTTTCAGTAATTTCTCAATTGATGGTCATTGCCTCAATTTCTAATTCTTTGCTACAGGAAAAAGAGCTGCTGTACATATTTTTTATACCAATAGGTCACTTTCCTTTTTTAATTTCTTTTGTGATAGGACCTAGTAGTGATATTTTTGGGTCAAATTGTATGCATAATTTTAGATTTATTTTGGCAAAGCTCCAAAAACTCTTCAGAATGGTTAAATCAGTTCATGATTACACCAATAGTGTTTTTGTGTTCCAATTTCCCCCAAAACTGTCCAACATTTGTCATGTTCCTTTTCAGTCATATTAACCAATCTGATATGTGTATGGTTGTACCTCAAAGTTGTTTTAATTTGCATTTCTGTAATAGTGACTTGGAACATTTTCTCATATGACTTTAAATAGCTTTCATTTCTTCATCTGAAAATTACCTGTTTATATCCTTTGACCATTTACCTATTTATGAATGACTTATATTCCAATAAATTCAACTCAGTTCTTTGTATATTTGAGAAAGGAGGCCTATATTAGGAACATTTGTTCTAATTTTTTTCACATTACAATTAATGTTTATTTCTCTCCATCCTATTTCCCCTATTTATATTTCTATCTCTTTTCACCTTCAAAAGTATTCTTCGAAAGTATTTTCTTTCTGACCACTGACTCCACCAGTCCACTCTCCCTTCTATCAGCCCCTTCACTTCCTTTCCCTAATAGTTGTTTTTTCAATTACATGTAGAGTCTTCGACATTCATTTTTGTAAAATTTTGGGTTCCAAATTTTTCTTTGTTCTGCCCTCCCTCCCCTACCTTTCCCAAAGACAGCAAGTAATCTGACATTGGTTATTAATGTACAATCAGGTTAAAAATATTCCCACAACAGTCATGTTGTAAAAGAAGAATCAGAACAAAAAAAGAAACAGGAAAAAGAGTGAAAGTAGTATGCTTCAATCTTCATTCAGACTCCATAATTCTGTCTCTGGATGTGGTTAGTATTTTCCATCATAAGACTTTTGGAATTTTGTTGGATAATTGTATTGCTGAGAAGAGCTAAGGCAATCACATTAATCATCGAACAACTTTGCTGTTGCTATGTACAATATTCTACTGGTTCTGCTTACTTCTTTAAGCAACAGATCATATAAGTCTTTTCTGAAGGTTTTTCTGAAATCCACCTGCTCATCATTCCTCATAGTGCCATAAAATTCCATTACATTTACATACCACAACTTGTTCAGCCATTCCCCAATTCATGGGCATCACCTTAATTTCTAATTCTTTGAAACCACAGAAAGAGCTGCAATATTTTTATGTGTGTGGGTCATTTTCCCATTTCTATGATCTCTTTTGGATACAGGCCCACAAGTGGTATCACTGGATCAGAGGGTATACACAGTTTGGTTGCTCTTTGGGTTTTAATTTCTTCCTCTGAAAACTGCTTGTTCATATCCCTTGACCATTTAGCAACTGAGGAATAACTTCAGTTCTTATAAATTTGACTCCATTCTCTATATGGTATAGAAATGAGGCCTTTATCAGAAAAAAAAATGGCTGTAAAAATTGTTTCCCAGCTTTCCGCTTTCCTTCTAATCTTGGTTCCATTGGCTCTGTTGGTGCAAAAACTTTTTTTAATTTAATGTAATAAAAATTATCAATTTGCATTTCATCATGTTCTCTATCTCTTATTTGGTCACAGATTCTTCCTTTTTCCATTCATCTGACAGTTAAATTATTTTTTGCTCTCTGGATTTGTTTATAGTATCATCCCTTAAGTCTAAATCATGGATTCATTTCAGTATTATCTTGCTATAGGTTGTGAGATGTTGGTCTATGCCTAGTTTCTGCTATACTGTTTTCCAGTTTTCCCAGCAATTTGTTTCAAATAGTGAGTTCTTATCCCAGAAGCTGGAGGTCTCTGGGTTTATTAAACAGTAGATTACTATAGTCATTAAATACTGTGAATTGTGTTCCTATGACCAAAGAAGAGATAGAGACCATTACAAAACCCAAAATGGATAATTTTGTTTATATTAAATTAAAAAAGTGTTTGTACAAACAAAGACAATGCAACCAAGATTAGGAGGGAAGCAGAAAACTGGGAAAGAATTTTTACAAGTGTCTCTGATAAAGGCCTCATTTCTAAAATATACAGAGAACTGAGTCAAATTTATAAGAGTAGAAGTCATTCTCCAATTGATAAATGGTCCAGGCAGTTTTCAGAGGAAGAAATTAAAAGTAAACATATTTGTATGAAAAAAAAATTGCTCTAAATCACTATAATTAGAAAAATGCAAATCAAAACAACTCTGAGGTACTACATCACAACTGTTAGATTGGCTAACATGACAAAACATGAAAATTATAAATGCTGAAGAAGATGGGGGAAAATTGGAACACTAATGAATTGTTGGTGGAGTTGTGAACTGATCTAACAATTTTTGAAGAGCAATTTGGAACTATGCCTAACAGGCCATTAAAATGTACATACCTTTTTACCTGTCAATACCACTTCTAGGTCTCTATTCCAAAGAGATCAAAGATATGGGAAAAGGATCTACATACACAAAAATATTTGTAGCAGCTCTTTTTGTGGTGGGCAAAGAATTGGAAATTGAAAAGATTCCCATCAATTGGGGAATGGCTGAACAAGTTGTTGTATATGAATGTATTGGATTACTATTGTGGTATAAGAAATGATGTACAGGAACCTTCAGAAATCCCTGAAAAGTCTTATACAAACTGATGCTAAGTGAGACAAGCAGAACAAGGAGAACATTGGACACAGTTAGAGCCACATTGTGTGATGACTAATTTTGATAGACTTAGGTTTTCTCAGCAAAGCAAAGTGCTAAGAAAATTCCAAAATGCTCATGATGGAAAATGATATCCATATCCAGATAAAGAATTACAGTCTGAATAAAGATTGAAGCATACTATTTGCTCTCTCTCTTTTTTGTTTTGATTTTTCACGATTTATTCCATTGCTTGTAATTCTTCTTTATAACATGACTAATGTGAAAATATGTTTAATATAAATGTATATGTAGCCTATATCAGATTGCATGCTGTCTTGAGAAAGTTGGGGGGGGCAGTTTAGAGCTTAAAAACTTGTTGAACTGAATGTTGTAAATTTAAAATAGATAAATATATTTTTAAAAATAGTTCATTAGTGTCCCAATTTTCCCATACCCTCTCCAACCTTTATCATTTTTCTTTTTTGTCATATTAGCCATATTGTCATGATTGGTGTTAGGTGGTACCTCAGAATTTTTTGATATGTATTTTTCTCATCAAAAGTGATTTTGAGCAATTCTTCATATGCCTAAAGACATCTTTGATGTCTTTATGTGAAAACTGCCTGCTCATATCTTTTGACCATTTATCAATTGGGGAATGACCTGTGTTCTTATGAATTTAACTCAGTTCTCTATATAATTGAGAAATGAAGTCTTTATCAGAGACATTTGTTGTAAAGATTATTTCCCAGATTCTGCTTTCTGTCTAATCTTGGTTGCATTGATTTTGTTTGTTTCAAATTTTTTTCAATATAATATCATAAACATTATTCTCCATTTCATCATGGTCTCTATCTCTTGTTTGGTTATGAAATCTTTCCCACACAATTGACCTGATAGGTAGACTATTCCTTTCTCTTCTAATTTGATTACTTCATTGTCTATGATACCTTTTAACAAGATGTAGTTTCCTTCCTTATCTCTTTTAATTAGGTCTGTTTTTGCCTTTACTTTGTCTATGAACAGGATTGCTACTGCTCATTTTCTTTTTACTTCAGTTGAAACTGAATAAGTAATAAGTATATAAAGGATTCTACCCTAGCCCCTTACCTTTACTCTGTGTGTCTCTCTGCTTCAAGTGTGTTTCTCATAAGCAACATATGGTAAGGTTCTGTTTTTTTTTTAATCTGCTCTTCTCTCTGCTTCCATTTTATAATGAGAGAATTCATCCCATTCACATTCACAGTTATGATTACTACCTGTGTACGTTAATTCCATCCTATTCTTCCTCTTGTTTGTCTTCTCTCCCTTTCACCCTTTCCCATGCTACCAGTGCTTTGCTTCTGTCTAAAACTTCCTCCAATCTTCCCTCCCTTATGTGAATCTCCCAACCCCTTTAATTAATCTCCTTCTCTCCAGTTTCCTGTTGAGTATTTTAGATTTCTATATTCAACTGATTGTGTATATTGTTTCCTCATTGAGCCAATACCGATGAGAGTAAGTTTCAAGCAATGCCCATCTGCCACCCTCACACTGAGTAAAGTTAGAGTCAGGGCTCTCTTTTAATTGTTACTCTTTTTCAGCCTATCTCATGACTTTTGAAGTTCAGATCTGCTCCTGGGGGATGGGGCACTATTCAAGCTTCTTATGCAGGTCTCCATCACTGGCTTTCCACAGTGGGGCCTTACATGTTTGTGGCTTGTTCATTGTGCTGGGGGTGGCCTGGCCTAATGACACTTGTTTTGCTTGGCTAGCAATTTGCCATCTGGAGTCCTCACTGCTGACCTGAAGAACTAGGACCAAGGGGCCTCAGTTACTGATCAGTGCTGTGAGTAAGAACTTCCCTCTGGCTTACCCAGACATTGTCTGAGCTGGGCTGTGCTCCCCTTTTACCCAAATAAGACAGATTTTTCCTAAAGTGTTTATAAATTATCTCAAGGTGGAAAATTGTTTCACTCCATCTTTTTGTGGGTTCTGTCACTCCAGGATATGTTTAGAGACTTGATTTAATGTTGTTCCTGAGGGAAACTGAGGAGAGCTTGGGCAACTTCCTGGCTTCTCTCTGCCCTCTTGGTTCTGCTGCTAGAATGCCTCCCCACTTCTTATCCTCTTTATTTCCTACTTCTTTGTAGATTAAGAGAAATATTAATTTTTATACCTAAACGAATATTTATGCTATTCCCTCTTTCAGTGATTTCCGGTGAGAATAAAGTTCAAACATTTTCCACAACCTCCCCCTCCCCTCTTCCCCTTTATCATAAATTTTTTTTTGCATCTCATTCTTGTAAGATAATTTACCCCTTTCTATCACGCCTTTCCCCTTCTCCCTTTGAATTCCTTTTTTTACACCTGATTTAATTTTTAGATATAATCAAACATAGTAATCTCTCTTTCTCAGCCCTTAATTTCTTTTTATCTATATTATCCCATCTGAGTCAGCTCACACCTGTGTCCTCTGTCTATGTCCCACTCTAGTAATTGGAAAGTTCTTAGGAGTTGCACATATCATCCTACCATGTAGGAGTGTAAATAGTTTAATCTTTTTGATTCCCTTATGATTTCTCTTTCTGGTAATCTTTTTTATGTTTCCCTTGAGTCTTGTATTTGAAAGTCAAATTTTCTCTTCAGTTCTAGTCTTTTCTTTTTTTAATTTATTTTCTTTATTTCTAGTTTACAACACTCCATTCAACAAGTTTTTGAGTTCCAAAATTTCTCCCCCTTCTTCTCTTCCCCCAACCCTCCACAAGACCACATGCAATCCAATAGAGGTTCTACATATACCTTCATATCAAACTTATTTTCATAATAGTCAAGTTGTAAAGAAGAATTATAACCAATGGAACAAAACATGAGAAAGAAGAAACAAAACCAAAAAAGAAGGAAAGAAAGAGAGTAAATAGTTTGTCTCAATCTTCATTCAGATTCTTTCTCTGGATGTGGATAGCTTTTTCCATCCTGAGTCTTTTGCAGCTGTCTTTGAACCTTGTATTGCTGAAAAGAGCCAAGTCTATCAAAGTTAGTCATCATAGACACCTTGTGTCTGTAAATGTGTATAATATTTTCCTGGTTCTTCTCCCCTCACTCAGCATCAGATCATATAAGTCTTTCCAGGTTATTATGAAGTGTGCCTGCTCATTTATTATAGCACCATAGTATTATATTACATTCATATACCACCACATGTTTAGCCATTCCCCAATTGATGGGCATCCCCTTGATTTCCAATTCTTTGCCACCACAAAAAGAGCTGCTTTAAATATTTTTGTATATATGGTCCTTTTCCCACTTGTATGATCTCTTTTGGATAGAGCCTATAAGTGGTATTTTAGCTCTAATCTTTTCCTCAAGAGTACTTGAAAGTCCTCTGTTTTATTAAATGTCCATTCCTCCCTCCCTGGAGATTTATATTCAGTTTTGCTGGGTAGGTGATTCTTGGTTGTACTCTTAGCTTCTTTGCCCACTAAAATATTACAGCCCAAGCTGTCTGATCCTTTAAAGTAGAAATTGCTAAATCTTCTGTTATTCTGACTGTGACTCCATGATATTGAATTATTTCTTTCTGGCTGTTTGCAATATTTCTTATTTATAAATTTTATATCTTCTAAAGGGAATGTATAAGGAAGTAAGAACATGCATAGGCATATACAGGTTTTATATAAGACACCAGGGCACATTTAAAGGGTTGAAAGTTATATTTTGGGTGATAAGTTTTGTCATATATTTTGTTTCTGAAGCATGGATATTTAGACATATCTCTTTAACAATCATGTGTATTTGAAGGACAAAGTTTTGTATGACTCTTTGGCTCGAATTATTTAGTAGAGAATCACCTGTGATTTGGAGAATTTGGAGAACATAATACAAATGGCAAAAATTTCCTTTATTTTGCCTATATATGGAACGTTTTCATAACACTGTCAAAGGCAAACAATTTAGGTTAAATTGCATACCCCTCTATTATATTTCCTTTGCTTTAAATCCTAATTAGACCACTGAATAATTGTCTCTGTAACTTAATCTATCATACAGTCATGGATGATTTTAAAATATATGTAAGAGGAAATTTGTCTAAGAAATCTTCCAAGCAAAATTGTGCTCCCCTAAGTCATTTGATATTATAAAAATAATAATTGCCGGTTGATTTAATTTACCATGGTGATGTAAATCTGTATTACCAATTCCAGACCCAAATTTGGATACCTATGCTCTAAGTCCCCACAAATTTGTGTTTTATTTCATTTCCTTCTTTATATGATACATACTTTGCACATCTTACAGTACTATATAAATACTAATATTATTGTTGTTACTAGCTGCCCTCACTTTTTTGCCCCTTGCTATTGTTCTGGAGAACATGGAAGATTTCAATACTGGTTAAATTTGAATTTTCATTGATTTACAAGAGTGTTTTGCAGGCTGTATCACTGTCCTGAGATTTATATTGGAAAGAACCCATTCAATAAGATGAGATCATAAAACCTATCTATAACTAGTTGACTGAGGCTCAGAGAGGTTAAGAAGTATGGAGTTATGACTTCTTTACTCCAAATACAGCCTTCTATCCACCATGCTATGCTGCTTCTTCTAATTGTAGATGCCTTATAAAGGTTTAATTAAAGGAAACCTTCTAGCCCCTCTCAGTTATCTTTTATGCAGGGAATCATAGAATAATCCTTTCTGCTTTAGATTGGGGGAAAAAATCTTACAGATAAACACTATTTTCTTGCCAATTAATAAAAATTTCTTGGCCAGAATGTTGTTTCCAATTTACTTTAACAAAAAAAAAAGTAGTAAAGTTGGTGTCAAATTAATAGTATTCTCCCTTAAATGAATGCCAGCATGAATTCCCTTCAGATTAGGGCTTCATAAAATATGCCCTGTGGACATCAAAGAAACTATGCATCATTTTCAATGGGACCTGTGAACTTGGATGGGGCTAAACATCTTTATTTTTATTAACTTTTAATTTCCTTTTAAATTATGTATTTCATTTTATGTATTTAAAAACATAATTCTGAAAAGGGTTTTACCTTAGGCTTTACCAGACTGTCAAAGAGGTCCATAGCACACACAATTTAAAAGTCTTTATATGTTATCTGAAATGACTTCATATTAATGATGTTAAATATATTTAGGTGAAGGAGTACTGCATTTAGTTTAATTAGATTTTAGAAAAAAATGATAAAACCTAACATGAAATTCTTGAGAAAAAGATAGAAACATGAATATTTGCTAGCCTTTAGCATAACTGGTTAAGTATGTGAACCTAAAAAGTAGTCGCTAATGACTTATTATCTTGGAAAGAGGTTGCCAGGATAGCATTTTCTTCTTCTATGATCTCTGCTTAGCACCATACTATTTAACATGTTTGCTAATGAATTGAATAAAAACAAATAAAAACCATACATTATATAATTATTAAATCTGAAAGTCTATAAAGCTAGAAGATTTTGCTGGGCAAGTACCTGAAACTAATAAAGATAAATTTAAAGCTTTTTTTTGTGAGATTAAAAAATAATTGCATGCACGTGTATACATACACATGCATGCACATACACACACACACACACACACACACACACACACACGCACACACATTTAAGGTTTGGCTAGATGAAAGTTCTTCTGAGCTGAATCGTAATTTCAACAAGAGTCAGGCAAGAAATCTATTTTTAGGTAGGCTTCATCAAAAGAGGTCTAGTCTCTAAGACCAAGGAGGGTAACATTGTGCTTTGCCTGGGTCAGACTTCATCTGGAGAACTGTGTTAATTTGAGGACACGATATGTTAATAAGGATATTGATAACCCCAAAAGAGTGCAGTGGAGGGCAACCAGTATCTTTGAGTTACTTGTAGTGAAGAATATTGATCTTTAATCTAAATTAGAAAATAGGGGCACCTAGGTGGTGCAGTGAGTACAGCACTGGCCCTGGAGTCAGGAGGACCTGAGTTCAAATCCAACCTCAGACACTTGACGCTTACTAGACACTTAACCTTGGGCAAGTCACTTAACCCCAATTGCCCTGCCTTGCCCCCTCCAAAAAAAAAGAGAGAGGAGACATATCAGCACAGCAATGGGATCCCAGAATTATTGAAAAAGGAAAAAAAAAGAAAATTGATAGATACAGTTTAGGAGTATAACCATCAATGGAAGTGTTTTAGACTTCCTTAATTCAATTTTTCTAATTTTGCAGATAAGAAAATTGTGGACCCATGCAATTAAATTACTTTGTGCAAGGTCATATAAAGCGTTACTAGAACAAAAGGGGGGTATTTGACCCAAGGTGCTCTGAAAGTATTGGAAGGGCTGTCATGTGTAAAAGGAATTATACTTGTTCTTTTCAATTCCAGAGGACAGAACTAGGAGGAATAGATGAGAATTTACAAAGGGAGAAATGTTTGCCTCATGTGAAGAATTACTCCTTAACAATTAGAGATAACAAAAAATAGGATGAGCTGGTATTAGATTTCGTACTATTGAATCTTCAAGCAAAGGCTGAATGGAAACTTGTCTGGTTTTCTATAGAATTTATTTTGGTTCAACAGACTAGATGATATGTGAAATCTCTTCAAAATTGGAATATTATGATTATGAGTACAAAGTTTTTGACTCATAACAATTTTGTTAATCAGTTAGTGTATGAGAAAATATTCCTTTTGTAGATAAGGAAACTGACTCAGAGCAGGGAAATGATTTGCCCAAGAACGAAACGGGTTATTTTTGTTTGTTTGTTTTGTCTTTCCAGAGACTTCTTGAATTATATTTAGCTTAGATGCTGCTTCAAATCCTTTTGAAAGTCAGAGAGAGTATAAATCCTAAGTAGATAAATCAACTTGATTTCCACCCCTGTCAGCATTTACCAACATTTTACCAAGCAGTTCTATTACGAATTGGACAAAGCAAATGGCTTAGTGAATTATTTTGCTTAAGTCAAAGCTGTGAAATGCTCAATACTGACTGCATTGGATTTCCTTTAGGGCCTTTGAATTAGCTAAATTTTGCAAAAATGAAACAAACAACAACAGGAAGAACAATGCCAATATCTCAAATAGGCCCTTTGTGTGTATATATGCTTGTTAATGCACATGTGTTTTAAACAGATAAACTCTGCCTTGAGGATCCTTTTCCAAAATATTTTTCCCCTTCTCCACTAAAAGAGGAGTGTTATTTCCTATTGCTTTTGTTTTTTAGTAGCAAATGTATTCAAGAAAGCTTTATGTTTATTAAAGATAACAAGAAAAAATACCAATCTAATAGTATATAAATAAATGAATAAATGGTCCTGTGGCCTGTGTCTGCAGGGTTAGATTTTTGCTGAGAAGTTTGTGCATACCAAAATGTGCCAACTTTATTTTTGATTCTGCTCAAAGTGCATAAAGTCTAGGTCAAGGGCAAGGCCTGCTTCTAATTTGCATCAAAAAATGAAAGCTATTGAAACTTGCAGGCTCCCAGAGAGGAAGTTAAGTATGAAGCTTCTGACAAGATAATTTTTCTCTTGATTATGTTTGACAGGTGATATATGTTAAGAGAAAATTCAAGAAATATTGGAGAAGCATATTTGTTAGCCACGTTGAAAGGCTATAACTTGATGCCAGGCAGTGCAAACAAAGTGAACATAGGGAAAGTGTTATTTGTGACTGAAGAACTGGATGTTGCTTAAAAAATGACTAAGGAAATTCATTTATAAAACTGAAGTAGTTTTATTAGCTCCCAAATTTAGAAGCTTGGAGTAATGAAAATGAAATACCTCCTTCTTTAAAATAGTTTCCATGCATACCAAACACGATCCAAAATACTAAACCAGTATTCATATGAGAAGACAGAATTCCCCATTTAAAAAAGTGGATAAAAAGTGTATTTCTAGGAATTCCCTATAAGGCTATTGCTTTTAGATGAAAATTTTGCTAGAGCTCTGCCCTCAAAATTTGTAGGAGGCATTAATATCCTTAAAAGTGAACCAATCATAATGAATTGGTTAGTCTAATGACACTTAAAAAGAAGTGAACAGAAAAGACTCATGATAGAAAGTATTTTTCATATCCAGAAGATGAAAGTATAATAGTTCTACTTTTTGTTTTTGATTTCTTGTGGTTCTTCCCTTCTGTTCTGATTCTTCTTTCACAACATGACTAATGTAAAACATGATTAATATGATTATATATTTATAACCTATATGAGATTGCTTACCGGCTTGGAGAGGGGGAGGAAAAGAAGGGAGCGAGAAAAATTTGTACCTCGAAAATCTTATAAAAGTGAATTTTGAAAACTATCTTTACATATAATTGGAACAAATAAAATACTATTAAGCAGAGGGGGGAAGTGGAAGGGAAACAATATTTAGATTGGGAGAAACCAGCAACATATTTTGGTTGGAGGAATGAAATGACAAAATGAATCATTATAGTTAAAGAAGTATGGTAAATTTAACATGTAAGACATAAGAACTCACTCAAAATATATCAAAGCCATTTAACTACCATTAAAATTAACAAAAGCACCATTGAAAATACTCAATTTGACTTTTTTTGCCAATTTGAAAGTGTCTCACAGACGCTGTTATGATTTTTGATTGCTAAAAATGTAAAGCATTTATTTTCTACATTTTTAATCTCACATTTTAAATAAATAGTTTAAAGCAAATATGTGTCAGTCACTGGACTAAGTGCTAGGGATACAAAGAAAGGTGAAATCTCGTCTTTGCTCTCAAGAAACTCACAGTCTAATGAGGGAGGCAAATTGTAAACAATTATATACAAACAAGACATTATCTATCAATCAATCAATCTATCTATCTTTCTATCTATCTGACATATCTATCTCTTTTTATAGATACAGATATCTATATGACAATGGCAGCTAGGAGATGG
This sequence comes from Trichosurus vulpecula, assembly GCF_011100635.1. Taxonomy (NCBI): domain Eukaryota; kingdom Metazoa; phylum Chordata; class Mammalia; order Diprotodontia; family Phalangeridae; genus Trichosurus; species Trichosurus vulpecula. The sequence continues at coordinate 135,580,376 of NC_050581.1, forward strand.
CACAACAGACAGAGCATACAGCTTGGAGTCAGGAAGACTCCTCTTCCTGAGTTCAAATCTGGCCTCAGATATTTACTAGCTATGTGACCTTGGGCAAGTCACTTAACACTTTTTGCCTCAGTTTCCTCATCTGTTACATGAGCTGGAGAAGGAAAAGGCAAACTACTCTAGTATCTTTGCAAAGAAAACCCCAAATGAGGTTATGGAGATTCAGACATGACTGAAAAAATTACTGAACAACAAAAATATATGAGAAATTGGAGATAATCAACAGAAGGAAGGCAGTAGCATTAATGAGGTTTAGGAAAAACTTCCCATGGAATGAATAATTTTAGCTGTGATTTGAAGGAAGCCAAGTTGAAATGAATATGGAAAGCATTCTATGCATGAGGAACAATCAGTGAAAATTTCAGCATTCGGGAGAGAGAGTTATATTATTTGAAGAAAAATCAAGAAGGCCATTGACACTGGATCAAAGAAATGTGGAGGTAAGAGTAGAGAGGGGTATAAGTAATAAAAAGACTGGAGAGATGTTGTGCAGAGTGGTAGGTTAAAAAGGACTTTAAATGCCAAATAATATTAATAGACATGATGTTTCCTCTTACTCTTCGTCTTCTTCCTCCTCCTCCACTACCATTTCCCTTGGCTGGGGGTGGGGAAGAACAACAACAACAACAATAATAATAATAAACAACATCATCTGTGTTATAGAGAGGGCAGGTCATACCAAAACAAGGAAATAAATAACAAGATGGCACACAGAAATGATTCTATGTACACTGAAACAGACATATTCATGTTAAAGGCAATGGGAAAAAATTGAGAAATGAGGCCTTTACCAGAGAACATTCTTGTATTATTTTTATATTACTTCATTGTCTACGGTGCCTTTGAGTAAGATGTAGTTTCCCTGATTATCATTGTAATTGGGTCTATTTTTTTTATTTTTGCTTTGTCTGAAATCATGATTGCTACCAATGTTTTTTTTTTTTCTTTTTTCACTTCAGCTGAAGGATATTAGCATCTTCTCCAGCCCTTTAAGTCAGGTGTGTATCTTTCTGTTTCAAGTGTGTCTTGTAAACAACATATTATTGGATTCTGTTTTCTAATTCATTCTGCTATCTCTTTCCATTTTATGGGTGAACTCATCCCATTCAGATTCACAGTTATGATTACTAATTGTGTTTCCCTCTATCCTATTTTCTTCTGTTTCTTTTTTCTCTTTCTCTTTTTATCCTATTCTAATTCAAAAGTCTACTCTGCTTCTAAACACTGTGACCCTTAATTCTGCCCTCCTTTTTATCATTTCCTCCCCTTTCTCTTATGCCCTTTGCCTATTATTTCTCTAATAGGATAGTGTAACTATATACATCTGTGTGTGTGTGTGTGCGTATGTGGGTATGGGTGTGGGTGTGTTTTGGTGTGTGTAATCTTTCTTTGATTGTGGCATTCGGGTAGTCTAATAAGTTTTACACTACCTCACCTCAGTGTGTTTCGCAGGTCAGTTGTTTTTCCAAGATAATTCACATTTCATCTACTTTTGCATTCTGTTAATTTAATTTTGTTTCTTGATGCTGCATGGAGTCACTAGCTTCTAATTTCCCAATTCTAACGTTTAAGGAATTATTTTCTTCAGTGAGCTTTTCAAGTTCTTTTTTAACTAAATTTTTGTGCCTCTTTTACCAAGTTGTTCTTTTTCCATAGTTTTCTTGCATCATTTCATTTCCCCCCAATTTTCCCTTTATTACCTTTCTCTTTCTTTAACTCTTCCAGGAATTCCAGGGTTTATTAGTGTTTTTCTTTGAGGCTTAGTTTGTAGCTGTTTTTACTGTGTTGTCTTTTTCTGAGTTTATATTAAAAGGAAATGCTTATAAAATTAAATATCAAGCACTTACAGTATATATGCCTTACTCCCTACAATGCTATGAATGTTAGATTAACAGACACTTTCAGAATCAATTATATTTTTGATTACTACTTGTTTTGATTTACATTACAACTGCAGTACAATTTAGGAGATTTTTTTTCTTTGTGTGTGTTGCCCTTGTTTATGTTTTCCTTATCTGTGGTCTGCTAGGTGAGAAGCCTTTAATGCTGCTCTTCAGATAATAGAAAACATTTTTTTTCAATTATAATATTCAAGAAGCCTTTTTGGTCTATAGAACATATCAGAGTTTATATTCTATCAGTTTACCTTTTGAGAATGCAGACTGAGGCATCAAGGTAGAATGTAGACTATTCTGTCCCAATATGAAAAGATCTGCAGTATAGTGTTCAGTTGTGGAAATCACAATTTAGTAACTACATTGATAAGTAGGAGATAATCTTAAATCAATGAAGTTAAAGGACCTAAATCTGTGCAACATGAGGGATAGTGGAAATGACTAGGATTGTTTATTCTGAGGAACTGAAGACTCAGGGACAGATAACTGTCTTTATGTACTTGAAGGATTGTCAAAAACTTGAGTCCAACTTCTCAGTCTAATACTTTCTCAGTATTTCTTCAAAAGCAAAAGTGTTTTTTAAACATTTTTCTCAGTGGCTCTTGAAAATTTTCCTTTTGCTTCCTAATATCCATTGCTTCTTTCCTCAATCAACCTGGGGCACTAGTCTAGTTTAAGTTATTGTGGTCCTTCACAAAGGGAAATCCTTTAAACATTGACTCATTATCTTTGTGAATATCCAGAACAAATCTCCTTTGATTAACATCAACCATATTTGTTCCCTCCCCAATTATAATGGAAGCTTCATACTTGTTATGCAATCCCGGGAAAGTTACTTACCTTCTATGAACCCTAGGCAACTCTGCAAGTTGCAGATTGGGTGCCAATTTGCATTGGCATTAGAATTGCCTCAACAAAAGATTTATACACCAATGAAATCAAAGATCTGAGAAGAAAAGAGAGAAAAAAAAGAGAAGACATTTTAAGACAAGAAAATAGAGGGGAAAAGTCCTTGAGGATAGAGAATAACTCCATTTTTATATCTGTATCTCAAAAGATTCAAACAGTGTCTGTGAAATTGTCAGTTTAGTATATATTTCATTCCTTCTTTCCTACTTTACTACCTAGGGTTCCATAATTTATTAAATACTTGCTTTTTCCTTTCACAGGTGAACATTTGAAAAAGATTTATATTTTATAAGATACAGATAATCCAAAAGGCTAAATATTACAGCTATTATGTATCCTTTTAAGGTCTTCAAAACTCTTTAAATATTGCCTCATTTGATTTCCACAATAATTCTGTGAGATAAGTGCTTTATCATTTCCATTGTATAAATGAGGAAAATGAGGTTACCTACCATAGTATTTGAAAAGTCAGGTCACAGATTCAGTACTAGTACTCGCTAGACATCTACACTGATTTGGTAATGCATTTTGTTAAAGCATTACACTGCTAGTAAGACTCTCTTGTATCAATCTATGGCATTAATTATAATGTGGGGCTCAGTAATAGGAGATATATATATATATATATATATATATATATATATATATATATATATATATATATATATATACATATATATACATATTAGCTCTAGACCCTCAAGAGTCTTGAAAAGATGACACCAAATATAAGTACTTTTGACAGAAAGTTATTATTGGCTGATTCTTATTTTTCAATATTATTTATTAATTTATTATGTCAGTTCTCTAGAATAGTAAAACATTTGACATGTTTCATGAGGAATGTTTGTGATAAAATCAATCAACTTTTTCCCACCTGCCTTCCTGAAAATGTTTCCATCATTCATTCTGCTTTTTCCTTTTATTGTCTGATGTATGTAGTCGAATCTTTTGCTGAGTATGCTGAGACAAGAGTTAATCAATCATTTAAATACATTTTCATTGTCCTACTTATCTGGAGTGAATACTCAACATGCTCACTAATTAAGATCATGACAACTTGACACCTTCTCCATTGATCAGGATTGGTTTTTGTAATCATCTCAAACTGCTCTGAAACAACACGCTAGATTAAAAGATAGTCACAGAGCTAATGCCAAGAAAAATGTGAAGTAGTTGAATTGTTTTATTTTCACCTATATTCCCTCCAGCTCATATTATTGTTTCTTTATCCTCTTCTGTTGAAGGTAACAAATGTTCTAAGTATTTTCCTTACTCATTCATAATCAAGTTGGCAACATACCTTCTTTACAATATGTCTTTGAGGTAAAGGGTAGTAGAGAGTGAGCCAGCCTTGAAGCCAGGAAGTTATGAATTCAAGCCAAACCTTTTACATACATACTTATTTTGTGATCTTGATAGCATTGTGGAATCTCTCAATGTTATAGACAATGCCCTAAGACTATAAGATTGCATTGTCAACTTGCATTGGTAGAGGGAGTGACCTCACTTGAGAGTTTGCCATAAAAAATGAAATCATAATTCTGGCCTCTTACCTTATCCCTCAATGTATCCTTTTGTTTTAAACTGATGGGGAAACCATGAGTTAACTGATTTTCTAAAAAGGACAAGACTATTTAATGGAAAATCAGACAATAGAATCCAGCATTTTTGACTCTAATTCCTATATCCTTTCCTTTATACCTTATTTTCACATGATCCTTCCTACTAAATACCTGATCCAACTTAAAGGTATTAATGACAACATGTCCTCCATTCTGTCCCTATGTCTCATCTGAACTTAACAGTCCTCAAAATGACCTACTCCCTAGATCTCAACGTGCAGAGTATCATACTGCCATGCCTTCTCCCTCACTTGACAATGGCTGCTAGCATCTAAGATCTTCTCATAGTTTAATGCCTGAGGTACGGACAAGAGGGATATATTTCCTTATTCTCTCTGAGTGCTCATGTTTAACACATGAGAGGTAGATTGTTTTAACTCAAATGCCACTGTACCTGATCAGGGCAACCTGTCAATCATCACCGAAATAAACTTAGCCTAGTCACTAGAATTGCTAATTATGATTCTGATTATCTGGTAAAACCAGCAATAATATACTATTATAATCAGTAGTATATCAATGAGGTATAGTGGAATGAAAATGCCAGATTTGAATAACAGGAATTATGATCACGTTATACATGTGCTTCTTCATCTTGGTTGACTCAGTGTTTCTTTTTTTATAAAATGAGGGGTTTAAGATGTTGACCTTTAGGGACTCTTCCAGTCTAAAACCAAGAAGTGTTAAAGGATTTTACAGAAGAGGATGCTTAAGGAGAAGAGCATTCAGGAATTAAAAAAGGTTTAAAAAAAACTTTGAGTTTAGTGTAATTAATGTAGTTAGAATTTGTAATTATGGAAAAGAGAGGTGAGGTATTCCAAGCATGGGAAATAACATAGGCAAAAATGAAAATGATACCTGGTGGAGTGTGAGGAAAGTAACCTGACTAGAGAAGAAGCAATATGTGAAGAGGAATGGGAATGGGAATTACAGTTGGAAGGACCAGATTATGGATCAATTAAAAGCCAAGCAATGAAGTTTAGACCTCAAACATTTGAAAAAGAGAACCTTTGAAAGATTTGATTACAGCTATGATTAAGGCACCATGGTACACTGGGAAAATTATTGGATTTCAAGTCAAAGGATCTAAGTTTAAAACTTCGGTGTTCCATGTTTATTTTTTGTGACCATACAGAAATCATTCTGGGCTTCAGTTTTCTCATCACTAAAATGAAAATGTATGAGATCATCCCAAACATTCTTACAAATTCTCAAACTATCATCTTATAATCATTTCAAGGTCAAATTTTCAATGATTCTAGGAAATGAATGTATCATTTTTTTTCTTTGTGTCCCTAGCATCCAGCATGGTGGCTGGCACATGGTCAGTACTTAATAAAAGCCTGTTAAATTGAATTGAACCTAAAATTGTGATAAAGACAGATTAAATCTGGGGAGGGAGAAATTTCAGAGACAACTGTCAGGCAGAATTTATTGCAGTATTAAACTATATGAAATGATGAGAACCTAGCTTAAAATGATTGTATTAGAAAGGGAGAAATAGAGATGTGAGATAAACTATATATGAGAGAGACAGCATGTTGCTGTGGATGTGGAGTTATAATTAGATTTTTTGGGTGTATAGGCCATGATTTCTCAATAACAAAGCTTTATTAGCTACCTGACCACTCTGAAATGGGCAATTGTCTTCTATGAAACAATGGCTGGGAGTAAGTAGATGGACTAGTTGATGCACAATCTCTTGATGAGTGAATACATATTCAGAATGAAGGGGAGAAGTGTCCAAAAATCTTTCATTAATGAGACTGAGAGAATGATGATGCCATTGGGAGAAATAATAGTAAAATATTTGGGAGAGTTCAGTGTTATTTCATCCATGTAGATCAGATTAGAAATCAGTTTATAATGCCATTTTTCAGATGTCCCTAAAGATCTGGGAAGTTAGGAACTCTCCCAGGATCAGAAATGGAGTTTGTGTGGGAAGTAGAGCTTGAATGCAGCTCTTTCTTATATTAAGGGTGTGGGGGCTCTCTGTCCACTACAGCATACTACCTCTCAAAAGTAACATTATTTCATATTTATGTATTATACAATGCTTCCTTTACAATAAGAAAGTGAGGTAGAGATGTGGGAGATAGAATAATTGGCTTTGTTTTTAGAAAGGGTGAGTTTAAGATGATGATGAGACATCCAGAGGCATATGTGGAAGTTGTAGATCATTACCTGGAGCTTCAGTGAGAGATTGAGACTGGGAATTGCTCAGAGTAGAGGTAAAAAATGAGATGAAGGTAATGATGGATGAGAGATGTGTTATACAAATAAAGAACAGAGAAATATATTCAGAGATATTAAAATTTAAAAAGGAAAAAAAATCAGTCTTGTTGGAAAATTATACCTTATGGCACATGAGCATAGGAAATTCCCTTGGAATTCCTGAAATCATACCACATACATGAACAACTATTTTTTATCAGCTTCAAATAACTATATGGGTCTGTTAAAAACAAATATCCAAAAGTGTACACTTTTAAAAAGTTTGACTATCAGTAACAAAAAGAATAAGTTTGTTTTCAGAATAAGTCAGCTTTGATTGTTCCAAACACAAATAATTTCTAATAAGATTTTTATTTATTTAATATTTTTAGTTTTCAGCATTGATTTCCACAACAGTTTGAATTACAAATTTTCTCCCCACTTCTACCCTCCTCCCACTCCAAGATGGCATATATTCTGATTTCCCCATTCCCAGTCACCTCTCCCTTCTGGCACCCCACTCCCCACCATCCCCTTTTCCCTTACTTTCCTGTAGGGTAAGATAGATTTCTATGCCCCATTGCCTGTATATCTTATTTCCCAGTAGCATGCAAAAACACCTTTTTTTTTGAACATCTGCTTTTAAAACTTTGAGTTCCAAATTCTCTCCCCTCTTCCCTCCCCAGACACTCTTCCTAAGAAGGCAAGAAATTCAACATAGGTCACAGATGTATCATTATGTAAAACACTTCCACAATACTCATGCTGGGAAAGATTAACTATATTTCCCTCTATCCTATCCTGTCCCCCTTTATTCACTTTTCTCCAATGACCCTGTCCCTTTTCAAAAGTGTTTGCTTTTGATTACTTCTTCCCCCATCTTCCCTCCCTTCTATCATCCACCCTTTTTTATCCCCTTCCACCTACTTCCCTGAGGGGTAAGATACCCAATTGAGTGTGTATGTTATTCCCTCCTCAAGTCAAATATGATGAGAGCAAGATTCACTAATTCCCTCTCACCTGCCCCTGCTTCCATTCTGACAGAACTGCTTTTTCTTGCCACTTCTATGTGAGATAATTTACTGCATTTTATCTCTCCCTTTCTCCCTCTCTTGGCATATTCCTCTCTCATCCCTTCATTTTATTTCATTTCTTTAGATATCATTCCTTCATATTCAACTCACCCTGTGCCCTGTGACTATATATATGTATATGCCCTTCGACTATCCTAATACTGAGAAAGGTCTCATGATTTACATACATCATCTTTCCATGTTGGAATGTAAACAAAACAGTTCAACTTTACTAAGTCCCTTATGATTTCTTTTTCTTGTTTACCTTTTCTTCTTCTCTTGATTCTTATGTTTGAAAGTCAAATTTTCTACTCAAGGTCTGAGAAAGCTTGAAAGTCTTCTATTTTATTGAAAATGCATATTTTGCCTAGGAAAATTACACTCAGTTTTGCTGGGTATTTAATCCTAACTCCTTTGATCTCCAGAATATCATAATCCAAGCCCTTCGATCCCTTAATGTAGAAGTTGCTGGATCTTCTGTTATCCTGATTGTGTTTCCACAATACTCAAATTGTTTCATTTTGGCTGCTTGCAGTATTTTTTCCTTAACCTGGGAACTCTGGAATTTGGGGACAATATTCCTAGGAATTTTCTTTTTGGGACGTTTTTCAGGAGGCAATCGGTGGATTCTTTCAATTTCTATTTTACCCTCTAACTCTAGAATATCAGGGCAGTTCTCCTTGATAATTTCTCGAAAGATGATATCTAGGCTCTTTTTTGATCATGGCTTTCAGGTACTCCAATAATTTTTAAATTGTTTCTCCTGGATCTATTTTCCAAGTCAGTGGTTGTTCCAATGAGATATTTCACGTTGTCTTCTGTTTTTTCTTTCCTTTGGTTCTGTTTCATAACATCTTGATTTCTCATCAAGTTACTAGCTTCCACTTGCTCCAATCCAATTTTTAAGGTAGCATTTTCTTCAGGGGTCTTTTGGACCTCCTTTTCCATTTAACTAATTCTGCCTTTCAAGGCATTCTTCTCCTCATTGGCTTTTTGGAGCTCTTTTGCCATTTTAGTTAGTCTATTTTTAAGCGGTTATTTTCTTCAGTATTTTTTTGGATCTCCTTTAGCAAGTCACAGACATGTTTTTCATAGTTTTCTTATATCACTCTCATTTCTTTTCCCAATTTTTCCTCTACTTCTCTTACTTGTTTTTCAAAATCCTTTTTGACCTCTTCCATGGCCTGAGACCAATTCATATTTTTCTTGGAGGCTTTTGATGTAGGCTCTTTGACTTTGTTGACTTCTCCTGGCTGTATGTTTTGATATTCTTTGTCACCAAAGAAAGATTCCAAAGTCTGAGTCTGAATCTGAGACCATTTTCACTGCCTGTTCATGTTCCCAGCTAACTGCTTTTTATTGGGGTATAACTGCTTGTAGAGTAGAGAGTACTTTGTACCAAGCTTGAGGGGCTGCACTGCTTTTTTCAGAGGTACTTCTACATAGGCAGCTCTGCCACACCAGTGGTACTTCTCCCCCCAAAACTGCCAACCAGGATCGTGGACCAGATCCAGGCAAGGCAAAGCAGGCTTTGCACTCCTGCTCTAATCCACTCCTTCATTCCTCCCACCAGGTGGGCTTGGGGCCAGAAGAAACTGCAGCTGTAACTCTGGAAGCAGCCTCAGAGTTGCACCACCTCTGCTGCCCCCGGAGTGGTAGAACTCTTTTCACTCTGTCCCAGCAGCTTTTCCCACTAACCTTCTCTGTTGTCTTTGGCATTTGTGGGTCAACAAGTCTTGTAACTGCTACAGTTCACTCATTCAGGGCCCTACCACCTGTTCTGCCCAGCTCCTGATCCAGTTGGTCCTGGTGTGGCCCAACCTGGGCTCTGTTCCGCTCCACTCCCAGCTCCGTGCGATAGACCCTTCCCAGCCACCATCCAGGCTGTCCTGGGCTGCAGCCCTGCCTCCCTTTGCTATTCCGTGGGTTCTGCAGGTCTAGAATTTGGTCAGAGACATTTTTATAGGTGTTTGGGGGGACCTGAGGGTGGAGCTTAAGCAAGTCCTTGCTTTCCGGTCGCCATCTTGGCTCCACCCCTCTCTAATAAGATTTTTTGAAATTGTTAATATTTTCATGTATCCAATCCACAGAGAACTATTCAGTACCTATATTTACAAATATATGTGTGTGTGTGTGTGTGTGTGTGTGTGTGTGTGTGTGTGTGTGTGTATAGTCTTTTTTAAGCCAGCATGGATTCATAAGTAACTAGCCATTTCAGATGGTACTCATTTCCTCTTATGGCAGCATATCTATAGTGGTAGATCTGAAATTGTCTACGTAGATTTCAGCATAACATTTGCAAGTTTTTTACATGATATATTTATGGGTAAGCTAGAATGATGTAGCATAGATGAAAACACAATTAAGTATGTTTGAAACTACCTGAATGCTTGAACCAATCAATTTCCAACTGAAAACAGATTTCTAATAGATTGTCCCAGGGATCTGTGTTGGTACTATTCTCATTAACATTTTGTCATTAACTTGTAAGGAATGCCTATCAAGGTTGTAGATGACATGAAGCTGGGAAAGGTAGTTTACACACTGGATGACAAAATCTCTAACAGAAAAGACTCAAGAAACAGGAACAATGTCTTGATATTAAAATCTGATATAATGGTGGGAAAGATGTCTTAAAATTTTTTAAGCATTTGTGTGGTACAGAATGCAGATGACATGACTAGTATTACATTTAGAAAGCTCTATAGTCAGATGACAATCTTGAGTAAGACTTTATTCATGCTTCCTGTCTCTGGAATGGAAATTAAACCCACAGCATGTAGAAAAGTCAAGTGTTTTATGGTATGAGACTTTTCGTAGGCTGATTCCACAATAGAATTCCAAATCCCATTTCAAAAATTGGGTCATATTATCTCTTTGTTTTATAATATGCTGATTGATTGTGGCACAACAATCTACTACTTCTCATTTCCTTCCCTCTTTACACAGAATTACTTTTACAGCTCATTAAGGCTAATGACTACAACTTCGTCCTCAATCCCAATAGTTCTACTTCCTTCATATCCTTGCTTCAGCAATCATCCTGTCTGTATCATTCAGCTGGGCAGCTTGGATGTATAAAGGGAAAAGTAAATAACCTATGGTCATGAAGACATGAGTTTGAATCCTGCATCCATTGCTTCCTAGCTGTGTGAACCTGGGCAAGAAGCAATCTCTTTTAGCCTCAGTTAACTAATATGTAAAATTCAAATAATAAGAAGTATCTATTTCATAGGGTTGCCATCTAGATTAAACAAGATGGTATATGTAAAGTGTTTTGGAAACCTCTAAGTACTACGTAATAATTAGGTAGTAAAACAATGTATCTTCAATGTCTCCTTTGCCAATGTCTTTTGCATTCTACAAACAAACATGATCAGGTATTCTAAAATTTCAAAAAAAAAATCTTCAAAGCCAAGAGCTTTAATTTTTTTCTGCCCTATCCAGATGCTGTACTTTCTCTCTTTTTCATTTCACTATTAAACATTCTTTAAAAATTATCTAGGCTCAATGCTTCTAATTCCTCATTACTCATATATTCAACATCCTGTGATTTGTTTTCCACTGTCATCACTCTGCTGAAACTACTTTTTCAAAAGCCTCAAATACCTCTTAATCATCAATATGATAGTCTTTTCCAGTCCTCATCCTTCTTGACCTCATTGTAGCTTTTAATATTATTTATCTATCACTCCCTTCTATTCACTTATCTGTCTTCTCTTTAGATAATTTTAGTTTTTATAGTTTTTCTTCTCTTTCTCTTATTGCTTCTTTTCTGTCCCTTTAACTGGTTCTTTACCCTCTTCCTAAAACCTCAATTTAGGTGCTGTTCAAGGACTGGTCCTTACTCCTCTTTGTTATCTAAATATTCTCTGTTGGAGCTTTTATTTATTAACAGTTTCGTCTTTAAATTCCATGGAGTTCTCTTCCAAATCTCTATCTCCGCTTATGAACTTTTCTTCTGCAAACACGCCTTCAGCTACTTTTAGGATAAGTAATATACATGTCCTATTGTCACATTTAACTCAATGCTTTCAACAAAAAAGATGTTCTTTTCCTATAAACTTATTACTCACTCTCTAAAACATATTTTCCCCTACACAGCTTGTGCTTAATAAATGTTTTTTGATTGAATGACATCAGATCACTATTTCTCTCTGTGGCGCTATCATTTACCTTTTCCCTGAAATATATATATACACACACACACACATACACATACATACATACATACATACATATACATATACATGTATATATATACATATATACACACACATATAGATAGATAGATAGATAGGTATAGATATATAGATATATACATATATATACATATATACATATATATATATATATATATATATATATATATATATATATATATATATATATATATATATATATATATATAATGTTCCTGGTCTTTGTGTTCATATTCTCCTTTATCCTTTTTTAAAGCTTTATAGACAACATTTATAAAGTCCTTGTCCTAACTCAAAGTGCTGATTAGAGAAACGCAAATTAAAGCAACTCTGGGGTACCACTTCACACCTATCAGATTGGCTAACATGACAAAGAAAGGAAAAAGAAAACTGTTGGAGAACATGTGGGTAAATCAGAACACTAATTCACTATTGGTGGAGTTGTAAACTGATCTAACCATTTTGGAGAGCAATTTGGAACTGTGCCAAAAGGACAATAAAACGGTGCATATCCTTTGATCCATCAATACCACTACTAGGTTTGTATCCAAAAAATAAAAAGGAAAAGGACCCACATATAAAAAATATTTATAGCAGCTCCTTTTGTGGTGGCAAAGAACTGGAAATTGAGGGGATGCCCATCAATTGGGGAATGGCTGAAAAAGTTGTAGTATATGAATGAAATGGCATATTATCACTCTATAAAAAATGGTGAGGAAGCAGATTTCAGAAAAAACTTACATGAAACTTAAATGAACTGATGCTGAATGAAGTGAGCAGAACCAGGAGAATATTGTACACAGCAACAGCAACACTGTACAATGACCAGCTTTTATAGATTTAGCTCTTCTCAGCAATGCAATGATCTAAGACAATTCCAAGGGACTCATGATGGAAAATGTCATCCACGTCCAAAGAACTATGGAGTCTGAATTCAGATGGAAGCCTACTATACTCTCTTTTTTTCTTTTCTCATGGTTTTTCCTTTAGTTCTGATTCATCTTTCACAACCTAACTAATGTGGAAATATATTTAATATATTTGTACATGCATAGCCTATATCAGATTGCATTCTGTCATAAAGGGATTGAAGGGGAGGGAGGGAGGAAAAAAATTTGAAACTTAAAATCTTATAAAAGTGAAAGGTTTTATTTATGGGTAGCATTTTTATTTAAAAAAAAAACAAATCTAAAAGAAAAAAGAAAAATATGTGTCATGTGCATGGCAGAACATAGGAGAGCATTCAGAATATATGGCAATAACTTATTTCAAGAAAGCCTACATATTAAATTCTGTGCATTATGTTGAAAGTTGCCAATCTCTTCTTTTCTTCCTTGTAGGTTTTCTTTTGTTCTCTGCTGTACACATTTAACTTTGTTCTGTTTTCCCCCTTCCACCCCCCTACCAGCCACCTCAAGGCCACAAATGATCATGGACATATTTATATATAAATATTGATATATACATACATGTTTACATATATAGATATATACATACAACATATATACATACAACATATATACATATACATATATACATATATACATATATACATACATACATATATACATAAACAGATGCTTTCCAAGGGAGATTCTACTTCTAATCTTGTTTTCATATTTGTGCATATTTCTTATTTCCTTTCTCTCCTAACTCCTCTACTTTACTTCTCACTGCTACCTTGCTCTGCTATCACTTAAACTAACCCCACTCCAGCAATCTCTCCCTTATCCTCCCATTTCCCTAAATGTAAAGATCTTTCTATCCCCCTTTTCACCTATTCCCTTACCCTCCCCTCTAAAGATCCCTCTTTTATCCTCTCCCCCTCTCTATCCCTTTAGAGTTTTATTTCTTTCTAAATTTAGAACACTTTTATACTTTCCTAGATGTATATTATTTTCCCCTCTTAAATCCATTCCCAATGAAAGTAGGTTTGCCAAACTAACGGTCCCCCTCCCCCATCTAATTCCTCTGTATTGGTTCTTCCTCTTGCACCTCATTTATATAAGATAATTACTCTTTAAACTGTTCTTTGACAGTTTTACTTTGTGAAGTCATAACATACTCAGATCTACCCCAATATTTCTTATGTTACCTATTTACTCAGACATAGGTTTCACATATTCCATACATAAAAGGTAAACATTTTATCTTAATTTAGTCTCTTGTAATAGGTCATTGATACCTACCTTCTATTTCTCTTGGTACTTGTATGTCAAATCTCCTATTGAATTCAGGGTTGTTGTCTTCTTTTTTTTTTAACAGAGTACTGAAAGTCTGACCAAGTCTGATCAAATTTCCATTTTCTTTTCATTCAGAATAATGCTTCGCTTTGCTGGGTATGATATTTTTGGCCAGAGGCCCAGTTCTTTTGCTCTTCCATGTATAGTGTTCTAAGACCTGTGGTCTTTTAAAGTTGCCAGCACTAGGTTTTGTGTGATTATAATTTTGGTACCGTCATATGTAAATTTTTTCTTGTTGCTCATAACATTTTGTCCTTGATCTAGAGGTTTTGGAATTTAACTATAATATTTTTGTGTGTTTTCCTCATAATATCTCTTCCAGGTGGTGATCCGGGGATTTTTTTTCTATTTCTACTTTCCCCTTTTGTTTTAATGCTTCAGGACAATTTTCTTTGATTATTTCTTCTATTATTGTATCAAGATTCTTTTTTTTAGATCAGAACTTTCAGGTAGTACAATTATTCTTTTGTTTTCTCTTCTTCATCTATTCTCTAGATAAGTTGTTTTTCTTATGAGATGTTTTACATTCTGTTTTATTTTTTTCATTCTATTATATTTTGTTGTTGCTTTTTTAAAAATCTCTTCATCTCTCATATCTTTGCTGGCTTCCCCTTGCAAAATTCTGATTTTAAAAGAGTTATTTTCTTAATATTCTGGATCTCCTTTTCCAATTGGTTTACTTTCTTGTGAAAATCTTCTTATTTTTCTTGTATTATTCTTATTTTTCTTTTTAATTTTTCTTCTATTTCATTTAATTTTTAAAGTCTTTTTTAAATTCTTCAATGAATTCTTTTTGGGCAGGTGTCCATTTGACATTACTCTTCAGAGTGGAAGAGGATTTCTTCACTTCAGTACCCTCCTCTGAAGGTGAACCCCTGTCTTCTCTATTCCCATAGTAGCTCTCTGTGGTTGGACTCTTTCTCCTTTGCCTATGCGTTGTTTTTGGTAATAATTTATTTTTATAATCACCTCTAGTCCTGAGGTATGGAGGACAGTGCCTCTGGCCTCTGAACCTCTTCAGTACTCCCCTCTGACCTTGAACTTATAAGAAAAGATAGTATGGTATCTGGTTTTTGCACCCACAGAAGCTATCCGTATAGCTGAGTCGAAGTTTACCTACCACGAAAATGGCCAGCCGGGGATCAGGGAAGCTAGAGAAGCTAAACCAGTTGAATCAGTCCAAGCTTATCATGACAGTTCAAGGGTTAGATCCTGGTCAAGTGTCCAGGTCTACTAATATGCATAATTTACATATGTTAAAGAGGGAAGGTAGGGTAGTAAAGAATGTCGGCTAATCCTAATTTAGACAAGGAAGATAGAACTATTTCACTTCACTTTTGCTTCTGTATCCTTATTATCCTACCTATATAAACTGTATAGCCTTAGAAAACTATGTAAAAAGTAAAGAATGTAAACTAACCATAACTCAAACAGGAGTGGAAGAGATGATTACCCTCACTCCTGCTGCTGTATTGTTGTGAGTGTTCCTAGTGAGCACTGTACCTGTTCTATCAAGGAGTGTAATAAATACCTTTCTCTGCCCACTCTGGTCCTGAGTTCTTTGGAGGAGAATGGGCTAATCGCATGGATCTTCCTAAGGTTATGCTACCAGGAAAGCAATGAGCTGTGGAAGCATGTCTCTGGCTAACTTTCTGACCCTGCCTTGGAGAGTCCTGTGATCCCCACCACAGTGTTAAGGAGGCTACCACTTGGGATTTCCCTGGGGAACCCTGTGGTCTTCACAGCCTTCTTAAGGGGCCATCACTTGGGTGTTCCAGATCTATCTCGGCAGCCTTGTGATCTCACTGCCGTTCTAAGGGGCCATCAGTGGGTCTTCCTTATGGTCTAACCCTTAGAAAGCCCTGTGATCCCCACAGATAAAGGGCATTTACAACTTGATCTTCATCTGGGAGGCCCGTGGTCTGCACAGCCTTCCATAGGGGTTATCACGTGGTTCTTTCTCAGGGTCCAACCCTAGGAAGTCCTATGATTCCCCACAACCATTCTAAGGGGCCATCACCTGGGTCTTCCTTAGAGTCTAACCCCTAGGAAGCCCTGTGATCCCCACAGATAAAGGGGGGCTACCACTTGGTCTTCCTCTGGGAGTCCTGTGGTCTGCACAGCCTTCCTTAGGGGTTATCATGTGGTTCTTCCTCACGGCTTTGGCCCTGCCTAGGAAGTCTGGTGATGCCCAAAAACATATTTCTCACAAACTCAAACCAAGACCTCCAACCTCCTGTAAGTGCCCGCAGCCAGTGGTGTTCCCAACACACTGCTTCTGTATTTAAGGGACGTGTGCTGGTTCCTTCTCACCCCTGCTGCTCTCTGCAGCACAGATGAGTCTGGAGTTCCTTGACAGCAGAGGTTCCCTAGATCTTCCCCAGGTCAGATGCCCAACTCTTCTCATTGTCCTGGCACTAAAAGTTCCTATGTCTGGGGCCTAGGCTGTGCCCAAATCCAGGAAACCTGAGGTCTTGCTGCTTGTTGTTTAATCAGTTTACCACTAATTGTTAAAGCCGGGAGGTGTTTACGGAGGAAATCTAGTAGTGGGATTTTTCTTCAGGTCTTCTCCAATTGTCCCAAGAGGACCCCTGTTCTGCCCCTACTCTTATTTGTTTTCTTGGATCTATTTTGGCCTAGAGGCACTATTGTATCTCTTTTGTAGAGGAAAATTTTGAGAACATGAAATTTGCTGACCTACCCCTCAATCTTCCCAGAATCCTGTCTTAAAGTGAATGTTGAAAACTATCTTTGTGTGTATTTTTTTAAAAGGAGATCATTAAGTGGAAAAAATACCAGATCAATGAATGAATTAAAAATAGATAGAAAGATTAAACAAGTAAAGTTAAATAGATAAATAAACAAATAAATAAATAAATAAATGAGTGAATGAATGAATGAATGAAGGAATGAATGAGAGAGAACTCCTGCCCAAATATAGGTCCTATTGAAGCTCTCTGGAGTCTATTCCTGCTCTCATATTTTGTGGTGCTTAAACATAACCAGAAATAGTTCAAATTCAATTAAGAACAAGGGAAATACACAGGAGTAGTTGTGTATTATCTTAGGAAATCATTCTAAGGAAGCATTGTATGGGGTGGTATCTTAAGGTTGAGATGGAATTGATCTTGTGATTCAAACGTTGGTGACTAAGTGTAGAATATGTCTACGAATGTTGCCTAAAATTATTTCCAATATTGCACCATGGTAAATAGGGAAAGCACAACAATCAGGGGTTAGGAATATTGCTCCTTAGGACAGGATAAGTCATAATAACTTCAGTCACCATTTGAATGAATATGTGCGGGAAAATGTACAGTCATTTCTATGAAGAGAGTTGCCAATTCATATTCTTTTGGTATTACTGGTTTGTGAGATATATCACAGCTGTAGTTTATAGTCAAACCAATCTGTGGTTTTGGGCAAATCATTGCAAATAGAGTGTTCAGTACTTGGAGATAAAGAATTTGCAAAACACTTAACTTAAAAAATACAGGTGTACATACCTATAGCAAGCTTTTTTGGGGTTTGCTTCACTTTTTTGAAGAATAAAAAGGCAATATAAGTGTACTTATCAGGGTCAATGAACAAAGGCCCCCTTTTCTGTCATGGAGGATGTCCTATATAGAAGCAGAGAGTTCAAAAAGAAAAAAAAAATAATTCTCTATAAATGGTGAAACCCTCCAGATTCTCCTTCTTGCAAACATAATTATACTGATTTAATAAAGCTCTGGAAAAAGTAGGCTTACTTATTAAGATCTATGATTACTCAAAAATGAGCTGCCTAATAATTCAAATAGATAAGAAGGTTTAAAACAAGTTTACTGTATATAAAATAGAATGCAAATTGGATTTATAGTTAATTGAGTTAGTCCATCAAGGCATACATCTTTGAGTGGCATTGCAAATGGACAATAAGCTGGGTCCAGAATGAACAGGAGGAATAGAGCCAGCTGGTTTACTTGGAGAAACTGTGCAGCACACATATGTCCCTCACACAAAAATCCATCATTTATCATAGCAAGACACTCCTTTAAAGTTGTTGGGTTTTTGTTGTTGTTGTTGTTGTTGTGTGTGTGTGTGTGTGTGTGCCATTTAATCACAGTCCAGAATGTTCTCTGAAAGAATCAAAAATGCTTTCTGTCCCAAAGGAAAAAAAAGGAGATTCATGAGGGAGAGAGTAAAGTGTAAGCAGACCCTGTTCGTTAATGTGGACAATATTTATGGACAAATTTTACACAAGGTCAAAGGGTTTTTTTTGGATCATAATCTCAACTATGACTCGAATAGTTCCCCCATCTGTGTATTTTTGGAACAAAATTTTCTAAAATCTTTCTTAACCACTCCTGTTTCTTTTCCCTTGTCTGTTATTGAAGTGAAATACATACTCAAAGATGAGATTGGCAAGAAAGATGGGCAAGTTTTAGAAAAGAATATAAATTAACTGATGTACATTTTTAGAGTCCCTTTGATCATGCAATATCAAAAGACTTAAAAGAAGATCTTTAATATTATAAACATACTAGTTGAGGAGAATTTATTGGAAGATATCAAGAATCACACCGAATGAGATGATGTAAATGGGCTTCAGATTGCACCAGCGAGAGAAATACAGATTGATGTAATCATTATTCTCTTGAGGTATTAAAAGGTATCAGTAAGAGGATTCTGGGGAGATAGATCAGAAAGTTACATCAGAAAATTCCAAACTCTCAAGATTTTTCCCCATAGAAGAGATAAAATAGGACCTCAGAGTGAAGAAAGTGCTGGTAAAAATAAATAAGAATAGGGACACAATCAGAGTCTTCCTGGATAATCCCAGAAGATCTGAAGGAAAATCCCAGGACAAGGTTTGGTAGAGGAAGAGTAAACTGAAAGAATAAACACCTCCAAGCTAGGTTCCACATTGACAAAAAGCAGCAAGCCACTTAAAGACCTAGGGGAAAGCCCTGGGGATAGCTGTGTTGGGAGGCCATGGCCCCAGACTCTGAAACATAGCATACTTTAAAAAAATTAAAAATAATGGAGGATATTGGAAATGGGAAAAAGAGAAATAATTCACTCTAAATGCATGCCCCTTTTCCATTATAATTTCGCATATGAAAGTGAGCTGACCCAATTTTCCCCTTAAACTTTTTGTTATAAAAGGCCATCTTGAGGCTTCAGAAAACTCTTCTTGTGTAGCTCCTATGGATTTTTTGTTGTTATTCAGTCGTTTCAGTTGTAGCCAACATTTGTGATTCCATTTGGGGGTTTCTTGACAAAGATACTGGAGTGGTTTGCCATTCTTTTTTTTTTCAATTCATTTTATAGATGAAGAAATTGAGGCAAACTTAAGTGACTTCCCTAGGGTCACACAGTGTCTGAGGCCAGATTTGATAAGGGAGATAAGCCTTCCTGACTCCAGGCTCAACACTCTAACCACTGTGCCACTTAGCTGCCTGCTCCTAAGTATAAAGGCAAATTAATTCAATTTAAATAGTTTTTCTTCAATTTCATACTTATATTATCTATGTTAAGAAAAATAACTCTTTCATTATTGTCTAGGTGAATTTATTTAACTCTCATCTGTATTTTTGTTGAACATCAAGTTTGTAGAAGGCAATACATGGGCTGTGGAGGATATAGCAATGACAAGCAACCAATTAGGCCCAAGGAGATTGTGATTTAAAAGAGGGCACATGATATATATCCAGATATTGTACAAGGTAGAATACAATGAATGCCATGAAGTGTACAGGCAAAATACTGTGAGGATTCTGAGGAAGAAGGCAAATTTGCTTCAGAATTAGAGTGAAAGTTTCAAGAAAGATTTTTTAAGCTCTCCCTTGAAGAACAGTAAGATTTCAACAGGAGACAGGTTTAAGAATGAGTTCACGTTGTTGGTGTTATTTCCTGAATTACTTGAATCTTTTCTGCTCTAAATACATTAAAAGAATTCCCCTTTTAAGATGTGTAATTTATGTAAATATAAATGTGTAAGCATATTTTAGAAGCATGTTTTATCTTAGAAAAAGGGAAAAGCATGTTCTTAGCAAAAACACCAACTCACATGGTGTTTTCTATGCAGTCAACATCAGAGAATATTGGTCAAATGTTCAAAGTGGTTAAACTTCAGGGGACAAGGCATAGTTACCAGGTGATTAGAGGGTGTAACATTGAAGGAGTTTGAAGGTTAAGGAGGAAGACATTCAATGACCTAATTCACTTTGTGAAAATAAATTTTTCCAGTAAGCTTTCCACCTTTATGTTACTGGAATCAACATTTCTCCCCAGGAAGAGGGCTATAATTGCCTGTGGGAGGGAAGGAGGAATAAAATGTCAATGTCTCTTCCTTTGTTTCATCAACTCTTAAAACCATAAGATATCTAAATTTTAGAGATTAATAAACTGAAGGACAGAGCAGTTAAGTATCTTACTTAAAGTAACCCTGTCATGTAGCACAGAACTGGCTATCTTTGCCCCTACCCAACTTTTAATCTATTAGTTTTATTTCATAAAATATTTTCTAATTACTGATATAATTCTTAATATTCATTTGTTTAAAAATTTTGAATTCTAAATTCTCTCTCCCTCCTTTCCATACCCATGTGACTCATCAAAAAGACAAGCAATATATCAATTACATAAGTGAAGTCAAGCCAAACATATTTTCATGCTTGCCATTTTACAGAAGAAAACATAAAAAAAATACTTAAATCTGTAATCGCAGTTCATCAGTTCTCTCTCTGAAAGTGGATAGCACTTTTCATCATGAGTCTTTAGTAATATATTTTGTGATTGTCTTCATCAAATTAACTAAATCTTTCACAGTTGATCATCTTTATATTTTTGGTACCATGTGCAATGTCCTCCTGGTTCTACTCACTTTACTTTGCATCAGATCATACAAGTCTTTCTAGATTTTTTCTGAAAGCATCCTGCTCACCATTTTTTATATTACAATAATATCACATCAGGATCAAATACCACAACTTCTTCAGCCATTCCTCAATTGATAGGCATCTCCTCCATTTACAATTCTCTGCCATGATAAATAGAGTTACTATAATTTGTGAAATGGGTCCTTTTCCCTTTTCTTTGATCTCTTTGGAATATAGATCTAGTAGTGGTATTGCTGGATCAGAGTATATGCAGTTTTATAGGCCTTTTAGCCTTTAAAATATTTTTGGTAGTTTGGTACAACACTAATTACCTTAGAATTGTCAGTTTTGTTATATTGGCTCGGCCTATTATGAGCAATTAATATTCCTCTAGTTGGTTATAACTGTGTTTATTTGCATGAAATGTGTTCTATAATTGTGTTCATATAATCCCCTGTTTTGTCTTGACAAATAGACTCCCAAGTAGTTTGTAATGTCTACAATTATAGGAATTTCTTGTTTCTGTCTTTTTCTGCTGGGTTGTGTTGATGGTATATAGAAATGGTGATGGTGTAGATTTCTTTATATCCTGAAACTTTGCTATAATTTGGGTCAACTACAATTTTAGTTGATTATCTAGGATTCTCCAAATATACCATCATATCATTTGCAAAGAGTGATAGTTTTATTTCCTTATTGTTTATTTTTATTCTTCCAATTTCTTTTTCTTGTCTTACTGCTGTAAATAGAATTTCTAATACAATATTGAATTACATGGTAAAAATGGACGTCCCTGTTTCACCTTTTTTCTTACTGGGCAACTTTGAGTTTATCTCCATATCCGATAATGCTTGATCTTTGTTTTAGATTGATACTACTTATTATTTTAAGAGAAATTCCATTGATTTCTATGCTTTATAGTAGCTTTTATAGGAATGAGTGTTGTATTTTGTGAAAATCTTTTTCTGCTTCTATTGATTTAATCATATTTTTTGTTATTCATATGCTAAATTTTGTTGATAATTTTTCTAATACTGAGCCAACTTTGCATTTCTGGCAAAAACCAACTTGGTTATTGTGTACAGTCTTTATGATTTATTGCTATTATTTCCTTGCTAGTGTTTTATTTAATTTTTATTGATATTCATTCATGAAATTTTTCTATTTTTCTTTCTCTCTGTTTTGTTCTCTCTGGTTTAGTTATCAGCATAATTTTGTGTAATAAAATGAAGTTGCCGTTTTTTTTCAAAAAGTTTATATACTGTTTGGATTAATTGTTCCTTATATGTTTGGTAGAATTGTCTTGGTCCTAAGGGTTTTTCCTTAGGGAGATCATGGATGTTTAATCCAATTTATTTTTCTAACATATGGTGATATAAGCATTCTATTTCTTCTTTTGTTAACCTGAGCAGTTTATGTATGTATATATATATATATATATATATATATATATATATATATATGTTTAAAATATTTATCCATTTTATATGAATGACTGTTTTACTGAAATATAAGGTAGAGCCAAGATGGCTGAGAAGAGGCACTCAGCTGAACTCTAACAAAATTTCCCTCTAAACAATTTTAAGTCAAAGCCCTAAATTAAATTCTGGAATGACAAAGCCAATGAAGACAAGTTACAAGGTCATAAGGGAAGATCTATGGCATGGGAGGGCAGGGCAGTATAGGCTGGCCTGGAGCTCACATGGATGAAACACTATTGTTGGGACTAGGTGGTGGTGAGAGAAGAAACAACATCATTGGGAGATTTAAAGCCAGATATGGTAATGAGACATGAAAAATATTCAAAGGAGATTACCAAGAATCCATGCAGTAGCACTAGACATAGGATTAGATGCTGTGTAGCAACTCCATATATTTGAACCAACGTCTGGGTCATAGTTCAAGGCCAAAGTGAAGTACTTTTAAACAGGGACCTAATGATTAGTATCTCTTATTGTCCCAAGGGAGAAGAGTCACTAAGGAACCATATTAAGCTGCAGTCCCAAATGGTCAGGGTCCCTTCCAGGGTAAAGACCAGAGTACAGACCAAAAGAGCAGTCACCACTTCTGTTCTAGATCACACTATCTTAGAAGCTTTGAAAAATTCCAAACTTCCAGAGTTAGCTCTGAAAACAGAAGTACCAAGTTCCTGAAGCTTGAGATAATGCCTCTCCCCCAACTCAAGTCAAGAACAAGCACAACACAAAATATAGTTCACAATATTAGAGATTATGGTGAGGGGTGAGAGGTTCCTTGTTGACACATAGCTCCTTATGTGGGTTTATTTAATGACACCCCTCACCCCCCAAAAAGGGTTTTACAAAGTATACTAGCAATAAGGAAGCTGACAGTATTTGATAGGAAATTTCTTACCTACAGACAGATAGTTGGCCAAAGCTAGGGTCTTTGAGTGGGCACATAAAGGAAAATTAAAAGATCTTAGTCATGTATTTCTACATCTTTTTTATCTGGTTGAATGGACATGGTGACTCATTGATTTAGGATAAAAGAGCTTTACTTTACCTTGCTAGGGAGAGGAGTCCTATCTGTGGCACTTTAGCAGATGGCTTTTAAGAGGTTGAATGACTGAAGACCAGCAGATGGTATCAGAGAGGAGTTTAGTTTAAATAGAATTAACTCCTTAAACACAGAGAAACATATTGCCTTTTGGACATGATAGGAAAAAGAGTAGAGAAATAAACATGGTGCTTGGCAGAAAATGGAATGATGATATTAGCCCATAAAATATTAATATTTTAAAGATATAATGTGTCCAGGCCATATTCGATCCTATGCATATGCTCTCCATATATGTCTACAGGTGTGCATATGCACTGGGCTAGATGTGCATAGGTATATTTTAATGTTCCAGTAGCCTTCAAATCAAAACTGGAGACTAAGACAAGATGGGCAGCTTCGATAATCTATAGGGGTCCCAGGTTATTACGGAAGCTTCTTTGTTTATCTTCCTTCCTTCTTCTGCTTCTCATACCATTGTTTACGGGAGACTGGTTGAAGAGAAAGGAGATGAATCTCCTGCTTTGCTTGCGATGCCCTACAGGAAAACATTGATGTTGTTCAGTGGTTTCATTTGTGTCTGACTCTTTGTGACTCCATTTTGGGTCTTCTTGCCAAATATATTGGAGTGGTTTCATATTTCCATTTCCTTCTCCAATTTATGTTTTACAGATGGACTGAGGCAAGCAGAGTGACTTGCCAGGAATCACACAGCCAGGAAGTGTCTGAGGCCAAATTTGAACTCAGTTCTTCCTGACTTCTGGCCTGGTGCTCTATCTACCTAGCTGCCCTCAAGGAAACACTAAGCCTTCAAAATGCCCTCTGCATTGCTGTCTTAAGTGTCCTTGTGACACTTCTGCTTGGTATAGCCAATTTCCTAGTTGTCAGTAAATTAATAAACCTTAATTAATCAGCTATCATGTGTAGGCACTATCTACTTCAGGTGAGCTGTCTTATCTACTTTTAGCCTCAATGCAGTGCCCATTCCTGTTTCAGGACTCCCAACCTCTTTAGCAAACTTTGCGACAAATCAAATAGATGTTTTACTCCACTGTGATTACTCTGGACAATATTTTTTCTATGACTCATAATGTCCATAGTTGATGGTGTTAACGCTTTCTTGGACATGAGCAAGGGAAACAAAACTGTTAAAGCTTTACAATTTAGTAGGATATACCTCCAGTCACAACACTTTAAATGTTCTTGACAACCCTTTATGGCAATTAATTGGTTTAGGGGAAAACATCTCTTTGGATCTTTATATCAGGAGGATTTAAGAGAAGGAATTAACCCAAAGGAACCTTTTGCAAAGTTGATATTTTAAAAATAAAATTTCATTGTTTATGTACAAAAAGTTTAAAGTCTTATTTCTTCAGCTTAATGACAAAAGTATGTCCTTCATAATTGAATAATCGATAACTGAACACATTTAGTAATCAAATAAAATCCCCAAATATAATAATGGAATGTAATGCATACATCTTTGCTATGCATATGTTATGCATATGTCTGTGGATTTAGTATGACCTCCCATATTCTCAATATTTGTACATTCCCTAGACATGTGTCCTCATTGGTGGCATCAGTAAGAGGATGGGACATTTTCACTTAATTTGATATACTGATTTTTAACCTATTTTTACAATGTTGAATAATGTCCTCTGACTTTGTAAATTATAACACAAAGATAAGGGCTCATCAGCTATGGTTTGAGTTTTATAGCTATCCTGACCCATAGTGAATTTTTGTTGTTCATGCAGTTGAGTGATTGGTTTGGTTAATCAAGTACCTCAAGCCTGGTGGGAATTTTTTTTTTGTGACTGAAATGTTGAGTACTCTGGTTGTCTCTTACATTAAAATGGGAAAAAATACCACAACACTGAAAGCTGAAGAATTTTCAAAATCACATATTTTAGCTACATAAAGTCAAAAAGTGAGTCCAATTGATTTTTTTTCATATAAATTACTGAGGGTCAATTATTTAGTCATCATAAGTCCTCCATATTATATTAATCATTTTAAAAATACCTTTCCCATTGGAATCATATTCTTTCTCTGAAATAGGAATGGTTTTATCATAATATTACATTCAATATGGTGGGAAAGGAAGCTACATTTTTCTCCATATTCTAAACTTAGGCTTAAATGTTTCCAGTCTTCCAGTTTGACATTGTCCTTGTGGAATATCTTTCTTTACTATATAAACACACAGCACAAATAATAGCTATTTCTTAGAATAACTAAGTCATGGATGTTACGGTACATCTTTAAAATAAAATTGCATTCTCCCCATTAAAATGAATCATTCATGTTTGAATTTTGAATAGAATGATAATTTAAAAAATAATTGCTACTATTTAAATTTAGTGTGTTGAAAAAGTCCAGTACACAAATACTTTTTGGCTTTTTCCTCATGACATTTTCATTTGATTGTTAATTAAATTCATTTTCATTCACCCTAATCTCTTTTCTCCTATTTGTTGTTCCTAGCATACAAAACGTAATGGTATAGGGTATTTGCCTTCAGAAATGTAACCTCTTTTTAAAAGCATAGATCATTGACTCATGTCTTCACTCAGTGGTGTGAGGAATCATAGAAGGAAAGAAGCAAAATATATATAGATCACTCTTTTTGAATATTTTGACAACAAATTATTTTCTACAAGCAGTTGGTAAAAGATAGAATTGAAAAACCACCAAGGGCTTACACTTTCTTGTATTTAATATGAACTATCTTCTCTCAACACAGGCAAACATTATATATCAATACCACTGTAAATAAGGATCTTAAAATAATTCTAAGCTATATCTTGGATATAGACTGTAGTTATTCTAAGTCCCACACCAACCTAAGTGAAAATTCCAGAAGAAAGGGGATTACACAGTGTGGTACTAGCATTGAGGCTTGGGAGTCATACTTAATGGGACATTGTCTAGAAATTAATTTTTCCTCTAAAATTCATAAGTGGTGCAGCCAACTACACTGTGACATAGGGTGTGAAGATAACAACTCACTCTCTCAACTGTTTTGGTAACTCCAACCTGCCTTTATAATGGCAGCTCTGTGTTACCAAAGACAGATCATCAGAGAACAATTACATTCAAAATCTCTCAGAACACTAGGGTGATCCTGTTGTGGGAACTATACTCCCTCATTCTCATCTCTTTACTTCTTAAGAATCTTTAAGTGTGCATCCACTTATACAAACCCAATCATTCATATTAAGTATACTTTTAGATCTTAAACATAACAATTTTCTTAACAATAAGGTAAAAGAAATAACATCACATATTCATATTAAGAAAAGAACATGAATTTTAAATGCATCACATTCCAAAATGAGACTGCATCTTATTCTGTTGCCAACTCATTCATTTTGTTTAGGAGACAGTAAGGACACATAGGAAGACAGCAAGTAGAATGTGAGAGGGGAAAACCAATGGACTCAGAGTAAATTACAACTACTTTGTAATGCTTTTTTTGGAATTAATTTTATTTTTTTCCAGTTGCTTGTAAAGATATTTTCCAACATTCATTTTGAAGTATTTTGAGGTCCAAATTTTACACCCTCTTGCCTCCCATCCTTCCCCACTCCCCAAGACAGCAAGCAATCTGACAGAGGTTATTCATGTACAATCATGTTAAAAATATTTAAAAATCATTAATTTTGTGAAAGAAGAATCACAACAAAAAGGAAAAAAACAAGAAAGGAAAGAACAAAAATGAAAAAAAAAGTGAAAATAGTATGCTTTGATCTGCATTCAGATTACATAGTTCTTTCTCTGGATGCAGATAGCATTTTCCATCATGGCTCTTTGTGAATTGTCTCGGATCATTGTATTCTGAGATGAGCTAAGTCTATCACAGTAAATCATTTCACAGTATTGCTGTTACTGTTTAAAATATTCTCGTGGTTCTTCTCACTTCACTGAACATCAGTTCATGTAAGTCTTTCCAGATTTTTCTGAAACCCACCTACTCATCTTTTCTTATAGGAAATTAGTATTCCATTACATTCATATGTCATGACATGTTTAGCCATTCTCCAACTGATGGACATCCCCTCAATTTCCAATTCTTTGGCACCACAAAAAAAAAAAAAAACTTGTGTAAGTAAAAATGCCAATGATATGTGTAGGTTTATTTTATATTTTGCAACTTTGCTAAAGTTGTTAATTATTTCAAGTAGTTTTTAAGTTGATTCTCCTTGATTCTCTAAATGTACCCATCATATCAATCTGCATAGCGACAGTTTTGTTTCTTCATCACCTATTCTAATTCCTTCAATTTCTTTTTCTTCTCTTATTACCAAACCTAACACTCCAAGTACAATATTGAATAACAGTGCTGATAATGGACATATTTGTCTCACCCTGATCTCATTGGGAAAGTTTCTCGGTTATCCCTATTATATGCAATGCATGCTGATGGCTTTAGATAGATGCTATTTATCATTTTAAGGACAACTCCATTTATTTCTATGCTCTTTAGTGTTTTTAGTAAGAATGGGTGCTGTATTTTGTCAAAAGCTTTCCCACATCTACTTAGATAATCATATGATTTCTGTTAATTTTGTTATTGGTAAAGTCAATTATGTTGATAGTTTCCTAATATTGAACCAGCCCTGCATTCCTGCTACAAATCCCATTTGATCACAGTGTATTATCGTAATAATGAGTTGCTATAATCTTTTTGCTGATATTCTATTTAAATTTTATTAAATTTTTCCCTCAGTATTCATTTGGAAAATTGGTCCATAATTTCCTTTCTCTATTTTGGGTCTTCCCACTTTAGGTATCAGCACCATATTAGTATTACAAAAAAGAATTTTGTGGCACTACTTCTTTGCCTAATTTTCCAAATGCTTTATATAATATTCGAATTCATTGTTCTTTAAATGTTGGGTAAAATTCAGTTATAAGTCCATCTGGCCCTGGAGATGTTTTCCTTAGGGAGTTCATTGACGCCTTGTTCAATTTCTTTTTTTTTTCTTAAATGGGGTAATTTAAGTATTTTGTTTCCTCTTCTGTTAATCTGGGCAATTTGTATTTTTTTAAATATTCATTCATTTCACTTAGATTGTTGGATTTATTGCCATACAGTTAAGCAAAATAGCTCCTAATTATTTTTTTTTCAATTTTCTCTTCATTGGTGGTGAATTCACCCTTTTCATTTTTGACACTGGTAATTTGATTTTCTTATTTCTTTTTTTTAATTAAATTCACCAAAGGTTTTCTATTTTTTCATAAAACCAGCTCTTAGTTTTAATAATAAGTTCAATAGTTTTCTTAATTTAAATTTTATTGCTTTGATATTCACAATTTTCAATTTGGTGTTTAATTGGGGATTTTTAATTTGTTCATTTTCTAGTTTTTTTTTAGTGGTATGCCCAATTCATTGATTTCCTCTTCCCTAGTTTTGTCATGTTAGCATTTAAAGATATAAAATTTCCCCTAAGAACTGCTTTGGCTGCATCACATAAGTTTTGTTTTGTCATCTTATTATTGTCATTTTATTTGATAACATCACATCAATGAGAAATTATACCCACTGTCTATTTATACTCCTTGTAACTGCTTTAATAGAGGTAAAATTCTTAAGAGTTATTAGTATTTTCTTTGTGTTTATGGATGTAAACAGTTTAATCTTATAACATGTTGTTTTTATTTCTTTCCTGCTTGCGTTTTTATGTTTCTCTTGTTATTTTTTTTGAAGTTCATATATTCTATTCAGCTCAGGTTTTTTCATCAAGAATGTTTGAAAGTCACCTAGTTCATTGAAGGTCCATCTTTTTCCCTGAAAGACTATGGTAAATTTTGCTGGGTTGTTGATTCTTGGTTGTAATCCAAGCTCCTTTGCCTACCAGAATATCATATTCCAAACTTTCTGCTGAGTCTTGTGTTATCTTAATTGTAGTTCCCCAATGTTTGAATTGTTTCTTTCTAGATACTTGCAGTACTTTCTCCTTTAGTTGCTAATTTGGAATGTTACTTTAGCAAGCTTTCCAAGGATTGCTTGCATGACATTATCAGAAAAAATCTGCAAATATAATAAAAGAAAAAAATACTCACAGATAAAAATCATTCTTTATGAATATCTTCCCTATCCCAGCCTTCATTTCTTTACTAGAATGTTCCATACAAATGGGGACATTCATATTTAGAGGACTTCAAAGCAAATGATAAACATCTCCCCAGAAATTTCTTAAAATACTATTTCATGTTTTTTCCAATTACAGGTAAATATACTTTTCAACATTCATTTTATAAGATTTTGAGTTCCAAATTGTTTCTCTTTCCTTCCCTCCCTCACAGCCCCCCTCCACAAGGTGACAAGGAATCTGATAAATGTTATATATGTGGCAAGGAATCTGATAAATGTAAACATATTTCCACATTAATTGTGCTGTAAGAGAAGAAACTGAACAAAATGAAAAAAGCCACACAGAACAAAAATGTGAAAACATTATCCTTCAATCTGCACTCAAACTCTTTCTTTCTCTGAATGTGGATAGCATTTTCCATGATGAATGTTGTGAAATTGTCTTGCACATGGTCACACAGCTAGTAAGTGTGTCAAGTGTCTGAGGCTGGATTTGAACTCATGTCCTCCTGACTCCAGAGCCAGTGCTCAACTCACTGCACCACCTTGCTGCCCTCAAAGTTTTTTTTTATTTTCAAAACTAAATATGAAAAAACAATATTCCATTATTCAACATAACAGTATTCAATAAATTTTAGAACTTTTAAAGAGTTTTCATATTGATTACCTCATATGCTTCATTTCAATAAACATTTATAAAAATTCTGAAAGAAAGAAATGACTATAGATGCAAAGATAAAAATTCTTAAAAAAAAACCTAGTTCCTGCCCTCTCCAGGAAGCCACCATCTAATGGGGGCTATGATGAATTCAAATACAAATAATATATGAAGGGCAGCTAGGTGGCACAGTGAGTAGAGCACCAGCCCTGGTATCAGGAGGACCAGAATTCAAATCCCACCTCAGACACTTGACACATTTCCTAGCTGTGTGACTTTGGGCAAGTCATTTAACCCCAATTGCCCTGCCCCCAGAAAAGATAATATATGATAGATTATTTAAGGAAAAAGAAAAATTCTAGATCAAGTACTCTAAAGTAATGTGAATATATCCAAATAATTTTCAGGTGTGGTAGTGATTAAAATAGTGTTCATGGAGGAGATGGCACCTGTAATGAACCTGAAATGAAATGTATTTCAAGAGAGAAGCTCTTAATCTTGAGGGAGCAGAGCTCAGCTATAGGGATTGGCCTACATAACTATTCAGAGAGAAGAGAATAAAGGGAAAAGTTAGACATCATTTGGCTAAAAAAGTGGACATTAAGGGGAGAGATATGAAATAACACAGGAAGGAAAGGAAACTTGATGTTGCCAAGAATAAAGAGACCAAAAGTGTTCTTAATAATGTGGGAGAAAAAAAAAAAAACTATGTAAGTAATAAAATTAGACTAACAAAATCAATCCCTCTCTGGATTATTTAATTTTCAAGATAATTTTCAAGATAGTGGTCAACAGAAATGCACAGCAGTTCTATCCACATAGGTGAACAGCCATATTTAATCCTAGCCTTTCTTTCTTTTCTTTTCTTTTTTTTTTCCTGGATTAGGTTTTCTGGCTCTGCCAGAGGATATGGACTGTGGAAGTTTTGAATGAATAAATTATGGACTACCATTCTTTGATATTAATTTATGAATCTGTTATCTTATTAGGCTTCTTAATTGTCTTGGCCTATGGGAACAATTTTACATCCACTTCCAACATATAATTCCTCTTTAAGGAGTTTTTAATGTCAATAAACACTGGAGAAAATACCTGGTTACCCATGTAGTTGTTCAAATGGCCAAAACTTCTTTTTAGCTTTTACTTAGTTATAAGCTAGCATTCTTGAGATTGTAAATACTATTAATGCCTGTCCATGCTAAGTCTTATATGATTATATGTATGTATGTATCTATATATCTATGTACATATATGTATATATATGCATGTATGTATTGATATCTATATCTATCTTTTTATCTATCTATCTATGTATCTATCTTATTTCAACTTTAGATAAATGGGATCTGATTGGATTTAATATGACTTTTTAGCCAAAAGTCTCATAAATCTTCCTCTGTATGCTATGTAGGGAATGACCTACATTGGGTCCACTGCTGAATATGAAGGGTTACATGACCTTGAATAAAAAACTATATACTCCCATTTTCACTAATATCTGGTTTTCCATATATTTCAAATATTTGATTTTATCACTTTAAAACTTTAAGTTTCACCAAATAAAATATTAATGACTACTGGCTTAGAAGATTCTAAAGTTTAACAGATCATATGATCCCATGACAAATTAATTCTAGTCCCAGCTCATACAACATCCATTTTTCTGGTCCATATTGTCCCTCATATTTGTAGTCAACACCAAAAATTAATATAACAGAATAAAAATTGTTATTTTAAAGACTTGTGAGTAGTATTGTCCTCCTAACTACACAGATTTCAGGCCTTCCATACCTTAGTAGACAGTCTATAAATATATATGAGACAATATTTCTGAAGCACTGAGCACAGTTCCTGGCACATATTAAAAATTAATAAATGTTTATCTCCCTTCTACCATCCACCTCCACCCCAACCGTTTCCCCAGGCAAGATAACTTCTTATGGTCAATATCTTACTTTCTCCACATTTAAAAAGGATTGTAATACTTGGACAAATGAATAACAATTTCTTCCCTGGTATATAGTTGTTACTTTTAATTAAGATATATTAGAGCTTGTTCTCCATTAACATAGCCTCTAAAACCTCAGAATCAACTACATGTCAAGTAGAAACAACTATGTAAAATTTTAATGGAAAAAATTTAACTTGTAAAAGGTTGTGTGTGTGTGTGTGTGTGTATACCCTCAGGATAGCCAATTTCATTACTGCTGGTGGTTTTGCTGTTACTCTTCCATCTATTATACTGTAATAACTTAAAATACAAGAATGATAGTGGAAGACATATTTTTAAAATCTGCCTAACCTAAAGATTTTCTTAAATCAAGTACAAGATAGCAATGCTTATTTTTCATCCAATACTAACTTAGTAGAGGATGCTTCAAAGATATTTTTCAATATAAAATTTATGTTTGAATGATTTTTTGTAAATCTACTGCTAGTTGTCCCATGGTTCTATTATGAATAATTCTTAATTTATTATATGCATGGCATATTGATTCATTAGTGATTTTTACTTTGGGGCAATCTTAGAAGTCTTAAATCCTTCATTATATTTAGCTGCCCACTGTGGATGCTTTTTAAAACAGTTTGACCTTGATCTTGTTTTATTTCATTCCTATTGACTGACTAAGTTTAAAGAGAATACAAATAGGGGTGCTGTGTATTTAACACAACTGTAGACAGTAATTTCTCATTAATGATTATTAAATGTTCATAGAATATATTTCAATAATGCAAATTGCTAAAGGCAAACTCTCAACTCATGCTTTATATTTAATTCACCTTGTAGTGGTTACCTCAGGAACATATGCATGGAATGAGTGTGTGGTGAATGTTAGGGAAATAGAAAATATTTACATCATTTAGAAAGGATATTACAGAACAAATTTTGTATTTGTATTTCTATTTCTGGGGATAACATCCACATTGTCAGTGGGTCAGTTCAATTCAAATTCACTTTTAGGCACTCCAAATTTTATATTTTATCAGGTTCATATGAATATAATAATTTGAATCTATTTTACTCAATTTTAGAGATAATTCTAGTGTGCAAAATGAATTGCATTGTGATCATTTGATTCTATTCTAAATATCAGAAAATAACCTTGAATAGTTTCTCATAATGTTTAACTACATTTATTTCAATATCTCATGCCTATAGTTCTCAAACAGTCTTGCTTCATCTATTTCAATACATCCAGGCACATTTTATCATATGAATCTTTCTAAAAGTACTTTTTTATAATGGCATCTCTCATATTAAATGTGGTCAGTGGCTCTCAATGCTTTTACAAAATTATATCTTAACCCTTTGTAAACTTGACATTCAAGGCCCTCTACAATCTAGTTTCAAGCTATCATCACAGTATTCCAAATAACTCCTCTGTTCTATTCAAGCTCTATATTCATGATTACGAAACAAATCTTTTTCTTCTCCTGCAATTTCTCTCATGTAGAATATTCAATTCTTTTTTCTTTTTTTATTTGTTAATTTCTGTCAATCATCAAGAGCTAGTGAAGATGCGTAACCTTCAACAATGCTTCTAATACCCCTCCAACTCATACTGATTGTACCCTCTGCTGAACTAATACAGCTCTTGTTTATGTCTGGAAATTTAATCAGGCTTTATGATGTCATTGTTTTAGTCAAGTGCTCCTTCCATTGCCCCTATAGCTACCTCCCAGTAGAAGGAAGCATTACAGAGGCTGCCTATTACATTTTTTCAATAAATGTAATTTGCTTTTTATCAGGATGATAGTCTTTTTTTAACATATACACACTTAAGGAAAGGAACATGATCTAGTGGAAAGATTACTGAATTTAAGTCTAGGACATGGAATCAATTCCTGGTTGCATTAATTGCTTCCTGGGATACCTTTGCAAAAGTCACTTGAGTCTCCAAGAACCTCAGTCCCTCCCTTCATTTTTAGAATAGGAAAAACATGATGAACTAAGTAACCACAGCGGTCTCTTTCACTCTAACATTCTGATTCTTTTAGAGCACTTCAGAATAAATAGGAAAGTACTGCTTTTGGAATCAAAAGACTTGGATCTGCCATTTAGTGTGTGACATTAAGGCAAGTGATTTGTTTTCTCTGGGCCTTAATTCTGCATCTATAGCATGAATCATTTAGACTGATGATATTTCTCTCACTGATCTAGTGATCTAGTGATCTAGTGCTGATCTAGTGTTTTATGATTTACAAAAGCTTTCACATATATTATTTCATTTGATTATCATAACAATCCTATGTTGTAGATGGTATTATACTCATTTTACCAATAAGGAAACTGAAGCTCAGAAATGACAAGTGGGGGATAGAGTCAAGAGGCAGAGTGAAAAGTTATAACTGTCAAACCTCCTTCAGAATCTCTCCTACAAAATTAACATAGAAAATTCTGAATAGAATTTTAAGGGGAAAACACAAGAAACACTACAGTGAATCATCTTTCCCATCCCAGGGAAGTTTAGGAAGCAAGAGAAGTCTTTGAATACTAGGGAGGAAGAAGATGCAGAGAGCAGAAGTGAAAAGCAATGGCCTGCATCAACAGCATCAAGGAATTACAAGGTGATTGAATACCTGGTCAGAAAGTGAACCCAGGCAACCCCTGTTCTGGCACTGGGTAGAGGATTAGGGGGCATTTGGCAAGGCTGTCACCCATTGCCCAGTTCTGGATTTCAATTCCAGGGCAGAGAGAAGCAATTCCAATCACCAGAAAATGGGAGTCCTATCTGGGTAAGGATTGTAGTACAGAAAAGGGAGACAGTTACCAGACTTCTCCATGGATCATGCCATATTGGAAGCACCAAAATTGTATAGGCCATCAGATCAAGCTGTTTACACTGAAGGACATAATAAATAGCAGGTCAGTCATTTCTCCCTCTCCTGTAGAGGTGATCAGAGCCCAACTGTATCCTAAAATCCAAACTCAAGACATAGGATGGGAAAATCAGCACAAAAAAATTAAAAAGAAAGAATGAAAGAAAGAAAGAAAGAAAGGAAGGCAGGAAGGAAGGGGGAAAGAGAGAGAGAGAGAGAGAGAGAGAGAGAGAGAGAGAGAGAGAGAGAGAGAGAGAGAAAGAGAGAGAGAGAGAGAGAGAAAGAAAGGAAGGAAGAAAGGAAGAAAAGAAAGAAAGAAAGAAAGAAAGAAAGAAAGAAAGAAAGAAAGAAAGAAAGAAAGAAAGAAAGAAAGAAAGAAAGAAAGAAAGAACCTTACTATAAAAGGCTACTCTGGTAACAGGAAAACTCAAGACACAAACTTAGAAGAAAATAAACTGAAAATATCTGCATGCAAAACCTCAACTAAAAAAAAAGCAAATTCAACCCAAATTAATAAGAATTCCTGGAAGACCTAAAGAAAGAGAAACCAAAAAAATTCAAAAATCAAATAATAGTGGGGCTAAAATTCATTATTTGGCAAAAACTGCTGAGAAAATTGAAGAGTAATCTGGCCAAAATCAGGCATAGACCAAAACCTTATACTGTATACCAAGATAAGTTCAAAGTAGATAGATGATTTAGACATAAAGGATCATATTATAATCAAATTAGGGGATCATGGAAATAAGTACCTCTCACATCTATGAAAAGGGGAAGTGTTCATGTCCAAACAAGAAAGAAATACTATTATGGAATGTAAAATGAATAATTTTGATTGTAATGAATTTAAAAGGTTTTGCAAAAATAAAACCAATGCCGTCAGAATTAAAAGGAAATCAAGGAAACAGGAAAAATATCCAACAAGTTTCTCTGCTAAAGGTCTCAGTTCTCAAATTTGTCAAGAATGGAGCCAAAATCTATTTAAAAAAATAGATAGAACCACTACCCAATTGACAAACTGCAAAAGAGTATGAACAGGAAGTTTTCAGAAGAAAAAATCAAACCTATCAATGTTGTTGTTCTTTCATGTCCAAGTCTTCATGACCTTATATAAGGATTTCTTGGCAAGTGGTTTCCCATTTCCTTCTCTGATGGATTAAAGGAAAAACAGGTTAAGTAACTTTCCCAAGGTTACACAGTGATTTTTTTTAGGCTCGATTTGAACACAGGTCTCCCTGACTCCAGGCCCAGAGCTGTATCCACTGAGCCATCTAGCTGCTTCCTAGGCTATCAATAGTATTATGAATAATATTCATCTAAATTATGATTGATTATAAAAATGAATATTAAAACAACTGTGAGTTACTACCTCACACCTATCAGATTGATTCACATGACAGAAAAAGAAAAGGATAAATTCCAGAGGGAATATGTAAAAATAGGCCTACTATTGCATTGTTGGTAGAGTTGTGAACTGGTCCAACCATTCTGCAAAACACTTTGGAACTACATCCAAAGAGCTATATTATTGTGCATATCCTTTGACCCATCAGTACTCTTACTAAGTCAGTATCACAAAGAGACAAAATAAAAAGAAAAAAGGACCCATATTACTTAAAAAATATTTATGGTAGCGCTTTTTATCATGGTGAGGAATTGGAAATTGTGCAAACACCTATCAATTGGGGAATAGCTGAACAAGTTATCATATAAGATTATGATGGAATATTACTGTGCTAAAAGAAACTACAAAGGAGACGGTTTCAGAAAAAATCTGTGAAGACATGTGAACTGATTCAAAATGAAGTGAGCAGAAGAATGATATGCACAGTAACAGAAATATTGTAACGATAATCAGCTGTGAGAAACTTAGCACTTTGATCAACACAATGATCCATGATAATTTCAAAGGACTCATGGTAAAAAATGCTATCTACCTCCAAAGAGAGGACTGATGGACTCTGAGTGCATATTGAAGGACTTTTTTTTTGCTTTTTATTTCTTTTTTTAAATAAGGTTAATTGGAAATGTATTTTCCATGGCTTCATATATTTAATGGGTATTGCATTTCTTGCCTTCTCAGGGGTTTAGGGAGGGAGAGGATTTGGAAATGAAAATCAAAATTAAAAAAAAAAAGGTAAAGTGATTCATCAACAGTCACAGACTATTGTCTAAGGCCGCATTTGAGATCAGTTCTTCCCGTCTCAAAGCACAGTGATATCCACATCTACTATGTTATCTATCTGATTTGATCTAGCTGGACTAGATTCTAAAACTTCTCATTCACTTCCAAGTCTATGATCCTGTAGTCCTGTGTTCAGTTATAATCCCAGCTCTGCTACCTGTGTAACCTTAGGCAATTCCCTTATTCCCTCTGAGCTTCATTTTCCTCATTGTAAAATGAGGGTTTTGGACCCCGATGTAAAGTCCTTTCCACTTCAACATCTATTGAGCTATATATGAACTTTCTAGACCATCAACCAATTACAATCCCTGTAGTTCCATGATCAAGTGAGGGAGGACAATCATCATCTTTGTAATTGACATTTTAGTAGAAAACAACATATAGAAGAAAGCTTCTCTGTCTCAGTTTTCTCATTCGTCAAATGGAGATGATAATACTCACCACACCTACCTGAGAAGATTGTCATAAAGATGAAGGAAGTAGTACAAATGCAAAAGCAAGTGTTTTGAAAAGGTAATCATCCTAGGGAAATGTAATTGGTTGTCCCTGACTACATTTTTATTTTTCAACAAATTTTAAAATTATATAAGCATGTTTAAAAATTCTTAATTTTTAAGCAATAGAAGAAAAAATTGCTCATCCAAAAATTTTAAAAAATAATTGAAATAACATAGATGATAATAGATGCCTTAAGTATTTAATGAGACATTTTCAAAGCCAAGCTACACTTTTCTAATGAAATTACTATGATACAGTAGCTTAAAGCTAAATTTCTAAAATACTATTGTTTTTGTTCTGGTCATAGTTTGTATCCTTCCACAACACATTTTTTTTATTATCTCTAAATGTTCAGCAAAAAATACAGCATTAAAAGGTGGTAAACATCCATGAACTTAAAGTTCTGAGATGTAGTTTTCAGTATCATTTCTACCAGTAACTATATCACCTTGGGTAAGTCACTTACAAGGTCTCAAATTAGAGGTAGATGAGTTTAAGTTCACATACCCCCCTGCCAAGAGTTGAGATAAATATAAAACTGTAATTATTTTACTTCTTCTAGAATGTATTTTAGAGAGGCAAGTTTAGGAAATCAGGCAGTGAACATTTAGAAAGGATATTGATAATCTGGACAGCATCCAGAGGAGGGGAAATGTGATGAGAGAGGCACTGAGGTGATAGGTATTAAGGTTATTTAGACTTCAATGGAAGATGGGCAGGAGTTTGGGAAATTGGGATAAAAAAAGAGGGATAAAAATTGTCTTCAATTATCAGAAGAAGTTGTCATGTGGGATGAAATAATCTACTTGTTCTGCTGGTTCAGCATGCAGAACAAGGAAAAGGGTGGAAATTACAAAGAAATACATTTAGCCACAATGTAAAGGAAAAAAAAAAACATAATAACAGATCTATCCCAGAGAATAGGCTGCTTTGGGAGGAAATGGGTTTCTTTTTGCCAGAATTCTTCATAAGCCAAAACTTAATGACCATTTGCTGAGTATCTTAAAGGATAATATGTTTCTTCAATTCGACCTAGCCTCTGAGTTTCCTGCAAACAGTAAAACTAGAAGGACATGAGACATAATTTAATTTATAGAGGAGAAAATTGAGACTTACTGTAAGTGACTTACCCAAGGTGATATAGTTACTGGTAGAAATGATTCAGCAAGCTAGGTCTCCGAATTTTTAGTTCAGGGATGTTGACCAATTTCTCTACAATAGAATTATCAGCAAGAATTTGGATTTATCCTGAAAACTAGCTATAGAAAATTGTACCAATAAAGTTATCCCTTTATCATCAACAAAGTTGACTTGAAGTTCATCTTATGTGTGCAGTGTAAGATTTGTAAAGATGTAACTTTTAATAAAATTAAGCTTGGCTGATTAAATACTTCATTGTTTTAGCTGAAAATAGGTTTCAAAAAGAGAGGGAGAAAATATAAATTCCAAACAAGAGGGTTTGTGCAAGGAGATAAATTGTCAATAATAAGCTCTACTCTTTCTTAGGACTACACAAGGGGAGGAGGTCCCTCTCAAGAGGAATGTATCACAAACTGGGAAGGAACGTTGGCATGGGGGTTATAGGAAAATGGCAAAGGTATTCTTTTTTATTAATTTACTATGCCACTTTTCATCCAAATTCAAATCCTGGAAAAAGATTAGTTGAATCAATAAAATGCATCCCTCCCTCTGAGACCTGGTATTTTATGATGGGAATTTTGATTTGGATACAAGCAGAGTAAACCTTCAAGGGATTATACAAAAAAAATGCTATATAGTATTTTGTAGGAATTACAAGTAAGGTGGTAAGTGTGTATCCATTTGTATTTGTGTGTGTGTCTGTGTGGGTATGTGTGTGTGTGTGCAGTTAAGATAGAAATACTAGATAATATTCACTGTTGTGAAGAATAGAGAGGGAAATGAGATCATCTGTAGGCCAAGGAAAGATATCAGCTTCTTCCTGCTTTCTTTTTGTACACGCACATACACACACACACGCACACACACACACAGACACACACACACACACAAACACATATTGAATTTTGATATTTATTGTCATCAACATATACATATCAACCACAAACATAACAGGATATAGGAACCAGCTCAATCATTGGATAAAGGAAATAATATACACAAACCAGACACTGCTAGATAATAGCATAGGAAGAAAGTCATCCATCATTACAAACAAGGATTCACTGGCCATTTCTTGACCTGGGATGGATGCCAATAAGTCTGTTGGTAGAATAAATGTATGACTTACAACTCCCCAGAGTATCTTTAAACTAAATTAAGTCAGGTTATATAGACAATCCATATACTCACATATAAACCTATTTAAAAATCTTTCTAATGCAAATCACACATATTTAGTGATCCAAATTTGAAAAATAAATTGTTCTTCTAAATAGGCACTACTATTTCAGGAGTGTAGAAAGAAAATGGAATTGGATGAGAAAAAAAAGACTTTAATAATGTCATCTATCTATCTATATCTATCTATCTATCTATCTATCTATCTATCTATCTATCTATCAATCAACCTATTTACCCTATACAGATAATAATGGCTATTGTATATTATCTTGCAGGTTGTTGGCTTCCTTTCTTCTTCCATTACCCTCCTTATAGTAGGACACTTCTACACCTATAATGGTAGTCCTTCAAATATTCTACACTCTGACTTTCCTCATTTCCCAAGACATTTTCCTCTGTTCTACCTCAGTCACAGAGATGATCACATTCTGGAATTTGTCTTTTTCCATACTTTTCCTCCAATTTTCATTACTCTATCTAAACAAAGTTTCATTCCATCTCTTGCTATATCTTACCTTTCCTAAACTTATTTTCCCCTTCATATTGAACCCTAATCCCCTGTCCCTTAATACTTTTTCAAACCACTACTTACTGACTTTGCTTTTTTCCCTTCTAAATTCCCATCATCTAGTTAACCAATTCAAAATTAAGATACCACCTACTCAAATCCTTCCCCCTCCCAGTCCTATTGTAGCTTATTCCTGGCTAAATCTCAGATTTGGAGTACTCATATCTGCCCCCTCTGTTCTCATGCACATGCTGCTAAATGGATCTGGAGGAATTCACACAACAAGGCACACTACAAATCTTTGCTAAGTAACTTCAACTTGGCATTGACTACAGAAACCTAATCTTCTAATTCAATTCCCATGGAAACTATTAAAATATGATTTTTCTATTCAAATGCATCTTTATCTGAGTTCTTTCCCTAATTCCATCAAACCTATATTTATTTGATTCTCCCTCAACCTAAACAAACTAAACAAATGACAAGGGGAAAAGCAAAACAAAAATACAAAAACAAAAACAAACAAACAAAAAAACACTTTAATTAGGTTCTACTAGGTCCACTAGATACCCTGAAGTTCTTAGTCTGTATTATGCTTGCTTTCATGATAACAGTTAAACTCCTAGAGAAAAC
Source organism: Trichosurus vulpecula (assembly GCF_011100635.1). NCBI lineage: Eukaryota > Metazoa > Chordata > Mammalia > Diprotodontia > Phalangeridae > Trichosurus > Trichosurus vulpecula. Next base: position 135,621,693 of record NC_050581.1, read on the forward strand.
TGAATATATTCTCTGACTACACCTCTAACCCTTTTCCATTATGGTTACTGTGTGAAGTCAGGAGCTTAGTCTGATCTCATCACTCAAGTGAAACTGTTTTTTTCCTATGTTTCTGATGACCTGTGTTCAAATCTTCTTTGAGACCCTTACTGGCTATGTGACCCTGTATAAGTCACTTTACCTCAGTTTCCTCAATGAGAAAATATGAATAATAATATCACTCATGTCCCAGGGTTGTTGTGATGATCAAATAAGAGAATAATTATAAAAAACAGCAGAGTACCATGGAGTGTATGCTATGTAAATGCTAGATATTATTATTATCTCTAATACTTAGCATAGTGTCACTTGATACTCACTTAATAACTGATAATTGAGTTCACTTGACTAGGCATTCACTGTCCCTGTGACTTCTATGAACAAAATATCCTTTCCTAACAATCACTACCATATATGTGCTGTTTTTCTTAATTAGAATATGAGCTCATAGGAGAAAAATTATTTTGATTTTTCTATTTGTATCTCTAGTGATTATCACTAAGCCTGGAATATAATAGGAGCTTAATATATCCTTTAAAAAAGTCATTCCTTCATAAGCAAAACAGAATGTATTATAATTTCCCCCAAACCTATCCCTCTTACAAATTTTCTTTTTTTTTCAGTCATAGGCATTCTGAGAGTTTCTCAGTTGCCTAACCTCAGTTGATTCTTAACTTTCTCTCACTCCACATAAACAATCAATTGTCAGATTTTGCTCTTTCTACCCTTCCAACATCTCTCTTATTAGTGTCTTTCAACTCACACAGCCATCACTGTAGTTAGGGTCCCCATCACTTTTCTCCTAAACTATTAAAGAAGCCTTCTAAATGGTCTCCCTGCTCCATGTCTCTACCTATTTTAAACTATCACCTTCACAACTATTAAAGTGATTATCTTGAAGCAGAGATCTAACTATATCATGATCCTATCCCATTAACTCCCTATTTACTCTTCAGAACCTAGCCCTAACCATTCTCTCCACCCAGTGGTGGGATTCAAATGAATTACCATCTGGTTCTCCACTACAAACCTAGGCACCACCCCAGCTGCTGACATGGCGGGACCTGCCACCACTAACAACTGGTTCCCAGAACTCAACCTAAAATTAGGTACAGGTTCTATTGAATCAGTGTAAACCAGCTGAATCCCACCACTGAATATACTTCTATCTGGACTTTAAGAACCAGCCAAACTGGTGTCCTTTTTGTTCATCACACACAATGCACCATGACCCATCTCTGTGTCCCTACACTGGTCTTGAATATACCCTCTCCTTCCATGTGGCTCATAGAATTTCTCTCTTGCTTCAAGGGGCATTTCAGGCACTATTTTCCTTTTAAAAATCTTCCTTATCCCTTCCACTCTTAGTAGCTTACTCCCAATTAACTTTTGTTAACTTCCTTATATAACAAATAATAATAGCAATAATAATAATGTTGACTAACATTTATAGAGCACTTCAAATCTGCAAAAACGATTTACTTATGCTATTTCATTTGACCCACAAAATAATCCCTGTTGAGTAGGAGATACTGTTTTCCTCATTATGCAGATGTAGGAATTGAGGCCTACAGAGATTGTTACTTGCCCAAGATCACGTGGATGTATATTTTTACACAAGAGTCTTACTCAAGTTTATTACAATAACCACTATGAAATTTATTCTTCCATATTTACTTGTCATTTCTTCAAATTGAATGTGAGACTGCCCTTTGTATTTATATCACCAGTGTCAAATAGAATGCTTAGTACATTGTAGTTGCATACAGATACTTATTGATTTATTGATGAATGAAAGAAAAAGCAGTATCATCACTGTGAAGCAAAAAGATGGAGATTTTTAAAAATAAATATCAGCTGCATGCTTAAAAGGCATAACTATATAAAAGAAACTGCCATAACCTTATCATTTTCCTCTTGACTTACTATTCCCCTATTGGCAAATATAACCTTCTCAATTTCAAGAAACAAAATGAGTCAATGTTGAGAGTTTTCTGGCCTATTAAATAGTGGATGATACTGTTAGACAACTGCAGGTTCTCCCTTCCTTGTTAACCAGATAACCAATTTACTCAAATTGGGAACAGAGAACATGACTTTTTCCAAGTCCTCATTAATATGCCAATATAGTAAGCTTTATAAGAATAAACAAGTCAGTGAATGTTTTCAAACCATACCTTTTCCTTGTCTTCCTGTTGGAGGCAGCAAGTAACTTGCCCTTTGAATTATCACACCCTGGCTTTTCTAAAGAAGTCCTAAAGGAGTAAAAACTCTTCTTGCTTGTGCTGAAGCTGTTCTGTGCTGCTCTCTCAAGTTACGGTACTAATCCCTAATCTAAATTTCATGATCACCTCTTTCTGAGTTATGGTCATAGAGTTCTAATTGGTCTCTCTAATTTAAATGTCCTTTTTTTCCTAATCCATCCTCTACACAGATGCCAAAATACCTTCCTAAGATATAGGTTGTATCAGATCACTATTATACTCAAACTTCAGTGACTAGCTGTTGCCTCTAGAATACAATACAAAGTTCTAATCTTAGAATTTAACATTCTCCATTAAATATCTGAAACCTATTTTTTATATTCATTTTTAAACCACTGCCCTGGAACCTATGTTTCAGCCATATGTGCTAGATGTTTACCAACCTAGGCCTATACTTCTCCACCTGTCTGCATTTATGCAGACTTTATTCCATTCCTGGAAATATACACCCTCCTTATCTCCACTTCTTGAAATCCTTATTGCAGCCTTCTTTGAGCATTTAAAAAATATTCAGAGTCTCTATACTTAAGGGTTTATCATTTAATTTGTTAGTGAAAACATAGAGGAAACAAAAAGGAATGTGCATATTAGAATGTTTGTGGGAAAATGAAATTTAAGTTTTATAAATATTCAGCCTGAAGGTATTAAGTAAGAGGTCTTCCTTGAGCTGAGCTATAATGTGGTAGACAACAAATTAGGGAAACACAGAAAAACAGAGGTAGGTAGCAATTCATTCATTTATGCAAAAAACCTCCTCCTCCTCTTCTTTCTCCTCCTCCTCTTCCTCCTCCTCCTCCCCTTCCTCCTCCTCCTCTTCCTCTTACTTATTCTCTTCCTTCTCCTCCTCTTCATAATTGTCATTATCATTGCTGTTCTTAATAATAATTTCTAGGACTTATATAGGATATTAAGATTTTCAAAATCCTTTACACATATAAGCTAATTAATATCAAATTAAGTTCTTACTATTATTGAGGTACTATTCTTGGATTAGAAACTGAAAAGGAAGATAAACAAATATGATTCATCATGTGCCATGAGTAATTTATAAGTATAATAACCAGATAGTAAATAAGAGCCAGGTATAAATGGTGTAACCAGATAAAAAACTAGGAAAATATAAACAAAGGAAGGAGAGAACGTTATCATCTGAAGATTCTAGACACTGGGAAAGGATTTATAGTGCCACCTAAGCTATCTTAAATTCAGAGTTTTTGAAAAATATGAAAGGGAAGACCAATGTTGAGATCAAGTGAAAGCTAATAACACAGTTTGGCTGGAATGTACTTGAAAGCAGTAATAGGAATTAAGGCTGGTAATACAGATAAGAATCATATGGAAATGCCTAGCTAAGTAGGCTATAGTAGAGAAGATTATGGAGCCATTGTGTTAGAAATGGCAGGTGGGGATGGACAGTAGATAATATGACACAAATAAAGAGCAGTGTGAACTTATACATGACGGAGACAAACTGGAAACATGGAGGAAGATACCGAGTAGTTTCTCAAGGGTGGAATATTGAGAGTATTCGGGTAGCACATGGGAAAGTGTACGGGATTACGGCTCTAAAGAGATGAGGCAATAAGATGACATGGTGGATCGAATGTCAGACCTCTGGTCAGGAAGATCAGAGTTCAAATCTGGTTTCAGCCACTTATCAACTCTGTAACCTTGGCCAAGTCACTTAACCTCAGTCTGCCTCAGTTTCCTTATTTTAAAATGGGGCAAACAGTAGCATCCTACCTTCCAGGGTTGTTTTGAGGATAAAATGAGATAATAATTGTAAAATCCTTTCCAAAACTTAAGGTGCTATATAAAAGTTTGCTCTCGTTAACTGTCAAGATGGTACTAGTGTGTTGAAGACTTTGAATGCCAAATAATGTTTTCAGGGTTTTAGAAGAAAAAAGTTCTATGAATAGAGAGAATTAACCTGACAGTCGGGTAAAGAAAGAATTGACATGTTTTGTAATAATCCAGAACTGATAATGAGTAGGTCATAGAGTGACATAGTGGACTATCTCAAATAATATAGTAGGAACAGTGGTAGGAGGTGAAATGGAGATATAATGCAGAGAGAGAATGTGGAGAATTTGGTGAGGGACTAAATACAAAATGAGAAGGATCAGGAAGAGACAAAGGTTAAAGCAAGATTTATCATTAATCAATTCAATATATAGGGCAAGGCATAGTCCTTTAACATAGAAATGGCTACTTAATGGAAAGAGTGAATAACACTTGTGCAGGGCCTTGAAGGGAAGATAAATTTTAATCATGCAGAGAGAGAAGCCAAGAGGTCATATTCACTAACATCTCACTGAAAAATGCACTTATGGTGCAGTAGGTTAAGCAAATCAAGTAATCCAGGTTTTAGTAATTTCTTCCCCTTATTAGCTATCTAAGAAGAAAGAATGAAGGTGGGAATGAAAAGGATGTTGGAAAACAGTCATAGAAACAGGAGTCCAAGAGAAAACACCAACTTACTCTTTATTACCTAGGGATGGTCTTAACTGTAGTACCATTACCAATTTTAGATTTACCTACTCATTTTAACTGTGGAGTATAAGGTATCACAAGAAGTAGTGTGGGATAAGAGATAGGTAGTTGTCATAAGAGGTTTCAAATCCTGATATTAATTTGTACTAGCAATATTGCCCTGGAAAATGGATTTAATTTATCAATTCCCAAAGCTACTAATTTCTCTATGCCTAAAAGTTACAGAATCATTGTCATTCTACACTGATAGAGGAAGTAACCTTACTTGAAGTTTCATGTATCAAGGAAATCATGAAACTAATCAATAAATTCTTAAGACTTATTATGTTTCAGGAAATGTTTTAATCACTGAAGATACAAAGGACATGAAAAAGTGTACTAAAGAAGCTGACATTCAAATTGGAGAGGTAAAATTTAAATTACTAGGAAAATAAAAGATATATACAGAACAGGTGAAAATTAATATCAGAGTGGAAGTCACTAGCAGTTAGAGTGACAAAGAAGGGTCTTCTGATTTGAGCTGGGAGTCATAAGATGTAAGAGAGGCCAAGAGGTTGAGTTCATGGTGTTCAAGGCATTGGAGATAGCTAGAAGTGACAAGGCACAAAGATGGTGGCTACATGTGCAAAGAACACTAGGTAAACAAATATAAATAGATCATACAATGTGTGGAGAGGAGGACATTGTAGGAATGCTGAGAGTGTAGAAAGGGGCCTGGTTTAAATGGCAAACAGATGAGTTTATGGAAACAATGGGGAGCCACCAGAATTTAGAGTTGGGGGTCGATATTGTCAGACTCATGCTTAATGAAAATTACTTTGGCTGCTGAGTGAAGATGGGTTGGAAGAACTTGAAATAGAGACACATTAAAAAGCTATTGTTATAGTGAAGGTGAAAGGGAATGATGTCCTGAACTAGGGTGGTGGGTATGTGCATGGACAGAAATGGCACCTAGTTGAATAATCATATGGGTAAAAAGAACGAAAGGTTCCATAATGGAGTATTAAGTGAAATCCATGGTTAGTGAGTGTGAGGCGGATCAAAGAAAAAATAGAAGAAACAGAATGAGCAATTATAAACATAGCAAGACAACCAAGAGAAACCACTGAAAAAAACAAACAAACAAAAAACTAGAGGGGTAGAAACATACAAGAAAAGGGGATTAACAGTGTCAAATGCTACAGGGAGGTCAAGGAGGATAAGGATTGAGAAAAGGTGATGGTATTTGGCAATTAAATGATCACTGGTAACTTTGGAGAGAATTATTTCTGCTGAATGTTGAAGTCAGACACAAATTACAAGGGTTTAGAAGAGAGAGAAAGGAGAGGGAAAGGACTAGAGTTGATGACTTTCTCAAAGTATTTAGTCAAAAAGGACGAGAGATTTATGAAGGATGACAGCAAGTGGAGATGGTAGAGTCAAGTAAGGGTTTGTTTTTTTTTTGTTTCTTGTTGATATTTTTTTTTGTTTTTGTTTGTTCCTTTGTTTGGATAGGAGACCTATAGGTTTGTAGGCATCAGGACACTATCCATTAGATAAGGAGATACTGAAGGTAAGAAAAAGTTGGAGGTGATAGTGGAGTCAATCTTTTCAAAAAGACAAAAGGGGAGGGGATGAAGGCTACATGCAGAAGAATTGTCCTTGGCAAACAGAAGGGCCAGATTTCATCTGAATGAAGGAGGAGATTAGAATGTGTACATCTATATATTCCTATATTATTCACACAGCTGCCAGATTAATCTCATGTAAAGATGTGCATTTGTGCCACAGTGGTTATATAGAAGGAAAAAAATGCAGGGTACCCTTTAGACTGGCCAAACATCCTTACGTGTTTGTCCCCATATGTGTCAAAGCAAACAAACTTTACCACATGTGTTATATGCATTTACAAAACTAAATAATCTAATAAACTGAAGTCACTTTCTGTGGTGGGGAGAGAGACAATCCATTACCTATTGAGTAAGCTTCACTAGCTATTGAAACAGAAACAGCATGCTACCTAATAAACTGTATTTATTGCTTACTTAGCCAAATCTGCCACAAGACTGATTCGAAGAAACAAAGTAATTATAGTGTTTGAAGGACTTGATTGAGGATGGAGCAGGAGATAATTTGACATGAAGTTTAGAGTTTCTAGGCTTAGAGTCAGAAAAATCTGCCCTCAAATCCTTTCTCTGGCACTAGCTAGCTGTGTGATCCAGGACAAGTCGTAAGTCACTTAACTTCTCTCTGTGTGTCTCTTGAAATTCTCCTGGACTCATCTACTAAGTCATAGACTGAAAAAGAGATTTTCCACACCAGGATTCCCCTATAGCAAATGAATTATCAGTTATCTATTTATGTATCTGGAAAGATCACTTTTTTTATCCCAAAAGCTATGGCCATGGAAATGTCAGCGCATGTATATGAAATTTATACATCACTTCATAAATTGGATGAGTGGCGTATAGTTGATATAACACTTTAAAAATATGCATGCTAAGAACTGAATGGATTGCACCATCAAGTGAATCTCGTACATCAGTGACTAGAGGTATTATATCTGACACATTCACTTTCCAGCAGACACCAATCAAGGGAACTGAATAAAACCACTGTCAGAAAAAGTTAAGGTCAGCAATGGCTTCACAGAAAGAACCATTTGTTATGGCTGACAATGTGACTTCAGATACAGGGCTTGCAGTGTTCCAGTTGTTTCCAGAACCCCAAGAACATGATTGATCACTAGGAAAAAGAAAGGAAAGTGGCAGATTTGAACAGTCTTATATCTGTAGAAGAGAAAGCTCATTTATTAACGCTTTCACTAACAGCCTCAGACTTGCTTTAGGAGAGAAGGAGAGAAAAAGAGAGAGAGAGAGAGAGAGAGAGAGAGAGAGAGAGAGAGAGAGAGAGAGAGAGAGAGAGGACAGAGAGAGGACAGAGAGATAGGAAAAATGCAATGTTGTACTCCATCATCATCACTGGTATTCCTCTCTTCTTACTCAGGAATGGATTAGAGATAGAAAGTGCATTCATGTAATTTTATAGGCAAAAAAGCTAGATGCCAGAGGGATTTATATGAAGCTAACATCCTGGAAATATTAGGTGGCAGTGTCAAAAACTGAACCCAGCTGCTGACAACAAATCCAGTATGCAATGCATTAAAAATATCCAGATTTTAAATCTATGTATTGTCATACATTCAGTTTTTGGAAGGAGGGGAGGTTGGGGAGTGATTTTCCAGTTTTACATTCAGATCCAACTTTCACCTTCCCTCCCAATTCCATATTTACTGCTGCTATTCTCACCTTCTACTTAATTCTATTCCTTTTTTCCTCTAGTTTTAGGAACTTCAAGCTCTGATAGGTATTTGGTCATATCATGAGCTTATTTTTCTCCTCATCTAAAGAACCTAAAAGGCTACTTGACTCTGTGAAATATTCCTCTGGAAATATCAAACAAGTACTTTTAGGAGAAATCAAGTTACTCACAAGAAGAATAAATCACCCATCAGTCAACAAGAATTTATTGTCTATTTATGAGACAGACATTGAATTAGATACTGGGATGCAAAGACAAATGAATTATCTGTCCTTGGGGGGTTAACATTCTAATAGGGGGGATAATGGATTAAAGTAAATGAGTGTATAAAATATAAATACAAATATATGTACTATCTATATTTGTATATATATATATATATATATATATATATATATATATGTCTGTATATTTTGGATATATGCATGAATGTGTATGCATTTTATAAATATATATATATATGTATAATAAACATAAGGTAATTTTTTGGGGTTGGTGGAGTAACTAGAAGCTATGGGAAATTGGGAACAAAATCCTCATGTGGAGGAAGGGCTTGATAATTAAAGGAAGTTGGGGATTTTAAGGTGCAGAGGTATAGAAGTAATATATTCTTTTTTTTCCCCAAAAGTTGTTGCTTATTTTACTCCTGATGAACAAATTCTCATAGTGCAACACAACCCTTTTTGCCAACAGTTGCAAAAATGCAACGTTGCCTGTTTCAAAAAGACCTGAGGGTCAAAGGAGGGAGCATAATGTAGTTGAAATACAATTGGATTTGGAATCAGAAGAGCTGGCTTTGAATCTTAGTTCTGCCACTTCCTGGTTTGTGTGGTCTTGGGCAAATTATTTCATCTGTTTGGGTCTCGGTGTCTTCATCTTTAGTAAGTTCCTTGCAATTTATTTTTCTTGTTCTTTTTATTGATTACCTTTTCATGCTTCTCTTGATTCTTGTGTTTGAAAGTCAAATTTTCTATTCAGTTCTGGTCTTTTTACTGAGAAAGCTTGAAAGTCCTCTATTTTATTGAAAATCCATATTTTGCCTTGGAGCATGATACTCAGTTTTGCGGGGTAGGTGATTCTAGGTTTTATCGTATTCCAAGCCCTTCAATCTCTTAATGTAGAGGCTGCCAGATCTTGGGTTATTCTGATTGGTTTTCCACAATACTCAAATTGTTTCTTTCTGGCAGCTTGCAGTATTTTCTCCTTGATCTGGGAGCTCTGGCATTTGGTGACAATATTCCTGGGAGATTTCTTTTTGGGATCTATTTGAGGAGGCGATCGATGGATTCTTTCAATTTCTATTTTGCCCTGTGGCTCTAGAATATCAGGGCAGTTCTCCTTGATAATTTCTTGAAAGATGATATCTAGGCTCTTTTTTTGATCATGGCTTTCAGGTAGTCCAATAATTTTTAAATTATCTCTCCTGGATCTATTTTCCAGGTCAGTGGTTTTTCCAAGGAGATATTTCACATTGTCTTCCATTTTTTCATTCCTTTGGTTCTGTTTTATAATATCCTGATTTCTCATAAAGTCGCTAGCTTCCACTTGCTCCAATCTAATTTTTAAAGTAGTATTTTTTCAGTGGTCTTTTGGACCTCCTTTTCCATTTGGCTAATTCTGCCTTTCAAGGCATTCTTCTCCTCATTGGCTTCTTGGAGCTCTTTTGCCATTTGAGTTAGTCTATTTTTTAAGGTGTTGTTTTCTTCAGTGTATTTTTCAGTATTTTTTTGGGTCTCCTTTAGCAAGTCATTGACTTGTTTTTCATGGTTTTCTCGCATCCTTCTCATTTCTCTTCCCAATTTTTCCTCTACTTCTCTAACTTGCTTTTCCAAATCCTTTTTGAGCTCTTCCATTGCCTGAGACCAGTTCATGTTTTTCTTGGAGGCTTTTGGTGTAGGCTCTTGCACTTTGTTAACTTCGTTAGGCTGTATGTTTTGGTCTTCTTTGTCACCAAAGAAAGAATCCAAAGTCTGAGACTGAATCTGGGTATGTTTTCGCTGCCTTGCCATATTCCCAACCAACTAACTTGACCTTTGAGTTTTTCAGTGGGGTATGACTGCTTGTAGACTACAGAGTTCTATGTTACACGTTTGGGGGGGAGGTGCCAGCTCTGCCACACCAGCACTGCTCCTTCCCCAAGAACCCCCAGCCCGAACTGGGCTTAGATCTTCGGCAGGCTGTGCACCCCTGCTCTGATTCCTCCCACCAGGTGGGCCTGGAGCGGGAAGCAGCAACAGCAGTAGCTGCCCCACCTCCACTGCCCCCGGGGCTGGAAGCCGAACCACAAACTCCTTCCACTCCCGCAGCTTTTCCCACTAACCTTCTCCGCAGTCTTTGGTGTTTGTGGGTTGAGAAGTCTTGTAACTGCCGCAGCTCACTGATTCAGGGCGCTAGGGCATGCTCTGCCTGGTTGCTGGTCTTGTTGGTCCATGCCGCTCAGGCTGGGCTCTGCTCCACTCCGTTCCCAGCTCCCAGCTCCCAGCTCCCAGCTCTGTGCGGGATAGACCTCTCCCAGAGACCATCCAGGCTGTCCTGGGCTGGAGCCCTGCTTCCCTCTGCTGTTTTGTGGGTTCTGCCGTTCTAGAATTGGTTCAGAGCCATTTTTTATAAGTTTTTGGAGGGACTCCGTATGGAGCTCACTCTATTCCCTGCTTACCAGCCGCCATCTTGGCTCCGACCCCCCCCCCACCAGAAGTAATATATTCTAAACATAAGGGTGAAGCTATGCTAAAGAAAGAGGTGGGAGTGATTGAGTATTGTGTGAGAGGAACAGCAAAATAAACCATCATATTGGCTAGACCATGGAGTGTATGAAGGAGAAAATATATATATGTGTGTGTGTGTGTGTGTGTGTGTATACACATATGTATCATATATATATATATATATATATATATATATATATATATATATATATATATATATATATATATATATATATATATATATATATATATATCAAGCCTAGATGCATAGGTTGGAGCGCAATTACAGAGATCGAGGTGTCCCTCTGCCTCTGGCTTGGTAAGAGGTGACATTGGCTGAATAATTCGTTATCAGAAGCAAGGAGATTGAGAAACTCAAGGTAAAAGGAATGCACTATGGCCAGTTAGAGACCGAATACTGATTTTGGGAGCACAGAATAGACTCAGAGAAACCTAAAAATAATTAAATGATGTAATAAATGTAAGGTGCTTTGGAAACCTTAAAGTACTGTGTAAGTGCTAAAAAAATTTTTTTGTTATTATATTATTATTACTACTATGGTCTGACGTACTGACTGCTCACTCCATAACAGAACATATTTTCCTGGCAACCACATTGTAGATGATGCTTTTGAACTGAATGAAGCTCCCCTGCCTCCTACTATGGATGGAGTCCTATGGCTACCTTAAGTTTTGTCCAATGAGCTTAACCAGATCAGTAGAGAGAGGAATTAAACCTAGAAAGAAAGACAAGTTTCAGTGACAGAGTATGTGAGAGTCACTGTGTAAATGAGTTTGTGATCATTCTGTTTTATGAGCTCTCTGGACTGTTATTACCATCTGTGCTATCAGTATTCATGAGCTGTAGTGGATTGTAAATTACTTCCGTGCTTATTCATTTGCAGATGTGGTGGTAATGAAGTATTGAAGAATGGAAAAGAGGTAAGGATGTAAGAAAAAAAAATGAAACAGGTAAATGACCTTTGGAGAAACTGGTTTTTTGCTGTAGTTGTTTTGTTTTCCTGAAAAGTACAGGATGCTTCCTGTGCTTTGTTAGCAATAGATCTAGAATACCATGAGAAACCCTGCTGTAGCAATGATATCATTGAGAAACTAACATTTCACATAACTAAGAGGCACTTAGATGGATAGGGTTGCAACAGTCTGTTGCAACAATAGATGCATCATTTGTAGTGTGACTATGGGATAGTCATTTACCTTATTCAAGCTTGAGTTTCCTCTTATTTACAATTTGGGTGTTGAAGTAGATGGCCTCTAAGGTTCCCTCCAGCCCTAAAATAATCCTTTAATTATGTAATCAGGGAGAAGCCATTTGTCCTTTAAGAACCTCATTTTCTTCACCCATAACCTGGAGACAATCAGCATAATCATAGTCACCAAAATTATCATTATCACCATTATTATATACACATTGATATATACATATGTATATATATATATATACATGTATATTACTGATTTCATGAATGATATGAGGCTCAAATGAGAAAACATAAGTGTAGACACACGATTACACAGACCATGCATGCTTCAAATGACCACAAAGAAGATTTAGACAGCACTGTGAGAATGTGTGTCTATTATTAAAGTTAGGTGACAAAGATTCTTGAAATAGTTGTGAAGCTGGAAAAGCTTTTATCTCAAGGGATCAACAAAACTGTATCTACTCAATGGATTACACTTCTCTCTTGACCTTCATTTAATCCTCCATTTGGCATCATATAATTCTCAGACCTCCATGCAGGTGGGAGGTGGGGAAAGGCTAGACTTTCTCAAAACACTTCCCTGACTTTAAAGCATTACCTAAATGAGAGTTATTTCCAACACACTTTCTGAGCATTTGCATATCTATCACTTTATAAAACCTTTACAAGTTATTATAAAATATGTTGACAATTATTATTCTTTTTCTACCATGAAATGAACAAATTTATTCACCTCCCAAAAAATATGCCAGTTTCTTATACACTATGTGACTGTATGTATATGTCATTTTTCATCAGTTTTACCTCCTTTTTGATATATCCTTTACTCTTCTAGTCTGTTCTTTGTCTTATTGGCCCATCTATTATTTTTAGTATTCTTGATTTTACAGAATATCTTCAAGATCTTGATGTTTTGGAGTCTTTCTTCCTGTTTCCTTTAGTGACATCACTTAAACTATTTCATTTTTTAAAATTTCAGTCTTTAGTTATAGACTTTTGCCTATGCTTTTTCTATTTTGTCTATTATCCCTCCTAGTCACCAAAATTGAAAAATTGAAAAAAATGTTAAATTTGCAATAATACACATAGTAAAGTAAAACAAATTCCCTCATTGACGATATCCAAAAATGTATGCCTTGACATCATAAAATCTAAGTTTGTAGCTATAGACTTTCTATTTTCCACGGGATCTTTGTCAATTAACTCTCTACTCTTTCATAAGCATGGTTTCTTCTGCCCTGGAGGACTTGATACTGGTTTCATTCCACAATTTCCTGAGCAAGACATAACATTTCTGTTCTGTCCTTTGTCTGACATCTTATCAAAGATCTTTAAAATGTGGCTAGATTCATTTTACAGGTACTTTGGTCTTTTATTTTTTAACCAATTTCATTCACCTTAAGATTGTATGTTTTTGATTTTTCAGAGAAAAGCATTTAATTAACTTCACTCTCTTTCAGTGGTAGCACTTTTAAAAATGAAGTCACACTACTTTCTTTATGGTATGTCATAAAGACTGCAGGGCTTTCTTCCTTTAATCATCCTTATAATTTTTATGTCTTCTTTTCTAACAAAAATTTCTTCATCCTAAAACTACTCTCTCCAAGGGTAACAAGGATCTTTTTTTCTAAATTCCATGTTTTTTTTTCTCAAATCTCATCTTCTTTTTACCTTTTTGTAGCATTCAACATTTCTGTTCATTTATACCTGATTTTTTCTGACACAGCTGACTTCTAGGTCTCCTCTGACATATCTGGATAATTCTCAATCTTTCCCTGAATCATGGCCTACACCATACACTACACATATGTATACCCCAGGAGTCTATCCTGTACACTCATCTCTTCTCTACCTACAAGCTGTCTCTTGGTGATACCACAAGCTAAATTTTCATATCTAAAACATGACTCCAGGAGTTGCATATTGTCATTATCTGTTCCCTGAGGTCTAGTCCCACATCTACTTAACAAATTTACTTGCTTATCCCTTAGGCTCAAACTCACCATGTAGAACATAGACTGCATTATCTTTCTTTCCTCCCAAAGTTACTTTTGTTTATAACTTCCCTGTTTCTATGGAGAACACCATTATCTTTCTGTCACTCAGGTTTCAAAGCTCATGGTCATCCTTGATTCTACACTGATCCTTATATATCATATCTAATTGATTTCCAAGATCAATCAGTTGATCCCACCATCACAATATTTCTGAAATCCCTCCCCTTTCACCCTCATATGAGCACCATCTTAGTTAAGGAGGCCTTCATTACTCCTTTCTTACATTATGCCAATAAGCTGCTATCTTTCCCCTACTTCTCCTCTATTGCTTCCTCACACTCACTACACACACACACGGACACAAACACACATAATGTGTGTGTATAGATATGTCTATATATGCGTGTAGTACTATAAACACATATGTATATATGCATATATGTGTATGTATATTCATATGCATGTATATGATTTATATATGTATACATATGTATGTTTAAGTATAAATTTAGTTTTGTGTATATCTATATATGTATGCTCATATACATCTATTCACATACTAACATATATACATATACACAGCTGCTAAATTTATATTTTAAAACACATATGTGCCCATGTCAATATTCTACTAAAGATCCTTCAGTGACTCCGTATTGCCTCTAGGATAAAATGGAAACACCTCTCTTTGGTATTTAGAGTCCTTCACAATCTGATTGGAATCAGATTTTTCTAGACTAAAGTCCCATCATTATTCTCCCTCTCAATCCATTATTCCTGGAAAACTGCTTAACTCATTTTTTCCCCTCAATTGTATACCTTTGACATCTTTGCAAATGCTATCTCCTATGTCTGCTATACTCTACTTCCTTACCTTCAAATCTGGAAAACCCTAGCTCCCTTCTAGGCTTGATTCAAGGGACACTTCAGACACAAGCCTTTTGTCTATGTTAATCAAAAAAAAATAAGGGGGGATTTCTTCCATTGTTAGTGTTCTTTCCATGTTGTGTTTGTTTCTATATATTGTTTCTATATATTTTGTATTTACTTCCATATACATACTGATTGTCTCCAGTACCATTTAATCTCCTTGAAGGCAAGGAGTTTCATTTTCTTTTGGTACTTATATCCTCTACCTGACATTCAGTAGGCACTTAATAAATGATTGTTAAATTGAATTGAATTAAATCTTTCATATATCTCTGCCAAATTTTGAGAAATAATTTCCTTTCTCATAGCAGCATGATCAGAAAGAGTGATATCTTTCACTTTTCATGTCACAAAGGCTGTTCTTTCTTGTACAGAAATTCTATCCTTTCCCATGGCCCTACTCTCCTTTTCAGTGTGTTTCCCATGTAACTCTCTCCTCCTTTCCTTCCTTACTGCCATCGACATAGTACAATACCTCATTACCAGGCTCTTTGTCTCTTACAGTAGAAGACACAATAGAGTTTCCTTTTCATATCCTGTTGCCTCAAATCTTTATAAATTTGGTGCCACTTTGCCTTTTCAGCCTTGTGTCATAGTGCTTACCACAAGATGTTCTAATTTTAAGTCCAACTAGCCTCTTCACCATTGTATCAAGAACTACTTATCAATTCTAGGCAAATATGGCTATCAATATCAAATCTCTTTTACTTCCAGTTTTTCAGAATGGGGAGTTTTATGCTATGACCTTCTACTACTTTGCCTCAACCATATTGTTAGATAACAAAAGGGAGAAATGAACCATCTGACTGAATTGCGTTAGCTTTTTATGCTTCTAAAGGCTTTGGACCATGTTTATTTTCAACTGACCGATTCTTACAGTGGTCCTCCCATCTGGCTTAGGGATAAAAATTGAGAAAAAGGTTCCCTTCCACCTTTAGAGAGTACTAAACAGTGATGGGAGCAAGAAAGAAACTAATTACAAGTAAGCTGACAAGGCCAAAAGTATTAGGCGGTCATAGCAATATTCATTTCTTTTACCCACCCCTTGAGGTTGTTTCTGCTCTTTACTGATCTCCTTCTTATTCCTTCTGTCCCTTCTATGCCCGCCTTTTGTTTTCTGAGTGAACAGAAGAACACATGGTAATCCAAAACTTTTTTCTTTTTCTTCTTGGCTTGGACATAGGAAGATTGCATTTCCTCAAGTCAAGGCATGCTGATCTCAGTCCAGGAAAGATAAGATAATTCTATCCCATTTATGGAAATGCTTGTTTGTCTGGCATTGACAAGGTCATAGTTACAAATTATCTTATCAATTTATAGAATAAATGGTAGAAGAGTAGTTTATTAAACATTTTCTATGTGCTATATTATAAACATTTAGCATGCAAACTACTCTAAGTGTTGAGGGGTACAAATGCAAAAATGAAAGAGAGAAGGAGGGAAATAAAGAGACAGAGAAACAGAAGAAGAAAGATATTTGGTAGAATCACAAAGTTGCAAAGTTGATAGATAGGACAGTGAGTTGAATCACCCCTTCTGCAATAAGTGGTGCTATTGATGTGACTCCAACATCTGGAGAAAGGGGTAGAAATCAGAAAAAGTGATATGCAGTAAAAGCAGATGATATTATGGCCTGGGTTGAGAGATGAATGGGATGTAAACCAGAATATTTTGATCTATGTTCTAGGGCAAAATGATGGGCTAGGTATATTTTATCTCAGTCAGAAATCAAGACAATATATATTCTCATGTTTGTAATGAAATAAAAGTCTCCAAATGTTGATGTATATATTTCCTTAAGTAAAATTATTTCTCTTCCTTCTCTAGACTTCAGGAAGGTCAGAGTTCAGTTTAAGGAGCAGAAACATTACAGCGCCAAAGTGAAAAATGGATGAACCTCAACATTTCTTATGAGAAAAGTGCCCTTAACAAACATGAAAGAAGTGTTGATATAGGGTTTTTTTGCCATTTTCATTTTAATTTTTATACAAGAGCCATTTCTAATATGTCTTTAATTACTTATCTCTCTCCTGTAACAGACTATTATTTAAAAAAGAGACAAAATATCTATGTTGTACAATATATGCAACATTAAACCCCATATGATTATGGCTCTATCCTAGGAAAAGAGACGTGTTTCATCGTCTGTTCTACAGATCCTTGCAATTACTGAGTTGACTACCTTTTATTATTTTTAATTGACATCACATCGTGCTCTTTTTAAATTTTCATTTACTTCATTCTTTCAATTGATACAAGTCTTCCTGTGCATCTCTGATGGCATCATATGAAAAATTTCTTAGAATGTTGTAGTCATAGTTTTTTCTCTTTAATTTATTTTTAGTTTTCAACATTCACTTCCACACGATTTTGAGTTCCAAATTTTCTCTTCACCTCTCCACTCCACCCACCCCAAGATGACATACATTCCAATTACCCACTTCTCCCAATCTGCCCCCTTTCTAGCAACCCTTCACCCCTTCTCTTATCCCATTTCCTTCTGTTTTCCTGTAGAGCAAAATAGATTTCCATACACCATTACATGTAGATCTTATTTCCACATGGCATGTAAAAACAATTTTAACATTTGTTTTTAAAGAATTGAGTTTCCAAATTCTCTCCCTTTCTTCCTCCCCATCCACCCTCACTGAGAAGGCAAACAATTTGATATAGGTTACACATGTGCAAGCATATAAAACACTTCCAAAATAGTCATGTTGTGAAAGACTAACTATATGTACCTCCATCCTATCCCAACCCCCATTTATTCTATTCTCCCCTTTGACCCTGTCCCTCCTCTGATTACTCCCTCCTCCCATTTGACTTCCCTTCTATTATCCCCTTCCCAACTACTTTCCTGTAGGGTAAGATAGATTTTCATACCCAAATGAGTATGTATATTACTCCCTCCTTAAGCCAAATCTGATGAGAGTAAGGTTCACTCATTTCCTCTCCACTCTGCCCTTTTATACTAAATTGTGAAAGCTGTTTTTTTGCCTCTTTTATGTGAGATAATTTACTGCATTATATCTCTCCCTTTCTCCTTCTCCCAGTACATTCCTCTCTCACCCTTAATTTTATGTTTTAGATATAATCCCTTCATATTCAACTCACCCCATGCCCTCTGTCTATATATACATATATTCCCTCCAACTACCTCATTACTGAGAAAGGTCTCATGAGTTACAAATATCATGTTTCCATGTAGGAATATAAACAGTTCAACTTTAATAAGTCCCTTATGATTTCTCTTTCTTGGTTCCAGTGTGGAGAGTGTACTATCCCAAGCTTCAGGGGTTTTGTGTAGTTGTTTTCAGAGATATTTCTAGGGACCTATAAATTTTCAGTTTTTCCAAGATGGTATGATCAAAGGAAAGGTGTTTACTCCTCTCTTAGTCTGTGAGTGACCACAAGCACTCTTTTCTATCTCAGAACAGTGAGGAGGATTTCCTCACCACCACTGCCACAAGCTCCACCTTGCCAGCACTCCTCTTCATCCCAGGATGACCACCCAGGATTGTGACCCAGATCCAAGCAAGGACAAAGCAAGAGAATCCTGCCTCATTGCCCACAAAGAGGACCCTGCAATCACCCTGTGATCAGCTGCTCAATCCCCTCACTATCTGTGGGCCAAGAGCGCTGGAAGCAGCTTGAATTCTTGTCTTGTCTTGTCTTCCTCTCTCACCAGGTCCAACAGACCTTTCCTACTGACCTTCTAAGTTGTCTTTGGCATTTGTGGGTTGAGAAGCCTGGAAACTGCCACAGCTGTCAGTGATTCAGTCCCCTGAGGACTCCTCTGGCCCCATATGTGTCAGCATGTCCCATGCTGGACTGTGCTGTTCTTTCAGACTGGTGCCACAGACCTTTCCTGTCAACCTTCCAGGATGTCTTGTGCTGGAAATTTGTTTGGCTTTGTCATTTTATGGGTTCTGCCGCTTTAGAATTTGTTTAGAGTCATTTTTTACAGGTATTTGGCAGGATTTGGGGAGAGCTCAAGTGATCCCCTGCTTTTACTCAGACATCTTGCCTCTGCCCTTCCAGGCATTCTTATGGTAGTTTTCACATATACCTATCAAGTTTGTTTTTTGTCACATTTTATAATTTTATTTATTTAAAAATAAAATAAATTGTTTTAGATTCATTTGGATTCATGAATTCATTTATCTTGATTTGTTCTTTTATACCAAGAAGCCTAATTCTTCTCAGACACTAATTCCTTAACTACTCTTCTGTATCTCCCTTAGTCTTAATTTCTATTCATAGTGAGTTTGATACATTTTTATATTCTTTGATTCTTTGTTCTATTAATTTTTGCATCATCACCTTTAATGTGCTTTGTGAGAGAGTTGTTTTCTTCTTCTGCTCTTCTGAACTGATGTATTTTTTCCTTACTGAACATCTTGTTAAGGATCTACAAAATCCATATTTCTTCTCTCCCCAACATTTCATATAACATATATACATACATATATGTACAACCATGCATGTATGTTTATATATGTGTGTATATTATGACACAGGTTACATTCACACAGACACACATATATTTATACACATACATGTGTTACATACAAATTTTTAATGTAACAAGTGCCATTACTTCTCTCTTGTTCTTGTGACAAAACAAATTCCTCACTGAATGTAATACTTAGATGATTTGTTGAATTATATTTAAAGGTATTCAATGACTTGATAGGAACTGTAGCCTACTTTTGCCATTCAATGAAGACCACATGCCAGAAATTTAACCCAATATTTTCTTTAGTCATTTTTATTTCTCATTGGTGTTCATTGAGGAAATTCCAAATTAATTGATTGCTTTGCCTTAGTACTGTGAACACATTACAATGTCTTTTTCACCAGATTATCTTCTGTAGCAATTGGTTCATTCCTAAAGATAATAAATGTCATTCTGGAAAAAATAGAACTCTTCCCAAAAACCTAATAAACTATGCATACCCTTTGACCCAGGGATACCACTACTAAGTTGATACACCAAAAATATTTTTAAAAGAAAAAAAATACTATTTGTACAATAATATAGCAGCTCTGTTTGCAGTAGTAAAGAATGAGAAATTCATGGGATTACTACCAATTGTAGAATGACTAAGCGAATTATGGTATATGAATGTGGTGTTTGTGCTAAAAGAAATGATGAAGAGCAAGGTTTCAGAGAAATCTTAGAAGATTTGTTTGAACTAATATAAATTGAAATGAGCAGATCCAAGGTGAAAATTTATACAACAACAACAACAATAATAATAATAATAATAATAATAATAATAATATTTTAAAGATAATCAAATTTGGAAGACATTGGTGCTCAGAACATCATAATACCAAACATGAGTCTAGAGGACTCATGAGAAAAAAGGTTAGTCACCTACTGATAGAGAAATAATAGTTTCAGAGAGCAGATTGAAATGCACATTCATAAACATATATATGTATATGAATATATATATGTGGGGAGGGTGTGGGGGGTGTATGCATATGTGTTTGCATATGGCCAATGTGAGACTTTTATTGCTTGGCTGTACATGTGTGTAACAGGTTTTTTTTTCTTTCTCCATGGAGGATGTGGGGTGGAAAAGGGGGGTGTGGAAAAGAATCTTTAAAAAAAATTAATGCAAGATAATGAACAATAATTTTAGTTTTGACTGGCTCAGTGAAATCACAATAACATTCACTTGGCAATGCTGGTCCTCTATATCCTGATATATTTTCCTAATTATATGTACTTTTTCTAAAGTGCTCCATAGGCATTCCCTCATACATAAGGGGAAATTTCTTCAGGACCCTGATCTACATTGCCAGCTGGACAGTTCTATTAGAGGTGACCTGCCAGTAGCCCCATTCAATATCCCCTTCTCTTGTACAACACACCCTTTCTCTTTATAATTTATCATTTCTGTTAAGTACATCAATATTTCTCCAAGCAACTATTCTTAATGTCAATTATTTGGGGGTTCTTTTTTGTTCATTTGGGCCTTTTGTGTATTTTTTTATTCTTCTCTTTCCTATCTCCCTGCCCCATATCACATCAGTCACCAATTCCTTCCTATTGATTTTCCTTCTGAATTCACACTTGCTTCTATGGAATCCTTTCCATTTTTATCAATACCACCTTAATCCAAGAGTTCATAACACCTCCCATAGTATATTATAATAATGCACTAACAATTTGGTCTTCTGACATCCAGTGTTTTTTCCCACATTTACTTCATACTATATCGTCAGTTTAATCTCTCTAATTTCCATTTCTTAAGATGTCAATACCCTGTTAAAGAATCATCATTAATATCTGTTTTCTCATATTTCTTAGAATCCATATATTTCTTCAATCAGGTTCCAACTTGAATTCTCAACTTTTCATGGCCATATCCCAAAGGATCACTCATACTTTTAATTTTAGTTTATAACACTCAGTTCCCCAAGTTGGAGTTCCAAATTTTCTCTCCCTCCCTGTTCTCCCCTCTCCACCCCCTAGCCCCATGATGGCATGCAATCCAGTATAGGTTGTACACATACCTTCACATTAAACGTATTTACACAATAGTCAAGTGGTAAAGAAGAAAATTATAACCAATGGAATGAATCATGAGAAAGAAGAAACAAAACCAAGAAGGGGAAAAAAGAGGAAATAGTTTGCCTCAATCTGCATTCAGACTCCATAATTCTTTCTCTGGATGTGGATAGCTTTTTCCATCATGAGTCTTTTGGAGCTGTTTTAGAACCTTCTATTGCTAAGAAGAGCCAAGTCTATTAAAATCATCATAGATACCGTATGTCAGTAATCATGTACAATGTCCTCCTGGTTCTGCTCCCCTTACTCAGCATCAGATCATGTAGGCCTTCCCAGGTTATTATGAAGTCCATCTGCTGCTCATTTCTTATAGCACAATAGTATTCCATTATATTCATTTAGCGTATCTTGTTTAGCCATACCCCAATTGATGGGCATTGCCTTGATTTTCAATTCTTTGCCACCACAAAAAGAGCTGCTATAAATACTTTTCCTCATTATGTAATATCAGTTCAAACCTAATTAATTTTTTTTGTTTCTAGAAAAAACAATCTCATATTTTCCCAGATTCATCCTTATGTTATACTTTCCGCTATGACTAGAATGCTCTCTCCATATCATCTTTACTGTTAGAAATCATATTCACCCTTTAACCCATTCTCCTTTAGCAAGTCATTGACTTGTTTTCCATGGTTTTCTTTCATCATTCTCATTTTTCATCCTAATTTTTCCTCTATTTCTCTAACTTGCTTTTCCAAATCCTTTTTGGGCTCTTCCATGGCCTGAGACCAGTTCATGTTTTTCTTGGAGGTTTTTGATGTAGGCTCTTTGATTTTGTTGACTTCTTCTGGTTGTATGTTTTGGTCTTCTTTGTCACCAAAGAAAGATTCCAATGTCTGAGACTGAACATGAGTGTGTTTTCGCTGCCTGGCCATGTTCCCAGCCAACTTACTTGACCCTTGAGTTTTTCATCAGGGTATGACTGCTTGAAGAGTAGAGAGCACTTTGTTCTGATCATGGGGGGATGCACTGTTTTTTTAAGAGCTATTTCTATGCAGCCAGCTCTGCCACACCAGCACTCCTCCTTCCCCCAGAACTGCCGACCAGACCTGATGAAAATCTTAAGCATGTCTGCACTCCTGCTCTGATCCGGCACTTACTTCCTGCCACCAGGTGGGCCTGGGGCCGGAAGCAACTGCAGCTCTAGTTCTGTAGCTGCACCACCTCTACCGCCCCTGGGGCAGTGGCTGAACTGTGAACTCCTTCCACTCTCTCCCAGCAGCTTTTCCCACTAACCTTCTCTGTTGTCTTTGGTGTTTGTGGGTTGAGAAGTCTGGTAACTGCCACAGCTCACTGATTCAGGTCACTAGGGCTTGTTCTGCCTGGCTCCTGGTCTGGTTTGTCCTGCTGCCACCCACACCGAGCTCCGCTTCCCTCTGCTCCCAGCTCCATGCGCAATAGACCTCACCCAGCGATCATCCAGGTTGTCCTGGGCTCGATCCCTGCCTCCCTCTGCTATTTTGTGGGTTCTGTAGTTCTAAAATTTGTTCAGAGCCATTTTTATAGGTTTTTGGAGGGATCTGGTAGGGAGCTCACGCAAGTCCCTGCTTTCTGGCCACCATCTTGGCCTATTAGGAACAATTCTTGTGAAAAAGGTTTGCTGCTTCTGGGTGACTTTAAGCTCACTATTAATAAACATAGTGATATAACTGGAGAAAAACACATATACAAACTAATTCAAAGTTAGACTGCATTAGTAGCAATATGATATCTTTGAAGAGAGCTATGTATTTTAGATTTTTTGCAACATCTGGATCATTGTGTTCAGGACCCTTAGTTTTAGGGGTAAGTTGATTAATTGGAATACATTCAGAACAAAGACAAGAATAGTGAAAGATTTGGAAGGGATGAAAAGGGGAAGAAATAGGAACATTTGCATAGCATATATTATGGGTCAGGAATTGTGCTAAAGCATTTTATAAATATTATCAGTCTACTCCTCACAGCAACACTATGAGGTAGGTGCTGTTATTATCCCCATTTTATAGATGAGGAAACTGAGGCAAACACAGGTTAAGTGATTTGCCCAGGTTCATAGTTAATAAGTGTCTGAGGGTGAATTGAAATTAATCTTCCATGCTCAGTACTATAACCACTGTGTGACCTAGCTGCCCTTGTCACATAACTTCATTGTATGCCATATGAAAATATTTAAGGAAGTAGATATATTTAACAGGGAAATCTCTGAAAAAATTGAGAGACATGACATTGCTTATAAATATTTGAAAATTTGTTATCTGAAGAAAAGATTCACTTATATCTTATAGCTTTAGGGAATAGAACTAAGACCCTATTGTGAAAATTTCAGAAACTTCATAGAATATTACCTTGAGAAAATCTCTCAGAGTGCAAACTACATAGAAGGTCTCAATCTGTATTGGCAGAAGATTCTCCAACTGGGGATTCTCTTAGAACAATGAAATCATAGTGTTTAGTCTTGGATTTGACAGGGACATGTTGCTTTTAAAACAAATGACCTTCTAGATCTATATTTAATTCATGCTAACACTAAAGCATTTATTATCACCAGCAACAAATATATATTGAATTGCTTTCATGTATATGAGAATATAGAATGGACCAAGGTTGATTAGAGAGATGCAAATCAAAACAATCCTGAGGTACCACATCATACCTACCAGGTTGGCTGACATGAGAAAACAGGAAAGTAATAAATGCTGGAGAAAATATAGGAAAGTTGGAACACTAATTCATTGGTGATAGATCTGTGAGCTAATCCAACCATTCTGGAGAGCAATTTGGAACTGTGCCCAAAGGGCTATAAAAATGTGCATACCTTTTGACCCAGCAATATCTCTCCTAGGGCTATATTCCAAAGAGATCACACAAGTGGGAAAGGGACCTGTATATACAAAAATATTTATAGCTCGTCTTTTTGTGGTGGCAAAAAATTGGAAATCAAGGGGATGCCCCTCAATTGGGGAATGGCTGAACAAGGTGTGGTATATGAATGTAATGGAATACTATCATGCTATAAGAAATGGGGAAGATACAGACTTCATAACAACCTGGAAAGACCTACATGATCTGATGCTGAGTGAGCACAGCAGAACCAGGAGAACATTATACACAATCACAGACATATTGACTCTGTGATTACTAACTCTGATAGACTTGGCTCTCCTCAGCAACACAAGACTCAAAGACAGCTCCAAAGGACTCATGATGGAAAAAGCTGGCTAAATCCAGAGAAAAAACTGTGGAGTCTGAATGCAGATTGAGGTGAAATATTTGCTCACTTTTTTTCCTCTATTTTTTGGTTTTGTTTCTTCTCTCACATGATTCATTCACATATTTCTTTGCAACTTGACTATTGTATAGACATACAATATATACAATATATACAATAGACTATTGTATAGAATCTGTATTGGACTGCATGCCCTCTTGGGGGGGAGAGGGAGGGGGAGGGAAGGGAAGAAAATTTGAAATTCAAGAACATATAAAACGAAGTGCTGTAAACTAAAAATAAAAAATCTAATTATAAAAAATTATGTCATTTGATCTTCCCAATAATCATTTGGGTTAGATACTATTATTATTCTATGTCTCTTTAGTAGAAGTTAACTGCTATTGCCAGGAAGATATACTCCATTTCTGTTATTCTATTATCTAAACATACAAGAAATTATTCTGTGTATTCCCCAATGATGTTTTTGCCATTCCAGTTTGGAGAATTCAGCTGTTCAGATGATACAGTCTGGCAACTTTGCTTCAAATCACTGACCTTAACATGCTTTGCATGACTGGCTCTAATTCATCCCCCTTGCCCTTGCCAGGGGTTGTTTACCTCTCAGAAGTGCTCTCCAGATTTTGTGCAGGGTTTCTTATTGCCTGCTGTTGACTTGCTGTGCATGGCAGGCATAGCAGAGCAACCTTGTCCAAGCAACATCTCTCATTTGACTTGAGAGTTGAAATAACCCAGGCCACCAGTCACTCCTGAGCCCTGCTAGAGCATAGAGCCCTGAGAAGAGAGGTGACAGCTGCTGTCCAGGTTGTTCTGAACAGTCTGCCCTTGTGGAGTTAGCTATCTGGAGAGAGAGAGAGTAAGATTCCACCTACTCTCTCCTGAAGATTGCTTAGAGACAATTAAGGGAAGATGATATTGCATGAAAAGACTGGGAAGGTTTCCAGCCTCAGCCACAAACCAGGCAAAATTTATTGTAAAGTTTAGCTTATTTTTTTTTAATCCCTGAAGGATACTTTTTCAGTCTATTTAATGCTAGGCCGAATCTGTGCTATCTTGATATTTCATTTTTTTTTCTTTTTTTTCTTATGAGAATTCATAATTCCCCTAGAAAACCTACCACAACAAATACAAATGCCATACCACTGTAAATGAGTGATATATTGAAATATGACATATTAGTGAAGAAAAAATTTAAAAGTTTTATACATTGTCTTCCTATGAAATAGAGCACCTAGTATTGGATTTGAATTGAATCAACATATGAACAAAACTTTAAGTTTACTAGGTTCCTTAAAATGTTTCAAAACAGAATAGCTGAAAGCAATGGGAGAACATAACTTTATCAATGAACA
This sequence comes from Trichosurus vulpecula, assembly GCF_011100635.1. Classification (NCBI taxonomy): domain Eukaryota; kingdom Metazoa; phylum Chordata; class Mammalia; order Diprotodontia; family Phalangeridae; genus Trichosurus; species Trichosurus vulpecula. The sequence continues at coordinate 135,647,796 of NC_050581.1, forward strand.
AGTTAGTTAGGGCCTTAAAGGAGTAGAATAATTTATTCAAGTTTGTCAAGATACATCTATAGATCACCTAATGTTTGCAGAACATATAATACTTTTTGCTTTCAAAATGAACTTGCTTTTCAAAATTTTATTTGTATTTTTTGTTTTTGTTTTATCTTCATTCCATATTCATCCTTTCCCCTTCCCCTTCCCAATTCCAAAGGAGACATTCCTTAAAATATGGAATGAAAAAAAATGATTAGCAACACCAACCAACAAATCAACTGAATGTAACATAATCTGTAGTATCCCAAACCAATGTCTTCCCCCCTCCAAAAAGAAATTGGGGAGGGAGATTTCTTTTTTATCTCTTCTTTACAGCAATTTGCCTATTATAATTACATGAATAAAAGAACAAATTAAAGAACACATAAATGGAATACTTATTATAAGCAAAGCTCTAAGCTAATTTTTTGGAATAAAAATAGAAAAGTAAGATAGTTTCTACTCTCAGAAAGCGTATAATCTAATGAGAAAGATGGCACATATGGAAGGTTTTAGTTGCACATTAGATGGAAAAGTTCCAAGGAGAGAATTCTGGGAAGTTGGCAGAGTAGGTCAGAAAATTCCAAGCTCTCAAGATCCTCTCCCACAAAAGAGATAAAATACCATGTTAAGGTAACAAAGTGTGGGTAAAAACAAATAAAAATAGGGGCACATCCAGGGCCTTCCTGGCACTATTTAAGAAGATCAGAAGAAAAATTCCAGGACTGGAGAGGGTCAGGGCCATCTGGAATGAATTCACAGACTTAAGCATTCTTTAAGTCAAGATGGCAAAGATTTATTACGCTTTTCAGTGGGCAAGAGTTCTTAGGGCACCTTCAATCTCACAGGGGTGCAGGTAAAGTTTATATAGGATATTTTGGGGTGAAACATGTGCCAAATATGTTAATTAAGTGTTTTAGGGTAGGATCAGAGAGCTGTTAAGGGATAGTCAGTTCTTAAAGGAACATGCACTTTTTGTATCTACTGTGCAGGTATCTTGCCCAGAGTTCACTGGGAAATAGCCCAAGGTGGGGGGGGGGGCTACATGGAGGTGTGGTTTTATGCCAGAAAAGTCACTAAGTCAATTAATGGTCAGGGCTGACTGGGAAGTACTCAGGCTGCTTCCATCAATGTCTTGTTAGACAAGATAAATGTAAGGGAGCATACATATGTTTAGGTTTAACACACGTATGATAGGCCAGTGAGTAGTGAATATCTCTATGACCCGGTACATGGCCAGTTCAGCAGGTACTCAGGGAGTCCAAACTAATAAATTCTATAGATGCATCTGGACGCATTATCAGGAAGAGAGATAAATGTTTTGCTAGGGCATGCTGTTCTGCCTTCCTAGAGAGAAACTGCTAAGGACAGTGTTTTGAGGCCACGGAGAGATGTGATTTTGGAACTCGATGTGATTTTGGAAGTGGGGTCCAAGCACAGGCACCCAAGCACCTCATCATTCCCCCCTTAAACAGATGGGAACCAAAATCATTTGGGATAAGGGACAAAGATCTCTGCTTCTGAACTTGCTTCATGCTGAGAGAGGTTGTAGAGCTATCCTTGCCTTCCAGGTTCCCTCATTCAAGGAACTGGGTCTGTAGCCAGTGTCTGGAACTTGGTCAATGGTAGGTCCAGGGGGTAATGGGTCATGGCCTTAAACAGAGGTTGGTATCCAGATTGAGCTGTCACCCGTAAGTGGAGGGTACTGAGCCTAAAAGAGACAAATCTGACAAGGAGATCAAACAAACAAGGACCAAAAAAGAGTAAGGAAAATGACCAGCAGTGGGTGAGTACAGGGTACTAGAAATTTGATTGAACTATCAACTTTCAAATCAAACTATGTAATTTTCATTTCTTAACCCATTACTCAGACTATTTCACTTTCCTTTATATTTCTACCATAGAGAAGATAGCTCATAAGTTATTACTCTTCACTAACATAACTGGACTGCCTTAAATAAAAGAGGTTCTGGACTTGAACTTTACAACTGAATAGATATACACCTTTGTTTCACAAGTTTATTTATCCTTTTAAAACAGTTTTTAAGATTTATCCTGATGTTAAGAAAAATAATCACTAAAGTTTTCTGAAGAAAATTAGTTGAAAACTTTTAAAATGATAGCTTTCTTTTTTACCTTAAAGCAATATATATATATATATATATATATATACACATACATATATATGTATATATATTTGTATGTATGTATACATATATATGTGTGTGTGTGTATATATATATATATATATATATATATATATATATATACCTTTAAAATTGAGATTCATTAAAACTAAGTTGGTGTAAAATGTCCTCAACTAATATATATTCCCAAAGTATTATAGCAACCTAAATTCCTAATTATTGCAGAATTCCTAGATATCACAAAGTTTCCTAGTCAAAAGGGTGTTGTAACAGAATCTCATATTGTAGCAGTAAGAGGCTGATCACAGGAAAAACACAACTGCTCTTAGAATCCTTTTAAACAAAGAGAACATCTTAAGGTGAGTCTTAAGCAGTTTGCATAAATTTCTTCACATGTTCTAGTTCTAGATAAAATGATATTAGACTTCCCAGTAAGATAACACAAAAGAGCTCATGTCTTATACTACTTGCTCTGATCATAGAAATTTGCTATGCAAGAAAAAAAGCAGGGACATGTGACATGCCAAATATGAAATGATAAAACATCCTTGGCTCATTTAAATTCAGATAGAGTCACAGTTTTCCAATTATGCAGTATCTGTTCCACCTCATAGCTAGACTTAGGAATAGTCAGGTGGGTAACGTACTTTTTCAAAGGAACACAATAGGGAAACTGAGTCAGGACGATCCCATCCTAGACTGAGGCTAAGATTGTCCCCCTCACATTTTTCCCAAATGCAGACATCCACCTGTTAACCGTACAGGATTACATTCTCTCTTAGTAGCTTGTGGCACCTCTCTCAGATACTGATTTAATGCAGACAACTGCATCCAAATTCAAACTCAAAACAAGATTATCTATGGTGCCAAGTGCATTTTACCTTAAACAGCAAGTTTCATCAATCACAGCTTAGAAACAGACACAGTTATTTTTGTTCTCATAAACTTGCAATAAGCAATAAAAGTTTACCAGGACTCATGTACATAAGGGATTCCATTTAACATCTTTCCCTCTCAAATTTACACTTGTCCTGGTGTAAAAGCCAATCACTAGAATGCTTTCTATCTATTGTACATAAACTTATAACTTCTCAGCAAGTTAAGTTCATTATTTAGTACCTATATAACTCAAACAAGTTCTTTTTTCCCAGGGCTGATGGCCTAGCCTATACAGATGGTTTCTAGGGGCCTTGGCAATCTTACAAAATAAGGAGAATTCACATGGACCCCAGGAAGGGGTTGATAATGGTGCCCTTGCCTGCTGACCCCCCTGGGTATAGAACTGTCGTGAATGGGCAGAACCAAACCATTAAGGCTTTACACAATCCCTTTCTTTCCACATACAGTAATCAATTAACCATTTTAGGCTTTCACATTAAAACAATAACCCCAAATAACTTAGTTAACAACCTTACAAGTTTCATAAGTGATAGCCAAATTGTTTTTAGCTGTAACCTCCTATTTAACTACAGGTAAACGTAGAAACACCTGGTTTTCTAAAAGGCAGTTATAAAACATTGTAATACATGGTTAGCAAGGCCGATAAAATATCATAACTTCTTTTATACAATTTTTCCTCCATCTTTTAGTTTCAACAAAATTCAGATTAAAAATTGCTTTGTATAACACCATTTCTGGCTCACAATGGTCACTCAATTTTTACTACAATTGAGAAATACAATAATAACACAAACAGAAAATTTCAGATGACATTAATTGCATTTCCAAATCATTAAGTATAAAAATTATTGATAGAAAATTGGGCTTACCAAGTGTAGAGGCTTTTCTTCTCTCCCCACATTTGCACAGCCTGGTTGTGGACTCAAGGGTGGTCCAGTCCAGGATTTGGGAAGTGGGGAGAAAGAGAGCGACTAAGGACCAGGGAGTGCTGGGAGGCTGTAGAGTCCAGCACCTGAATTAAAGTTCTGAGAAGCCATTGAGGATGGGGATTTGGTGGAAAAAAGGGGAGGAACCTTTGAGCTTCCTGATAGGGGACTAGAAATAGGACTGGTCCTAGGAGAGGATATCAGGGAGGTGCTACCACTCCCAAGACTCGTGTTTCTCTGATTATTGGTGACAGTTGGTTGGCAGTTATTGCTGCTGATGATGAAGAAATTGGGCCACCCCTCCTCATTGACTTCTATCTAAAATGATGACTGTGGACTTGGAATAGAAGAAGTTCTCGTAATTGACATCTGAGGCAGTACTATTCCCAAAACTCATGGGCTCAGGGTGCTAGGTTATTTCCATCAAGATCTGAAGGGAGATAGTAATCAAGGTGTTTGTGGTGGTGGTGGTGACGTGACTTGACTGGTACATGCTGTCTCTTATATCTCCTTCAGCATGCCCCGCCGCTTTGGCAGTATTATATCTTACTTGGTTTCATTTGTGTATTTATTGTATTTGTTATGGTCATGGTGAATATTATTTTTATGGTTCTGCTCACTTCACTGTGAATATTTCCATGCTTCTCTCAATTCTTTGTAATCATTTCCACACATACATCCTTGCTAGAATGTTATCCTTTATGGGACTCCCATGGGTTTCCAAGAAATTTCCATAAAAGGCCCATTCTAATATTGAGAAATGATCTTGGGGGAATATGTTGATATACTCACAAACATACAACCAATAAAACTGAGAGGCATTAAATTAAAGCATCTGAGCTTGAAAATCAAATGAAACATAAGCTCTTTGAAGACAGGGACATATCATTTTGTCATGATTCCTAGTGTTTCACAGTCCTTCACTGGTGATTTATTAGATGATTGTTCTGTTGGAACATATTGATTTTTATTTACCTTTGTTGGTTAGATAAGTTTGGGGAAGACACCAAATTCTTTCATTCTCTGTCAGTCCCAGCTACCATCTCACAATGGGGGCCACCCCCACATCTGCCTCTAAGGCACTCTCTGTCTGCCATGTGTCACATTGGAACTCAGCCTTGAGGGTTCTAGAACTCGACAGAATTTTTGTTTTACTTTCTTGTAGCTTATGTCACGTTCGTGGTTGATTGTTTGGGTCTTCTCTTGACTCTGTGGTGTTTCAGTGTGAGTTATTTCAACTTAAATTGTAGTAATTTGTAAACATGAGTTTCCCATAGGAAATAGCAGGCAGTGATGCTCACATTGGCAATGAATCTAATGATCATGGGCATGATGACAGTCTTAAACAAAGCATTATCCTACACTAAAAACCCAAGTTACACATTTTATAAGGGTTGCTCCCAGAAGGCTGTACTGGGGATTGGATTTGAACTTTAGACTGTCTTTAAAGACATAGAAAAATAGCAAGTTAGCATTAGAAAGAAAGTACAGGGCAACCTATAAACCTTAGTGCAATTTTAAGCTTTAAGCTTTTGGGGATGCCCTGTATATTCTTTAAAATATTGTTATTATTCTTATTGTTATTATATTATTATTATTAATTATTTCAGGAGATAGATGGGATTTCAGTCTTTCATATACTGCCATGTTTTGTTTATTTCTTAATTTAAAGTCTAGATTTGTTATTTTATCAGGATAAAATCTCTGTGTGGAAAGTTCCTTCTCATATGCATTTCAGTAGTTCTGCTGTAATTTAAAATCTTAAAAAGCCATCTGGGGCCCCAGAGAGGTTAAATGATTTATCCAGATTTATTCAGCCTACCAATCATCAGAATCAGATTTCGAACTCTAGTCTTCCTGTCTCTAAAAACCATTCCCTGGCTAATATGTGTGTGTGTGTTGCTAATGTGTGTATAATAATAATTACAACAATAATAATATTAACAACAGCATAATAACTGATAAAGTATTCACCCCTGTCCACATAGCTAATATTTATGCTTAATTGGCTAATGGATTAATTGGGGTACAGCATCCTCCTGAACAGAAGGAATAGAGGTACAATTCAAGAGCACAACCTGCAAGTGTTTACGGGCGCATAAAGCACATACCTGGAGAATAGCAGAAGCTTGCCTATTCCTCTAAAGATTGGGATTTAGAGGGTGGTTTATATGTTTTTACAACAAAGGGAGACTGGAAAATAGAAGGAATACAGATTACCCGGAACCAGGATGTTTGTGCAAATCTTGTCCATTTGGGGCTGATATGAACCAGTTTGAGCTGGCCCTGTGGTCGCTGGCATGCAGAGGTATTCCAGGTTCACCCCATGGACACCACAAATGATTACTGGTGTTTTAAAGTGGAGCAGCATCCTTTCTGCCTCCTGATGGGCTAATTTTGGTTCCTAGGTGATTTCAGAATCTCCTGGATAATAAGAGAGCTCAAGCAAATCAAGGTGTTCAGTAAACTCATTATTCATTCCATTTCTACAATTAGCAGTGGTATTCCAATCATGATTTTCCTATTTTTCACTACATTATGTTGTATTTTTTTAAATTTGTCATAAAATTCATTGTTTGATAATCTGGTGTAGTCTATTAACTCCTCAGAATAATAGCAACTAATGAATAGAGCACTGGTCTTGGAATCAAGGTGTCAGCTCAAATCCTGACTCAGTCACTTAGTAGCTGTTTTACCCTAGAAAAGTTACTTAAACCTTTTCAGTTTTAGCTTCTTCAACTTTAAAATGGAGATAATAGTATAATGTTTATGAGCCTTAGTTTCCTTATCTGTAAAAATGAATGCAATAAAAGCATATAAAGCAATAAAAGCATCTACCTCATAGGTTATCATGAGGACTAAAGGATATAAAAAAATTATAAAGTGCTTGACAAACTTTACATTAATATATATGAACTACTTGTTGGTTTTGTTATATTTAAATATATAAAATAAAATGCACTTGTAGTAGCAATTTAGATCTGAATATCTTTCCCACCCATTCATAGGCCATGTGACCTGCTTATGTCACAGGAAGCCTAAGTGTCATGTGGTAGGAGGAGTTTCCTGACAGGAAAAGGAAGTTATGTCACAGGAAAATGCAGAGAAAGAGAGAGAGCAGCTACGGCTGCTAATGGCTGCCTTCATGATAGTTAGAACTGAACAGGCTGACTTATCCGTACTGTGAGTTTGTTTTGGGGAAGACCCCAGCAAGGGGTTGGAGAGATTTTGGGATGGCGAAGCTCCTTGTGATATTGTGTATTTAATGTTTTCCTGCTATGATATACTGGGTGAATGGCTTGTGGGATATAGTTGTCTGGTGTCTGAATAAATGGTTTACTTCTTCTACCTTCTATGTGGAGAGTCTTGTATACTTTGTGATACAGAACTACATAGGCATTTTGACAATTACCGTTTACATTGTTATTATTACCTTGTCTTACTGATATAGCAGTAGATTATAAAAACAATTTTATTGAAATAAAGTCATCAACCATATATGTATACACACACACACACACACACACACACACATATATTAAATATTTCATAGACTCCAAGTTAAAGACCCCCACTCTAGGAAAAAAAAAAAAAACTGTTGCCTAGTATTTTCTGAGGATGTTGCTTAGTGGAAACAAATTCAACATGGTTGTCATATAATCTATGCAAGTTTGAAAAACTTTTTCTTTTTCAGTGACAGGATATTGTTCTCTTGGCTTATTTTTTTTTTCCTGTAGGGAAACGAGCATCCCAAGGCAGTAAATTCTTGTGCTTAACACTCAGTCTGCATTGGATTCATTAGCTGCTATCCACTGTCAGTTGCTTTTCCAGAATGTTAGCGACATAGTGATAGGAAAGAAACCAGCTTTGAACATGAGAGAGATTTTGATCTTTCTTGATTTTAAAGCAATAGGCAGAGAAAGGCAGAAATCGTTACACAACCTCCCCAATGGCAATTTATATCACAATCATACCATGGCTGGCATGTTACCACATAGCCCAAGAGACATAAGCAGCATCTGGTGGGTCAGATTGTGGCACATATAAATGGCATAGGCATTGCCTTTCATGGAAGAATTTTACTGTTTAAAATAGCTAAACCTTCAAATGTTTAACTCTTGATTAACATTCACAGATTGTCAAAGACTCCTATCTCAGAAGAAAGTGTATTTATCACACCAAAACTAACCAGGATATCATATAATGTCTTCATATTCTCCATGTGTAATGAAGTTTGAGAATTAAATTTTGAAATATGGAAGTGATTTTTTAAAAGCAGATTCTTATTGTTTTAGACTATTCAGTAAACTAGTACACTACATGTGTTTGTACATTTAATTAATGGAGCATGACTTAAATGTTAAAAGTATAGATGGATGGATATACAGATAGATAGATATAGATATAATTAATCAATTATGTTAGTCAGACATTTTTGGAGCACTGCATTCAATTTCACATGACACATTTTAGTAGAACCTTCTCAAGTTTGAGAACATCCAGAAGAAAACAGTCAAGATGATTAAGGGTCTTGTTGTCTGGCCATGTGAGGATTGATTAAAGGAACTGGGAAATGTATGGCTTTGGGAAAATTCAGTGTGGCATGATCATAGGACTATCACATAAAATAAAAATAAGATATTTTCTCCCTCTCCTGGTTCCCGGAGGGCAAAATGAGGCATCAATGGTGGAATTTGTAAAGAGGCAAAATTCAGGTTTTGTGTAAGGAAAACAGAAATAGCAATAATTTTGCATGTATACACACATGTGTGTATATACATGTGCCCACATGCATTTATAATGCATGCATAAGAACACACATGTATATTTAGACTAACATGTATATTCATATATTCATATATTCATTCACACATACGTGTGTATATAAATATCTGTGTATGCATAAAATATATGAATGTATATATAAGTGTTTATATAAATAGATATGTCTATACATATTAATTTATACATATATATATATGTGTGTGTATATATATATATATATATATATATATATATATGTTCTCTCTGTATGCTTATCCATCTATCTAAATACTTATTGCATTTGAGAATCCATTGTTATAGTAGGGAAAAAAATCCCCAAGCCTGAAACCCTGAAATCAGGAGTTCTTAAGTCCAAAACATGTCTGTGGAAGTTGTGTGACCCTTGCTTCATAAGTCATTTAAACTTTGTGCCTTAGTTTCCTCACATACAAAATGGTGACCATGTCTTTTGAATACATTCCTCACAGGATTGTTGCAAAAAAAAGCAACTTCATAAATTGTAAAATGCTATAAAACTATGCTCAATTATCTGAGGCCCATGAGGATCAATATTCACCAGCTATAAAATTATCCAAGATCTATAAATTTGTGTCTGAAAAGAAACTCGTAGATAAAATAACAGTCACACAAACAGGACAGGGCAGTTTGCTCTCACCTCAGGTAGCTGAATCTGAGCTTACATTTTTTTTTTGTATCTTAGTTTAAGAACACTGATAAGAACTATGTTAGTTTCACATTGAGAGAAGTACAGCTGAAGTCAAACTAGGAAAACCTACAATAATTCATCATATTGCCTTTTTAAAGATAAAATCAGATAGGTAATTTCTTCCTTCTTTTTCTATTTTATTTTTCATTTATCATTTAACATTTCTACATAGTAAGCACCAGCCACACCAGCACTTCTCTTCCCCCAAGAACTGCCAACCTGGACTGGACTCAGATCTTAAGCAGGTTCTGTACTCCTGCTCTGATCTGCCACTTAATTCCTCCCACCAGGTGGGCCTGGGGCTGGAAGCAACTGCAACTGTGGTTCTGTCCTCAGAGCTGACCGAGCCACCAACTCTTTTCACTCTGTCGCCGCAGCTTTTCCCACTAACCTTCTCTGTTGTCTTTGGTGTTTGTGGGTTGAGAAGCCTGGTAACTGCCACAGCTCACTGATTCAAGGTGCTAGGGCCTGTTCTACCCAGCTCCCAGTCTGGTTGGTCTGGGCACAGCCCATGCTGGGCTCTGATCCTCCAAGATCCCAGGTCCGTGGGATAGACCTTACCCAGCGACCATCTAGGCTGTCCTGGGCTGGAGCCCTGTTTCCCTCTGCTATTCCATGGTTTCTGCAGCTGTAGAATTTGTTCAGAGACATTTTTATAGTTTTTGGAGGGACCCAGGATGGAGATCATGTAAGTCCTGGCTTTCCAAGCACCACACCCCTCTCCCCCTTCCAATTTTTTTTTCTAATTGTTACACTTATTCTTAGCTTCAACAATTGTGTGTTAATTTGCCTGCTCTTTTACAACTTCTCCAGATTGGACACTCCTATCTTCTGAAATCATTGTCAGTGAGGTAAGATATCAGGGTTTTTAAATTTTACTTTTCTTTTATAAGTGATTTGGAGCAGTGATTCACTCGGTTGTTTGTAATTTGAATTTCTTTTTACTTCTGGGAAACATTTTTTTTAGAAATATGCTCTGGTGAACACCCCTAATCGCCACTTAAATAGTCCTGAGCACCAGTATTACATTTGTAAAGTCAATCAGTAAGTGAAAAGCTCTTCCTGCCCCTTTAATAGGCTTTGGATGGGGCTTCAGGTGGGGCACACAAAGGGAGGTCTGATTAGAGGTAGGCCACACCCTTTCACCACTTAGATGTGAGGCCTCAGGCTGGTTAGCAAACTAGTTTGCTAGTTTGAGAGAGGCAGGAAGCCCTCAAGGGCCCTAAGGGGAGTTGCTAAGACCAGAGCCAATGGTATGTGCCTGAGTTCTGGTCGATTAGATGATGTTCTAGTCAATCAGATGATGTCTAAGGATGGTATGAAAAAGAGAGAACAGAGCTTGGAAATGGCAGAAGCTGCAGAAACTGAGAAATGGAGGACTAGAAGCAAGAAGCTGAAGAAACTGAGAAATGGAGAACAGCAGGATTCAACAGCCAAGGGCCAGCTTCCAGAGTGTGCAGAGCAGAGAGTGCTGAACACAAGAGGGAGTTTCAGAACTTGGAGTCAGTGGAGCTGCAGGTGAGAGAGTGCTGAGCAGGGACTTAGGATTTGTGAGTGAACTTCTTATAGGAGGGCCTTAGCATTGAGCAGAAGCACAAGTATGGTCTGGCTTGCTGCTGTACTATTTTGTTGTAACTTCCTTGTTACTGTTGTGAGGGGGTTTTATTTGTTTGAAATGTTTTTGCCATGATATTGAATTGGGCTCATTGGTCCTTGGGTCTGATCCTTTGGAATCTGAATAAATATCATACTTCCTCTGCCTTCTACCTACCTAGAGAATTCATTATACTCTTTGATTCCAAACCATTCAGGCATGCTCATGGTCCTCTTCAAGGTCATAAATTTTGCCTTAATGATACATTTTATTATCATTTAAAGCTTTGACATTGAGTAATAACTAATCCAATACTTAAATCAGTGGCAAAGATAATAGTCTGGATACCATTTCTTACCTTTTCTAACTATATGACGACAGAAAAGTCAGCTAACCTCTCTGAATCTTAGTTGCCTCCTCCGGAAGCTCAAGCCAAGTCAATAAGGAATCATTAATTGCCTATGTATATTCTACACACTGTACTAAAGGATACTAATACTACATTGCCTAATTAATAGGTAAAGTGTTTTAGAAAATGTAAAGTAATATATGAATATATCTGGACACATATGCACATGTTATATGTATATACATGTATATACATGCACTGGAAATAGCATTTATTCTTAAGGTCTGAGGGCACTAAGTTTTAATGAGATCATAGGATCCCTCTCATTTTATGTGTGTAGGGAGAGGTGAGAGAGTTCTTTCACAAGTTCTTATTGTAGCAGCAATCTCTTTAAGAGTGACCTGTTTGCCTTACTATAGGGTGGCTAATTGCTGCCAGATCACATTCATGGATCTAAGTTGTGGCCATGGCATTCCCATAGCTTTCTCATCCATGCTTGAATTTGAGGAACATGGAACTAAGGGCCTTCTCTCTCTCTCTCTCTCTCTCTCTCTCTCTCTCTCTCTCTCTCTCTCTCTCTTTCTTTCTCTCTCTCTCTTTCTCTCTCTCTCTCTCTCTCTCTCTCTCTCTCTCTCTCTCTCTCTCTCTCTCTCTCTTTCTCTCTCTCTCTCACTCACATTCCATTAAAGAACATATGTAGCACTAGAATGATAGGAACTTGAGAATATTTCAGAGGACCAAGCTACATCAATCAAGAGTATATTTTTTTTATCCGTAAGGCAAAGAAAATGTATAAACATTTGTTTTTTAAATTTTAAAGTAAAATTATATCTACCCTTATATATAAATTATATCTGCACAAACTATCAAAGTTCCTTATAATCACTTATTTAGAAATCACATTTTGTACACTTGTCACCGTTATTGTTTATTTGCCACAAACAGGTTTCTTGCTGATGGAACACACATCTGTGATCCTGTTTCAGTACATTGTAATGTCACAAGTGATGTATATTTTGTTTGGAGGAGGATTCACATCCTCATCTTTGGTTGCTGTCACTTCTGATTTGCCACTTGAATAATCACCAGTAACAACCTCACTCATCTTTTGTTATTTATTCTATATGGCTGATGTTTGAATTACAGCTTTTACAACTTTTAATTCTACTATCCAGCTGTTAATAAGGACCATATCTAGAATATTCTAGAAAACATGTATGGGCCATCTCCTACTTATTGCTTTCATTGAACAACATTTTGCTATTTTTATCAAGGAAATCTGTCCCTCCTTATTCTTGTTGCAAAATAGGATAGTATCTAGCTTTTGATTTGGGTCATCTTCTCTTGCAATCTAAGTTTCTACATGAACATAATTATTATAAACTTGGACCTCTTACACTAAGATGAAGACAGAATCTCACTATAGGCATTGATTTAGATTTTAAAACCACTTTTTCATGCAATGGCCTGTGTGTAGTCATTACATCTGGAAGTTCTTTATATCCTGAAGAATAGTCCTAAATACAATGTACTTTTGATTTTCTAGTCCCAAAGGGAAAAAAAAAAAACAAAAACAAAAACAAGGGATATAACATGACTACCACAGATTACATTGTAGTCTTAGTTTAATAGTGATTTCATGAGCTTCAATGTTACATCTGCAAATACAATGAGGTTTTTTTTTTCCCTAGTATCATATTTTTCCAAGTAATAAGTCTGGAAAAATAAACACAGAAATATTTATTTTCAGTGTCTACAGCCAATCAAAATCCAAGGCCAATGTTTTTAGCTTGCCTGACAAATGTTGAATAAATTTATAACATGCTTTGTAGCACCACAAAACATCATCAACTGTTACATATATATCCGGAATTAATGCCTTATGACAATTTTTGATAATACGATTCCAAAACAAATGTGGACAACAAAACTTCTTCTGCATTACATTCTGTTTACTTTGAGTTTTCAGAACAAAGTTACTTCAAAACAAAGGTACTTCATTACATCTAGAAATCTATTATGTGGCATAATTTTATTAATCATAATACATCCCCAGGAGCTATCCCATATACTTTTTTGGGGACTGTTTCTCTTACAGATAATGCCACATGTTACCTTAAGATCCATACATACTGTTATTCATCTAATTACCAAGTCAGTTAGCATTGGCTTTTATTTATTGTCCCTTAACATCTGCATATTTCTAAGTGTTTCTAAGCCTTAGCTCACTAAATAATATTTGAAAAGAAGAAATTGGATTTTTCTCAAAGACATAGGCTGAAGAATATGCAGTGAGAACAGATAGAAGTGAAAAAAATATTTAGCAGCTGCAATCATGCTCACATTGCTTAAAAAGAAGCAGCCTTGCTTGCCTTTTGGATATAATGATTTTTATTTCTTTTGTTGTGAATTTGGTTACAACTGAGAAAAGTATTGCTCGCTAACTTTTAGATTATCAAATGTAAGAGGAACTTCACTGATGAAGTCATTTCACAATAGTCAGATGAGAACTATTCTTTCGCTGACTCATGTATCAATTATAGCATTTATGTCATCAGAGTCAAACTTTGAAAGTTCAACATTGGATATGCTGGAGGAAATACTTCATACTATTTTGAAAACTATTCATCAGTGAGTGTCACAAATATTTTATCATTAAAGATCCAAGAAAAGTATGATTATTATAACAACCAAAATAAAAATTCTGAAAATCTGAAAAAGACCATAAAAAATCATTTAACTGTATACTAAGAAAAAATACTCCTTAAACACATTATTTGAAAGTATTTATAAAACTTTTAAAAGTTCTACTAATTATCCAAGAGGAAAAGTACCAATATGGACAAATAAATGATTGAAAAAAAAGCGTATGATCATTTTCTCTTATTTTTAAATGGAAGCAAATGAGTTTAAACATTTGTCATTTGACAAAATAGGGCCTTATAGGTACAACCACATGCTTTATATTATTCTTGTTGTTTTTTGTCTGAATTTGTTTTTGAATGTTTATGATATTGGTAAGAAAATTATAGAAAAACTCATGAAAGATTTCAGAAACATACTAATTTTTGAGTTTTGAGTGTCTTTTTATATCAAATGATGATCTTGGTTCTTTTTAAGCCAATACCACAATATCCAGTGACCTTTTCTTTTTTTTAAAAAAAGAGGGGTTTTTTTGCATTACACAACTAGATAAAATTTATAAAATTCCCATTTACTTAAATTAATATAGCTAATTGATTGTATTGCCTGGAATTTCCCTTATTACTAAAAAAAAATCTTAAATGAATCTTATTTCCCTTAATTCTTGCAATATATTTAATTGTTAATCTTCTTTCAGGCATATAATTCCTATAGTTACTGTTTTAAATATTATAACAGGCCCTTGATTCCGCAAAGGAGATATTTAGTTTGAGGAACACATATACACCTTTCAGTGAATTATAGACTGACTTCAACAAATATTCATTACTTTTTAATATGAAGAAAGTATATATGAGAGGGATAAAAAAAAACATTCCACAGTAAACAGAGACTTGGCTTCAAAGTCAAGGAGATCTGAATTCAGGTCCCATCTCTGACAATACTCTCTGTGTGACATTGAATTAGTTATTTATTCTCTCATTGTCCCAAACACGTATGACTCTAAGTTGAATTGCCTCTGTCTATTGATGTTGGATAAGGGAGATTCCCCATCAGGAGCTCTCTAGAGAAGTAGAAGCTGTAACATTCAATGATGCACTTATTTTTATTTTTACCTTTTTATGTAAGGGAATCATTTATCTTTCTATTTCATTTGAGGTAATAATATGACACAATCACATGTGGTCAGGCTTTAATGGGTGAATAGGTTATGTCTACACTGTGTGATCTCCTTATGTTATATGAACTTTTCTATTTGGATAAATAAAAGAATTCACATCAACTAGGCATACAAATTACTATCAACTGATGGGGGTAGCAATGTTAGCAAAAATTGTATTGCTAGTTGATGAGGATAGCAGTGTTAGCAATAATTGTGTTATTAACGACAATTCTGTCATAATCTCTTCTAGATAATGAGGAACCCCTCCTGCCTAATATAAATGTGCTTGATTATTGGACCAATGAATGCACTGTCTGGAAAGCTTGTTGTCCACTAAATCACAAATGGGACTTTTTCTAAGCAGGCACCTGTGCAGCAATAACAAAGACTGTCCTTTGGGTGAGCTTAAGATGTGGAGAGGCTTATAATAAGATCATTATTATACATTAATGCCCCCTCAGTGGGCTTTTCTGTATTCAGTATAGGTAGCAACATATGTGGTTATACTTTGCCTTTGTGTATGTTTTTGTAACCAGGGGATTGTTGTTTGAACCTGATCCAGGATATTTGGAGCACAGCCAGGACATTTGGTGGTACTTCCTACTCTATAAAAATCTCTGTCATACTATGCTAAGTTGCTGTTTCCACTAAGGAGCCTAGCTTACTGGAGAGTGTAATCCTTAGTAAATGTCTTTACTTAGTTTGGAGATGGTCTGAATCTGTGAATTCTTTCCAGATGACCCCTCAGAACACCTTGAACCTTAACACAAGGACTGAGGGATGGTGAATCATATAGAAGGATGAATATGAGACCCTCAGTTCCAGTTTTAGTTTACAAATTGAGGGAAATTTCAAAGGTAGATGTCTTCATATGTACAAGAGGAAAGCAAGAAGGAAAATGTTTTTTTTAAATCTTCTCCACCCCCATATAGTGCAATCTAACAGGAAAAAAAGCACCTCCAAGAATTATCATCCTTTGTAGCAGAGATGTTGTGACATGGACTAAAGTGTTTGATATAAACTAAGGAGGAGGTAGAGAATGGAAGATCAACTGAGCTTCCTTGCTTTCTCATGAGAAACTAACACATAAATGAGGAGCTAAATAAGGATTATTCATATAGAAAAAGGACTCCAGGCTATGAAACACTGGGAGTTATGAATTAACCTTCACAATATATGTATCCAACTTGTGCCTCACACTTATTCTAAGTGTGAGCTTACTCTTCTCCTGAAGATAAAATTTTGGAGAGAGGATCCCATTTTTTTTTGGAGGGGGGTGAAGATGTTTATAACTACCATTCTTAAGATACTATTCTATGGATATAGTTACAACTGTCAAATGATAATGATGTGTGTGGGTTGCCTTGTTTTATACCTATTTTCAATATGAAAGCTTTTTAGTATTTTCATATTTCATATAAATGAATTCTTGAATTCACATAAAGAGTTTTATGTTGTGGAAAAAAGACATCTTTCCATTCTATATTTAATATTTTTAACTTAACTGCTATATTTATTTGAGGCTTTTTATATATAGCAATTTAAGCATATTGTTTTTATTATCAATGAGATTTGCCATGTTAATTATTTCAAAATATTGAATAATCCAACCTCTTCATAATGAATATAAGTCAAAAACATATATGTGAAAACATACAATATTGGTATCTGCTATTTTCTAGTATTTCTAATAATATTGCAACAATTTTCATCAAGTGTGCTGTTACCTATTTTTCTTTTTATTCCATCTCTGATTTGGAGACAGGCATCATTTTTTTGTCTTAGAAAAATTAGGCAAAATATCATATATATGGACAAGTACATACACACACACAGCAGCTAGGTGGTACAGCATCAGGCTTAGAGTCAGGAAGATCTAAGTTCAAATTTGGCCTCAGATTGTGGGACACTGAGCAAGTAACTTAACTCTGTTTGCCTCAGTTTACTCATCTGTATAATGAGCTGGAAGAGAAAATGCCAAACGACTCCAAAGTCTTTGCCAAGAAAACCAAAAATGGTGTCGCAAAGAGTCAAACACAACTAAATGACTCAACAGCGACGACAAATTACACACACACAATTCTTTTTTTTTTTTTTTTTTTTGTTTTGTTTTGTTTTTTTTTTTTTTTTTCCTTTATTTATTTTTAGTTTACCACACACGGTTCTACATAGTTTTGAGTTCCAGTTTTTCTCCCCTCCCTCCCCCCTCCCTCCCCAAGACGGCATGAAGTCTCATATAGCTGTCATGTATAACTTCGCATTGAATTAATTTATGCTCTATTCAAGTCGTGGAGAAGAATTTTGACCAATGGAATGAATCATAAGAAAGAAGAAACAGAACCAAAAAAAACAAAACAAAAAAAACCAAAAACCCAAAACCAAAAACAAAAGAGAAGCAGAAAAGGCGAGCATGTAGTGTGCCTCAGTCTGTATTCAAACTTCGCAGTTCTTTCTCTGAATGAAGATAGCATTCTCCATCGTGAGTCCCCTGGATTTGTCCTTGCCCCTTTAGGTTGCTGAGAGAAGCGCAGTATGTCAGGGTTGGTCCTCACGGAATCCACATATCTGTGGCTGTGCACAACGTTCTCCTGGCTCTGCTCCGCTCACTCAGCATTATGTCGTGTAGGTTTTTCCAGGTTGTTATGAAGTCTGCATCATCCCCATTTCTTATGGCACAATAGTATTCCATCACCTTCATATACCACAGCTTGTTCAGCCATTCCCCAATTGATGGGCATCCCTTTGCTTTCCAATTCTTGGCTACCACAAAGAGAGCTGCTATAAATATTCTTGTACATATGGGTCCTTTTCCCGCTTGCTTGATTTCTTTGGGATACAACCCTAGAAGTGGTATTACTGGGTCAAAGGGTATGAACATTTCTATAGCCCTTTGGGCATAGTTCCACACCACCCTCCAAAATGGCTGGATCAGCTCGCAACTCCACCAGCAATGCAACAATGTTCCAATTTCCCCACATCCTTTCCAGCATTTATCATTCTCCTGATTTGTTATTTTAGCCAATCTGACAGGAGAGATGTGGTATCTGAGAGTTGTTTTGATTTGCATTTCTCTAATCAGCAGCGATCCAGAGCATTTTTCCATATGCCTGTAGATAGCTTTAATTTCTTCCTCTGAAAATTGCCTGTTCATATCCTTTGACCATTTCTCAATTGGGGAATGGCTTGTATTCCTATATATTTGGCTTAGCTCCCTGTATATTTTAGAAATGAGGCCTTTATCAGAGATACTAGTTGCAAAGATTTTCTCCCAATTTTCTGCTTCCCTCCTAATTCTTGTTGCATTGGCTTTTTTTGTACAAAAACATTTCAATTTGACATAATCAAAATTATCCATTTTGCATTTTGTAATGCTCTCTATCTCTTGTTGGGTCATGAATTCTTTACTTTTCCACAAATCTGATAAGTAAACTATTCCTTGCTTTCCCAAATTACTTAGAGTATCAACTTTTACTCCTAAATCATGAACCCATTTTGACTTTATTTTGGTATATGGTGTAAGATATTGGTCTATGCCCAGTTTTTGCCCTACCATTTTCCAATTTTCCCAACAGTTTTTGTGAAATAGTGAATTATTAGCCCAGAAACTGGCTTCTTTGGGTTTATCAAAGAGTAGATTGCTAAACTTGTTGATTTCACCTACTTGTGTACCTATCCTATACCACTGATCCACACCCCTGTTTCTTAACCAGTACCAGGCAGTTTTGATGACTGCTGCTGTGTAGTACAGTTTAATATCTGGTGTGGCTAAACCACCATCCCTAGCATGTCTTTTCATTAATATCCTAGATACTCTAGACCTCTTGTTTTTCCAAATGAATTTTGTTATTATTTTGTCCAGCTCAGCAAAAAAAAATTTTGGTAGTTCGATTGGTATGGCACTGAATAGATAGATTAATTTAGGTAGAATTGTCATTTTTATTATATTAGCTCGGCCTAACCATGAGCAACTGATATTTCTCCATTTATTTAGATCTGATTTTATTCGCGTGAAAAGTGTTTCATAGTTATGTTCATATAGGCCCTGGGTTTGTCTTGGCAAATAGACTCCCAAATATTTTATAGTGCCTTCAGTAACTTTGAATGGAATTTCTCTTTCTATATCTTGCTGTTGGGCTTTGTCAGTAATGTATAGGAATGCTGAGGATTTATGTGGGTTTATTTTATATCCTGCAACTTTGCTAAAGTTGTTTATTATTTCAAGTAGTTTTTTACTTGATTCTCTAGGATTCTCTAGATAAATCATCATAACATCTGCAAAAAGTGATAATTTAGTTTCTTCTTTTCCTATTCTAATTCCTTCAATTTCTTTTTCTTCTCTTATTGCTACAGCTAATGTTTCTAGAACCAAATTGAATAATAGGGGTGATAATGGACATCCTTGTTTCACCCCTGATCTTATTGGGAATGCATCTAGTTTATCCCCATTACAAATAATGCTTGTTGATGGTTTTAGGTAGATGCTATTTATAATTTTGAGGAAGGTTCCCCTTATTCCTATGCTTTCTAGTGTTTTTAATAGGAATGGGTGTTGTACTTTGTCAAAGGCTTTTTCTGCATCTATTGAGATGATCATATGGTTTTTGCTAGTTTTGTTGTTGATATGGTCAATTATGCTAATAGTTTTCCTAATATTGAACCAGCCTTGCATTCCTGGAATAAATCCTACCTGGTCATGGTGTATTATTCTCGTAATGAGTTGCTGCAATCTTTTTGCTAATATTTTATTTAAAATTTTTGCATCAATATTCATTAGAGAAATTGGTCTATAATTTTCTTTCTCTGTTTTAACTCTACCTGGTTTAGGTATTAGTACCATATTTGTGTCATAAAAAGAATTTGGTAGGACTCCTTCTTCTCCTATTTTCCCAAATAGTCTGCAAAGTATTGGAATTAGTTGTTCTTTAAATGTTTGATAGAATTCACATGTAAAACCATCTGGCCCTGGAGATTTTTTCCTAGGGAGTTCGTTGATGGCCTGCTCAATTTCTTTTTCTGATATGGGGTCATTAAGAAATTTCACTTCCTTCTCTGTTAGTCTGGGCAGTTTATGTTTTTGTAGATATTCATCCATATCTCTAAGGTTGTCAAATTTATGTGCATACAGTTGGGCGAAATAATTCCTAATTATTGTTTTGATTTCCTCTTCATTAGAGGTGACCTCACCCTTTTCATTTTTTATACTGGTAATTTGATTTTCTTCTTTCTTTTTTTTAATCAAATTGACCAAAGGTTTGTCAATTTTATTGGTTTTTTCATAAAACCAGCTCTTTGTTTTATTTATTAATTCAATAGTTTTCTTGGTTTCAATTTTATTAATCTCTCCTTTGATTTTCAGTATTTCTAATTTGGTATTTAATTGGGGGTTTTCAATTTGCTCTTTTTCTAGCTTTTTCAGCTGTATGCCCAGATCATTGATCTCCTCTTTCCCTATTTTATTCATGTAGGCATTTAGAGATATAAAACTTCCCCTAAGAACTGCTTTTGCTGCATCCCATAAGTTTTGGTATGTTGTTTCATTATTGTCATTCTCTTGAATGAAATTATTGATTGTTTCTCTGATTTGATCTTTGGCCCACTCACTCTTTAGAATTAAATTATTTAGTTTCCAATTAGTTTTTAGCTTATTTTTCCATGGTGCTTTATTAAAAATGATTCTTATTGCATCATGATCTGAAAAGGATGCATTGACTACTTCTGCTTTTCTGCACTGGATTGTGAGGTTTTTATGCCCTAGTACATGGTCAATTTTTGAGTATGTGCCATGTACTTTTGAGAAGAAAGTATATTCCTTTTTATCCCCATTCAGTTTTCTCCAGAGGTCTATCATATGTGCCTTTTCTAAAATTCTGTTTACCTCCTTAACTTTTTTCTTATTTATTTTGAGGTTAGATTTATCAAGTTCAGAAAGGGGGAGGTTGAGGTCTCCCAATATTATAGTTTTGCTGTCTATTTCTTCCTGTAACTCCCTTAACCTCTCCTCTAAGAATTTGTATGCCTTACCACTTGGTGCATATATGTTAAGCAATGCTATTGCTTCATTGTTTATGGTGCCTTTCAGCAGGATATAGTGTCCTTCCTTATCTCTTCTAATTAGATCTATCTTTACTTTTGCTTTGTCTGAGATTAGGATTGCTACACCTGCTTTTTTTACTTTAGCTGAGGCACAATATATTTTACTCCAGCCTTTTACCTTAACCCTATGTGTATCCCCCTGTTTCAGATGTGTTTCTTGTAAACAGCATATTGTAGGATTATGGTTTTTAATCCATTCTGCTATCTGCTTCTGTTTTGTGAGAATGTTCATCCCCTGCACGTTCAGGGTTATGATTTCTATCTGTGTCTTTTTCTCCATCCTAATTCCCCCTGTTTATGCTTTTATTTCTCCCTTTCCCCTTCTCCTCCCCAACAAAGTTTTGCTTTTGACCGCCGCTTTCCTCAGTTATCCCTCCCTCTTTATTCCCCTCCCTTATCTAACCGTTACCCACTTGCTACTTCTCCTCTTCCTCCTGCCCTCCCCCACACAATTCTTTTTTTTTACATGGACATCTCTTTTGCAATCTGGTAGAGCCTATATGTTCTTACTTGAAATATTATTTAATTTAGCATTGAATTGAATTTATAATTGAATATTGTAAAATTTAAATTAGAGGAATACAGATGGATTCTTTTTTTTTTTTACCATCCAAATTCTTAGACTGACTGAAATCTAACCATGGACCTGGGGTTTGCAAGCATTAATTTAAGAATACCCAATATAAAGTAACACCCTACAGCCATACACCTAAAATAACATGAGATTATTTATTCCAGTAGAAATTCAATTGTGACCTATGAAATCACAGTATTTTGTTGTTTTTTAATATGGTGTCTCATTAAGGTATTTTTAATATCTTTTTAAAGGCTAATTTTATTTTTAAATTTTTCATACTAGCCATGTTACAAAAGAAAACACACATTCAAAAAACATATGACAATAAAAATAAATATAGAAAAAAATAGTATGCTTCAATCTGCATTCCAAGTTTCTCAATTCTCTTTCAAGGTGGAGAGCATTTTTCATCAGGAATGCTTTAAAATTGTCCTGGATCATTATCTTGATCAGAGTAGCTAGTCATTAACATTTCTCTTGGTTATTCTCACTTCACTTTACATGAGGTCATTTATATCATCCCAGGTTTCTCTGAAACCACAGTGCTTGTCATTTCTTCTTCTTTTTAATCCATTTATTTAAGTTTTCAACATTTACTTTTATAAGATGAATTCCAAATTCTTTTCTCCTTATCTCCCTCCCTTCCTCCCTCCCAAAAAGGAGACTCTCTCTGTTAGTCATTGCTGGCAAGATTCTTTCCAGAGTTCTCCTTAATAGACTGATCATTCATCTGGAAGATTGTCATCTACCTGAGAGCCAGCGTGGCTTCAGAAAGGGCTGAGGATCAGTGGATATGGTGTTTGCTGCCCAACAACTCCAGTAGAAATGACAGGAGCAGAATAAAGGTCTGTATCCAATGTTTGTAGATCTGACCAAGACCTTTGATACTGTTAGTCATGAGGGCTTATGGAAAATTATGTCAAAATTTGTTTGCCTGAAGAAGTTCATCAGCATTGTACATCAATTTCATGGTGGCTTGCTTGCCCGGGTTCTAGATGATGGACAGTGTTCTTGTGCCTTCCCAGTCACCAGTAGAGTGAAACAAGGCTGTGTGCTTGCTCCCATGCTTTTTAGCATGATGTTTTCAGACACATTGTCAAATGCTTTCAATGAGGATGAACATGGAATCAAGGTCACCTACAGCACTGATGGTAGATTCTTCAACTTGAAAAGGCTACAAGCCAAGACCAAAGTGGAGGGAGTGTTAGTGCATGTTTTTCTGTTTGCAGATGATTTTGCACTCAGTGCAGCCTCTGAAGTTGAGATGCAATGAGGTATTGATCAATTCTCTGCTGCTTGTGCTAATAATTTTGGCCTAACAATTAACATGAAGAAAACACAGGTTCTCCATCAGCTGCCACCACACCATCCATACATTGAACTATCAGTTACAGCAGAAGGAGAAGTTTTGAATGCTATGGACAAGTTCACTTACCTGAATTGTGTACTTTCCAGGGATGTACACACAGATAATGAGGCTGACACATGCATTGCCAGAGCTGGCTCAGTGTTTGTGAGTCTCTGAAGGAAAGTGTGAGAGAAGAGGTATTAGACTGATTAATAAACTGAGGGTCTACAGACCTGTGGTGCTGAACTCATTGTTGTATGCCTGTGAAAGCTGGACAGTCTACCAGTGCCATGCCAGGAAACTGAATCACTTCCATTTGAATTGTGTTAGGAAGATTTTGAAGATCACCTGGCAGGATAAGGTACCAGGCACTGAGGTCCTTACTCAAGCTAAACTGCCAAGCATTCAAACTCTGCTGCAGAAAGTGCAGCTCTGAAGGGCTTACCACATTGTTTGAATGTAAAATGCACACTTCTCAAAAAGACTATTTTATGGAGAACTCACACAGGGCACGCATTCACATGGTGGTCAGAAGAAGCGATACAAGGACACTCTCAAGGTATCTCTCAAAAACTTTGAAATCCACTGTGTGACGTGGGAGACATTGGCACACGACTGCTCAGCATGGCATTTTCATGTCAGAGAAGATCCTGTGCTCCATGAGCAAAGCAGAATTGAAACAGCTCAAAGGAAATGCAGGATACGCAACTTTGGAGTACCCACCCCAAATGTTCATATGGACTATTTGTGCCCGACCTGAGGTAGAGCATTCCAACCTCATATTGGCCTGATCTGTCGCAGTTGGACCCACTGAATCTTGACTCAAACATAGGGATGTCATTTTGGTCCCTTCAAGTATGAAGGATAACAACCAATGAACCAACCCATATGTATGAGCGTATTAAACATTTCCAAATTAGTCACGTTGTGAAAGAAGAATCACAATTTAAGGGAAAAAAAAAACACAAGAAAAAAATGAGGAAATTGTATGTTTCAATCTCCATTCAGACTCCATAGTTCTTTCTCAGGATGTGGATAGCATCTTCCATCATGAGTCTTTTGGAACTGTCTTAGATCACTGTATTGCTAATAAGAGCTAAATCTACTAATATTGATCATTGCACAGTATTGCTGTTACTGTATACAATATTCTCCTGCTTCTGCTCACTTTACTCAGCATCAGTTCATGTAATTCTTTCCAGGTTTTTCTGAAATCTGCCTCCTCATCATTTATTATGGCACAATAGTGCGCTATTACATTCATATATTACTAAATGCTCAGCCATTCCCCAACTGATAGGCATCCCCCCAATTTTCAATTCTTGGTCACCATAAAAAGAGCTGCTATAAACATTTTACTACATGTTGGTCCTTTTCCCTTTTTATGATCTCTTTGGGATACAGAGCTATTAGTGGTATTGCTGGATCAAACAATATGCACAATTTTATAGCCCTTTTAGTGTATTTCCAAATTGCTCTCCAGAATGGTTGGATCAGTTCACAATTCCACCAACAATGCATTACTGTTCCAACTTTCCCACATCTCCAACATTGATAATTTTCTTGTTTTGTCCTATTAGCCAATCTGATAGGTGTGAGGTGGTTCCTTGGAGTTGTTTGATTTGCATTTCTTTAATCAATTGTGATTTAGAACATTTTTACATATGATTACAGATAACTTTAATTTCTTTATCTGAAAACTGTCTGTTCATATCCTTTTACTATTTCTTAGTTAGGGAATGACTTGTATTCTTTTAAATTTGACTCAGTTCTTTATTTATTTATTTTAGAAATGAGATCTTTATCAGAAATACTGGCAGTAAAAATTCTTTCCCAACTTTCTATTTTCCTTCTAACCTTGGTTGCATTGGCTTTGTTTGGACAAAAATGTTTTAACTTAATGTAAACAAAATCATCCATTTTGCATTATAGTGTTCTCGATATCTTGTTTGGTCATAAATTCTTCCACCTTCCATAGATCTAACAGATACTGTATTCTAAACCATATACCCATTTTGATCTTACCTTGGCATATGGTGTAAGATGATGGCTTATGCCTAGTTTCTCTCACACTATTTTTCAGTTTTCCTAGCAGTCTTTGTCAAATAGTGAACTTTTATTCCAGAAGCTAGGTTTTTGGGGTTTATTTAAGAAAAGATTATTACAGTCATTGACTACTGTGTCTTGTGTACCTAACTTATTCCACTGATCCACCACTATATTTCTTAGCCAGTACCCAATAGTTTTGATGATTGCCACTTTATAGTATAGTTTTAGATCTGGTACAGTGAGGCCACCTTCCTTTACATTTTTTATTTAATTCCCATGATATTTTCGACCTTTTGTTCTTCTTGATGAATTAGCGCTTATCATTTCTTATAGCACAATAGACTCCTATCACAAACATATACCACAACTCATTGAGCCATTCCCCAATTGATGGGCATCCCTTCAATTTTGCCTCAATTTCCAATTCTTTGCCACCAGAAAAGTGCTACTATAAATATTTTTGAACAAACATGTCCTTTTCCCTTTTCTTTTATTTCTTTGGGATATAGGCCTAGTAGTGGCATTGCTCAGTCAAAGGGTATTGTAGACCTTTGGGCATACTTCCAAATTGATCTTCAGAATGGCTGAACTAGTTCACTAGTTCTCATACTAGTTTTACTATTTCCTTCTGTAATTCATTTACCTTTTTCCTTTAAGAATTTGGATGCTAGGCCTATATATATATATTTAGTAGTGATATTGCTTCATTATGCTTCATTTTAGGAAGATTTATTACTTATCCCTTTTAATTAGGTCCACTTTTGCTTTTGCTTTGTCTGACATCATGATTGTTACCCCTTCCTTTTTAAGTTCAGCTGAAACTTAGTAGAATCTCCTTCAGGTCTTTAGTTTAACTCTGTTTGTATCTCTCTGTTACAAGTATGTTTCTTGTAAGCAACATGTTGGATTCTGGTTTCTAATCCATTCTGTTATCCACTTCCATTTCATATGAGTTTATTCCATTCCCATGAATACAAACTGTGAATTTCACTCCATCCTATTTTGTTCTGTTTATCATTCTCTCCTTTCATCTTGTACTTACTCTTATGTCTCTTTTATTTCTGATCACTATCCTCTTCTATCTGACCTCCCTTTTATGAATCCCCCTTTCCCTTATTCCCTCCCCCTCCTACTTCCCCATTGGGTAAGACAGATTTCTATTACTAATTGAGTATTTATTTATGTTTTTTTCCTTTTTAAATTAGTTTAGATTTTAGTAAGCTTCAAGCTTTCCTCACCCCCATTTTCCTTCACTGTACAAACTCTTTCTTGTACATCTCATTTATGTGAGATATTTTCTTCCATTATTCTTCTCCCTTCTCCATCTCCTAGGGCATCTCTTTTTCTCACCTATATTTTTTAATATCATCATAATATAATTAGTTCACTCCCCCACCCTCTTTCTATGTCGAATTCTTCTTACCATCCTAATAATGAAAAAGGTCTTAGAAGATACATGCATCATCTCATATAGAAAGGTAAACAGTTTAATCTTATTGAGTCTCTCATGATTTCTATTTCATGTTTACCTTTTTCTTTGTTTCTCTAGAGTCTTATATTTAAAAGTCAAAAATAAAGTTTTAAGGAATCATTTTCTTCAGTGCACTTTTGAAACTTTTTCTAATTAGCCAATTCTGTTTTTAAGGTGACATTTTTTTTCAGTATTTTTGTGCCTATTTTACTTAACTGTTGTCTTTTAATAATTTTCATCCTTTGATTTCATTTTTTTACTTAATTTTCCTCTACCACTCTGATTTTGAAAATCATTTTGTTAGGAATTCTTGTTGTTTTTGTGTCCAATTCACACTTTCCTTTGAGGATTATTTGTAGCTATTTTGACTTTGTTGTCTTTTCTGAGTTTGTGTCTTGACCTTCCCTATCACCATAGTTGATAGATGCACAGTAATATGAATCCAATGTGTTGTGATGGATAAAATGCTTGACTTTGAATCTGAAGGCTTAGGCTAAAATATTCCCTTGAGATATTTACTACCTGAGGATCATGAGTAAGTTACCTCAACACTTGAAATCTTAACTTACTCATCTGTCAAATGGGAAGGTTGGAATTAATGACCTCTCAGTTCCCTTCCAAACCTAAAGCTATGATCTTATTTTAGAGAAGCTCTGGACTTTACCAGCAAGCACATAAATTAGATAATCTGATTGCATGTTGCTGATTACATCTCCCCTTCCATATTCCAGGAGGTACAATCAAAGGGCATTGAGATTTACCTATTGCTATCAGCTTGATTCCCCTTTCCAGTAAGTTCCCTCCAATATCAATCATCCAGGCTAGTCAATATCTTCTCAGTATAATTGATACCATTAATTAGCGAATTATTCATTTTACTCTTTGACATCTCCTGAGTTAAGTAACAAATTGACACCAATTATTTTACAAATATATAAACATATACAAAATATAAACACAGAGCAAGAACCTAAATAGAGAACATCCTCTCTGAACCAGGTACCAGGGAAGAGAAGAATCAAACTTATAGTGGTTACTTCAAAGCATTCACCTGGCAAGTTAACTTCTAAATTCAAAATTATCATTGGACAAGTCACTCCCAAATGCTATAGCACATGGCATTTCAGGTCCCAGGTCAATCCATCGTTGAACTGGCTCCAGCTCTTCAACGCTGTGCTTCTCACCAGGCTTGGCTGACAACCAACTCTGGTATTGATTTTACTTCATATACCTCCAGTGGCTCTTCTAACCTTTTGAAACTTATAAGGTTTTTAGTTTAGTCTGTGACATCTCTGGCACTGATTCACCTAAAGTCAAAGTGCCTGAATGCTTACCATCCCAGGGAGGGGGGAGGGGAAGAAGGGAAGGAGGAAGGGATAAAATTTAAGACTTAAAACTAAAAAAAGAGTTGAAAATTATTTTTAACATATAATTAGGGAAAATAAAATGTATATTATAAAAAAAGAAAAATGAATCAGAAAAGAGGCAGAAAAATAAAAGTTAAATACATAGCTTTACGTTTTCTGGAGTGGGGGAGAGTAGGCCTCTATGGTTATATTTCTTTCTCTACCCAGAGGCATATAGTAGTCTTTGTATTGATCATCAGGTGTGTTTGTGGGGTTTGGGGGAGGCATGTTTCTCTCTTACTATCTTTTGTATATGCATTTTACTCCTTTATATGCACAATTCTAGCTCTGTAACAAATTAGATTTTCTAGTAATACACAGTACTGCAACCAGGAATATTCATGAAATAACTGATCAGGGCCTTCCATTCTACTTTTTCAGAAGTCCCACATGGGTTGAAACCACATAAAGTTTTCTCAGCCTACTCAAGGGACTGGGACCCCCTGTTGGCCAAGTATATTCATCATAATTATTTCTTTTTGTGAAATGGTAACCCATTACATTTTTTAAAAAGCTTTATAACTTATTTTTAGCATTCTTTTAAAAAATTAATTTCCAAATTCTCTCTGTCATTCCAGGGCTTCCGCTCCCACTGAAAAGGCAAGCAATACCATATCAATTATACATGTGAAATAAGACAAAAGGTATTTCCATGTTAGCCATGCTGCAAAACACACTAGAAAAATAAAGAGAAAAAAATATGCTTTAATTTACATGCAAAGTTCACCAGTTCCCTATCTGGAGGTGGATAGTATTTCTCATCATGAATCCTTAGGAATTATCTTGAGTCATTGTATTGATCAGAGTAGTTAAGTCTTTCACAGTTGATCATCATTACAATATTGCTATTACTATGTACAATGATCTCCTTGTTCTGTTCAATTCACATTGTATCAGTTCATATATATCTTCCTAGATATTTCTGAAATCATCCTGCTTGCTGTTTCTTATAGCACATTAGTAGTTCATCACAATCATAGCACATAATTTGTTTAGCCATTCCACAATTGATGGATATCCTCCCAGTTTCCAATTATTTGCATCACAAAAATAGTTCCTATAAGTATTTTTGTATGAATAGATCCCTTTGCCATTTCTGGATCTTTTGCACATACAGAGCTAGCAGTACTATTGCTAGGTCAAAGGGTATGCAAAACTTATAATAGTCCTTTGAGCATAGTTCCAAATTGTTTTCCAGAATGCTTGGACCAGTTGCCAACTCCATTGATATTTTATTAGTGTAACTATTTTCCAGCATTTGTCATTTCTAATAGGTGCAAAGTAATACATCAAAGCTTTTTTTTTTAATTTGCTTTCTCTAATCAATAGTGATTTAGAGCATTTTTTTGCTTATTGCTATAGATTGCTTTCATTTCTTCTGAAAACTACCTTTTGACCACTTATCAATTGGGTAAAGGCTCTTAATTTTATAAATTTGATTCAGTTCACTATATATTTAGGAATGAGGCCATTATCAGAGAAATTTGCTGTAAAATTTTTGCATAGTACATCATTATCTATGGAACTTTTAGCAAAATGTTTCTGTTGTAATTTTTTTTAATTAGCTTGCCTTTTCTTTTTCTTTGTCTGAGAACATGATGGCTTTACTTTCCTTTTGTTTTTACTTTTGTTGTTGTTGTTTTGGTTGTCGTTTTGTTTTAAACTTCAGCTGAAGCTTAACAAATTTTTTAGTTTGACTATGCACACACACACATGCATATATATGTATGTGTGTGTGTTTCAGTGTTTTATTGTAAATAACATTTTATTGGATCCTGGTTTGCAATACATTCTACTATTTGCTTCCATTTTTTAAAGAGTATATCCCATTCACTTTCAAAGTTATAATTACTATGTATTTCCCTCTATCCAATTTTTTCTTGTTTATCCTTTATTCTTTCTCTATTTTTTTCCTCCTTAAAAGTGCATTTTGCTTCTAACCATTGCTTCTCTTAATCCACCTTCTTTTTTCTCACCTTCCCAACCACTACTCTTATTGCCTTTTCTTTCTACTTCTCTGTTGGGTAAGATAGATTTCTATACCCAACTGCTTATGTGTATGTGTATGTATAGGTACATATGTTTGTGTATGTATATGTGTTTATATACATATATCTCTTTTGTGAGCATGTGCATATACTTCTCTTTTTGAACAAATTCTTATGAAAATTACTTTTAAGCATTGGCCTCCAACCACCTCTCCATTTTCCCCCTCTACTGGAAAGCTCTTCAATGCTTGCCTCTTTTAAGTGTGAAAATCTTCCCCATCCTTCTCCCTTCCTTCTACTCCCAGTGTATCTCTATTTCTCACCCCTACATTTTTTGAGATCATCCCAACAAAATCAATACACACACACACACACACACACACACACACACACACTCTACGTAGTGTCTTTTTAACTGCTGTAATCAAGATAAATGTTAGTACTTAGAATATCATCTTCCTATATAGAAAGGTAAACAGTTTAATCTTAATAGTCCCTTATGACTTCCCTTTCATGTTTCCCTTTTTATCCTTCTATTGAGTTTTATGTTTGAATGTTAAATAATCTCTTCAACTCTCATCTTTTTATCAGGAATGCTTGAAAGTCCTCTCTTTCATTGAATATCCATTTTCCAGCCTGAACAATTATGCTCCATTATGTTGTGTAGGTTATTTTTGTTTGTAATCCTAGCTCTTTTTCCTTCAGGAATATCACATTCTAAGCCCTCCACTTTTTTAAAGTGGAAGCTGCTATATCTTATGTGAATCCTTGGAATTCTCTTGGAGCATTCCATAAATGAAAATAGCTAAATCATTCAGTTGATCTTCATCCAAAATTGTTGTTACTGTGTACAATGTTCTCCTGGTTCTGCTCTCTTCACCTTGTATCAGTTCATGTAAGTCTTTTCAGGTTTTACTGAAAGCATCTTGCTCTTCATTTCTTTTACCACAATAGTATTCCATCACAGTCATATACCAGAACTTGTTCAGCCCTTCCAAATTAATGGCCATTCCTCAATTTCCAATTTTTTGTCAGTATGAAAAGAACTGTTTTATTTTTGTACATACATATATGTATACATACATACACACACACACACACACACACACACACACTTTTCCTCTTTGTTTTTTTTTATATATATC
Organism: Trichosurus vulpecula; assembly: GCF_011100635.1. Taxonomy (NCBI): domain Eukaryota; kingdom Metazoa; phylum Chordata; class Mammalia; order Diprotodontia; family Phalangeridae; genus Trichosurus; species Trichosurus vulpecula. The sequence continues at coordinate 135,679,109 of NC_050581.1, forward strand.
TTTGAGATACAGTCCTAGTAGTTATATTGCTGAGTCAAAGGGTATGCATAGCATTATAGCCTTTTAGGAACAGTTCCAAATTGCTTTCCAGAATGGTTAAAGCAGTTCACAATTCTACCAATAGTGAAATAGTGTCTTGATTTTTCCCACATCCCCTCCAACATTTGACATTTTCCTTTTCTGTCATATTATCCAATCTGAAAGTTGTGGGGTGGCACCTCTGAGTTGCTTTAATTTGTTTTCTCTAATCAATAGTGAATTAGACCATTTTTTCATATGACTGTGGGTAGCCTCAATTACTTTATTTGAAAACTGCCTTTTCATATTATTTGACCATTTATCAATTGGGGAATGACTTGCATTCTTATAAATTTGACTCAGATCTCCATATATTTGAGAAATGAGGTCTTTATCAGAAAAAAATTATGTATTTTTCACAGTTATGATTACTACATATTTCCCTCCATCATATTTTACCTGTTAATCCTTCTCTCACTCTTATTTTACTTCTCTAACTTGGAACTGTAACCAAAGCCCACACTCCCTTTTGACCTACTACAAGTACTTCTCTCCACACCAAAATTATAGCCCAGAACTGTGTATGGGCAAAAGAGTTGCTAAACAGTATCACTCCCTGCACACAGTGACAGCGAATGATCCTCTGTAATCTCTTTCTGACTACTTTTCAGACTTGCTTACCATCTCTGGCTGACAATTCCCAAAGCTGCTACTGTGGTTATGGCTACCTGCTGCTGCTGCTGTGGTTCCAGGACTGTCCTCAATCTGGTGTCACAGACCTGTTCAGTCAAACTCCTAATTTATTTTGGGCTGGAAAAATGTCATACCCTAACTTTTTGTTGACTCTTCCACTCCAGAATTAGATCTGAGGAATTATTTTAAAGTATTTGGAGGGGAGTGTTCTGAAAGGTTGAGTGGGTGGCTGCCTCTACTCTATCACCTTTGTTCTGCCTGGTAATACATTACAGTTTTACACCCCAACCCCCACTGCCATTCCCCCACCCATAGATATATATTTCACTTCTAGCTTTTCATTACAAGAAATAGTGTTACTCTAGCTCTTTTGGAATATATTAGGCAATTATATCTTTCTGACATTCTTGATTGTTTTATGTCCAGTAGTAAGATTGATGGGTTAAATGTATGGACAGGTTAATTTACTTTCCTTACATAATTAAAAATGTATGTCCATTATGATACAGCAACTTCATAGCCCTACAAAGACTCTATTATGAGTCTTCTTGCTGTTTCTCACTCTTGTTCATGACATTCTATCCTCTAACTCTGTGGATATTTACACACACACACGCACACATACACAATCTGTATATGTGTTTACATATATATGTATATACATATACATATATATATATATATATATATATACACATACATAAACACATATGGATACCCACCCACATACTTACATATTATATTCATGTCAGTCATTCAGTCATGGTCTAACACTTTATAACTCCAAGGACCATATTGTCCATGTGATTTTCTTGGCAAAATTACTAGAATGGATGCATTAAGGCAAACAAAGGGTAAATGGCTTGCCCAAAGTTACATGGCTAGTAAGTAACTGAGCCCATATTTGAGTTCAGTAACTCAGGTCTCCATAATTCCATGTCCAGGAATCTCTGCACAAAGCAATCTAACTGTTCACCCAAATATAGATATAGTTCTATTAATTTAGCTACCTATATGCACACATGCATACATAACACACATATACATACATATATGTGTGTGTATGTATAGAAAACTAAATATCCTGATTATATTAGGTAGTAATTTAATTTTATATATACTGGAATGGTCTAGCAATATGCAGTTAGCATCTCTCCAATAATATTTTCCTTTTTATATATGTAAGGTATATTGTAGTTATAGTTATATAATCTTAAATCTGTCTTTTTTGATTAATTAGCACTTATTTTATGCATTTCATATTTATTTTGAGTGGTTTATCACTTTTTAAAAATTGTTTTAATTACTACTGAGGAAAATCCCATGATGTTGATATAACCTGTATATTGCTGCTTTGATGAACATACCATTCATCTCATTTAGTTATTTAACTGATTCTTTTTTCCCCAAAATATTCCATCATTTATCTGCAAATAATAATTGTGCATGATTTTTCTGACTTTTATACATCTAATTTTGTTCTGTTGTCTAATCATTAAAGGTGCCATTTCTAGAATTTGTCATAGTGAAATGGGCATCAGCCTTACTCTCTCCACTGGAAAGACTTCTAGATTTTTTCCACTACAAATTTGTTTTAAGACAAATGTTTGAACTTTTTAAAAAAAGGATTATTTCCTACTTTTGCTTTTAAGTGTTTTGGGATAAATAAGTAGGAATCTTGTTAAAGGCTTTTTCTCTATTTAATATGTATTCTGTTATATTTGTTGTTTATATGACCAAACATGAAATTTCTCCATGATTTTTTCAAACTCCTTCCTGTTATAAATCCAACTTTGTCTCAACAAATTATTTTGGGCTCTGTTGCTTTAGTTTTATTACTATTTAATAGTGAGACTAGTTTATAAATATAATTCTCTGCTTTGCCACTTCTGGTATATGTAACAAGATTATTTTTCCACAGAAAAAGAGTTTGATAAAGTACTTTTTGTTTCTCTTTTTGAGAATTCTTTTTTGCATTATAGGTATTAAGTATTCTTTAAAGGTTTGATGGAATTTATTGTATTCCATCTGACTGATGGCCTTTATATTTCTTTTACTTGTCCAGGGCCATTTATGGCTGATTCAATTTCTCTTTGAGAGTTTTTGTGTCTTAAACTTTCCATTTCTTATTTTATGAATTTGGGTGTTTCATAGACACATTCTCTGTTCTCTGTTATTAAATTAAATTTTCTGTTATTTTAAATATGCAATTACATACACTGATTTCTGCTGATGCCTTTATGTTTGTCCTATTTGTTGGAATTATTATTATTGCATCTGACTTCTATTTTTCTTTCTTTATGCAGTTAGCTAAGGAGTATCAATTCTACAAGTGTTCAAAATAGGTTTAATTTTGTTTTTCACTTCATAGCCTTTTAAAATATTTTAATATTTCCTCAAATTTTAATTTTTCTTTGCCTTTAAGATAGAATTGTAAAGTGGATAGATTACTGGGCTTTTAGTCACAAAATCATAGATTTAGAGCTTACTATTTAACAAAGCTTGGTCTTCTGAACAGAGTTGACTGGGGAGAGACTTGTAAAAAGATCTCACTTGGTAGTTTACAAAGCACTTTTCTAATACCATCCTTCTGAAAGAAATATCTGTCCTTCACTGATAAGGAAACCAAGGTTCAGTGTTTCATTGGTTAGAAAGTTATTGAATATAATAAATATTAATCAAAGGATTTTCATGGTACTCCCAAATAAATAGTAAATCAAATTGTCACCAGGAGAAAAATAATAACTGTCACCTAATTGATTTCAATAATATAATGTTAGTACAGCTTCTTAATCTGGATCATTTTTTTAATACTTTGATACCTGTATTTCAGTATAATTGCTTTACTTTGTAATATATTTATTTCTTTTTCTGAGAAGTGTTCCATAGGCTTCAATACACTGCCAATAGGATCCATGAAGCAAAAATAACATTTAAGAACCCCTGTTTTACTTTGATATCACTGACCTTATATCTTATCCTGGGCGCGAAGAATTAAAACACATTTGTGATAGGATAATACCCTTGTTTCAATGTTTCAAATATCTGAGTTATTTTTCCTGTCATAGAGATGAACCCAAGTTCTAAAGTTAAACTAATTATATATTTGAATTGCACGCAGCTAAATGATACCAAGACACTGTTTGTCATACTAAGAGGGCCAGAGGGTAATGTTTTCGGTATGAATTCAACCTCTCATAGAAGAACAACATTTCCACTCGATAAACCTGGAGTGTCTTTTATCCTCTTCTCCAGCTAGCACTTGGGCCTACAATTACTGCCATATTTTCTGAGTGATTTCAGTAGATCTGACAGGAACCATGTCTGCAGTCAGCCTATATATCTGTAGACGGTGTTATCATTATGGAATGGAAATCACTCTTTAATCTCGGCACAGACAAATCCTTCACTGCTCAGTTATTGCAAGTCAAACTTCCTCTGTTTTCTCCTTAGTCAATGCAAGTGGCAGTTGCTATCTGCCAGGTAACCAAGTTTATTTCATTATTACTAACAACATTGGATGGCTGGGCATGTTAGTATTGATGGTCCTTTTGTAGCCTCCTGTTACCAATATCAGAGTTTGACACAAAGCTCTAGAAAGGATGCATTAGACTTAGTCTCTTTTTTTGCCTAGAGAAATAATTAGGACTTCCCATTGGTAAGAAAAAAAAATGTTCAGGCTTCTTAGAAACTTTCTCACTTGGATAGATAAGGGTATACAATCTGACACCTAAGCCTGGCAGAATGTCTAAATGATACAAATGACTTTATATTGCTTACTTTTATCTAATTGCCATAGATATGAGTTGACAGCTTCAAGGAAATCAAATTCAGTCTCCAACAAGCAAAAAAATATATGCAGGGAAAATAGCATCCATATTAGATAACAATTAGCTAAGCCAACCAATTCATTTCAATTCAACTGAATGGAATTTATTCAGTTCCTACTGGGTACAAGGTTCTATGGTATGAAGACAAAGACAATGAAATTATCTCCATTCTTAAAAAGCTTATGTTGGATTGGGGCAATACAAGATATATTAGATAAGCAAAAAAAATTGCCTTTTTATTCTTTGTGAGGGGAATGAAAGGGAAGTATTAGAAAAAGCTTACTGTGAGAAGTGGAACATAATTACTTGTGCCTTTTCCAAAGTGATTCACTCATAAGTTGTGATCCTTTCCTCTCTTTAGATGAAAATAATTAAACATTAGAATTGATTCCCATATAATAAGAAGGATTCCATATAAGACCCTGGTAACCACAAGGCTTTTGAGTTTTTCCTCTCTTCTGGGCAAGGAGAATCAAAAATTCTAATAGGGGTCACTCAAGACATAAACAAATATAATCAATCTGGAAGCATGATACAGGATTTGAAATGGAAGTCATGTTTTACTAATGTTAGAGGTAGAATTTAATTATGCTGAGAGGGAACCTATGGATGTAATTAAAATCATCAGTATTAATTTTTAAAAGATTCTTCCTCTGAAGCCACTGTAGAACAAACAAAAAGCAAAAGTACTTCTACAGATAATAGAATTAGTAATAATTTTTTGCTTGTAGGTAGAAAACTGGTTTGGAAACAAGAAAAAAAATAAAAACAGACATTTTCCTCAAAGATGAAATTAACAGTGCAAGTCTCTTCACCAATTCTGAGACTAGCAGTATTTCAACATTCTTTCGAGTGATCCTTAAGAGGGAATACAATGTGAAATCCCTACATTTCCATAGTGAATCATTGTCTTTTGAACAGTAAAATGGCAAGTTAATGGAAAAAGTTCACAATATCATGTGAACGGTCAAGGAACAAATAATGAATTTAGGAAATAAAAAAGTGACAGACGTTCATTTCTGAGATATCCCCAAGAAATAATATCTAAGGACCAATATTTATCATTTCCTTAAAAAGAACCCTGAATTGAGACTACAGCCTACTGTACCAAGATAGCACAGGGCTCACATGTACATATTATAATGATAGAGCGCTCTAAATTTACTAATGATCCCTCAATCAAACGGCCTTTTCTCAATACTATTATTCTTGAACTTTCTTAAGCTTTTGACACTGATGATCACCTTCTTCTCCATTATACTGCCCTCTATTCTCTCTGGGTTAGCTGACTGTAATATCCAGCCTCCAATCTTGGTTCCAGGGTCACCAGGACTCTAATTCCCAGGTCCAGTGAAAATCACCTCTTATCATCTGAAACTGAAGAGGAAACCAGCACAGAACCTAAGCAAATACCCCAAGGACCATTTCTCAGAGGCAAGATAAAAAGAAAAATGGGAGGGGAAAGTTCTTCTCCTTTCACTGTTTGAGTTCATGGCACATCCTCTGTGGGTGACCTGGCATCTTCACTCCCTGGATACATCAGGAAAGAGCAGTAGGTGAGTTGGGTAGAACAGAGAGAGTGATGAGTTCAGGCTTGCGAGTTTTTATGCTGCACGTAGCCAATCAAAGGAGGCTATGCCAACCGGAGTTGTAAGACACTAGAGGACACAGAGACCTCCGTCTTAGGCAAACTAGACATGTTCCACAGGCCTCTCAGGTCACCTCCATTTTATCAAACTAAGCATGGCCAGAAAAACCCATAGTTACATATAATTTGGATAAAAATAAATAGTTTGCAAAGTCATGGAAGGTTAGAATATTTTTTTTATTTTTTTTAAATTTAATGTATTTAATATATTTAGTTTTCAGCATTGATTTTCATAAGAGTTTGAATTACCAATTATCTCCCCATTTCTACCCTCCCGCCCATTCCAAGATGGTGCATATTCTGGATGCCCTGTTCCCCAGTCAGCCCTCCCATCTGTCATCCCACTCCCCTCCCATCCCCTTTTCCCTTCTTCTCTTGTAGGGCAAGATAAATTTCTATGCCCATTGCCTGTGTATCTTATTTCCTAGTTGCATGCAAAAACTTTGTTTTTTTTTGTTTTTGAACACCTGCTTTTAAAACTTTGAATTCCAAATTCTCTCCCCTCTTCACTCCCCGCCCACCCTCCCTAAGAAGGCAAGCAATTCAACATAGGCCACATGCGTATCATTATGTAAAACCCTTCCACAATACTCATGTTGTGAAAGGTTACCTATGTTTTGCTCCTTCCTGACCTATCCCCCTTTGTTGAATTTTCTCCCTTGACCCTAGGTTAGTATATTTTTAAAGAAGGTTTTAAAATAGTAGCTCTAAGAATTTTTTTAAAGCATTGCTTTGAAGACTGAATACAATTACTCTGACCAATATAATCTGAAAATTCAGATTCAAGAGGGATCAGGTTATATGTTATCCCGGGGCCATTTCAAAAGCTCTGGGCTTACATGGAACCAAATTCAATTTTGAGGGTCTGAGAGAATGGTCCAGCATTGCTAATGACCAACATTTGACATTGAATTATAGCATAGCATTTTTGATAACAGAGCTCAGGCATACTCCCAATTCTAATGCTATGTTTACTGAAATTTAGGTTGGAACAAAATAGCCCAGTAAACTGACTTGGAAACATAGAATGCCATCAGTCCAGCATAGACTAGTTTATCGACATCTGTGAGCTAAAGGACTGTGAACATGAAGCTTGAGATTCTCATTTATCAATTTTTGAGTGAGCCATAATGAATTGAGTCAAAAACATCTTAAAGTTCATCTTGCACGCTGATTTATACCATCAGCCTTTTAAAAAGAAAACTATGTATTTCATTAAAGCAATTAATAAGCATATTTTTCTAATTATTTAGTGTCACCTTTAGATGTGTAAAGGACATTTGGTAGTTGTATTCACATACTGTAGTTCTAGTATATATCTTAGCATGGAGATGATGATATTTTCTATAATTACTTTAAATGTGATTTCTCCTTCAATCTCTTAGAATTGGATTTTACTCATAAAGTATATAAATTCTGACAATTTATATGGATTTTTAAATATCTTGGATTTTTCAGAAGTTGCTATTTTTTTTAGTTTACTTTATAGTGATAACTACTAAATGTTTTGTGATCCCGACTCCGGATCTTGGGTACTAGAACTACTCCTTTAATATTCTTGCATCATTTTCCTTTTTGATCAGGAAGCTCCATTTGGATTATGATGTTCTTGGAACTTTTCATTTTGAGGTATCTTTCAAGAGAGTATTTATATATTATTTCTATTTTCATTTTACATTTTGGCTCTGGCAAAGCAGGGAAATTGTCTGTCATGATTTGCTTATATATAATATCTAGGCTTCTTTTTCTCTCTTTTCAGGAATTTTGTATTTTAGGCTTTTTAAGTATTCCAATCTTTTTTTAAAAGAATATCTCCTGATCTCTTTTGTACCTTAGTTGTTTTCACAACTTACTTTTAAAATCTTATGTTATTTTCTATTTTTATCAAAATTTCATTTTTGTTTTAATGTTCCATGTTTGTTAATGGATTCACTGACTTCCATTTAGTCCATTCTAATTTTCTTTTTTTAATTTATTTTTATTTATTACATTAAATATTTTGAAATTACTTTGTTCAATTATTTTTTTTTCTAAGACAGAGTTACTTAAATACTCCACTTCCTCTTCAGGTACTCTGGGCAATTTATATTTTTTGCAAATGTTCTTCCTTTTCACTCAGATTGTCAGTTTTACTGACATGTAATTGGACAAAATAACTGCTAATCACTGCTTTCATTTCATCTTCATTGGTGGCACATTGACTTTTTTCATTTTTGATGCTAGTAATTTGGTTTTCTTCTTTCCTTTTTAACCAAATTAACCAATATTTTATATAATTTATTGATTTTTTCTTCAAACCTGCTCATGGTTTTATTTATTAGTTCAACGGTTTTCTTACTTTCAATTTTATTAATCTAAACTTTCATTTTTGAAGTTCACTTATGGTGTTTAATTTGTGGATTTTAATTTTTTTTCTTTTTGTAGTTTCTTCAAGTTCCATGCCTAATTCATTGATCTGTTCTTTTCCTCTTTTATCTACATACATATATAGATATATAAATTTCCCTATAATTACTGCTGTTGGCTGCATCACACAAATTTTGACATGTTGTCTCGTTGTTGTCATTCTCTTCGATGAAATAATTGATTGGTACCATGATTTGATCTTTGACTGACATTCTTTAAATTTGTGCTTCCCTGGCCCTTTATTAAATATCACGTGTTGCATTGTAGTCTGAAAAGGATACATATAATATTTCTGCTTTTCTACATTTGGTTGCAAGCTTTCTATGCTCTAAAGCAGGCAATTTTTTGTGAAGGTGTCATGTACAAGTGAGAAAAAGGTAGATTCCTTCCTATCCCCATTCGGTCCTCAAACTCCTTCCCCCGCCCCAGGTTCTATAATAACTAATTTTTCTGATATTCTATTCACTGCATTGACTTTTTTTTGCTCATTTTTCCACCTTATTTCTTGATTTGGATCTTTATGTTAACGCTGGGTTCTGTTCCCGGTGTAGATGGTGGAAGGGCACTGACTCAGGCTTCAGACTTTTTTGCACTACTGTTTTCAGAGCTATTCCTAGGGGTTTGGAAGTTTATAGTGCTTCCAATATGGTATGGTTTGGGGAAATGTATGGTCACTGCTCTTCTCATCTGCCCTCTGGTCTTTACCCTAAAAGGGAACCTGATCCCTTGACATAACAAAGGTATTGCTTCTCAGTTCCCTGATCACATGGAATTAAAAAATGATGCTGTCTCTCAGGGCTTCTACTGTCTCTTGATCCAAAGTGCTCCTCACTGCCCTTGAGTTACTATCCAAAAGTTAGTGTAGGCAATGGAATTGGAAAAAAGCATCTGATCTTGCATCCAGTACCTTCACAGTGGTACCCTGGAGTCTCTTTTTGGTCCATTGCCAGAGCACCTTATCATCTCTGGTTTGGGAGATCCTGAATCTACTGCTATTTCTGTTGCCACCAACTACTCTCACCACTGATATTTCACCCATAAAAGCTCTGGCCCAACTTCCTCCCCTAAGTCACATATCTATCTTTTCCACCTCCTAAGTTGACTTGATCTGAAAAAGAAATGCCTCACTCTGACCTTTTATTGATTCTGCCACTCCAGAATTTTATTTGAAATTTTACTATAAACTTGTTGGGGGGAAGAATGTAGGGAGGGCTCAGATAGGAGCTTTTTCTACTTCACCATTCTAGTTTTATGGGGCTTTGTTACATAAGTAAGGTTTTCAGCTCTTGTAGTGAGTTGTTAACCCATCTTACAAATTTTTCTTCCATGCCTCTCACTTATTTTCCAGTTAGCTTCTATGAGCCTTCATTTCCATTTTAAAATTATTTTTAACATCTTAAAATATTTTCATTCATTTCTTCTGAGTGCTTGTTGAATTTTTATCCAAGATGTATTTCTTGAAACTTTGCTTATAGATGTTCTAGAGTTATTGCCTTGTGTATGTTTTATGCTTCTATAGTATGATAGATGTTTATCAATTGATTCATTTTGTCTGTTTATTTCATTCACTCCTTCATTCCTCTAGACCAATTCCCTAAATTTAGATGTTGTTTTAGGGTCAGTCCTTCTGCACTTCTGGAGGAAATGTCTTTTTTTTCTTACTACCATCTCTCCCTCACCCCACTCCCCAATACTGATTTTACTTTCTCCTGGTATTGAGTTCACTGTTATTAGAAGATTTCAAGGGAAATTAAAACTTCTAATGTACATAGAATTGTCTAACTTAGGGTGAAGTCTGATCCCTGCCCTACTAGTTGGAGCTTTGAAAGCTCCTTAACTTTTTTCGAGTTTGAATAACAAAACTGTAGGCATGCCCATGGTTGATGCTCCAATAGACTATTGCTGGCTCCAGGTCCATCCCCCTATCTTGAAAGTTATTTGGGTTATGAAGAATAAAAGTATTTGTTTTCTTTGATTTGAATTCCTGTGTCTGCTTACTAACCTGTGATTCTTAGATTAAGCCAAAGTTCAATCAGGGACCTTGTTCTGGAGACAAATCCATACAGCTGCTGAGCTCTTTTCCCCAAAGGCAGGCTCAGTCTTGTGACCTCTCATTGTCTTAGTATAAAATAGCAGGTATACTGCCTACATGCACAGGTACCCTGTTAACTATACAGTAGGTCTCTGAAGAAGTTCTTCCACCAGAATGATCAAGCTACTAATCCACTCTTGTTTCTGTTCCCTGTACAGTGTCTATCTTTTCCCTATTGGTTCAACAACTGCTCCTTGGCTTAATATACAAAAGGAGGGCCAAATTTCTTCCCTGTACTGGAAGGTTTCCTGGACCATCCTCCTAGCTACATTCTGTCCCCAGTGCCAGCAACAGTCTGCCTAATTGTCTCTATGCTGTCCTGAGATATATTTTTTAAAAAATACAAACCCATAAATCAATATGATTTTTCCTTAGATTTCCTGAATTCAGCTTGATCTAGTGCTTTCTTTTTGTCTTTGACAGATTTGTTGTTGGGGAGAGTAAGGTTGTAATGCTTATTTTTAATCAACCATCCTTTCTTGTCTTCTCTGGGGGATATAATTATTAGAAGTGATTTTGTAAAATCTTTGCAAATAGAGGCACAGCTAGAATATACACAGAGAACATTTTGGGAAGGCCTAACATCTATATTTGCAAAAAGTGTAATAGAAGAGAGTAAATATACTATCCGTCTATACTGTTTTCCTTATTGATTTCATTGACTCTTTATCCCGTCATTGCCACCACAATTACACCAGGCCCTAATCACCCCATTCCTGGATTACTGCAATTGTTTCATGCTCTATTTGTCTGACTAAATCTCTCCTCAAAACAGTATACCTTCACTTGCCTTAACTTTAGGTCTGACCATTTCATACCCTATTCAATAAACTTTAATGACCCCCTCTATTTCCTTCAAGACTAATACTGAAGATTATTTATTTATATATACACACACATATGTATATATATATATATATATATATATATATGTATATATATATATATATATATATTATATATATATGCACACACACACATACATATGTATATCTTTATAAACCTACAAGTACTATATAAAGGTTAGTTATATGTTGTTGCTGTTTCTATGAGGTGAGGAAATACACCAGAGTTTCCAAATGTCTTAGTGCAGTTTTAAACTATTAAAACTCAAAACTAAAGTAAGATTTTTTTGGAACATACTATATCTGAAGCAATTTGTAAAATGCAAAGTGCTATATAAATGTTAGCTGTATTGCTGTTGATTTTTAATTATCATCACTAAGATTTGGAAGTATTTGAGCAACAGCATTTCAGGCATGGAGGGCTTTATGGGACATAAAATTGAGACTCTTTTGCCTGGAATATAGAGCTCATAAGATGTAGCAATGTGCAGTCTAGAAAGTTAGGTTGGGATATTGGGTTCAATGCTATTCTTCCTTTTGACCTGAGCATCTCTGGACTCTAACAGTAACATGAGTAACACAGGGGTAAGAGTGGAAAGCAGCATGAATTGTATTACTCTCCCCAACTCAGAAGGCATAACTGCCTGACTTTGGTCCTGATCTGCTAACACTGGCTGGAATCACTAGAGTTTTTCAGGCCTCAGTTCCCACATTTGTTGTAGTTTATAAATTTCTAAAGAATGGAATCCAAAAATGCAGCTCTAGGAAGTCCCAGGAATCATCCCAAGCGACTGAAAAATCCAAAGGTAAGTAATAGAGGAATCCAGAAGTATCTTCTTTATGTTATATTCCTCCCCTTTTCCTGCTGCCCCCAATCCCAAGATATAATGAAAAATGAATGGAAATAGGTTCTAAAAGTTTAAAGGTTCTCCTGAGAGAAAGGCGTCTATGAAGTCCCCATCAGAATAATTTATAACACAAATGCTTCTCCTAAAGGTGTCAGGATACACTGATCTGAAAATCATGACAAATACACTGAGGTTGTCTATTAGCTCCATGTATCACATTCATTGTAATGATTCTGGAAATCTTCTGTCAGTGAAAAATGGAGAGTGAGTAGACAGGAGGAGACTGGGAGAGATGCACACAGAAAAGGAGACATGCAAAGAAAGAGGGACAGATACAGACATTTATAAACATGTTCATAGCTTAAGCTATGGTCATTTTTGCTTGCTAGCACAGAAAATTTTATATGAAAACTGTTCTTCACTAAAAGTAAAAGAGTTTATTTTCATAGATAAAATTATACCATTAATATAATATATCTTCTGTGAGAAATGAATATTTCTCTTTTATACTTAATAACTAGTTATTGTATTAGGGCTAACATTTTTCCCCTCTTCTACTTACTCATCCAGAAACTAACCAGTGTGGGAAATCTCTCTGAGAAATTTACCCAGGCCAAGATCTATTCAGACAGTACAAAAAATTCTAAGTTTGGGCTAAAGAGTGTTTTCCTGCTCATTGCTTATGCTCAAATGACTCTGGGAAAATGTTGATTTTCCCTATTATCAAGACAGGTAACAGAAACTGGTGTCTCTTTGACCATGATTTGAATAACTGAAGATAGCCCACCTGCCATTGTGTTAACCAATCATAGCTACTTAGGCACCCCTCAGGATTACCTATTCCTTGAAAGGCATATAAACTGTGAGTCTGCCACCGTGAAGGGTCTTTGGTTTAAGAGAGATAGATCCATTATTTTATTAATAACATGTTGGCCTTATTAACAAATTGATTTAATTGCTCAGAAATTATATCTCTTGAATGTGTTTAATTGTCACACTCCAGACCATTCCCCTCATCACGTTTTTGCAAAACCTCAATTGTCAAGTCAACAAGCATTTATTAAGTGCTTACTTTGTGCTACTCACTGTTTGAAGCATTGGGAATACCAAAAAAAAAAGGTGATAATGGTCTCTGTCTTCAAGAATTCCCAATCCAATATCAGAGACAGCATGCTGACAATACATAAAAAATAATTTGGAGATAATCTCAGGAAGAGGTTACTAGCTTTTAGGAAACTTAAAAAAAACACAGAAAATATGAGGTCAAGATGAAGTGGGAGAGCAGTTCAGGGATAAGAGACTACCTGTGAAATTGCATGAAACTAGGAGCTGGAATATCTTGTGCTAGGGAGAGCAAGGAAGCTATTGTCATTGGACTGGAGTACATGGAGATGATTCAGAATTACACAGTAGATAGCATGTGAAGAACTGGATTCAGGTCCCACTTCTGACCAGTGCCGGCATTATGAATTTGGGCAAGTAATTTGACCTTTCAGGCCTCACAGGAAACATTTCAAGAAGGAATTATTCACCATCTGCATTGGTAAAAGATTTTCCTCACTAAAGGTTTCCTATAGCAATGAAATCACAGGTTTGGATAAAAGGTAAAAAATCATGAAAAACACCATGCTATTGAGGATAGAGAATTAAAATTACAGTTAGACAGATCTGTATCCAAGGCCTATAATTAATAAATACTGCCTCTATGAGCTTGGACAGGTCATAACCTCTCAACGTAGAAGGCTGAAGGACTTTAACTCACATGGTTCTATAATTTGCTTTGTTAGGAAGTGTCCTTTGTTCATGAAATCATTGGTAAGGAAAGAGCAAAAAATAATCTATGCAAAATTGACAGACCATTTTTAAAAAGTAGGAATAGCCATTATGAAAGTTTCAAAAATAGCTGATTATCATATCTGTATTGCTTTTTAGAAAAGAATATATATTTGCTTTAGTGGAACATGTTCATGATCTAAGTCAGAATACCTTTTTCAAATCCTGACTCTACTAATTATAGCCTATTCAGACTTGAGCCAAGTTACTTTAGTACTCAACCTCAGTTTCTCATTTATAAAATTAGAGAGTTGATCTAGATAATCTTGAAGGTCCCTCCCAAATAAAATTTATTGCTCTAAGTATACTTGTTTAGGTTCCCCATAGATATAATCTAAATAAAAGTGATGAAATCACATAACTAATATTTCTTCTTTGAAATGTCTTTGTTTTAATCTTTGACTTGTTGGATATCTACCATTAGTCTTAGAAATATTTATATTAAAATTTCAGCACAGTTTCATTTTCATATTTTTTAAGAGTAGAATAACAATCTGTCATATTCTAGAATCAGTTTGACAGGGTAGCTAAAGAATTTCCCTCTGTGTTAAGGTTAAGGTTCTATCACATATGGTTGTTGTCCTTCTTTCTCAAAGAGGAACAAAATGACATCGCTATGTTTGGCTCAAGGTGTTTGGTGTCCAACTGTGGCTGACCAGAGCAATATGAGCTTGGAGGGCTCTACCACAGGTTGAGCGTAAATAGTCCATAGGAACATTTAGAGTGGAGATGTTTCTAAATTTGCCTATGATGTTTCTTTTAAACTGTTGCAATTCTCCTTTTCTGATACAGCACAGTGACTTCTTTGATGGGAGCAGGCCATGCTGGAAGGGCCTTTGCAGGCATCTCCTAGTCTTACAATCTATTCCAAAGTTCTTCAGAAAGAACTTTAGAGGACTCCTTGTATCACTTTTTTCTGACCTCCATCTTAGCACTTGCATTGTGTGAATTCTCCTTAAATAATCTTTTAGGAAAGCATATTTTTGGCATTTGAACAGTATGGCCAGCATTAGAGTTGTGCTCTCTGCAGTAGAGACTGAATGCTTGGCAGTTCATCTTGAGAAAAAACCTGATCTTTCCAGGTGATCTGCAGAATCTTCCTAAGACAAGTCAAATGGAAACAATGCAGTTCCTGACATAGCACTGACACACTCTCCAGTTTTCACCGCCATACAACAAGAAAAGCACAATGGCTCTGTAGACTTTCAGTCTGGTAGTCAGTCTAATACTTTTTCTCTTCCACACTTTCCTTCAGATCCTCCCAACACTGAGTTACCTCATCATGTATATGGACACCCCTGGAAAGTATACTGCTAATGTAAGTGAACTTATCCACAGCATTAAACGTTTCTCCATTTTCTGTAACTGGTGGTTTTACATATGGACGGTATTTTCCTGCCTGGTGGATGTATCAGGTAGGCAAGATTCATGACCTCGAGGATGACCATGAAGATGCCTGTATGATTCAGAATCACAAAGTATGAAAAACTCTGTAACTAGAAGGCAGAGGAATTATAACATTAGTTTAGACATCAGAGAATGAAATCCCAAGACCAATAACTCCAATTTGATATACAGTAATTATATTCCAAAACCAATAAGCCCACCTCAGTGTAGCAACAAGGAAATTATAACACAGTATTATAGCAAGGAACCAAGTTA